>NC_134406.1:139020854-141721468 GCF_038048845.1 Mixophyes fleayi | reverse complement strand
TAAGATGAAAAATAAGAATAAGAATAAGATGAAAAATAAGATAAAAAATAAGATTAAGAATAAGATAAAAAAAATAAGAATAAATATAAGATGAAAAATAAGATAAAAAATAAGATGAAAAATAAGAATAAGATAAAAAATAAGATGAAAAATAAGATAAAGAATAAGATGAAAAATAAGAACAAAAATAAGATAAAAAATAAGATAAAAAATAAGATGAAAAATAAGATGAAAAAATAAGATGAAAAATAAGAATAAGAATAAGATGAAAAATAAGATGAAAAATAAGATAAAGAATAAGATGAAAAATAAGAACAAAAATAAGATGAAAAATAAGATAAAAAATAAGATGAAAAATAAGATGAAAAATAAGAATAAGAATAAGATAAAAAATAAGATGAAAAATAAGAATAAGAATAAGATAAAAAATAAGATGAAAAATAAGAATAAGAATAAGATGAAAAATAAGAATAAATATAAGATGAAAAATAAGATAAAAAATAAGATGAAAAATAAGAATAAGAATAAGATAAAAAATAAGATGAAAAATAAGATAAAGAATAAGATGAAAAATAAGAACAAAAATGAGATGAAAAATAAGATAAAAAATAAGATGAAAAATAAGATGAAAAATAAGAAAAAATAAGATGAAAAATAAGATAAAAAATAAGATGAAAAATAAGAATAAGAATAAGATGAAAAATAAGAAGAAAAATAAGATGAAAAATAAGAATAAGAATAAGATAAAAAAATAAGATGAAAAATAAGAATAAGAATAAGATAAAAAATTAGATGAAAAATAAGAATAAGAATAAGATGAAAAATAAGAATAAATATAAGATGAAAAATAAGATAAAAAATAAGATGAAAAATAAGAATAAGAATAAGATAAAAAATAAGATGAAAAATAAGATAAAAAATAAGATGAAAAATAAGATGAAAAATAAGAATAAGAATAAGATGAAAAATAAGAATAAATATAAGATGAAAAATAAGATAAAAAATAAGATGAAAAATAAGAATAAGAATAAGATAAAAAATAAGATGAAAAATAAGATAAAGAATAAGATGAAAAATAAGAACAAAAATAAGATGAAAAATAAGATAAAAAATAAGATGAAAAATATGATGAAAAATAAGATAAAAAATAAGATGAATAATAAGATAAAAAATAAGATGAAAAATAAGAATAAGAATAAGATGAAAAATAAGAACAAAAATAAGATGAAAAATAAGATAAAAAATAAGATGAAAAATAAGATAAAGAATAAGATGAAAAATAAGAACAAAAATAAGATGAAAAATAAGATAAAAAATAAGATGAAAAATAAGATGAAAAATAAGATAACAAATAAGATGAAAAATAAGATAAAAAATAAGATAAAAAATAAGAATAAGAATAAGATGAAAAATAACAAAAATAAGAAGAAAAATAAGATAAAAAATAAGATGAAAAATAAGATGAAAATAAGAATAAGAATAAGATAAAAAATAAGATGAAAAATAAGAATAAGAATAAGATGAAAAATAAGAATAAGAATAAGATGAAAAATAAGAACAAAAATAAGATGAAAAATAAGAATAAGAATAAGATAAAAAATAAAATGAAAAATAAGAATAAGATGAAAAATAAGAATAAGAATAAGATAAAAAATAAGATAAAAAATAAGATGAAAAATAAGATGAAAAATAAGAATAAATATAAGATAAAAAATAAGATGAAAAATAAGAATAAGAATAAGATGAAAAATAAGAATAAATATAAGATGAAAAATAAGATGAAAAATAAGAATAAGAATAAGATGAAAAATAATAATAAATATAAGATGAAAAATAAAATAAAAAATAAGATGAAAAATAAGAATAAGAATAAGATAAAAAATAAGATGAAAAATAAGAATAAGAATAAGATAACAAATAAGATGAAAAATAACAGAAAGAATAAGATGAAAAATAAGAATAAGAATAAGATGAAAAATAAGAACAAAAATAAGATGAAAAATAAGATGAAAAATAAGATAAAAAATAAGAAGAAAAATAAGAATAAGAATAAGATGAAAAATAAGAATAAGAATAAGATAAAAAATAAGATGAAAAATAAGAATAAAAATAAGATTAAAAAATAAGAATAAGAATAAGATAAAAAATTAGATGAAAAATAAGATAAAAATAAGATGAAAAATAAGATGAAAAATAAGAATAAGAATAAGATAAAAAATAAGATGAAAAATAAGATAAAGAATAAGATGAAAAATAAGAACAAAAATAAGATGAAAAATAAGATAAAAAATAAGATGAAAAATAAGATGAAAAATAAGATAAAAAATAAGATGAAAAATAAGATAAAAAAATAAGATGAAAAATAAGAATAAGAATAAGATAAAAAATAAGATGAAAAATAAGAATAAGAATAAGATAAAAAATAAGATGAAAAATAAGAATAAGAATAAGATGAAAAATAAGAATAAATATAAGATGAAAAATAAGATAAAAAATAAGATGAAAAATAAGATAAAAAATAAGATGAAAAATAAGAATAAGAATAAGATAAAAAATAAGATGAAAAATAAGAATAAGAATAAGATAAAAAATAAGAACAAAAATAAGATGAAAAATAAGAATAAGAATAAGATAAAAAATAAGATGAAAAATAAGAATAAGATGAAAAATAAGATGAAAAATAAGACAAAAAATAAGATGAAAAATAAGAATAAGAATAAGATAAAAAATAAGATGAAAAATAAGAATAAGAATAAGATGAAAAATAATAACAAAAATAAGAGGAAAAATAATAACAAAAATAGGAATAAAAATAAGATTAAAAATAAGAATTAAAATAAGATGAAAAATAAGATAAAAAATAAGAATAAAAATAAGATGAAAAATAAGATAAATAATAAGAATAAGAATAAGATGAAAAATAAGAACAAAAATAAGATTAAAAAATAAGAATAAGAATAAGATAAAAAATAAGATAAAAAATAGTATGAAAAATAAGATGTAAAATAAGATGAAAAATAAGAACAAAAATAAGATGAAAAATAAGAATAAGAATAAGATGAAAAATAAGAATAAATATAAGATGAAAAATAAGATGAAAAATAAGAATAAGAATAAGATGAAAAATAAGAATAAATATAAGATGAAAAATAAAATAAAAAATAAGATGAAAAATAAGAATAAGAATAAGATAAAAAATAAGATGAAAAATAAGAATAAGAATAAGATGAAAAATAAGATGAAAAATAATAATAAGAATAAGATGAAAAATAAGAATAAGAATAAGATGAAAAATAAGATAAAAAATAAGATTAAGAATAAGATAAAAAAAATAAGAATAAATATAAGATGAAAAATAAGATAAAAAATAAGATGAAAAATAAGAATAAGATAAAAAATAAGATGAAAAATAAGATAAAGAATAAGATGAAAAATAAGAACAAAAATAAGATGAAAAATAAGATAAAAAATAAGATGAAAAATAAGAATAAGAATAAGATGAAAAATAAGAACAAAAATAAGATAAAAAATAAGATAAAAAATAAGATGAAAAATAAGATGAAAAATAAGAAAAAATAAGATGAAAAATAAGAATAAGAATAAGATGAAAAATAAGATGAAAAATAAGATAAAGAATAAGATGAAAAATAAGAACAAAAATAAGATGAAAAATAAGATAAAAAATAAGATGAAAAATAAGATGAAAAATAAGAATAAGAATAAGATAAAAAATAAGATGAAAAATAAGAATAAGAATAAGATAAAAAATAAGATGAAAAATAAGAATAAGAATAAGATGAAAAATAAGAATAAATATAAGATGAAAAATAAGATAAAAAATAAGATGAAAAATAAGAATAAGAATAAGATAAAAAATAAGATGAAAAATAAGATAAAGAATAAGATGAAAAATAAGAACAAAAATGAGATGAAAAATAAGATAAAAAATAAGATGAAAAATAAGATGAAAAATAAGAAAAAATAAGATGAAAAATAAGATAAAAAATAAGATGAAAAATAAGAATAAGAATAAGATGAAAAATAAGAAGAAAAATAAGATGAAAAATAAGAATAAGAATAAGATAAAAAATAAGATGAAAAATAAGAATAAGATGAAAAATAAGATGAAAAATAAGAATAAGAATAAGATGAAAAATAAGAATAAGAATAAGATGAAAAATAAGATAAAAAATAAGAATAAGAATAAGATAAAAAATAAGAATAAATATAAGATGAAAAATAAGATAAAAAATAAGATGAAAAATAAGAATAAGAATAAGATAAAAAATAAGATGAAAAATAAGATAAAGAATAAGATGAAAAAGAAGAACAAAAATAAGATGAAAAATAAGATAAAAAATAAGATGAAAAATAAGATGAAAAATAAGATAAAAAAATAAGATGAAAAATAAGAATAAGAATAAGATAAAAAATAAGATGAAAAATAAGAATAAGAATAAGATAAAAAATAAGATAAAAAATAAGAATAAGAATAAGATGAAAAATAAGAATAAATATAAGATGAAAAATAAGATAAAAAATAAGATGAAAAATAAGAATAAGAATAAGATAAAAAATAAGATAAAAAATAAGATGAAAAATAAGATGAAAAATAAGAAAAAATAAGATGAAAAATAAGATAAAAAATAAGATGAAAAATAAGAATAAGAATAAGATGAAAAATAAGAAGAAAAATAAGACGAAAAATAAGAATAA
Organism: Mixophyes fleayi; assembly: GCF_038048845.1. Classification (NCBI taxonomy): domain Eukaryota; kingdom Metazoa; phylum Chordata; class Amphibia; order Anura; family Limnodynastidae; genus Mixophyes; species Mixophyes fleayi. The sequence continues at coordinate 141,716,752 of NC_134406.1, read as the reverse complement.
GAATAAGATAAAAAATAAGATGAAAAATAAGAATAAGATGAAAAATAAGATGAAAAATAAGAATAAGAATAAGATGAAAAATAAGAATAAGAATAAGATGAAAAATAAGATAAAAAATAAGAATAAGAATAAGATAAAAAATAAGAATAAATATAAGATGAAAAATAAGATAAAAAATAAGATGAAAAATAAGAATAAGAATAAGATAAAAAATAAGATGAAAAATAAGATAAAGAATAAGATGAAAAATAAGAACAAAAATAAGATGAAAAATAAGATAAAAAATAAGATGAAAAATAAGATGAAAAATACGATAAAAAAATAAGATGAAAAATAAGAATAAGAATAAGATAAAAAAATAAGATGAAAAATAAGAATAAGAATAAGATAAAAAATTAGATGAAAAATAAGAATAAGAATAAGATGAAAAATAAGAATAAATATAAGATGAAAAATAAGATAAAAAATAAGATAAAAAATAAGAATAAGAATAAGATAAAAAATAAGATGAAAAATAAGATAAAAAATAAGATGAAAAATAAGATGAAAAATAAGAATAAGAATAAGATGAAAAATAAGAATAAATATAAGATGAAAAATAAGATAAAAAATAAGATGAAAAATAAGAAGAAGAATAAGATAAAAAATAAGATGAAAAATAAGATAAAGAATAAGATGAAAAATAAGAACAAAAATAAGATGAAAAATAAGATAAAAAATAAGATGAAAAATATGATGAAAAATAAGATAAAAAATAAGATGAATAATAAGATAAAAAATAAGATGAAAAATAAGAATAAGAATAAGATGAAAAATAAGAACAAAAATAAGATGAAAAATAAGATAAAAAATAAGATGAAAAATAAGATAAAGAATAAGATGAAAAATAAGAACAAAAATAAGATGAAAAATAAGATAAAAAATAAGATGAAAAATAAGATGAAAAATAAGATAACAAATAAGATGAAAAATAAGATAAAAAATAAGATAAAAAATAAGAATAAGAATAAGATGAAAAATAACAAAAATAAGAAGAAAAATAAGATAAAAAATAAGATGAAAAATAAGATGAAAATAAGAATAAGAATAAGATAAAAAATAAGATGAAAAATAAGAATAAGAATAAGATGAAAAATAAGAATAAGAATAAGATGAAAAATAAGAACAAAAATAAGATGAAAAATAAGAATAAGAATAAGATAAAAAATAAAATGAAAAATAAGAATAAGATGAAAAATAAGAATAAGAATAAGATAAAAAATAAGATAAAAAATAAGATGAAAAATAAGATGAAAAATAAGAATAAATATAAGATAAAAAATAAGATGAAAAATAAGAATAAGAATAAGATGAAAAATAAGAATAAATATAAGATGAAAAATAAGATGAAAAATAAGAATAAGAATAAGATGAAAAATAAGAATAAATATAAGATGAAAAATAAAATAAAAAATAAGATGAAAAATAAGAATAAGAATAAGATAAAAAATAAGATGAAAAATAAGAATAAGAATAAGATGAAAAATAAGATGAAAAATAAGTTGAAAAATAAGAATAAGAATAAGATAAAAAATAAGATGAAAAATAAGAATAAGAATAAGATGAAAAATAAGAACAAAAATAAGATAAAAAATAAGATAAAAAATAAGATGAAAAATAAGATGAAAAATAAGATAAAAAATAAGATGAAAAATAAAATAAAAAATAAGATGAAAAATAAGAATAAGAATAAGATAACAAATAAGATGAAAAATAACAGAAAGAATAAGATGAAAAATAAGAATAAGAATAAGATGAAAAATAAGAACAAAAATAAGATGAAAAATAAGATGAAAAATAAGATAAAAAATAAGAAGAAAAATAAGAATAAGAATAAGATGAAAAATAAGAATAAGAATAAGATAAAAAATAAGATGAAAAATAAGAATAAAAATAAGATTAAAAAATAAGAATAAGAATAAGATAAAAAATAAGATAAAAAATAAGATGAAAAATAAGATAAAAAATAAAATGAAAAATAAGAATAAGAATAAGATAAAAAATAAGATGAAAAATAAGATGAAAAATAAGAATAAGAATAAGATGAAAAATAAGACTAAAAATAAGATGAAAAATAAGATAAAAAATAAGATAAAAAATAAGAATAAAAATAAGATGAAAAATAAGATGAAAAAAAAGAATAAGGATAAGATGAAAAATAAGAACAAAAATAAGATTAAAAAATAAGAATAATAATAAGATAAAAAATAAGATGAAAAATAAGAATAAGAATAAGATGAAAAATAAGAACAAAAATAAGATGAAAAATAAGATGAAAAATAAGATGAAAAATAAAACTAAAAATAAGAATAAAAATAAAAATAAGATGAAAAATAAAAATAAGATGAAAAATAAGATGAAAAATAAAAATAAGTATAAAAATAAGATGAAAAATAAAACTAAAAATAAGAATAAAAATAAAAATAAGATGAAAAATGGGAAGAAAAATAAGCACAGAAATAAGAAAAAAATAAGATGAATAAAAAGATAAAAAATAAGAATAAAAATAAGATGAAAAATAAGAATAAGAATAAGATAAAAAATTAGATGAAAAATAAGATAAAAAATAAGAATAAAAATAAGATAAAAAATAAGAATAAGAATAAGATAAAAAATTAGATGAAAAATAAGATAAAAATAAGATGAAAAATAAGATGAAAAATAAGAATAAGAATAAGATAAAAAATAAGATGAAAAATAAGATAAAGAATAAGATGAAAAATAAGAACAAAAATAAGATGAAAAATAAGATAAAAAATAAGATGAAAAATAAGATGAAAAATAAGATAAAAAATAAGATGAAAAATAAGATAAAAAAATAAGATGAAAAATAAGAATAAGAATAAGATAAAAAATAAGATGAAAAATAAGAATAAGAATAAGATAAAAAATAAGATGAAAAATAAGAATAAGAATAAGATGAAAAATAAGAATAAATATAAGATGAAAAATAAGATAAAAAATAAGATGAAAAATAAGAATAAGAATAAGATAAAAAATAAGATGAAAAATAAGAATAAGAATAAGATGAAAAATAAGAACAAAAATAAGATGAAAAATAAGAATAAGAATAAGATAAAAAATAAGATGAAAAATAAGAATAAGATGAAAAATAAGATGAAAAATAAGACAAAAAATAAGATGAAAAATAAGAATAAGAATAAGATAAAAAATAAGATGAAAAATAAGAATAAGAATAAGATGAAAAATAATAACAAAAATAAGAGGAAAAATAATAACAAAAATAGGAATAAAAATAAGATTAAAAATAAGAATTAAAATAAGATGAAAAATAAGATAAAAAATAAGAATAAAAATAAGATGAAAAATAAGATAAATAATAAGAATAAGAATAAGATGAAAAATAAGAACAAAAATAAGATTAAAAAATAAGAATAAGAATAAGATAAAAAATAAGATAAAAAATAGTATGAAAAATAAGATGTAAAATAAGATGAAAAATAAGAACAAAAATAAGATGAAAAATAAGAATAAGAATAAGATGAAAAATAAGAATAAATATAAGATGAAAAATAAGATGAAAAATAAGAATAAGAATAAGATGAAAAATAAGAATAAATATAAGATGAAAAATAAAATAAAAAATAAGATGAAAAATAAGAATAAGAATAAGATAAAAAATAAGATGAAAAATAAGAATAAGAATAAGATGAAAAATAAGATGAAAAATAATAATAAGAATAAGATGAAAAATAAGAATAAGAATAAGATGAAAAATAAGATAAAAAATAAGATTAAGAATAAGATAAAAAAAATAAGAATAAATATAAGATGAAAAATAAGATAAAAAATAAGATGAAAAATAAGAATAAGATAAAAAATAAGATGAAAAATAAGATAAAGAATAAGATGAAAAATAAGAACAAAAATAAGATGAAAAATAAGATAAAAAATAAGATGAAAAATAAGAATAAGAATAAGATGAAAAATAAGAACAAAAATAAGATAAAAAATAAGATAAAAAATAAGATGAAAAATAAGATGAAAAATAAGAAAAAATAAGATGAAAAATAAGAATAAGAATAAGATGAAAAATAAGATGAAAAATAAGATAAAGAATAAGATGAAAAATAAGAACAAAAATAAGATGAAAAATAAGATAAAAAATAAGATGAAAAATAAGTTGAAAAATAAGAATAAGAATAAGATAAAAAATAAGATGAAAAATAAGAATAAGAATAAGATAAAAAATAAGATGAAAAATAAGAATAAGAATAAGATGAAAAATAAGAATAAATATAAGATGAAAAATAAGATAAAAAATAAGATGAAAAATAAGAATAAGAATAAGATAAAAAATAAGATGAAAAATAAGATAAAGAATAAGATGAAAAATAAGAACAAAAATGAGATGAAAAATAAGATAAAAAATAAGATGAAAAATAAGATGAAAAATAAGAAAAAATAAGATGAAAAATAAGATAAAAAATAAGATGAAAAATAAGAATAAGAATAAGATGAAAAATAAGAAGAAAAATAAGATGAAAAATAAGAATAAGAATAAGATAAAAAATAAGATGAAAAATAAGAATAAGATGAAAAATAAGATGAAAAATAAGAATAAGAATAAGATGAAAAATAAGAATAAGAATAAGATGAAAAATAAGATAAAAAATAAGAATAAGAATAAGATAAAAAATAAGAATAAATATAAGATGAAAAATAAGATAAAAAATAAGATGAAAAATAAGAATAAGAATAAGATAAAAAATAAGATGAAAAATAAGATAAAGAATAAGATGAAAAAGAAGAACAAAAATAAGATGAAAAATAAGATAAAAAATAAGATGAAAAATAAGATGAAAAATAAGATAAAAAAATAAGATGAAAAATAAGAATAAGAATAAGATAAAAAATAAGATGAAAAATAAGAATAAGAATAAGATAAAAAATAAGATAAAAAATAAGAATAAGAATAAGATGAAAAATAAGAATAAATATAAGATGAAAAATAAGATAAAAAATAAGATGAAAAATAAGAATAAGAATAAGATAAAAAATAAGATAAAAAATAAGATGAAAAATAAGATGAAAAATAAGAAAAAATAAGATGAAAAATAAGATAAAAAATAAGATGAAAAATAAGAATAAGAATAAGATGAAAAATAAGAAGAAAAATAAGACGAAAAATAAGAATAAGAATAAGATAAAAAATAAGATGAAAAATAAGAATAAGATGAAAAATAAGATGAAAAATAAGAATAAGAATAAGATGAAAAATAAGAATAAGAATAAGATGAAAAATAAGATAAAAAATAAGAATAAGAATAAGATAAAAAATAAGAATAAATATAAGATGAAAAATAAGATAAAAAATAAGATGAAAAATAAGAATAAGAATAAGATAAAAAATAAGATGAAAAATAAGATAAAGAATAAGATGAAAAATAAGAACAAAAATAAGATGAAAAATAAGATAAAAAATAAGATGAAAAATAAGATGAAAAATACGATAAAAAAATAAGATGAAAAATAAGAATAAGAATAAGATAAAAAAATAAGATGAAAAATAAGAATAAGAATAAGATAAAAAATTAGATGAAAAATAAGAATAAGAATAAGATGAAAAATAAGAATAAATATAAGATGAAAAATAAGATAAAAAATAAGATGAAAAATAAGAATAAGAATAAGATAAAAAATAAGATGAAAAATAAGATAAAAAATAAGATGAAAAATAAGATGAAAAATAAGAATAAGAATAAGATGAAAAATAAGAATAAATATAAGATGAAAAATAAGATAAAAAATAAGATGAAAAATAAGAATAAGAATAAGATAAAAAATAAGATGAAAAATAAGATAAAGAATAAGATGAAAAATAAGAACAAAAATAAGATGAAAAATAAGATAAAAAATAAGATGAAAAATATGATGAAAAATAAGATAAAAAATAAGATGAATAATAAGATAAAAAATAAGATGAAAAATAAGAATAAGAATAAGATGAAAAATAAGAACAAAAATAAGATGAAAAATAAGATAAAAAATAAGATGAAAAATAAGATAAAGAATAAGATGAAAAATAAGAACAAAAATAAGATGAAAAATAAGATAAAAAATAAGATGAAAAATAAGATGAAAAATAAGATAACAAATAAGATGAAAAATAAGATAAAAAATAAGATAAAAAATAAGAATAAGAATAAGATGAAAAATAACAAAAATAAGAAGAAAAATAAGATAAAAAATAAGATGAAAAATAAGATGAAAATAAGAATAAGAATAAGATAAAAAATAAGATGAAAAATAAGAATAAGAATAAGATGAAAAATAAGAATAAGAATAAGATGAAAAATAAGAACAAAAATAAGATGAAAAATAAGAATAAGAATAAGATAAAAAATAAAATGAAAAATAAGAATAAGATGAAAAATAAGAATAAGAATAAGATAAAAAATAAGATAAAAAATAAGATGAAAAATAAGATGAAAAATAAGAATAAATATAAGATAAAAAATAAGATGAAAAATAAGAATAAGAATAAGATGAAAAATAAGATGAAAAATAAGTTGAAAAATAAGAATAAGAATAAGATAAAAAATAAGATGAAAAATAAGAATAAGAATAAGATGAAAAATAAGAACAAAAATAAGATAAAAAATAAGATAAAAAATAAGATGAAAAATAAGATGAAAAATAAGATAAAAAATAAGATGAAAAATAAAATAAAAAATAAGATGAAAAATAAGAATAAGAATAAGATAACAAATAAGATGAAAAATAACAGAAAGAATAAGATGAAAAATAAGAATAAGAATAAGATGAAAAATAAGAACAAAAATAAGATGAAAAATAAGATGAAAAATAAGATAAAAAATAAGAAGAAAAATAAGAATAAGAATAAGATGAAAAATAAGAATAAGAATAAGATAAAAAATAAGATGAAAAATAAGAATAAAAATAAGATTAAAAAATAAGAATAAGAATAAGATAAAAAATAAGATAAAAAATAAGATGAAAAATAAGATAAAAAATAAAATGAAAAATAAGAATAAGAATAAGATAAAAAATAAGATGAAAAATAAGATGAAAAATAAGAATAAGAATAAGATGAAAAATAAGACTAAAAATAAGATGAAAAATAAGATAAAAAATAAGATAAAAAATAAGAATAAAAATAAGATGAAAAATAAGATGAAAAAAAAGAATAAGGATAAGATGAAAAATAAGAACAAAAATAAGATTAAAAAATAAGAATAATAATAAGATAAAAAATAAGATGAAAAATAAGAATAAGAATAAGATGAAAAATAAGAACAAAAATAAGATGAAAAATAAGATGAAAAATAAGATGAAAAATAAAACTAAAAATAAGAATAAAAATAAAAATAAGATGAAAAATAAAAATAAGATGAAAAATAAGATGAAAAATAAAAATAAGTATAAAAATAAGATGAAAAATAAAACTAAAAATAAGAATAAAAATAAAAATAAGATGAAAAATGGGAAGAAAAATAAGCACAGAAATAAGAAAAAAATAAGATGAATAAAAAGATAAAAAATAAGAATAAAAATAAGATGAAAAATAAGAATAAGAATAAGATAAAAAATTAGATGAAAAATAAGATAAAAAATAAGAATAAAAATAAGATAAAAAATAAGAATAAGAATAAGATAAAAAATTAGATGAAAAATAAGATAAAAATAAGATGAAAAATAAGATGAAAAATAAGAATAAGAATAAGATGAAAAATAAGAACAAAAATAAGATGAAAAATAAGATAAAAAATAAGATGAAAAATAAGATGAAAATAAGAATAAGAATAAGATAAAAAATAAGATGAAAAATAAGAATAAGAATAAGATGAAATATAAGAATAAGAATAAGATGAAAAATAAGAACAAAAATAAGAATAAAAATAAGATAAAAAATAAAAATAAGAATTAAAATAAGATGAAAAATAAGATAAAAAATAAGAATAAAAATAAGATGAAAAATAAGATAAATAATAAGAATAAGAATAAGATGAAAAATAAGAACAAAAATAAGATTAAAAAATAAGAATAAGAATAAGATAAAAAATAAGATAAAAAATAGTATAAAAAATAAGATGAAAAATAAGATGAAAAATAAGAATAAGAATAAGATGAAAAATAAGAATAAATATAAGATGAAAAATAAGAATAAGAATAAGATAAAAAATTAGATGAAAAATAAGATAAAAAATAAGAATAAAAATAAGATAAAAAATAAGAATAAAAATAAGATGAAAAATAAGATAAATAATAAGAATAAGAATAAGATGAAAAATAAGAACAAAAATAAGATTAAAAAATAAGAATAAGAATAAGATAAAAAATAAGATAAAAAATAGTATAAAAAATAAGATGAAAAATAAGATGAAAAATAAGAATAAGAATAAGATAAAAAATAAGAATAAAAATAAGATGAAAAATAAGAATAAGAATAAGATAAAAAATTAGATGAAAAATAAGATAAAAAATAAGAATAAAAATAAGATAAAAAATAAGAATAAGAATAAGATAAAAAATTAGATGAAAAATAAGATAAAAATAAGATGAAAAATAAGATGAAAAATAAGAATAAGAATAAGATGAAAAATAAGAACAAAAATAAGATGAAAAATAAGATAAAAAATAAGATGAAAAATAAGATGAAAATAAGAATAAGAATAAGATAAAAAATAAGATGAAAAATAAGAATAAGAATAAGATGAAAAATAAGAATAAGAATAAGATGAAAAATAAGAACAAAAATAAGAATAAAAATAAGATAAAAAATAAAAATAAGAATTAAAATAAGATGAAAAATAAGATAAAAAATAAGAATAAAAATAAGATGAAAAATAAGATAAATAATAAGAATAAGAATAAGATGAAAAATAAGAACAAAAATAAGATTAAAAAATAAGAATAAGAATAAGATAAAAAATAAGATAAAAAATAGTATAAAAAATAAGATGAAAAATAAGATGAAAAATAAGAATAAGAATAAGATGAAAAATAAGAATAAATATAAGATGAAAAATAAGAATAAATATAAGATGAAAAATAAGATGAAAAATAAGAATAAGAATAAGATGAAAAATAAGAATAAATATAAGATGAAAAATAAAATAAAAAATAAGATGAAAAATAAGAATAAGAATAAGATAAAAAATAAGATGAAAAATAAGAATAAGAATAAGATGAAAAATAAGATGAAAAATAATAATAAGAATAAGATGAAAAATAAGAATAAATATAAGATGAAAAATAAGATAAAAAATAAGTTGAAAAATAAGAATAAGAATAAGATAAAAAATAAGATGAAAAATAAGAATAAGAATAAGATGAAAAATAAGATAAAAAATAAGATAAAAAATAAGATAAAAAATAAGATGAAAAATAAGATGAAAAATAAGAAAAAATAAGATGAAAAATAAGAATAAGAATAAGATGAAAAATAAGAATAAATATAAGATGAAAAATAAGATAAAAAATAAGATAAAAAATAAGAATAAGAATAAGATAAAAAATAAGATGAAAAATAAGATAAAGAATAAGATGAAAAATAAGAACAAAAATAAGATGAAAAATAAGAATAAGAATAAGATAAAAAATAAGATGAAAAATAAGAATAAGATGAAAAATAAGATGAAAAATAATAATAAGAATAAGATGAAAAATAAGAATAAAAATAAGATGAAAAATAAGAATAAGAATAAAATAAAAAATAAGATGAAAAATAAGAATAAGAATAAGATGAAAAATAATAACAAAAATAAGATGAAAAATAACAACAAAAATAAGAATAAAAATAAGATAAAAAATAAAAATAAGAATTAAAATAAGATGAAAAATAAGATAAAAAATAAGAATAAAAATAAGATGAAAAATAAGATGAATAATAAGAAAAAGATGAAAAATAAGAACAAAAATAAGATTAAAAAATAAGAATAAGAATAAGATAAAAAATAAGATAAAAAATAGGATGAAAAATAAGATGAAAAATAAAATGAAAAATAAGAATAAGAATAAGATGAAAAATAAGAACAAAAATAAGATGAAAAATAAGAACAAAAATAAAAATAAAAATAAGATGAAAAATAAAAATAAGAATAAGAATAAAAGTAAGATGAAAAATAAGATAATAAATAAGATGAAAAATAAGATGAAAAATAAGAATAAGATAAAAAATAAGATGAAAAATAAGATGAAAAATAAAAATAAAAATAAGATGAAAAATAAGAATAAGAATAAGATGAAAAATAAGAACAAAAATAAGATGAAAAATAAGATAAAAAATAAGATGAAAAATAAGAATAAGAATAAGATAAAAAATAAGATGAAAAATAAGAATAAGAATAAGATGAAAAATAAGAATAAGAATAAGATGAAAAATAAGAACAAAAATAAGATGAAAAATAAGAATAAGAATAAGATAAAAAATAAGATGAAAAATAAGAATAAAAATAAGATGAAAAATAAGAATAAGAATAAGATAAAAAATAAGATGAAAAATAAGAATAAGAATAAGATGAAAAATAATAACAAAAATAAGATGAAAAATAAGAACAAAAATAAGAATAAAAATAAGATAAAAAATAAAAATAAGAATTAAAATAAGATGAAAAATAAGATAAAAAATAAGAATAAAAATAAGATGAAAAATAAGATGAATAATAAGAATAAGAATAAGATGAAAAATAAGATAAAAAATAGGATGAAAAATAAGATGAAAAATAAGAATAAGATAAAAAATAAGATGAAAAATAAGATGAAAAATAAAAATAAAAATAAGATGAAAAATAAAAATAAGAATAAGATGAAAAATAAGATAAAAAATAAGATGAAAAATAAGAATAAGATGAAAAATAAGATAAAAAATAAGATGAAAAATAAGAATAAGAATAAGATAAAAAATAAGATGAAAAATAAGAATAAGAATAAGATGAAAAATAATAACAAAAATAAGATGAAAAATAATAACAAAAATAAGAATAAAAATAAGATGAAAAATAAGATGAATAATAAGAATAAGAATAAGATGAAAAATAAGAACAAAAATAAGATTAAAAAATAAGAACAAAAATAAAAATAAAAATAAGATGAAAAATAAGATGAAAAATAAGATAAAAAATAAAAATAAGAATAAGTTGAAAAATAAGAACAAAAATAAGATTAAAAATAAGAACAAAAATAAAAATAAAAATAAGATGAAAAATAAAAATAAGAATAAGAATAAAAGTAAGATGAAAAATAAGATAATAAATAATATGAAAAATAAGATGAAAAATAAGAATAAGATAAAAAATAAGATGAAAAATAAGAATAAAAATAAGATAAAAAATGAGATGAAAAAAAAATAAGAATAAAAAAAGATGAATAATAAAATAAAAAATAAGAATAAAAATAAAAATAAGAATAAGAATAAAAATTGGATGAAAAATAGGAAGAAAAATAAGCATAAAAATAAGAAAAAAATAAGATGAAAAATAAGAATAAAAATAAGATAAAAAAAAATAAGATGAAAAATAAGAATAAAAATAAAAATAAGAATAAGATGAAAAATAAGAACAAAAATAAGATGAAAAATAAGATGAAAAATAAAAATAAGAATAAGATGAAAAATAAGAATAAAAATAAGATGAAAAATAAGAATAAAAATAAAAATAAGTATAAGATGAAAAATAAGATGAAAAATCAAAATAAGAATTAAAATAAGATGAAAAATAAGAACAAAAATAAGATGAAAAATAAGATAAAAAATAAGATGAAAAATAAAACTAAAAATAAGATGAAAAATGGGAAGAAAAATAAGAATAAAAATAAGAAAAAAATAAGATGAATAATAAAAAAAATAAGAATAAAAGCAAGATGAAAAATAAGATAAAAAATAAGAATAAAAATAAGATGAAAAATAAGATAAAAAATAAAATAAAAAATAAGAATAAAAATAAGTTGAAAAATAAGATGAAAAATAAGACTAAGAATAAGATGAAAAATAAGAACAAAAATAAGATTAAAGAATAAGAATAAGATGAAAAATAAGAACAAAAATAAGATTAAAAAATAAGAATAAGAATAAGATGAAAAAAAAGAAGAAAAATAAGATGAAAAATAAAATAAAAAATAAGAATAAGAATAAGATGAAAAATAAGATGAAACATAAGATAAAAAATAAGATGAAACATAAGAATAAAAATAAGATAAAAAATAAGATGAAAAATAAGAATAATAATAAGATAAAAAATAAGAACAAAAATAAGATGAAAAATAAGAACAAAAATAAGATGAAAAATAAGATAAAAAATAAGATGAAAAATAAGATGAAAAATAAGATAAAAAATAAGATGAAAAATAAGATAAAAAAATAAGATGAAAAATAAGAATAAGAATAAGATAAAAAATAAGATGAAAAATAAGAATAAGAATAAGATGAAAAATAAGAACAAAAATAAGATGAAAAATAAGATAAAAAATAAGATGAAAAATAAGATGAAAATAAGAATAAGAATAAGATAAAAAATAAGATGAAAAATAAGAATAAGAATAAGATGAAAAATAATAACAAAAATAAGATGAAAAATAATAACAAAAATAAGAATAAAAATAAGATAAAAAATAAAAATAAGAATTAAAATAAGATGAAAAATAAGATAAAAAATAAGAATAAAAATAAGATGAAAAATAAGATAAATAATAAGAATAAGAATAAGATGAAAAATAAGAACAAAAATAAGATTAAAAAATAAGAATAAGAATAAGATAAAAAATAAGATAAAAAATAGTATGAAAAATAAGATGAAAAATAAGAAGAAAAATAAGATGAAAAATAAGAAAAAGAATAAGATGAAAAATAAGAATAAATATAAGATGAAAAATAAGATGAAAAATAAGAATAAGAATAAGATGAAAAATAAGAATAAATATAAGATGAAAAATAAAATAAAAAATAAGATGAAAAATAAGAATAAGAATAAGATAAAAAATAAGATGAAAAATAAGATAAAGAATAAGATGAAAAATAAGAACAAAAATAAGATGAAAAATAAGATAAAAAATAAGATAAAAAATAAGATGAAAAATAAGATAAAAAATAAGATGAAAAATAAGATGAAAAATAAGAATAAGAATAAGATGAAAAATAAGAATAAATATAAGATGAAAAATAAAATAAAAAATAAGATGAAAAATAAGAATAAGAATAAGATAAAAAATAAGATGAAAAATAAGATAAAGAATAAGATGAAAAATAAGAACAAAAATAAGATGAAAAATAAGATAAAAAATAAGATAAAAAATAAGATGAAAAATAAGATAAAAAATAAGATGAAAAATAAGATGAAAAATAAGAATAAGAATAAGATGAAAAATAAGAATAAATATAAGATGAAAAATAAGATAAAAAATAAGATGAAAAATAAGAATAAGAATAAGATAAAAAATAAGATGAAAAATAAGATAAAGAATAAGATGAAAAATAAGAACAAAAATAAGATGAAAAATAAGATAAAAAATAAGATGAAAAATATGATGAAAAATAAGATAAAAAATAAGATGAATAATAAGATAAAAAATAAGATGAAAAATAAGAATAAGAATAAGATGAAAAATAAGAACAAAAATAAGATGAAAAATAAGATAAAAAATAAGATGAAAAATAAGATAAAGAATAAGATGAAAAATAAGAACAAAAATAAGATGAAAAATAAGATAAAAAATAAGATGAAAAATAAGATGAAAAATAAGATAACAAATAAGATGAAAAATAAGATAAAAAATAAGATAAAAAATAAGAATAAGAATAAGATGAAAAATAAGAACAAAAATAAGATGAAAAATAAGATAAAAAATAAGATGAAAAATAAGATGAAAATAAGAATAAGAATAAGATAAAAAATAAGATGAAAAATAAGAATAAGAATAAGATGAAAAATAAGAATAAGAATAAGATGAAAAATAAGAACAAAAATGAGATGAAAAATAAGAATAAGAATAAGATAAAAAATAAGATGAAAAATAAGAATAAGATGAAAAATAAGATGAAAAATAAGAATAAGAATAAGATGAAAAATAAGATGAAAAATACGATAAAAAATATGATGAAAAATAAGAATAAGAATAAGATAAAAAATAAGATGAAAAATAAGAATAAGAATAAGATGAAAAATAATAACAAAAATAAGATGAAAAATAATAACAAAAATAAGAATAAAAATAAGATAAAAAATAAAAATAAGAATTAAAATAAGATGAAAAATAATAACAAAAATAAGAATAAAAATAAGATAAAAAATAAAAATAAGAATTAAAATAAGATGAAAAATAAGATAAAAAATAAGAATAAAAATAAGATGAAAAATAAGATGAATAATAAGAATAAGATAAAAAATAAGATGAAAAATAAGATGAAAAATAAGAATAAGAATAAGATAAAAAAAAAGGATGAAAAATACGAATAAGAATAAGATGAAAAATAAGAATAAGAATAAGATGAAAAATAAGATGAAAAATAAAAATAAAAATAAGATGAAAAATAAGAATAAGAATAAGATGAAAAATACGAATAAGAATAAGATGAAAAATAAGAATAAGAATAAGATGAAAAATAAGATGAAAAATAAAAATAAAAATAAGATGAAAAATAAGAATAAGAATAAGATGAAAAATAAGAATAAATATAAGATGAAAAATAAGATGAAAAATAAGAATAAGAATAAGATGAAAAATAAGATAAAAAATAAGATGAAAAATAAGATGAAAAATAAGATAAAAAATAAGATGAAAAATAAGATAAAAAATAAGATGAAAAATAAGAATAAGAATAAGATAAAAAATAAGATGAGAAATAAGAATAAGAATAAGATGAAAAATAAGAATAAGATGAAAAATAAGAACAAAAATAAGATAAAAAATAAGAATAAGAATAAGATAAAAAATAAGATGAAAAATAAGAATAAGATGAAAAATAAGATGAATAATAAGAATAAGAATAAGATGAAAAATAAGAACAAAAATAAGATTAAAAAATAAGAATAAGAATAAGATAAAAAATAAGAAAAAAATAGGATGAAAAATAAGATGAAAAATAAAATGAAAAATAAGAATAAGAATAAGATGAAAAATAAGAACAAAAATAAGATGAAAAATAAGATTAAAAATAAGAACAAAAATAAAAATAAAAATAAGATGAAAAATAAAAATAAGAATAAGAATAAAAGTAAGATGAAAAATAAGATAATAAATAAGATGAAAAATAAGATGAAAAATAAGAATAAGATAAAAAATAAGATGAAAAATAAGATGAAAAATAAAAATAAAAATAAGATGAAAAATAAGAATAAGAATAAGATGAAAAATAAGAACAAAAATAAGATGAAAAATAAGATAAAAAATAAGATGAAAAATAAGAATAAGAATAAGATAAAAAATAAGATGAAAAATAAGAATAAGAATAAGATGAAAAATAAGAATAAGAATAAGATGAAAAATAAGAACAAAAATAAGATGAAAAATAAGAATAAGAATAAGATAAAAAATAAGATGAAAAATAAGAATAAGATGAAAAATAAGATGAAAAATAAGAATAAGAATAAGATGAAAAATAAGAATAAAAATAAGATGAAAAATAAGAATAAGAATAAGATAAAAAATAAGATGAAAAATAAGAATAAGATGAAAAATAATAACAAAAATAAGATGAAAAATAATAACAAAAATAAGAATAAAAATAAGATAAAAAATAAAAATAAGAATTAAAATAAGATGAAAAATAAGATAAAAAATAAGAATAAAAATAAGATGAAAAATAAGATGAATAATAAGAATAAGAATAAGATGAAAAATAAGATAAAAAATAGGATAAAAAATAAGATGAAAAATAAGATAAAAAATAAGATGAAAAATAAGATAAAAAATAAGAATAAGAATAAGATGAAAAATAAGAATAAATATAAGATGAAAAATAAAAATAAGAATAAGATGAAAAATAAGAACAAAAATAAGATGAAAAATAAGAATAAGAATAAGATGAAAAATAAGAATAAATATAAGATGAAAAATAAGATGAAAAATAAGAATAAGAATAAGATGAAAAATAAGAATAAATATAAGATGAAAAATAAAATAAAAAATAAGATGAAAAATAAGAATAAGAATAAGATAAAAAATAAGATGAAAAATAAGAATAAGAATAAGATGAAAAATAAGAACAAAAATAAGATGAAAAATAAGAATAAGAATAAGATAAAAAATAAGATGAAAAATAAGAATAAGATGAAAAATAAGATAAAAAATAAGATGAAAAATAAGAATAAGAATAAGATAAAAAATAAGATGAAAAATAAGAATAAGAATAAGATGAAAAATAATAACAAAAATAAGATGAAAAATAATAACAAAAATAAGATGAAAAATAAGATGAAAAATAAGATGAATAATAAGAATAAGAATAAGATGAAAAATAAGAACAAAAATAAGATTAAAAAATAAGAACAAAAATAAAAATAAAAATAAGATGAAAAATAAGATGAAAAATAAGAACAAAAATAAAAATAAAAATAAGATGAAAAATAAAAATAAGAATAAGAATAAAAGTAAGATGAAAAATAAGATAATAAATAATATGAAAAATAAGATGAAAAATAAGAATAAGATAAAAAATAAGATGAAAAATAAGAATAAAAATAAGATAAAAAATGAGATGAAAAAAAAATAAGAATAAAAAAAGATGAATAATAAAATAAAAAATAAGAATAAAAATAAAAATAAGAATAAGAATAAAAATTGGATGAAAAATAGGAAGAAAAATAAGCATAAAAATAAGAAAAAAATAAGATGAAAAATAAGAATAAAAATAAGATAAAAAAAAAAATAAGATGAAAAATAAGAATAAAAATAAAAATAAGAATAAGATGAAAAATAAGAACAAAAATAAGATGAAAAATAAGATGAAAAATAAGATGAAAAATAAAAATAAGAATAAGATGAAAAATAAGAATAAAAATAAGATGAAAAATAAGAATAAAAATAAAAATAAGTATAAGATGAAAAATAAGATGAAAAATCAAAATAAGAATTAAAATAAGATGAAAAATAAGAACAAAAATAAGATGAAAAATAAGATAAAAAATAAGATGAAAAATAAAACTAAAAATAAGATGAAAAATGGGAAGAAAAATAAGAATAAAAATAAGAAAAAAATAAGATGAATAATAAAAAAAATAAGAATAAAAGCAAGATGAAAAATAAGATAAAAAATAAGAATAAAAATAAGATGAAAAATAAGATGAAAAATAAGAATAAGAATAAGATGAAAAATAAGAACAAAAATAAGATTAAAGAATAAGAATAAGATGAAAAATAAGAACAAAAATAAGATTAAAAAATAAGAATAAGAATAAGATGAAAAAAAAGAAGAAAAATAAGATGAAAAATAAAATAAAAAATAAGAATAAGAATAAGATGAAAAATAAAATGAAACATAAGATAAAAAATAAGATGAAACATAAGAATAAAAATAAGATAAAAAATAAGATGAAAAATAAGAATAATAATAAGATAAAAAATAAGAACAAAAATAAGATGAAAAATAAGAACAAAAATAAGATGAAAAATAAGAATAAGAATAAGATAAAAAATAAGATGAAAAATAAGAATAAGAATAAGATGAAAAATAATAACAAAAATAAGAATAAAAATAAGATAAAAAATAAAAATAAGAATTAAAATAAGATGAAAAATAAGATAAAAAATAAGAATAAAAATAAGATGAAAAATAAGATAAATAATAAGAATAAGAATAAGATGAAAAATAAGAACAAAAATAAGATTAAAAAATAAGAATAAGAATAAGATAAAAAATAAGATAAAAAATAGTATGAAAAATAAGATGAAAAATAAGAACAAAAATAAGATGAAAAATAAGAATAAGAATAAGATGAAAAATAAGAATAAATATAAGATGAAAAATAAGATGAAAAATAAGAATAAGAATAAGATGAAAAATAAGAATAAATATAAGATGAAAAATAAAATAAAAAATAAGATGAAAAATAAGAATAAGAATAAGATAAAAAATAAGATGAAAAATAAGATAAAGAATAAGATGAAAAATAAGAACAAAAATAAGATGAAAAATAAGATAAAAAATAAGATAAAAAATAAGATGAAAAATAAGATAAAAAATAAGATGAAAAATAAGATGAAAAATAAGAATAAGAATAAGATGAAAAATAAGAATAAATATAAGATGAAAAATAAGATAAAAAATAAGATGAAAAATAAGAACAAAAATAAGATGAAAAATAAGATAAAAAATAAGATGAAAAATATGATGAAAAATAAGATAAAAAATAAGATGAATAATAAGATAAAAAATAAGATGAAAAATAAGAATAAGAATAAGATGAAAAATAAGAACAAAAATAAGATGAAAAATAAGATAAAAAATAAGATGAAAAATAAGATGAAAAATAAGAACAAAAATAAGATGAAAAATAAGATAAAAAATAAGATGAAAAATAAGATGAAAAATAAGATAACAAATAAGATGAAAAATAAGATAAAAAATAAGATAAAAAATAAGAATAAGAATAAGATGAAAAATAAGAACAAAAATAAGATGAAAAATAAGATAAAAAATAAGATGAAAAATAAGATGAAAATAAGAATAAGAATAAGATAAAAAATAAGATGAAAAATAAGAATAAGAATAAGATGAAAAATAAGAATAAGAATAAGATGAAAAATAAGAACAAAAATGAGATGAAAAATAAGAATAAGAATAAGATAAAAAATAAGATGAAAAATAAGAATAAGATGAAAAATAAGATGAAAAATAAGAATAAGAATAAGATGAAAAATAAGATGAAAAATACGATAAAAAATATGATGAAAAATAAGAATAAGAATAAGATAAAAAATAAGATGAAAAATAAGAATAAGAATAAGATGAAAAATAAAACTAAAAATAAGAATAAAAATAAAAATAAGATGAAAAATAAAAATAAGATGAAAAATAAGATGAAAAATAAGAATAAGAATAAGATAAAAAATAAGAACAAAAATAAGATAAAAAATAAGATGAAAAATAAGATGAAAAATAAAACTAAACATAAGAATAAAAATAAAAATAAGATGAAAAATAAAAATAAGATGAAAAATAAGACTAAAAATAAAAATAAGTATAAAAATAAGATGAAAAATAAAACTAAAAATAAGAATAAAAATAAAAATAAGATGAAAAATGGGAAGAAAAATAAGCACAGAAATAAGAAAAAAATAAGATGAATAAAAAGATAAAAAATAAGAATAAAAATAAGATGAAAAATAAGAATAAGAATAAGATAAAAAATTAGATAAAAAATAAGATAAAAAATAAGAATAAAAATAAGATGAAAAATAAGAATAAAAATAAGATGAAAAATAAGATGAAAAATAAGATAAAGAATAAGATGAAAAATAAGAACAAAATAAGATGAAAAATAAGATAAAAAATAAGATGAAAAATAAGATGAAAAATAAGATAAAAAATAAGATGAAAAATAAGATAAAAAAATAAGATGAAAAATAAGAATAAGAATAAGATAAAAAATAAGATGAGAAATAAGAATAAGAATAAGATGAAAAATAAGAACAAAAATAAGATGAAAAATAAGATAAAAAATAAGATGAAAAATAAGAATAAGATGAAAAATAAGAACAAAAATAAGATGAAAAATAAGATAAAAAATAAGATGAAAAATAAGATGAAAATAAGAATAAGAATAAGATAAAAAATAAGATGAAAAATAAGAATAAGAATAAGATGAAAAATAAGAATAAGAATAAGATGACAAATAAGAACAAAAATAAGATAAAAAATAAGAATAAGAATAAGATAAAAAATAAGATGAAAAATAAGAATAAGAATAAGATGAAAAATAAGAACAAAAATAAGATAAAAAATAAGATAAAAAATAAGATGAAAAATAAGATGAAAAATAAGATAAAAAATAAGATGAAAAATAAGATAAAAAATAAGATGAAAAATAAGAATAAAAATAAGATGAAAAATAAGAATAAGAATAAGATAAGAAATAAGATGAAAAATAAGAGAAAGAATACGATGAAAAATAAGAATAAGAATAAGATGAAAAATAAGATAAAAAATAAGATGAAAAATAAGATGAAAAATAAGATAAAAAATAAGAAGAAAAATAAGAATAAGAATAAGATAAAAAATAAGAATAAGAATAAGATAAAAAATAAGATGAAAAATAAGAATAAGAATAAGATAAAAAATAAGATGAAAAATAAGAATAAAAATAAGATTAAAAAATAAGAATAAGAATAAGATAAAAAATAAGATGAAAAATAAGATAAAAAATAAAATGAAAAATAAGAATAAGAATAAGATAAAAAATAAGATGAAAAATAAGATGAAAAATAAGAATAAGAATAAGATGAAAAATAAGACTAAAAATAAGATGAAAAATAAGATGAAAAAAAAGAATAAGAATAAGATGAAAAATAAGAACAAAAATAAGATTAAAAAATAAGAATAATAATAAGATAAAAAATAAGATGAAAAATAAGAATAAGAATAAGATGAAAAATAAGAACAAAAATAAGATGAAAAATAAGATGAAAAATAAAACTAAAAATAAGAATAAAAATAAAAATAAGATGAAAAATAAAAATAAGATGAAAAATAAGATGAAAAATAAGAATAAGAATAAGATAAAAAATAAGAACAAAAATAAGATAAAAAATAAGATGAAAAATAAGATGAAAAATAAAACTAAACATAAGAATAAAAATAAAAATAAGATGAAAAATAAAAATAAGATGAAAAATAAGACTAAAAATAAGAATAAAAATAAAAATAAGATGAAAAATGGGAAGAAAAATAAGCACAGAAATAAGAAAAAAATAAGATGAATAAAAAGATAAAAAATAAGAATAAAAATAAGATGAAAAATAAGAATAAGAATAAGATAAAAAATTAGATAAAAAATAAGATAAAAAATAAGAATAAAAATAAGATGAAAAATAAGAAAAAAAATAAGAATAAAAATAAGATGAAAAATAAGATAAAAATAAGATGAAAAATAAGATGAAAAATAAGAATAAGAATAAGATAAAAAATAAGATGAAAAATAAGATAAAGAATAAGATGAAAAATAAGAACAAAATAAGATGAAAAATAAGATAAAAAATAAGATGAAAAATAAGATGAAAAATAAGATAAAAAATAAGATGAAAAATAAGATAAAAAATAAGATGAAAAATAAGATGAAAAATAAGATAAAAAATAAGATGAAAAATAAGATAAAAAAATAAGATGAAAAATAAGAATAAGAATAAGATAAAAAATAAGATGAGAAATAAGAATAAGAATAAGATGAAAAATAAGAACAAAAATAAGATGAAAAATAAGATAAAAAATAAGATGAAAAATAAGAATAAGATGAAAAATAAGAACAAAAATAAGATGAAAAATAAGATAAAAAATAAGATGAAAAATAAGATGAAAATAAGAATAAGAATAAGATAAAAAATAAGATGAAAAATAAGAATAAGAATAAGATGAAAAATAAGAATAAGAATAAGATGAAAAATAAGAACAAAAATAAGATAAAAAATAAGAATAAGAATAAGATAAAAAATAAGATGAAAAATAAGAACAAAAATAAGATGAAAAATAAGATAAAAAATAAGATGAAAAATATGATGAAAAATAAGATAAAAAATAAGATGAATAATAAGATAAAAAATAAGATGAAAAATAAGAATAAGAATAAGATGAAAAATAAGAACAAAAATAAGATGAAAAATAAGATAAAAAATAAGATGAAAAATAAGATAAAGAATAAGATGAAAAATAAGAACAAAAATAAGATGAAAAATAAGATAAAAAATAAGATGAAAAATATGATGAAAAATAAGATAAAAAATAAGATGAATAATAAGATAAAAAATAAGATGAAAAATAAGAATAAGAATAAGATGAAAAATAAGAACAAAAATAAGATGAAAAATAAGATAAAAAATAAGATGAAAAATAAGATAAAGAATAAGATGAAAAATAAGAACAAAAATAAGATGAAAAATAAGATAAAAAATAAGATGAAAAATAAGATGAAAAATAAGATAACAAATAAGATGAAAAATAAGATAAAAAATAAGATAAAAAATAAGAATAAGAATAAGATGAAAAATAAGAACAAAAATAAGATGAAAAATAAGATAAAAAATAAGATGAAAAATAAGATGAAAATAAGAATAAGAATAAGATAAAAAATAAGATGAAAAATAAGAATAAGAATAAGATGAAAAATAAGAATAAGAATAAGATGAAAAATAAGAACAAAAATGAGATGAAAAATAAGAATAAGAATAAGATAAAAAATAAGATGAAAAATAAGAATAAGATGAAAAATAAGATGAAAAATAAGAATAAGAATAAGATGAAAAATAAGATGAAAAATACGATAAAAAATATGATGAAAAATAAGAATAAGAATAAGATAAAAAATAAGATGAAAAATAAGAATAAGAATAAGATGAAAAATAAAACTAAAAATAAGAATAAAAATAAAAATAAGATGAAAAATAAAAATAAGATGAAAAATAAGATGAAAAATAAGAATAAGAATAAGATAAAAAATAAGAACAAAAATAAGATAAAAAATAAGATGAAAAATAAGATGAAAAATAAAACTAAACATAAGAATAAAAATAAAAATAAGATGAAAAATAAAAATAAGATGAAAAATAAGACTAAAAATAAAAATAAGTATAAAAATAAGATGAAAAATAAAACTAAAAATAAGAATAAAAATAAAAATAAGATGAAAAATGGGAAGAAAAATAAGCACAGAAATAAGAAAAAAATAAGATGAATAAAAAGATAAAAAATAAGAATAAAAATAAGATGAAAAATAAGAATAAGAATAAGATAAAAAATTAGATAAAAAATAAGATAAAAAATAAGAATAAAAATAAGATGAAAAATAAGAATAAAAATAAGATGAAAAATAAGATGAAAAATAAGATAAAGAATAAGATGAAAAATAAGAACAAAATAAGATGAAAAATAAGATAAAAAATAAGATGAAAAATAAGATGAAAAATAAGATAAAAAATAAGATGAAAAATAAGATAAAAAATAAGATGAAAAATAAGATGAAAAATAAGATAAAAAATAAGATGAAAAATAAGATGAAAAAATAAGATGAAAAATAAGAATAAGAATAAGATAAAAAATAAGATGAGAAATAAGAATAAGAATAAGATGAAAAATAAGAACAAAAATAAGATGAAAAATAAGATAAAAAATAAGATGAAAAATAAGAATAAGATGAAAAATAAGAACAAAAATAAGATGAAAAATAAGATAAAAAATAAGATGAAAAATAAGATGAAAATAAGAATAAGAATAAGATAAAAAATAAGATGAAAAATAAGAATAAGAATAAGATGAAAAATAAGAATAACAATAAGATGACAAATAAGAACAAAAATAAGATAAAAAATAAGAATAAGAATAAGATAAAAAATAAGATGAAAAATAAGAATAAGAATAAGATGAAAAATAAGAACAAAAATAAGATAAAAAATAAGATAAAAAATAAGATGAAAAATAAGATGAAAAATAAGATAAAAAATAAGATGAAAAATAAGATAAAAAATAAGATGAAAAATAAGAATAAAAATAAGATGAAAAATAAGAATAAGAATAAGATAAGAAATAAGATGAAAAATAAGAGAAAGAATACGATGAAAAATAAGAATAAGAATAAGATGAAAAATAAGAACAAAAATAAGATGAAAAATAAGATGAAAAATAAGATAAAAAATAAGAAGAAAAATAAGAATAAGAATAAGATAAAAAATAAGAATAAGAATAAGATAAAAAATAAGATGAAAAATAAGAATAAGAATAAGATAAAAAATAAGATGAAAAATAAGAATAAAAATAAGATTAAAAAATAAGAATAAGAATAAGATAAAAAATAAGATAAAAAATAAGATGAAAAATAAGATAAAAAATAAAATGAAAAATAAGAATAAGAATAAGATAAAAAATAAGATGAAAAATAAGATGAAAAATAAGAATAAGAATAAGATGAAAAATAAGACTAAAAATAAGATGAAAAATAAGATGAAAAAAAAGAATAAGAATAAGATGAAAAATAAGAACTAAAATAAGATTAAAAAATAAGAATAATAATAAGATAAAAAATAAGATGAAAAATAAGAATAAGAATAAGATGAAAAATAAGAACAAAAATAAGATGAAAAATAAGATGAAAAATAAAACTAAAAATAAGAATAAAAATAAAAATAAGATGAAAAATAAAAATAAGATGAAAAATAAGATGAAAAATAAGAATAAGAATAAGATAAAAAATAAGAACAAAAATAAGATAAAAAATAAGATGAAAAATAAGATGAAAAATAAAACTAAACATAAGAATAAAAATAAAAATAAGATGAAAAATAAAAATAAGATGAAAAATAAGACTAAAAATAAGAATAAAAATAAAAATAAGATGAAAAATGGGAAGAAAAATAAGCACAGAAATAAGAAAAAAATAAGATGAATAAAAAGATAAAAAATAAGAATAAAAATAAGATGAAAAATAAGAATAAGAATAAGATAAAAAATTAGATAAAAAATAAGATAAAAAATAAGAATAAAAATAAGATGAAAAATAAGAAAAAAAATAAGAATAAAAATAAGATGAAAAATAAGATAAAAATAAGATGAAAAATAAGATGAAAAATAAGAATAAGAATAAGATAAAAAATAAGATGAAAAATAAGATAAAGAATAAGATGAAAAATAAGAACAAAATAAGATGAAAAATAAGATAAAAAATAAGATGAAAAATAAGATGAAAAATAAGATAAAAAATAAGATGAAAAATAAGATAAAAAATAAGATGAAAAATAAGATGAAAAATAAGATAAAAAATAAGATGAAAAATAAGATAAAAAAATAAGATGAAAAATAAGAATAAGAATAAGATAAAAAATAAGATGAGAAATAAGAATAAGAATAAGATGAAAAATAAGAACAAAAATAAGATGAAAAATAAGATAAAAAATAAGATGAAAAATAAGAATAAGATGAAAAATAAGAACAAAAATAAGATGAAAAATAAGATAAAAAATAAGATGAAAAATAAGATGAAAATAAGAATAAGAATAAGATAAAAAATAAGATGAAAAATAAGAATAAGAATAAGATGAAAAATAAGAATAAGAATAAGATGAAAAATAAGAACAAAAATAAGATAAAAAATAAGAATAAGAATAAGATAAAAAATAAGATGAAAAATAAGAATAAGATGAAAAATAAGAATAAGAATAAGATGAAAAATAAAAATAAAAATAAGATGAAAAATAAGATAAAAAATAAGATGAAAAATAAGAATAAGAATAAGATAAAAAATAAGATGAAAAATAAGAATAAGAATAAGATGAAAAA
The DNA here is from genome assembly GCF_038048845.1 of Mixophyes fleayi. Classification (NCBI taxonomy): domain Eukaryota; kingdom Metazoa; phylum Chordata; class Amphibia; order Anura; family Limnodynastidae; genus Mixophyes; species Mixophyes fleayi. The sequence goes on along the minus strand of NC_134406.1, from coordinate 141,691,263 downwards.
TAATATCAAAAATAAGATGAAAAATAATAACAAAAATAAGAATAAAAATAAGATAAAAAATAAAAATAAGAATTAAAATAAGATGAAAAATAAGATAAAAAATAAGAATAAAAATAAGATGAAAAATAAGATAAATAATAAGAATAAGAATAAGATGAAAAATAAGAACAAAAATAAGATGAAAAATAAGATAAAAAATAAGATGAAAAATAAGAATAAGAATAAGATGAAAAATAAGAACAAAAATAAGATGAAAAATAAGATAAAAAATAAGATGAAAAATAAGATGAAAATAAGAATAAGAATAAGATAAAAAATAAGATGAAAAATAAGAATAAGAATAAGATGAAAAATAAGAATAAGAATATGATGAAAAATAAGAACAAAAATAAGATGAAAAATAAGAATAAGAATAAGATGAAAAATAAGAACAAAAATAAGAATAAAAATAAGATGAAAAATAAGATGAAAAATAAAAATAAGAATAAGATGAAAAATAAGAATAAAAATAAGATGAAAAATAAGAATAAAAATAAAAATAAGTATAAGATGAAAAATAAGATGAAAAATCAAAATAAGAATTAAAATAAGATGAAAAATAAGAACAAAAATAAGATGAAAAATAAGATAAAAAATAAGATGAAAAATAAAACTAAAAATAAGATGAAAAATGGGAAGAAAAATAAGAATAAAAATAAGAAAAAAATAAGATGAATAATAAAAAAAATAAGAATAAAAGCAAGATGAAAAATAAGATAAAAAATAAGAATAAAAATAAGATGAAAAATAAGATAAAAAATAAAATAAAAAATAAGAATAAAAATAAGTTGAAAAATAAGATGAAAAATAAGAATAAGAATAAGATGAAAAATAAGAACAAAAATAAGATTAAAGAATAAGAATAAGATGAAAAATAAGAACAAAAATAAGATTAAAAAATAAGAATAAGAATAAGATGAAAAAAAAGAAGAAAAATAAGATGAAAAATAAAATAAAAAATAAGAATAAGAATAAGATGAAAAATAAGATGAAACATAAGATAAAAAATAAGATGAAACATAAGAATAAAAATAAGATAAAAAATAAGATGAAAAATAAGAATAATAATAAGATAAAAAATAAGAACAAAAATAAGATGAAAAATAAGAACAAAAATAAGATGAAAAATAAGATGAAAAATAAGATGAAAAATAAGATAAAAAATAAGATGAAAAATAAGATAAAAAAATAAGATGAAAAATAAGAATAAGAATAAGATAAAAAATAAGATGAAAAATAAGAATAAGAATAAGATGAAAAATAAGAACAAAAATAAGATGAAAAATAAGATAAAAAATAAGATGAAAAATAAGATGAAAATAAGAATAAGAATAAGATAAAAAATAAGATGAAAAATAAGAATAAGAATAAGATGAAAAATAATAACAAAAATAAGATGAAAAATAATAACAAAAATAAGAATAAAAATAAGATAAAAAATAAAAATAAGAATTAAAATAAGATGAAAAATAAGATAAAAAATAAGAATAAAAATAAGATAAAAAATAAGATAAATAATAAGAATAAGAATAAGATGAAAAATAAGAACAAAAATAAGATTAAAAAATAAGAATAAGAATAAGATAAAAAATAAGATAAAAAATAGTATGAAAAATAAGATGAAAAATAAGAATAAGAATAAGATGAAAAATAAGAATAAATATAAGATGAAAAATAAGATGAATAATAAGAATAAGATAAAAAATAAGATGAAAAATAAGAATAAATATAAGATGAAAAATAAGATAAAAAATAAGATGAAAAATAAAAATATGAATAAGATGAAAAATAAGATAAAAAATAAGAATAAGAATAAGATGAAAAATAAGAATAAATATAAGATGAAAAATAAGATAAAAAATAAGATGAAAAATAAGAATAAGAATAAGATAAAAAATAAGATAAAAAATAAGATGAAAAATAAGATGAAAAATAAGATAAAAAATAAGATGAAAAATAAGATAAAAAATAAGATGAAAAATAAGAATAAGAATAAGATAAAAAATAAGATGAGAAATAAGAATAAGAATAAGATGAAAAATAAGAATAAGAATAAGATGAAAAATAAGAACAAAAATAAGATAAAAAATAAGAATAAGAATAAGATAAAAAATAAGATGAAAAATAAGAATAAGATGAAAAATAAGATGAATAATAAGAATAAGAATAAGATGAAAAATAAGAACAAAAATAAGATTAAAAAATAAGAATAAGAATAAGATAAAAAATAAGATAAAAAATAGTATGAAAAATAAGATGAAAAATAAGAATAAATATAAGATGAAAAATAAGATGAAAAATAAGAATAAGAATAAGATGAAAAATAATAATAAATATAAGATGAAAAATAAGATGAAAAATAAGAATAAGAATAAGATGAAAAATAAGAATAAATATAAGATGAAAAATAAAATAAAAAATAAGATGAAAAATAAGAATAAGAATAAGATAAAAAATAAGATGAAAAATAAGAATAAGAATAAGATGAAGAATAAGATGAAAAATAAGAATAAATATAAGATGAAAAATAAGATAAAAAATAAGTTGAAAAATCAGAATAAGAATAAGATAAAAAATAAGATGAAAAATAAGAATAAGAATAAGATGAAAAATAAGAACAAAAATAAGATACAAAATAAGATGAAAAATAAGATGAAAAATAAGATGAAAAATAAGATAAAGAATAAGATGAAAAATAAGAACAAAAATAAGATGAAAAATAAGATAAAAAATAAGATGAAAAATATGATGAAAAATAAGATAAAAAATAAGATGAATAATAAGATGAAAAATAAGATGAAAAATAAGAATAAGAATAAGATGAAAAATAAGAATAAATATAAGATGAAAAATAAGATAAAAAATAAGTTGAAAAATAAGAATAAGAATAAGATAAAAAATAAGATGAAAAATAAGAATAAGAATAAGATAAAAAATAAGATGAAAAATAAGATAAAAAATAAGATGAAAAATAAGATGAAAAATAAGATAAAAAATAAGATGAAAAATAAGAATAAGAATAAGATAAAAAATAAGATGAAAAATAAGAATAAGAATAAGATGAAAAATAAGAATAAGAATAAGATGAAAAATAAGAACAAAAATAAGATAAAAAATAAGAATAAGAATAAGATAAAAAATAAGATGAAAAATAAGAATAAGATGAAAAATAAGATGAATAATAAGAATAAGAATAAGATGAAAAATAAGAACAAAAATAAGATTAAAAAATAAGAATAAGAATAAGATAAAAAATAAGATAAAAAATAGTATGAAAAATAAGATGAAAAATAAGAATAAATATAAGATGAAAAATAAGATGAAAAATAAGAATAAGAATAAGATGAAAAATAAGAATAAATATAAGATGAAAAATAAGATAAAAAATAAGTTGAAAAATAAGAATAAGAATAAGATAAAAAAATAAGATGAAAAATAAGAATAAGATGAAAAATAAGAACAAAAATAAGATAAAAAATAAGATAAAAAATAAGATGAAAAATAAGATGAAAAATAAGATAAAAAATAAGATGAAAAATAAGATAAAAAATAAGATGAAAAATAAGAATAAGAATAAGATAACAAATAAGATGAAAAATAAGAGAAAGAATACGATGAAAAATAAGAATAAGAATAAGATGAAAAATAAGAACAAAAATAAGATGAAAAATAAGATGAAAAATAAGATAAAAAATAAGAAGAAAAATAAGAATAAGAATAAGATAAAAAATAAGAATAAGAATAAGATAAAAAATAAGATGAAAAATAAGAATAAGAATAAGATGAAAAATAATAACAAAAATAAGATGAAAAATAAGATAAAAAATAAGATGAAAAATAAGATGAAAAATAAGATAAAAAATAAGATGAAAAATAAGAATAAGAATAAGATAAAAAATAAGATAAAAAAATAAGAATAAAAATAAGATTAAAAAATAAGAATAAGAATAAGATAAAAAATAAGATAAAAAATAAGATGAAAAATAAGAATAAGAATAAGATGAAAAATAAGACTAAAAATAAGATGAAAAATAAGATAAAAAATAAGATAAAAAATAAGAATAAAAATAAGATGAAAAATAAGATGAAAAAAAAGAATAAGAATAAGATGAAAAATAAGAACAAAAATAAGATTAAAAAATAAGAATAATAATAAGATAAAAAATAAGATGAAAAATAAGAATAAGAATAAGATGAAAAATAAGAACAAAAATAAGATGAAAAATAAGATGAAAAATAAGATGAAAAATAAAACTAAAAATAAGAATAAAAATAAAAATAAGATGAAAAATAAAAATAAGATAAAAAATAAGATGAAAAATAAGAATAAGAATAACATAAAAAATAAGAACAAAAATAAGATAAAAAATAAGATGAAAAATAAGATGAAAAATAAAACTAAACATAAGAATAAAAATAAAAATAAGATGAAAAATAAAAATAAGATAAAAAATAAGACTAAAAATAAAAATAAGTATAAAAATAAGATGAAAAATAAAACTAAAAATAAGAATAAAAATAAAAATAAGATGAAAAATGGGAAGAAAAATAAGCACAGAAATAAGAAAAAAATAAGATGAATAAAAAGATAAAAAATAAGAATAAAAATAAGATGAAAAATAAGAATAAGAATAAGATAAAAAATTAGATGAAAAATAAGATAAAAAATAAGATGAAAAATAAGATGAAAAATAAGATAAAAAATAAGATGAAAAATAAGATAAAAAAATAAGATGAAAAATAAGAATAAGAATAAGATAAAAAATAAGATGAAAAATAAGAATAAGAATAAGATGAAAAATAAGAACAAAAATAAGATGAAAAATAAGATAAAAAATAAGATGAAAAATAAGAAAAAGAATAAGATGAAAAATAAGATAAAAAAATAAGAATGAAAATAAGATGAAAAATAAGAATAAGAATAAGATAAAAAATAAGATGAAAAATAAGAATATGAATAAGATAAAAATAAAAACAAAAATAAGATGAAAAATAAGAATAAAAATAAGATGAAAAATAAGAATAAAAATAAGATGAAAAATAAGAATAAGAATAAGATAAAAAATAAGATATAAAATAAAAATAAGATGAAAAATAAGATGAAAAATAAGAATAAGAATAAAAATAAGATGAAAAATAAGAATAAAAATAAGATAAAAAATAAGAATAAGAATAAGATAATAAATAAGATGAAAAATAAGATTAAAAATAAGATAAAAAATAAGAATAAAAATTAGATGAAAAATAAGAACAAAAATAAAAATAAGAATAAAAATAAGATAAAAAATGGAAATTAAAATAAGCATACAAATAAGAAAAAAAAGATGAAAAATAAGAAAAAGAATAAGATAAAAAATAAGATAAAAAATAAGAATAAAAATAAGATAAAAAATAAGAATAAGATAAAAAATAAGATGAAAAATAAAAATACGATGAAAAATAAGAATAAAAATAAGATTAAAAATAAGAATAAGAATAAGATAAAAAATAAGATGAAAAATAAAAATAAGATGAAAAATAAGAATAAGAATAAAAATAAAATAAAAAATAAGAATAAGAATAAGATAAAAAATAAGATAAAAAATAAGAATAAAAATAAAAATAAGATAAAAAATTAAAATAAGAATAAGAATAAAAATAAGATGAAAAATAAGATAAAAAATAAGAATAAAAATAAGATGAAAAATAAAAAAAAGAATAAAAATAAGATAAAAAATAAAAATCAGATAAAAAATAAGAATAAAAATAAGAATAAGAAAAAAAATAAGATGAAAAATGAGATGAAAAATAAACACAACAATAATAATAAAAGTAAGCAGAAAAATAAGAAAAAAAAAAGATGAAAAATAAGATAAAAAATTAGAATAAAAATAAAAATAAGATGAAAAATAAAAATAAGAATAAGAATAAAAATACGATGAAAAATAAGATAAAAAATAAGAATAAAAATAAGAATAAAAATAAGATAAAAAATAAAAATAAGATAAAAAATAAGAATAAAAATAAGAATAAGAAAAAAAATAAGATGAAAAATGAGATGAAAAATAAACACAACAATAATAATAATAAAAATAAGCAGAAAAGTAAGATAAAAATAAGAATAAAAATAAGATAAAAAATAAGAATAAGATAAAAAATAAGATGAAAAATAAGAATAAAAATAAGATAAAAAATAAAAATAAGAATAAGATAAGAAATAAGATGAAAAATAAGAATAAAAATAAGATAAAAAATAAGAATAAGAATAAGATAAAAAATAAGATGAAAAATAAAAATAAGAATAAAAAAAGGATGAAAAATAAGATAAAAAATAAGATAAAAAAATAAGATGAAAAATAAGAATAAAAATAAGATAAAAAATAAAAATAAGAATAAGATTAAAAATAAGAATAAAAATAAGATGAAAAATAAAAAGTAAAATAAAAATAAGATGAAAAAAAATAAGATGAAAAATAAGATTAAAAATAAGAAAAAAAAACATTAAAAATAAGATGAAAAATAAAAATAAGATAAAAAATAAGAATAAAAATAAAAATAAGAATAAGAATAAAAATAAGATAAAAAATGAGATGAAAAATAAGCACAAAAATGAGAATAAAAATATAAATAAAAATAAGACAAAAATAAGGACAAAAATAAGAATAAAAATAAGAATAAGAATAAAAATAAGATGAAAAATAAGATAAATATTAGAATAAAAATAAGATGAAAAATAAGAATAAGAATAAGATGAAAAATAAGAACAAAAGTAAGATTTAAAATAAGAATAAAAATAAAAATAAAAATAAGAATAAGAATAAAAATAAGATGAAAAATAAGAATAAGAATAAGATAAAAAATAAGATGAAAAATAAAAATAAGAATAAAAAAAGGATGAATAATAAGATGAAAAATAAGAATAAAAATAAGATGAAAAATAAGATGAAAAATAAGATGAAAAATAAAAATAAGAATAAAAATAAGATAAAAAATGGGAAGAAAAATAAGCAGAAAAATAAGAAAAAAAACAAGATGAAAAATAAGAATACAAATAAAAATAAGATGAAAAATAAGAAAAAATAAGAACAAAAATAAGAACAAAAATAAGAATAAAAATAAGATGAAAAATAAGAATAAAAATAAGATGAAAAATAAGATGAAACAAGAATAAGATAAAAAATAAGATGAAAAATAAGAATAAAAATAAGATGATAAATAAAAATAAGAATAAGAATAAAAATAAGATTAAAATTAAGATGAAAAATAGGAATAAGATAAAAAATAAGATGAAAAATAAGAATAAAAATAAGATGAAAAATAAGAATAAGAATAAGATAAAAAATAAGATAAAAAATAAAAATAAGAATAAAAATAAGATGAAAAATAAGATGAAAATAAAAATAAGAATAAAAATAAGAATAAAATAAGAACAAAAATAAGATGAAAAATTAGAAGAAAAATAAAAATAAGATGAAAAATAAAAATAAGAATAAGAATAAAAATAAGTTGAAAAATAAGATAAAAAATAAGATGAAAAATAAGAATAAGAATAAAAATAAGATGAAAAATAAGATGAAAAATAAGAATAAAAATAAAAATAAGAATAAGAATAAAAATAAGATGAAAAATGAGATGAAAAATAAACATAACAATAATAATAAAAATAAGCAGAAAAATAAGAAGAAAAATAAGATGAAAAATAAGACTAAAAATAAAAAAAAGATGAAAAATAAAAATAAGAATTCGAATAAAAATAAGATGAAAAATAAGATAAAAAATAAGAATAAAAATAAGATCAAAAATAAAAATAAGATAAAAAATAAGAACAAAAATAAAAATAAGATAAAAAATAAAAATAAGAATAAGTTGAAAAATAAACATAAAAATAAGATGAAAAATAAGATGAAAAATAAGAATAGAAATAAGATGAAAAACAAGAAGAAAAATAAGATTAAAAATAAGAATAAAAATAAGATGAAAAATAAGAATAAAAATAAGATGAAAAATAAGAATAAAAATAAAAATAAGATTATAAATAAAAATAAAAATAAGATGAAAAATAAGAATAAAAATAAAAATAAGATGAAAAATAAAAATAAAAATAAGATGAAAAATAAGAATAAAAATACAAATAAGATGAAAAATAAAAATAAAAAATAAGAACAGAAAAAAGAACAAGAATAGAAATAGGAACAGAAATAAGAATAAAAGTATGAATAGAAATAAGAATAACAATAAGAACAGAATGGTAATTGTTTCAAAGGCAAGTCAATTTATAATCCGATCAGGTCACATGACCAAAAATCACAAAAATAAAAACTAAAAATGATTCAAATCGTCCTCTTATACATAGGGTTGTGAAACCTAACCACCAAAACACTCATGGCAAGAATGAATAAACCAATTAAAAGTCATGAGCAAACAGAAATGTATGTTTATGTATAGACATGCAGCTAAGTTCAAAATGCCCTAACTACAGCATACACTAAATAAAACCAATTAGACATAAAATTATAATATAATACCATGAATACAAAACAGTTAGAGTATTGAAGAAAAAATTATTAAAAATATTAATAAATTGTCTCAAACCCATATATCTAAGCGCCTCTTAAAATGCATAGATTGAAACCTATACCTATGTCTCCATATTGGTGCAAATGGGCATCGGTATTGTGGAAAAATTAATAATAGATATAAATAAAAAGGAAAGAGGGGGAAAAAAAGGGGGGAAGGGAAAGTAGGAGAATATGAGGATCTAACAAATGTAAACACCCTAAATGTTACTTAGTTCAATACTCTCGTTCAAACCAGAAGGTACAAGAGTATCTAGCCTGAATATCCAATAAGCTTCCCTGCGGCAGTGAGTTGAATCTATCGCCACCACGAGGGGTGGTTTTCACCTGTTAAATAGCTCGTACTTGGAGTTTATCTAAACCCCCTGTCTTGCAGGAATTCACATGACTAGATAGGCTGTGGGATTTTATAGTTTTGATAATATTCCGACAATGTTCAGTAAATCGTGATGCCAAGGGGCGAATAGTGCGACCAACATATTGTTGGCCACACCCACAGTTTATAAGATAGATGACAAAATTGGATTGACAATTCAAAAATTGTTCAATTGCAAATGTATCATTACAGTGAAAAGATGTAAAGGACATACATTTATGTTCAACGTAATTACATGTAAGACATCTAATTCTGCCACATTTATAGAAACCTCTTGGTTTGATCTTCAACCAATTGTCTGTAGATATGGCACAAGGTAATTCCACAGATTTCTCCAATCTAAAGAAGCTTGGTGCCAAATGTTCCTTTAGGTTACGGGCTCTTCTAAAAATAACATTATTTCCCTGTCCTATTAAAGGACCCAGTAGATTATCAGACTCAAGCATTGTGGAATTCTTTTTAATGATGTTCTTAATTTGACGTGCATAACTGTTGTGTTGAGTGATAAACATCATAGCTTGATCATTATGGTGTATAACTCTATCCTTTTTGAATCTTTTTGAGGATCGTAAGAGAAGGTCCTCCCTCTCAAGCCCCCTAACATCATCAATGGCTTTATTCAATATCTCAGTCGGATACCCTTGTTCCACAAACGACTCGTACAGAATTCTTATGTGTTTCTCAAAATCAGCTTGGGTTGAACACCAGAATATATGTAATGTAAGTAATGTGCTTTGTATAAGGTTATATGGGGATGGTAAGTATCACGTTTGCATGCACTTTGGTGGTGGTTCTATATGATTAGATGCTGTTTGGTCAATCAATAGGTTTTGTTTTACTGTTTTTTAAGTTTTATTTTTGTTTTTTTTCCCCCTTCCACATTTTTAAAAAAAAACTACTTATGGACTGTCCTTTTCAAACAAAAAGCTTTAGGATGAATAACGACTACATTGTAAGTATTAGTTGTCTCATTTGTGGCAAAGTAAGAAAAAGCAAAGTTTAAAAGTTTCACCTAAGTGTTGGTTTGTAAACTCTGGCTTTTGCAACACATACAGGCACTCCTGGAGTTGGACCACATTCTGTTTCACGAGGGGCCTGCTCCTCGGCCCCGTCCTAACCAGCAACTACTTCAACGTTGCCGTCCGAGGGAGCGCATCTTCAGGCTACGTGTCAGCCTCTTTGGGATGTCACATGCGGAGGTTGTCTGTCACTATCGGCTTCCTCCACATGTGATCTTGGACACTCTGCGCATTGCGCAGTGTGACCTTGAGCCAATGCGTAACATCCCGACAGCAGTACCGCCTTTGACCAAACTTGTGGCGGTACTGCACTTCTGTTCTACTGGCACATTCCAGTGCACAGTCGGGGTCGTGGCAGGTATGTCCCAGGCGACCTTCAGCTGTGTGTTGGAGGTTGTCCTGAGGGCGTTTCTGTTTTGGCTCCGGCAGTTTATCCATCTGCCACTTGATGAGGAGTCTCTTGTGCGGATCAAGCAGCAGTTTGCCACCATAGCTGGCTTTCTGCATGTCATAGGGGCTGTAGATGGGACGCATGTGGCACTGGTGCCGTTGAGTGGAGATGCTTCGGTATTTATGAACCGGAAGCATTTCCACTCAATAAATGTCCAGGCCATATGTGACCCGTCTCTCCAGATTCGAAACCTGGTTGCGAAATGGGGTGGGAGTACCCATGACTCCTATGCATTTCGTAACTCATGGTTGTGGCCTAGATTGCAATAGAGGCAAGGGGGTGTCAGACCACACGGAGATGCATGGCTTCTTGGTAATTATTTGAAAATAATGGATCAGTCATCTAGAAATTGTTAGTAACAATATAGGACAAAGATAGATTTCATAAAGATAATATTGTACTTGAGATGTTACTGTTACACAATGTGTTATATAGTGCATGTGCCTTGTGTTTATAGTTGGCACTACTATAAAGTAATTTAATCAATGTTTATAATAGTTTGATATTTAATGGTAATGTAGGCCTATTAGTGAAACAGACCTAATAGTAAAGGGTATGTGTCCTGTGAATAGTGTACACCGCCAGGTGTGTAAGTATTAGTTCGGTGTACAGTGTAATTCGTCAATTACCTTTGGTTTGCGTCCATTAATAGACATGGTTAGTTTTCATAGGATGGTAATAAAACAGTATTTGGAATTTGTAACCTTGCTTTTTAGCATAGAATGAAGTTTGGACTGATATTGTAGTATGTTTATATGTTTTATGCAGGTATAGTTGTACTCTTAAATCGTAATAATCTTAGTTTCTTTTGTCTTTCCTCTCTTCCTACATAGGAGACAATGCGTATCCCTCCTGCCCTTGGCTCCTCACTCCTATATTGAACCCACACACAGAGCGGGAGGAGGCCTATAACTCGGCTCATAAGGCCACCAGATCGGTCATTGAAAGAGCTTTTGGTGTTTTGAAGACTTGGTTTAGATGTCTTGACCGGTCTGGTGGCGCCCTCATGTATGAGCCGATTAAGGTGTGTAGGATAATCACTCTGTGTGTGGTGTTCCATAATATTGCCATCAGGAGTGGGGCTCCAGGGGTCATGGACGAGGTAGCTGGGGTGGATGAGGCGGAGGAGGAGGAGGCGGAGGCGGAGGAGGAAGATCTTGTAGACCCCTTTCGTAAAGCAGTGCGTGCCTCCAACTTCAGGAACTATGTGGTGGAGACATATTTTTGAGGTTTTGATAAAAAAAAAAAATTGTTTACACTTTCTATACTTTTTTATAACAAAGGTCTGTGGTGAAATAATGTCCAAGCTTAGTCAAAGTTAGAATAACTAATGTATGCAAAATTTTATTTTTTTAAATAAATACACTTGGCCTGGTATGATAGTGAAAGGTTGTACATGTGTCATAATTGAAAAAAACAATGACAACCTGTAATTTCGCTTTAAAATGTGTTTTGGATGTATAGGTAAATGCCTCTAAGTTTAGCCTCAGTGTCTTTTGCTAAATGCACCTTAATGTGTACGATTTCATATACAGGCTAATGTAGCTACATAATCAACCTTGGGTTGTAATGTTTTGTACAGTTTGCACAGTCCATAGTTTTCACACTTGCTGCTTGTATTAGCTATGTCCAGGGCCATCTTAACAATATTATGGGCCCCCAGGCAAAGCAGTGCACTGGGGCCCCTACATATATATATATATATATATATATATATATATATATATATATATATATATCTAATATATAAATGCTTAGTGGCGTCTGTGTGTGGAAAAAAAAAACAAGTTGCAGCGCCACCTGCTGGGCAGAGTTATACACTGACCTACTAAATTCTTAGTGTGTGTGTGGGAAAAAAAATCAAAAAGGGATGAAATTTGGTAGGGCTCAAACTCATTTTCGTGAGGTAATTTTACCTCATGAACACACATGTGTAGAGGCGTGCGTTAGTGTGTGTGTGTGTGTGTGTGTGGCTCATCCAATTGACCTGAAATTTACTGACATTATTTGACAAAAAAATTAGAATAGTCAAGTCAGTTAACTTCCATCATCCCCCCTTCCCCCCGTGGGAGGGGTAGTAAAGGCTAAATTTACGAGTTGAACGGTCAAACTCATTTTCGTGAGGTAATTTTACCTCATGAACACACATTAAAAAGGCCGCTTGTGTCGGGAACTAACGCACTTCCCCTGAGGAGGCCTGGGCTAGGTCCAAATGCATGACAAGTACCTTTTTAAGACCTTAAGTAGCTTGATTTGACTAGAATGCATGAGTATCATGCACGGGTTAACTTGTATATATATATATATATATAAAGAGAGAGAGAGAGAGATACAGATATAGATATATAGAGATAGAGATAGATAGATGTACTTGCTCAGTGACCCTTGAAGGTTTTTTCTGCAGGTTTTTTCTTTTGCAGGATTATTTATTCTAATTAAGAGCCCTGCCTATGGGGCCCCCATGCCTGTGGGGCCCCTGGGCACCTGCCCATCGTGCCCAATGGAAAAGATGGCCCTGGCTGTGTCACTAAAGGGCCTAATGGTTTAGTATGTCTATGTCCCCTAGTGTCTAAATGTCCATGCAAAATAATTTTATAGAAAAAATTCCCTAACTCTGCTCATTTAGGCATGTGAGGTTTATAGGTTATTGTTCAGCACTTATAGTGTGGAGTAGTGCACATTTCTCACACTTTGTTTGTGTTTCTTATATCTACAGGCTTTTTCTAACACTTGGCCTGTAGTGCTGGCCATAGTGCCATTGCACTTTCCATTGGAGTTGGTGGATGTTGCCATGGTGAAGGCTGTTGACAAATGTAAGTATATATAGTGTTATCAGCACTAAAAACACACTGTCAATTGTGTGTGCCTAATACAATAATGACGTTAGTAAGGCTTGTTTCTGTGGGTGTACTAATTTAACGTATGCCAATGTGTTAGTTAGGTAACTTATGTATTAGGGATATTTTTTCAGGTGTAATTGAAATATATGATGCAAAGATATAGCTCTAACACACCAGCCAATATTGTGTAGAATCTTACTAGTTTATTTTCCATTTGCAATACAGTGGCCAACTTCTTGATCATCAAGTCATCACCTAGGTACCTAAAGGCAAGTTAGTTGTGAGCTAATATTAACTTAGTAAATGCTTGTTTCACATTCAACAGGGCGCGTTGGTTTGCATTTTGGAGTAGTGCAATTCGTGTCTCCCTACATGTTGAAGTATTTCTCCAGAGCTCCAAGCCTGCTTATGTCTCTCTTCAGTCTGGCCAGATTATCATCTCTTCACCTAAGGAACTTTGCCACACACAGACCATTGACTTCTTTGCTATGTCTCAGGCCAAGTGCAGAAACAGTCCAAGCTGGTTTGCGTTTTGGAGTAGTGCAATTTGTGTCTCCCTACATGTTGAAGTATTTCTCCAGAGCTCCAAGCCTGCTTATGTCTCCTTCAGTCTGGCCAGATTGTCATCTCTTCATCAAAGGAACTTTGCCACACACAGACCATTGACTTCTTTGCTATGTTTTTGTTAGCACATTTGGATTCATATATGTAATAAATATATCCTAGCCTGCAAATGTCTCTGCAATCTGTTGTCATGCTATTTTGTACGATTACTATAGTGCAGTGTTTCCTCTTTGAATACACATAAATCCATATGTAGTGCTTTGGTAACTATTGTGGAACAGGTGTACTTGTACAATATATTGATTCAATGTGTGGTTCTTTTGTCCTTTGCCACAGACACACCATAGCCTCCAAACACACTCTCTGGAGTTAATGTACAGTTTTTGTCATTCTGGTTAGTTTGGAGGTTTGTATGTGTGTTTGGTTGCTTAGTAGTTAATTTCTAGTGCACGTTCAGCTTTTAGAGGCAACATGGTATGTGCATAGCAATATAGGCAATTAGAAATTTAGAACGTATACAAATTAAACTTAAATGTTAGCGGAGTTAACCTCAAACACTTCAACGTTTTGGCCCTTGGCCAAACTGGGTAAAAATCTTCCTCTTGTGCTAGTGCCATTTTGTTTCAAAGTGGCCCAACACCCACATGGCAGACACAAAACCCACACTAACAATCATGGGAAATGCATAAGTGCCAGAAGCTAGTGGAGTCTTGCTACAAGGCCATATTAACATTATGTGTAACCCACCTTTAGGACAGCAGATAAATCAGTCTCTACCCTTTTCATGGTATATTTACATTGTAAACTATTTGTGGTATTTAATACATCACCTATATTGCTTATTGGTCCAGGCAGCCAAATTAGCGTTTACGGCCCACACAGATACTCCAAATTAGCACTAGTTAAATTAGTCTGAATACACACATTGTTAGCCAGCAGACACTTTACATGTTTTGTGCCCTTGACAATGTATGCTCCAAATATTTTTTTACAATCATAGAGATTTGAATGTGGTGTATAAATGTGTAATTGTTTGTCAATACAATTTGCAGTTATATTGCCCTCTGAAAGTGGAAAGTATCGAAAAATGGCACATTCCAGGTGGGTCTGGCTTCAAATCATATAAGTCAGTGTGTGTGTAAATAGTCATTCGGGATACTTTCTGGCATAATAGCAACTATGCCTGTTTAAACATGCTAGCAAATGTAAACAAATAATCCATACTTTGAAAGTGTTATACATCACATTATTGTTATCTAACTTACATACTGACTCGTATTTCATGAGGCACACAAATATTTTAAATTTTTTATTGTACATTAAATCCAAATACTCATTTGCACCTCTTGCATTTGGACATGGCTTGGCCAAGGGAACTTCGAACCAAAAATTAAAAATGTACGTGGCTTTAAGATGATGGGCCCATGTTCAAATTCCTTTAAGAACACCAACTTATCCAAGAGTGTCTGCCCTAGCACACATTAGTCCTTTGACTGTTTAATGTCTGGTTGATATTGCAGATAATGTATAAATGGTTATGTGAGGCATCCTAGTTGATATATTTATAAATGCTGATTGTGCGAAATGGGTAACTGTGTCTGTAATATAAATCAATCTAAACATACCAAACTACCAATTTGATTATGTTGCCCGTTATGTCAATTACCTTGCCCTTGCTTAAATGAAAGCAACTGCTGTAAGGGAGCTAAAACCTAATGACATGGCCAGTATAAAAATGTATGAATCCCAGTGTTCAGAAGTAAACAAACTCAAAGGTCAGTTTGGGAAATTAAGGTATACAGGCTTCCATATTGTATATAATTGACATGGATTGTGGGTATCAGACCATAGAGATTTGAAAAAGCACTACTGGATAGTGCAATTTAGGAGACAAACGAGCTCTTGGACATCCATCACTAGGTGATGTAGATAATGTGTTGTCTACTTACTTGGATTACAGGGGGTAATTCTTTGCCAGAGGTAATAATATCAAAACTGGCATATTTTTATTTCCCTTCATACATTATTAGCCAGACACACAGCAAACAGTTCACACAACACTACACCCTTATATTGTTTCTAACAATATGTGTCTAGTGCAATAAGGACAGGAATGAACATTGATCCAAGTGTTATGCTGAAGCCCTGCCGGTGTACCAGACACTGCATTAGCAGTATTTTTAAAGGCTAATGCCTTTGTATATATATATATCAATTGGCCATAATCATAACGGTACATATTTGTAAGTAACATTAATTGCCCTGTTGCATCGTTACAATTATTTTTACGAGTCATTTGGTGCCATTAGCACCTGTGATTTGTGGCTCCTTTGTGTCAGGTTACAGTTTAAAAATGCAATACTTCCTTTACTGGAGGATTTTGCCGACCTAGAAAGGGACACTGTAGTAGTTGTATGCTTGGTTTGCAACCATTTACTCACACAAACCAAGAAACACTGCTACTGTGTTCAAATATGTCAGTTTTTGGCAGACATTACCCAGTATTAGTTTCATGTTAACTGCATCCACATGACGATAGTTTAAATGTAATTGATTTCAAATCTGGATTTGTGATGTACAGGTGTGCAAAAATTTACAGTTTTACTCTGCAAATCCAAGCCAGGCTTACATTAAAGATTAAACATTGTGTGGACTATAGAGACATTTAGTTATGGCATGGATGCTTTGCCACCACACCACTAAATAGTTATTTGTTCACGGAAAAAGGGGGGAGTACAGCCGCACTAGGTCTATAGCCAAGTATCCTATATATATCAGTTTATAATTGATAATATATTATCATTGAAATCAGCAGAATCGCTGAAAGGTGCACCCTATAACCTAAAAATATATTGGTAACAAGAAGAGACAGAACAGAGTTTATAACGTGGGGCACTCTAGGATACGAGGTTAATGAAGATGTATATGATAAAAAGCAAATCTTTATTGGTATATGTTAAAATACACACATCCTTGCTAGGATGTGTGTATTTTAACATATACCAATAAAGATTTGCTTTTTATCATATACATCTTCATTAACCTCGTATCCTAGAGTTATTTGTTCACAACAGATTATTCAACATAGACATAAGGGCCCCAGAGTTATGGTTGAACTTAACTTGAGACACTTCTTCTTTCAGTCTCCTGTCCAAAAGCATGTTACTATGCAAGGGCCTCAAATTAGTTTTAGACTTGCAACATATTTAAAAATCTGACTGTTAGTTAATGTAGCAAACAAATAATTGCTTGCTTATTTGTACACGGAATAATCACGTTGAAATTGGTCTGCTGCATGCAATAACAGTCAGTATTTAAATAGAGAGCCTCAGCAAATACTATTTTGTTGCCCTTGCATTGTAACATGGTTTTGGACAGGAGGCTGAAAGGAGAAGTGTCTCAAGTTTAGATTCCTCATGATTCTCGTGGTCATTCTATATCTAAACCTCACATTTGACAAAGAAATGTCTTGTCTGACACGTAAAAAAATTAAACGAAAAAATATGGACTGTAGACTATGTGTTCTGAGATAATAATGTGCTTATACTTGATAACAAGTATTGCTTTTAAACAACCATAATAGAATATGCAATCTCACAATAACAACCACATAGTTTCATTACTATAACCAATTTTATACAAAACAAAAATAACATATATTCCAACATATATGAAATCAAATTTAACCAAAAAACATTAGAAACATACGTCATTTTTTTTTTTTGGTTTCTTATATGGGATATTAGTCTTCTGGGTCCGGCTCTGACTTCTGGTCACCCGTGATGTAGAGGAGTCAGAGAAACCAGCCAAACATGTAAGGGGAACAGATTGTGTCCGATGCAGGGTCATGGGCAGGGGGGGGGGAAGGGGGCACGACAGTGGGTTGGGAAGG
The DNA here is from genome assembly GCF_038048845.1 of Mixophyes fleayi. Taxonomy (NCBI): domain Eukaryota; kingdom Metazoa; phylum Chordata; class Amphibia; order Anura; family Limnodynastidae; genus Mixophyes; species Mixophyes fleayi. Next base: position 141,673,527 of record NC_134406.1, on the reverse strand, counting down.
GGGCACGACACGGGGGGGCCAAAGCCATGGGCAAACGCTAAACAATAAAGATGGGAAAGGTTCGGGTCAAGGAGGGAGGAGTCAGACACACCAGGGAGGGTGGACGCAACAGACACACCAGGGAGGGTGGACGCAACAGACACAACAGGGAGGGTGGACGCAACAGACACAACAGGGAGGGTGGCGTCAGACACAACAGGGAGGGTGGCGTCAGACACAACGGGAAGGGAGGCGTCAGACACAACAGGGAGGGTGGACGCAACAGACACAACAGGGAGGGAGGAGGCAACAGACACAACAGGGAGGGTGGCGTCAGACACAACAGGGAGGTAGGAGTCAGAAACAACAGGGAGGGAGGAGTCAGACACAACAGGGAGGGTGGAGCCAACAGACAACTGGGTATGGGGGCTGGTGAAACAATAATCTGAACTGGGTGAAGGGAATGTGCCAGAGGTGCGTTGGGAGTGGGCATGCAAGAGATCACCCAGGAGTGTAGCGATAGGTGACATGGTGTTATTTAGAGTATCAAATTTGCTGTTGATTGTGCTCATGCAAGTGGAGAGTGTGTTATTGAGAGTGGTCATTTCTTGATCCGTGTGTTGTACAGTGTTAGCTTTTAGTGCCAGGTGAACATTCTGTGCTTCAGTGGCGTTTTGAAGTCTTTGGGATGCGAGTGAGAGTGTCCGCACCCTTACATGTTCAACTGGCTGTAGCTGAGGCTCCTCCACATCACGGGCATCTTCCTCCTGCACGTGTGCAGCAGGCTGCTGCTCAGATTCTGTAAAGAGAAAAAGAAACACTAAGATATTATATTAAAACAGTAAGGTTCAATATTATATTTGCTAACAAATTTTAGTACGCGTGATGTTACATTGGTCAAGTCTCAAATTACATTGAATATGCTAGCAGGCCTTGACAGTCCCCAAAAGCAGACATTGCCACTTATGTTTTTACATTTTTCTGAAAGCCCTACATATTGAGACATTTTTTCTTTAGTGTCTACATTTCATTTCCTACAATCTGATAGACTAAGACATTGTAAAATTAAAGTTTTCCTTCAGACACATCCTGAGAGTTGACATATTTGCTCAGACAGACATAAACCTTTGCAAACATTAACAAAGCAAACTCATCATGTACCTAGTGGAGGGGCCTCTCCTGTTCGGGGTGGGCTATAGCCAGTGTCTATGTCACCCACCCCAACAATCTCCACCATTGCTATTGCGGCCCTTGCACGCTCCTCTAGGGGGTTCAATGTTATGTCCAGGGGTGGACCACCCCCAGTCCCTTCTGCATGACGGTGTTGGCGAGCTAGCATGCTCTTAAGTCTGCCTTTATAGTCTGCCCAGCTGTGGAATAGACAAACATTATGGCGTCAAATACCAGCTTAAAAATCAAAATTTAAACAAAAGACAGTGTACGTTTGCTATTCACAACAATTATTAATGCAAAAATTTACACAAATGAGTGGGCCCTTTTCAAGCGTGGATAATGTGCAAAACTGATTATGTAAATGTGACCAAGACCAATGCTGCTTTTTAAAAACAACTAAGGGCCTGATAGAGAAATACTTTATAGACACAAGGCTGGTTTAAGCTCACAGTTGCCTAACTAATACTATTTCACAATCTACATACATATCTATTTCTATATATATTAATAAGCTACTGTACACAGTCATTCAAATTATCTAGGGCTTTATGAAAAATATTTGCTTAGTACCGTTTCTAGACCTCATGCAGTTTACGGCCATAGGGCGAGATTTCATTAATTGCAGCTGTAATTTGCTCCCATTGCCGGTGACGCTCATGTCCACTAATCTGCCGGTCTTCTGAATGGAACCGACTTAAAACCTCCGTTACCAACACCTCCAGTTCCTCGTTTCTAAAGTTCTTTTTTCGCATGATTAGCCGCCCTGGTGCCTGCTCGCCACTGGGGCTTGGCTCAGACATATTTCTATTTGAAAGATAAGGAGTGTATTTATTGGCAATGCTAACAGTCAGGTGCAAATAAAAATTGTAAGGCTATCCACCCCCTTAAAAGGTTGCATTTAGCAAACTTCTACCTATGTATCAAACATGCCCCTTATTATAATAAACATTGTTGCTTCAATATTTAACCATCATTGACTTAGTCCACTGCATTTTTACATGATTGGCCTACAAAAACTACTTCAACATTCTGCGACTACTACCACTCGTCACTTTTAAAAGCATAACATTGGTTATCAGGTTATCCACACACAAAAGTCACTTATATCACATTCAGATTTTCTGAGTGGCAAACCCTATATTGTGCTTAAAAATGTAAGCTTATTGTACAAATCAGCCATCACCACCACCACACTTAATAGTGTGTACTAGAAATGTAAATTGTTAGCTAATCTTCTAAATAAGTTGATACATTTGGAGACATGTGTCCATCAATGCTATAAGCAAATTATTAGTCAGTTTGATAGGCATAAGGTAAAGGTACTTAGCATAGTGTAGCCTACTATTGTATTCTTTGCCTGTAAAATGTGAGGCCAAGGCCACTTTTGGTAACAGTTTCATTACAGCAATGACACACATATTTCTGCCTAAACAGATGCCTACATTATGAGATACAAACAATTGGTATATATTAGAATATGTTATATAATTTCACACTTACTGTTTGTTGGTTTCTTATTAGGCAAAGCATCATAAAATTCTCCAGTCCTGGCAAATAAGCTAATGAATAGGAAGGAAAGCAAAGTGCAGGTATGTTTAAATGGAGGTTTGTATTAATAAACCAGGTGTACACTCTTTTTCCTAATTGCAGAGCACAGAGTACTCGCCTCATCGGCGGCGGCCGCCATGTTATTGGTGGGAGAGGCAACCACAACACACAGGTGTCTGAAAGATCCGCGTGTGGCGTGAGCACGCTCATACGTGCTCTGAGAACCAATCAGAGTGCAGAATACTGCAGAGGAGTATTTTCGACAGAAAAAAGAGGGCAAGTGTGTTCATCCGGCGTGAGCTCCATGTCCTCACCGAGGGCATGTATAGCGTGCCCTCAGGCCTCTACTGCTCCAATGAGCTTAAGCTGCGGGCCTACCAAAGGGTCCCCAGGTACATCCGGCTGTGTTGGAATCAACAACGCAGTATAGTACAAGTCCAGCGCCGCTGGATCGACCTCTGCCGGCGTCAGCCCCAGCTCCTGGAGGAACTCCACCAGGAGATAAGAAGAAGTGAGTTCTCTAATAATCGCCAAAAAATCGTGTACACACATATATATTGGCTCTATGTTTGAATGTGTTTACCATAAACACCTAACCAGGCCTACATAACAATGTGCAAGCACACTATAAAGTTATTTCCACTTCCAGTGCACCCAAAATGCTTTGGCTCCTGTCTCTGTCACGGGCACTAGGAGTTTTACCCAGAATTCACCAGGTGTAGCTACACTTACCAGAAGTGCGGACCTCTGGGTAGTGTGGTGAATCAGTGGAACCATACAGTAGAATAGAGTAAAGGAATGTCAATAGTATAAATGCTGAGTCTTGGCACCGTGGAACTGTGATGGTACAGCAGTTTAGTAAACAGGATAAAATGAGGAAAGGGTCCAAGTGCCTTAGCACGCAGGTAGCATATAGCAGGCCAGTACTTGATAACTGGATAACGTTAGGCAAAGACCAATCAACAATATAGTAGAAGAGTCAGCGACTTGCAGCTACAATACAGAGGCACTTGTAGACTTTAGTCCAGCTAATAGGTACCATACAGAGTAGTAGCTATATCACAAGGAAACATGAATGGTCTACAGCTGGTAAGTTTCACCACGGATATGTAGAGAAGACTTGTCCAGCGCAGGTGTGTAACAGAATAGCGTGAGTGGTGTGCAATTGGCAAGTTGTACCACTGATGGGAAGGGAAGACTTGTCCAGGTGCAGGCATGGAACGGAGTAATGTGAGTGGTCTGCAAAAGGCAAGTTTTACCACTGATGTGTAGAGAAGACTTGTCCAGGTGCAGGCATGGAACGGAGTAACATGAGTGGTCTGCAATAGGCAAATTGTACCACTGATGTGAAGGGAAGACTTGTTCAGGTGCAGGCGTGGATCAGAGTAACATGAGTGGTCTGCAATAGGCAAGTTGTACCACTGATGTGAAGGGAAGACTTGTCCAGGTGCAGGCATGTAACGGAGCAACGTGAGTGGTCTGCAATAGGCAAGTTGTACCACTGATGCATAGAGGAGACTTGTCCAGGAGCAGGCAGGTAACGGAGGTAGCGAGAGTAGTCTGCAGCGGGTAAGTTCTACTACCGATGTGGAGAGAAGACTTGTCCAGAAGCAGGCAGGTAATGAAGGTAGCGAGAGTAGTCTGCAGCTGGTAAGTTCTACTACCGATGTGGAGAGGAGACTTGTCCAGAACAAACGGATAACACAAGCAGAAACAGGAAACACCTCAGAGTCTCAAGGAATGAGAACCAAGAACAGGCAAAGGTAATAGGGCAACAGGTGCCTTAAGTAATGAGAGGTGATTAATTAACCAATGAAACTAGAGGCGAGGTATTAACAGTTCAGGGTTTCTGCACATGCGCAATCTTAGCCAAGATGGCGGACGGCCGCGGCTCAGGAGAGGCGCCGGCAGGAGCGAGAGAGACCCATGTCCCAACCTAGAGGCACTAACAGTCCGGTGAGTGACAGTCTCCTACATTTGTCTGGTGACAATGTACTGTCCTAAATGGATTCGATAGAAACCTCAGAACATTAAGGGTGATTTTTGGAATCAGGCTTCAAACTCTTCACCCGAGTACTGTAACTTGCTGGTCTAACCTTAAAAACAGTTTGGAGTGGCAGATGCGTTGTAATTATTGTGCAAAGATTTAAAAGGCAGGTTTGAAAGCCCAAACACCTTTGCGTTGACACAATTTTTTTTAAGGTCCCATAAGGTGCACACAGATTACAGAGTGTACTAGATATAGCTAATCATTCATTAAATAACTGGCTACTTACACTGTGAGGTAGTCCCAACAAAGGGTGTTTCGCAAAGTATACTCAACATTTACAAATTTTGTGATCCATCCACTAATTCAGTGGTCCTGTACAGAGAAAACTAATTGACATCATTACAAGCCCCATGGGAGATTGCAGACTTACATTCCCTAACATTTCAAAGCACACTACTGGCAATTTCTCCAAAACCTAAATTACCCGCCCAGTAGTTTGTTTGTGGAGTGTGGTAGACAACACATGCAAGTATTGAGCAAACCGGCAAACTCCACAAAGAGGAAACAATAATCAGGGACTTGAACTCCTGACCCCAGTGCTGTGAGAGCAAAGTGGTGACCACTAGGCCACTGAGAATTTCCACATCTCTATGCAAAATACAAACATTTGTGACAGGTCATGTGAAATGCTTTGTGTTCATCATGTTTACCTCCTTGCTTTGGTAGTAGGTAATATTTCTGTCTGCTGGCAATGCAAAGTTTATTAAACATGTATGATCACCTGATTGTCATAATACTATCGGTTTATAAAGCTGGCGAATGTGTTAACATGACCCTTTTTTTATTTTGTTTTTTCCAACAGACCGGGCACGGTGGGAATGCCGGCAATGGCATCGGCCGGTGGTGGAGGCAAAGGAAGAGGAGGAGGAGGTGGCGGCAGTGGTGGTGGTGGTGGAGGCGGAGCCAGAGGAGGAGCAGTGGCAGCAGCAGCCGCAGCAGCCGGTGGTGGCTGAGGAGGAGGAGGAGAACCAGCTGCGCCTGCCGGTGGTGGCTGAGGAGGAGGAGGAGGACCAGCTGCGCCTGCCAGTGGTGGCTGAGGAGGAGGAGAGTCCAGAGGAGGCATCATCGGCCAGCCAAGAGCCAGACGCCTTTGGAGATAGTAAGTATTTGCTGTAAGTGCTGGACATAATTGGCTAAGATTGAGATGTCCATTATCCTTGGGAAAAAAAACCTGCTTTCACACATGTTGATTAAATGGTGACCTAAATGTCACAGGTTTAAATGGCCCTACAAATGTAAATTTCTTTAACCACTCAAACCACAGACAGAGCCATCATAACACATGGCCACGCAGGGCAGGGCAACACAAATGTGGCCAATAGCCTTGTCAACTTGTCAGTATATGAATGTTTTTCTTTTTACTTCAAATCTAATCCAAAGTATTGTAACTTCCTGTGAGTGGTTGTGTAGATAGTGGGCCACTGTAGTGCTTTGCCTTGGGACCTATAATGCTGTTAAGACCACCCTGTCCACAGGCCTCTCCCCAGGCCACACCAGAATGTAGAACATCTATCCAAATGCCACACCAAAGCCTTATCAACGTCTATTTTGTAGCCAAATGCATTTGTACCTAGAGCCCTAACATTTGAAAGTAATGTAACAGTAGGCATCTCTAGTAAATCCTGTCTGTTTGGAAAAATATGTATACATGTATTGAATGTTTTTTTTCTGATTTCTTTCAGCACACATGGAGGAAGCTGAAAATTGGCCTCCCCCCACCAACCTTGTCAGAGATGTGGGCCGAAACTGCTGCATCCTGGAAAAAAATAAAGCAGCTCCAAAAGGAGCAGCGAAAATGCATGGAGGAGCTGGAGGGGAAAATGGCCTATTGGTCAACATTGTATGAATAGTTTTTTGGTGTTTTTTTTATTTAAAATGTAAATAGTTTTAAACATTCATGTAAATTTGTTAATATTTGTTATTATCTCAAAATTTATATACATTTAAGAAAAAAATAATAACCTTGGTGTGTGTGTGTGTCTTTATTCATCTAATTCTCCTACATGTGGGTGTAAGGACAAATAATAATCCAAAAACATTAACATTTAAATAAGATGGTTTGTTTTGAAGTCCATTATCATTTTGCTAGCAGAAAAGATTGTGATTTGCTCTTTGCATGTAATCCAAAAGGAACATGTGCCCTCCACTAACAAGCCACCCCTATAAGAGGTATTGCATCTGTAGGCCCTGTGTGCAAGATAAAGTCCAAAAAGGTCAAACGCCCTAGCTAGTTACCAATTTCCCCACATCATGTGTCATTGTAGTGATAGTCCAAGGTTACGTTCAATTGTCAGAGCAAAGCCAGTCACACATTAAAGAGAACATCGAAAGTGTACCCAGAAGTGGCGTCAGTGGTGTAAGGCAGAAGTGTAAGCGATGAAAAGCTCCATGGTACTGGAGTGTGGTGAGCGTCCTGTTTGGATAAAGCTGAGTACATGACATAACGTGTACGCCGTGGATCCTGATGAAAGTCTGTTTGCTGCCAATGTTGCCTTTAACTCCAAGGAAGCTGTCCCCTACAACCCACCCTTTCTTAGTCCATTCATAGAAATCAATGTTAGCATGCACATAATAATGAGCATGTGAAGTGTGGGCCGTGAGGCTTTTCGTAATTTGCCTCCCAAAAATGATTTGCTTACAATACAGGATAAATCAGAGGGCATATTTTACAATATGGTTGAGCGTGTATAACAAATAAAAAATGAAACCATTGTGTCACGGTCATGCGTTTCTTGTTAGGATAATGATTACAGTCCACACATTAATAACTAATATGCTTTGTATTTGAGCTCATGGCTGCTGTGTTGTGAGTCCAAAGTGCTAACCAGTGAGCTACCTGTGAGATTGTTATTTTGTCAGAAATTTGTGTGAATAATGAGGAGTACTATTAATTGTCATTTGCCTGTGTAGCACGCATGCTGTATTGTTGGTGCTCTCTGTGTTTTTTCATCTTTCAGGTTGGGCTAGTGGGTAGCTCTCCCACTTCCCATAAAGACAGTCATAAATTCTAATCCAGGCTGAAACCCTTAATCTGTGTGGAGATTGTAGACACTCGTGTGTGTGTGTGTGTGTGTGTGTGTGTGTGTGTGTGTATCCTTTATGGAAGAGTATGCTATGCATTTTCCAGAAAAGCCAGATACATTTCTAGTACAACATACATATACATTTTAATCAAGTCATTATGTATGTGCTTTTAAGGTAGCCATATCCTTGCATTTTGCATACTATTCGTCGATTTAAAATCCAAAACACAGAAAGGCCATGTGTGTTTCAGTTAAAAAGTGTGTTTCACACTATTAGCAAAGGAAAAACAACATTCAGAGTGTGCCACATCATTGTTATTTGGCAGTCAATAATAAGTAAAGAGCTATCCCGTAAAAATAAGCCCCAGGCAATTGTGTCGTGTTCTGTGCAAACAAACTGTTCATGTCCCTCCCACAGTGGGCGTAACGTATGCATAAGCTTCCCGTCAATCACTTGTGATCCGTCGCTTGTGCTTGTGCCTTGTTTAAAGATCCGCAGGTGGGTGTGTTTTATTGCGCTTGCAATGCTTAATTCCGTGCCTTAAGTGTGGAAGACCACAGGAGGGTGTGTTTTTGCAGTCTGAGGTGCTTATTTCACTCACGTAAGTGTTTGCGTCACTCAAAGTATGCAACGCATATACGGTTGCGTTTGGTACCTTGATGAATCAGGCCCAATGTTAGTAATTACTGTATAACTTGAGACTTATAGATCAGCGTGCCTGATACCTTAGACAGACATGAGGCAACACTAAACAAAGGAGTCTAACGAGTAGAAAACTACTTACTGCGGTTTAGGTCAGAGTCTTGTGTCCAGAATAGCCTCCGGTGTCCGTCCGTTGGGCCAGGTGAGCTGATCTCAGTGGAACCTCCAATGATGTCAGATCTAAGACCCTCAAGTCTTGATCGACCAGTTCTCACTGAGGTGTCAAGTTAAACAGGTTGAGCTCAATACAGCTGGAGAGAAAGAAGCACACTGCAGGTTCTGAGTGTGTTATTCTCTGGTTTTATTTTTTTCAAAGGTCACATATTTATAGCACTCTCCAAAAACAAGATTGCACTTATCACTAAGGCCTAGAAATGTTTAACTGTCTAGCCACATATTTACTCCGCAAACTACTCCCTAGGAAGAAGTGTTACTTTTCAGCTATATGCAAGGCCGTGTATACATTCTTCTATAAGCAATGTTCTACTAATAAATAACAACTAAGATCTGGATATTTGTAGTTTACAAAGAACAAAATGGCTACTATGGAGCAAAATGGTGTTAGCTCATAAAACTACATTTCTCACTGTCAAACCTAAGATAAGCGTTTCCCTATTTATTGTCAGGCGCCACCTGTATCCATGACGGCCCCTCGCTGATCAGTCACTTCCTCCCCACTCGGCCGCCCGGCTACAAGTGCAGAAAGCATTCCCATTGCTAAGCAACGGGACGCTGCATTAGGGAAGTGCTACAGCGCTAGTATTATGACAGCGCTGCGTCGCTCAGGCTTATTGGCTACCAGAAGTATTTAAGACTCTCTTGGTCCTACCTCCAGTGCCAGAGTTTCAGGTCCATTCCTGTCCTCCAGCGTTTCCCTCAGTGTTCCTGTTATTGCTTGTCTCCTGACCTTTTGCGTGTCTCCTGATTTTTGCCGTATTGCCTGCGACCCTTGTGACCCGGATTGCCTTGACTACTCCTTTGGATCTCCCTTTGTACCGCACTGCCAGAACGCTACCGACCCGGCTTGACTCATCAGCCCATCGGATTCCCCTTGTGTACTTGCCTAGTCCGCACCATTGCCGAACCGGCCTGTCTTACAATTTCTCTCATGCTTCGCTATCTGACTCGTGGAAGGACCGCGACCTGCGTGTTTCCTGCAGGTAAGTCCATACCTCCTTGCGGGGGTCCCTGGTGAACACCAGGGGCACGACTCCTTGCGGGGGTCCCAAGTGAACACCAGGGGCAAGTTAGACTCCGCACCTTCCTTCGAGTAGTGCCAATGATAGCAGGTACGCTATACTCAGTCGTGACATTTTTCCTTTGTGACCTCTCTTCTGCATTCGATACTGTTGACTGCCCTCTCCTCTTACAAACCGTCCACAACATTTGCCTCCATGGCACTGTCCTCTCCTGGCTTACCTCCTACCCAACCACTCCTTTTCTGTTTCTGTCCTTAACTCCCCTTCCCTTATGTGTCAGTGTTCCCCAAAGGGACCATTCTCGAGTCTCAGGAATACTTAAGCATTTACAATATAGCATTTAAAAGATCAAATATATGAAACTAATTACATGAAAATAATGCTCTGGGACTTTCAACCTTACAATTGAATAAATCTGTAAATAGTAATCTAGATAATATTCCAAATATAATTTAAAATCTAAAGTATAAATAAGGTGCAAAATTTATATTGACAAAGCATTGGTCAATTTTAATCAGACCATATTAAGTTCTAATTACGCCATACCAATGTGAAATTTGTAATTGTGTACTCTGTATATCTCCCTATTTATGGCACTGTGGATCGCTTGTGGTACCTTACAAATAAAAGCTAATGATAATAATAATTATAATAATAATAATAATAATAATAATAACAACCATAATACTGCTTTGCACATCTGAAGCACTGTATGTGTCACACATTACACCAGCTAATCCTACATTATTGTCACTGTTCTCATCTGTTTCCCTCTTTTTGCATTCACTTGCTGGGCTGAACAGAGCATGCACACACCTGGTTTGCTCAATACTTCCTGCATCCTCTTGATTGGCTAATTGCTGTCAGCTCTGTCTATTTAAAGAACCTGCTTCTCTACCAAGTTGCCAGATCTTCAAGTCTACTCTCCTGTTCAGATGTCATGTTCCCTGGCTCCTGTTTGCTGCCTGTTCTCTGAAGTCTCCGCAGATCAACACAGCCTCTGTGACTACTTCACTACCCTATGGTAGCGCTCTGCAGATTATTACTGCCTGTTCTCTGAGTCTCCCGCACATCAATCCGCAAATCATCACAGCCTCTGAGTCTACTCCACTATCGTTTTGGTAAACGCTCTGCCGGTTATTACTACCATCGCTACCAGCCTCCTGTGTTTATCAGCAGACTGCTCTACTGTCTCCTAATCTCTCAGTCTTCCTGTTACTCCTCATCCAAAGCATCTTCAGTTATAGTCCTGGTTCTCTTTATAGTTTCACTTATCACCTCCTAGGAGAACCGCAACCTGCAGTCAGGGAGCTGTGAAGACCAAGCACCCTTGCGGGAGCCTCTGGCGAAGACCTTCCACTCCATTAGACTCTGCACCTTCTAGGAGGTAGTGCCAATGTGAGCAGACTGTACGGGTACTCCTGTGACCCTACTGGTTGTGGTAGTAGGATTGGGGAACAGGTGAGAATGCCTGACAGCATTAGGGGTAATGATTGGGGAGAAAATTGCAAAGTAACCTGATCCATTATAGCATACAGGGGCTGGCTGGTCTGGGGGGCATATGCCCCCTAGGCCAGTCCAAAAGTGGGCAACCGTGGGCTGGTTCACTGGGCTACCTATATTTGTTCCCCTTTAAAATATTTCTAATAGGCTACTGAGCCAAGTTTCGTCTCCCCGGGCTAAAATTTACCAGTCAGCCCCTGATTGAATAATCACCACCCCAGAATATAACAAATTAAGGAAAAAACTTTTTTTTTTTTTTTTTTTAAAAAAACGGTTAATATTAGTGCTGACTTTGTCTTTTGAGGTAAGAATTGCAGAATACATTTTTTATGGCATTTTTATGCCATGATGTAACAAATTTAAATGTTAACAATTTCAATGGGTGAACCTTTTTATAGTTACAATACTGTATATAAAAATAAAATAAAAGTATACCCTTATTATAAATAGGTGTATAAAGCGGTATTACTAATGGATTTTCAGAAGACTACTACTGATAAATGTATAAGGTGTACATTTTGTGAATTTGTTACAGTTATAGTGCAACAAAAAAATTAGGCTGGACAATTTCATTGATACTTCTATATTAACTTCTCCATGGCACCTATATGAGGTGCCACTTTTTAACGCCTACCATTAAACATATGACTGATATTGATTTGGAAGTACTTGCCTCACCTTGTAAAAACATTTTTTCTTGTTTTGCATTTTTTGGAAGATTACATAGATTCTAGTTTCAAGCATATTCCTTGCAAAAGTTACAGCTACAACAAAACTATTTCTCTGAGGATCTCATCCCTATAAGTAGCAGTCAATATGCCATCAATCATCACAATTACATCCATATCACAACTATTTGAAGCGACAATGTCTAAGAAATATATTTATTAATGGGTCCTGTACATCAAGGGAGTACTACTGATTATAAGATTCACCAGGATTCAAAAAATCAAGAGAAGTCTCGCTTTGGTACTTGTACAACTGCAGTACTTCATCATCATCATCTATTTATTTATTTATATAGCACCACTAATTCCACAGCGCTGTACAGAGAACTCATTCACATCAGTCCCTGCCCCATTGGAGCTTTCAATCTAAGTCCTCTAACAAACACACACAGACCGAGAGAGACAATTTAATAGCAGCCAATTAACCTACCAGTATGTTTTTGGATTGTGGGAGGAAACCGGAGCACCCGGAGGAAACCCACATAAATACGGGAAGAACATACAAACTCCACACAGGTAAGGCCATGGTGAGGATTCAAACTCATGACCCCAGTTCTGTGAGACAGAAGTGCTAACCACTAAGCCATCGTGTTGCCCAACTTGATCTGTTACTGCCATGTCAGGATTGTGTTAACAGAAGAAAATTAATGAAAACATTATTTAGTCTTTGAAAAAAAACATTTTTTTCAATATTTAATATTTTAAAATATTTTTATTTAATTTTTAACATTTGAATCTATTATTTTAACATTTAAGACTAGGATGGCTCAAGACCAATATGATCTCGGTCTAGGTAGTGTCCAGGAACTCAAACACAGAACATAGGGTAAAGAGGTAGTGTAGAAAAAAACAAGAGGTACTGGATGCTTAATGATGCATTGAATACTGGATGAAAACTGGACAGGAAATACAATTCAAGGTTATTTTAAAAGGGTATTTCCAAATTTGTTGAATGTTTTTTTTTTTTTAAATATTATAATTAAAAAAGGACCCACAGAGTACTTTACAATATCTATTATATTATATTAATATTATATATATATATATATATATATATATATATATATATATATATATATATATATATATATATTATATAAGATTGTTGTTTGGTGACATGTAACTGAACTGAACAATGAATCCTCTCTCTTATCTATTCTTTGTGATGCTATGTGGGAAGAAGGGGCAGCATCTGTCCCAACTGCCACGTCCTAATGTAAGCAGATTTAAATTGTACAGCACATACTTTAAATCTGCGGACTAGGGCTGATGACAGGGGAGAAGAGGTAACTTTCATACCATTTAGCACGTTATCTACGAGTAAGCAAGAAAGAATTTTTGCTCAGTTCAGGTATATTAGATAGTTGTTAGAGGAGAAAACACTCTTTTCAGGCTTCTGACTCATGGAGCTTAAGTAGAGGAAACAGTCACACGTGGCAAAGGATTGTTTTTATGAGTAATAGAGTCCCCCTTGCTTTGAAAATAGTCTACAGGCATGCAGAAAAGAACGGTATTACTTAGACAACCACTAGAACGCTGATAAATAAAATGTGATAACATCATATGAACATATGGTGCGCTAAAGAGATTAAATCTGTATCTAATGCAAAATATTAACCAAATAATATTTTATTTACCTTGCATTTCATACACAGAATTGAGGTTTTACTGTAATATTTTTTATTTCATTGTAGATATTAAAATAATCAATGGTTTATTTCTTAAAGATTACCCTAGCAATACAGGCATTTTTTAAAATGCTGTAGTCATAGTAGCATGAATTATCAGAACATCTACCACAAAGTACTCTTCTATCCTTGACTTGAAATTGCTATGCAAGGTGAATGTACTCTTAGCAACAAACATGCTATAAATTACATTGAGTTGTATTTTTTACATTGGAGTACTTTTAATCCATTTTCCATAGTTAAATTTTAGATTGTCATTCTATTATACAAAGATGCTTGCTTAAAGTAAGAAAATTTATTAAAACAACACAAATTATATACTGTTTTGTTTCCCAGTATACATGAGACTGACTTCACATTACAAATATTATTAAGGTATGTAAAGTGTACCTCTGATCCTAACTTTGTTTAAGTTAATCAATCCTATTCAAATTGGTGCATATCACTATGAGGGGCAATGGCTTGACCATTGGAGTAAAAAACATGAGCAAAATGCACAATTCATCCTGATTGCCAAGTGTAACTTAGATCCACAAGCATATGACGCTGACACAGTAAAGCATTGGTTGTGAAACACAGTGTATATTAAATATACCAGGATCTCTTTCCTATGGCATTTTTCCCTTGTTGACTATCATCTCTTTTTTGCCGCCTATTGCTATGATTAGATATTATTTATCTATTTATCAAAATTGTTCATCAAGGACAGCTTCTCCAATAACGTGCTATCCGGATAAACACATCCTTGCTCTGCAGTATAAAGTATTGCAGCTCTCTCATTTACATGCTGATTCACCTATATGTCTATGTGACTGTAAAATTAATAGTTCTTTTCTGGTTTCATATTTAAACAATCTTCACACTATTGTATATTCTATCTTGTATTTTCTATTTTTCAGTGCAAGTCTGTGTTAGAGCCTTTCATATCTGTGTAAGTCTGTGTTATAGCCTGTTAATTTTGAGCCTTCCAGTTCAGAGTCAGTAGACATGATGGAGGATCATAGAGATCATTGGTCATCTTTGGTCCGTGAAGGATAAATTGCCCACTTTCATATTAAAGTACTACCCATCTTTTCTGACACTGCTTATATGGCAGCACCCTTGCCAAACAGTTTAAGAAGGTGGGCTACTATTACAACTTTTGAAAGATTAAATAAAAATATTAAGGGCATATGCACATGAGCATAATTAATTACATTTTGCCTCTATTTCAGTTTTGACAGCTAAGTGGGACGAGCGATGAAATCCCGCATAGAGATTATTGTTCTTTATGGAGAGACGCCGGTGCTGTGCCATGGAAATCTGTCTAAATTGCATGACAGAGCAGGGACAGGAATAAGTAGAGCCTACTCAACTTTTATCCACCCCCTTCTGACATTTCCCTTGTTAGATTATGTCTCTCCTTTGCTTAGGTGTCAAAGAAGTAATGCAAGAGAGGCAAAAATTATCAACACTCCTGTGTACATTTATGTCCTACTGACATATAATGATCTGTCCATGAAGATAGCTCCCAGTGAAAGGTTAGACTTATTCAGAATTGATTCCTGCTGACTGAATTAATAGAAGCATAAAATGCAGCGACTAGTGGGTGTCACAAAAGATAATGGGAATGGTCCTGATGCTGCTAGAGTGACAGCTTACCCCCAGAGAGGTGCAGAGTCTAATGGTGGAGAAGTGTCCACCTGGGATTCTCGCAAGGGAATATGGCCTTGGCTGCTCTCCACCGCAAGTCGCAGTCCTCTAGGGGGTGCAGAGCTGAGAATGTGCAGAACCACCAAGTAGTTGTTAGGTAGAACAGTAGTAGTGGTGAAGAGATGCACGACAGAGAGCTGGAGCACTGAGGTCCACACAGGTGTATAACTCTGGAACAGAACCAATGATGAGCAATGCTCTGCAGTGAATCTACAGTTCTTGACAGTGAGGAAAGCTGAACCAATAAGGTGGTGAAGTGATGAGCTGCAGAGAGCAATAGCGCTGAGATCCACACAGGTGTTATATCGCTGGGACAGGACCAATAATGAGCGATGGTCTGCAGTGAAGCCACAGGTCTAGACTGTGAGATAGGCTGAGCTTATATGGTAGTGAAGCGATGAGCTGCAAAGAGTAATAGCACAAAGATCCAAACAGGTGTAATAAAGTTGGAACAGGACCAATGATGAGCGATGCTCTACAGCGATAATGCTGGGAAGTAATGAGCTGCACAGGTAAATTCTGAGTAGCGATGAGCTGCACAGGTAATGCTGAGTAGCGATGAGCTGCACAGGTAATGCTGAGTAGGGATGAGCTGCACAGGTAATGCTACGTAGCGATGAGCTGCACAGGTAATTGCTGGGAAGCAGTAAGCAGCACAGGTATTGCTGAGTAGCGATGAGCTGCACAGGTAATGCTGGATAGTGGTGAGCTGCACAGGTGTTGCTGAGTAGTGAAGAGTTGCACAGGTAATTGCTGAGAAGCAGTAAGCAGTACAGGAATTTAGAGTAGTAATAAGCTGCACCATCCATGATGTCAGGAACAACAGGAGTCAGAGGGAATGGTTCCTATCAGGTAGAGAGACCTTATGATCTGACACCCATTAAAGGGAGGAGTGCCCTTATAAAGGGAACTGGTTGCAGATGATCCAATCACTGCGGAGCAGAAGTTTAGAAGGTTCTCATGGAAACGTATGCGCAGACCACTAGGCAAGATGGCGCTGATAGAGGAACGCCAGGCTAAACAGCAGATATTGGTTACCAACGGAAACCAAAGCACACAATGAGCCACACAGAGCGAAACTGGTGAGATGCGTGATAGTGGGAATACAAAACTCCGTAGTTCCAGCAACTTTGCCTGTGACTTTTTGCAGGATAAGGAAAATCACAGCTCCCTCCTCCTGTCCTTTCTAGTGCTCCAAAGAGACTTGTTTTTTCTGGCTAGCTAAGCAAAAAGACAGTTATTGTGAGCGCTTATCCTATACTGCATATTTGTGTGTATCTAGCAAAATTAAAACATGAGGTATTAGTTCATATTTTGATCAAACATTTAAACCTGCATCCCAGCGCCAAGGCCACCTCATTAGATACAGGTCCCATACTGAGCTATATGCTTGAAAACACAATTAAAATACAGTTAAATCAGATGCACTCACCTCCCAGTATAGGAGCTTACATCTAGCAAGGGCTGGCTTGTAAGCCACACCCAAATGAACCTTAAATAGGCTTAATGGACAGTTGCTATGACAACATAAGGCCATATTTTGAGACAAAACCAGAGAAAAAATAATCGTTTTAACCTTTATTACTATTTGGATTTTTTTTTTTTTTATTAGTGTTTTGTGCCAGCGGGACTGCTATGGGGACAATTTTTGCGCCAAGCTTCTTATGGGCAGTTGAAAACAAAAATATATCCTGGATTCTAACACTTTCTGTAATCATATAAAAATCTGTAAGATATATTGATGATATCATAATGGTCTGGGATGGAGATGTAGACTCAATAAATTCTTTACTCACATATATAAGTATTATAACAAAGGGAGGCATTTAGCTAACAAGATGAAGAGGAAGCATGCAAGCAGAGTAAAACATTGGTGCAGTTATGCACCTAGATTGATGATAAACCAGGTAAAGACTTATGTGTGACAAACAATAGTTTAAGTTTGGTTAACTCACATGGTTTAAAAGCTCCTTCCTCACAGCAAACAAACAGGGTGTGACTGTGCAAACAGAACCATTGATGGGAGTTTCTTTTTAAAGGGAAAGTGGGTGTGTCACCTGCCCATCAAGCTAGGGCAGGGGGACGAGTATTATGTATAAAAGCTTGCTTGTATCATTTGTTCAGGGAGACCAACACTGGGGAAGCTGGCTGGTCTATAGAGAGCTGGTCTTTGTCTAGCTAGTGTGTAGGGTCTCCAGAATTGCTGTGAAATCTGTACGGTGTCAAAAACATTTACCATCCTGACAATAAAACTACATAAAAAGGAAAAAGTTGTTCACGTGTGCTTTAGCAGTAGCGGGCTCTTGCCACAGTATCAATGAATATAATTTAAAATTTACAGCTAGGCCTGATTAAATTAAATATTGAATATTTAGATTTGTTTTTATCAGGTATAGATGACAAAGTAGAGTCCAAGAATTTCATAAAAACAGTGGACATAAATAGCTATCTTTACTTTGTAAGTGGCTATGTGAAAAGATGGAAAACTAACATTCCATATTCTCAATTTCATCGGGTTAAGAGAAAGTACAGTGATGAAACTCAGTGTACGGAACAATTGTCAATATATGCAGAATGGTTCATGAATAGAAGCTATCCAGAGAAATTAATTACTGGTATATTACCAGGATCGAGAGGGTGAGCAGAACTGATTTACTAAAGTATACTAACAGAGATAAAAAGAAAGACAGTATCTTGTTTATTACACAGTATAACTGCTGTGAAAATAGATTCAGGTCTGGTGAATAGAATCAGTGCTGGAGAATATCCTCCTAGAAAAAATGGATATCTTCTTTAGGAACAATAAAAAAACTTAAAGATACCCTGACCCTCAGTATGTTAACTGAAGTAACTAGTAAGATTTTTTTTTTAAATTACAATGGTTTTAATAAGTGTAACCTCATCTGCAGATTCACCAGCTCTGGAAAAAAAAGTTTTTTATAATTTTGGTAATAGTAAAAAGTTTAATATCAAACAGTATACAAATTGCCTAACATCAACAGTGGTATACTTGGAATGCACTTGTGGTCATAAATATGTAGATAAGACTAAGTGACCACTAAAATTAAGAATCCAAGAACACATTCGGAATATTAAAAAAATGGTGGAAAGTCATTCGGACTCTAAACATTTTTATTTTAAACACAACTCAGATCCGGGTTGTATCATGTTAAAGCAAAAGAACATGTGAAATTAGGACCCAGAAATGGGGACATCCAGAACAACCTATCACAACGGGAAATGTTCTGGATACGTCAGCTGAACACCCTTACCCTTATGGTTTTAGCGAAAGTTATCAGATTGCACCATTTTTGTAGCGATTAGGCATATGATTATTTTAACAATTATTTATGCTTGTGATAGGCTTTTAAATTGTGAAATTATTTATAAAATGTTTCTATAATGGTTTGTTTTATATGGAAGTTATATGTACTTGTGATTTTAGTTATATCATATTCATTGGGTGGAATATTAGATTATCGGGGTGAGATGTTGAGTGAGCCATATGCTCTTTTATTGCCATAGATGGATTTTCATATATATATTAGATTTTTTATTATTAATATCATTATTTATCTCCTTAGTTTAGTTACTATTGTATTAAATTTAATTTATTGAATGTTATTAAATATAACATAATAGCTTTACTCTACAGGATTAGTTGACACCTTAATATTTGTATCTACCTATCTATCTATCTATCTATCTATCTATCTATCTATCTATCTATCTATCTATCCAAAAACAGGGATACTCTGCACTCTCTAAATACATAATTAATACTGTACTGACAACTTTTCTATATTAAAAACAGGAAATGCAAGTTCCACATATTGCAATATATGTTAAGCTGACAAATACACGCCAAAGTATTCACATTCTGGTCAGTCCAGAATGCAATGCAATGGACATCTTCTATTCTTTATTGGTCCAAATGAAAATGACAGGTAATCCGAATAGACGCTCCTAACATGTCCCTGCATCACGCAGTTCCTCCTTCATCACACTGTTCCCCCTTTAACACACTTCTGACCTCTACATCACACTGTCCCCTCTGCATCACACTGTTTACCCTTCATCACAATGTCAGCCTCTACATCAAATGTCCCCTCGCCATCATACTGTCCCCCCTTTAGTACAATGTCCCCCTGCATCACACTGTCCCCCTTCATCACAATGCCCTCCATCCATCACTATGTACCCCTGCCTCACACTGCCCCCCTCCATCACAATGTCCCCCAATATCACAATGTCTCCCCTCCATCGCAATGTCAACCTGCATCACACTGTTCCCCTTTCATCACGCTGTCCCCCCCCTTCAGCACAATATCCTCCATCCATCACCATGTCCTCCTTCATCACACTGTTCCCCTTTCATCACACTGTCCCCCCTGCATCACGCTGTCCCCCCTCCATCACAAAGTTCCCCTCTGCATCACACTGTCTCCACTCCATCACAATGTCCCCCTTGTATCACAACTTCACCCCTCCATCACAAAGTCTCCAGTGACTCCTCTCTGCTTGGCTCATCACTGACAGTGTCAGGGCGTTATGATGATGTCACGATTAACAGTCAGGGAAGGGGGAGAAGGGTGAAGGGAGGAGGGATAGTGCATCCCTTCAGCTTGTTGGGTGGTGGCAATTAATCGCCCCGAGTGCCTAACCCCCCCCCCATGGATATGATGCTATTTGGCGGCCAGCGGCTGTGAAAGTTAAGCTCAGTGTCCGCCGCACAGCATTACACAATAGTACCCTAGATCAGTGGCGTCCCCCAGAGCCTGGCGCCCTAAAGCTGCCTGTGTTAGTGCCGGTCCAGGCCTGAGTGTAGAGCAAGGCTACGCTGGGTTTTGTAGGTCCACACTCTCTGGAAAGCCACAAGTTACTTTTGTGATTTAGAGTGTATATCTGTATGAAGGGCAATGACATGATTGTTTGCACCAACTCTCTAACTCTACCCATGCAGCCAAGTCATTTTACCCTCTTTTTTCTCTATGAATCTGACCATTTGTATATTTGTACATCAATATAAACAAAGGAGATAGAGACAACAAAAAGCTTTTTCAGCCACAACAAAGAAATAGAAAGACATATATCTGCTTCACTTAATTAACAACTTGTTTTGAATGCCAAGCACATTGTTGACTACATGACAGATGTGAAGAGAGACACAGATTCCAGAAGCAGATATTCAAGCAGGTGGAGAGAAAATAATAGAAACATACTGCATATTAAATAAAGCAGTCATCACATTCTAGCATTTTATTTATTAGAGGAACACAACTATAGAGGACATGATTTGCTCACATTTCTTTCATTAACAATACAATTACCCTTGGGGGTGTTTGTATTTGTAAACATCACTTAACAGCATGATAGGACAGTTTCGCCAAAGGCAAAATGTAGTGATGACAAATAATGCCACTGCCAGCTTTTCCTAAAGGCGATGGCATACATAAAGACTTGTGGGTATTACCGACACATCAGCTGGAGCACTCACTAGCCACTATGTTTGCTTCAGCTTAATAGTTGTCTTTGTTACCACTGCTGTTGATCTTTGAGGATAAATTATTTTAATGAAACTGGTGGGGAAAAATATGAAATAACTTTATCAGCAACAAAATGCAGTGTTACAGCTGACATCAGATTTCTTACACTCTGGAGAGTTTTATGGTAAAATGGTTTTTCACTTTTCATACAGGTCTGCAGAGCAGAAACATAGGAATGAAAATGTTAGACAAAAATATAGGATGCAGAATATTACACCCAAATAGCAATATACACAAAATTATAGCTTAAATGACCAGATACTCTAACACACTTTATAGAGATTTTAACCCAACCCATTTAATCTTGGAGATATTTGTCTGCTTCTGATAGAACTAACTGGAATTCAATTTATTGCTTGATGTAGATAGCTTGATTTATATGAATTGACTCCTTGACACTAAATTACATAGAAAAAATACATCCGCTGTGGCCATACAGCAGACTTACATTTTTAATGTCATGATCGAGATATGGGAATCGTGTTCCTACGAGAAATTCCATTTCTTGATCGTGTCTGTAACTGACTGCCATTGGAAGCAGAGACCGGGCCAACAAACAAAACAGTTCCAAAACTGAAAGCTGTTTGGACAATGAAATAGCATTCTGTTTGGGCTTTCTGGTAGGTCAACAGGCCTACATCCTTTCTTGGGAGAGCTGGGAGAGCTGAATAAGAAATTTCATTTAAGGCATTACTATTAGATGTATATTGGCATGAGTCTAATAGTATCTGCTATTATAGTTACTAATAGATCCAGATTTCCTTTTAGAAATAAAATTGGTGGGGAAAACCTACTACAGTCTTCAATGACACCTAGAAAAGTAAAAAAAAGTGGAAAATGAAAGGGTGACTTGACACTACCATTGATGTGCATCATTTCTCAAACAATATGGACACTTAACAGGATAGTTTTTATCCCTCTCTGTAACCCAAAATCCGCAACTTACAGAGAGGCAAGTAGCAACATATTAAAAAAAAGGTCAAACCCGCCCAGACCCACTCTCCTGCGCATATTTCCAGAAATGTTTAAGCCAGTGTACTTACTATATCTCATGTGTGCATATATTGGTCTTCATGCCTATACTGATACTATATCTGGAAAAGTGCTGTAACAACCCTGGGGGAGAGCAATCATTGCAGATCAGCAATGTACGGGTTAACCATGGAACAATGTCCTTGCTATTTACATCTCTAGTGAATAGGCACAATTGTGAGATCTAACGAACTTGCTTATTTCATCAACAGTGATCAGGCTCCTCTCAGGAGATCCATAGTGTCAACCTGATGTGTTCAGACAGCATGAATCCACTGCCAATCCAATTCTCTTACTGGCAAGAGATCTAAAAACAAAGATGTACAGCTTATGCCCCCAGGTGATAAGAGCTTCCAACCGGTAGTAAACAGAGGAAGTCCCGCTATGTCCCGAAAACAAACAATACAAAATTTGCTTGGGTAGAAAGAGAAATGAAAACACAGGGTAATACCATGAAAATGTCATCACTAAAATTGTGACACAGTGGTTAACATCATTGCCACACAGTGCTGGGGTATGGGTTTGATTCCGTTCAAGGCCATATCTGTGTAGAGTTTATATATTCTCCCCATGCTTGTGTGGGAAGCAAGAGGTATTAACAAGGTGGAATTCCACACTTTAAATGCTTCAGTGACTGAAGGAACAGCCACAAGCCGTCAAGACCTACACATTAATCCATGAGACAGGGAGAGGGGGTACATGTTACCTTAATCCAAACTACTCAAAAACTACTCAAAACATTTGAAATTGTAACAAATGAAGTGAGGTCAGACACTGTCAAATCATACCCCTAAACAAACTACTGAAAAAGCAGCTAAGGAAGGTCAAGGGGACATGAAGGTGAGCTATTCTGCTAAGTATGTTAGCCTTGTAGATCAAGTTCTTTATTTGCTTCATCGGGAACCACAGGTTTGCAGCATCTTGAAATTGGGTCTCTACATTTTGGCTATAATACTTGATACTAGGTTTAAGTAGAAAAATTGACTAATGCATTTGATAAACATTAATTTACCCTCCTTTTTAAAGGACAAGGATTTATTAGTGGACACCAGTTCCCTTAAATTTGGCCAAGAAATAATTCCACTATTAAGAGAGGGAGTTTCCCTGATATCCACATAAAAATATAAATAAAAATGAAAACAATGATAAGGAAGAATAAGAAAAATTCATTAATAAATACGTCATAATATGTATATCTGGGATGATGTCAGAGAGGTGGAATATAATAAAATATATTATTTTGAATGCTTTTGTATGGATGTACTTTCTGTGTGAGTTAGGGAGGATAAATATGAATTCCGAATAAACTGTGGAATAGAGTTAAAGACCATATATTCAGGCTATACACAGAATAATGAAACAAAGATACACTTTATTAGATGTGAGTATACCCTTGTGAAAAACCACAATATGTGGTAATAAAGATGCAATGAAAGTAACACTTTAAGTACAAGTTAAGTAGCATTTAACAGAAACCGTCTTGAAATCTGCAGACATTTTTCATCGGCCCCTTCAAAGGGCGTGACAAGAAATTTTAATATACACATAATTTCTATCTTTATCGCTTCTCTGTATGTTTTAATATACTTGACTGTCTCCTATGTGATCTGGCTGATATAAGCAAAGAATTAATAATAAAAAGTGGTTTCAATTACAATTAAATATATGTAAAAATTATTGGACTATAGTGCCTTCTCATTCAGCTCTGGTCTTGATGCAAACTCCAATAAGTTGGAAGAGCACCCCTCACAACAATTTGGCTGACACAGTATAACACATGAGGAAAAGTCAAAGCCCGATGCGGACCAAAACATTTTTTATATTCTATTTTTAGCCAGCCAGCAAGCTGCAGCCTCTGGCCAATATTGGTAAAAATATTGACAGTTATTAGACGGTCATTAGAAAATGTAAGTGACTGTAAGCTAATATTAATGATATAGATACTAATGTAGGAACAGAAACTGATAAAAACTACTTGTTTTAGCTGTTTGTGACCATATTTAATGAAACCCAGATCCAAAACAAAAACACAAAGATCGTTTTATAACCAAAACCAAAACACGGTTGTCTCCACACATTTTTATCTTAAATAGAGCAAACTTATTCAGAAAATGACAATATTATGTGGTTTATAATATTAAATACATAATATATAATACATAACATTTTATTATAATTTGTAATATAATATAACTGTTATGTATTATATCTGCCTTAATTCTTTATAAAAGATTTGTTTTTGTTTTATTTGTAAAAAAAACTTTTATTTTGTCCATTGTAACAATTGAAGTGAAAGCTCAAACCAGCCTTCCAGTTCCACGTATGCTCTGAGCCATTGCACATGTTCTGTAGAGCTAAACGGGAGATTCCAGATCAATAAGTATCTCTTATCTTTCTGGATATTTTATGCCACGGAATCTTAGTATTGCTCAGGTACCAAGACAATAGTCATTGGGAAATCATGGGGATAGGTTCTTTTTTATTTTTGTTATGGTGGCCATATAAAAGTTGTACTTTTCTCTATGATAACCATAATGATGATAAATAGAAACCAAAATAGTGAAAGGACATACTATTAAAATAAAATGTTTATCTGTTTCCTGTTTCATTATTATATTTAATTAATTGCTAAATACATAATGGCAGGTGCATTTCCCATGATCAGCATAAGTTTCCTCATTAAAGTTGATCATGTGTAAAACTCTTCACCACCTTCTGAGGTGCAAACTGTTTTGAGAGAATTTATGACCAATGAATGTGCGATAACAGGAGATAACTTCATTGGTTGTAACAAATGAACTGGACATTTTGAGGCCATCTCAAATGATCTCAAAACCGTGAAAATATGTGAAATAAATGGTGCGCCAAAAAGTTTAATTTCATTCATAAACACATTTGAGGCTAACTGAATTACCTTCAGTAGGTCAGTACTACAGTAAGAGTAGACACATTTCTTCCAGGTGAAATGGATAAGGTTGACCATTCTGTATAAGGGACACCTGGGGGTAAATGTACCAAAGTTCGATTTTTTTCAGCGCTATAAAATCGCTGCAAAATGCAAGAGACCACCGGCGATTTGAGCCACCAAATCACCATATGTATTAACTATCAAATAAAAGTATCAAATAAGAAATCGTTGTAACTCTTGAGCGATTTGCGACGATTTAAAATCGCCCGTGTTATGTTGTAAAATTGTAATTTCCAAACCAATCCTTATTTCTAATTAGTTGGAAGTTTTATATGCAAAACTCGATAGGGGTTTCAGGGGCATAGAGAGAGCAGGTGACAGTGCAGGAAAGAGGTGAATTTGTGTTAAGGAGTGTGGAATGTGAGATTTGTTTTTTTCTGTCTTATTTGAATAAGCTGCCCTTGTTTGTCTTATTGTTTGTGTGTTTATTAATATTTTTTTTTCGATGAGTGATGTTTGTCGGTATTTCTGTATTTAACCTGTGTCTTTTTGTGAGTGTATTTGTTTGTTGTTGTGTCTTTTCTCTGTGCTTTCATTGTAAGTCTATTTGTTTTTTTGGTTTGTCTTTTCCCTGTGTATTTGTCTGTCAGCATGGTGAGAGGAAGGAGAGGTGAGGAGGCTCGGGACACTGGAGAGGAAGTGAGAGAGGAGCAGGTGGAAGAGGCAGTCCCTTCTGTTGACAAGACTAAGTCCAGGCGCAATGTGCACTTCAGTGTTGCTGAAAATGTTGTGCTCATTCATAATTTAAAGCCAGTGTATGTGCGCATTTTGGGGAGCCTAGCTGCAAACACCACATTTACACTCAAAAAGCATCTGTGGTCACAATTGTGTGATGCAGTGAATACGGTGGGCCCCATTAAGCGTTCAATCGAAAATTGCTGCAAACGCATCAGTGACATAAAACACAGAGTTAAAGAAAAGATGGCAGAGGAGTAAGAGTAGCTCCAGTTACAAAAAGAATGTGCTTAGACGTACAAAATGAAGTTGGTCTTGAAAGCACTCCAGTCCAAAAATATCCATAAAATCAATTTTAGTAGTAATTCAGATTAAAAGGGTTGTACATTGAAGTTCATTTTGTTCATTACTATACATATCCAAAAAATTGCATAATTATTTAAAATCAAAAAAGAAAATGAGGTGAAAATAAGACTAAAAAAATAGAGCAGCACAGTGGCCTAGTGATTATCACTTCTGCCTCTGGCCTTATCTGTGTGGAGTTTGTATGTTCTCCCTGTGTTTGTGTGGGTTTCTTCTGGGTGCTCCGGTTTCCTCCCACACTCCAAAAACATACTGGTAGGTTAATTAACTGCTGTCAAAAATTTACCCTAGTGTCTGTCTGTGTGTGTGAGTGTGTGTCTATATTAGGGAATTTAGACTGTAAGCTCCAATGGGCAGGGACTGATGTGAATGGGTTCTCTGTACAGCGCTGCGGAATTAGTGGCGCTATATAAATAAATGATGATGATGATGATGATGATGAATAGAGAACCTTTCTGTAGAGCTGATTATGATGCTATATGGTGTTATGACAGGAATACTATTGTTGTCCAATCAGCTAATCAATTTGTTCTTGTTACCATAAAAGCGTGTATTACATCTGAAATTGTTGTACTGTTATTTATTTAACCCATCACACATACATAATATCAGAAAAATTAGTTAATCCAACATGTCTGATGTTAGGATGTTATTGTAACGCCTGCGGGGAAACAGGACAGATGCACACAGATATCGTACCTTCCAAATGATGACCACCTTCTGTCCGCTTCGGATTCACTCCAGCCGCTCTCCCTCTCTACACCGTCTCTTTCCCTTTCTGGCAGACCAGCAACTGAACCTCTGTCAGTTCACTCCCCTTCACTATGAGGAGAAACAGAAATTAAGACCAGTGCTTACCAGAAAGGGACTGTCCGAGGCTACGGCAAGGAGAAGAGACCTTCACTCAACCCCGCGTGCCGCTACCTCATTTTGCTCTTGCCAAGGGTGCGGGACTACGAGTATTTGGGACCAGGAACAGTCCCGCCCCAAACACTCCACTCACCCCTCGGTGAGAGCCTAACCAGAAGTACTCACCCGGGATACTCCAACTTCCGGTCCCTGCACTCCTGCTTCTCTCACCAATACTCACCAATGCTCGAAATACTCACCAATGCTAGAACGCAGGAATGGTGAGTAGATTTAGAATGGTGAGTAGATTTCCATCTCTTCTCTCTTCACCCTGTTCCAGGGCACAGCAGCGGGGCTCATTTTCATCACCCTCTTCGTGGGCACAGTAGAGGGGCACATCTCTACATTATGATATGATGATATACCACAATGAAAACTGGAGAGTCCCTAGAAATTATTATTGTAGGCTCCTTATATGACAAGGAGCTTAAATTATCGTATTGGTCCACTTGAACTATATTAGTCTTACACAGGAAATCATATGATATTATATACAGGGGACTGTATTGTTAAGAAAACATTCTTAGTGGACACAATATAGGCTCTATATTCCAATTATAGATAAATTGGGTCTCAAAAAGGTTCTCCCTATTATATCCAAAATCATACACATCATACAAATCAAATCAAAGTACAAGGAATTATAGTTGTATATCTCTGCTCTAATTTTCAAATTCAATCCAATAAGTTGATCTTATTATTATTATTGTATATTATTAAATAATATAGGCTTACTGGTTCTATCCCAGTAATATATATACTTATATATTTATTATTTTGTAATGAGAAGTAGGTGATTCACGATAGTATATGGTCACAGTGAGAGAGTTCCTATGTATTCTGTGTAGCGCTCTGTTCTCTATTTCATATGGCACTCTGTTCCCTGTTAAATAATGACAATTTTTACAGGAAAATGTACTCCAGGTGGGTGCGTTGTTTATATATTTATTTTTTATTCCTTTATGGTCAAACAATAATGCAGCATCATGTAAATGTAAAACGTCTCTGCAAATTGAAAGTCTTTGGCTGAAATTGGTTATTTAATGTACTATATAAACAAGTGGTTCTTTACCTGTGTTCGATCGAACCCCAGGGGTTCGATGAGTTTGTCTCAGGGGTTCAGCGGAGGTGTGTGTCTGTTCGCCAGGGTTGCCAGGTGCATTAATATACTTTTTGCATTTAAACAATACTTTTATTTGTGCTGCAGGGAATGCGTTGGATCGAGACCTTTGAAATCATATTGAAGTTTTACTGGAAATTTTTTTTTGACTCACTCAGGCTTCCGTAGACAGGAAGTTTTATGTGCTCCACCTGCGTTCCAGAAGTTTCCGGTCGGGAGAAAATACCACAACTGAGAGTTCAGTTGGTATTGGACACATCTATCCATCTCAGAAGATTCCAACCACAGACGAAAAGAGCTGAGAGCTGGGAGGATCAGCGCATAAACAGGGAAAGAGTAGGGTAAGAACACATATTTCAACCATCCAAAAGAGCTATAACATTTATTCAACTGTGTTTCGTATGTGCACAACATTCATCAGTATCCCATGCACTGTGTAGTAACGCCTGCGGGGAAACAGGACAGATGCACACAGATATCGTACCTTCCAAATGATGACCACCTTCTGTCCGCTTCGGATTCACTCCAGCCGCTCTCCCTCTCTGCACCGTCTCTTTCCCTTTCTGGCAGACCAGCAACTGAACCTCTGTCAGTTCACTCCCCTTCACTATGAGGAGAAACAGAAATTAAGACCAGTGCTTACCAGAAAGGGACTGTCCGAGGCTACGGCAAGGAGAAGAGACCTTCACTCAACCCCGCGTGCCGCTACCTCATTTTGCTCTTGCCAAGGGTGCGGGACTACGAGTATTTGGGACCAGGAACAGTCCCGCCCCAAACACTCCACTCACCCCTTGGTGAGAGCCTAACCAGAAGTACTCACCCGGGACACTCCAACTTCCAGTCCCTGCACTCCTGCTTCTCTCCGTCACCTGTGGAAGACAGAACACAACACAGCCTCCCTCTACTCTATAGGTGAGACTAGTATGTACTACCCACACAACTGATACTAGCTAACAACAGGCGCCCTGACTCTACAACAAACCACGGTTGGGTAACGCAACTTCGCTAAGTACTGGGTGGAGTGCACTCCCTAGACATCCTCCCTCTACCTGCGGGGAACACCAGCCAGTGTTCGCCTTCTACTCTGGGGCTGACCCTGTCCCTCACCCAGGTCGTACTGAGAAGACTATCTTCTCACTATTGGGTCACTCACAGAATCCAAAGGACCAGTTGCCACCTGTACGACCAGGGCTCACTGGAGCAACGCACCACCAGGGTAGCGACTTCCGCTCAGAACCATTAGTGGCCACTGCCGGAATTCAAGACGGTTGCATTCATCCTGGTGGAATACCACCCCAATCTGGAACCGCCGGGGAATCTGCCAGAACTCAGGCTGGGACCCCCAATTGGAACCACGGGACGCACCCCTGAAACTCAAAAGGGCTGTGCTGCACTGCCAGTGAGGTGCTCAATCACTGCCTCAGGAATTCCTTGTAACCCCAGGGATCTACGTGACGGGAAGACTACTGTGTGTCCTAACCCTCACTGCATGTGTGCTCTAACTACCCCTTATCCCCACAGACACAGAGAATCACAGGATTACAGTCAGGAAACAAGAGCCTACCTTTAATGGGGGCCTGACATCTTGCACCTGGAAAGAAACATACACAGCACAACCAAACAATACACAATGCTATATTTCACCACACCGGTGTAATACACGTTGCTACTGATTATGGAAGGCTGACAACGGAAGGCACTTACCTCTACATAACCAGCCGGTTATGTAGAACAACAGAAGCCTTCTGCTCAACTGTTACCTCATGTCTAGTGCCTGAGACTCACTCTCTCTCGTGCCACACTACTCTCTGGATCTTGCGCCCTATTCTAATTCAGGGCTCTTATGTCCACTCTAACTCCAAGGACCTTGTGCCATGTCTCTCTACTGGGCCTTGTGTCCCTCTGTAATTACAGGGCATTGTGCTCTCTTTAACTACAGGGCCTTGTGCCCTCTCTACTGGGCCTTGTGGTCCCTAACTATAGGGTCTTATGCCCTTTCTAACTATGGGCTTTAAGCCCTACTAACTAGGGCCTTGTGCCCCTTCTGACTATGGGCTCTGAGCCTGACTAACTAGGGCCTTGTGCCCTTATAATTCCCTACCTATACCTATCTGTGCCAGGGCCTTGTGCCCACTACAGTGCCATGGGCCTAGTGCCATCAGTGCCCACGGGCCTTGTGCCCGACCTAACTGCATAGGCTATACTTACCTGCTCTGCACAGGATACTCAGCTTGTCCTCGGCACCTTCTTCTCCAAGTCTTCCAGACCCTCCAGCCGGCGGCCCCTTTTCGTCTGTTCGGCGCAGCTGTATTCTGGGCGGTGGCACTCCTAGCCCCTACAAAGGCTTCCCACCGACGACTCCGGAGCTGTTTAACAAGGGCACCCTGTCACTTTCACCAGCATCTTCTGTCTTCTTGACACCGGATGTCCCACGACGCCCTGTTCTCTCTGCTCTGCTGGACTGTTCTCAAGATGGCAGCGCCCTGCTGCTTAAAAAGCCGCCGGAGCGCTAACGTCACTCGGCGCTGCTGCGAGCGGTGATTGGCTCACCGCAGCGCCAATGATTCAAATGGCCGGAGATTGGCTCACCTATCTGGCCGCCGCTTGGCATGCAGGGGGGGGTGTGCCCTGATTGGCTCACTTGCCCTCTGCTGCCGGGACCTACAGAAAAGACGAAATACTCAGCAATGCTAGAATGCAGGAATGGTGAGTAGATTTGGAATGGTGAGTAGATTTCCATCTCTTCTCTCCTCACCCTGTTCCAGGGCACAGCAGCGGGGCTCATTTTCATCACCCTCTTCGTGGGCACAGTAGAGGGGCACATCTCTACATTATGATATGATGATATACCACAATGAAAACTGGAGAGTCCCTAGAAATTATTATTGTAGGCTCCTTATATGACAAGGAGCTTAAATTATCGTATTGGTCCACTTGAACTATATTAGTCTTACACAGGAAATCATATGATATTATATACAGGGGACTGTATTGTTAAGAAAACATTCTTAGTGGACACAATATAGGCTCTATATTCCAATTATAGATAAATTGGGTCTCAAAAAGGTTCTCCCTATTATATCCAAAATCATACACATCATACAAATCAAATCAAAGTACAAGGAATTATAGTTGTATATCTCTGCTCTAATTTTCAAATTCAATCCAATTAGTTGATCTTATTATTATTATTGTATATTATTAAATAATATAGGCTTACTGGTTCTATCCCAGTAATATATATACTTATATATTTATTATTTTGTAATGAGAAGTAGGTGATTCACGATAGTATATGGTCACAGTGAGAGAGTTCCTATGTATTCTGTGTAGCGCTCTGTTCTCTATTTCATATGGCACTCTGTTCCCTGTTAAATAATGACAATTTTTACAGGAAAATGTACTCCAGGTGGGTGCGTTGTTTATATATTTATTTTTTATTCCTTTATGGTCAAACAATAATGCAGCATCATGTAAATGTAAAACGTCTCTGCAAATTGAAAGTCTTTGGCTGAAATTGGTTATTTAATGTACTATATAAACAAGTGGTTCTTAACCTGTGTTCGATCGAACCCCAGGGGTTCAATGAGTTAGTCTCAGGGGTTCAGCGGAGGTGTGTGTCTGTTCGCCAGGGTTGCCAGGTGCATTAATATACTTTTTGCATTTAAACAATACTTTTATTTGTGCTGCAGGGAATGCGTTGGATCGAGAGCTGGGAGGATCAGCGCATAAACAGGGAAAGAGTAGGGTAAGAACACATATTTCAACCATCCAAAAGAGCTATAACATTTATTCATCTGTGTTTCGTATGTGCACAACATTCATCAGTATCCCATGCACTGTATTTCCTTTTTAATATTCCAATCCAATCCCTTCATATTATGTGGAGCAAAATAAGAAAGTGGTCGAACGAATATGCGTCTTTCCCGGGGAAAGGTGCTGAATAATGTTTGATGAGTACCTCGACGAAATCATTGAACTTCAGCAGAGCCAGGTTCAACAGCAACTCTTCAGAACAAAAAAGCTCTCAACATTTTGGTGTCACCAAATTGTACCGTACCCTCTTATTGCTAAGAAAACCCTTGATATACTCATTCCGTTTGTTGCAGTGTATCCTTGCGCGCAATCCTTTTCGAGGATGGTAGACATAAAAACTAAGAAAAGGAACAGACTGTTGCGAAAATGATATGAGAGTGGCACTTTCCAAGATGAAGGCGCGCATTTCTGAGCTTGTCTCTAAAAGGCAACAGCAAAAGTCATATTGATTTGCAGTAAATATTTATTGAGTTATGTTTTTGTGTGACATTCATATTTTGTTGGTTGTTCATATTTTGTTGTTTTGTGTTCTTTGAACACAGTGATTTTATGTGCAACTGATGCATTGTTCATTTTAAGCACTAATAAAATATATATCTCTATGTTTTGAATTACATTTTTTTTTTTTCAACTATGAAGGGTTCGGTGAATGCACCTATGAAACTTACGGGGTTCAGTATCTCTTAAAAGGTTAAAAACCACTGGTATAAACCATCCAAACATAATAATTTCAGATATGTCCAATTTTCTAACTCACGGGGTCCTCTCAAACACAGCCACCAGCATCAGTCGCCAGGACAGAAGGTGATGACTCCTTCTAAAGTAAATGCACCTATATTGTCATTGCATAATGTGTAAACACTGTTTTTTTATTTTCAAGTTTATGTAAAATCTGGAAAATGCATTTTCTCTGTTAGTGAATAGTATTTTATTTATTTATTTTATTTTGAAAGGCACATCACAAGCCCATGAATCAAGTGGCACAATTGGGGACATTGAAGGTATTGAAATGCCGCAGCATGCTGAGTCTACACCACTAGCCTGTTCAGCAAATCCTCCACCATTCCTATTTTGGGACAAGCTGTACAGCAATTTAGTGAGGTGCAGGCTAATTTGGTTGCCTTCCACCAGGACTCTCTGAGGGGGATACAAAATCAGCTTATCAGAGGGTTTCGCTATTTGCGAAAGGTTCAGGACAATCAAATGCAATTCTGTACCACTATGGAAACGAGGGACAGTTCTTTGGTGCAAATGAACAGTGGAGTAAGCAATCTTACTGGGGCCATCTGAGAGTTGTCCTCCAATTTAGTGGCTATTTGTGGGCAAATCACGACACGGCTACCAGTGCCCCCATCTTCAGGTGGAAGCAGTCAGACCAGTACCCCAACCACCTCATTGCCCAATACTCCATTGCGTAGCAGTGGGAGGATAAGTGGTGGCCGATGTGTATCCACCAGCCGGGCCAAGTCTCCAGAGCCTGCTTCCAAAAAAATAAAATAAACAAGTTAATGTTTTTTTCTTATGCATTTATGGCAAACTGCTTTTTTCCTTTCAGCAAGACAGACATAGTGATATAGTATAAGTGACATAGTGCAGACTGTGTTATTTATGTTGCTTTACATTTAGTTAGAAAATAAATAATTTCTCTATGCACAGTGGTCTTAACAAAGTTGAAGGTCTGTAATATGTTTACATGAGTAATCTGGGAAAAGTTATGATATTGCTTTTATCTTCCAATGGTTATTTAAAAAACATACACGTACCATTAAAATTAGGTTATTGATTTATCAAAAAATTACACTTACTTAAAAACCATCCTTAGCTGAAAAATATGTCTAGCTGATCGTTTCTCTGACTTGCCTCCCCCTCTGTATTATGCACATCAGCTGATGGAATGATCTCACCTGCTTTGTCACTGTCTACTGCTGGTGTTAGGGGTACACTTTGGTTTAGGAGCAAATTATGCAGTAGACAGCACAACAACACAATATCAGCCACCTTACCTGGGGCATAGAGAAGCACACCACCAGATGTATCAAGCCACCTGAATGTGGACTTCAAAATGCCAAAGGTACGTTCTATCACCCCTCTATGACAGAGTTGTCACGAACCAGGATTGACAACTATATCCTGAATCATCTAGAATAAAAACAACAATACATGTAGATAATGTAAACATCACATAAAACACCAATCACCAAAAAAAAAACAACCCATGTTGGAGCCTGGCGCTGCAGATGTTCCTCTCTCTCGCTGAGTGCTGAGTCCAAACTTAGATGTTGCTCCAAAACACCCAACAAGGTTTTTGCTACAACACCATTTTCAACAACCTCAGAGTAATTGCCATTTTAATTCAAACTCAGGTGAGTATGCAAAATCACTGCTTCATACTTTTGACTATTTGTATTGCTAGAGTGGCAAAATGTTGGAACTGCTATTTGTAGAGATTTTGGAAATGGCGATTTTGAAAGAAACACTTTACAGCTGATTTAAAACCACAACCAGGGCTGCCAAGAGGAATTCAGGGCCCCGGTACAACAAATTCATGGGGTCCCTCTCATAGTCGAGTATGCTAACAAAATTTGCGCCGCCCTACGACAGCGCAAAATTTTTCGGAGGTGTGGTCATGCATTTGGGGGCGTGGTAAATGCGCCATTGAGGCGTGGCTAACACATTGAAAATCACTAGGCTCTCAATTCGCCGGAGCGTCACATATGTCCAAGCACTCCTGACTTTCAGGACATCTAGCACCACAGTGTAGTATACAAAGAATGCAGTGTGTACACAAAGAGTTCAGTCTTGGCCTGCACCTTACATTGGGCACAACACCCACCAAAAATTGCCATTGTCCCTACTAGAATCACAACATTCCACATACTGTCCTGCTCTCTCCTACCTGTTCTTCTCACTTTCACCACCTGTGGCTGCATGTTTCTTTAGTTGCGGCTTGTCTGAATCCTGGAATGCTGGGTGCCCTATTTGGAAAAAAATGGCTACATTTAGATAATTCCAAACAACCCTGGCGTTAAATCAATACCACCCATGATTAATAATTAGGCCTTCCTCCAGCTCCAATATTACGATAATGTGCCCCTTCATCATCGCCATGCCTTATAATCACACTTTGCCCTCCATGCTGCTTTTGCCCCTTCATCTGGCTCCCCTTCATCACACTATACTATGCTGCTCCCCCCCTCTTTTTCAATCCCACTGTGCCATTTTACTTTCCCACCTCCCCTTTTAATCCCACTGTGCCATGCTGCCCCCGTTTTTTAACCCCATTGTGGCATTCTGCCCCCCTGTTTTTTAACCCCACTGTGACATGCACACCCCTGTTTTTTAACCCCACTGTGCCATGCCCCCCCATTTTTTAACCCCACTGTGTCATGCTGCCCCCTTGTTTTTTAACCCCTCTATGCCCCCCCTTGTTTTTTAAAGAAAGAAAAGGACAATAAGGGTCCATCTATCCCCATTTTAGCGGGATCTGACGCTGGAGATGTTTTTTATGTAAAATATTTTATGTGTTGGAAATAAATTTTGTAAAAGATTTTACACCATGGAGCATTTTTTTTCTCCCATTGCTCTAACTATGGTGGAGTGGAATTTCGTGTTGGAATGATGACTTAACAGGAAGAGTGTGATTAATTCATATGCTTTGAAATCAACTTTATCTAGTAAGTGCATACCCTTGAGGGGTTAAGAAGAGTTTCCCAATCACGTGGGGCTTGCATATCTTTGATCAGTGCATGGGCACTAAAAGGGATATAATTCATTACTATATTGGATCTACAGGTTGCACTATGTCTGTATTTTATTTTCTTTCATGTATAGTCATGAGATAAGCGAGAGTGGATTGGAAACACTATAGAAGACCACACCTTTACCTCTTGGAGTTCAGGATATTGGATGAACTATTATATATACCATATATGTAAAAGGACTATAAGCATATTAACCAATAGCGCCATCTTCGCCTTAAACCTGTTGTTTATATGTTTTTATAGAGCACTCATTGGGGTTTGAGTACTATAAGGTGAACGGCTGCATTTGGTCTCCTTGCACAGAAAAAAACCAAATTTGTTTGTATTACTTTTGGTAAGCTCCAATGGGGCAGGTACTGATGTGAGTGAGTTCCACCTTCCAAAGTGAGTCTCCCCTATAAGTAATGCTCTTACTGGTTGTAATCTTGACACTTTCGTGTAATTCAAATCTTTAACATCTCTAATGATTTTCCTTAGAATGGGAACGAAATCTTAGATGGAATTTCAACGCCATAATATAAAATAAAATTGAAAGGAAAATCTAGTGTAAAAGGTTTTTTCAAAGTTTTTAAAAAACAAAACAAAAAAACAATAGCAAATATTTTATTCAACACTAGAAAAAATTTCCACAAAGTAATACAACAAATTAGGGGTTTGGGTACTCCTACTGGATAGATGTCAAAGTCAAGCATATCACAAAGATGTTAATTGGGACCCAGGATATATTGACAGCTACAACTTCGACAGTAGGTTCTCCTGCCATACTCAAACTGCACCTGCCAACACATTTTGACCCAAAGAGGGGTCTTTATCAAGGTAGCTGCAGATCCAGTGTGTCAGGCACATAATTATAGTGCCAAGTGCATAATCAATTAATTAAATGTGATAAAGAATTATAGCCACATGTTAAACTATGACTACATTTATTTACCAATTAAAACATATTCAACCTACTACTGTAAAATTGTAAAAAATGAAGATCTTGAATCATCAAGTTAAATAAATAACACATTTGAATCTAAATAAATCTTATAAAAACATTTTTATAAAAAACAATTTCATCATTAGAATAGAAATCAACCTTAAATTTCATACAGACATAATTTTATACTAATCGCCAAAAGTCAGTTGTTATCATATATGTACAGTACTATGCAAAAATTTTAGGTAGGTGTGGAAATAATGTTGCAAAGTAAGAATGCTTTCAAAATTAGAAGTGTTAATAGTTTATTTTAATCAATTAACAAAATGTAAAGTGAATTGACAGAAGATAAATCTAAACCAAATGAATATTTGGTGTGACCACACTTTGGGATAGATTTACTAAGCTGCGGGTTTGAAAAAGTGGGGATGTTGCGTATAGCAACCAATCAGATTCTAGCTGTCATTTTGTAGACAGTACTAAATAAATGAAAGCTAGAATCTGATTGGTTGCTATAGGCAACATCCCCACTTTTTCAAACCCGCAGCTTAGTAAATCTAGCCCTTTGCCTTCAAAATAGCATCAATTCTCTAAATACACTTGCACACAGCTTTAGAAGGAACTCAGCAGGAAGGTTGTTCCAAACATCTTGGAGAAATAATCATAGATCTTCTGAGGATGTAGGCTTGCTCAAATACTTCTGTCTCTTCATGTAATCCCAGATATATTCGATGATATTGAAATCAGGGCTCTGTTGAGGCCATATCATCACTTTCAGGACTCCTTGTTTTTCTTTACCCTTAAAATACTTCTTAATGACACAAGAGGTTGGTTTACAAAATAAGGGAACTGGATCTAGGAAACAACAATTGTACTTGGATCAAAAACTGGTTGGAGAATAGGGAAAAGAGAGTTGTGATAAATGGAACATTTTCTAATAGGTCAAACGTTTTAAGTGGAGTACCTCATGGTTCCGTGCTGGGGTCACTCCTTTTTAATACATTTATTAATGACCTTGGTGATGGTTTAGAGAGTAAAGTTTATATTTTTGCATATGACACTAAACTGTGTACAGTAATAAAATCAGAGCAAGATGTAGCTTCTCTACAGAGGGACTTAAATAAACTGGAGGATTGGGCGGCCAAATGGAATATGAGGTTTAACATAGATAAATGTAAGGTTATGCATTTAGGTATCAAAAACAAGAACACAATCTATAAATTAAATGGAATTAATTTAGGAGAATCTATAATGGAAAAGGATTTGGGAGTGCTCGTAGACAGTAGACTTAGCAATAGTGCTCAATGTCAAGCAACAGCTGCAAGGTCAACTAAAGTATTGCCATGCATAAAAAGGGGTATAGATGCAAGGGAAGACAGTGTAATTTTGCCACTGTATAAATCGTTGGTAAGACCTCATCTTGAATATGCAGTACAGTTCTGGGCACCACTCTATAAAAAAGATAATATGGAACTAGAAAGAATTCGGAGAAGGGCGACAAAATTGATAAAGGGAATGGAGTCATTAAGTTATGAGGAAAGGTTAGCCAGTTTAGGCATGTTTACTTTAGAAAAGTGACGTCTAAGAGGAGATATGATTACTATGTACAAATATATTAAGGGTCAATACAGAGAACTTTCATAGGAACTTTTACCCCAAGGACTATACACAGGACACGCGGTCACCTCCCAAGGTTAGACGAGAGGAAATTTCACAACAAGCAAAGGAATGGGTTCTTTACAGTAAGGGCAGTCAAGATATGGAATTCACTGCCAGGGAAGGTTGTGATGGCAGATTCAAAAGATATGTTTAAGAAAGGGTTAGACAAAATTTTTGTAGAAAAATTGTATCCAGGGATATGACCGTTAATTAAAATGAAGGATAGTAGTGAATATAGGGTAAAAATAGGACTGCAATATTGGGTCTGGGGGGATTTTCACAATTGAAGCAGATTGGCGGTTGCTCACTCTGGATCAATTTTATTCAAATATAAGTGA
The DNA here is from genome assembly GCF_038048845.1 of Mixophyes fleayi. NCBI lineage: Eukaryota > Metazoa > Chordata > Amphibia > Anura > Limnodynastidae > Mixophyes > Mixophyes fleayi. The sequence goes on along the minus strand of NC_134406.1, from coordinate 141,635,132 downwards.
GGGATTGCAGGAGATCCAAAATAGGTTGAACTTGATGGACTGGTGTATTTTTTCAACCTCATCAACTATGCATGTTACTATGTTACTATGACTGTATGTTTGAGGTCATTGTACTGCTGCAGAATGAAGTTGGAGCTAATCAGATGCTTCCCTGAAGATATTATATTCAAAAAGAAGAGAAAGTAGAGCTATGTATTTAGGGCACTCATAAGTCTAAATTAATATATATCAATTTTTATTGGTATGCATTAAAAATGTCCCTATGTGAGGAACATATTACGGTAATTTGTTTAATACAATTGGAATAGCGAAATATTAAAAAAGGTTAATGAACAATAAATGAACAAATGTGATTATTTGTTAAAAAGGTAGCTTAAAACTACCCTATCACGCCACTAAAGAGATTGTATAACAATGTTATGTATTCTATAATGTATATTTTCTTAACCTCCTGCTTTTATATATGTGAGATCCAGACTAAAAGTATGTTGATCAATGATCTGAAAAAAATCAGATCAAATGAAGGAAGGATGGCTGCTGCCTATTGTCTACAGCCTTATCTATATCCCTACTATTAGTACAATACACACTGTATCTTTAATAGGATTAAATGGATTTGCTATAGAAAGAGATTAACACCCATGCTGTGTTATTAGCCGTCACAATAAACAGATTAATCTCCATACATAGTTAATTAGCATCTAAGCCTCAACGCCCTGTAGTCAGCTGTTTTATAATAGAGCTGACTCTCATACACTATCTGCATGTAGCGCTATACAGGCGCTCTATGTCTGGATCTAATTGCAAAGATTTTTTAAGCAGGGTAGCGCATACTTGCCAACATTTTTTTTTCTTTTTCCGGGAGATGCCGGCTGGGACGTGGGCGTGCAGGGGGCGGGGCTGCGAAATCGCGTCATTTTGGCCCCGCCCCCGCGATTCCGGGTGAATCGCGGCGTTTAAACTAAATTTTCCCCCCTTCCTATCAGGGAGATTGCCACACTCGTCCGGGAGACTCTCGCAAAATGCGGGAGTCTCCCGGACAATCCGGGAGAGTTGGCAAGTATGGGGTAGCGGTGTGTTGTGCTGCCAACGCGCGTTTGGCTATCTGTCTTTTTCAAGGCAACCAGATAGAGCCAAAAAATCAGTCTTTTATAATCCAAGATTCCGCCTCTAAAAAACGTCACTCTTAGAGACGTTTATAGCAACCAGGAAGTTCCTGGTTGATAGACAGGTCAGCCGACCAATGTAATTCTCTATTATTGTTTTTATTATTATTATTGCATTAGGTCTCCGTTTTTTTCAATAAGAGGCTGAAATATCTGACTATGGGCTATAGCCAGTGTCGGACTGGGGCATGAAGGGCCCACCGGGGGAATTCAGTGATAGGGGCCCACTATATTGGGGTGTGGCCAACTTTAGGAGTGGGTGTGGCCAGTAAAGGGGGTGTGGTCAGGCCATGGAGGACAACTTATAGCACTATTTTAAATGTGCACCTTTTGCATTAGACCCTGCCCATTCTACTGGTAGGGAACTACATGGGACCCATTAATAAAACACTTGTGGTTTGGTAGAAACTCCAGTACCAGCTCCTGTCGTCTCCTAATGCACCAAGACAGTTACTTATGATAAGTGCATCATTTGGTTACCTCCAACCCTCGCCTCATATGTTGTTATTGCCCATCATGTATTGAGCTTATTAAAAGCCATTACAAGGGCTACACAAACCAAATAATAACATCATCAATTAGAAGACATAAACTGCACAATTAATTTTTTAGTACAATGGTTACCAACCTGTTGTTGCTGTGACATGTCCTGGAATAAAAGTCAATTCATAAAAAACAAGTGATTGTAATTCTCAACAAATCTCAGTGAAATCCATCTAATTTCATTTTAAATACGGTTGATATATGCCTATAATACTTTCACTATATCACCCCTAAATTCTAAACAGGACAACCATCAAAAAGAATGCACAATAGGCAAAAGGAAAAATATATAAATATAATTATGTTCTCCTATGTATGTGCCTTTCTACACTAACATACAATATAGACCAACATATTATACAACCCTGAATGATTATATTTTCAACTGGATGCAATTGGAATACTAGACTACATGAAAAGCTCCCTTCATTTGCCAGATCTTGTATACACAGTCTGATTATTAAAATGACTCTTTGTTATAATTATTTTTTAAGGACTCTTACAGAATATGCCACTCGTCAAAGACCATACACACAGCATCAGTGCTACTACGGTTGCGTACTTCACCAATGAATGCTTGTTGAGAAGGGAAATTTTAAAAAACAAAAAAATGAACAGAATACAGCCCATCCAAAGCCTGTCACATTTATTCCATATATGCTGGTATGCTGCCAGTGTTGTATGAAAGAGAATATAAATATCAAAGGACGGGCGCAAATGGGGGAAGGGTAAAGAAACACAAGGATTGGGTCAATGAATAAGTCAAGGGGAAAAAGGTCCCAAAGTCATTAAAGGATGTTGGTCTTCTAGTTCCACCTATACCGATGTCCCAGATGGTAAACTTACATCAATGTGACCTTTTCTATTCCATACAGTATTTGAATAATGTGTCCTCTTGCTTCAAAAAAGCACCACCACGATGTACTTTTACTCCCCTCTAAACCTGTTTCTTCTCCTCACCAGAGTGCACATATTGGAGACCAGGGAGAGAACAGAGAAAGATCTCATGGTGTTTTACGTTCTCTATTTATTAAGTTAAAACATGGGGTTAAAAACACTCACATTTTGTATGTTAAAAAGGTATCTTTCAGTCCATATGTTTCCTCGATCAAACGGCAGTATCCAGCTTCTGTATCCCAGCCACGATCAAACTGGCTGGGCTTCAGATAACCCGGGGAAACTCTGCAGCGTCAGAGGGGGCGTGGTCTATTGCGTCCAGTGTTGTATGAACCTATGATGACCAAACTGACCTTGGATCAGTATGTTGATATCAGGACGTCCTCCTCCCCTGCTCAAACTGCTGAAAAACACACTACCGCGCCTGGGCTCTCTGCATCTGCGCGGTAGTGTGGTTACAGGAGATGTGACCGCCGCCGCCATATAAACAAAGTTCAACATCAAGCTCCGCCCTAACAACAGAGGGGGCGGAGCTTCAACCCCGCTGGGCCTACCGGTGGATTGACCGGCTGTCCGGCGGGCCAGTCCGAGGCTGGCTATAGCTACATCTGTGATAACAAATATCAGGACAGTACCTCTTACATGTGAGTTCAAAAGCAATTATTCCATATACATATGTGTATTAGCGATTATAAAACCTTATTTATCCCTTGAGAATCCCCACACAGCCTGTGGTTATGATCCCTCTGAAAAACGCATTATAACACACATATTATAAAAATATAAATCTATGAATCTTAATGAATTGGATTCCTATTAATCTTATATGGAAATTAAATGATCCAGAAATCTATTTCTGATCTATATATCCTAGATGTTATGTTATTTTGATAGCCATATAAATTCTCAGATAGCATTAATAATTCCAATATTTGTACTGTAGCCAGTATAAGTGTAATTTGTTGAAGTTCCTTGTATGGATTATAGTCCAAAAGGTGAGTATATATGTGAAAAAAATACTATGTAAAAAATATTAATAGGAGTTTATAAGACACTTATAATCTCCTTGAATTAGTGATTCTGAGTGAATAACCATTAAGCAATTCCTTCCTTAAAGTTTGCGTGAATTATTTATCTTAAATATACTTAACTAGTCATACTAACATGACTAATATTAGAAAGATTTTCTGATTATGAAAATGTGTGAGTAATAAGTTCCAGACAAAAACTGGAAAAATAATAAAATGTGAAATTAACCTTAATATCCTCCTAAACAAAAATTAATAAATGATTAAACACTGTGTTCAGTAACGTGATCTATGTCTGGACAATATCCAATAAATATAAATACACTATTATAACTTGAACTTTATTAATTTGGTCATAGATGTTTAGAAATCATACTTGAATCAGAGAAAAACCATAAAATTAGTATGGTCATTCAAGCCCCTAGGTGCACCCACATAGTAAAGCATTATATTCAAAAAGAAGAGAAAGTAGAGCTATGTATTTAGGGTACTCATAAGTCTAAATAAATATATATCAATTTTTATTGGTATGCATTAAAAATGACCCTATGTGAGGAACATATTCATTTGTTTAATACAATTGGAATAGCGAAATATTAAAAAAGGTTAATGAACAATAAATGAACAAATGTGATTATCTGTTAAAAAGGTAGCTTAAAACTACCCTATCACGCCACTAAAGAGATTGTATAACAATGTTATTTATTCTATAATGTATATTTGTATATTTTCCTCCTGCTTTTATATATGTGAGATACAGACTAAAAGTATGTTGATCAATGATCTAAAAAAAATCAGATCAAATGAAGGAAGGATGGCTGCTGCCTATTGTCTCCAGCCTTATCTATATCCCTACTATTAGTATAATACACACTGTATCTTTAATAGGATTAAATGGATTTAATACAGATGTGGCTACGTTATATAGATGACGTATTCATCCTGTGGGATGGTGGAGTTACCCTCTTCCAGGAATTTACCAACTCTTTAAATATGAATAAATTGAATTTAAAACTTACATCAGAGATCCATCAAGACAAAATTAATTTTCTGGACCTAACAATATCTAAAAGTGATGGTGGTAAACTTGTAACGGATCTATACCGCAAAAAAACTGCAACTAACAATTTACTACACTCTAACAGTTCTCATTTCCCTGCGGTAATCCGCGGAATACCCAAGGGGGAGTTATTAAGAACAAAACGCAACTGTTCAGAAGAGGTTACCTTTAATCTGAGAGCAGGAGAACTAAAAAGAAGACTTAGAAATAGAGGTTACAGTGCAAGGAATATACGTAATGCGGAGAAATCCACCAGAACAAAACAAAGGGAATCATTGATTTACCCACCCCCAAAACTTAAAGATGAACATTCAAAGATACGTATGATTGGAACTTACTGTTTTGAATGGAAACAGATCACAGATATTTTTCAGAGACATTGGCATGTCTTAAGATCAGATGACGATCTGAAGGAAATATTGGAGGACCGTATTGCCATGACATGGTGCAGGTCTCTGAATCTGAAAGACCAACTGGTTCACAGTACACTACTTCCAGAGAAAAAACAATCCCTTAAACCACAAGGGTTTTTTAAATGTGGGACTTGTAAAGCATGCCAGTTTATGATCCCAAAGAAAGAGTACAGGGATCGTTATTCGAAGATATGGAAAATTAAAGGATTCATGAACTGTAATACCATAAATGTAGTTTATTGTCTAATTTGCCCCTGTGGTCTATACTATGTTGGCATGACCAGCAGACCATTAAATAGAAGGGTTTTAGAGCATGTTGGAAATATTAGAAGAGCCCAGCAGGATAAGGAGAATTTTAAACAATTGACAACGGTAGCTAGACATTTTTTGAAATGCCATGAAGGAAACCCGGTAGGACTCAGAACATATGCAATGGAACAATTTAAAGCTGGTCTGAGAGGGGGGGATTATAATCAAGAATTACTAAAAAGAGAATCTAAAAAAATCTTTCTTATGGATAGCCTTGCACCTAGGGGCTTGAATGACCATACTAATTTTATGGTTTTTCTCTGATTCAAGTATGATTTCTAAACATCTATGACCAAATTAATAAAGTTCAAGTTATAATAGTGTATTTATATTTACTGGATATTGTCCAGACATAGATCACGTTACTGAACACAGTGTTTAATCATTTATTAATTTTTGTTTAGGAGGATATTAAGGTTAATTTCACATTTTATTATTTTTCCAGTTTTTGTCTGGAACTTATTACTCACACATTTTCATAATCAGAAAATCTTTCTAATATTATTCATGTTAGTATGACTAGTTAAGTATATTTAAGATAAATAATTCACGCAAACTTTAAGGAAGGAATTGCTTAATGGTTATTCACTCCGAATCACTAATTCAAGGAGATTATAAGTGTCTTATAAACTCCTATTAATATTTTTTACATAGTATTTTTTTCACATATATACTCACCTTTTGGACTATAATCCATACAAGGAACTTCAACAAATTACACTTATACTGGCTACAGTACAAATACTGGAATTATTAATGCTATCTGAGAAATAATATGGCTATCAAAATAACATAACATCTAGGATATATAGTTCAGAAATAGATTTCTGGATAATTTAATTTCCATATAAGATTAATAGGAATCCAATTCATTAAGATTCATAGATTTATATTTTTATAATATGTGTGTTATAATGCGTTTTTCAGAGGGATCATAACCACAGGCTGTGTGGGGATTCTCAAGGGATAAATAAGGTTTTATAATCGCTAATACACATATGTATATGGAATAATTGCTTTTGAACTCACATGTAAGAGGTACTGTCCTGATATTAGTTATCACAGATGTAGCTATAGCCCATAGTCAGATATTTCAGCCTCTTATTGAAAAAAACGGAGACCAAATGCAATAATAATAATAAAAACAATAATAGAGAATTACATTGGTTGGCTGACCTGTCTATCAACCAGGAACTTCCTGGTTGCTATAAACGTCTCTAAGAGAGACGTTTTTTAGAGGCGGAGTCTTGGATTATAAAAGACTGATTTTTTGGCTCTATCTGGTTGCCTTGAAAAAGACAGATAGCCAAACGCGCGTGTAGCAGCACAACACACCGCTACCCTCAGGGCCTGATCAACCACTAGGCTGACCAGGCTGCAGCCTGGGGCGCTGGGTCCCGGGGGGGCGCTCTACTGTGGGTATTTTTTTTATTTTATTTTATTTTTTTATTTATTTATTTATTTATTTTTTTTCTCTCTTCATTCATTTTTTTTTCGGGGTGGGGGAGGGGGGGGTCGCCGCTGGGGATCGCCGCAGGGGGGTGGAGGGCTCAACGATCAAAAGCATTGGTGGTCAGTGGTTAGCAACACACAGCCAATCGCCAGGCTGCCTGTTGCTGTGCAGCAGACAGAAAGCAGGACTCTTCACTTCCTATCTGCTGATCTGAGGAGAGGAGCGACGCTGGCACAACTACAGTTAAGTGAAGGGGGGAACTGCCCTGCATATCTATAGGGAGGGGGGGAACTGCCCTGCATATCTATAGGGAGGGGGGGGAACTGCCCTGCATATCTATAGGGAGGGGGGGGAACTGCCCTGCATATCTATAGGGAGGGGGGGGGGAACTGCCCTGCATATCTATAGGGAGGGGGGGAACTGCCCTGCATATCTATAGGGAGGGGGGGGGAACTGCCCTGCATATCTATAGGGAGGGGGGGGGAACTGCCCTGCATATCTATAGGGAGGGGGGGGAACTGCCCTGCATATCTATAGGGAGGGGGGGAAACTGCCCTGCATATCTATAGGGAGGGGGGAACTGCCCTGCATATCTATAGGGAGGGGGGGAACTGCCCTGCATATCTATAGGGAGGGGGAGGAACTGCCCTGCATATCTATAGGGAGGGGGGGGGAACTGCCCTGCATATCTATAGGGAGGGGGGGGGAACTGCCCTGCATATCTATAGGGAGGGGGGGAACTGCCCTGCATATCTATAGGGAGGGGGGGAACTGCCCTGCATATCTATAGGGAGGGGGAGAACTGCCCTGCATATCTATAGGGAGGGGGAACTGCCCTGCATATCTATAGGAAGGGGGGGGAACTACCCTGCATATCTATAGGAAGGGGGGGGAACTGCCCTGCATATCTATAGGGAGGGGGAGAACTGCCCTGCATATCTATAGGGAGGGGGAACTGCCCTGCATATCTATAGGAAGGGGGGGAACTACCCTGCATATCTATAGGAAGGGGGGGGAACTACCCTGCATATCTATAGGGAGGGGGGGGGAACTGCCCTGCATATCTATAGGGAGGGGGGAGAACTGCCCTGCATATCTATAGGGAGGGGGGGGGAACTGCCCTGCATATCTATAGGGAGGGGGGGAACTGCCCTGCATATCTATAGGGAGGGGGGGAACTGCCCTGCATATCTATAGGGAGGGGGGGAACTGCCCTGCATATCTATAGGGAGGGGGAGAACTGCCCTGCATATCTATAGGAAGGGGGGGGGGAACTACCCTGCATATTTATAGGAAGGGGGGAACTACCCTGCATATCTATAGGGAGGGGGGGTGACTACCCTGCATATCTATAGGGAGGGAGAGGGGGGACTGTCATGCATATGTATAGGGAGGGAGAGGGGGACTGTCATACAAATCTATAGGGTGGGAGGGGGGGGCTGCCATGAAAATCTATAGGGAGGTAGAGAGGTTGATATGTATGAAGGAGGGCAGAGGAGGGGGGCTGATATATGTGACTGGGGGAGTTTTGATGTGACGGGGGGGGGGATAGCTAGCTAGCAGAGTGGAGGTAAGGAAAATAGCTGCAAGGGGGATGGATGCAGGGTGGGAGGTAAAGAAAATGGCTGCAGCAGGGGTTAAGGAAAATGGCTGTGCGGGGGGGGGGGTTGTGGTTAAGGAAAATGGCTGCAGGGGGTATTTAAAAAATAGAGCAGCTTTGGGGGGCAGAATCTCATGATTGTGTGGTGGTCACATGGGTGGTCTCAGCAATCACTAGAATACTAAATATTAGTGAGATGGGGCTGGTAGAGGTTTGTATTTGATTGACAACAAATATTCAGATATTGCTTATATATGCCTGTCCAATGGGGTACTTTTAGCTGGCCATAATGGAGTGTTTTGTTTTAACTAAAGGGCCTAATCATTCAGGGTTTGCATTATAATACATTTTTGCATTTTCAAAAAAGGACGCCAACTTTCCAGAAGCTAGCGAGAGGATAACAAAGTTGCAAGAGAGAAGAGCAAGGACAGGTAAGAGACAATGGCACAATCTGTCTAAATTTGAATGCTGGAGAATACACCTGAACATTCATATTCAGGAGTGTTCCTATACACCTATATATTCGGAGGAGGGGGGGGGGGGTGGGGGGCGCTGCGGCCGTATTAGCCTAGTGCGGCCAGAACCCTTAATCAGGCCCTGGCTACCCTGCTTAAAAAAAACTTTGCAATTAGATCCAGACATAGAGCGCCTGTATAGCGCTACATGCAGATAGTGTATGAGAGTCAGCTCTATTATAAAACAGCTGACTACAGGACGTTGGGGCTTAGATGCTTATTAACTATGTATGGAGATTAATCTGTTTATTGTGATGGCTAGTAACACAGCATGGGTGTTAATCTCTTACTATAGCAAATCCATTTAATCCTATTAAAGATAGTGTGTATTATACTAATAGTAGGGATAGAGATAAGGCTGGAGACAATAGGCAGCAGCCATCATTCCTTCATTTGATCTGATTTTTAGATATTGTTAGGTCCAGAAAATTAATTTTGTCTTGATGGATCTCTGATGTAAGTTTTAAATTCAATTTATTCATATTTAAAGAGTTGGTAAATTCCTGGAAGAGGGTAACTCCACCATCCCACAGGATGAATACGTCATCTATATAACGTAGCCACATATGTATTAAATCCATTTAATCCTATTAAAGATACAGTGTGTATTATACTAATAGTAGGGATATAGATAAGGCTGGAGACAATAGGCAGCAGCCATCCTTCCTTCATTTGATCTGATTTTTTTTAGATCATTGATCAACATACTTTTAGTCTGTATCTCACATATATAAAAGCAGGAGGAAAATATACAAATATACATTATAGAATAAATAACATTGTTATACAATCTCTTTAGTGGCGTGATAGGGTAGTTTTAAGCTACCTTTTTAACAGATAATCACATTTGTTCATTTATTGTTCATTAACCTTTTTTAATATTTCGCTATTCCAATTGTATTAAACAAATGAATATGTTCCTCACATAGGGTCATTTTTAATGCATACCAATAAAAATTGATATATATTTATTTAGACTTATGAGTACCCTAAATACATAGCTCTACTTTCTCTTCTTTTTGAATATAATGCTTTACTATGTGGGTGCACCTATCCTCTAGGACTCCTTTCATATAAGTGGACAGATAATGAACAAATAAATTAAGGAGGAAGGAGGACTAGTCTACCTGGTGCGATATATGTTCTTTTATTATTATTATTGTATGATCGATAAGTGTCGCAGACATATCGATCTGATTCGGGACCTTTGAGTCTAGCTGCAACAGAACTGACACGGAACCTAGAGGCCTTGATGATATCTCTGCTCATCTAGAGACCTCAGAGTAGCACAAGCAGTATAGGACTCCTAGAACCAGAGTCTGTGCCTGAGTACTGATCTTGAATCTGGCGTAATAACTAGAGATGAGCGCACTCGGATTTCTGAAATCCGAGCCCACCCGAACGTTGCCGATCCGAGTCGGATCCGAGACAGATCCGGGTATTGGCGCCAAATTCAAATCTGAAACTGAGGCTCTGACTCATAATTCCGTTGTCGGATCTCGCGATACTCGGATCCTATAAATTCCCCGCTAGTCGCCGCCATCTTCACTCGGGCATTGATCAGGGTAGAGGGAGGGTGTGTTAGGTGGTCCTCTGTCCTGGTAGATCTCGTGCTGTGCTGTTTAGTTCTGTGCTGTGCTGTTTAGTTCTGTGCTGTGCTGTGCTGTGTTCTGCAGTATCAGTCCAGTGGTGCTGTGTGCTGTGCTCTGTCCTTCTGAGGTCAGTGGTGCTGCTGGGTCCTGTGCTGTGTCCTGTTCAGTCCAGTGGTGCTGTGTCCAGTGGTGCTCTGTGCTTCTAAGGGCATAGTTATTTCCCCAATATTCCCCTGTGTTTAAAAAAATAAAAAAAAGTTATTTAAAAAAATACCAAAAACTAATTAAATTTTTTTTAATTACCACAAAATTTGCACAACCAATCCTGCAGTATAAGCCCATTGGTACTGCAATATTACCAAGTTCACACATTCAGCAGTAAAAGTCCAGTGGTACTGCAATATTACAAAGTTCACACATTCTGCAGTATCAGTCCAGTGGTGCTGTGTCCTGTGCTCTGTCCTGCTGAGTTCCGTAGTGCTGCTGGGTCCTGTGCCGTGTCCTGTTCAGTCCAGTGGTGCTGTGTCCTGTGCTCTGTGCTTCTAAGGGCATAGTTATTTCCCCATTATTCCCAAGTTTTTAAAAAAATAAAAAAAAAGTTAAAAAAAATTAAAAATTAAAAATTAAAAAAAAAAAATATAATTATAACCAAATTTGCAAAACCAATCCAGCAGTATAAGTCCATTGGTACTGCAATATTACCAAGTTCACACATTCTGCAGTATCTTGTGCTACATATAATGGAGAGCAAAAATTTGGAGGATAAAGTAGGGAAAGATCAAGACCCACTTCCTCCTAATGCTGAAGCTGCTGCCACTAGTCATGACATAGACGATGAAATGCCATCAACGTCGTCTTCCAAGCCCGATGCCCAATCTCGTAGTACCGGGCATGTAAAATCCAAAAAGCCCAAGTTAAGAAAAAGTAGCAAAAAGAGAAACTTAAAATCATCTGAGGAGAAACGTAAAGTTGCCAATATGCCATTTACGACACGGAGTGGCAAGGAACGGCTTAGGCCCTGGCCCGTGTTCATGACTAGTGGTTCAGCTTCACCCACGGATCTTAGCCGTCCTCCTCCTCCCCCCCCCTACAAAAAATTGAAGAGAGTTATGCTATCAGCAACAAAACAGCAAACAACTCTGCCTTCTAAAGAGAAATTATCACAAATCCACAAGGCGAGTACAAGGATGTTGGTGGTTGTCAAGCCTGACCTTCCCATCACTGTACGGGAAGAGGTGGCTTGGGAGGAGGCTATTGATGATGTAGCTGGCGCTGTGGAGGAACTTGATGATGAGGATGGTGATGTGGTTATTGTAAATGAGGCACCAGGGGGGGAAACAGCTGATGTCCATGGGATGAAAAAGCCCATCGTCATGCCTGGTCAGAAGACCAAAAAATGCACCTCTTCGGTCTGGAGTTATTTTTATCCAAATCCAGACAACCAATGTATGGCCATATGTAGCTTATGTAAAGCTCAAAAAAGCAGGGGTAAGGATCTTGCCCACCTAGGAACATCCTCCCTTATACGTCACCTGAATAACCTTCATAGTTCAGTGGTTAGTTCAGGAACTGGGGCTAGGACCCTCATTGGTACAGGGACACCTAAATCCCGTAGTCCAGTTGGATACACACCAGCAACACCCTCCTCGTGAACTTCCTCCACAATCTCCATCAGATTCAGTCCTGCAGCCCAAGTCAGCAGCCAGACTGAGTCCTCCTCAATACGGGATTCATCCGAGGAATCCTGCAGCGGTACGCCTACTACTGCCACTGCTGCTGTTGCTGCTGTTAGTCGGTCATCTTCCCAGAGGGGAAGTCGTAAGACCGCTAAGTCTTTCACAAAACAATTGACCGTCCAACAGTCGTTTGCCATGACCACAAAATACGATAGTAGTCACCCTATTGCAAAGCGTATAACTGCGGCTGTAACTGCAATGTTGGTGTTAGACGTGCGCCCGGTGTCCGCCATCAGTGGAGTGGGATTTAGAGGGTTGATGGAGGTATTGTGTCCCCAGTACCAAATCCCGTCGAGATTCCACTTCACTAGGCAGGCGATACCAAAAATGTACAGAGAAGTACGATCAAGTGTCCTCAGTGCTCTAAAAAATGCGGTTGTACCCACTGTCCACTTAACCACGGACATGTGGACAAGTGGTTCTGGGCAAACGAAGGACTATACTGTGACAGCCCACTGGGTAGATGCATCCCCTTCCGCAGCAACAGCAACAGCTGCATCAGTAGCAGCAACTACAAAATGGCTGCTCGTGCAAAGGCAGGCAACATTGTGTATTACAGGCTTTAATAAGAGGCACAACGCTGACAACATATTAGAGAAAATGAGGGAAATCATCTCCCAGTGGCTTACCCCACTTAGACTCTCATGGGGATTTGTGGTGTCAGACAATGCCAGTAACATTGTGCGGGCATTAAATATGGGCAATTTCCAGCACGTCCCATGTTTTGCCCACACCATTAATTTGGTGGTGCAGCATTACCTTAAGAGTGACAGGGGTGTGCAGGAGATGCTTGCGGTGGCGCGCAAAATTGCTGGACACTTTCGGCATTCAGCCAGTGCCTACCGCAGACTAGAGGCACATCAAAAAAGCATGAACCTGCCCTGCCATCACCTCAAACAAGAGGTTGTGACGCGCTGGAACTCCACCCTCTATATGCTGCAGAGGATGGAAGAGCAGCAAAAGGCCATTCAGGCCTACACAGCCACCTACGACATAGGCAAAGGAGTGGGGATGCGCCTCAGTCAAGCGCAGTGGAGACTGATTTCCGTGTTGTGCAAGGTTCTGCAGCCATTTGAACTTGCCACACGAGAAGTCAGTTCCGACACTGCCAGCTTGAGTCAGGTCATTCCCCTGATCAGGCTGTTGCAGAAGCAGCTGGAGAAAGTGAGGGAGGAGCTGGTAAGCCATTGCGATTACACCAAGCATGTAGCTCTTGTGGATGTAGCCCTTCGTACGCTTTGCCAGGATCCGAGGGTGGTCACTCTTTTAAAGTCAGAGGAATACATTCTGGCCACCGTGCTCGATCCTCGGTTTAAAGCGTATGTTGTGTCTCTGTTTCCGGCGGACACAAGTCTACAGCGGTGCAAAGACCTGCTGGTCAGGAGATTGTCCTCTGAAGAGGACCGTGACATGCCAACAGCTCCACCCTCATTTTCTTCCACATCTATGGCTGCGAGGAAAAAGCTCAGTTTTCCCAAAAGAGGCACTGGCGGGGATGCTGATAACATCTGGTCCGGACTGAAGGACCTGCCAACCATTACAGACATGTCTACTCTCGCTGCATTGGATGCTGTCACAATAGAAAAAATTGTGGATGATTACTTTGCTGACACCATCCAAGTAGACATGTCAGACAGTCCATATTGTTACTGGCAGGAAAAAAAGGCAGTTTGGAAGCCCCTGTACAAACTGGCTCTATTTTACCTGAGTTGTCCCCCCTCCAGTGTGTACTTGGAAAGAGTTTTTAGTGCAGCGGGGAACCTGGTCAGTGAGCGGCGAAGGAGGTTGCTTCCTCATAACGTTGAAAAAATGATGTTTATAAAAATGAATAATCAATTCCTCAATGAAGTACAGCACTGCCCTCCAGATACTACAGAGGGACCTGTGGTTGTGGAGTCCAGCGGGGACGAATTGATAACGTGTGATGAGGAGGAAGTACACACTGTAGGGGGAGAGGAATCAGAGGTTGAGGATGAGGACGACATCTTGCCTCAGTAGAGCCTGTTTAGTCTGTACAGGGAGAGATGAATAGCTTTTTTGGTGTGGGGGCCCAAACAAACCAATCATTTCAGCCAAAGTTGTTTGGTAGGCCCTGTCGCTGAAATGATTGGTTTGTTAAAGTGTGCATGTCCTATTTCAACAACATAAGGGTGGGTGTGAGGGCCCAAGGACAATTCCATCTTGGAACTTTTTTTTTTGCATTATATGACCAATCAACAGTCGTTTGCCATGTTCAAAAAGTAAAACCAAATTTAAACAAATTCAAGAAATTAAACCAAAAGTAAAATGCCCTGTCATAATTTAAAACAAGAGGTATTGACGTGCTCTAAAATTACTGTATTGTTGTTTATATTTTATAAACACTACACTTGAAAGCTTGAGTCTTTCAATAAAAAAGTAACTGTCCATTGCACGAATATTTGCAACAGGGACAATTTTTGGGTTAAGAAAGTCAACTAATAACACTTCGACGCTGTCTGTCTTTATAAACACTACACTTGGAAGTTGGAGGAGGTATTGTGGCCCCGGCACCAAATTTACTACCGGGGCCACTCCACTGTGCAGTCCATATTTAGGTGTATCAGATATTAAACAACGGTGACAGTTGATGCCCAATTTTTTAATTATATTGTGGCCTCGGTACCAAATTGTGTACCGGGGCCACCACACTACGCAGTCCATACCCTTTTTTGGTGGAATTCTGACCCGTGGAGGGTTTTTTAATTATATTGTGGCCTCGGTACCAAATTGTGTACCGGGGCCACCACACTACGCAGTCAAGATAGATAGATGTGTATCATAGATAAAGTACATTCAGTGGTGTGGGGCAAATTGAAAAATATTCAAAATGCACTGACATTATCAAAAACAAGAGGTTGTCACACGCTAAAACTCCAACATGTATATGATGGAGAGGATGGAGGAGCAGCCGTATGTGCAGTGTAATGCAGACCTGTTGAAGGTTTTTTATATATTTTATTGTGGTGCCCAGTGCCCACTCCTCTACGCAGTCCAGATACATTTATTGGTGCGAATCATAAAAGTTCAGGGTTTTTAATATATATTGTGGTGACCCACTCCTCTACGCAGTCCAGGTACATTTATTGGTGCGAATCATACAAGTTGATGGTTTTCTTATTATATATATTGTGGTGACCCACTCCTCTACGCAGTCCAGATACATTTATTGGTGCGAATCATAAAAGTTCAGGGTTTTTAATATATATTGTGGTGACCCACTCCTCTACGCAGTCCAGGTACATTTATTGGTGCGAATCATACAAGTTCAGGGTTTTTAATATATATTGTGGTGACCCACTCCTCTACGCAGTCCAGGTACATTTATTGGTGCGAATCATACAAGTTGATGGTTTTCTTATTATATATATTGTGGTGACCCACTCCTCTATGCAGTCCAGATACATTTATTGGTGTGAATCATAAAAGTTCAGGGTTTTTAATATATATTGTGGTGACCCACTCCTCTACGCAGTCCAGGTACATTTATTGGTGCGAATCATACAAGTTGATGGTTTTCTTATTATATATATTGTGGTGACCCACTCCTCTACGCAGTCCAGGTACATTTATTGGTGCGAATCATACAAGTTGATGGTTTTCTTATTATATATATTGTGGTGACCCACTCCTCTACGCAGTCCAGATACATTTATTGGTGCGAATCATAAAAGTTCAGGGTTTTTAATATATATTGTGGTGACCCACTCTTCTACGCAGTCCAGGTACATTTATTGGTGCGAATCATACAAGTTGATGGTTTTCTTATTATATATATTGTGGTGACCCACTCCTCTACGCAGTCCAGATACATTTATTGGTGCGAATCATAAAAGTTCAGGGTTTTTAATATATATTGTGGTGACCTACTCCTCTACGCAGTCCAGGTACATTTATTGTTGCGAATCATACAACTTCAGGGTTTTCTTATTATATATATTGTGGTGACCCACTCCTCTACGCAGTCCAGAAAGATACCTCGTTGCAACGTTTTGGACTAATAACTATATTGTGAGGTGTTCAGAATACACTGGAAATTAGTGGAAATGCTTGTTATTGAATGTTATTGAGGTTACTAATAGCATAGGAGTGAAAATAAGCCCAAAAACTTGATTTTTAAACTTTTTATGTTTTTTCCAAAAAAAATCCGAATCCAAAACCTTAAATCCGAACCGAGACCTTTCGTCAAGTGTTTTGCGAGACAAATCCGAACCCCAAAAATAATGAAAATCCGGATCCAAAACACAAAACACGAGACCTCAAAAGTCGCCAGTGCACATCCCTAGTAATAACTGACTGCAACTGTTTGTGGGAACTCAATCCCGGCTCCTGTAGCCAGGCACAGAGGACTGGGAAACACTAAGAGAACTCAGACAAGAAACACGCAGAAACTCAGAACAGAACGAACTGGAACTGGAGACAGGGATTAGGAACTCAGAACCATGACACGGCATGGCAAACTCAGGACTGCATGGCAGCCACAGACCTGGATCCATAGACAGATACGCAGACCTGGAAATAAGCCCTAGAGACTCAGTACCAGCCATACCAACAGAGCAGGTGATACTGGTAAAGTCACTGGTATTGCAGAATGGATACTGGATGGTGCAAAATTCTTACTGAGGTAAGCACTCTTGCTGAATGCATAATATTGCAGAAAGCTGAGCTGCTTGAAAGTACAGAGTACTTGCAGAATAATGAACTCCGGGTAATGCAGGATGCTTGAAAGAAGATATGCACTTCAGAATGCAGGGTACCTGCAAAGTGATATGTAGTTGGTAATGTAGGCTGTAAACAGAAGGTGATCACTTTATAAACACAGAGACTCAGAAACAGTGCAGGAACAACTGGAGCCTGGAGCCAACAACTATCTTCAGGAGAGAAGTGTGTTGTTTTGGCAATGAACAGATCTCAGCATCAGGTTTAAATCGGGTGTATCAAACAACTATTGGCTGCACAGTTAATGTGATCACAGCTGCTGAATATGATTGGTCTGAAATGATCACCTGACTGCATCCAAGATGGCCACACAATGCAGCAGAACAAACAGTATGTGTTTGTTTACAAACAGAGATTTGATGGATAGGAATGCTGCAGGCGAACAGGAGGGACCCAGGTAGCTGTGATATGACAGCGGCGGATGTAGTAAGTACGGCTAAGACCCCGATGTGTTACAATAAGTACCTGCCAGTATTTTTCAGCATTGAGGATACCATTCATCCTGACCAAATCTCCAACTTCATTTGCTGAATTGCAGCCTCAAACTTGCAAGGAACCTCCACCATGCTTCACTGTTACCTGCAGACACTCATTGTACCACGTTCCAGCCCTTCAGTGAACAAACTGCCTTCTGTTACAGCCAAATATTTAAGATTTTGACTCATCAGTCCAGAGCACCTGCTGCCATTTTTCTGCATCCCAGTTCCTATATTTTCATGCATAGTTTGATCTTGTTTCCATGTTGAAGGTGTGTCTTTTTGGCTGCAATTCTTCCATGAAGACCACTTCTGGCCAGACTTCTCCGAACAGTAGATTGGTGTACCTGGGTCTAACTGGTTATTATTCCAGTTCTGAGCTGATGGCACTGCTGGACATCTTCCGATTTCGAAGGGAAGTAAGCATGATGTGTCTTTCATCTGATGCACTAAGTTTCCTTGGCTGATCACTGCATCTATGGTCCTCAACGTTGCCTGTTTCTTTGTGCTTCTTCAACAGAGCTGGAACAGCACATCTTGAAATCCCAGTTTGCATTGAAATATTTGCCTGGGAGAGACCTTGCTGATGCAGTATAACTACCTTGTGTCTTGTTGCTGTACTTAGTATTGCCATGGTGTATGACCTGTGACATGAAACTGTCTTCCACAAACTCACCTTTGTAGCAGAGTTTGGCTGTTCCTCACCCAGTTTTAAGCCTCCTATGCAACTGTTTATGTTTCAACCTCCATCTGAAACTGATGATCATTATCACCTGCTTGGTATGATAGGTTAATCATACAATTAACTATAATCCTACAAAATCCCTGATTTGTGCAAGTGTACCTAGAAGAATTTGAGCTGTTTCGAAGGCAAATGGTGGTCACACCAAATATTGATTTGATTTAGATTTCTCTTCTGTTCATTCACTTTGCATTTTGTTAATTGATACAAATAAACTATTAGCACTTCTATTTTTGAAAGCATTCTCACATTGCAGCATTAGTTTCCATACCTCCCTAAAACTTTTGCACAGTATTCTATGTCCAGGGTATATAAAAGGCTGAATGCAAACTCTGTGGTTCATGCCTTGCTTGGCATAATTGTGTAAACTGAGCCACACATAATTTTGCTATTGATGTGACATGATTAATATAGTTGTGAGGTTTATCTAATACTTGATTAAATCTCCATAGCATAAAGCTGCAAATATCATCATCAATATCAGATTTTACCTCAGGCTGTTTTTCATCTTAATGACTCTCTGGTGAACAATACTTTTTAAAAAATGTATTATTTGCTTATTATTATAAAGTAGGAATACATTGATGT
The DNA here is from genome assembly GCF_038048845.1 of Mixophyes fleayi. Taxonomy (NCBI): domain Eukaryota; kingdom Metazoa; phylum Chordata; class Amphibia; order Anura; family Limnodynastidae; genus Mixophyes; species Mixophyes fleayi. The sequence continues at coordinate 141,616,277 of NC_134406.1, read as the reverse complement.
TAGAAAGTGAATGTGTTACTGTTTTCAATGATTAAAGTCTAAAGCTAACGGAAAACACTGCAAGCAAAAATAAAGTCTGGCATCCAGAGGTTATAAGGTATTGCAGACATGATAAATTAAACTGCAGTTAGCAAATAGGTATGGGTATGTAGATAACAAAGAGCCAAGACATTTTCTGCATATTCTAGTAGAGAAAACCATGGTTTGGACAGTTATTTATCATATTTCTTTTAAAATATTAATATTTTGAGACTTGGTATTTCTGAAACTTGGTGTGAAAATAAATAAGTAAACAGTAATCCAAAAAGCAGATTTTCTCATGAGAAGTCTGCAGCTTTTGAGAGAAGATTGGAACAATTTGCTTGCAAATTGTGAAACTTCCTCCATAAAAAAGGGAGTGCTATGACTTGAACATTCTGGAATCCACATTTATTCTGGAATAGTTAGGTTTATATCTTATGCAAACTGTGGAGCCTCTTTTACACAGGTGTGGCAGGGTAAGTGCTCCTTGCACATGCACCTACCTCCTGTTCTTGGTTCTCCTAGGCTCTCAGACCCCGTTTCCCCTTTCTTAGGCTCTGTAGGGTGTAGTGTGCAAAAAGGACAATGGATATGCAAATTTTGCAGCCAGATCAGTAGTTATGACACAGATAATAATGCAGATGTTAGAAGAATGGGCACCAGACCATCTCTCAATAAAATCACACTACTTTATTTATTCCCCCAGCACTTCACTTAAATGCAAATAGTAAATCAAGTTGACATTGGTCCTAGAATACCCACTAATATTCTTGGTCTTCAAGAAGCTCTGCACAGTGCTAAGTCCCGGAGCCTCCTAGTCCCACATCAGCGCAGATATTTAAATCCTTCAACTCTACCAAAGATAACCTTATACACTGCTGGCATTGTCAATTGAGCCAACTATTGCATGCCTGTCTAGCCTGGGTGGTTTGTTCTAGGTGGTGTTACACAATAAATAAGTACACACTCTGATATGGTGCCACAGTTCAAAAATAGAAAGCAATGCAGACTTGTATCCAGACAAATATCAGATCTGGGACCAATGAGATAAGGACCCAGACAAAATAATAAAGGACATTTCAGAAGTGTCATGTACTAGATCTACATCTAAAATAAAGGTTTTTGTTTTTGTAGAGAAAAATATTATTTTGAATTATAAATTATAAACAACAAATAGAGCTGATAAACATGAACAGGTTTAAAATATAACAAATAAAATATTGAGTAGTTGCTTAAACAGGCAAATGTTATACTGTTTGAAACAAACTACAAAAACAACCAGACAGTACAAAAACGGTGTCGTTACATCTGCACACCTAGCTTTGTACACACATAAGCACTGTCTAACTGTATGCTTTCTCCCCTTTTTTGCTCATTAAATCACCTCACTAAAATTATTAATCCTCAGGTTTGTATTAAATAGCTGTTGAAAAGTAAGGGGATGATTACAGATGAATGAATCAATTTGCCCGAAACGGAAATTCGATTCAATTACAGCAAATCGCATGTTAATTTACAAATCGATAAAGATTCAACAAAAGACATGTTATGTTTTTCCTTAGAAAAAGAGTTTTACAGCATCTTTGGCACTCATTATTATTGTGAAAGGGAAAATGTCTGTTGATACTACTATTTGTAATTGTGACTTGAGTGTGTAGAGGCTGCAGAGTTCATATTTGTTGTCTCTAACTCTAATTGCCACTTGATGACAGTAGGTCTGATTCATAAAGGAAAGTTAAGCCAAAAATTGAGTAAGTTTTCTTACTCAAGTTTTCGGACAAAACCATGTTGCAATGCAAGGAGTGCAAATGACTTTATTATTTTGCACATAAGGAAAATACTGGCTGTTTTTTCATGTAGTAAACAAATATTATATAGCTTACTTGTACACTGAAATTTAAAGTTGATCTAGTACATGCCTTATCCTAACTATAAACCTGCCATCACATTTTAAATTTATCTTCCCCTCTAATGCAACATGGTTTTGCCTTACGTATGTACTGTTCCGTAACTTTCCTAATGAATTAGTGTCTATAATAGCGGTATATGAATGTTTGAACTAATATCAGGGAAGTAAAGACAGTGTGCTAACCAGCACTGTAGTTGCTGGAGCCTGACAGCGGCTCTCAAACAAATACCGAACAGCAGATATCCACTTAACAGTGGACTAATCTTTATAATAGGAGGAATATATGTTTGACATCTCATCACTCATATGCACATCTATCTTTCCACCTTTCAATCATCTATACACTGCAACAACTGTGGAACACCAATAACCTGCTTCACCGACAGCAGTGATTTACTTATACAGGAAAAAGGGAATAACTATATCAATACTGAAAGACTGATACTAGAGGGAATCACAAAGAGGATGAGACTGTTATTTTCATTTCTGATCTTAGAGCTGCAAAAGCAGTATTTTGGTGACAACCTATCACATCCAGACTTCGAGGTGTGCAGACGTTTCTGCTGAGCGCTCTGCTGGTGCCCTGCCTGGCCATCCACCTGGGCCCGAACCTCTCACCTTGAGATGCCTCCTTACGCTGCCTGCTCACGCTGCCTTCCACGGACTCTCACGGCCCATCCATGATGATGTCCTCCTCGTACCCTGCCTGACCCGACTCCCGGCTGCCGCCTACCACTACCGACCGTGGCCTCGGCCTGCAATCAACCTGGCCTCCACTTCCCTCCTCCACTCACCGTTTGGCCTCTACTGCGCCGGTGGATGCTCTTCCTGGTCCTGACTCCCGGCTGCCGTGAGGTGCGTGTCTTGGACTTTCTTGGGTTTTGCCGCCCTGCCTCCCGGTCTGATTCCTGGCCGCCGCCACCACTTCCACCCACTCTAGCCCACGGCTTGGGCCTACCTCTCAGCTGCTTCCTGTTTCCGGCTATCTCCGACCAAGTCTTAGTGATTTGAATTGGGCACAGAATGTGCTGCCTATGGGGTCATGCAAGTCCCCAAAAATTAACAGCTCACTTTGTTTGTTTGGGGAAACAAAGTAACCCACTCTAGGCCGCGGCTTGGGCCTACCTCTCAGCTGCTTCCTGTTTCCTGCTATCTCCGACCAAGCTCCGATCAAGCTTCCTGCCGCCTGCCCCTGGCTCCTGATGCATCCCTGGTGCCCGCAGTCTCCTGCTTGACCCTTCCCTATCACCTACCACCTCAGCCTCCTGATACCGCCTGGCCTGCTCTCCTATTTCCTACTTCCTGGTCCGGACCCCATGGCCTGCCTGTCGCTGACCGTCCTCCACGTGCTCCTCCCTGATTTGGATCTCTCCTTTCTGCTCGGTGCACCCCTGACCCGTCCATTCACCCACCGCTGACCTCCGCTGCTCCTGTGGACTCTCATCCTCCTGCTCCTGTGGACTCTCATCCTCCTGCTTCTGTGGACACCCATCCTGGTCATCCTGCTCCCGTGGTCACTCATGCTCCGGACATACTGGTGACCATTCTGCTTTCATGAGTGTTATCTATGCTGACTGCTACTGTATTATCTCCAGCTCTACCTGCCTGTTTTAGCTCTGCAATTACCGTTTGTTTTCTAACCATCCGATTTGCAATTACCGTTTGTTTTCTGACCATCCGATTTGCTATGCCCTGCTCACTACTACAATTGCTGAACCTTTTGTTTAACTGTAACTTGCTTACGTAACATTGTTCCTCATCTACTGTGTTATCCTCATTTCCTTGATACCTTATTGTTATCCTCATTTCATTGATACCTACACCCTGCTCTGGAATTACGTTTGTTTTCTGACTCTCTGATTTGCCCTGCCCCGCCCATTACTTCTGTTGCTGTACCTTATTGTTTCAACTGTAATTTGGTTTTATTATTGTTCCCCATCTACTGTTTTATCTTCATTTCATTGAAACCTGCTCATCTGCATCCTCTTCTCTGTGCCTACAAGGCTCCCTGCTTCGGTCTCAACACCCTGCCCGCGCCTTCTGTCCTTTGTCGCTTCCTGTTCCCCTGTCCCCCACCATTTCGCCCCGCTCGGCTCCTATACCCATCCTCTCCCCTCGCCACCATCATGGCCCCAACCACCACTGTCTCTTCTCTCACCCTCCCCCTCGCTCCATCAACCCCGACAATCTTATCCACATCTCCCCTCTTCTCTCCCTCCCCTTCTCATGTGCCCTTTGGAACTCCAGATCCATCTGTAACCAACCCCCCCCTATTCATGACCTCTTTATCTCCAACTCTCTTAACCTCCTCGCCATCACTGAAACCTAGCTTTCTTCTTCTGATACCACCTCTCCTGCCGCTCTCTCCTATGGGGGTCTCTCCTTCACCCACTCCACCAGACCTGATGGACGTCCGGGAGGCGGTGTGGGCCTCCTCCTATCCCCTAGCTGCACCTTTCGGGTAATTCCCACTATACCTTCCCTCTCCTTCTCCTCCTTAGAAGTTCACTCTATCCGTCTCTTCTCCCCCATCCACCTCCGCGTCTCTGTCATCTACCGTCCCCCTGGCCCCACCTCCCTTTTACTTGACAACTTTGCTGCCTGGCTCCCTCACTACCTTTCCTCTGACCTTCCCTCCATCATACTTGGCGACTTTAATATCACTGTTGACAAACGTTTTGACCCTGCCACAATCAAACTTCTCACCCTTTACACCTCACTTGGCCTCACTCAGTGGACCTCTCTCCCCAAACTCCTGACCACCACGTACAAGGCCATCTCTGTTATCCCTCTGACTTCTCCAACTCTCCCTTCCCTCTCTCTGACCACCATCTTCTCTCCTTCACTCTGTCCTCTTCCCAGGCTCCCACCTTACCTAAATCTACCTTCACAAAGCGCAACCTTGATGCTATTGACCCCACTACTTTCTCCTCCTCTCTTGAAACTCACCTCTCACCTCTCCCCTCCCTGGACTGCCCTGACCAGGCGTCTTCTCTCTACAACCTCTCCCTCACTACTGCCCTGGACATGGTAGCCCTGGCCTCCTCTATCCGCCAATGCCGCCTCATTCCCCAACCCTGGCACTCCAAACTCACCCGCTTCCTCCAAAAGTGCTCTCGCACTGCTGAACGCATCTGGAGAAAATCCCGCTCCCTGGCCGACTTCCTTCACTTTAAGTTTATCCTCACCTCATTCTGCTCCGCCCTCTCCCTGGCCCTCCAATCCCCGCCGCCTCTTTGCCACCTTCAACTCCCTCCTCTCTCCTCCGCCCCCTCCCATCCCGCCCTCCCTATCTGCTTCTGACTTCACCACCTTTTTCTCTTCCAAAATTGAGGCCATCAGACTCAACATCTCCTCCTCCCATTCCTCTCCATCCTCCCTTTCCTCTACACCTCCCCCCAGCAACCAACTCTGGTTCTCCTTCTGCCCCACATCGGGGGATGAAGTTCGCTCACTTATTCTATCCTCTCCACCCTCTACCTGTCCTCTCGATCCTATCCCCTCTCGCCTCCTTCGCTCTCTCTCTCCCATGGCCTGCTCTTACCTCGCTCACCTATTCAACCTATCACTCTCCTCTGGCGTAGTCCCCTCTTCTTACAAACATGCTCTTATCTCCCCCATCCTAAAAAAAAACAATCTTGACCCCACCTCCCCTGCTAACTATCGCCCTATCTCACTTCTCCCCTTTGCCTCCAAACTACTTGAGAGGATTGTCTGCTGCCGCCTCACCAGACACCTCTCGGTCCATTCCCTCCTCGACCCTCTCCAATCAGGTTTCCGTCCCCTCCACTCTACTGAAACTGCCCTAGCCAAAGTCACCAATGATCTTCTAACAGCCAAATCCAAGGGTCACGTCTCCCTACTCATCCTCCTCGACCTCTCTGCGGCCTTTGACACCGTTGACCATCCACTTCTGCTACAAACTCTTCTCTCTCTTGGCCTATCTGGGTCTGTCCTCGCCTGGTTCACCTCCTACCTTGCGAACTGCTCCTTCTCTGTATCCACGTCTGGCTCTTCCTCTGACCCCTCCCCTCTCCCTGTTGGAGTCCCTCAGGGCTCCCTCAGGGCTCTGTTCTCGGCCCTCTACTCTTTTCGCTCTACACCTCCTCCCTTGGTGCTCTCATCTCCTCCTTCGGTCTTCAGTATCACCTCTATGCTGACGACATCCAACTGTACATCTCCTCTCCCGATCTTTCCTTTACCCTCCTCTCTCGTGTATCCGACTGCCTCTCTGCCATCTCCTCCTGGATGTCCTCGCGCTTTCTCAAAATTAACATCTCTAAAACTGAACTCATTGTCTTTCCTCCCGCCAGGCTCCTCTCCCACTTTGACCTCTCTATCACTGTCAACAACACCACTGTCACCCAACTTCGCTGCCTGGGCGTTACCTTCGCCTCCTCCCTCTCTTTTGCCCCCCACATTCAATCCCTTGCCCAAGCCTGTCGCTTCCAACTTCCAAACATTGCCCGCATCCGACCCTTCCTCTCTCAGGATGCCACCAAAACTATCATCCATGTACTCATTATCTCCCGCCTCGACTACTGCAACCTCCTCCTTACTGGCCTCCGTCTCTCCCAACTTGCCCCCCTCCGCTCTATTCTCAATGTGGCGGCTAGACTAATCTTCCTCTCTCGCCACCCCTTCTCCGCTTCCCCTCTCTGCCTTGCCCTCCACTGGCTCCCCATCCCCTTCAGAATCCTGTTCAAACTCCTGACCACCACGTACAAGGCCCTCTCCCAGTCTACTGACCCCTATATCTCTAACTTCCTCTCCATTCACACTCCTGCCCGCTCCCTGCGCTCGGCAAATGACCGTCGCCTCTCCTCCACCCTGGTCACCTCATCCCACTCCAGAATCCAGGACTTCTCCCGTGCAGCCCCCCTTCACTGGAACGACCTCCCGCGCTTCATCCGTCTCTCTCCCAATCTTAGCTCCTTCAAACGGGCACTCAAAACCCACCTGTTCCTTAAAGCCTACCAATCTTCCACCTAACCCATCCTACCTGCCCCTATTCTCTCCCTTACACGTTAACTGGCTCCCTTTATGCTTGAGTTTTGTTCACCCTCCCTTAGGATGTAAGCTCATTTGAGCAGGGCCCTCTTCCCTCCTGTCCCCATACCTGTTCTTCTGCTCCTTCTGTACTGCATCAGCCTGCCTGGAGCCTCTGAAGTTTGGTATTTTTTGTTTACTGTTCAGTTATGTCTCACCCTGTATAGTCTACTGTTTGTACTGTGTACGGCGCTGCGGAACTCTTGTGGCACCTAACAAATAAAGGATAATAATAATAATAACTTTTGACAACTTTGACAGCCAATATTTTATTGACAGCAATACTGTCCCTCCATGAAGATCCACATTATGGGCCTGATTCATTAAGGAAAGTATGGCAAAAAAAACCCAGTAAGTTTTGTCCTAGACAAAACCACATTACAATGCAAGGGGTGCAAATTAGTTTATTATTTTGCACATAAGGTAAATATTGGCTGTTTTTCATGGAGCACACAAATACTTGACATCTTTATTTGTACACTGAAATTTAAAGTTGATCTGGAACGTGCCTTACCCCAGCTATAAATCTGCCATCACATTTTAAATTTGCCTCCCCCTCCAATGCAACATGGTTTTAATGACTCAGGCCCTATATGTTTTATGACTGATAAACAATTACCTTTGTGATCATAGCTCATATTATCTGCAGCGCTAAACAGGGAATGTTTTAATATTTGATATTAATATCCTATAGCTTTACAGGGGCACACAGAGGATTTTTAAGGAGGGGTTTCCCCTCCACCGAAAAAAAAAAAAAGCGAAAGAGCTGCATGCGCAGCAGCTCCGTTTAGGCAGCGCTGTACTATACAGCAGCAGCAGCTGCTGTATAGTACAGTGCCAATATGTAGGGCACTTCTTTAACGGAGGGGAGGGGTTTCTGGAGACCCAGAAACCCACTCTGTATGCGCCACTGCTTTATATAACATTTGTTTGCAATTTTTTACTTTTCATAAATTTGTACCTTTTATATGTAAAAAGGAATTGCAACATTAATTTATATTAGTGGGTTGCTACCTTATTCTCAGGATTAGCGCAGTCCATTCTTTTCTTTTTTTTTGGATACATTTATCAAATGTGAGGTATCCACAAACCTCTCTGGACTGCAGCTTAATTCCTGATAGTAACACTATAGCACCCAAGAGCAAATCTCACCTGTTCTTTGTTGGTACATAACTATTGTCCTAGCAATTAGTAAGTGCTTTATGTCAGTTTTAGTTATACACTAGGCAAAGAGGGTATGCACTGTGACTAATCACTTCATTCTTTCCTTTATCCACAAAGCCTTGTTAGCAGCAGAACATGAACTAAATTAAGAAAGTGCTATTTTGTTCTTAATGCATGGAATTTACCTATACCTTGTCTGCACTAATATCTGAACTGAACCAAAAAAGTTTTATTATTTATTGATGCATGGTATTTATTGTCTGCACCAGTATCTGAACTGAATTAAGAAAGTGCTATTTTTTCTTAATTCATGGAATTTATCTATACTTTGCCTGTACTTGTATCTACACTGAATATATGGTATGCTGTGTTTTGCTGTTTGTTTGTTTAAGACTTTTATTGCCAGCCTTTATTGTGGGAGGTATCTTGATTCCTTTAGAATCTTGTTTGCAGCATTTGTCTATGCCTGCATTCAACTGCATTATAAGTTTTTGTTTATGTCCTTTTATACCTGGACTGTGCTCTGTTTACTCACTACTATTCCTGGATTATGTTTTGGTGATTTGGTTCTGCAAGACTTGTTTGCAACTGTTTGTGGTTCAATAAACAGATTATGATTCATCTATTGTGGACTCTTTGCTATCGTTGCAAATACCGAGGTAATCATAACATGCTTTTGTATTGTGTTATCAATGTGGTGTCTAACTTTTGTGATGTCTTTATAGGATTATATTGGAGAAATTCTCTTCAGTCTTTTTCTAAAGTTTTGTTTACTGCTTCTTTATTGTATTTTCTTTACAGGAATTTTCCTATTAGGTCTTCACTTTGTTTAATATAGGTGTCCTAAGTATAAATAAGAACCAAATGAAACATGGGAGAAAGAACACTATCGATTCAGAAGATTTTTTAGAATTTCTTTTCAGAACAGTGGATCTGCCAGAACCACAAACAGAATTATTTACATCTCTGAAAACAAAAAAATAGCGAAAATAAAAAGAGGCTAGAGGAGGAACTAACCTAAAAAAGAAACTGAAAAATAAACACATACAAAGGTATCTATAAGTTTAGCAACACATTGCTTAAAGAAAATCAACCGAGGTGGCATAATGTTATAAAGATCACACACTCCAATCTAAAGCTGAAATTTGAAACTTACAAAGATCTTCGTTCGTGAAAGCTTTCTAAAAAAATGCTATATGAAGAATCCAGTTTTTCCAACCAAGTGCAATAAGCAAGCCAGTTCGTACATACAAACTTTAAACCACAAAGCAATTTCTTACCCAACTTCACAAATGGCCCTTTCCTGGAAACTTTCCATAAACTAGTAGAAATTAGAGATGGTCACTGACCCCCGTGTTTTGGTTTTGTATTCGGTTTTGGATCTGGATTACCTTCGTGTTTTGGTTTTGGTTTTGGTTTTGCAAAACCGCCCTTGCGTGTTTTTTTTTTGGTTTTGGTTTTGTTTGGTTTTGTTTTGCTATTTTTGAAAAAAATAAAAAAATTTGGGTCTAAAATAACCTAATTTAGTGCTCCACCAGTTTCTTAGATAAGTGAGGTAATTCTAAAGCTAATAAATTATGAAAAAACAGTTGAATCCCTGGTAGGCCGTCCTTAATGCGAACACTTGTCTGCAAATTATACAGTCAAACCTGGTTGTCTACCTCCTCCATCTTTGATTATTGGCAATGTAGCCATCATCTTTGGGTGTATATTAGACCCTTCACTTGTAGTTGAATATTAAAAAAGCAGCCTGCACAGACTGTGGAGCTAGAAAGTAGAATTAAATGGACCACGGTACTTTGGTGGCTATCTAAGCCCATCGCTCTCCACTTGTAGTGGAATAAAAAAAAAGCAGCCTGCATAGATTGTAGAACTAGAAATTTGAATATACAAAGAAATGGACAAAGGCAGTTTGCTATCTGTCTGCATCAGATCCCCTCTCCACTAGGAATAAAATAGAAAACTATTCAGCCGTTGTATAATCTAGAATATAAATAGAAATTGAGAAAGGCAATTTGGTATCTGTCTGCATCATAATCATCAACATCCTCATTAGCGCCCTCGTCACCTCCATAAATCTCCCCCTCATTCTCTTCTCTAGCGATTTTTGTTACAGCAATTGCAAGAAGAATATTGGATTCTCTGTCCCTGCTCTAATCAGCCTGTGACTACACCCTGCTCTCTCCCTCTGTCAAATGGCGATGGATTGCTGTGGAGGCGTGTATTTATAATGTTGAAGTATCGCGAGAACCGAGCCCGCAGATCCGACGACGTCACGATGACGTTCGGCCTCGATTTGGATTCGGAACGGGCGGGAGAGTACCGAGCTGCTCAGCTCGGTACTCGGATACCCAAAGTTCGGGTGGGTTCGGTTCTCGGGGAACCGGACCCGCCCATCTCTAGTAGAAATGAACCTGTAAAAAATACTTGAAAAGCTGCTCCAGCAGGAATGTGGATGAATGTTCAGGCAACACTCGTAGTAGGCCATGGGCTCTACTAGGCCTACTCAAAGGTCTTGTGCCTTCGCAATCACACCCAGCCCTGATTGGCTCAACTGCCTACTGTTACTGGCGCCAGGACCTGGGAAAGAAGGTCGGAATTTAACGCTGCTAGATCCCAGGAATGGTGAGTCTTTTTTTTGTTCTTTCAACCCTTCTATTCTTCTTCCAGCTTCTTGTTTCTTCTATCTTCACCCTCTTGACGGGCACCTTAGCAGGGCACACTCTCACAACAAGAGTGTCACTCACCGGACTGTGAGTGCTTCTTCCCGGACATTTAGGAACCGTGGCCGTCCTCCATCCTGAGGGACTGCGCATGCGCAGCCCTTTCTAAACCTTCAGTGTATGTTCCTTTAACTTAATTGGCAGATCAGGCAACACTCCCTATATTAAGCACCTGTGGTCAACACCACGTTGCCTGATCTTGGAGTCTCATTCCCCATGAGTCTCTGAAGGTGTTCCTGTGTTTCCTCATTTATTCAGCCCAGCTGATTCCTGTGGTGTCCAAACCACTTCTACCTCTGTGGTTTCCAAACCACTTCTACTACTGTGGTTCCCATACCACAGCTACCCCTCTGTGTATCATCGTGACTGTGAGCTGATTCCTATCCGCTGCCTCCGTGCACTACAGTCTTCTAACCACTTCAACTCTACCGTGTATTATTGGGACTGTTAGCTGATGCCTATCCGCTGCCTCCGTGCACTACAGTCTTCCATCCACATCCACTCACCTGTTCATCATCGTGACTGTTAGCTGATTCCTATCCGCTGCCTCCGTGCTCTACAGTCTTCAACCTGCAACTCGTCTGTGTTTCATCATCGTGACTGTTAGCTGATTCCTATCCGCTGCCTCCGTGCACTACAGTCTTTAACCTGCAACTCGTCTGTGTTTCATCACCGTGACTGTTAGCTGATTCCTATCCGCTGCCTCCATGCACTACAGTCTTCAACCTGCAACTCGTCTGTGTTTCATCATCGTGACTGTTAGCTGATTCCTATCCGCTGCCTCCGTGCACTACAGTCTTCAACCTGCAACCCGTCTGTGTTTCATCGTGACTGTTTGGCTGATTCCTATCCGCTGCCTCTGTGCGCTTCAGTCTTCAGTTCTTGTCAACTCTCCCGTGTTTCCTTGAGGCTGCTGCCACTATTGCTACCCGCTACTCTCCGTGATCAACAGTTCCAGTTCAACTCTGCTCTCCCGTGTCCCATCGTTACTGCACCTGCTGGTTGCTATTGGCTACCTCCGTGTTTCCGCAGAGACACGCTGTTGCTACTCCTCAGCGCTACTCATCCATCTACTGCTGATCCGCTCTCCACGCTTTCCTGTGTTCCCTGCTGGTCTACCTACCTGTGCGCTGCACCTACTAGACCACCGCTTCACCCATCCAGGGACTTTGCATCCTGCCGGCCTCCTGCCGTTCAGGTATCTCTGCACTCCTGTCTGACTGCCTACTTCTGAACCACGGTATGCATACTCCTCATTGACTGTGCTGTGTATTGCATACCTTGCTGGACTGTGTTGGTTCTCCTCTGGAGTTTGCTATCCGCTGAGTCTATTGCCATCATTGACTGTGTTATCTCGTGCTGGATTACTTCAAGAGACTTTCTATATTGGCAGTGCTGTTCAGTCATATATACATATATATTGTGCATATTACTGTGGATCAAAGTTAAGGTGCCCGTGTATATCTTGTGTTGCAGTCTCTCCCCGTGCACCTCCTCACATATATATTCAGTGGTACAACTTGCTAGTGGCAGACCACTGACCCCTGTTTCCAGTTTCACCTGTTCCAGTATCCTCTCACATAGCAGTGGTACAACTTGCTAACGCAGACCACTGACTCCCTGGATACCTCCACTTGGATTCCATTCCTTCACTCAGACAGCGGTACAACTTGCTATCCGCAGACCGCTGACTCTCATCACCTCCTCGTTTCTGTTGGACATTCCTCCTCACTATAGCAGTGGTACAACTTGCTACCGCAGACCACTGACTACCTTCACGTGTCCTTTGTCCATACAGTTCCTCGTGTATTATTACCTCCATATTGCCGGTGCTGCTAGTCATAGACTTTCCTGAGCATCTCATCATCTGCTATTTCCTGTTCCGTGATCACCCTGCTACCAGAGTACCATATTACCACCTATACTGCTCTGGTAAGCCTATCACCTGGTGATCCCTGGGTAAAGACTCCTAGTGCCCGTGACAGTAAGATCAGGCCATGACAGACCCAGATACGGAACCTACCGCTAAAGAGATGCTGCAGCATCTGGTCAGCCGTGTGGAGCAACAGGATGCTCGCCAACAGCTGTTACTTCAATGTTACCAATCGTTAACCTCCCAAGGAACATCTGGACAGACTGTTACAGCTAATATTGAAGCTCCTGTGCTTTCCTCCGTTTCCCCAGTGCCATCCCAGGTGTCTACAGCTCCTACGCTTCACCTGCCTACTCCGTCAAAATATGACGGGGACCCCAAAACTTGTAGAGGTTTCCTCAACCAATGTTCAGTCCATTTTGAACTCCAACCTCAAATTTTTTCTACCCATCGTTCCAGAGTGGCCTATCTTATCTCATTGTTTTCTGGACAAGCCCTGGCTTGGGCCTCCCCTCTGTGGGAGAGAAACGATCCAATTCTACAAGATAGTGCCAAATTCATTTCCACGTTCCGAAGTGTGTTCGATGAACCAGGTCATGTGACCTCCGCTGCTTCCAGCATTCTTCGTTTGCGACAAGGCTCCCATACAGTAGGCCAGTATGTCATTCAATTTAGGATCCTAGCCTCTGAACTTCAGTGGAACACTGAAGCATTAGTTGCCGCCTTCTGGCAGGGGCTCTCCGATAAAATTAAAGATGCACTGACTACCCAAGAGCTTCCTTCGTCACTAGAAGATTTGATCTCTCTTTGCCATCGTGTAGATATGAGATTTCGTGAAAGAGAGTCTGAGAAAACAACGGCTGTCAAAGCACCTCTTCGTTCAACCTCTCAATTTCGTCCAGCTCCACCCTCTGTGATTCCCATGGAGATAGGACGTTCCAAATTATCTTCAGAGGAGAGGAAACGAAGAGTAAAGAATAGACTCTGTATCTATTGTGCTGATTCCACGCATATGCTCAGCTCTTGCCCTAAGAGATCGGGAAATGCCAGGCCCTAACTAGTTCTGGAGAGGTGAAGTTAGGGTCCCTGGAGTCCTCTCCATCGTCTATGAAATCTAAAGTCTGCGCTTTTGATGTTACGATTTCCTTTGCTACCAAATCCTTTAAGTCACAGGCATTGATTGATTCCGGAGCAGCAGGAAATTTCATTTCTAAATCACTAGTGAATCAATGGTCCCTACCAGTGATTACTTTAAAAACACCCATTACTGTGACGGCTATAGATGGATCACGTCTCATCAATGGTCTCATCACCCAGAGTACGTCTCCAGTAACTCTTCAGATTGGTGTACTACACCATTAAGAAATTTCGTTTTTAATTCTTCCAGTTACGACAAGTCCGATTGTCTTAGGCCTTCCATGGCTTCAGTGTCACTCTCCACAGATTGACTGGCGCACCCCTCAAGTTACGTCTTGGGGGTCTGAATGTCACCATCGTTGCCTTTCCCAAGTTATTCCTCTTAAAGTACAGCAATCTTCCATCTCATCTACCTCCCCGGGACTCCCTCCTCAGTATGCTTCATTTGCTGATGTGTTTGATAAAGCTCAGTCTGAACGTCTTCCTCCTCATCGTTCTTGGGATTGTCCGATCGACCTTCTACCTGGCAAGACTCCTCCCAGGGGTCGGGTCTATCCTCTCTCGTTACCTGAAACTCAAGCTACATCTGAGTACATACAGGAGAATCTCCAGCGTGGGTTTATTCGACCTTCCACCTCTCCCGCTGGAGCTGGGTTCTTCTTCGTCAAAAAGAAGGATGGATCATTACGCCCTTGTATAGATTTTCGTGGACTCAATGCCATTACTATCAAGAATCGGTATCCCATTCCGCTGATCGCTGAGCTATTCGATCGCATCAAGGGAGCTCGGATATTTACTAAATTGGATCTTCGTGGTGCCTACAACTTAATTAGAATCCGTTCCGGTGACGAATGGAAGACCGCGTTCAACACCAGAGATGGGCATTACGAATATTTAGTAATGCCCTTCGGGCTGTGTAATGCCCCCGCTGTTTTCCAAGGCTTCATCAATGAGATCTTTCGGGACTTATTATATGTATGTGTCGTTGTCTACCTGGACGACATATTGATCTTCTCACAGGACCTGCCTTCTCATCACCAACATGTGGCAGAGGTCCTCTCCAGACTACGGAAAAATTCATTGTTCTGTAAATTGGAAAAATGTTCATTCGAGTTACCCCAGATTCCATTCTTGGGGTATATAGTTTCCGGAGTTGGCCTGAAGATGGATCCAGACAAAGTAAATGCTGTATTACATTGGCCTCAGCCAACTATTCTTCGTGCCATCCAGCGTTTTTTAGGTTTTGCCAATTACTATAGACGCTTCATTCAAGACTTTTCATCCATTGCATCTCCTATTGTGGCCCTGACTCGGAAAGGGGCTAATACTAAGCAATGGTCATCTGAGGCTCTCCAAGCCTTTCAAATTCTCAAAGAGTCCTTCTCGTCTGCTCCCATTCTTCGACAGCCTGATGTGACACTCCCCTTCTTCCTAGAAGTAGATGCCTCTAATGTGGGCTTAGGAGCCATTCTCTCCCAACGCTCGGAGCAACAAAAATTACATCCTTGTGCCTTCTACTCTCGGGGCCTTCTGCCCGCAGAGAAAAATTATACTATCGGGGACAAGGAGTTGCTGGCCATCAAAGCTGCATTAGAGGAATGGAGATACTTGTTGGAAGGAGCTCGCCATCCGGTGACGATCTTCACGGATCATAAGAACTTGTCATATTTGCAATCTGCCCAATGCTTGAACCCTCGTCAAGCAAGATGGTCTCTTTTCTTTTCCCGTTTTGAATTAATTATAACCTTCAAACCAGCCGCTAAGAACAAGAAAGCTGACGCTCTATCTCGAGCTTTTGTGACGTCCTCTGATGTAGAAGAGGTTCCCAACCATGCTATTCTAGACCCCAAATGTATTTCTCTGGCTGCTTCATCCACCAAAATGCTACCATTTGCGAAGACCCTTGTGCCTCCTACTCTGAGGAGGAAAATCCTTTCGTGGTTCCATGCCTCTCGTTTTTCTGGACACGCCGGTGAACACAAGACCTTTGAGATTCTCTCTCGAAGTTACTGGTGGCCTTCAATGAGGAGAGACGTCAAAGAGTTCATTGCTTCCTGTGATTTATGTTCTCAGTTCAAATCCTCCCGCAGAACTCCAGCAGGGTTGCTGCGACCACTACCCATTCCCTCCAAGCCTTGGACCCATATTAGTATGGATTTCGTTACTGATTTGCCACCAAGTAAGAATCACAATACTATTTGGGTAGTGGTAGACAGATTTTCGAAGATGGCTCATTTCGTCCCTCTGTCCGGGTTACCTTCCTCGTCTACTTTGGCTGAACATTTCATTAAAGAAATCTTCCGCATCCATGGATGTCCGTCTGAGATTGTGTCTGATAGAGGAGTACAATTCGTTTCCAGATTCTGGCGGGCCCTTTGTAAAACCTTGGGCATACGATTAGCACTCTCATCTTCTTACCATCCGCAATCTAACGGACAAACGGAACGAGTCAATCAAGATCTTGAGACTTTTATTAGGATGTTCTCTTCAGCCAACCAAGACAACTGGGTAGAATTGCTCCCTTGGGCTGAATTCGCCCATAACAACATGTACCATGAGTCATCATCCAAAACTCCATTCTTTGTGGTCTACGGTCACCATCCGTCTTTTCCGGAATTTCCTGCCCTCCCGCCCACCCAAGTTCCTGCTGTGGAGACTGCTTGTCAGACCTTCAAAAATATCTGGTCTCAGGTCAAAACCTGTTTAAAGAAGACATCTAACAAATATAAGTCTTTCGCAGATAAGAAGAGGCGGGCTATTCCACCACTAAAAATTGGAGATCGTGTCTGGTTATCTACCAAAAATATTCGTTTGAAGGTTCCATCTATGAAATTCGCCCCTCGTTTTATTGGTCCATATAGGATCATTCAAGTTATCAATCCAGTATGTGTTAAACTTCTTCTTCCTAAGAATCTTCGGATTTCCAATGCCTTCCATGTGTCCTTGCTCAAACCTCTCATCATCAACCGTTTCTCGACTCCTCCCTCAGCACCGCAGCCAGTTCAAGTTCATCAGGAGGAGGATTTCGAGATTACTGAGGTATTGGATGCAAAAATTTCGCGAGGAGTCCTCCGTTTCCTCGTTCATTGGAAGGGCTTTGGTCCTGAAGAGCGTTCATGGATCAAAGCTGAAGATCTTAATGCTCCTGCCCTTCTGAAGAAGTTTTATTCCAAAAATCCGGACAAGCCCGGTTCCAGGCGTTCTGTGCCCACCTTTAAAAGGGGGGGTACTGTCACTCACCGGACTGTGAGTGCTTCTTCCCAGACATTTAGGAACCGTGGCCGTCCTCCATCCTGAGGGACTGCGCATGCGCAGCCCTTTCTAAACCTTCAGTGTATGTTCCTTTAACTTAATTGGCAGATCAGGCAACACTCCCTATATTAAGCACCTGTGGTCAACACCACGTTGCCTGATCTTGGAGTCTCATTCCCCATGAGTCTCTGAAGGTGTTCCTGTGTTTCCTCGTTTATTCAGCCCAGCTGATTCCTGTGGTGTCCAAACCACTTCTACCTCTGTGGTTTCCAAACCACTTCTACTACTGTGGTTCCCATACCACAGCTACCCCTCTGTGTATCATCGTGACTGTGAGCTGATTCCTATCCGCTGCCTCCGTGCACTACAGTCTTCTAACCACTTCAACTCTACCGTGTATTATTGGGACTGTTAGCTGATGCCTATCCGCTGCCTCCGTGCACTACAGTCTTCCATCCACATCCACTCACCTGTTCATCATCGTGACTGTTAGCTGATTCCTATCCGCTGCCTCCGTGCTCTACAGTCTTCAACCTGCAACTCGTCTGTGTTTCATCATCGTGACTGTTAGCTGATTCCTATCCGCTGCCTCCGTGCACTACAGTCTTCAACCTGCAACTCGTCTGTGTTTCATCACCGTGACTGTTAGCTGATTCCTATCCGCTGCCTCCATGCACTACAGTCTTCAACCTGCAACTCGTCTGTGTTTCATCATCGTGACTGTTAGCTGATTCCTATCCGCTGCCTCCGTGCACTACAGTCTTCAACCTGCAACCCGTCTGTGTTTCATCGTGACTGTTTGGCTGATTCCTATCCGCTGCCTCTGTGCGCTTCAGTCTTCAGTTCTTGTCAACTCTCCCGTGTTTCCTTGAGGCTGCTGCCACTATTGCTACCCGCTACTCTCCGTGATCAACAGTTCCAGTTCAACTCTGCTCTCCCGTGTCCCATCGTTACTGCACCTGCTGGTTGCTATTGGCTACCTCCGTGTTTCCGCAGAGACCCGCTGTTGCTACTCCTCAGCGCTACTCATCCATCTACTGCTGATCCGCTCTCCACGCTTTCCTGTGTTCCCTGCTGGTCTACCTACCTGTGCGCTGCACCTACTAGACCACCGCTTCACCCATCCAGGGACTTTGCATCCTGCCGGCCTCCTGCCGTTCAGGTATCTCTGCACTCCTGTCTGACTGCCTACTTCTGAACCACGGTATGCATACTCCTCATTGACTGTGCTGTGTATTGCATACCTTGCTGGACTGTGTTGGTTCTCCTCTGGAGTTTGCTATCCGCTGAGTCTATTGCCATCATTGACTGTGTTATCTCGTGCTGGATTACTTCAAGAGACTTTCTATATTGGCAGTGCTGTTCAGTCATATATACATATATATTGTGCATATTACTGTGGATCAAAGTTAAGGTGCCCGTGTATATCTTGTGTTGCAGTCTCTCCCCGTGCACCTCCTCACATATATATTCAGTGGTACAACTTGCTAGTGGCAGACCACTGACCCCTGTTTCCAGTTTCACCTGTTCCAGTATCCTCTCACATAGCAGTGGTACAACTTGCTAACGCAGACCACTGACTCCCTGGATACCTCCACTTGGATTCCATTCCTTCACTCAGACAGTGGTACAACTTGCTATCCGCAGACCGCTGACTCTCATCACCTCCTCGTTTCTGTTGGACATTCCTCCTCACTATAGCAGTGGTACAACTTGCTACCGCAGACCACTGACTACCTTCACATGTCCTTTGTCCATACAGTTCCTCGTGTATTATTACCTCCATATTGCCGGTGCTGCTAGTCATAGACTTTCCTGAGCATCTCATCATCTGCTATTTCCTGTTCCGTGATCACCCTGCTACCAGAGTACCATATTACCACCTATACTGCTCTGGTAAGCCTATCACCTGGTGATCCCTGGGTAAAGACTCCTAGTGCCCGTGACAAAGAGAAGGGAATGTGTGGCAGAAGAGAGGATAAATGTGTTGATGGAGCCAGTAGCAGAATGGGCATTTTGCTGTCCTAGTACAAACCACCCCCCACACTTCCTCTTCCACGGGGGGGTTTCTAAAATCAACCCCCGAGGCAGATTTGTGAGCATCTAGTGTCAGTCTTTCTAGAGTAAGCATCGTATGGTATAATTTAGATATTGCACTCCTGTTGTTGGATGAGTAGATACATGTACGTTCTTATTGGGATAGTTTTTAGGTGTAGCTGCTTTGAGGTTAGAATGAACAAAGTACTTGTAAATATTGATAACATGACATATTTCCTCACATTTGGATATTTTGCAATGATTGGTTATGTAGAAGTACAGTACGTGACCTTCAGCATGATGGGCTGCATTGACAGTCCCCCACTGTGATGCTTAGCAATGACATTGACCACTTAAGCTCCACTCTCCCTTTATAGCAAACAGATTTTTGTTGCTGTGAATAGAAACTACAGTTTCAATATGAAACAGCTTTGGCTTCACTATATGAAATCACAGTGGGTTCACTGGCTCAATCAACCTGTGAGTTCGTTGGAGGAGATCCCTAAAGTCTCACTGGATGAAATTTAATAGGTTAATTTCCATTGGTTCTCTGCACTTAAAGGGTAGTCTCATCCCTGCTAGCATAGAGAAAAAACTAAGAACCACCAAGAGAGGCATGAAATGCAAGTGAAATGTGAAGAAGTAAATGGGCCTGGGATTTGGATGTAATCTGTGCATAGAAAAGAAAAATATTCATAAATGTTTATGTGGAAATACATTTTACAAATACATATCTTAACAACTGTGAAAAACAATATACAACAAGTATAAAGGAAAAAAATATGTAAAAAAATTATTTAACTCTAAGGGCTAGATTTACTAAGCTGCGGGTTTGAAAAAGTGGGGATGTTGCCTATAGCAACCAATCAGATTCTAGCTTTCATTTATTTAGTACCTTCTACAAAATGACAGCTGGAATCTGATTGGTTGCTATAGGCAACATCCCCACTTTTTCAAACCCGCAGTTTAGTAAATCTAGCCCTAAGGCTATTTTTGTACGTAAAATTATTATAATCGTTAAACTTATTCAATATGAAAGGATACCTTATTACAATCTGGCCAATATTTGGTAAAATCTTGCGTTTAGGTTTTGACATTAAGAAAAATAAAATACAAAATAGCTTCAACGTTGAAGATTAGGACTGAAATAGAGTGACACCTAATACAGTGATGTTATGTTGCAATGGAAGGTAAGTAAAGCCCCAGGGAGCCATCTCTCAGAACAAAAATATATTTTGATTAGATGTTTTGACAATCTTTTTGACATCTTAACATTCTTATTGTATTCAACTGAGCAAGATGTGCGGATGCTCTGAGAAAACAACTTTGTCATAATGAGTCTTTTGGGAGTGATTAAACTTTATTGCACAAAATATCTGTAACTGTATGTTACTCTAGCATGACAAGCATGCAGAGTTTTGCCAAACAGTATTAGCTGATATAGAGGAGGAAGAGTGACAATGTATCCCCGTGTAACTGACCATGTATAGTTATATTAATAGAAAATACTATTGCAGAATGTAAATTATATTTTCACTGTCTCATAACTTATTTGCAGCAAAACATTTTGCCAATGCTATAAAACTTTCTTGCCAAGGTTTGGCATCATTTGACAACACAGATGTCCATGGTAATTTTTCTGCACACTTCTTCTGTCTTTCTTTTTACTATGGAGTAGAAAATGGGGGAAATTGCTGTGAAATTTGGTGGTTATCAGGGGGAGAACCAGCTGCATTTTGTGTTCTTACTGTGATAGTGCAAGAACATTGTTTGGTTTCAGTTGGGCATTACCGGAGTCAAATTAGAAACCAGCAGTACTAATATGTTACCTGCGTCTTGTAACAGTGTAACCATGTCAGTACCTGAATTAGAGGCTGAGAAGAATAACACAGCGTTCTTGAAGCTAAGGTGACTTTTGGTCAGTTACAGGACAACATGCTGGGCACATCCGAGACTTCTTTTTGGGAAATATCCAGGGCATCTTGTTGGTTACAACCTGAGCAATGTGGTAAGGATATGTGCATATTGCTGGGCACAGCCAGAAATCTTTCTCGCCACATTAATAGCATCATGGTGGGCACATTCTTCAAATCTTGCTGGGTTCAGACAGTACATCATTCTGGGCACTTTAGAGCATTTTACTGGCCTAGACAAATTGCTTGGAAAATCAATTACATATTGCTAGGCACATCCACAACATCTAGCGGGAAACATCCAGGGCATCTTGCTGTTCACATCTTTGACATCTTGATGGGCAAACCATGGAATCTTAGTAGCTATAACCAGAGCATTTTCATGGGCACATCTAGGTCATGTTGTATTAGTTTCCATATTTTCACTTGCTTGTCTTATCTTGACATGTCACAGTTTGTTGAGTTTGGCACTTTACATCTATTTGGGATTATTGTCAAGTTACACTTTGTTGGGCTTATTACTTGGAATGATATTATTATTATCGTTTATTTGTTAGGCAACACAAGGTTTCCGCAGCGCCGTACACAGTACATGATACATAGTGTTCAGCTGAATGCCCAGCATATTATATCATATTGGGAGTATTATAATTGGGCTGTATATGGATGCATGGGGTTGTGTATCATGTGAGTGAAGATTTAAATTATTGAGCTGTTATTGAACTATCCATTGGGATTATATGCATAGTATTACAGGACTGTGCTTTGTATTACAAGTGGAATACTAAATACATTACTTTCTTTGTACCATGAAAATATTGCCTTTTTCCTAAATAACTCATCATATATTATGTATATATATTTCTATTTTATTTATAAGGCATCACAGAAATATAAGCAAAACAATATACAAATAAGTAAGAAACAAGAAATAAGAAGACACAAGAGAAAGCAACTACATTAGACGACACAACTTTAACAAAGTGGGGAAGAGGAGGGGAGGCGTTAGATAACCTCAACTTCCATGACAGAAAGGAAGGTGGACAGGATGGCAGGGGCTTTGAAATAAGCTGGGGCTGTGGAAGGAAGAGCCATAAGGAGGAGATGTTGTGAAAGATGGAATCTTTTTTTCCCTTGAAGTAAGAAGCAAAGTAGTGGGCAGTGGAGGAGAAGGGTGTTGATGGCGGGAAAGAGGTGATGGGAATTGTTAGATTTAGAGGAGATAGAGATAGTTTGGAAAGAGAAATGACAGTATAATAGGAAGACGTGATTTGTTTGAAATGGATAAAGTCTGCGTTGGAGCAGGGCTATAGAGGCACTTGGCAGAACAGGACCACCACTGAAGGTACCGAGTGAGCTTGGAGTGTAAAAGTAAGCGCTGGGGAGATATAATTTATAATTTTATAACATGATTTTATTCTAATTATACCTTATTTTACATAACCTGAAGAAAGTCTGAGAATCTTTACTATGCAATGTCAAATCAGTTATACAAGGTGATTGCTTCTATTGCAATCATGATGAAATTATTATTATTATTACTCCTTTTCAACTTCCTCTCAGAATTTGCATGGCATTAAGGTCACTTCAGTATGATTATTAGTATTTTAGTCTTATTTCTATTGTATTTGTATTTTGATTTGATTAATGTCTGCTTTTATTGTTTATTTCATTTTGTTCATTTTTGTTGTGAGAAAAGTTCTGACAATTTACATATCACTTAGAATAGGCTAAATTATGTGATAATTGATACAGTACTGAATGAATCGAATATATATGCAAGTTATGGACATAATACCCAGACAAAGTCATGATGACAAAACAAGTAGGGTCTATTTACTGAACAGACCAAACAATTTCTGTAATCAGGATTGACATCACTAGAATCTCATAACACCATTTGATTTGAAGATTATGGAGGCCTCTCCTGCAAAGACGCTGACCGTACTTCCGCATTACCGAACGAGAAACAGGAGATTGTATTAAGCCTGTTACTATTTTAACATTGTAAGTGCAATTTTTCTTTTAATAAATGTGCAAACATTTCACTGTATTAACATTTTTTTTCCCCATATACAAATACAAAACCACTGGACTGTGCTGTCAGGATCGAGTGAACCTATTCACTGCCCAGCTTCTACAAACACTGGGCAAACCAACATGGAGTTCTTTAACTGATTTTATGCTTTGACACCTTTTTAGTGAACACTGTTAATTTCAATATTATATTATTTATCACTCTATTAGCGCATTTATAGACATTTTAAACATTTAGGGGTATATTTAATAAACTGCCTATATTGTGATGTAAACAATAAAAAGCACAGTTTTTACAGCATGATGTTGTTTGTGTCTGTCATCTGCCATGTGTCAGTATCACAATATATATATATACTGACCACCACAACATTAAAACCATTTACTCAATATTGTGTAGGTTCCTTCATGCTTCCAAAACAGCTCTGACCGAGTCATGGACTCCACATGATCACTGATGTGGTTTTTGTTCTCTTCACTACCTGGCTACCCGGCCCACTCCTTGACGTCCGGGACGCCACTTCTGGTTCAGCCCGACTGTTGCCAGGGCAACGACCGGACACCAAGCCTCTCAGCGCCACGTCCCAGCAATGCAGGGCAGCCGGGCGTGTGCACGGTAAATCAAAACTACCTGCCGGCTAATGAATGTTTGTATTTATTAATTAGGCAGTGCCTGGGGCTGGTTTTAGGGCAAGGCCCTGATTGGCTATCTTCAGTATTTAAGGCAGGGAGGGCATAGTCTCCCTGCTGGTTATAGCGTTCAAGTTCTGAGCTGTGCTGACCTGCTGTGAGATTTCTATTTACCTGATCTGCCGTTGCCTGTTTGCCTGTGACCTTGACCTATTGGCTTGTATTCTGGACTTCGCTGTTTGCCTGTGACCCTGGACTTTTGGTTTGTATTCTGGACTTTGCTATTTTGCCACAGATGTCTGACCTCAGCCTGTCTCAGACCACCCACTCCAGTCTGAACTAGCACACCCGCTTCCATCTGCACTGTGGCTATCTTGGATGAGCATTTACTACTCTGAGCCTAAGACCTGGGGACATCTGAGTACATGTGAGCACATAAAGCTCTACGGGAAAAGCAGCTGCTAAAGGTGAAGACCTCTACTCCACTGTTCTAAAAGCTCATCCTGGTGGTCGTGGGCCCTAACAGTTTTGTGTTATTTGGCACCAAGATATTATCAGCAGATCCTTTAAGTCCTCTAAGTTAGGAGGTAGGGCCTCCATGGCTCTGACATGCTTTACCAGTACATCTCATAGATGCTTGATTGGATTGAAATCTGGGGAATTTGGAGGCCAAATCAACAACTTGAACTCTTTGTCATTTTCCTCAAACCATTCCTGAACAATTTTTGCAGTGTGGCAGGGTACATTATCCTGCTGAAAGAGGCCACTGCCATCAGGGAACAACATTGCCATGAAGGGGTGTACTTTAGCTGTATAAATGATTAGGTAGGTGGTACAGATCAAAGTAACATCCACATGAATGTCAGGACCCAAGTATTCCCAGCAGAATATTGCCCAGAACATAACATAATCTCCACCGACTTTTCTTCCCATAGTGCATCTGCCGTCTCCGCACCTCCTATGGGTGCCGGAGATGGACGCCCTCTGGCCGCAGTTTACGTCCCGTTGCTAGGCAATGGGATGCGGTCACATGATCGTGGCACACGCGCATCCGCAATGCTTTGCCTTGTTGCTAGGCAACGAAGACGCCACCCGGCGATCAGCTGAGTCTTCAGTATGATTATTACTGAAGACTGAAGACTGATCGCCGGAAATCCTCCCACTACCTATTTCCTGCTGTCCTCTATTTAAACCTCACTCTGGCACCATTAGGGTGCCAGAATTTGGTTCTACCCTGCTCCAGCATTATCCTTGTTCCAAATTGACTCCTGTGTTCTGATTCCTTGGCTTGTCTGACTACTCTTCCGGATCTCCCTTTGTACTTCGCTGCCCGTACTGGTATTGATCCTTGGACCATTCCTGATTACTCTTTGTCTTCTCTCCATGGTACTGCGCTTCTCTGCTTTCAACCTGTCTAACTACGCTCCATTCCTTGCACTGGTGACTATCTGGGAGAACCGCGACCTGCGCATCACACGCAGCAAAGCCCAAACCTCCTTGCGGTGGTCCCTGGTGAACACTGGTGGTGCGTTAGACTCCGCGCCTCCCAGCTTAGTAGCGCCAACACCAGTCAGTGATATTTCTAGTGAAAGACGTGACACTTCTGATTTAAACAATAGCGTGTGCATTTTCATGAGAGGGTCTATCAAGACCGCAATGTCCCATTTTCCTCAATTGTGTTCCCTCACACACCAGGGGCCTGATTAAAGATCTTTACTTAAGAAACTTCTTATTTCAGTCTCTTGGACAAAACCATGTTACAATGCAAAGGGTGCAAATTAGTATTCTGTTTTGCACATAAGTTAAATACTGGCTGTATTTTCATGTAGCACACAAATACTTGAAAGCTTATTTGTACACTGAAATTTAAAGTTGATATTTGTGTTCTACATGAAAAAACAGTCAGTTTTTAACTTATGTGCAAAACAAAATACTAATTTGCACCCCTTGCTTTGTAAGGGGTGCAATCAGATTATTCATTGTTTAATGTGAACTGTTTTAGTTGTTCAAGTGTTTAGAATAACAATAAATAACCTTTTTATTTTAACCAGAAAATCACACCTATCAGAATGTGTAATCCTTGAGATTAGTAGACAATCACTATTGTAGGCAATTGAGCGCATTATATTTTGTTTAGTTATATATAGGAAGGGATTCCATTATAGTGCAGCTCTTGCCCACCTAGAGTTGAGCGCATTACTATATTTTGTTTAAAACCCCTTGCATTGTAACATGGTTTTGTCCAGGAGACTTAAATAAGATGTTTCTTAAGTTAAGATCCTTAATGAATCAGGCCCCAGGTCTTAACTAGTAAGTAGTGACTCTAATTTTATTTTCTATTTTATTTTCTGAAACTTATTTGTGCAAACATATTGTATGTCTTGTTATTCATTTTTGTAACTCAAGCCTTGGAACCATTTTTTAGATTAAATAAATTGAATCTAGTGTATTCTCCATGATTATTTGTGAACTTACGAAGCCCAGGGAGTCTCATGCTACATGTGTATGTGATTTAAGTGTGAAACTTTAATAAGTGGTACTAGTGAACGTAAGAACACCATAATATATCCTTTGTGGTGGCACAAAAGGTGTATTCATTGCTAAGTGACTAAGGTGACACCAGTCACGGCCAGTTGTTTAGATTGCTGTATCTGGAACTGGCTGGGCGTTCGTAACAAACTGGTTGGCAGCTTGGTGGGATTGATAATAGTGAATAAGTGGTGTGTGATTCTAGAGAGTCAGCATCCTAATTGAATGGAGATTACGCTCAAGGCTTACAAAAACTTAAGAAGGCATAGTGCGCAAATAGTTTCTGTTCCCCTGGTTCTTGTTTTCTATGGCCCCTTATTATTAGCAGATGAAAAAGATGAGCTTTTCGCTTTGTGTGTCGACAGAAGAATTGCTGTCATTTCCGGCAGGAACTGAGAGCAACTGATTCAAGTGTTGTGGAGGCTGATAAGAAACCAAGAGTCGGGGGAGGCAGTGGAGGAAATCTCTCTGCTTTAGCAGAGCAGTCAGCACTGGGCATTACCACAAATACCTCTGATGAACCAATTGAGGAGTCTACACTGGACAGTTTCCTTCAAACTGCTGTCAAATAGGTGAAGGATGCCGATCTTGCAACATCACTGCGGTTGATCCAGCAACTCCAAGAGGTTGCAGAACGCCGAGCAGTCAGGGAGGCTGCTGAAAGCCATGCTGCTGCAGACAGGAAGGCTGCTGCTGCAGAGCATCAAGACAAACACGAACACCAGCTGGAGCTAGCCAGACTCAGCAACCAGTTGGCGGACTGAGGTCCAGGTAGAAAAGAACCCAGGCACGTCCAATTCCCTGTGTTGGAAAAAGACGGTGACCTTGATATATTACTGAGGGGATTTGAAGGGGCTTCCCGACAGTTTTTACTGGACTCCGGTGAGTGGGCCAGTTATTTAACCCCTGGACTGAGAGGGAAAGCTTTGAAAGCATTTGCAGACCTTCCCCAGGAACTGGACTGCAATTATGTTGAAATAAAGAAAGCCTTGTTACTTTGTTTCAACATAACTCCTGAGGCTTACCGGTTGATATTCAGAGACTCAAGGTACGGTCCCTCTGATACCTATGCCGGACTGTTAGTGCAATTATCATCCATGCATCAGTGGATTGAGGGATTGAAGGTACTGGACTATGATAATCTAAAGGATTTTATTCTCAAGGAGAAGTTTTTCACACTGTGCCCAGCTGAGGTGAGGGAATGGGTTGTGGATCATGAATCTAAGACAGTGTAAGTGGCTGCTAGCCTGGCCGATACAGTTACCAGGGCTCCTGTAACGAAGAAAAGTTGGGGAGCGTCAGGGCAAACTACATGGAAAGAGAGGCAACCTGGAGGATCACCTCTGAGTTCCCCATCAAATAAACCAGCTGCTGCTGCACCTTTTAGGGGGCGGGGGGAAAACCTGTTTTGGCAACTGGCCGCAGGTGTTTTACATGTGATGAAGTGGGACACATCAGTGTTAATTGCCCCAGAAAGAAGAAAACAACTCCTTCCCCTGTGAAAGGCCCAGCAGGAAAGCCAGTGCCGGCCGTCCTGTTTGCAGGAGGACCCCAAAAACACCCCAGAGCCAATCTGCATGCGGTTAAGGTAGGACACCAAGTCGCACTTGGTGTCCTTGGTTATTAGACTCTGGTGCAGACCTGACTCTTGTACATCCAGCTCTAGTGAGCCCAGTGAACATTATCCCCAGAAATATTGCTGTGCGAGGAGTGGGGGGGCCTACATTCTGCAGTACCCCTAGCCAGAGTGTACCTAGATTGGGGATCTGGCAGAATAGGAGATGTTGGGGTACTAATCTGCCTGCTGTACTGTTGTGGACTGATTTATGAAGGATGCACGCTGCTTATATAAATGAAAGTGATGTCATTTCTGATACACTGGTGCAAACTGACCTTAATCTTTCCCAGATGAACTCTGCTGACCAGCATAGAATAAGTGCAAAAATATGTAATGAAATTTCATGTGCTGCTGAGAATACGCATGCAGATTTGCAGGTACCTGTGATGCAGATGGAGGGCTTATGTGTCCATCTGTTTGATGATAATGCTCTTGTTGGAGAGACAAATCCCCTAGGTTGTGAATTTGATCAGGGCAAAATTTATGAAATTGTGCCTAAATATGATACCATGTCTGCTAATGTCTTAGGTAATCAGATTGATTTACATGTGCTCAGTTCTTAAGGTGACCTAAAGTGTGAAAATGTATCCACTGTCTTAGAAGTAGTGACCAGGAGAGCAGCACAGAGAAGCTGAGCATTAACCCCTGAAATTATGTAGGGAAGTTCACTAGAAGCTAATCCCCCTCCACCCCACTCCCTCACTGTTGAAGCTGCAGATTCAGGCAGTGATTTGAATAAACAACCTCATGCTGTGTGCAACACTTACAAGCTAGGAAGAGAACAAAATGCTGATCCCAGTTTATCGACGGGGAGGGTCAGTCTGTCCAGTCTTGAAAGTAAGGGAATTAGAATTTGTTGGGAAAATTGTCTTTTTTACCGAGAAATATATGTCACTCTGTGTGAAGAACCTGAAATGCTCTGTGATCATTCCGCATCCTGTAATGTGATAGAGATACGTAAGGGTGAGAAGCAGATAGGTGCCAGTGTTAACTCTGGCAATTATGTGGATTTATGCGAAGATCCAGATGTAAGTTGGGATAATTGGGAAACCCCTAATAATAGTGAGATGTGTAATGGTGTGAATGTCACACATGGTGCTGTAGTAGAATCTAAACCTGTTTTTCCACTGACCTCTTGTCAAGAGGTAGGGACATGTGACAATGTTCATGCAACTGTGTTAGAATCTGCTGAGAGTACCTCTGTTTGTACCCAGGTACTACTATATGACAAGGGAAATGTAGGTTCCATTGTACATGAAATGTGTAAGCGAGGATGTGACAGAGAAAATTTAGGTCTGAGTGTACCTGGAATGTGTAAACTGTCTGAAGTGTCAGTGTTCACATACCAGCAAGCAGTGCAGGCCAAGTCCTCAGAATTAACCCCTGAGGGGGAGGGAAGGCGAATGCCAGAGAGTAACAGTGACCCTGAATCAGTCTCTCTAACCCCCTTCTTCCAGCTCCTGCACTGATAGAGGTGTCTGATGACAATATTGCAATAGAGCAGCTAGCTGACATGCTATGGCCCTATCAGTCCTATTTTATAGGGAAAAATGGAAAAACTCACTTGGTCACACATCATGTAAACACAGGCAACTAGACTTTCATCAGACAGACAGCATATCGTACTTCCCTAGAAGTGTTAGAAGCAAAGAAAAAGGAAATAGACAAGATGTTTCAGCTATGGGTAATTCAAAAGTTTCACAGTTCTTGGGCTGCCCAAGGGGTACTGGT
The DNA here is from genome assembly GCF_038048845.1 of Mixophyes fleayi. Lineage (NCBI taxonomy): Eukaryota > Metazoa > Chordata > Amphibia > Anura > Limnodynastidae > Mixophyes > Mixophyes fleayi. The sequence goes on along the minus strand of NC_134406.1, from coordinate 141,586,654 downwards.
CCCCAAGAAATGAGGGGGCACCCGGTTCTGTGTAGACTATTGGAGGTTGAATGACGCCAGAGTGTTTGATACTTATCCTATGCCTAGGATAGATGAACTACTAGATCACCTTGCCCAGGCACGCTACATCACTATCATGGATCTCAGAAGAGGGTACTGGCAGATCTCACTGTCATTGAGGCACGTGAGCGCTGCGCATTTATCACCCCATTTGGGCTGTTTGAGTTTTTGGTCATGCCCTTTGGAATGAAAAATGCCCCTGCGTACTTCCAGTGCCTGGTCAATGAACTGCTAGAGGGCCAGGAGGGACATGCAGTTGCCTACTTGGATGACATTGTAGTGTTCAGCCAGATCTGGGAAGAGCACCTGATCCATCTGAATTGTGTGTTAGGCCAAATTACTGAGTCAGGTCTGACTATCAAGCCAGAGAAATGTCAGCTTGGCATGCATGAAGTGCAGTACTTGGGGCTCCATGTAGGGGGAGGTACCCTCCGCCCAGAGTCAGGCAAGGTAGAGGCTATCACAGTGTGGCCAACCACTACCACAAAAACAGGTCATGTCTTTCTTAGGAACAGCTGGGTATTATCGAAAGTTTGCACCCCATTATGGCACCCTAGCCAAACCTCTGACTGACTTACCAAAAAAGAAGTTACCACAGGTGGTTAATTGGACAGAGGATTGTGAAAATGCATTTACAGCTCTGAAATCTGCTCTGGCCCAGTACCCTGTGCTACAGGCCCCAGATCTCAAACGGAGATTTATAGTACAGTCTGACGCGTCTAACTATGGACGCAGAGCTGTCCTTAGCCAGGTGACAGCGCAGAGGGAGGAGCACTCTACCCTAGAAAATTACTCCCCTGGGAGGTGGTGTATGCTACCATTGAACGTATGTGCCTAACCATCGTATGGGGACTTCAAAAGCTAAAGCCCTATCTGCTTGGATGGGATTTCACCATTATTACAGACCATAATCCTCCAAGCTTGCTAAATAGAGTTTCTGGGGATAAAGGTAAGCTTTTAAGATAGAGTTTAATTTTGCAGCAGTATAACTTCAACATTCAGCACCGGAAGGGCGCAGAATATGGAGACTCAGATGGCCTCACGCGCATGGGGCAGAAGTGGTGAATGGACATGAGAGACAGTGACAGGTCACAGTTCTCCATGCCCTAGGTTTAGGGGGAGGTGTAACGATTATGTAGTATATTTAATGACTGATTGTTATTTTCTGTTGAATTCATGTATGACAATGTGAATATTTTATGTAACCTTGTAATGTAATCTCAACATGTGCTTTGCTAGATGACATGAGTTTGAACTTATGCAAGTGTCATTAATCTGTTGAAAATAGTTAGACCAGGGAGCAATAGGCATCTGAGGAGTTTGAAGCACCAAAGTAGTAAATCATCTAGCCAAGCAGAACGAGCAAAGGTGGGAAATCAGGTCCTGTTAACATTCCCGATCTCAGGACATCCCTAGTTCCCTTCGAAAACCCTGTGACATTTGGGAGATCAATCTGTCCTTATTGACAGCTAAACTCCAAAGGTGGGGGGTGAGAGATATATTGAAAAAAGGTTTAAAATGTTCTGACTTAAACAATAACGTGTGCATTTTCTTGAGGGGGACTATCAAGAGTGAAATGTCCCATTTTCCTCAATTGTGTTCCCTCACACAACAGGCCTTAACTAGTCAGTAGTGACTCTGATTTTATTTCTGAAACTTATTTTCTGCATGTCTTGTTATTAATTTTTATAACCAAGCTTTGGAATCATTTTTCAGATTAAATAAATTTAATCTAATGTATTCTCTGTGATTCTTTGTGAATTTACGAAGCCCAGGGAGGCTTATATTACATGTGTATGTGATTTAAGTGTGGAACATTAAAAAATGGTTCTGGTGAACGTAAGGACACCATAATAATTTCTTTGTGGTGGCAGAAAAGGTGTATTCACTGCTAAGTGACTAAAGTGATGCCAGTCACGGCCAGCTGTTCAGATTGATGTATCTGGGACAGGCTGGGTGTTTGTGACAAAAGCTAAGACTTTGTGGCCACTTGTGAGCTGTGTTCCCAGTTTAAAACTCCCCGCAGAACACCAGCGGGATTACTACAACCACTACCCATTCCTTCCAAACCTTGGACCCATATTAGTATGGACTTTGTCACCGATCTTCCTCCAAGTAAAAAGTGTAATACCATCTGGGTAGTGGTGGATCGATTTTCGAAAATGGCACATTTCGTTCCTTTGACCGGTTTACCTTCTTCATCTACTCTGGCTGATCATTTCATCAAAGAGATTTTCCGAATTCATGGATGTCCTTCTGAGATTGTTTCGGATAGGGGAGTGCAATTCGTTTCCAGATTCTGGCGAACCCTTTGTAAGACCTTGGGTAATCGGTTATTACTCTCATCTTTCTACCATCCTCAATCAAATGGACAGACCGAGAGAGTCAATCAAGATCTTGAAACTTTCATTAGGATTTTCGCCTCAGCCAACCAAGACAACTGGGTAGATTTACTCCTATGGGCTGAATTCGCCCATAACAACATGTATCACGAGTCATCTTCAAGAAGTCCATTCTTTGTGGTTTACGGTCACCATCCGTCTTTCCCGGAATTTCCTGCCCTCCCTTCCACCCAAGTTCCCGCTGTGGAGACTGTTTGTCAGACCTTGAAATATATCTGGTCTCAGGTCAAAACCTGTTTAAAAAAGACATCTGCCAGATACAAGTCCTTTGCGGATAAAAAGAGGCGGGCTATTCCACCACTAAAGATTGGAAATCGTGTATGGCTTTCTACCAAAAATATTCGCTTGAAGGTTCCATCTATGAAGTTCGCTCCTCGTTTCATCGGTCCATATAGGATCATTCAAGTGATAAATCCAGTCTGCTTCAAACTTCTACTACCCAAGAACCTTCCTATCTCCAACGCCTTCCATGTGTCATTACTCAAGCCTCTTATCATCAACCGTTTCTCTGTTCCTCCTTCAGCACCTCGGCAAGTTCAAGTTCATCAAGAGGAGGAGTTTGAGATCACTCATATATTAGACGCAAAAATTTCGCGAGGAGTTCTTCGTTTCCTTGTGCACTGGAAGGGCTTTGGCCCAGAGGAGCATTCCTGGATCCGGGCTGATGATCTCAACGCCCAAGCTCTCCTGAAAAAATTATATTCCCAGAATCCGGGCAAACCCGGCTCCATGTGTTCTGTGCCCACCTTTAAAAGGGGGGGTACTGTCACTCACTGGACCGTGAGTGCCTCTGCGCTGGTGCGTGGCTCCCTAGCCTTCCTGCCGGCACCTATCCTGAACCACGGCCGTCCGCCATCCTGATGGTCTGCGCATGCGCAGCTCCCAAGAACTCTTGTGACTGTTGCTTTTAATCCAAATTGGTTGATCAGGCAACTCCCTATTTAAGGCACCTGTGTGCATTACCTCATTGCCTGATCTTGGAGTCTTATTCCCTGTGAGTCTCTGAAGGTGTCCCCTGTGTTCTACTAGTGTCTTCAGTTTCTGTGGATTCCCTGTGCTACTCATCGCTGGTTTCCATACATGCTACAGTCTCCTGTTTCCTGCCTGTGTCCTCAGCTGGACTCTGATTACCGGATCTACTCACCTGTGGTTCCTACACTCGTCTCTGCCGTCCAGTGTCTCTGCAGTTCCTGCATCTCCATGTGGACAGACTGTTCTACTGAATAGCGGTATGCCTATCTGTTATTGACTTTCTACGTTTACTCTGCATATCCGCTAGGACAAGTTTCCACTCTCAGCAGCGGTATCCATACCCGCTATAGACTATTATTGTTACGCTGCATACCTGTTTGGAATTAACCGTACTACTCAGTCGTTATATGCATAATTGTGATTGACTATCCTTTATTGGCCTGCATATCTGTGCTGAGCAAGTCTCTACCAAGCAGCGCCACATACCGTTATAGACTTTGCTGGATACGCTGCATATCTATTGGGATCAAGTTCCTCTGTGCTCTGTGTCTGCATCCTATTATCCTTTGTATGCCTCCACTCATCGACACCTGTACACATCCTCACCTATTAAGCAGTGGTACAACTTGTTGTACGCAGACCACTGACTTCCCCACTACCTACCTGCACCTGGACAAGTCTTCTCACCATAAGCAGTGGTACAACTTGCTGTACGCAGACCACTGACTTCCCTACTACCTCCCACATCTGCTCACGTCCATCCTGATCTCCGTGTTCAAATCTGCCTTTCCACTATATCAGCTAGTCGCTGACTCATTGACCAAGATTGCTGCAAGTCACTGACTTTCCTATTCTTTATTGGCATTCTCTCTCCATCTGCTGTGATATATGTTCCGCTAGTCACCCTGCTACCAGAGGACCGTTGTGTGAACTTCACTACTCTGGTAAGCCCAGTCATCTGGTGAATTCCTGGACAAGACTCCTAGTGCCCGTGACACACCTTCATTTATAACACATCTATTTAATAAAAATAAAAACACCCCAAATACTCACCATAGATGTCTTTTTTCTTGTCCAAAAGGTCCGTGCTTGCCCCAGTCCCATAGTAATTATACCTTCCAATAGTTCTGCTTGCCCCAGTCCCAGAATAATTATACCTTCCAAAAGTTTTGGCTTGGGCAATCTCTTCTGTACTTCACCCAGAAGGGGCCCCTTGTTGATAGAAGTCTTCTTTGCTTTGGCCAGGAGGGCCCCATATTTGTACATCCCATGACTCTTTAATGTTGATTGCAGAAAAATAAAAAAACTGTCACGGGCACTAGGAGTCTTTACCCAGGGATCACCAGGTGATAAGTTTACCAGAGCAGTATAGGTGGTAATATGGTACTCTGGTAGCGGGGTGATCACGGAACAGGAGACAGCAGATGATAGAGATGCTCGGGAAAGTCTATGACTAGCAGCACTGGTAATATATATGTAGTAATACACGAGGAACTGAATGGACAAAGGACACTTGAGGGTAGTCAGTGGTCTGCGGTAGCAAGTTGTACCACTGCTATAGTGAGGAGGAATGTCCAACAGAAACGAGGAGGTGATGAGAGTCAGCAGTCTGCGTTTAGCAAGTTGTACCGCTGTCTGGATGAAGGAATGGGATCCAGGTGAAGGTATCCGGGAAGTCAGTGGTCTGCGTTAGCAAGTTGTACCACTGCTATGTGAGAGGACACTGGAACAGGTGACACTGGAAACAGGAATCAGTGGTCTGCCTCTAGCAAGTTGTACCACTGAATATATATGTGAGGAGGAGCACGGGGAGAGACTGCAATACAGAGGATACACGGGCACCTTGAACTTGATCCACAATGACCTGCACAATATAGTAATGACTGAACAGCACTGCAATAATACAAAGTCATAGAAACTATCCGGTCAAAAGATAACACAGTCAATGATGGCAAAAGTCTCAGCGGATAGTAAGCTCCAGAGGAGAACAACTCAGTCCAGCAAGATATGCAATACACCAGCGCAGTCAATGAGAAGTATGCATACCGTGGTTCAGGAGCAGGCTGTCAGACAGGAGTGCAGAGATACCTGAACGGCTGGAGGCCGGCAGGATGCGAAGTCCCTGGAGGGTGAAGCGGTAATCAAGTAGGTGCAGCGCACAGGTAGGTAGACCAGCAGGGGAACAAATACTCAGGAAGCAGTAGTATGTAGAACTGGACTCCTGGAGGACCCTGAAGAGTAGCGATGGTCTAGACGAGATGAAAGCAGTGAGGCGCAGATCCGATGCAGACTGGCGAGTAGAGACCAGCAGGAACACTGAGAAGCACGGAGAGCGGATCAGCTGCTGCAGACACGAGTAGAACTGAGGAGTAGCAGCCAGCAGGACTCTGCAGGTACACGGAGGTAGCGGATAGCAACCAGCAGTTGCAGCCACGATGAAACACTGGAGAGTAGAGCTGAGCTGGAACTGTTGAGTACGGAGAGCAGCGGATAGGAATCAGTTGTAGCAGTCTCGAGGAAACACGGGAGAGTTGAGATGAGCTGAAGACTGTAGCGCACGGAGGCAGCAGATAGGAATCAGCCAAACAGTCACGATGAAACACAGGAGAGTTGAAGTGGTCTGAGGACTGTAGTGCACGGAGGCAGCGGATAGGAATCAGCAACAGTCACGATGAAACACAGGAGAGTTGAAGTGGTCTGAAGACTGTAGTGCACGGAGGCAGCGGATAGGAATCAGCTAACAGTCACGATAAAACACAGCAGAGTTGAAGTGGTCTGAAGACTGTAGTGCACGGAGGCAGCGGATAGGAATCAGCTAACAGTCACGATGAAACACAGGAGAGTTGAAGTGGTCTGGAAACCACAGGAGTAGAAGTGGTCTGGAAACCACAGGAATCAGCAGCGCTGAATACACGAGGAAACACAGGAACACCTTCAGAGGCTCATGGGGAATGAGACTCCAAGATCAGGCAACGAGGAATGGACAGCAGGTGCTTTAAATAGGGAGTGTTGCCTGATCAGCCAATTAAGTTAAAGGAACAGGTACTGAAGGTATTGAAAGGGCTGCGCATGCGCAGACCTTCAGGATGGTGGACGGCCACGGTTCCTAAACACACGGGAAGAAGCACTCACAGTCTGGTGAGTGACAGTACCCCCCCTTTTAAAGGTGGGCACAGAACGCCTGGAACCGGGCTTGTCCGGATTTTTGGAATAAAACTTCTTAAGAAGAGCTGGGGCGTTGAGATCTTCAGCTTTGATCCATGAACGCTCCTCAGGACCAAAGCCCTTCCAATGAACAAGGAAACGGAGAACTCCTCGCGAAATTTTTGCGTCCAATACATGAGTAATCTCGAAATCTTCCTCCTGATGAACTTGAACTGGCTGAGGTGCTGAAGGAGGAGCCGAGAAACGGTTGATGATGAGAGGTTTGAGCAAGGACACATGGAAGGCATTGGAAATACGAAGGTTCTTAGGAAGTAGAAGTTTGAAACAAACTGGATTTATCACTTGAATGATCCTATATGGACCAATAAAACGGGGAGCGAATTTCATAGATGGGACCTTCAAACGAATATTTTTGGTAGATAACCAGACACGATCTCCAATTTTCAGTGGTGGAATAGCCCGCCTCTTCTTATCTGCGAAAGACTTATATTTGGCAGATGTCTTCTTTAAACAGGTTTTGACCTGAGACCAAATATGTTTGAAGGTCTGACAAACAGTCTCTACAGCAGGAACTTGGGTGGGAGGGAGGGCAGGAAATTCCGGAAAAGACGGATGGTGACCGTAAACCACAAAGAATGGAGTTTTGGACGATGACTCATGGTACATGTTGTTATGAGCGAATTCAGCCCAAGGAAGCAATTCTACCCAGTTGTCTTGATTGGCTGATGAGAACATCCTTATAAAGTTTTCGAGATCTTGATTGACCCGTTCAGTTTGTCCGTTTGATTGCGGATGGTAAGAAGATGAGAGTGCTAATCGTATTCCCAAGGTCTTACAAAGGGCCCGCCAGAATCTGGAAACGAATTGTACTCCTCTATCTGACACAATCTCAGACGGACATCCATGAATACGAAAGATTTCCTTAACGAAATGTTCAGCCAGAGTAGACGAGGAAGGCAAACCAGACAAAGGGACAAAATGAGCCATCTTCGAAAATCTGTCTACCACTACCCAAATAGTATTACAATTTTTACTAGATGGCAGATCAGTAACAAAGTCCATACTAATATGGGTCCAGGGCTTGGACGGAATGGGTAGTGGTTGCAGCAACCCCGCTGGAGTTCTGCGGGAGGATTTAAACTGAGAACACAATTCACAAGAAGCAACAAACTCTTTGACGTCTCTCCTCATCGAGGGCCACCAGTAACTTCGAGAGAGAATCTCAAAGGTCTTGCGTTCACCAGCATGTCCAGAAAAACGAGAAGAATGGAACCACGAAAGGATTTTCCTCCTAAGAGTAGGAGGCACGAGGGTCTTCCCAAATGGTAGCACTTTAGTGGAAGAAGCAGCCAGCGAGATACATTTGGGGTCTAGTATAGAATAGTTGACAACCTCTTCAACGTCAGAGGACGTCACAAAAGCTCGAGATAGAGCGTCAGCTTTCTTGTTCTTGGCAGCTGGTTTGAAGGTTATGATTAATTCGAAACGGGAAAAAAAAAGAGACCATCTTGCTTGACGAGGATTCAAGCATTGGGCAGACTGTAGGTATGACAAGTTCTTATGATCCGTGAAAATCGCCACAGGGTGACGAGCTCCTTCCAATAAGTATCTCCACTCCTCTAATGCAACTTTGATAGCCAGCAATTCCTTGTCCCCGATAGTGTAATTTTTCTCCGCAGGCAGGAGACCCCGAGAGTAAAAGGCACAAGGATGGAATTTTTGTTGCTTCGAGCGTTGAGAGAGAATGGCTCCTAAGCCCACATTAGAGGCATCTACTTCTAGGAAGAAGGGAAGTGTCACATCAGGCTGTCGAAGAATGGGAGCAGAGGAGAAGGACTCTTTAAGAAATTGAAAGGCTTGGAGGGCCTCGGATGACCATTGCTTAGTATTGGCCCCTTTACGAGTCAGGGCCACAATAGGAGATGCAATGGACGAGAAGTCTTGAATGAAGCGTCTATAGTAATTGGCAAAACCTAAAAAACGCTGGATAGCATGAAGAGTAGTTGGCTGGGGCCAATGTAATACAGCATTCACCTTTTCTGGATCCATTTTTAGGCCAACTCCGGAAACAATATACCCCAAAAATGGAATCTGGGGCAACTCGAATGAACATTTTTCTAGTTTGCAGAATAATGAATTTTTCCGGAGTCTGGAAAGGACCTCTGCCACATGTTGGTGATGAGAAGGCAGGTCCTGTGAAAAGATCAATATGTCGTCCAGGTAGACAACGACACATACATATAACAGGTCCCGAAAGATCTCATTAACGAAGCCCTGGAAAACAGCGGGGGCATTACACAACCCGAAAGGCATTACTAGATATTCATAATGCCCATCTCTGGTGTTGAACGCTGTCTTCCATTCGTCACCGGGCCGGATTCTAATTAAATTATAGGCACCACGAAGATCCAACTTGGTAAAGATCCAAGCTCCCTTGATGCGATTAAATAACTCAGTGATCAACGGAATGGGATACCGATTTTTAATAGTAATGGCATTGAGTCCACGAAAATCTATGCAGGGGCGTAGTGATCCATCCTTCTTTTTTACGAAGAAGAACCCGGCTCCAGCGGGAGAGGTGGAAGGTCGAATAAACCCTCGCTGGAGATTCTCCTGTATGTAATCAGATGTAGCTTGAGTTTCAGGTAACGAAAGTGGATAGACCCGACCCCTAGGAGGAGTCTTGCCAGGTAGAAGATCGATCGGACAATCCCATGAACGATGAGGAGGAAGACGTTCAGACTGAGCTTTATCAAAAACATCGGCAAATGAAGCATACTGAGGAGGGAGTCCCGGTGAGGAAGATGAGATGGAAGATTGCTGTATTTTAAGAGGAATGACTTGAGAAAGACAACGATGATGACATTCAGCTCCCCAAGACGTAACTTGAGGAGTGCGCCAGTCAATCTGGGGAGAATGACATTGAAGCCATGGAAGGCCTAAGACAATCGGACTTGTCGTAACAGGAAGAATTAAAAACGAAATCTCTTCATGGTGTAGCACACCAATCTGACGCGTTACTGGAGACGTACTCTGGGTGATGAGACCATTGATGAGACTTGATCCATCTATAGCAGTCACAGTAATCAGTGTTTTCAAGGTAATCACTGGTAGGGACCATTGATTCACTAGGGATTTAGAAATGAAATTTCCTGCTGCTCCAGAATCAATCAGTGCTTGAGACTCAAAGGATTTGGTAGCAAAGGAAATCGTAACATCAAAAGCGCAGACTTTTAATTTCGTAGAAGATGGAGAGGACTCCAGGGACCCTAACTTCACCTCTCCAGAACTAGTTAGGGCCTGGCATTTCCCGATTTCTTAGGGCAAGAACTGAGCATATGTGTGGAATCAGCACAATAGATACAAAGTCTATTCTTTACTCTTCGGTTCCTTTCCTCTAAAGTTAATTTGGAACGTCCTATCTCCATGGGAATCACAGAAGGTGAAGCTGGACGAAATTGAGGGGTTGAGCGAAGAGGTGCTTTAACTGAAGTTGTTTTCTCAGATTCTCTTTCACGAAACCTCATGTCTACACGATGGCAAAGAGAGATCAAATCTTCTAATGACGTAGGAAGCTCTTGGGTAGTCAGTGCATCTTTAATTTTATCGGAGAGCCCCTGCCAGAAGGCGGCAATTAATGCTTCAGTGTTCCACTGAAGTTCAGAGGCTAATATCCTAAATTGAATGACGTACTGGCCTACTGTATGAGAACCCTGACGTAAACGAAGAATGCTGGAAGCAGCGGAGGTCACACGACCTGGTTCATCGAACACACTTCGGAACATAGAAATGAATTTGGCACTATCTTGTAATACAGGATCGTTTCTCTCCCACAGAGGGGAGGCCCAAGCCAGAGCTTGTCCAGAAAACAATGAGATAAGATAGGCCACTCTGGAACGATGGGTAGAAAAATTTTGAGGCTGGAGCTCAAAATGAACTGAGCATTGGTTGAGAAAACCCCTACAAGTTTTGGGGTCTCCATCGTACTTTGACGGAGTAGGCAGGTGAAGCGTGGGAGCTGTAGACACCTGGGATTGCACTGGGGAAACGGAGGAAAGCACAGGAGCTTCAACATTAGCTGTAACGGTCTGTCCAGATGTTCCTTGGGAGGCTAACGACTGGTAGCATTGGAGTAACGGCTGTTGGCGAGCATCCTGTTGCTCCAGACGGGTGACCAGATGCTGCAGCATCTCTTTGGCTGTAGGTTCCGTATCTGGGTCTGTCATGGCCTGATCTTACTGTCACGGGCACTAGGAGTCTTTACCCAGGGATCACCAGGTGATAAGCTTACCAGAGCAGTATAGGTGGTAATATGGTACTCTGGTAGCGGGGTGATCACGGAACAGGAGACAGCAGATGATAGAGATGCTCGGGAAAGTCTATGACTAGCAGCACTGGTAATATATATGTAGTAATACACGAGGAACTGAATGGACAAAGGACACGTGAGGGTAGTCAGTGGTCTGCGGTAGCAAGTTGTACCACTGCTATAGTGAGGAGGAATGTCCAACAGAAACGAGGAGGTGATGAGAGTCAGCGGTCTGCGTTTAGCAAGTTGTACCGCTGTCTGGGTGAAGGAATGGGATCCAGGTGAAGGTATCCGGGAAGTCAGTGGTCTGCGTTAGCAAGTTGTACCACTGCTATGTGAGAGGACACTGGAACAGGTGACACTGGAAACAGGAATCAGTGGTCTGCCTCTAGCAAGTTGTACCACTGAATATATATGTGAGGAGGAGCACGGGGAGAGACTGCAATACAGAGGATACACGGGCACCTTGAACTTGATCCACAATGACCTGCACAATATAGTAATGACTGAACAGCACTGCAATAATACAAAGTCATAGAAACTATCCGGCAAAAGATAACACAGTCAATGATGGCAAAAGTCTCAGCGGATAGTAAGCTTTAGAGGAGAACAACTCAGTCCAGCAAGATATGCAATACACCAGCGCAGTCAATGAGAAGTATGCATACCGTGGTTCAGAAGCAGGCTGTCAGACAGGAGTGCAGAGATACCTGAACGGCTGGAGGCCGGCAGGATGCGAAGTCCCTGGAGGGTGAAGCGGTAATCAAGTAGGTGCAGCGCACAGGTAGGTAGACCAGCAGGGGAACAAATACTCAGGAAGCAGTAGTATGTAGAACTGGACTCCTGGAGGACCCTGAATAGTAGCGATGGTCTAGACGAGATGAAAGCAGTGAGGCGCAGATCCGATGCAGACTGGCGAGTAGAGACCAGCAGGAACACTGAGAAGCACGGAGAGCGGATCAGCTGCTGCAGACACGAGTAGAACTGAGGAGTAGCAGCCAGCAGGACTCTGCAGGTACACGGAGGTAGCGGATAGCAACCAGCAGGTGCAGCCACGATGAAACACGGGAGAGTAGAGCTGAGCTGGAACTGTTGAGCACGGAGAGCAGCGGATAGGAATCAGTTGTAGCAGTCTCGAGGAAACACGGGAGAGTTGAGATGAGCTGAAGACTGTAGCGCACGGAGGCAGCAGATAGGAATCAGCCAAACAGTCACGATGAAACACAGGAGAGTTGAAGTGGTCTGAGGACTGTAGTGCACGGAGGCAGCAGATAGGAATCAGCAACAGTCACGATGAAACACAGGAGAGTTGAAGTGGTCTGAAGACTGTAGTGCACGGAGGCAGCGGATAGGAATCAGCTAACAGTCACGATAAAACACAGCAGAGTTGAAGTGGTCTGAAGACTGTAGTGCACGGAGGCAGCGGATAGGAATCAGCTAACAGTTCTGATGAAACACAGGAGAGTTGAAGTGGTCTGGAAACCACAGGAGTAGAAGTGGTCTGGAAACCACAGGAATCAGCAGCGCTGAATACACGAGGAAACACAGGAACACCTTCAGAGGCTCATGGGGAATGAGACTCCAAGATCAGGCAACGAGGAATGGACAGCAGGTGCTTTAAATAGGGAGTGTTGCCTGATCAGCCAATTAAGTTAAAGGAACAGGTACTGAAGGTATTGAAAGGGCTGCGCATGCGCAGACCCTCAGGATGGTGGACGGCCACGGTTCCTAAACACACGGGAAGAAGCACTCACAGTCTGGTGAGTGACAAAAACTCTGGACCCGACGCTAACACCTCCTACCCAGTAGGCGGTCCAGTACGCAATGAACTTACGTTCATTGCGCAAGCTCTAACTACTGTATTATGTGATTATCCCACGCTAGTGGGGATATCACCTAAAACTGTAATTAGAGCTTAAGCAAGTAACGTAGCTCATTGCGCATGCGCTACTCTAATTGCGTAAGCTGTAATATTGTAAATACAGACGAGAAGACAGAAGACTCTGCCTCTGCAGTGATGGATGTAAAAATGTAAGTGTAGGGAGAGGGTTGTGATATTAATGTATCGTGTGTGGTGGGGAGATAGTGGGGGATATTTAATAGTGGTGCCTATTAGTTCAAAGTGAGTTGATGGGGCTTTTTAATGCTGGTATAGTTTGGGGGCTAATTATTGAATGTAGGGAGATTTCGGGGAAGGAAGGCTGTTTATAAAATGTGAAAACTGATTATTTAATATTTGGGTTCTTTAGGGATGGAAATAGGTGCATTTATTAAATGTGAATACTATTAATTTAATCTTGTGGCAGGTTGGGGAGAAATATGTTTATTTATTAAATGTAAATCCTATTTTTTGCTGGGGCAGGATGTGGGGAAATTGGAGTATTTATGGAATGTAAATACTGTTAATTTAAGCTGGGTACACACTGCCTAATTTTTAACATCCGATCGATGGTTCGATCGCTCGGTCTATAGACTGCATACACTAGCCTCGTTTTAGATGGAAGAGCGACTGTCCTGGTAGCGACTTTTACATCCATGTTGCCGTGAACAATGATTTAAATTTCGTACACACTGAAACGATATTTGCGAGTCATGTAACGATATACCAAAGACATTAGCATAAAAGGGGCAGAGCTTTCACTATAGTTAATACCCAAAAACGCATAAAAAACAAAAGACAACAAAATTCTGCTAAATTTCTCAAATATTCTTCACTCACAATGCTCCATTCTGACAAGCATCATTGCTAATTGGTCCACAGCAGAAACCAACACCCATGTGTGAGTGAATGGAGGCTGAGATGGTGCTATATGGTGTTAAAAGAGTAAAGCTAAAGAGCCCAAAAGAGGTGGAGATAATGGTAAAAGTACTGGACCACTGGAGACTGGTGCAAATTCGAAGAAACATAAAAAAATGTGTGTACCACGTGTAGTGTACCAGTTTGAAGGAGTTTATTTCATTTCAATTTAACATGAAGCAATGCAAAAGCTAGATTTGTAACATACTGTCACGAAATTTAGTATATCTAATGACTGATTGTTATTTTCTGTTGAATTTATGTTTAACACTGTGAATATTTTATGTAACCTTTCAAAGTGTATTTTGTTAACTGACCTGAGTCTGACCTAGGCAAGTGTCAATGGTCTTGTGAAAGTAGCCAGGCCCAGATAAATCTATAAGTAGTTTGTGCATGCAGAGGAGTTAGACTTAGCCGAGCCGAACGAACGAGCAGAGGTGAGACTTCAAGGTCCTGTGGACATTCCGATCTCAGCTCACTTCGAAAGCCCTGTGACATTTAGGAGATCAATCTGTCTTTATTGGCAGCTAAATTCCTAAGGTGGGGGGTAAAGAGCCAACAAGAAATGGTTTAAAATCTTCTGCCTTAGACATCAGATTATTCATTTCATGAAGGGTCTATCAAGACTGAAATGTCACATCCATTTAATTTGTGTTCCCTCACACAGAGCCAGTCTACCTCGTAAGTAGTACTCTGATTTTATTTCCTATTTTATTTTCTGAAACTCTTCTGTGCAACATATTGTATGTCTTTGTTATTAATTTTTGTAAATAAAAACATTTTTCAGATTAAATAAATTTAATCTAGTGTATTCTCCTTGATTCTTTGGGAATTTACGAAGCCCAGGGAGGCTCATGTTTCATGTATATGTGATTTAAGTGTGAAACTTTAATAAGTGGTTTTGGTGAATGTAAGGACACAATAATAAATCCTTCGTGGTGGCAGAAAAGGTGTATTTATTGCTAAGTGACTAAGGTGACGCCAGTCACAGACAGCTATTCAGATTGCTGTATCTGGGACAGGCTGGGAGTTAGTGACACATAGGCCGGTTTTTTTTCAGAATGAAGAATTAACGTTGATAAGAGCAGCTTAGATACCACTGATACCACTAATGTTACACCTGTTATCAAACAAGAAAAAATTGATGTCGAATACGGACATATGAAAGAAGTTCTACAGGAAGGTATTTAAATGAACATCTGTAGGCAACACAATGCTTTGGGCAAATACCTGTTTTGTTATAATAACCAAAATGGAGTCTGTTTTACGGAACCTATGGAGGTTAAGCCCGATATTTTTGCGATTGTACTAGAGGGACCACAACATAAACTGATCTCGAGCAGTTTGCAAGGTGAGCAAATTGAACTATTTCTGGTGTTAACTTTAATACAGATATAGAATTTTAATGCTAAACATTTTTAGTTACTTATTTACTGGATACCATCATCATATCCGCTGAAAGTTCTGAGGGAGAAAAAATAAAATTGTAAAGCTCAACAATTATTTTAAAGAAATAACAGAGATTATAAGTGACATCAAGAAAAAATGTAAAAGCTTACGAAGAGTTTTGTTGAAATGTCTATGCTGTTTTGAACGGTTCTGCTACAACCCATTAGCACCTTTAAAGTGTAGTACTATTTTTATAACTTTTAATATTCTGCACTAAATATTTTTGTAATTTTTTCTGCAATAAAACTGTTGCATTAACACTGTGTGGTTTATTCTGGGTATGTTACAAATATTAGTTAATAAAGCTTGTTAAAGGATAATATTAGTTTATAAAGTTTATAAGTTTAATCGTTTATACAGGTATAAGTTTACAAAGAGTAAATATGAATAGGTTGCCAATATAGATGTAAAGGGTTGGTATAACACTACACTTTAGTAAACTGGCTGCCATATGCTAGACGCATCAATGCAATAGACTATTGCTATTGCTATTCCGTTGCCATCATCTAATTAACAAGTCAGTGATGTGCGGCCACCACACCACATGGGACAAGTACAGCCATCTGAAATTTACATACACACACCCCCAATGGAGCCCCAGCTCAAGGAAGTATCGGAGGATTATCGTGGATGGATTGTAAATTTATACACACTACACGATGGAAAGATGATTGGAACGAAAATATTGAACGGTACAACCAACTAATTGAGGTGACAATTGACTGTTTGGGAAGACCTTCAATCATTGTGTCACTATATTGCCTTGAATCACTTCAAGTGCAAATTGGTTAATTCCATCCAGCCATGTTTAGGAAAGTTCTGGGATCTTAATTACAGTGCCAAGCCTAAACAACTTAACACAGAGCATATGTAAAAGGAAATCTAACAGTGAGACAACTGTGATATATGGTTAGTGTAGACAAGGCAGGGCTTGCAAATTTTAGTACGGGGGACAAAACTCGACTTAGCAGCCTAATTTAAAGGGAAAAAATGCAGGTGGCCCAGTGACCCAGCCCAAGGTAGCCCACTATGGGACCGGCCTGGAGGACCACCCCTGCCCCCCAGCCCAGCCTGAGTGTAGAGCAGACCTCCAAATCTGGTGGCTGGTATACAGCAAGCCACATCCACATAGCGTACTTATCCACGCATCGTCACACAAAATCAGAACAATGGCAGCTGGCATCATGTACCTGATGGCAGAGCGGGTGGCTTGGAGTTCCAATGTTCCCATGAAATAAAGGAGAAAAGAGAGCATGGGGCTTGTAAAAATAGCTAGGGTTAAAAAAAAGAAAGTAGAAAGAGAAAAGAGTGTGTTTGAAGAAGAAAACTGATTTTTATTTTACTGAGCCACATAAAGATTTTGAGTTTTATACTCATCCCCTAATAAAGTCATGCTGCATACAGTATTTAACCTATTAAATATCTCTACTGGTTCATTCAAATTGCCATTGTTGCATATTGATTAAAACAGATTTATTTTCTTCTTTTATTCATGCAGGCACAACAGCTTTGTGGACATTGAAATACTGTGGTTTCTGATGGTGCATCTGGTCACACACCCCCTCCACCGCCATTTTAAAGTGGCAAGCGGGATTGATGTGCTACTGGGAAGATCGTTGGCATTGAGCAGTCTCTGAGGCTCTGGCTAGGTCACTCATCAAATTAGTAAAATATATGGGGTGTTAAAAAAGCATATGTTAAAACAGTGACATGCAATACTCTGGGTCTAACTACAGTTACTGTCTCTCTTTGTAAACGAGTACCCTGTTTTTTAACTTCTACTATAATTTATTATTAATATTTTAATCCATTATGTACACATCATTAATATACTATTCTTTAGCATTGTGCAGTGGGACTATAAAGCTGCTAAGTAAGAAAGATAGTCAAAAGTGCTGGAAAAATTTATTGCTCGTGTAATCAAATGCTGAACACATTACAAAGTGTTTTCTTAGTGCCCCAATTCTCTGATTTCTATGGATGACCATAGAAATCTCCATTTCTACACATTAGATACATTTAGTTAAAATTCACTTATGTGTGACAAATAGTTTAAGTTTGGTTCACTCACATAGTTTGAAAGCTCCTTCTTCTGAGCAAACAGACGGTGTGTCTGTTAGTGCAAACAGAACCACTGATGGGAGTTTCCTCTTAAAGGGAAGGTGGGTGTGTCACCTGCCCATCAAGCTAAGGCTGGGGGAGGAGTATCATGTATAAAAGCTTGCTTGTATCATTTGTTCAGGGAGACCAATGCTGGGGAAGCTGACTGGTCCTTAGAGAGCTGGTTTATGTCTAGCTATTGTGTAGGGTCTCCAGAATTGCTGTGAAATTCGTATGGTGTCAAATACATTTTTCCATCCTGACAATAAAGCTGCATAAAAAGAAGAAGTTGTTTGCGTGTGCTTCAGAAGTATCGAGCTCTTGCCACAAGTGGTGTCAGGAGTTGGATGCTCTGGGAAGCAAGTTTTCGCTACCCAACCCGCGCCAACGTCAACATGGAGGAAGTACTGAGAACCCTTGTGAATGTGGCCGCTGCGCAGCAAGAGCAGCAAGCTCAGATGCTACGAGTCGCCGAAGCACAGGTGGCTGTAAAGGGAAGTTAAGCCAGGTGAGGCATGACAGAAATGAACCACCTGGTCCGGCTCTGTAGAAAATGTCGCCAGGTGATGACGTAGAAGCATATCTGGTGTCCTTTGAGAGACTTGCAAAAAGGGCAAAATGGCCTCCTAAAAATTGGGCTTAGAGGCTGGCGCCATATCTGACTGGTGAAGCTCAGCGAGCTTATATGGATCTAGATGAGGACCGGGCCTCTGATTATTTGTGTCTAAAGTCTGAGATATTGGCTCGCATTGGGGTTTCTGGGCCAGGCCAAGCCCAGCGCTATCACCAATGGTGCTATGATAAATATAAGCCGGTCAGAGCGCAATTGGCTGAGCTTTCTAAAGTTTTAAAAAAATGGCTGCAGCCTGAGGAGAATTCGCCTTCTTGGATTATTGAAGTTCTGCCAATAGATCACTGCATCCGGGGGCTGAACCGCAATTTTGCAAAGGTGGGTGCTGCAATCAGACCCATAAACTTATGAAGAGCTTGCCACAGTGGTAGAGAGGTTTTGTGCGCTACAGCAAATGACTAAAGAACCTGCATTTGTACCAAAGTCAATGCCACGCCAAAAGCCAGCATTGACAATCCTTGCTACAGGGCCCAATGGCAAAACTGCTACAAACAGAGGGACAGTTACAAAGGTGTCTAATGTGAAGTGCTTCGAATGTGGTGAGCCAGGCCACTTTAAGACAGAGTGTCCTAAACTACTGGAACCCATTTTACCATGAGTCCCACGTCAGGAAGTCCTTGTTTGTTCCGGGTGACGGTGCTAATCAACCAAAACCTTGTCCTGGCCTTGGTTGACTCAGGGAGTGAACTTTCATTGGTTACCAGCTCTGCCTTGCCCGAAACCATAACTTCTCAGTTGCCCAAGGTGAAGGTTCTTTGCGTACATGGGACGACAGAGGAGTATGAAAGAACACTACTACCAGTCACACTCAAAGACAAAACCGTTATGGTGATAGCTGCCATAGCACCTAAACTCCCATATCCACTCATTTTAGGGCAAGACTTCCCACTGTTTAATAAGGTCCTCGTTGAGCGGATCCGGCCAGACATGCCGGCAACTGATGCAACGGTCGGAAGCCCGGTCTTAAAGAAACCGCCTAAGAATCCACAACATCTTGACATCGATCTTTGGGAACCGCCAAACCAGAATGCCATCCTGGGAGTCACAGCAGGAGTTCCACAAAAGCATCCACCTGCGGGGAAACATGGACAGTCCAAACTAGCATTGGTCGGTGATGTCACAGATGAGCCCACCTCGCCTGTCAGTGAGGATATGGACTGGTCCGCAATACCAATTTTGTTTCCTCTGCAGGACTTTGCTTGGGACCAACTTAATGATGGCACTTTGGAATATGCCTTTAAAAGTGTGACTGAGGTAAATGGGGTAGCGAAAGCTGCCCAGCCTGCAGAAGGTATACCATATTTTATTGTCAAAAATAATTTTCTGTATAGAGTTGCTATTGTACAGGGTGAAAAAGTAGAACAGTTAATGGTTAATCAGGTCCATATACCCCTAGTGTTAACAGCAGCACACAGACATGTCTGTGGGGGACACCTAGGGGAGGATAAAACAAGGGAACGAGTTCTGCTTAGATTTTACTGGCTCAGTGTACACATGGCAGTAAAAAAGTATTGCTGGTCCTTTCCTATTTGTCAGAGAACCTGTCCCAAACCCATGTACAGGGCATCTCTCATTCCAATTTCTGTAGTACAAGTTCCCTTTGAACAGATAGCCATGGACCTTGTGGGGCCACTGGAAAAATACGCACATGGGCACCAATATATACTAGTGGTGCTTGACTATGCAACCAGGTATACAGAGGCAATTCCCCTACGAAACATAAAGTCCAGCACTATAGATGAAGTTCTAGAAGCTGTCGGTCCTGTCAATTACAGGGTCCGCCAGTTAGGTAGGAGAAGGGAGGAACAAATATACCATGATAACCTCATTAAACCTTGGCATGACGAGGAAACATCTCCTCAGATAGTGAGTATTGCCATGGAAAAGTCTGAAATGTCCATAGTGCCAGCTTTGTCTATTAAGCAGAGACAACAGACTGAAGAAATGATTCACCGGAATAGGGATGTCTTCACTTCCATTCCTGGGCGCACTACCTTAATCGAACACGATATTGTCACTCCGCCAGGAATAATTCTAAAACAGAAGCCGTATCGCATTCCCGAGGCCAGACGGGTGGACGTGTGAAAGGTGATCGAGAAAATGCTCCAATTAGATGTGATTTAAGAGTCCACTAGTGAGTGGAATAGTCCCATTTTGCTTGTCCCGAAATCCAATGGGACAATTTTTGCAATGACTTTAGGCGCCTAAACAGTGTGTCCCAGTTTGATGCATATCTAACGCCACGTGTGGATGAACTGGTAGAAAATCTTGCTGGTTGTAACTATTTGACAACTCTTGATCTAACAAAGGCTTATGGGCAAGTCCTCCTGACTTCTACGGCCAAGCCAAAGACTGCATTTTCCATCCCTGATGGTCTCTATCAATATAAAGTCCTTCCCTTTGGGCTGTATGGGGCCCCTGCCACCTTCCAAAGGGCCATGAATAAATTGCTACAGCCTCACTATCACGCGCCGGGTGTTCAGGCAGCGCACCTGACACCCGGCAGACTTACCTCTCATCGGCGCTCCGCTTCCCGCTGGGCGCCGCCATATTGGATTCGGGTCAGGCGATTACTCTAATTCCCCTACTCTCTGCTGATTGGCCCTTCTCCCTGGCGGCAAGTTTAAAAGGCACCTCCTCTCTTTCTTCAGTGCCTGTTCTTTGTGTTACCTCCTGGTGATTGAAGTGGCTTCCTGTTACTTTCCAGTTATTTACCTCCATTCTGGTCTGCAGAGCTGACGCTCACTCTACCGAACTCTCCGCCACATAGTGGTCTGCAGAGCTGACGCTCACTCTACCAAACTCTCCGCCACATAGTGGTCTGCAGAGCTGACGCTCACTCTACCGAACTCTACGCCACATAGTGGTCTGCAAAGCTGACGCTCACTCTACGGAACTCTCCGCCACATAGTGGCCTGCAGAGCTCTGATGCTTATCTTCGGACATCTCCACTACATTTGTCTCCAGAGCTGACGCTCAATCTCCTGAACTTTTACCACATAGTGGTCTGCAGAGCTGACGCTCATTCTACTGAACTCTCCGCCACATAGTGGCCTGCAGGGCTGACGCTCATCTCTGGACAACTCCTCTACATTTGCCTTTAGAGCTGACGCTCATTCTCCTGAACCTTACACCACATAGTGGTTTACAGAGTTACACCGATCTGCATTATCTTCATTGCCATTATTATTGTATTGACCATCCTTCCTACGGTACTACTGCCTGTAGTCTTCCCAGGGACTTCCGTACAGTGCTCTAGTAGGGACCGCGACCTGCGAGGTAGACGCAGCTAAGCCCATACCGCTTTGCGGCGGTTCCTGGTGAACACCATCTCCTCGTTAGACTCCGCGCCCTGTTGGAGTAGTGCCAAACTGTTTGAATCACTTGGTTTCGCTACATCTGCCGAGTCTCCTCGTAAGAACCGTGACACTCACACAGCTTATGCAGCCGCTTATTTGGACGATATAGTGATTTATACCCCAGACTGGGGATCACATTTAGCCAAAGTCGAGGAGGTCTTAGCTTCATTAAGGTCAGCAGGACTAAAAACTAACCCAGAGAAATGTGCCAAAGCCATGAGAGAACCAAATATTTGGGGTACGTTGTTGGTCGAGGGCATGTAAAACCCCAGCTAGACGAAGTGGAGGCAGTCAAAAATTGTGCAAGGCCAGAAAAAAATCGCAGTTAAGAACCTTTCTAGGCTTAGTAGGTTACTACAGGCGGTTTGTAAGCCACTTTGCCACTAGAGCTGCTCCACTTACGGACATGTTAAAAAAAAGTTGTCCGGATAGATTAACCTGGTCTGACTCTGCAGAAGCAGCATGGTCTGATCTTCGGTTAGCACTTTGTTCCTCTCCAGTTCTACAAGCACCAGACTTTACCGGGAGGTTTTTCCTTCAAACTGATGTTTCTGGTGTTGGCCTAGGTGCAGTCTTGTCACAGGAGAAGAATGGAGTAGAAAATCCTGTCCTGTACCTAAGTCGTAAGTTACTTCCGGGGTAACAAAAATATGCCACCGTGGAGAAAGAATGTCTCTCCATAAAATGGGCTACAGAAGCTCTGCGCTATAATCTCCTAGGCAGAGAGTTCATCTTAATAACAGATCATGCACCTTTGCGATGGATGCAGAACAACCGGGAAGTAAATGCCAAGGTAACCTGCTGGTTCTTGCCACTGCAACCTTTCAAGTTCTCAGTAGAACATAGACCTGGGATTCTACACAAGAATGCAGATGCATTGTCACGAAAATATGCGCTCCTCGCGAAGTCCGTGTCCCCCTACTTGGAGACGCTAGGGGGAGGCATATGTAACAGAGGTAGGCATTTATCTGACAAGATGCAGAGAAAGCATACAAGCAGAGTGAAACATTGGTGCAGTTATGCACCTAGATTGATGATAAACCAGGTAAAAACTTATGTGTGACAAACAATAGTTTAAGTTTGGTTAACTCACATGGTTTGAAAGCTCCTTCCTCTCAGCAAACAGACAGGGTGTGTCTGCTAGTGCAAACAGAACCACTGATGGGAGTTTCCTCTTAAAGGGAAGGTGGGTGTATCACCTGCCCATCAAGCTAAGGCGTGGGGAGGAGTATCATGTATAAAAGCTTGCTTGTATAATTTGTTCAGGGAGACCAACGCTAGGGAAGCTGACTGGTCCTTAGAGAGCTGGTCTATGTCTAGCTAGCATGTAGGTTCTCCAGAATTGTTGTGAAATTCATATGGTGTCAAATACATTTTTCCATCCTAACAATGAAGCTGCATAAAAAGAAGAAGTTGGTCACGTGTGCTTCAGCAGTAGCGGGCTCTTGCCACAATATATATATATATATTGTCGAAGTCAGCTAATTGGATAAAGTTATTTCAATTAATATCTAACAACTTGATTGTCTTTGTCTGAAAATTATGCGTATAGCACGCTACGGCGTGGAGAAGCTTATACAGCTTCAATACGTGGCAATAACAGGTTTTCCGTATTTACACGCATTCACACGAACATACACATTTGAAATTAATACACACTAATAGTAGTTGCAACACATAGTTATTTATGTCGAAATGTAGCAATATTTACGGTTAATATTATAAGTTATATACATGTTAGTGAAATCAAAGGGACAGGTTACAGGAAACATATCATGTTTAGTATAATTTTAATCCCCTATTTATCCACAGTTGTACGGTTCATTCACCGAAAGGATCACACATTGCATACTCTAGTTATCAATGATAGGGAAAAAATGTTTAAAATGATATTGTCTGTGTGTCACGGGCACTAGGAGTCTTTACCCAGGAATCACCAGGTGGTAAGCTTACCAGAGCAATGTAGATGGTAATAGTGTGCTCTGGTAGCAGGGTGATCACGGAACAGGCAATAGTAGATGATGAGATGCTCAGGAAAGTCTATGACTAGCAGCACTGGTAATATGGAGGTAATAATACACGAGGAACTGTATGGACAAGGGCAAGTGGAGGTAGTCAGTGGTCTGCGATAGCAAGTTGTACCACTGCTATAGTGAGGAGGAATGTCCAACAGAAACGAGGAGGTGATGAGAGTCAGCGGTCTGCGGATAGCAAGTGGTACCGCTGTCTGAGTGAAGGAATGGAATCCAAGTGGAGGTATCCGGGAAGTCAGTGGTCTGCGGTAGCAAGTTGTACCACTGCTATGTGAGAGGAATGGAACAGGTGATACCGGAACAGGAATCAGTGGTCTGCCTTCAGCAAGTTGTACCACTGAATATATATGTGAGGAGGTGTACGGGGAGGGACTGCAACACAGGATGTACACGGGCACATTAAACACGATCCACAGTAATATGCACAATATATATAAATGACTGAACAGGTCTGCAAATGTAGGAAGTCTCTGAAGTAATCCAGCCCAAGGTAACACAGTCAATGATGGCAAAAGACTCAGCGGATTGCAGACTCCAGAGGAGAACCAACACAGTCCAGCAACATATGCAATACACCAGCACAGTCAATGAGAAGTATGCATACCGTGGTTCAGAAGGCAGTCAGATAGGAGTGCAGTGATACCTGGGCGGCAGGAGGCCGACAGGATGAGAAGTCCCTGGATGTAAGAGGCAGGTGTCTAGTAGG
The DNA here is from genome assembly GCF_038048845.1 of Mixophyes fleayi. Taxonomy (NCBI): domain Eukaryota; kingdom Metazoa; phylum Chordata; class Amphibia; order Anura; family Limnodynastidae; genus Mixophyes; species Mixophyes fleayi. The sequence goes on along the minus strand of NC_134406.1, from coordinate 141,562,671 downwards.
TGCAGCGCACAGGTAAGTAGACCAACAGGGACACGAATCCACAGGAATCAGTAACACATGGAACTGGACTCATGGAGCACCCAGGAGAATGGAGATGATCTAGCAGAGGAGTAGCTGATGAGATACGAATCCAATGCTGACAGGAGGGTAGAGACCAGCGGGAAACAGGAAGGCGTGGAGAGCGGATCAGCAGTAGATGGACGATAGCGCTGGCAGCGGCAGCAGGACTCTGCGGACCCACGGGAGAGATGAGATGAGGCTGACGTGCACAGGAGCAGCGGATAGGAATCAGCTCACAGTCACGATGATGAACACAGGCGAGTTGCCAGCTGGAGACTGTAGTGCACGGAGGCAGCGGATAGGAATCAGCTCACAGTCACGATGATGAACACAGGCGAGTTGCCAGCTGGAGGCTGTAGTGCACGGAGGCAGCGGATAGGAATCAGCTCACAGTCACGATGATGAACACAGGCGAGTTGCCAGCTGGAGACTGTAGTGCACGGAGGCAGCGGATAGGAATCAGCTCACAGTCACAATGATGAACACAGGCGAGTTGCAAGTTGGAGACTGCAGTGCACGGAGGCAGCGGCTAGGAATCAGCTCACAGACTTGATGATGCACAGGTGAGTGAATAAGGAGAGAAGGCTGTAGTGCACGGAGGCAGCGGATAGGAATCAGCAAACCGTCACTATGGAATATAATAGCGTTGAAGTGGTAGAGGAGACTGTAGTGCACGGAGGCAGCGGATAGGAATCAGCGAACAGTCACTATGGAATATAATAGCGTTGAAGTGGTATAGAAGACTGTAGTGCACGGAGGCAGCGGATAGGAATCAGCTCACAGTCACGATGATAAAGTTGATTGTAGAAGTGGTATGGAACCACAGTAGTAGAAGTGGTTTGGAAACCACAGGTGTAGAAGTGGTTTGGAAACCACAGGAATCAGCAGCGCTGAATACACGAGGAAACGCAGGAACACCTTCAGAGACTCATGAGGAATGAGACTCCAAGATCAGGCAACGTGGTGTTGACCACAGGTGCTTAATATAGGGAGTGTTGCCTGATCTGCCAATTGAGTTAAAGGGACATACACTGAAGTATAGGAAAGGGCTGCGCATGCGCAGACCCTCAGGATGGAGGACGGCCACGGTTCCTAAATGTCCGGGAAGAGGCACTCACGGTCCGGTGAGTGACAGTACCCCCCCTTTTAAAGGTGGGCACAGAACGCCTGGAACCGGGCTTGTCCGGATTTTTGGAATAAAACTTCTTCAAAAGGGCAGGAGCATTAAGATCTTCAGCTTTGATCCAAGAGCGCTCCTCAGGACCAAAGCCCTTCCAATGAACGAGGAAACGGAGTACTCCTCGCAAAATTTTTGCGTCTAGTACCTCAGTAATTTCGAAATCCTCCTCCTGATGAACTTGAACTGGCTGCGGAGCTGAGGGAGATTTTGAAAAACGGTAGATAATAAGAGGCTTGAGTAAGGACACATGGAAGGCATTAGAAATCCGAAGATTCTTAGGAAGAAGTTTCACACATACTGGATTGATTACTTGAATGATCCTATATGGACCAATAAAACGAGGGGCGAATTTCATAGATGGGACCTTCAAACGAATGTTTTTAGTAGATAACCAGACACGATCTCCAATTTTTAGTGGTGGAATAGCCCGCCTCTTCTTATCTGCGAAAGATTTATATTTGATAGATGTTTTCTTCAAACAGGTTTTGACCTGAGACCAGATATTTTTAAAGGTCTGACAGGCAGTCTCCACCGCTGGAACTTGGGTGGGCGGGAGGGCAGGAAATTCCGGAAAAGACGGATGGTGACCGTAGACTACAAAAAATGGAGTTTTGGATGATGACTCATGGTACATGTTGTTATGGGCGAATTCGGCCCAAGGAAGCAATTCTACCCAGTTGTCTTGATTGGCTGAAGAGAACATCCTTATAAAAGTCTCAAGATCTTGATTGACACGCTCAGTCTGTCCGTTAGATTGCGGATGGTAAGAAGATGAGAGTGCTAATCGTATGCCCAAGGTTTTACAAAGGGCTCGCCAGAATCTGGAAACGAATTGTACTCCTCTATCTGACACAATCTCAGACGGACATCCATGGATGCGGAAGATCTCTTTAATGAAATGTTCAGCCAGGATAGACGAGGAAGGCAAACCAGACAGAGGGACGAAATGAGCCACCTTCGAAAATCTGTCCACCACCACCCAAATAGTGTTATGATTCTTACTAGGTGGTAAGTCAGTAACGAAATCCATACTAATATGGGTCCACGGCTTGGACGGAATGGGTAGTGGTCGCAGCAACCCTGCTGGAGTTCTGCGGGAGGATTTGAACTGGGAACATAATTCACAGGAAGCAATGAACTCTTTGACGTCTCTCCTCATTGAAGGCCACCAGTAACTTCGAGAGAGCATCTCAAAGGTCTTGTGTTCACCGGCGTGTCCAGAAAAACGAGAGGCATGGAACCACGAAAGGATTTTCCTCCTTAGAGTAGGAGGCACGAGAGTCTTCCCAAATGGTAGCGTTTTGGTGGATGAGGCAGCCAGTGAGATACATTTGGGGTCTAGAATGGTATGGTTGGAAACCTCTTCTATATCAGAGGACGTCACAAAAGCTCTAGATAAAGCGTCAGCTTTTTTGTTCTTGGCAGCTGGTTTGAAGGTTATTATTAATTCGAAACGGGAAAAGAAAAGAGACCATCTTGCTTGGCGAGGGTTCAAGCATTGAGCAGACTGAAGATATGACAAGTTCTTATGATCCGTGAAGATCGTCACCGGATGGCGAGCTCCTTCCAATAGGTATCTCCACTCCTCTAATGCAGCTTTGATAGCCAGTAACTCCTTGTCCCCGATAGTATAATTCTTCTCTGCGGGCAGAAGACCCCGAGAATAGAAGGCACAAGGATGGAATTTTTGCTGTTCAGAGCGTTGGGAGAGAATAGCTCCCAAGCCCACATTAGAGGCATCTACTTCTAGAAAGAAGGGGAGTGTCACATCAGGCTGTCGAAGGATTGGAGCCGAAGAGAAGGACTCTTTGAGTGTTTGAAAGGCTTGAAGAGCCTCAGGCGACCATTGCTTAGGATTAGCCCCTTTTCGAGTCAGGGCCACAATAGGAGATGCAATGGAAGAAAAGTCTTGAATGAAGCGTCTATAGTAATTGGCAAAACCTAAAAAACGCTGAATAGCACGAAGAGTAGTTGGCTGGGGCCAATGTAGTACAGCATTCACCTTGTCTGGATCCATCTTCAGGCCAACTCCGGAAACTATATACCCCAAGAATGGAATCTGGGGCAATTCGAATGAACATTTTTCTAATTTACAGAACAATGAATTTTTTCGTAGCCTGGAGAGGACTTCTGCCACGTGTTGGTGGTGAGAAGGCAGGTCCTGGGAAAAGATCAATATGTCGTCCAGGTAGACGACGACACATTCATATAATAAGTCCCGAAAGATCTCATTGATGAAGCCTTGAAAAACAGCGGGGGCATTACACAGCCCGAAAGGCATTACCAGATATTCGTAATGCCCGTCTCTGGTGTTAAACGCTGTCTTCCATTCGTCACCGGAACGGATTCTGATTAGATTGTAGGCACCACGAAGATCCAACTTAGTAAAAATACGGGCTCCCTTGATGCGATCGAATAGCTCAGTGATCAGCGGAATGGGATACCGATTCTTGATAGTAATGGCATTGAGTCCACGAAAATCTATGCAAGGGCGTAATGATCCATCCTTCTTTTTGACGAAGAAGAACCCAGCTCCAGCGGGAGAGGTGGAAGGTCGAATAAACCCACGCTGGAGGTTCTCCTGTATATACTCAGATGTAGCTTGAGTCTCAGGTAACGAGAGTGGATAGACCCGGCCCCTGGGGGGAGTCTTGCCAGGTAGAAGGTCGATCGGACAATCCCAAGAACGATGAGGAGGAAGACGTTCAGACTGAGCTTTATCAAACACATCGGTAAATGAAGCATATTGAGGAGGGAGTCCCGGTGAGGTAGATGAGATGGAAGATTGCTGTACTTTGAGAGGAATAACTTGGGAAAGGCAACGATGGTGACATTCAGGCCCCCAAGACGTGACTTGAGGGGTGCGCCAGTCAATCTGGGGAGAGTGACACTGAAGCCATGGAAGGCCTAAGACAATCGGACTTGTCGTAACAGGAAGGATTAAAAACGATATTACTTCATGATGCAGGGCACCAATCTGAAGTGTTACTGGAGACGTACTCTGAGTGATGAGACCGTTGATGAGACGTGATCCATCTATAGCCGTCACAGTAATGGGTGTTTTTAAGGTAATCACTGGTAGAGACCATTGATTTACTAATGATTTGGAAATAAAATTTCCTGCTGCTCCGGAATCAATTAATGCCTGTGACTCAAAGGTTTTGGTAGCAGAGGAAATCGTAACATCAAAAGCGCAGACTTTAGATTTCATGGAAGATGGAGAGGACTCCAGGGACCCTAACTTCACCTCTCCGGAACTAGTTAGGGCCTGGCATTTCCCGATCTCTTAGGGCAGGAGCTGAGAATATGAGTGGAATCAGCACAATAGATACAGAGTCTATTCTTTACTCTTCGTTTTCTCTCCTCGGAAGATAATTTGGAACGTCCTATCTCCATGGGAATCACAGAGGGTGAAACTGGACGAAATTGAGGGTTAGAACGAAGAGGTGCTTTAGCAGAAGTTGTTTTCTCAGCCTCCCTTTCACGAAATCTCATATCAACACGATGGCATAGAGAGATCAAATCTTCAAGTGACGAAGGAAGCTCTTGAGTAGTCAGTGCATCTTTAATTTTATCGGAGAGCCCCTGCCAGAAGGCGGCAACTAGGGCTTCAGTGTTCCACTGAAGTTCAGAGGCTAAGATCCTAAATTGAATGACGTACTGGCCTACTGTATGAGGTCCTTGTCGCAGGCGGAGGATGCTGGAAGCAGCGGAGGTCACACGACCTGGTTCATCGAACACACTTCGAAATGTAGAAATGAATTTGGCACTATCTTGCAATATAGGATCATTTCTCTCCCACAGAGGGGAGGCCCAAGTCAGGGCTTGTCCTGAAAACAAAGAGATAAGATAGGCCACTCTGGAACGATGGGTAGAAAAATTTTGAGGTTGGAGCTCAAAATGGACTGAACATTGGTTAAGGAAACCCCTACAAGTTTTGGGGTCTCCATCGTACTTTGACGGAGTAGGCAGGTGAAGCGTGGAAGCTGTAGACACCTGGGATGGCACTGGGGAAACGGAGGAAAGCACAGAAGCCTCAGGAATAGCTGTCACAGTCTGTCCAGATGTTCCTTGGGAGGTTAATGACTGATAACACTGAAGTAACAGCTGTTGGCGGGCATCCTGTTGCTCCACACGGCTGACCAAATGCTGCAGCATCTCTTTGGCGGTAGGTTCCGTATCTGGGTCTGTCATGGCCTGATCTTACTGTCACGGGCACTAGGAGTCTTTACCCAGGAATCACCAGGTGGTAAGCTTACCAGAGCAATGTAGATGGTAATAGTGTGCTCTGGTAGCAGGGTGATCACGGAACAGGCAATAGTAGATGATGAGATGCTCAGGAAAGTCTATGACTAGCAGCACTGGTAATATGGAGGTAATAATACACGAGGAACTGTATGGACAAGGGCAAGTGGAGGTAGTCAGTGGTCTGCGATAGCAAGTTGTACCACTGCTATAGTGAGGAGGAATGTCCAACAGAAACGAGGAGGTGATGAGAGTCAGCGGTCTGCGGATAGCAAGTGGTACCGCTGTCTGAGTGAAGGAATGGAATCCAAGTGGAGGTATCCGGGAAGTCAGTGGTCTGCGGTAGCAAGTTGTACCACTGCTATGTGAGAGGAATGGAACAGGTGATACCGGAACAGGAATCAGTGGTCTGCCTTCAGCAAGTTGTACCACTGAATATATATGTGAGGAGGTGTACGGGGAGGGACTGCAACACAGGATGTACACGGGCACATTAAACACGATCCACAGTAATATGCACAATATATATAAATGACTGAACAGGTCTGCAAATGTAGGAAGTCTCTGAAGTAATCCAGCACAAGGTAACACAGTCAATGATGGCAAAAGACTCAGCGGATTGCAGACTCCAGAGGAGAACCAACACAGTCCAGCAACATATGCAATACACCAGCATAGTCAATGAGAAGTATGCATACCGTGGTTCAGAAGGCAGTCAGATAGGAGTGCAGTGATACCTGGGCGGCAGGAGGCCGACAGGATGAGAAGTCCCTGGATGTAAGAGGCAGGTGTCTAGTAGGTGCAGCGCACAGGTAAGTAGACCAACAGGGACACGAATCCACAGGAATCAGTAACACATGGAACTGGACTCATGGAGCACCCAGGAGAATGGAGATGATCTAGCAGAGGAGTAGCTGATGAGATACGAATCCAATGCTGACAGGAGGGTAGAGACCAGCGGGAAACAGGAAGGCGTGGAGAGCGGATCAGCAGTAGATGGACGATAGCGCTGGCAGCGGCAGCAGGACTCTGCGGACCCACGGGAGAGATGAGATGAGGCTGACGTGCACAGGAGCAGCGGATAGGAATCAGCTAGCAGTCACGATGATGAACACAGGCGAGTTGCCAGCTGGAGACTGTAGTGCACGGAGGCAGCGGATAGGAATCAGCTCACAGTCACGATGATGAACACAGGCGAGTTGCCAGCTGGAGGCTGTAGTGCACGGAGGCAGCAGATAGGAATCAGCTCACAGTCACGATGATGAACACAGGCGAGTTGCCAGCTGGAGACTGTAGTGCACGGAGGCAGCGGATAGGAATCAGCTCACAGTCACGATGATGAACACAGGCGAGTTGCAAGTTGGAGACTGTAGTGCACGGAGGCAGCGGCTAGGAATCAGCTCACAGACTTGATGATGCACAGGTGAGTGAATAAGGAGAGAAGGCTGTAGTGCACGGAGGCAGCGGATAGGAATCAGCAAACCGTCACTATGGAATATAATAGCGTTGAAGTGGTAGAGGAGACTGTAGTGCACGGAGGCAGCGGATAGGAATCAGCGAACAGTCACTATGGAATATAATAGCGTTGAAGTGGTATAGAAGACTGTAGTGCACGGAGGCAGCGGATAGGAATCAGCTCACAGTCACGATGATAAAGTTGATTGTAGAAGTGGTATGGAACCACAGTAGTAGAAGTGGTTTGGAAACCACAGGTGTAGAAGTGGTTTGGAAACCACAGGAATCAGCAGCGCTGAATACACGAGGAAACGCAGGAACACCTTCAGAGACTCATGAGGAATGAGACTCCAAGATCAGGCAACGTGGTGTTGACCACAGGTGCTTAATATAGGGAGTGTTGCCTGATCTGCCAATTGAGTTAAAGGGACATACACTGAAGTATAGGAAAGGGCTGCGCATGCGCAGACCCTCAGAATGGAGGACGGCCACGGTTCCTAAATGTCCAGGAAGAGGCACTCACGGTCCTGTGAGTGACACTGTGTAATGTAAATAGACTAGTTTAAACTGGATTCTTGGCGGGAAAATCGGATTGGATCCCCTGGAGAACTGACCCCTACCTTTGTATATTTTCGTTTGAACTGGCCTATGACCTGCATTACATTGGACCCTCCTGAAGTCTGAACCTATAGAAGCAAGCCACATCATCTGCATTGTTTTACTGTATTCACTGGCTGTATATAAGCAGAGGCTCTGAACCTAGTAGATAGTCTACTTGACCTTCAGACGTCAATGACTGTACACTGGATCCTGGGCACCTGCGATAAGTAAAGGCTATAATTATTTTATTCTGATTGTTATTCTGCTACTATTGGCTATTAAATCACATTGTGCTTTGGAAACACATTTCGGCAATTGACAATCGTTATTGGATAGCAACTAGACGTGCATAACAATTTGGGGGCTCGTGGCAGAGGTTATGCTACCGGACGATACGTAAGGCCTACGGATTTCGGTTCCTCAACAAAGGGTGGAACGCTATGTGTTCAAATCCTGTTTATCATTCTGTGTTGTGAAACCAAATGTCAGTTTTTGCATTATATATGGAGCGCGAACTTGAATCTAGGGACAAGAAAGAAAACTGTATCTTTTTATTGTCGTTTTGCGTTTTAAATGTATTGCATTGCATAGCGTATGTGTACTTCCTGCATTGCGTATGTGTACTTCCGGTGTTGTTGCCACGTGTTTAAACAGTCGTGTTCATAGTCTGTTATATATGCATAGTATAATCACTTGGTAAAGTGTCACACTTCTGGTATCACAAACGGAACCCAATAGCCAGGTAGTTCTGAAATAAACAGGATTTTATTTTAATATATAAGTACATAACAGGATGCCACCTTCTCAACAACGTCCTCCGGACGACTTAGGACCAGGCTTCCCAGGATGCTGTCGATGAAATGTTTTTACCAAAAGTGGGTCATCTTCTGGCCCATACCCCTGCCAACGTAGCAGATACTGTAAATTGATTTCGAAATATACGAGAGTCCAGGATCTTATCAACTATAAATTCCTCATGCTCATCAACTTGAATTGGCTCAGGAGGAGGTAATGAGCGACCAGGAAATGGATTCTTAACTGAAGGTTTTAGTAATGACACATGAAAAACAGGATGTACCTTCATGGAATCAGGAAGATCCAATTGAAAAGCCACTGAACTAATCTGGGCAATGATCTTATATGGACCAATAAACTTACTTCCCAACTTAGCAGATGGTACCTTCATCCTTAAATGTCTAGTTGACAACCATACTTTATCACCAATATTAAAAGTAGGAGCAGCCCTTCATGATCTGTCAGCATCACGTTTATATCTTTCTTATGCAGTTTTCAATGTCTCTTTTAATAATTCAAGATTACTTTGCATAAGAATCAGTCTATCTTCCACAGCAGAGAGTCACAAGGTAGATTGGGATGTTTTGATGATATCCTAGATTAGCATAGAAAGGGCTAAATCTTCTAGATGAATGTTGAGAATTATTGTATGCAAACTCAGCCATGGGGAGGATATCAACCTAATCATCTTGTAGGTGACAGATATAACATCTAAGGACTTGCTCAAGTGTTTGATTTGTTTGCTCCGTTTGTCCATTTGACTGTGGATGAAATGCGGTGGACAAGTTCACCAAAATGTCAAGGGATTTGCAAAACTGTTTCCAAAATCGTAATGTAAATTGAACACCTTGGTCTGACACCACATTATTAGGAATGCCCTGCAAACGAACAACTTATTTTATAAGTAAGTTGGCTGTTTCTTTTGCTGTAGGAGTACCCTGGCAGGGTATAAAGTGAGCCTTCTTCTTTGTCAGTCTGTCGATTACCACAAAGATAGTGGTCATATTCTTAGATCTCGGAAGGTCAACAATAAAGTCCATGGAAATGGAATCCCATGGACATGTAGGTATTGGCAAAGGTTGTAATAGTCCGAAAGGAGAAGCATGAGGAGTCTTAAATCTGGTACACGTTGAGTCATGAAAATAGTTGCATGACTGTTAACCATGCTTTTTCTGGAACGTATACTTGATGTGCCATATGCCAGAACCTGTTGTCATAAGTTAATTTAACATTTTTTGGAGGATTCATGAGGGTAGAATCCGTATCATATCCACTCTTGATCTCTGTTAATAACTCAGTTGTACAAATAACCCCCAAATAGTTTGAATCAGGAATTATTGTTTGAATAGGCTTTACCTGTTGAGGATTCTCCACATAGGCTCTTGAGAGGGCATCAGCTTTTCCATTCTTCGATCCAGGTCTATAGGAAATTAGGAAATCAAAACAGCTTAAAAAGAGAGCCCATTGAGCTTGTCGGGGAGATAATCTTTTTACTAATTTAAGGAATTCCAAATTCCAATGATCGGTTAGGACTATCACTTGATGCTTTGCACCTTCTAAAAGATGCCTCCATTCTGAAAAAGCAGCTATAATGGCATGAAGTTCTTTATTTCCCACATCATAGTTCCTTTCATGAGCAGTCATTTGCCTTGAATAAAAGCACAGGGGTGAAGTAACATCTTTTCTCCTACTCTTTGTGAAATTACTGCTCCTATAGCTGCATCCAATGCATCAGTTTCCAAAACAAATGGGAGTGTAGGATCCGGATGAATTCATATAGGAGCTGATATGAACTTTGTTTTCAAAATGGAAAAAGCTTTATCAGTGGCTGGTGACCACTGAAAGGAAGAACCCTTTTTTGTGAGCTGAGTAATGGGGGCAGTTATTCCAGAAAAGTTCTTTTATAAAGCGTCAATAAAAATTAGCAAAGCCCATAAATCGTTGTACATCTTTGACATTTTTAGTTATGGACCAATCTACCACAGCATGTACTTTAAAGGGATCCATACACAGTCCTTGAGGGGATATAATGTAACCCAAAAATATTATTTGAGTGCAATGGAATTCGCATTTCTCCAACTTAATGTATAATTGGTGTGTGCGTAGCCGTTGTAGAATAATTCGAACAAATTCTTGATGTTCTGGTAAAGAATTAGAAAAGATATGGATATCATCAAGATATACGATGATGAACAGATCAAGCAAATCTCAAAAGACATCATTTATAAAATGTTGGAAGGTAGCAGGGGTATTACATAACCCGAACGGCATCATGAGGTACTCATAATGTCCATACTTTGTTCGAAAAGCCGTTTTCCATTCATCACCTGGTCGAATGCGTATTTGGTTGTAAGCTCCTCTTAAATCGAGCTTTGTGAAAATACTTGCTGTCTGCAGTCTTTCCAATAATTCTGGGATGAGAGGAAGTGGATGTCTATTCTTTATATTAACATTATTTAATTCTCTATAATCAATGCATGGACGCAAAGAACCATCTTTTTTTTCACAAAAAAATAGAGAGATTTTGAAGAACGTATAAAACCTTTAGTTTCATTTTCCTCCAGGTATGTCTTTAGAGTCTTTAATTCAGGTTCAGCTAATGGATAAATTCGATCAAACGGAATAGCAGCTCCAGGTAGTAGGTCAATGGGACAGTCATATGATCGATTGGGGGGGTAACTTGTCAGCATTCTGTTTGTTACAGATATCTGCAAAATCCTGATATTGAACAGGCAGTTGTTCCTCCACCGAAGAGGGGGACACTGAGATCTGATTCTCTTTTTGTGCAACAAGAGGGACCACACTGATAGGGTTTTGAAAATTTAAGGTTTGAGACTCCCAATTAATGGCTGGGTTATTGTTAGTGAACCAAGGGAGACCAACAATTATAGGAAATTTTGGAGAGGAGATGAGAAAAAAAGTCAGTTCCTCTTTATGATTGGGTTTTATCATCAGGGTCATAAGTTCTGTCTCATGTGTGATGGGACCAGAATTCACAGGGGATCCATCAACTATCTCCATCAATATAGGAGCCTTTCTTTCCTGAAATACTATATGGTTAGCAAAATCTATATCCATGAAGTTACCATTGGCTCCAGAAACCAGCATTGCCATGGTTGAAATAAGTGGAGAGTTTATCTCAAGTTGTATTGGAATTGAAAAATGATTTTTTATTCTTCTGTTCTCTTTCTTAATTGTAGACAGCGAAGAGATTTGAGGAATAATAGCATTCATGTGATGTGAACAGCATGAAATAATAGATTCCTGGTCAGAATCTTTAGGTTCCATCAATGTAGCAACTGTCTTGCGAGGTTGTTGAGAACAATTAGATACATAATGTCCAGATTTACCAAAATACAAACAGAGATTCTCTTGCCGTCGTTGATCTCTTCTCTCAATAGAAATCTGCTTGCGAATGGTTTCTATTTGCATTGGCTCAGGCTCCTCAATTTGCTGTGTTGCAGGAGTTGCAGAGTAATTTGATATTGCTGGTTCTGAATAATTAGGGCGAGTCCACATGGAGCCCCATCTTCTCTGTTTCCTCTCCATTTGACGAGCATCAATATGAATATAATGTTTAACAAAGGCTTCAAATTCAGTGGGTGCATCAGCTCTAGATAATTCATCTTTATTAAACTCAGATAATCCCTTTCGATAAACAGACACCTTGGCTGCCGAATTCCAATCTGTGTCCAAGATCCATCTTCGAAAATCAGGGGTGTATTCAGCCACTGAACGTCTTCCCTAACACATCTTTAAAAAAACCGACTCAGCAGTAGCACTTCGATTTGGATCATCAAATATTTGTTTCATTGCATCCATGAAATTAGAAAGATTTTAAAATATTGGACTTTCTGCTTCTATCAAAGGAGAAGCCCATGCCAGGGCATCATCTTTCAACAATAAAAGAATACAACGTACTTTTTGTACATCAGTCAAAAAATAAGTAGGATGTAAATCAAAATGCATATTACATTGATTAATAAAACCTCTGCATTTTTTACGATCATCTGAAAATCGAGCCGGAGGTAATGGGAGTGTGGGCTGATGTACTGCAGCCAAAGGTGCTACAGCATTAGCTTCTTGAAGCCGGACCTGTAGTTCTATAATAACTCCATTTTGGAGCGCTATTTGATCTTTGAGTTCTTGAACATTTATTTGCAACTCAGTTACCTGTTGGTTTTGCAGTTGAAAATTATTTGTACACTGTCCTTGAAATTTTGCATGAAATTTCTGTAGCTGTCTTGAGGCAGAATGCATGTGGAAACTCTGATCTGAAAGTCGCTGTAAAGCAATTGGTTCTGTACCAGCGGGGTCCATCATTTTGGGCTCAAGTATCCTGTCACACTACTGGTATCACAAACGGAACCCAATAGCCAGGTAAACATATATATAAATAAATCTCAAGAGTCCAACAAGAAACATCCAAAGTCTCAATGAGATAAAGGTCTTGTAGAAGTATCAAGGAATTGTAGTCCAAATCACAAGGGAGCAAGGTTCTGTGGAAGCATCTGGTTCAGACACAAACACAATACTCGAGCAAAGGCTTCATAACAGGAAGTGCCTTTTCTCATTAAATAAGATCCAAGATGGAATCTTCATGAGACAGTCCCGGCCATCTTGGATAAGGGCTATTGTAAGGGCAAGTTCATAACAGAGATCCCAGATGGAAACTTCATGAGGCAATCACGGCCATCTTGAATGAGGGCAAATCTAAGGGCAAGTACATAACATAAAGCCTCTGAAAATATATTACTTTTGTTTGGGAAATTTATTTTCTGCGCAGAAAACTAAGGTGTATGTGTTTGTGAATTGTATGATTTTGAAGTGAAAGTTGATTTACTGTTGCAAAAGACAGGGATATCGATTGCTGCCTGACGAGGTGGGTTGGATGGCCAAGGATAGGTATACACGGCAGGTATACTGGCAGCAAAAGCTCTGTTTGAAAGGAGAACAGTTAAAGAGGCTATTGAGATGCACTCCCCAATAGTAATCGCAAAGTTTAGCGATAGCTAGTATCACTAAGCGGTGGGATTGGACCGTATGGTTTATTGTGTAACCGTGATTGTGACTTGAGTGGAGCTGCGGGAGGAATTACGCTGGCAAGGTGGGTAACTCTGATGCTACCAGTTCAGTAATATACTCAGCAGATATGTTGAAGAGGCAGGGTATGGAGGAGCTGATATTCCTGTGGTTCACGTTGATATTTCTGTGTTAGGAGGTGAGTGGACGTAGCCTGTGAAATCGTCCACGGGTAAAATCTCTAGCGGTAGGCTCTGTTTGAAAGGAGAATAGTTAAAGAGGCCTGTGTTGTGTAGCGTTGAGAAATAGTCTGTTTTCACAATGGGTGCTAAGTAAGCGCTAGAGATGGTTAAGGGTGTGCTTCCTAAGGAAGGACCGATTGGTTCGGCCAGGTTTCCTATGTTTACGAAGTATGGTGCATACGCAACGGCGTATTGTAATAAATGGGTCAAGATGACCAAGGATTGTTTGAGACCTTTCCCAAAGATCGGTAGTTTCGATTCAGAGGTACTGAATAATGTAAGAGCTGGTCTTTACTGTGTCTAAAAAGTGCGATTGATTAAATCAACTAAAGTAAGAGTTGAACATGATAACTGTTTGAAATTGTGGCAACTAGAGGGGAACACGTGGCAAGGCAGTGTGTGACAGCGGAAGTAGGCGTGGCAAAAAGCGCTCGCACAGCAGAAGTAGCTGCTGAAAAGCGTGGAGAACTAAGCGCAAATGCGCCCCCGCCATCATATGTGGTTGGGGGCGTAAGTACAGCTGTTACCAAAAATTATAAAAATGAAATTAACAAGTTATATCCTATTTTAAGTCAATTTTAAACAAGTGTTTCTGAGGAAGAGAATGAACCCACTGTGATTTCAGCCATTGCCCATGCTATTAACATGTTAGAAGTACAACGCAAGTATGGAAAGGGAGCGGTCCCACCAGCAGGGGCAGCGGTTGAGATAGGTGAGAGTAGTGGGGTAACCACTAGGAGGGAGAACATCCATGGTTCTGAAACAGCAATTCCTGTGATTAATCTTGAATGTAGTGAACCGGTTGGTGCTTATTCTGTCCGCACAATAGCAGTTCCAAATGGGAAAGCACACAAGAATAGTATAGTTCCTGTAAAAAATATTTCAATGCATTGTCCTTGGACTAGATCGGAACTGCGTTCAATTATGACTGAGTTCCCAGATCCTATAAAAGAGTTGGCCAAACGTCAGAAGTTTGTCAAGGACTTAGGAAATGCACGCAAACCAATCAATAAGGATTGGCGAGTGGTGTTGAGGGCATGTCTTCCTCCCAATACTGACATACAAACATTTATTAAAGATTGTTTGTTGGAGGAAGACAAAACCTTAACAGATGAGGATAATCAAGAGAATGTTCAGAAAATTGTCTCACATTTGGCCAACTATTTTCCAGTAGTAGTGAATTGGAGCAAGATTTTCACCATTAAGCAAAAGGAGAGTGAAACGGCAGCTGATTAATTTTCTAGAGATCTTGCAGCGATGTCACAGTTTACTGGGATATCAGATATAAGAGAGGATCCACATCATAGGGAAGTGGCTGTAACAGTACTAATGGATGGTCTCAGAGAAAATCTAAAGACAAGGGTACAAACCTCAACTCCTAGTTGGAGGAGCATCATGGTAGATTCTCTTAGAGAGATTGCCGTGGAGCATGACAAGAACATTTTTAGAAAGAGAGAAGAGAAGAGTGATAGGTTGATGATGGTAAGTATACATTCTTTAGAGGGACTGCCAACACAACCACAAACATACCACACACACAATAAAGGAAATGGGATAGTGACGTGTTTTGTCTACTGTCATAAAGAGGGACACATAAGGAGATTTTGTCCAGAAAGAAGATTGGAGACTCTTAGAGGGGGATCACATAGATACCCACAAAGGAGAAACACACATAGGTTAGAGAGCTCACAGCTACCCCTGCATGTTATAGCAGCAAAAGTATTAGTCAGCGCTAGGGTTCAGGTCATACCTGTAGTCTACAGCCAGTGAGGTTAACTGAGAGTCTGAGGGAAGAACCTACAATGATAGTTGACATAGCTGGTAGGAAACAAACTTTTCTTGTAGATACAGGGGTGGCCAGATCAGTGATAACCTCTCCTTTAAATCTACAGGTAATAGCAAAACTGTTCCAGCTATGGGGGCAACGGAGAGAGTGTTACACTACCCTTTGACTAAACCCACAGGCGTCACTATCGGGCCTCTGCATACCAAGTATTCATTTCTCTTGGCTGTAGCAGCTCCTACTAACTTACTAGGAAGGGATTTGTTGTGCAAGATGGGATGTGTCAAATACTGTACCCCTGATGGTGTATTCCTAGACATACCAGAGAAGGTTGCACATGAGGTACAGGACATATTGAACACCCCACAAAGGTTAATGTTACACTCTACTGTTATAGAACAAAGTCCATCTCGCTTAAAGGGAATGTTGCTGGAAATACCGGGTTCCCTATGGACCAAAGATGGACAGGACACTGGATTGATGGCAAATGTAGCTCCTGTGATGGTAAATCTAAAAAGTGGTAGGATAGCTCCAAAAATCCTACAGTATTCATTGAAACCGGAGGTGGAATTAGGGGTGTATCCTGTTATTGAGAGGCTGTTGCAACAAGGGGTCTTAATTTGTGCATCCAGCACAGCCAATAGTCCCATATTCCCTGTGAAGAGTGGGGGGAAGGGCTATAGATTAGTCCAGGACCTAAGGGAAATTAATAAAGTTGTTGAGAGCCAATTCCCCATAGGGCCCAATCCAGCCGTCATCCTCATGCAGATTCCACCGTCTGCTAGTCACTTTACTGTCATTGACCTCTGTTTTGCCTTCTTCTCAGTCCCTCTTCACCCTGACTGCCAATACATTTTTGTATTCTCCTATAGGGGGGTGCAATACACATGGACTAGACTTCCCCAGGGGTTCATTAACAGCCCTAGTATTTTCTCCCAAGCCTTACATGACTGTTTACAATCCTTCCAACCAAGCAATGGGTCTGTTCTGATTCAATATGTGAACAATTTGCTGTTGTGCTCTGATTCATTTATGTCATGTTTACATGATACTAAATTGTTGTTGCTTCATCTCTCGCAAACAGGGCACAAGGTTGCAAAGGACAAGATATAGCCATGTCAGACAAAGGTTAAATACTTGGAACACTGTCTCACCCAGGGGCTAAAACACTTGACAAGGGACAGAATCGAGGCAATACCACACATGACTCTGCCACAGAACCAAAAGCAAATCCGTACCTTCTTGGGGATGTGTGGATACTGTAGATCCTGGATCCCAGGTTTTTCTATTCTGGCATTACCATTGCGGAAGTTAATCTCTTCCTCAAAACCTGAGGTGTGGAGTCAGAGCAAGCATTCTTTAATCTTAAAGTTAGTCTGACTAGAGCACCTGCATTGGGAATACCTGATTGTGAAAAGTCCTTTGAGTTATACTGTACGGAAGCTGATGGTTATGCAGCAGGTGTCCTCACACAGAAACATGGTGATGCTAGCAGACTGGTAGCATACTACAGTGCACAATTGGACACTGTGGCAAGATCACTCCCAACATGTCTAAGAAGTGTAACAGCAACGGATCTTCTGGTAAGTAAGAACGAGGATGTAGTATTAGGGCATGATTCAACCGTCTATACACCTCATGCAGTATCCGCTCTGTTGAATTCAGCTCAAACCAGACATGTCTCTTCAGCTAGGTTCACAAAATGGGAACTAGCTCTGATGGCACCCGCACACATCATCATCAAATGGTGTAGCACTTTAAATACAGCTACATACCTTCCATATATGCCTCGAGATGCACAAAGGATGGGAGGTGGTGAGAAGACCCTGGGTGGAGATAAATTTTGTAGGTATACTGATACGCATTATTGTATGGAATATCTGAACCAGTTCTTTACTGCAAGACTCGACATACGTGACACCCCCTTAGAAAATGTAGATTTTACGTTTTACACAGATAGGAGTTGTCATAGACAGACTGAGACTGGTTACGCTGTCGTAGACGATCAGGATGTTGTAGAAGCTAAACCCCTTGGCCCACCTCACTCAGCCCAAGTGGCTGAACTAGTAGCACTAAGGAGAGTGTGTGAGTTGGCAGAGGGTAAATCAGCTAATATATATACTGACTTTACGTACGCCTTCGGAGTAGTACATGATTTCGAGGCCCTTTGGTGTCTTAGAAACTTTACAACAGCAGCAGGCACAACAGTGGCACACTCACAACACATTAAAGGACTCTTGACAGCAATATAGTTACCCAAGATAGTAGCCATCATAAAGTGTAAATCCCACACATCCGAAGAAGACCCGGTGTCAGTGGGCAATAACAGGGCGGATGAAGCTGACAATTGGGCAGCAGGGCAACCTATAACTGTATTGACAGAGACAATATGGTTTTTCAGACATTAGACACTCAGAAATTGATTGAAATGCAAGATTTGTGTTCCCTACAGAAAAAGGCGGTCTGGAAGGCAAAGGGATGTGTTCAAGAGTCCTCGAGACGCTGGAGAGATGGACAAGGTAGGCCCGTAGCTCCTACAGCATATTACCCAAACCTGGCTGAGGCAGCACATGGTCTGACTCATCTGGGTAAAGAAGGTATGTGCAAACTGGTGGAAGCATACTGGTGTGCACCTGGCTTTTCTTCTCAGGCCGGTAAGAAGGCAATATCCTGTCTTATGTGTCTGAGGAAAAACGTCGAGAAGACAATACCAACTGAGCCATCCCATATCCCTCCTACAGACGGACCTTTTCAGGTAATACAAATTGACTATATCCAATTACCACCTTGCAGGAATTTCAAATATGTGCTAGTGTGTACTGATGTGTTTTCCAGTTGGGTAGAGGCATAACCAGCAGCCACTAATACTGCTGTTTTCACTGCAAAGAAACTTGTTCAGGAATTTGTGTGTAGATACGGTATCCCTAGAATAATAGAAAGTGATAGGGGTACCCACTTTACCGGTGATATCTTTCAGAACATGTGTAAACTCATGGGAATCAATAGCAGACTTCATACTCCACAAGCCAGTGGTAAGGTGGAAAGGGTAAACGGTACCATTAAGAACAAGCTGTGTAAGATAATGGCTGAAACTGGGTTGGCGTGGCCAGAAGCTTTGCCACTAGTCCTCCATAGCATCAGTACCACTCCCAGACCTCCTCTTAATCTATTCCCCTTTTTGGCAGACAACCTAATTTAATCATAAGTCCACAGGACGATTTGAAATGCAATAATCAAGTGACTGCACAATATCTCATAAAAATGAGCAGACAGCTAAAACAACAACAACAAAAGCTGAAAATACTGTCACCTGGTATGCCAGAAACGAACTGTCATGATGTTGAACCTGGGGAATATATTATAATCTGCAATTTCTAACGCTTAGGTTGTTTAACAGATCATTGGGAAGGCCTGTAGCAAGTGTTGATGACTAGTAGCACATCTCTGAAGGTTGCAGAAAGAGACACTTGGGTCCATTCCACTAACTGCAGGAAAGTCAGTAGCCCAGAGAAAGTGCGAGACAAAGCTGAGACCGACGATACTGATCTGTCACTCGTAAATCTGTTCCGGGAGACCTAAAGCCTGCAGTCAAGACACCTGAGCCAAGGACATTACCCAGACTATCCTCCCAGCAATGGAGTGGCGATTTATGTTTTTCTTCTGTCCCAGGATTTTTCTTGTTTTCATTTTTTATAGGACACCCTATTTTTGTGAAGGAGGATGGATGAAGAGGCAGGATCTGGTAGTGATACTGATGAGATGGAGTTGGAAGAAAGGTTGTTAGAACCTCCAGCGCATTATCAAGCTTGGTCTAGGGGTTATGAAAAGGTCTGCTAGCTCTGGAACACGGAGACAGTGTGAGGGGCTATTGTCTGATGAATATTGTATTTGTAAGTACTGTGACTCCCTAGTTGAAGAGAAATGCATCCAGCGATGCCAGTCGAATAGTAATCTGGACATGGGCGGGCATCCTCTGAAGGATTATCACTACCTAGTGGGTAAGTTCCTAAACCAAACTGAGTGCTGGGTGTGCTCTCATGTGCCTCATGGACAGCATAACATAGGACTAGTGCCATTCCCACTAAATATCTCTGAGGTCCTCAAATTAAGGGGAGGAAGGTCCATAGAAGGGAAGTACAATAACACTAGGTCCCTGTTAGAATCACTAGGTGGAATTGATGATACCTGCCAGCAGTTGGCACTACTGAGTACTGAGGCGTGGAGTCTAACATGCCCCTGGTTTTCACCAGAATCCCCCGCAAGGAGGTATGGACTTTACTGCAAGGGACGTGCAGGTCGTGGCCCTCAGTATCAGTCAGCTGGCGAGGTAACAATTGAGGCAGCGGTGACAGCCCACCAGGAGGCAGGAAGGAAGAGAAGTCAGCAAGCCGGGTAAAAACCAGAGGAACGGATATAGCCAAATCAGAAGCAGAAGAATGGTCAGGAAGTCGGGTCAATACCAAATATCACTCTAAGCCAGAATCAGGAACCAAAGGAGAAGTCAGGAAAAAGCTGGGGTCAGAATCCAAATAACAGCAACACAGGAACAAACACTGGAGCAAAGCTGAAGACCAAACACTCTGACACTAGACTTGTGTCAGAGGCTGCTTTATATACCCTAAGGTGCCTTCTGATTGGGTTAGGGAGATTTTGGCGGTAAGACATGCTGGCTGTAGACAGGTGAGCAGAGATAGCATCCCGCTGCTAGGCAACAGGACGTGGTTGCTGAGAAGGTGCAGGCGTCCATCTCCTGCACCAAGTGTCAGTGCGGAGACGGCGCCTGACAGTCCCCTAGCAGTGGCACACGCAGGGGGGGGGCTTCTGGGTCTCTAGAAGCCCCTCCCCTCCACTAAAAAAGTGCCCTATATAGCGGCACTGTACTATACAGCAGCCGCGGTGCTGTCAAAGAAGCGTCCGCGGTGGTGCTGTAAACGCAGCTCTCTTGCTTTTTTTTTTCTTTCGGTGGAGGGAAAACACCCCCCTTAAAAATGCTCCGTGCGCCCCTGCCTAGTCTGAAGCTTCGCCAATACTCTTTAGACTGGTCTTTACTGTGTCTAAATATCTTACATGTAAAACGACTGGAGAATTGGGAAGCTAACCTACCAGATCAGACAATGGCTCGCCACACTCATTTTGGAGGGAGAATTGCAAGGTCACCAATTCAATAGGCAGAAATGTTGATGGGCATCATAGACTGGGACGCATCAACAGACATAAGAAAGTACTCGTTGGGAGGGTTCCTCAGAATTATTGTCAGGATATAATCCATGCCGAAACTTGTTTTGAACAGATGGAGACAATAGGTATGGGAAGTTTTGTCAAGACACTGTGCAATATTATTAGCGATTGTACTGTACCTTATGTCCTCCCAGATGTGGTGTACTATGTTTGTGGGAGAAAGGCTTATTCCTGGTTAGCTCCGAGTTCCAAGGGTTTGTGGTTCTTAGGTAAACTAGTTCCTAAAATCATGACTACTACACATGAAGAAATGGTTGGTAATCATAAGACTACATCTCCACCATACATACACACACAGTATGAACATCGTGGCAAAAGAAATATGATTCCTGGTGAAGAACCCATAGATACAAAATTGATTAGTGAAACCACTGGTTTTCAGGTTATGGTTGCTCTAGATTCCACCAGGAGCGATCGGGGAACTTTAAATTTGAAGTATATTCAAGATCTAGCTAAATTGATAGATAATATCACCGAGATGTATGATGACACTTTCAGGTATACGTGAAGAGAGCTACAAGATTATAAAAAGGAGTTGGTGCAACATAGATGTCACGGGCACTAGGAGTCTTTACCCAGTATCACCCGCTGATGGTCTTATCAGAGCAGTAGAGTTGGTATATGATACTCTGATGGCAGGGTGATAATGGAACTGGAAACAGCAGATGGTTAGAGAATGCTCAGAAAGTCTATGACTAGCAGCACTGGTAAACAATAGGTAACTGAACACGAGGATCTGGATGGACAAGGACACGTGAGGGTAGTCAGTGGTCTGCGCACGGCAAGTTGTACCACTGCTATAGTGAGAAGAATGTCCAGGAGTAATAAGGAGGTGGAAGTCAGCGGTCTGCGTTTAGCAAGTTGTACCGCTGTCTGTAGTGAAGGAATGGAATCCAGGTGAAGGTAACGGGGAAGTCAGTGGTCTGCGAGTAGCAAGTTGTACCACTGCTTATGTGAGAGGATATATGCAACTGGTGACACAGGGAAACAGGAATCAGTGGTCTGCCTCTAGCAAGTTGTACCACTGAACATATATGTGAGGAAGGACACGAGGAGATCAATGCTATGCAGAGTCTACACGGGTACACTGAACTTGATCCCACGTTGAACTGCACAATATGATAATAATGAATGAACAGCACTGCACAGATAAATAAAGTCACTCAAATAGTCCAGCAAAAGGAAACACAGTCAATAATAGCAATAGTCTCAGAGGATGGAAACTCCGGAGGAGAACAACTCAGTCCAGATGGATATGCAATACACCAGCACAGTCAATGAGAAGTATGCATACCGTGGTTCAGATGAGCAGGCTGTTAGAGATAGCTGCAGGGATACCTGAGCGGCCGGGAACAGACGAGATGAGAAGTCCTTGCAGAATGGAAGCGGCAGGTAGGTGCAGCGCACTGTAGGTAGGCCAGCAAGGATGACAAATACTCAGGAAGCAGTAGTATATTGAATAGAACAGCAGGAGACCACGGGAGAGTTGAAGCGATGTAGCAAAGCTGGAAGCCGAGGAGCGTAGACTCGATGCAACAGGCAAGTTGACACAAATGGACACACTGTAGAAGCAGTAGGCAGCGGGTCAACTGACGGCAGGTAGAATGCAGACTGGAGCGCTGAGATGGGCAGACTCTGTAGACACACTGAAGTAGCGAACAGGAATCAGCTGCTGGAGTCACGATGAAACACAGGAGAGTTTGCAGTAATCTGTAACTGTAGATACACGGAGGCAGCGGATAGGAATGAGCTGCTGGAGTCACGATGAAACACAGGAGAGTTAGCAGTAATCTGTAACTGTAGATATACGGAGGCAGCGGATAGGAATCAGCTGCTGGAGTCACAATGAAACACAGGAGAGTTTGCAGTAATCTTTAACTGTAGATACACGGAGGCAGCGGATAGGAATGAGCTGCTGGAGTCACGATGAAACACAGGAGAGTATGCAGTAATCTGTAACTGTAGATACACGGAGACAGCGGATAGGAATCAGCTGCTGAAGACACTAGGAACACGAGGAATAGAAGTGGTCTGGAAACCACAAACGGCAAACAGGAATCAGCATAAGCTGAACACACGAGCAGGCACTGGAACACCTTCAGAGACTCATGAGGAATGAGACTCCAAGATCAGGCAACGTGGTATTGACCACAGGTGCTTAATATAGGGAGTGTTGCCTGATCAGCCAATTAAGTTAAAGGAACAGAACTGAAGGTTAAAAGGGACTGCACATGCGCAGTGCCTCATAATAATGGACGGACACGGTTCCTAGCTACCTTAGAAGTAGCACTCACAGTCCGGTGAGTGACAATAGACTGGTATTGAATTATCTAACATCTATTAATGTTGGATATTGTGTGACATTGGCCACCCAGTTTGGTGTCAAATGTTGTTGCACATACATCACCAATAATACTGATGACCCCAAGGAAGTCATAGACCGGATGATGGATGAAATTTTGCAACTGAAATGGGAATTTCGAAGGAACCATAATTCTTCATTGTATGAGATAGGAGAAAAGGTGTCAGGATGGTTCTTATGGTTAAATCCTGTAAAATGGTTCTCTGGTCTAGGAGAGTGGGTGCAGGAAATGGTTGCTAGCATAGGTAAGCTTCTTCTCCTCATACTTGGGGGTAAATGTATCAATATGCGGGTTCTTCAACACGAGCGTGTTCAGCCTCTTCCGCGATTAAATTTCAAGCGGCGCTGCATTGTAAAGGGAAGTTAACCCTTTACAATACAGCGCTGCTTGAAATTTAATCGCGGAAGAGGCTGAACACGCGGGTGTTGAAGAACCCGCATATTGATACATTTACCCCTTGGTGTCATCTTAGTAATTGGCTTATGTGTCAGATGTGTTTCTACTGTGTGGAAGTGTGGAAAGTAGTCTACTGAGGTAAACACTAAAAATGAGAATGAAATGGTGGTGAGGGATAAGGAAACCATGGTCTTTGAAGAAATACATTACAATCCTGATATTGAGAATATGATTGGGTGATAGTTTCTTATACCATCAAAGGGTGGAGCTGTCGAAGTCAACTAATTGGGTAAAGTCATTTCAATTAATATCTAGCAAACTTGATCGTCTTTGTCTGAAAATTATGCGTAGAGCACGCTACAGCATGGAGAAGCGTATCCAGCCGCAACACGTGGAAATAACAGGTTTTACACATTTACACGCATTCACACGAACATACACATTTGTAATTAGTACACACTAATTGTAGTTACAACATATAGTTATTTATGTCAAAATGTAGCAAAGGTAGGTTAATATTATAAGTTATATACATGTTAGTGAAATCAAAGGTTCGGGTTACAGGAAATATGTCATGTTTAGTATCATTTTAATCCCCTATTTATCCACAGTTGTACGGTTCATTCGCGGAAGGGATTGCACATTGCATACTCTAGCGATGATAGGGAATAAATGTTTAAAATTATACTGTCTGTGTAATGTTAATAGACTTGTTGAAACTGGATTCTTGGAGGGAAAATTGGAGTGCAAACCCTGGAGAGCTGACCCCTACCTTTAGATATTTTCGTTTGGACTGGTCTATGACTTGCATTACACTGGACCCTCCTGAAGCCTGGACCTATAGAAGCAAGCCACATCATCTGCATTGTTTTACTGTATTCATTGACTGTATATATAGGCTCTGGACCTAGTGGACAGTCTACTTGACCACAGCTTTCAGACCTGAATAACTGTACACTGGATTTAGGGCGCCTGCGATAAGTAACGGCTGTACTTATTTTATTCTGATTTGTTATTCTGCTACTTTTAGCTATTAAATCACATTGTGCTTTGGAACCACATTACGGCAATCGACAATCGTTATTGGATAGCAACTAGATGTGCTTAACAACCTTATCCTCGATAACACTATTTACACTAATGCACCCTCACAACTATCCCAATCTCCACTCTGAGTCACACTTGCTCCTCTTGTTTCAGCTGTGCCCTCTTCCCTTTAGAATGTAAGCTCTCTAACGAGCAGGGTCCTCCATACCGTTTGTTTTCATGTCTCCATTAATTTATTCTGCCTTGACTGTTCTTATTTTATGTATGTCTTGTGTTATGTATGTCCTTGCCTTCCCTAATGTACGGCGCTGTGGAGCACTGTGGTGCCTTACAAATCTACGATAATAATAATAATAATATGCCTCTTAGTGAAGTAGATGATACACAGAGTAGCCTCTGAAATTTGTGACATCCTTTGGTATATGCTGCTGCTGTCCCTGCTGGTGTAGGCGAATCACCAACCCAGTGGGCTTTCACAATCATATCATTTTTAGAGTGCCCAGCTTCGCTTGTCCACATATCTGTGGTTAAGTGTACAGTGGGTAGAATGGCATTTTGTAGCCCAATAATTACATTTTTACGAACCTTCTGGTAGAGGTGATGAATAGCTTTTCCAGTAAAATGGTGTTGTGATGGAATTTGGTAACGGGGACAGAAGACCTCAAGTAACTGTCTAAAACCAGCTGCATTAATAGTGGATATTGGACGCAGATCTAATACTAGTATAGTCGCCATGGCATCTGTGAAAAAGGATTATTTAACAGTCAATTGTCTTAAACTACTAGTAGTCTTCTTCTTGGTCTGATTCTGGGTTGAAGATCCACCACCAGCAGCATGAGCAGCAGCAGTGGACCTAACGCTGAAGGATTCTTCTGAGAAGTCCTGGATAGGGGAGAAGTCATCTCGCCTTAGAAACATGGAAGCAGGGCTACCTTCAATCACTTGTGAGGATATTGATGATGAAGGTGTTGCGGGTGTAGATCGCAGGTGCTGGGATCTAGCTAAGAGAAGGGAGGTAACTGATGCTGGACTGCTTGTTGTTATTTTTTAGCGTAAGTTTCTGATTTTCACAAAAGCTTTCCATGAACTCGCCTCAAACATGGATGAGGTTCCTAGATGGTTAAAGTCCCTACCTCTACTGAGTGTGGCTTTATAATGCTCTCAAATGGCTAGACAACTATCAGGATTTGTGTAAAAATAATTTCACACAAAAAAGGTGAATTTTTTGGTCTTATGCCCAGGCATTACAATGGCCTTCTTCTTATCACTGGCAAGAACTGCTGCATTCTTTGTTTTAAAGTGTATGAAAATAATATTGTGACCTGTGAGGTGGTCAAAATTGACTGCAAATGACTTGAAATTATTGTTATTGAGGTTAATAGTAATGTATTGGGGAAAAAAGCAAACTTATGTGATTTTAGAAAAAGAAATAAGGATGTTAGAAAAAAATTGGGATCCAAAACCAAAACAAAAACAAAAACATGCAACGGAGGTTTTGACAAAACCAAAACCAAAACACAAAGTTAATATATACATACAGATAGATAGATAGATAGATAGATAGATAGATAGATAATCAATAAATAGAGAGGGCACTCACCATTTCAAACAGATATTCTTTATTTTCAATCCAGTTCGTTTATATTATAGTCAACATTTCGGTCTTACATCCAGACCTTTTTCAAGACGGATTTTCGTTGAACAGAAGACAAGACAAGCTGAAGATAAATACATCACCTGTTGGTTCCTCTAACAAAATGCATACATTGAGACTCCGAACCAGAAATGCCTTCTTAGACTTCCTGCTATGTGTTCCACAGTGGAACGCATGACGAAATTAGAATTATGAACTTGTATTAAAGAATCTATAGCTAATTTGTTGTGCAGCTATAAATTGAGTCTGGAGAAGGGGATATGTTCATTGGTGGAGTAATGGGAAATGATATTTACTGTGTTGTTGTAGAATGTAGTATTTAGAAGTAGTTTATCAAAAGAAGTCTGAAACCATGTGACCTTCATATGCGTTCCAGGGTGGAACACATATTGTTTGTTACAGTGTGGATGGTGGACACATGCACTAGAATTGACAATTTCCTAAACTGAGCTACAGCTGACAACCCTTTGGCACTATATATAGTCAGGTAATTATTAGGGATGAGCGCACTCGGATTTATGAAATCCGAGCCCACCCGAACGTTGCGGATCCGAGTCGGATCCGAGACAGATCCGGGTATTGGCGCCAAATTCAAAAGTGAAACTGAGGCTCTGACTCATAATCCCGTTGTCGGATCTCGCGATACTCGGATCCTATAAATTCCCCGCTAGTCGCCGCCATCTTCACTCGGGCATTGATCAGGGTAGAGGGAGGGTGTGTTAGGTGGTCCTCTGTGCTGTTTAGTTCTGTGCTGTTTAGTTCTGTGCTGTGCTGTGCTGTGCTGTGCTGTGCTGTGCTGTGCTGTGTTCTGCAGTATCAGTCCAGTGGTGCTGTGTGCTGTGCTCTGTCCTTCTGAGGTCAGTGGTGCTGCTGGGTCCTGTGCTGTGTCCTGTTCAGTCCAGTGGTGCTGTGTCCTGTGCTCTGTGCTTCTAAGGGCATAGTTATTTCCCCAATATTCCCCTGTGTTTAAAAAAATAAAAAAAAGTTTTTTTAAAAAATACCAAAAACTACTTTAATATTTTTTAATTACCACAAAATTTGCACAACCAATCCTGCAGTATAAGCCCATTGGTACTGCAATATTACCAAGTTCACACATTCAGCAGTAAAAGTCCAGTGGTACTGCAATATTACAAAGTTTACACATTCTGCAGTATCAGTCCAGTGGTGCTGTGTCCTGTGCTCTGTCCTGCTGAGTTCCGTAGTGCTGCTGGGTCCTGTGCCGTGTCCTGTTCAGTCCAGAGGTGCTGTGTCCTGTGCTCTGTGCTTCTAAGGGCATAGTTATTTCCCCATTATTCCCAAGTTTTTAAAAAATAAAAAAAAAGTAAAAAAAAATAAAAAATTTAAAAAAAAAAAAAATATATAATAATTATAACCAAATTTGCAAAACCAATCCAGCATTATAATTTATAAGTCCATTGGTACTGCAATATTACCAAGTTCACACATTCTGCAGTATCAGTCCAGTGGTGCTGTGTCCTGTGCTCTGTCCTGCTGAGTTCCGTAGTGCTGCTGGGTCCTGTGCCGTGTCCTGTTCAGTCCAGTGGTGCTGTGTCCTGTGCTCTGTGCTTCTAAGGGCATAGTTATTTCCCCACTATTCCCAAGTTTTTTAAAAATAAAAAAAAAAGTAAAAAAAAATAAAAAATTTAAAAAAAAATAAATATATAATAATTATAACCAAATTTGCAAAACCAATCCAGCAGTATAAGTCCATTGGTACTGCAATATTACCAAGTTCACACATTCTGCAGTATCTTGTGCTACATATAATGGAGACCAAAAATTTGGATGATAAAGTAGGGAAAGATCAAGACCCACTTCCTCCTAATGCTGAAGCTGCTGCCACTAGTCATGACATAGACGATGAAATGCCATCAACGTCGTCTTCCAAGCCCGATGCCCAATCTCGTAGTACCGGGCATGTAAAATCCAAAAAGCCCAAGTTAAGAAAAAGTAGCAAAAAGAGAAACTTAAAATCATCTGAGGAGAAGCGTAAAGTTGCCAATATGCCATTTACGACACGGAGTGGCAAGGAACGGCTTAGGCCCTGGCCCGTGTTCATGACTAGTGGTTCAGCTTCACCCACGGATCTTAGCCCTCCTCCTCCTCCCCCCCTACAAAAAATTGAAGAGAGTTATGCTGTCAGCAACAAAACAGCAAACAACTCTGCCTTCTAAAGAGAAATTATCACAAATCCCCAAGGCGAGTCCAAGGGTGTTGGTGGTTGTCAAGCCTGACCTTCCCATCACTGTACGGGAAGAGGTGGCTCGGGAGGAGGCTATTGATGATGTAGCTGGCGCTGTGGAGGAACTTGATGATGAGGATGGTGATGTGGTTATTGTAAATGAGGCACCAGGGGGGGAAACAGCTGATGTCCATGGGATGAAAAAGCCCATCGTCATGCCTGGTCAGAAGACCAAAAAATGCACCTCTTCGGTCTGGAGTTATTTTTATCCAAATCCAGACAACCAATGTATGGCAATATGTAGCTTATGTAAAGCTCAAATAAGCAGGGGTAAGGATCTTGCCCACCTAGGAACATCCTCCCTTATACGTCACCTGAATAACCTTCATAGTTCAGTGGTTAGTTCAGGAACTGGGGCTAGGACCCTCATCGGTACAGGGACACCTAAATCCCGTGGTCCAGTTGGATACACACCAGCAACACCCTCCTCGTCAACTTCCTCCACAATCTCCATCAGATTCAGTCCTGCAGCCCAAGTCAGCAGCCAGACTGAGTCCTCCTCAATACGGGATTCATCCGAGGAATCCTGCAGCGGTACGCCTACTACTGCCACTGCTGCTGTTGCTGCTGTTAGTCAGTCATCTTCCCAGAGGGGAAGTCGTAAGACCGCTAAGTCTTTCACAAAACAATTGACCGTCCAACAGTCGTTTGCCATGACCACCAAATACGATAGTAGTCACCCTATTGCAAAGCGTATAACTGCGGCTGTAACTGCAATGTTGGTGTTAGACGTGCGCCCGGTGTCCGCCATCAGTGGAGTGGGATTTAGAGGGTTGATGGAGGTATTGTGTCCCCGGTACCAAATCCCCTCGAGATTCCACT
The DNA here is from genome assembly GCF_038048845.1 of Mixophyes fleayi. NCBI lineage: Eukaryota > Metazoa > Chordata > Amphibia > Anura > Limnodynastidae > Mixophyes > Mixophyes fleayi. The sequence goes on along the minus strand of NC_134406.1, from coordinate 141,533,524 downwards.
TCACTAGGCAGGCGATACCAAAAATGTACAGAGAAGTACGATCAAGTGTCCTCAGTGCTCTTAAAAATGCGGTTGTACCCACTGTCCACTTAACCACGGACATGTGGACAAGTGGTTCTGGGCAAACGAAGGACTATATGACTGTGACAGCCCACTGGGTAGATGCATCCCCTTCCGCAGCAACAGCAACAGCTGCATCAGTAGCAGCATCTACAAAATGGCTGCTCATGCAAAGGCAGGCAACATTGTGCATTACAGGCTTTAATAAGAGGCACAACGCTGACAACATATTAGAGAAAATGAGGGAAATTATCTCCCAGTGGCTTACCCCACTTAGACTCTCATGGGGATTTGTGGTGTCAGACAATGCCAGTAACATTGTGCGGCATTAAATATGGGCAATTTCCAGCACGTCCCATGTTTTGCCCACACCATTAATTTGGTGGTGCAGCATTACCTCAAGAGTGACAGGGGTGTGCAGGAGATGCTTGCGGTGGCGCGCAAAATTGCTGGACACTTTCGGCATTCAGCCAGTGCCTACCGCAGACTAGAGGCACATCAAAAAAGCATGAACCTGCCCTGCCATCACCTCAAACAAGAGGTTGTGACGCGCTGGAACTCCACCCTCTATATGCTGCAGAGGATGGAGGAGCAGCAAAAGGCCATTCAGGCCTACACAGCCACCTACGACATAGGCAAAGGAGTGGGGATGCGCCTCAGTCAAGCGCAGTGGAGACTGATTTCCGTGTTGTGCAAGGTTCTGCAGCCATTTGAACTTGCCACACGAGAAGTCAGTTCCGACACTGCCAGCTTGAATCAGGTCATTCCCCTGATCAGGCTGTTGCAGAAGCAGCTGGAGAAAGTGAGGGAGGAGCTGGTAAGCCATTGCGATTACACCAAGCATGTAGCTCTTGTGGATGTAGCCCTTCGTACGCTTTGCCAGGATCCGAGGGTGGTCACTCTTTTAAAGTCAGAGGAATACATTCTGGCCACCGTGCTCGATCCTCGGTTTAAAGCGTATGTTGTGTCTCTGTTTCCGGCGGACACAAGTCTACAGCGGTGCAAAGACCTGCTGGTCAGGAGATTGTCCTCTGAAGAGGACCGTGACATGCCAACAGCTCCACCCTCATTTTCTTCCACATCTATGGCTGCGAAGAAAAAGCTCAGTTTTCCCAAAAGAGGCACTGGCGGGGATGCTGATAACATCTGGTCCGGACTGAAGGACCTGCCAACCATTGCAGACATGTCTACTCTCGCTGCATTGGATGCTGTCACAATAGAAAAAATTGTGGATGATTACTTTGCTGACACCATCCAAGTAGACATGTCAGACAGTCCATATTGTTACTGGCAGGAAAAAAAGGCAGTTTGGAAGCCCCTGTACAAACTGGCTCTATTTTACCTGAGTTGTCCCCCCTCCAGTGTGTACTCGGAAAGAGTTTTTAGTGCAGCGGGGAACCTGGTCAGTGAGCGGCGAAGGAGGTTGCTTCCTCACAACGTTGAAAAAATGATGTTTATAAAAATGAATAATCAATTCCTCAATGAAGTACAGCACTGCCCTCCAGATACTACAGAGGGACCTGTGGTTGTGGAGTCCAGCGGGGACGAATTGATAATGTGTGATGAGGAGGAAGTACACACTGTAGGGGGAGAGGAATCAGAGGTTGAGGATGAGGACGACATCTTGCCTCAGTAGAGCCTGTTTAGTCTGTACAGGGAGAGATGAATAGCTTTTTTGGTGTGGGGGCCCAAACAAACCAATCATTTCAGCCAAAGTTGTTTGGTAGGCCCTGTCGCTGAAATGATTGGTTTGTTAAAGTGTGCATGTCCTATTTCAACAACATAAGGGTGGGTGTGAGGGCCCAAGGACAATTCCATCTTGGAATTTTTTTTTTTGCATTATATGACCAAGCAACAGTCGTTTGCCATGTTCAAAAAGTAAAACCAAATTTTAAAAAATTCAAGAAATTAAACCAAAAGTAAAATGCCGTGTCATAATTTAAAACAAGAGTTTTTGACGTGCTCTAAAACTACTGTATTGTTGTTTATATTTTATAAACACTACACTTGAAAGCTTGAGTCTTTCAATAAAAAAGTAACTGTCCATTGCACGAATATTTGCAACAGGGACAATTTTAGGGTTAAGAAAGCCAACTGATAACACTTCGACGCTGTCTGTCTTTATAAACACTACACTTGGAAGTTGGAGGAGGTATTGTGGCCCCGGCACCAAATTTACTACCGGGGCCACTCCACTGTGCAGTCCATATTTAGGTGTATCAGATATTAAACAACGGTGACAGTTGATGCCCAATTTTTTAATTATATTGTGGCCTCGGTACCAAATTGTGTACCGGGGCCACCCCACTACGCAGTCCAGATACTTGTTTGGTGGAATTCAGACCAGTTGAGGGTTTTATTATTATATTGTGTGGACCACTCTATCTATACCACACTACAACTCTATACCACTCTATTTCCTACTTTAATTCTATTTCATACTTTAATTCTATTTCCTACTTTAATTCTATTACTAATTAATTACCATAAAGAGGAACAAAATAAACCAATTTTACCAAAAGTATAATATGACTTAGACTTACAAACACTACACTTTAAAGATCGTGCCTTTAAATGAAAAAGTCAGTCTTCATTGCACGACTATGTGCAACAGGGACATTTTTTTGGGTTTACAAAGTCAAACAATAACACTTCGACCCTGTCTGTCTGGGGTCTCTCAATGACGAATTGTCTGTACCATGTTTGGAGGAGGTATTGTGGCCCCGGTATCAAATTGGGTACCGGGGCCACCCCACTATGCAGTCCAGATACTTGTTTGGTGGAATTCAGACACGTGGAGGGTTTTTTAATTATATTGTGGCCTCGGTACCAAATTGTGTACCGGGGCCACCACACTACGCAGTCAAGATAGATAGATGCGTATTGCGTATCATAGATAAAGTACATTCAGTGGTGTGGGGCAAATTGAAAAATATTCAAAATGCACTGACATTATCAAAAACAAGAGGTTGTCACACGCTAAAACTCCAACATGTATATGATGGAGAGGATGGAGGAGCAGCCGTATGTGTAGTGTAATGCAGATCTGTTGAAGGTTTTTTATATATTTTATTGTGGTGCCCAGTGCCCACTCCTCTACGCAGTCCAGGTACAATTATTGGTGCGAATCATAAAAGTTCAGGGTTTTTAAGATATTGTGGTGACCCACTCCTCTACGCAGTCCAGGTACAATTATTGGTGCGAATCATAAAAGTTCAGGGTTTTTAATATATTGTGGTGACCCACTCCTCTACGCAGTCCAGGTACAATTATTGGTGCGAATCATAAAAGTTCAGGGTTTTTAAGATATTGTGGTGACCCACTCCTCTACGCAGTCCAGGTACAATTATTGGTGCGAATCATAAAAGTTCAGGGTTTTTAAGATATTGTGGTGACCCACTCCTCTACGCAGTCCAGGTACAATTATTGGTGCGAATCATAAAAGTTCAGGGTTTTTAAGATATTGTGGTGACCCACTCCTCTACGCAGTCCAGGTACAATTATTGGTGCGAATCATAAAAGTTCAGGGTTTTTAAGATATTGTGGTGACCCACTCCTCTACGCAGTCCAGAAAGATACCTTGTTGCAACGTTTTGGACTAATAACTATATTGTGAGGTGTTCAGAATACACTGTAAATTAGTGGAAATGCTTGTTATTGAATGTTATTGAGGTTAATAATAGCCTAGGAGTGAAAATAAGCCCAAAAACTTGATTTTTAAACTTTTTATGTTTTTTTCAAAAAAAATCCGAATCCAATACCTTAAATCCGAACCGAGACCTTTCGTCAAGTGTTTTGCGAGACAAATCCGAACCTCAAAAATAACGAAAATCCGGATCCAAAACACAAAACACGAGACCTCAAAAGTCGCCGGTGCACATCCCTAGTAATTATAATGTTGTATTGTCTATGCTTGTTTTGTCTGCTGTTGAATGAAAACCTGTCTTGAAAAAGGTCTGGATGTAAGACGGAAACGTCGACTATAATATAAAGTAACTGGATTGAAAATAAAGTATAATCTATCTGTTTTAAATGGTGAGTATATGGTGACTATTTTTGAATATGTACTAGCTACTTTGGAAATGGGAGCTATTGTGGAGCACCCCAAAGAGGATTTACTTGAAAATGTGAGTGCAGTCTTATATATAAGAGATATATATATATAGATATATATATGTCACGAGCACTAGGAGTTTCTACCCAGGATTCACCAGGTGTGATTATGCTTACCAGAGGGGCGGAGTTTATCACAGCGATCCTCTGGGCAGTATGGTGAATGGTTGGAACAGTACAACAACTTAGGATAAGGAATGTCAACGGAGAGTCAGCGACTTGCAGCTATGCAGCAGGAGAGTCAGCGACTTGCAACTATAATGCGGAGGTAGGTATAACAACTGATGTGCAGTGAAGACTCGTGCCAGTGCAGGTGGGTAGCGGGAAGAGTCAGTGGTCTGCGGATAGCAAGTTGTACCACTGCTGTGATGGGAAGAGTTGTCCAGGTGCAGGTAGGAGCGGGAGCGTCATTGGTCTGCGGATAGCAAGTTGTAACACTGCTGTGATGGGAAGAGTTGTCCAGGTGCAGGTAGGAGCGGGAGCGTCAGTGGTCTGCGGATAGCAAATTGTACCACTGTGGTGATGGGAAGACTTGTCCAGGTGCCGGTAGGTGGAGGAATAGCGGGTAGTCTGTAGCGGCAAGTATACCACTGATGAGCAAGGGAGACTTGTCCAAATGCCGGCAAGCAGCTGAATAGCAAATAGTCTGTGGCGGGTACGTTGCCACTGATGAGCAGAGCAGGCTTGTCCAGGTGCAGGTATGCAACGGAATGGCAAGCAGTCTATAGCGGGTAGGTTTACCACAGAAGAGCAGATAAGGCTTGTCCAGGTGTAGGCATGCAGCGGAGTAGAGGTAGCCTATAGCGGGCAAGTTTACCACGGACGAGCAGAGAGGCCTTGTCCACAGCAAAACCGATCACACGAGCAGAACACAGGAAATACCTAGGAGTCTCAAGGGAATGAGAACCAAGAACAGGCAACGATACTAAGGACACAGGTGCCTTAAGTAGTGAGTGGTGATTGATTCACCAATAGGATTAAAAGCAAGATTTTAAGTTCAAGAGTCCTGCACATGCGCAATCCAGTCAAGATGGTGGACGGCCGCGGCTTAGGACAGGCGCCGGCAGGAATGAGAGAGAGCCACGTACCAGACCAGAGGCACTAACCGTCCGGTGAGTGACAATATATATATATTGTGGCAAAGAGGGATATTTGACACAGTTCCCTGTAGGGGAACAGGTAGGGACACAGTTAGACTGCAGCAGCAGGCTGCAGACAGGGTTAAGTTTTATCTAGGTTCCTCTTTGAACACACACACACACACACACACAGGTGTTCCACATGAGTGGGATTGGTTTGCTGTGATATGTTTGTAGTGCTTGGGGTGCAAGATAAAGACACTCTGTAGGTGCGGGTGGTACCATCGATGCCAGTAAGTGGCCGGCGAGTAGATGGGGAAGTAATGTCTAGCCAGATGTAGGTAGTAGGGAATTTTCGTGTTCTGTTACTGGATATGACTGCTTTACCAGCATTGGAGCTGTTTTACCACCCTGACAACTGCTTATAGACAGCTAAATGGTTCAGCATACCTGTGTCCGATTCCAGTGAATGGTGTACTTTCTCACAATATATATATATATATATATATATATATATATATATATATACAAAAAAACAGGGATACTCTGCACTCTCCAAACACAGAATTAATGCTGTAATAAGTACTGTTCTATATTTAAAACAGGGAATGTTAGTTCCACATATTGCAATATATGTTAAGCTGACCAACTCACGCCAAAGTCTTCCCAATCTGGTCAGTCCTCAAATGATCAAATGCTATGCTATTTTATCTGGGCTTAAGGCTTACCTGAACACAGCTTTTAAAGGCAAGTCTTTCCCAAGCACTAGCAGCCATGGGAGACCTGGGACTCACCTGACACAAGTTGGAATTAATTAATGTAAAGAATGGGGTGCAAGAGTGATGGGACTTACATTGTATAGACAAAAACAGACATAGATCCTCTGCACTCACCATGCACAGACTGGGGTGCAAGTGCAACTCCCTGCGTCAACTTGTGCTTTTGTTTTGAAATGTTGCATTCTTTTTGCTAAGGAGTGAGTGCTGTAATTGTAAATGTAATTATTAGGCAATTTGCAGGTTATGTTGAAGGTAACATTTAGCTGTTATTATGTACATGATTTATGTCAATTTCTGAAAGTTATAATTTGTAGCATACCTACAATCATTACACAGTAAAAGCAGTCCCAGGTCTCCCATGGCTGCTATTGCTTGGAAAAAACTTGCCTTTAAGCATAGCATTTGATCATGTTAGGACTGACCAGATTGGGAAGACTTTAGCGTGAGTTGGTCAGCTTAACATATATTGCAATATGTGGAACTAACATTCCCTGTTGTAAATATAGAACAGTACTTATTACAGCATTAATTCTGTGTTTGGAGAGTGCAGAGTATCCCTGTTTTTTTTTTATATATAATATAGGCAACCCCCTCTTGCACCCCAGTCTGTGCATGGTGAGTGCAGAGGATCTATGTCTGTTTTTGTCTATATATATATATATATATATATATATACCTATATACATACATATATATATATATATATATATATATATATATATATATATATATGTATATATATATATACAGAGAGAGAGAGAGGGAGAGAGAATAGAGAGAGAGAGAAAGAAATATAGAGCAATAAACAATGGTGCTCAAAGCAGTATTGTATAAATAATAAGTCCAATTCCACTATTGCATCTCTTCCACGTAAGGAGGCAGCCTTCCTTCAATTTGGTTGGCAAGTCCGTAATTAATAGGATAGGTACAACAAAGGATGTAGGCGCAAAATGATGCAGTTTTTTTTCAGAGTGATTATTCCGAAACTTGTGGGTAATTCAATATAGTAGTAAAATATCCAAGTTCCTGGGTAGTTTTCAAACACCATATACTTTTACTCCAGGTTTGCATACATATAAAGGAAGACAGAATACCAGAAAGGTCAGATGGCTAGTGTGTTATAGTGATATCCTGTCACCTATTTTATGCACACCACAAAGATAAGATATTGCTTATCTGTAAAGTCTTCTGGTATGGATGCTCACACCCGAATCACTCCGTCAGTCGATATATAGGAAACAAACATGTTTCACATAGTGTAGTATATTCAAATAAAATATATTTATTCACAAAGGGATATAAAGTGAATGCTTACAATGTAAACCATAAAAAACAGCTTATCTTTAGTCCCATTAGGGTCCTTAATCACCACAGCCATGGATGTACCAGTTAGCTGAATTGTAGCAAATAAAAGAAGGTACTGGGGTCCCTCTGTCTCAACATGTTTCGTCTGTAAGACTTCTTCAGGAGGATAGCAAACCATGTCTAACCTTTTCACAGGATTATGTAGTATGCGGCGCAAGATGGCCACCGCATAGTGGGATGAGGACTCTGACTGAATCCACCAGGGGTAGACTCGGGAAGCTCCTTGTACCCGACCACACTAACACTCTAAATAATAATATACCACACACTGTGGTTGCAAACAAGCAACTGCGTGTTTATTTTGGGGAATATAAATGGGAGAGGCGGATTTAAATATAGGGAACTTATGAACGGGATAAATGGGACAGCAGGTAAAATATTAATCAAAGGCAACAGTACAGTAATAGCTAAACAACATTTATCCTGGTCAGAGCCGTAACGAGGGCGGTGCGGCCGATGCGGCAGGTGCGACCTCCCAGGGCGCAAAGACAAGAGGTGCCACTGATGCCCGCAATTTATATTATTAAAAGCTATAAAATATGCCCTGCTAGCTAGATCGCTCTCCCTGTATCTTTGTACAGTTCGCACCATGCTGCCTTTTCCTGTATAGAGGCAGCATGCGACCACTCTAATCACACAGGGGATGTGGCCTTTTCATGTGCACTACACAGGCTCACCCCCTGACCTCTCTGCTCCTCGTCACATGATGCAGGTTCCTGCAAAGATTCCCCTGCTGTCTGCTGTCGGTAGGCTTCCACCCCACCCCCCTCACTCCCCACCGTGTTTCTGTCTGCCTCTCTCTATCTCTCACCCCCGGTCTCTTCTCCCATTTTGTGTTTTCTTCTCTGCTATTTTGTATGTACCCCCCTTTCTGTGTCTGTGCAATTCTGTGTCTGTCTGTTTCTTTCTTTCTTACCCCCACTTTGTGTCTGTCTTTAACAGGGACTGATCTAGATTTTTTTTTTACCCGGGGCGATTTAGGAAGGGGGGCGATTTAGTCCCCACCCCCTATTTGAAAACTATTTCTGCCAATGCCTGCACACTATGTGCAGCAGTGCAGGTCTGTTCGGCAAAGACAGGCTGGGACAGTGGGCTGCCTGGCTGCTCTGAACACAATCAGAGTAGCCGGGCAGCACACTGTGCCTGCCTGTCTCTGCCGAACGGACCTGCACGATCGCCCCCCCCCCCCCCCCCCCCCGATCCACCACTGGTCTGTAATCTTGTGCAACTCTGTGATCCCCAGCCCTGTCTCTTCTCCCCTGTTGTGTTTTCCTCCCTGCAATATTGTGTGTTTTACTCTGCCCCCCCTGTTTTGTTAATATACTTGTAAATCAGTTCATCAGGACACTGAAGCATGGGTGGGCACTGCTGAGCTCTTTATTCAGCCATTTGCAGACTCCGGGTACATTGCACACTGCCCACACCCACTTCCCAGCATTCCCCATGGTCTTAGGGACCATCACTAAAGATTCTAGCTTAAACATATAAGGGAGTGTCTACAAACATTAAGCATATCTAATGCAATAACATCACATCTTCTTTTCTTTAAAGATAAGCCCTGTATCCTTCAGTATAACAATTCAACGATATAACATTAAGAACATCATCTAACACGTTTCAATGAGTCTCTCAGGTCTGCATATTTCTCTTATGGGTCTTTCACACAAAGTCTGTGTTTCGTCAACCATGTTGGACCTTTCTTCCATCATGGTTTGGTAACCATTATCAAGTCCGTCATACATGTCAGATGAAGGGTATTCTTCAGTCGTGTTGCCATCACTATGGTTGGGTTGAGATCTTAAATCGACCCGATTTCTTCTTACTTCTGTTCCACGGTCTCTATGTACAATATAAGATCTTGGTGCTACTTGTGCTTGCACAATACCTTTCTGCATCCAAATGCCTTTCTCATGATCTCGGAGACGGACTTGGTCACCTGATCTTAGATCAGATAAACTTTTTGCTCGCCTATCATGGTACAGTTTCTGTTTCTCCTGTTGACGTACCTTACTCAGTCTCACCAATGCTGAGTTATGCATATTAAGCAGTTCATCACTTATCGGAAGATTTGCTCTAATCCTCCTTCCCATCAGCATTTGTGCAGGAGAGAGTCCATTCTGTAGAGGTGTACTGCGGTAGATTAAAAGACTTTTGTAGAAATCTTCTTTGCCGTCTTGTGCTTTTTTCATTAGACTCTTTACAGTTTTTACTGAACTTTCCACCAACCCATTTGACTGTGGATAGTGGGGACTCGATGTTGCATGGACAAATTCCCACTCTTCAGCAAATTGTCTAAATTCAGCGCTGGAAAACTGAGGTCCATTGTCAGTGAACACTTCCATATGAACACCATGCCTTGCAAAGATTGACTTCATGCAACTGATTACGGCTTTACTAGTAGTTGTAGGTAGAGTCTGCACCTCAGGGTAATTAGAATAATAATCAGTCACGACAATGTGCGTTTTTCCAATACAATCAAACAAATCTGCGCCTACCTTCTGGTATGGTCTCTCTGGCACTGCATGAGGACTCAGCGGCTCGACTTGTTGCTTTGGTCTGTACATAAGACACAGTTCACATGTAGCTGTTTTCTGTGCTATGTCCTGGTTCATTCTTGGCCAACACATCACTTCACGCGCCCTCCGTTTACATTTATCTTCTCCTAAGTGGCCTTCATGTATCTTGCACAGCATAATTTTTCTTAGTCGTGCAGGTATAATAATTCTATTGCCTTTGTAAATAATACCATTGACAACCGTAAGGTCAGTGCGGTACATCCAATAATCATGAATAGACAGTGGGCACGCATTTTTTTCTGCTGGCCATCCTTTCAGAATGATGTCTTGTAACACTTTCATTGTGATGTCTGTCTCTGTTTCTTTTCTTATCTGTTCTTGTCTTGCAAGAGACACAGGTAGAGAAGCTACAATCAAATTAACATATGCGTCTATCTCTTTATCCATCAGACTTTCGGAACCTTCACGTTTGTTCACAGCACGGGAAAGTGTGTCAGCAATGTACATGTATTTACCAGGACAGTACAGCAATTGGACATCATATTTCTGTAGTCTTATAAGCATTCATTGAATTCTCATGGGACAGTCATGTAACGATATAGCTATGATAGCTACCATTGGCTTGTGGTCAGTTTCCACTGTAAACGCTTGACCATACACAAATTGATGAAATCGCTCACATGCATATGTGATTGCTAGAAGTTCTTTTTCTATCTGAGCATATCTTGTTTCAGCACTTGTCAATGCTCTTGATGCATAGATTACCGGTTGCCATGTATCCTCATGTTCTTGTAACAACACTGAGCCTAGGCCAAATTGCGAGGCATCTGCTGAAATTCTTATTCTTTTTGTAGGATCAAAGAATCTTAGTACCGGTTGCTCTGTGATGGTCCGTTTCAAGTTTTGCCAACTTTCTTCTTGTTCATGTGACCACATCCACTCATTATTTTTGTCCAACAACCATCTTAGAGGTGCTGTTTGTTCGGAGAGTTGAGAAATAAACTTTCCTAAGTAAGTAATCATTCCTAGGAATCTTCTCACGTCGTCTTTGTTGTTAGGACGTTCCATGTTTATTATGGCTGATATTTTCCTCGGGTCAGGCTTCACACCTTCCTCCGAGACCACGTCACCCATAAAGGTAAGTGTTTTCACACCAAATTCACATTTGTCCTTGTTCAGCTTTAGATTCACCTTCTTGATAAGTTCCATTACTTGTCTCAGTCTAGAATCATGTTCTTCTTTTGTAGATCCCCAGACAATAATGCCATCCATCATTGTTTCAACACCTGGAATGTGTTCAAAAATCATGTGTATCCTTTTGTGATATACTTCTGGAGCAGACAATATCCCATATGGTAGTCGAAGGAATCTGTATCGACCTTCTGGGGTATTAAATGTACACAGCATTGAGCTGGCTTCATCTAGCTTCATTTGCCAGAATCCTGAAGATGCATCCAATTTACTGAACCATTTTGCTCCCGCAAATTGTGACATGATTTCATCCCCGGTTGGTAGTTTGAAATGTTCTCTTTTAATAGCCTTATTTAAATCTCTTTGATCCAGACATATTCTGAGTTGTCAATTTTTCTTTTCAACAATTACTAAGGAGCTCACCCATTCAGTAGGCTCATCAACTTTCTGTATCACACCCAAAGCTTCCATGCGGTTTAACTCCTGTTTTAGTTTTTCTCTCAGCGCAAATGGCACTTTTCTACAGGGGTGTATCACTGGAGGAACTTGCGTGTCTAGATTTATCTTATGCTCGCCAGGCAGACAACCTAAACCTTCAAACATGTCTCTGTATTCTGTAAACACTGATTTGCATTCATCTTCTACTTGTGATGTCACCATGAAAACTTTCTTTATCAAGTTAAGCTTCTCACATGAACTTAATCCTAGAATCGGTTGTACATCTTTATCCACAATCAGTAGAGATGTTTTGAACTTTTGTCCTTTGTAGCTCAGGGTCACTAGGCATGTACCTTTCACAGGAATTTCTTCCCCAGTGTAGCCTGTAACTTTCACATTGGCTGGATGAATTTTAGGTTTTACTCTAAAAGTCTTATAGTCTTGAAACGATATCAAATTCACCTGCGCACCAGTATCAAGCTTAAAGGGAATGACAATCTCGTTCACTGTTAAAGGAACAATCCATTCTTTCTTGTCTGTACTGCAAAGTTCAATACAATTCACAAAAATATCTACAGACGTAGCTTGTTCAATGGCATGCACTTTGTTTGTTTCACTATTGGTTCTACAGCATTTGGCAAAGTGATTAAGTCCACCACATTTCATGCAGGTTTTACCATAAGCAGGGCACATTTTAGGATTGTGGGTATTTCCACATCTACTGCAGATTTTCCTATTAGATTGCATTTTAGACTGCTTCATTTTAGAGAATGGTGGTTTGCTTGGCTCTGTTTTCTTCACCACATGTACAGTAGTATCAGATTCCTTGTGTAACTGTTTGGCTTGCAGTCTGGTCATTTCCGCAGATCTGCACATAGTCATTGCCTTGTCTAGTGTTAGGTCTTGCTCTCTCGCAGCAATCTTTCTCTGAGGCCATTATCAGGTATTCCACAGACAATACGATCTCTAATCAGTGAGTCCTTTAAATCACCAAACTCACAGGTTTTGCTGAGTGATTGCAGTTCTGTAACATACTGATCAAATCCTTCTCCAGACTTCTGATCACAGGTGAAAAACTTATATCTTTCATATGTCACATTTTTCCTTGGCACAAAGTAATCTTCAAACTTTTGCATTATAGAAGATAGCACCATATTCTGCCCTTCAGCAAACTGAAAACTGTTATAAATGTCCAGCACATCCTCTCCTATCACATGGAGGAAGATGGATGACTTTGTTTTATCCTCCATTGCATCAGATTCACATGCAGCAAGATATATATTAAACCTTTGTTTAAATCTTTTCCAGTTTTCAGACAAGTTGCCAGACATGAGCATGCCTGCTGGAGGAGACAGCCTATCCATAGTTACTCACTGTTTGATGTGACCAGAGCACAAGGCAGATATTCAGACACTGCGTTTCACAGCTTTACAGACTTCTGCAGGATCCTTTCACACTCTGAGCTCTAGCAGTCCAGTTAAAACTTCTTCTGACACCATGTTTTGTTAATATACTTGTAAATCAGTTCATCAGGACACTGAAGCATGGGTGGGCACTGCTGAGCTCTTTATTCAGCCATTTGCAGACTCCGGGTACATTGCACACTGCCCACACCCACTTCCCAGGATTCCCCATGGTCTTAGGGACCATCACTAAAGATTCAAGCTTAAACATATAAGGGAGTGTCTACAAACATTAAGCATATCTAATGCAATAACATCACACCCCCCCTTTGTGTGTCTGTGCATCTCTGTTTTCTCCGCCGCTAAGGGTCCTATTCATAACCCAATTAGCACATGCACTTTTAAGAAAGGGATTCCTCATTGAAGTTGCATGTACTTAAGGGCAGATTTATTTAAGGATGAAAAGTCCTATTCCCAGCGAAAATGGGAATTTTCGCTGGCGATAGTTGTTTTTTGTTTCACCCTATACATCAAAGGTTTATTGCCAGCAATAAAACTCACAGTGGCAAGATGCGCCAGCTTTTTATATAATTTTTTAGATTAGCAGACTAGCTGCAGTATTGCTAAATTTTAGCTATAAGGGATTTTTTTATCACCGTAATAAGTAGTATTTAAAAAATGTTTTACACATCGCCATGAAGGGGCTGTTCATGGTAAATAGGCCCCTATATTTTTTAATTGGATCTTTATTGCATTTTACAGAAATAAAATTCAAGCTCCCTGGCCATTTAATAATGCTAGTTTAGACTAGCCTCATAAATATTATGTTGATTTAAATATACAAATAATCAATAAACATTGTTTTAGGTGTTGTTCTTGTGACAGGGGTCTTTTTTAATATAGTGAGAGACCTTAAAATATCAGGCTTGTGATTACATAGCATTATTTACTTAGTATAGCAATACAAGCTCCCCAAATGGATGGACTCCGCTCCCCTGCACTGGGTCGGAGAAGCTACAAAGGAGAAGCAGACAAACCAGAATACCAGCTGCAAGGTAAGTGGGCCTTCAGTCAATGACTTATCTGTGCCTCTGGCTCTTCAGTTTTGTGGAACTAGAAAACACAGCATGCCCTACCAGAGGGCAAGCTGGAACTCGTCGTTCGAAAAAAGCTGGAGAGTCAGGGGCCACACTGTATCCATTCAGCATATAATATACTTGTGAAACTGTCATCACAGAGATGAGCCGCCGGTTGTGCAGGCTTGCTGTGTGATAGCTAATATTATTAGTTGTTAGAAACTTTTTTTCTTGTTTTGTTTTTATTTATTATAAGCATTGGGCTGTAACTAGGGCTGAGTGACCTCCTAGTGCTTTCATCACGGCTGGTGGAGCCCACCTACACCTGTCAAGATAGGGGTGGGGGGCGCCAATGCTCTTTCTTGCCTAGGGCACTAAAATTTCTAGTTATGGCTCTGATCCTGGTCCCTGGGAATGATTAAAACATTCTGAATAATTGGGTCACTTTATAACATGATGTATGTAGTACCTTTCCACAGGTGTATACAGGGGCTTAGGAACTAATAATTTCATAGGGGGGATGGGGGCGACAAAAAGCCAATGATTACAACAGGGCTTGGAGCACCTTTTTCTTGCGTATCTTGTTTTACAACAGTTGTAAAAGTGACTATAGAAATACAAAGACTCCCAATGCTATGTTAACTTTTGTCATTGTTTCAGGGGTTGCATTATTACAACATTATTAAATAAATATTATTAATATTAATTATCAATCAGTACAATAGCTGTTAGAAAGAGAGATAAATTTGGTTGCTCATCTTAAAAATTTACATTTTTAATAGTCATTAAAATAGTTTTTATTCAGATTTCGTTGACAGACTAATCTCATTTGATTAGGAGTATTTTTAAATCTATAGTCACTGCATCACTGGTTATGGTATCTGCTATAAATTTAATTTGCTATATCTCATGTTTGTTACTGGACGTACTGCACGAAGTTCAGGGTAAAAGTAAAGTGAATAGTTGTTCATCATCAATACAGATTATTTATTATTTTTTTATGAACGCAACACTTAGGGGTATATTTACTAAACTGTAAGTTTGAAAAAGTGGAGGTATTTCCTTTAGCAACCAATCAGATTCCAGTTATTATTTATTTAGTACATTCTACAAATGACTGCTAGAATCTGATTGGTTGCTATAGGCAACATCTCTACTTTTTCAAACCCGCAGTTTAGTAAATATACTCCTTAGAGTTTTTTTAAATAAACAAATCAATCAATCTCTATTAATTCTATACTAAGGCAATCTATATTAAAGGAAATTTGGTCGTTATTTTAAGACAATCTATAATTTAAAAAAGTTTCACAAGTTTAGAAATATATCATGACTTCAGAAAGTAGCATGAAGGCTTTTCTGTAGCAATTCGAGGGGGGAGAGAATCACACATTCTTTGCCCACTGAACAGCAATCATTGGGTGGCAACTGCCCTCTCTGCCCCCCTGGTTCCTACACCACTAGGTGTATGCAATGTGGATGCTCACTGTCAAGGCAAAGTGTGGGGAAGCCTATTTACCAAGGTCAGATCAGGTACAATTGACTCTGCTGTCCTACTATCGCCATCTTGAGATAGCTGGGGGTTAGCCATGGGAAAAAGTTTTTTTACTAAACTAATGCATTTTTCCCCTTTTCTCTATTTTATCCAATTTGTTGTTAAACTTTATTCTTATTCCGAATCTGGACTCCTCTTAACGCTGCCAGCCAGTATTGATTTGGGCAATAGAATATTTTGTAGTGATGCAAAAATCAGTGATAGGAAATCTTCCATATCGCAGAATCTTGATAAGTGTACCTCAAAAAACGTGGAAAGGGCCCTTCAACATGCATGTTTGGAAACCAGGCCGAATGTGGGATGTCAAAAGTGCATAAATACAGTTCCCACAACAGATGTTGTAATAAATGGGCGATAGGCCTTCTCCTGATTGAACCAACAGAAGGAACTTTATTTACACTTCTTTTCTTATCTCCTGCACATTAATTTGGTTGTGAATAAATGAACATAAGTGACACCCTCACTGGTTTCATTAGTAACAGAATATAGGTGACATTATTTTTACTCCATCTGCACAAATCTTATAGGAAAGTTGCAAATAAATAGTAATTGGATTAGGAAGACTTCCTTAGTCATACTTGCCAATTTCTCTTTCGTCCCCTCTGGAATCTCCCGGAAGGATGGTGTAGTTTAAGTGCAGAGTGGGCGGGGAGGTACAAATCACTTCATTATGACCTCGCCCCTGCGGTGAAATTCCACAATCATTTTGGGGCTAAAAGTACATGATTCATAATGAATCCCCTCATGGAGGCCCACATCCTGCCCACTTCACCAGGAATCCCACAATTCAGGATTCTCCAGGACATTCCAGAGGGAGTAGGTAAGTATGCCCATAGCTTATCTATAGTACCCCATGCTCTTTGCATTCAGCTTACCTGAGGTTTGTACTTTACAGCTCTCACACATTAACTAACAGCACCAGGCATCCGCTGCACCAACCAAGGCCCATCCCTTGCCCTATCACTTACCCTCTTTGTTAGGCTCATATATATGTACTACATGTATTATATACTTTTCAGATTCATTTGTGTTACATATAGTGGCTCTATAATATGCTAAACTACTTCAGCTTTATTATTTTATTATGAAATGTTTTTAAATGCAGCATTGACACAGTATTTAACTGCACTACCTTTCCATAACTAATACAGGCACACCCCTTAAAAATGACCACATTTCTACCACATTTATACATGTGGGGGCACATGTTGTGTTCTGCCCTGGGAGCCAGTTTGTCTAGAAACTGCCCAGCGTTATTGTCACTGTTCACCTTTGAGCAGTTTGACTATTTTTAAATGCACTGTGATAATGCAAACAAATTGCAGCTTAATGGTAACTTATAACCGGTCTAAAGTAATGTTTTATGCATACATACTAGTAATTATGGTCATATCTTGCATTTTGTGTATCTTTTGGTAGAATGAGAGATTTACATCTTAAGTGCATAAGAAAAATATTTAACATAAATGACCTTGAAGTGTTTTTCTTTTATTCCTGAGAGAGTTTTTATCGATCAATAAATCATTTGCGTCTCATAAATAAACATTTCTGGTATTTTTCTGCAACAGAAAAACAAGCAATAGGAATATGACATTTTTGCAAATGTATACATTCAAAGGCATCAATTACACAAAACAAGGTATTTAATACTACAAATAGGTTTCACTCTCCTTTATTATTTCAGTTTAATTTTTTAATGAACGCCTATTTGCCTTACATTCAATTTGCCTATTTATCAAATGCAAAAAAAAAACAGCAACCAGTAAAGGAGCAAACGGTAGAGAAAATAGCTTGGTAGAAGGGGAGCATGGGTTGGCAAGGCAGGTGAACTCATGGTAGATATGTAGGAAAAAAAAACCCAAGCAGGGGGTGGCAAAACCATGCAATGTATGAGAGGCTATATACATAGAAACAGTACGTTTATTGAAAATAAGAAAAATTGAACTAATGGGAATTACGCAAGTGTGTACATATGGTATATACAGTAATACTTGTTACATGTAAAAAGTAGGTAAGTCATATATTGTTACCAATGCAAATTACAATGTCCTCATGGTGTTAGGGGTCTTTTTGGGAATTCACCCCCACACTTTCCAGACGGCTGCATTTCTGATAACATCAGAATAGTGAACAACCCTTTTTCCTTACCTGTCTCACCAGAATTCCCAACGAGCGAGCAGCGCCCACATGAAGTCCCTCTACCACTATATAGCTTTTATCCCTTTTACCCACCTTCCCATACCTTATCCAGGTCGCTAACCTACATGTCATTCTCTATGCCTTAAAATCCGCCATAAATGAGCCAGATCCATTAGGCATGACATGTATGCAATTAAAGGACAGGTTATCTAAGTTAGACAAGATCTTCTCGAAAAAAGAGAAAAAAGTCGCAACTAGTATCAGTGAAAATAATTTTTATGATATTTTGCTGAGATATGAGAAACTACGTATCACTGAAGTATAAAGATGGTGGTATGTCATAACCTTTGAAATAATACCTGGATAATAACATCATACCCAGAGTATTAAAAATCTTTAAAAAAAACCCACGTTTGCCTCTGTAGATGATGCATTCTTGAATTAAGTAGAATTTCACCCTTGATGTCTGTTTCTTAGAATAGATGAAGCTCATTATAGTGGAAATAGAGACCCCACTTGTAGAATGTAATAAAGCAATCAAACTTACAGAACAAACTCAAACCAATTAAGCATCTCGAGGGCTTCACAAACCTCAAACAACTCACACTAAATAAAATTACAAAAATAGAAGAGGAGGTAAAACAATTAAAAGAGAAAAAATATCTCAGAGATATTAAGGATTACAAGGGGGATTGCCGAAATTGGAAGATTAATTCCACATATAATAGAAATGGGGACAGTACATTTCCTACCAGGCATGAAATAGAACCTAAAGGAAAGAGGTGTAATACCAGAAATTATTCTAACATCCAGTTTATAGGAAATAAACAATATTACGGAACCAATAAACTACAAGCAACAAAACAATTCCCTAGGTATCATCATTTAAACCATGAGAGACATAGAGGCTATAGATCACCACTGATTAAGCAAACCTCGAAGCACAACCAGATAAGGAGATTCTATATACCTCTAAATTCTCTCAATTTTGGCACAGCAATAAGGAGACAAGAGAAAAAATTGGGCTAAGCAGAACAAGCCAGAAATCATTTTCTTAAAGGAACCAAAGAAGCCAGCAAGGAACTGGAACAAATTAGACTTTTGTTAAAAACCAGACAAGTACTCAGGACTTTATCACTTACTATTTATCACCCATCTCTAATGCTGAATGCTTGGAATTTGATTTCATAGGATTGGGGCAAACAAATACTGTACAGGATCATCGAACCTAACACCACCGAACTTGAACAAGTTCAGCGCCCAAAGGCAGAAAGGAAAAATCAGACCAGAATCACAAGAGGAGTTAGAAAATGTTGGCATCAGACCAAAAATACAGAAATAAATAACAAAATGGAAGTAATTTTCAATTTAAGCAATGAGCAGCTGTCGAACTCTCAAATGACTCTTCTAAATAGAGGACGAAAATTTGCCCCTGATAAAGCTCACAATAAATTTAATACCTAGATAGATCTGCACAAAAATTCTATTGTAAAGTTACCCTAAAGCAATTCTTTATGCAGGACAAGATATCCAGTGACAACACTATCTCTAATTCAGAAAACAGGCACACAGAATTGAAATCAACCTTTTATCCCAGCTATCTATACATACATATAGACGTTTCAGAAAATGGCAGAGGAGAACCTGACAAAAATACCCACCAACGTTAAGATAAAAAAACAAAATCTGTCCAACTCTTAAAGAAACGCAATGAAATAACTCAGTCAGAACACCAACATTATTATCAAACCCGCAGATAAAGACAGAGTGGCCATATTAAACAGCTCTGACTACTTACAAGAACTCAAAAGGCAACTTGAAGATCAGACCACGTATGAATTATTGAAAAATTATACCACCATACCTTACAATTAGGAATTAGTTAAACTTCTGAAAGACGCCTTCACTAAAGGAATCCTTAAGAAGTTAGGATATGAGTTCTTCTACATAAAGAACCCCAGACTTCCAGTGATCTACTGCTTACCAAAGATTTATAATCTCTGCACAACCCACCTGGAAGACCCATTGTATCTGGGATTAATTCATTTTCATCAAATATTTCACAACACATCGACATACTTCGGCAATCACTGGTCACCACCCAGAAAAGCTACCTCAAAAATACAACTTAGGTTTTAGAAATCATCAACAACACCATGTTGAAAGATTACTACACTCTAATAACCTGTGATGTCACTTCACTTTATACAATTATTGGCCACCCAACAGGCTGTACACATAAAAGCAGGGCCGCCATCAGGGAGGTACGGGGGGTACTGGTGTATGGGGCCCGGGCTGTCTAGGGGGCCTGCTGACCACCCATGTGCTGTCCACTGCTGCTGTGTCCTCCCCCACGTCCCTGCTGCTGCTATGAGCCTTACAGTGACAGGCAGCTGTCAAACGCAATCATTCATATCCGATCAGTGTTTGACAGCTGCCTGTTGCTGCCAGGCTCACAGCAGCAGCAGGGACATGGGTGAGGATACAGCAGCATTGGAGATGAACTGCAGGGGAAAGACCTGACCATTTGATCATGTGATCCGTCACCTCTCCTTGTCAGTGTGAGGTCACACAGAGGGGCTGCTGCAGTCAACATATTTTTCATTCTGTACTGAGTAAGTAATTTTATTTTACTTTTTATTAGAGATGGGCGGGCTCGGTTCTCCGAGATCCGAACCCACCCGAACTTTGCCTATCCGAGTACTGTCCCTTCAGAATCGAAATTGAGGCAAAACGTCATTGTGACGTCGTCGGATCTCGGAGCTCGGTTATCGCAATATTTAAAATGCATAAAAACCCGCCTCAACAGCAATCCATCGCCATTTGACAGAGGGAGAGAGCAGGGTTAGGTCACAGGCTGTATTAGAGCAGGGACAGAGCAATAATTGTAAACCTTATTCTTTGTATTATTATTTCAATTCTATTCTATTCAATTCTATTATCATTACCAATTCTATTAGCAATTGTTAGAGCAGGAAGAGAGGATAGAGGATGCATTTTTTTTCAATATTTTGCACTACAAGTGCTTTTGGGTGTCCCATATTCCCCAGTGTGAAACAATAATTTTTCTGGCTGCCAAAAGTCATATTTAACAGCATTATCTATACAATATTTTGCACTACAAGTGCTTTTGGGTGTCCCATATTTCCCAGTGTGAAACAAAAATTTTTCTGGCTGCAGAAAGTCATATTTAACAGCAGTATATATACAATATTTTGCACTACAAGTGCTTTGGCCTCATTAAAATGGATTCAAAGCAGTCCACATATGAGCAGGATCAGCAAGCAGGTGCTGGCACCAGCCCTGATGGTAGTGTTCCCAGTATGTCATCTGGTAAAGCCTATGTAAAAGTACATAGTCTTTTTAAATCAGGGAAAAAAAACACACACCCAAAAAAATGTTACCGTATTGAAGCGAAAAAGAAGTGTAACTGAGGAAAAGTTAACTGCCAAAAAAAACACACGTAGTGGCAAAGAAAGAATGAGGCCTTCGCCTTTCTCTATTAGTGGCAGATCAAGAAATGTTACTGAGCCTTCTTCTTGTACGGTCACTCGTGACCAAACAAGACCAATTAATTTGGAGTCTAAAAGTGGTGCACAACTACTGTTACGCGTGAAAGGTGAGCTGCAAGAAAACAGTAAGGCATTAGAGGATAATGTATGCTCAGAATCAGAAATGACACCAATCCCTGTGGAGAGTCCATCCACCAGTGGTATGTGTAATCGTGAGCTATCTGTTAGTGTACCCATAAAGAATGGCCCTTTCAGCAGTTCTGCTTATGTCTGCCTTAACACCCAGAGTGTAACCGGTGATACATCAATTGAGAATGCCACTTTGGAATTAGAAGAGGATGAGGGGGATATTTGTGTAGGCGACGAGGGCAGTAATGATGATGTTGATGAGGATGATGCAGACAGATACCAAATTGCCTTTCTCAATTTCTATTTATATTCTACAGTCTATAATGGCTGAATAGTTTTCGATTTTACTTCTAGTGGAGAGGGGGTCTGATGCAGACAGGTACCAAACTGCCTTTGTCCATTTCTTTTATATTCTAATTCTACAGTCTATGCAGGCTGCTATTTTTCTATTTAATTACAAGTGGAGGGGGGGAGGCGTCATCGGCAGCCACCAAACTACGTTGGTACATTTATTTTTTTATATTGTTCAGTCTTTGCAGGCTGCTTTTTTTCTACTTAACTACAAGTGGAAGGGGAAGGGGCGTCATAGACAGCCACCAAACTGCCTTGGTCCATTTATTTTTATGTCGTTCAGTCTCTGCAGGCTGCTTTTTTCTATTTAACTACAAGTGGAGGGTGAAGGGGCTATAGAGACTGACACCAAACTGCCTTTGTCCATTTATATTTATATTCTACAGTCTATAACGGCTGAATAGTTTTCTATTTTACTAGTAGTGGAGAGAGGGTCTGATGCAAACAGATACCAAACTGCCTTTGTCCATTTCTATTTAACATACAGTCAATGCAGGCTGATTTTTTTCTATTTAACTACAAGTGGAGGGTGTAATATACACCCAAAGACGATGGCTACATTGCCAATAGTCAAAGATGGAGGGGGAAGACAGCCAGGTTTGTCTGTATAATTTGCAGGCAAGTGTTAGAATTAAAGACGGCCTACCAGGGATTAAACTGTTTTTTCATAATTTATTAGCTTTAGAATTACCTCACCTATCCAATAAATTGGTGGAACACTAAATTAGGTTATTTTAGAACAATTTTTTTTTATTTTTTTCAAAAATAGCAAAACAAAACCAAACAAAACCAAAACCAAAACACGCAAGGGTGGTTTTGCCGAAACCAAAACCAAAACAAGAAGGTAATCCAGATCCAAAACCAAAACCAAATCACAGGGGTGAGTGAACATCTCTACTTTTTATAAATGTTCTATATCACACTTTAACTATGCCATTAATCTTTGTGCTGACATAAACACAGCCAACTCCCTGCGTCAACCTGTGCTTCTGACCTACCTGGCTGAAAAAGTGGGTGAGTCCAGATAGGTGTCAAAGGAGACGGGTAAGGTGCCAGGCTATGTTTTTTGTTGGCCAGATCCCAGGAATTTAGTGTAAAAGATATGGAGGGGCAAGAGTATGCCGTGGCAGGTCTACTGGATCTGGGAAGCCTTGGTAGGTGATGCACGGGGGCGACTGGTGACAAAGCATTTTCAATGTCCACCCACTTTTTCAAGCCTGGGTTAAGGTGCCAAGAAATGACAAAACTTAACTGAGTAGCCAGAAAGTATTCATGTATTAGCGGAAGGCCAAGGCCTCCAGCCTCTTTGGGCTTAGCCAGCATGGTCTTCCTTAATCTAGGTTTCTTTCCTTGCCATATAAACCGGTTACAGGTCGATTGGAGCGTTATTAAGATTTTGCGAGGGATTGGTACTGGGAGAGTTTGAAATAAATAAAGTAGGCGGGGAAGGATGTTCATCTTAATTACCTGAATTCTGCCTACCCAAGAGATGTACATGGGCTCCCATTTAGATAAGTCTTGTTGGATATTGGTTAGTAGAGGTAGATAGTTTGAATTGTAAAGACCAGAAAAGTGTTTAGTGATATTTATCCCCAAATATCTTATTGAATGAGGCCGCCATTGAAATGTAAAAGACTGTTGGAGAGCTTCTCTGGTGGTACGAGAAATATGAAGTGGTAATGCCTCAGACTTAGAGTCATTGATTTTGTAGCCCGATAGCTTACCAAAATGTTCTAGTTCTAACATTAAATTTGAAAGCGAAACCATCGGGTTTGTCAATGTTAGTAATACATCGTCGGCAAAGAGGGAAATTTTATATTGTTCCGAAACCCAGGGAGATACCAGTTATGTCAGGATTGCAGGGTATTTTGGCTGCTAGAGGTTCAATGCATAGAGCAAACAGTAGGGAGGACAGCGGGCAGCCTTGTCTTGTGCCATTGTGTAGTTGGAAATGACTGGAAACCTGGCCGTTAGTCATAACCCGTGAGGTGGGATTAGAGTATAATGCCAAAATGGCTTATAAAAAATGTCCTCGGAAACCAAAAGCCTTTAACGCGGAGAACATAAAGGGCCAGGAAACCCTGTCGAATGCTTTCTCCGCGTCTAAAGCCAAAAGTAGCGAGGGGAGTTTGTTTGAATTGACATGATGAATTAAATCAATTACTCTGCGAGTGTTATCCGGGGCCTGTCTATTAGGAATAAATCCCACCTGATCTGGGTCTATGAGGTCGGCCAAGACTTCATTCATTCTGTTAGCTAGGATTTTGGTGAAGAGTTTCACGTCAGTGTTGAGGAGGGAAATAGGGCGATAATTTGCGCAAACGGTGTGGTCTTTTCCCGGTTTAGGTAAAACTATGAAAGTAGACGAGGTTGAGTCGGGGTGAAAAGTGTCCCCCCGTAGTATCGCATTAAATAGAGTAGATAGTTTGGGAAGTAATTTGGGGGCAAATGTTTTGTAATAGGCCATAATGAAGCCATCTGGGCCTGGTGATTTAGAAGGTTTCTGCGAGCTGAGGGAACATTTAACCTCTTCTTCGGTTATTTCCGCAGACAACTCCTCCGCTTTGGACGTACTTAAAGTTGGAAGGTGACAAGAATGTAAGTAATTGACTAAGTCAGGATTACTCAAGTTGGCCTCCCCCTGAGTTGGAAGGTTGTACAAGGCTTCGTAAAAGGAAGAAAAGTTTTATTGATAACCCGTGGGTCGTGTGACAGGTTGCCCTTTGAATCACGGATACCGCTAATTGTTTGAGAGGCCCTTTTGACTTTAAGACTATTTGCCAACAATGAATCTGCTTTATTACCTTTTTCGTAGAACCTCTGTCCTACCCAATGGAGGCTTTTTTCTGTCTTTTCGGCTATAAGATGGCTAAGCTCCCCTCGCGCTTTAGTTAATTGGGTTAACAACTGGGCGGAATGTGTTTGTTTATGTTGTGTTTCGAGAGCGAGGATCTGCGAAGAAAGTAATTCAATCTGAGCCAACCGTTTTTTTTTACGGTTTGCTGCAAATTTGATAATCTCCCCCCGGATAACTGATTTGTGTGCCTGCCATGTGGTGGAAAAGCTTACATCCTCAGTGGTATTAATCTCAAAATATTCATCCAACTTATCATTCAAAAGGTTCTGAAAGTGAGGGAGCCTAAGAAGGGCTCCGTTCAGTTTCCATGTTGCCCCCACTCTTCCGGTGGACGCAAAATCAAAAGTAGCCTTGGTTGCCCAGTGGTCAGACCAAGGGTTAGAAAGAATATCTGCTGAGATCAATGATGACATAAGATGTGGGCAGCAAAGAATCATATCAATTCTCGAGTATGAATTGTGGGGGTGAGAGTAAAATGTATAATCTCTTGCAGAGGGGAATGTGGCCCGCCAAGAATCAAACAGACCTGCCTCTACAATATGTTTGTTTAAGGATTTAGAACCAGGTGTATGTGCCCGCGAAAGTGGCCCGGTTGAGTGATCTAGAGTTTGGGAAAGAATTGTGTTAAAGTCACCTCCCAACAACACCCTACCGGAGCGGTGGGAGTAAAGTTCCCGAAAAATAGTATGAAAAAAATTAGAGTGACCCGTGCTAGGGGCGTAAATTGTCACTAAAGTTATCAGGATAGGCCCAATCTTACCCAATATAATGAGGTAGCGACCCTCTGCGTCCGCAATGGTCTTGGACACCACAAGGGGAACTGAAATATGTATCATAATCGCTACCACATGGCGTTTGGAGGTGTAGTTTGCATAATAGACCGTGGGGTACTTCTTAGAGGACAGCGAGGAGTGGTGATCCTTCTTAAAGTGAGTTTCCTGCAAGTATACAATATCAGCATGACATTTGTTAATATAGGAGTGCAAATATGACCTCTTTTGAGGGGTATTCAATCCCTTGACGTTCATAGATAAAACAGTAAGAGGCATTTTTGTAGCAAAAAATTAGGTACAGAGTAATATGAATAAGGTGGTAGCTTAAGTAGAGTAAACCTAGGGAGTGGATCAGAATGGGGAGGAAGGGAAGAAGGATAGGAGAATTTACAAGACGGGGGAGGGGGGGATAGGGGAAAGCAGTCAGAGGTTCCCTGGTGTGGGAAGTCTGCTACTTGTTAGGAGCCCCAAGGAGGGAAGGCTCGAGTTCGGAACTGGTAACCGCTCTCAAGGCGGACGAAAAAGTGCTATCTATTAATTCGTACTGACTATGGCGGTTCCTTTGTGTTGTGGGGGAGTGGCACTGGCCTTAGATGGCCACCACCATCCAGAGCATTTAAATATAAGATAAAAAAAAGAATAACATTGTGACTATTAGGGTCAAGTAAGTATAAATACAAAAAACACCGCAAACTCAACAAAGGTTAACTTATTCAAGTAAGAGAAGAAAGAGTATGCTCGCCCTCTGGAATGAAAGATGCCCAGCGGACACTGCCGAACCTACAGCTATATTAGGGAATTTCTCCAGGTAGAGTAGGGAGGGAATGACACCTCCCCCCCTCCAAGCCCTCAGATTACCTTACTGCCAACAGGAAATTCCAAACCAGGGTGCGTGGGCAAAAGACATCCTAGACAAGTACAAAAGCATTAGAATGTATTGACTCCCTTATAGGGAACTTTCTGACTATGCATTATAATTTAACACTGGAGCAAAAGAAATAAGGAAAATATATGCCTCTTGAGGCACTACCTGAGAGTAGTTATTCTAGGAAAGAAAGACATGTTAACACATAATATTTATCAAAAGTCAGGCAGGCTGTGAGTTTGGTTTCATTCTCAGGAGCTGGACCCGCAGGAGCTCGGATCTGAAGTTGGCGTAAGAAATAGCGGCCTTCTTCCAAAGATCTGATGGACACTGATCAACCCTCCGACAGCACCACCAAGCGAAAGGGGAATCCCCATCGGTATTTGTAATCTTGGTCCCTTAGAGCGACTGTGAAGATCCCTCCTCTTAGCGACCGTAGATGGAGCTAAGTCCTGAAAAATTTGTAACTTGGAGCCTTCAAAGAAGATGAAGTTTGAGTTCCTGGTGCTCATTGTGATCTTTTCCTTAATTTTAAAAGAAAGAAACTTCAGGATGACATCTTTGGGAGGGGATGAGTCTTTAGGTTTGGGCCGAAGGGCTCTGTGAGCCCTCTCTATCTGAATCTGGGACTCAGAAAGGGAGGGCACCAGGTGGAAAAAGAGACGGATGAAATAGGGCTCCAATGAATGAGCATCAATGTCCTCAGGGATATGCCGAATACGGAGATTGTTTCTTCTCTCCCGGTTTTCGAAGTCCTCGTTCTTGTCTCGTAAGAATTGGAGCTCCCTGCTGAGGTATTCCAAGTCTTGGTTGGTTTCACTTTGGAAGGTCTTACATTGTGTCTGGGACTGTCTCAGGTCAGAAATATCTTTTTTCAGTTCCCCCACTGTCTTCTGAAATTCAGCTGTGAGAGATTGTTTAAGATCTACCAGGAGGGAGCGAATGTCTGATATTTCTTTCCTTGTTGCCAGAGCATCTTCCACTTCCATGTCCTCTTCCCGAGATGACCCATTTCTCGAGGGGCCGGCCGTGGTTGGTTTGTCTTGTCTAGAAAAGTGCTGGGTAATTTCAGCATTTTGCCCTCTTTTAATTTTGGAGGCGTATTTACTCATGATTAAAGAGAGGATGGAAATAAAGAGTTGCTTGTGTATAGGAAGTGCTTGCCCTTTTAGTAATGCTCTGGACGATTGCAACCCCAGGGTTTACATCCTCAGAAAAGTGAAAGTCACAGGAAGAAACCTGTTATTTTTACATTAAAGATAAAAGCTTATGTGAGCAGGGCTCGTAGGCTAGCAGAGCACGGAAATATCGGACTTTAGCTACTGTGAAGCACCAGTATACTTCTGCCGGTAAAGTCTTACAGAGGCTGCTATCTGCAGAGTGGTACAAGGGCAGCTGTCAATGCCTAAACTCTTCACCCCCTGTTCTTGCCGGTCAGAACGTACAGGGCCCGACACTTACCTGAGACTCCCATCTAGCGACAGTTCCAGTAGTGTGGGTCCGTGTCTGATGACAGTGCAACAAGTCCAGTCAGTAAGGGTCTGCCTCCCTCTGGGTGCCGCTCAGGTTGATTAGATCCTCGGGGGCTATATTTGGCACCTCAAATGAATACAGGGCTCCCCCCAATCCCCTCCTCCCACTAGGGATGTTCTCTTTATCCCACTGGGGGTCTCCAGCCTATGTTGCAGAGATCGCGGGAACCACCGGGTGATCACCCCTCAGGGCTGCTAGCGCTGGTCTTGTGGCCTCCCTCGGCACCAGCCCTCCGTCACACACCTTCAGCTGCCAACGAGTGCCCGAGAGCGGGGAGAGACCAGGGGGAAAGGAGAGCCCCAAGTATGTCCGTCGAGGGTCCGGCGGGAAGAGACTGCTCCAGCACGGTGATGACTTCCGGCGGGGTCCGCTAATCGATGCCGCGGCTTTACAGCCCTTTCTAGGCCTCCGGAGATCCGGCCGAGCTGGGCACCTGCGAGGCTCTCCAAAGCAGAGTTAGGTTGCAGCGGAAGGTACCCACCACTGATGGTGTTATATTTGAGGCCAAATGAGACCTTGGGTGCAATCAGGGAGACTTATAAAATCATAAGTTCCACGGAGCCCTTCACTAGCGTGTCCTACCGAGATGGCTGCCAAGCCACGCCCCCTCTGAAAGTTATAACTTGTAGTATACCTACAATCATTACACAGTAAAAGCAGTCCCAGGTCTCCCATGGCTGCTAGTGCTTGGGAAAGACTTGCCTTTAAGCATAGCATTTAATCATGTTAGGACTGGCCAGATTGGGAAAACTTTGGCGTGAATTGGTCAGCTTAACATATATTGCAATATGTGGAACTAACATTCCCTGTTTTTAATATAGAACATTATTCAGTACAGCATTAATTATGTGTTTGGAGAGTGCATAGTATCCCTGTTTTTCTGTTTATACAATGTGGGCAACCCCCTCTTGCACCCCAGTCTGTACATGGTGAGTGCAGAGGATCTATGTCTGTCTTTGTTTATACAATGTAAGTCCCATCACTCTTGTACCCCATTCTTTACATTAATTAATTCCAACTTGTGTCAGGTGAGTCACAGGTCTCCCATGGCTGCTAGTGCTTGGGAAAGACTTGCCTTTAAAAGCTGTGTGCAGGAAAGCCTTAAGCCCAGATAAAATAGCATAGCATTTGATCATGTTAGGACTGACCAGATTGGGAAGACTTTGGCGTGAGTTGGTCAGCTTAACATATATTGAAATATGTGGAACTAACATTCCCTGTTTTTAATATAGAGCAGTATTCAGTACAGCATTAATTCTGTGTTTGGAGAGTGCAGAATATCCCTGTTTTACAGTAAAAGCAATAACTGTCCTTAATGGGCTTTTTCAGATTTTAGAAATGAAAAGTTCACTTCTAGTACTGTAAAATTACTAAATTACCCCCGCAGTGGGTGATGGGAACAATCATAATGCAATGCGCATCAAATTACGTCATCTAGGCCCTGCCCACTTCAGAAAAGGAGGTGACCTAATCAGCCTGGCGTCCGGGAGGACTCTTTAAAATCCGTGAGTATCCAGGACATTCTGGGAGAGTAAGCAAGTATGCTTTGTTCTATTTATTGATGCCTCAAATGTACATTTTCAATTACGTGCACCTCACCAAACATTCCTTATGTAATTATTGTTTTCATTTCACTTTCTGGCAACTTGAATTGTACACATTCTCCTGCAAGTTC
This sequence comes from Mixophyes fleayi, assembly GCF_038048845.1. NCBI lineage: Eukaryota > Metazoa > Chordata > Amphibia > Anura > Limnodynastidae > Mixophyes > Mixophyes fleayi. Next base: position 141,504,118 of record NC_134406.1, on the reverse strand, counting down.
CACTAAATACGTTCTTTTATATTTTTCTCTTCCTACTTTTCTATCTTCCATCTGTGTTTTTTACTTAAAATCCTTTGGTTATTTGCCCTTGGATATGACACAGAACTGCCCTGTGGATACTACTGTATACAAAACACAAAAAGGGCAGAGGAAGCCACAAAGATAATGCCACATATTGAGTAAATGTTGCAGGGGGGCATGTACATACCTATGCATTAAAGTTGCATCTAGGTTGGAAACCCTTTAAGTATGTAATCAACCAATTCAAATCACACTGATCAAAGAGCAGGTAATGCCAATTAATGACATGAATCTTCCTCATTATTATCACCATTTATTTATTTATATATTCGGTTTCTAAACTGAATTTATAGGATGACATTTTTGGGATGCACATTGTGACAGGGAGAGGTATAAACTGAAATAAATTTGAAAATATAAGAGAATCATTGTTCTCCAAAGTAAAAAGAAAGAAAAATGTAGTAAGGTATTAACCTTGATATATTCCCATGGTAAAGCTCTGGAAAATAAACATTGGTGTGTGTTAGGGGTCGTGTGAAGGAGGTTGGATTTTAAATTAAGGGCAAGATTTTTCCTACTGCTTAATACCCTGTAGTGGAAGGTGAGGGGGTGCTATAGCGTGAGTTGACAGGAGGTTGGGCATTTTTACATTTGCCCCAAAAACATAAGCTATCCAGGAACCCATCAGATTCACACTTGACCATAATTATCTCTGGTTTCAAAGGCAACAATACAGGCAGGTTCGTAGGACTGTAATGGGGAGTAAATTTGCTACAAGTTACACAAATTTGGAACAACAATGCTCACATGAACCAGATGCTAAGCTGGCACAGGTACAAATGATATGCTAAGTATTGGGACGGGAACACAGTGAGGAACTTGAAAAATATCTACTTTACATCAACACCAATAATCTGAACCTCCATTTTGCGGCTAATATCAGTAAGGAAAATGTTGAATTTCTAGATCTTGAAATCTACATAAAAGAGGGCAAACTCCATACAAAGATATACATGAAACTGATTGATAGAAATAACTACATCTCATCTTCCAGTAACCATCATAAACTGTGGCTGAACAACATCCCAAAGGGCCAGTTTATGAGGGTAGGGAGAAATTGCTCAGATCTCTCTGTTTTTGACTAACAGGCCATCGCTTTAAAATAAAAATTCAACAAAAGGAATTACAATAATTAGATTGTAGAAAAGGCACTCAAACAAACCAGGGCACTGGAGAGAGGCAGCCTGCTGAACTCAAACCCCCAAAACAAAAAGAACATATGAACAACACCAGTAATTAAATCCCGAGTTTCATCACAAAATTCAATAACTAATCAAAAGTAGTGGAAAATATAATAAAGAATCCCTGGCCTATCCTAATAAAAAAAATGAAAAACGTTGCAAAGTTATACCAGACAAACTAAATATAATTTATAGGAAAGTGGACAACTTGAGAAATAAAATGACTAACAGCGCTGTACCGCCTAATGTGGACCATAACAAAGAAACTTGGTTAGGGGAGCAAAAAAGGGCTACATCTACTGTAATTGTTGCCAGGCCTGTAAGAATACCAGGCACACAAACCTCAAAACTAGTCACGAGTTTTACATACAGAAGCACAGACAACTTTCAATATGAAGGAAAGAATCGCCTGTGAATCTTCAGGAGTTATCTGTTTACTGGAATGTTCCTGCGGACTACAATATGTTGGCTGGACCATTAAAAGTCTACGGATTAGGCTAGCATAACATATTAGAAAAATAAAGATTGAATATGAGGTGCACAGTGTCTCGTTACATTTTTCCCATCAACCCTTCCTTAACTAAAATTGTAGGCATTAAAAAATACACAAAATCAAGGAGAGGAGGAGACTATGTAGCCACCATCTTTAGGGAAAAAGCAAAATGGATATACAATCTAGAAACATTGCTATCCAAAGGCCTAAACTTTGATTTTGACCATGGCACCTTCCTAGAATCCTAACTTTCCACACTGTCACCCATGTTTTTACCAACCCCTAAATATTATGAAAGTGCCTTTCGTCCTGTATTCAGATCTAAAAGAGGTATTTCCTTTCTCTTTGGCCTGTCATTAAAGCGCGTCTTGGCATTCCATGCAATTTATGGTCGCATATCTCTAAAATAATACAAGTTGTGTGATGTATCTAAAATCACATGCCCTACATCACCTCATATTAACAGTACTGGATGTGGTATGTATTTTAAAACACTACTTAAAAATGGAGGCATCATTTTCTATACCATGTTCTGGTTTCTGTTGGGAGGTGGTTATTATGCTATTCCTACTGAGGCCTTTATTGCCCTTTTCTCATGTATTGATACTCTTGTCTCTCTGCCCAATATTATTTCAGCTGAGAATGATCTGCCACCCATCTCTCTTCTACACCCATTGCTCCTCCTCTTTTCTACACACCCATTAACTTTACCAATAAAACCAGACTCCTGAGGAGCTCATCTATTACACAGCAACATTTATTTCTTTCTTCCTGAACACAGATATTATAAATTACAGGCACCTGGATACTGTGCCACCTCACTGTCATTGAAATGATATGTGACCATCTCTTCCATATGATGTTGAGAATGCCTCTAGGGTGGATCTCTCTCCCTTTCCTACCATGCTGACCAATGAGGATGAAGTGGGCAGGCACTACCTGACTCCACCACTATAAAAGAACTGTCAGCTTCTTTCACTCTTACACCAACACTCACCAAACTCTCTACTATTTGATGAGATAATCTGTTCTCTCCTCATGAATGGTGCCGCCCCCACAACCACCATGGGGGCGGAGAAATAGAAAGTATATAGAACAAAGATGCAAGGGTGAGTGACAACTAACTTATGCATGGCTTTAACATTTCCACACAGTCTGCGATTATACAGAGACTGCATTTCTATAGGACCTGCACATTGCATAAATTGCATACCATAAGGAAATTGCAATTTACATTGCTAACAATATATGACTTTTTACATTGTTTTTACATGTAACAAGTAAATACCATATGTGCACAATTGTGTAATTCCCATCTGTTTGATTTTCCTTATTTTCAATAGACACATTGTTTCTAGATACATAGCCTCTCATACATTGCATGGTTTTGCCACCCCCTTATACACATCATCATCATTTGTTTATATAGCACCAGCAGATTCCATAGCGCTTTACAAATCTACTATGTTCCCCTATCTTGGGAGAACAGTTGTAGCAACCCTATCTAACACCTTAGCTGCCTATAATAGATCCTGTTGTGTTGGACCTTAGCACAACAGGAAATAGACCTATGACCTGCAAAGCTCATCTTATTCCATCCATAAAGACATGGGTGCTTGTCACAGAAATCACACAACATGCATCCTTGTTTCTGGACCTATACGACGTACATTGCTTAAATTATGTTCTTTTTAATTATTTTTTACATCTCTAAACTGTACTATAATAAGCTGAATGAATGTCACTCTAGTTGCATGAAGTTAACTATAGGGTGAAATAAGGAAGAATGCGTTTTTCCATTCAGTGTTGCCTGGGTCTCCTTAAATAATCATCTTAAAACAAATATGTTGTATATATATACTCCACTAAGAAAACTTAATCTGTCCCTAAAAAAACACAAAACTCGACTGAGTAGAATGTAAAAAACAGTTATTTCTGGTTTCCTAAATGGGAAATTTAGTCTGGATATTAATGTATAAAATGCCCTGGTCATTAAGAGTTTAAGGTAAGTGGTGATTTCTTTGTATATCTCTGTTTGACATAGTTCAGAAACTGTTGTTTTGCATATGGAACATGTGCTTAATGCTCTTATGTACATATTAATAAATGTATTTTTCTGTTTATTCAAATGGAAATAACTTATTGTTATTAAAATTTTCCTTTCAACCATCTACCTAAAATTAAATGAATAATATGTTCATTGGTTGAAGTAAACAGGAGCAAAATGTATTAGTTTTGATTATGTCGTAAATTGAACATAATCTTGTTAGCTAAACTTGTGTTTACTATAATGAAATTAATAGTAGCTATTTTATTAAACTTAATTATGCTTGTTAGTAATCATGTCCTATGAGGATTCCCACTGAGATGTGATGAATAAGAGACAGAACTGCTAAGGCTGGATACATGAAGAGCTATTGCAGCAGAGACAGCATGTAAAATAGAGTGAATTGATCTCTATGTGTGTGTGTATATATGTAATGCTGGAAGTGCTGTTGGCCACAAGAAAACATTTGGGGGTATATTTACTATGCAACGGTTCTGTAGAATCCTCGATTCCATATCGATTTGAAGACATTTTTTTTAAAACTGCACTTTTATTAAAGACAAAGCCCATTGGGATGTTGTTCAGCCACAGTTTATGATGGGAATCGGCAGTTCTACGGAACCGTTGCATAGTAATTATACCCCTTGGTCTTTTTAGTGTTCTGTGTGTACTTTCCCATAGAGGACTGTTGATACCAGTTGACATGAGGTCTCAGCTGCTTTCGGGTTATCCTTAGTGCACAGACATTGTGGGCCAAACTCAGGACACCTAAAATGTCATCGCCTCACTGCAGCTGTTTTTTGTGATAATTTTCTACTGTTTTAAATTGCACTCAATATGTGAACATTTTAGAATCACAATTCAGTTGTGTGTTGCATCTTCTTATGTGGCATTTTACCGGTTGACATTCATACTAACTTACCACAGATGTTGGTAAATGTAATACAATTAATATTTACAGCAATGTATATTTAATCTTGAACATTACTTTATTTAGTCATAGATTTTTATATCCTTTTTGTTACGACTCTGCCTATACTATTTATGTGGGAGCAGTACCTCAAATCCACCAGAGGTGCTGCTGTTCTGCCCCTGAACTTTACACCATGCCTGTAGGAGTTAATCCACTTTTCTGATTAGAACTGCACCTGTCTCACAGCTTCTAATACCTGCCTCAATCTGTGCTCTGTGCAGTTCATCATTTTTTTCTTTACCTGATGTTAGGAACTCCCAAGCCAGTACAATGAAACTCGGGGTCTGCTCTGAAGGCCCGGTGTTTGCTGGAGCCCCTAGTGGTGGGGACAGACTTGGCCGCGGGCCGACAGAGGGTCGAGTAACGTATACTGACTTAAGGAGAACCCAGTAAAGGGTGATTGGCGGACAGAAGCGGCCAGTAAAACCAAGGTCACAAGCACAGGTTCGAAATCCAAGGACAAGCGAAAGGTCAGGAGCACTAGTGGAGGAGCAGAATCCGGTTTTCAGGCAAATGGTCAGGGTCAGAAGCGTAGGTTCAGTGGTCCAGAAGCAAGCAAAGGTCATACACGGGAAGACAATCAAAGCTAATAATAACCAGGCTGAAGAGAACAAGCAGGCAGCAGAACTGAGGACAGGACGCTATAACCGGCAGTGAGACTGCAGACCTCACTGCCCTAAATACCAGCATCAGCCAATCAGAGCTTAGCTCTGATATCACATGAGCAGATTCTGATAACCACAAGTAATTAGCCGACAGGCTTGTCAGCGCTCCTGCGCATGCGCCCGGCTGTCCCCAGCTGCTGGAACGCAGCGCTACTCCTGCTAGTGTCGGCCGGGACACCTCCAAGAGGATGGTAAGATAGTACCCCCCCTTGAGGAGGGGTCAAGGAACCCTGACATCCAGGTTTCGTGGGAAACTTCTTGAAAAACTCTTTGATGAGCCTTCCAGCTTGGAGACGTCTGTGTGGTATCCACGATCGTTCCTCAGGGCCATAACCCTTCCAATGTACGAGGAATTGAACTTGGCCTTGAACCTTCCTTGAGTCAAGGATTTTTTCGACAAAATATTCGTGATCCCCGTTCACCATCAGAGGCCGGGGCCTCTTAGAGAGAGGCCGATTAAACTTGCTGGGAGCAGCAACTTTCTTCAGAAGGGAACAATGAAACGTAGAAGGTATTTTTAAGGAAGTTGGTAGTTTTAACCTAAATGCCACTGGATTAATTTTTTTTTCAATTGGAAACGGTCCAATGTATCGAGGCCCCAGCTTCCTGCAAGGTTTCCGCAACCTGATGTTTCGTGTGGATAACCAAACCCGATCCCCCACTTTCAATGAACATGGTTTACGATGGTGGTCAGCGAAGACCTTGGATTTTTGGGAGGCTTGACCTAATGCAGAATGCACCTTTTTCCAGACAGACCTCAACCTGGCAGTAAAAACCGGTGTTCCGGAATCCCCACAGGGAATGGCAGTAGAGAACGAGTTGGATTTCGGGTGAAACCCAAAGTTTCAGAAGAACGGGGATGTATGTATAGCGGAATTGCAGGAATTGTTGTACGCAAATTCTGCCCAGGGCAAGAGAGAGGACCAGTTGTAGTGGAATTTGGAAACGTAGATGCGTAGGAACTGTTCCAAAGCCTGGTTAGTCCTCTCTGTCTGTCCATTCGACTGCGGGTGATACACCAAGGACAGACTGATAGAGATCCCGATGGATTTACAAAAAGATCTCCAAAATCGGACAATAAACTGGGATCCTCGGTCTGAGACAATGTCTTCGGGAAGCCCATGGAGACGAAAAATATGTGCCAAAAACAAGGTGGCCAAGGTCCTGGCATCTGGTAACTTGGGCAAGGATATAAAATGTGCCATCTTACTGAACCGATCCACGACTACCCAAATGGTGTTATGTCCTGCGGATACTGGCAGGTCGACAATAAAATCCATCGAAAGATGGGTCCAAGGCCTGCTTGGAGCAGGCAAGGATAACAATAGACCAGAAGGATGGTTTCTAGCAGATTTATTTCTGGCACATTCAGGACAGGCACGAACGTAAGTCTCCACATCATCTGATAATGTGGGCCACCAAAGCCAGCGAGAAAAAACTTCGATAGTCCTACAAATTCCTGGATGACCAGCAGAGCGGTTGTTATGACCTTCCATGAGGACAGATTTCCTTAAGTGCACCGGGACAAATAACTTATTGACCGGTGTCTGAACTGGAGCGATTCTTTGGAAGTGTCGGATAGTGGCTCCTAGATCCTGGGTGAGTCCGAGAAGAATAGAAGTTGCAGAAACAATAGGCAACGGATCAGAAGACTGAGGATGATGGGCCAAAAAACTTCGGGACAAGGAATCGGCCTTAGTATTTTTCGAACCTGGACAGAATGTAATGATGAACCTAAATCTGGTGAGGAATAAAGCCCAGCGGGCCTGCCTGGGATTCCGAGTTTTAGCGGTCTGGATGTATTGGAGGTTTTTATGGTCCGTGAAGATGGTAATGGTATGTGCAGCTCCCTCTAACCAATGTCGCCATTCCTCCAATGCCAACTTAATGGCCAATAATTCACGATTTCCGATATCATAATTACATTCGGCAGGCAGGAATTTTCTAGAGAAAAAGGCACAGGGATGTAACTTTTTGCTCCGTGGGTCTTTCTGTGAGAGGATGGCACCAGCACCGACATCCGAAGCATACACCTCCACAATGAATGGAAGTTCTGGGTCAGGATGTCTCAGTACTGGAGCAGAAATGAAAGCAGCTTTGAGCGCTGAGAAACTTGCCAATGCTTCCGAAGACCACTTTGCTGGGTTAGCTCCTTTTCGGGTGAGGGCAGTGATAGGAGCCACTAACGAGGAAAATGAGCCGATAAACCTTCGGTAATAATTGGCGAACCCAAGGAATCTTTGGATCACCTTCAGGTTAGTAGGGAGGACCCAATCTTGGATTGCCTGAACTTTGGCAGGGTCCATTGCGAATCCTGATGAGGATATGATGTACCCCAGGAACACCACTGTGGACACCTCGAATTCGCATTTCTCCCGTTTAGCATATAGATGATGTTCCCGCAATTTCAATAAAACCTGACGGACATGCTGATGATGCTGAGGTAAGGATTCGGAATAGATTAAAATGTCATCCAAATAAACAACAACTGTTTTTCCCAGGAACTCTCGTAGAACATTGTTGATCAGGTCCTGAAAGACCGCCGGAGCGTTGCATAGCCCGAATGTCATTACGAGATATTCGTAATGTCCCGACTGAGTATTGAAGGCGGTCTTCCACTCATCCCCCTTATTGATTCGGATAAGATTGTAAGCCCCTCGAAGGTCAATCTTCGAAAATATAGTGGCTTTTTTCAATTGATCGAACCGAAATCAACGGTAAAGGATACATATTCTTAATCGTGATGTTATTCAGTCCACGGAAATCAATGCAAGGTCTAAGACTGCCATCTTTTTTTAAACGAAAAAACAACCTGCACCTACGGGAGATTTACAAGGACGAATGAATCCTTTCTTCAGGTTTTCCTCTACGTATAGCTCCATGGCCTGGGTTTCAGGGATGGACAAAGAGTATAAACACCCTTTGGGCAACTTGGAACCTGGTACTAAATCAATTGCGCAGTCATATTTTCGGTGTGGTGGAAGTGAATCAGCTTTCTTTTTGCAGAACACATCACTGAAGTCCTGGTTGGGTACCGGCAACAATTCTGGACTAGGCCGTAGGATTCTAAGCGGCAAGGTCAAGCAAGACGTAGAGCACCCGGGACTCCAACGGATAATTTCTCCTCTTCTCCAGTCAATAAGGGGGTTATAACTGCGAAGCCAAGGATACCCCAGAATCATCGGAGCAGAGGGACAGGTAATAAGGTAGAAGGAGAGTTCCTCCGTATGGAGAGCTCCTATAGACAACCGAACCGTTGGAGTCCTAGCGAGAATTCTTCCCCCAGGCAAGGGGTTACCATCCAACCCACAGGTGGTGATACTTGATCCTAGCTTGATATCCAGAATATCGAACGTCAGAGCCAAATGTATGTCCAGGAAGTTACCGGCCGCACCACTATCAAGAAAAGCCGTCAGATCCATGGATTTCCCATGGAAGGCTAAACGCCCAGGAACTAATAAGGAATTTTCCGAAGAGATAATTTGAAGACCTAAGCGCACCTCTTCACCTGCACTTAGGCTTTGGAGTTTCCCGGCTTATTGGGACAAGAACGTACTAAGTGGTCAGGTTGACCACAATACATACAAAGGCCCAGCGAGCGTCTTCTGGAGCGTTCTTCCGGAGGCAAGCGGTAAGCGTCCAACTGCATGGGCTCAGAGGAATCAGGCAAAGTGGTACGGGAGCTAAAGGATATATCAATAGGTATAGAGGATTCCCGTTCAGTCCTCCTTTCTCTGATCCGACGATCAATTTTGATGACGAGTTGCATCAACTCCTCAAGTGAGTTGGATACCAGATACTGGACTAAGGAATCCTTAATCTGCTCGGTAAGCCCTAAGCGAAATTGACTTTGCAGTGCTGGATCATTCCAGGCACTATCTGTGGACCACCGCCGGATTTCCGCACAATATTCTTCAGCAGAGCGACGTCCTTGCCTTAATGCTCGGAGATGGGACTCAGCTGAGGCCACCCTGTCCGGGTCATCGTACAATAACCCCAAAGCTTGGAAAAAGGCATCAACGGTCTGCATGGCTGGACTTGTTAAAGGCAAGGAAAAGGCCCAAGACTGAGGGTCGCCCTGCAGTAGAGAGATGATGATCCCTACCCTTTGCTGTTCAGAACCGGAGGAGCGGGGTCTCAGTCGGAAGTACAACCTGCAACTTTCCTTAAAATTGCGGAAAGCTGACCTGTTTCCAGAGAACCGGTCTGGCAAGTTTAATTTTGGGTTCTGGAGTGTTTCCAGCGGGAGCTTGCTGAAGCTGCAGGTTTCTGGAAGCCTCCTCTTGGGCTGCCAACCGCTGGGATAGATTCTGCATGACTTGGGAAACCGTCTGTATCTGGTTCGCCAGGATCTGGGCTGGAGACAGATTCGGTTCGTCGTTGTCCATGGCCGTAAAATACCAATCTTCCTCGGCCGGTTATAATGTTAGGAACTCGCAAGCCAGTACAATGAAACTCTGGGTCTACTCTGAAGGCCCGGTGTTCGCTGGAGCCCCTAGTGGTGGGGACAGACTTGGCCGCGGGCCGACAGAGGGTCGAGTAACATATACTGACTTAAGGAGAACCCAGGAGAAGAGTGATTGGCGGACAGAAGCGGCCAGTAAAACCAAGGTCAGAGGTCACAAGCACAGGTTCGAAATCCAAGGACAAGCGAAAGGTCAGGAGCACTAGTGGAGGAGCAGAATCCGGTTTTCAGGCAAATGGTCAGGGTCAGAAGCGTAGGTTCAGTGGTCCAGAAGAAAGCAAAGGTCATACACGGGAAGACAATCAAAGCTAATAATAACCAGGCTGAGAGAGAACAAGCAGGCAGCAGAACTGAGGACAGGACGCTATAACCGGCAGTGAGGCTGCAGACATCACTGCCTTAAATACCAGCATCAGCCAATCAGAGCTTAGCTCTGATATCACATGAGCAGATTCTGATAACCACAAGTAATTAGCCCACAGGCTTGTCAGAGCTCCTGCGCATGCGCCCGGCTGTCCCCAGCTGCCGGGACGCAGCGCTACTCCTGCTAGTGTCCGGCCGTTGCCTTGGCAATGGCCGGGAGGTTTCAGGAAATGACGTCCCGGTCGCCATAGCGACGGCCGGGACGCCTCCAAGAGGAAGGTAGGAGTCGCGGCGGTGCCCGCGGCCGCCGCGACTGCTGACACTTCGCTGCTGCTTGTCTACTGTTTATCCCTGTTCCAGTTTTGCTTTGCTGCTGTCTGATCTCCTGTTGTAACCCTCTGCCTGATTACTGGACTATGCTCACTTGCTTGTGACCCTAACCTCTGCCTGGCTATTGAATTCTGCTTGAACTCTTGTTGCCCTGACCTTTGCCTGTTCACTGGATTCAGCTAGTCCGTCTGCTTCCCTGGACTGCCTCGTGCCTCTGGCAACCTGGAATCCTGACCCCTGCTTCCTTAGTCTGGAGCCTCATGCCTCCTGGCAATTGGGTAACTCATTATGCTTGTCCCTGCATTTAAACTGTATATGTCATTGCTTGGAACCTGTTGCTTCTGTGGACTATTCCTGCCATTCATCACACCTGTTTATATTCAATATACGTGTTCCTGCATTTAAACTGTAGTTGTTGCTTCTGTGGACTATTCCTGCTATTCATCACACCTATTCATAATTGTGTATTGGAGTATACCTGTTTATTCTGCTACCTGAAATCTGCATATTCCATTAACTCCTTCTCTACATATTTTGCCTAAATAAAGACACTTGGTTTTTCTACTGCTATTGCTGTGTCCTGAATTCTCTAGGAATCATAACACTTTTAATGTTTTTATATACACCTAAGATGCATGTACAGGTTCGCTGTTGGCTCTTAACAAGAGTGATTTTCTCTTATTGATCCTTTCTCTGACATCAAAGCGCTAAGTAGTGTGCTAAGCAAGTATTGAAGAAAATTGACTTTCTGGAAGACTAAAAGTAATATTCAATGAAATATATAAGCTTGGCATACATGAAAAAATATAGACCTAAATGCAGCCTTCCCTCTTTATAGCCCATCTACAACTCTCACTTAGCATCAGCTATATTATTTGTGCAAAAATATATCCCCACATTCTCATTCATCTCAAGACAAGAGATTTAGAAACATTGCAAAAAGAAAAGGACAATTATTTTTAATTTTTGTGGCATACATTCCTCGGATGTCACTTATTATCATCTGATATCATATAAAAGTGCATGAGTAAAATTTATAATCTTTAAACTCTACACTTTCAAAAGGGTATATTTCTGTCAAACTAAGATATCAGATTGCCGATGGCAAGGCTTATGATATATACAGATAAAAACCCTTTGTTATCTCTGACATTCCTGGCGAGATAAAAAGTATTTGCAGTCAATTAAGTCATCTTACTCACCCACAAATTATATATATATATATATATATATATATATATATATATATATATATATATAAATTCATTAAAAAAAATCATCTGGAAATTATACTTAATTAAAATTGGGTTTTTTTCTGTGCCTATTTTTAGTCTTATTTGGACATTTAAAAGATAGACAATAACAATTAAATTAAATGATATATCCACTTTTTTATTATGTATTTAAAATGGTCACAAACGGTCTTTTACAAATACAAAATCCAATATGCATCCATTCGATATATTCTCTAGATGAGTATATATAGCCCTAAGGGTCTATTTATGAAACTGAGATAGCCCAGAAATCCAGAGAAAACAGCTGTTTTCTCCAGAGAGGGCTATTGCAGCTCTTCTTTTAATTTAAAGCTTTTATCACCTCAATAATAGACCCCTTAATGTGTATCTTTTATACAGTGCTTTCAATTTAGAACTGTCACTCACTGGAGTGTGAGTGCCTCCACTCTGGTATGTGGTTCCCCATCTTTCCCGCTTACATCTGTGTTGAACCGCGGCCGTCCGCCATCCTGTCGCACTGCGCATGCGCAGGTCCCTTTAACAACTACACCTGACCACTAATGTGATTGATGGATCAATCACCTCACACTACTTAAGGCACCTGCAGCCTTAGGTAGTGGCCTGATCTTGGAGTCTCATTCCCAGTGATTCTCTATAGGTGTTCGGGTGAGCTACTCGTGTCTGCAGTTTCCAAGCTGCTTCCAGCTCTACTCGTGTCTGCAGTTTCCAAGCTGCTTCCAGCTCTACTCGTGTCTGCAGTTTCCAAGCTGCTTCCAGCTCTACTCATCGGCGGTTCCCATACCCGCTACAGCGTGTCTACTCAGCTGATCGTCTGCAGTTTCCAAGCTGCTTCCTGCTCTACTCACCGGCGGTACCCATACCCGCTACAGCGTGTCTACTCAGCTGATCGTCTGCAGTTTCCAAGCTGCTTCCTGCTCTACTCACCGGCGGTTCCCATACCCGCTACAGCGTGTCTACTCAGCTGATCGCTTCTTCAGCATCCCAGCTGATTCCTGCTCTACTTGGTATGCATAACCACTACTGACTATTATTGTTTACTTGCATATCTATTGAACTATAAGTGTCTACTGCACTAAGGTACAGTTACCTATGATAGACTTCTCACTCAGCCACGGTATGCTCTCATCATATTGACTTTGTTGTTACTTGCATATCCGCGCTGACCCGCTTCTCCACGCTGCAGAGCCAGCTACTATATTGACAGACTATTCATTGTACTTACCTACTTGTGTTGTACAAAACTCCTTTCTACTCGCGCTGTTTCCACACAGCTACAGTTTGCCGTTTCCACACCACTCTCCTGCACCTGGACAAGTCCTCATTCCTCCTCACAGCAGTGGTACAACTTGCTACACGCAGACCACTGACTTCCCTGCTACCTACCAGCACCTGGACAAGTCCTCCTATCACAGCAGTGGTACAACTTGCTATACGCAGACCACTGACTCTCCTGCTAGCTACCTACACCTGGACATTCCTCATCACAGCGGTGGTACAACTTGCTATACGCAGACCACCGACTACCCCGCTACCTACCTGCACCAGTACAACTCTTCCCATCACAGCGGTGGTACAACTTGCTATACGCAGACCACGACTACCCTACTACCTACCTGCACCAGGACAACCTCCTCATCACTACAGTGGTACAACTTTCTGTACGCAGACCACTGACTCCTCCACGAGCTACCTTCACCTACTCACGTCCTCTCATCTCGTCTGAAGCTATATCGCTTCTTCTCTACAGTTCCAAGTCGCTGACCTTCCACCATCAACAGCTGCAAGTCATTGACTTCATAAGACATTCTCTACTTTCCTGCTGTTATCTTCATTCCAATCATTCACCTAACTGCCCTGAGGTCCGTGGTCAACACCGCCCCTCTGTCAGTTATAACATCAGGTGAAACTCGGGTATAAACTCCTAGTGCCCGCGACAAGAACGTTTAGACATATGGGCCCCTATTTATTATTTAATACATTTTTAACACTATTCCTTTCAATCCTTATTGTAAAGATACGGATTGAAATATTGTGTGTATTTATTAAAAATATTCCACAGGAACAGCAGTCATGGATAGTCCAGATACTGAGGAGCAAGGTTCAAAACTTCAGGCCACCCAACTTATGTACTATGCATTGTCGCTTGTCAGAAGGGCACAAGAACATGTCATTCTCTATCTCATGCAACTGAGGAGTGTTTGTTGAAATTTAAGGACACATCTGTACACACCCATTACCTCCATTATTATTTAAAACAAAGAAACATACTACTCCCCTCCTTACCTTGTTATGCATTATTCCCCCACCCCTCCCACTCCTTGCCACTTATGTCCCACACACCTCCCCTTGTCTTATATGTTCCCCACTATTTGACCCTTGTCATCTGTCCCCCCCCATCTTTCCTTCTTAACCACCACTACCTGGAGAAGGGTTTAGTCTTGCAGCAGCTCACACCACTGGCACTCAATTGCAGGTACAATATCTATCAACTATATTCTTGTTGTATATCTTTACTTATTTTCTGTAGACAAAATATAAAGAAAAACGGTAGAATTATGGGCTGTTAGAGGGGAGTTTGTACTAAATTAAGCTTTATAGACGTTATGCTTGCCACACACATACTTAGTATCAGATGGGTTTTTTTCAGACATCAGAAGGGCCTCTTTTATACAATGTAGGGCCATGGGTAGAAACCCTCAATGTGGTGAATGTCGAACCAACAGCCCATTCTAATTTTACATGCCTTATTGTAGATACCATATTGCCAAGGTTCCCTCGCACACACATCTTCCTCTTACCGAGTCCTCTCAGTACAGCTGGCAAACTATTGCAATGACGGTTGTGAGAGGAGAGATAGCGCAAACCACAGCTCATTAACCATTTTATATGAATAAAACAGGGCCCCAAAACTTTACTGTAAATGTGGGAGTAGCAATATAAGTAGGCATCATATTTGATGGCCTTTTTGTGCATCTTTACTTGAGGAGTTTGGTTGAGAGGAGCTCCACCACCATGCAGAGTATGTATATTTAGATCACACTAGTCCCTGGACTCAGATCAGGAAGTTGTGCAAATGTTTTGCCTCAACCACACAAACCTCCTACAACTTTATGAGCAGGTGAAAAATGATTTGCAGCCCTCATGCTCCAATGCAGTGTTTGGCCTGCACAAATTATTATGTGTTATACACTTTATGGATTCAATTCTGTGCTTCCAAATTGTAGGCATTACGCAACCAACATTTTCAGGCCAATTTTCTCAAGTGTTCAGAAGTTTTAATTGTGTTTCCAAGTGTTAAGCGATGAAAAATGTCCATGCTTGAGAGTCCCAAATAATTTGTATTTCTAAATGTCCATGCTTGAAAACAACTTCTTTTCTTCAGGTGACATTTTCTAATTACATGTTGATTGTAGTCTTCTTTTCTTCAGGACAGAAGGGCCCCCATAATTGTATTCCAAATCCAAATCCAAACATGCTTGATTAAAAAAAATAAACCCTGATTTAGATGCCGCAAACTTAGCTTCTATCTAATACAAGCTCTGATACACAATGCGCTTAGCACAGGTGCAAGGTATATGTATAGTCTAAGGGGTTTTCTCATGCTGTCATGGGAAAACCCCTTATACTATAAATAGATTTTGCGCCTGTGCTAATTTTAAAAATTATTTGGGACTCTCGAGCATGGGCATTTGGATATATAAATATTTATAGGACCCCATATAGGTAGAATAATGATTCATTATAGTTAGCACAAGAAGAATTAGTAAGAATGGATGAATCAATGTATTCATTGCTTTCTTCATGGAATAAGATCCATTAACGAATATGTCCCACCAATGATGTGACAATCCATTTTTTAATTCCATTCCACAATTGTCTGCTCATTCTGGTCATAGGTTTGTTTGTTTATTAACCAACTTAGTATCTGACCCAGGGTCCACGCCTGCCCTAGGATTCTTATAAATCCTACCACAAAAAGGATATACATTTTCATTCTGGTTTCTCGATGGTCATTGTCAATCTCTTGTTGCAGACTGTGCAGTTTTTTGGTTTTTGGTGCCAGGCTCAGACAGCAGTTCATGTGGTTAGGTTTAGCGAGGGATGTAGACCACTACATAGCCAACTGTGCAGACTGCAAGAATATGTTAGGGCAGGGCTGCAACAGTGACATTCGGACACAGGAGGGGAGAAGGCAGCATAGAAAGCAGAACATTGATGACTGTGTGATGCTACTCTCAGTAGTCCCTGTAGGAGATAGTGTGCAGCAGGATTCCTGCAAGAAGCCAGTCCATAAGCGGACGCAGGCTGCGAAAATGAGTAATCCCAGTGCAGAAGGGAACTGGGGAAGGGGGAGGCGTAGCCAGACAGGACCCCAGACAACCAGGGAAAGGCAGTCAGTAAGGCTCTTAGACAGCAGGGCTCAGAGTAGCTACTGGAGCAGAAGACCGAGACTTCCCGCAGAGGTTCTGGGAATTTATAGGTGCTGGCGGCTACAAGAATATAACAAGGTGCAGCAAGTGAACGCTGGAGGCTGCGCACAGCCCAGCAGGAAATTGGTTCATCTCGTGGGAGACCACATAAAACCTGCAGTAGTGTCTGCAGAAGAGACTGGGGCTCAAGTTTAAAAAGTAGGGGAGGAATGTGAGGAAACGGGGTGCTACTGGACTGAGAACTATGTAATCATCACCCGTTTCTCACGGTTTATTGTACTTTTTAATCCTTGGCCCAGTCTAAGTATATACACCAGAGCATTCGTGTATTATGTGTATTATTATTTCATGTTATTGGATACCTTTTGCCCATACTATTACCTGTGATATTGTATGTAGTATAAATATAAACAATATTGCCATACTGTGTGAAAATATCAGAACAACAGCAGTCATTTTGCTTGTGCTAGCTAATGTAATTACCATTTGTCTCAAATGTGTATTGTATGGGGTGCAGCTGAGATGAGGTTTGTAATCAGAACAATGTCTGAGTTAACTAGCTGGCAGCCCATGTTAATTAGCTAGGTCAACAGATAACCTGAGAGGTAATGAGGTTAGAACTTCTACTCATATGCAATGTGCCTCCACAGTAATATATTGGTTGAAATAGCATGGGCAAATGTATCAATATGTGTCAATATAAATGTAATTGTATCAAAAGGTATCACAGACTTATATTGTGTAACCCTGCTGATATAATGTGTCAAAAGTCTTATTGTTCCATGTAAGCGTGCCGTGCCATTCCTTGATGTACTATTGTAACCCCATGTGTAGTGTATCCAGCCAAAACAGGTAATTGAGTCAAGCCATTCTATTGTCTAATCAAGGTAACAGGGACAGTATGTCTAGCAGCTAAATTGTTGACTGGGAGGCCCCTTCTGTAAAGGGGAGGTTTGAGACATTTGACCCTACTTCCTGGGGACAGAGAAAATAATATAGGGGAGGAGAATGCCAAGAGAGCGAGGCTAGTTTGGAGGATCCTGGTGTAGAAGGATCAGTGAAAAGGACTCTGGGCCAGGCACTGTGGTGCCACTGGAGGGAACCCTACCAGGACAGGGTTGGTGTGAGCTAGTAACCCAGGCTAGGAGACACCACAACTGTTTTGCTAAACGGTAGTGGTAATATTGCTGGAGGATACATGCTACCATTTACCCTGTAACTTGTGAACGTCTTGTGGTGTTGTGCTGTCGTAATAAAGTCTTATTTTAGATATATCCTGGTCTACCCGAGTGAGTTGAATCCCACAGAGGGTAACTTCCATCCCAGCTAAGGGTGGTATCCTCACATTTGGTGGCAAGCAGTGGGATCACTCGGCCCGGTGTCACAAGAACCGGGAAGGCTGCAAAGGACGCAAGCGGTTGCGGTCCAAGAGCCTTGTAGGTACAGCACAGCACAGCACCAGCTACACAGCACCCAGAGGAAGCCTATCAGAGGAGTTGCAAGAAACGTGAATCATGAACAAGTATAACTCCCTAAAACTGGATGAACTCCGGGGATTATGCCGGACAAGGGAAATTGCTACTACCCAGTATGACTTCAGGCCACAACTAGTGAAAAAACTACACAAATGGGACCTGTGCCTACTCGATAATGCGGGCAGGAAGGAAATATCAGACGTCCCAGCAGTGGAAGCCACCCAAGTTGAGACTTATGTTGCAGAAATCCTGAAAGCCAAGGAGTAGTATAAGGACCAGGAGCAGCCAGTAAGGATTCAGGAGATTGCAGCTACAATACAAACATCCCCCACCCCAGGCCAGTCAGCAGTGCACAGTGGAAGCTATGACTATGGTCAGCTTCGTCAAGAGCTGCAGCATGTCCTTGGTCAGTGGATCCGGAGAAAAGGGCTTGAGCTGGTAAAAGCAGGGCTGACTGAGATATTTCCCAGCCTTCAGGATTGGGTGGCAAAGTGTAACCCACAGTCCTGGGAGAAAGTAGAAAAGGGGCAGAGTGAAGGCCCAAGGAGACCCAGCAGCCAAGGACAAGCAATACCACACTTGGGACAAGTCTGGAAGTGGTGCCATCGATGTGGATACTGGGGACATCTTCAACAGCAGTGTCCCAGGAAAGGAGGTCAATTAGACCAATTACCACCCACGGGGGTTGTTGGCAGGAGCCACCCCCGGAAAAACAAACACTACCACCCTGATGCGCCAGAGGCGAGAGGGGTAAAGCCCACTTGCAATGCTGTGGCTGACATGAGGCAAACAACAGGAGGACGCCTTTACAGGCACTTGAAACCTGTATGGGTGGATGGCAGAAAAGCCCAAGGATTTAGGGACTGTGGGGCAGCCATCACCCTGGTACGCCCCGAGTTGGTGGATTCAAGAAGAATTATCCCCAACAAGTACTTTAAAATTAGGATGGAGGATGGACGATGGGCAGAGATTCCAACAGCCCAAGTCCAGTTGCATTGGGGCCATTGTAACAACCTGGTGGAAGTTGGAGTTATGGCAGGAATGTCCAATGAGGTGATTTTGGGCAATGATTTGGGGCAAGACCTCAGGAATTATTTTGTTGGAAAAGCCCATAGAAAGGTGAGCCCCAGGCAGAAGAAGAACAACCACTTCTACACGCCAGTAACTAACGGGTATCAGCAACCTCTCTTTACCATCTCCGGGCCTCTGAGGGTGAGTAGCCAAGACCATCCTGAGGGGGGGTTAGTCCTGGGGGAGGAGGATAAATCTAGACTGCAAGAAGCCCAGCTACTAGATCCAGATCTAGAAGGGATGCGGGCACTAGCAGATATGTCGTATAAGACTGGGGTGGTAGAGGATTGTGCTTGGTTGGATGGGTTACTGTATACGGTGTCCAGCCCAAATCATAAGTACAGGTTGGTAGTCCCACCCGAATATCGGGATCGGTTTATAGCTCAGGCCCATGGGGAAGGGGGTACTGATCACCGAGGAAAAAGGAGAACACGTGCCAGGCTCAGACAGCAGTTCATGTGGTTAGGTTTAGCGAGGGATGTAGACCGCTACATAGCCAACTGTGCAGACTGCAAGAATATGTTAGGGCAGGGCTGCAACATTGACATTCGGACACAGGAGGGGAGAAGGCAGCATAGAAAGCAGGACATTGATGACTGCGTGATGTTACTCTCAGTAGTCCCTGTAGGAGATAGTGTGCAGCAGGATTCCTGCAAGAAGCCAGTCCATAAGCGGACGCAGGCTGCGAAAATGAGTAATCCCAGTGCAGAAGGGAACTGGGGAAGGGGGAGGCGTAGCCAGACAGGACCCCAGACAACCAGGGAAAGGCAGTCAGTAAGGTTCTTAGACAGCAGGGTTTAGAGTAGCTACTGGAGCAGAAGACCGAGACTTCCCGCAGTGGTTCTGGGAATTGATTAGTGCTGGCGGCTACAAGAATATAACAAGGTGCAGCAAGTGAACGCTGGAGGCTGCACACAGCCCAGCAGGAAATTGGTTCATCTCATGGGAGACCACATAAAACCTGCAGTAGTGTCTGCAGAAGAGACTGGGGCTCAAGTTTAAAAAGTAGGGGAGGAATGTGAGGAAACGGGGTGCTACTTGACTGAGAACTATGTAATCATCACCCGTTTCTCACGGTTTATTGTACTTTTTAATCCTTGGCCCAGTCTAAGTATATACACCAGAGCATTGGTGTATTATGTGTATTATTATTTCATGTTATTGGATACCTTTTGCCCATACTATTACCTGTGATATTGTATGTAGTATAAATATAAACAATATTGCCATACTGTGTGAAAATATCAGAACAACAGCAGTCATTTTGCTTGTGCTAGCTAATGTAATTACCATTTGTCTCAAATGTGTATTGTATGGGGTGCAGCTGAGATGAGGTTTGTAATCAGAACAATGTCTGAGTTAACTAGCTGGCAGCCCATGTTAATTAGCTAGGTCAACAGATAACCTGAGAGGTAATGAGGTTAGAACTTCTACTCATATGCAATGTGCCTCCACAGTAATATATTGGTTGAAATAGCATGGGCAAATGTATCAATATGTGTCAATATAAATGTAATTGTATCAAAAGGTATCACAGACTTATATTGTGTAACCCTGCTGATATAATGTGTCAAAAGTCTTATTGTTCCATGTAAGCGTGCCGTGTCATTCCTTGATGTACTATTGTAACCCCATGTGTAGTGTATCCAGCCAAAACAGCTAATTGAGTGAAGCCATTCTATTGTCTAATCAAGGTAACAGGGACAGTATGTCTAGCAGCTAAATTGTTGACTGGGAGGCCCCTTCTGTAAAGGGGAGGTTTGAGACATTTGACCCTACTTCCTGGGGACAGAGAAAATAATATAGGGGCGGAGAATGCCAGGAGAGCGAGGCTAGTTTGGAGGATCCTGGTGTAGAAGGATCAGTGAAAAGGACTCTGGGCCAGGCACTGTGGTGCCACTGGAGGGAACCCTACCAGGACAGGGTTGGTGTGAGCTAGTAACCCAGGCTAGGAGACACCATAACTGTTTTGCTAAACGGTAGTGGTAATATTGCTGGAGGATACATGCTACCATTTACCCTGTAACTTGTGAACGTCTTGTGGTGTTGTGCTGTCGTAATAAAGTCTTATTTTGGATATATCCTGGTCTACCCGGGTGAGTTGAATCCCACAGAGGGTAACTTCCATCCCAGCTAAGGGTGGTATCCTCACATTTGGTGGCAAGCAGTGGGATCACTCGGTCCGGTGTCACAAGAACCGGGAAGGCTGCAAAGGACGCAAGCGGTTGCGGTCCAAGAGCCTTGTAGGTACAGCACAGCACAGCACCAGCTACACAGCACCCAGAGGAAGCCTATCAGAGGAGTTGCAAGAAACGTGAATCATGAACAAGTATAACTCCCTAAAACTGGATGAACTCCGGGGATTATGCCGGACAAGAGAAATTGCTACTACCCAGGATGACTTCAGGCCACAACTAGTGGAAAAACTACACAAATGGGACCTGTGCCTACTCGATAATGCGGGCAGGAAGGAAATATCAGACGTCCCAGCAGTGGAAGCCTCCCAAGTTGAGATTTATGTTGCTGAAATCCTGAAAGCCAAGGAGTAGTATAAGGACCAGGAGCAGCCAGTAAGGATTCAGGAGATTGCAGCTACAATACAAACATCCCCCACCCCAGGCCAGTCAGCAGTGCACAGTGGAAGCTATGACTATGGTCAGCTTCGTCAAGAGCTGCAGCATGTCCTTGGTCAGTGGATCCGGAGAAAAGGGCTTGAGCTGGTAAAAGCAGGGCTGACTGAGATATTTCCCAGCCTTCAGGATTGGGTGGCAAAGTGTAACCCACAGTCCTGGGAGAAAGTAGAAAAGGGGCAGAGTGAAGGCCCAAGGAGACCCAGCAGCCAAGGACAAGCAATACCACACTTGGGACAAGTCTGGAAGTGGTGCCATCGATGTGGATACTGGGGACATCTTCAACAGCAGTGTCCCAGGAAAGGAGGTCAATTAGACCAATTACCACCCACGGGGGTTGTTGGCAGGAGCCAACCCCGGAAAAACAAACACTACCACCCTGATGCGCCAGAGGCGAGGGGGGTAAAGGCCAATTGCAATGCTGTGGCTGACATGAGGCAAACAACAGGAGGACGCCTTTACAGGCACTTGAAACCTGTATGGGTGGATGGCAGAAAAGCCCAAAGATTTAGGGACTGTGGGGCAGCCATCACCCTGGTACGCCCCGAGTTGGTGGATTCAAGAAGAATTATCCCCAACAAGTACTTTAAAATTAGGATGGAGGATGGACGATGGGCAGAGATTCCAACAGCCCAAGTCCAGTTGCATTGGGGCCATTGTAACAACCTGGTGGAAGTTGGAGTTATGGCAGGAATGTCCAATGAGGTGATTTTGGGCAGTGATTTGGGGCAAGACCTCAGGAATTATTTTGTTGGAAAAGCCCATAGAAAGGTGAGCCCCAGGCAGAAGAAGAACAACCACTTCTACACGCCAGTAACTAACGGGTATCAGCAACCTCTCTTTACCATCTCCGGGCCTCTGAGGGTGAGTAGCCAAGACCATTCTGAGGGGGGGTTAGTCCTGGGGGAGGAGGATAAATCTAGACTGCAAGAAGCCCAGCTACTAGATCCAGATCTAGAAGGGATGCGGGCACTAGCAGATATGTCGTATAAGACTGGGGTGGTAGAGGATTGTGCTTGGTTGGATGGGTTACTGTATACGGTGTCCAGCCCAAATCATAAGTACAGGTTGGTAGTCCCACCCGAATATCGGGATCGGTTTATAGCTCAGGCCCACGGGGAAGGGGGTACTGATCACCGAGGAAAAAGGAGAACACGTGCCAGGCTCAGACAGCAGTTCATGTGGTTAGGTTTAGCGAGGGATGTAGACCGCTACATAGCCAACTGTGCAGACTGCAAGAATATGTTAGGGCAGGGCTGCAACAGTGACATTCGGACACAGGAGGGGAGAAGGCAGCATAGAAAGCAGGACATTGATGACTGCGTGATGTTACTCTCAGTAGTCCCTGTAGGAGATAGTGTGCAGCAGGATTCCTGCAAGAAGCCAGTCCATAAGCGGACGCAGGCTGCGAAAATGAGTAATCCCAGTGCAGAAGGGAACTGGGGAAGGGGGAGGCGTAGCCAGACAGGACCCCAGACAACCAGGGAAAGGCAGTCAGTAAGGCTCTTAGACAGCAGGGCTCAGAGTAGCTACTGGAGCAGAAGACCGAGACTTCCCGCAGAGGTTCTGGGAATTGATAGGTGCTGGCGGCTACAAGAATATAACAAGGTGCAGCAAGTGAATGCTGGAGGCTGCGCACAGCCCAGCAGGAAATTGGTTCATCTTGTGGGAGACCACATAAAACCTGCAGTAGTGTCTGCAGAAGAGACTGGGGCTCAAGTTTAAAAAGTAGGGGAGGAATGTGAGGAAACGGGGTGCTACTGGACTGAGAACTATGTAATCATCACCCGTTTCTCACGGTTTATTGTACTTTTTAATCCTTGGCCCAGTCTAAGTATATACACCAGAGCATTGGTGTATTATGTGTATTATTATTTCATGTTATTGGATACCTTTTGCCCATACTATTACCTGTGATATTGTATGTAGTATAAATATAAACAATATTGCCATACTGTGTGAAAATATCAGAACAACAGCAGTCATTTTGCTTGTGCTAGCTAATGTAATTACCATTTGTCTCAAATGTGTATTGTATGGGGTGCAGCTGAGATGAGGTTTGTAATCAGAACAATGTCTGAGTTAACTAGCTGGCAGCCCATGTTAATTAGCTAGGTCAACAGATAACCTGAGAGGTAATGAGGTTAGAACTTCTACTCATATGCAATGTGCCTCCACAGTAATATATTGGTTGAAATAGCATGGGGAAATGTATCAATATGTGTCAATATAAATGTAATTGTATCAAAAGGTATCACAGACTTATATTGTGTAACCCTGCTGATATAATGTGTCAAAAGTCTTATTGTTCCATGTAAGCGTGCCGTGTCATTCCTTGATGTACTATTGTAACCCCATGTGTAGTGTATCCAGCCAAAACAGCTAATTGAGTCAAGCCATTCTATTGTCTAATCAAGGTAACAGGGACAGTATGTCTAGCAGCTAAATTGTTGACTGGGAGGCCCCTTCTGTAAAGGGGAGGTTTGAGACATTTGACCCTACTTCCTGGGGACAGAGAAAATAATATAGGGGAGGAGAATGCCAGGAGAGCGAGGCTAGTTTGGAGGATCCTGGTGTAGAAGGATCAGTGAAAAGGACTTTGGGCCAGGCACTGTGGTGCCGCTGGAGGGAACCCTACCAGGACAGGGTTGGTGTGAGCTAGTAACCCAGGCTAGGAGACACCATAACTGTTTTGCTAAACGGTAGTGGTAATATTGCTGGAGGATACATGCTACCATTTACCCTGTAACTTGTGAACGTCTTGTGGTGTTGTGCTGTCGTAATAAAGTCTTATTTTGGATATATCCTGGTCTACCCGAGTGAGTTGAATCCCACAGAGGGTAACTTCCATCCCAGCTAAGGGTGGTATCCTCACATTTGGTGGCAAGCAGTGGGATCACTCGGCCCGGTGTCACAAGAACCGGGAAGGCTGCAAAGGACGCAAGCGGTTGCGGTCCAAGAGCCTTGTAGGTACAGCACAGCACAGCACCAGCTACACAGCACCCAGAGGAAGCCTATCAGAGGAGTTGCAAGAAACGTGAATCATGAACAAGTATAACTCCCTAAAACTGGATGAACTCCGGGGATTATGCCGGACAAGGGAAATTGCTACTACCCAGGATGACTTCAGGCCACAACTAGTGGAAAAACTACACAAATGGGACCTGTGCCTACTCGATAATGCGGGCAGGAAGGAAATATCAGACGTCCCAGCAGTGGAAGCCACCCAAGTTGAGACTTATGTTGCAGAAATCCTGAAAGCCAAGGAGTAGTATAAGGACCAGGAGCAGCCAGTAAGGATTCAGGAGATTGCAGCTACAATACAAACATCCCCCACCCCAGGCCAGTCAGCAGTGCACAGTGGAAGCTATGACTATGGTCAGCTTCGTCAAGAGCTGCAGCATGTCCTTGGTCAGTGGATCCAGAGAAAAGGGCTTGAGCTGGTAAAAGCAGGGCTGACTGAGATATTTCCCAGCCTTCAGGATTGGGTGGCAAAGTGTAACCCACAGTCCTGGGAGAAAGTAGAAAAGGGGCAGAGTGAAGGCCCAAGGAGACCCAGCAGCCAAGGACAAGCAATACCACACTTGGGACAAGTCTGGAAGTGGTGCCATCGATGTGGATACTGGGGACATCTTCAACAGCAGTGTCCCAGGAAAGGAGGTCAATTAGACCAATTACCACCCACGGGGGTTGTTGGCAGGAGCCACCCCCGGAAAAACAAACACTACCACCCTGATGCGCCAGAGGCGAGGGGGGTAAAGGCCACTTGCAATGCTGTGGCTGACATGAGGCAAACAACAGGAGGACGCCTTTACAGGCACTTGAAACCTGTATGGGTGGATGGCAGAAAAGCCCAAGGATTTAGGGACTGTGGGGCAGCCATCACCCTGGTACGCCCCGAGTTGGTGGATTCAAGAAGAATTATCCCCAACAAGTACTTTAAAATTAGGATGGAGGATGGACGATGGGCAGAGATTCCAACAGCCCAAGTCCAGTTGCATTGGGGCCATTGTAACAACCTGGTGGAAGTTGGAGTTATGGCAGGAATGTCCAATGAGGTGATTTTGGGCAATGATTTGGGGCAAGACCTCAGGAATTATTTTGTTGGAAAAGCCCATAGAAAGGTGAGCCCCAGGCAGAAGAAGAACAACCACTTCTACACGCCAGTAACTAACGGGTATCAGCAACCTCTCTTTGCCATCTCCGGGCCTCTGAGGGTGAGTAGCCAAGACCATCCTGAGGGGGGGTTAGTCCTGGGGGAGGAGGATAAATCTAGACTGCAAGAAGCCCAGCTACTAGATCCAGATCTAGAAGGGATGCGGGCACTAGCAGATATGTCGTATAAGACTGGGGTGGTAGAGGATTGTGCTTGGTTGGATGGGTTACTGTATACGGTGTCCAGCCCAAATCATAAGTACAGGTTGGTAGTCCCACCCGAATATCGGGATCGGTTTATAGCTCAGGCCCATGGGGAAGGGGGTACTGATCACCGAGGAAAAAGGAGAACACGTGCCAGGCTCAGACAGCAGTTCATGTGGTTAGGTTTAGCGAGGGATGTAGACCGCTACATAGCCAACTGTGCAGACTGCAAGAATATGTTAGGGCAGGGCTGCAACATTGACATTCGGACACAGGAGGGGAGAAGGCAGCATAGAAAGCAGGACATTGATGACTGCGTGATGTTACTCTCAGTAGTCCCTGTAGGAGATAGTGTGCAGCAGGATTCCTGCAAGAAGCCAGTCCATAAGCGGACGCAGGCTGCGAAAATGAGTAATCCCAGTGCAGAAGGGAACTGGGGAAGGGGGAGGCGTAGCCAGACAGGACCCCAGACAACCAGGGAAAGGCAGTCAGTAAGGTTCTTAGACAGCAGGGTTTAGAGTAGCTACTGGAGCAGAAGACCGAGACTTCCCGCAGTGGTTCTGGGAATTGATTAGTGCTGGCGGCTACAAGAATATAACAAGGTGCAGCAAGTGAACGCTGGAGGCTGCACACAGCCCAGCAGGAAATTGGTTCATCTCATGGGAGACCACATAAAACCTGCAGTAGTGTCTGCAGAAGAGACTGGGGCTCAAGTTTAAAAAGTAGGGGAGGAATGTGAGGAAACGGGGTGCTACTTGACTGAGAACTATGTAATCATCACCCGTTTCTCACGGTTTATTGTACTTTTTAATCCTTGGCCCAGTCTAAGTATATACACCAGAGCATTGGTGTATTATGTGTATTATTATTTCATGTTATTGGATACCTTTTGCCCATACTATTACCTGTGATATTGTATGTAGTATAAATATAAACAATATTGCCATACTGTGTGAAAATATCAGAACAACAGCAGTCATTTTGCTTGTGCTAGCTAATGTAATTACCATTTGTCTCAAATGTGTATTGTATGGGGTGCAGCTGAGATGAGGTTTGTAATCAGAACAATGTCTGAGTTAACTAGCTGGCAGCCCATGTTAATTAGCTAGGTCAACAGATAACCTGAGAGGTAATGAGGTTAGAACTTCTACTCATATGCAATGTGCCTCCACAGTAATATATTGGTTGAAATAGCATGGGCAAATGTATCAATATGTGTCAATATAAATGTAATTGTATCAAAAGGTATCACAGACTTATATTGTGTAACCCTGCTGATATAATGTGTCAAAAGTCTTATTGTTCCATGTAAGCGTGCCGTGTCATTCCTTGATGTACTATTGTAACCCCATGTGTAGTGTATCCAGCCAAAACAGCTAATTGAGTGAAGCCATTCTATTGTCTAATCAAGGTAACAGGGACAGTATGTCTAGCAGCTAAATTGTTGACTGGGAGGCCCCTTCTGTAAAGGGGAGGTTTGAGACATTTGACCCTACTTCCTGGGGACAGAGAAAATAATATAGGGGCGGAGAATGCCAGGAGAGCGAGGCTAGTTTGGAGGATCCTGGTGTAGAAGGATCAGTGAAAAGGACTCTGGGCCAGGCACTGTGGTGCCACTGGAGGGAACCCTACCAGGACAGGGTTGGTGTGAGCTAGTAACCCAGGCTAGGAGACACCATAACTGTTTTGCTAAACGGTAGTGGTAATATTGCTGGAGGATACATGCTACCATTTACCCTGTAACTTGTGAACGTCTTGTGGTGTTGTGCTGTCGTAATAAAGTCTTATTTTGGATATATCCTGGTCTACCCGGGTGAGTTGAATCCCACAGAGGGTAACTTCCATCCCAGCTAAGGGTGGTATCCTCACATTTGGTGGCAAGCAGTGGGATCACTCGGTCCGGTGTCACAAGAACCGGGAAGGCTGCAAAGGACGCAAGCGGTTGCGGTCCAAGAGCCTTGTAGGTACAGCACAGCACAGCACCAGCTACACAGCACCCAGAGGAAGCCTATCAGAGGAGTTGCAAGAAACGTGAATCATGAACAAGTATAACTCCCTAAAACTGGATGAACTCCGGGGATTATGCCGGACAAGAGAAATTGCTACTACCCAGGATGACTTCAGGCCACAACTAGTGGAAAAACTACACAAATGGGACCTGTGCCTACTCGATAATGCGGGCAGGAAGGAAATATCAGACGTCCCAGCAGTGGAAGCCACCCAAGTTGAGATTTATGTTGCTGAAATCCTGAAAGCCAAGGAGTAGTATAAGGACCAGGAGCAGCCAGTAAGGATTCAGGAGATTGCAGCTACAATACAAACATCCCCCACCCCAGGCCAGTCAGCAGTGCACAGTGGAAGCTATGACTATGGTCAGCTTCGTCAAGAGCTGCAGCATGTCCTTGGTCAGTGGATCCGGAGAAAAGGGCTTGAGCTGGTAAAAGCAGGGCTGACTGAGATATTTCCCAGCCTTCAGGATTGGGTGGCAAAGTGTAACCCACAGTCCTGGGAGAAAATAGAAAAGGGGCAGAGTGAAGGCCCAAGGAGACCCAGCAGCCAAGGACAAGCAATACCACACTTGGGACAAGTCTGGAAGTGGTGCCATCGATGTGGATACTGGGGACATCTTCAACAGCAGTGTCCCAGTAAAGGAGGTCAATTAGACCAATTACCACCCACGGGAGTTGTTGGCAGGAGCCACCCCCGGAAAAACAAACACTACCACCCTGATGCGCCAGAGGCGAGGGGGGTAAAGGCCACTTGCAATGCTGTGGCTGACATGAGGCAAACAACAGGAGGACGCCTTTACAGGCACTTGAAACCTGTATGGGTGGATGGCAGAAAAGCCCAAGGATTTAGGGACTGTGGGGCAGCCATCACCCTGGTACGCCCCGAGTTGGTGGATTCAAGAAGAATTATCCCCAACAAGTACTTTAAAATTAGGATGGAGGATGGACGATGGGCAGAGATTCCAACAGCCCAAGTCCAGTTGCATTGGGGCCATTGTAACAACCTGGTGGAAGTTGGAGTTATGGCAGGAATGTCCAATGAGGTGATTTTGGGTAATGATTTGGGGCAAGACCTCAGGAATTATTTTGTTGGAAAAGCCCATAGAAAGGTGAGCCCCAGGCAGAAGAAGAACAACCACTTCTACACGCCAGTAACTAACGGGTATCAGCAACCTCTCTTTACCATCTCCGGGCCTCTGAGGGTGAGTAGCCAAGACCATCCTGAGGGGGGGTTAGTCCTGGGGGAGGAGGATAAATCTAGACTGCAAGAAGCCCAGCTACTAGATCCAGATCTAGAAGGGATGCGGGCACTAGCAGATATGTCGTATAAGACTGGGGTGGTAGAGGATTGTGCTTGGTTGGATGGGTTACTGTATACGGTGTCCAGCCCAAATCATAAGTGCAGGTTGGTAGTCCCACCCGAATATCGGGATCGGTTTATAGCTCAGGCCCATGGGGAAGGGGGTACTGATCACCGAGGAAAAAGGAGAACACGTGCCAGGCTCAGACAGCAGTTCATGTGGTTAGGTTTAGCGAGGGATGTAGACCGCTACATAGCCAACTGTGCAGACTGCAAGAATATGTTAGGGCAGGGCTGCAACAGTGACATTCGGACACAGGAGGGGAGAAGGCAGCATAGAAAGCAGGACATTGATGACTGCGTGATGTTACTCTCAGTAGTCCCTGTAGGAGATAGTGTGCAGCAGGATTCCTGCAAGAAGCCAGTCCATAAGCGGACGCAGGCTGCGAAAATGAGTAATCCCAGTGCAGAAGGGAACTGGGGAAGGGGGAGGCGTAGCCAGACAGGACCCCAGACAACCAGGGAAAGGCAGTCAGTAAGGTTCTTAGACAGCAGGGTTTAGAGTAGCTACTGGAGCAGAAGACCGAGACTTCCCGCAGAGGTTCTGGGAATTGATAGGTGCTGGCGGCTACAAGAATATAACAAGGTGCAGCAAGTGAATGCTGGAGGCTGCACACAGCCCAGCAGGAAATTGGTTCATCTCATGGGAGACCACATAAAACCTGCAGTATTGTCTGCAGAAGAGACTGGGGCTCAAGTTTAAAAAGTAGGGGAGGAATGTGAGGAAACGGGGTGCTACTGGACTGAGAACTATGTAATCATCACCCGTTTCTCACGGTTTATTGTACTTTTTAATCCTTGGCCCAGTCTAAGTATATACACCAGAGCATTGGTGTATTATGTGTATTATTATTTCATGTTATTGGATACCTTTTGCCCATACTATTACCTGTGATATTGTATGTAGTATAAATATAAACAATATTGCCATACTGTGTGAAAATATCAGAACAACAGCAGTCATTTTGCTTGTGCTAGCTAATGTAATTACCATTTGTCTCAAATGTGTATTGTATGGGGTGCAGCTGAGATGAGGTTTGTAATCAGAACAATGTCTGAGTTAACTAGCTGGCAGCCCATGTTAATTAGCTAGGTCAACAGATAACCTGAGAGGTAATGAGGTTAGAACTTCTACTCATATGCAATGTGCCTCCACAGTAATATATTGGTTGAAATAGCATGGGCAAATGTATCAATATGTGTCAATATAAATGTAATTGTATCAAAAGGTATGACAGACTTATATTGTGTAACCCTGCTGATATAATGTGTCAAAAGTCTTATTGTTCCATGTAAGCGTGCCGTGTCATTCCTTGATGTACTATTGTAACCCCATGTGTAGTGTATCCAGCCAAAACAGCTAATTGAGTCAAGCCATTCTATTGTCTAATCAAGGTAACAGGGACAGTATGTCTAGCAGCTAAATTGTTGACTGGGAGGCCCCTTCTGTAAAGGGGAGGTTTGAGACATTTGACCCTACTTCCTGGGGACAGAGAAAATAATATAGGGGAGGAGAATGCCAGGAGAGCGAGGCTAGTTTGGAGGATCCTGGTGTAGAAGGATCAGTGAAAAGGACTCTGGGCCAGGCACTGTGGTGCCACTGGAGGGAACCCTACCAGGACAGGGTTGGTGTGAGCTAGTAACCCAGGCTAGGAGACACCATAACTGTTTTGCTAAACGGTAGTGGTAATATTGCTGGAGGATACATGCTACCATTTACCCTGTAACTTGTGAACGTCTTGTGGTGTTGTGCTGTCGTAATAAAGTCTTATTTTGGATATATCCTGGTCTACCCGAGTGAGTTGAATCCCACAGAGGGTAACTTCCATCCCAGCTAAGGGTGGTATCCTCACATTTGGTGGCAAGCAGTGGGATCACTCGGTCCGGTGTCACAAGAACCGGGAAGGCTGCAAAGGACGCAAGCGGTTGCGGTCCAAGAGCCTTGTAGGTACAGCACAGCACAGCACCAGCTACACAGCACCCAGAGGAAGCCTATCAGAGGAGTTGCAAGAAACGTGAATCATGAACAAGTATAACTCCCTAAAACTGGATGAACTCCGGGGATTATGCCGGACAAGGGAAATTGCTACTACCCAGGATGACTTCAGGCCACAACTAGTGGAAAAACTACACAAATGGGACCTGTGCCTACTCGATAATGCGGGCAGGAAGGAAATATCAGACGTCCCAGCAGTGGAAGCCACCCAAGTTGAGACTTATGTTGCAGAAATCCTGAAAGCCAAGGAGTAGTATAAGGACCAGGAGCAGCCAGTAAGGATTCAGGAGATTGCAGCTACAATACAAACATCCTCCACCCCAGGCCAGTCAGCAGTGCACAGTGGAAGCTATGACTATGGTCAGCTTCGTCAAGAGCTGCAGCATGTCCTTGGTCAGTGGATCCGGAGAAAAGGGCTTGAGCTGGTAAAAGCAGGGCTGACTGAGATATTTCCCAGCCTTCAGGATTGGGTGGCAAAGTGTAACCCACAGTCTTAGGAGAAAGTAGAAAAGGGGCAGAGTGAAGGCCCAAGGAGACCCAGCAGCCAAGGACAAGCAATACCACACTTGGGACAAGTCTGGAAGTGGTGCCATCGATGTGGATACTGGGGACATCTTCAACAGCAGTGTCCCAGGAAAGGAGGTCAATTAGACCAATTACCACCCACGGGGGTTGTTGGCAGGAGCCACCCCCGGAAAAACAAACACTACCACCCTGATCGCCAGAGGCGAGGGGGGTAAAGGCCACTTGCAATGTTGTGGCTGACATGAGGCAAACAACAGGAGGACGCCTTTACAGGCACTTGAAACCTGTATGGGTGGATGGCAGAAAAGCCCAAGGATTTAGGGACTGTGGGGCAGCCATCACCCTGGTACGCTCCGAGTTGGTGGATTCAAGAAGAATTATCCCCAACAAGTACTTTAAAATTAGGATGGAGGATGGACGATGGGCAGAGATTCCAACAGCCCAAGTCCAGTTGCATTGGGGCCATTGTAACAACCTGGTGGAAGTTGGAGTTATGGCAGGAATGTCCAATGAGGTGATTTTGGGCAATGATTTGGGGCCCCTTCTGTAAAGGGGAGGTTTGAGACATTTGACCCTACTTCCTGCGGACAGAGAAAATAATATAGGGGAGGAGAATGCCAGGAGAGCGAGGCTAGTTTGGAGGATCCTGGTGTAGAAGGATCAGTGAAAAGGACTCTGGGCCAGGCACTGTGGTGCCGCTGGAGGGAACCCTACCAGGACAGGGTTGGTGTGAGCTAGTAACCCAGGCTAGGAGACACCATAACTGTTTTGCTAAACGGTAGTGGTAATATTGCTGGAGGATACATGCTACCATTTACCCTGTAACTTGTGAACGTTTTGTGGTGTTGTGCTGTCGTAATAAAGTCTTATTTTGGATATATCCTGGTCTACCCGAGTGAGTTGAATCCCACAGAGGGTAACTTCCATCCCAGCTAAGGATGGTATCCTCACAATTACTGGCTCAGAAAGCTCATTATTTTTCCTGTAGGAAAAACAATCAACTGTCAGTAATCTCTTAATCAGCCGTATAACAATTTTCACTACCACATATACGATCAACAGGATTGCCAAACCCTTTAATACTAATCGCAATAGTCCCAATATCCAAAATAAATCATTACTGACAACTTTGCCAATGAAGTTAAGCATTCACACAAAGGCATTTTCAGATTTTACTCTCCTATGAGTGCAAATTGTTGAGCACTCCTTCCACTTCTGTTTCTCACAATGGCATAGAAAATTTGTCACTTATCTGTCTGTCTCACACTGGGTTAGGGAGGCCTTGATCCCTACTTCAGTCACAATTTTTCTGGCAAGACATATCTATACCATAAGACACGACATTTCTATTTATAAGAACAAGACTGCGGGACACGTGAAGGCGTGGAGAGCGGATCAGCAGTAGATGGATGATAGCGCGGTCAGCAGCAGCAGGGCTCTGCGGTACACGGAGGTAACCAGTAGCAACCAATAGTTGTCAGTAGCGATGGAACACGGGAGAGCAGAGTAGACCAGGAGCTGTTGATCACGGAGAGTAGCAAATGGCAATGAGAGCAGCAGTCTCGAGGAAACACAGGAGAGCTGAGAAGAGACTGCAGTGCACAGGAGCAGCGGATAGGAATCAGCTAACTAGTCACGATGATGAACACAGGCGAGTTGTAGGCTGGAGGCTGTAGTGCACGGAAGCAGCGGGTAGACATCAGCTAACAATCCCGATGATGAACACAGGCGAGTTGTAGGCTGGAGGCTGTAGTGC
Organism: Mixophyes fleayi; assembly: GCF_038048845.1. Classification (NCBI taxonomy): domain Eukaryota; kingdom Metazoa; phylum Chordata; class Amphibia; order Anura; family Limnodynastidae; genus Mixophyes; species Mixophyes fleayi. The sequence goes on along the minus strand of NC_134406.1, from coordinate 141,470,653 downwards.
ACGGAAGCAGCGGATAGACAACAGCTAACAGTCACGATAATGAACACAGGCGAGTTGCAGGCTGAAGGCTTGTAGTGCACGGAGGCAGCGGATAGGAATCAGCTCACGGACTTGATGAGGAACAGGTGAGTGGATGTAAAGTAACGGTTGGAGTGCACAGAGGCAGCGGGTAGGAACCAGCAAACAGTCACAGTGAGATATAATAGCGATGATGTGGATTAGAGGACTGAAGTGCACGGAGGCAGCGGATAGGAATCAGCAAACAGTCACAATGATAAGTAATAGCGTTGAAGTGGTTTGGAAGACTGTAGTGCACGGAGGCAGCGGATAGGAATCAGCTAACAGTCACGATGATACAGTTGATGGTAGAAGTGGTATGGGAACCACAGTAGTAGAAGTGGTTTGGAAACCACAGAGGTAGAAGTGGTTTGGAAACCACAGGAATCAGCAGCGCTGAAGACACGAGGAATACAGGAACACCTTCAGAGACTCATAGGGAATGAGACTCCAAGATCAGGCAACGTGGTGTTGACCACAGGTGCTTAATATAGGGAGGTTGCCTGATCTGCCAATTAAGTTAAAGGGACATACACTGAAGTATAGGAAAGGGCTGCGCATGCGCAGACCCTCAGGATGGAGGACGGCTACGGTTCCTAAATGTCCGGGAAGAGGCACTCACGGTCCGGTGAGTGACAGTACCCCCCCTTTTAAAGGTGGGCACAGAACGCCTGGAACCGGGCTTGTCCGGATTTTTGGAGTAGAACTTCTTCAAAAGGGCAGGAGCATTAAGATCTTCAGCTTTGATCCAAGAGCGCTCCTCAGGACCAAAGCCCTTCCAATGAACGAGGAAACGGAGGACTCCTCGCGAAATTTTTGCGTCTAGTACCTCAGTAATCTCAAAATCCTCCTCCTGATGAACTTGAACTGGCTGCGGAGCTGAGGGAGGATTTGAGAAACGGTTGATAATAAGAGGTTTGAGTAAAGACACATGGAAGGCATTAGAAATTCGAAGATTCTTAGGAAGAAGAAGTTTCACACATACTGGATTGATTACTTGAATGATCCTATATGGACCAATAAAACGAGGGGCGAATTTCATAGATGGAACCTTCAAACGAATGTTTTTAGTAGATAACCAGACACGATCTCCAATTTTTAGTGGTGGAATAGCCCGCCTCTTCTTATCTGCGAAAGATTTATATTTGATAGATGTCTTCTTTAAACAGGTTTTGACCTGAGACCAGATATTTTTAAAGGTCTGACAAGCAATCTCCACCGCAGGAACTTGGGTGGGCGGGAGGGCGGGAAATTCCGGAAAAGACGGATGGTGACCGTAGACCACAAAAAATGGAGTTTTGGATGATGACTCGTGATACATGTTGTTATGGGCGAATTCAGCCCAAGGGAGCAACTCTACCCAGTTGTCTTGATTGGCTGATGAGAACATCCTTATAAAAGTCTCAAGATCTTGATTGACACGTTCAGTTTGTCCATTAGATTGCGGATGGTAAGAAGATGAGAGTGCTAATCGTATGCCCAAGGTTTTACAAAGGGCTCGCCAGAATCTGGAAACGAATTGTACTCCTCTATCCGACACAATCTCAGACGGACATCCATGGATACGGAAGATCTCTTTAATGAAATGTTCAGCCAGAATGGACGAGGAAGGCAAACCAGCCAGAGGAATGAAATGAGCCATCTTCGAAAATCTGTCCACCACCACCCAAATAGTGTTATGATTCTTACTAGGTGGTAAGTCAGTAACGTCCACGGTTTGGACGGAATGGGTAGTGGTCGCAGCAACCCTGCTGGAGTTCTGCGGGAGGATTTAAACTGGGAACATAGCTCACAGGAAGCAATGAACTCTTTGACGTCTCTCCTCATTGAAGGCCACCAGTAACTTCGAGAGAGAATCTCAAAGGTCTTGTGTTCACCGGCGTGTCCAGAAAAACGAGAGGCATGGAACCACGAAAGGATTTTCCTCCTTAGAGTAGGAGGCACGAGGGTCTTCCCAAATGGTAGCGTTTTGGTGGATGAAGCAGCCAGTGAGATACATTTGGGGTCTAGAATGGTATGGTTGGAAACCTCTTCTATATCAGAGGACGTCATAAAAGCTCTAGATAAAGCGTCAGCTTTTTTGTTCTTGGCAGCTGGTTTGAAGGTTATTATTAATTCAAAACGGGAAAAGAAAAGAGACCATCTTGCTTGACGAGGGTTCAAGCATTGGGCAGACTGGAGATATGACAAGTTCTTATGATCTGTGAAGATCGTCACCGGATGGCGAGCTCCTTCCAATAAGTATCTCCATTCCTCTAATGCAGCTTTAAATGCCAGTAACTCCTTGTCCCCGATAGTATAATTCTTCTCTGCGGGCAGGAGACCCCGAGAATAGAAGGCACAAGGATGAAATTTTTGCTGTTCCGAGCGTTGGGAAAGAATAGCTCCTAAGCCCACATTAGAGGCATCTACTTCCAGGAAGAAGGGGAGTGTCACATCAGGCTGTCGAAGGATTGGAGCCGAAGAGAAGGACTCTTTTAGTGTTTGAAAGGCTTGAAGAGCCTCAGGTGACCATTGCTTAGGATTAGCCCCCTTCCTAGTCAGGGCCACAATAGGAGATGCAATGGAAGAAAAGTCTTGAATGAAGCGTCTATAGTAATTGGCAAAACCTAAAAAACGCTGGATAGCACGAAGAGTAGTTGGCTGGGGCCAATGTAGTACAGCATTCACCTTGTCGGGATCCATCTTCAGGCCAACTCCGGAAACTATATACCCCAAGAATGGAATCTGGGGTAATTCGAATGAACATTTTTCTAATTTACAGAACAATTAATTTTTCCGTAGCCTGGAAAGGACTTCTGCCACATGTTGGTGGTGAGAAGGCAGGTCCTGTGAAAAGATCAATATGTCGTCCAGGTAGACGACGACACATACATATAATAAGTCCCGGAAGATCTCATTAATGAAACCTTGAAAAACAGCGGGGGCATTACACAGCCCGAAAGGCATTACCAGATATTCGTAATGCCCGTCTCTGGTGTTAAACGCTGTCTTCCATTCGTCACCGGAACGGATTCTGATTAAATTGTAGGCACCACGAAGATCCAACTTAGTAAAGATACGGGCTCCCTTGATGCGATCGAATAGCTCAGTGATCAGCGGAATGGGGTACCGATTCTTGATAGTAATGGCATTGAGTCCACGAAAATCTATGCAAGGGCGTAAAGATCCATCCTTCTTTTTAACGAAGAAGAACCCAGCTCCAGCGGGAGAGGTGGAAGGTCGAATAAACCCACGCTGGAGGTTCTCCTGTATATACTCAGATGTAGATTGAGTTTCAGGTAACGAGAGTGGATAGACCCGGCCCCTGGGGGGAGTCTTGCCAGGTAGAAGGTCGATCGGACAATCCCAAGAACGATGAGGAGGAAGACGTTCAGACTGAGCTTTATCAAAAATATCAGTAAATGAAGCATATTGAGGAGGGAGTCCCGGTGAGGTAGATGAGATGGAAGATTGCTGTACTTTGAGAGGAATGACTTGGGAAAGGCAACGATGGTGACATTCAGACCCCCAAGACGTGACTTGAGGGGTGCGCCAGTCAATCTGGGGAGAGTGACACTGAAGCCATGGAAGGCCTAAGACAATTGGACTTGTCGTAACAGGAAGGATTAAAAACGATATTTCTTCATGATGCAGGGCACCAATCTGAAGGGTTACTGGAGACGTACTCTGAGTGATGAGACCGTTGATGAGACGTGATCCATCTATAGCCGTCACAGTAATGGGTGTTTTTAAGGTAATCACAGGTAGAGACCATTGATTTACTAATGATTTGGAAATAAAATTTCCTGCTGCTCCGGAATCAATCAATGCCTGTGACTCAAAGGTTTTGGTAGCACAGGAAATCGTAACGTCAAAGGCGCAGACTTTAGATTTCATGGAAGATGGAGAGGACTCCAGGGACCCTAACTTCACCTCTCCAGAACTAGTTAGGGCCTGGCATTTCCTGATCTCTTAGGGCAAGAGCTGAGCATATGAGTGGAATCAGCACAATAGATACAGAGTCTATTCTTTACTCTTCGTTTCCTCTCCTCTGAAGATAATTTGGAACGTCCTATCTCCATGGGAATCACAGTGGGTGAAACTGGACGAAATTGAGGGTTAGAACGAAGAGGTGCTTTAGCAGAAGTTGTTTTCTCAGCCTCTCTTTCACGAAATCTCATATCAACACGATGGCAAAGAGAGATCAGATCTTCAAGTGACGAAGGAAGCTCCTGGGTAGTCAGTGCATCTTTAATTTTATCGGAGAGCCCCTGCCAGAAGGCGGCAACTAGGGCTTCAGTGTTCCACTGAAGTTCAGAGGCTAAGATCCTAAATTGAATGACGTACTGTCCTACTGTATGAGATCCTTGTCGCAGACGGAGGATGCTGGAAGCAGCGGAGGTCACACGACCTGGTTTATCGAACACACTTCGAAATGTAGCAATGAATTTGGCACTATCTTGCAATATTGGGTCGTTTCTTTCCCACAGAGGGGAGGCCCAAGCCAGGGCTTGTCCAGAAAACAAAGAGATAAGATAGGCCACTCTGGAACGATGGGTAGAAAAATTTTGAGGTTGGAGCTCAAAATGGACTGAACATTGATTAAGGAAACCCCTACAAGTTTTGGGGTCCCCATCGTACTTTGACGGAGTAGGCAGGTGAAGCGTAGAAGCTGTAGACACCTGGGATGGCACTGGGGAAACGGAGGAAAGCACAGGAGCCTCAGTAGTAGCTGTCACTGTCTGTCCAGATGTTCCTTGGGAGGTTAACGATTGATAACACTGAAGTAACAGCTGTTGGCGGGCATCCTGTTGCTCTACACGGCTGACCAGATGCTGCAGCATCTCTTTGGCTGTAGGTTCCGTATCTGGGTCTGTCATGGCCTGATCTTACTGTCACGGGCACTAGGAGTCTTTACCCAGGGATCACCAGGTGGTAGGCTTACCAGAGCAATATAGATGGTAATAGGGTACTCTGGTAGCTGGGTGATCACGGACCAGGAAGCAGCAGATGATGAGATGCTCAGGAAAGTCTATGACTAGCAGCACTGGTAATATGGAGGTAATAGTACACGAGGAACTGTAGGACAAGGACACGTGAAGGTAGTCAGTGGTCTGCGGTAGCAAGTTGTACCACTGCTATAGTGAGGAGGAATGTCCAACAGAAACGAGGAGGTGATGAGAGTCAGCGGTCTGCGGATAGCAAGTGGTACCGCTGTCTGAGTGAAGGAGTGGAATCCAAGTGGAGGTATCCGGGGAGTCAGTGGTCTGCGATAGCAAGTTGTACCACTGCTATGTGAGAGGATACTGGAACAGGTGATACTGGAAACAGGGATCAGTGGTCTGCTGCCAGCAAGTTGTACCACTGAATATATATGTGAGGAGGTGCACGGGGAGAGACTGCAACACAGGATATACACAGGCACCTTATATACGATCCACAGTAACATGCACAATATATATATAAATGACTGAACAGGTCTGCAAATATAGGAAGTCTCTTGAAGTAGTCCAGCACAAGTTAACACAGTCAATGATGGCAATAGACTCAGCGGATAGCAGACTCCAGAGGAGAACCAACACAGTCCAGCAAGATATGCAATACACCAGCACAGTCAATGAGAAGTATGCATACCGTGGTTCAGAAGCAGGCAGTCAGATAGGAGTGCAGGGGTACCTGAGCGGCAGGAGGCCGGCTGGATGAGAAGTCCCAGGATACCTGAGGCAGCGGTCAGTAGGTGCAGCGCACAGATAAGTAGACCAACAGGGACACGAATCCACAGGACTCAATAACACGTGGAACTGGACTCACGCAGGACCCAGGAGAGTGGAGATGATCCAGCAGAGGAGTAGTAGATGAGATATAAATCCAATGCAGACAGGAGGGTAGACCTGCGGGACACGTGAAGGCGTGGAGAGCGGATCAGCAGTAGATGGATGATAGCGCGGTCAGCAGCAGCAGGGCTCTGCGGTACACGGAGGTAACCAGTAGCAACCAATAGTTGTCAGTAGCGATGGAACACGGGAGAGCAGAGTAGACCAGGAGCTGTTGATCACGGAGAGTAGCAAATGGCAATGAGAGCAGCAGTCTCGAGGAAACACAGGAGAGCTGAGAAGAGACTGCAGTGCACAGGAGCAGCGGATAGGAATCAGCTAACTAGTCACGATGATGAACACAGGCGAGTTGTAGGCTGGAGGCTGTAGTGCACGGAAGCAGCGGGTAGACATCAGCTAACAATCCCGATGATGAACACAGGCGAGTTGTAGGCTGGAGGCTGTAGTGCACGGAAGCAGCGGATAGACAACAGCTAACAGTCACGATAATGAACACAGGCGAGTTGCAGGCTGAAGGCTTGTAGTGCACGGAGGCAGCGGATAGGAATCAGCTCACGGACTTGATGAGGAACAGGTGAGTGGATGTAAAGTAACGGTTGGAGTGCACAGAGGCAGCGGGTAGGAACCAGCAAACAGTCACAGTGAGATATAATAGCGATGATGTGGATTAGAGGACTGAAGTGCACGGAGGCAGCGGATAGGAATCAGCAAACAGTCACAATGATAAGTAATAGCGTTGAAGTGGTTTGGAAGACTGTAGTGCACGGAGGCAGCGGATAGGAATCAGCTAACAGTCACGATGATACAGTTGATGGTAGAAGTGGTATGGGAACCACAGTAGTAGAAGTGGTTTGGAAACCACAGAGGTAGAAGTGGTTTGGAAACCACAGGAATCAGCAGCGCTGAAGACACGAGGAATACAGGAACACCTTCAGAGACTCATAGGGAATGAGACTCCAAGATCAGGCAACGTGGTGTTGACCACAGGTGCTTAATATAGGGAGGTTGCCTGATCTGCCAATTAAGTTAAAGGGACATACACTGAAGTATAGGAAAGGGCTGCGCATGCGCAGACCCTCAGGATGGAGGACGGCTACGGTTCCTAAATGTCCGGGAAGAGGCACTCACGGTCCGGTGAGTGACAAAGACTCCCCTGATTTGAAGACTTTGCAGTGTGATCCGTGAATCCAGGTGTCTTTTTCCTGTACTTTCACTGCCTTGGGAGTTGCCAACAGGACTTGATAAGGACGCTTGTATCTGGGTTCAAGACTTCTCCTGACGTGCTTTCTCACGACCACCCAGTCCCCAGGTTGCAGTCTGTCGGTACCTGTATCAAAATTAGGGTCTGGAATGGAAGAGAACACTTGACCATGTACTTCGGTTAGTTGTTTCTATAATAAGGCAACACAGTTCAACAAATCACTATGTACATGCCGTAGTTGCTGTGGAAAATAACAGCCTGTTCTGTGTGCTGTGCCAAACAGAATCTCATATGGTGTTAAACCTGTGTCTTTCCTAGGAGTGTTTCTTACTGAGTGCAGGGCCATAGGTAAACATGAGATCCATGGCAGGCCTGCTTCAGCCATTATTTTCTGCATTTGCTTTTCTGCATGCCCACGTCTCCACCCAGCGACTGAAAAGGTCCACACACACAAAAGTACATTTTCATACCCTGAGCATTTGGGAAGCTGAATAAAATCTATATGAATCCTTTGAAAGGATACAGTGTCTGAGGGGTGCTTTTCTGTGGAGTTGGGACAGACTTACCTGGGTTGTTTTGTGTACAGATTAGGCAACCAGCCACTAATGCCTGTGCTGCTTGGGCAAACCCTGGTGCTATCCGGTATTTATTTGTTAGTGCTACCATAGCATCCTTCCCCAGGTGCACTTTCCCATGTATTATATTGCCCATAATCGGGTAAAGTGCTTTTGGCAGACATAATTGCTGACCTTTACACCATTCTCCTTGCACTTCTAGTGCACCTAGTCTAGTCCAAGCTCTTTTCTTATTCTCTGTTGCTTGCATTTGCATAGCTTGGAGTATGGTTCAGTCAAACTTGGGGTCTCGGGCTACCACGTAGGCAACTTTTCCTTCTGGGATTGGCGTTACAGCAACTTCATGAGCAGCTTGGTCTACCAGTCTGTTTTGTCCTTGCTTGACTGAGAATTTCTGTGACTTCATGTGGCACCATTAGGGTTACTGGGTATCCTAGTACAATATCTATACTCTTTTCAAGCACTACAGCAGCTGGAGCTACTGTTTTTAACTGTGTAGAGTAATATGCAAGTGATCTCTGTTTGTAATCATGTATCTGTGTCAGTACCCCTTGTGCATGTGCACTGACTTCATGACAAAATAATGTGACAGGCTTGTCATAATCTGGCAAAGCCAGTGTTGGTGCTGAAGTTACTTCATGTTAAAATTGGCTAAACATTTGGTTCTGCTCAGCGGAGAGTGCAAATGGCTTACTATCATCCAGAAGTGCTAATTCAGGAGCACGGATAATAGGTCATAAAGTCTTAAGTCTCTTCCATTTATGTACAAACATTGAATTTCCATCAATACATTACCAAAGAAGTATTTACAGTACGTGAGGATTACAGTACAGTAAATAAGAGCAATGAATGTGTTTACAACACTGATTGACTCAAAATTATTATGAGGATAAAAATAAAAACGTTTTGTTATCTACCATAAATTGACATTACATTGCATTACTTTCTTTCCAACCAAATAAAATAAAATTTGGTTAAAAAAAACAAAAAAAACCAAAAACATCTTTTCATATTGAACTATCTTAGTCCATTTCTCCTTTTCTTTTCAAAAACATACCTTCTACGACATACAGAAAAACCACATAGTTCATGCATTTGCTATGCGAATATCCCATAAATTGTAATATCTTTTTCCAAAACACAGTAGTCATTACTCAGCAGAGTCTACATTATTTAAATCATTCACTAGTTTCTACTTATGTTTGTTGTAGCTGTGAACCAAAACATATTGCAAACTTCTATTCTTTGGAAGTTGGATAAATTCAATCTGGATTGCCTAAATGGTCTTTCTTTGTAGCTAGAGACCTTCTGTGTAGAGAACAAACTTTTGAATAGTGATTAACATTTATTCATTAGAGATTACAGTAACTGTCATTAATTCCCATGTCCCAATCAGTGTGTGTTGCATGTAACATGCTTGTCAATATGAGTACACCATTATCAGGTAACCAGTAAACATTTTTGTGCAGTGAACAGCTGCTAATGAAACACTTGTTTACGTGTTTCTCTGTGTAGCTTTACTGTGACTCTATAGATTCCATGTTATGAAAACATGATTTCCACAAAGAGGCAGTGCCCAATACCACAAACAGGGATGTCAAAGTGACGTGACCTGGGCGAGTGTTCAAAGCCACTCCTTTCTCATCATCACCTAGTACAGCCCCCTGGAATGACTCTAATGTGTTTTCCAGGTTTATAAACTTTCAATAACAAAAAGTCTTCTCTAAAGGTTCCAGACATTCAGCCATTTTGAAAGCAACACTGCTTCTCTCATAAATCAGAGTACTCCTGTTAGACACCTCGTATTGTGTCTGCAAATAACTCAACATTTTCTCAACAAAATCTTCCATCACCAAATATACACACATATTTTCAGATGCTGTGATTTCCGTGTCGAAAGTACAAATATATTCACTTAAACAAGTCTTGCTCACAGACGGCAGATTATCTCGTAACATTTCTTTATGAGCATAACAAACCCTCCTTATTTTTGAGAACATTCATCAGCGCCATTTTCACACAGACAAAAACAGCTTGTAATATCTACATGCAAAAGCTCACTACCACCTTTCTCTTTTCATTAAAGAGAAAGCTATTTTTCTCAAATTCACAGACAAAATTATTTTGTTCAACTACAGAAACAGCTCGTTTGACCCAGCCAGCTGGAGGTCAGTGTTTTCTTCTGTCACTATATGTACATTATTTACAGTTTTTCCGTCCACTGAATCGTGCAGTTACGGACCAAAGATTTTAAAACTTCTTTTACATCTCTTCAAAAGCTTACAATTAAGCAATGCAGGCATTACATTTACATGTTTCTTGTAAAACGGTCAAGACAGACAAACACGGATCTCCCTCATATGCAGTAAGACAGAGACAAAACTCACATACTGGAAGAAAAATTAACTGATATCTTTCAGCCTACTGCTACAAGTCCCAGCATTAAACTAAATACAAGTTAGCTTCAATATATTATTATCACTCACCCCTCAGAACACATTTTAGTTACTCTTGAATTATTGAAGCATATTCGAAGAACCTTTTTATCTCTGTCTGTATGTATTACCCAGTATTGTCTTATCAATGTTTGTTCCCAATTGTAAAGCACTACGGAATTTGCTGGCGCTATATAAATAAATGTTGATGATGATGATGATAATCAATGTTACATACATTGTCAGATAACAAAAACTGAATCCTTCTTCAAAAAATTTTTCACACTGTATGGATAGGGGGAGAGCGATTTGTAGTTTCCCCACTGCTCATAGCCCCCTTCTTATCTCAACACACTGAAATCTTTTACACAGAATAAGGAGGGGGGGCACATTTCACTCTTTCAGCTGCGCAGCATCAAACATATATTCATAGTACACAACCTACTTGATTTATTATATCATTCAGCTTCTCATGCATTTAGCATATCCACATATTGACCTGATCTTCATAGCCAAGCCTTTTTATCCATTCTTTAATATTCAAATAAAACCGAGACCATTTCTCCAAGTATAATGTCCCTTCTGGGGGAAATCCTGCCCTCTTGAGTACTTTATGAATCCCTTTAAGAGCTTTACTACCTTCTCTTTCCTTCATTATATCCATGGGTTTACCTATAATAGGCATCTTACTGTTCTGTGCCCCCATTACTGGGTAATTGGTCACAGTACTGTCAGTATCTAGGATGCAATGTTCTGTAAGCGGAATAAGGTAATACAATTTTTCCCTTTGTACAGACTACAAATGTCTTTAATCCTTTACCTCCTAGTCTACCCTAGGAACACCAGATGTGAGTTTTATCGGCTTTAGATTAAAAGGCTTGCACCTATGGCTGATGCAATCCTTCCTCTCAAGTCAGTGTATGGTCATATATGTTTATAATCTGGTAACATGATTTTGTGGTCAGTATGTAATTATGTTTGACCAATCCTGACCTAAATTCCTCTCTAGTATTTCTTGATTCATATTACACCCTAACGTACAATATAGTTATTTTTCATTACTCGCAAAACCGCAATATACATTTGTAGTTGTAACACCTTCTAGTCTAGGTCCCTTGCAACCTGAATATTTTCTCAGAACAATGCAGCAGGTACAATTCTTACATACACCTCTCTTATTATCTTCTAACTCAAACTGTCTACATCCATTATAATCTACAGTATCCATACATTTATAATTTCATTTTCCTTTCCTCTGACTGAACATTGGGTTCATGGAATACCCTCTAATCACCTCAACTGACCTTCCTTAGACATACAAAGAAATACTGAACAGAGTAAAAAGGTAGAAATCTACCCTTTTTCTCACCGTAAGGAATTTAGTTCAGCAGTTCTCTGGACATCAGTGGAGTCTAGCTTCAGGTGTGGAGATATTCGGGCATCCCGGACACAAGACCCCAGAAATGTTGGGGTATCAGGATTCACAGAAACTTCTATTAATCACCTTCAATGTCAGTCAGATCTTCCTTGATTTTCAGTCGACTGGGGAACAGAAAAACACTCAACACCTGTATGATATAATGCTGAGCAGCTTTGATTCTGTTCCAATCTGAGACCGCTTCAGTGTCTTTATACATAAAGTTTAGGGGTATAGATGCTTAACAACCAATTATAAGACAGTAGATTATGGAAGTAAGTCAATCAACAATTATATATATTGCAGTTTTCCATCAAAGTTCAAACAATTCTTTCTTCTTTCTGCGTTATGTCTTTCCAGGTTTTCTGCGAATATTCTTGCGTTGCCCCCAGCTTTGAGTCTGTCACGGTGACAAGGTTGGATGTGGGATCCATAGGCTCTGCTGGGCATGGCTAGGCCCAATCACAGGCGCAGATTCTAACAGGAAGGTGGTTTTCACCAGGAACCCCCACAAGGAAGTATGTTCTTAGCGGCACCAAGCCTGCAGGTCACGGTCCCGCGAGTGAGTGGACAACAGAGTGATGTGGAGAAGCCACTGGAACTGTGGTAATACAATGTCGACCACAGAGGTGGATGCAGCGGTGGTGACTCGGACGTGCAACAGAGGAGACACAGGAACAGTAGAAGCTTGAGAGGCAGTAGAGCGAGAACCGATACTGACACGATGTAGCACTCAGGAGGTGGTAACCAAGATACTTGGAACAGTGGTAATTCTACACTGACCACAAGCTGAGGACAGACTGAAGTAGCGGTGGTAACTCGGGACAACAGCTGAGGAGTCACAGCAGCAGTAGCAGTTCTGAGAGGTAGCGAGAGAACCGAAGCCATCACGATGTAGTACTCAGGAGATATAAATAGAGATACTGGAACAGTGATAGTTCAACACAGGCCACGAGCTGAGAGCAGACTGAAGTAGCGGTGGTAACTTGGGACAACAGCTGAGGTGTCCCAGGAGCAGTAGCAGCTCTGAGAGGTAGCGATGAGAGAACCGAGGCTGTCACGTTGTAGTACTCAGGAGATGGTAATAGAGATACTGGAACAGCGATAGTTCAACACAGGCCATGACTTGAGCTGACTGTCAGGAACAAATGCAAACCACAAGGAAGACAGGAAACAGAACCACAGGCTGCAGGAAGTGAGCTTGAAGAACAGGCATCAGACAGGTGAATCCAGGAGGTTTAAATAGTGCTCCATAAACCCATAGCCAATGAGGGAAGAGAGGATGTCTTAAAGGGAAACAACCTCTGCACCTACGCAGTTCTGACTGCAGAGTAACGTATGGTATGAGCCTGATGCCAGGATATGCCGGTTTCATGGTCTGTGAGAGGCAGGTAACGAGACAGGTACCCGTATGCGGGACCGGAGCGTGACAGAGTCCTTGGGTCTTATCTGTAAAGAACATACAACTGTAAGTCCTTCAGCTGTATCTGCTCACAGGGAACATCCTGTTATGTGGCTTCACAACCTTGAACAGTTCTTCTTCAAAACTGAACATAATATCTGCTGATTTCTCTTAAGGTTATAGCATATTAGTTTCTAAAGCTTAATACATGATAGATATTAAATCAATAATCATACAAATTTAGAGAAAAAACAAGCCAGCGCTCGGTATATCCCACATTATATATGGTACCAGTTGCTTGGCGATAAGCCCGCGCTCTGTATATCCCATATTGTATGTGGTACCAGTTACGTGGCAATATAAAAGCCCATATATGTATGCAAAACAAAAAGACACTTGTCAGCGCTTATCCTTTACACTGCATATCTGTGTGTGTCTAGCAAAATGAAAACATGAGGTATTAGTTCATATTTTGATCAAAACATTTAAGCCTGCATCCCAGAGTCAAGGGCTTTTCATTATATGCAGGTCCTACACTGACCTATATGCTTTAAACACCATTAAAATGCAGTTAAAATCAGATGCACTCACCTCCCAGGTATAGGGGTTTACATCTAGCAAGGTGTGGCTTGTGAGCCACACCCAAATGTGCCTTAATTAGGCTTGATGGCCAGCTGCTATGACAAGAAGACAATATTTTGAAACAAAACCAGAGAAAAATTTACCCTTACACTGTCATGCATGTTGATTAGCTCCCGTGGCAGGATGTCAATTTCCTCGTAGTAGGTATATTCAAGTACAGGTGGTGATCCAGCGTCTGTGGCTGCCACACCTCTTCAAAGCGCAGTTTAATGTCAAAAAATCTTTTCCTGCCAAGAGTCACAGTCATTTTTAAAGGGCCCGACTATATTGGCTGTACTGCAAACCCCTACTCATAACTCTTGGCTCAATTTTCATTGTGTGGAAACCTAATATTCTTTCATGTCGTGGCTACTCTCATCTACTCTGCCTCTTCTAAATGCCTCCTTTGCCACCTTATCTAGCGCTCTTCCACCTTCACACTCATACCCCATCTCTCTTCTCTCTCCATGGCCTCTACCAAAGAAATGATAATGTACAGGGGGCAGGGGGGATTAAAAAAAACTAACTACACTAACAAAAAGGTACTTAAAACAAATAAAACACAGAAAACACCATGGATAATAAAAAATAAGGAATAAGACAAAAAAAACACAAGACACATGTCAGAAATCAATAATGAACATTAACTTACTGCCAAAGACACTTAAACTCTCCTCTCCTTTATCAACTATCTCCTCTGACTCTCATAGATAGTGAAAAAGTTAAGGTGCTTGTGAGGTCAAAATCATGAGGGTTTAGATAGGCAATAGAAACCCACCAGGAAAAAGGCATCTTTTAAAAACAAGCAGATTTTCAGTAAACCAGCAGAAGTTTGGTGTAAACTGCAGACAGGACTTGGGTTTAGAAACTGCCACACATCCACAGTAGACATAGTTTTCACCCTCCAAATTACTGGATAGTAGATCCTGCTGCTTGGAGGGCAAAATCGATTGTGATGTGCAGAGGTTTCAAAACCACCAAAAAAAAGAAATAATAGACCTCTAGTTCAGTCTGGCTGTTGTGATAGAGCTTAGCCCCATGTATGGTGCAGTGTAGGGTTAATCAAATTGGCAGTGAACATAGACCAGTTCTAGTGGGCACTTGGAAGTAAAGATCAAAGGTCTTAAAGACTCTCCTCACTAGATCAAAGAGTGGAAATAGTAGCAAGTGCAAGTAAACCGAACAAATGAAAAAGGTCAGGAATCCCCCTGGTCTACTGCCCTGGATAGGACCTGAGCGCAGCCTGGTCTACCCCAGGCGGAACCTGGACTCCCCCCTGTGCAGGACCTGTACTCCCAAGGGCAGCACCTGGACCTTCCCCCCAGGTGGGACCTGGTCACCCAGTCCTCTACCCCAGGCAGTGCCTGGTTGAGACCTGGATCCCCTTGGACATTTTGGAACAGATCTAGGCTTCTCTCTCTTTTCTGCTAGCTTTCTACCACTCTCAATCAGATTTCTCTCTGGCAATAACAGTTTCCATTCTGGTACCTGCAGCCCTCACTCTGATGTTGGGTTGGACCTGTCCCCCCCCCCCCAGGTGGGATCTGGTCTCTTTAATCCCTTGGATGGGACCTGGACTCTCCCCACCCCACCTGGGTGGGAATTGGACTCCCTCTACCCCCCCTTCCCAGGTGGGACCTGGAACCCGCTGTGCCCCAGACAGTGCCTGGGCAGGATGTTGACATCCCCCAGACAGCCGAGTTGGATCTTGGCTGCTCCCTCTTCTCTGGCAGCTTTCTTCCTGTACAGGGAAACTCTGACTCTGGCAGATTCCTTCTGGAATAACAGCTTCCATTCTGGTACTGGCAGCTTGCTCACTGACATGGGCAGCTCTCATTCTGATGTTGGCAGTTTCCTTTGTCATTCTGGCAACTCTCTAGTAAACTGGCAGCTCACTCTGTCAGACTGACACGTCTCCTTCCAGCATATAATGGCGGCACTGCCTGTGACTTCTCAACTCTCTACAGCACCTCCCTCCTAAAAACTCAGTATCTCCTTGCCCAATGGCTCTAATAGGCTTCCTCCACAGCCACTCTCCTGTGCCTTTCCTCTCTTCTGGTGGGCTCTGATGTCACTTTCCATCTTCTGTATTCTTGGGCATGATGGTAGATGTAGTTTCCAGCACTTAAGGAAGCCCAGAGGATGTCTTGCACTGTGCGCAACAAGCATCTATTTGTCTCCTTGTCTCTTCGTTCCTGGGGCCAGTTTCCCTGAACAGGCGAGTGCTGGGTCCAATTATTACACAATTATTATTGTTCTTTAACTATGCAGATTAATATTTGTTTTCCAGTTGCCACACATTAAAAAATAATCCTTTCAAAATTGTATAGTTAATCTATATTATCCCTTTTATGATTGAAAAAAGAAACAACATTGAACGGTTCCCAATAATAAACCCTTTAAATCTGTGTTTTGGAATTCTTCCTAAAACTTGCATTGATAAGTACCGTATATACTCGTGTATAAGCCGAGTTTTTCAGCATATTTTTTTATGCTGAAAAGCCCCCCTCGGCTTATACACGGGTGAACTTACCTGGTCTTCGGTCCCTCAGCTCCTAACTTCCGCAGTGGAACGCATGTGCGTTCCACAGACAGGAAGTTCCGCAAATGCCGAACTTCCTGTGAGTGGAACGCACATGCGTTCCACTGCGGG
This sequence comes from Mixophyes fleayi, assembly GCF_038048845.1. NCBI lineage: Eukaryota > Metazoa > Chordata > Amphibia > Anura > Limnodynastidae > Mixophyes > Mixophyes fleayi. Next base: position 141,454,476 of record NC_134406.1, on the reverse strand, counting down.
GGTAAGTTCAAGGGTGAAATATCTCTCTCTCTCTTACTGAACCAATGCTACAATTGAAATTCACCGCTCCAACCCCTACATCGAGCTGGGGATCAGCATCGTTGGCGGTAGCGAGACTCCTTTAATAAACATTGTCATCCAAGAAATATATCGGGATATTATCATTGCCAGAGATGCAAGACTATTGGCTGGAGACCAAATACTTCAAGTACCGGTAAGCTGTTGTAGTATTGTCTTTTATCCCCGTCTAGCTGCTAGAGTACAAAGACGTGGTTTACTGTGCAAATAACTGATAAGTATCTGATGTGTGAGCCTTTTCAACAGCAGCCGGTCTACAGTGTTTATCTAGACGGAGAAGCAGTGAACTATTAAACATTTGACGCTTAGTTTATTAGTCCATTAATCTTTGCTATAATGCGGTAGTAATTCAGCCAGACTTTTGCATACAGCTATTGCATGCTAAGATAGCACACTCCTATCCAGTGGCCACCATGGTGAAAGTATCTCTACAAGTAAAAGTGTAGGATTTACACTGAAAGCTTTCACCTTCACTAAAAAATTTAATATATATCATTTTCTTACTGACAGAAGATACCACCTCATTGGGTGGCAGTAAATCATTCTGTAAGTGTCTCCTGCGTTTTGTTACTTCTGTCACCTGGATTACAGATGCTGACCTTAGGCTGTGCATTTACCAGTAGCTGCTGCATTTCCCACCCTAGGCTTATACTCGAGTCAATAAGTTTTCCCAGTTTTTGGTGGTAAAATTAGGTGCCTCGGCTTATATTCGGGTCGACTTATACTCGAGTATATACGGTATATTGTAAATTTACATTATTTCACTCTAGTGACTGCGGAATGAACACATGCCTCCTTATCATTTGATCAAAACTTTCAGGAGGTTCAGCCATAAATTCATTTCAAGTCTATGATTTATAAGGTGACTCAACTATGTTAATTCCCAGGATGCAACTATATTTACAGCTACAGTTTTGTCACTTCACTTATTTTTATGTTTTTTTCCACAGATTTTAGGGGTGCGGATTAGGCCCTTATGGGCTCTTCCCCGAAAGATCTAGGGAGGGGCTATGAGGTCCTGAGGTTCCGCCCCCCCTGAAAACAATGGAGGTCCTCCCCTTAGGGGGTGGACTAGTTGTCGAGCCCTGGGTGAAACCTCGGTGGATCCCAGGGCCAAAGGGACCCCCCTAGCTTTGCGGCGAAGGGGGTCTGAAGACCCTTGCCCCCTAAGGGTGCATTTTGGATCCGGGGGTCGGGGACTAGGGCCCTTCCTTTCTTAAGGAGGGCCATGTACCGTACCCTTGTGCACATTTTTTAAGTTTTGCACTTTTTTTTCGAGCACTTGGGTGAAAGCACTGGCTTTCAGGCTTTAAAAAGAGTCTACTTACACATCAACACTTTGGGTACTTCAGCCATATTGGGGACACAAAATGAGGTCCCCAAGTGGCTGACTTTGCTAATAGACCCAGCATCAAAATCTGGCATGTCCTAATGAGTCAATTTTGCCAGACAAAAAGTGTGTGTATTTATGCTGTGGAGGGAAAAGTGTATGCCACCATTTTCCATTACTGAAACTACAGGCTCAGTCATAGTTTTAATTACGTGAAGTGTTCTGCTGCGACATAAAACCACCAGGGTTCTCAGTGCACTAAAAGACAAAAGATTATAACTTAGACAGAGAGTATCACAACCTTCTACTTCTGATGTATAAATATGTATATCCTAAATGACATTGGTGGTGGCTCTGATTATAGCCTGGGTAGCAGTGGAGTATGTCCTCGACCTTTCAGAGGAGAGTTCAGACACCAGCAACAGCTGTAATTAGACACCATTGCAAGGAAGTTGTACAAAATTTGAAAAAATAAATACTTGCTCTACCCACTACTCTGTACCAGAGGCCTCTGAGCCTTCACCTGTGGCCCCCTGCCTGGTGCTCCCAATATCAGTTACTCTCTATGGGAAGAGGCGAGTGGTAGAGGCATGAGGAGGGGGCGGGGGTGGGAATGAACAATGTGCAGATGTCTGTGGGGAAGTGTGCAGAGGTCTCCTCCTTTGTCATAGGATCCTACTTCCACACCCCCTAATTGCTTCTCAATATTAAAACCTGCTTTGACAGCAAGATGCGGCCAGTTTATGTAGTCTCTTGCCCTTATAAATTGGCTTCTGGCTCATTCAAGTGTGTTCCTGGTTAATTCCATCTACTTTAGTGCGTTCCATATTAATTCAATCTGCTACAGTGCGTTTCTGGTTATTTGCATCTGCTCTAGTGCATTTCTGGTTAATTCCATCTGCTCCTGTGCGTACCTAGTAAATCCATCTATTCCTGGTTAATTCTATCTGTTCCAGCAGGTTCATGGTTAAGTCCATCTGTTCCAGTGCATTCCTACTAAATCCATCTGTGCCTGGTTAATTTAGTCCATTCTAGTGCGTTCCTGGTTAATTCCATCCGCTCCAGGGTGTTCCTGGTTAATTCCATTTGCTCCAGGGCCTTCTTGGTTAGTTCCATCTGTTCCTGATTAATTTCATCTGTTTTCTTGTGTTCCCAATTATGCCATCCACACCAGTGAGTTAAAGTCTAATATCCTGCACCTGGATTTCATCTATCTGCCAGTCATGTCCAATACCTATGTGTAGGGCTGCTACCTGCGGTGGAATAACAGCAAAGCCCAGACTTCCTTATGGGGATCATTGGTTAATAACTATCCTTTGTTTACACAAAGCATGTTGTTTTTTCTGTTTTCGCAAATTAAACTGGATAACTGCGAAATTATACATAAAGAACCAGATAGCAGCAATGAAGAAAAACAAAAGTAGTTGAATTGATTCACAGTTGTTGACAATGACTATATCCTGTTTGACTAGCCATGGCTAGGTGTCTGTATATACTACTCAAATGGTTGGAATACATATGGCAAGAGAACTCCAAGGCACATAACTAGAGCTAGGTAGGCTAACTGTTTGTAATAAATTGGATATAATATAATGAAACAAACAGTTTAATAATACAGTTCACATATACTGGCCAGCAAATAAAGAATATACAATCAACCAGATATGGGTATATTTGCAGAAATATTGTTATGCATATGCGGTATAGTATACAATAGCCCTTGAACAAATGTAAAAAAAAGAAAAGAAGAAAAAAATGTGTTGTTGGAGCCTCCCAAAGGAACGTGATTAAGAGAAAAAAAGAAGACAGAAGGAAACACATGGCCATGTAATATATGAAAAAATAGTCTTACCCTCCATACTAAATTGCGACACAGGAAATGTTGACAGTTAACCTGTCGACATGAAAATGTTGGCAGGCAAAATTCTGACACTTCCATTGTGGGGACAGCTTGAAAATGTCGACAGTGTAATTGTCAACATTCATAATGTCAAAAATCACAATGCTGACATTAAAAGACCGACATTTCATGTGTCACAATTTTGAACATATCCGACCCTTCTTAACTCTCAGAAGCTTTAGAGAGGAGGCTGCTGTGCCTATGTCGGGCCCCCCCCCTTTCGCCAGTGGTCTCAATTGATTGTAGGCAGAAATACTATACGGAAGATGTGTCCAGGCACAGGTAATTATATGCTATCTGTGGGAAATAAGTAAAAATAGGTATAGTTGCTAAATTCTATACACCAGTATAAACAGTGTGGTCCTATCCAAAAGTGTTTTGCTGATAAGTTTAAGTTAACCCACTGATCGTGTTTCTTTATAGTTCATAACACTGAAACCGGCAACAGATGCCTGTTGCTACACCGATGAAATTAGAACCATGGATTATATGGCTGAGCTTACTGCATTCCTTGGGCAAAATTGTAGGTCGTTTAGGAGTTAGATGAGCTAATGAAAAAAGTTGCAACCAAGTGTAGGAATGGTTGTCACTATTTCTACCCTTACTGTTTACCGAAGAATTCACAATCGTAGCTGATAGTATTAAATATCTAAAGCGTTTCCCCCATTTGCCAGGCTTCCTCAGGGATTAGTGTACATGGAGTGATAGTAGCAGATGATCCTTATATAGCTAAGTGGATAAATAATTAGCCAATGACTGGTGCTACAAGCAATGCTATTCAACAGATAATGAGAATGGTAATTAGAAGCTCAATCTTTGTAAAACCTGAAGTTAATTGGATACTCCTGCAGCTTAATAGATGACTTCCAATTATATAATTACATAATAAAGTGTAAAACCCATAAAGTATTCAAAAATGGAACCAAATAAAAATACACAGATAATAATCACCAATTGAAAAATCATGCGTGTATTGATATAATAGACAATGTTAAAAAACATATAAAGGAAGAAATGATATCATCATTATCTATTTATATAGCACCACTAATTCCGCAGCACTGTGCAGAGAACTCACTCACATCAGTCCCTGCCCCATTGGAGCTTACAGTCTAAACTCCCTAATATACACAAACACAGACCGAGAGAGACTAAGGACAATTTTTAATAGCAGCCAATTAACCTAGTAGAATGTTTTTTGAGTGTGGGAAGAAACCGTAACACCCACAGGAAATCCACGCAAACACAGGGAGAACATACAAACTCCACACAGCTGAGGCCATTGTCTGGAATCAAACTCATGACCCCAGTGCTGTGAGGCAGAAGTGCTAACCACTAAGCCACCGTGCTGCTTTCTGATACACCTAAACCACTAAGTGTGTAGACACAAAGTACACAGCTACACATGTGCTGAATAAGAAAGGGATCAATGCCATAATCAGATGCATATAGTTAAATATACTGATGGTGTGTGGATAGGATACACAAGTTCTGATTAAAATAGATAATTATTGAGGTATGCTGACAGTAGTAAATAACCCCTGATTGCTAATATTGTAACTTAAAGGTAGTATTAGATAAGACATTAGGATAACACATTAGTATTAGGACCAAGATCACCTTCTTACTAAATAAGTGGAAGTCTTATAAAAATATATAATATCTCAAAACTGAAACAGTAATGGAGAGAGGGTACATAGGTCCTGACAGATTACCAGCCTAGTATGTCAATGGGGAATATAAAAATATGTGGTTGGGTTGTACCAAGGGGATTCTAATCCTAATCAAGGAAAGTGCTGAGTTTGAAATCTAGGTTCAAGTCCTTAGGTGGGAGGGTGTGAAGGTCATAAATCCAGTGGGTCTGGATATATTTCTAATATAGTACCCTCCTTTGCAATATTTGGGGACCTTCTTAATGCCCATACATTTAAGAAGTGTATGATAATGTTTATGATGTAAGGAAAAATTATCGGAGGCTGAGTATCAAATTGTTTTGTAATATTTCATAGGCATTCATAGATTCTTAAGTGAAGACTTCAGATGGTACTTCACACATATTAGAGTCCACAAGGGCATTCCAGAAGGTAAATGACTCCCACAGTGTCACATGTTATTTTCTATTTGATCCTGAACTCTTTCCCTGTAGTGTTAGATTTGAAGGTAATAACCAGTTTTGTTTAGTTATGTCCTGTAACTAGTGAATCCCAGGCATCCCTTTTGGAATTCAATACTGAAATGTTTAAGTAAATTAACAAAATTATGGGGATAGATAATACCACAGATTCAGCTTCATGTCAAAAGCCTCTGTTTAGAGATCAACAGAGGAAATCTAGAATATTCATAGTGCACCAGGTTGTTAAAGATCTCATTAACAAAGAATGGAATAGCATAGATGAAAGAATTTAATTTTAAAAGACTTAATAGTATGTATCCATTTCAGGATGAGGAAGCATCTAAATGGTATGCAGTGCCTAAAATTCATGCAGTAGTGGCTTGCTAATATGTGGGGACAACTATTTCATTAAAATACGGAGATCCACTTAAAGATCCTATATATGTTTAGGATAATAGAGAATTGTTTTAAGAAAATGCAAAGGTAACTCTGGCTTTAGTTTCCAGAGTGCTGAGAGTTTGGAGATAAATCCTTTATAAGGATACACAAGATAAAATAAATAAACTGTATTTAATCAAAGGAGTTGACTTTCTGTGTGTAGCTTATCCAGAGCCAAAATCCTTGCATTGAATTGCATCTGTGGGTGGCAGAATGTCAAAGTTTGCACAAAAATGGATGCCCACCACCCAAGATCAATTGGTTTACAATTACAAGTTGGTTATCTATCTTATCAGCTTCAGCCTCAAAGGGAACTGAAAAGAAGGTGTCTCAGGAACACTCTTGTCCACAGTTGGTATTGTGCCTTGGCAAGATGGCATTTGAGAAATCTCCAATTGGACATAATGATTGGGAAAACAATGCAACATCATTAAATCAACTCATCAAGCTTGCAAAGATTACAAATAATCTCTGATATAATGGCAAAATCCAATACAAAAGACGGAGATTCCTTCTCAGAATCAGAATGGGTTGTAAAGACCACAGACTCCAGCTCCACTTGTTGGGGTTTTCATCTACAAGGAACATAGCTACAGAACTAAAGACATCTAGATGCAAATATTCTAGAAATGAGGGTTGTATGGCATACAATTCAACATATTCTACCCTTCTTAGGACACAAGTATCTCAAAATATTCTTAGAAAATTGACTTTCTTAAAGAGGCACAAGAAGCAGGACTATGATGGCGGGAGTATCCACAATTATGTTTTGGGCTGAAAATCATGTGATATTCCTCTCTGCTTTGCATGTAGCAGGCAAAGATAACAAGATAATAGATTATTTGAGTCAAATTCAACTAGGAGAATGGACCTTACACGAGGACGTTTTTCAACTCCTAGTACAAAGTATAGGATACCTCAAGTAGATTAGATGACAACATTCTCAAACACCAAGGTAACTCAACTTTATTCAATTCACAGGGGCATCAGACCAAAGGGCTTAGATGCTCTATGAAATCCTTAAAACTTCCAATTAAGGTATGTATTCCTTGCTTTTCTTCTTATTGCCCACACTCTGCAGAAGATTAACAGAGAAGCAGTGGAAGTCATAGAAGTGCTTCCTTTTTGGCCACGCATCCCGTGGTTTGCAGTGATTTGGGGTATACTACTGGGGTAGCATTGGCCTCTTCTATCTCGATAAGATAGTAGACTTATCGAGATAAGACTGATCCTCCATCCCAATCCAAATACCAATTATAATATTTGGAAGACATTTATAAATTGTTGGAGCCTGATGCTGCGACTGCTCCTCAAATTCTGCATTTTCTTAAGGAGGAACAGGATACAGATCTTGCTCTCAATATCCTGAAAGTTCAAATGTTAGCTCTTAGGGCTTGCGTCATCAAAGAGAGCAAAGCAAAAAAAATGAGTAAGTTTGCCCCTGGACAAACCATGTTGATGTTGTATAAAAAATTATGTTTTATGTTCACTTTCTTATCCCATGACCTACTACTCTCCTCCCAGCTCCCTGGCTCTCACGCAGCAACCCCTTGTGTCGGAAAACCTGGGACTTTATAAACAAAACTGCGTCACACTCTTTCACAAGTCCCACGATTCAGCAGTGGCATGCCCCCCCCCCCCCCCCCCAGTGACCCCTGCCCACAGTCATCGGGGAATGGCTATCAATAAACACTCTGGAGGGGACATTACATAAAGAAGAAGTAAGTAACCAATATACATGCCATCACAAGTCCAGATAATTTACCATTCGCAAGAAAGTGATAATAATGCAGTATAGTTATAAAAGAACCCCCTAAACACAAACACAAGCAGTGTGAATGTAGAGTTCATAACAGAATTAGCAGAATAAACAAAATAAATCAAAGTCAAATTAATGCTAGACTATAAAACTAATACAGACACACAGAGCTAGTAGTCAAGTTAGTTGAAGTTAGTAGTTTCAACTAGCCTACATCCCCTTGGCAAGACAATCAAAATACATTTTACTTCACCACTGGTACTAAAATTCAAGACTCAAACATACAAGTTTTCCATTGTTTCTGGAAACACGCTGAAGCCAAGTGAGCAAACTGTGAAAATAGAAAATGATAGCTGTAACTGAAAACCCCTAAACTAAGCTGACTGAGAAAGGCTGCTTCCCACATGAGGTATTGGATTTCTCAGCTCACACAGCATCTGAAATACACTACTCCCATGTTTGACAGATACAAGCATCCTGAATAGTTTGCACTGTGGCTATGAGCAATAAGTGGGAATCTGAGACTAGAGATAGGTGGGCTCGGTTTCTTGAAAACCGAACCCACCCGAACTTTGGGGTTCCGAGTACCGAGCTCTCGCAACTATTCGGATTCCAAAACGAGGCAAAACATCATTGTGACGTCGTCGGATCTCGAATCTTGCAAGTTTTGGACTCTATAAATACCACCCTCTACCGTTATTTAGCGCCATTTGAGAAAGGGACAGAGAAGGGGTAGGACAGAGTATAGTGCAGTTTGGCAGGCAAAGTGATAGAAGAGAAAGAGTAGGGTGGTAGCAGTGTTAGAGAAAGCTCCATTCTGAATTTGTAAGTGCTGAAAGCCTAATATACCAGTCATTGCACTCTTTTTTCTGAACTTACACTACAAAGTGTAGGGTCTGATATACACCCTTATAGAAGAGCTGCATTGGTCATTGCTGAAATCCTAATATACCATTAATTGCACTCTTTTTTTCTGAATATGCACTACAAAGTGTAGGGTTTGATATACACCCTTATAGAAGACCTGAATTTCTCATTGCTGAAATCCTAATATACCAGTCATTGCACTCTTTTTTTCTGAACTTGCACTACAAAGTGTAGGGTCTGATATAAACCCTTATAGAAGAGCTGCATTAGTCATTGCTGAAATCCTAATATACCATTAATTGCACTCTTTTTTTCTGAATATGCACTACAAAGTGTAGGGTCTGATATACACCCTTATAGAAGAGCAGAATTTCTCATTGCTGAAATCCTAATATACCAGGCATTGCACTCTTTTTTTCTGATTTTGCACTACAAAGTGTACAGTGTTATCAAAATGGATTCACAGCAGTACACAGATGAGCAGGAGCAGCAAGCAGCTGCTACCACCAGTCCTGATGGTAGTTATCCCTGTACGTCATCTGGTAAAGCCTATTTAAAAGTACATAATCTTTTGAAGTCAGGGAAAAAAACAAACAAAAAAAACACCTTTTACCGTGTTGAAGACAAAAAGAGCTGTAATCCAGGAAAAGTTAACTGCCGATAAAATATTTCCAACATGCCATTCTACACATGCAGTGGCAAAGAAAGAATGAGGCCTTCATCTTTCTTTATGAGTGAGAGATCTAAATTTGTTACTAAGGCTTATTCTTGTAAGGTCACTTGTAACCCAGCAAGACCAAGTAATTCGGAGTCCAAAAGTGGTGCACAAATACTGTTACGTGTAAAAGCCGAGCCGGAAGAATACAGTAAGGCATTAGAGGAAAATGTATACTCAGAATCAAATGACACCAATCCCTGAGGAGAGTCCATCCACGAGTGGTATGTTTAATCGTGACCATTCTGATAGTGTACCCATAAAGAAGGCCCCTTTCAGCATTTCTGCTGATGTGTGCCTGAACAGCCCCAGTGTAGATGGTGATACACCAATTGAGGATGCCACTTTGGAATTGGAAGGGGATGAGGGGGATATTTGTGTAGCCGACGAGGGCACTAATGAGGATGTTGATGAGGATGAGCTTGTTTGTGTCAGTCCTGCACCAGTGGAAGCAGTTCTGGCACGTGATAAGAAGAAGGCCGTTGTCATGCCTGGACATAAGACCAAATAAGCAACTTCTTATGTGTGGAATTATTTCTACCCAAATCCAGACAACAATTCTATAGCGATTTGTAGTGTATGTCAAGCCACAGTCAGTCAAGGGAGGGACCATAACCATCTTGGAACCTCGTCTATGTTACGCCATTTGACATGAGTTCATGGCAAAGTGTTGGGAAAAGCTGAAAGTTCTTCCCAAAAAATTGTGCGCAAAGGTTATTAATTTCTTATTGCCCTGCTGGGCTCTTTTCTCTATATCCTTCCAGGGCGGTTTTCTATTGGACCACACTGGTATATAACGCAGGAAGGGGCAAGCCCTCCCTGCCGGTTATAGTTCTTGCTTTCCTGCTGACTAGCCTGCTGTGTTCCTGGTTTATGTACCATTGGATTGATTACTTGTTGCCGACCTTTTGCCTGTTTCCTGACTTCATTTGATTGCCTGTGCCCATTGACCATTTTGCCTGGACTCCTACGCTGCTGATTTGCCTGTGACCTCTGACACCGGTTTGTGTACTGGATATTCTGTCTGCTGCCGGCCTCGACCCTTGCCTGGACCTCACTCTGCTATTTCATCTGTCTCTGGGTTCCCCCAGTCGGTGCACAATTCACGACCCTCAGCTGTCTGCGGCCAAGTCTGTCCCCACCACTAGGGGCTCCAGCGAAAACCAGACTTCTGAGTAGACTCTGGGTTTTGTGTTGCTGGCTGTTGGGGTTCCTAACACGACGGCTTCAAAATACACCCACAACACCATCCTCATCAATATCCTCAGTAGCGCTCGGAGTTAGCCCTGCATCCCACTTATTAAGGCTGGGTGACTCCTGCACTATAATTGATTATTCTAAAGAAAGCGTTAGTCCCACTGCTGCTGCTGCTGCTGGGGGTGAATTGTCAGCCCCAAGGAAGGCCAAGAAAAAGAGCAGTCCGACATTTCAACAATTAAATGTGAAACAATCATTTGGTAGGGGAAGCAAATATGACAGCAGTCACCCAGTCGCCAAGAGAATCACAGACGCCATGGCTGCCATGTTAGTGTTAGATCTGCGTCCAATATCAACAATAAATGCAGCTGGTTTTTCACAGTTAATTGAGGTTTTGTGTCCGCGTTACAGAATTCCATCGCGACACCATTTTTCCCGTAAAGCTATTCCACAACTATACCAAAAAGTGTGTACAAATGTAGAGATTGCACTGAAAAATGCCATTCTGCCTACTGTCGACTTAACCACAGATATGTGTACAAGTGGAAGTGGTCAAACCAAAGACTATATGACTGTGACAGCCCACTGGGTTGGTCATTCACCTTCACCAGCACGAACAGCAGCAGCATGTAAACCACTTCGTAACATTTGTCACAGGCAGGCCACTCTTTGTATCACCGGCTTCACTAACAGGCATGCAGCTGACAATTTGTTACGCAAACTAATAGATGTGATTGATACATGGCTTATACCACTTGGACTCTACCCAGGATATGTTATTTCTGATAACGCCAACAATATAGTGCGAGCATTACAGCTGGGTGAATTCCATCACATTCCCTGTTTTGCTCACACCATCAACTTGGTGGTGCAGAGCTTCCTAAGAAATAACCGTGAGGTGCAGGAGATGCTTTTGGTGGCCCGTAAAATTTCAGGCCACTTCAGGCATTCTGCCACAGCATGTAGGAGATTGCAGCAGCTCCAAGAACAGTTTAACTTGCCCTCCCACCAACTTAAGCAAGAGGTGGTAACTAGGTGGAATTCCACCCTGTACATGCTTCAGAGGATGGAGGAACAGCGCAAAGCCATCCAAGCGTATTGCACAAGCCATGACATTGGGAAAGGAGGGGGGATGTATTTCACTCTTGCACAGTGGGGAATCCTTTCAGTGCTGTGCAAGGTGCTGAAACCATTTGAATTTGTGACGTGTGAAGTGAGTGCAGATTCTGCTAGCTTGAGCCAAGTCATTCCTTTAATTAGACTATTGGAAAAGCAGCTTGAGAAACTAAAGGAGGAGATGAAAGCAAGCAATTCCGCAAAGTATGTTGGCCTTGTAGATCAAGTACTTAATTCGCTTCACAATGATCCTCAAGTTATTAAGATCTTGAACTCGGATCAGTACGTTTTGGCCACTGTGCTTGATCCAAGGTTTAAGACCTACATTGAGTCTTTGCTTCAAAATGAATGAGATGTAAACTTTTGCAAGGAGCTATTGCTCAGCAAGTTGTCCGCTGAACTGGGCCTTGGTTTGATGACGTGTCCTCCTTCAGTTTCTCAAGCAGCTGCTGCTCATAAAAAATAAAATTTTCAAAAAAGAAGAAGGGAAGACGCAGGGGGCAGACCAGAACAGTTTAACATCTGGGCTGGTTTGAAGGATTTTTCAAAAAAAATGTGTGACCTTGCCCATAACTCCATCCAATATGAGTATTAACATGCAAAGAATGGTAGAGGATTATTTTCAAGAGGTAACTGATATGGAAATGTCAGACAGTCCCTTTCCTTACTGGGAAGAAAAGCAGACCATTTGTAAACCCATGTACAAACTTGCTTTGCAATACCTAAGCTGCCCACCCTCCAGTGTGTACACTGAACGAGTGTTCAGCACAGCCGGGAACTTAGTCAATGATCGCCGTAGAAGGTTACTTCCCAAAAATGTGGAGAAAATGATGTTTATAAAAATTAACTACATCTTGCACGAGGAAGGCCTTCACCATCAAAGACATCCAAGCACTGACTGTTCTCTAATGGTGGATTCAAGCGGCAATGAATTGATAGTCTGTGATGATGACATACACGCTGATGAGGGTGAGGATGAAGCTCAAGATGATGACGATAATATCTTTTTAAAACTTTCTATTTAGGTGTAGGGTGCAATCTACCCCCAAAGAGGAAAGGGACTTGGGGCATTTCTTTATCATGTACCGTCTTGAAAGGCTGCTGTTTTGGCAATTTCTCATTAAGGGTAGGGTGTCATACACAGACTGACCCCAAACTGGCTTTGTCCATTTCAATTAATATTGTACAGTCTATAATGGCTGAATTTTTTGGTATTTTCTACAAGTGGAAAGGGGCCTACAGAGACGGAAACCAAACTGGCTTTGTCCATTTCAATTAATATTGTACAGTTTATAACGGCTGCATTTTTGTCCAGTTCTTTACATATTTAACTATAAGTGTAGGGTGTAATATACATCCAAAGACGATGGCTGCATTGCCAATATGCATAGATGGAGAGGAAGACAATCTGGTTTGTGTGCAGAATTAATGAAGGCCTACCAGGAATTAAACTGTTTTCTTGATAATTTATTAGCTTTACAATTACATTACTTATCCAAGAAACAGGTGGAGCACTACATTTGGTTATTTTATGCCCAAAAACATTTTTAAACAAAATAACAAATCAAAACCAAACAAAACAAAACACCAAAACACGCAAGGGCGGTTTGGCAAACCGAAACCAAAACACGGCGGTAATCCAGATCCAAAACCAAAACACGGGGGTCAGTGAGCATCTCCAGTTGAAACGCATTGGTGCAGAGCAGGTTCACCTGGAGAGTTACTCCTTAGGAATTACCCAATGGGAAGACAAGAATCCGGATGCGTCAACCTTTGCGCGGTGAATGCCTATTACCATCTTAGATCTGGTACGAGTTTACTCTCACAGTGTGAGGATTTTAAGTTGTGTGTTTTTCATCATACATTAAATGTGAGCTTAAATTTTATTACTCACAAGCTTTTTTTGTTAATTTAAATGGAATTACACTATGTTTGTTCTCTCCCTCTGTTTCATATATGCCCGCTGATGAGGACGTGTATAGGAGTTTTTTATTCTTTGGTTTTACAACAGAAGATATATTGAAAAGATTTTTTACAGACTCCATACACAAGAAACGATAGGATGGAGAAATACATGGTGATGCTAAATACAAGATACGAAGGAACTTATTGTTTTATTATTGCTTTTTGCAAGACTTTTATGTTGAAAAGGACTTTCACTATAAAGAATAGATAAGTTTAATGTACTTATTATATCTACTAAGATTTTATTGAGATATATGATTGTGAAAGGGAAGCGCTTGAGTGTTCCTTCAGTGTTTTATATTATTCAGTTGTTGATTTTGATGTATTACATGTTAGGAGGAACAATAATTGCATCCCCTATTTTTAGAGCGCCTGTTTAAAACTGTCACATTGTATTTCTGTGGCTTTACATAGGACAACACCAACAATATTGTGCGAGCATTACAGCTGGGTGAATTCCATCATATTCCCTCACACAATAAACTTGGTGGTGCAGAGCTTTTTAAAAATGGACAATGACATGCAAGAGATTCTGTCTGTGTCCCGAAATATTTAGGGTAATTTTCAGGATTCTGCAACAGCATGTAGGAGAATCCAGCAGCTGCAAGAAGAATAGAATTTAGGGGAAATGTACTTTAGTCCAGCGCAGTGGAGAATACTTTCAATGTTGAACAAGGTGCTGAAACCACTCAAAGTAGTCACCTGTGAAGAGAGTGCAGACACTGTTAGCTTGAGTCAAGTGATTGCCCTAATTAGACTTTTTGAAAAGCAGCCAGAGAAATTGAAGGAGGAAATGAAACAAAGCAATTCCTCTAATTATGTTGGACTTGTAGATCAAGCACTTTATTCGCTTCGCCAGGATGCAACAGTTATCAACATCTTGAAATCGGATCATTACATTTTGGCAACTGTGCTTGATCTTAGGTTTAAGAGGTATGTCTTTTCTTTCTTTCCAACTGACCCAGATCTCAAGAGATGCAATGAGCTCCTGGTCAGCAAGCTGACAGCTCAAGTTATATATGAGACAATGACATCTCCTCCTTCAGTTTATCTGGAAATTGCTGCTAGGAAAAAACTTAGCTTTCCAAAGACTCCCAGTGGTGATGCAGATGAGTCTGCACAACATTTTGACATTTGGTCTGATCTCAAAGAATTGCCCAAAAATCGTGACAGTTCTTCCGTAAAATTAACTACAAATTGCATTTTTTATTTACATTTTTGTTTCTCTGGCATAAAACCACTATGCACTTGAACATAGACATTAGCACATGAGGTAGAGGGATTAGCATCATCCTGACTGAGTCTGGAGAGTGACAAGAACAATGCCACCCCTCCTGTTTCTGTATGAGCTATGGCACAGTGGAATGTCACTGGAGACTTTTAAGAACACTGACAGCCCTATTATTACAATTTCTGTTTCAACACTAAATCCTGCCACATCTCCTGTTCCTGAGTGAGCTATGGTACAGTAACATGTAACTGCAGATTTAGACCAAACCTGCCAGCCCTATTATTTTTATTTCAGCAATGACAATTAGCAATGGAGCTCTCCTCTTTGTGTGTAACCTATATAACAACATACAATTTGACTGCAAATTCAGAAGACCAAGCCTGCCAGCCCTAGTATTTCTATTTCAGCAATGACAATTAGTAATGGGACAATGGAACTCTCCTCTTTGTGTGTAACCTATATAACACCGTACAATTTTACTGCAAATTCAGAAGACCAAGCCTGCCAGCTCTATTATTTGTATTTCAGCAATGACAATTAGCAATGGAGCAATGGAGCTCGCCTCTTTGTGTGTTACCTATATAACACAGTACATTATGTGACTGCAGATTTAGAAGACCTATTAATTCTATTTCAGCTATGACACTTAGCAATGGAGCAATGGAGTGCTCCTGAATGTCACTGGAGACTTTAAAGAACACTGCTACCCCTCCTCTTTCTTTTCTACCTATGATGCTGCCCAACTGCTATAGAGACTGCCAAGAACTGTGCTACCCCTTCTGTGTCCCTTTGTGAAATTGAGCTGGATCGCCGTGGAGGGCGATACTTATAGAATCCAAAACTCACGAGATCCGACGATGTAACAATGACGTTTTGCCTCGTTTTCAATTCTGAAGGCACGCGAAAGTACCGAGCCAGCTCAGTATTCGGATCTGCTAAGTTTGGGTGTGTTCGGTTCTCGGGGAACCGAGCCTGAGCATCTCTAATATGAATGTAGTGTGTGTCAGCATATGAATGTAGTGTGTGTGTGTCGTCAGCATATGAATGTAGTGTGTGTGTGAGGGGGCCAGCATATGAATGCAGTATTTGTGAGGGGTCCAGTAAATGAATGTAGTGTGTGTGAGAGGGCCAGAAAATGAATGTAGTGTGTGTGAGGGGGCCAGCAAATTTGTTAAACGTAAATGCTATTTAAATTATTGCTGGGGCTATTTGGAGGAAGGGAAATAGGTTTATTTATTAAATGTTTATGCTATTAATTTAATGTCGAGGCTAGTTGGAGGGAAATAGATCTATTTATGAAAAGTGAATACAATTATTTTAACGTTAGGGCTGGAGGGAGGCCTAATTATAAAACATGGGTGCTATTTTGATTTAACATCGAGGCATGTTGGACTTTTCTAAATTTCATGTACCCATTTTTTCCAAATAGAGCCCCCAACATTACAGGATCCAGACAAGCAGCAACTGATCTAAAGACACCAGCAGCCATAGGTGGTGAAAGTGACATGAACAGTTATGAGAGAGCAAGACATTCTACCAACTGTTCTCAATCTGTTGGAGCAGTCCCGAATTTGGGTGACTGTCTCACTTAAACTGGGTACACACTACAGAGAAGTAAACGATTAACGATATACCAACGACAGAATAAATTAAAAAAATCCCGATCAGCATACCGATTGACGTGTACACACTATACACGATTATCATCAGATCTCTGCTCTTCATCTGTCAAAATTATCGGCTGCAAGGTAGACCATAAAAGGCAAGTGACAGCTCAGGTCTTAATTCATTGAGAGATGTTCAACGGAGCCCGGCAATTGTATTGGGCAGCCTGTCTTGACACAGCACTGTGTTAAGTGTCGAACTGTAAACAGGCCATAAATTCTGTGTGACAGCTTTATCTCCGGCAGCTGAAGTTTGACCCCAGGAACGGACAAACGCTGCTTTAATCTTCTCATGCTGCACTAATCTTGTCCGTTCCAGCCAGCACACAGCGGGTTAAGACTACATGTGCAGGGTGAGAAAGGGGGGAGCAGCCCGTACCATCCATATCAGTCTCTTCTCTAAAGAAAAACAGCGGCAGACAGTTGACAGAGACCGTGGATCATGACAAGATCAGCAGCAGGCAGACTGAGACCTGTCACTCTGAGATACATTATTGGCCGATAGTCGGGTGAATTCACACACACACTGCAGGATTGGAAGGTGATTGGTCGGCAAAAATTAAACAGTACGACCAATCAAACGACATGATGATTGGCACTTTGGGGCGACTTTAGATTATTGTGTAAGTATACACACTACACGATATCTGATCAAACAGTCAGATGTCGGCTGATTTGTCCAATTATTGGACGAAAAACCTTTAGTGTGTACCCAGCTTTAGTCAGGAATTGGTCTGACTGGAAGGATAGTTGGGAGGTATGTCTTGCTTCACACTGTACTTCTGATTAAGACAGAACTGCAAGCACCTAACAGTAGTGCACACAGTATTACCTGTGTATTTGTCCCCCAGGTTTTTAAAGCAAAAGGGCTTTTTACATTTTGATAAATTAGTCCCAATGTTCAGTACTGTAATAGAACATTATTATATAATCTATTGCTATATGATTTATACCCCTTTATAATCAGCCAGGTATGTGTAAAAATAAATAAAAAAATAAAGTGCTGTAGGGAGAAGGAACATATAAAATAAAATGCAATATAAAGTGAGGTTTGTTTTTTTGATGCATTATTTGTTTTCATTAGTTAAGATTCATCAGTTATAATAATAAAGTATTGCTGGCTTAGGCAACACTAAAATAGCCTTTTTATATTGATAAATATATATTGTACTGAAAACCACACTTTAAGGATGGGCCGTTACTTATGGGCCAGTGCAATGTGCTTGCCCCACGGGCTAAAGTCTGCCAGACAGCCCCTGCCCTAACCTCTGCCTGATTACTGGATTATGCTTGTTCACTTGTGACCATGACCTCTGCCTGGCTACTGGATTCTACTTGCACTCTTTTTGCCCTGACCTCTGCCTGGTCACTGGACTCAGCTAGTCTGTCTGCTTCCCTGGGCTGCCTCATGCCTCTGGCAATCTGGAATCCTGACCCCTGTCTTCTTAGTCTGGAGCCTTGTGCCTCCTGGCAATTGGGTAACTCAATATATTTGTTCCTGCATTTAAACTGTATTTGTCATTGCTTGCAACCTGTTGCTTCTGTGGACTACTCCTGCAATTCATCATACCTGTTAATATTTGTGTATTGGAGTATACCTGTTTATTCTGCTACCTGAACTCTGCATATTCCACGAACTGAATCCTTGTTCACATATTTTGCCTAAATAAAGACATTTGGGTGTAAATGTATTATGCTCAGATTTTTTCAACTCGCCGGCAATCGGCGAGTTGACAGCTAAAATTTAAAGCGGCGCTGGCTTGTAAAAGCAAGTTTGCCTTTACAAGCCAGCGCCGCTTTAAATTTTAGCTGTCAACGCGCCGATTTCCGGCGAGTTGAAAAAATCTGAGTATAATACATTTACCCCTTGGTGTTTATACTTCTGCTGCTGCTTCCTGAATTCGCTAGGAATCATATCACATACACAGACACGCTGCAGTCATTGACACATAGTCATCATCTTTTATGGAATGCGCTGTTCAGACATGACTTTCAAGGTAAATAGGTCCAAAAATGCATTACTTATCCATGAGAAAAGCAACAATAACGGCTGCCAATTAACAGGGCAAAAATGTTGTGATACATAAAGAGCCCCCTAAGTTATTGCCAATGTTTAGTAATAATGTCAGTCACTCTGAGGCATGCTGCTAAACAGTTTAATAAGGAGGGAAACGTAAGGAAGACAGAGGTAATTTGTAAATGCAATTTAATATATATTAGGAATCATATAGCTTCCCCGAAATACAGAAAAAGCTTTCCCTGTATATACATATTTATCCACACATGAATGCGCATGCAAATACATTCTTTTGAGCTGGTTATTTTCTCAAAACCTGCACTTCCACTTTCTCTATCACCCATTTTATAATAAAGTATAATGTCTTGTGAGTATAGCTCTGCTTCAATTTTTCTCAAGTTATATTTCTGTATTGATATTGTTTATTGTAATCTTTGCTTTACAGAAATGTAGGATTTAAAAGCAGAAAAGAACCAGCTGGTCCATCTATTCTGCCTATTTTTTTTTTCAATAATTTGGGGATGGAGAGATTTAGTGGTAAGTCCTCACAATGGTCGTATATTTTAGGCCATGTACTTTTTGATTGCATCACACTAGATATGTCATTGCTATAAATCAGTGTGTTTTTACTGAAGCAGTTGAAGCATGTGATGGGAATATAGCAGAGTCTTTAAACTGGAGTAACAAACAATAGTGCACAGTAAACAGACTGGGCGTTACCCTAGACTCCTCCCTATCTTTTACCCCCATATTCAATCTCTTGCCCAATCCTGTCGCTTCCAACTCCGTAACATCGCCCGCATTCGACCCTTCCTATCCCAGGATGCCACCAAAACAATCATTCATGCTCTCATCATTTCCCGTATTGTTTATTGTAAACTTCATCTCACTGGCATTCCCCCCTCTCCCACCTCGCCCCCCTCACGGCTATACTCGGCTATACTCGGCTGGGAGACTCATCTTCCTCTAGTAGCAGGATTACAGGGTAAAAAGCTGAAAGGTGCAATGGTGAATTAACCCAGCCAAGCAGCCAGTAACAGGAAAAACAGGAACAAACTAGTGAGACACTGGAATTAAAGGTTGAATCAAGTTGGGGATCAGAACAACAATCTGTAAATAAGATTAAACAAATAATGACCAGCCATGAACAAAGGAAAGGGTCAAGGAGTCAGGTGCAGGTACTCAGATGAGAGAGGAGATTAAGCCCTTGTATGTAAAAAGTCCACAGGTGAGGTACACAAAGTCCAAACCAGCTGCCCCTCTGGTGAAACAGAGGAACTGCATGTCACACATGTTCATGACACAGTCCTAACAGTCATTCCCCTCCTAAGGCAACTGCAATTATTAATTTTTCTCATAAAAGTGCAAAAAATTACTGAACATTTAATGGATTTACACATCGTGAACTAGGTACATTATTTTTTGCTATATCCTGTTATCATTATTCACCTAAGTGAAGGTTCCAATACTTTCTTTATTCCATCCAAGAATCTTGGTTATTACCTTCTCAACAATGAGTCAATATGTCTTATACCACATAAGGACATTCAGCATGCTGTAGATTTTCAAAACCATATTCATGTGTGGGCACATAGTGGGCAGTATGCTAATTATGGTCTACTGTGTGGTATTCCAGTTAACATGAATTGGAAATGTCATAACAGTCAGATGATAATCAAAATAACATTCCCTGCATTAATAAAATTATAAATATCCAGCTATGCTGCCATCAAATGATGTAGCATGATTCTATACAGTATCTTTCTCTACAGCAAAGTACTTGTCCCCTGGGTGATATATTAACTGTAATTTTATAGCAATATCCACTGCATAATATATTAAAGGTAGGCTTGAAGGGTTGAGATGGATGAATGCATCCCTGTGAAAGTAGGTAAAAAGGTTATTCTCACATAGCAACCAGGCTTTCTATCAACATTTCCCTTATACATGAAAAAATCTATTTATTTACAGTAGTAATTGATCTGCTGAAGTGGTGTGATTGATTTTTAAGATGTATTAAAATGCCAATCTCTTGATAGGTTTTCTGCAGTGTTCCCATAATCATTAAACTAAAAACTAAGGCACCCATCTGACATGAAGTTCTTAGCCTTAAGATTCTCACCAGACTTCATTCTGAGTGCCAGATACAATAAAATAGTTATAGGTAGGGCCGGCGGGGGGGGGCGTTTACTAATTACCTGGGCCCGGCATACCCTGTTCGTTGGTGGGGGGAGCAGGGTAGTTAAAAAAATAAATAAAAAAAAAACATACTCACGTGATCGTGGCGAGACTGAATGCGGGGCGGCCGACATTTAGTGATGAGGAGCGGCGCAGAGAGGACCAAGAAAGAAGACAGAAGAGAGAAGAAAAGGAAAAGGTAAGTAAAGGAACAGAACAGAAGCAAAGGGAGGAAAATGGGGGGGCGCAGTGGGATTAAAAAATGGGAGGGGGGTGCATGGCACAGTGGGATTAAAAAATATGGGTGGGGAGCATGGGACAGTGGGATTGAAAAACGGGAGGGGGAGCATAGCACAGTGGGATTAAAAAAACGGGGGTGTGGAGCATGGCACAGTGGGATTAATAAAGGGGGGGAGCATGGCACAGTGAGATTAAAAAACGGGGAGGAGCATGACACAATGGAAATAAAAAGGGGGAGCAGCATGGCACAGTGGGATTAAAAAACGGGGAGAGCATAGCACAGTGGGATTAAAAAGAGGGGGCAGCTTGACACAGTGGGATTAAAAAATGGGGGGCAGCATGGAACAGTGGGATTAAAAAAGGGGGGAGCAGCATGGAACAGTGGGATTAAAAAGGGTGGGAGCAGCATTGTGCAGTGGGATTGAAAAAGGCTGGGAGCAGCATGGTGCAGTGAGATTGAAAAAGGGGGAAGCAGCATAGTATAGTGTGATGAAGGGGGCCAGGTAAAGCGGGCAAAATCAGCATGGAGGGCGCAGTGTGATCATAAGGCATGGCGATGATGAAGGAGCACAGTAATGTGTGTGTGAAGGCACAGGGGCCATCTGGCAATGTAGTGTGCGTGAGGTAGGTGGTGGCTAATTAATGGGTGTTATTTTTCTTTGTGGGGCGATGGTGGGGCAATTTAATAAGATGGGGTGGTTTGGGGGCCAGGGAATGCGGGGTTGAGTTTGGGGAGAATTATGTCTCTATTAAATGTGAGTATGAATTATTTAATGGCAGTGATGGTTGCGGGAAATAGGTATATTTCTTAAATGTAAATACTATTAATTTATTGCTGGGTCTGTTTGTAGGGAGGGAAATTGGTTTATTACTTAAATGGGAATACTATTATTTTAATGTTGGAGTCGGAGGAAGGCCTAATTATTAATCATGGTTGATATTGATTCAACACCAGGGTTGTTTGGAATTATCTAAATGTAGCCAATTTTTTCCCCAAATAGGGCCCCCAGCATTCCAGGATCCAGACAAGCCGCAACTAAAGAAACCTGCAGCCACAGGTGGTGAAAGTGAGAAGAACAGGTAGGAGAGAGCAGGAAAGTCTGTGAAACATTGTGATTCTAGTAGGGACAATGCCAATTTTTGGTGAGTGTTGTGCCCAATGTAAGGTGCAGGCCAAGACTGAACTCTTTCTGTACACACTGCATTCTTTCTATACTACACTGTCGTGCTAGATGTCCTAAAAGTCAGGAGTACTTGGACATATGTCACGCTCCGGCAAATTCAGTGCCTAGTGATTTTGACGTGCTATCTACGCCCCAATGGCGCATTGCCACGCCCCCAATTGTATGACCACACTTATGAAAAAATTTCCGACACCTTAGCATGCTCGACTATAAGGGGGGCCCATGAATTTGTTGTACCGGGGCCCTGAATTCCTCTTGGCAGCCCTGGTTATAGGCAAGGGAGTACCAATAGGGGTAGCAGCAATCGAAGTTGAGGTGTGGCCATCAGCTGATGGGCTGGCCAGTTGTGACCACTAGCAGCAGTAGGTTTTGCAATGTCAGGGTTGTAAAATTATAGGCAATGACCCCCCCAATATGGGTAATCGCAACAGTGCCTTGAGCTTCAGGGAGGGGAGGTTAGGTCCGTTGGTAGTCACTTAAATGACTACATAAACCCCAACACCAATTAGGCCTACATGAGAACACCGATGGAGGGCTTACCGATACTGTTATCCCACGACAATCTTTGAAAAGAAACTAGAGAGAAATGCGGCACATCAAGAGACCATCCGCCCAAAATGACGTCAGTAGAGAGCGCGACACTGTCATTCCTACTATTATGGTGGTTATTACGTCGGGCGGACGGCCTCTTGATGCGCCGTATTTCTCTTTAGTCTCTTTTCCAAGCTGTTGGAGGAAAACAGTATTGGTTAGTCCTCCATCGGTGTTCTCATGTAGGCTTAATTGGTGTCGGGGTTTAGGTACTTGTAATTTAGTACCCAACCCATTAGGTCAGATCATTTATTATAGTTTCATCTCCATCAATATGGAGTGCTTTATGGCATTTGAAGGCACCTGGAAACAGGGTAGGACGGTTTCAGCTATACATTTTTAAATCTAGTAAACTACTCAAAGATGTCCGGTAGTCATGACTCGCTTGATGGTGGTAAGGATAATTGTTTGCAATGTTCTAAAGTTTAGCTACGATAGTTTGCTGATCATTTACTGTTAATTTTATTCTTGAATACATGTTACAAAGACTAGAGGCTACTGGTGGTTGTTAATGCACTGCATATATATATATATATATATATATATATATATATATATATATATATATATATATATATATATATATATTATATAGTAGTACTAGACAATAAATACAGACTGAGATAGCTATTCTTAACTAACTAGTATATTCTTTGAGAAAAACAGGGTGCTTTTGCTGTCAGAGTATTAGCAGCAGAATACAAAACACCAAAGTTTTTCCAAAAAGTTTTTCTAGTGAATGTAATATTGTTTGGGGCAGTGGCAACTGAAATAATTTTGAAAAAAATTGGGGGTTTGCGTGTGAGATTCAGCAGCATTTGCACACCCAAAAACAAGGCTACATATTATTATATTCTAATCTTTTCTTTTCTCAATACTAATTTGGAAGGGTCATTCAGTGAAATCTATATTTACAAAAGGCTGTTTGTTGATGCTAAGATATGATGGTGGTCTGCACCCATACTACAAAACATTAAAGAATAGGCACACAATACTTTGTATATATATATATATATATATATATATATATATATGTAAAGAGAGAGAGAGAGCAACCGGGTTAGGGTAACAGGTGCCGTCTCCTGGGGTAAATGGTAGTGTACAGCAGCAGAGATGTCATGCAAGTCGAAGGTCTTGGTACAACTGGACTCAGCCAGTTTTATTAACCATAAAAAAAAAAAAATAGAATTTCATAATAAACACTTTGCCTGTCTGGCACTAACTGAACATATGTCATTCCTGACTATCAAAACTAAACAAAAACATAAGACGTTCCAGCACATTTGCATTGGCTAGTTATGTACCAGATCTATGTTCAACTATGAAAATTTTCCAATGCTAAACACCATCTTATAATGCGGGCTTTCTGGCTTTTATTTGCACATCCATTTTAATGAGCATGATCTGTCACTAGCTTAAATTGTCTGCCTAGTACGTAATATCTTAGAGTGTTTAATGTCTACTCAATGGTCAACACTTCTTTTTCCACAATGGTGTACCTCTTTTCGTGTTCATTGCATTTTCTACTCAAATTTTAGGATGCTCCTCCTGAATCGCTGGTAATACCCTGTGATCTCCAAAAAGGCTCTCACCTGTTTTTTTATTCACAGGACATGGTCAGCTGTGGATAGCCTCAATTTTATTAAATTGGTGTTTAACCAAACCTCAATGGTTAATCCTGGGTACTTAATCTCTTCCATCACTTAGCAACATTTCTTTCAGTTGGCTGTTAGACTTTCCTTTCTAATTTAATCCAACACTGCTTGAACTCTATCATCCAAATAGGCAGCTGCATACTGTCTGTGGTGCTTCAGAATCTTATCCACTGCACTCTGGAAGGTTGCTGGGACCCTCATGTTACCCAAACAGCAACACCTTGTACTAATAGAGCCCTTCTGGAAGAGAGCTGTATTTCCTTTTGCACTGTTAGTCATTGGTACTTGCCAATAACCTTTTGTCAAATCCAGTGTGGTGAGATATCTGGCTGTTCCTAGTCCTTCTATCAGCTTATCCACATATGGCATGGGGTATGCATCAAATTTGGACACTGCGTTCAGTTTACGGAAATAGTTACAGAAGCGTAGGCTGCCATCAGGATTGGGATTAGAACTATGGAGCTGGACCACTCACTGTTAGAATTTTCTATACCATAGAATTCTAAAAATTTTTTAACCTCACTGGTTTTTAGCCTCTTACTGGGCTTCAGGTATTCCATATGGTTTTAGGTTGACCTTGACCACTGGTTCTGTGACAATGTCATGCTTAATTATGGCTGTTTGACTGGGTAGCTCTGAAAATATGTACCTATTAAAGGGAGTTGGGTTACTGGTGGGCCAGATTCAGCTGACAGGGCTAACCTATTGTTATGGCCACCAGTGTGTCATAAACTTGTAGAACTAGCAGAAGAGGACTTCACCTATAGCAGCCGCCTTTCCCGTAGAAACTGGTTATGCTCACAGGTACTCGGATGCCCCCAGGTCTTACACTCAATGTAGTATAAGTTTATGGTCACACAGCAGCACACAGGAACGGGAGGTAATACACGGTGTAGGGACAGGTCAGCAGACTGGACAGAGATGATAATCGATGACGATTTTTTTTTAAATGTTGGCAATATTTCCTTTCATTTCTTTAAAATAATCGTTGAGCTTGGCAACATTTTTTTCTTCTTCCGAACTTTCATCGGTTATGACGATGGTATCTATGAAGCAAGAAAATAAAAATATTTTACCATTTAGTTTCTATATCTCTAATAAAGCTAATACAAGTTTTATTCCAACACCTGAAATGTGCTTACCTCGCACACTGCTCGAGATCACTTTGTGTTGTGGTCCCTCGGGCACATTTATTTTTTCTTGTTTTATAACAGGTGTTATTACATCTATTGTATCTACTGTGGCCTTGTCACCGTTAATTCTTGCTTCTGACAAAACAATAATCATACGTTTGCATTGGTTCATGTGACAGTTGAATGAAATACATAAAGTCCCTCAAACAGGTACACTACACGACTACACGTGCTACTCATTTTTTTTAATGTTTTTACGGATTCGCTCCAGTCTCCTAGCCTCTTTATTTTTGAGGTCCGATCACCTCTTCTGGACTTGGAATTTATTTATTTTCTTTCCAAGTTTTTCCTTCACTAATCGCAGTAGTTTTTGCATTATCAATTCCTTTCAATTATTCACTTTTCTGTATTTTCACTTTTGACAGTCGTAGTCGTACTGGTCTAGTACTTTTACCATCATCTCCATCTCCCTTGGGCTCATTGACTTTGCTCTTTTACCTGCAGTACATTCTTCTTGAGCATCTCCATCCCCCACCTTAACTTTTCCAACATTTGTTGGCCCTTCCAGCACCATTTGTGACTGCGTCTCCGTCTCCATCTCTTCAACCCCCACTAACACCATCTCTTCATTCGCCATCTTCTCATGTTCCTCGGCGCCAGACAGGCTCCTCTATAATTTTATACACTGAGACATGGGCGTTTGTTTAGTGAATGGCGCATTGTGGGTGAAGCCTATTCGTGCATAATAAGTCGTGTATCGATTTTTTTTTCTATAACTGTAGACGTGTATGTGCCAAAGCTATGGTACTTTGATATGTTACACTTTGTGAGGGACCAAGAAATACCACGTACGTAGAGCAAGCATATGAAATACCTGCAAGCGGCACAGTAAGTACAGTACATTATGATGTTTCCATGTAACAGATTTATTCATGTTCAAACAATCAACAACACAATAACAATGCATAACATGTATATAAATAGTCATAAGCAATCATTCTGTCATGGCACAACATCGTCACCGTTGAAATATGTAAGGTATAATTTTGCCAATACACTACTGTTTTTAGAGTGTCCACACTCTAATGGTGTCAAGCCCACTACCTCCATGTCCTCGGCAATACTTTCCACATTGACCTGAGTGGTATGTCCACTGTTGCTATTACGTCGCAGAAAGTTATGCAGAACACAACAGGCCATCACTACTTTGTCGATTTTGTCCAAACGCAGGTTTATTATTATTCATCTGCCACAAACACAAAGTTTAGTCTATATTTTGTGCTACTCCGCGATGGAAGGTTTAGGGCATTGTTTTGTAGTTTTTTATGGAAGGTAGTATGCTCTAATGCACCACCATCTGAGACTCTTCCATTTTTTGTATGAATTGCACATTACAAGTGAAAAGCATTTTTGTTATATATGTTAATATGTAAACCGCTATTTTTACAATAAATACTATTGCTTTTCACCAACTTTCATATACTGGTCACTGAGAACTTCGATGATAGCATCACAGGTGTCAGGTATTATCAAGCCAAGAGTTTGGGGTGAAATAGCCGTACTGTATTTAAGATCTGAAAGTGTTCTCCCTGTTGCCAAAAATCGTAGTGTTGCCACCAGTCTTTGCTCTGGCGGTATGGGTCTCCTTAAATGGGTGTTCTCCCTTTGGATGAGAGGGGTTACTAGTTGGAGCAGTTCCTGAAAAGTTGAATCATTCATACAAAGAAAATATTTGAAATCATCTGGGTTGCTGTCCTGTATCTCCTGTAGCAGGGGCATATGAGAGAATGTGTCTCTCCTCTTGAACCAATCTTTGCTCCAACAAGATCTATTCTTTCTTCTTCTTTCTCTTCGGTTCCGTACCAGCAGTCTTTTTGCCACAGCAAGCAGGAGAAGTGCAGTTGCTTGTTCTTGTACTTCTGTAGCCATTGTAAGTTTACAAAGAGGAATGAATGAAGAGACACTGTAGCCTTCTGTTTTTATGCTGTTTTGGGAGTTAACTATTGTGAAAGCTCTGCCCCTTTATGCTAATGTCTTTGGTATCTCGTTACATTTCCCGCAAATGTCGCTGCAGTGTGTACGAAATTAAAATCTTTGCTCATGACAACATGGCTATAAAAAGTCACTAAAGGGACTTCCGCTCTTCCCTTTATCGTCCTAAACAAGGCTAGTGTGTATGCAGTCCATGGACCGAGCGATCGGAACATTGATCGCATGTAAAATCGCTCGGCATAAAAAGTTGGTCAAAATTTCTGTAGTGTGTACCCAGCTTTAGACATACAGGAGGTCATTAATGACACGCATGTGATGCCCACTGCAAATATATTTGTTTTGTACACTAGTTAATTTATATACACTTCCCAACACATGTCAAGGTGAATGCCTACTTTTTTGGAGCTAAATCTGCAAACTAGAAGGTCTCCAAGCTATATAGGCATGCAGAAAAATTTGAACATTGTGCAATAGTATAAACATCACATCAAAGTCTAACTGTCTTAAACTTTACAAACAACATTTCAGCTTTTCTCAATTTAGCCTCTTTTATGTGATATTTTGTGTGTTGGAAGGTTTGGTCTACATTTTGAAAAAAAGCACCTAAAAATGTGCTTCACTGCTCATTTTAAGTAATTAATAAAAATGTGCAAAATGGACAGAGATTGGGTATCATCCTATACTTTTAACTGGGCACATTTATCTCTAGTGATGGAACAGAATTCCATGCTGCATTACTTGGACGCATACTTACCTACCGTTTGGAACTCCACTGTGGGAGATCCTAGAGAAAAGATCCAAGGGGCAAGTGCAAGGGGCATTATAACACAATTTGCATCGTCATGACCCACCCATCACTGCATGCTGAAGTGAATTGCAGTGGAGACGAGACCTAATGATGCAAATTTTCAAAACCTGTGTCCTGGTGATCAAGTTCAATATTTAGGAGCTCCCAGTAAACAAAAGTTCCTAGATCGGTGGCAGATGACCCTCATGAAGTCACACCTGAATGAGCAACAGGGCCCATCAAAACCTAACATAGCTATCATTTGCCAGGTCACGAGTCAATGATGGGGCCATGGATAATGAGAGTTAAGCTAGTCTCTGTTCAGAGAGGCTGTCTTTACAGCTCACTGGAAGTCTATGGTAGCAATCTGCACACCCTGAAGGGTAGAACATCAGGGAAGAAGTTCCTATTCTGAAAGGAAGCTTGCCGGAACAGCCAGAAGCCTTTGCCAGACAGCTGAAGGAGCCTTTGACTTAAATCTTGTTTATCTGTTCCCATTATCTACTCCATTATTATTCCCCACCTCATAATAAATGTACAGTACTGCCTTTTCCCCATATATATCTGTAAGGCAAACAGGGGTTCTGTCTGGTCCCCCCCTTGTGGGTGGACTTCTCATCATAATAATTTGATATTGGTGGAAACACTGCAGCATCAATGGAGAAGGAACATTCAATAAATTTATCACAACCTTAAGACATACCTGTCCAGGGGTTATAGCTGGTATAATGTGCTTGCCAAATACACAAAATGAAGCCATAACTGCAACTAAGTGTAGTTGGTTAAAATAAAGTCACCATTTAAAGTCTTGAGTAGGGACCAAACAGGATCTTTAGTGTGAAAATCCACAGCACAACATAGAAACACACATGAACAAAAAAACCCGAGCTGCACACAAAGTTCAGGGTATATTGGCTCCTTCAGTGGAGAAGTGTAAGACTCCCACCCTACCCAGACACTAGCCAACACTAAACTGAATTTGACACAGGTATAAAGGTAATGATAAATCTGAAACAAGTAAAGAATAAAGCCCATCAGGCTTGTTTGGAATTAAGTCTCAATATACAGGAGGTTTTAATGATCAATGAGTAAGGTGATGATGTGGATAGCTCCTTCGAGCCAGTGTCTCCATTCCTCAGAGGTTCACGTTATGACCAAAAGTTCTCGGTTCCCAACGTCGTGGTTGGCCTCAGAGAATTTACAGGAAAGAAAGGCACAGGGGTGCAACCTATGGTCGCAGGGGTCCCTCTTAGAGAGGGTGGCACTAGCGCCTACAACTGAAGCAGCGACTTCGACAATGAAAAGTAAGTCTGAATCTGGGTGACAGAGAACAGGTGCGAAGATAAAGGCTTGTTCAGGGCTTTAAGGGCTTTTACAGCTTGAGGCGGCCAGCGGGAGGTGTCGAACACTTTTTGGGTCAGGGTGGTAATAGGAGCCAACAGTACCGAGAAGTAGCAGATGATCTCCTATAGTACTAAACAATGCCCAAGCTTTCAAATTAGTGGGTACAAAGTCCAGGATGGCTTGGACCTTGTTAAGATCCATGGAGAACCGTTTGGAAGAGATAACATGCCCATGGAAGATGTCCTTGTTAACCTCAAATTCACTTCTCGAGTTTGACGAACAGATGGTGCTTGCGGAGCTTAAGGAGAACCACTCTGACATGTAAATGGTGCTGTGCCAAGGATCGGAAGTAAATCAGAATGTCATCCAATACACGACAAGAAACTTGTCCAAAAAGTCCCAAAGGACATTGTTAATCAAGTCCTAGAGTACTGCAGGGGCATTACAGAGATCAAATGGCATGACCAGTTAATTGTAATGGCCTGACTTGGTATTGAAGGCAGTCTTCCACACATCGCTCTTTCTTATCTGAATCAGATTGTATGCCCTGTCACGAAAGCCAGATAATGGGAATGGTCTTGATCTCTGCTAGAGTGACAGCTTACCCCCAGAGAGGTACAGAGTCTAACGGAGGAGAGGTATTCACCAGGGGTTCCCGCAAAGGAATATGATCATAGCTGCTCTCAACCACAGGTCGTGGTCCTCTAAGGGGCGCAGAGCAGATAATGTGCAGAACCACCAAGTAGCTGTTAATCAGAATAGAAGTTGTAGTGAAGAGATGCACTGCAGAGAGCTGGAGCACTGTGGTCCACACGGGTGTATAACTCTGGAACAGAACCGATGATGAGCGATGCTCTGCAGTGAAGCCACAGGTCTTGTCTGCGGGATAAGCTGAGCCAATAAGGTGGTGAAACGTTGAGCTGCAGAGAGCAAAAGCACTGAGACCCACACAGGTGTTATAACGCTGGGACAGGATCAATGATGAGCAATGCTCTGCGGCGATAATGCTGGGAAACAATGAGCTGCACAGGTAATGCTGAGGAGTGCTGAGCTGTACAGGTATTTGCTGAGTAGCAAAGAGCTGCATAGGGAATGCTGAGTAGCGATGAGCTGCACAGGTAATTGCTGGGAAGCAGTGAGCAGCACAGGTAATGCTGAGTAGCGATGAGCTGCACAGGTAATTGCTGAGAAGTAGTGGGCAGCACAGGTATTGCTGAGTAGTGGTGGGCTGCACAGGCAATTGCTGAGAAGCAGTGAGCAGCACAGGAAATGCTGAGTAGCGATGAGCTGCACAGTAATGCTGAGTTGTGATGAGCTGCACCATCCACAATGTCAGGAACAACAGGACTCAGAGGGAATGCTTTCTATCAGGTAAAGAGACCTGATGATCTGACCCCCATTAAATGGAGGAGGGCCCTTATAAAGGGAACTGGCTGCAGATGATCCAATCACTACAGAGCAGAGGTTTTAAAGGTTTCCGTGGTAGCGCATGCGCAGACCACTGGGCAAGATGGTGTCCGATGATAGAGGAACATCAGACTGAACAGCAGATAGCGGTAACCAGGGGAAATCAAAGCACACATTGAACATCCCAGAGCTAACCTGGTGAGATGCGTGATAGTCCCAAGGAGATCAATCTTGGTGAAGATGGTAGCCTCTTTTAGTTGGTCGAAGAGGACCGAGATAAGAGGCAGTGGATAGGTGGCGGGTTTTTTAACAATATTTTAATTAGAAGCATTATATACATACAAAAATCATGACATCAATCATGTGTTTTACAGTAGTGCAAAGGAAATATAAATGTCAACTTAAACACCGAAAGTTATCAATAAAGTAAATCAAACCTTCGTAGAATACTGATAATTAATGATACAATCATCATCATCATCATCATTTATTTATATAGCTAGCGCCAATATATTATATATTAGCACTTTACAATTGAATCCAATATTAATTGCGACCAAAAAACAACCTATTATGTATATCAATTTGCTCATAAAATAATCCAATAAATAACATTCCTCAGCTTACTCATTGGCATTCTCACATATCCAGGGGCTGGTGGTAAATGGTAGGCTTCTACACATGTTCATGATTCTCTGAATAAAAGATAATAGGTGGATCCTTTGCTACTTCCCTCAGATTATACCAGGAAGTAAACTTAAGACACTCATTAATTTTTCTTGTGGTTAATGGTAGGGTATCAATATAACTTTCCCATGTTAAGAAAAATTGTTCTGCTTTTTTCTCTTTATCTAAAGATACTTTCACCCAATCCATTCTAAAGAGAAAGATAAGCTTTTCTTTAAACAATTTTACAGGAGAATTCCGGTGTGTCCAGATTTTACATGTTGCCGTACTGATTTTCTACTACCCATATTAATTTTCTGATTTTTGGGGAGAATACCAAATATTGCCCACTCAGAAGTAAAGGGGATATAATTAACCAAATCTCTCAACACAATAGTCATGGACCTCCTCCTCATCCACTAGGCCCAATCTTTTCATGACTTGTTAGTGCAGAACAAAGCAAGTGACCTTTATTGCCGCAGTATAGGCAAAGGCCTAGGGAATGTCTCTTAGCCCTCTCTTCCGAGGAAAGTTTGTGTTCCTCAAGCTGCATGGGTTATGTGCTGTCCAATGGAACAGAGAAGGAGGTGAATAAGAAAAGAGTAATTTGCTTTCTGCTTTCCTTTCTTTAATGCACCTATCTATCTTGATAGCAAGGTGCATAAGCTTCTCTACATAATCTGGTGTAGGATACTGAACCAGTAACTCCCTTAACTAATCAGACAGCCCAAGAGGGAACTGGCTTCTGAGAGCAGGGTCATTCCATTCACTGTCCGTGGACCAGCATCTGAGTTACGCACTGAGTTGTTGTCCGGCGCCCCTGTTTCAGGGAACGCAGGTGGGACTCGATCAGGGTCATGGTAGCGCAACACTAGGGCACTGAAGAAGTGATCCACTGTTTGAAGTGCATGAATACTCTGACTCAACCTAAAATCCCAAGTGTGCAGTTCTCCTTGAAGAAGACCAAACCTAACACCAACACCAACAGGAGCAATAACAGTCATATGAAATTAGAAGGGAAAAATAATGGCAAGGAAATGTTACGAGCCGCGGCGGTGCCCAGCCGCCAAAACTCTCCTACCTCCGTCCCGGCCGTCGCTATGGCGCCTGGGACGTCACTTCCGAGGGCTTGCCTGCCGTTGCCGTGGCAATGAATGGACGCTCCTCTCTTCAGCGCCGCGTCCCGGCATTGCAGGGCAGCCGGGCGCGTGCGCCACAGCGGGGCAAGCCTGCGGGCTAATTTGAACAGCTGGATGTATTAGAGAGCTGGGCTCTCATTGGTCTGCTTCAGTATTTAGGACAAAGAGGTCTGCTGCCTCATTGCCGGTTATAGCTTCTGCACTCCAGTCTGCTGACCTGCTTGTTCCTGTTCCTGTCTTCTGAACCTCTACTGATTTCCCGTGTATGACCCTTGGCTTTAAGTTGGACTTCGCTTGTGTTTCCTGTGACCCTGATCCCTAGCCTGTTTACCGTTTCTGCTATCCGCCTGTGACCCTTGACCTCGGCTTGTTTACTGGTACTGTTGTCTGCTGCTGGCCCTTGACCTCTGCGTGGACCTCACTCCGCTTGCCTGGGTTCTCCCCAGCCGGTACACACTTCACGACCCGTCTGTCAGTCTGCGGCCCAGTCTGTCCCCACCATCAGGGGCTCCAGTGTACACCTGATTGGCAGAGTAGATTCCGGGTTGCGTTGTGCCGGCTGGAGGGGTTCCTTACATTATAACCGGCCCACACACGGAGACGAGGTTGGAATGGATGCAAGCGGATCCACACCGTCTCCGGCACAAGCCCTAGCAGGCCATGTTGAGTCCTTGTATCAAATGATCCAGGGATTGGCTGAGCGTTTGTCCGTTCAAGAAGAAGCCGCAAAAACTTCACAACCCACTCCAAGTTCCACCTGTGAACCTAAGATGAATTTGCCGGATCGGTTCTCTGGAAATAGATCCCTGTTTCGGAATTTCAGGGAGAGCTGCAAGCTCTATTTCCGGTTGAGACCCCGCTCCTCCGGTTCAAAGCAACAAAGAGTCGGGATTATCATTTCCCTCCTACAAGGTGACCCCCAGTCCTGGGCCTTTTCTTTAACACAGACCAGTCCTGCCATGCAGTCCGTAGACGCTTTCATTGAGGCATTAGGTCTACTATATGATGACCCGCATCGAATGGCCTCCGCGGAAGCTCATTGATGGGCCTTGAAACAAGGTCGGCGGTCGGCAGAGGAATACTGCGCTGAATTCTGTAGATGGTCACCTGATAGTGGATGGAATGACCCCGCCTTACGTAGTCAGTTCCGTCTCGGCCTGTCGGAACAGATTAAAGACTCTTTTGTGCAATACCCGTCTCCTACCTCTCTGGAGGATCTGATGCACCTCTCCATTAAAATCGAAAGGAGATTTAAAGAGCGGAAAACCGAAAAGGAGGCATCTTCACCTCCATCTGCCTTCATTCCTGTTTCCACAAATGGTGAGGAGCCTATGCAATTAGGAGCATATCGTCTCTCCCCTGAGGAAAGAGACAGGAGACGATCACAAGGCCTATGTCTCTATTGTGGCACTAAGGGCCATTTCTCCCATTCCTGCCATAATAAGCCGGGAAAAGAGCATGCCTAGGGAACGAGGGGAAGGTTCACCTAGGTCTGCAAATTGTTTCCTCAAAAAATGCTGTGTTAATTCCTGCACAACTCACGTCTCGTGCCGGTTCAGTGAACCTGTCGGCCTTCATTGACAGTGGAGCTGCGGGTAACTTCCTTGACATCGAGTTTGCCCGCTCTGCTGGGATTCCGCGGATTAAACTCCAATCTGCCATTACGGTATGTGGCTTAGACGGAAGTCCATTGCTAGGTGGCAAGATTACCTGGGAGACCCCGCCACTACAGTTGAACATTGGTGCTCTCCACTCAGAGTCCATAGTCTTCCTCCTTATGTTTCTCCAAAAAGGCTGCTGACACTCTACCACTGCACCGGGATTTCGACTGTGCCATTGAGCTCATTCAGGGTTCTAAATTACCCAAGGGACGCTTGTACTCTCTCTCCGGTCCAGAGACCAAATCCATGCAAGAATATATTGATGAAAACCTGGAGAAAGGCTTCATCAGGCCATCCAAGTCCTCAGTAGGAGCAGGGTGCTTCTTTGTATCCAAGAAGGACGGTGGACTCAGACCCTGTATCGATTAGCGAGGGCTGAATCTTATTACGGTTAAGAACACCTTACCCTTCCTCTCATCTCCGTACTTTTTGACCAATTGAGAGGGGCAACTATCTTCACAAAAATTGATCTTCGTGGTGCCTATAACCTCATACGTATTAGAGCAGGTGATGAGTGGAAAACGGCATTCAACACGCTCTCGGGCCACTACGAATATCTGGTCATGCCGTTTGGCCTTAGTAATGCCCCTGCAGTATTCCAGGATTTGATTAATGAGGTGTTACGTGAGTTTCTGGGACACTTTGTTGTTGTCTACCTGGATGACATCCTCATATATTCAGATTCGTTGTCGGTGCACCAGGATCATGTCAGACAAGTCCTACAGAAATTGCAGGAACATCATCTCTACGCTAAACTCTAGAAATGCGAGTTCGAGGTCCAGAAGGTATCCTTCCTAGGCTATATAATCTCCTCAGAAGGTTTCTCTATGGACCCAACCAAGGTCCAAGCAATCCTGGATTGGGTACAACCGAATAACCTCAAGGCGGTCCAGAGATTCTTGGGATTCGCCAATTATTACAGGAGATTTATTGGCGGCTTTGCTGATATCGTGGCTCCTATCGTCACCTTGACCCGCAAGGGAAGTGATCCAGCTGTTTGGTCACCACAGGCAATAACTGCATTTGAAACCCTGAAGAAAGCTTTTGTGTCTGCTCAGGTCCTCAGACACCCGGATCCTAAGGTACCATTTATTCTTGAAGTAGATGCATCAGACGTCGGTGCTGGGGCCATCTTGTCACAAAAAGATCCCCAGACCCACCGCTTACATCCATGTGCTTTTTCTTCCCCGTCAGTTCTCTTCAGCGGAAACCAACTATGACGTGGGAAACCGAGAACTGTTGGCAATTAAATGGGCCTTTGAGGAATGGCGACACTGGTTGGAAGGCGCTGCACACCAGATCTCCG
This sequence comes from Mixophyes fleayi, assembly GCF_038048845.1. Lineage (NCBI taxonomy): Eukaryota > Metazoa > Chordata > Amphibia > Anura > Limnodynastidae > Mixophyes > Mixophyes fleayi. The sequence goes on along the minus strand of NC_134406.1, from coordinate 141,418,803 downwards.
TTATAACGGATCATAAGAATCTGCAGTATATACAGTCAGCCAAACGACTGAACCCCTGACAGGCTCGTTGGTCGCTGTTCTTCAATCGATTTAACTTTATTATCACCTACCATCCTGGTTCTAAAAATATCCAAGCAGACGCCCTGTCCAGAAGTTTCCTGGCACATCATGCTCCGGTTACTAGCCCAGAGCCTATTGTTCCCATGTCCGTGATTCATGCTGGGTTAACCCAAGACCTAAGCTGCACCTTACAAAGATTTCAGAAATTGGCTCCTGGTAATACTCCAGTAGGATGCTTGTTTGTCCCAGTGCATCTAAGGAAGGCAGTCCTTGCGGAAGCACACAATAATCAGACTGCTGGACATCCTGGAGTCTTCAAAACTTTGGAAATTCTTTCCCGTACGGTTTGGTGGCCATCTTTGTCTGCTGACGTCAAGGATCATGTCTTGTCTTGTGAGGTTTGTGCCAGAAACAAAGTTCCCAGGACTCGTCCGGTAGGCCAGTTTGTTCCTTTGGCCATTCCTGCAAAACCATGGACACACTTGTCCATGTACTTTATAGTGGATCTGCCATTTTCTACAGGACACAATACCATTTGGGTCGTGGTAGAGCGGTTTAGTAAGATGTCTCATTTCATTCCGTTAACCAGACTCCCTTCTGCTCGAGATTTGGCCGTCTTATTTATTCAACACATTTTCCGGCTCCATGGACTTCCTACTGACATCGTCTCTGATCGGGGGGTCTCAGTTCATAGCACTGTTCTGGAAATCTTTCTGTACCCTTCTCAGAATCAAGGTCAGTTTGTCATCCGCATATCACCCTCAATCAAATGGGCAAACCGAGAGGGTTAACCAGTCCTTGGTGAAGTTTTTACGTTGCTACACATCAGAGTTCCATGACAACTGGTCCTCCTTGTTACCCTGGGCGGAATTTGCCTACAATAATTTCTGTCACTCATCCACCAAAACCTCTCCATTTTTTTGCAATTATGGTTTTCACCCCAGATCTAACTCTTTATACTCACTCAAGTCCGTTGGTAACCAGGAGATCAGCCCCACTACCAGGGAGCTCAGAGTTATCTGGAAGAAGGTCCAGTCGTCATTAAGACAAGCCTCATTTATGGCAAAAATAAATTCGGACCGCCATCGTACCATCTGCTCCCTCAAGGTGGGCCAGAAAGTTTGGTTGTCTACAAAAAATATCAGGCTTAGACAGCCTTGCAAGAAGTTGGGCCCTAAGTTCATCGGGCCGTTTTCTATCGTCAAGCAGGTTAATTCTGTTGCGTTTAGGCTAAAAATTCCGAGCTCCTTAAGCATCCCCAACACATTTCATTGTTCGCTGTTGAAACCGGTACTATATCCTAGCCAAACTCAGTCTTCAAGTGTGCCTGGGGGAAATTCAAGCAAACCACCAAGATACGTGGTCCAAAGGATCCTGGATTCTAAAAAAGTACAAGGGCAGGTGCACTTCCTGGTGCAATGGAGGAACCGCGGATTAGAAGAGCAGTCTTGGGTTCCGCGGAAACAACTCCATGCCCCCAAAAAAACTGAAGTAGTTCTTCAACAAATTCCCTAGAAAACCGGAATGTCGGGGTGCCTTGACCCCTCCTCAAGGGGGGGTACTGTTACGAGCCGCGGCGGTGCCCAGCCACCAAAACTCTCCTACCTGCATCCCGGCTGTCGCTATGGCGACCGGGACGTCACTTCCGGGGGCTTGCCTGCCGTTGCCGTGGCAACGGATGGACGCTCCTCTCTTCACCGCCGCGATCCCGGCATTGCAGGGCAGCCGGGCGCGTGCGCAACAGCGGGGCAAGCCTGCGGGCTAATTTGAACAGCTGGATGTATTAGAGAGCTGGGCTCTCATTGGTCTGCTTCAGTATTTAGGGCAATGGGGTCTGCTGCCTCATTGCCGGTTATAGCTTCTGCACTCCAGTCTGCTGACCTGCTTGTTCCTGTTCCTGTCTTCTGAACCTCTACTGATTTCCCGTGTATGACCCTTGGCTTTGAATTGGACTTCGCTTGTGTTTCCTGTGACCCTGATCCCTAGCCTGTTTACCGTTTCTGCTATCCGCCTGTGACCCCTGACCTCGGCTTGTTTACTGGTACTGTTGTCTGCTGCTGGCCCTTGACCTCTGCGTAGACCTCACTCTGCTTGCCTGGGTTCTCCCCAGCCGGTACACACTTCACAACCCTCTGTCAGTCTGCGGCCCAGTTTGTCCCCACCATCAGGGACTCCAGTGAACACCTGATTGGCAGAGTAGATTCCGGGTTGTGTTGTGCCAGCTGAAGAGGTTCCTAACAGGGAAGAGATATTATGCATTTGGCTAGTAGCAAAAACAAATATTACCAGGGTTAAATAAAAAATCAAGTGTGGTATAAATGTTTAAAACTTATCATTGTGTTTTAAAATAAGATATCTTTACTAAACACTCCATATGGCTTTTACAATGCATTACATGCCCCTTCCTGTTCTAAAGTTTTAAACACTTCTTGTTTTGTAGACAGTGTACACAGTGGAGGCAGACATTTTGTGGGCTCAACCAATAATCAACCTATCAATTAACAACAAACTAGTGACAAGACTACAGCATGAGGTACTTTCTGCACGCCTATGATTATTTTTTTAGCCCATAAAATGTCTGCCTCTACTGTTTGTAGGTAATATATAAACTTTTAATAAAAATATGCATGGCCTGTCATAATCTTGAATAATTTTAGTATATATACACTGGTATTCAGCCTGTGTTTCACTCCATTAATATTGAATGGAAAATAATGCATTACAAATAAATGATTGATCCTTATGATGATTGCCTATGATATTCATCTGGTGACTTTAGGCAACACAGTCCTTAACCAAACATGCAGATTGCAGTATTCTTTTCAGTTTATGCTCGCGAGCATTCACCTGTTCTTGACATTGTCAATTGGGCTCCTCTTAGGCATATGCCAGAGGCTTTCTTAGTCAAATATTTAAAACAATAGCAGAGTTGTAGTAGACTCTACATACATTGTAGAGTACATACATTGTTATGGAAGAGAAATTCTAATTTGCATACGTCTTTAACACTTGTATGACTCTGCATAAAAGATAGTTTCTATGCCCTACTTTCTTTTATTTCTTATGTGCCATCGCTAGCTTATTTTGGTTGCTTGCCCAGGCACTTTTGTTACATGAATAAAGTCCACTGAATTGTAGCATCCTATTTTTGCTGATCGCTTCATTTTGTCCTGGGGGTCTCTAACCAAAAAAAGGTCACACAATGCCTGCCAGATGCAATTTTTTTCTGGCTGTTTTTATGGACAACTGCTGTGTATGTTTTTTGTGGAAAAATGATTATAGAAAAACACAATCAAGATTGTAGTGATAGCCTCAAATGAATAAAAAAATGAGAGGAAGGAACACAGGCATACAAATTCTCATCTCCTGTTTGTGAGTGTTCATCAATAAAATAGGAACAGTCTAACGCAGCCTTTGTAAATGGAGGAAAATCATAATGAAATGTTAACTGCCTGTAGCACATTGTGATGAAATGTAAACTATGTCACGTCTTTAAGACTGATCCTGCGGATGTGGATGATCGTTTTATAGTAATATATTGCCATACAGTGTTAGAAACCATTGCACAAGGTGGTTATTTTATTTCCCAAGTCACACTATTGCCTTGGTCTGAATCATTAGTGCATGTATTCAATTTACTATGGTGTGATGAGAATAAAAATATTGTGTATTGAATAGGCTTTATTTTATTGCATTGAGGGTCAGAAATAAATTGAAAACATGTTGTCTTTTGCAGTGCTGGGCTATAGCGTTTTGGCATCCCAGGTAAAAATGCTAAATGTGATACACATGAAGGGTTGTATAAAAAAAACCAAACCTTGAAATTGTTTATTGGGGCAATTTTATGCGCTGGATGTTAAAATATGCATTATTATGCGCTATGCTGTGCTTGTTTTAAACATTGTAAATGTCTCCAGTTGAAATGCTATGGATAGGTGTACTGCTAATTCAAATTCCACATAGCAATTTTGTCATCATAGCAGCAATGTTCTGTTTATGATCATCTTTGGATCTCTGTTGGAGACAATGATCCCCACTAAAAAGGTTAATGCAATACAAAACTGAACAGTTTTGAATAAGTTATCACAAGTTATTTTCTGCCCAAAATTCTCTTACTGGAGGGTTGGTATTCTGGAAGCCCTTGTGAGCCAGTCTTTTATTAAACAGGAAGCATATTGTACACTGACATCATGCTGCAGCAGGGTGCATGCAGGATTCAGGAGTGTACCAGCAGATTCTCATACATTGGAGAACCTGCTAAACCTCATGAGCACCAGTCGCCAGGTACGTAAATATTTGGGATGGACAATAACTTCTTCAATTTTAAGTTTTGTGCTGACTTATTCTTTAACATTCTAAACATACTTTTTTCTTACTGTGCTATCTACATCATTATATCGAAAAAACAAAAGTTGATGTTTGAAGAAATATGCACTGCGGCTCCCCAGAGTCGTAGGAAATATATAATTCTGTACCATATATAGGATAATAAAACTTAACTTTTATTTTTACATTCTAAAATAATGGCAGATGGTGAAATATAAAGTGACTATTGTGCATGAAGTGAATGTGAGATAAAATGCGCTGGACGCACTCTTTATCTAGTAGAATTATCTACTATATAAATGCCTAGTGGCGTGTGTGGGGAAAAAACCCAAGCTGCAGCGCCACCTTCTGGGCAGAGTTATACACTGACCTATATATTTCCTGAAGGAGAAGTGACAGTTGGGAGTGGTTGGTGGTTGCCGGGCGTGACAATGGGGAGTTTTTAACACCTTAAGTAGCTTGATGAAGGATGTGGCGATGAAGATGAAGGATGAAGTGATGGAGAAAAATGATGAGGTGGTAACATGTGGACAAAACCACGTTAAAAAAGGGCGCTTGCGTCGGGAAGTAATGCTCTTCCCCTGAGGAGGCCTGGGCTAGGCCCAAATGCATGACAAGAACCTTTTTAACACCTTAAGTAGCTTGATTTGACTAGAATGCATGAGTATCATGCACGGGTTAACTTGTTTATTATATATAGTTTAAATTAGAATAGAATTTCCCATATAATAGTGGGTCCTATATAACTATGTATATTCTTACAAAACTCATGACTCTCCCTTTTGTAGTCCTCTCAGAAACCACAGTTATCATATCTGTTAGGGGAGATATCAGGTCTGATAATAAAGACTGCTCTGAGTTTGTGGAAAAACAGAGTCAAGTGACACACAATAAACCTGGTGTACAATATATAACTATCAGCTCTGCATTCCAATGTTACAGAGTATGTGCTGAGTTTTGTGTATAGGAGCTATCGACACCAACAGTTATTCATACCACTTCCTATGAAAGAGTTTCTGTGTAATTACAGAGCATTGTCTCCAACACAAAGTAGTGGAGTTAGGATAAATAAGATTTTTTTTCAGGTACAAAGTACCATCTCAAATAGATTTTATAGGAGGTCTCCTTTACATCTATGGTTTTCTTACATTTTTATGCAATAATTTAGGCATTACTACTTTGTAAATTCATAAATTCCTATTCTTAATGACTTATTGCCTCATCCTTGTCTCTTTGGTTGGTCATGTAATTTGCATTCAAGAGGAAGGGGGGAAATCATAAAATAAACAATATAATTATTTGTAATAGGTACCAACCTCTGAGCCATCAAGACTTGAATTCTAGCTATAATTTCTAATGAAGGCTGGATTTGTGACCACATAGAGCAACAGGGCTATAAGGACAAAACTCTTTAAATAAGTTCATAATCTACATATCATAGCCATTTAAATATGGGTTGAAATAAAGTTGTCCAATCCACACTGGTTATTATGTGCTAAGCACCTGTGAATTTGGAGGCCCTATTATCTAGGATTTTCATGCTGCCATTGACTTTCATTCAAACTTACAGAGAACCTGACCTGGTATCGGCACTACTTGTTACAAGAATCTGACTCTAATATACTGCAGCAGATCTGATCCTCTTTAAATTCGAATGAATGGCCTCAGTGTTAATAGATGAAGAAAGTGAGTCCTATGGTTACCATATATTCAAACTGTGAAAAGGCTGTACTGTACTATACTTTAGGTTATACTAAAAACTGTGGAGCATTTACTGTGTACTGGGGGCTTGCTATACACATGACTGTCTCAACGGGTGGATTGGGAATTTAAAGTGGCCTTGGAAAATATTGTGAAAAATGTGTTGGGTGTGGGCAAATTGTCAGTAGGAGGTGTCAACAGGAGGCGCGCCACTGGTGTGGGAGAAATCAGCACACAAGGGGTGGAGCTATCACTTTAGATAATGTTAGGCCATCCTCCAACCACTTGTCCTGCAAACGCAGTGGCAACTCTGTGCACACCACCATTAGGTGCATGTGGGGGATCTGGCTTAAGAGGAACCTCCTTGTAATCAGGACAACGTCCTGAGTGTTTGAGACAATCCTACCATAATCAAGTCAGATGGCAAAAAGTTTCTCTCCTACCTGAACTTTCAGTTACACTATTTGACTCCACAACTCCTCAACATTAAAGCAACACCATCCCCCCACATTACAACAATACCCTCTCCTTCTTAATAGAAATACTATCCTCCAAACACACTACAGTAATACCACCAACCCACACAACAGCAATATCTCTGCCACCAGCCCCAAACTACAGAAATACCCCCACTGCAGTGGTGGGATTCAGCCGGTTCGCACCGGTTCTATAGAACCCATTCCTAAAATACTTGCGGTTCGGCAGAACCGTTTGCTGGCCTGCTATGCGGCTTTACATCTTGTGCACTGCAGCTTGCCCTGCTGGCCTGGACAAATCAGTTTAATAGCTCTTGAAAAAGTTCTTTATAGAACGAAACGCAGAGGTCCGCTATCATTTGATACTTTGGCACTTGACATTTTAAACAGTGTTTTACTTTGATGACAGCGTGTAAACTGTCATTATCTGTATGTAGAATAAAGTTATTTTATTCAAGATCCATCTGTCTGCTCAATCTGTGAGAGGAAGGAGCTTGACTAACGAGGAGACCACTTGTTTTACACTGCAACAGCATTTGGGATACCGCGCTATTACAGGTATCTCTGGAGGTTAATTTGACCACTATACGTTTTTGATGGTTCCCGCGAGGTGACAGTGAACAGAATTGGAATCTTTCAACCTACATACGTCTGCTTGGTTATGAGGCGGAAAGAGGGCTAAACAGTGAGGAGTACACTCGCCTTCATATTTGAATAGAACTTGGGGCACACCGCTACTGTGAAAAAACTTGGAAGGTGTAAAGTTTGGACACGCAGTGCAGTAGTCTTCATTGTGGTGACATCAGGCGGAATTGGAATCTACTAAACTTATATGTAAGTAACGGATTGCACTGTTTTCCTTTTATCAACATGAGAGCTGATTGTTATTTTCTTTATATATATATGGAACGAGACTAACACCTTTGAGGCACATTATTTTCACTGCAGTGTTTAATGTGGCAAGAGAGGGGAAGGGCGGCTGAAGGCTGCTGCTAGCTTGCTGAGGAGGAGAAGGTTAGCTCAGGGGCTGCCAGGTAGCTGCACAAATTGGGGAGAGACTGAGAGGGAAGCCAGTATGGCTGGGCTGGTTGCTGGGCTGGCTGAGGGCTGGCCAGAGAGGAGAGGAGCCATTTTAATTAGCCTGTAGTGGTGGAGGGGGGAATCAAAATGGCGCAGTAGTATGATGAAGATTCTTCATGCTGCCATGTGACCATGACTTCTGTACTTAGAGTGAGGCTGAGATGTATGCTTCTACTTCCATGTCCATAAATAAATGTTATTATATACAATTTTTTTTATGTTTTTTATGTAGCCCTTGAAACAAGGATGAAAAGGCAACATACTTTGAGAGATTTTTTCAATAAGAAAACAAAGTCAGATTCTGCTGTTGTATCAGAATTGCTCTTGGAAGGTTCAACACAGTCACTAGCACAACCAATACAGTGTGAAGAAAGCAGCACGTCAATTGAAATAGAAAATCACAACAACTCCAATATTGCAGACAGTCTTCCGGAATGCTGGTCAGTGCAACAATATAAACATTTTAAAGAAAAATATGAAGGCCTGGGCATTTGTAACAAAAAGTTAGGTTGTAAGTATTGTGCGAAATATGATTTCATAAAAGAGAAAAGTGTTCATGTGTCAAAAGAGTGGAAAGGTTATCAGATTGAGGCACCAGGGAAAAATAGGATGGAACAACAAGCTTCTCTAAGGAAAAAAATGAAAGAACATTTTTCATCAAAGGCTCATAACATTTGTAAAGACAACTTCAAAATACGTGAGCAGGATACTATAACAAACGTAGTAGATACAATGAATAAAAAATATTTCAGTACTACTTGTAGAGTATTTAATACAATTTACAGCCTGACAAAAAGATGTAAACCATTTTCAGACATAGAAGATGAGATCGAACTGCAAATGAAAAATGGATTAGATATGGGAATAGGATTGCATTCACGTAAAACTGCTGTGAAAATAGTAGATTTTATTGCCAAGGAAATTAAAAAAGAAATATTTACTAAAATTACTGCAAAAGATAAGAAAATATGTTTGATTATTGATGAAGCTTCAACTATATCTTGCAAACCAGTTATAATACTGTTCTTAAAAGTTGAGGACTCAGTTTCATCTCCAACAATTTTTGTTGAGCTAGTTGAATTGGAAAAACAAGATGCAGAGACAATATGTTCTTCAGTTCTGGAAAGCTTACATAAAATTGGGCTTACCAAGAACTACTTACAAAAAAATTTAATCGGATTTTGCTCTGATGGTGCAAGTGTTATGCTTGGGCGAAAATCTGGAGTGAGCACTAGGATCACAAAAGACTTCTCAAACATAATAATATGGCACTATTTAAACCATCGCCTCCAACTTGTTTTAGATGACTCAATAAAGGAAATAAAGCAAGTAAATCATTTCAAAATATTCCTTGATAAGATATATACTATTTTTCATCAATCCAATAAGAACCAGATTGAACTTACCAAAATATCCGAACAACTTGGAATTGAAATTATTAAGATTGGTAGAATTTTGGGACCAAGATGGGCTGCCTGTAGTTTAAGGTTAACCCTAGCTGTGTGGCGCGCTTATCCTGCACTACATCACTATTTTTCTTCAAATGCCAAGTACTTGGGTATGGCTACCCGTCTTAAAAATATATTTTTTTTAACTGATTTGGCATTAATGATTGATATTTTAAACGAAATTTCTCTGCTTTCCAATGCACTGCAAGCAAGAAATACAGACATAATAAAGGCTGAAAAACTTGTGATTCAATCTATTAAAGCATTTGAAATGCTTGAAAAAGAAAAGGGTCCATACGAAAAAAAGGTTAATGAATTAATTACTTCAGAAAGCTACAAAAAAATCGATTTTGTAGAAAATCATCGGTTTGTTGGCCTTCCTCGGAAAACACTCTTAAAAGGCATTGTAACGAATTTAAAAAAAAGATTAATGGATTGTGGAAATTTAAAAGCAAGTTGTAGCCAATTTGATGATAGTAATACATTACAATTTCTCAAGTTTTTGGAGCCAGATTACTGGAATATTGAAGAAGTAATAGTTCCATGGAAAGCAGCTGAAGAGCAATTGCATGTATTTAATACATTTTTCAATTACCAAATTGAGATTAATGAGTATCGAGATTTTGTGGAAAATGTGTTAAAAAGCAACAAGAACTATTCAATTCCTGAAAGTGTTCAAAGAGCTAGAAATATTGTCAGAACAATTGCTGTAAGTTCAGCAGAAGCAGAAAGGGGTTTTTCAAAGATGAACATTATATGTTCTGAGAAGAGAAGTCGGCTAACTGTTTCCAATATATCAAACATTATGATTATCGGTCTTATCGGCTTACCGCTGAAGGAATGGAATCCTACTCCTACAGTGCAAAGATGGTTAAGGGTAAATCACACAGCTGATGATGCTCGGATAAAAGCAGAGAAAATTGCAAGTGAGGACGCCAATCAAACAGCAATATGGAAATATCTTCACTAACTGTTTATGAGGTATTTAATATTTAAAATCTTACGTTACACATAATCTAGTTGTCTTTACCTCTTTTACTGTTCTTATTGCAGTATTTAATGCGTGAATTGTTAGACTACCTATCGGTATATCTTTTGGTATAGTTAAAATGGTCATTAGGACATAGAACCTGTTGTTCATTTTTTTGAATCCCACCACTGCCACCCTCACGCTACAGAAATACCACCACCACCAGCTCCAAACTACAGAAATATGTGGCCTCTTGTGTTTGGAAAGGTGTTTCATGGGTATTAATATGTAAGTTCAGTACAGAGGAGGCTTTTTGACAAAAGCCAACCATGCCCTATATAGATTGATACGATTTTGACTTTCCTTAAGATACAAATTTTAGGATGCATATTTTTTGGGGTACCAGAGGCCTGTTGTAATTTTAAGTTGTTGATCATGATTATGACAGCCACATCTCATGTATCTTAAGAAATGTGAAACTCAAAATATAAATGTACAACTGTAATTGTGCAGCTGCATTTTTACACATAGGACTGGGATCCATTTTTCCGTTTAACCCAAAATAGGCCTTACATGTTTATTTAGAACCTGTATTTTCTTTTTAATCATGTTCCAGGTGTGTAAACACACACATTTCTGCTTGCACTTCTAGACATGCACAGACAACTTGACAAATAGTACTTGATTGTACAAATATATATAAAGAAAGTTAACTCAGCTGCCAATAATACATGGAATGAATTCCAATATATTTAATTTAGGAACTAAAAAGACACTATATGCTCGTGGGTGGAGATGATCTATCACTTACACCTGCCCAATAGCTATTGCAAATGGTACGTCTGAAAACAAGCATACTAAAGAGAAACCCAGGACTTGAAATAGCCGCATCTACACACCCTCGGCATATCCTTACTCAGGGCCGGATTAAGAGAATGGAGACCCCTGGGCTAAGGGGGCCTCCATTCCCCCCGTGATACAAGCTGCCCGCGCCCCCTCCCCCGACCGATCAATACTGCTGCTGAGCACTTTCAAGGGCCCCCTGGATGCCATAGGCCCCTGGGCTGTAGCCCAGTTAGCCTTATGGTTAATCCGGCCCTGTCCTTACTGTACATTGCATCTATCCATCCACCCCTTCCCACCCTTGTTCCACTTTTCAAGTTATAGGCAGTCGTGTTATTTGCATTTGGACATGAATTACATGCAATTGTGTTCATTGCCATAAGGTCTACTTCTGAACATGCGCAGAGCTATTTTCATGCAAGATATGACATGCAAATGGACTTGCATCAAAACATGAATCTGGCCCTAATAACCTATATTCTTATAAATTGAAAGTTCAAAGCTGATAATTGTGTTCCAGATTTCTTGATAAACACATAATATCTGACTTTCAAAGATCTTTGAGAAAGTCACAGCTGTTACAAAACACGTCACTTGTTTGGCTACTGCTGTGTGAACATTTGGATATATGAAGCTTTGAACATTGTGCATTATTGCTTTATGAGCCTATTTATCACTTATATGAATTTACACCGCTGCCAAATAATGAAAATTATGAGAGATTATTATACCTATACAGAGGCTTTTCACTGCACCTTTGACTATAGAGTGTGTTTTCATGTGCTTCTTTATAAACATTATTTTACTTACACAGTTTGCAGATTTAGTCCAAGTGCAATAAGAATTTTGATCTTGAAAATGTACTATTGTGATTTGTTTTAAATAAATATTTTTAGCAAGTATTGGGAGCCTATTTGTTTTATTTAGACTTATGTCATATTCTTAAGTTTATATATTTTTGACCTCGTGCTGCCTGGCCCTCTCTCTGTATTTATGAGATTTTGTGTGTTGTGGGGAGTGGCATTCCCTTTTTGGAGGAACTGACTTGCACAAATATTTTGAGGGCGTCTATATTCTTATTAAGTTGATAGTTAAAAAAAAAACAATTACTGAAGTGTCTAGGTATATTTGTTTTCCTTTACTATATAAAGTTTTATTTCTGCAGTTGGGTACTTCAGTTGACTCACGTTTATTATTTACTTAAGCATTTCTGTCATATAGTTTAAAATTTAGTGAGATCCCAAACAGCGCTTCACTTTTATCAGCTGCCCGCTAGAATTCAAAGGGAATATACACAAAATTCCCAACAAGTAATAATGTCAACAATGATATGTAGAAAACCTACAGGCGCTAATACATATTCTCTATAAAGTATAGAATAGAAGAATACTTAAATCATATGATGGTAATCCTCCAATTCTTATTTCTCTCAGATTGTTCATATATTCATAGGACAAAGAGAGAAGAGCAGAATAGTGTAATACAATCACAAAAAAAAAACATTTATCAAATATGACAAATTGGAGTAGAATTTCAAATTGAAACAGAAAATCTTCTTTAATCTGTAGACGCCCCCTTTAGTGGGGTACTCACGAGAATTAGATGAAATATAAGCCCATCGAGTTGTAGTTTTTCTTTTCTTTACTTTTCATAGGATCTTGGTCCGTAAGTCAACTCCATTGTAAATCATCATATGAGTTTCACCCAAAAAATAATAATAAAATATATCTAGTGTGATATTGCTTTAAAAAATTTATTTTTTCATATGTTCACAAAGATATAATATAAAACAATAAAACACAGTATATCTACTCCTACCAGACAAATGATGTGTTCAGGCAGTTGGTATAAGTTCACAAAGCTTCCCTTTTTGGAGGAACTGACTTGCAGAAATATTTTGAGGGCGTCTATATTCTTATTAAGTTGATAGTTAAAAAAAAACAATTACTGAAGTGTCTAGGTATATTTGTTTTCCTTTACTATATAAAGTTTTATTTCTGCAGTTGGGTACTTCAGTTGACTCACGTTTATTATTTACTTAAGCATTTCTGTCATATGCTCACTGTCATTTATTATTATATTCACACAGATTTCCATTGCCTTAATTGGTCAAACAGCATTGTAGAGAGTTTTGTGAAAACAGGTTTCTAAGTAGTTGTAAAATATTACAATTTACAAGCTTAGGATCCATAAGGTACCAAATAAAATTGGTTTAATTACTAATGAAAATATCCCCAAATGGTAAAACCAACAACAGATTATTATGTAGCAAAAATGCCACAATTTGTAATTGTCTGTGCTCTACTGTGCTCTAATATGAAGTTGACCTTTAGAAGAAAGAACTCTAATAATACATTACTGGTGGTAAAGGAATGAGTTGCGGGTATTGTGAACAAAAATATAAGACACAGGATATTGAGAGACTCTTGGATATCTCACTACACACAGAAAACTAGGTACTATATCAGATTGCTATATTAAAACACAACTCTAGATAACACACACAAAAAAAAAGGAGTTTGGTGAAGCAAAAGATAGTAGCCAAGAAAACAGAATGCGCTTTTGAAGAGATCACACAAGTAAAATGAGAAATGTAAGCATTAGTTGTATTGTATGTAAAGTTAAACATTGATTGCAATTGTGAAAAGAAACATCAATATATTTAAAATAAGTTGCAGGACTGAGGTGAAACAGCTAAAGATTTCTGTTGTGAGGCAAGTTTATTAAAAACATATTATTCATATAACCTTGTAGTACTAACATATAAATACATATAATCAGGGCTGCCAAGAGGAATTCAGGGCCCCAGTACAACAAAGTCATGGGGCCCCCCTTATAGTTGAGCATGCGAACGCAGCGGTATGTATGTATCTTTTGGTATTGGCTGTACTGTACTGTATTATATTATAATCAAATATTGAACTGTTAACTTTTTACATCTGCTAAAATAAATTACTTTGTGCGTTGGAAACACAATACAATCGCTTGGGCAATGCTTATTTGAAAACGATAGAATTACTTTAATAATATATATAAATATATATATATATATATATATATATATATATATATATATATATATATATACCTATATATTATATATATGTATATATTGTGACAAAGAAGGTTATTTGCCACACCTCTCCTGCATAGTCGCCAGGACGATTTGAACAATGTTGAACATACAAACAGCCGGATTTACTATTGAGGGGTTTGTCAAACCGCCGAAAAAGCGTCATGCACCAAAAAAAAAGAGCTGCTTGTGAGCGGCGAGATTGCTCAAACAGCATGCTGTTTCAGTTATTTTGCCTTTCAGAACATAAGAGAAAGCACCATTTCATGTCCAATGATTGCTCCATTAGGATTGTATATGGGACAAAAACAAACACACACTGTTTGTTCTGCTGCATGGCTGCGGCCATCTTGGATGCAGTCAGGTGATCATTCCAGACCAACCAGAATCACCGGCTGTGATACCATTAACTGATCAGCCAATAGTTGTTTTGGACACCCTATTTAAATCTGCTGCTGTGATCTGTTCATTGGCCGAACAACACACTTCTCTCCAGAGGATAGGTCTTGGCTCCAGTGTTCTGGTCTGCATTACAAAAGCAGTGTTTATGACCACATTTGCAGACTGGTCATTCCCCTGCTATATTCACCAATCATCAAGAACATGAGCAGGAAGATGATCCAGTCTGCTAGGTTCTTATTCAGTCCTGCTCCAGCTAGTCCCAAGGGTCCCGAATCGGATCAAGAAGTACAGATGACCGTGACATTTTTACACTATATAAGGGTATGTAGTCTTGTGTGAGCTGTTTGCTGTGTGCCTGGCTAATCATGTAAGAAGGACACTAAAAACATGCAGTTTGATTATGGTTTACTCTGGCAAATAAACACACCCTCTAATCCAATTAAGTAGACACCACATTATCTACATCACCTAGTGATGGATATCCAAGAGGTAGTTTGTCACCCGAATTGCTCGATACAGTTGTTATTTTACTAAACTCTATGGTCTGATTCCACAATTACATGACAGTTCAAAACAATTTGGAAGCCTTAATACCTTATTTTTCAAAACTGACCTTATAGTTTATTTACTTATGAACACTGATTCATTCATTGCTATACTGGCCACGACACTAGGTTTTTGCCCCCTTCCAGTTGTGGATTAAATTTAAGCAAGGCCAAGCTAATTGACATCACGTGCAAATTATTATGATGAGTCGTTTGGTATGTTGAGATTTCGTGTAAATACAGACACAGGTACCCATTGCACATGATCACTGGGCATGAATGATTAAGGATGTTTAAAGATTTGTATCCTTATTTCAGTGTCCTGGACAAAACCATGTAACAATGCAAGAGGTGCAAATGAGTCTTCACATTTACTAGCATGTTTAAACAGTCATAGCTTCAATTCTGCCCCAAACTAACACAATTTTCTATTTACACACACACTGACATATCATTTGAAGTCAAACCCAGCTAGAATGTGCCTTTTGTTGATATGTTATATTTACAGAGGGAAATCTAACAGAAATTTGGATTGTCTAAAAATTACACATTTATACACCGCAATAAAATTTGAAACATACATTGTCAGGGGCACCAAACATGTCAAGTGACTGGTGGCAAACAATGTGTGTAATCAGACTAATGTAACTAATGCTAATTTGGGATAAGTGTACCGTAAACTCACATTTCGCAGACTGGAGCAATTAACAAACTAGGTGAAGTATTACTTATCACAACAATGAAACATTGTAAATACACCATGAAAAGGGTGTATACTGGATTATTTGCTGTTCCAAAGATGGGTTACACATACTGTTAATCTGCCCTTGTAGCAAGACTACACTAGCTTAGGACACTAACGCATTTCCCATCATTGTTAATGTTGGGTTTGTGTCTGCCATGTGGGTGTTGGGCCTCTTTGAAACAAAGTGCCACTAGCACAGGCGAAAGATTGTTATCCTGTTTGGGCAAGGGCCAAAAGTTGGTAGTGTTGGACGTAACGCCGGTAACATTTTAGTATTATTTGTATGCGTTACACATTTTAAAATGCCTATATTGCTATGCACATACCATGTTCCCTCTAAATGCTGAAAGTGTACATGAAATTAACTACTAAGAAACCAAACACACATACAAACCTATTAAGGAAACTCATTTTCTATAACTGAACATTAACACCATAGAGTGTGTTTGTAGGCTATGGTGTGTCTGTGGCAAAGGACAAAAGAACCACACATTGAAATAATATATTTACCAAGTATACCTGTTCCACAATAGTTAGGAAAGCAATACACATGGATTTATGTGTATTCAAAGAGAAATCACTGCACTATAGTAATGGTACAAAATGGCATGACAACAGATTGCAGAGTCATTTCCAGGATAAGATATATTTATTACATATTTGAATCCAAACGTGCTAACAAAAACATAGCAAAGAAGTTAATGGTCTGTGTGTGTCCAAGTTCCTTGAATGAAGAGATGACAATCTGGCCAGACTGAAGAGAGACATAAGCAGGCTTGGAGCTCTGGAGAAATACTTCAACATGTAGTGAGACACGAATTGCACCACTCTAAAACGCAAACCAGCTTGAACTGTTTCTGCACTTGGCCTGAGACATAGCAAAGAAGTAAATGGTCTGTGTGTGTCCAAGTTCCTTGAATGAAGAGATGACAATCTGGCCAGACTGAAGAGAGACATAAGCAGGCTTGGAGCTCTGGAGAAATACTTCAACATGTAGTGAGACACGAATTGCACCACTCCAAAATCCACGCCAACGCACCCTGTTGAATGGGAATCAAGCATTTAATATTGCAATATTAGCTCCCAAATAACTTGCATTTAGGTATCTAGTGGATGACTTGCTAATCAATAAGTTTACCACTGTATTGAAATGTGTAAAAAAGCAGGTAATAATCTACACAATAGTGTCAAATAATGGCTTGTGTGTTTGAGCTATATCTTTGAATCTGATTGTACTATTTGACATGATTACAAACCACAAAACCATAGGTAACATAGCTAGCATATGTTTGGTTTGCACACCCACACGTTCCAGGCTTAGTAACGACATTATTGTATGGAGCACACTCACTTGACAGACACATTTTAGTGCTGATAACACTATACAACTTACATTTGTCAACACCCTTCAACATGGCAACATCCACCAACTCAAAAGGAAAGTGCAATGCCCCAAAGGCCAGCACTCCAGGCCAAGTGTAATATACAGCCTGTAGATATAAGAAAAAAACAAACAAAGTGTGAAAAATTACCACTACAACACACTATATGTGCGGGACAATAACGTTTAAAATTCACATGGTTAAATGACCAGAGTTAGGGAACATTTAAAAAGTCACAATTTAGCAAATACATTATGACACTAGGGGACATCTACATACTAGACCATTAGTGCCTTTTGTGACTTAGCTAATACAAGCATCAAGTGTGCAAAGTCTGGACTGGGCAAACTGTAGCAAACATTTAAACCAAAAATCATTAATGTTGCGACATTAGGCTGTAGATGAAATCTAACACACTAAGGTGCATTTAGCAAAAGATATTGAGGCAAAACGTAGAGGCATGAAAATATACTTTCTACACACATTGTAAAGGTTAAATACAGGTTGCCATGCTTTAATTTTTAAATTATTACACATATTAGACATTTTACTATCACACCAGTCCATGTCTATTCATATTGACATTTGAACTTACTATAGTATAATCTAACCTTGAATAAGCTTGCAGATGATTTGACCACACAGCTTTGAAATGTGAAGTTATAAAAAGTGCTAACAAATACATTACCTCAAAAATAATGAGTGACAACATAGCTCCTGAAGTTGGAGCCACGCACTGCTTCACGAGGGGGGTGTACTAGATCTTGCTCCTCCATCTCCTCCGCCTCCTCCTGCTCCTCCTCCTCCTCCTCTGCCTCGTCCACCCCAGCAACCTCGTCCATGACCCGTGGTGTCCCACTCCTGATGGCAATATTATGGAACACCACACACAGAGCGATGATCCTACACACCTTACTCGGCTCATACATCAGGGCGCCACCAGACCGGTCAAGGCATCTAAATCGAGCCTTCAGAAGTCCAAAGGCCCTTTCTATAACCGATCTGGTGGCCCTATGAGCCGAGTTATAGGCCTCCTCCTGCTCTGTGTGTGGGTTCAATATAGGAGTGAGGAGCCAAGGGCAGGAGGGATACGCATTGTCTCCTATGTAGGAAGAGAGGAAAGAAAAAAAAATAGATTAATACCATTTAAGAGTACAACTATACCTGAAAAAAATGTAATGTTAACATTCTACTATATGAGGACAAACTACATTCTAGCCGAAATAGTAAGGTTACAAAGTCTTAATACTGTATAATTAGCATCCTAAGAAAACTAACCATGTCTATTAATGCTTCTAAAACAAAGGTCAATCCACATTAGAGATTGGCAAAGTACACCTAACTAATAATTACACACCTGCCGGAGTCCACTATTCACAGGACACATACCTTTTACTAATAGGTGACTTTCAGTTATACGCCTTCATTAGCATTATATCTCTCACTATTCAAAACATTGATTCAATCACTCTATAGTAGCGGAATCTATAAATACAAGGCACATGATCTTACACATTGTGTAACAGTAACATCTCAAGTACTATATTATACTTTAACAATCTATGTCTGCCAAACAATATTACTAACAATTTAGAGTTGAGGGAATTATTTGCACATAATTACCAAGAAGCCACGCATCTCCGTGTGGTGTGACACCCCCTTGCCTCTGTTGCAATCTAGGCCACAACCATGAGTTACGAAACGCATAGGAGTTGCGAATCCTGTTTCGCAACCAGGTTTCGAAACAGGAGAGACGGGTCACATATGGCCTGGACGTTTATTGAGTGAAAATGCTCCCGGTTCATGTAAACCAAAGCATCTCCACTCAACGGCACGAGGGCCACATGCGTCCCATCTACAGCCCCTATGACGTGCGGAAAGCCAGCTATGGTGGCAAACTGCTGCTTGATCCGCACAAGAGACTCCTCTTCGAGTGGCAGATGGATAAACTGCCGGAGCCGTGACTGAAATGCCCTCAGGACAACCTCCAGCACACGGCTGAAGGTCGCCTGGGACATTCCTGCCGCGACCCCGACTGTGAACTGGAATGAACCAGTAGCACAGAAGTGCAGTACCACCACAAGTTTGGTCAAAGGCGGTACTGCTGTCGGGATGACGCGCATTGGCTCAAGGTCACGCTCCACAATGCGTAGGGTGTCCAAGATCACATGTGGAGGAAGCCGATAGCGACGGACAACCTCCGCATCTGACATCCCAAAGAGGCTGACACGTGGCCTGAAGATGCGCTCCCTCGGACACCGATGTTGTTGTAGTTGCTGGTTAGGACGGGGCACAGGAGCAGGCCCCTCATGATGCATAATGTACTCCAACTCCAGGAGTGCCTGTATGTGTTTCAAAAGAAAGAGGTCACAAACCAACACTTAGGTGAGACGTTTAAACTTTGCATTGTCTGACTTTGCCACAAATGACATAACCAATACTTACAATGATGTTGTTATTAATGCTTTCGCTTAGTGGTGTAAAAGGACAGCCCATAAGTAGAAGAAAGTAATGTGGAAGGTGAGTTTGTTAATAAAAAAAAAAAAATTAGAACCAAAATTAGAGAAACAAACCCTATTGATTGTCCAAACACCATCTAGTCATATAGAACCACCACCAAAGTGCTTGCAAACGTAATACTTACCATCACCATAGACCCTTACACAAATCACATTACTTATATTCAACTTTCTGTGGCGTACAAATATGAAGGGAGTGAAACACTAAATACAGAGTGTTAATGTGTCTTTAAGGTAGGGCCAAAAAACACCACTTCGAAAAAAGTGATTAGAGCAAAAATAAATAAAAAAAAAAGCCTGCCCATTCTTACTGCAAGGTGTTTTAACAAGGGGTATGTGATAAACAATTTCTGGTTTCTACTTACCACACAGACAGACAATATTTTGTCTATAAATGGCACTGAACCGAAACAAATATTAGTGGCCCAAATTCAGCATACAGATCCGATATCTGTGGGGGAGGGTCAACAGGTAACAAAGAAAGTAATGAAAAGGGATAATATTTATTCATTTCAGTACATTCTAGAGGTCTCTATGCAGTGCCGCATCTAAGTATACACAGTGGGCTAAAGAGTCAAACTCTGCAGCTAAGCAAACACTTTTCCATTAACCTTCAACATTAAAACCACTAGTACAGTACATTAAGGCCTTTCAGCAACAATTTTGATTTCTAGCTCACCAACACCTAGCTAAATAATAAACATACTGAGGGCTGAGCAAGGTACAGCAGTAAACAGCAGATGAAAAAACATTAGACCATCTACAGTCTACTTACCCAGAACTGTGAAACTCCCAACAACACAGAAGTGCAACCAAGGTATTTTTAACTATCACTGTAATTAGTTAATTAAATGCCGGTGAGTACGCCGGAGAGTATGCCGGACAGAAGTCATTAAGAGCACACAGGTGCGTACGAATTAAATAAGTGTGTTTTTGCCTAAAAGTCACCTGCCATGTTAGCAAAGCAGATTCAATGTACGGTAGGTCAAGATTTAAACTATTATTACAGATGTAATTCATTCGCTTAGGTGTTAGTGCTGTGGCAATATTAAGGTAAAAATAGTTTTGACTATAATTATATTCCGTAGAAATCATTTACATGTATTAAATTAACATGTGTAAACTTTATATGTGACACTATAGTGTAGTGGTTATGTATTCCACCCACCAATACTAAGTGCAGGAGTTTGAGCCCACAGGTCAACCCAAAGCGCAAAGCAATTTAGGAGCTTCCATTAAGAGTACTCACTAAAGTATAACATTTTTAAAAATAAGCAAATGCACGTAACATATCGCAAGATACGCAACGCACTCACATTTTTTTTTTCTTTTTTGGGGGTGAAGTCTTTCAAGATCTTCCTGCTTTAGTCAAACAATTATTTTTCGTTATGTGTGTGTGTATGTAGGGTTATGAATTTAATAGCACGTTATCCGTCATGCCGTTCATAATAAATGCAACCTGACAGATTTGTCAGGCCTAAGACAGCGATTCAGCTGACCAAAATAGTTAATGTGCAGTTTGGTGTGGGTGTTTCAATCTGAAGTATACTTTAGTGGATAAAGAAATGACCTTGCAATGATAAGGTAATGAGTTTGACCCCTGAATGATGCGTGTCTGTGGCTTACCTTTGTTTTTTAGTGTATTTATTCCACTCTGTGACTTATCTAGGAGTGCTTTAGTACATGGTTTGGTGTGTAATCTGCCTCTATGTCATGAACAGTGTGATCACTTACAACACAGCAAAGCAGTTGTTGCCAAAAACTGTATTGCAAGGAAATCTGTACTGGCAAAAGTAGAAAAAGCTAAGTGCAAAAAAAAACAAAAAACATTTGGATAACAATATTAATATACTTTTGGTTTCTAATAATCAACATGGATATATTTCAATATGCATAAATTTTTACTCTGCATGTACCAATTATTTCAGTGTATAATATTTGTAGGTCTTTTGACTTTTCACCATGTTTTAAGGAAACCAACTTATGATAGAAGTTGCTCCTCAGCTTTCATTGTTATTCTATTCTCTAGTCATAACCACTTGTACAGTGGCTTTGCAGTTAGCCAATCCACCTTGCAAGGTTGCAAACATGTGTTCAAGTCCTCACTAATTCACTTGTCTCTTAGGGATCATTAATATCCTTACAATATTCATGTTGCTGTTAAAAGCGTCCCTGTGGTAATAGTATGCTTTGTTTCAATTAGGCAAAAT
This sequence comes from Mixophyes fleayi, assembly GCF_038048845.1. Classification (NCBI taxonomy): domain Eukaryota; kingdom Metazoa; phylum Chordata; class Amphibia; order Anura; family Limnodynastidae; genus Mixophyes; species Mixophyes fleayi. The sequence goes on along the minus strand of NC_134406.1, from coordinate 141,397,023 downwards.
AATGCGTGTAAATGGAACAAATGTAGTGTAGAGTTATTATATGTGGTATTTTTTTTTTTTTAAAAAACCCACCATCAACAATGGTGAAATCAGGCATGTTACATAATTGAGAGTAATAATAATGGGAGTTGCTGAGAATCAAAAAAAGATTTATCTGAAATATTTACGGCAAAGTCGATTGTTTGTGCAACATTTTCACACAAAGAAAATAATTACCCATGCACTGTGCACTCTATTCCAGCAGCCGGAATGAATGGGGAATGCACTCAGCCAACCATCACGACAGGGGAATGGAGTGTGCACTCCATTCCGGCAACTGTAATGAATGGGGAATGGAGTGTGCACTCCATTCCGGAAACTGTAATGAATGGGGAATGGAGTGTGCACTCCATTACGGAAACTGTAATGAATGGGGAATGGAGTGTGCACTCCATTCCGGAAATTGTAATGAATGGGGAATGGAGTGTGCACTCCATTCCGGCAACTGTAATGAATGGGGAATGGAGTGTGCACTCCATTCCAGAAACTGTAATGAATGGTGAATGGAGTGTGCACTCCATTCCGGCAACTGTAATGAATGGGGAATGGAGTGTGCACTCCATTCCGCAACTGTAATGAATGGGGAATGGAGTGTGCACTCCATTTCGGCAGCCGGAATGGATAGGGAGTGATAGTAGCAAATATATCTGCCAGCATACCAAACTGCAGTGTAGAGGCCTATAAGAGCCAGGCCTCTTTACTGAAGAGCCAGCAAGCAGCATAGTGCGCTAAATGCAGCTAATGAAATCAGGCGTTCCGACATTCCGGCAGTTCCAATTATAACCCTAAGGCCCTAAATATCATTATACATGTTAGACCTGGCAGTGGCATTTAGTAGAAAGAGGTGTGTGTAAATGCAAGAGGATTTTTTACAACACAATCACAGTAATGGAACATTGTATATATATATATATATATATATATATATATATATAATTATTTTTTTTTAAAAAAATTATAAATAAAAAAACAAATATTGATATGTGTGCTTGTTTAGCATATTTTGAAATGCAGAGTATGCTTCTAAAGGCTTTTAACAGCTGTTTGCGCAAGGTGTTTTGGATTTAAACATGACCCTGGCCTTCCTTAACTTTTGTGAAAGATTTGAGACAGCAGTGACGTAGGTTTCACTTAAGTGCACAGAGGGAACGCCTACTGTTCGCAAAAGAAAAAGCATAACGCCTACCTTACTAAAATGCTATCTCATCTCCGCCCAGTCCGCGCCTACTCTCCGCCCATTCCCACACCTTTGTTCTCAAGTGGTCAGCCGCCATCTCAAATATGTTTGCGTTGTCCTTTGAGATTGCGTTGATTTTGAGTGCTGTATCTGCTGTGAATGCGCAGCGTATGTGGTGTTTTGCGCATCTCAAGTCGCGTTTCGCGCATGCGCAGAACAAATTAGCAGATGCGTATGCGTTTGCGTTCCTTGATGAATCGGGCCCTAGATCTATATCCCTCCAACCAACCCCAACATTAAAGTAATAGTATTCCCATTTCAAGAAATAAACCTATTTCCCTCCAATTACCCTATCTTAAATTAATTGTCCTTACTATAAGATTAAATTGCCCCACCACAACGCCACAAACAAAATAGCACCCATTAATTAGCCACTACCTATCTCACACACACACACACTACATTTCCACAAGCCCCCTGTGCCATCACACACACAATATTGCCACAAGCTCCCTGTGCCATCACACAAACTGCATTGCCACAAGCCCCCTGTGCCATCACACACACTACATTGCCACAAGCCCCCTGTGCTATCACACTCACTACATTGCCACAAGCCCCCTGTGCCATCACAAACATTAATAGACCCTGTGGTAGGGCTGATAATACTTCTTATGTGCCCCAAAAAAAGGATCTCACAGGATGTTGGACCAATTTAATTATATCAATAATGGTATTATAAGTTCTTGGTCCATTTTTTTTATATATATCCTGTGGTCCTATGTAGCTATCCTTATATGTGGATCAAATGTACATTATATATCAGGTACTGATATTAATAATTGATCTGTTATAACCACACAAGTCTATTATTGGTAATTTGTAGTGGTGTTTCACGAATAGGTCTTCTAGGTTGTAAACAGCAACATTGTTGCACTAGTAAATATGAACAAGGACCATTAATTTCTCAATATTCTCTTGATGTCAGTTCTAAGTTGTAAACAGCCACATTCTTGAACTAATAAATATGAACAAAGACCATTTATTTCTCAATATTCTCTATTGATGTCAGAGAAATATTCCCAAATGATTTTGGTTGGCTACATATTGCTTAAATATATAATCCATGAGTGAATCTCAGTGAATGGCTGTTTCATCTTATTCTTCTATATGTTGAATAAGTACTGTTCTACCGTTATCGCCTATATTGGCATAGAACACCTACCTTTTAAAAGTGACCCACAACATTCACACGTCTGTGTGTTAAATGAATGCCATCCTATTGATAAATGGCCAGAGTCAAATAGATACACATACACTGGGATTGCTCATAATATTCACTCATGTCTAAAATGACTGGTAGGATAACGCTACACAAAAAGGTTGGTATCGGACATAACAAAAGACACTAACTATCTGCAGAACGCCGTGGGCAGTCTCTACCACGTCCGGGTCTGACGTCACATAACGTGACGTCCGGCCCGACGTACGCTTCACCTATGACGGCTTAGTCATGCGAAATTACTCGGCTGCAGTGGGGGTATAGGTTTTATGTATTAGGAGGCTCAGCCAATCACACATTAATAATATTAAATATAGGAATTCTGAAATAGTATTGTAACATCGTTAATTTGTATCAGTTAGTATGGTATGCTACCTGTAGAAATGTCCCCCTTGGGGATGTTTCTAATTACAGGTGGGAAATGGGAGCTACCATTGAGAAGTATACTGTTAATGGCTGTTTTTTTACAAAATAGATCCATGGTAATTTTACCATCACTCATTTTTTGATGGTCAAATACAAGCAATTAACACTTTCTTGGTGCATTTCATATGTTAAATGTAAGTTGTTGGGGTTATCATTTAGGATCTCCATAAATTCATCAAACATTTCTCGATTGCTCTTCCACATTATCAGGATGTCGTTGATGTAACGCATCCAAATTATGATGACATCAGTATATTTTTTTTTTTTTACTCGAATGATATGAATATAAAATAATAGTCACAGAATTAAAAATTTAAATAAATAAAAAAATTATAAAAAAAGTAAAAAAAAATAATAAAAAACAAAAAATTATAAATAATAAATATTATCACAAGTAAAAACCTGGTTAATAGGTTATTTAATTATCAGTAATATTTATGGAAATTAGACATCTGTATATATTCCCAGCAGATACATCTAACCTGGATAGCATATGTTATGTTGTCCAGGGGAGAATGAGTAAAATATTATTGTAATTGTCATTTTTATCTTATCGAGTTATGAGCCATGGAATATCTAGTTGTCCATTATCATTTAAGACTATTTATATCAATCTTTGATTGTGTGCTATTATAACACATACTAACATACCATACTAACCGATACAAATTAACACTGTTACAATACTATTTCTTAATTCCTATATTTAACATTATTAATGTGTGATTGGCTGAGCCAAGTGTCAATCTCTTTCTAGGACACTGATTGGCCTCCTAATACATAAAACCTACACCCCCACTGCAGCCAAGTAATTTTGCATGACTAAGCCGCCATAGGCGAAACGTACGTCGGGCCGGACGTCACGTTATGTGACGTCAGGCCTGGAAGTGGTTGGGACTGCCCACGGCGTTCTGCCGATAGATAGTGTCTCTGTTATGTCCGAATACCAACCTTTTTATGTAGCGTTATGCTACCAGTCACTTTAGACATGAGTGAATGTTATGAGCAATCCCAGTGTATGTCAGTGTATGTGTGTCTATTTGACTCTGGCCGTTTATCAGTAGGATGGCATTAATTTAACACACAGACGTGTGAATGTTGTGGGTCACTTTTAACATGTAGGTGTTCTATGCCAATATAGGCGATAATGGTAGAACAGTACATATTCAACATATAGAAGAATATGATGAAGCAGTCATCCACTGAGACTCACTCATGGATTATATATTTAAGTAATATGTAGCCAACCAAAATCACTTGGGAATATTTATCTGACATCATTAGAGAATATTGAGAAATTAATTGTCCTTGTTCATATTTACTAGTGCAAAAATGTTGCTGTTTACAACTTAGAAGACCTATTCGTGAAATACGGCTACAATTTACCAATAATAGACTTAATTGTGTGGTTATAACACATCAATTATTAATATAATATATAATATATATATAAAAAGACAGACCAAGAATTTATAATACCATTATTGATATACTTAAATTGGTCCAACATCCTGTGAGATCCTTTATTTGGGGCATATAAGAAGTATTATCAGCCCTACAACAGGGTCTATTTATATTTTAATCACACCTTGTACTTTCTTTGTTGTACACATTACTTTTATATTTCGCCTATTTTTTTCTGCTTCAAACCATTACATTTTATTCAGTAATAATAAATGTCACGGTTGGCTTATGGGAAATTGATCCCTATGCTCTGCTGGACATGGCTTAGCCCACCCACAGGCGCAGAGTCTAACAGGCAGGTGGTTTTCACCAGGAACCCCCCCAAGGAGGTATGGATTTAACGACATCAAACCTGCAGGTCGCGGTCCTGTGAGTGGGTGAACAGCAGAACGGTGTGGAGGAGCCAGGTAACACGGGTAGAAACAAATGAGGCACAAGGAGAATAGATGTCCTGTGGTACAACGAGGAAAAGCAGAGGCTGTCACAATGGTGTATCCAATGGTGATTGGTAGAGATACTGGAACAGTGGGAGTACAGCACTGGAATATGCTGAGCACACTCAGGAAAGCAGAGGTAGCTGAGGGAGAACAGCCAATGAGTCACCAAGGCAGTTGCGGCTCACAGTGATAGCGGTTAGAGAACTGGAGCTGTCACAATGAAGTACATAAGAGATGGTATAGAAGTACTAAAGCAGCAATAGTTCAGTACAGCAGGAGACTGAGAGTAAACTGACGTGGTGAAGGTAACTCATAGTAACAGCCGATGAGTCACAGTAGTAGTAGCGGCTCTGAGAGAACTGGAGCTGTCACGATGAAGTACAGTTGAGATGGTAATATCAGTACTGGAGCAGCGATTGTTCAAAACAGCCGGAGACTTGAGAGCAGACTGAAGTAGTGGGGGGTAACTCTAGTAACAGCTGATGAGTCACAATAGTAGCAGCGGCTCTGAGTGGTAGCGATGAGAGAATTGAAGCTGTCACGATGAAGTACAGTTGAGATGGTAATATCAGTACTGGAACAGCAATAGTTCAACACAGCAGGAGACTGAGAGCAAACTGAAGTAACGGAGGTAACCCGTAGGAACAGCTGATGAGTCACAATAGTAGCAGCGGCTCTGAGTGGTAGCGATGAGAGAATTGAAGCTGTCACGATGAAGTACACTGTAGATGGTAGTAGCAGTGCTGGAGCAGCAATAGTTCAACACAGCAGGAGACTGAGTGCAGACTGGAACACAGGCAAACCACGAGGAGAACAGGAACCAGAACCACAGGCTACAGAAAGTGAGCTTGAAGAACAGGCATCAGACAGGTGAATCCAGGAGGTTTAAATAGTGCTCCAGAAGTGCTTAGCCAATGAAAAAGAGGGAGGAGGTCCTGAAGTGCAATAGGCTTGCACCTGCACAGATCTGAATATAGCTGAATGAATGAAGTTAGTCTGATGCTGGAACATGGCAGTTTCCAGATAAATGAAATGCGGGTAACGGGACAGGTACTACTTGCGGGACCGAAGTGTTACAATAAAGTTCTGTTTTTATATATTTTGTGGCAAACCTTTGGGACCTGAAGTGCTTCTAATTTCAATTCTTGTCTCTTTTTTTCCTTGTAACTATCAACTACTTCAACTAATACCAATAGCGAGGTTGGTCCTTGCTTGAAAGGAGAGCTCATCTCCTTTCCGTATTTTTCTCCTTATTATACCATCACACACATACACACTACATTGCCACAAGCCCCCTGTGCCATCACACACACTACATTGCCACAAGTCTTCAGTGCCACCACACATACATATTACATTGTCACAAGCCCCCTGTGCTATCACACACACATACTACATTGCCACAAGCCCCCTGTGCCATTACACACACATACTATATTGCCACAAGCCCCATGTCATAATTTACATTACATTGCCACAAACCCCCTATGCCATCACACACAAATTACTGTGTCCCTTCATCACCATGCTGTGCCCCCTTATAAACCCACTGCGCCCTCCATACTGCTTTTGCTCCTCCCTCCACCTGCCCCCCTTCATTACACTGTGCCATGCCGCTTTTGCTCCCCCCCTTCTCCTGGCCCCCCTTCATCACCCTGTGCCATGCTGCTTTTGCTCCAACCTTCATCAAACTGTGCCATCCTGCCTCCCCCCCTTCATCACTCTGTGCCATCCTGCTTTTCTCCCCTCTCCTTTTATCACTCTGTGCCAACTTGCTTTCAGCAATCCTCCCTTCCTCACTCTGTGCCATCCTTCTTCCCCCTTACCTTCATCACTCTGTGTCATCCTGCTTTTCCCCCATGCCTCCGTTTTTTTACTTACCTTCCTAATGGCTTCTTTCTTCTCTTCTCTTCTTGTCTTCTGTCTTTTTGCTTGCTCTTTCCTCTCTGTGCCGCTCCTCACTGAATTTAGGGCGTGACATTATCACGTCACGCCCGACATTCAGTGTAAATGGAGGAGGAAGGACGGGCGCCGGCACTGCGATCAGGTAAGTTTTTTGGTTTTGTTTAGTACCGTGCTCTGCCCCACCAAGTAAGAGGGCGGAGCCATCAGGCGTCAGGGCCAACGGGGAATACCCTGGTTTCCCAGCAGGCTAGTCCAACCCTGTCAATAGCAAAATGTCATTGTTTACATAAGTAGCAAATAATCTAGAATGTCTTCTTGGCAGGGAGATAAAAGTAAGTGTAATATGAGGTTTCTGATAACACATGACATAGCTATTGAAAGCATGCTCTGTAACAGTATCTTCAGACTATCAACATCTCTGTTCAGTCATGTACTTGCACCTTATAAAGGCATTTAAAACCTGTGACAATTCATACATTTGTAGCCAGAGAAAATGGAGATACAAGGCACAACTGCAGATACAGCAGCAATATGCAATTGTGTTTCTTATTAACCATTAATTGAAATGCACATGCAGCTTCAGTTTATTTCAGAGGGGACACCATATCAGAGTATTTATATCACCTAATGAGATAAATAGTGGGCCAGGCACTTATATCTTAATAGTGTTAAGTAATGATTTAGGTGCACACATGTATCTAATAAACCTTGCCACAGTGGAGAAGACCCACAGTGATAACATGACTATATTTTATTCATGTGGCATCCCCGAATCCTCTCCCAACATTAAAAATAGTGCAAAACATACAAGCCAAGAGCTTAGCAGTTTTACTAGTTTGTGGATATCCTTTGTCACAAAGCAGGATTACATTATGCAAATGAGACTTTATGACATATGTTAGTATTATTCTCAAATCAAATTAGCAGTAAATCAGTCCTGTGCACAGGCTACTAGGCTACTAATGCAGTTTGTCTTGGAATGGGAGTGCTATGCAGCCCGCAGTTCCCTTGTTAACTAGTGAAAACAGGAAGTGGAGTGCCTCCAGGAGTCTGCATCACTTTACTGAGCATGCACGACAGGAAGTTGTGCTCTCAGCTGTTTCTCTTCCTGTGTCAGTTGAATGGTAAAAGCTCCAGAGACCTAACAGAAAGTGACTGAAGGCTCTCCTAACCCTATAACGAGTGTGCCCACAACAGAGATATTATCCAGCATGGACGTACTGAGTGTTATAACCAACAGCCTGCATAATATATATATATATATATATATATATATATATATATATATATATATATATATATATATTATATATATATCTCATCATTTATTTATATAGCGCCACTAATCCCGCGCTGTACAGAGAACTCACTCACATCAGTCCCTGTCCCAATAGAGCTTAACCCACACAGACAAAGGTCAATTTGATAGTAGCCAATTAGCCTACTGGTATGTTTTTGGATTGTGCGAAGAAAGCGGAGCACTCAGAGAAAACCCATGCAAACACGGGGAGAACATGCAAACTCCACTACTCGTCATTACAGATATCCAAGACGTCCTGTTTGTACCAGATTTGGGAACCAAACTTATCACTAAATGCATTCTAGAAAAGAGAAAGGTCTAATTAAAATACACAAGTGAATAGTGAAAGATAGAGAACTGGCAGGGTTCACAAATGAACTCAAGCTGCAATGTAACACAATGTAAAACTAATACTATTACACATATAACACAATAAACACATAATAAAAAAATAAAATAATAAATAATAAAAAAGTATAGCAAATATAGATGAATATCATTAGGTAATGGGAGCTATCAACAAACAATTGTTCAGTGTCAGTATTCCAAAAAGAGCAGTCTGTATCAAAGATTTGTTAATACATATTTCCTTTCCATGAGAGTAAATATATTATCTCTCAATGCGCATTAACTTCTATTAGTCAGCTGATAATCCGACATATATCAAGAGTCTTAGGGAACACTGCAAAGAGTCTACATTCAGTAGAAGGAGCAATCAGTGTGAGAGAAACTTTCAGTTTACCCAGACCCCGGGATAGTGATAAAGAGAAGTACTTGCAATTCCGAGTTCTTGAAAAAATATGGCATACAACGCCAACTAACAATTGCCTACATGCAAGAGCAAAATGGTGTGAGTGAATGAACAAACCGCATAATTGTTGAATGAGCACGAACCATGTTGAACGACGCAGCCCTGGAGAAAAGGTTTTGGGCAGAAGCATTGTCCATTGCCATAGACCTTAAATAATGTGTGCATGCAGTGGCTGTACAATGCGTGTAGAAGCGTGTTGAAGCTTGGGGTGGGAAAAAGCCAAGTGTCAATCATCTCCGTGTCTTAGGCTGTAAAGCGTATACACATATTCCTAAAGAAGTAGAGGAAAGCTAGAGCCCAAGTCAGTGTAGTTTATGATGCTTGGGTACTGCCAAAAGAGTGTAAAACATACAGACTTTGGAACATTACCAATAAACGTCTTATAAAATCCAGAGATGTGGTGTTTCATGAAATCATGCCACCTAGCAGACTAGTGGAACAACAACCATAGGAAGTGTGTGTAATGCTGGATGTAGAGGCAGCAGAAAGCATGTCTGAACCTGAAAGTGAAATCCAACCAGAGCAGAAGTTCTATGAGAAGTAAAAAAGATATTTCCCCTATGAGGTATTGCGAAGAATTCGCAGACATCGCCTTCTGTGCAACCGCAAAACATCCAAGAGGCAAAATTAAGTAGCGGCTGGAAAGAGTGAAAGTCGGCGATAGATAGAGTTGACAGCTCTGGATGAAAACCATACATGGGCTGTAGTTGACAGGCAAAGTGAGCATAATACAATCAAGACTGACTGAGATCGACTACGGAGAAATCTTCTCTCCTGTTGCCAGACACAACACCCTAAGTTTATTCATTGCCATTTCCACTATCCATGATTTGTTACTGTACCAACTTGACTTTGACTTGGCATTCCTGAATGAGCTGTTAGTAGAGGAGATTTATATGGAGACACCTGAACACTATAACGATGGTGTATTCCAAGAGGGAAAAGTCTGCCTCCTAAAGAAATCCCTATACAGCCTAAAGCACAGTGGTCGTTGTTGGTACATTAAACTAGATGCAGTGCTGCTAGACATGGACATTATTAGGTCAGAGACTGACCATTGTTTGTATTGTAAAACTATAGAGGAAAAGTTGTTCATTATAGTGGTATACATAGATGATCTGTTACTTGCAGGCCAAGAGAGACACGTCACTAGTGTAAAGCATCTGTTGAAACAGAAGTTCAAATTGAAAGATCTAGGCTCTGCAAACAGGTTGTTAGACATGAGGATTGGAAATATACTTACCAAGTATAGGATATTTTATATAAAACCAGTTAGCACACCCATTAATAAAAGCACACATGCAATTAGTCGTGTGAATCAGTCTGCAGTCAACCCTGGAAAACGACACTGGACTGCAATCAAAAGAATTCTAAGAACTAATGACTTCTATTGTGTAATAACCCTATGTTTTCTGGTTACAGGAAAGACTTTGTTGTAAAATATGTTTGATGAAGTAAAAATGTTTTTCTTTGTAATAGAAGACATCACTAGGCCATGAGGGGTGTTGGAATGGGAACTTACGCTCCATCTCCTTTAGTTGTCAGACCATTGTTTTCCTTGTTAACTTGTGAAGATAGGAAGTGGGGTAGCCTCCAGGCGTACGCATTGCTTTACTGAGCATGCCTGGACAGGAAGTTGGCTCTCAGCTGTCCTTCCTGTGTCAGTTAAACTGTAAAAGTGACCTAACAGAAAGTGACTGGAAGATCTCCTAACCCTATAACGATAGTCTGTTCCCACAACAGAGAAATTATCCTGCACAGACGTGCAGGATAATAACCTGCATCTGTATATCATACTTGCCAACTTTCCCTAGTTGGCTTCAGGGAGATCCTGGGGGAGGTGGGTGTGCAGGGGCGGGGCTCGAGAAATCGCATAATTTTGGCCAAACGATTGTCAGAATGTTGGCCAATTACAGCAGGGGGCGGAGCTAAAATGACGCAGTATTTGTATTATTAAGCCCCCTCCTCCCGACACTTATCTATTGCGGGGACGAGTCTCCTGGAGAGTAGACAACTATGCGTTAAAGAAAAGCAGCTAATGAATCTCTAGAGACTGAAGTGTCTTTTACATTTCTGTCTCCATTGCTGAAGTCATGTTGCCTTACCTGTCAGTCTTTGATTAAATCTTGGTTTCCATGAAAATGGCCACCTCCATAGGCATCAATACATGGACATAGGACACAATTTCTGAACTGTGTCATCATGCCACAGATGGCGAAGCCAACCACGTCTTGCACTGGCTCAGCATCAGGGAGAATACCAGACTCTTCAGGGAGTGAGGGAGATCAACCCTATTTCAGGGTGTCTCCCTGACATTCAGGGAGATTTGGCAAGTATGCTGTATATACTGCGTGCGAGACTGTATACCTGTTTGCTGCTGTGCTCCAACTGTAATACTGTCTAATCAACTGTGACTGTATAACCTGTTTGTTACCAAGTTCAATAAACCTGGTTAAGTTAAGTTAAAAGCTTTGTGGCTTCCCATCCACTTAACACCACTGACACCTTTCACTAACATCAAAAGGTATAACCAATAGCTTGGTGTCTGAGTTTGCAGGTCTCTGCTGCACAGATCTTTTCTCTCATTACCTGGGATACCAGAGGGACAAGGGTCTGATCCACAGATTTTGTTTTGATCTCCAATTCAGTGTCCGTGCTGAAGCCGGAGGAAGATGACAAGGAAACCCCACTACTGCTGCATGGTGAAGTGGCCATGACTTGGGAAGGCTCACAGGTTAGTCACAGGATCTCAGCAACAGTCCGTGTGTCTGCAACTCCTACTTGAACACACTGTATATGGGTTTGTGTCTATGTGCAGAGCAACCTCTTGTGTGCACACACGGCCAGACCTACAGCTAGGTGACCTATTTTCCTAAAGCGTCAGAGTGTAGGGGGCATCTAAATCACTGAATGAGTGACATAATGTCACTTATTTAGTTTCTCGATTGTCACCGTGGTACTCCCAGACTAAGCCCTGGCCGCTGGCAACTTTTTAACTGTGAATCTGTAAGCTGCTGTTTCTCCATGCTTAGCTATTATATCACAGCCAAGCACAGCACTCCCAAGAATAGAAGATGCTGCCCCCACTCCACGCTAGGTAAGAAGCAAGAAATGGTGCAGCGCCAAGGGAGGGTGGCACCCGATAGGTAAGGCTTATGTGACAAGGGTGTCCCGCAAATTCTGGCCTGACAAACAGATAAACACAGTCTGTGGATACATTGGTGATGGTATGGTGGTGCAGTTCAAACACATATGATATGAATGATTGTTCTATCTATTAAATGAACAAATAAAATAACTATATTTGTACTTTTCTCCTGCCAGTTCTTGACTTAAGTTGCAGTAATTAGGTAATCATATATATTTTCTATAACATACCACCCAACTTTATCATATTTCTATTTATTGTTGGAATAACATATTATCACAATACAGTAAATACATAGCACAAACTCATTATATTCTAGGCATGCAGTAATGATCTAACATAACTAATACAGCAAAAGTTTTATAGAAGGTCTAGAAACATTGGAATATTCATCATACATAGCCATCAATTTAATCTGGGTCCTTCAGTATAATCGGGGGATCTTCCAACATTAAATGATTTTCATAGTTGAAAAGTTAGTTGTAAAACAAAAACAATGATAAATAAGATATTGTGTAGAACTTGTTAAACTATTAATAAAACTTTCACAAATAAGAAAATATTTATCAACATAACTTTCTTTCTGTAATGATGTCTCCAGCTAGTCCATCCTAAACACAAAAAATAATTTGATCTTAAATAAAGTAAGAGAAGAGGGCTGATCAAAGATCCACTGATGTAATATACACTTTCTAGCTACTGCTGAAATTATAATAAGTAGCTTCCTGCTCCCTAAAGACATTTTTAAAGAAGAATCAACCATTCCAAGTATTGCCCATTCCAAAGTAACTGGGCTATAATTCAAAAGGTATTTCCAAACATATTGAAGAACCTATCTCCAAAAAAAATTTATTTGAGGACATTCCCACATACAATACACGAAAGAAGCCCCAGGAGATCCGCACTTAAGACATACCGTATTTTTCGCTCCATAAGACGCACCTGACCATAAGACGCACCTAGTTTTATGGGGAGGAAAACAGGAAAAAAATATTCAAAGTGCAACATCATATGTATGGGTTTTTAATGAATTGTGCCCCCCTGCAGCCAGCATTAATAGTACCTCAGACAAGCTTATTAAAGTGTGGCACAGCGTTGATGCTCATTGGAGAGAGCTCTCTGATAATATTATAATAAGGGGCACTGTGACTCACCCAACTCCCGACGAGACAGCCAGCCTGCTGTTTTTCTGGCAGACTCCACAAAGCGCAGGGTTGCAGACAAGCACTCGGGGAGAGCTGAGAGGACCCGCTGAAGCATCAGCGCCACCCGCTGGAGCCGCCCGGGAACTATCCAATTGGATTGTAGGAGCCGGAAGTGAAGGAGCGTCTGCTGTTACCGCGACTTCCGGTTTTGCCGTTTCGCGGGATCTCTTCTTAGTCCGGGGATCCGTCCAGGTAAGTGGCAAGCGGAAGCAGGGGGTTCTTCACGGGGGGAACAGGTCCGCTGCCTACCCAGAACGTCTTCCCGCAGCCCAGTCCTCCCGGTCCCAGACTACTGGCCGTCAGTGCGGTGGGATATGCGCTAAGCCCCAGAGCCCTCCCTGTGTTGCCAGGTGCTGCGATCTTAGGGACAGCTGTGACCCCACTCTATCACGCCTGTCTGGCGTTGGCTGCAATCGCAGAAGCTCCAGGGGAGATCAATATATTCTCTCTGTAGAGGGAGAGCCTCTCCTGCACGCGCTCGTCCAGCATGGGTCCCCGTGGCATAAATAAAGTCTCCTTTTTTGCAGTATTCGCTCCATAAGACGCACACACTTTTCCCCCCACTTTTTGGGGGGGAAAAGGTGCGTCTTATGGAGCGAAAAATACGGTATATCATTTTAGGATAAACCCATGGCATAGCGACGTTTAGGCATTAAATAACCCCGTTGAAAGATATATGATCAAATGGTCTATTAAGAAGTCGATAATGCAAAGAAACAGCCCATAAACAGTCAAAGGCTGTAACAATACATCATCAAGTTCGTTAGACCAATCGCATAATGTTAATTGCACCACAGTTATAGAGACGTAATGTTGAGCTTGATAAATAGCAAATCAATGCATCATTGGTATCCCATATTTAAATCTGCACTGAGTAACCATCATGGTTAAGTTCTGATAAGTTAAGTGGTTATATAATTAGGTTAAGTTCTGATAAGTTCATTGAATACCGAACATTGGAAATTCCCAAATTGCTCCACGAAGAAAAAGGATAAGAGGCTTTACCATTATGGAAGGCAGGGTTCCCCAAAAATGGCAAAAATAAAGATTGGGAACTATTTAAGTTCATTTTTTTCCGTACTGCCTTCCAAGTTACCCAGATAGACATCAGTAGAGGATTATCGATAATATCCTGAGATAAATCAGCTTTATGTAAATGCAAAAAAGGAATTCAATCATCGTTTACCATAAAGGAGTTATCTAACTGATTATCAGTATATAGATTTGTAGAATGGAGCCAGTATCGAATAATGCGGATAATACTAGCCTAATTATATAATTTCTAATTTGGGAGGTTAACACCCCCATTGGATAGGCTTTGTTGGATATTGATAAAGCTAATTCGTGAACGTTTATTCTGTCAAATAAATTTCTGACACTCCCTATTTAAAAGCGTCTCATCAGCAGAAGTCAAAACTATAGGAAGAATCTGGAGGTGATAGAGTAATTTGGGAAGAGCAACCATCTTTAACAAATTAAAGCGACCCAAATATGACAAAGGGAATTTTGATCAACTATGAATTTCATCCAAAAATCACTTGATAAGTGGTTTCATATTGACAGAATATAATTGCTGAACGTTTTTAGGAAGTTTTACTCCTAAATATGTTATAGCTGTATCAGCCCAATAGAACTTATTTTTTTTAATACACTGAGGAACTGACGATGAATTTATAATCATACCTATTGATTTGTCTTGATTAATATTAAAGCCAGATACAGAGCCAAAATCTGTAGTAGCATCCAGGATATGATTAAGGGAACTTAATGGGTTTGATAAATAAAGCATTAAATCATCTGCAGTAATCTTGATTTCAGATGTACCAGACTGAATTCCCTTAAAACTAAGCATAGCATCTAAAATACGTAGCAAGGGATCGAGGGCCAAGTTAAATAATAATAGAGATAATGGACACCCCTTGTCATAGTTATAGGCGCCATTGTCTGACCATTGATGCTAAGAAAAGTGATCGACTTATCATTTAAAAAACTGATAAATTGAGAGAAAGCAAAACCAAAAGCCCGATATGTAAATACTTGTTGAAGATGAGTACAAGAAACAGAATTGAATGCTTTCTCAGCATCAATACTCAAAAGCATATCTACATCAATACTATCCCGACCTCTTTGAGATGATGCCACAATAGCCGTAATAGTGTCCTGACTCTTTTGACAGAGTGTCGGCCATGTGTGAAACCTAATTGATGATATGTAATGATTTGCGGAATAATTAATTATAAACTATTTGCTATGATTTTTGACAAAATCTTAAAGTCCTGGCTTAGTACAGTAATAGGTCTGTAAGAAATAACTAAATCAGGATTTGTTTTAGGCTTCAATATTAATATGGTGCGTGCTTCATTAAAAGTTGGACAAAAAGAATTCTCGCGGTGAAGCTTTCGAAACAGTGTGTCTAGAAAAGGGGTAATCTGTAAACATAGCATTTTAAACAATTCTGCAGTGTATCCATCAGGACCCGGGGATTAAATAATGTTGCTAAACTCCTCTTCAGTAATATCTGCATTTAAAAATTGTCTTTGTTCTCTTGTAAGCTCTAGAAGTTTGGCAGCCTTCATCAACTTAGAATGAAAAACTAAAATAGTCGGAATGACTGAATAGAGTTGTAGATAATATGAATGATAGACTGATATAATCTTGTCTGTTGTTGTGTATCTAGTTCCTGTTTGAAGACTTTTTACTGCAGATATCTGATTGCTCTTTGCTTTTGATTTTACCATAGATGCCAGAAGTTTACCCACCGTATTGCCCCATCTATAGAACTTATGCTTAGAATAGTCCAATCTAAGATGAGCATTAGAAAGTAAGAAACTTTCAAGGAGTTGTCGTTTTGAATTGTAAACAGAAAGCATCTCCTCCGAGGGACTATTTAAATAGATGTTAAAAGCATTAGACATTGCCATATGTAGAGTGTTGAATTTTTCGCAATACTCTCGCTTCCTCTTGGCCAAATAAGAAATAATATGACCTCTCAACACTGCTTTAGCATTTTCCTAAAATAAAATAGGATTATCCCAATGAGATAAATTATAATCTACATACTCAGAACACTAGTCCAAAAGTTACAAAAATCCTCCGAATGATAAAGATGAGAAGGCAATTTCTACTAGCTTTTCCCATAAATATGAGTGTGAGCCAATACTGAAACTGATATAAGGGCATGATCTGAAATCAAAATACTATTAATATTAGTAGAATGTATCCTAGGGAATAGATGATCAGCCACTAAAAAATAATCAAGCCTCAAAAAAGTACGGTGAACAGATGAATAGTATGTATATGTCCTATCCGAAAGATTATGCAATCTCCATAGATCAGTCAGAATATGTCTATGTTTTAAACTTTGAATCTGTTCCCATTATGTACTGGATACCTATGATGGAGTATAAGATTTAACCAAATTCAAATCAGCAACAGCATTGAAATCTACCCCAATTATAAGATTTGGCGTATCACGCTGTAACAAAAAAGCTGATAAAGATACATAGAAACCCCGATTTGGAGTGTTCGGGGCATAGATATTCGAAAGAGTAAACCTTTTCTGAATTAATTTTAATATTCAAACAGAGAAATCTACCACCAGGATCCTTAAAACGAACCAAAATATTGTACTGAGGGTTTTTTTGAGGAATAATTGCAACTTCTCATTTTTTTTGTGAATAAGAAGCCAAAATACAATCGTAAATCCAGGAGTCGCGCATAGAAATGCTCTGGTTAATAAACCAATGCGTCTCTCGAAGAAATACTATATCTGGCATAAAAGATTTAAGGTGGGACGAGACCCGATGTCTTTTCAATGGGTTATTCAAGCCTCCAACATTCCATGAAACCAAATGGAACAATGTTGAAGTTGTAGATGCCTGATATACTTGAGATATATTTCACATATTATTATAAAACATCAATCTAAATAAATGGATTTACACTCAGCCAGCAGACCACGATAGTACAATGTCCTCAAAAAAAAACCAAAAGCCCATACATAATGTCATGCCCAGAACACCAATCTAATAATAGTAGTGGTAAAGTATTAGATAACCAAATCAGTAATAATCCAACTTAAATCACATGTTTCAAATTTTCCTCCAGGTATTACAACAAAGCAAATTGAACAAGTTGTAGATTGCAACAAATATCTTAGCATGTATGACATTGCCTCGTCCATATTAGGTATTAATACCAAAAAGATCAGTAAGAAAGAAAGAACAGTCAAAAAACAATAGCCAGAATAATATACAATAAATTATGATCTAATCAATCTAAGTTCAGATTTTGAATAAACTCCTTAGCTTTATTAACATCAAGGATGTTAATCAACAACAAGGATGTTTGACCTGCATGTGTATATTTAAGTTTTGCTGGAAACAATAAAACAAAGTGAATATGAATATCAGAGATACGTTTACATAAAGGAGTGAATTCTCTGCACCTCTGAGAAACTTGTAAGGAGAAATCTTGAAAAGTCACGATTTTATCATTCTTTAAAGTGAGACTCTCTCTTTCTATAAGCTCTTAATATGTCATCTTTATCGTGAAAGCTCAGATATTTAGCAATAACCACTCTTGGCCTCACTCCCTCAGTTCCCCTATCAGGGCATATTCTATGAACTCATTCAACAATGATGTTGTAGTCAACTTTTTTAATCCCCATAATTTGAATCTCCCCAAGTTTTTGTTCGAGCAATGGCATAATAATTAGTGACATCTCCTTAGCTGCTTCCGAAGCTGAAGGAGCAGCCAATAAGGCAGATGCAGAAGCAGATGTAATATCTTCTCTCTCAGAATGGGCATAGGAAAGGGTGAATTACATTTACGTGACTGAGAGTTAGACTGGGTATGTCTAGATATTGCCATTTTTGCAATAGTAGGCTTATGTAAATAACGTTTCATCCCACAAGAAAAAGACAAGAAATAAGCACTTAAATCTAAGATATAAAAATCACAAACATAAAAAAGTCTTTCTCTCTCTTTTCCTTTCTCTTTTCTTTCCCTTTTCTCTATTGCTTTTCCTTCAATCGCAATGGCAATAACATATTTTAAATTATGACTTTATAATAGAATGTCAGCATGCTGTAAGCCTATCATCAACATACTTCTATATACTTCCAAACACACAATGTCCATTTAGAGAGTATAAATAGTGAATAGGAAAGTACATGGGAAGCAATAAACATATTCCAAATAAATCCCCCCCCCCCCAAAAAAGAAACAAATATAAATAAAGCTAAATAAGATTTTTTTTCCTTTCTCCTTTCTCTTTTTGCTAACAAGACCAACAGCATAATGGTAGCCAATGATAAACTGACAAGTTATATTCGGATCCGTAAGAATATTGTTCTTGTACCTGATATTGGTAATATATAATGGTACAATAATAGTACAATATGCCAGAAACTTTCTGAGATATAATAGTATTAGTTAGCTGGATAATAGGTTAGCCAGTTAAAACTCTGAGTGATGATACAATTCGTTACCACGAGCTGTCCTTAGCTGATCCCGAGCTGATAGAGTTCATCCCCTGGAGCTGTAGAACAGTAGAAATGTGGCAATAGAGTGGCCACTTATACCACCAACACAAAGTCACAACTCTAAGGCCCATCCGAATTGCCGAATCCCGTGGAAGTCCGCCCCAGCATCATCTCAATGAGATCCCAAATTCCAACTCCCAGGCTCACAGGATGTGTTGTTTGCAGACTATTTGCAAACTACTGATACACTATACTGCACTGGATTCACTAGGGAGTAGCTGGGAGAGAGTAACTGGTGTATAATACTGCCATACTGCAGAGTTTGTTGTAAAGTGCCGGGATTAATATTTCTTACGGTCAGGATCAGAGCGTATAGCCACAGTACCCACTAATTTCAGCGCAGCTTTCTTTTGACCCCCAACAACACAACATCACACATCATGTTTTCTATCTGCTGCCCGCTTTACAGCATCGTCCAGTAACTATTCAAGCCTTTCAAGCTTCAGCACCAAAAACTGCCGATTCCAAAGCAGACATGACAGGCACCGCAGGTAAGCTCAGTGAGCGCGTCTGTTTATTATCACCTCACATGCTGCCGGATACGGCCAACACATACCAGGAAAAATTTGTAAAAAAGCAAGGAAACGAAGGAACGCCTACTAGTTAGAGGATTAACTCCGGTGAAAAAAGTATGACAGAGAGCCCTGGCAGGTTCTTTTACTGTCTCATACCTGCCTCTATCTTTGGATCGCGTCCTCCTATACCTCTCCTTGAGTGGAGGAATTCCGAGGAGGAGAGCAGAGAGCTTCTAAAAAATGCAACCGCTGCACAAGGACTGCTCACCGGAAGTCTTCACCATCTCTCCTATTGTTGTTATCCCTACCACCCAACTTTAGAGCTCCTTCAATAAAAACAGAAAAGTGTGGCCACATCATGGTTGAGGCATGGTCATAACCCTAAGTGTATACCTAGGCTGTGTCACATGCTGCTTCCGGCTGCAAATTGGGCCAGTTCATCATTTATCTCTGCTGGTTTTTGTGTTTTGGTTCTGTTTGTTCTTTGGTATTTGACTTCTGCGTGCTCCACCTTTTTACACCTTTGCTTGTGTCCCACACTCTGGCTTCATTTGACTTTGCTTTTGTCTACTCCCTGGTATTGTTTATGGATTTCCCAGCTTCTGATCCTGACTTGCTTGAACTTCTTCCTGTCTGATCCTGTGCCTGCAGTCATCCCTTTGTGCCTGATTATCAGCTCCCTAGCTAAACCTGGTTATCCTGACAACCTGTATCTGCAGTCATCCTGTTGTGCCTGCTCTCCAGCTCCCCAGCTAAACCTGGTTATTCTGATAACCTGTATATGCAGTTAATTTATTGTGCCTGATATCCAGCATCTCCAACTTCTCGGCTAACCTTGGTAATCCTGGTATCCTATTCTACTACTCCTATGGATTTTGTTTGCTGTTTATCCATTTACTGCACCTACATTTTACCTGTGTAATCTCTGTTTATAATAGAATGTCATTGAGGTAGACAACCATGGATGAATATGGCAGGTCTCAATAAATCTCGTAAATAAACTCCTGGAAGACCGCCGGGGGAATTGCAGAGTCCAAAGGGCATAATAAGGTACTCATAGTGCCTATCCCTGGTATTGAAGGCGGTCTTCCATTCGTCGCCTTGCTTAACCCGAACTAGGTTGTAAGCTCCCACCTTGATACAGAGGGAGATTAACTCATCCAGACTGGATGGGAGATCACGGGAGGCCAAATTGTCTTTGATACGTTCATTAAGTCCTTGCCAAAAGGTGGCCACGTGAGCATCATTATTCCAGGGAAGCTCAGAGGCTAGAGTTCAAACTGTACCATGAAGTATAGTACAGTACAGTCTAACGCACACCAGGTGTTCATCAGGGACCCCCGCAAGGGAGTTTGGGCATCGCTGCTAGAGTTTGCTTAGGTCACAGTTCTATGAGACAGCCACCAGCGTAGTAACAGAGTAGACGGCATAGTCAATCAATCCGGGTCAGAACCAGCAAAGTAGCGACGTACAATGGGAGATCTGAAGAAGAGTTAAGAGCAAGCCAGAAGTCAGAGAGCCGGAACTAGCGGAAAGGTACCAAAAAATACACCAAATGGAAGTCAAGGAGATAGCCAGGTCACAACGGTACCAGGATCAGGATAGCAGACAAGGTGCTGAAGCAGGTGTAAGCCTTTATAGGTGGGCATTAATTACCGCCGACAGGAAGCAGAAGCAAGGGAGCGTGAAGCTTACTGTCCATGCGCGCACAGCATGCTAGAGGAATCCGGAAGCGCACGGGATGTGACGAACGGGAAGAACAGGCGACCGTCTCTGACACCAAGTGTCAGTGTGGAGACGACGCCTGACACTACCTCTTCTGCCGGAGCAGGATTCTTTTTCCTCTAAAAGAAAGATGAAGGGCTTCGCCCTTGCATTGGTTAAAGAGGTCTTAATTCCATCACTGTTAAAAACACGTACCCACTGCCTCTGATCTCGGAACTCTTGCAGAATAAAAGGAGCTTCCATCGCCACTAAATTAGATCTTAGGGGCGCTCATAATTTGATTTGGATTAAAAAAAGCGATGAATAGAAAACAGCCTTTAACACCCATGACAGCCACTTTGAGTATACAGTGATGCCTTTCGGGCTGTGTAACGCACCTGTGTAACACACCTGCTGTTGCAACAGCCCGACACTACTTGTCCCTTCCTACTAGGAGTATATGCATCCTCTATTGGAGTTGGGGCGGTCTTGTCTCAAAGGTCCTCTACTGGGAAAATTTCCCCCGGGGCATTCTTCTCCCGAAGATTATCTCCCGCTGAAAAGAACAATACTATTTTTCAACGAAAATTACGTGCCATAAAACTAGCATTAGAGGAGTGGAGACATCTGCTGGAAGGCACATCTTTCCCTGTTACTTTTTATACTGATCATAAAAACATTCTATACCTTCTGCTATCTGTCTGAACCCACGACAGGTGAGATGGTCCATGTTTTTCTCACGTTTTAATATCTGCATTACCTTTTGACCTGGGTCGAAAAGTAAATGCCCTCTCTCGTTCATATGATTCTGCTGACCGAGAAGAATGGGATAAGAAGAGACCTATTCTAGACCCCGAATGTATTGTAGCAACTACACCCACGGATCTAAAAATACCCAAGGGGAAAACCTTCATAACTTCTCATCTACGTGGTGTTAAGTGCGTATTGTCGCTAACCAATAATGATTGTCGAATCTCGATTTGTGTTTCCAACGCACAAAGATTTATTCTCTTAAAGTAGCAAAATATATTCAAGCGAAATAATAACAAGTACAGCCGTTACTTATCGCAGGCGCTCTGGATCCAATGTACAGTCATTCAATCCTGAAGTCTGGGGACAAGATGTCTGAACACTAGATGAGAAGCTGCTGCTTATATGCACACAGGAATACAGTTAAACAATGAAGATGGTATAGCTTGCTTCTATTGGTCCAGGTTTCAGGAAGGTCCAAGGGGTTGTCAATCATTGGCTAGTTCATCCTAAAGAATCCAAGTAGGGGGTCATCTCTCCAGAGGGTATACTCTGCTTTTCCCGCCAAGATTCCTTAGTCTTAAGTAGTTCATAATTCCCTATCATTCATAACTTGTGTATGCACTCTGCGATTCCTTCGCAAACCAGGAGAAAATGTTAAGAGGTTTATTATGATACCACACATGATATGATTCCTTCAACCTGTTCTATATATTTCACTAATGTGCATATAACTTATAATATATAACATAAATACTACTATATTTCGACATAAATGACTATGTGTTGCAACTACCATTAATGTGTACTATTTTACAAGTATGCGTGTTTGTGCGAATGTATATAAAAGGCTAAATACTGTTGCTGCCACGTGTTGCAGCTGCGTACGCCCTTTTACACTGTAGCCTGCCCTTTTACGCTGTAGCGTACCATACGCATCTTTTCAGACAAAGACAACCAAGTTTGCTCGATTTTAATATGACTTTATCCAATTTGCTGACTTCGACAGCTCCACCCTTTGATAGTGCAATAAACTATCACCCAATCACCGTTTCAAGTTCAGGATTATACAATACTTCTTCACAGACCATGATCTCGGTACCTGGTACCACCCTTTCAGTCTCTTTCTCAGTTTTACTCCTATGAGACCACTTCAACACAGTAGGAACACATTTGACAAATAAACCAATTGCTAAGATGACACCCAGTATAAGGAGAAGGAGCTTACCTACACTAGCAACCATTTCCTGTACCCACTCCCCCAGACCAGAGAACCATTTCACAGGGTTTAACCACAAGAACCAACCTGCCACCCTCTCCCGACCTCATATAACGAAGAGTTATGGTTCCTTCGAAATTCTTATTTCAGTTGCAGAATTTCATCCATCTTCCGGTCTATAACCTCCTTAGGGTCATCAGTATTATTGGTGATGTACGTACAACATTTGGCACCAAACTGGGTGGCCAGTGTGACACAGTACCCACCAGTAATAGAGGTGAGATAATTTAGTACCAGCCTATGTTGCACCAACTCCTTCTTGTACGCTTGTAGCTCCCTTCCAGTATACCTGAAAGTGTCGTCATACATCTCGGTGATATTATCTATTAATTTAGCTAGGTCTTGGATATATTTAAAGTTTAATGTTCCCCGAGCAGTCCTGGTGAGATCTAGAGCAACCATAACTTGAAAACCAGCAGTTTTACTAATCAATTTTGTAGCAATGGGTTCCTCACCAGGAATCATATTTCTCTTGCCACGGTGTTCATACTGTGTGTGTATGTATGGTGGTGAGGTAGTCTTGTGAATACCAACCATTTCTTCATGAGTAATAGTCATGATTTCAGGAACCAGTTTAGCTAAGAAACACAAGCCCTTGGAACTCGGAGTCACCAATGAATAAGCTTTCCTTCCACAAACAAAATACACATCATCAGGGAGAACATAAGGAACAGTATGCCCATTAATTATATCACACAGAGTTTTGCTAAAACTACCCATGCCCAGTGTCTTCATTTGCTCGAGACATGTGTCCGCATGGATGACATTCTTACAATTATCTATAGAGACTTTTCCAATGGATACCTTCTTATGTTTGGTTATACGCCTTAATTTGTGACTTCCATCAACATTCCTGCCTATAGGTGACCTTGTGAGTCTCCCTCTAAAATGAGTGTGGCGAGCCATGGTCTGATCTGATGGGTCAGCTTCCCAATTCTCCAGACGTTTTGCATGAGAGATATTTAGACACAGCAAAGATCTGTCTATGGAGTATTGTCGAAGCGTCAGACTAGGGGACCTAGTGTTATTGTACCTCCCGTCTATGAGCCTCCCACCCCTCAATTCGAGTACTTTGGATATGTTTAGAGGGAATGGCACTAGTACTATATTATGCTGCCCCTGTGGCACATGAGAGCACACCCAGCACTCGGTTTGGTTTAGCACCTTACCCACCAGGGAGTGATAATCCTCCAAAGGATGCCCGCCCACCTTCAGATTACTGGTGGACTGACATCGCTGGATGCATCTCTCTTCAATGAGGGAGTCGCAGAACTTGCAGATACAATACTCATCAGACAATAGCCCCTCACACTGCCTCCGAGTTCCTGAGCTAGCAGACCTTTTCATGACCCCCGGACCAAGCTTGATAATGGGCTGCTCTGAGTATCCTAATAACTTTTCCTCTGCCTCCATTTCATCCGCATTACTACCAGAACCCTCATCCGTCCTCCATCCTCCTTCACAAAAATAGAATGTCCTAGAAAAAGTAAAAACAAAGAAAATCCTGGAACAAAAGAAAAACAAAAACCGCCACTCCATCTCTGGAAAGATAGCTCTGGGGCAACGTCTCTGGTTCAGGTGTCTCGACTGCAGGCTTTAGGTCTCCCGGAACAGACTCACAAGTGACAAATCTATGTCGTCGGTCTCAGTTTTATCTTGCACTTTCTCTGGGTTACGGACTCTCCTGCAGTGGGTGGAATGGACCCAAGTGTCTCTCTCTGCAACCTTCAGCAGTAGTACTGGTCAGCAGCACTTGGTACGGGCCTTCCCAACGGTCTGTTAAACAACCTGAACGTAAGAAATTGCGGATCATAATATAGTTTCCAGGTTCAACATCATGACAGTTCGTTTCTGGTATACCAGGTGATAGCATTTTTAGTTTTTGTTGTTGTTGCTTTAGCTGTCTACTCATTCTTATAAGATATTGTACAGTCACTTCATTATTACACTTCAAGTTGTCTTGTGGACTCACGATCAAATGAGGTTGTCGTCCGAACAGTATCTCAAAGGGGGACAGATTAAGAGGAGGTCTAGGAGTGGTCCAAATGCTATGGAGGACCAATGGCAAAGCCTCAGGCCATGCCAACCCAGTTTCAGCCATTACCTTACCAAGCTTGTTCTTTATAGTACCATTCACTATCTCAACCTTACCACTGGCTTGTGGTCGGTAAGGGGTGTGAAGTCTGCTACCAATTCCCATGAGTTTACACATATTTTGGAAGATATCACCAGTAAAGTGGGTACCCCTATCACTTTCAATGATTCTAGGGATACCGAACCTACATACAAAATCTTGTACAATTTTCTTTGCAGTGAACACAGCAGTATTAGTGGCTGCCGGATATGCTTCTACCCAACCGGAAAACACATCAATACACACCAACACATACTTTAGATTCCTGCATGGTGGTAATTGGATATAGTCAATTTGTATTATCTGAAAAGGTCCGTCTGTAGGAGGGATGTGGGATGGCTCAGTTGGAATAGTTTTCCCAACATTTTTCCTCAAACAAGTAAGACATGATATTGCTTTCTTACCAGCCTGAGAGGAAAATCCAGGAGCACACCAGTATGCTCTCACCAGTTTGCACATACCTTCTTTACCCAGGTGAGTCAGACCGTGTGCTGCTTCAGCCAGGCTTGGATAGTATGTTCGGGGAGCTACAGGCTTACCTTGTCCATCCATCCAGAGTCCTGAGGACTCTTGACCACATCCCTTCGCCTTCCAGACCGCCTTTTCCTGCAGGGAACACAAATCTTGCATTTCAATTAATTTCTGCATGTCTAATGTCTGAAAAACCATCATAGTATCGGTCGATACAGTCATAGGTTGCCCTGCTGCCCATTTAGCAGCTTCATCTGCCCTGTTGTTGCCCACTGACACTGGGTCTTCTTCAAAGGTATGGGCTTTGCACTTTATGACGGCTACTGTTCTGGGTAACTGTATCGCTGTCAGAAGTCCTTTTATGTGTTGTGAGTGTGCCACTGACGTACCTGCTGCTGTCGTAAAGTTTCTAAGACGCCAAAGGGCCCCAAAATCGTGCACTACCCCGAAGGCGTACCTAGAGTCAGTATATATATTGGCTGATTTACCCTCTGCCAACTCACACGCTCTTCTTAATGCTACTAGTTCCGCCACCTGGGCTGAGTGAGGTGGACCAAGGGGTTCAGCTTCTACCACATCCTGATCGTCTACAACAGCGTATCCAGTACATAGCTCTCCCGTCTCTGTCTGTCTATGACAACTCCCGTCTGTATAAAACGTAAAATCGAAATTTTCTAAGGGGGTGTCACGTATGTCGGGCCTTGCAGTAAAGGTCTGATTCAGGTGTTCCATACAGTCATGTGTGTCAGTATTCTTGCCTAACTCATCATCGACCAGGGTCTCCTCACCTCCCACCCTTTGTGTCTCTAGAGACACATATGGAAGGTATGTAGTTGGATTTAAGGTGCTACATCGTTTGATGGTGATGTTTGAGGGTGCCATCAGGGCTAGTTCCCACTTTGTGAATCTAGCTGAAGAAACATGTCTGGTTTGGGCTTAGTTTAACAGAGCTGATACAGCATGGGGTGTATAGACAGTTGAATTATGTCCTAATACTACGTCCTCGCTCTTACTTACCAGTAGAGCAGTTGCTGCTACACTTCTGAGACATGTTGGGAGTGATCTTGCCACATTGTCCAATTGTGCACTGTAGTATGCTACCGGTCTGGTAGCGTCACCATGTTTCTGTGCGAGGACACCTGCTGCACAACCATCAGCTTCCGTACAGTATAGCTCAAAAGGCTTTTCATAATCAGGTATTCCCAATGCAGGTGCTCTAGTCAGACTATCTTTAAGATTAAAGAATGCTTGCTCTGACTCTTCTGTGTGTACGACACGTTCTGGTTTTGAGGAAGAGACTAGCTCCTGCAATGGTAATGCCAGAATAGAAAAACCTGGGATCCAGGATCTACAGTATCCACACATCCCCAGGAAAGTACGAATCTGCTTCTGGCTCTGCGGCAGTGTCATGTGTTGTATGGCCTCAATCCTGTCGGTTGTCAGGTGTCTTAGCCCCTTAGTGATGCAGTGTCCTAAGTATTTGACCTTAGTCTGACATGGCTGTAATTTGTCCTTTGCCACCTTGTGCCACAACAATTTAGTATCATGTAAACATGACATAAAATAATCAGAGCACAGCAACAAATCGTCCACATATTGAATTAGAACAGACCCATTGTGGGGTTGAAAGGATTGCAAACAGTCATGTAAGGCTTGGGACAAAATACTGGGGCTGTCAATGAACCCCTGGGGCAGTCTGGTCCATGTGTATTGCACTCCCCTAGCGCTGACTATTGCTTTCCCGCGCAGCATTTGCTGCTGTAATATGCGCGGGTAGATGTGAGTCTTCTAATCCATGTGAATTCCTCCTTGGAGGATATCTACGTGACCCACCCCTCTGTGCATTGAATCTTTCCTTTTTACAATCTCTCATGTAATGTCCTTCCTCATTACAGTTGAAACACCTGATCACTTTAGGTTTCTTGTTATATGGGTTGTATGCTGGTGGTCGTGTATGCATCCCCTCTAGAGCCTGTATACTTACCGTCATTAACCTATCACTTTTCTCTTCCTTTTTTCTAAAAAGGTTTTTGTCATGCTCCACAACAGACTCCCTAAGAGAATCTACTGTGATGCCTCTCCAATTAGGTAATGTGGTTTGTACTCTCGTCTTTAAATTTTCTCTAAGGCTATCCATTAATACTCCTACAGCTACCTCTCTGTGATGTGGGTCCTCACCTATGTTGGATATCCCAGTAAACCTTGTTATTGCTGCTATAGCTCTAGCAAAGTAATCTGAGGCTGTTTCACTATCCTTTTGTTTTATGGTGAAAATCTTACTCCAATTTACTACTACTGGAAAATAGATGGCTAAGTGTTTGACAATTTGTTCTATATTTGTTTGGTTAATCTCATCAGTCAAGGTGTCATCTTCGTCCAACAAACAATCTTTAATACATTTTTGTATGTCAGTATGGGGAATTCAGTCATAATGGAACGTAACTCTGATCTAGTCCAAGGACAATGCATTGTGCGGACTGGGTACGCACCCACTGGTTCACTGGCTCCAGAAGTCACTACCGGATCTGCTGTTTCAAGATTTAGAACGCTATCACTCCTAGTGATCACACTACTCTCACCTATCTCAGCCATTGCTCCTTTCCCATACTTACGCTGAACCTCTAGCATATTAACAGCATGAGCAAGGGCCGAAATCACAGTGGGTTCATCTTCTGATACACTTGTTTTAAACTGGCTTAAAACAGGATACAACTTAGCAATTTCTCTTTTTTCAGTTTTAATAACGGCTGTACTTACCCCTCCCGCCACATAAGGTGGCGGGAGCGCGCTTGCGCTGAGTTCGCCACGCTTCTCAACGGCTACTTCCGCCCTGCGCGCGCTTTTCGCCACGCCTACTTCCGCTGTGCATTCGCTGCTCTGCCACGTGTTACCTTCCATTTGCCACAATTTTAAACAATCATTATGTCTATTTCTCTTTTTCATTGACTTAATCAACCATACTTTATCTTTTACAGTATTTAGTACCTCTGCATTAAAACTCCCTATTGTTGGGAAAGGCCTATCACAATCTTTGGTCATCTTGACCCACGTGTCGCAATACACAGTTGCGTATGCACCATATTTCTTACACATGAGAAATCTCGCTGAACCAATAGGCCCTTCCTTAGGCAGTACACTGGCCATCTCTAGCGTATGCTTAGCACCCATGTTGAACAACACCAATCTACACGGAACACAGACACACCGCAATGCTCTGTTCCTTCCGGCCCACAATACCCTTTTATGTGGAACACAGACACACCGCAATGCTCTGTTCTTTCCACCCAACAATTTCAACCCTGTTGCTACAATCACCGCTAGAGATCTCTAATGCCCGGTGGACGTATTTCCATTAGCCGCATCCACTCGCTTTTGCTCGCACCCGGCGAGGACCCCTAACACAGAAATATCACTGTGGGCCCCAAGGGCTATCAGCTCCTCGATACCCTGGCTCACCACAAAATCTGCTGAGTTTATTATCGCTGGGAGCGCAAGTTGATAAAATCAACCTGCCTTTCCAGTATAATTCCTCCTAGCTGCTTCACCAATTCGCACTGACGGTTATCGTGTGGTTAGATCGCACAGCCTACCAATACTAATTATTAGCAAACCTTGCGATCTATTGGTAGCGGTTTGCGAAAACCACGTTTTCGCATTCGGTATACCTGCCCTGTTTACCGTCCTTTAGTTGGGCAATCCGCCTCGTCAGACAGCAACTGAGCACAATGAATAATAAACAGTGTATCTACGTTACAAAATCACACACTATACACCTTTTTTTGCGCAGAAAATTAAAAGTTCCCAACAATAGTAATAATGTCTCAGAGGCTTTCACAAGTAATTATACTATACACATGTAATAACTATCAAAACGATTGTTTAACCACGTGGAAAATCTACCGGAAGTTTGCGTACGCACAGCAGGAAATACACATACGCTAAGCAATGTAATACAGTTAAAACGCACAATGACAGTAAAAAGAAACAGTTTTCTCTTTTGTCCCTAGGTTCTAGTTAGCGTGCCCTAGACAATGCAAAACGGACATTCGGTTTCACAACACAGAGTAAAATTCAGGTTTTGAACACATTGCGTTCTTACCCGTTTATGACGCGTCTCCACCCTTTGTTGAGAAGGAGATTAAAGATGCAGCACGAGCAGACATAGTTTAATAATGTAGAGTTTATTGACAGCACTGTTAGACTTGAGTCAGCTAAAGCTGGGTACACACTACAGAAATTTTGACCAACTTTTTATGTAGAGCGATTTTACATGCGACCGATGGTCCGATCGCTCGGTCCATGGACTGCATACACACTAGCCTTGTTTAGGACGATAAAGGGAAGAGCGGACGTCCCTTTAACGACTTTTTACAGCCATGTTGTCGTGAACAATGATTTAAATTTCGTACACACTGCAGCAACATTTGCGGGAAATGTAACAAGAAACCAAAGACATTAGCATAAAGGGGCAGAGCTTTCACGATAGGTAACTCCCAAAACAGCATAAAAACAGAAGGTTACACTGTCCCTTCATTCATTCCTATTTGTAAACCTACAATGGCTACAGAAGTACAAGAACAAGCAACTGCACTTCTCCTGCTTGCTGTGGCAACAAGACTGCTGGTACGGAACTGAATAGAAATAAGGAGAAAGAATAGATCTTGTTGGAGCAAAGATTGGTTCAAGAGGAGAGACACATTCTGTCATATGCCCCTGCTCAGGAGATACGGGACAACAACCCAGATGATTTCAAGAATTTTCTTTGTATGAATGATTCAACTTTTCAGGAACTGCTCCAACTAGTAACCCCTCTCATCCAGAGGAAGAACACCCATTTAAGGAGACCCATACCGCCAGAGCAAAGACTGATGGCAACACAGGAGATTGTACGCTCCTTTGAGCAGGGCTCTCCTACCTTCTGTTTCCATCACTTTTAACTGCGCTCTCCAGCTACTCAGCTCACCTCCTCTCAGTCCCTCTGCCCTCTGTCTCCTCTCGCTTCTCTCCGCTCCCCTCAGTGACTCTCAACCTGTCATCCGTGCCCACCCTCTTGGGCCATAGTTACCTGCCTATACTCACTTTTCCCCTCCCTCCCTCTCTTTCATGCTGTGCCTGAGCCCCCAGAGTTATAGTGCTTACTGTTACTTGTACTGTGCTGTTTCACCTGTACTGTGCCATTGTTTGTCCTTGTACGGCGCTACGGATACTTTGTGGCGCCCTATAAATAAAAATTAATAATAATAATAATAACACTACGATTTTTGGCAACAGATCTTAAATACAGTACGGCTATTTCACCCCAAGCTCTTGGCATGATAATACCTGACACCTGTGATGCTATCATCGAAGTTCTCAGTGACCAGTATATGAAGGTTGGTGAAAAGCAATAGTATTTATT
Organism: Mixophyes fleayi; assembly: GCF_038048845.1. Classification (NCBI taxonomy): domain Eukaryota; kingdom Metazoa; phylum Chordata; class Amphibia; order Anura; family Limnodynastidae; genus Mixophyes; species Mixophyes fleayi. Next base: position 141,366,032 of record NC_134406.1, on the reverse strand, counting down.
GTAAAAATAGCGGTTTACATATTAACATATATAACATTGTAAAAATACATTTAACTTGGAATGTGAAAGTCATAGATTGTTTGGACCAGAGCAATAGTTTATAATTGTTGGCAGTGGAAAATTTCGCTTGTGTCCATACCAGATGTGTCCCCTGCGTAGCATCCTTACTGATGGTAATGACGTGGATGTCATGCAAGGTTGAGACATGCCGCTTTGTCCACCCATGGTACCATGCTGCAACTGTGCTGTCTGAAATGTGTATGCTTGTTTGTGTCTATGGTTAGTTGTGCAAATAAATGTGTCAGGCAACAAATCTTCAGCGGTAGCCTTACACATGAGGTTGCACAGCAGCCACTCCATTTCAGCTTGTATACGCTTGCTACTACTTCTCATTTTGCTAGCTATTGTTGTTGCAAGGAAATCAAATGTTTCCTGTTTCTTTCTTTTTGTTATCAGAGTGTTAGCGCAATCAATCATCTTTTCTGCTAGTGCATCAGTTTCTTGTATTTCATTTATTCTGCGTCTCTTTCGCTTCTGATTGTTTTTTGCTGGTGTATCAGCTTGGGTCACATCTTGCCTGTCAGCAGTTAGCTGGCTTTCACGTGGAGTGCTATTAATTGTTGTAGCATCCTGGTCTTCAACTTCCAGCAAGAGCCCATCAGACAGTAGTGCAGGCTGAAAAAGAGCAAACGAATGAGGGAATGCAATTGCATGCATGTTCAAATGTAAACTATTTACACATCTTTATGTTTCAGTTTTCATTGACAGAGGAAGACTGGAAAGTGATAGTGGAAGACTTTGAGAGACTATGGAATTTCCCAAATTGCGGTGGTGCTATTGATGGCAAACATGTCACCATCAAACAGTGGATCTTTCTACTATAACTACAAAGGGTTTTTTAGCATTATTTTCATGGCCATAGTGGATATGAACTATGAATTCCTATTTGTGGACATTGGAAAAAATACTACCTTCCATAACAAACTACAAAACAATGCCCTAAACCTTCCATCGCGGAGTAGCACAAAATATGGACTAAACTTTGTGTTTGTAGCAGATGACGCCTTTGCATTGCACAACAATGTTTTAAAACCGTACCCTCAAAGAAATCTGACCATTGAAAGGCGTATATTTAATTACAGACTGTCACGTGCTCGGCGTGTAGTTGAAAATGCCTTTGGGATTCTGAGTAACAGGTTCCGAGTTTTTCATTCTACAATAAACCTGCATTTGGACAAAGTCGACAAAGTAGTGATGGGCTGTTGTGTTCTGCATAACTTTCTGCGGCGTAAAAGCAACAGTGGACATACCACTCAGGTCAATGTGGAAAGTAATGCCGAGGACATGGAGGTAGTGGGCTTGACACCATTAGAGTGTGGACACTCTAAAAACAGTAGTTCATTGGCAAAATTAAATCGTGAAGCGTACCTTACGTATTTCAACGGTGATGCTGTTGTGCCATGGCAGAATGATTGCTTATGACTATTTATATACATGTTATGCATTGTTATTGTGTTGTTGATTGTTTGAACATGAATAATTCTGTTACATGGCAACATCATAATGTACTGTACTTACTGTGCCGCTGCAGGTATTTCATATGCTTGTTCTACCTCTGGGGTAGAACTGGTGTCCGTGGGCATGCTGCTAGTGGACGTACGTGGTGTTTCTTGGTCCCTCACAAAGTGTAACATATCAAAGTACCATAGCTTTGGCACATACACGTCTTCAGCTGCAGCTCCAGATTTTTTTGCTGCTTCCACTTTATTTCTTTTTTATACACAGTCCTAAGGTTCTGGATCTTGCTTTTTGCCCATTCAACAGTTGCTCTAGGGTGATATGGCAGACATGCTTTTACAAACTCTTGCATCGCCATGTTTCACATCATTCGGTTAGAATACTCTTTGAATTTGTCTTTCCACAAACATGGGTGAGCCCTGTAGATCTCAATAAAATCCTTCATTAGGTCAGCATTTCTTTCATAAGCCATTGTGTTCTGTTTGGGTATAATAAAAAGAAACAGAAGTCCCATCTGTGCTGTACAATAAACCAATGCAAGTACACATGTATGTACCAATCAGAAATAACTTACCGTATATGTGAACGAATGTACAGCTCCGAAGAATCGTAAAATCCAATCGTATGTAATGGTCATAAACGGGTTGCAGTTATAGGGAAAAAAAAAATCGATACACGAGGTATTATACACGAATAGGGATCACCCACAATGCTTCATTCTCTAAACAATCGCCCATGTCTGAGTGTATAAAATTATAGAAGAGCCTGTCTGGCGCCGAGGAACATGAGAAATTACTCGGCTGCAGTGGGGGTATAGGTTTTATGTATTAGGAGGCTCAGCCAATCACACATTAATAATATTAAATATAGGAATTCTGAAATAGTATTGTAACATCGTTAATTTGTATCAGTTAGTATGGTATGCTACCTGTAGAAATGTCCCCCTTGGGGATGTTTCTAATTACAGGTGGGAAATGGGAGCTACCATTGAGAAGTATACTGTTAATGGCTGTTTTTTTACAAAATAGATCCATGGTAATTTTACCATCACTCATTTTTTGATGGTCAAATACAAGCAATTAACACTTTCTTGGTGCATTTCATATGTTAAATGTAAGTTGTTGGGGTTATCATTTAGGATCTCCATAAATTCATCAAACATTTCTCGATTGCTCTTCCACATTATCAGGATGTCGTTGATGTAACGCATCCAAATTATGATGACATCAGTATATTTTTTTTTTTTTACTCGAATGATATGAATATAAAATAATAGTCACAGAATTAAAAATTTAAATAAATAAAAAAATTATAAAAAAAGTAAAAAAAAATAATAAAAAACAAAAGATTATAAATAATAAATATTATCACAAGTAAAAACCTGGTTAATAGGTTATTTAATTATCAGTAATATTTATGGAAATTAGACATCTGTATATATTCCCAGCAGATACATCTAACCTGGATAGCATATGTTATGTTGAGTAGATACAAAGATATTTCCTAGAGTGCTTCAAAATTATATCACAGCAGCCCAAATCACAACAACAGGAACACCATCCCTCCTGAATAATCAATAGCAAGCAAATAGGAAGGAAATAAGCGCTAGATACATGTCATATAAAAAGTTCCCAGCGGATACATCTAACCTGGATAGCATATGTTATGTTGTCCAGGGGAGAATGAGTAAAATATTATTGTAATTGTCATTTTTATCTTATCGAGTTATGAGCCATGGAATATCTAGTTGTCCATTATCATTTAAGACTATTTATATCAATCTTTGATTGTGTGCTATTATAACACATACTAACATACCATACTAACCGATACAAATTAACACTGTTACAATACTATTTCTTAATTCCTATATTTAACATTATTAATGTGTGATTGGCTGAGCCAAGTGTCAATCTCTTTCTAGGACACTGATTGGCCTCCTAATACATAAAACCTACACCCCCACTGCAGCCAAGTAATTTTGCATGACTAAGCCGCCATAGGGGAAACGTACGTCGGGCCGGACGTCACGTTATGTGAAGTCAGGCCTGGAAGTGGTTGGGACTGCCCACGGCGTTCTGCCGATAGAGAGTGTCTCTGTTATGTCCGAATACCAACCTTTTTATGTAGCGTTATGCTATCCATCGATAGCAGTCACCGTAACAGGAGTCTTCAGGGTAATCACTAGTAGGGACCATTGATTTACAAGGGATTCAGAAATGAAATTTCCCGCAGCTCCTGAATCAATCAGAGCTTGGGACTCAAAAGATTTAGTAGCAAATGTAATGGTAACGTCAAATGCACAGATTTTTGATTTCGTAGAAGATGGAGAAGACTCCATGGACCCTAACTTCACCTCTCTAGAACTAGTTAGGGCCTGGCATTTTCCGATTTTTTGGGGGCATGACTGGAGCATATGTGTGGCATCAGCACAATAGATACAAAGTCTATTCTTAATTCTTCGATTCCTCTCTGCAGAGGTTAGTTTGGAACGTCCAATCTCCATCGGTATTACCGGAGGTGAAGCAGGACGAATTTGAGAAGTGGGACGAAGAGATGTTTTAGCTGAAGTAGTTCTCTCAGAGTCTCTCTCACGAAATCTGAGATCCACACGATGACAAAGAGAAATCAAATCTTCTAAAGACGTAGGGAGTTCTTGAGTAGTCAGTGCATCTTTAATTTTGTCCGAGAGCCCCTGCCAGAAGGCGGCAATTAACGCTTCAGTGTTCCACTGAAGCTCAGAGGCTAAGATCCTAAATTGAATGACGTACTGTCCTACTGTACGAGAACCCTGTCGTAAACGAAGAATGCTGGAGGCAGCGGAAATAACACGACCTGGTTCATCGAATACATTACGAAACATGGAAATAAATTTGGCACTATCCTGTAACAACGGATCATTTCTTTCCCACAGAGGGGAAGCCCATGCGAGAGCTTGTCCGGAAAATAATGAGATGAGATAGGCCACTCTGGAACGATGAGTCGAAAAGTTTTGAGGTTGGAGCTCAAAATGTACTGAGCATTGGTTGAGGAAACCTCTACATGTTTTGGAATATCCATCATACTTTGACGGAGTTGGCAGGTGAAGCGTGGAAGCCGTAGACACCTGGGATGGCACTGGGGAAATGGAGGAAGGCACAGGAGCATCAACAGTAGCTGTGATATTCTGCACAGACGTTCTTTGGGAGGCTAACGCCTGGTAACACCGCAGCAAATGCCGTTGGCGAACTTCCTGTTGTTCCACACGGGTGACCAGATGCTGCAGCATCTCTTTAGCTGTGGGTTCCGAATCTGGGTCTGTCATGGCCTGATCTTACTGTCACGGGCACTAGGAGTCTTTACCCAGTATCACCCGCTGATGGTCTTATCAGAGCAGTAGAGTTGGTATATGATACTCTGGTGGCAGGGTGATAATGGAACTGGAAACAGCAGATGGTTAGAGAATGCTCAGAAAGTCTATGACTAGCAGCACTGGTAAACAATAGGTAACTGAACACGAGGATCTGGATGGACAAGGACACGTGAGGGTAGTCAGTGGTCTGCGCACGGCAAGTTGTACCACTGCTATAGTGAGAAGAATGTCCAGGAGTAATAAGGAGGTGGAAGTCAGCGGTCTGCGTATAGCAAGTTGTACCGCTGTCTGTAGTGAAGGAATGGAATCCAGGTGAAGGTAACGGGGAAGTCAGTGGTCTGCGAGTAGCAAGTTGTACCACTGCTTATGTGAGAGGATATATGCAACTGGTGACACAGGGAAACAGGAATCAGTGGTCTGCCTCTAGCAAGTTGTACCACTGAATATATATGTGAGAAAGGACACGAGGAGATAAATGCTATGCAGAGTCTACACGGGTACACTGAACTTGATCCCACGTTGAACTGCACACAATGATAATAATGAATGAACAGCACTGCACAGATAAACAAAGTCACTCAAATAGTCCAGCAAAAGGAAACACAGTCAATAATAGCAATAGTCTCAGAGGATGGAAACTCCGGAGGAGAACAACTCAGTCCAGATGGATATGCAATACACCAGCACAGTCAATGAGAAGTATGCATACCGTGGTTCAGATGAGCAGGCTGTTAGAGATAGCTGCAGGGATACCTGAGCGGCCGGGAACAGACGAGGTGAGAAGTCCTTGCAGAATGGAAGCGGCAGGTAGGTGTAGCGCACTGTAGGTAGGCCGGCAAGGATGACAAATACTCAGGAAGCAGTAGTATATTGAATAGAACAGCAGGAGACCACGGGAGAGTTGAAGCGATGTAGCAAAGCTGGAAGCCGAGGAGCGTAGACTCGATGCAACAGGCAAGTTGACACAAATGGACACACTGTAGAAGCAGTAGGCAGCGGGTCAGCTGACGGCAGGTAGAATGCAGACTGGAGCGCTGAGACGAGCAGACTCTGTAGACACGCTGAAGTAGCGAACAGGAATCAGCTGCTGGAGTCACGATGAAACACAGGAGAGTTTGCAGTAATCTGTAACTGTAGATATACGGAGGCAGCGGATAGGAATCAGCTGCTGAAGACACTAGGAACACGAGGAATAGAAGTGGTCTGGAAACCACAAACGGCAAACAGGAATCAGCATAAGCTGAACACACGAGCAGGCACTGGAACACCTTCAGAGACTCATGAGGAATGAGACTCCAAGATCAGGCAACGTGGTATTGACCACAGGTGCTTAATATAGGGAGTGTTGCCTGATCAGCCAATTAAGTTAAAGGAACAGAACTGAAGGTTAAAAGGGACTGCACATGCGCAGTACCTCATAATAATGGACGGACACAGTTCCTAGCTACCTTAGAAGTAGCACGCACAGTCCGGTGAGTGACACGATGCTTCGGATGTAGGAGTAGGAGCTATGCTATCTCAAAAAGACCTTGAAGACCATCGCCTTCATCCCTGTGCTTACTTGTCCCGAAGATTTTCTTCCGCTGAAGAATATTATGACGTGGGCAATCAAGAGTTACTGGCCATCAAGTGGGCATTGGAAGAATGGCGCCACTGGCTTGCAGGAGCAAAACATGTTATCACAATATATACCGATCATAAGAACTTGACTCACATCGAATCAGCTAAAAGGTTGATTTCCAGACAAGCACGGTGGTCCCTCTTCTGCTCTCATTTCCATTTCATTACTACTTTCCGGCCTGGCTCAAAGAACCTTAGGGCGGATGCCCTATCTCGTAGTTTTGTCTCTTACAAGACTCCTGTCTCAGAGCCGTGTCCTATTGTCCCGGCCTTGTCTGCATTAATTGCCTTCATGCAAGAACTGGGAAAAACCCTCCTACAGGTCCAACCACAGGCACCTCCTAAAACTCCGGCAGACAAACTTTTTGTACCTATCCACCTCAGGAAAGCTGTTCTCTCTGAGTGACATGACAACAAGACTTATGGACATCCTGGTATTACCAAGACCATTGAAATCATCTCCCATGTTGTCTGGTGGCCATCTATACCTGCGACCGTCAGAGAATACATATTATCTTGCGATCTTTGTTCCAAAAACAATATTCCTCGGAAATCCCCTACTGGTCTATTGTTTCCTTTACCAGTTCCAGTCAGACCCTGGAGCCACTTGTCCATGGACTTCATTGTCGACTTACCTCCATCTTCCGGGTGCAACACCATCTGAGTAACCGTGGATCGGTTCAGTAAAATGGCTCATTTTATTCCTTTGACCAAGCTACCTTCAGCATGCTCTCTGGCCTCATTATTCATCAAACACGCGTTTCGTCTCCATGGTCTCCCTGAGAATATAGTGTCTGATTGAGGTTCTCAGTTCATAGCAGCCTTCTTTTTGCTCCCTGTTGGGTATTAGTCTCAGCCTATCATCTGCCTACCATCCACATTCAAACGGACAAACTGAAAGGGTGAATCTGTCCTTAGAGCAATATCTGCGGTTATATATATAAAAAAAACCATGACAACTGGGCGGACCTTCTTCCATGGGCTGAATTTGCCTACAACAATGCATGCCATTTCCGTCCCAGCACTCTCCTTTCCACTACAACCTTGGGTACCATCCCAGAGCCAATTCGTTGTCCTCTGTGTCTGTCGATAAACCATCTGAATCCAGGTCTATGGCCATCCGGCTTAGGAGAATCTGGAGGTTAGTACATCAGTCCTTACTCCGAGCCTCCTTTAGGTCCAAAGTCTTTGCTGACCTACATCGTTCTGCCTGTTCCTTCAAGGCTGGAGATTTCGTATGGTTGTCTACTCTGAATATAAGACTCTGTCAACTGTGCAAGAAGTTAGGGCCCAAATTTATTGGACCTTTTCCCATCTTAAAACAAATCAACCCAGTGTCTTTCAGACTGAAACTGTCACGGTTAAATACAGGAATACAGCTAGGAGGCATGAATATGGTGAAAACACTCTATGTGTATTTGCAGAAATGTACAAATAGCAGATAATCATAAGTTTGTAGTAAATACCAGGTGCAAAGCTGATGCAGGAAGCAGGAGGTAATATGAATTTGCAGAAACCACCAGGTACACAGCTAATGCAGGGAAGCAGGACGTATGGACAGGTCCCAAGCAGCAAGTAACCAGAAGCATATCAGAAGGCAGGAACAAGTAACAACAGGATGTGACAACAATAACCAGCAATGTGTGCTGGGAGTGACAGGTATAAATAGGGAAAACACCCAGGTGCAAGAAATAATTAGTGCAGGAAGGTTAACTCCTAAAAGACATGAAGCAGGCACAGTAGCAGCACCTCTGGTGATCAGAGGTACTGCTGCAAACTCACAATAATAAAGTCTAATAGTCCTGGAGGCAGGAGCTACCAATACAAAGCAGCAAGCTGCAGGCAGATTGTAACAGAAACTTTCGGAATCTTTAAGAATTCCCATCACGTTCCACTGCTTCCTTTTGAAACCCGTTCTTTCCTCCAAAAGGTTCGGACCCCGATGGTCTTCTAAACATCAGCCTATATCTATTGATGAACATCAAAAATTTGAGGTCGAGAAATCATGGACTCAAAGGAAGTTCAGGGCCAAATTCATTTTCTAGTTCATTAGAAGGGGTACGGCCCTGAAGAACGGTCCTGGGTATCACAAAAATCTACATTCAGATAAATTACTTGCTGATTTCTTTTAAAAGATTTCCCGGAAAACCTGGATGTTGGGGTTCCTTGACCCCTCCTCAAGGGGGGGTACTGTCACAAGCCGCCGTGGCTCCAGGCACTGCCACGACTCGCTCCCCACCGTGGCCCAGCGTCATGACGACCGGGACCTCGCTTCCGGCTTGTCTCGGCCATTGCCAATGCAACGGTTGGGACGCTCTTTCTATGTAACGCCGCGTTCCGGCATCCAGGGAAGCGGGGCGCGTGTGCTAATTAGGTACTAGCCAGATGGCTAATTACTCTCTCCTGTGCCCCAATCATTTTTATTGCCCAATACTAGTATATAAGGCAGGAAGGGGCAATCCTCCCTGCTGGTTATAGTCCCTGCTTCCTAGCATACTTTTCCTGCTGTGTTGCTGTTCCTGAAATCCATTCTCTTCTGTTGCCGACCTTTGTCTGGATACTGACGCTGATTGATTTGTATGTGATCTTGACCCCTTGCTTGAATTTAGACGCTGCTGATTTGCCTGTGTCACTGATCCCTTTGCTTGGATTTAGACGCTGCTGTATTGCCTGTGACAATTTGACCCCTGGCCTGGATTCTGACACTTCTGAATTGCCTGTGACCCTCAAACCTTTGTCGGGGCCTTCACTCCACCTCTGTGTAATCACCTGCGCTACGTTCTCAGATTATCAGCTCCTACTACTAGAGAACAAGACCTGGGGGCATCTGAGTATCTGTGAGCGCATCCAGCTCTACGGGAAAGGTGGCTGCTATGGGCGAAGACCTCTGAAGCAGTTTTAGGAGTTGATAGCTGAGGCGTGAGCCATAACAGAGAGGCCCATCTTTCTTCTTTACAAGGAAGAACCCTGCGCCAGCGAGAGAAGATGATTTACGACTAAATCCTCGTTTGAGATTTTCAGAGATGTATTCGGACATAGCTTGAGGTTCCGGTACAGATAAAGGGAACACCCTTCCCTGAGGGATACTCTTACCTGGTACCAGATCAATGGGGCAGTCCCAAGGACGATATGGTGGAAGTGATTCCGCAGCCACTAAAAACATTGAGGAAGTCAGAATAGATCTCGGTGAGAAGAGCATAAGAGGATATAGCCCGACAGGGAATGACCGAATTACAGTGAGTAACAGGTGTCAAACAAAGTGACCTACAAGAAGAACCCCAAGAGGAAACCTGAGCATGATGTCAATCGAATTGTAAAGAATGTGTCCTCAGCCAGGGCAGACCCAAAATAATAGAGTTAATGGATTGCAGAAGAACCAGAAATTGAATCCATTCCAAATGGAGAGCTCCTACCATCAGCCAGACAGGAATGGTGATGCAGGTGGTAGAACCATTAGAGATTTGATTTCCATCTACTGCGGTAAGTGTCAGCAGCTAAGGCAAAGGTGTAGTACTCAAACGGAAATGAGAGACCAAACTGGAAGATATGAAGTTCCCTGCGGATCCCGAGTCCACGAAGGCAGACAGAGGTTGAGGAACATCAGAGGAAAAGAGAGTAATGGGCATGGGAAATTCAGATTCCTTCTGGGAACAGGGAGAAAAGGACTGGGATCCTAGGCTGACCTCCCTGCCATCATCCAGGAGGTGGTGTTTCCCGGTATCTTGTGGCATGCAGAGAGAAGATGTCCAGGCTCACCACACTAAAGACATAGCCAATTCTTCAGCCATCTATCCCGTTTTTCAGGAGAAAACCGTAAATGGCCAATTTGCATAGGTTCTTCTGTGGGGAGCACAGGAGACTGGAATTAAGGTGCAAGACGAGGAAAGGATCGGTGGCCACGATCACGCTCCTGTGTGCGTTCACGGTGGTGAATTTCCACTTTGATACACAAAGCAATTAGGTCATCCAATCTGGAAGAAGGTAGCCTCGTCATTCCAAAGAAGTTCGGATGCTAGGGTCCAGAATTGTACTGAATACTGGCCAGCAGTGAGATTTGCTTGACAAAGGTTTAAGAGACCAGTGGATGCAGAGGACACATGACCAAGCTCGTCAAAAACCTGTTACGGACTTACCTTATCCCCGCCGCTCCGTCCAGCCGCACTTCCGCATTCAGGACCATGTGACCGCACCCGGAGGCGGTCACATGACCACAACCTAGAGGCGGGGATTTTGAATCCCCTTCTGTATAAAAACCTCACTCTGACACTCGCTGAGTGTCAGAGCAACACTTACCTGTTCCTGGCTCCTGCTCTTCGTGGATTGCAGTGTCTTCCTGTTCCTGTGTCTCCTGTGTGCTGATCTCTGCCTGTTTGACTTCCCTGGCTCTCTATTCCCTGTGTACCGACCCGGCTTGCTGACCATTCTCCTATTCTTGTGACCCGTGTACCGAACCTGGCTTGTTGACTCCGAGTTGCCTTCTGATTCTGCCTGACTCCATTCCTGTGTACCGAACCGGCTCGTTGACTCCGCTACCACCGCTTCACTCCGCTGTACTACATCTTGAGGCAAACCTGGGGACCGCGACCTGCGACTCCTGGCAGCGAAGCCCACCCCGCCTTGCGGCGGTTCTTGGTGAACACCGGGGAGATCGTTAGACTCCGCACCTCAGGTAAGCCAGCGCTAATCAAGATTAGTAATATAGTATCCAGAATCTGTTACAAAACCTTAATGAAGCTTTCAATACAAGTCACAGAATTCTGGAGCAGCGGATCATCACGGTCCCACAAGGGAGATGCCCAGGCAAGGGCTTGGCCTGAAAGGATGTATATTATATAAGCCACCTTAATTCTGTTTGAGGAAATGTTTTCTGGTGCGAGGTCAAACTGTATGGCACACTGGTTAAGGAACCCGCGGCACTTCTTTGAATCTTCGTCATATTTCTCTGGAGGTGGTATATACAACCCTCAGGAGCTTGTGGAGAACGGTGCAGGCAGAAGCAGCAGCAGCGGCTTCTATTCCGGTGGGAACAACAGAGCCTACGGATAATGAACCCTGAAGAGAAACCACACCCTGAATACACTGCAGTAGTTGGGCCTGATTGGCGTCCTGCTGATCCACACGTTGGGCCAAGTGCAGAAGAAGGTCCTGGGCCGAAGGCTCATCCTGTGTACTCATTGCCAGAGTATACTGTCCCGATAATGACTCTGTGGGTGCCACTGACTGATATTGGCGCAACTAAGTAGGAAGGCGCGGAATCTAAAGCACCCCCGGTATGGAATGGTCGTGCAGTCCGAGTCGGATACCGACAGTGCGGTAGAGGATTGGTCAGAGGCGAGCCAGAGGTAAGAATCCAGATAGCAGACAAAACCAAATCGCAGGACAAAAGAGTAGTTAGGAACAAGTCAGGAGTCAGAACCAATGCTGCAAACAACTGGAATAGGGAACTGGAGACAGGAATGCTGGAGCTGGTGAACCCAATACTCTGGCACCAGAATGGTGTAAAGAGGAGTCTAAAATAGATGTATGTGGCCCCGGATTGTAAGGGAATGATTCAGACGGTCAGATGCACCTGACCGTCGACGTATGGAAGAGAAAAATGTCTGGTTGACTAACAACGGAATGCGGTTTCACTGTGCATGCGCGCAGCATCAGATGCAGAAGTACATCCCGTTGCCAGGCAACGGGACATGGCTCGGCAAAGAGGACAGTCGTCCGTCCCTGGCACCTATGGACAGTGCGGGGATGGTGCCTGACACTCTTCTAGTGACCTTAAGTAGACCTAGTTGCTTTTGCTATTTTGTATTGGATCTTTCTCAATGTGGGGTCTGTATGATCATTGTGTCTCTTTTCCCCAGAATAGATGCTAAAGCTGGGTCAATGTCAGAGGCAAATAATGCAGGTACATCTGGTAACCTCGTATAGGTAAGCAGTACCTACTCATCCTACCTGGTGAGTATTGCTCTAAAGGCCAGCTATGCAAATTTTTGGGCCTCTGAATTGCGTTTTAGGGCCAGTTGTGCAGCATATATATTTGTTGGAGGGGTTTTTCCTGCTAATGCCACCCTGGCCATTTGTATCTAAATTCCCTGCACTGGGAAGAGGCAGAAGTTTGTGTAATCTCCTCTGATTTCCAATCTACAGAGGGAGATTGATCAGTTTCCTTTTGGGAAATATGTACTGGCTGTCTGGTAGGTGACCACATCTACTGACTACCGATCCCCTCATGCTGCCAGCTACGGACAGAGACATCTTGCCAGCAACAGGCAGGATTGTTGTGCTTGCTCCGATCACTAGAATGTAGCCTGCTATGGGCAATTCCAGGGAAAGGGGGAATATTATTTGAGTCTTTCCTGGAGTTAATTTTGTTTATATTTGTCTTCTTTAACTTTTTCTTTGGTGCCTGTGGACTCCCTGAACAGGAACATGACTTGGCACTCTCATGAGGAATATTTTCTTCCTCTGAATCTGAAGAATGAGTATTTCTTAATTCCCTGACAGGAATATTCTTTTTTCTTTTATAAATTCATTTCTCATGTGAAGAAGAGGAAGAGGAAGATACTGCGCTTTTATGGGCTCTCTTATACTACCAGCAATGGAGGATATTTGTAAACAATCTGTCACTGAGACAGAAACTGTGTCCTTCATCTCAGATCAGACAGAAAAATCGGACCAGCAGTGCTCTGGCGCGTGCCCACGTGACCGCGGGCATGCACGTGACCTAACACACATGTGATTCGAGGGAAAGCGCGTGCAAGTGACCTAATGGGCAAACGATTTGTGGGAGTGCGTGTGTGCATTGCTCCATTTCTGGCAGGGAAATTCTTTCACTTTCCTCTGCCTCAGCGTATTCGGGAACTGCGTAACTCACCTGCTGTTGCTAGGTGGCAAGCCTCCCAGTGAACAAACATCTGTGCAGAATTCATAAGTTTAATATCAACCGTATTAAACCAACAGACATAATACCACAGGGCACAATCTTGAGTGGCATCATCCAGATTGAAACCATCTAGAACAGGGGTGTCCAACCTTTTAGCTTCCCTGGGACACATTGGAAGACGACGAGTTGGTTTGGGCCGCACATAAAATACACTAGCAATAACGATAACTGATCATCCAAAAAACCATAGAAAACATAGTTAACATATATATGAGAAAAAAAGTGATATATATATATATATATATATATATATATATATCACTTTTTTTTCAAATCCCCCTATACTTACCTTTCAATCGCCCTGTTCAAAAAATCCTCTAGTTATTATACTATAATCACTTTTTGTACTGTTTCGATGCAATATCAATAAAGTGCATTTAAGCCAGGCATTGTATATCAGGGTGCCCTGACCAGGCCTGCGGTACCTGACATATACACCACTGTGACCCCAAATTGTGACCTGTTTTGCTAATTGCACCACTATGTTAGTTAAGGGATAACAACTTATAATGGGCCAAAGAGAATAATATATAATGCCCCATTAGTATTACAAGTAGAAGTATGTAGCAGGGAGATAAGGTCCATGATGCTCCAGGACCAGGTGACTTTTATTCACTGTCAGCGTCCCTTGAAATAATAAAAAAAATCCCCCTTAACTTTTTAATCGGCTTGTTCTCCTGTCCTCTTCTCTTATTTTCTCCAATTCTGTGCTGCTGATTGTTCTTCTCGCGTGGCTGACTCCTCTGTGCTGCGCTCCGCAATGGATGTTGGGTGTGATGACATCATGCCCGACATTCACTGCGAGCACCGCAACGGAGGAGGAGACAAGGGAGGGAGCCGGAGTACCAGCTGACGTGACCGCGTGACCGCAAGGTAAGTATTTTCTTTTCTTTTTTTTGCAGGATTTTTTTTTTTTCCATTAATAGCACTGCCCCCTTGCCACAACCAAAACTCCTGCTGGGCCACATTTACAGGCGTACATGTGTTCCCAGAGTGTGGACCCCTTTTATAGCTTCACGCATATGTTATCAATGCTGGTGCTCAGTGGATTTGCAGCTCCACACATATGCCTTCATTGCCTATGCTCAATGGCTGAATTGGCTGCCAAATCTTGAACAGCTATAATTACATTATTGTGGATCTTGTGGCACCCATTTCATTAACTCCATTAAGATATCATATTATTAGGTATTTTCATCCAATGATTAATGGCATGCAATTATATTATTGTTTAGTAGTAGCACAAAAATTGGAACTGGGACTCTTTTATGTGCCATATCATAGGCATTCACATGAATGTGTCATATGGACCAATTACTGTGTTTATAGCCCATTATAAAACAGTTGTATTCTATGAACTCATGTAACATTTCACAGTAAAGCAGCTCTCGGGTCCATTGTAGTTCAGGACTGCAGCCTTCATGGACTTTAGTACACAAATGACAAAGTACTAATGAGGAGGCACAGCCTAGCAAAACACTATAGACATATCAAAACCAAGTAATTTTCTTCTTATGAAACAAATTGCTCCTTACAGCTATGTTAAAATACAGATGGCCAAAGCCATTTTGTACAATCGTATATAAAGTGTAAAATATGTTATCATACACATTTACACAACTAAGAAACAGCTGACCAAATGTATTTTTAATAATACTATTATTTAAACGTTTTTGTTTTTATGTTAACTCAATAAAGAGGCATATTAATTTTGCAAATACTTTCCCTGTTTACATTTACATGCCTTATTTAGCTTGACAGTTATCTAAGTAGATGGTCTAGCTATATTTTTAAGTCGCTGTAGTTATAAATAGCAACTCTCTGTAACAAAATACACAGTAGCCGTAGAAACAACACTTCCAAATAGCATTATAAATAATTGTATTAGTTTCCTATTAAGCTTACCTGGTTATTCTCAGGATCTGACACCAGGGGGTAAAGGTATTAAACTGCTGATTTTCAGCGATTTTGACAACTATATTTAAAACAGCAATTTTATCAAAAGCAAAACCTTCTGAGTTTTCCTGTAAATAAAATTGCCATTTTAATTATTTTTTTACTTAGGCCTTCCTCCGACCACAACATTAAAATAATAGTATTCTCATTTAATAAATAGGGGCCCGATTCATCAAGGAACGCAAATGCACACACATCTGCGTTGCATACTTTGAGAAACGCAAACCGGTATGCGAGTGAAATAAGCATCTCAAACAGCAAAAACACACCCTCTTGTGGTCCACTACACTTAAGGGACGGAAATAAGCAATGCAAACGTTAGAAAATCTTTAAACATGGTACAAGCACAAGCGACGGCTCTCAACTGATTGACGGCAAGCTAAGCAATGTATACTTCACGCCCACTGTGGGAGGGACCAACAGTTTGTTTATACACAACACAACACAAATGCCTGGGGCTTATTTTTACGAGATAGCTCTTTACTCATTAATCACTGACAAATAACAATGATGTGGAACACTCTCAACGTTGTTTTTCCTTTGCTACTAATTAGCGTAATACACACTTAACAAACACATTGCTTTCAATCTTTTTGTGTTTTAGGATTTCAAGTCGCCGTATAGTACGCAAAATGCATGGACATGGCTACATTAAAAACACATGAATAACGAATGTATCAATATGTATGTGGTGTAACTAAAACTTGCCTTTTCAGCAAAATGCATAGCATACTCTTCCATAAAGGATAAATACAAGAGTGTATACAACTTCCACACAGAGGAAGGGTTTCTGTTTCTGTCTGGATCAGAACTCAGGAATGACTGTATGCAAAGTGGGATAGCTACCCACTACCCCAACCTCAGATGTGAAAACCACAGACAACACCAACAATACAGCATGCATGCTACACAGACACCTCACACTGAATACTACTCTTCATTATTCACACAAATTACTCACAAATTACTCACAAAATACCCAGCTCACAGGTAGCTCACTGGTTAGCACTTTGAACTCACAGCACAGCAGACATAAGTTCAAATACCAAGCATACCCATAACTAATGTGTGGACTGGAATCATTGTCCTAACAAGAAACACCGGAATGTGACACAAAGTTTTAATTTTGGATTTGTTATACACGCTCAACCATATTGTAAAATATGCCCTCTGATTTATCCTGTATTGAAAGAAAATCTTTATTTCGAGGGGAAATCCGAGAAGCCTCACGGCCTACACTTCACATGCACATTATTAGGTGCATGCTGACATTGATTATTCTGAATGGATTAAGAGGAAGGGGGGGTTTTAGGGGACAGCTTCCTTGGAGTTAAATGCAACATTGTCAGCAAACAGACTTTCATCTGGATCCATGGCGTACACGTTATGTCATGTATTCAGCTTTATCCAAACAGGCACTCCAGTACCATGGTCCTTTGCTTCGCTTGCACTTCTGCCTTACACCATTGACACCACTTCTGGGTACACTTTCGAGGTTCTCTTCAATGTGTGACTGGCTTTGCTCTGATACTTGCATGTTACCTTGGACTATCACTACAATGACATATGTATTAGGGGGAATTGGTAACTAGCTAGGGCGTTTGACCTTTTTGGAATTTTTCTTGCACACAGGGCCTACAGATGCTATACCTCTTATAGGGATGGCATGTTCGTGGAGGGCACATGTTTATTTTGGATTACATGCAAAGAGCAAATCACAATCTTTTATGCTAGTGAAATTATGATGGACTTCAAAACCAACCATCTTATTTAAATGTTAATCTTTTTGGATTATTATATACAATCTTTTTTGTCCTTACACCCACATGTAGGAGAATTAGATGAATAAAGACACACACACCAAGGTTGTTTTTTCTTAAATGTATATAAATTTGGAGATAATAACAAAAATTTACACATTTACATGAATGTTTAAAACTATTTACATTTAACATTTAAGCCAAAAAAACCACCTAATCATACAAGGTCGACCAATAGGCCATTTTCTGCTCCAGCTCCTCCATGCATTTTTGCTGCTCCTTTTGGTGATGCTTTATTTTCTCGAAGGATGCAGCAATTTTGGCCTGCATCTCTGACAAGGTTGGTGAAGGGGGAGGCCAATTGTAAGCTTCCTCCATGTGTGCTGAAACAAATCAGAAAAAAACCATTACATACATGTATACCTATTTTGACAATCAGACAGGATTTACTAGAGATGTGTACTGTTACATTACTTTCAAATGTTAGGGCTCTAGGTACAAATGCATTTTGGCGCACAATAGACGTTGAGAAGGCTTTGGTGTTGCATTTGGATAGCTGTTCTACATTCTGGTGTGGCCCGGGGAGAGGCCCGTGGACAGGGTGGTCTTAACAGCATTATAGACCCCAAGGCAAAGCACTACAGTGGTCCACTATCTACACAACCACTCACAGGAAGTTACAATAATTTGGTTTAGATTTGAAGTTAAAAAAAACCCCATTCATATACTGACACGTTGACAAAGCTATCGGGCACATTTGTGTTGCCCTGCCCTGCGTGACCATGTGTTATGATGGTTCTGTCTGTGGTTTGAGTGGTTAAAGACATTGACATTTGTAGGGCCATTTAAACATGTGACATTTAGGTTACCATTAAATCAACATGTGTGAAAGCAGGTTTTTTTTTCAAGGATAATGGACATCTCAATGTTATCCAATTATGTCCAACACTTATTGCAAATACTTACTATCTCCAAAGGCCTCTGGCTCTTGGCTGGCCGATGCTGCCTCCTGCCGACTCTCCTCCTCCAGCACCACCACCGGCAGACGCAGCTGGTCGTCCTCCTGCTCCTCCTGCTTCTTCTCTGCCTCCGCCTCCGCCTCCACCACCTCCTCCTGCTACTCCGCCTCCTCCTCCGTCTCTTCCTGCTCCTCCTCCTGCTCCTCCTCCTCCTCCGCTGCCTCCTCCTCCACTGCCTCCTCCGCTGCCTGCACCTCCACCACTGCCCAGCGGCGTTGGCGGCGTTCCCAGCGTGCCCGGTCTGTTGGAAAAAAGGAAATTAAAAAAAAAAGGGCATGTTAACACAATCACCAGCTTAAAAAACTGATAGTATTATGACAATCAGGTGATCATACATGTTTAATAAACTTTGCATTGGCAGCAGACAGAAATATTAGCTACTATCAAAGCAAGGAGCTAAACATGATGAACACAAAGTATTTCACATGACCTGTCACAAATGTTTTTCTTTTTCATAGATATGTGGAAATTCGCAGTGGCCTAGTGATCAGCACTTTGCTTTCACAGCACTGGGGTCAGGAGTTCAAGTCCCTGATTATTGTTTCATATGTGTGGAGTTTGCCGGCTTGCTCCATATTTGCATGTGTTGTCTACTACACTCCCCAAACATACTACTGGCCGGGTAATTTGTTTTTTGAAGAAATTGCCAGTAGTATGTTTTTTAATGTTGGTAAATTTACGTCTGCAAACTCCCATGGGGCTGGTAATGATGTTAATTAGTTCTCTCTTTACAGGACCACTGAATTAGTGGATGGATCTCAAAATCTTTGAATGTTGAGTATACTTTGAAAATCACCCTTTGTTGGGACTACCTCACAGTCTAAAATAGTCTAAATAGGCAGTTAAATAATGATTGATTAGCTATATCTAGTACACTCTGTAATCTGTTTGCATCTTATGGAAGCTTTTAAAAATTAGTCTATACACTAAGGTGTTTGGAATTTGAAACCTGCCTTTTAAATCTTTGCCCAATAATGACAACACATCTGCCACTCCAAAATGTTTTTAAGGTTAGACCAGCAAGTTACAGCACTCGGGTCAAGAGTTAGAATGCCTGATTCCAAAAACCACCCTTAATGGTCAGATTTTTCACAATAAAACATTTAGGTCAGTAAATTGTTAGCAGACAAATGTAGGAAACAGGAGGCAAAGCATTTTGGGTGCACTGGAAGGGGCATGACCGTTATAGTGTGCTTGCACATTGTTATGTAGGCCATGTCAGGTGATTAGGGTGAACATTTTTACAAACATATAGCAAATATATATGTGTACACGTGTTTTTGGCGAATAATAGAGAACTCACTTCTTATAATTGCCTCCCTGAGTTCTCGGGGCAGCTGGAGCTGACGCCGGCAGAGGTCGCTCCAGCGGCGCTGCAGCTGGACGATGCTCCGATTTTGGCTCAGCCGCACGCGGAGGTATCTGCGGACCCTTTGGTAGGCCCGCATTTTAATCTCGTTCAAGACGTACCTTCCAGAGGGCACATTATCCATGGCCTCTGTGAGTACTCTTAAATCGCAGCGACTGAAAACTGAAGCCTTCATTTTGAAATGCTATCTCTCACTTAAAATGGAGGGCTCTGCGCTTCGATTTGTTCTCAGAGCACGTATGGGCGTGCGCACATCCCACGCGGATCTTTAAGACACCTGTGTGTGTAATGGTTGTCTCTCCCACCAAGAACATGGCGGCCCCCTACGATGAGACGAGTACTCTGTGCGCTGCAATTAGGAAGAAGAGTGTACACCTGGTTTATTAAACCAAACCTCCATTTAAACCCACCTGTGCTTTGCTTTACTGCCTGTTCATTAGCTTAATTGCCAGGACAGGACACATTCAAGATTTCAATATATTTTGATGCTTTGCCTAATAAGCAAACAACAAACAGTAAGTACAAAACTAAATCAGAGATTGTAATATTTCAGAATTGTTTGTATCTCCTAATGTAGGCATCTGTTTGGTATGAAATATGTGTGTCCTAGCTGTAATTAAAGTGCTATATAAATGGGCCTGGCCCTCACATTTAACATGGAAAGAATGCAATAGTAGCCTACACTATGCTAAGGTATTTTACCTTATCCATTTTGCACTCAATAATATTTGGATGGTAGCTTTGTTGAACACATTACCCTTCCTTGTTTTAAAAAAATTATGTTTATTTATTTTGCCAGGCCACACAACGCATTAGCCACTTTACATTGAAATTAAATTTGGCTTTTTGTGAAAACCTTTGAAAAAGTAAGTATAACTATTTAAACATATCTTGGAGTATATCCCAATTGTTTGTATCTCCTAATGCAGCCAACTGTTTTGTATGAAATATGTGTGTCCTAGCTGTAATTAAAGTGCTATATAAATGGGCCTGGCCCTCACATTTAACATGGAAAGAATGCAATAGTAGCCTACACTATGCTAAGGTATTTTACCTTATCCATATTCAACACACTAATAAATAGCTCCTTGCATTGATGGACACATGCCTCCAAATGTATACACTTATTTTGGTGCATACCTAACAAATTGCATTTGGAGTACACACTTAAGTGTGTTGCTGGCTGATTTGTACCCAAAGATTAATATTTAAAGCACAATATAGGGTTTGCCACTCTGCAACTCTGAGTGTGATATCCTTCATTTTGGTGTGTTTATAACCTGTTAACCAAGGTTATGCTTTTAAAAGTGACGAGTGGTAGTAGTAGTAGGAGAATGTGGCAATAGTATTTGTCGAATATGTCTGACAAAATGCAGTGGACAAACTCAATGTTCGTTAAATATACAAGCCACAATGTTTATTATAATAAGGGCCATGTGTTTTTTACATAGTTAGAAGTTTGTGAAATGCTACCTTATTTAGGGGGTGGATGGCCTTAGAATCTGTATTAGCACTTGACTGTTTGCATTGCCTATGAAGACACTACTTATCTTTCAAATAGGAATATGTCTGATGCTGGCGCCAGTGGTGAGCAGGCACCAGGTGTGCCAAGTAGGCGGAAGCACAATTTTAATGAGCAGGAGCTTGAAGTCCTGGTAGAAGAAGTGCTGAGGAGATTTCACACTGACCAGCGCCCAATCACAGGACATGAGCGCCAAACTCATTGGCACCAAATTACCAACCTCATAAATGACATGTCTCCATATGTGCGTACAAAGATTGAAGTACAGAAAAGGTACTAATCCCAATTAGAAACAATACCCCAATTTAACTTATCTGACTGTGTCTAGTTGGAAAACAATATATATATATAGATATCGATATAGATAAATATGGATATTGTGACATAGTAGTATTAGGCAACTGTGAGGTGAAACCACCTTGTGTCTCGAAACCATTTGTTGATCAGGGCCTTTGTTTAAAGAAACTAACAGCATGGGCCTTGGTCACATTAACATAATATGTTTCCCACATTATCTCTGCTTGAAAAGGCCAAAATCTGTATTCGTGTATGTGTAGTAGAAATTGGTGTGATTTGCAAATGTGCAATTTTTTCTTTTAAATTGTGTCTTATTTGGATTTTAAGCTGCTATGTGAGGCAATAATGCTTGTCTATTCCACAGATTTGCTGACTATAAAGCGCGACTGAAATTTAAACTTTCAAAACTGCATAGGCATGCAGTAGGAACTGGTGGTGGTCCTCCACTAGATATTCAATTAACACCCCTAGAGGAGTGTATAAGGGCAGCAATTGCTCTGGTGGAGATTGTTGGGGTGGGCAATATAGACACTGGCTATAGCCCACCCCGAACAGAAGATGCCGGTCCACTAGGTACATGATGAGTTTGCTTAGTTAATGTCTGTAAAGGTTTCTATCTGTCTGAGCAAATGTGTAAACTATCAGGATGTGTCTGAAGGATAACTTTGATTGCACAATGTCTTAGCCTATCAGATTGGAGGAAAAGTAATGTAGACACTGAAGAAAAAATGTCTCTATATGTATAGTTTTGTGCGGAAGTAAAAAAAAAATGTGGTAATGTCTGCTTTTGGTGACTGTGAAGGGCTGCAAGCACATTAAATGTCATTTCAGACTTGACCAATGCTACATCAGGCGTACTTCAATATGTGTAAAAATAACATTATTGTACCGTAATGTTTTTATTGAATATCTTAGTGTTTGTATAGATTCTGAGCAGCAGCCCGCTGCACCCGTCGCGGAAGTTGCCCGTGATGTGGAGGCAGCTCCGGTGGATCCAGCTGGACATGTATGGCAGCGGTCACTCTCACTCGCATCACAAAGACTTGAAAACGCCACTGAAGCACAGTATGTTCACCTGGCACTAATAGCGAGCACTGTCCAACACACGGATCAAGAAATTACCAGTCTGAATAGCACTCTCCACTTTCATGAGCACACACACCTCTTTAATAAGCACACACAACTCTTTAATGACCACACACACCACCCAAATGGATACGTTAAATACCACATTGTCAAATATCGCAACACTCCTAGGTGATCTCTTGCATGCCCACTCCCAACGCACCTCCGGCACATTCCCTTCACCCAGTTCTGATTATTTGTTCACCAGCCCCCATACCCAGTTGGCTGGTGGCTCAAACCTCCCTATTGTGTCTGACTCCTCCCTCCCTGTTGTTTCTGGTGCGTCCACCACCCCTGTTGTGTCTGACTCCTCCCTCCCTGTTTCTGGTGCGTCCACCACCCTTGTTGTGTCTGACTCCTCCCTCCCTGTTTCTGGTGCGCCCCCCACCCATGTTGTGTCTGACTCCTCCCTCCCTGTTATTTTTGGTGCGTCCATCCTCCCTGTTGTGTCTGACTCCTCCCTCCTTGACCCAAGCCTATGTCATCTTATGTGTTTGGCATTTGCCCGTGGCTTTGGCCCCCCCTGTCATGGTCCCTTCCCAATCCCCTGTCGTGGTCCCTTCCCAATCCCCTGTCGTGGTCCCTTCCCAATCCCCTGTCCATGAGCCTGCACCTTCACATCGTCGGACACAATCCGTTTCCTGTGCAGGTTTGGCTGGTACCTCTGACTCCTCTACATCACGGGTGACAAGAAGTAGGAGTCGGACACAGTCCAGTCCCACACCATATAAAAAGCCGAAAAAAAAATGATTTTGCTTTTTAGAATTAAACCTTATCATTTAATATATTGAATAACAAATATGTATTTTTGTGTAACAATTAAAGTGTTATTTACTAATGAAATTATGTGTTTCTTTATTTGCTATTGCATAATCTATTATGGTTTCTTTAAAACAATACTTGTTATCAAGTCTAAGCAAAGTATTATCTCAGAACACAGGCCCTGAATCATTAAGGTTCTTTAAGGAATAAGGATCTAATTTCAGTGTGGTGTCCAAAAGGAAGGGCCAGATTGATTAAGGGTCATAAATAAAAAAGGATCCTTATTACAATAATCTAGGAGAAACCATGTAAAAATGCAAGGGGGAGTAAATTAGGAAACGGTTTCTTGCAAAAGTTAAATACTGTCTGTATCCAAATATAGCGCACCAATACTTGTTAGCTTATTTGAACACTGAAATGTTAAGTTCATCTAGGATCTCTCCTACCCCAAAACACAAACTGCAAGGTTATTTTTTTTTAACATACCCCTACAATGCCACATGGTTTTGCCTGACTTAGTTACTTTCCCTTAACTTTCCAGAATGATTCAGGCCCATGGTTTGGTCAAGAAGACTTAAACAACAAGTTTATCAAGGTAAGCTTCTGAATGATTTCGCCTCAGTGTTTCTTTCTTTGTGTGAGTAAATGTTTTGAAAACAAGCATGCAACTACTACAGTGCCCCTTTATAGATTGCCAAAATCATCCTGTAAAGGAAGTATTGCATTTGTAAACTGTAACCCGACACAAAGGAGCCACAAAAAACAGGTCCTAATGGCACCTAAATACTCCTAACAATTTTTGACATAATGCCACAGGGAAAGTATTGTTAACTTCTAATCAGAACCTTCCAGAATAATGATTTTGCCTAAATATCTAATAAGGGATTTGCCTTTAAAAATAGTGCTAATGCACAGTGTGTGGTACACCGGTCACCCTTTAGCATAATGCGTGTTTAAATGTTACTTAATGTCCTTATTGCACTAAGCACATATAGTTAGTGACTCAAATTGGGATCTTAGGCGCACTTACCACATCCACCTGCTGTCATATCACGGCTACCTGGGTCCCTTCTGGTCGTCTGCAACATTCCCGTCCTCCACACCTCCATTTGAAAACAAACACACACTGTTTGTTCTGCTGCATGGCTGCGGCCATCTTGGATGCAGTCAGGTGATCATTCCAGACCAACCAGAATCACCGGCTGTGATACCATTAACTGATCAGCCAATAGTTGTTTTGGACACCCTATTTAAATATGCTGCTGTGATCTGTTCATTGGCCGAACAACACACTTCTCTCCAGAGGATAGGTCTTGGCTCCAGTGTTCTGGTCTGCATTACAAAAGCAGTGTTTATGACCACATTTGCAGACTGGTCATTCCCCTGCTATATTCACCAATCATCAAGAACATGAGCAGGAAGATGATCCAGTCTGCTAGGTTCTTATTCAGTCCTGCTCCAGCTAGTCCCAAGGGTCCCGAATCGGATCAAGAAGTACAGATGACCGTGACATTTTTACACTATATAAGGGTATGTAGTCTTGTGTGAGCTGTTTGCTGTGTGCCTGGCTAATCATGTAAGAAGGACACTAAAAACATGCAGTTTGATTATGGTTTACTCTGGCAAATAAACACACCCTCTAATCCAATTAAGTAGACACCACATTATCTACATCACCTAGTGATGGATATCCAAGAGGTAGTTTGTCACCCGAATTGCTCGATACAGTTGTTATTTTACTAAACTCTATGGTCTGATTCCACAATTACATGACAGTTCAAAACAATTTGGAAGCCTTAATACCTTATTTTTCAAAACTGACCTTATAGTTTATTTACTTATGAACACTGATTCATTCATTGCTATACTGGCCACGACACTAGGTTTTTGCTCCCTTCCAGTTGTGGATTAAATTTAAGCAAGGCCAAGCTAATTGACATCACGTGCAAATTATTATGATGAGTCGTTTGGTATGTTGAGATTTCGTGTAAATACAGACACAGGTACCCATTGCACATGATCACTGGGCATGAATGATTAAGGATGTTTAAAGATTTGTATTCTTATTTCAGTGTCCTGGACAAAACCATGTAACAATGCAAGAGGTGCAAATGAGTCTTCACATTTACTAGCATGTTTAAACAGTCATAGCTTCAATTCTGCCCCAAACTAACACAATTTTCTATTTACACACACACTGACATATCATTTGAAGTCAAACCCAGCTGGAATGTGCCTTTTGTTGATATGTTATATTTACAGAGGGAAATCTAACAGAAATTTGGATTGTCTAAAAATTACACATTTATACACCGCAATAAAATTTGAAACATACATTGTCAGGGGCACCAAACATGTCAAGTGACTGGTGGCAAACAATGTGTGTAATCAGACTAATGTAACTAATGCTAATTTGGGATAAGTGTACCGTAAACTCACATTTCGCAGACTGGAGCAATTAACAAACTAGGTGAAGTATTACTTATCACAACAATGAAACATTGTAAATATACCATGAAAAGAGTGTATACTGGATTATTTGCTGTTCCAAAGATGGGTTACACATACTGTTAATCTGCCCTTGTAGCAAGACTACACTAGCTTAGGACACTAACGCATTTCCCATCATTGTTAATGTTGGGTTTGTGTCTGCCATGTGGGTGTTGGGCCTCTTTGAAACAAAGTGCCACTAGCACAGGCGAAAGATTGTTATCCTGTTTGGGCAAGGGCCAAAAGTTGGTAGTGTTGGACGTAACGCCGGTAACATTTTAGTATTATTTGTATGCGTTACACATTTTAAAATGCCTATATTGCTATGCACATACCATGTTCCCTCTAAATGCTGAAAGTGTACATGAAATTAACTACTAAGAAACCAAACACACATACAAACCTATTAAGGAAACTCATTTTCTATAACTGAACATTAACACCATAGAGTGTGTTTGTAGGCTATGGTGTGTCTGTGGCAAAGGACAAAAGAACCACACATTGAAATAATATATTTACCAAGTATACCTGTTCCACAATAGTTAGGAAAGCAATACACATGGATTTATGTGTATTCAAAGAGAAATCACTGCACTATAGTAATGGTACAAATGGCATGACAACAGATTGCAGAGTCATTTCCAGGATAAGATATATTTATTACATATTTGAATCCAAACGTGCTAACAAAAACATAGCAAAGAAGTTAATGGTCTGTGTGTGTCCAAGTTCCTTGAATGAAGAGATGACAATCTGGCCAGACTGAAGAGAGACATAAGCAGGCTTGGAGCTCTGGAGAAATACTTCAACATGTAGTGAGACACGAATTGCACCACTCCAAAACGCAAACCAGCTTGAACTGTTTCTGCACTTGGCCTGAGACATAGCAAAGAAGTAAATGGTCTGTGTGTGTCCAAGTTCCTTGAATGAAGAGATGACAATCTGGCCAGACTGAAGAGAGACATAAGCAGGCTTAGAGCTCTGGAGAAACACTTCAACATGTAGTGAGACACGAATTGCACCACTCCAAAATCCACGCCAACGCACCCTGTTGAATGGGAATCAAGCATTTAATATTGCAATATTAGCTCCCAAATAACTTGCATTTAGGTATCTAGTGGATGACTTGCTAATCAATAAGTTTACCACTGTATTGAAATGTGTAAAAAAGCAGGTAATAATCTACACAATAGTGTCAAATAATGGCTTGTGTGTTTGAGCTATATCTTTGAATCTGATTGTACTATTTGACATGATTACAAACCACAAAACCATAGGTAACATAGCTAGCATATGTTTGGTTTGCACACCCACACGTTCCAGGCTTAGTAACGACATTATTGTATGGAGCACACTCACTTGACAGACACATTTTAGTGCTGATAACACTATACAACTTACATTTGTCAACACCCTTCACCATGGCAACATCCACCAACTCAAAAGGAAAGTGCAATGCCCCAAAGGCCAGCACTCCAGGCCAAGTGTAATATACAGCCTGTAGATATAAGAAAAAAACAAAGTGTGAAAAATTACCACTACAACACACTATATGTGCGGGACAATAACGTTTAAAATTCACATGGTTAAATGACCAGAGTTAGGGAACATTTAAAAAGTCACAATTTAGCAAATACATTATGACACTAGGGGACATCTACATACTAGACCATTAGTGCCTTTTGTGACTTAGCTAATACAAGCATCAAGTGTGCAAAGTCTGGACTGGGCAAACTGTAGCAAACATTTAAACCAAAAATCATTAATGTTGCGACATTAGGCTGTAGATGAAATCTAACACACTTAGGTGCATTTAGCAAAAGATTTTGAGGCAAAACGTAGAGGCATGAAAATATACTTTCTACACACATTGTAAAGGTTAAATACAGGTTGCCATGCTTTAATTTTTAAATTATTACACATATTAGACATTTTACTATCACACCAGTCCATGTCTATTCATATTGACATTTGAACTTACTATAGTATAATCTAACCTTGAATAAGCTTGCAGATGATTTGACCACACAGCTTTGAAATGTGAAGTTATAAAAAGTGCTAACAAATACATTACCTCAAAAATAATGAGTGACAACATAGCTCCTGAAGTTGGAGCCACGCACTGCTTCACGAGGGGGGTGTACTAGATCTTGCTCCTCCATCTCCTCCGCCTCCTCCTGCTCCTCCTCCTCCTCCTCTGCCTCGTCCACCCCAGCAACCTCGTCCATGACCCGTGGTGTCCCACTCCTGATGGCAATATTATGGAACACCACACACAGAGCGATGATCCTACACACCTTACTCGGCTCATACATCAGGGCGCCACCAGACCGGTCAAGGCATCTAAATCGAGCCTTCAGAAGTCCAAAGGCCCTTTCTATAACCGATCTGGTGGCCCTATGAGCCGAGTTATAGGCCTCCTCCTGCTCTGTGTGTGGGTTCAATATAGGAGTGAGGAGCCAAGGGCAGGAGGGATACGCATTGTCTCCTATGTAGGAAGAGAGGAAAGAAAAAAAAAATAGATTAATACCATTTAGGGGTACAACTATACCTGAAAAAAATGTAATGTTAACATTCTACTATATGAGGACAAACTACATTCTAGCCGAAATAGTAAGGTTACAAAGTCTTAATACTGTATAATTAGCATCCTAAGAAAACTAACCATGTCTATTAATGC
Source organism: Mixophyes fleayi (assembly GCF_038048845.1). Taxonomy (NCBI): domain Eukaryota; kingdom Metazoa; phylum Chordata; class Amphibia; order Anura; family Limnodynastidae; genus Mixophyes; species Mixophyes fleayi. The sequence continues at coordinate 141,337,625 of NC_134406.1, read as the reverse complement.
TTCTAAAACAAAGGTCAATCCACATTAGAGATTGGCAAAGTACACCTAACTAATAATTACACACCTGCCGGAGTCCACTATTCACAGGACACATACCTTTTACTAATAGGTGACTTTCAGTTATACGCCTTCATTAGCATTATATCTCTCACTATTCAAAACATTGATTCAATCACTCTATAGTAGCGGAATCTATAAATACAAGGCACATGATCTTACACATTGTGTAACAGTAACATCTCAAGTACTATATTATACTTTAACAATCTATGTCTGCCAAACAATATTACTAACAATTTAGAGTTGAGGGAATTATTTGCACATAATTACCAAGAAGCCACGCATCTCCGTGTGGTGTGACACCCCCTTGCCTCTGTTGCAATCTAGGCCACAACCATGAGTTACGAAATGCATAGGAGTTGCGAATCCTGTTTCGCAACCAGGTTTCGAAACAGGAGAGACGGGTCACATATGGCCTGGACGTTTATTGAGTGAAAATGCTCCCGGTTCATGTAAACCAAAGCATCTCCACTCAACGGCACGAGGGCCACATGCGTCCCATCTACAGCCCCTATGACGTGCGGAAAGCCAGCTATGGTGGCAAACTGCTGCTTGATCCGCACAAGAGACTCCTCTTCGAGTGGCAGATGGATAAACTGCCGGAGCCGTGACTGAAATGCCCTCAGGACAACCTCCAGCACACGGCTGAATGTCGCCTGGGACATTCCTGCCGCGACCCCGACTGTGAACTGGAATGAACCAGTAGCACAGAAGTGCAGTACCACCACAAGTTTGGTCAAAGGCGGTACTGCTGTCGGGATGACGCGCATTGGCTCAAGGTCACGCTCCACAATGCGCAGGGTGTCCAAGATCACATGTGGAGGAAGCCGATAGCGACGGACAACCTCCGCATCTGACATCCCAAAGAGGCTGACATGTGGCCTGAAGATGCGCTCCCTCGGACGCCGATGTTGTTGTAGTTGCTGGTTAGGACGGGGCACAGGAGCAGGCCCCTCATGATGCATAATGTACTCCAACTCCAGGAGTGTCTGTATGTGTTTCAAAAGAAAGAGGTCACAAACCAACACTTAGGTGAGACGTTTAGACTTTGCATTGTCTGACTTTGCCACAAATGACATAACCAATACTTACAATGATGTTGTTATTAATGCTTTCGCTTAGTGGTGTAAAAGGACAGCCCATAAGTAGAAGAAAGTAATGTGGAAGGTGAGTTTGTTAATAAAAGAAAAAAAATTAGAACCAAAATTAGAGAAACAAACCCTATTGATTGTCCAAACACCATCTAGTCATATAGAACCACCACCAAAGTGCTTGCAAACGTAATACTTACCATCACCATAGACCCTTTCACAAATCACATTACTTATATTCAACTTTCTGTGGCGTACAAATATGAAGGGAGTGAAACACTAAATACAGAGTGTTAATGTGTCTTTACGGTAGGGCCAAAAAACACCACTTCGAAAAAAGTGATTAGAGCAAAAATAAATTAAACAAAAAGCCTGCCCATTCTTACTGCAAGGTGTTTTAACAAGGGGTATGTGATAAACAATTTCTGGTTTCTACTTACCACACAGACAGACAATATTTTGTCTATAAATGGCACTGAACCGAAACAAATATTAGTGGCCCAAATTCAGCATACAGATCCGATATCTGTGGGGGAGGGTCAACAGGTAACAAAGAAAGTAATGCAAAGGGATAATATTTATTCATTTCAGTACATTCTAGAGGTCTCTATGCAGTGCCGCATCTAAGTATACACAGTGGGCTAAAGAGTCAAACTCTGCAGCTAAGCAAACACTTTTCCACTAACCTTAAACACTAAAACCACTAGTACAGTACATTAAGGCCTTTCTGCAACAATTTTGATTTCTAGCTCACCAACACCTAGCTAAATAATAAACATACTGAGGGCTGAGCAAGGTACAGCAGTAAACAGCAGATGAAAAAACATTAGACCATCTACGGTCTACTTACCCAGAACTGTGAAACTCCCAACAACACAGAAGTGCAACCAAGGTATTTTTAACTATCACTGTAATTAGTTAATTAAATGCCGTTGAGTACGCCGGAGAGTATGCCAAACAGAAGTCATTAAGAGCACACAGGTGCGTACGAATTAAATAAGTGTGTTTTTGCCTAAAAGTCACCTGCCATGTTAGCAAAGCAGATTCAATGTACGGTAGGTCGAGATTTAAACTATTATTACAGATGTAATTCATTCACTTAGGTGTTAGTGCTGTGGCAATATTAAGGTAAAAATAGTTTTGACTATAATTACAAAGGAACTTAAGTAAATGTATATATAGTTCCAAAAAATCAGGATTGGTACTCTAACCCAGCACCCTCTCATGCAATGTGTGAAAGAGAGGGGTTAACTAAGTCATAACCACAGAGGATTTCCTTCTAACACATATCTGCTGTATTAGGAATTGAGTCAGTTCTGCCTATAATCATACTGATGGTAAAGATCTGACTAGCGATATTAAGGAACCTCAAATCTCCTCCTGTTTGTCAGACAATATTGCTCTGGTGTTAAAACCCTAAACAATCCTGAGTACCAATCCTGATTTTTTGGAACTATATATACATTTACTTAAGTTTCTTCGTATGTCTATGTCAGACCACTATACCTGAGTGGTTTTGACAATTATAACCCCTACAAGTGCATTCTTACACTACGGTTATTCAATTCAGAGTGGACACACTTGCTGGCTATATGTGACACACTATGTATCGATGAATATAGGGAATATAATTGAATCCCAATAAACCGTGTTATATTGAATCTCATTGATACTATGTCCATAATTATGGGTATTATTCCCAGTTAATTACAAGTGTCACAATTTTGTGACCACCGGCTTCCCGGAAGGGTATTTTTAACCATTTCTATCACTTATCTTTATTTTTCATCACCTCTTTATTTTAATATTCGCCGACTGTGATGTTATCTGGTATATCTAATTTTAAAAAAAAATTTCAATAAAATTTGTTTTTAAATATTTTTCAAGGGACTGGAGTGCCTCAGTGAACAATCTCTCTCAGGTGATTCTTTTCACCATTTTTCTCTTAATTGTTGAGATGTGTCATTTACATGAAGCATTGCTCATGATTTAACCATGTTGCTACAGTGTCTTTTCCTGATTTGAGATCTTCATCCCTTGGAGCTGTGTATGCTACTATTTTATGGTAACAGTGACTAATGGCAACCCCATATAAGTATCCTGTGATCTCATTTAGAAAAAAGGACTACGAGTTACTCACTCCGTTCAAAGCCTCTGCCTTTTATTCTTCATTGGCATTAATGATAATTCCTTATACAGTTTACTAGAGATTGTGCTGTCACAAGGCAGCTCGTAAATGTTGTGTTTTTCCAGCTAAATTGTAAAGGGCTTGTAAGAGCCAAATTGCTGCCGTGGGGAGAACTTTCAGAACTTTGGTACAGTGTTTCCCATCCATATAACAGCACACTATGGAAGCACTTATGCCCTTCAAAACCTAACAGTTATCTGGTCAGAAAACATGCATTTTAAAAAATGCCTGTCTGGCACTGCTCATAGGGTGGTGTCAGCCACATTTCTCTGAACCTTGAAATTTACAATTTAAAAAATAAGTGTTTTATAGGTTGAATACTAATACACTAAAGCTGGGTACAAATCTATGCAATTATAGTGCAGATCACACGATTCACAACCATTTGTTTAGATAATGCAAGAGTGTACACTCCCACGATCATGTTTTATTGTACTAAAACACATTGCAACTGCTGATTTGGTTTTATAAACTTCCTAAAGATCATGATCAGTGATGGAACGATGTTGGGCAAATGTAGAGGTGTGTATGCACTCACGTCCAGCAGCGTAGGCAGATATCTGTAACTTTCAATTGTTCGTGAAATCATTAGAGAAATTGCATCTTAAGTTTGATTGCATAGGTGTGTACCCAGCTTAAGGGTCATTTATATAATTGCAAAAATGCACCTCCCAGAATGTGTGTGTGTCCAATTCTATTCAATGAACATAGATGCAAATAAAAATGGCATATGAAAATGGCAGTGTCTGACAAGTTTTTGTGACTAGAGATGCTCCATGCTGAGTGTGAGCCAGGTTATGAGTCTACATACTAAGAAATGCACATTTAAAAAAAATAATAATAATAATTTTCCTCTTTAGCTGGCAAGCAGGCCTCAGCCTATATTTCAATGGGGCATTTTATGAAACACATAAACACGCCACATGACAAGACAGTCCCGATGCCCCTTACTCATGATTAATTTTGAGATCTATATGAGGCTGAGTCCATCAGTATTCTAGGAGAAAGGAGGGCAGCACGGTGGCTAAGTGGTGAGCACTTCTGCCTCACAGCACTGGGATCATGAGTTCAATTCCCAACCATGGCCTTATCTGTGAGGAGTTTGTATGTTCTCCACGTGTTTGCATGGGTTTCCTCTGGGTGCTCTAGTTTCCTCCCACACTCCAACAACATACCGGTAGGTTAATTGGCTGCTATCAAATTGACCCTAGTCTGTGTGTATGTAAGGGAATTTAGACTGTAAGCCCCAATGGGGTAGGGACTGATGTGAATGAGTTCTCTGTACAGCGCTGCAGAATTAGTGGTGCTATATAAATGATGATGATGACAGATAGAATGTTTGAAATCAGAGAATTTGGGATGGGGTCCTAAAGTGAAAGTAGTCAGAACTTGACAATGCCATTTTATATCCTTCAGTCATGCACTTACCCAGTCAGACCCACAATTTTTTTCTAACGGCAGCTTCCAAAACAGAGAGCATACATTTGCATTTTGTTTATTGTAGTCAGTGGCAACTATGATCTCCCTGTTTACACAAGAGAATGTTACCATTTAAAAGTTTAATGCAGTCTTTTAGGAGGTTAAGCTCTCTTATGTGACAGTTGGAAATATAGTTCTCATTATACTCTGGCTGCACAATACTTGTACTCTACTCAGAGGAGAAACGGTGCTTAGAAATGTTTATCTGACCCCTGACAATTAGAAGCTATCCTTAGAAAAGAACACACAGATCAGTTAGAATACCTGTATTTATTACAGTAGAAGATAAAATGTAAAATGAAAATCATATTACTATGTTATACAACAATTTTTTTCAGGACCAGGAGCTCTAGTTTCTGTTTTGCTATTTTAGTGAATGGGAATTTTTGATAAGACATTGCCCACTACAACCTTTCTTAAATTATCAGGGCAAATCTCTGACTCTACTTTTGCATAAAATGTACTTCGTAAAATAAATGCTTTAGCTAGATAGGCAAGAATATGAATTATTGTGAATCCTCAATTTTACATACTACATTCAGTTTACTGACAACAGAAAGAATATTCTTAGTCTGTCTGTGTGTAAGTGTGTGTCTATATTAGGGAATTTAGATTGTAAGCTCCAATGGGGCAGGGACTGATGTGAATGAGTTCTCTGTACAGCGCTGTGGAATTAGTGACGGTATATAAATAAATGATGATGAAGATGATGATGATAGTATGTCTATAATATTATTTATATGATAAAATAATAATTTTAGATATACCTAGGAGGAAAAAAGTGTCTTCCACAAATGTTAGATTTTGTTTTACAATCCATGTTCTTGGAATATTGCAAAGTAATGTTATTATGTAATGCCCCATTCCCGATTTGGTGAAAGGCAATGCTCCTTGTAGTAAGTGAGATGTAGGCCTCTCGTGGGACGTGGATAAGTGGTGGTGTGGACAGCAGAGTTATCGCAGACGCATGGAAAGGTGAGAAAGCACCTAGACGGCGAGTTCAGCGGGCAAAACACTCCATATAAGGTCTGGGAATGTAGGAGGAGAAAGACTGCGGGATCCAAGTAAGCCTTAGCTCAGATTCCAGAGGAGTGGGGGCTGTGGAACATGGCAGCTTGATCATCATTGTTTATATGGTATATGCCATAAAACTCCAAGTGCCGAACAGTCAGAGTTACAAATCATACCAAATACAAATACACATAAAAGATAACAAATAAGAGACTAGGATGATAAAGGAGGTGGAGACGTGAGACAAACAGTAGAGAGGGCCCTGATTGTAACAACTTACAGTCTAGAGAGAGAGAGGGCAATGTTGGGACATTGGAAGATCTGGCCTCACTAGTAGGATGTCAGTCAGGAGCTGAAACTGAGATGGTCTCCTGAATTTAGCCTATATATAACACACGGCTTTAGCCAGAAAGAGAGTGACACCTCCAAGGAACTGCAAGTGAGAGAAGGAGCAGCCCAAGAGAAAGCGACCAGCCATACTCGCTGGCGTAAATCAAAATAATAAAATTTATAAAAAAATATTTTTACTAAAGATAAATTACTTTATTTGAACAATAAATCATTCTTTCATGCGTAAAGAGTATGCTATCCCCATTTTTGTTAAATAGACTTGTCGAAATCAGTAAATTGGAAAAAAGTTATTTCAATTAAAATCGAGCAAACTTGGTTGTCTTTGTCTGAAAAGATGCGTATGGCACGCTACGGCGTGGAAGGGCGTACGCAGCCGCAACACGTGGCAACAACAGTATTTACGCTTTTACATACATTCGCACCAACACACATTTGTAAAATAGTACACATTAATGGTAGTTGCAACACATAGTTATTTATGTCGAAATATAGTAGTGTTTATGTGTAATATTATAAGTTATATGCATATTAGTGATACATATGGTTCAGGTTAAAAGAAATGTGTCATGTCTAATATCATATTAATCCCCTTTACATCAGCAGCTGTTCGGTGCATTCGGCGAAGAGATCGCACATTGCATACTCTAGTTATTGATGTCAGGGAATAAACCTTTAATATGATATTAACTGTCAAATGCTAATAGACTGATTGTAATTGGAGTGTGGCGGGAAGAACAGAGCAGTGTGGCGGGAAGAACAGAGCAGTTTGGCGGGAAGAACAGAGCTCATCCCCTGGAGAGACCCCCACCTTTGGATTCCTTAGATTGAATCAGCTTATGATGTGTAACCTCCTGGACCCTCCTGATGCCTGAACCAATAGAAGCAAGCTATACCACCTGCATTGTTTCACTGTATCTCTGTTTGCATATAAGCAGTAGCTCTCATGTAGTGTTCAGTCACCTTGACCACAGACTTCAGACCTGAATGACTGTACACTGGATCCAGAGCGCCTGCGATAAGTAACGGCTGTACTTATTATTATTTCGCTTGAATATATTCTGCTACTTTTTGAGAATAAATATTTGTGCGTTGGAAACACAAATCGAGATTCGACAATCGTTATTGGATAGCGACAAAACGCTCATAACAGACTTTGCATAGGAAAATTTTGCCAGAAAGGCTACCAATGGTGATAGTTTTCACTGGCCAAGGGGCTTTGTTCAATATGGATTTATCTGGATTTATGTATATTCTCCCTTTGATATATAGACCCCTTTATGTTATAACAACAGTGTATTAAGTTTATAAGCAGGATTGGCAAGGAAAAGGAATACCTATTTGCAATGTGACTACTGAAACCAAGCAAATTGTGCAGGAGAGTTATATAGTGGGTGTACATGGTTAACTACACACTGCAATTCAAGTCAAGTGCTGGAGAAAGAAGTGTACATATAATTATTTTATTTAAGCATTCACAAACGATCTGGCAATTAATCATTTTTGACATTTGTGTTTGCACTGCACTGCCATACTATCGCCCCTGTATCCACAGACTATGTTTAATTGTGGTCAGAACCTGCACGTTCAGCACCCCTGGTCACATATGTACACACTAAGACGGGAAAAAGAGGAAGAGAGCAGCGTTGTTGTCAGAGAAGCATCCACACCATAAACTGGTGACAGAGGACTACAATTAAAATTAACATAAGGTTAAAAAGCCCTATTAATCCAGGAAAGCCTTTATTTTTGCATTGTGAAATCACATGAAAGGCAAATCGTTTAACCTAAACAAGATTGATATTGTACGACTAGGAGCCCCATGGTCTAATTGCAGAAAATAAAAGCCTAGCTCTGTGTTTGCTCACCTAGCACAAGCAGACAGGAATTTGAGAAGAATGAGAAAGTTACGGGCATGGAAGACTTTTTTTTTCTTCTTAGTGGGTTGGAATGTGGGAGGGGAAGCAGGCGGGGTTAGAGGGAGAAGGAGGTGTCACTGACTTGGACTCTACACTGGAGTGGTGCTTTTCTGCAGCGCGGGTTTGTGGCTGTGATGTCTCTTCTAATGTAGTTGTAGTTTGGTACCTCTCTTCATTTTGGAGGAGTACTTTGCTGATTTGAGTACATTTGGAGCTGGCGAGAAGCACAAGAGGTTGTTCTGCATAAAAGACAAAAACACGTATCCAGTGAGTTCAAGTAGGAGCTGCAGACACACAGACTGTCGCTCAGATCCTGGGACTAACCTGTGAGCCTTCCCGAGTCATGGCCACTTCACCATGCAGCAGTAGTGGGGTTTCCTCGTCATCTTCCTCCGGCTTCAGCATGGACACGGGGTTGGAGATCAAAACCAAATCTGTGGAGCAGACCCTCGTCCCTCTGGTATCCCAGGTAATGAGAGAAAAGATCTGTGTATCAGAGACCTGCAAACTCAGGCAGCAAAACTGCATTAGTAGCCTAGCCTGTGCACAGGATTGATTTACTGCTGGTTTTACTAGCGAATTGATATTAACATACGTCATATAAAGTAGCATTTGCATATTTGAGTAACCTGGCTTTATGACAAGAGAGATCCTCAGCCTGGTAACTAAAACTGCTAAGCTCTTGGCTTGTATGTTGTGCACTGTGTAGCAGTGCTTTATTGTTGGGGGAGGATGTAGCAGCTAGGGGTCTGAATGAAATAAAATCACGTTATTATTGTCCTGCTGCTCCACTGTAGCAAGGTTTATTAGGACCATGTGAACACCTAAATTACAGTTTAACACTATTGAGATATGACTGATTGGCCCACTCTTTCACTGTTTGGGTGATTTAGCTACAATACCCCCTTTGAAATAATCAGTAGATCCATGTACATTTGAGTTAGTGGGGAAATAAGGAAAGATAATTGCATATTGCTGCTGTATCTGCAATTGTGCCCTGTGTCTCTATTTTCTCTGGCTGCAAATGTACCCTTACAGGTATGAAGTGTTGCAGGCTTTATGTGCCTTTATAAGGTGCAAGAGCATGACTGAACAGAGATGTTCGTAGTCTGAAGATACTGTTACTGTACATGCTTGCTATAGCTATGTTATCTGAAACCTCCTATTACACTTACTAAATATCTTTTATGTTCCTGTCAGCAAGATGTTTTAAATTGACCCACAACTGTATACATTTATATTATTTAGTTATGTATTCAGTCAGTGGCATTTGATTGTGGATAAAGCGCTTCAATATGCTGTAGCAAATGAGCTATAGTTTATAAACCATATTCTTTATTTAGTGGTTGCACCAAGGGAACAAAATTGTTAAATAAGCGTTAATCATAGCATAATGGCATCAGTCTTTCCCTGAAGGATATTTAGCAGGATAGAATGCCATAGCTATGAACATTCTGTTTTGAAAGTGGGTAGAATTATACAATGACTAACTCAGGAACAAAGTGATGGGGTGTGTGTTCCCTTGTGATCTGCAATAAACTATAATGACTCTAGGGCAATCACCCTGTCACTGTCTGATTCACTTAAAATGACATGCAAATATAAAACAAAGTATAAAAGTTATTTTTTTAAAGAAGTGTATATATTTATTACTTAACTATATCTCATTCACTGCTAAGTGAAACTGCAGCATTTGGACTATACATATTGACAGTTGCAGTTTTTACCTCCACACATTACAATGAGTCCACATTCTTTTCTTGTGACCTCATACTGTGCATTAATCTGTATCGGCCTCAAGATAAGAAATGCACTTAAATGCTTTAGTCCCATTGCCTGATAACTAGATTTCTATTTATTATCACAATGGCATATAGAACTTGTTTATTACCTGAGGTTTTCTTCTTCTGTTAAGGGAAGTTGTGACATTTTTTTCTACTTCTTACAGAGGAAAGAAATCCCCATGTACTGTCTACTGCTTGCTTATTATATAATGTGTATGAAAATAGTTAGTTTTTTTTTATTGGGAAAGGAATTTGCTATATAATGTCTTTCATGCAATGGTAGCTTGCAGTAAAAATGCATATTTCCTATTTAAATCTTGCATAAAGATTTTATAATGTAACGATCAGACAGTTGAGTCACATTCTAATGGTCTTTACATGACATTCAGATCAAGGCCAGAGTTTCTTGCAAAAAATGTTGCAATGCAAAATCTGAAGGAGTGTGAAAAATTTTTGTTCTGTAGCAAGGTTTTAGAATCTTTACTGGACTTTCAAAGTTTTAATGTGAAACAAATGAAGACAGAAGAAATATTTAAATGTAGGGAAATGGAAATGCCTCACTGCTCAATAGAGGAACCTCATTTTAGTCTAAATACTAATGCACAACAGGAGGGTGAAAAACTGCATCACTTATGTGATATATTGTTTTACTAAACCTATTGTAGAGATATACAAATCAGTTCTATGTCGGTTCCTTTATTCTAGAACAGTGGTAATCCATTTTTGGGGCAAAATTATGAACGCTTAGGTAATTAAAAAATTGGGGCATGCTAATATTTTAGTTGGCAGTGGCATAGCAATAGAGGTAGCAGCCACTTCTGGACCTAGCTGCCAGTCGTATTGCACATGGGCGTCCAGGTAGGCAGACATTTCTGGTAAAATGTCTAAGTGGTGGGTAATACTGGAACGACCTCCCTCGCTCCATCCGTCTCTCACCCAATCTGCTCCTTCAAGCGGGCACTTAAAACTCACCTGCTCCTTAAGGCCTACCAACCATCCACTTAACCTCTCACCTCTTCTGTTTCTCTCCTGGCTCCTTTTTACTCTCCCCTTTGCTTCACTGGCTCCCTCTTGTGCCTGATTTTGTTTACCCTCCCTTAGGATGTAAGCTCGTATGAGCAGGGCCCCTCTCACCTCCTGTCTCCACACCTGTTCTTCCGCTCCGTCTTTACAGTATTTGCCTGCCTGGAGTTTCTGAAGTTCTGGTACTTTGTGTTTATTGTTCTGTATTGTTTTACCCTGTATAGTGTACTGTTTGTGCTGTGTACGGCGCTGCGGAAACCTTGTGGCGCCAAACAAACAAACGATAATAATAATAGTAATAAGAATAATAATAGTATAATGGGTAAGGAAATAAGAAACAGTCTCTTGTTGTGTGGTATCCCTTTGATTTTAGTTGGCAATGGTAAACTGGTTTTGGTAAATCTACCTCTGAGCAAAATGTAAATGGGACGTTCTAACAGTTCACATAGTAAGACTCTCAGCATACCTTTCTTCAGCACTGTGTATGTATATATATATATATATATATATATATATATATATATATATATATATATATATATATATATATATATATTATATAAAATTTATTTCTACTATATAAATGCCTAGTAGCGTGTGTGGGAAAAAAACAACAAGCTGCAGCGCCACCTGCTGGGCAGAGTTATACACTGACCTATATATTTCATGAAGGAGAAGTGACAGTTGGGAGTGGTTGGTGGTTGCCGGGGGTGACAGTGGGGAGTTTTTAACACCTTAAGTAGCTTGATGAAGGATGTGGCGATGAAGATGAAGGATGAGGTGATGGAGAAAAATGATGAAGTGGTGACGTGGACAAAACCACGTTAAAAAAGGGCGCTTGCGTCGGGAAGTAACGCTCTTCCCCTGAGGAGGCCTGGGCTAGGCCCAAATGCATGACAAGAACCTTTTTAACACCTTAAGTAGCTTGATATTACTCGAATGCATGAGTATCATGCACGGGTTAACTTGTGTGTGTATGTATATGTGTATATATATATATATTATTGGGTGTGTAGTTTACTAACAGGATAGTGGTGGGTTACCTACCTTTTCTGATTATCAATGAAAATTTCGCTTAAAAATACCATTATCCCAAAATTAAACTGAAAAGACCTGGTGGTAGCTTTAATCAACAGAAGTGAGACCAATGCAGTTTGAATGAATTCAGAACTGAATATAGGTTTATTATAATGTAGTTTGTCACCAGACACAAAAACTTAGTGGAACATTGGGAAACTATATATAATTGCACCCATGATGCTTTATTATGTGAAGCCTTCAATTGCAGTATTATATAGGCCTTGAGAGAAAAATCAATATTTTCTTGTGCATGAGATTGTAAATTAACTATGAATTTATACTACGATTGAATTAAATGGATGATGATGCCACAAAGGCAGAATTAACATTTTTATTTTTGAATTGAAATTTGGTACTTATTCCTGGTGTTGATTGTTGTAATATGTGAAATAGTCTGTAAATAGAACAAAAAACAAAAACATGAAGCCATAGATTCTAGACTGAGTGACCCTGAGTTAATGGTGATAACTTTTGGGACTGTGATTTCTTCATAACCTTTGGGACTGTGATTTCGTTATAAAAACCCTAATTTTTGACCAAATCTTTTTTTTTTTTTTTTTTTGTTTATTGATGTACATGGCAATTTTCAGTTCACCAAATCTACTAAATGCAAACCACCATGTAAATCTCCACTTTTTGAAAATTAAAAAAAAACAAAACAAAAAAAGCGACATGCATTTCACAATCCCACAAATCATAATGTTTTCTCCCCCTTCATTATGATTTATAGAGCATGGGGAATCTTGTAAAGGGCAATTTTCAAAATCGCCGTGGAAGTCTTCACTGGTTTCAGACAGTGAGATTTCCCATCCATTTCAATGAACAATGCATTTCATTGAGTACAGAAAGTTCATAGAATTGCATTGTCTGTCTGAAATGAATGAAAAAATGTTTAAGTTAAGGAAGTAAAAGTTAACTGAAGATTAAATACTATTGTAGAACTACAAACGCCATTATACCCAGTCTACCAGTGGATGCTGAAACAGTTCTGACGTATTTCATTGTTTTGCTTCCACCTCCATTGTTTTCAATGGTGCTAGAGGTTAGTACCTCAACCAGTCACAAACGGCCAGCAGGTAAACATTGCCTCTAATTATCTTAGCGTTTTGCTTTCATTTCTGTGGGCAATGCATTTCAATTAGCTTTCTGCCACCATTGAAATGCATTGCCTGTTGAAATGAGAAAAAAAAACTAGCTTGACAGGGTAAAATCCCCCAAAATATTCCTGAATTGAAAATGAATATTGTGGCTGGATCACTTTTATAAATAACTTATTGTGTAAATTTATTTCAGTTAGTGGCGCAATACTCTGATGTGTATCATTGCACATGTACTGATTATTGTATTAGAAATGTATTGATTTCTTATGCAGTAGGCATATTTTGGATGAAATGTTTTTTGGAAGAAAGGAAATCCCATGCTAATTAGGCCTTTTCATTTGTGAGTGACCAAGACTTTTTAGCCTGAATGCACATGAGGGGGTCGTTATACTTTCATCCTGTTTTTTTAGAGAGATGGGAAACCTAACCAAGTAATTTTGGAAATCACAGATTGATGTAAATTTTGTTAGGTTTAAATAGCATTTAAATTCAAGTGTAGAGAGCATATTGCATCCTGAAGCTAATAATTGTAATATCTCAGACCTCCAGAGAAGTAAGCGGTTCTAGGTGCCACAAAGTAGTCCCATGGTTACAGTGTGATTCTCCTACAACTACTGTGAAATTGGCATTCACAGTTGGTGAGTGTCTGGTGGCAGAGTGACATCAGTAGTGGTGATCAGTAACAGTCGGTTACTGTCTGTCAGGAAGAAAGCCAGATAAATTGTGCTGAAAGAATATCCCTTCATCATGAGTTAAAATTCCCATGGTATTGTACATGAACTTACACACAATAATATAATTATTTGCCAGCACCCATTGGGTGAAATAGATCCCAAGTGCTTAACAATAGAATAGAATTGCTAATATAATTTCTTTCTGGTGTCCTATTGCTTGTGTCCTATTTTATGATATCTATTATGATATCTATTGGATGAACGAGGTTGATATTGAACTTGAGGCCTGCACAGATATTTGTTAGCTCTGATCCCTTAGAAGAAGATTTAACATGTGTGAGAAATCAACTTTGTTTTCACCAGCTCAAAATATAGAAAGACTTTTTAAATGCATTCGAATGCCAATGCCTGTTCTTATGACTGACAATTGTTTTGATGTCCCAGCTTCTAACATGTTTTCAAACAACGTCAACAACCTATTCATCAGCTATTGTTAAGACTTGAGAATTACATTGTCCTGTGCTGAAACATTGGTCTGTACAAACAACCAATTCACTTTACCCGAGAACCAGAGAGGATGTCTTTGAATCTCCACTGAAATATATCGGGTTCCAAAAAGCAAACTCTGCAGACACCTAATGCTATATGTTCAGTTTAAAGCATGTTGTTTTAGCATACAGTATTCCAATTCCTGCAGTAAATAAGTTTTATGGGCCTTGTTTCCAAAAGCTTTCTGAGAGGGAATTGTCGTAGTTACTGGGATATGAACACATTTCAGTTTCAGGCTTATAAATAAATGGCAGGTTGTATTTCTGAGCCAGTCAGTTGCTGCTGACATATACATACGGTCTGTAAATAATACTCACCCAATGTTCTTAAGTGATGCAGTGCATATTTACTACCCTCGTGCTGGATCTGTTCCACTACTACATCCGTTATAGACGCAGTATCTGATTTCCATTTAGGAACAAAAGACATATTAAGCTGATTTTACATTTTTCATCTAGCTTTGTTATATTCTTTAACTGAATAGTATTAAGAGGGTTTCCCATTTCTGATTGATCTCAGTTCATCCTATTTCATATGTCCTGTTTTATATGTCTCTTAGAGAGAGACTTTTACTGCTAAATCAGTTACTGTAATATTACACCTATTTCCTCTGCCCAAGCACTAATTTTTCTCCTCCATAGTTTATCCTGCAATATTTTCTAACCTTTTATTACAAAATAATGCTAATTGTAGGGCATAGCCTAATCTTCTCTTGGCTATGTGTACATCCAACAAATAGCAATAACCCCTTTCTGCACCTTATGACACATGGCCCATAAATTTGATTGCATTCCAAAAAGTAGATGTTTTTTGTTTTCTTTGATGTTTTAAGACCTTTGAAAATATTGCTATTTTTGTGTTCACAATAAATGGCAATATTCCTATCGGTTATGTGTTAAATCATTAGCCTGAGCCCCTTAGGTATATTATTAAATGATGGTGAGTAGGTATGTGCTGTTTTAACACAAAGTATACTTTCAGAAAATCCCCATGGATAGACTGGGCCCAGTATTGAGATGTTTTCACTTTTGGGGCGAGAAGCAACATTAATAGAAATTGGAATTTTGTTATTTTATTTTTATTCTAGTTGGAAAATCTGTTCGTAATTACTTAGATCATCTTGTATGTGTAGCCTACTGCCCACCTCTTTGTATGGAACGTCTGTGTTCTGGTCATTTGGTCATACCCCAAAATGATGGTATCTCACCACTTTGGTCCAATTGTCTGCTGTACAGGTGGCCAAACTACCAAATCACACTCTGTTGGCACCATTAGCCATAATCAGTGACTGCTGCAGCTTGTGACAGAACTATGGCTTCCTATTTGGCATGTAGTCAACCAGACCTAGAATAGCAAATAATTTTAACATTAAATTGACCTAATGTATTCATAATGGTATAGAACTACTATACTATACCTTTAACATTTCAGTATGTCACTACAATATGTTCATAATAAATACTCATTACATTACTTTATTTTATATATTATCTGGGATTTTTAGATATGTATTTTCTAGAATTAAACTATTAAAAAATATTGCATCTACATTTTGGTTGATGCCCCTGAATTTTACAAGGGAGGTACAGGAACTACGGATAACAGACTTAAAACAAGGTGTAGGTCATTTCCACTTTGATTTCTTGCCATCTTATTGTTGCTAATATGTAATACCAATATGATATCTAATCCTAAAGTTACAAATTTTCATTGTTTCCAAACATAGGGATCTAGGAAAAGCATCATTTGCAAATGTTTTTCAGAACAGTCATTACATTGATAGAAAGACTTAAGTTTGGAAATAACTGGTGAATTTAAATTCGTCTTGTACTTCTCAAGTTCTGGAGAACTTTGTTTGGAAAGACACCCAGTGCAGGAGGATCCAAAGGAAAGAGTAAATGCAAAATAGTGTGTACAATTCAAATAATGTGGAAATAAGTATTGATTATAGTGCACTCCCAGGATAATTGTTCAATATGGCTTAACATACGAGTAACTGACAAGTCACTTTATTTAAGTTACTTTTAACCAACTAAGAAGGAGCATCAAGCATAATTAAAAGTTGAAGTGAAAGTCAGTCTTTTGACTGCTCTTAGGGAAAGAAGGTAACTTACTGACATATTTGTTAGTATGTGATTGGATGTTTCAAATGTTTTTTTCCTCAGTAAGAGAACTAAGAAACATTTGTCTAATTAGTAGAAAGATTTGTTGTAAACTTTCCTGCGGTAATATAATTACTATTTCCTGTAGATTGCTATCCTTTTCCTAATTGAATATGGCTTGGCAGAACAGATTGTTCCACTTGTAGTCACATGAGTCTTTTTGCAGGCTCTGGAAAAGTTATTGCAAACATCAACTGTATTAAGATGCTTTTTGTACAACCCGGCACTTGACACTGTCATTGGCTGACCAGATTTGCAGGCAGTTTCAAACAACAGTTGAATAGATGTTCCTTGGGATTTCTTGCTGTTTTGGGCTCACCCATGCAGTGATTTTGTGCCATTCGATATAACATAGGTTGCTGTCTGCGTGAGCAGCTTAGTGTGCCTGTAACGCAGTTTTGAGAAAGCGAACGTTAATGGTACAACTGTGTAAACGCCTAATTACAATGTACAGTAGTATCCATTCTTGAAAAAAATATAAAATGAGAACTAATACTGTCCTGTGCTTATAAACGCCATTATTTAAATGAGCTATTTGCGTGTGCAGGATTGTGCGACCCTAATCTTGTTATCATTTGAAGCCAGTGTGATGAAAGCTGGCAGTTTGATGCTATATAATTTTCTCAAGTACACAGTGAGCATGCACCTACTAGCACATTGGATGCGAAACCCCTCATTAATACTTGAAAATATTTATACTTGTTCAGGAGACTGTGTGTAGGCTTGTGAAAAGGTGAATGTAACAGCCGTAGCTCACAATAAGGCTATGTACCCATGGATGTTAATTCTGTCCCTCCTCCATTTTGATTTAGGGTTGGGTACTTTATAGCAATGATGGAAATCCTGACAACGGATACCCCGACATGAATACACCGAGTGTGTAATCCCCGGCATACTGCTAATAGTGACAGCTTGAAACACACACCTCAAATACTTTCGACAAGTCAATATCCTGACCGGTTGCACTGACGTCACTTTGAAGGGCCACTCTATGAAACCTGGTAATTTAAGGAGGTGCCGCCTGTACAATGTTCTTTTCAAAGCCTAGTACATTGTACAGGTGGTGCCTCCTTAACAGTTGGAGACACTGAAGCAGTTGCAACTGTTTTCTCCTCTGGGGAATAGCGGCACTTGGAAAACCCCAGCCTTGTCAGTAATTATGGCATGGACGATTTCTGGTTGCATACTGGGAAAAATGGGCAGCAGCTGGGTGGATTGGAAAGCAGGTCTAATTTGCAAAAACAGTATGCAAAGCAGTTCCCGAAGTGAGCAAAAACAAACAAAATCTACATAAAACAGAGATATTTTCAATAATTTTGTTTTAAAGTAAAATACATTTATGTTACTACTTGATTATGTTTTGTAAAACTTTATTTTTATGTAGCATATACAGATTTTGTCAACATTAAGCACCGCATACTCGGGCACCTTTTGCCTGACCAACTAAGCTTATAATCTGACAGAAATAATCAAAATTACTTGCGCAAAGAAATGCCAGTGTCTCAATCAAATTAGTACAATTTTGTCATGTTCTCTTTAAGAAGGGTAAAAAAACTTAGTAGACTTGATTGCAAGGAAAAATTACATTTTTAAAAACGTTTAATATAACTGCTTTGCTTCTATTGCAGAGTAAAGGCCATCCTGTTTGAGCTCTTTGCATATAGACTATACTGTCAATAAGATATTTTAAGTATAGGGGTACACTAACTGATCTCGATAATGTCTGCCTACACATACTGATATTGCCTTTATCTTTACAAGAATATTTCACTGTTAGACTGTAGATCTGCAACTCCTAACGCCTTCATTTTTCTAGATTTGCATCTGTATTTGCTGCCAACTGCATTCCTATGGATTGGCCCTTTGCCCACCTCTCCAGTTTCTGTCAATTGCTAGAGAATAGCTGTTGCTATACTTATGTTGGAGTCATACTGAGGTACTTTCCCCAGACATCACAATGTCTTGAAACTTACATAATGCCACATAGCAATCAAGTAAAAAAAATATGTTTTCTTTTACATGGGAAGTTAGATAGCTGTAAAAAATACGTCGTGGAGCGTTCTGACGGGTAAGGGTCTTCAAGTGTGAATGGGAAACTGAACTTTTTCTTGATTGTGTGTGCACTAAGTAAACTTCATGGTGCCACACTTAAAAAGCATGCTGTTCTAAGCCATTTGACCCTAGTCTTAGTCTTGCTAGAAAAGACATTGTGTCGTAATAGTTGCCTTTAAAAGTTTACCAGACATACTCGTACATTTCATTATACACATATTAACTTATGGTAATCATTGTACTGTATTTCAAGTCACGATACCACCTATAGGATGATGTCACCTTAAGTGCCTGGGGCCTGTAGCAAACCATTTTGAAGCTACAAATGCTAATGGGCAACAGATGCAAGCAGGCTTGCTATAGTAAATTTTCCTTACTGTTACTGTTAATCCTATGTGTAACTGGAAGATGAAATGAGTGCCCTGCTTTTTTGTTTTTTTGTTTGCTTGTTTGTGATGATGGAAGAAAGGGTTATTTTTTAAAGTAATGAGGGAAGTTTTTTTTTTTATTTAATTAGGGAAGAGGGGGGGTCTGAATCTAATGAGGGAAGAGGGGGATTTGTCTTGCTGTAATGAGGGAAGGGGAGTGGGTTTTTCTTAATGTAACGAGAGGTGACCTATTTAATAGTGGACTGTGGGTGGGGACTAAGTTTGGGGAGAATTAGGGCGATTTATTAAATATGAATTATTTAATGTTGGGGATGGTTGTGGGAAATGGTTATATTAAATGTAAATGTTATTAATTTATTGCTGGGGCAGTTTGGAGGGAGGGAAATAGGTTAATTTAATGTACATATTTTTCCCCAAATAGGGTCCCCAGCATTCCAGCATCCAGACAAGCAGCAACTGAGCTAAAGACACCAGCAGCCACAAGTGGTGAAAGGGACAAGAACAGGTAGGAGAGAGCAGGACAATCGGTCAACTGTCCTGAATCTGGAGGGGCAGTCCTGAATTTGGGTGCCTGTCTCACTTAGTCAGGATTTTGTCCAACTGCAAGGACAGTTGGGAGGATGTCCCACATCTAACAGTAGTGCACACAGTATTGCCTGTGTATTTGTCTAAAATGATAACCATATAACATAGGGGCCCCCAGAGCCATAATCCAGCCCTGCAAGGACCCATGCCATTACTGACAAACATACATCTCCCACTTTTCCCATGCACCCCCACTCTTTGCATTTTGACACTTGGTAACGCTGTAGAGGCAACTAATGTATTGTGCACTGCCCAAATACGATTGGAACAGTCCTACTGCCTCAGCACTGACTGGGGCATGTCTTCACTACTCAGTAGGTAGTGTTTCAAATTAAAAAGGCTGTCATTTAAATAACATTTCCCAGAAGCCTTAATTGTCTGTATATATTGTCTTAAAACTATTTCTAAAGTATTTTTATTGCTTCAGCAAAAAAGATTATGACATTGATAATGTATCTAGTGATGTACTTTTCTATTTAATAATAGGCCAAATTACTGGTGCACATGCAACTGTCCTTCATTTTGCTGAACTACAAGTTGTTGATGCTAAGCAAATACCCATCTTTTCCAGAAGAGCTATAATTTGTATGTTTGGTGGTGCAGTAGGTTTCTAGGGAGGTAACTGCATCTATGATTTCATATTTATTTTTATCTGTTCTTCAGAAAAACTGATTGTGAGCATAAACTGTGTTTCCTGTACATATAAATTGCATAACTTGTAACACCAGTCAAATTGAATTATCTTCAGACTCCTTGTTGCTTAGCATATCTTTTCTTATTTTTCCCATTTCGGAATGCATTTATATTGTACAAACTTGTGGAACAAATGCAGATGTTTACACGCCTGTCAGTCTTATCTCTCTAATACAATATTCTGGAACTCTTTCCATTACATTGTCCATTTTTTTTTTTTTTTTAAATTGTATTGAGAAGATCTGTAGAAACGCTTGTCTTTACGATTTAATATTTGTTACTTGGCACGATGAGTGTGTGTAGCAAAACAAATTATGTGACTGGGCTTTTCTTGGCACATTAATGTTAGTGGATATTTCTTTGCACATTAATATACTGCATAAAGTTTGTAACGTACAAAAATTGTATCTATTTGATAGTCCATTTTATATAGAAGTCAAAAAGAGCTGAGCACCTTTCTGAACTTTTTAGTTGTCTTAATAGAATTAAGTTTCGCCTGCTGCGTATGTGCACGTTTTTAATTTTCTGCTGTGATGGTAAATAACAAATCGGCCTTTTGATAATTTAGAACGGTGATGGGCAACCTGATACACTTTGGGGCCACATCGTGCATCCCTATAGCCTATAAAAGGCTGCACGTTGCCATTAATCTCAGTAATAATTTAAAACAAAACATTTAATCAAAAAAAGAGACGGCTATCTGTAATAACATATCGGCTATACCAAACAAATCTGTCCATAAAGCAGGAAGGAGCTTGCGGCTTCAGGTGACGGCCCCCGTTGCCCATCACTGCATTAGAAATTACCTAAATCAGTACCCTTGATAAAATGAGAACCTCATGTGCAGAGCAGGCTGCAGCGAAGGTTATGTGCCGTCCCTACTAAAACTTTCTTCAGAAAGCTTTTTGGTAATTGTCTTAGTGGATGTACTTTCTGCTGACCATTATGCATGTACAATTTGTCTTGTATTTATTATTTCTCTTCTCTGTGGATTGCTAAGAATACTTATTATATCAGAGATCCCAGCCAGAAGAGCTTAGTTACTGTGTTAGAAAGTATTGTTTCTGTACAGTGTAGATTTTTAAAGGCATGGACAATGCAGTGAATGCACCCTTATGCTCATAATGATCAGTTCTCGCTAATTCGGTAATCTTGAAATATTACTGTTTTAATGTGCATTGCTTCACAGGCTACATCACTGCTAATAAATAGCCCAGGTACTATACTAGTATAGACCATCTTTTTAAAGATTCATATTGCTAAATATGGCAATCATACAAGGAGCACTTGCGGTTTGGAAAAAAAAAGTTCCTGGCACAGTTGAGAATCATTGCTTTCATTTATTACTTGCAAGCTTAGACTGTCTTTTTCTGCGCTTGACAGGTCTGGCTAATGCTCTTCTGTTTGTGGTCATTCCATCAATGAATCTTTGTAAATATTGGCTATGAATGTGCTTGGCATGCTCTGCAAATAGCATCCAGTTCTCTCATTACAAGGATGTGCCCTATGCAATGAAGACGCTGACTAGTGGTGGATTGTGCTATGTAAATATATCTTAGACATGTACTGTCTAAAATAAGGTGGCCATAAATATCTGTTTTGAGAGATAACCTTTAAAGCATTTCTTTAGTCACATGTTACGGTACTGAAAGCGACTTCCTATAAAATAGTATTAATAACTAGAGATATTTTCCTTGTGCCAACAATTTTTTTTTAGAAATGAATCGAGTATTCTAAATATTACTTGAAGAGGAGGCATCTGCCCAAATAAGCTTACAATCTAATAGAAAGGGGTCAACTGAAAAGGAGATGATGGAAATTGACAGAGGCCAGAAGCAAGTAGGACTACCTGGAATATCCCTCAGAGCATAGAAGAAGTTGAAGTGGTTTGAAGGTGATTTAGGGTTAGAGTGGTGTCACATGGGCGCTTTTCACATTCGCGCATTCCAGCTTCAGAAATGCTCATTTCTAATTTGTATAGCGTTTTTATTGCAGCTGGAAAAGTGCAGCTTTTAAATCTCCTAGTTTGTAATGATCGCTTTCAGTGCTGCTCAAATATACCGTATTTCAATTGGACAGCATTTTTATTGAGCACTTTATAAACACACTTCAGTTGATGCTGTACTTTAAACATGGAGTGAAAAGCGCCTGTGGGACAACCTTCCTTAATAAACTCACAAAAAAGCCAGGATGGGGCATAATTTAATTTTGCAAGTAAAACCAAAAATTTTAGGTAAAACAAAGTGATAATAAATACTCCAGACATACAGTATATATTTATGGTGAAATCCAAATGCGGCTGCTGATCGAGTAACAATGCTATTTAACCGAATCTAGCATTATTTAAGGAAATATGACTGCAGCATTAGAGCCCATTTTAAGATTTGAACAATTTTTATAACGTGTTCATAAAATCATACCTCCCAACACTGGAGGATTTCAAAGTAAGACAGTCATCAAGGGGGCATGGTTACACCCCATTGCTATTAACATCTTACTATTTCCATCTTACATACTTATTTGTGGGGTAATTGCAGTTTTATTAATGAGAAATAAAATACCTGGTTTGTTAGGTCACAATTTCCCTTCAATTAGAAAATGGCAGTCTTTCTATCTGTCGAGGGAGAATTACTTTTTTCATCATGCAAGTTTTTAAAGTGAATATGTCCCATGTGACGGCATGCATATAAAAGGAGCATGAATGCCAAATGCCTCCTCCCTAAAAGTTCTTTTGATTTGCGGCTGCTTAATGCAGTTGTGTGGGGACATACTTTGCGGCAATCAGAACAAAGGTCACACCTAAATCATGACAGTTTGGAGGTATAGATTAAAAAATAGAACTAATGAACTGGCATTTTATTTGACTTAGGGGCTGCCATGTATATAGTGTAATGAGCGCAAGAAGAAAAAAGAACTGGTATGAATAGTTGTACCTATTCATACCAGTTCTTTTTTTTCTTTTCACTCATGTTTCTAACTGGTTGGTGGCACCTCGCTATCATGTAAACAAATGTTATACATTAATAGAACCTTTAACAAAAAATGATATTACTATATCAAAATTTACATGGTATGGAGCTATAATATTATATGTAATAGACTAGTGTCGACAACATATACACTTCTTTCAATGGATATAGCATAACCAAGAAGTCGGTTTTCCTGAATAGACGTGGCTTATTTGTATTCTCTGTAGGCCACACTTGGCTCCTTTTTGCTAACACAAAATCACTTGGTCAATCTGTTAGTATTTTTACTGTGTAGATTCATGTTGGTAAGAACATGCTATATCACTGTTCTCAGCATAGGCTTAGGGGTAATACATAGTTGTCTCAACCAAATAACACTATTTCAACATTAAAAGTATCACATCTGCAGTGTAATGGATTAAATAAAGTGTAGTATTGTGGTAGTGTTACCCTTAATTCCCGTCTTTTGGTACCATTGAGTCAACCATCCGGCTTATCAGGCCAATCACACAATAAACAACCCTTCGGCCCAGTATCACATTAGTGTCTACGCTCTCACGATCAACGATTATTGCTCCAAAGCACATTGTTTATAAAGTCAAACGATACAAACTTAAAATCTCTGTAAACGATGGAACTATGTTGTGCCAATTTTGCAGTGTGTATGCTCTCGCGACCAGCAGTGTAGGCAGATCTCCATAGAGTTTACAGACTCTTGATCTTTTCAGGTGAGGGTTATGACAGATAATAGATTTAATACTAGAATGCAGACTTGAATATCTAAGAGGTGCCCTATCTGTAGGCAAGATTAACTTACGTATGACAAAGACTGGGATATTATAAGTGCTAATGAGGTGACCACTTGCTATTCCTAGGGTGAAATAAAGCACTTAAGGAGTGGTAGTTCTGAAACCACTACACTTTGTGTAATCAAATTAAACCTGTAACATAAATATAGACCACTAGAGAATAATTTTTTATGTTCTGAAGTAATCTGGGCTGCTTACATAACCCCATCTCATGCTGCTGTGGTTTCTTTTCTTGAAAGCTCACCACACACTCCAAAGACAAAAAGTCTCCACCTGTCCAAACCCCAGAAAACTGTTTATACTGATGGGTAAATTTCCAATCTGAAGCAATCTCAGTTTTGTAGCCAGGAGGTGTGAAGCTACTATCTCTGTTTTTTGGCTTCTGACATGTAAGCTCCCCTCTGCAGCTTCACCCCCCCCCCCCGCTTTCATCTGAGGCTAAAAATGAAAAATGGGGCCCCTTTTGTCACCCCACGCATAAATGCAGCTTTAACGTCATAATAGTGGTGAAAGTGTTTTTGTTTTTTTTTTGTCCTTTTAACACACATATTGATATTTTTTTCCACTAAAGTGTGGAATTTGAAATTAAACTTGTTGGACATTGTACACTTTTGTAAACCTTATTGACTGTTCACTCCCCCTCCATTAATACAGCCATGTGTTTTTGTGGAAAGAAGTTTGCACTGAGCGTCTCCTTATTTATGCACACTGTAGTAAAGATCCTTTACCGGGAAAAGATCTACCACTGCAGTGTAAGATTACAGGAGCTTAGACGTATCAGATATCCACGTGTACTTTTGCTGCTGCTTGGCAACACAAGATAAAAATGCTTGGGCCTTTTTGAAAAAAGGGGACACAAACTGTCAAATAATAGATACTATTTACATTATTCCTAAAGAAAGCATAAACCATCCAATCACCAGTATATCACTTGAGTCATTGGTATCTATATAATTCTATGTTTCACCAACTTTCAGGTTCTCACTGTATTTGTGATATAGTTATAAGGAGATGCCTAATAAAAAAACAATCTGAAAATGCTGTCTTAATATGTAAAAATTGTGCCTTAACTATACTAGAATTTTACCACAAAACAAGTTTTTCACATTCTGTAACATATAAAATATTTATTATTGCTATAAAAGAAAGGTAAGGGTAATGATACGCAGGTGCTTTGAACACTAATTCAAAGCACTTAAATCACTCAATTTTATCACATTGTAGTGAATGCTGAATGCTCTACCCCATCATACATCTCTTAGGTGCTGAGTACTTGTTCTACTGTGCGTTCATCAGCTTGGTTATCTTTGGACCACAGTGTCTATCCAGAATCTCTGTCATTTGATGTCACAACACTGAATACTAACATAATGCCATCCTCACAGTGATCTGCAGGTAAAAGCAGCTTTACAATCGTGTAGGTATGTAATCTGAAATATACAAATGCAACCTGATAAAGGAAACAAAGCTTAAACTGTAAAGCCTAGCAGCACACTTGTGTATGCAGTGACATCACTGGAAAAGTCCAGAGTCTGAATGTACCAATTTGTTATTTGTCTTGTAGTGTAGTAGGGGTATTTATAAAGTGCCAACACATTATGCTGCACTGTACATCAGGTATTCTTGATCAAAACAAATTGTATATCATAACTTTAAACATAAGGTAATTATGGGCCAAATGATTGTATTTGTAAACTCAAATTTTGCAGAATTTAGTGTGGACTATTCCAAACTAAATTCTGCAAAATGTGACATTGGAATGATGATGCAAAAGCTTAGAAATGACCACCAGAACTTTGTACATCTGAAATGGCCTGTTCTACAACAAAATTAGATTTGTGCAAAATTATGCTCATCTCTAATCTGTACTTGTTATTGACTTTCTAAGATCGGCGTTTATTTTCGAGTTTGTATATATAAACACAAACACACAAACACACACACACACACACACACACGCACACGCTTTAAACCTCTTTGACCTGGTGACTGCTGGTGTTTATTACATGCATTTTAATGCCACTAAACCTTCTTTTATTCATTGGGTTATTGAATTGAGGTAGCAAAGTATGTTCTTCATGTATGAATAAACTAAACTGCAATCTATGTTTAAAATACTGGAAATTAAAACCAGAAAGTTACTTCCTGTCATGACTTTTCGATTGATTATGTCCTCAGAGTGTTGTGCTAAGCTCTGTTCACATTTTGGAAACATTAATTTAAAACCTCTCTTTTAAAGGCAGTTTCTACTTAGCCTGCAGCACTTATTACCTAAATTCTCTTTGAAGAATCATTGCGAATTGTAGACTAATTTAAACATATCTCCTGGACACCTTTTTTAATTCACAAAATTAAAAAGTTTTAAGTCAGTTCTCCTCCTCCTCTCCCCAGCTTTTCTTCTGTTAGCTAGCTTGTTTTGCTATGACTTAGTTTATTCTAATTTCCTGTTTTAATAACCATATTGCTTTTCAGTTGAGGATTAAACTTGTTACATCAAATATCTGTACAATTCAAATGAATAGCAATTATAACAAATAGATGGGGTTAAAAGTTTCCCACTTTCAGACCTCTCCATGTCTTTAAATTCCGCACCCCCTCTCTATCCTTTTTATCTGCAGGACATCTCAGAATGTAGTCAGACAGCAATCTAATTTGGAAAGTAATGAGCATTGATAGGATGTATGCATAGTTTCGTAGGCTGTACCAGATTGTTATGATGCAGTGTTGTGTACTGAATTGGGATGCAAAGCTTTTAGTGGTGGGTTTCAATTTAGTATGCAATGTGAGATGGCCACATCACAGTTTTGCGATATTTTCCAATCAATTGTAGTGTTAACTCTGTATGTAATGCATTTTTAAGTTGCTAATGCATTTATATGGCCACAGAACTGCATAATATAATTATAGCTAACACTTGTATCCTACTATCACACTTTTATCCTACTAATTTACATTCAATGCTATCCATGTACATACTGCATAAACGCTCATTTATTTTTATTAAATGTGTGATGATTACCTTGCTGTATAATATTTGTCTTTTAGACAATGCTTATTTACACTGAACATCAACACAAGGAAGGGATTTATTCCTGACTGCACAACACAGTGTGTGATGGAAGTTCACTATGCCCTAAGGCTGCAAGCTTTGGTGGTCTCCATGAACAAATCTATTTCTCTACCATTACTCATTTGTATGCACCACTACTCTACAAAACAATAGGTGATTGACATATTTCCTTGAAATAGTGATCAATTAATTCAAATGCCTATTTAGCTCAATTCTTATGTTAATAACTTCCTGAGCCAAGACAAATGACAGCTTTAAAAGATCTTGTGATCCAGGATAATGTTTTATCTGTTTAATACTGTAAGTAAAAAAACTGACATCACTTTGTTCTAGTGTTTATAACATAATTCCATGGGGGAAATTCAATTCCCGCAATGTGCCATGGAGTGACTCTAGAATGGTCGTGAAGGCACTCTGCAGCGATGTATTGTCACTTATATTTCTTCGCACCCCATAGAAGGGTGCAGGAAAATCGGTGATGTCCGGGTACCGCAATACCTAGAAATGAGCACAGCCGGACATTGCTGTGATGTCTAGTGGCTTATCGTAGGGAATTAAATTTTCTCCTTGTATGCTGTGCTGTGGGGGGAAAATAGCAAAAAAACCAAAATCTTGAGGGAGTGATGTTCTACCTGGTTCATGTCTGCAACCCCTAGTTTTCCCCCCTCTGATATCTGTTTTATTCATAACTGAGCATCCCCTGGTCAAGTTCTTCCAAATCTGCATTTTCAGTGACCTACAAGTAGAGATTAGTGTATTGCTCTATTTAGAGCTGGTATCTGAACATAAAAGTGCAAATTGCCTGTGATGACAAAATTGTTTTGGGCACTGCCTAGTGCCAAGATAAGTACAGTGCCCTGCTGTTGTGGTTTACCATGTTCTACAGGCCCTGATTATTAGTAAGGGATCTGTGGTAGCTAGACTCGGTAGTGAGATTTAAAAAATCTTGAAGAATGTGTTGTTTGTTTTTTGTTTTGTTTTTTGTTCTTTGTTTTCATTATTGGAAAATACAAATTAAATTTGTGATTTAATGGTATCCTGGCCTGTGCTAAAGAGAATCTTTTTATTAATCTGGTCCAAAGGGCAAATTTCTGGAGACAAAACTATTGTAAAGGCTTAATTTTAGAGCATGTTTATCTTTTATTTAAAATTAATATAAATTCTATAGGTCCTAAAATTCTGTGCATGTTGCGACTTTATCAATCTGGCCAATCATTATGTCTGGAATAAGTTGTCTTTTTGGAGTTCTGCGAACTATATAGAACCTGAAAGCATTTCTGCAATATCCTAACAATATATTTAGCTGTCTCTGCACACTATAAATCTTTTCTCACTTGAGTATCAACAAGTGAGCTTTTAAATGGATGCTGACAAGCTAATTAACAGTGAAAACAAAAGTGTAATATGTCACTGAAAAGTGTGTGCATTTCCAGGCTTCCAAGAAACCTCTCAATAGGAAGTGGGCTCTGGATAGAATGTCCTGCATCAATGGTTTCATTAATTCTAATTCACTTGAATCCATAGTCATTCTGCCAATATATTGCAGACGGGAATTGTTCACAGCACTCTAGACATTTCGGTAGTATAATTCGGAAACGTTTTATATCTTATAAAAAGCCAACTTTACTCAAAAAAATTACCAGACGCTATACCACATTCATTTGTGTGTTTTTTCTTTTACACATTTTCTTCTAGGTTTAAATTTTTACTTTTTTTGGTGTAAGAAGGCCTCCTGTTACTTGGTAAATCCGCTGGATGCTGCTATGTGTCGGAATAAGACCCTTTCACACCTAAAGTCATTAAGAGTTTACGCCAGATCATAAGATCCTAAGGAAGAAATTCAATTCTCCCCAAATTAGCGCTGTGAAAACTCTATTACCGTTATTACGGTAAAACCAACCCAGCTTTCTACTTACGACTCAGGGAGCTGCGAGCAAAAAGCTGGGATTAAAATTGCCGTAATAACGGTAATGGTGTGCAGGCCAAAGGTTGTGCCGCTGGCAAAGGTTGTGAGTTCCAATTCCTCTGCTCACAAATTCATATTTTTTTCGTTCACATTTGAAAACTCAATCACCTTCTTCCAGCGAATCATTGGTAATCATCAGTGATGGCACGCTTGACTGACTGCTTTCAGCTGTTGGGCTTTGAGCATCACTGCAGCTTGATGATAACGCAGTGGGACTTGCCAGGGAAGAGTTGCCGAACACCACTTTACATTGGTCTTAAAATTGACATTCCATGTGGGCAGCACCACTCTTTCTCCAGTTGTGCTCATGCACTTTGGACTATTGTTTGTGAAGTGACTTAATTTTATTTACCACCTGTTGCTGGCTGCGCTTTATCCCACGCTGTGTTAGTATTTTAGATATGTTATTGTAAACTGTTGCATCCTTTACAGTTCCTATGATCTGTTTTTTGATCTCCTCTCCTCTAATGGCCAACAGCTCTCGCACCTCGTCATCTAGCCAGTGTGTCATGTTTGCTCCTTTCTCTCTTCTCTGCAGCATTGAAATGTTATCCTCCAGCGTTCCAGACACCCAATCAACACCCAATGTGAGACGCGAGTTAAAAAAAAACATGTTGCAGTTATGACACTGCAGGTGACGCGGGAATAACCCTTCAAAAGTCCTGGGTCATCAGGCCCAGGATTTTGCACTGACCCCCCCCCACCCCCCTTCACACTGAGCCTAGACCTGGGACCTCGGAGCTTGCCCCAGCAAAAACCGAGGTTTTTTAGGCAGTGTGAATGGGGTATTAATCACTTTTTTTTTAATTCAAGCGCATCCAAAGAATGTTGTGGAAAATAGTTTTCCATGAGGGAAAATATAAATTTGTAGGAAATTGTGCTCTTGACTAGTATAAAAATTATGTGATTTTACCAGGACTGTAGAAGTATACATAAATTATATAAGCACTATGGTAAAACCAGGTTGTTAAATGTGGTAAAAGAAAACCTATCCATGTGTAGGCAGCACAGTCTCAGAAAGAATGTGTATTTGGCTGTCGTGGGGGAGATTCAGTTGCCGGTGATGTGGAGCGTGGACATCACCGCTTTATCCGCTGCGCAAATTGATGTCTGTAGTGGTAGGAATCTCCACTCATTTTTCTGCGCACCTCTATTGGGTGCGATAAAAAAATGACCGGAAATTCCTGTGAAAACTCAGATGTCTTCATGGACATTCCGAAGACACCTCTTGCCGAATTGAATCTTCCCCCCCCCCCCCCCCCCCCCGTGTGTTCTAAGTGGACTTACAGTCCTCTATGCTATCACTGAATAAAACCACAGTCCATATACAATAAATTAATATCTCTAAAACGTAATTTATTTCCTGGGTTTTGTATGGCAAATTTAGATTGTTTTGCTGTTCGTGTTTGATTTTCAAGAAGAGAGAGTCGGGAATGCTTTTAGATTAGTGGTGGCTGTTTTGAATTTTGTAATGAAATAATAAACCCAAACCTGCATGTTGTTTGGCAGAAATTGGTACTTTAATACCAGTACTTTTTCTACTAGACTGGTTTTGGATTTTACCACACTGTCACTTTAGCTAATAGAAGATTGTGCTTTGTGATTGGGAAGCTGTGACCCGTGATGACATGACTGTTGAGGTCTGGGTTACAATTTTTTAGCACTCACATGAGGCAAAGTTCTGACCTATACAAGAAATTTCAAAAATATGTCATGGGGAAAACCAACCCTGACAAGTTTAGGATTCAGTGTTTGTCAGAATAACTGTGACCAAAGCCAAGCTTGTTTATGGATTTGTTTTTCACAAAACAAAGGCCAGTTGAACTGCTCTTTTGCATTAAAAGCTGTAATGGGTTTGAAATGGATCTCTGCATACCTGGATCATGCATTACTGTCTAATGATTCCAAGGCACGGAGTCGCCATAAAAATGAGGACCCAGCTAGACTAAATTGAACCCTAAATGAAAAATCGGATTAAAACATTATGAGGACATAATGTGAAAACTATTTCAAACGATAAGTGGTATTACCCATAGTGGATAATTAGATTTTAACTTTTATTTCTAGAGTAGCTTAGAAAATTCAGTGTGTAGAATGAAATACAATCGAATTAGGTGAGTGAAACTAGTTGTGGTAGCCGCTGGGTTATACTCTTGATGTGAGTGAGTTCTCTGTACAGCGCTGCGGAATTAGTGGAGCTATATAAATAAATGATGATGATACTCCTGAAATCAAAATTTGTTTTAAGGGAGTATTGGCTGCAAGATAACACAGTGGGGCATATTCAATTAGGTTTCCGGTCCACGGCAACGCGCGTTACCATGGAATCTGCGCAGTATTGACGGTAATACGGTACCGCAATAACACAAATCTTCCTACGCAATCCTATGGGGTGTGCATGAAAATCCACGTTATCGCGGTACTGTGGATTTACTTAGCGGCGCGTTCTCACGGACCGGAAACCTAATTGAATATGCCCCAGTGTGTCTCCTGGACAGTCTGTGACGCATTGCGTTGGAGTTTTTACTAAAATCTCTACTTATTTTTCCTCACGTCCCATAGAGATGGAAAATGAGCGTAGATTTCTGTATTGTATTGGCCCACAATGTTCTCATCGAGGCGTTGTCCAGCGGCACCACACAGTCAGCTTAATTCCCCACTTATAGACTGATTTCCTGGTGATGTGAGAAAGGAGGTTCCCAATGATAAG
Organism: Mixophyes fleayi; assembly: GCF_038048845.1. Classification (NCBI taxonomy): domain Eukaryota; kingdom Metazoa; phylum Chordata; class Amphibia; order Anura; family Limnodynastidae; genus Mixophyes; species Mixophyes fleayi. The sequence goes on along the minus strand of NC_134406.1, from coordinate 141,305,914 downwards.
TTCAGCAACAGAAAAATATCGGAGGTTCAAATGAGAACAGGTGATCATAGATTTAGAGAAGGACGTATGTATGTTGAGAATATTTTGTATTCCAGTTTACAGTTGGAGACTTGAGAAGGAACATACAGACATTTCACATTTCTGAAGCTCTTTTAAATAGTAGGATTTTGTATTGTAGTCTCTGACTGGAGCTGCCAATATGGAGACTGACAGAGAGTAGTCATATATATTAAGCCAGGGTATATTATTCAAAATAAATTTCAGTCTCTTCATAAGAAGACCATAGCAGAGGGTGTTAATGTAGTCATAATGGGATATGTTAAGAGTATAAACAAGTATTAGAGTGGTCTCGCGTATGTCTAATATTCAAATAGTGATTTTTCTAGATCAAAGGCAGACATTTGTGAGTGCTTAAATCTGAACACGGGGAAAATACCTTACACAACCACTTATCACAGCGAACTTGTGGTATATAATCTACTGTTATGTAGGACATTGATGAAAAAAAGGTGAAGGGGTGATTGCCATGTTGTGCTTTAAGCAGCAAGAGAACGTGAGCAGACAGCTGCAAGATAGTTTGTAGCACAGCAAAGGTTTGGGCGCTCTGGAGAGAATGGGAATGTTTAAGATCCAAAGGAGTCGATCAGCTAGAATAAAATATGAAAAGTCTAACAGCAGGACCTTGATATATTTGTCAAAGTCGTATAACTGGATGAACGAAAGTATATTGGTTAATATTGTTTTATTGGTCGATTGCACTTGCTACACGTAGCATACGTCGATCGCAAGGTAAAATACGCACGTACACACTCGCATTACAACATTTAGTTATTTATATAATTCATATTCATATTGGTTCCGTTACACTGTAATTTATGAGCAGATAGTATTTGGTTTATTAGTTTATATAATATGATTTATATGTGCATTTCAGTGATATTTAAGGTTCAGGTTATAGGAAAGGTGTCATGTCTAGTATCGTATTAAACCCCTATTCATCAGCAGCTGTCCGGTTCCATCGCCGTAGAGATTGCATATTGCATACTCTAGTTATTGATGTTAGGGAATAAATAGCCAGATTGATATCGGAATGTGAAATGCTAATGAACTCATTGTAATTGGAGCACATCCCCTGGAGAGATGACCCCCACCTTTGGATTCCTTAGTCTGAACTAGCCTATGACCTGTTTACCCTGGACCTACCCAAAGGCTGGACCTATAGAAGCAAGACACGTGTTTTCTATTGTTCACTCTGTAACACTAAATGTATATATGATCATAGCTGCTCTCCCAGTGTTCAGTCTACTCTGAGCACAGTTATCTAAACAGATATACTGTCTACTGGGACCTGTGGAAGTGCAGCAAAGCGCATGCAATGCGAGCGCGGTATGTATGTATGTATCTTTTGGTATTGGCTGTACTGTATTATAATATAATCATGTATTGAACTGTTAAACTTTGCATCTGCTAAAATAAATCACTTTGTGCGTTAGAAACACAATACAATCGCTTGGGCAATGCTTATTTGAAAACGATAGAATTACTTTAATATATTCCAGTTCTGTAATGTGATCAGGGTAAAACCGGATTGCAGTGGGTCTAATGGTGAGTAAGCGCAGAGATGAGAGAATGCTATATGTAAAGAAGAAGAAGAAGAAGAAAAATAGAGGCTGGGAGACTGATAAAGTGTTGATGAAAATGTGGAGAGTGGGTTTGTTTTTTTTAACTTTCATATATGTTTTTAGAGTACAGAAGTCTTCTGCACTAAAAAGATATACATAGATGAGATTTTAAAGTTGGAACAAATATAGATGAGAGAGGAGAAATGAGATTTTAAGAATATAAGAAGGAATCACTGCACTTTTCTCCCACTTTTTTTACCAGTTATGTAGATGACAAATTCACAGGGGAGGAGTGTTGATAACACTACTCTGGAAACCATTGAAGAGCATCGCTTGAACCATGGAGACCTCTGGAGTCTGCTGGATCACAAGTTTGCCTCAACACAGATCGAATTTTGTATTTTTTTTTTGTAGCTTGAAGTCCATCCACAACTTTGTTTATTCTTTGATTGGAAATCAACTTTAAAGTCGGCAAAGCCCAGTATTCATTCTAAGGTTAAAGGGTTTGCAATGGGACGGTGGGAGGGGGTTTGGAATTTGGTGTTAAAATGCTGTTAAAGATTGTGGTGCTGACAGAGAAGTAGTAGTATTTTTATTTTCACCTTTTGTGTTGTGGACGGAAATTACACATTAAAGAAACCCAGCTTTTTTGTTTTAACAGCAAGTTTTTACCTTTCTGATATGAAGCTGTGAGGGAAACTTATGTATGTGCCATCGCCCAGTGTCTCACTTCAAACGTTACTATGGTAATAGTGCGCATTATTACTGTTATTATGTTAATTGTTAGCACTGATTTTTTAAATCCGGGTTAAAATTACCGTATGAACGGTAATTGTGTGCAGGTTGCATTACTTTTGAGTAACACAGCCAATTGAATTCCCCCTCATGTGTTTTTTACAGGTAACCAGAGTTATTTATGTTAAAGAAATACATCTTTCTCCCAGGGCCCTAAATAGGGCTGTGCGATAGGGACGACCACCCAGTGCGCAACGCTGAAGGGGGTGCAGTTTAGGAACGTTTTATGTTCATTTGGTTAAAATTGAGGGCTAGGGGGGCAGCATTTGTCTTTCTCATCCCAGGCACTAGAATTCTAAGTTACGTCTCTGATTTCTCCTTCATCCTATCTGGAAGTAATGATAGAAAAAGGTATTTAGCCCTCCTAGAAGGCCATGGACCAACTGAAAATGATTTGGAGAGGAGATAAACCTGTGCAGCAATGTCCTGTCTGAATTACAGCCTTGGCTGCTTCATTTGCATTTCCCTCTTGGGAACATACCAACTGCTGCTGATAAGTGGGAAGATTTCTATATCTTTTCTCTCCCCTGGACTGCTCCTTTCTTCCTTGACAGTCTTATAATGCTGACCAAAGGCAGGCTTCTATCTAATAAGCAAGTACAATGTGAGATAGAAAGGCAAAGGAAAAAGATACTTCTGCTAACACTAGCAGGCAGGAGGGAGTCCGACAGCAGTCAACCTGTGTTTGGTTTGACTGTAAAGGTTCCTCTGTGCTCAGAAATGGATTGGTGCCTACAGAAGAAACCAACATGCTGATGAAGGCAGGAGGAGCTCCCTATTAACTCCTCCCTGTCCTTTTACCTTGCCTAGATTTCTTTAATTCTTTAATACCCCCAGTAGTAGTATACTTTCTCTCTCCCCCTAATCGTGTCTTGTGCTGTAGATCCGATCCTCTCCCTAACCCTCTTGAGAAGGGGACTTGGAACATTCCCAAGATGGCACCTGCAAACACGCTGAGTGCTGGCGCTCTATGCCCTACAGAGCAGCGCCGGACCTCAGAAATGATGTGACTGGGAGCCTTTGTGCAGTCCATCAGCAAATGCTGGATTCCGGCGCTCTATGCTCGACAGAGCAGCGCCGGTCCTCAGAACAATATGACAGCGGGTTTTACCTGACAGCATCTATAGGGGAGAGAAAAATGCAGTCAGTGAGAGCCTCTGCTGTTCTCACTGTGACTGCTACTACTCAGTTGAAAACTGTGAGTAGTGTGCTTGTTCCAGTACTGCTATTAAAAACAACTAAAACTATCAGCAAACAAAAAGCCTATCTTTGCAAGACGAGTACACCAGAGGTCCTACTCCTCTGGCACTCAAAACACAAAGGTTTGCAGGGGGTTGCAGAGGGGATATAGCCTGTCGGTAGGGAGTTAAATTAGTTAACTATTTGAGTGCCTACTCTGTTCCCTCATACAACCCCATGTCCCCCAGATGGAATCAGAGAAAAGGATTTATCGTAAGTATAAAGATCCTCCTTTTTTTTTTTTTGTTTTTTTTTAAGAGAGGATTTTGCCTTTAGTGTAACTTTTAAAATTCAGGTGCAAATAAAATATAGCACCTCTCCTGAGAACTATGAATGTCTGCTCAATGGATTGTTTTGGTTTCAGTAGATTGTATAAAATGCCAACTCTGTTTAACTTGTGTGCTTCTTGATGATGTGTGAGTAGTCTTGTGCATTGTACGTTTCTTCCTTCAGACTTGGTGAGAATGGAAAATGTTGTCATTAAAGTCCTGTTAGGAAGCACTTTAATTTTTTATGTCCTCTTTAGTATACCATAAAGGCATCATGTTCTCTCCTCTGTGCTCATCCATCAATTTAATTAAGATGTGCAGTGTATCAGATTTTTTTTCTTTTAACATTTGTGCTTCTATGCCCCTTGTAAATTTAACCTGCTCAGGTGGCTTGAATTCCTTTGTAAATTTTACGCAGTTGCTTCCAGTTGCACAACTTCTCTTTTATTTATATAAAATTATCTGATTGGGGAGAACTTTAAAAGATATTCTCTTCATAAACACAAACTAGATCATGCGAATTATGGTGTAAAACTTTAGGGTGAAGAAACTGCCCTTGACAGATTGAATAATAAGGTTCGTCTACATGGGTCTCTACTAGGAATTGGAATTAATTTGTACATTACACCTCTTATTCTGCTGAATTGTTGGTTTTACCTAAAAGCTAGCATTTTAATCAGAGCTTGACATGTCTATGGGGGGGCTTGAGAAAATATTTTCTTTACAGATTTTCATCACTTTCCATTGTCATTTCTGCATATTTTGTAAATAAAGAACATGATTTATAAAGGGAAGACAAACTCCAAACAGCATAAATAGTATGAAGCAGAGTTGTTTTTTAAGGTGGTTGGGAGCAAAGCAAATAGAGAAAATATTTTATTGTATATGAAATTATTCTTATTGTAAATATTCCGTTCGAATAAAAAAAGAGAAAAGTTAGCTTGTGAAACAAGTCTTGCATTTAAGAACTGGACAACAATAACCAGTTTTTAATAATTACCACCCATCTTTATTTTATCTACTGTGATGGTTTCATTCCTCCTAACTGTTCTGTTTTAAACAGGACCATAATTATCTAAGGAGACCTTCCAGCTGTCCCGACAGTTGGCATGTTTGTGCCAACTCATGAGAAGTAAGACTGTGGTGGCTGTGTGCCATACGCATTTGCCACTGATGGCGTGGCTATGCAAGGGTGTTGGTTGGAGGGTACCTTAAGCTTCCCCGGAGTAGGCATGGTAACAATGGAGGGTTTAGTTGTCCTTTTAAATAGTACCACTCTTTCAGAAGCACACATCATGTTTCAGAAGCTCAAAAGGAGGATGTGTACACAGGACATTTGTCTGCATCACAGAAATGTATAAACAACCATGTGTATGTATATGCCCCCTTTCGCAAGTAGGATACTTTTAACCCATTACCAGGGGCATCAAGAAGTGGTGGGGCAAAAATTTTTTATACCTAGCAACTACTAGATAATTTTTCAAATACTCTATAACATGTTATTTCTTTGCTAGTCAGCTGCAATTTTTTACAGACGAAGCATCTTTCCATGTTAGATTAGCAATTAAACTCTGCTGTACATTTGTAGTAGTATCTGCAGTTATTCCATTCACCCTTTTAAATTCCCTAAATATATTGCTCTTGTGGAAGTTTATCCTTGTTATTCGTTTATAGCAATCTAATCATATTCAGCACTTCCTATCACCATTAAATTTGTAGCACTTTGTTAATCTAGTGTATCATATCCATTTATTGTTAAATAAAAAAAAAAACACACCCATGAATCATACTACCCAACTGATTCAGTAAGTAGTCGCTTTTATACGTTTATCTTACCGATTATTTTAGTGCTCTCTGGGCTAGTGCAGGCATTGGATAAAAAAAATATTGATATTAAAATCTTCCTATTGTTTTCATCTTTGGGACATCAATTTTGTGTGGTTTTTATTGCCATTTTAAAATGATTTTTTAATAGATATGTTACTGTATTGTTATATGTCACTGGAAGAGAGATGGCACACTAAATGATATAACTTGTAATCAGTCTTAGTACAGTAAACATATTGTGATGGTTAAACTTCACTTTTACTACAGCAGACAAAATAAAGATGGTTCACGTTGTCTGGTTTACACAGAAAGTGGCCACATGTCTGTAACAAGCAGGGCCCTTCTCCTTCTTTCTCACCACACCCTCATTTGTAAAATGATTATATACCCAACATTTGCTTCCCATTTCCAGTTCCATCGAACACCTGCCGTAGTTTACTTACCTCTCTGCATCATCTTGCTGTCTCCTTTCGGCTCCTAGGAAGCTATGAGACATCAGGGGGTAAATGTATCAAAGTCCGGTTTTTTTCATCTCGCGTGAGATCGGCGTCTTTGCAGCTAAAATTTAAAGGGGCGCTGGCTTGTAAAGGCAAGTTTGCCTTTACAAGCCATCGCCCCTTTAAATTTTAGCTGCAAAGACGCCAATCTTTGATACATTTACCCCCAGATCTTAGAATTCAGGACAGCCAAGATAACTGACAACTGCTCAAGACAGAACAATATTTGTTTTAAAAACCTTCCAAACCTTCCAAAGTTGGTTATAAAGCTGGAATTAGCATTGCTGGACATTGATCACACACTGGATCTCGCAGATCCTGGGTTTTGCTGGATATGGCTTTTGTGATATATTGTCTGTTTTCTTTGTTATTAAACAAAAGAAATTATCCAGGCTAAGACTGACAACATAAAGCCTTATCCTCAGTGATCTAGGCTTGGTGTTGGCAACTGAGAATCCATTGCAGCAATATTAAACAAATGGGGCATGAGTTATAGATGATTGTTTTTATTTAAGTTCTTGGTATTCCAGAATGTATACTCCATTTCTTTTTCCTGCCATCCTAGTGGCCAGTAGATTTATTGAAGTGTAGGCCTCCCGGGTCTACTACCAGGTTCATCTGGTAATGCCCCAGCTTGCTTGTCTCTTGAGATCTGACTGGGTTATATCCAGAAGCACGAATGAAGCTCTTGCTAGTGGGGCAGGTCCATCATCCAACAGTATGAACTGTTAAGTGTCTTGTTGTATACTCATATGACAAAATTAATTTCATACAAGATGTTTTTATACTTATACTGGAAAAGGCTGAGTGCCTAAACTATACAGTTATATTTCCAATCGGCCAGAAAACCTGGGATGTATAGTAGCAGCAGCTTACCTGGTAGGTAACAGGGTTTGTAACCACGAGATGAGACCATAATATTACCTTTTGTATGTGATACATTTACCCCCTGGGGAAATTTCAATGCTGGTTAGAGGGGCTTCTCTTTGTAAACTAATACTCATGATTCATATGTAAAAATGGAAGATAAGCTGAATTGTTGCAGTATAGACACGATTTGGAAGCCCTAGACAAATTTCTTACTAGAACTGCACATAAACTGATTCCATATGAAAAACAAAACCCACATATCACTACAGAGGTCCTGCTGAAAGGTTATGTGAACACTGGAGTAATGCATCAGAGGTCCAGATTACAGCAGTGCTTAAACAAAAATGATCTGCATGGATGATTTGTCATAAGGGAGCCATTCCTACGATCTCCTTACAAAAGTGAACATTAACTCTGCAAAACGGTACTTTGATAAGCCATATACTTTTTGGGTGGATCTGTTATAATTTGCTGTTGTGTTTCAGCCATACGCATGGGAAATGTTGTTCAGTTGAAAGGAAGAATGGATCTAATTAAATATTAGAAAATCCTAAAAGCTAATGTCACAAAATAGGTTGGCTATTTCTGCAAGACATACCTCAAAATCAAGAAGTATTTGCTAGAAATATGATTATTATTATTATTATTATTATTATTATTATTATTATTATTAATATTTATTTATAAGGCGCCACAAGGCATCCGCAGTGCCGTACAGAGACAAACAAAATTACAATACAATGGGAGACAGCACAGTACAGTAAACACAGCAACTCGGTAAGCTCAATGCACAGCTAGAGAGGGCGGGGAAGGGGGAGGGAGGATCCGCAAATGACTGGGCCCAAGAAGGAGGGCGCGGAAGACAGGGAGACCCCCCAGGGGGGAGGAGTGAGCGAGAATGGGCGTGGGGTGGAGGACCCTCGAGAAGGAGGGCTAAGTAGCTGGAGAGCAGAGTTAGAAGTGGTGGAAACAGGAGGAGAGATGGCCCTGCTCAGAGGAGCGTACAATCTAAGGGGTAATGATTCTGGAATGGCTTTCACAGTTCCTAGACTTACCTCCTAGTTTAATAAACTGGTACAAATTGCAGTGGCGGTACTTGTGATATTTGCTGCATTCTTAATAATCTGACAATCTGTTATTGTTTTTCATACCAAAGTGTGGTCAACGGCAATTTAAGTCCTGCTTTGTTTATAGCTAATAGAATCTGTATTTTTTTAGTCGCTTAAAGTTCATAATGTTTCAACTGCATATTGGTGGAAGAAAATCTGTTAAATGTACGTTGTGAAAATCTGTTCATGGTGCTATATATTCAACAGCGTATCTAGATTTTAGGTATTGTGTGTTATTTTTCTGGTGAACAGCACTGAACTAAATACACTGTAATGCTGCAGCCGTTGACTGAACTGAAGATGCTTATGCGATGAGATTATAATTGACATAAACAGACCACATCAGAGAGCCTGATTATGTCCACAGTCCATATTTACAATGTATTGGGGTTATGGAATAGTGGATTTTTTTCCTTTCAGGCTATGACTCATTTACTGCAGATTGGTTTTATGATAAGCACTGATCATGCTGTACTGTTGATGCTATTGCTGGTTCACTGTATTTTAGTACAATGTTTGCTGGATATTCTAACTTCTGATAAATTTCATATCTATACATTTTATATGAATACAATAATACTACAACTGAGTTTGCAAGAGATTTTTCACAATGCAGGGCTATGACGCAAACCTTTCTCTATAAACAGTGCACCAAAGACTGCTGGGTAATTTGATGACTAAAGCTACAATTTTTAACTTTATTTCCCTGCCAAAAATCGACAGTGATTTGTCATTATTGTATAGCTGGTCTCAACTGCCAAGCAAACTGCACCGAATGAAAGCGTTTTAAAAAAAAATAAAAAAAAAATCCATTGTACTTGACTAGAAATAAATTCAGTCTCATTTGGCATGACATTTTTACACTGATATGTGTGGTATGAGCAGGAAAGGAAGCAAGCTAATGAAAGGAAACCAAAGTAAGAGTTAAACAATAAATAGTCCAGGAACTTTATTATAGGGTGGAAACCATGTACCCATTCTCATGGCTCAGAAAATGGTAACCGTTATTTTATATTTGTCTTATATAAAACAGGACAAACATTTGTTAAACATTCTTTGTTTTTAAAATACATTTTAATTAATACTTTTACATTTCAAATGATTAAGTGCCACAGATGTAAAATATACCACTCCCACACATAGGTGTTTTGGCGATTTCTCTATCACATGCCATTTGTTTCATTGCTGGTCCTAAATTGTGGCAGTTGGTAACTGATTCCTAATTAGTTAGTATTGGTACCATCTTATACCAGCCCATTTCGACCACTTTGTTAGGTATCAGCTGGTTATAATTAGAGCTTCTATACTAGTTGCTAAGATAACACTAAATATCTAAACACCTAAAACATGCTGACTTTTATCTAGAATTGTGTCTGACACATGGAGAACATATTGTTTCCTTCCTGAATAATAGACAGTAAAGTATAAGAAATGTGTCTCTTTGAGCCCCAACCACTGGTGCCCACTTATTAAAGGTCCCAAATATATCAAGGTTAAACATTCACTTGCAATAAGTCCTATTCTGTTGAAGAAAATAAAAATGCAACTCCCCCAAAGTTGGCTTTTAGTGCATTGATATTGATTGGCCATTCGCGTCCTTATCCTAGGCAAAATGAGCTGTACAACAATGGCTTATTACCATGTCATTTACGTCCGCTTTCCTTTTTTTTTTCTTTTAATACAATGATTCATTCACAGTTGCATTAATAGAGATGGTAAATAATTACTTTGTGCCTTCTGTGGGCAAGTTATCATTTAATTGATCTCCTGCTATGTGTCTTGTCAAGTTGTTTAGCTTCTAAGTATAGAAGCTGCATTGTATAAAACTTTTTAAAATGATTTCTGATGACTGTCATTCAAGTCCACGATTGCATAGCTAAAGAACATTTTGTAACTTTAAAATTCCCCCTCTCCCCCCAATAAGTTACATAATGGAATTAACCTTTCCAATTAAAAGTGAGAATTAATTTTGTAATCTTATTTTTCACAGTTTGAAAAATATTTTCAATGTTTTAACATGGTAACAAGAATAATAGAAATGGATGCTTGTAGCTGTTATCCAGTCAGTGCAAAGTGTGCACACTAACCTCTGTTGTACTGGAAGAGTTTATGGTTGTAATGCAGCTTTATTTTCCTAAGTGCCTCCTCTAGCTGGCTATCTGGCTGCTACTACATGTAGCTGTTTTTTTTCAGGGCTCCTCCTTTTCTCTGACTGTTTCTGGGCTTTCAGTTCCACTAATAAAAATAAATAAATTTATAAGCAGATTGATTCAAAACATTTAAAAAAAAGTTAAACATTGCAAAATGCTTTTTAAAGGCATTTTTCTGCTATTACTATCTTGAGATGGTGATAACAGAACAATTATTGTGACCGTACATGTAGCGCCACAATACTAAATGAATATAAGCTAAAGTAAAGAAAACCAAAATTATTTATGCAGATAATCAATTACATTAGACTTCTAGAATCCCTATAGACAAGCTACTGGTGAAACATTCAAAATACATGTTTATTTCAACCTCTTTTTCATTACATTCCATTTGGCTAATTGATTTACTTAATGATGCTTTTCAAACCGTTTTGCATTGTTATGTTTTATAATGAGTTGCAGCAATAATCTTAATGACCTTCAGCGCAAGACACTACATTTTTACCCTTTCATTACAAAGGATATAGGGGTTAATGATGATTTATTTTTTTCTCCGTTTCAGCATTTTAAGCCACACTTACATTTAATACATTTTAATGGCAACATGCTCGGAATGGTAAAAAGGAGTTTAGTGTTCATATGTGGGAGGTTTTGTGGATTGTTTCCCCTGCTTTATCTATATGCGGAGGAATCCTCATCACAATGACATTTATTTTCAATGACGGCATTGCCTGACCTCCTTGTTTAATACAGTGCTACTTACGTGGAAGTGTTTGCAGCAGCCATGCATCTGACAGCTGTTTCAGAAATTGACTGCAGCAAATCACTGTTTTACAGAAGTATTGACTTTTCTCTTCATTTTTTTTTTAATGGTCGTATGCAGCAAAAAACATCTGAAAGTGGGTGTACGGTATCGTCCAGGCTGACTCCCCACGTCCATACCTCATTTCACTTTTAGAAAAAAAGTCACTTATGCAGGGGATTTGTAATGTAACTTCAAATTCTGTAAATTGTGATGCACAACTCCATGATTACGATTTTTAATATTTGAAGTTAGACTAGCCTTTTCTTTAAGTAGTTTCTATACTTGTTATATTTATAAATTCAATACTGTGCCTATCGGTTATACTGATTGCAATGTTTTATAGTTTTTTGCCTTCACATTTTTCTATGTGAATATGGAACATTGTGATGGTGAATTCCATATTGATACATTTTATAACTCTGTAAATTATATCTTGTGAAAATACTGTTCGGCACATGAGCAAGGTTTTCAGGGAGAGTGGGAGGATCGGTGGTGGGGTTAACTGGCATTGCGGTGCCACATATCCACCATACCCACAATGGTTATGTCCCTACCTCTGAACCTTCACCTGCAGCCCCATCTCCTTCCTGCTTTATTGTCCGATTTGATTATTATAGATTGTGACACTTGTTTATGTTGCAGTAAAATGTTTACCCGCCTGTAATAACATAAGTATCTTTCTTTGATTAAATGTATTGTTTTAACTTGCTGAAATGAAGGGTTGTGTGGCTGTTTTGAAGGTTGGATGGCAGCCCATATAGAAGTTTGTTAGGGTATTAATCACTGTTCTAGAACATTGACTATAAAGAGCAAATAAAGCTTACTTTTTTCATAAATCAAAATCTGTTTATTGCTAGAAGAGTGTTTGAAACGTAATTAAATAGGTCCAACATGCTATCTAACTCATACTTGCCAACTCTCCCGGAAAGTCCGGGAGACTCCCGAAATTCAGGTCGGTCTCCCGGACTCCCGCGAGAGTTGGCATTTCTCCCGCATCTCGCAATTTCTTTGTTTAAATGACGTGATTCACTGAAAATCGGATCATTTTGCCTACTGAAAGGCAAGGCAAGTATGATCTAACTTCTTTTCAGCAATTTGCCAAGTTAGCAGAAAGGTGTTAAATTAGACAGGGAGAGAGACTAACTGACAGCCGTGCGTATTTACCTTGCAGAACTGCATTGCGAGGATTGGTAAATTCATTTTCAATGGTAGGGCCAGTAATGTTACAGCTATTGAGAGGACTACAGTGCCGGCCTTTTTACCTACGTTGAAATGGAATGTCGGCCTAACAATGTATTTTACTTTATTTATAATTCATATCTGAAATTTTCACTTTGGAGTTCAGTTGTCCTTGGTTTATTAGTAGTGTATAAACTTTGCCTTAAGCACCGGACACAGACCAACATACTTTCCATGCCATTTCAAAGCTGTAATGCATGCTGTTCTTGTCACTCTGATCAGGTCAATTACAGACCTAGGCAACAAGAGAATATGCATGGGGCAAAGGCACAACTGTGACCCCTGCTCAAACTGGTATTATTCTAGTGTAATTTCATATGTTTTTAGTAGTTCTTCTAGGACATGCATATTAATTTTTCCACTCCACTGACTTACCAGCCATGAGGGCTGTATAGAATGTGCACAGCAGTGGTAGTGATGGCTGTATATTTGTTTTTGTTTTTTTTTACCAGCTAGTAAGTGAAATATCCACACAACAGATTCTGTTACACAAATATTATATTATTTCTATTCATATAATACAGTTTATAAGTGGTGCCATAGTTTTTCCTTCACGCATACACATGTTCTCTATTGTGCTCACGCTTTCTTTTTTTTCACTTGCATTTTCTCTGTCACACACACACGTTCTTGCTCTTTCTCTCATATACATACTCTTTTTGGATCACATAGCGGGGACTGAGTTGCTGGTCTTCATTTTTCAGGACTATGGCTTATCCACCAAATAAATATCAAACACAGCCGTATGGACAAATGTATAGCTTGACACAATTTTTTTTTCCTGCCAGTCTGTCTGTGTTGGCTACGCTTTGGTTCCCTCTCGTTACTACATAAATGCTAATTTTACTGCAGCCTTGCTTAGTGTATGATGTAACTGTTCTACATGTTCTAAGTGTTCTTTAATGAGTTGCAGCAGTTTATAATTGAAGCACATCAGCCACTTGCTGCAGTATCTGATATGGATAGCTAATGGAATACTAATAATGCTAATATTCCATTAATTGGAGCCATCCTCTTGGCTAAAAAGTAGCACAAAAATTGTGTTTTTTTTTTTGTTTTGTATTTTGTTTAAAAAAAAAAAGACTTTTTTTTTTTTTTTTTTTTTTTGGCGCTGATCTGCATAAATGTAACTACCTATTGAAAAAAATTAAATTAAGTAGGAAACTATATTTTATTTGAAATGTTTTATTTTGAAAGGCATTTTTTTTAATCAGAAGTTAAATTACATGCTAATTTCTCAACAGATTTGGTACCAAAAAGTACTAAAGTACAATGTGTGGTGTTGCAGTTATCGAGCAGTGTCTAATTCTTCCTGTTAAACATGGTCACTCTGAGGCAGACTCTGCTCATCAGTTTTAGATTAAGATTTAGATTTTCATTGAATTTGCCCAATATCTTCAGATCATACAAATCAATTTGTATCCAAATTAATCTGTACATTCTAAAATCTTTAGCCATAGACTTAATATTGCTCCAAATTATTATTATAAATTCGTTTACTTGTTTTGTTATATGGTAAATGCCTCAGACTAACCGCCCTTCAGTTGGACATCTCCTGTTCATTGGTTCAGCAAAGCATCAGAGGAACTTTAATGAGACTCTCCTCATTCCAGTATGCAGGTACGACTAAGAAATGCAGACTAGTACTTGCCGCACACATGGCTATTTTTTTTTTTTTTTTGGAAGAAAAAACTTTTTATTAATATTTCATACCATAAATAGGGGTTACAGAAGAAGCAGGGGTAGGGTGGGGGTGACAGGGATAGCATAATCCTCTGCAAAGAGTACAATGAATACTAAGAACACGATACTGACAATATTCAGATACATGATCTTAGTCTAGGTACACACTGGAGGATTTTTGTCTAATAATCGGGCAAATCGGTCAACATACGACCGTTCGGTCGGAAGTCTGGTTAGTGTGTATAGTGACACAACGTTCTAAAGTTGTTTCAAAGTGTCAATTGTCGGCTCATTTGGTTGGTCATGCTGTTTTTAATAGGAATAATAAAGGAATAATTCATTTGTTCATCTGAATAAGAAATGTTTCGTTTCAGAGTCACAGAAGCTGATGAAATTCGTTAGGACATGTAGATGGCTATAACAAGGCGCTTTTTTATCAGTGACAATGTTACAAGAATGAATATTGTGCTGTCATTCTCTGAAGACTAGAGGACAAGATTAAAAACTCAGATCTGACGCTAAATTGTGTCGGTGTGTATACATGAATCGCCAGACTGATCGGACCTTCAGTCATAGGTACAATCTTTTGAGATAACACGTCGGTCGGAAAATGCTTCAGTGTGTACCTAGCCTAAGACAGTGAAACTATTTGCCCCTTCTGTCCTGAAAATTATCATGATTGTGACCTTGAGAATAAAGAGGGGAGGGGAGATCAGGCTTTTTAAATACAAAGCAACCACTACTTGTGGCAATTAGTATGTACCTAATTGCCTTCTGTGGGCTAGATTTACACTACAAAATGATAGCTAGAATCTGATTGGTTGCTATAGGCAACATCTCCGCTTTTTCTGACCCGCAGTTTAGTAAATATACCCCAGTCTCTGTTTTGGTGTGCCTGCTATGGGTAGTAGTAATGGGGAATATGAAGGGGAAGCAGGCATGCATATGTTTGCAATCTTAAATATGAGCAGGTGAACCTCCCATCTTGGAGGTGGCTTCTGGCATGATAGATACCATGTTAATATACACAAAAAAATGCTAAAGCATATTTATCACATGCATGTGGAGGATGATGCTATGGTCACTCTGATCTGCGTCTCCTCCTTCTGGTTCAGGATCTCATTATCTGATTTCATAATGTGTTTTGTCAATGGTGTTTCACCATCCTCAAATATCTGCAGATAAAAATGCTGTCTGACTTTTTTTTTTTTTTTTTTTCTATTTTATTTTTTTTTAAAGGTACATACCATTATCTAGGACCTTCAAAGTTAAAACCTAATTTTTTCACAGTTGTTTTTTTTTTTTTATTAGGTATATAATTTGCTAAGTTCTTATGATGACTAATTGATAATATTATTTGTATATCTGCTAATATATACATATATTGTTTGCTTGTCTTGCAAGTCACTTTGGCTGTTATTAAATATCAACATGCATTTTATTTTCATAAGGAATGTAGATTTAGCTGCAAGATGCTTTCTCATGGCTTCCTGCTCCTTATGTTCCAATATTGTTTTTCTTCTTTGTACCAACTGGAGCCATCTGCTCTATAATGCAATAAATATTTTCCAAGCGGCAGGCCTGTTGCTGGGTTTCATTGTTGACAGTGATTGTACATTAACCTGAATCTGACAAGTATTTGCGTAGAGGACAAAGGAAGTCCTCCTGATGACTGTTATGGTAACTTGTTGCTTGAAGAATGCAATGTGATTGACATATGTCACTAACTATAGCAGAAGTGATGGAAAAAGCCTTTATTTGCTTGATACATAACATTAAATATCGGAATTCCTAAGAAGACATAGATTGCCTAAGACATGTTTTGCTGTCTCCAATTTAGTAAAGAATCGATTGGCTTAAACTAGTAGACCAGCAATGTTATCGTTTTCTGTAATTAAAATTTCACAATCAATGCTTGTTTTAATCTTTCTAATGGTGGCTGTCTGAACTTTAATAATGAATGTATTTGATAGTGCAAAACCAACATTAATCTAGCAAAATGTAGTTTAAAAATTAAATAAAATAAACTTACCCCCCTCCCTGTTTAATCTGTCAACAATTAGTAAGCTTAAGAGCATCCCAGAGAAGATATAAAATCCTTAAAAGACCTGACCTTGACTTTAGCTGGGTACACACCTATGCAATTATTATGCAGATCACACGATTCGCAACAGTTTTTGTCAGATATCGCAGTAATGTGTACAGTAGAGATGAGCGGGCTCGGATTCCGCTAATCCGAGCCCACCCGAACAGTGCGGATCCGAACGGGATCCGAGCACTGTTCGGATATTTCCGGCGGGCAAAAAATGAAAACGAGGCTCTGTCGTCCAAGTCTCTCGTCGAATCTCGCGAGGGGTGGGAGGGGAGGGCCCAGAACAATTCCATCTTGTACCTCTTTTTTTGGCATTATGTGCTCAAGCTACCTCGGTGCAACCTTTTGGCCTAAAAACAATATTGTGAGGTGTTCAGAATAGACTGGAAATTAGTGGAAATGATTGTTATTGGATGTTATTGAGGTTAATAATAGCGTAGGAGTGAAAAAAACCCCCCACAAAACTGGTTTTTAGCACTTTTTATGTTTTTTTCAAAATAAATCCGAATCCAAAACCTTAAATCCGAACCAAAGCCTTTCGTCAGGTGTTTTGCGAAACAAATCCGAACCCAAAACCTCAAGCGAATCCGAATCCAAAACACGAGACACCAAAAGTTGCCTGTGCACATCCCTAGTGTACAGTCATGTTTTATTGTATCAAAACTCATGGCATCTGTTGGTTTGGTTTTCTAAACTTCCTAAAGATCGTGATCAGTGATGAAACGATGTTGGGCAAATGGGGAAGTGTGCGTGCACTCATGACCAGCAACTTGGGTAGATATCTGTAGTATGTACAGTCACAATCTTTTCAGCAGATGGCCATGAGAGATGACGATCACAGATCTGGTAAATTGTGTAGGTATATACACATGAATCTGCATGCTCATCTGGTCTTTGAATCATTTGTGAAATAGTTACAGAAATTACATTTGAAGTAAGATTACATAGGTGTGTACCCAGATTTAGCATTTGGAGCTCCTTTAAGTATTGTGTCCACAGAACTGATGACTGTCTTTGAGAAATGTATACCTCTAACATAACACTAAAGTAAACTGCAAATTTGAATATAAATCCTGTATATGTTAAACTCCCTTTCTACAAACTGTGTTAAATAGCCTGAAAAAAAGACTTTCCAATAACCATGGAACATATTTCTACGTTAATTTATACAATCAAAACAAACGTGTTTCATTTTAGAGTGGCCATGTCTCCTTTCTTAAAACTGCATTGGTTACTTTAAATGTAAAAATAAGGATGACTGAATGTGAACCTTTTGATTCATTTTCAGACTTCAGGCTCCCTTTAAATCTGTGCTCTGTCTTTTCTCTACATACAGTTGTGGCGAAAAAATATTGGCACCCTTGCACTTTTTCAAATGACTTATAATTTTCTCTAAACAACTTAAAATGAGCTGTAACCCCCTGTCATTGTATGTATGTGAGCCTGTGGTGCATGGATAGGTAATGCACCTCCTTGCTTAGACTTTCCTCTGCCCTGGTTATCTCTTGGCTGTGAGCACACATGCAGATTTTGCAGCAATGTCTCAAGTTTTGGACACGGGTAATGTTTCCATCAATATAAATCTAAAATATTTATTTATACTGCTTCTCCTCCAGCTCCATACGTGGGTTGCAGATAATAAAGTGTTTATATACATCTTTGTGACTGGATCACTTTTAAAAAATGTGTTTGTGGCTGGATCATGTAGAAATAATTTATTGCAGAAATGTATTTTCAATCGGAGGTGCTGGCACCAATGTATAATTTCAAATGCACTTATCGTTTTACATTGGGATGTGTTTTGAATGGAAGTGTCATTGTTTGGGTTTATAACTTTGCTAGAGGAATTCTGTTTGCTGATAGCAGGAAATGCTAAGTAAGTCTTTATGCTAAGTGACAAACACCTGTTTTGCCTGTATACCCAGCAGGGGGTCGCTGTCTGGCGTGGCTGCATCTCAGATAATGCAAGCATCAAGTTTTAGCACATAAGAGTAGTGTAAATATTGTTAGCTTTGCATTGTATGTAAATCCATGTTTGGGAAACCTATATCGTATCCGGATACTAAAAATAGCTCAGACGCTGCAGCACCATCTCGGATCAGGGGGCTGACTTACCTCATGCGAGGAATTATGTCAGAACTGTATAAAAAGTGAGCTCATTCTTGTTCCATCTGACCTGATCACTGGTACCTTCAATCAGTGTGACTGCAAATAAACATCACTTGCTTCAAAGACCTGCTTGAAAACATCCTCCATGCTGAAAATCCTGCGACCTACAGACTATGCTCAAAATCGAATCCGTTTTTCTGTTGTCTGCGGTTTGGACCCAACTTCTCAGCACCACCTTTCTATTCACTACCCAGCAGCTCTGGCCAGTGTGATGGGCCAGGAGGGGTCCATCCACAGCAACCCTGATCCATAGTAAGCGGTCAGGGGTACCAGTCCAGGTGTACCAGCAAGGGGGTACCCTAGCAGTGAAAGTTACCCAGAAGGATTCCGGTACTGAACGCTGGTAAGTCCAGTGGTGGCAGCATTTGTCCTCTGTGAACTCACCTTAGGACCACTTGCGTTCTGGTTTGACAGGTGTACTGCCCCAGTCAAACTCACAACCTGCCACGCCACTATCCTCAGAGTAGAGGACTGTTCAAACCACCCTTATGTTACTATGCAACCATTCATGGTGTTTCTCATCTACATTACATTAAAGCAGTATTTGGTTTCCACAATTCTTTCTGTGTTAATATTACAGAACCTTTGTTTCTGATTTTATTACTGAGTATCCTTTTAAATCAGAAAATTTAAATAATTTGTCATGACAAATTGACACCCAAGACTTCAGGCATCCATGCATCCTGGATAAAGATTGTTGAATCGAAACGTGTCAGCAGACGTATAGTGCGTGACGTCAGACGCCCAGTGGGGGATCTTGCATGTGGAAACTTCAGCTCTTCTCGGACTGCGTACAACACGGGAGTGTTACCCGGTATTACGCTTGTTTGCTAGATCTGGAGGGTAAGAGTCCACCTGTTTCCCTATGTAGCGGTGCCCAACTTTTTTATATCTATGAGTCAATTGTATGAGGATTTTTATTAATAAAAGTTGTGAAGATTTTACACTATGGAATCTTTTTTCCTCTTATAATTATGGCGGAGTGGAAGTTCATTTTAAGGAGTAAAGATTAATAATGAAGACGGAGAATAACCGCATATGTTTGATGTGATATGCCCTATTTTCATTGGCTTCTAGTAAGTGCAAGCCCATAAGGGGTTAAAATGAATCCTTCATCACATGGTGTTTTTGTGAAGTTTAATACAAATCACGGAGTGTTTTAAGGTTTTTATGGGTGTACATGTGATGTATACTACGGGCTGTACTATGTCTGTTTTTTATTTTCATTTTATGTAAATTCATCTGAAAAGTATGAATGATGGGGATCGTTAAAGAAGAATTCTCATATTCAATCAGGAACTTTTTGAAGGACTAGTGACTTTTAATTTTAAACTACTTATCCTGATATTTGGTATCCTACAGCACTTCTCTTATCTTTGTTGTTTATATTATTATCTAAGTACTCATTGGGAATTGTGTACCATAAGTGGAGAGGCAACTTTGTGGATAGATTGCGCAGATAGACATCTTTGTTTCATTTTTTGGTCTCTACTTAAGCTTGTTTAATTAATGATTTTTATATTGCTGCGATCTCCTACTTGCCATAGGGAAATTAATTTCCACAGTTAATGAAAATTACCTGCTTAAAATCTTATGTTTGGCCCTTTTATGGATTTTACCAAAAGTATACATATCTGGATACCAAAATTTTTTTTTTTTAATTTCAACTTTTTTCTGGAAGAATGGTACATTATTAGAAAAAACTCTTGAGGTTGCTAATATTTTTGTCCGGGACTGTATAATATCTGTGTCAAAAATATGACGAATATAGTTTTTGTCGGATTTGTTTTTGCAAAGCAAAGGTTTTGGAAAAATCACCTATAGGTAGATTATGAAGCATTACTGATACATGTTGACAGTTCCTCTTTTTAAATAGTGCAATTCAGCAAAAACAAGAAGCAGATGCTATATATAAAAATGAAAATAGAAATTAATCTAGCTCACTAATAACATAACAGACACCAGCAATATGTTGGTGCTGTGAATAAGAGGCCAAAACCATAGAAGTCCTTTAAAGTAGTTTATATTATGTTCTCATTGTTATTGCTTACAGCCCAAGAAGCATTTGGCTCTTTCTGATGTATTATAATCATCAACTCAATTATGTTACCTTCTTTGTCTAATGTATTTAAGTCATTACATGGTGCTTTGTATTTGGTACCATATTTAGTTTAAGGAGTTAAACAATTCTGTTTGGGTTTTCTTTCCCCTTGAATTCTTGTGTGTGTGTGTGTGTGTGTGTGTGTGTGTGTGTGTGTGTGTGTGTTTCATAGCCTTAAAAACATTTTTTTTGCCACAGATTCTAAATTTCAAATAGATGTAGCGTATTTAGGACTGTTTCGAATACTGTGTCAAATTAAAATTAAGTATTTCAAAACCTTTCCATAAATTACTAAAAATGGAACATAAAAATTATTAAATGTTTTACAAAATTATTCATACCCCTTGTAATTGCAACGCAAGTTCAAATTTAACATGCTACCTCACGTCATATACTTTGTTCCTTGACTCCATCTATGTAATTAGCGAATCATCTTTTGTAATGCTCAGGTGATTACAGGTAGAACCAAACAAAGTATGAATGCAATGTATTCCAGTCAACAATCAGCATAGCGGTCATCCAAAGAATTCAGCGTATGACATCAAAGAAGTAAATGAGATAGACCGATATGAGACATAGGATAGACACTACTTTCTTTATGAAATTCTACAGCATATTAGAGACAACCTCCCCACCACCCAAACGCAGATTAAAAATAATAGCGAATTCCAAACAAGTCAGAGACGTGACTCTAGAGCGGAAAGCACCCAGACTTAAAGAAGGTAAAATACCATTAATAGGCATTAAACATCACTTTGTGTTGAGAGTCCACTGTATAAGTGAGACATATGAAACTATAGCCGCACTGCCTAGATCAGACTGCCTCCTAAAGTTAGTTGACAGACTAGAAGGATATTTACCAGAGAAGCTTACTGTAAGGACAACTGTGACACTGAATGACCTACATGTCAGAGGTTGTGATGGAAATAACGTTGAGGTATAAATTGTCACCAAGGCATCCAACCTTTATAGAAGGGTTGCATGGTAGAAGCTGTAGCTGAAAAACCCCAAAATCACAAGTCCTGCAAATAGTCTGCAAACCATCATATACAAGATAAGTTTAACTCTTTGGGCTTAATGCTACAAGGTAGGTATGGCGCAAATCAAACATTGCTCACCAGCCATGTCACACGATCCCCACACTGAAATATAGCAGTGATAGAATAATGTGATGGGTATGCTTTTCAACAGCAGGAACTGGCTGTTTTGTCTGCATCAATAAGAAGATGGAAGGTGCACATGACAGACCAATCCTGTACAAAACCTGTTGGTGTTACCCTATGCCAACGAGCAAGTGAACAAAAGCACACTGCAAAATAAACACTGGAGTATCCTAAAATGAAGAAATAGATGTTTAGTGGACCAGTCAGAGTCTGGACTTTAATTCCATCCCGATTTATGGAAAGATCTCGACTCATCGCAGCTTCCCAAATAAGTTGACTGACTGAGCTTGAACAATCTTAAAAAGAGCAATAGCCAGGTAGTATTCCATCTTGGTGTTCAAATTAATAGAGACTTGTCCAAAAAGGTGAGTATTGACCAAGGAGGATGAATATTTATGACCAATAAACAAACAGTTTGTGATAATATTCTACTCCAAAATAAAGTAATACTTTCATTCTAAAGAAGTTGGCATTTAAATCACCTGACTGAACTATTTGCTGCTGAAGAGAGGAAAACCTGCGGTGTGAGTAACCATTTATAAAATAGTTACAATATATATTGCGTTGCTATGAACCCAATTGTGTATTCTTTTTAAAATGGTTTAATTTGACTAGTTCTTTAGGAGATGGCCTTTCTGTGCATCGGAGATTCAGCTAGTTGTTTGAGTAAAATGGATAAGTAACCCTTCCATTGAGTCTACTTTGGCCTAATTTACCAGCTTATCTTGCTGGAATATGACCAGGACTTATTTTAGCTTCCATTCTTGGAAAGCCCCCTCTACTAAATTTGAGAACACTGTGTTTAAAAGATAAAAATATTTCCTAACATGACTTCAGTATGTGTTTTGCTGCTATAACACTTCTATGTTATCCAGTTAAGCCCATTGGTGCAGTGTCTACAAGCCTTCTGGACATTGTATGAGCCTATACCTCTAGGGGATCCTACTAGTGGTGCAGTTTTGATATGGCTTGGGATAAGGTGCAGTGGTTTACTAACAACTGGGATGCAAGTGCTACTTACCATTGCTGAGATCTACAATTTAAGCACATTTTACATGGAGTCACATTTAAAGGTTTTTTTTATTTGATCCTTTTGATCTGATCAATTTGTTTTATCCCAGAGCAGTAAACATCTTTTGCTTGCCCCTAAAAACATATCTGTTCTTTTTGCTAGCTGTCTCTACAAATGTATTTTATTTTCCTGTTTCTACATTTAGTACAGGCAACATATGGCTTTAAAATGATTATTAGACAGTGAGCTCCCCAGAGGCTAAATTATGAATAAATGATTACAAACAGCCCTAATCAAGAGTTCATTAAATATAAGAACTGCAATAAATGGACTCTGGCTGCAAGACTTGCCTATGTGCTCATTACATTGGAACATTTTGTGATGAAATGCACTTTGCCTATTTTAGTCACCGTATTTTCAGTTACACCTGCCAGGGGTTTGTTATAATGTTCTACCATTATTATTGAACAGAGTATTCACATTGTAATGCATATTTCTGATTCAAACTGACCATGTGAAAATAAATGTTAAAAGCGAAGTACCTTGGAGATGAAAGCTCTTATCTTTTTAATTTTATTCACCCTTCCTATTGGTGAAGCTCCAATGTTTGTAGTGCAATGGATGGAAGGCGTTTAACTAATAAGGCATGTGATTGAATTAGAACAGAGTCTTGTCCATTTCTGCATTAGCTATACTGTTTAGTCTGTGCATGTTCAAATAACCCTTTCAGACTTGGCTGCATTGCGAAAATATATGCTCAGATCAGTGGGGGCCTCTGTCGCGCATAGATACCTATTTTGCTTTGGGGCCCGGCTATTGTCTATTACAAACCTGAAAGAAGGATTACATTTTTTTCTTAAGAATAGCATTGTAAGTAAAATTGGGTCCATAAACCGTAGTAATATGCCCAGTATTAGTCATCACCATATTAGTTTTTCCACCCCCTACAAAATAATGCAGAGCCCAACTCCTACCTAAACTAGCTAAAGATGGGAGGTGAGTTCCAAAGTGGTGTATCCCTATTTTTAAGTTACTTTAACATCTGTTCAAAGACTGCAGCTGCACAAAATTTTATTAGGAAAAAATATGCAATTGGTTGTTTAAAGCTATGAAGCCTTAGGTAATCTTAATGACACTTGAAAAAATGTAAATATATAGCAGACAGGCTGTGACCTTTACTTGAAGTGGTAGGGTGTGGTGCTAATAGTGCCAACAAGCACAAAGTGACTGTGTCCACATCATTTTTGTAGCCTGTCTTGTTCTCAAGATGACCTAATTATATATCCAGTCACTAACAACCAATACCTTGATGTATCACGCTCAAAGGAAAAGTAAACTGAACGCTTTCCAACAGGGTCTGTTCCTTCTAGGTATTTTTGAGAAAATTATTTTGTAAAAGGGAAGAGTATCTCTCTGTAATTAGTGCTATTGTCAGTGAAAACTGGTCTGATATGATTTGTCGGGTTTTGCTGGTGATAATAGGAGAAAGTGGATGAAAAGTGTGTGTGTGTATAATTTTTTATTTATTTTTTGATTAGTGGCTCTGAAGGCCTTGTATTTCATTTCACAGTGTGTCTGCAATAGGTAGGCCCCTGCGAGTGTACTGCTGAAGTGTCTCACTTTTAGAGTAACTTATTTTTTGTTTATTTCATCATCCAGCACCTTCAGTAATGCTGTGTAAAAAGGAGACCTTTTAGAAGACTGGGAAATACTGGAAGAAGTCATGTCTTAAAGCTGGAAAGTAGAAAGTTGTGGAGCAATGTTAAACACCAAACTGGTCTAGTAAGTTCTTGTAATAAACACTTGACAGTAAAGCAAGTTAACTGCACTTTGGATAAAACATATTGCTGCCAATCATTCAATCTCAGGATCATTGTACTTTAAATCGGAATGGTTTATGGCAGACTATATGTGCCAGTATGAAGTTTATTTGCTGTCAAATCTTCCGAATGCAATTAGAAAGCCACTTTAGGGTAAGGGCATTCTTCCTTTGCTGAACTAGCTCTAGCATTCTCTTTTTGTAACAAAATGGATCTATAATATAAAAGCCTAGTGGCGTGTGTTAGTCTGTCTGTGAAAAAAACCAAAAACAAGCTGCAGTGCCACCTGCTGGGCGCAGTTATACACTGACCTACTAAATTCTTAGTGTGTGTGTGGAAAAAAAATTCAGAAAGGGCTGAAATTTGGTATACTAAGATGTTTTTGATTTGTTAATTTAATTTGTTAATTGTTAAAAGTGTTTATAAAGATTTAAAAAAAAATATATATATATTTCTTGAAGGAGAAGTGACAGTTGGGAGTGGTTGGTGGTTGCCGGGGGTGACAGTGGGGAGTGGTTGGTGGTTGAGGCCTGGGCTATGGCCCAAATGCATGACAAGAACCTTTTTAACACCTTAAGTAGCTTGATTTGACTAGAATGCATGAGTATCATGCACGGGTTAACTTGTTTAAAAGTAAAAGCCTAGCGGCGTGTGTTAGTTTTTTACACACACACACTATTTTCTCAGAAAGGGCTCATCCAATTGACCTGAAATTTGGTATACTGATATTATTTGACAAAAAAATTAGAATAGTGAAGTTGGTTAACTTCCATCATCCCCCCTTCCCCCCGTGGGAGGGGTAGTAAAGGCTAAATTTACGAGTTGAGGGGTTAAACTCATTTTCGTGAGGTAATTATACCTCATGAACACCCATTAAAAATAGCGCTTGCATCGGGAAGTAACGCTCTTCCCCTGAGGAGGCCTGGGCTAGGCCCAAATGCATGACAAGAACCTTTTTAAGACCTTAAGTAGCTTGATTTGACTAGAATGCATGAGTATCATGCACGGGTTAACTTGTATGATATATTTCCTGAGTGTTTATTTTAAAATTAATTTCTGGGTTTCCTAAAAATATGGTAGTGTATACTATAAGGACTGTAGTGTGCTGGGCCTATTGATTTGTGTTTTCTATTGTTTGTCTGAATTTGTTTCACTTGCATTAACAATTTTTCTGCTTCATGATTTGATTGTGGGCTCTTGGCTCCTTCTGTGCTATTTTATTATTCTTGATCTTAGCCCACATACTTAGTACCTGCTTTGCTGGTTGGCATGAAATGGACCACACAGAATATTAAATTTTTCACCTGATATAACACTCATTAGTCTCGGCAGATGTCAGCCTCCCAGACTTGATTGCTGCAGTAAGAGAGCTATGCTGATAAAACTTGGGGTAGTCACCCAATATAGTCATATTAGGAAAAAAAAGTAAACTCCATATGAATGCAAACCATTAAGGTGTACATCACAATATTCTATTATACATCAATGTCAACATATATTGTATTTAATTCATATAATTAAATATACACAGTGATGTCAACATATGTTTGCTGATATTCCTGTTGGAAAGTGTGTGGTTTGTTTGTTTTACCCCGTAGTTCCTATGGATGCGAAGTGGTGATCAGGTAGAAGTCTTGTAAACTATTACGTTTCATTTAGAAGCTAGTCCTTTTGCAACTCATGAGCAAAAAACAACTTGAAACTCAAACATTATCATAGCAATACACAATGATTCCATTATCAGTATAAAAAGTGATCCATATTTAGATGGCATCCTTTCAAAAAGGACAATATAAGCTGTGTGGGGCAATAGGCATTGATTTTAATATGCTGTGATATGGAGCATAACAAATTGGTATTTAGTTTTCTTGTAACATTCTTTTCTTCATTCTGCAGTTGTCCAGTTTAGTCTTCTCTGACCTTTACCCTTAGGTCTGTATGGAGTCAGGAGGAAGGGGTCACATTGTAATGGTGTTTGTGATGACAGGCTGAATCTTATGCTGCACACCCAGTGTGCATTTTGCACTAACGCCTTAGTTTTGCATTGACCTATGGAGATGATCAGCCCAGAACACATCTAGGTGCACACATACTCTGCACACATACTCTGCACTCATAGGAGGCAACCCTGAAAATTAGAAGTGAACCAATGTATGTGTAGAGGCAATAACATTTGAATAGGCACTTTATGAAAAAGGGTAAAGGTTCCATCAAACATCCAACTTCCTAAAAGTTTTGAACCACCCCTTTCATTTCACCCTGTTGGTTTGCCTCATTTATTGCATAAATAAATCATAGGAGTTAGTATCTTGATTTATAAGAGGTGACACTTTCTTGTCCTTAAAGTTGTATTTTACATTTAGTAAATTACACATGCCAATGCACTTCTCCGCCGATGTCTAAAACTACAAGACACAAATTCTGCCAGCGCAGAAATTACATCCTTATTTTGTGTAGAATGACTGTGGGACCCTCCACACAGCAAGGAATTACCCTAAAAATAGCCCAATAAACTGTTTGTTTACATTTATGATTTATGTTAACATTAGGGGGATTTCTGATTTACGCCAAGCGTTGTTAATTGTTTTTGTACCCTAAAAATGAACCTTCTCCACCCCTTTAACTTTGTAGAGTGCAATTACATTTCATTTTGCACATTTTCGCACAATTAGGTTCACCAATGTTCTTACTCTGTCCTAGACAAGCAATGCTCTCGCTCCCTACAACTCTTTCATGACTGTTGCAAACATTTGCTACTTTGCAAACACTGCCATCTTGCTACAAAAATCCATGTGGTCTCCTGGAAATGTAGGCATTCATGCACAAATTAAGGTGCATAGCATCACTAAAGATGTTTTTGTACAGTGCCTCAGATGCTTTGTACACTGAAGTCCTATGTGTCCAATTTGGGCACAGAGATTCATTCTGCAGTAAGGAGAGTCATCATTAGTGTCCCACGCTAGATATAAATAACCAGATTTTATGGAAAGCAGATAAAAATAGGGAAGATAATACCATGTTTAATATAAGGGTTTTTCTCCCCCCCCCCCCCCTCTTATCTTCCAAATCGATTATTCCTATTTGCCCAATTTTGTTGAAATGTTATGTTCAAGAAAGGACAGTGTTTTTAATCAAGGTCATTGTTAAACTCGCCCAATCCTTTCACCTGTTACATGCAGTGATTTCAAAATGCTTTCCAAATGGACTATAGAATGTAGAACAGATGTTTTGCTGCATGCTGATGTGATAGGAATTGATGTACACTCATAAGACTTGTAATAGACACTTAACCAAAGCTAGATACAGATGTAGGATTCTAGTCATTTTCCTAGAACAAAGCTATTAAGACATACGCTGTTGGAAACAGAACCACATTCAAGCTCTGTTTTAGAATGAATATTCCTGAAAAACGGTCAGCTGCTTTCTAAGATATGGTAAGATTCATAGTGTGTTTATACATAGGGTAGTATTCTATAATAATCGCAGACTTTTAACATTAGATTGTATACTAGCGTCTAGTTATCTGGTCATACGTCCGCATCCCTAGAAAACATTGAACTTCAACATACAGGTATATGAGTACCTGGCAGTTTATTTTAAGCAGCAAACACCATACCAACTAGCAACTAGCATGTGTTTTTAATAATCGCATCAGAATACAGAAAAACAGGTATGAGAACAATAACCCGTTTTCCAGAGAGTTGTGAAAATCAGAATGGGGGAAAAAAAGTAAATAAATGCTGCTGAGTGTTGATAGTCTTACACAGAGACATGCTCATATTGAGCTTCTCCTCTTACAGTCACTGTGAGGAGCATGGCTAAATAATTTAAATAGGAGGGGAATGTTGGGGCCATTGTGGGGATTCAGTTCTAAATATAATATAGCAATTTAAGCATGATGCTTCAGACTGCGGAAAAACACTTTTTTGTCTGGAAAATCTACAGATAATGGCTCCCATATCGATTTACTGTATTCTGGTGCTATTGTTAAAAACATATGCTAGTTGGTATGGGTCTTAGTGTTTGCTGCCTTAAAAAATGGCCAATAAACTATACCCAAGCTCTTTTTGTCAAATACTAAACTAATGTTTGTCCCAACCATATACTAAAATATATAAATATTCTATTGTTATAGCATATTTGCCTACACTCCCGGAATTTCCAGGAGGCTCTTGAATTTCGAGGAGTCCTCTGACTCCCGTAAGAGTAGGCGACCTCTCGGATCCTTCACTATAAAACGCTGAAAATACATGACATTGAATAGTGGGGGTTGGGGCTTAATGACACTATTAAGCCCTGCACCTTCTATTCAATGCCGTTAATTTTGGCATTTTCTAACCAGGGCGGAGCTATGCTGTGCAAAGTGAAATGTCAAAGTCCAACTACCACTTTAGAAACCCGATTAAACCTAGAAACATACCCTCTCTATCCCTCTAAAACTGAGTACACACCTATGTAGTCTTACTTCAGATGCAATTTCTGCAACTATTTCACTGCCGACTTAAAGTCCCGATGAGCATGCTGATTTATGTGTACACACCTACACAATTCACCTTCAGATCTGTGATCTTCATCTCTCATAATCATCTGCTAAAAAGATTGTGACTGCACAGTCTACAGATATCTGCCTACACTGCTGGTCATGTGTGTACTCGCTTTCACATTTACCTGACATCATTGATCCTGATTTTTAAGAAGCTTATAAAACCAAATCAACAGATGCATGTGAGCATACACACTTTTGCAATATCTGACCAAAATGTGGTGAATCATGTAATCTACACTAATTGCATAGGTGTGTACCTAGCTTAATTTATTTTAATAATCTTGTTCTGCAAAATGAAACCTGATGTTCGCACTGCTTGGCAAAAGTAAATGCACCTGTGCACCGCCACCTGCCCCATTCTTCACCCAACTCCTCCCATCAGCTGTATGACTTTGGCCATCTTCCTTCACAAACTAATTTTGTTTCTTTGGAAATTTAGGTGCACCACAGGAAATCGAGGAGCATGGTGCCTCCAAGAAGTGTTCTGCTGAGTGCCTTTGCCTTTATATGCCGGTGGTACTCGCTGTCACGATGATTGAAACCTCGTCAGTAGTATGCCCGACTTGAAGACTCTGAAGCTGAAATGGCCAACCCAAGTATCATTGCGACTGTTCATAAAAATTACGTTTTATAACCGCGACTGTGCGAGATCCCGGTACTAGTGAATGACGTCACTGTAAAATGTGGCACTACTATTACTGCTGTTAAGGGGGTATACAAGAAAGCGTCGGCTGTACAATGTAGAATTGTTTGTAAACAAACAAAAAAAAAAACCATTGTAAGGCCGGCGCTTTCTTGTATACCCCCTTAACAGCAGTAATAGTAGTAGTGCTGAATTTTACAGTGACGTCATTCACTAGTACCCGGGATGTCGCATTGTCGCTGTTATAAAACGTCATTTTTTTTTTTTAAACCGTCGCAATTATACTTCGGTCGGTCATGTCCGCTTCCGAGTGTTCAAGTCAGGCATACTACTGTCGGGGTTTCAATCATTGTTAAAAGGTACCCAACCTTTTTATGCATTGTAAACCAGGCCCATAGTGTATTAAACTGGATACAATGTATGCTACTGTATTAATCCTGTGATTTCTGCATGTCCCTGAGATATATAAATACGTTGAAATTGCCCTAATCTTTCCTGTGTTTTTTGAATTGCAAAGATCAAAGGGATGGTGTTAAAAATAAATAACAAATATTTTACACACACATTTCATGTGTGTGTGATCTTGTTAGTAGCTCTTTTAAAGAAGCTAATTCTTATGGAATGTTTGAGGGCTGGACTATTATCAATAAGCCTAACCATCAACTAGGAATATTGACAGTGGTTTCATTGGTCTCTGTTGAATTTCTACATTTCATTCTTATGAATATTATATTTACCTCCAAAAACCTCTTGTGTAACTGTCGAGCACACTTGAAGAATTCGGTCTTAAATAAAATTCCATATTTTCTGATAATGGGGTAAATGTTTTGTTTTGTTTTTTTTAAAACTTTTATTTGCAAATTATTTAATGATTTGTGTTTGAATAGTTGTAGTCCTATTTCTTATACTTGCGGTGTCACTGAGTAACTAAATGCACATATCCGTATTCTGTTACCATATGGTTTGCGGTATGCCTTTTCATCTGTTTATAGAAGGCATGCGACATGGAACTCTACAATATTGGCATGACTTTCTTAACTACATTGCTAAACAGTATATGGAAATGTTCCAGTTGTAACAAATGCCAGATTTCATTTTTGTTACCTTCTCTGTCACACACTGCTCTTTTTACTAACAATCTGTTCTCCCTGCAAACACGTCCATTTTTATTAGAAGCTGTTGACAACAAATATAATGAGGTATCTGTCAGAACAAATAGGCAAGGAGATGGCAGTCCTTAGAGATTTCTAAACAGTTTTACAGAAATCAAGTCTATAACTCTTTTGAACACAACATTAGTAGAAAGACAAGTGAAAGGCACACCATGACGGGTTCTCAGACCTGTCCTTCGGAGTTAACATTTGTGTATGTTATTTTTTTTTCTTTCTTAAATGCTTTTATTTAATCAAATTGTGTTTTGGAGACCTAAAGTGTATCGGTCAACATTAAGGCTTTCCACTTGGTGGGCTAATTGTCATATGTTTCTGTCAAGTGTGATTCTGTGGCTACTAGACTGGGAACTCTATGAATCGCTCTATATAGTACATATCTGACCCAGCCCTTGAACTTTAGACAGCTATGTTCTGTATTTTCCAAGTACTGTTTCAGTTTTAGCAAATATGAAGAGTTCCAAAAGGGACACCTCTTTAATTGGAGATGGTGATGCATTTTATTTTAATTTTGCAGTATTAGCTTTTAGTAAGTTTAAATAAAAGCACAGTTTACTAGTTGCCTATATAATATTACTGTTTTGTGTTGCCACTAGATATGAATGTAATCTTATTGTGCTGGTTAATTCTAAAATAGGGATCTGCTTACATGTCGACATTTAAAAAGTACCCGGCTGACAGGTGAATCTGTACTTGTTCAGCAGACATACTTACCCAACATGACATGATCGCATATGTTCTCTCAAAGGTGTTTATACAGCTTATCCCTTGCCAATGTGTTTGCTAAGTGAGCAAATCAATCCTGCAGACAAAACAAGCGCCATGCATGCCTTCAATAGCTCTTTAATAGATCTCTACTGAAGATCTTAATTGATTCTTTAACAGAGATCTCTTGTCGAGCAATGAATAGACATTGCTTTAGGTAACTAACTCTTTTTTAATAAAAAGAAGAAAGTTCCCCATTCTATAAAGAATTATATTAACTTATATTAAGACTGTAAGGTTTATTAACAAAGGTAACAAAAGTGTAGGTCATTAATGCTGGTTTTTAAAGCATAAATGCCAGCGATTGTCTGTCTGCTGCATACATAGATGCGCACACACTTTTTACTTTTGCAAACTTCCTTTTTAAAATGAGGATTTTGGGTCCAGCGGAAGTGCCCAATCAAAACATTAAAATGCTTCTTTAGTGTTCTGTCTACTACGGCTTCACGCTCTTCCTTTTTTGAAGATTGGAGAATCTGGGCAAATTAGGGGGTTATTGGTTAAAGGCAGATTGTTTACACTCAAGCGCCTCGTATTGTGCCCGATTGCCCAAATAAGATTTTGCTTTGTGGGACCGATATCTGAATAAGATTCAGAGAGTGCACATTTATAGGGGTATTAAATGGTTTACAAGTGACCAAAGACCCTCTACCTCGCTGCAAAAGTCCTTTTACTGATGCTTAGGAGGTGTCAGCATTTGGGAGTCATTCTACACATTCAACAAAGTTATGTTAGTACCATGCACCTGCATTTAGTAAGGGTTAGTGCATTTATGTAAGCAAAAATACTAATGCAATAAAAAAAAAAAAAGTCATACACAAATGAGCAATACTTTTATGTAAAAAAAAAAAAAAAAAAAAAGGAACAGCGTGATCTTGAATTATTGCAGCTGTCCCAATAATGCTTTACCCATTCCTTGCCACTCCCACAGTCCAGGTTATTGATTTTGACAGCAGTGCTCTAGAAGAAAATGGGGTTATTGGTAAATATAACCAAACAGTCCTGCATTTTTCAGGGACAACATATAAGACCCCTCCCCTTAACAGGCGATAAATTAACTTTTAGACACGTATGCATATCACTATTCTTCTATCTACATTTCTTCTTCACTTTTTGTTTGTATTCCTTTTTTGTTTGTATTTTTTTTTTTATGCATTCGAGATATCTCCTATCTTTGTTTCTTACAACCATTTCCTCTTTTATTTTCACATAATATACAATAATTCAGACCATTGTAACAATTCAATAAACATTCCGTCTTTCAGCCCTACTTAATCAGATTTGAGTGGGCTCGGTGTGGTTACTTCAACCTGTTCAATTGGAAAGAGGAGAGGAGCGCATCTCCCAGACATGACATGACATCACTCGGTCACCTTGCTTTCCTTAACCCCCACCTATGTTGGGCTTCTAGGCCACATATGTCCCTCTAGCTCCCCCTACAGGGAATATCTTGCCTTCCATCATAAACGCTGAGATTTCAGACCAACTAAAGGGGTCTCTTTACAGTCATGACCTGTCTGCTGGTTCCTATCAAGTGCTTGATGTAGCATTTGATATGGTATCTTCTCATACTATAAACAAATGGTTATTAACTTTTCACAAAAATACATTATAAAATACAAATATTTTAATTCATTATTAGTTCTTACCAAGAAAGTAAAAAAAAAAAACTTTTTTTTTTTTTTTTTTAATATTCTGTACCAACAAAATATTTTGTTTTTGTAATTACATACATTTCGCTACCACCAAATTCTACTGCCTGTGATGGTTGCTTTTGCTTGCTTCATAGCAAGCCTAGTTTTGTAGTTCTAATTGGTGTTTCTGATTGATAGTCTGCTATTATAGATATGTTCTTGAGATAACCATTTAGAAATGTTTTTTTTGTTTATTGCGATGCTGGTTCCATATAAAAATGTATGATGGGGTTTGGGTTAATGTTTGCACATGTAGAACAGGATATATTTATGCTTGGGGTATGGTTATGGGACTGTAAACCTTTACAAGAGCAGCTTAAGTCTGGAGGTATCCAACCTTTCAAAATACCAATAATAAAAAGAAAGTGACCAAGAACCTCAATAGTGTTTGGTTATAATGTAATTAAATATATATAGTGATGAAATTGATGTGGTGTAGATACATCAGACTACACGTATACATTATAGTTAATATTAAAATGAACAAGATAAAACCAAGATGGATACATGGTATAATTACAAACCGAAAAACTGTGCCTTCTGCGATAGGGTGTTCCTCACGTATGAGTAGTTTTATTCACTGTACCTTCAGTCATAAACATGTATATTATAGTAGGAGGACAGTTCCTGAAGACTTTTAACCAACTAATAGTTGTTACTTTGTAGGTCCAAACGACAGATGATTGTAAAAGCTATAGCTGCATAACCAAAAATAACACCTGTAGTAATTTAGGTGATGCTGCAATGTAATTGGCAGTTTGTGTTACACATGGGAACGTGTTTGGCTTCCTGCCTATGGAAGCATGTGAACTTCAGATTGAGTCAGTTTTTTTTTCACATGCCATGACTTCCTCGGGGCGCAGTGTAGCGGCCACTAAAACTAGTACGCATTTTTATAGTCTGATGTCCTCTATACCACTATTGCATCAATCAATACTTTTATGTACATTATAACCTATACAGATTGTAGCACTCAGGCACTTTTTTCTTTTTCTGAATGTGATTACACATATTCATTGTTAAAATCTCTTAATAATCTCTTTAGTATTTGTGTGCTTTGCACAATGAAAAACTAGTTAGTAGGCTGGTGTTAGAATGCTCACTTGGGCTCAGACTCCAGACTTCCTTTATTAATCTATCATGGCTGTATCACATGTGTGGGCATTAGACATTGACTTTGGGTTTCCTGAACTTTTTTACATTTTTTTTCTCATCATAATGTTTATTATTGTAGACTTATTACAAACATCATATTGTTTTGCGTCTATTTGCTTTAGTCAAACACCTTGCACATATTTCACTTATGGTTATTATTAATGTTTTCTCTAATTTGAGCAAAATAATTATCTACAGAACATGATCCTAATGCAAATCTATTACATTCTAGAAATTCATAGGACACTACACCTAGCCAAGATGACCTGACCATTGAACATGATACTGCAATTCTATTGTACTGTACATGAGTTACATTATTTGCGAACATAGGTCATAGCACCTATATAACACAACACTGCACAACTACCATACCCATTAGACATAAATAGAAAACAACAATTCCTAAATACTAATCTTTTGCTACAACTAAAACAAGAAAAATGTTAAGCAACTAGTCAAATATTTTCTGGGACAGTGTGTCTGCAACTGTGGACCTGGCATTTGGGTTTTATTGATCACTTGATGATCAAGAAAAAAAAGAAGGGGGTTATTTTATAAAGTTACTAAAGTTGTAAGCCATTACTTCCACCATGTTTAATCCATGTACGTAAAATGTATGTCAATGAGGTAATATGGGCAAGAATTAAAATAACTTCATAATAAAACTGGCATGTTTGTTTAAAATATTTTTTGAGAATTTAACGTTTTTTTTTTTGTTTTTTTTAATATGTTAAATACTAAAAACAACTGTTTACATTTAGTTAATTTTAAAGATTAATGTTTTAAGTCAAACATTAATGTTAACGTAATGTTTTTACAGTTACTTTTTCATTATAAAAAATACATTTTATACGCAAGTTATCTTAACGCTATAGAATCTTACATCCATGGCAGAGATTTTTCTATAACAAAATTTAAGAAAAATCACTGTATACCATGAGTACATTATATTGGTTATTTAAATTTTAATACCATTTTACTACATTTTTCTATCTAAATAATTTTTATAGTATAATTTCTAATCAGTCTCTTTACTTGATTTGAGGGTCGAAGATTCCATTTATACACACACAGAAATCACACATGTTGGGCATTAAAAGCATTGTGACCGGATGGGCATACTTTGCCACCCGGTCTGTAGGGGAAAGGAGGAATGGAAGGGTGCACAGTTTATCTTGGTTTCCATCACACTGTCCCTAACGGACTGTTATTGACCGCTCCTACTGGTGTCGCCTTGCCACCAGACACTTACCGAATTGTAGCTGTGCAATAGTTGTAGTAGAATTCGGTTGCCACCATTGGAATCCTTTGCGACACCCAGAACCATGTACTTCTGGGATAGCTGGTGTAGCTGCTGTAATGCCTCTTTGCTGTGGGTTGGCTGGTACCTCCTGATTGCTTACTATGGATCAGGACTGCTGGGTAGCGGGCAGAGCATTGATAGAGACGCTGGGTTCAACACAGGACAGCCGGGGGAACGGATTAGAGTTGGTCACAGGATACAGTAGGTAATAGTCTCAGGCAGAATTTCGTCCAGCATGACTACTGCATCAGAAATTGGTACATTTCCAATGAACACATATAACACAGTATCAAAATCAGTAGATTTGCAATGATAGAAATTGGCGCAGTGAGCTAATAATTTAAATATATTTACACAAAAAGTTATTTATAAGTGATCCAGCTACAAGCAGGTTATAGAGTTAGTAGAAATGGGAAAATATAGTACCAAGCAATATGTTTTCTGTTCTAATCAGCACAATACATACTGCTGAAATCTATATTCAGAGCAGATTAAGTCTCAATAAACCTGTTTGAGTATGTGATTTTCTAGGCAGTGAGACGATTGTACAGTTTTGTAACATGTACACAGCAGGTGCATGCTGTGCTTAGTTGGTTCGAGGAGATTGGGCAGATGTTGGCCAAATACTCACTATTATGCGTTTGAGTGGAAACAGCTGTTTGAAAACAAAGGATTGCTCTACTTGTGGAAAGAGATAAATGCTGAAAAAGGTTATTGACAAGCCTGTTTATTTTGAACAAAGTTATTTTATGAATTACATTAAACAAGTCACTTCCAGTTAGCTATATATGGTTACAAAATAAGTAAAGTCTGCACATCTGTTTTATTTTCTCATAATAAATGTTCATTCAGTATGTAAACATCTGTATTGTATCTCTAAAATATTTAAAAATCTATATTCTGAACAAGAACTAAACTTTATTTCAGATAATTTAAAGGGATATATGGCGTTGGTCATGGTTTAAAAATAATGGAAGTCAACTGTTAAATGAAAGCTTTTGATTATTTATTCTACTGTTCAATAAACCACCATTCACCCAGTCCAAATACCCAAGCTCAGAATTGTTTTACCCACAAAAGTTTCTCTAGAAAGAGGTAGCTAAAATTGTGTTTTAATAAAATTGTTTGTAAAGAATAACACACAATCATTCCTAATATACCTTGATTCAGTTTGAACCAGTTTGGCTATACTCCTGATATCTCACATTAACCTAGTGTTTTCAGCCATAGAACTGCTGCTCACTGTATGGTTTTTGTTTTGCACACCATTCTCTGGAAACTCTAGAGACCATAGATTTTCAGATACTGAGATACTTAAACCATTCCTTCTGGCACCAACAATCATTCCACGGTCAAATTCACTTAGATCACATTTCTTCCACATATTTATGTTTTGGCCTCAACAACAACATTTTGACCATGTCTTCATCCTGAGCATTGTAGATCAAGTTTTGAGCACTTGGGTTTTTGTTTTTTTTGTCTTCATTTTACAATCCTCTTCTTCAAATATTTAAAAATAAACACAAAAAAAGCTTTTCTAATTAAATTCTTCCAGAACAGAACCCTTCCCGGTTCTCTAAGTGTCTGATGAGTAAAGAGCAAATTGGAAGAGCTGGCATTAGGTTATCTGGGGATACAGTTTTACTATATTCTTATTTTTTACTTTTACATTACATTTTTTTCTCTTGGTACGTCTGTATGTATTGTTTGCAATAAAGATTCTCCGACTTGATCTCTGTGGTTCCAAAGCACAAAGGGTTTTATTCGCAAAATATCACAAAGTTTGGCATACATATACTTGCGTTTGGCACTAACACAAGCTTCAATTAGAAAGCTCTGCTTTCCAAAGCCAGAGTTGAACAATTTATACACTGTACAGTTGTAAAAAGCAGTGACATCACAAAGATACACAGATACAGTATAAGGTTCACATTTATAGGTAGAACTCAACGTGCCATTGGTTGATTCCTCTGGTCATTTTTCCTTCAGGCTCCCACCTCTAGACCTGTATAAACTGGTTCTTTTGTGACATCTCTGTATTTGATAATTGGTGCATGAAAAGTGATAGTATTTATGTCTAGCCCTTTGCTATGTGCGAACGCTGAATAAATAATAACGGAAACGTTCTCATCCAATTGTGAATGAAACAATGCCAAACTCTATGCAATTTATAAGTTGGAAACCACTTCAACATATTTCTATCTTTTAATATAAAATATAAACATTTTTAAATGTTGCGTATTAATTGCATCGCAACTGATTGTAGTGTACAGAAATTATTGATTAACACCTTTGTCCAATTATTAAACTTCAACCTCTATTTTTGCCATTTTCACTAAGCTTATTTAATGCAAATGGTTTATATGCTTTATATGTATGTGATTTGTGATATATATATTTTTTTTTTTATTGGATCCTTTCCCATCATGGTTTTTACATTTTTCTCTTGCTAAATAGCCATATGGTTAGTGTGGTAGACTGTTACATTTAGCATTTTTCCTTTATTGGATTTTGAAGCTTTCTCACATGATTTCTTCTGCTGACAATTTAACTAAAGAGCAGATTTCTTTGACAAAATCTTGGGTTCTCAGAACTGGATGTAAGGTACCCTCCATTTTATGGATAGTATGTACAAGTGACAAACCTCTCCCCGGGGAGAATTGAAAATTTTTGTCTGACTCAACATATTTTATTGCCTACCTTTAAGGGTCTAATGTTGAAATGGGCCACACTCTCCTAATGGGAGCGGTGACATACACTCTGGTGTCTTTGCTTTGGTTCCCTTCTAAAGAAAATACCTCCCTGCTGCTGAACGTGTGTTTGGGTGCAAAATATTGCAACTGAAGTGGCAATAGTCTGATTTATAAGTGGTTATAACGATATTGTGACAGGATGGGCCGCCTATGCCTCCCTGTCTGTTGCTGCTGAGAATCGCCTGGGCTTACTTTGTCACCCTTCCCTTTTGTTATCCCAAAAGGGAAGGGGGCCCTCTTGGCACAGTAGGAGTGGCTTAAAAATTCTGCCACCACTGGACTCCTTACCGGCATCCAGTAC
Organism: Mixophyes fleayi; assembly: GCF_038048845.1. Taxonomy (NCBI): domain Eukaryota; kingdom Metazoa; phylum Chordata; class Amphibia; order Anura; family Limnodynastidae; genus Mixophyes; species Mixophyes fleayi. The sequence goes on along the minus strand of NC_134406.1, from coordinate 141,267,120 downwards.
CGGGATTCTTCTGGGTAACTGACGCTGCGAGTGTAACTGTCACCCTGTTGCTGGCGTACCTGGGCTGATACTCCTGACCTCTTACTATGGATCAGGGGTGCTGTGGATGGATCCCCCCTGGCCTATCACGCTGCAGGGAAGCAGGCAGAGCGGGGTACCGGAAAGGCTGGTTCCAACCTCAGAAACAGCCGGAGAATGGATAAGATTTAATCTGCAAGTCACAGGAATACAGCAATATTGAATATGTTTTCAAGCAGGTCTTTGAAGCAAGTGATGTTTTTTTGCTCTCACAACTGGTTGAAGGTACCAGTGATCAGGTCAGATGAAACCAGAATAACATTTCAGTGTACAAGACTGCTTTTTATACTGATTTTGACACAGGCTATTTTTAGAATCAGGATGCAATTTGTTTACACAAACATGGATTTACATGCATTGCAAAGCCAACAATATTTACACTTATCTATGAAATTCTAGAGATGCTGTGATGTCCTGCATCTGGTTTTCAGATGAAAAGAAGCTAGGAGCCAGTCTTAATTAAAAGTTCCTGCATTCAATGTTGGACTTTCACACATCAAAAGAACTAATTGGGGCCCCTCCTCAGACAGTCCAGAATACACATTCCAAAGAAAGGTACAAACCCCAAACAAGCCAATTCCCCAAATCACAACACACAATACTTCCATCCATAAAGGCTTATTGTATCAGATATGTACCTAAGAAATCATGCATTCCCTCTAGCAAGGTTACACCAAACTAGTTTCTTCCCTGGTCTCAGAAATAAGGATTTTCTATATCAAAATATACATAATATCAAAAATAAGTGCATGTGCAATTATATAAATAAGCGCCCTGCGCCCAGCCCAGGTTCACACGCAACTGGGTACATTTATCCAGTAAATAAATTTTATACTAAAAGTTATTTATCAGTGATCCAGTCACAGATAGCAATATCAATTTATTGTATGCACAAATAAAATGCAGGATACAATCTAGTTCTGGCCAGAACATTACTTTATGGTATTCTCACAAACCAATGATGCCAATAATGAGCTGTGTAAGTGGCAAATAAAGCAAAGCAATACACTAAAACCAAAATGATGGTCTTATGAACTTCTTATTGAAATTGATACATCCAGTTTCAAATTTAACTTTAAGCTTTGTGTTAAGGTTAGTCTCAATAGTACCTCTGGCCACTGTGTATATGCACAGTGCACAGTACATGCATAAATAACTGTTTAGAGCCAGTAAACCTAATACATTTTTACGGGAAAATATGAGTGGGGTGTCTGAAGAAGAGCAGGTCCAGGGGAGGCATAACCTTTATTTAAACACACCCAGTACCCACCTTTCCTTGCACAAGGGGCAACTGGGTAACACCAAAGAGATAAATGTATCTTGCCCATGTAACAACCATTCTCTTAATGGACAATGCTCTGTTTTGACAAATGGGCTAGAACTAGATACAAAAATACTGTTTATTTAACCAATTGGTAAGAGGAAGGAATTGCACATACTATATGTGATTTAATTTGTTCTAAAGACTTGCATAGATCAATTTGTTTTTTCACACTATAGTTCTGACTGTCATGAATAGATTAAAATAATGCAATATAGTTATGACTCTACTCAATAGATGGCAGTAGAGCCATACAAGAATACATGGGGGATAAAAAGATAAGTAAGGGGTAAGAAGGTCAAGGCTTATAATAAGGAGCAAAAAAACAGTTGCTGAGTGGAAGAGAGCACCAGTTTGTGCCAGCAATTTGAGATATCCGTCATTGCAGGTGTTCCCAAACGTTTGAGTGGAAGACAATCTATATACAGTATTTAAGGTGTTAAAGGATAATTAGTTTAAAATATAGTTTTGCCACATAAAGCCACGCACCAGTAGTTCCCAATCTTTTTAATGATTGGACATACCTGCCATGATGTTTTGTGGGACACCAATTAATTCTTTTATCACTTTTCACCATTCCTTGTTAAGTTATTTGAAGACATAGCTTTTTTGATGTGTCGCAGAGCAATAATGACATACTCACAATGGCATTGTCCACCAACATTATAAACCACTACTTTTATATGTATATTTATGCTGTTATTAAAATCTACATAAAAAATATTGTAACAATTATTTGGCAATTTTCTGTGAAAACCACCTTCTTCCTGTGGCTCTTCCTTCAGTTACTATAAATACAGAATACTTAACATGGTCCAGAAATGTTAAACTGTGCCTCTGGGGCCCAACTATAATACTGTTTAACAATTGCATCTTCTCTTGGACTGGTGCCAGGAAAAGCAAGATTCCAGTTAATTTTCTATGCATCTGAAAGAATTGAATGTGCAGTGGAGACTTTGCTTTTGATGCAAGTTCGGTCCTCCCTATTCAATGTATTACTGAAGAGACGTAACACTGTAAAATACTTTTTAAAATGTGTTTGTTTTTTTTTTTGCATATCTCTCTAATAAAGCCAAGCCCTTCAGAACTCTAACATGAATTTGCCTTATTTAAATGCACTTTTTGGGGTAAAGGCAAGAAAGCATATGACCATTGACATTGTATTTGATCTCTGTAAATGCAGTTTATTGAAGATTGTTATGTATATACATATAATTTGATTTACACAGTGCCAACATACTCCACAGCTCTGTACAGCCTGAACCCGTTATTCAGCTGCCTCACTCCCTGCAGCAATGGAGCTTACGATCTAATTTCCCTACCATAAAAGATTAAAACTAAAGAGCCAATTTACTTAGAAAGCAATTGAACTACCAGAGGTTTATTGGACTGAGATATACAACCCGAGCACCTGGAGTTAATCCACATAAACACACAAGCTTGATTATGTAGAATAATGTATGTCCAATGATAATCTATGAAATAATGTAATTAAATTCTGATTGTAGGAAGTGTTAGTGAAGTAATATGAACAACAAGATGTAGGGAAGTGATGTTGAAAGGAGTATCACAAAACATTCATGTACTTTTTTTTTTTTTTTTTTTCAAGCAATTCTGCAGTTCCAAAGTCCACAACAAAGACAGTACACACCTTTTCTGATGGCTTTGAAATTCCTGACATTCTTGTGTATGTCAGACCTGGAGACCAGTAAATAACTTTAATTCGCATTTTGCAGAGAAAACAGTTTAAATTTGATAAAATGCATGAAAATATTTATATCTTCTCATCACCACTTAAACGGTAGTAAGTCAATCCTGACAGCAGGAATTTAAGTACACCCCTCCCCTCCTGATGAAAATGTTAAACTAGCTTGAGAATATAAACCAGACGTGTCAAGTCTGCATGCCTATGTGCTTTTTTTTTTTTTTTTGTGTCCCAGCAAAAAAAAAAAAAAACTGATGTGCCCTCATCCTCTTCTCTCCTTCTCCTCTCCCTCCTCCCTTTTCGCACTGAATTTTGGCCGTCATCAGGCCTGACATTTGCAGTGAGGAGCACTCAGAGGAGCCACGAGAAAATAAAAGTGAAAAGGCAATAGAAAGGTAAGCGTTTCTAAATCCCTCAACCTCCTTGCCATAACTGAATCTTGGCTCACCTTCTCTTACACTACATCCCTTGCAGTTCTGTCCAATGGGGGACTCTCCCTCATCCAGACCCAGAAACAGACAAGGTGATGGAGGAGGCATTTTACTTTATCCAAGTTGCCTCTACAATGTCATACCCTCTCTATCCTCATCCATACTCTCATTCTCTTCCTTTAAAGTCCACACTATCAGTCTATTTTATCCTATCCACCTTCATATTGCTGTCATTTATCGCCCCCCCTGGTCCAGTTTCCCAATTTCTTGACAACTTTATGGCCTGGCTCACTTTTTCCTATCCTTTGACCTGCCTACTCTCATACTAGGCGATTTCAACATTTCCATTGATAATTCCACTTTCTCTTCTGCCATTAAACTTCTTTCATTTACTTCCTCCTCTGGTCTCCCAGTGGACCTCATCTCCCACCCACTGTGATGGACACTCCTTTGATCTTGTCTTCTACCGCTATTGCTCCATCTCTAGTTTCACCAACTTAGCATTCCCACACTCAGACTACAACCTCGTTTCCATCAGCCTCACTTTACCTCATGCCCCCTGTACACAACTATACCTAAGTACTCTTAACCCAATTCACTTCTCATCTTCACTAAAATAATTATTTTCTCCTTTGTCTGCATTGTCTTGCCCCAATCAGGTCACCTTTTTCTAAAAAAGAAACACTCGCTTCATGCCTAGACAATGCGACTCCAGCTACCACATACAGTCTCCGATGATTTAAACCCCAACCATGGCACACCAAACTGACCCACTACCTGCAAAACTGCTTCCGCACTGCAGGGCACCGCTGGAGGAAATCTCGTTCCTATCCCAATTTCCTCCACTATAAATACATCTTTTCATCTTACAGCACTGCCCTTTCAATTGCTAAACAAACATTCTTCAAATCTCTAATATCCACCCAGTCTTATAACCCACATCGCCTCTTTGCCACCTTCAATTCTATTCTCTGCCCACCTGCACCTCCTGCCGTTACCTCCCTCACAGCCTATGATTTTGGCACCTATTTCAAAATACAAAATTGACACCACTCGACAAGATATTTCCTCATGCCAAATTCCTCACACTTCACTTATAATACCCACCTTCATCTACATACCCCAATCCACCAATAAATCAATTCTCTTCTGTAACTGAAGGTGGAGTCTCTACACTCATCTCATCATCTGACCCTACAACCTGTCCCCTCAACCCTATTCCCTTCCAACTTCTTCGCTCCCTCTCCTCCCCTGCATGCCAACCTCTACCTCACCTCTTAGACCTGTCTTTTTTTCCACAGACACATTTCCATCCACCTTCAAACATGCTCTTATCTCACCAATTCTAAGGAAACTATCTCTCGATCCAGCCTGTCTCTCCAACTACCGCCCTATTTCTTTACTCCCATTTGCCTCCAAATTACTTGAGCAATTCATGTACAAACTCTTGTCTCACTTTTTCTCCTCTCACTCCATTCTCGACTTTCTCAAATCGGTCTTCCCTCGCCAACACTCCACTGAAATTCCTCTCGCAAGTGATCAGTGATCTACTTACCGCAAAGTCTAAGGGTAATTTCTCCATACTCATTCTCCTGGTCCTCTCTGCTGCTTTTGGGGCGGGGGATCCGTCGGGTCCGCCTCGTTCGTTGGTGGGGGGAGCTGTAAGAAAAAAAATAAATGAAGACGACATACTCACGTGACAGCTGCGCCGCGTCCCTCCTCTCTGCTTCATTCACACTGACTGTCGGGCATGATGTCATCAAGTCACGCCCGTCAGTCAGTGAGGAGCACCGCAGCCAGGACCAAGTATGAAGAGAGAAGAAAGAAGCTGACATAAGGTAAGCAAAGAAACGGAGAGGCAAGGGGGTAAACAGAAAGGGGCAGTACTATAAAGAAGGGTGATAGAGGCACAGAGGAAAGACAATGGGGGAGAGAGGCGCAGAGGAAAGACAATGGGGGAGAGAGGCGCAGAGGAAAGACAATGGGGGAGAGAGGCGCAGAGGAAAGGCAATGGGGGAGAGAGGCGCAGAGGAAAGGCAATGGGGGAGAGAGGCGCAGAGGAAAGACAATGGGGGAGAGAGGCGCAGAGGAAAGGCAATGGGGGAGAGAGGCGCAGAGGAAAGGCAATGGGGGAGAGAGGCGCAGAGGAAAGGCAATGGGGGAGAGAGGCGCAGAGGAAAGGCAATGGGGGAGAGAGGCGCAGAGGAAAGGCAATGGGGGAGAGAGGCGCAGAGGAAAGGCAATGGGGGAGAGGCGCAGAGAAAAGGCAATGGGGGAGAGAGGCGCAGAGAAAAGGCAATGGGGGAGAGGCGCAGAGGAAAGGCAATGGGGGAGAGAGGCGCAGAGGAAAGGCAATGGGGGAGAGAGGCGCAGAGGAAAGGCAATGGGGGAGAGAGGCGCAGAGGAAAGGCAATGGGGGAGAGAGGCGCAGAGAAAAGGCAATGGGGGAGAGAGGCGCAGAGGAAAGACAATGGGGGAGAGAGGCGCAGAGGAAAGACAATGGGGGAGAGAGGCGCAGAGGAAAGACAATGGGGGAGAGAGGCGCAGAGGAAAGACAATGGGGGAGAGAGGCGCAGAGGAAAGACAATGGGGGAGAGAGGCGCAGAGGAAGGAAAATGGGGGAGAGAGGCGCAGAGGAAGGAAAATGGGGGAGAGAGGCGCAGAGGAAGGAAAATGGGGGAGAGAGGCGCAGAGGAAAGACAGTGGGGGGGGGGGGAGAGGCGCAGAGGAAAGACAGTGGGGGGGGGGGAGAGGCGCAGAGGAAAGACAGTGGGGGAGAGAGGCGCAGAGGAAAATTAAAAGGGGGAAAAGCAGCATGGAGGGCGCAGTGTGAGCATAAGGGGGCACAGTATTGTGTGTGTGTGTGGTGGCGGCACAGGGGGCTTATTGCAATGTAGTGTGTGTGAGGTAGGTGGCGGCTAATTAATGGGCGCTATTTTGCTTGTAGGGTGAATGTGAGGCAATTTAATAGTGGGGACTATTAATTTAAGATGGGGTGGTTTGGGGGCTATTGATTATGTGGGTGAGTTTGGGGAGAATGAGGTCTATTTATTAAATGTGACTATGAATTTAATGGCAGTGATGGTTGCGGGAAATAGGTATTGCTGTTTGCAGGAAGGGAATAGGTTTATTTGTTAAATGTGAATACTATTATTTTAATGTTTGGGCTGGAGGAAGGCCTAATTATTAATCGTGGGTGCTATTGATTTAACGCCGGGGCTGGTTGTAATTTTCTAAATGTAGCCTTTTATTTTCCAAATAGGTACTTCAACATTCCAGGATCCAGACAAGCCGCAACTAAAGAAACCAGCAGCCACAGGTGGTGAAAGTGAGAAGAACAGGTAGGAGAGAGCAGCACAGTGTGTGAAATGTTGTGATTCTAGTAGGGACAATGGCAATTTTTTGTGAGTGTTGTTCCCAATGTAAGGTGCAGGCCAAGACTGAACTCTTTGTGTACACACTGCATTCTTTGTATACTACACTGTGGTGCTAGATGTCCTGAAAGTCAGGAGTGCTTGGACATATGTGACGCTCCGGCGAATTGAGAGCCTAGTGATTTTGATATTAGCCACGCCCCAATGGCGCATTTACCATGCCCCAAATGCCTGACCATACCCACGAAAAATTTACAGCAGTGCAAATTTTTTTTGCATGCTCCACTATAAGGGGGGCCCCATGAATTTGTTGTATCGGGACCCTGAATTCCTCTTGGCAGCCCTGTTGACTACTGCAACCTCATGCGATCTGGCATTCCCAATACCCATATCTCCACACTTCAATCCATCCTAAATGCTGCTGCAAGGCTGATCTTACACTCACTGTTCCACATCTGCTTTACCACTTTGCAAATCCCTACGCTAGCTCCCTGTGTCCTCCAGAATTCAATTCAAATTACTCACTCTTATCTACAAAGCCCTCAACAACACCACTCCTTCATACATCTCAAATCTCATATTAAAATACTCTCTCTCCCGCGCTCTTAGATCTACCTCTGGCCTGTTCCTTGTCTCGTTTCTGTTAACCATCTCTCACTCACGCCTACAAGACTTCTCCCGTGCTGCTCCCCACTTATGCAATTCCATACCATGCCTAATCGGGCTTTCCAACAGCCTTCAAATCTTTAGATATTCTATAAAAACAATTTTTTTTTTTTTTTTTAAAGCTCACCTTTTCCACAATGACACTATTCACACTACTGCACCCTCACAGCAGTTCCAATCTCCACTCTAAGTCACACTCGCTCCACTTGTTTCAGCTGGGTCCTCTTTCACTTAAAATGTAAGCTCTCTATAGAGCAGGGTCCTCTTTACCCGTTTTTTTCATGTCTGCATTTATTTTGTCTGCCTTGTATGTTTTATGTATGTCCTGTTTTTCCTACTGTACGGTGCTGCAGAACACTATGGTGCTTTAGAAATCTACGATAAGTGAAGGGGAGCAAAAGCAACATGGAGCGGCATAGTGTCAGGCATCGGGAAGAAAACATTACATTTTATTTTTATTTATTTTTTTTATTTTTGGTTTTCCTTAATAAACCTTACAAAGTTGCATAAGATATTTTTTCTTTTTCTCGCAGCACACACAATCTTAGACTTTGATTATTTGGCCCAATTGGGGTTTTGAGTTTGAAATGCCTAATATAAACCAACACATTTTGTTACTGATTATAGAAACTGGTGGATGTTGCTTCTGACATACATGCAATCATGTGAAAGAAAAGTAGAGCAATGTTCAAATCTGTGTTTTTACGTTTCAGAACATAATTATGACTATCTAGTCATCACCATGTAATATGTTTGCTAAATCTAATTTCTTGTGCCAATACAATGGTTTTTACTTTGTCAACAAAAAATAGACTACCTGAAAAAGAATGTGTGGAAACGTAAGAACCCATCATGAATCAGTAGCTTGGAGAACCACATTTAGCAGAAATTCATATAAAATTAATCCCCTTATGTTGTTGATCAGTGGCTTACATGATTTATTAGGAAATTTGTCCCACTTCTCCTCAAAACACTGCTTTATTTCATTAATGCTTGAAGGCATTTGTTTATGGACATGTCTCTTTAGGTCCGGCCACTATATCTTAATGGGGCAGGTCTGGACCTTTTCTTGGGCATTCACTTGTAGACTTGCTGGTGTGCCTAGGGCCATTGTCTTGTTGCATGATTCAGTTTCAGTCAAGCTTCAGTTGTCGGACAGAGGGCCTTACAATTTCATCTAGATTACTCTCGCATAAAGGCGAAGAGGGAATGTTAAGGCAATACATTCCCCCTCAGGTTTAAACCATAGTTGACTTGTCTCCCGGGATGTATGGGAGACTCCCGGATTTCTGGGAGTCCTCCCGCACTCCCAGGAGAGCAGGCAAACCTCCCGATTCCCAAAAAACTTGATAGTAAGGTGGCCAGGCTTATGACGTGAATGACACATCATCGTGGCCCCACCTACTGCTTTAATAGGTCCAAAAATGTAAGTTAAGGAGGTGGGGCCAAATGATGTGACCTGCCTGGCCCCACCCCCTACACGCCCACCTCCCCCCTGATCTCCCAGAGCACTAATTGCCAATGTTGGCAAGTATGCTTTAAACCATGCCACCCATAGCTGCTCAGATATGACCGCCTTAATTGGCTGCTTCAATGTTAGCTGATAATGCTTCTGACTTTCAGTATCCCTACATACCATTAGACATAGAAAATACTTTGGTGGAGATTTATGTATTTGCGGTTAGATGCAGTGTAGTTTTGTAGATTTGCCTAAGAGGGGAATTATTTAGTTTCATGGATTTCTAGAACGACATGGTTGAAACCTGTATGGATTAAACACACATTCCAAGATCTTAGGATGATCATGTTTAAATATCTGTTAGGAACTTGGTAGAAAATTTTGGTGCAGTCTAAACAAGTTCTTCCTATGCGCACTAGGAAAATATGCATTTAGATGACACTTTTTTTTTTTTCATTTAGAGTAGTGTGTATACATGGTAATGTTACATGCAATGTTTAGTCACTCATTTGTATAGGTTTGTTTAGACAAGTTGGTTCAATTGCAGGAACTGCAAGAGCATGTTTCTTTAATGTATTAATTGACATTTATGAATTCTGGTACCAGGACAAATTGTCTGAATCACAAAACTCAAAAACTATAGTTAAATTATTTTTTTTTGCCCCCTTTATAAATGTAACTGCAGAAGGAGAGTTGCTAAAACAATATATAAAGAAGAAAAATCTCTAGCTCAACTTTAAGGGTGTGATCAGCTTGGTGTTTTTTACTTATTAAATGCCATTTAAATACCACCCACATCCCCATCCTAAACTACTACATACATGATGGTGGGAAATGCAGCAATCTCATGGCTGTATCTGCTGTTTTGAGTATGGTATTTGTGACAGGATGGACCGCCTATGCCACCCTGTCTGTTGCTGCTGTGAACCGGCTGGTTTCCTTTTGTTATCCAAAAAGCGTCCTCTTGCCGTAGTAGGAGGGACTTACACGAGCTGCCACCACTGGACTCCTTACCAGCATCCAGTCCGGGTTTCTTCTGGGTAAATGACGCTGCTAGCGAATCTCGTTGCTGGTGTACCGGGGCTGGTACTCCTGACCTCTCATGATAGATCAGAGTTGCTGTGGATGGATCCCCCCTGGCCTATCACACTGACCAGGGCTACTGGGTAGTAGGCAGAGTGGTGGTACTGGAAAAGCTTGGGTCCAAACCGCAGACAGCCGGCGAACGGATTAGATTTAGGGTCTAATCTGTAGATCACGGGAATACAGCAATATTGAAGATGTTTCCAAGCAGGTCTTTGAAGCAAAATGTTTATTTGCTCACACTGGTTAAACATTCCAGTGATCAGGTCAGTTGCTATCAGAAGGACACTTTTCACATACAAGCAAGTGCCTTTTATACATTTCAGACACTGCTATTTTTAGCATCAGGATATACTCTTATTTACACAAACATGAATTTACATGCATTGCAAAGCTAACAAAATTTGCTCTTCTCTATGAAATTCCCTCTGGACAAGAGGCCACACAGTAACGACCTCCTGCTGGGCCTTTGGACAGAGCAGGCATGACATTTCATCACAAAACTTTATTAGCACTTTCTGCTATCCGACTCCCTTGCACATATGCCTAATTGGATGTTTCCACTAGCAACCTTACAAATCCTAAACATTGACACTTCCATACTAAATACATCCCAATACACACAAGACCTCCATCCACAAAGGCCTGTTGTATCAGATATATGCATCAGAAATAAGGCATATCCTTTAGTAAAGTGAAAACAGGAAAAAACAATTTCTACCCTGGTCTCAGAAATAACGATTTCCTATCTCAGAATAAATGCAATACTAAAAATAAGTTCCTATGCAACTATATAAATATGTGACCTGCACTAATTCCCTTTAAGAAATTGATACCATAAGTTTATTTATGAGTGATCCAGTCACAGTATTTTATATTAAAAAAAAATCCATTCGGCTGAATGAAGAGGCTATTAGGGGCACATATGAAGTATTAAGTACTTAATATACACTCCAGAAAGCAAAATGTCTAGATAATCTCTGCAGACCTTATGGTTTTGCATGTTTGCACATTCCGTTGATACCCCCAAGCTCAGTCACCATAGAGGACTATGGGAAGAAGTGCCCTTTTACTGACACAGCCATATATGAGTTTTTTTTTTATCCTTATATGATGCCTTCGTGTTCCACAGAGCTGTTCAACTGGAGAATTTTATCAGAAGAACCCATTATCCCAATGTAGGAGAAAAATGTTTACATTTAGAAGATTTCTTTTTTTGTCCAATGTCTCTACAGTGATTCTGTCGTGGAATAGTACATTTTTATTACAGGTCTATTCAATATTTTTCATGTTTCGTTTGTTTTCTGTCTTTAATATATGGCATTATTGACATGATTAATTGACTTGGATGATGAACAGTAGTGTTGTGGTTGTTATTTACTCTATTGTAACCTGCTCATTTTCGTCTCAAGTTATAGAACTATTTGTACATTGGAATACTGAAGTCTGGGTGAAACAAACTGTTCATATATCTTTGGAAACCAATGATTTACCAGCGTTGCAGTCATCAAAATCCCTGCAGAGTGATGTGATTAAAGAAATGAAATGTGCAATGCTACCAGGAATGAAAATGGGAACTATCGTTACTGTCTTTTAGCTGAACAATGGCTGATTAGGATCAAATATAAAAGGGATTGATAGATGTTCTCTGCCTCAACTGTGCAATTACAAACACAGCATTTGGAACTATTTGCTCCTTAATCGGAGTCTGTCTTCTGAAAGAAGCTTATTTATATCCTTATTTTATAGAGGTTTCATTGCTTCAGCACCTTCTAATGAAGCATGAAAACACAACACTTTTCTATAATTGCAAGGCAGTCATTCAGTGATTCCAGATAAATAGAAACATTGAACTACACATTTTAAAGAATACAATTTTTTGCATAGCATCCTCCCCTCTCCCTGCATTAACTGTTATTTATATTGACAGAGAAACAAATGAACAATCCTGAGATTCTGACTGATAAAACACCTTTTTTTTTATTATTTTATTCTTTTTCCTCTGGGGCAAAGTAAAAAGCTGCACTCATTCAGAGCCATGGAAATTTGGCTACAGGAGTATGTTTTTAGACTTAAGATTTTTACAGTGCTGCATTATAGATATAAGATTAGGTACCAGTTGCATTAGAAGACAAATAATGTAACAAACTTAACTGATCAAATCGCTGCTTTTATATGGTTTCACGCTTTTTATGTTTAAAATATTTCTATGCATGTAAGGTTTGCAGTGTTTTATCTGACCATCTAAAAGACTGGCTAAAATATTTTTCAAGAGGATTGTGTAGTTGAGAGAGAGCGGCAGACACAGCTCTGTGTTGTTGGGCGCCTTCTAAAGTATAATTTGATTCCTTTGGTGATTCCTTTGGTGATTGACTGATGGATAGTTTCATGTGAACGTTGTGTAAAGGTAGGACTTTGATTTCCGTTTTGTAAATATTTTGGGTTACAAAAGGAGAACAGCAGAAAAGATATATAGGTAAATGAAGGAGAAAATATATATGGTATAGGTGGACTCCATTAGAATATTGGGAAAGTAAAAGATGAAGCGTGTACCCAAGATTTAATCAAAGAGAATCAAGGTTAGTGCATGAACGAGGATGAGAAAAGATAATTGTAACAATTACATTTAATAGACCAATAAGGCATTGTACGCTACTACAACTTGGAATTCTGTCCAAGGGAAGCATGCTACATGTGTGACAATATTCTTCTCCTGCTTTTCTCGCTGAATGAAATAATTGAGGTGAACAATATTTTTAATACTAATTCATTCAGCCAAGGTCAGGAGCAGAACATGTTAACAATGTAAAATTATGCAGATTGGCACACTATGGTACTGTTGTATAGTGCACACTTGCACCCCCCCAATCCTTCTCACCACCTTTCACCCACTTTTTCTCACTCCTCCTTCCCTCTTTCTTTCACCCCTTCTTCCTCCTTTCTCACTTTCTCCTATTCTTGCCTACTTCTTGGACCTTCCAGAGAGGAAGGTTCATGTGACCGGTGCGTGGTGAAGAGATTCAATGCTGCAAATAGTCTAATTGTAATGCAGGGGACGTGGGGACAATGGTGCGTATGAAAGTAGGCAGAATCTGGGAGGGTCTGCTACTCTTCTGGGGGTTTGAGAAAAGTCCCCGAAATTTGGGAGTCTCCCTGACATTCCAGGAGACTAAGCAAGTATGCTCTCCCTCTTTCCTCTTCCATCTCCCCTCTTCTTCCCTTTTTTTTTTTTTCTTCTTCTTTTTATTTTTCTTTATTAAATCTCAGCTTTCTACCACACTGGTAATAGAGTAAACTACTAATTCTTCTCCATGGTGTTTCTGCCCACTGCTTCTCCAGGCTGTCTTCAGGAAGATTAGCAGACTCTCTGGGCATCCAGGAGTTGACTCTCTATTTCAGAAGTCTCCCAGGCATTCCTGGAGAGTAGGCAAATATACAGTGATATAATCTAATCTCTGTGCAAAGAGAGCGAATTCAGCTATCAACATAGTGTCCTTTAAAGTCTGACTGACTGTAATTTTTTGTTTTGTTTTTTCCCCCGGTAAGACTGTCTGTAAGAGCTTTTGGTAGGTGGATCAGTAACTGTTTACTAACAGGGGAAGTATTTTTAGTAGGGAAGCAATCTCTTTCATATAGTTTACAGAAAACAAGAAGTGGGCCTTGTACACATGATTTTATCCATTCAGCAATGTGAACGAGAGAAGCAATGTTGGTTAGTTAAAACCTATATCCTGTGTGTACCAATTAGCTAGCTCACTGTTCTAGAATGTAGAAATTCCTGGTCTTAAATAATCGCATGTATGACAGCTGCACATCCCTTTTGTTATTGGAGCAGTCATTTGCATACTTTTTTCCATCGCCAACCAAGTATGTCTTGTAGGACAAATGGATATTTTTTAAATATATCATAGTTTCTCAAATCTATTTCCCATGGGCTGCAAACAGTGTATTTTTTTCCACGTATTCTCACCTGGAGATGAATCTTATTTAGGGAATTTATAATATAGATATTTATACAATTATTTAGACTGTGCAGCAGTGCGTTTTGGTGTTTGCTAATTAACTAAACTAATTAACAAAAGTCGGGTAAGTACTTAAACCCAGGAAAGCCAGTAATTTAACTTTAAAAAAAATAAATACAGATTCTTGTGGACCTTGAGATTGACGCTAGTTCTGTGCCCCTTCTATTGCATGTATTTTAAAGTTTGGGTCCCCCTACCTGCATGTTTGCTCAGTGATAAATGTTTCAGTATATTAATAGTATAATTTATGCTTTATCTTATGCTCAATGTATGGGCATAGCTTGGAAATTATTTACTTTTGCTTTTAGTAGTACTGATATTCAGTGAGTAGCAAAATATTCACACAGAATTCACACAAATGAGTTATGGGGTAAAGTAGCTAAGAGGAAACATGCATAGAATGAGGATACATATAATTTTGGCTCAAAATTCCATGCAATTTTTTTTTAATATAGACTAGTGGAAATGTTGGGAAAAATCATGTTTAAAATTTTAAATGTTTGTCACAATGTGTTGCCTTTCTATTTTTCTTTCCTAGATAACAACACTTATCAACTACAAAGAAAAACCAAAGAAATCTGAGAAGACATTGCAGGCAATTCAACGTGTGGGTCAAGCTGTGAACCAGGCTGTGGGGAGGTTTGTCACAGTAGGAGAAACCATAGGGAATGAGAACAGAGAACTCAAGGAAGAAATGAGTTTTGCCTGCAGTGAGGCAAGAAGAGCTGGTAAGAAGGCATTAAACATATGTATCAATTATTTAAAGAATAACTCAAATTTGTTTTTGATGGGGGCGGATCATACTTGGACTTACCCTTGGTTCAAGTTTTGTTGTTGATCCCAATGGCATAAGCAGTCTTTTGACAGAAATCCCATTCCAGCAAGTTTTATACATCGGCACAAATAACGTTTTTTGAATATGGTTTTAAAAAATATGATTAGAGGAATTCATGCATGAAATTGTAAATAGACTAAGCTCCCAAGGCTAAGATGGAAATGGCTACACTATTTTGCCATCACATTACTACCATTAGGTTCTCTAGTAAGGGTCAGTTGCAGTGCTCATGTGAGAGAGTTGGGACTGTACAAAACATAGTTACAATGTTGTTAAGGTTACATAAATGAAAGTCCTAATCAAGTTAGAGATGAAAATTATATAAAACTTCCAGGCTCTAAAATTTGTCTTTTCAGGAGGAAGAAAACTATTTGTCACATAGTTGTAGCTTTGTATACCATTTGAAAAAAAATAATACATTTTAAATTGTTTCTTAAAAATATCTACTGTATCGTTACCATGATGTCCATACAAATCTAAGCAAATATTATGTTCTTTGTGCCTAATATAATACGAAGATCTAGCACAATTGGTAGAAATTTAAAAAGTTAAACATGTCTCCCTTTGTCAACTGTACACCCTGTTATAGGCTGTGATTTGAAGAGATTAATAAGACTACTAATAAAATAGTGGATCCTTTCGGATTATCTCCAAATGGCATGAGAGATAGTTATACTGTTTGTAGAGTAAATAAACAAGTTATAATGTTTGAACATTAAATACATGCAAGGTATCTTGTGAAAGACTGGATACTTTCTGTTTTTGGAGGAACAGTGGAATCCTTTGTTTTACTGTGTAACTTCTAATTTTTTTAAAAAAATGATTCTCCCTCTCCTTTTTTTGTGAGTAAGCAGGAGACTTTGACTGTATCAGGAGTTTGAGGGTCAATCTGTTAGACCAGGAGAATTTTGGATAGCTGACTGCACTGATGTATGACATTTCAATTAGTCATTTAGGATTAAAGGTGAAGGCCAGGTTTAAAGTTTATTGTCCTATCTCTGTGTATATTATGGTGACATATTATAAATGACTGAAAACGATGAAGTGTGCATATTGTTTAATATAACGTAACTTACCCCATATTGTATATTAAAAGGTACCAAACAAAGGAGATGTATGAATTCAAACTATGCCACTGGTTTCACAATATATATTGGGTAGCTACACTCTGCCCAATCTCTAGGCGACTCCTCCTAAAGATATGGAGCCCATACCGGCTATGAAACAAATAACAGCAGGAGTGATATATGTCTATTATTAGGAGAACATTGCTTAATAAATTGCATGTCAGGCCTGGCAACCTGTGGCTCTCAAGGTGTTGTGAAATTACAAGTTCTAGCATGATTTGCCAGCTACGGGCTGGCTATCTACTTGCAAAGCATAATGGGGCTTGTAGTTTCACAACACTTGGAGAGCCACAGGTTGGTCAGGCCTGCTGTAGACAGATACAGAGAGGTGTAAGACAATTGGCACACACATCATGTATAGTCACCAAGATGTCTTCAATAGACCTCTTACTAGCATTCACACTGGATTGAAACATTATATGTGCTTCATCTGTCTACTTTTTTCCATAATACATAGACTATGAAATAGGTATGTGTTCCTACCAAATACTTATATACACCAGTTACGTGTAAATCGATAAAACAGCAAAGTGACTTACGAACGCATTTGTTAATAGTATTATATTTGTATTTTTATCATTAGCCATATGTTGCATCAATCTTTATTTTACAAACCTGTAATCTGTAAGTACATGCCATAAATAAAATCAAGGGTCCTCTATGAACCAAATTTAAAATAATTTTCTGTTGTTGATAACCTGATCACATGATCAAATAGACATGTGAGCATTGAGACAAATAGCCACATTTGTATACCTTTGTTTCAATGTCTCAATCTAATACGGTTATATGATGATTGACACATCAGTAATATAATTAAACTATTTTCAATTTACTCTATTTTTTAAATGTAGTACATGTCACCAGTGGGTCATAAAACCAAAGATTGTTATTTTCATTTATCAAATCTATGTTAATTAGTAAAACTGAATGTAATATCTAAAATGTAATAATATAATGTAAATCCACAAAATACTATATTATAATCATGCAACATGACAAACAAGTGTGATGGTGAGGATTCCAGAATACACTGAATTGTGTGCCAATTTGATAAGTGTGCAGGTTCAGCTTTATCCGAGCTGACCAGTAGTAGGACAGGAGGTTGGGAAATCCCAATCTTCCTCAATCTGGGTATAATCTTTTTTTTTTTTTTTTGTAAATCTTTTTTTATTCGTTTTTTCCTTAAATTTTTGAACAGACAATAGTTCAAATGACAAATACATTAAATCAAACATGACATATCTGTTACACATTCTGATGTTTTCAGATACAATTAAGATATTCATAACAATTTGGTATTAGAGATCAACGTCAAATATAAACTTTGAAAATTTGCGTTACTTAGAATTCACGAAAACCTTGTAGATATTCTTGTATACATATACTCATGAATGTAACTGTTTGATATGAACTATTATCAACAGATGAACACAACTGAATTGGGGGAAGGAGACAAGGAGGGGGATGGGGGGTAGTTGTCTCTTAGTAAAATGCAAGTGAAAGGGTATTGGTCAGACCTTTATCTAACTAACCAATATCTGTGTCCTTAGGGGTATTAGAAGGGTCGAGCTACCGCCCAAGGGTTTATTCAATCGGCAATCCCAGAATCAAAGTAAATTTAGATTTGAGTCCAGATTTTTAGGTTTTTGGAATCCAATCAGATTGAAGCTGCCACATTTTATCAACTAAATTCTTTTTTTTTTTTTTTTAACTTAATTGGTAAATACCAGGTAGTGTATTCAAACTATTTAAAGATATTCTGCTGGATCAAGGGGTACAGCGATTCGATATATATGCCCCATTTTTTCTGGATCCTCAGCCCACCGTTTTCTATATCTGGGAGAGTGGCTTTCCTGTCCAAATATATAATATCTAAAATCTCCATTTTGAGCATTTCCAGAGCCGGAGACACTGGTGACGTCCAATATTGTAAAATCAACTTTTTTTCTACCGTAACAATTACGATCAGAGCTGCTAGAACATGAGGATGGTAAGAGATCCATCCAGTTGCTAAAATCAGCCAGCAGAAGAGGTTCTGCGGCTAATGTAACCTGTGTCTTAAAAGTGTAATTAATATAGTTCACCGTTGGGTATAATCTTTAATGTAGAAATTCTGGAGGTTTTGTTCTTCCAGATAAATTAGTGAAAATGCATTTTAAAGGGATAGAAGGCTTTTCCTGTCTATTAGAATAAGCAAGACTTTAAAGTAATATAAAACATTTGGCAAAAGTAATTTTAACTGTATGTTTGCGGCCTAGTTAGGAAATTTGGGGACAGCTTGGACAGTAGCAAGAACACATTCCCAAACCTCTGCCCAAAATATTTTAACTAATGGGCAATCCCATAGCATGTGCCAGAATCCACTATCTGAGGCAGTACATTTTGGGCAAGCGGAAGTACTCTGTCGGCCCAGTAGGCTCTATGCAAAATAAATAAATGTGTCTGCTGATAGCGGAGGCAAGAGGTGGCATCACGGAGGGTTTTAAG
Organism: Mixophyes fleayi; assembly: GCF_038048845.1. Lineage (NCBI taxonomy): Eukaryota > Metazoa > Chordata > Amphibia > Anura > Limnodynastidae > Mixophyes > Mixophyes fleayi. The sequence continues at coordinate 141,248,529 of NC_134406.1, read as the reverse complement.
AATGAGTCCAGTCCTCATCTAACAAATCTACTTCCAAAATAGACCTCAGGTTATTTAAATCTCTCTTTATTTTTGCAAAAACATGAGATCCACACAGTAGATTATAAAAAAAATAAGTTGAGGTAGATGAATCAAGACATAACGATAAAAGTATAAAGAGTTATTACCAATCACAAAACAAATTATTACAGACATTTTGTTTTGGTGTTTTAACAATGAATTAACCTTTAAAAAAGAAATGAAAAAATGTAAATTAAACTAGAAGGTTGATCCAGTCCACCTATGAACTATAAAGAACTCTACTACTGTGGAACTCCATAAAGTTGTTATTACTTTTTCTTTTTTCTTTTTTTTTTTTTAAAAAAAAAAAAAAAGAGGGAAAAGAAGATTAGAAAAAGTAAAGGAAGAAAGAAGGCAAGGTAAAGGGGTAATTCTTATGAATATATATCGGAGGAAAAGATTTTCAGGTGGCGGGCATTGTTGCTTGATGGTAGGAGTACCAGAAGTCCCAAACCTTGTGGAAATGTAAAATTTTGTTGTGAAGAAGACTGGTAATATATTCCATAGTGGCCATATACCACACACGAGAAACTACACTTTGAAGGCTTGGTGGGTGAGGGGATTTCCACTCTTTCGCTATCTGTAAGCGAGTAGTGGCACAGATATGTTGGACAAGTCTGTCTCCCTGTTTATTTAGAGCTTTGACCCGAGAACATAGCAGCATGGCCATTGGGTCGGGCAACACCTCGATATCTAAAATTTTTGTTATTAGATCAGCAACCAGCGACCATAGATTACAGATACTAGGACATGTCCACCAAATGTGGAAGAATGAGCCCACCTCTCCACAACCTCTCAAACATAGATCTGAGGTACCAGGATAAATTGTATGCAGTCTTGCTGGCACCAGATACCATCTAGTGTATACTTTAAATGTGTTCTCTCGTATTGAGGTATTGATGGAGATTTTAGAGATTCTCATTCTGAGCCGGGACCATCCCTCCTGATCCAGATCCTTACCAGTGTCCTGAAGCCAAGCCTCCTCAAAGGATTCAGTTAGATCAGAGTTTGGATTAAGGAAAATATGATACACCAGTGATATCAGTACTTGAGAATCTGAGCTGTTCATAAATCTCCTCTCGAAAGGTGTAGGTTTACGTAGTTTAGAGGACCTGCAGAGTGATTGTATGAAGCCTCCGATTTGTATGTAAGCAAAGTGTAAGGATGAGGGAAGGCCCCTTTTCTCTCAGATATCTGGAAAGGTCTGGGGAGCAAATTCTCCCAGATTGTGGGTAAACTGAGTGATGCCCGTCTCTTGCCATGGGCATGAGAATGACTGATTGTTTCCTATCAGGAAATCTGGATGGTGCCACAGCGGGGTGAGTGGAGTGGAGAAGGGAATGAGGTGAGTTCCCACTTTTTGTGAAGCTTATCCCACAGGTTAAGTGTAAACTGTATGGAGGGGTGCGAGTACACTGAGGCTGGCCTTTGATTTCTTGGGAGCCAGAGTAGCGAGTTCAAGTTGTGATTCGGAGTATGAGCCTTCTCCAGGTCGACCCATCTCTTAATCCCCGGAGCAGACTGTCAGGAAATGATATGGCTAAGGTTAACTGCATAATAATACCACTCAAATAGCGGCAATCCGCAGCCCCCTGACTGAGAGGCTTTAGCTAAACAGGACCTTTTAAGTCTCGACTTTTTCCCTTGCCAAATAAAATTGCCACAAATAGTTTGTAAATTAGCTAGATAGGTGCCTGGGATTGGTATGGTTAATGTCTGAAAAAGGTATAGGACTCTTGGCAAAACGTTCATCTATATTGCGTTAATTCTACAGAACCAGGATACAAAAAGCGAATCCCACTTTGACAGGTCCCTTTTTATTGAATCTAGAAGGGGAGTATAGTTAGCATATATTCTAGAGTATATTCTTTTGTGATCTGGATCCCCAAATAACGCACCGCCTTAGGGCGCCATTGAAAGTCGAACAAGGATTCGAGTATAGCTTTAGTAACATTGGAGACTTGAAGCGAAAGGGCTTCCGATTTAGTGTTATTAATTTTATAGTCTGATAAGAGACTGTATTCCTTTAAGTTCCTCAAGGAGATTTGGGAGCGAAATAAGGGGATTTGAGAGTGTTATTAATACGTCATCTGCAAAGAACGAGATTTTAAAATGACTGGGACCAATTCGTATCCCTGAAATGTCCGGGTTTCGTCTGATAGCGCAGCCAAAGGTTCTATGCTTAGGGCGTACAGCAGGGGAGATAAGGGGCATCCTTGTCTGGTACCAGTGCCTAAAGGGAAGGCCTGGGACTGAAGCCCATTAGTCAAAACCGAAGAGGAGGGGCGATGGTATAGGGCCTGGATGGCCGATAGGAAGGTCCCGTTTAAGCCGAAGTGACTTAGCGTGCTAAACATGAAAGGACAAGAGAGTCTGTCAAAAGCCTTTTTGGCATCTAATGCTAGGACAACAGATGGAATCTTATTCTGATTAACATGGGCAATAAAATCTATTGTGCGTCTAGTGTTCTCTAGAGCCTGCCTAGTGGGGGCAAAGCCCACTTGTTCTGGGAAGACCAAAGTTGGCATGTAGACATTTAAATGATTCGCCAATATTTTGGCAAAAAGTTTAATGTCTGCGTTGATTAACGAGATTGGGTGATAACTAGGGCAGCATGTAGGGTCTTTATTAGGCTTTAGGGATCACCACTATATTGGAACGAGTGGATTCATCATGAAATTTACCCCCCATGAGAATGTAGTTAAACAGCTGGGTCAGGTGGGGCACCAATTCTTTGGAAAAAGTTTTGTAATATAACATCATAAAGCCATCGGGACCAGGGGCCTTAAAGTTCTTTTGCGATTTTAATGCTAATACTACTTCTTCACTGGTAATAGCTTCATTAAGGGTAGAAGCCTGAAGGGAGGTTAGCGAGTGTAATGAACAATTGTCCAAGTAGGTATTGATAGTTTGAAGAGAAGCTCTGGGGGAGGTCTCATTTTTATGGAGGTCGTGCAAGTTTTCATAGTAGCTATGGAAAATTTTATTTATGAACCTAGGGTCATAAGAAAGATCCCCCTTTTTATTTCTGATTGAGTTGATCATTTGAAAACCTCGCTTGGCTCTTAATCTCCTGGCCAGAGGCGTATCGGCCTTATTCCCCTTTTCAAAAAAAGTTTGATTAAGCCATCTTAGTTGGTGTTCTGTTCTCTCTGCAAGAATTGACTGAATTTCACCTCTAGTTTTTTGTATTTCTTGCATGACTAAATGGGTACTAGACTCCTTTTGCATTGCTTCCAGACTTTTAAGCTGGAGTGTAAGTTTATTGAGAGTCTCATTACGTTCTTTTTTCCTGCGAGAGGCAAACTGGATGATATCCCCCCGTATGACCGCTTTGTGAGCTTCCCAGATAGTGGGGATCTGGACTTCCGGATTTGAGTTAGTTTCAAAATATTTTGAGATTGAGTTAGATATTAGATCTTTAAACCCAGGGAGTTTAAGGAGCGTTTCGTTTAATTTCCAAGAGGTTCTGCCCCGAGGACCCAGAAACAAGTCAACTGTTAAGGATAAAATGGAATGATCTGACCACGTATTAGAAACTATATCGGCCTTTTTTATGTGTTGGAAGATATTTGTACAACTCATGAACATATCAATCCGTGAGTAAGTTTGATGGGGGAAAGAGTAAATTCAAATTCCATCTTCCTATTGAATTTCTTAGTATCTGAGACCCTCTTAAGTAGCATTCCCCTAAGAAAGGCCTTGAACACATCCCAAAGGACAGCAGGGGAGGACGTCGCACAGTAGTCACTGAAGAAACCCTCCTACAGATAGATCAAGACTGACCCTGCACTCATTAAATCCAGCAACACAGTGTTCAATTTCCAGAATTGAATAGCTTTCTCACCTAAAAGATCGAAACTAATAAGCATCAGTGAGTTGTCTGATATATTGTCTCTAGGGAGATACTCAATTGAGGTGACAAACAGGACTAAGAATAATTACAATACAAAAAACAGCACTCTAAATTCCATTCATAATTAATCAAAACAAGGAGGGCAGAAATAATTGAATAAATTCTTATTAGGTTCAAAAGACCATATTATATATGGAACACATTAAAATATAAAAATATTTATATAAATATTTATAGAGCTAATACATCATATATGAAATGTTTCATTATAATCAACCTGGTACAAATCAAACAAGAAACAAAACCACAACACCGTTATATGTGAACAAATAATCAGCATAACCAGGAGCGTCGTCCTCTACTAAAATACAACTCCAAGGTGAATCTATTTGCTAAATAAGCTTCAAACTTATCAGAGCAAAATGAATCACAGTCGGCAGCAGTCTCTAAGGGACATATTTATCAACAGAGGCATAAAATGTAAAATAGTTTTCAATTCTTATAGCATTGATGAGGATTGAACTATTTCTCATATATATAAAAAAAATCTCCACAGGAGCAGCAGTCATGAAAAACTGCTGTTCCTGTGAAGTTAAAAACGTACCTTTTCACTGCCTCTTCGTTCCCGAAGCTGCTGTGCGATCCACAGAAGCCTTGTGCGCATACTCTGTCGAACTTCCCTGCACTACACTGTTGCAGGGAGAGTTCATGTGATCCCTCATACATGCGCTGTAAAGCTCTGCTCTTCAAAGCAGAGCGGAACAGTGCTGAAAAATAGCAGAAACTGTAATGTACGGCAGTGAAGATTGCCCTTCACTGGAGATAAGGTGCCTAGCCAAACCCTTAAAAATTGCTCCACACCATTGAACCTTTCCACTGCTCCACAGTCCAGTGTCTGTGAGCTTTACATCACTCCATCCAATGCTTGGCATTGGTCTTGGTGATGTGAGGCTTGCATGCAGCAGCTCGGCCATGGAAACCCATTCCATTAAGCTCCCACCGCAGTTTTTGTGCTTACATTAATGCCAGTAGTTAGGAATTCTTCAGCTATGGAATCCGCTGAGCGTTGGCGACGTTTACGCACCATGCGCCATGGCAGTCTTTTACCCCGCTCTGTGATTTTACATAGTCTTTTGCTCCGTGGCTGAGTTGCTGTTGTTCCTAAACACTTCCACTTTATAATATCACTTACAGTTGACCGTGGAATCCAGCAGGGATGAAATTTCACAAACTGTCTTATTGCAAAGATGGCATCCTATCACAGTACCACACTTGAAGTCACTGAGCTCTTCAGAACGACCCATTTTGTATCACAAATGTTTGTAAATGAAGATTGCTTGGCTAGGTGCTTGATTTTATACATCTCTGGCAACGGGTCTGATTGAAACACCACAATTCAACAATGAACAGGTGTGACCAAATAAGTTTGTCCATATAGTGTGTTATAAATTCTCCTGAATGCCTACCAGATTCAGAGCTATGAATAATAACAATCTAGTTCGCTTTTTGAAATGCCTTTCAAAAAACATGGGAGAGTATATTTGATTGTTGTTAGAATGCTTAAATAAGTGGATGATATTATTTTATGCACTTTGTAGGAGGTGTTTTTGTTTTGTTTTTATCACCACTTGGTCCTTGTGGATAATTTCTGTTAAAATTACACTTAGCCTTGACATTAACATTTTTGAGAGAGTCTGCGTTTATAAAGTTTTCGTTTTTTTTTTTTTCCCCTGAGGGAAAATGGCGGAATCACGGTTATGTTTTGAATAAACCGCTTCCTTAGGTATTGATTGTTTTGTCGACATCAGTGTTTACCTTTATCATACCAGATGTTTGGTGTATAGCATTGGTAAACTTTGCAGGTCATTGGCTAACAATGTATACCATTGACAATATCCCTGTCAACGATAGGAAGCATTACACTTGGACTTTAATAAGAGAGCTGATTTGTTTTTATTTTTCACATATTGAAGTCCCATTGGAGCCTGGCATGATGAAACTGAGATTTTCTGGCACTAAAACTTCTTGCACCTCATATAGGTACAAGCAAAATTCAGGTATGTTTTACTTACTGTAATACCTGGAATTGAGCATAGATGCACATCCCACAAGGTTCTGACCGGACTTTACATTGAATTGAATTTCCCTCATAGAGTTTGTAGTTTAGGCAACTTGGTGGAATTGGGTTATATACCTTCGCAGCTCATTGGTCAGCTGCAGGGTTTTTGTTTCTTGAGCTTAAAGACTGTGGCTGTTTTTATGCACAGTTAACTGCCTAAAATGTATCATCTGGATTATTTAATGAGATATCTCTGGAATTTTATATGGGTTTGTTGTAGTCTCCGTAATGGAGTACAGTGAACTCTACTGAGGTTTTGTAATCCTAAAAATACTCTCCTCTCTGTATGATTTTGTCCCATCTATTTGCTCATGAAAGATATTCTGGGAAATTAGGCAGATATCTAATCCGGAGTAAGCATTATAACTTTAGGAATAAAAAGTATATTTTTTCTTCTTCTTGGGATTAATCTCCCTCTGTATATCTATTAACGGAATGTATTTTAACATTAGAATGGTTCTGTGAGAAACGCATTATCGAAAAGAGAATAGAAACCGTAATGCTTACACCGGAGCTCTGCAAGTATACTTACCAGAACCATGATATAAACTAGGCAAAGCCTTATTTTAAATTAAAAATAAATGTTTTTACATTCATCACATTTTTACACCAGCCAAAAATAATCAAAAGAAAGTGAGGACTTTGTATTTTCTCTTGTCTATGGCTCGAAATCAATACAAGCGTTATGAACTAATTTTCCATCAGTCGGTTCATAGTGCTACACTAGGGGGGCCCAAAAATGACACCCCCCCCCCCCCTTAACACTACCATAAAAAGCATTACACACCACCCTGAGCCACCCACCCCACCTCCTTCCCCCCCCCCCCCCCCCCCCCTTGAAAAACCATTAATCGGAGCCTGTACCCCTTCGGAGGAAGAGCATTACTCCGTCTGTGCCCTCGGGAGAAAAACAGCACGGCGCTAATACATTTGCCTGACTATTATCACTGATATCAGGTGGATCAGGATCTGCGACCTTTTAGAGCCAATACATACGTCCATTTGCAGCATTTAAGTCTAAAATGGGCTAATTGGCTTTCAAAATACCAGTGTGTGTGTGTGTGTGTATAGACACACAATTGTAAAGCGCTACGGAATATGTTGGTGCTATATAAATGATGATGATGATAGGCACCTTTTAATCGGTGCAATTATTTTATGTACTTACTGCCCAATTATAACTGAACAATGATGTTTCAAATACACTTCAGACATGCTTATAAAATAACTTGCGGTGTATAAGAATAGGAGGCGGAAAGGGTCTTTCGGATGTTCAATGTAAATGGATACACACTGATCGTGAAACTGCTGACGCGTTTCGTCTGTCCTCAGCAGACATTGCTTTGAGAAAGTCTTGTGAGGACAGACGAAACGCATCAGAAGTCTCACTATCAGTGTGTATACATTTACATTGAAGATCCGAAAGACCCTTTCTGCCTCCTATTCTTATACACCGCAAGTTATTCGTTTCATAGGAACCTTTGTGATTGACATTTGTATCTGGACGAACATCTTCAGGGTGCGCACCCACTAATCACGTGACCGCCGTCTATTGGGAGTATCGTCAGCAACTCATTCAGCGGGGAGTCTGAGTTTTTATCCAGTGTCCGTTAAACTGCCTTTCAGGTTCCTCCATTCATATCTATTGGCGGTATTCTATGGACATTGCACTATTGGGAGAAGTTCCCGAAGTCCTTCATATGGTCATTTGTGGCTGATGGTCTGGAACTTCAGAACGCTATTTCAGTGACCATCTATCTTGTGTTCATGTTGACACTTTATGGTCACTTGGTTATTAACGTTATTATGTCTTAATGGCCGCTATACCCATCAGTGTATATAACGTGTCAATATTTGATGATATGTGTTATTGAGAGGTACATTCATTGTATTGCTGCTTATTAGCTACCAATCAATATATTTGATGTCGTGCCATTGAGAGATGCACTCTTTTATGATTAATTAATAAATACATGTGTTGTACTTTTCTTACATGCTGGTTTTAATATTTGTCATTTATTTATTTTGTTCCTGGTGCTTGTACTGTGCTGGTTCTTTTTTTTTTGTACACTCACACATACAGCCTACATCAGGAAATGAAGTAGCTACAATCTCCTAAACTTCTACTGCAAGCACCTTTTGGGGATAAGTTCCATAGTGCTTAGCTCTTTTTTTTAAAAGCCAAAAAAAATAATAATTCTCAGCTTGTCTGATTACCTCCTCCTGGATTCATCATTATTTACCCACCTGTTTAGTAGCACCCAAGTCGTCGTAGTGCATTGGTTCAAATGCCCTAACATGGCTTCACATACAAGTAATGCCACATATTCTCATTATATTTCAATAGAGCCTTGGTCTATCAAAAATTATCTTGATTTTTAATTAATTAAAAAGGTTACAGACATGTCATTTTTTTTTTTTTTTAATAGAATGGCAGTGTGTGATTACATTTAGTTTTCTCACCAACTGACTGACAAATAAAGAAAATCTCTATCCAGCGACATTGTCACCTGAAAAAGGAGTGCATGGTATCTACAAAGGCACAGATGGCTAGAAGTGGTGTGAATGGTTGAGTACATCTTATAAGAGTAGGTGGAAGTGTCTTCGGGCAGCTTATTTTTTAAAAACTCAAGTAATATGCCCCTTTAAAACACAAATAGAACTGCATTATGAAAATAATAAATATCAAGTTGTGAAGGTGGCACTTGCCCCTCCCACCCACTCCCCCGGACAGACCGCAGAGGGTTGGTAGGTAAACATTTACTGCTGGAATTGTAACTGCAATTTTCAGGTGTTTTTCAATACATATGCTGAGTGTAGTTTTTTTTTTTTTTCTTTCTTTCCCTGTAAACACGGTTTAAAAATGTATTGATAATTTAATATTTCCATTCTAGGTTTAAAAAAAATAAATAAAAAAAATAACAAGGTCTAAACTGGTTAAAAATGATTTGTCTATTTACATTAATGAAAATCTCAAATACTCATAATATTGCTTGCCTCAGTACTGCCATACAGTAGGAAAGTCCGGAAATCAGACTTCTGCATTCCCTAGATAACTTGGAGGTCTGCTGACTTCACTGGCTTGTGTTCACTTTCTCTCATCAACAGCAAGCAGGGTGTCAGTCAGGATTTCATACAATAACAATCCCTTTTTCCGCTCCTGGGCTATTTCAAAGCCTCCCCCTGCTTCAGTGGCCTCAGGGTGGATTGTGTTTCCAGGCTTCCTGCCAGGACTGGTCATATTTTGTGGATTACATTGTTTTGGCTCCTTTTTCTGTGTGACCGAATGATGAGCATGGATTTGTGATGCCATATTTACAGCTCTTCGTATGCTTTAGTGCTGCTGACTCATTTTCATCTGTGTTCTTTCAGCTAACACACTCAGAACATAGATCCAGTGCCACTCAGCTCCAGTACACAACTGGCTTGGTTTTCCAATTGCATTCAACACAGATAATAAATCATCTCGCCTGCAAGATGGTAATGACAAAAACAAATCAATATAGTATACATTTTAGACCAGTTATCAGTTATTTCGGATATTACGTCATATTTATACCTTATGGAATAACACCCAGTTCCCTCCCGGAGTTTCTTCCAGCACGTTCTCAGAATAGACTCGACATATTAGATTCCACACTGACCTCGCACCTATGCAATTTGTACAATCATTTGAAGATATGCAAACACAATTTCACATTGCCACGTTCTGTTTTTAGCAATATTTGCAGTTTATGTACTTTTCTAACTCTGAACATACTCATTCTGACTTACACAAATCTTCCTCATTAGCATAATTTTCCTTGCAAACATCCTCCTCCAGAGGTCTCCTATCATCTGACGCTATAACCTCTCTCTCAAGTACCCACATCAGCTAAAACGGGAGGAAATATGTAAGGAAACACTTGATTCTCAGGACTGGGAAAAAATTTGAATGAATCTCTCTAAAACCTCCGTCTGTGTTAAAATTAGATAGAATGTCCATAACATATAATATCGTTCGTACCTTGTGCCAAAATGATTGGATGCAGTCTTCCCAAACACCTCGCCACTCTGTTGGCGTCTTTGCTGCAATTAGGGCACTCCCATGTCCATGTGTGGTGGCATTGCCCATAAATGGCCTCACTCTGGAAAGAAATACATTGCTTAATCGCAAACATCACTGGTGTCAATCTACTTGACTTTTTCTGTGTTGCTTTGTACCATTAGATGTAGAGATGCTCGGGTTTAGTTTCCCGAAAACTGAGCCAACCCGAACATCGGAGATCCGCGCCCTCGGGAATAAAATGAGGCAAAACTTCATTGTTTGATCTTGCAAACTGCAATCTACACCCACAACACCTTCCTCATCAATATCCTTCGTAGCAATCGGAGTTAGTCCTGCATCCAAGTTGCTAAGGTTAGATGACTCCTCCACTATCTAGGATTCCTCAGAAGAATTCTTGACCGTTAGTCCCCGCTGCTGCTGCTGGGGGTGGATCTTCAACCCAAAAGCAGACCAAGAAGAAGACTACTAGTAGTTTACAACAATTGACTGTTAAGCAATCCTTTGCAAGAGGAAGCAAGTATGAAAGCTGTCACCCAGTCACAAAGTGCATCACAGACGCCATGGTGACTATGCTAGTATTAGCTCTGAGTCCAATATCCATTATAAATGCAGCTGGTTTTAAACTGTTACTTGAGGTCTTGTGTACCCGTTGCCGAATTCCATCACAACACCATTTTACTAGAAAAGTTATTCCTCTCCTGTACAAGAAGGTTTATAAAAATGTAGTTATTGGGCTACAAAATGCCATTCTACACACTGTACACTTAACCACAGATATGTGGACAAGCGGAGCTGGGCAAACTATATATTATGACTGTGACAGCCCACTGGGTTGGTGATTCGCCTTCATTAGCAGGAACAGCAGCAGCATGTACCAAACTACGTCACATTTTTACGAGGCAGGCTACTCTGTGTATCACCGGTTTCACTAAGAGTCATACAGCTGACAATCTGTTACAAAAACTAAGGGATGTTGTCGTAACATGACTTATCCCGCTTGGACTCTCCTCAGGATATGTAATTTCTTGTAACGCCAATCCATCAAATTCCCTGTTTCAATCACACAATGAACTTGGAGGTGCAGAGATGCAGCAGATGCTGTCTGTGGCCCGTAACATATCTGGACATTTCCAGCATTTGGCAACAGCATGTAGGAGATTGAGGCAGCTACAAGAACAATTTAATTTGCCCTGCCACCAACTGAAGCAAGAGGTGGTAACAACGAGGAACAGCGAACAGCCATCCACGCTTACTCCACAAGCCATGACATTGGGAAAGGAGGGGGAATGTATTTTACTCAAGCGCAGTGGAGAATACTTTCCGTGTTGTGCATGGTGCTGAAGCCATTCGAAGTAGTCACCTGTGAAGTGAGTTCAGACACTGCTAGCTTGAGCCAAGTGATTCCCTTAATTAGACTTTTGGAAAAGCAGCTTGAAAAACTGAAGGAGGAGATGAAAACAAAGCAATTACGCTAAGTATGTCGGATTTGTATATCAAGTACTTTATTCGCTTCGCCAGGATCCAAAATCTTGAAATCGGATCACTACATTTTGGCGACTGTGCTTGATCCTCGGTTTAAGAGCTATGTCTTCTCTTTGTTTCCAACTGACCTAGGGGTGAGTTTCCAACTGACCCAAAAACATGACTTTCCCAAGAGACCCAGGGGTTATGCAGATGACTCGGCACAACATTTTGACATCTGGTGTGATCTAAAAGAATTGACCAAAAACCTTGACACCTTTGCCGTAACTCCATCGGATCCTACTATCAACGTCCAAAAGATGGTGGAGGATGATTTTAATTACAGCATAGAAATAGACACTTCAGACAGTCCCTTTACATACTGGGAGGAAAAAATGGCAATTTGGAAACCCATGTACCAACTTGCTTTGCAATACCTAAGCTGCCCACCTTCCAGTCTGTACTCTGACAGAGTTTTCAGCACAGTTGGGAACCTTGTCAGTGATCGGCATATGAGACTACGTCCTGAAAGTGTGGAAAAGATGATGTTCAGCAATATGAACTACAATTTCCACGAGGAAGGCCTTTGCCGCCAATTACATCAAAGTACAGAGACTTCTGTTTGAGTGGATTCCAGCGAGGATGAATTAATAATGTTTGATGATATACATACTGATGAGGGTGAGGATGAAGCTGATGATAACGACAACAACATCTTGCCACAGTAGAGTTAATTAAACAAACCAAGCACTTCAGCTACAAAAGTGGCACTTCTCGTTCCTGAAGTGCTTGGTTTGTTAAAGTGTGCATGTCCTTTTTAAGATCCAAGATAAGGGTAGGTGGAAGGGTCCAAGGTCCATCTTGCACCGCTTTTCCTCTTCAGCTACATCTGTGTGCCACAGTTACCTACATGTGCTATATACTGTTGTGTGCTTTGCAAAACTTGGCTTTCGCCAAGACACCAATTGATGATCCAGGTGACTCAGCACAACATTTTGACGTCTGGTCTACTGTAAAAGAATTGACCAATATTAGTGACACCTCTGCTGTAACTCCACCTGATCCTACTATCAACATCTAAAGAATGGTGGAGTATTATTTTTGTTTTGTTTTTTAAAACTATAAAGATGACCGTTTTATTAATAAAGAACAACGTTGCTTGCAGAAGTAATGTAAAATCCACTCTTTAGATGTTGATAGTAGGATCAGGTGGAGTTACAGCAGAAGTGTCACTAATTTTGGTCAATTCTTTTACAGTAGAGAAGACCAGGGGGTAAATGTATGAACCTCCGGATTCTTCAACTCAGAGTTCAGCGTCTTCAGCGCTTAAATTTAAAGCGGCGCTGCCTTGTAAAGGGAGACTTCTCTTTACAGGGCAGTGCCGCTTTAAATTTAAGCGCTGAAGACGCTGAACTCGCCGGAGTTGAAGAATCCGGAGGTTCATACATTTACCTCCAGATCTTAAAATGTTGTGCTGAGTCATCTGCATCATCAATGGGTGTCTAACATTTTTGCAAAGCACACAACGGTATATAGTACATGTAGGTAACATTGGCATACAGCGGTAGCTGAAAGGAAGTGGTGCAAAATGTACCTTGGGCTCTCCCACCCACCCTTAATTTGGATCTTAAAAAGGACATGCACACTTTAACATACCAAGCAATTCAGCGTCAAGGAGTGCCACTTTTGTAGCTGAAGTGCTTGGTTTGTTTGGGCCCACACAAAACAAGCTAACAATGGGCTTAAGGCACCTAAGGTAACAGTGCTGTTAATGAACTCTACTGTGGCAAGATGTTGTCGTCATCCTCGTCCTCATCAGTGTGTACATAATCCTCGCACATCTTTCTGAGTACACATGCTTCCAGCATGTAAAGGGACTGTCAGATGTGTTTAATTCTATTCTGTAATTAAAATAATCCTCCACCATCTTTTGGATGTTGATAGGAGGATCCGGTGGAGTTACGGCAGACATGTCACAGTTTTTGGTCAATTCTTTTAGACCAGACCAGTTGTCAAAATGTTGTGCTGAGTCATCGCCGTCCTGTCACGTAACACTTAAGCTGTCATCTTGCTCACCAGTAGCTCTTGCATCTCTTGATCTCTGGGTCAGCTGGAAACAAAGAGAAGACATAGCACTTAAACTGAGGATCAAGCACAGTCGCCAATATGTAGTGATCCGATTTCAAGATTTTGATAACTCTTGGATCCTGGCAAAGAGATTAAAGTACTTGATCTACAAGTCCGATATACTTGGCGTAATTGCTTTGTTTTATCTCCTTCAGTTTCTCAAGCTGCTTTTCTAAAAGTCTAAGGGAATCACTTGGCTCAATCTAGCAGTGTCTGAACTCACTTCACAGGTGACTACTTCGAATGGCTTCAGCATCTTGCACAACAGTATTCTCCACTGCGCTTGAGTAAAATACATTCCCCCTCCTTTCCCAATGTCATGGCTTGTGGAGTAAGCGTGGATGGCTTTTCGCCTTTCCTCCATTTTTAGAAGCATATATAGGGTGGAATTCCACCTTGTCACCACCTCTTGCTTCAGTTGGTTGCAGGGCAAATTAAATTGTTCTTGTAGCTGCTGCAGTCTCCTACATGCTGTTGCCGAATGCTGGAAATGTCCAGATATTTTACGAGCCACAGACAGCATCTCCTGCATGTCCCTGTCATTTTTAAAAAGCTCTGCACCACCAAGTTTTATTGTGTGAGCAAAACAGGGAATGTGATGGAATTCATCCAGCTGTAATGCTCTCACAATATTGGTGGCGTTATCAGAATGACACATCCTGAGGAGAGTCCAAGCAGGATAAGTTATGTTACAACGACATCCCTTAGTTTTTGTAACAGATTGTCAGCTGTATGCCTCTTAGTGAAGTCGATGATGCACAGAGTAGCCTGCCTAGGAAAAATGTGAGTTGGGTACATGCTGCTGGTAAAGGTGAATCACCAACCCAGTGGGCTGTCGGTCATATAATCTTTAGTTTGCCCATTTCCACTTAACCACAGATATGTGATGAAGTGTACAGTGGGTAGAATGGCATCGTGTAGCCGAATAATTAATTTTTTGCGAACCTTCTGGTAGAGGTGAAGAATAGCTTATCTAGTAAAATGGTGTCATGATGGAATTTGGTAACAGGGACACAAGACCTCAAGTAACCGTTTAAAACCAGCTGCATTTATAGTGGATATTGGAAGCAGATCTAACACTAGCAGAAAAGTTTTTGTGTGTATTTTTTGTCTGGTGCTGATGCATTTCTCCCTTCCTGATTTATCAAGGGTGGGTAGGTCCCCACCCATCCCTCTCCCCTCTGTTGATTCTGCTTCAACTGGGAACAGTGTAGCAGGATTCAAACCTGTGCACCTTTTTAATTGCTACATGTTTTTGACTTAGTAATGACACCTCGTTCTTAGTGAGCCTCACTGTGGACAGATGCTTCGATCTTGATTGGTTTAGTATTTCTGTAACTGCATGTGGGACCTGTATCGTTAAGGGGTGGTCTAGTACTATGTCTGCCATTTTATGTTTTAGAATGCCTGCGGCTGCCACCGCCCTTATGCAGGGTGGGGCTCCTCTTATGATACTGTCTAGCTGTAATGAGTAGTAAACCTGCGGACTCTCTTTATGTGCGTGTTCCTGTGAGAGGACTCCTTGTGCATGTCCCTTAGATTCATTGCAGAGCAAGGTAAAATGGCTTAACATATTGTGGTAATCCTAACGCTTGTGCCTGTACAATGGCTTGTTTAAATGTTTCAAACGTTGTTGGTTGGGATTCAGTTAGTTATATCCTGGACTCTTTTACCTCACTAAGAGCATCATAGAGGGGTTGCATTAGGAGGGATGCTCCAGAAATCCATTCCCTGCAGTACCCTACCAAACCTACCAATGCCTTTAATTCCTTGGTATTCAGTGATGGCTTTACCTGCTGAACTGCAGTTATCCTGTCCTGTCTGAGGTGCATGGTACCTTGCGAGATGCAATGTCCTAATTATACCGTACACTGTGCTGCTTGAATTTTTGTGAGTGATACCTCGCAGTGTTGCTGCCCTAACAAGTTAATTAATGATATAGTCTCTTCCTGACACCCCTTAATCATTTGGCAACACATTAGTAAGTCATCCACACATTGGATCAGTTGTGTGACTGGATATTTTGGTCTCCATCCCTGTAATATGAGGTTCATTGCTTCTTAAATGCTAAGGGTGAGGTGGCTCCCTCCTGTGGAAATTTAGTACAACAGTATTGTTTTCCCTGATGTGTAAATGCTAGGCAAAGCTGCCTGTCCATTGTTAGAGGGACAGAGAAGAATGCATTTGCCAGATCTATAACAATAAAATACTGCAGGGATCTGATTGAGAAGGGGGTATGTGGGTTAGGTACAATAGATGCATCAATCACCATCCTTTTGTTAATTTCTCTAAGATCATGAACCATTCTATATTCCTGTGATTTTCCAGGTTCTAACTTCTTTTTCACTGGGTAAAGGGACTTGTTCCAGGGAGACCTGCATTTCCTGAGAACTTTAGCCTGTTGGTATGCCACTATATGTTTAGTTAGAACTGCCTCTTGTTGTTGAGACAGGATATTGCCTAATCCTAATGGGGACAGTATTTGGTTCCTTTTTTAAATGTACAGGCTATACTGCCAGTAATCCCACATCTGTCTTTCCCATTGACCACACTTCCTGTGGCACTCTTTAACTGAACCAGAGGGGTATTGAGCTTGGTTTTTTCTTGGGAAATACTTTGAACCAACTATATGGCAGCATGGAGCTGACAACTCCAATATTCTGTCAGGGAAGTAATCTGGACTCTCCCTCCCTAATTTAGGCTTGGATTGCTGACAGTATATCAGTCAGTATAGATTGACTGAACAGGTAGTTGAGCTTAGAAATTGTACAGGTGCCGTCAAAGTCTTATCCTGGAATTTAATAAATACTCTTCTACTGTCTTCATTGTAAAACTTATCAATGTCCATTCACGTGTGTGTGTGTGTGTGCGCGCGCTTGCATGCATGTGTGTGTGTGTGTATACATGTGTGTGTATATGTGTATATATATGTATACATGTATATGTGTGTGTGTATGTATGTATATATGTATGTATATGTGTATATATATATATATATATATATATATATATACCGTATATATATATATATATATATATATATATATATATATATATATATATATATATATATATATATATATATATATACCGTATATACTCGTGTATAAGCCGAGTTTTTCAGCACATTTTTTGTGCTGAAAAAAGCCCTCCTCGGCTTATACACGAGTGAACTCCTGTTCTCCCGTCCCTCAGCTTTTAACTTCCACAGTGGAACGTATGTGCGTTCCACTGACAGGAAGTTCGGCATTTGGAACGCAAACTTGCGTTCCAAATGCCGAACTTCCTGTCTGTGGAACGCACATGCATTCCACTGCGGAGGTAAGTAAAAGGCTGAACTCCTCCTCCTGATCACTTATTGCACTGCTTCAAGCTGATGACCTTTCAGCAACAATAGCATCAAATGTAACTGGCGCAATGAGGAGACATGGAACTGGGGCATTGACTTGCAGCCTATTTGTACATTGGACCCTTAATTGTGGACACTCATTATAAAAATCTAGCGATCCCAACAGCGCAGTGGAGGAGACCCCGGGGGAGGAAAACTCCATGATTCTGGTAAGGTGCAGCAACTTTAGTAGCCCGCCACAACCAATCAGCATTCAATGACAGAGAGGTTTTAATCACTACAGCATCAATTTGCTTATTTTTTTATATTTCAGGCACTGGTAGCAATGGTTGCTAAAAACAGGAACTAAAATGTTAGTTTAGTTAACATATTCATGGAGATCTTAGACTCCAATTTTCCCAACCTATCTGCCATGTCCTGCTGGATCCACCAGAACCTGTAAGATATTAGTTCCCCTCCATCACTTACATATGTCTCCTGTTTACCAGTAGCTGCTGCATTTCCCACCCTAGGCTTATACTCGAGTCAATAAGTTTTCCCAGTTTTTTTAGGTAAAATTAGGTGCCTCGGCTTATACTCGGGTCGACTTATACTCGAGTATATACGGTATATATATATATATATATATATATATATATATATATATATATATATATATATATATATATATATATATATATATATATTTCTCTATAATATAAATTCTCTATAATATAAATGCTTAGTGGCGTGTGTTAGTCTGTCTGTGTGTGTGTGTGGAAAAAATAAAACCAAGCTGCAGCGCCACCTGCTGGGCGGAGTTAAACACTGACCTACTAAATTCTTAGTGTGTGTGAAAAAAAAAATTCAGAAAGGGCTGAAATTTGGTATACTAATGTTTTTAATTTGTTAATTTAATTTGTTAATTGTTAAAAGTGTTTATAAAGATTTTAAAAAAAAATATATATATATTTCTTGAAGAAGTGACAGTTGGGAGTGGTTGCTGGTTGCCGGGGGTAACAGAGCGAGGGGAGTGTGATACTCGGGACCGCTGAGAGAGATCTCTGTGTCTGGATAGACATCTGGATAGATGTGGCGATGAAAATGAAGGATGAGGTGATGGAGAAGAATGATGAGGTGGTGACATGTGGACAAAACCACGTTAAAAAAGGGCGCTTGCGTCGGGAAGTAACGCTCTTATCATGCATTTGGGCTATGGCCCAAATGCATGATAAGAACCTTTTTAACACCTTAAGTAGCTTGATTTGACTAGAATGCATGAGTATCAAGCACGGGTTAACTTGTGTGTGTGTGTGTGTGTGTGTATACATATATATATATATATATATATATATATATATATATATATATATATATATATATATATATATATATATATATATATATATATATATATATATATATTATGTGTGTGTATATGTATATGTATGCATGCAAGGTATGTCTATTAAATAATGAGACTGTGATTCCACCTAGTAAACAAAGCAGTTATTTAATCAGTCTCGTTATTTAATAGACACACCTCGTATATATCAGACTGTTTGCTTGCTGAGAAGCTGCTGTAACTCCTTGCTAATGAATATCTCCAAAACTGCTTCTCAGGACAGCAAAATAAAGTACACCAATCGTGAAAATATCAATAATTTAGGCTTTTGCATTAAAAAAATGTATATACTCTGTTGATAGATCTAAAGACTAAAATATATCCTTGTCTTTTACAGTGCACACAACGCATACACGTTTTTTGCCTGTTTTTTTAAGGGTTGTGAAGGGAGAGCTTTCAGTTGTCATTTCATATAGCAGAATGACTAGGGAAATATATGGGTTGATATGACAAAATATTTAGACTTTGACAGTAGTTTTCCCCTTAACCACATCTTGACATAGTTTGCACCTTAATGATCAGATACATTTTTGCATTTTAATGCTTCTTTGGCTTTACCAGGATAACCTTTATTTACAAGTCTAAGCAAATGTTATATATATTTTTATTGATAAAGCGATGTGGCTTTCATTTGCTAGCATGCTGGATTATTCTTAATATTTTATGGTCAGAATGAAAATGGTTGAAAGGGCCAATGGCCATGGTATTTTTCCACACATATAATCCTCTGCACTCTTCTATTTTGGACCATTGGCCACCTTGAGGGTGTCAACTTAAGACTCCCAATACTTTTCCTTTCTTATCAGTAATCTATCCAATGCAAATGTACCAAAATTTTCAGCTAGATAAGGAATGACTGTTAGACATGCATGTTTGCTTTTTCATATCTGCCCTCTGGGAGATGTGTAAGAAAAGTATAAAAATAAGAGATAGGCCTGACTGATGATGCAAATGGGTGTGGCCAGGTATATGATACCATGTGTCGTCATGTCCCTTACCATTTGTAATGGAAGGGTGTTCATGTTGCAATTTACATCATCATTCTACCTTGCATTTATGCAAGCATGTTGCTGAATAATAATCTGCATTCTCGTGAATCTGGGATATTCCATCTGATTCATGAGTGTATTGAATACTCTGGGAGGGTAAACAACTGTGCCAGGGTTTCCCAAATCCAGTTCTCGGAGAGCCCTAACATTTTTTCCGGGTCACAAGTGACATACTTGGTACCACCTGTAGATCTTTTACAATGTGTCAGTCAGCAATGAATCTACAGGTGTTCCTGCAAAGAGATATGGTAAATATGCACTGTTGGGGTTCCCAGAGACTATATTTGGAAAGCCCTGAACTATGCTATTAAGTCCATATTGCATGGATCTATTAGTATTGAGTGGTTGGGAAGCCTCATTCGGGGGAAAGCACTGCTGAATTCAGTGACATCACTGAAACCGGTGTAGTGATCATGGGGCCAGGAACAGCTCTGCATAGTTCCTGGTTTCCCCACAAAACCACCTGGCTATCATAGACATGTCTAGTCTCCTTAATCAAATACATTTAATATTTAATCCTTCATTTGTTTTTTTTATTCACACTAATGTATTCAGTTCCTGGAAGGAAAGCTTCCCAAAACACAATTTCCAATGTATTACAGTTTTACATAGAATAGCAAAATACATTTGCTTAATTAGTAAAGTAAGATTATTAAAGTTGTTATTTATGTTGTACAAACATTTTACATATCACTGTACTACCAATAAAAGGTAAGGAAACATTATATACAAGTATAAACTGATACAAAGAGGCCCTGCTAATGAGGGCTTAAAATCTATAGCAGAAATGCTCAAACCCAGTCTTCAGGAACTACCAACAGGTCAAGTTTTTAGGATTTCTGTCTGTGGAAGAAGGTGGGATATTTACTGACCCAGGGACCCAAGTGCATGATTAAAGACATCTTCTAGACTGAGTTAGGGCATCTCTGATTTAGGAACACAAGGTGTGGGCTCTCATGGGTGTGTATGGTGAATGTGGTAATATGTAATGTTTCTGGATGCTTTGAAGAGTTGGAGGGAGTCCGGTCGGTACATTTGAATTTGTGAAATGTTAATGGTTTTATTAGAATCTCTTGTTTCAGTCTGTACTTTTATTTTTCTGATAAAAAAATATAGAATATACAAATGTGTGTTTCATGGTGGCATACTATACAGGCAAAATCTTTTTATATACTGTGTAGTTTCAGGGATTTTGAACTGTATATGCTCCACACTGCTGTGCATGTGAGTAAGAGCGAAGTGCATTATACGCACATCTCAGCTTGAATCTAATAGACTGAGGCTTCCCAGAGAGAGAGAGAGAGAGCTTTTCACTTTACCAGGTAGAATGAGGTGCAAAGACAGATTTACAATCTAAAAAACTGTTATTACCGAAGTAATAAGTGTACAGTACAAGAATATTGATTGATAGAACCTTTTTGTAGAGAAGTATTTTGTTAATTCTTCAGACTTAGTCTGCTGAGTCTTACAAATCTAATCATGTAGGCGTAATAAATAATGCAAATCAATGATAAACAGAGGCAATATAGCAGGGGCAATTGACGTTTGTTTTAAAAATTCATGATAAAAGGCAAAGCATTGTATTGGGGGTTATAAGTTATAAAATAATTCAATACATTTTTACAGTATTTTCTTTGAGATTATTACCAATAATGGTTTGAAAAATCTTGGTACACATGGGAGGAATTTTATGAAAGTACATTTAAGGAGTGCTAGCATAAGGAATGACGTTGGTACTTGTTAATTATACAGACGCCACTTGAAACATATCCTCTGTTAACCTGTTATTCCAGGGACAATTCAGTTAGCTTGAGTGCCAATTGGGAGCTTACACTATCCCCCCTCCTTTTCTCCACCCTCATTCCAATTAGAGCACTTGGAGGTGACTGAAATAAGTAGGATTGTTGATTGCGGTGGTACTCGCTATCACGATGACTGCAACCCCGACAGTAGTATGCCCGACTTGATCATTCTGAAGATGACATGCCCGACCGAAGTATAATTGCGGCTGTACAATGTAGAAGTTTTTGTCAAAAAAACATTATACAGCCTTTCTTGTCCCCCGGGATCTCGCATAGTTGAGAAATACAGATTGCATAGTGCTAGTCAGAAATTTTCAGTTGAATGATTAAGCCCTGATTAGACAGATGTTGTGACTGCCTAATGAGGTGCTATAATATGGACTTAATTATTTAGTTGATAACTCTTATGTAACACGATGCACACTTTAGGTCTCCAGCAGTTTTAGGCAGCAAGCACTGAAATATACATATACAAAGAATTAAGGTTGTCTATACAAAATAAATGACCCTCATTTTACAGAACATTTACATATAAAAAACAAGCAAAGATAAACACCACTGCATATTTTCTATATAAACTGGATAAGCTGCCATCTTTTTAAAGTCTTTATAAATATATGGAAATGTATGCAAGTGTGAGAAGGTGTGACACGAAAAAGGGGAAAGGCTTCTTCTTTTTTGGTTGGCTTCTGATGCATTTCTAATACATTGTCCATCTATTTTAAAATTTGATTGTATATACTATTCTTATTTTGCAGGTGAAACCATAGCACAGCTGACCGATATGAGCAATGGGGAACGCCCTGTTCCAGATGCCAGAGTTACAATTTTTACTGATAAAACTGGAGTGGTAAAAGCTGCTAGACTTCTGCTCTCTTCTGTTACTAAGGTGCTGGTGTTGGCAGACAGGATTGTCGTTAAACAAATTATCACTTCCAGAAATAAGGTATTTAAGGTTGTTGTTAATGGGTGCAATCTATTTGCTGCTTAAGAGAGATGGTTTTTTTTCTGCATTGTTACCAATGGTATCAGATTATATTTACAGTGGGTAAACAAGTATTGCATTTAAATAAGCAATTCTATTTTGAAATTGGTGTTACAGTTCTCATGCTAGGAATTTGTTTGTGTGGTATATTATGAGGAGATCAGTATTTCAGCAGCTGCTGTTTAAAAGCCTTTTATAGTTTCCATATAATTTAAAGAATTATACTCTTAAACCAATTGAGGTTCTGATGCCATGAATTTGAATTTATTTTAGTTAACAGTATGTATTAAGCTGCTTCTATAACCTTATTACATTGCAAAAATTCAAAAAATATTTTAGTTTGTTTAATTTTTCACTGGCATTTCCTTCCTATTGCCAATGATGTCCATGTTTCGATGAGCTCAAGAAAATAGTCTGAGCAATATTTTCTAACTTTAAAAAGAAAGATAAAACAACCACTGTAGCTTCAAGGAGAATGAAAGGATGGTCACTTTCAATTATAATAAGCAGTCATTTGCATTGCAGGTGACATCGCTTAGGGCAGTGCAGCTCAAATTATTCATTTTCCTACCTGAATGCTGGTACTACTATTTCAGTAGCAGACCCAGCACTTATAATAAGCTCTACAACACTCTTAAGCAGGTGTGCTTGAAATGTAAATACATAAATAAAAATATATATACACAATTGCAGGCATGACAAGATGATCACTCCTCTTGAGTGTTGAGGATGTCCAGAACGCTGAACCAGTGGTTACTAAAAACTATTTAAGAACACACCCGGTATACATATAATCACGTTTTCTAGGCATTGCCAATAGATGCCTTGGTTCTCTGTCTTCATATGATGACATACACAGTATATCTTGATTTAAGGTGTGACCTTTCTTGAGATCACAACAATAAAATGAACTCCCCCAATCCTGATGATGGCGCACACATCCTTGGTGGAGAATCCCTTATATAGACTTCCCTCTGAGGATAATGGGGAAGCATTGAAAAGGTGCTTTCCACCACTTCACATGTTTTGAAACTACCACAACTTCATATATCTTGGTTTGGGTCAAAGAAGATAAAAATTGTATTTATTACCTTTTATCTACATTCCACTACTAGGTAATGCAGTATTGAGCCCTTGCCAGCTGTTTAGAAGGTGCACACCTTAGTAATAATGCAGCTTCTTGTATGCAGTGCAGAAAAAATGCCATAAACATGCAGATTCCAGCAAAAAATGGGAAATTATAGACTTTTTTTGGTGTAATAGATTTATTCACCTAATATTGATAATATAAAGCCACTCTCATTGTTTATTGTTTCTTTTATTTATAAAAATATTTACTTTGCAAATATATATTTTGAATAGATGTACAATTGGGGAATAAATAAAATTGCAAACGCTTTTATGAGTTTAAGTATTCGACGCACCATAGATTTAGCAATACATTTGGATGTTATATTATCTATGTAATTTTGTAATGGAGTACAAAATTACCTTCATAAACTAATCCTAGCTCACTATAAAATAACACCTTTATATATAGATCATCGCACTAAATTACTTTATAATAGCCTGAAAGTAATACTAAATTTCACTCATTAATTAGAATAAATATTAACTAATATTCTAACACTTAAAAATTCACAGTATTGATTCTTGCATTCTCCATCACTTCCAGTCCAGGCTGTCATTGGTGCACTGATAATACTGTTGGTAGCTACTTCTCACTTGGTTATATGTGTGTTTTTATTTTCTCCAAATCTGTTTGAATTCCATATCACTAACAATGTAGATGTTATAATAAATTGATATATAATTCAGTCTCTGAAATAAATATTTCTACAGATGCAGGCGATAAATCTATTACTCCTTTTTACTTTGTTTGTGTAATCATCAACTTTTTTTATATAGCGCCATCAAATTCCATATCACTTCTCAATTGTAATATAAGGATATGATAGTTTCTCCGGTTTACTCACAAGGGTTTGATTATGTCAGTACTGCTTTTCTCAATGTTTATTTTCCAAGAGGGTTGTTTTCCTTCAAAATAATGTTTTTCCTCACAGACACTTTGGCTTCATAGCTAATTAAATTTACATATATTTCTGTCATCAGATGCTTTTTCTCACAAATGCTGATTGCCCCAAATACAGCATTTTACATATACTTCTCTTAATAGATCAAGCTCATTAATATAGATTTGTCTTCTCACAGATCTGTCTCAATTAGTTTTTTTCTCCCACATAGGTCGGTCTTCTCTCTCCCTCACGCTGTGGTCAAGTAAAACCATTAATCCTCCTCTCTCTACTGTAACTGACACACCCCCTTGCCACTTCTGTTGTGATTATGCAATGTATTTCAGGCTGTATGGGACTCTGGGATTTGTAGTCCCAGCAAGCGCTGGCTTCTATATTTATTTTTAATCTCTGCTCCGCGACAGATGTTATACCCAAATAACCTTATGTTATACCAAATAAGTTAGGATTGTACAGCTTTGATGCACTACCATCTACTCAATACATTTTACTGGATCAAGTGAAGAGTATGTCCCCCTAGGACATAATCCTCATTTAACACAAATCTTGTTAACACAAATGAAGTACCGTATATACCCGTGTATAAGCCGAGTTTTTCAGCACATTTTTGTATGCTGAAAAAAGCCCCCTCGGCTTATACACGGGTGAACTTACCTGGTGGCCGGTCCCTCAGTTGTTCAGTTCCGCTTTAAGGTAAGACACTCCGTTAAAAAAAAAAATAGAGAGAGATTTTTTCAGCCTTTTCCTTCCTCCGCAGTGGAACGCATATGCGTTCCACTGACAGGAAGTTCGGCATTTGGAACGCAAACTTGCGTTCCAAATGCCGAACTTCCTGTTGGTGGAACGCACATGCGTTCCACTGCGGAGGAAGGAAAAGGCTGAAAAAATCTCTCTCTATTTTTTTTTTTTAACGGAGTGTCTTACCTTAAAGCGATCTTCATTTTTCAGCAGCAATGATTATGGCAACCTGATAAACACAAAGGTGCCTGAGAACTTGAAAATGGGGAAAGACAGGGAGGAGATGAAGTTACAGGATCTGCAGCCTGAAATCTCTCTAGCACTTTACAACAAAAAAGGTGCATTCTTTCACAGCAGCCTCATTGACCAGAACATAGTTGATTTCTTCATCCCCTTTCTGCCACTGGAGCGCCGGCATGTGAAGATGTGTATCAAGGAAGAGCTAAGACAATATGGGCTCCAGGAGGATGCACATATAATAGAGGCTGTGGCAAATATGATGCCGTACGTCCCAAAGGAGTGCAATAGTGGCCCCAAACGTGTGAGAGTGACCCTGGAACTCAAGTCCTGACAACTGACAACCCCACCAAACTGCAAGTAATAGATTTTCAAATTTCACAATTTACACACTTAATAATTTATTTGTATTTTATGTGTATACATATTCTTATTTTCCACAACAATGTACATAGGGGGTGAAAGCATACATCAAAATGACAAAATAGCAATAAACTGAAAAACACACATGATATAAAAATGCATATACAGATGTAAATTAAAAACATAATAATGAATAAATCTAAAAAAAATTACCAGTAGCTGCTGCATTTCCCACCCTAGGCTTATACTCGAGTCAATAAGTTTTACCAGTTTTTTGTGGTAAAATTAGGTACCTCGGCTTATATTCGGGTCGACTTATACTCGAGTATATACGGTATCTGTCCCCTGCCAATATGTTTAAAGATAAAAATGTATTTATTTATAAACATAAGTATAAAAATAAACAAACAATCATAATCAGCCTAAACAGGAAATTGCTCTGCAATATGCAGAAGAAGAGTGTTAAATGCGTCTCTGCCTCAATCTCTCCACATGAATCGTGCAAGATATGTTGGAAGCAAATCACAAAGAGCACCACTTTTCATCTTGATATGAACCTTACACTTATTCCAGTAAGACATGTGTGGGCACCAGTTGGAGAAACAAATCAAAACTTTGGGTCACCGTAATTGACGCATTCATGACTCAAATTCAGTGCCAGTTGAATATTATTGTAGGCAGCCCAGGAATCCCTATGCACAATCGAACCTGGATGCACCACACGTCTAATAATAGGAAGGAGGGATTCAGCGCTTCTGTCACTAACAACATCCATTTAGCCAACAGCTGATGTTGTTGCCATGACTACAATCCCAAAGACCCATATTAGGTGATTGGGGCACGACCACAATGGTGCTTTAATTTTATGACTAAAACAAGACTTGTCAACTTCAACATAATGACTGGAGCCACCAAGCAAAACTGGGATAGTGCGAAAATAGTCACTACGCACCATAGTTAAGTCAGTTGTGCTGAGGAAGCAGGGAATGTGATCTGTGAGCTCTGGCAGGGGGACATAGTCTTCACTTGTTCAATCAGGGGGACATAATCTTCACTTGATCCATTTTACTAACCTTTTCCTTACCGTGGTCATAGTCCCAGTGGCTGCCCTGTACAGATGTTTTTTCCAGGTATCTCTGATTTTCCACATCCCTGACTTGTATTGAGGAATGTGTGATGCTGCAGAAGTGTGGTGTAAGAGAAGTGGACCAATCCTAAACTGTTATTGCTTGGCCCTCCCACTCGTACCCCTCTTCTGCCATTTTAAACTGGAGAACAAAAATTGATTTGCCAGTTCAATATTTATGAACTAGAGGAGAGCTGGAAAAAATGGCTGCGTAAGTCCAGAGCACTGGCTGTGTGAATTAGAATTGATTAAGTAGGTAATGGGACAGTTTTAAGCTGCCCACACGTGTAGTGATCCTGTTAATGTGGCTGGCAGACAGGCTAATAGCTGTCATCCTCTGACTGAATATACCAACATGGTCCTATAAAGATCCACTTGTTTAGCTGATATTATTACCAGATAGCACAGTTTGGGTTTTTTTGTGCACACACTCTGCAGAGTTGTGCCAATTTGTCAATATTGACTGAAATATCGCAGCATACGTGTCCAATATTAGGCACTACAGCTTTTGCTGGAATTGTGCGTCATTTCCCTTTACCTGATATTCTTACTTATGTTTTGTGTCAATCTGCCTTTTTTGTGAGCTAAATACTTTGTGTTCTTAACAATACCTGCTGGTTTTATACTTTCCAGATATGGAGCCTAAATCACTCTATCTTTATCAATTTATTTTCCTACTTAAAGACAGTACCTGTGGCCATGGTTTCTCAGAATTCACAGTTCCATCCTTGCTAATTCCTTCTTAGAAGTTGGCACATTTGATGTTTTTTCTTTGACAAAAATACAATCTATGAATATGTAGTTGCATGTACTAGAGGGATTATTTAAGTCATTTGCATATTTATAGAATAAGTTGTCGGGTGCTCTGTATACCTCAGACTATACCCACAGCCCAACACAGAGAAACAAAGCAAGGTTTTTGGGAAATCTGAAATATAGGGATAATAGATAAATAACACATTGCTTAAAAAAGTTCCAAGTTTCTTGCAGTTTTAGAGTATTTTCATTCTTCCATGTGCTTTCACTACATTTTCTATGCACACAGTAAGGTAATGTAAAATTATTTGACACTCCTGGTTGTTAAAACCATTGTATCATATGCCCAAAGCTGTTAACTTGCCTAATAAAATCACTAATGGTGGTAGACTTAGATTTATTGTTAAGTAATAGTAAAAAATAAAAAAGTTGCAATTGTTCTTGACTGCTATAACGGTAGATCCTAATAATTTAGTCCTTTAAAACTACAATGTGTGTTGCAATCAAGTAGTATCTTCCAGTATTGGTTCCATTACATGTGCAGGCCTCAGATAAGTGAATAGCTTGATCATGATATTTAACTGTTGAGGGCAGGAATGGGAGGTGGTTGCACATTTTTGAAGACTTTGGCAGGGTACTGTAGGATCTATTGGCTACGCCAGTTTGCTACCCACCTTCTAATATGCAATGACTGTGCTTATTGATTGAACAGATGGATGAACAACTTGCTTGGCCTGGGGGTGCTCCTGTGTATGCATGAACCCAAACACAACTGTGCATATACTGTATACATGCACTGCATTGTAAAAATTTCCCCATGTGTTATTGTCACGAACGCCCAGCCTATCCCAGATACAACAATCTGAACAGCTGGCCATGACTGGCTTCACCTTAATTAATTAAAAATGAATACACCTTTTCTGCCACCACAAAGGATTTATTATGGTGTCCTTATGTTCACCATAATTCCTTTTATTAATGTTTCACACTTAAATCATATACAGATGTAGCATGAGGCTACCTGGGCTTCATACGTTCACAAAGAATCACAGAGAAATACGCTAGATTAAATATGTTTAATTTGAAAATATTTCCGAGGCTTTAGCAAACATGATATCGCATTTAGGCACAATTTTACACATCTTCCCCTTATCATATTCACAACCTAGGGGATTCAAAGTGTTAGTCTCTCCAACAAGAGCATTATCATCAAACATATTGACACATAAGCCGTCCCTCTGCATCACAGGTACTTGGAAATCTGCATGAGTATTCTCAGCAGTACATGACATTTCTTTACATATTTTTGCACTTATTTTATGCTGGCCAGCAGAGTTCATCTGGGAAAGATTAATGTTAGCATCAGAAATGACATTGCTTTCATTTATATAAGCAGTGTGCATCCTTCCCAAATCAGTCCCCAACAAAATTGGGGCAGGCAGATTGTCTAGTACCCCAATGTCTCGTATTCCTCTGCCAGATACCCAATCTAGGTAGACCATAGCTAGGGGTACTGCAGAATGTAGCCCCCCCCCCCCCCACTCCTCGCGCAGCGATTAGTCTTCCTGGTAATAATGTTCTCTGGGATCACTAGAGCTGGATGTACAAGAGTCAGGTCTGTGCCAGAGTCTAACAACCCAAGTGCGACTTGGTGTCCTACCTTAACAGTTTGCAGATTGTCTCTGGGGAGTTCTTGGGATCCTCTTGCACACAGAACGGCCGGCACTAGTCTTCCTGCCTGGCCCCCACAGGAGGAGGAGTTGTTTCTTCTCTTTGGGGAATGATGTGCCCCACTTCATCACATGTAAAACACCTGTGGCCAGTTGCCAAAACAGATTTCCCCCCTGTCCTCGCATAGGGTGCAGCAAGAGCTGGTTTGGTAGACTGGGAACTCAGGGGTGATCCTCCAGGTTGCCTCTCTTTCCACGTAGTTTGCCCTGACGCTCCCCAACTCTTCTTCGATACAGGAGCCCTGGTAACTGTGTACTTGTCGGCCAGGCTAGCAGCCGCTTGCGCTGTCTTAGGGTCACGATCAGTGTGAGGAACTGCTCCTGGAGAATAAGATCCTTTAGCTTATTATAGTCTAGTACCTGTAATCCCTCAATCCATTGATGCATCATGGATGATAATTGCGCTAACAGTCCGGCATTAGTATCAGAGGGACTGCGCCTTGAGTCTCGAAATTTCTGCCAGTAAGCCTCAGGAGTTATGTTGAAATAAAGTAACAAGGCTTTCTTAATTGCGACATAATCTTCTGGGGGAAAGTCTGCAAATGCTTCCAAAACTTTCCCTCGCAGTCCAGGGGTTAAATAGGTGGCCCACTCACTGGGGTTCAGTTCAAACTGTTGGCAAGTCCTTTAAAATGCCCTCAAGAACGTGTCAAGATCGCCATCTTTTTCCAATACAGGAAATTGGTCATGCCTGGGTTTTTTTTCTTCCCAGACCTCGGTACGCCGACTGGCCGTTGGGCCTGGCTAGCTCTAACCCGTTTTCATGTTCGGCTTGAGGTTCAGCAGCCTTCCTGTCTGCTCTGCGTTTTGTAACCTCTTGTATTTGCTGGATCAGCCGCAATGAGGTTGCAGGGTCAGCATCCTTCAGCTGTTTGAGAGCAGTATGAAGGTAACTGTCCAGGGTAGACTCCCCACTTTATTCAACAGAGGTATTTGTGGTACTGTCCAGTGCTGACTGTTCTTCTGAAGCAGAGGGGTTTTCACCACTGTCTCCTCCGGCTTTTAGTTTATGCTCCATAAGAGCTTGTATCCGTTGCTCTCTGTTTCTGACTGGGACGACAGCAATTCTTCTTTCGACATACAAAGCCAAAAGTCTGTCCTTTTTCATCTGCTTATAGTCAGTTGGCCATCCTGGACCTCTCATTTCCACCAAATAAAAGATAGAAAAGAAAAAGGGAATAGCAAAAAATATATGTGCAGTATGTCCTTTAAAATTTGTAAGTCTTGAGAGTAATCTCCAGTTAATTATGATGCTGACTTTCTCTAGGATCACACACCACTAATTCACTTAAGTTCTTATGCTAAAAAGAAAAATATTATCAATCCCACCACTGCCAACCAGTTTGACATGAACGCCCAGCCTGTCCCAGATACAGCAATCTGAACAGCTGGCCGTGACTGGTGTCACCTTAATTAACAATGAATACACCTTTTCCGCCACCACGCAGGATTTATTATGGTGTCCTTACGTTCACCAGAACTACTTATTAATGTTTCAGACTTAAAGTTCACAAAGAGTCACAGAGAAATACGCTAGATTAAATATGTTTAATCTGAAAATATTTCCAAGCCTTTTTTTTTTTTTTTTTACAAAAATTAATAACAAGACATACAAAAAGTTGCACAAATTAATTTAAAAAAATAAAATAGAGTTACTACTTACTAGTTAAGACCTGATGTGTGAGGAAACACAGTTGAGTAGGATGGGACATTTCAGTCTTGTTAGACTCCCTCAAAGCAATGAACACTGTACTACTGATACAAGAGATTTTTAAACCATTTCTTGTTGGCTCTTCTTCCCCCAACCTTAGGAATTTTATTTTCACCTAAGTTAGCTGGATGTCCAAAATGACAGCCTTGAACTCTTTGTCTTGTTACTCAAACCATTTCTGAATTTTGCAGTGTGGCAGGGTCCATTATCCTCTTGAAAGAGGCCACTGCCATCAGGGAATACCTTTGCCATGAAGGGGTGTACTTGCTCTGTAGCAATGTTTAGGTAGGTGGAACATGTCAAAGTATGATCCATATGAGTGTCCCGTCTCTCCTCCACTCTCATCACATTCTCCCATTCTCGGTTACAGGATTTTTTCCGGACTGCACCTACTTTGTGGAATTCCCTCCCTCGCACAGTAAGACTTTCCTCTAGTCTTTAAACCTTCAAGCGTTCACTGAAAACCCACCTCTTCAGACAAGGTTATGATATTCCTCAACCATCATCTTAATTTCCCTAGATTACCCTATTGCCATCCCCTACACAGCTAACGCAAGACAACAACCTTCTGACCAACATTGCAACACACACAGCCAACTCAGTACTTTTACCTTTGCAGTCTGGCTGTTCCATTGTGCAATATGATGTAGCACATGCCCTTGTGTTTCTAACTCCCATTGTCCTATAGATTGTAAGCTTTCGAGCAGGGTTCTCTTACCTCTCTGTCTGTATGTATTACCCAGTATTGTCTTATTAATGTTTGTTCCTAATTGTAAAGCGCTACGGAATTTGCTGGTGCTATATAAATAAATGTTGATGATGATGAGTGCAAGGACCCAAGGTTTCCCAGCAGGGTCTCCCAGCCATCCACACGATGTAAAAGAAAACGTGAGTGATCAGACCAGGCCTCCTTCTTTGCTCCATAGTCCAGTTCTGGTGCTCGCGTGCCCATTGTAGTCAGTTTCTGACAGGGTTCAGCATGGGCACTCAGACCGGTATGTGGCTACGCTCAGGGCCGCCATCAGAAATCATGGGGCCCAGTACAAATGACGCAGGCAGGGCCCCCCCCCCCCGATGAACCCATCCCCACCCCCCCAAAAAAACCTGCCCTTTTTGACACCCCCCCCCCCCCGGCGACCAAGTACCTCCCCCAACTTCCATTAAACAATAACAACAGGGTCTGCATTAATAAAAATGAAATTCAGAAATAAAAATCAGAGCAATGTTGAAATAATATATAAAGATTGAGGTTAAAATACAATATGCATAACACTGGTTGGTTACTGCAATATAAGTAACAGACAGACTGAAGTGTTTGAATAAAAGCAAAAAATCCAATATCTTGGATTACTATATGAGAGGGTCTAAGATTTCAAACCAATGTTCATTGTGATGAAACATTGAGCAGTTTTTCATCACAATGAACATTGGTTTGAAATCTTAGATCCTCTCATATAGTAATCCAAGATATTGGACTGTATTGGCTGGAAGTACAGTGTTTTAATCCTATTGTGACACTGGTTTGTTTTTTATTCAAACACTTCAGTCTGTCTGTTGCTTATATTGCAGTAACCACCCAGTGTTATGCATATTGTATTTTAACCTCAATCTTTTTATATTATTTCAACATTGCTGTAATTTTTATTTCTCACTGCTCCTTCAGAGGCGGCGGGAACAGTGGTGTGACGTCAGGTCACACCACGCCATCAGCTAGAAGGGAGGATCTCCAGGAGATGAGTAAGAAAAGTGCAGGGCATTAATCATAGCTAATACAGTGAACTTAAAAAAGATTCAAATCAACACAATAATGATAAGATGTAGAAGAGAGAGTGGAAATAAACCTATACTATATGGTAGTGGTTCCCAAACTGTGCGCCGCGTCTCCCTGGGGTGCAGCGGTGATCTCACGGGGTGCCTCGGCCAAGGCCAGTTGTAAGCAAGTCAGGGGACTACTTGGTAATTATTTTGGCTTAGGGGTGCCTTGAAAAATTTATGGAGACCGTAAGGGTGCCTCGAACTGAGAAAGTTTGGGATCCACTGCTATATGGTGTCAATGGTTATCCAGTGACAGGGAAACAGGCAAATGTGAAAAAGCCTTTCAGGCAAAATCAATGTGCACTTAAAGGGGTTGGGAAAGTGAAAGTGACAAAACACAAAAATCACCCATATGTCAAACAGTAAATTTCTTTTAAATTTATGCATATTGAGCAACGAAAAAAAGGATGACAAACAAGCAATGAAACACACCTTCCAATATGCGCTGCTGGAAAGGATTAAATACAATGCAGCTCACAGATAAAATAAGAGGGTGTCCCTCCCCTATTTTGAATAGAAATATAGCAGTACAATTCTGGGTGCAAAGTATATAAATTGAAAGATAGAATCAAATAAAATATATTTAATACATAAAATCTGGAAGCACATATGTCAATATGCAGGAATAATGTCAAGGTACAAGTAAAAATCAATGCACTGATAGGAGATCACAATTATTATACAGGATATAGCAACAAGTATATAGGTTAAATAATAACCGTTATGTAACATACGCCTAATAACATAGGTACGTATGCAAACGCGTAATTGAATACAATAATCAATTAATAAAACCGTTATCAAATGGGTATGAAGCCAGGATTTGAAGTTCTGCCAAAACACACAAAAAACACCTTCCAATATGCATTGATGGAAAGGATTAAATACAATGCAGCTCCCAGATAAAATAATGGGGTGTCCCTCCCCCTATTTAAAATAGAAATATAGGAGTACAATTCTGGGTGCAAAGTATATAAATTGAAATGTAGAATTTCATATAAAATATTTAATAAATAAAATCTGGAAGCAGATTAAACACTTTTCATTTTTAATAATGCAGCCCCTTGAAACAAACAGAAAAACCTGAAAATCAAAATCTTTAAAATGTAATTACAGTTAAAAGTGTTGCAGCTGCTTCTCCTCCTTCTTCTTTTTTCTTCTTCTTTTTTCTTCTTCTTTTTCCTTTTTCTTTTCTCTTTTTTCTCCTTTTTCCTTCTTCTCCCTTCTTCTCCCTTCTTCTCCCTTCATCTCCCTTCTTCTCCCTTCTTCTCCCTTCTTCTCCCTTCTTCTCCCTTCTTCTCCCTTCATCTCCCTTCATCTCCCTTCATCTCCCTTCATCTCCCTTCATCTCCCTTCATCTCCCTTCATCTCCCTTCATCTCCCTTCATCTCCCTTCATCTCCCTTCATCTCCCTTCATCTCCCTTCATCTCCCTTCATCTCCCTTCATCTCCCTTCATCTCCCTTCATCTCCCTTCATCTCCCTTCATCTCCCTTCATCTCCCTTCATCTCCCTTCATCTCCCTTCATCTCCCTTCATCTCCCTTCATCTCCCTTCATCTCCCTTCATCTCCCTTCATCTCCCTTCTTCTCCCTTCTTCTCCCTTCTTCTCCCTTCTTCTCCCTTCTTCTCCCTTCTTCTCCCTTCTTCTCCCTTCTTCTCCCTTCTTCTCCCTTCTTCTCCCGCTTCTGGTGCTTCCTCTGCGGCGGGAACAGTGGTGTGACGTGCACACCATCAGTGACAGGCAGGATCACATGATCGCAGAGGCGGAGCAACGATTCCCCTGCGATCATTATTGGCAGCTGCCTGGCTGTCACATGATCGCAGGGTCATTCCCCTGCGATCGTATTCTAGTGCTGCCTGGCTGTCAGCGTGACAGCCAGGCTGAAGAGATGAGTGCAGAGAAGAAGAGGCAAGGAGAGACCTGCAGAGACCAGCGGAGATCAGCGGAGCTGCCGTGGACTGTAAGACAGGTAAGTTAAGCTGGAGTTGCGCTGGCTATTGTACCGGGCCCGGCCGGGCCCCCTGGTGAGCTCGGGCCCGGTACAACAGTACCCCCTGTACCCCCCTGATGGCGGCCCTGGCTACGCTGCCTGATACGCAGCAAGCTATGATGCACTATGTGTTTTGATATCTTTCTATCATAGCCAGCATTTACTTTTCCAGCAATTTGTGCTACAGTAGCACTTCTGTGTAATTTGACCAGACAGGTTAGCCTTCGCTTCCAACATGCATCAATGAGCCTTGAGCTCTTATGATCCTGTCGTTGGTTCACTGGTTTGTCCTTCCTTGGACCACTTTTGGTAGGTACTAACTGCTGCATACCATGAACATCCCACAAGACCTGTCGTTTTGGAGATGCTTTGACAAGGGCCAAATTTTGGTGGCTAGATTACTGGGTCAAAGTCTCTCAGATCCTTACACTTGCTCATTTTTCTTGATTCCAGTACATCAACTTCAAGAACTAACTGTTCATTTGCAGTCTCATATATCCCAGCCCTTTACAGGTAATATTGTAACGAGATAGTCAATGATATTCACTTCACTTGTCAGTGGGTTTAATGTTGTGGCTGATCAGTGTGTATGCAGAGCCATAACTAGGGTGGTGCGGGCGGTGCCGTCGCCCAGGGCGCAAGCCCAAGTGGGCGCAGCTACCTTCCCCTCCCCGTCGGCATAGTAAAAAAACAAAAAACATTTGCAGCAGTGTTAATAAAGTTAAAAAAGGAAAAAAAAAAGGTCACTTGATCTCCCGGCGGCTCCCGGCAGTCTCCTCGCTCCCACTGAATTTTGGGCGTGACGTCATCACGCCCGACGTCATATTCAGCGAGGAGCACTGCTGGGGCAGATAGGGGCAGCGCAGCAAAGAAGAACACAGAAGAGAAGAGATAAAGGCGATGGAAAGGTAAGTAAAATTGTATTTATATTATGTGTGTGTGGGCAGGCTATGTATTTTTACTCGGCTTAGGAGGTCACTAAATATTCAAAACCCAGCATTTTTTTTGCAAAATGCCTTTTACAACAATCCAGTAACTGTTTTACTAAACAATTGATCTATAAGCGATCTGGAATGTACCCAAAGTGCTTATTTATTAACTTATCCAGCAAGTTAGTAGGTCAAATGTATTTTAGAAAAAAATCTAAAATATAAAAATATTCGTGCTCTGCAAAATTAAATATCCTTTTTGCTAAAGGAGGAACACTGGTGTACATTTATTTTTTTTACTACCCTCTGATCTATAAGATCTGTTCTGTTACTTGACCTAATATTCCCATATTGCCTCTTTTTAGTGTACTATATTAAAATAACAATGTATGTCATAGGGCTTCTCCTTTCTATATAAAAAAAAGCTAGCTTAAACAATTATCAAAAATACATTTGTCCGATTTAATCCATCAACTTTCCGTATTTCTGAAATTGATAAACAAGCACTTTAATATGGATACATTTCAGATCACTTATAGATCAATTATTTAGTATAAAAGATACTGGATTGTTGAAAAAAGGCATTTTGCAAAAACATGCTGGGTTTCCAATATTAAGTGACCTCCTAAGCTGAGTAAACATCATTCCTGAATTGTGAAATAAAATCAAAAACGGGCAGAAGTCACCTCTCCCATTGGTGCCACTTTGGGGGTGGGTAGTGCCTCACTTGAACCTAAGTATTTCTGTAACTGTCCCTTCTACTATAGTACATAAAGAGCATTGGCTGAAAAGGTTACTAGAATGTTGTTTGACAGTGATACAATCAATATCTTGTGTATTTGGTCGGCTTGATCAGTCCAAGATCACGGGTCTAATAGTCATCCATAGTAATATAAACCAAAGTAGTTTTGATCTAAAACTGCACAGAAAATTAAAATACTGCTAGATTCACATGAAACAATTAGTGTGAGCTGCTTCTGGTGTTGTTGCCATTAATCAAGGCTACCTTTATGGGAACACCTTCCCTAACGACAACATTTAAATACAGTAAAAATGTAGGTAAACATTGCCTAATCAATGCTTGAAGTTTGTTCGAATTTGTGGGTTTTTATTTCTCCACCTGCCTCTTGAGGATTGACCATAAGTTCACAATGGGATAAAGGTCTGGGGAGTTTCCTGGCCATTGACCCAAAATGTTGATGTTTTGATCTCAGAGCCACTTAGTTATCACTTTTGCCTTATGGCAAGGTGCTCCATCATGCTGGAAAAGGCATTGTTCATCACCAAACTGTTGGTGGATGTTTTTGTACCATTCTTTATTCATGGCTGTGTTCTTAGGCAAAACTGTGAGTGAGCCCACTCCCTTGGCTGAGAAGCAACCCCACACATGAATGGTCTCAGGATGCTTTACTGTTGGCATGACACAGGACTGATGGTAGCGCTCCCCTTTCCTTCTCTGGACAAGCATTTTTCCAGATGCCCCAAACAATCTGAAAGGGAATTTATCAGAGAAAATGACTTTACCCCAGTCCTAAACAGTTCAATCCCTGTACTTTTTGCAGAATATCAGTCTGCCCCTGTTTTTCCTGGAGAAAAGTGACTTCTTTGCTGGCCTTCTTGACACCAAGCCATCCTACCAAAAGTCTTCGCCTCACTGTGTGTGCAGGTGCACTCACACCTGCCTGCTGCCATTCCTGAGCAAGCTCTGCACTGGTGGTGCCCCAATCCCACAGCTGAATCAACTTTACGAGACAGTCCTGGTGCTTGATGGACATACTTGGGTGCCCTGAAGCCTTCTTCACAACTATTGAACGCCTCTCCTTGAAGCAGGGCTGTAACGAGGGTGATGCGGGCGGTGCCGTCACCCAGGGTGCAAGGCCAAGGGGGTGCAGCAGCCGCCCGCTACCTGCCTCCATACCTTCAGCCCTTAAGTTCCGCTTAAGGGCTGAAGAGAGTGAGAGAGAGATTAACATTAACTTACAAGAGGTTGGTGCTTCTGCCCTTAAGTTCCGCAGTGGAACGGATGTGCGTTCCACTGACAGGAAGGTCGGCATTTGCATTCCAAATTCCAAATGATCTCTCTCTCTTTCTCTCATTCTCATTCTCATTTTTGTACCTGTGTAATAAACACAAACTTCAAGATAAAGTAAAAATTTTCAAATATAAAACAATATCTTTTTGGTTCAGTGTTATTCCACTGCATTTCTGCTAAAAAGTACAGTTTAATAGAGTATATTTCCTCCCCATTACATAACAGACAGCTAAACCTACATCATACATTTTTAGAACACACTCCTTAAGGTACCTTGTATTCTTGTGAAAAAAAAAAGAAGCTAAAATTGTAGCAGATAAGCTGCCATGACATCAATATCCCTGCCCCTCTGTAATAATTCACTAATCACCACAGTGCATTTCTGCAGAGCAAGTCTGCAAGCCTCTCAGTCACACTCTGCTGGCCCACACAGTGAAGCACCTCCCTTCTAACACGGCAGAGTAAATTCATAATATTAAAAGGATTTCAACTACATCTGCCTCTAGAGACAAGGATAACACATGACAATTTTTGTCACAATATCTTGAAGTAACAAACCTACACATACTGCAGTATTTGAGTTACATTGAGGCATTATATGAATAAATGAATAAGACAGAAAATTTAGTATCATAATTCGAATTAAGTATATGTTAACCCCCCTAAATTCATGCCCAGTACAGTTTATGTAAAATAAATATATACTTTGTCCTCTACATAAAACAACTAAACTTATAAATTTCTTCCGCACTGCTGTACAGAGAACTCTTTTTTACATCACTTTTACATCACTCCCTGCCCCATTGGGGCTTACAGTCTTAATTCCTACACACAGACAGACAGTTTTGCTGTTTTTATTTGAGTATTAAGTGCATAAAATATTAGAATACCTATCGCTATATATTTTTTGCATACTTTAAATGGTCATTAGGGCACTATATTCTTTCAGTAAAGTGCTAGCCACACCCACACATTAGGTTGGCCACACCCACTTGTCAAATGCCACTCCCACTTCGAGGGGGGGCGCCGGTGCCCTGTCTCGCCCAGGGCACTAAAATGTCTAGTTACGGCACTGTGTGTATGTATATGTGTGTATATGTATATATAGAACAGCACAATGTATGGTTAATCATGTATGTTAGGACATTTGGATATGGTATGGACTGCTCCATAACTATGACAGTATACATTTTTTGTAATCATTCATTGCTGTGTCCCTCTTTTAGATCCATATCCCCCTGCCCTTTAATTCCACATGGTCTTTTAGTGTGGTATGTAGCCTTGCATAAATACACTGCTCCATCGGCTCATAAAACCACCTGTCACCTAAACTTCAAATAGCATCCATTTTCTATATTATGATATGTTGGTTTTTTTTTTTTTCTTATATGGTAAATTCATCAAAAAAAATACAAGTGCTTTTTCAGAAAGTGACTCCAATGTTCATATTTCCACTGTTCTAAATTTTTGTAGGTAAGATTCGTATGAGTATATGCTTTTTTTTATCATTTAATAAATTCATTATCTCTCAGGTCCTTGCAACTATGGAACACCTTGAGAAAGTGAGCAGTT
This sequence comes from Mixophyes fleayi, assembly GCF_038048845.1. Lineage (NCBI taxonomy): Eukaryota > Metazoa > Chordata > Amphibia > Anura > Limnodynastidae > Mixophyes > Mixophyes fleayi. The sequence continues at coordinate 141,209,254 of NC_134406.1, read as the reverse complement.
TTCAAGAATTTGTTCAGATATTTAGCCAGTTTGGCAATGAAATGGTGGAGTTTGCCCATCTCACCGGAGATCGACAAAATGTATGTATAAAATAGATTATAATTTATATAGACCATGGGAACGTGGTTAAGGCACACATCAACACACCTCTCAGACTTAATCTGTGTGGGACTATGAACTGTAATAAAATTTTAATGAGATCTATGGAAATTCTAATGGCTTGTGAGTAATGGCTTATTTGTGTAGTTAAAGCACTAGTGAAACAAAAAATTCCAGTCATCGTTTTTTAACCTACTTCTTTTTGGAAGATTGTTAATTCAGAAAATAATATGAATATATTTATCAAGGACTTGAAGAGCGAGAAGAAAAAAGCAAGTATGGCAGCAGCAAGAGCTGTGTTGGAGAAATGTACCATGATGTTGCTCACAGCTTCCAAGGTAAGAGTATTGTGGTCAGCACCTAAGACCTGATTACATAGTATTTTCCTTAAGTAAAATATTAAGAGCGAAGAAATGCCTAATTATGTAAGGATTAAACATACTTTTTCTTAATCCTTTCAAACTGCATTAAAGGCTAAATTTATATCTATTAATATTAACTTCTAACAAACGCCACACTCCAAACTCCGTTTTTGCCTTCAGATGAATAGGAGAGTCACTGAAGTTACTCCAGCAAATAGTATTTTGTTTTTCTATATCTACCTAATGTATGTAGTAATCTCTTTTAATGGTTATGTTCATAGAATACATTATTTTGCTTTAATCATTCTGGTTTCCATGCAATGTGAACAAATGTTTTTTGTTTTTTTTTCTAAATTCTACTGGAAAATTACAGAATCCGATTCTTTAGGTGAAACCAAATTTATACGCATTGCAATTGTTTTTTTTTTTTTTAATTGTGTGGGTGTTAGTTATGCCTTTAAATAGTTGCAAATATCACTGTGAATCAATTTGATAATGCACAAAAAAAGAAAAAAAGATTAATCATTAAATTTCCTGCATGTGAAAGGAATTTTAACTGTTTGAAACTTACATTTTGAGTGATGCCGTCAAACTGCAATTATGTTGCTCGGTGTATAGCAACCAGTAAAAGTTTAATGAGGTGTGCTAAAAGTTAGAAAACAATAGCAAAATAAATCTTAATTTATTCACATGCCCCCTGCTCAAATAGAATTGTATTTTGAAAATTGCTGATGTAAACATACAATTTACCCTTTATATGTTGAGTAACATAAACCACAGCAACTAACAAATAACCTACCAAAATTCCTAACGTTTTAATCTGGTTCTTGATGAGTATCGGCTCTTTTACTTTTTGCAAATATATCCCTGTTAGATATTTGAGGTTTTTATTTCTGTACAGACTTGCCTAAGGCATCCTGATTGCGAATCAGCACGTAATAACAAAGAAGGAGTCTTCCAAAGAATGAGAGTGGCATTGGAGCAGGTTATTGAAATTGTAACTGATGTTAGACCAAATGGGGATGCAGAAATTGCACCAATCAGTATCTACACTGGAATCAAAGAATTTAAGGTGAGAAAATCTGAACACTATGTCTACCCATATAGTAAATTTTAGTTACCAGCTCCTCTCTTCAGCATTGTTGGTGTCCCATGCAAGGGCCCCCTGCTCTTCAGTAGTACCCCACTTCCTCCAGTGCTCCAGAAGATCTTCTCTCTGCATTGACTAGATGGGAGGTTTTGGTCTTCTCCCTATTGCTGCCAGAAAGAAGACCTGTTGCAGGGTGGGTGGGAGTGCGTATGACATATCACCTATAGCACTGGTCCCACACAGTCCAAGTAGTTGGGAAGGGGTGTTTTGTAATTGAGCCCTATTTGTGTGTGTGTAAATATCCTTTAATAATGTTTGGTTATGAGATTATCACACTTAAACATTTTTATTATTTTTTTTACTTTACTTGAACTATACAAAAGAAGTTTATTCAATACCTTGTTATATTAGCATTGAAAAATGCTACCTGCCTGTTTTTCACCATTTATTGAGTACTCTGTCAAATTTACAAATATTTGCCCAGATTTCTATATGTAAAACCCTTAGTATTCCATTTACATGGTTGCTAGCAGCACGTGACAGCTCTCTACACAGGCTCCTCTGATATGACCCAGGACTGAGTAGTTTTTCAGACAGTCAAAATTAACAAGGGTTGGGATTACAGTATTGTCACAGTATGTGAACTGACTAGTGCGCTGATACTTATTCTTCATCATCTTCTTGATATTGTACTGTTTTATAATTTGTGGGGTTATCGTCTATTCACGCTAACTGTACCCCCCCCATAGAATCCAGCTCTTGGCCCAAGTGCTACATGACCATTCTGTATAATTTCACCTCATCTGTGTGTGGCCCATTTGGACATAAGTCTTTGGCTCGGTTTGATGGGCAAGTCAGTTTGGTAACTTCACAAAGACTCTGGAGGTTGGGGCTGGTAAATGAAACATACACACATGCTGGTTCGGTTCTGCCCTTTGAAAAATTTAGAAATCATGATACAGTTTAATGATTGATGATAGGATTTTGCTGACTGGAATTACTTTTTTTAATTGGCTAAATGCAAGCTACTATTTGCTTCAAAATGTCCTTTTTGGTGACTCCTTGCACTACCTTTTTAATAAATAGTACTATAATGAAGAAGTCTGGTAGGCATAGAAAATTATTTCTTTACGAATCAACACTTTATTTCTATTATCTTTTATGTTGTTTAGTTCCTGAAACTTTTCCTGTATATTTGTGAAGGTAACTAATATTGCTTTAAATTCTTAATCAGATTTTTTTTTTTTTTTTTTTGTATTTTAGAGTAAAGTTGAAGGACTCAGAGATAACCTGTATTTCCTCTCGAAGGAGAATGTATCTACCATGTTAGAAGTGATATTGGAGCATACAGAGGACTTCACTGACTCAGCTTATACCAGCCATGAAAACAGAGAACGTATTCTGGAATTGTCTAACCAAGCCAAGACGGAGCTAGAACAGCTGGTTTCAGTGTGGATGCAAGCTGTAAGAGCTTTTTAACAAAGTAATTCTTTTTATATTCTGCAAAATCCTCCTTTCTATTTAAAATTGTTGGTGTCTTGTGCAAACCTGACACGTATGTTTTTTGAGTAAAGTATTAAAGGGGTTTGGGTGAACTACATCTGCTATCTTCTCTGGTAAGCCCACATTATTTTATCTTAGTTTGTATCTGATTTGTCTGTCATCTAAAATTAACTTTAATGAGTAGGCAAAGACAGTATTTTACTTTAATATATATCAACTGTTGTGTATCACGGAGCTGAATAATATTGTAATAGGTGTAGTGTTTATACTTGATACTAACTATGCCCAGCAAACCATTTCATTCCGCTGCCGTATTGTGCCATGGTAGGATGAAGGTGCAGTAGTGTAGCCAATCATCCTACCACAGCCAGCAGGTGGTGGTGGTTGTTTTTTATTTTTAATCCAAGAGCTGGTGGCCTTCATCTGTTGATTGCAGCTTATCAGATGGCTGTTTATACCTTCAATAAAGATTTTGTGGCTCTCCCTGAACTAAGTAAAACAAAGGTGGTGGTGTTAGTGTTGTGCAGATCGTGCCTGGTCTCCGGATGTTGTTGTTTAGTTCACAACACTACAGTGGGACAGAGAACCCCCTGGTCCCCAATACAAGTAGGACACTAAAAATTAACTAACGTCACTTTTATTATTCGGGAACAATGTGTTAGTAAAATGTTGTTTTTATGGGGCAAATAATGATTAGCAACAAATACCATATAATTTCAATTTTCTTGTTATAAGCAATGCTACTCAATTATTTAATTTAAATCAACATTCACTGCCTTTGAGTGTTTTGGCAACAGTTATGGAAACTGAACAGCGGATTTAAACACATTTTTACACACAGCATATCCGATAAAACAATTTCTATTCTACTTTCTCTATGAACAACCAGTAGTCTTTGGAAATGAATGTAGGTAGGCAATATGGTTGCCAACCATACGATGAAGAATGTCTCTAAAGTGACAGTTAGTTACAGTTATAATGGAGGTTCTGTTTGACTGTGAAGTAAGAGTTTGTCGTAAGTCTGTCACTGGAGACACACATCACGCTTATCTGGTGATTAAACATAACTTTCAGCCAAATGTTCAGTACATTTCTTAAAAATTTGGCAGGAATAAATAATACTGATATACTTATAAATATGTGAAACTATTTGTTGTTTTCCTGTCAAAGTAATTGTCACTTGTAAGCAGTTAAATATATCTCACTATCTCATCCTCTTCTGTTATCTCTTTCTATCTCTTTATCAATTTATCTTTATAATTTTATCTTTCTCACACTTTTTAATGTCTGTCTCAGATCTCTTCTTTTCACTGTTCCACCATTTTTGTTCACTGCTGCTCCTCTGTCAGTTTTCTTGGTCACTGTTCCTGTCACTCCAGTTTATTCACTTTCGTTTTTTAATTGTTTTCCTATGTATTCTCTTTCCACAAGGCTCCTTAGCCCTCTCTCTGTTACTCTGCTTCCTTGAATCACTATCTCCACAGTCTAATTTTTCCTGTCACACAAAAACACAGAACCTTCCAGAAGCCCTCTCAGACTGGACTTCTCTGGGTCTTAAAGTCTCTCCTGTATCATTGTGTGAGAGACGGCCCTATTTCACTGGGTCCTAGTGCCCAACAGTTTCTGGGCATCACACTAGCGAACTTTCCAGGAGTTACAGATGGAATGATACATTACATGGTCAAACAGATCTTTTTATAGAGTTTCTGACTCATATGTTAGGGGGTAACCCAGCCCACTTTCCTTGCTGGCACCAAAACGTCTGAGATATTACATCAGATAATTTATCATCAGGATGTGATGTGTTCTCTAGACTTGGAGTAAACAGAATTTTAAGCTTTAACAAACTTTACATCAATCTTTGATTTCCTCAGTCCTTGTTGTCTACATTGTTCAGACAGGTTCTAAGATACACAATGAAAAACTACACAGGAAAGAAAGGTAACAATCTCCTGCGGTGCCTTCAGACTAAAAAGATATGTTGGTCACTGAGATGAAAAGGTCTAATTAGCTTAATTAGCATGTGACTAGCCTCCTTTTTAGAAGTTAAACAACAAAACCAAATTTTCTCCCCTGGCATAGGATCTCAGACATCATTGCATTTCCTATACAGAAATACAACACAATGTACAAAAAAAAATAAATGTACATTTGCAATAATATAAAGTGGGGTCTGCATCACTAATTGAAATAAATTTCTATAATAAATTATTTCTAGGTGATCCAGTCACAGATCCCTTTTAAAAAACAGAGCGTTTGATCTATGATATACATATATGTAATACTTTTATTTATTTTTAAAGTCTACAAATGTGTAAGTTGTATATTTTAAGGATAAGATACTGACAATCCACTCATGTTATTTACAGCAGTTAATGTGAGATGATTACAGAAGTGGATCTGTGCTGTTGTCCTTACCTATACAATGATGCAGATACTCCAAATCGTGACTGGGTTTCTCACCCCCCTTTTCCTCAAGTGGACCTATTCTTTAAGGCTAAATTAATATTTTTTAGACCTGCACACTCAGATGGGCTGTGCATATAGGAGAGGAGTCCAAACTCAATGTCCCGCACTGCTCAGGCTTTTGGGCACAAGTTTATTTTGAATCAAAAGTGAATTAAAAACAAAAGCTTTTTTGGCAATTTTGGGTAGAATTTATTTGTTGTGAAAGGCTGTTTAAGCAGACTAATTGCGTTCTCTGAAAATCGAAAGTCGTCTTAAAATAAATAAATTAAATTATAATTTGTGTAGGTACTGCTCAAATAAATTTCTAATATTGATATTTGACTATGACCAGTCCAAAAGTGCTAAAATTAGAGGGGTGAGAAAAGCCTCAGTGGCGAAGGGCTTACTCAGTGTTACTAATAACTTTGAGCATTTTTCATGGTCCTTTCATTCTTTAGAAGCTGTCAACTCTTTTGTAATTTCATCTTACTTAGGCAAAATCATAGCGGTCTGATTTCCAAAGAACTTTTAAAAGAAGAAAATTTATCCTTGTTTCATTGCTTGGACTTTTACTATATCCGTGTCTGTTGTGGTAATAGTTTAGTGGTGCAGTGCAATTTGCTCATCCTGACATCAACCAAGGGTGACCAATTCTATTACCATATGAAAGTTATTTGGCTGTTAGCGTGAAACAAGTTATGGTCTGTGAAACTATATGATGATGGGTATGCAATCTGCTACTAATGTGCGTTCACCATAACAAAAGACCAAGGCATGCAAGCACATTTGGGTAATGTGATGCTTTGAATAGCACTTCATGATATAAGGCCAGTGCTGTCAGACTCTAATAACTATTCAGTAGCTATAATGCCTAAATAATTTGTTCCTTCACATTGTGATAACATTAATAACATTAAAATCCTAGTTTGCATTGGTATAGAAAACCTTTTGTATTACTTCTAGTCTGCATGTAATTGGTCATGACCTTTTCTTGATGGATACATCTTAAGAGGTGTGTGTGTATATATATGGCGGCTCCTTAATAACATCTGACAGAGGAGAGGAGACTAAAGGCTGACAGTTATGTATCCAGTCGTGTGACCCGTTTGTGACCAGATGAAGGATATCTACGTACACAAAGCTTAAAAGTTTTGCTATCTGGTACGCATACATCTGCATAAGTGTGTTCTGGGTGTTTAATATATGGAAATTCTGCGAGTTCACCCACTGTGACTCTGTTTGAGAATAAGCTGTAACTTGTATTCTACACCTACACATTGGATGTTCTATTACAGTTTTTGTTTCCTGGTTTCCTCTCCACTGGTGTTTCCGGTCCTACTGTGGGTTCTTGTGTGATCCCAATATTATATCAATATACTACACTATTGTGCGCCTCCTCCTCCATTTTTCTTTTATAGGTGTGTATATATGTTTGTGTGTATGTCTGTGTGTGTGTGTGTATATATATATATTCACACACTCACACTCACACACACTCACACACACACACTATATATATATATATATATATATATATATATATATATATATATATATATATATATATATATATATATATATATATATATATATATATAGTTAACCAGTGCATGATACTCATGCATTCTAGTCAAATCAAGCTACTTAAGGTCTTTAAAAAGGTTCTTGTCATGCATTTGGACCTAGCCCAGGCCTCCTCAGGGGAAGAGCGTTAGTTCCCGACGCAAGCGGCCTTTTTAATGTGTGTTCATGAGGTAAAATTACCTCACGAAAATGAGTTTGACCCCTCAACTTGTAAATTTAGCCTTTACTACCCCTCCCACGGGGGAAAGGGGGGATGATGGAAGTTAACTGACTTGACTATTCTAATTTTTTTGTCAAATAATGTCAGTATACCAAATTTCAGGTCAATTGGATGAGCCCTTTCTGAGAAAATAGTTTTTTACACACACACACACACTAACGCACGCCTCTACACATGTGTGTTCATGAGGTAAAATTACCTCACGAAAATGAGTTTGAGCCCTACCAAATTTCAGCCCTTTTTTGAATTTTTTTTCCCACACACACTAAGAATTTAGTAGGTCAGTGTATAACTCTGCCCAGCAGGTGGCGCTGCAACTTGGGTTTTTTTTCCACACACACACACACACAGACAGACGCCACTAAGCATTTATATATTAGATATTATAATATTTGTATATATAATATAATACAATTTTTTTTTATTTTTAAAAAATATGAAGGGAGATTAAAAATGTGCCTTAAATATGGCTAATGCCAAAAGGGTACACAGAAATGTCAGGGGTAAGAATTTTTACCATGTCATTGTCACCTCTCCGAAGTCCTGGTAAAGCTCAGTTACTTGAAGTGACTCTTGTTTTCCCTTTGTATTTGTCTAATGTAAATATTAAAGTATAAATGTATAAAAATTTCCTTTCCCAACTCCATGGCAGCCCTTACAATGGGTTAATACCTTGATCAGCTTAGTGTAGACAGGAAGAAATTTGCCCCACCTGGATCCCATATAAGGCAGCTCCTCCTACTCAGTGTCTTTTCTTCGTGTCTCTGTATGTGTATGACAGGGTGGTGTAGTGTAGCGTTTTTTTTGTTTTGTTGTTTTTTCCGAGAGGGCTTACATGAGGTTTCTGGCTTTCCTTATAAGGCTGCTGTCACACACTTCAGTGGGGCGTGTGTCGGGACTGGAACGTTCCCTGCAGCGTGGGCTGTCTGGGGATCGTGGAACTGTGCCTCAAGGATGTAAGAGAGGCGCACAGGATGCACGTGCATAGAATGCTGTGCGGATTATCAGCAGCACTGGCTCTGTTTACCATTCCACCTGTCAGGACGAAGACAGGTGGTAATTGTTACCCCTGCTATGGACACACTCTGATGATTTCAGGGCAGGTACCTGTGTTAAGCAACTGATTCCCATTATATGAGGCTCATGGTTGGCTATAGGTGGATGTATGCTGCAGGACCTAGAAGCTGTCTGGATACAGTGCACTATGGACCAGGAACCCGCCCCAAAAAAGCTGAAGGACCACCCCAAGGTAAGCCCTTAGAAGTAGGTGCTTGTGTACTTTAGAATAGCTTATTTAGTACCTTTTTTCTATTGTTTACAGTACCTCTGTGGAGCTTGTGCAGGGAAAAAGGAAATGTAAAGTTAAGAACTGGGTATGTGCATCATGTGATGGCCGATTGCCGAAAGATTGCATTGATCCGTTATGTGTGTCATGTAGCCCTGAAACAATAGAACCTTGCCCTCCTGAACAATTCAAACAGTTCTTTTCTTGGATGGTGAAGGCCATACAAGATGTTCAGGTCCCACAGCAGGGGGCAAAAAGGGACTGGACTCCAATAGCAGAAGAGATGCAGGATGTGAGACCAGGGCCATCCTCTGAAACATTCAGTTCCCTTCAGGAGTGGGATAGTGAGGCTGAGGTGAAAGAGGATCCCAGAATGTTTAATTTGGATACCGTAAATGTTATACTCAAGAATATTAACAAATCTCTAGGCATTAAGAAACCGACCACTCCGGTCAAACCACAGGATGTGCGGTTTTCAGAACACCAAGTGAAATCTAGAGTGTTCCATACCCAGAAGTTGATAAAAGACTTGATCACTAAGGATTGGTAAGCCTTAGTCAAGAGTCATCCTATCATAGGGAGACTGAACCGCATGTACCCTTTCCAGGATAAAGATATGCTTAGATGGTGTTCGGTACCTAAAGTGGATTCAGCCATAGCCGGCTTATCCTCAAGAACCATTCTCCCATGAGATGATGGGGGACCATTGAAAGACGCCATGGATAGGAGAATGGAATCTTCCGTCAGGAAATCGTTCATTTCCTCAGGCATAACTCAAGTCTGTGATAGCCTTGGCTTTGGTAGCTAGAGCCCTTAGGTTGTGGGCCAGCACATTGCATACAGAAGTTGAAGATAGAATAAATAGATTGTACCTTCTAAAGTCCTTAGAGGTTATGCAGAAAAGCATTGATTTCTTGTGTGAAGCCCCATTGGATACGATTGTGTTCTCTTCCAAGAGCGTGGCCTCTGCAATTGTAGCGAGAAGGGCGATTTGGTTACATCCATGGGCATCAGACCACCAATCCAAATGTCGTCTGTCGGCGCTTCCATTTGAAGGTAATTTCTTGTTTGGGGAGAAACTGGTTGATCTGATGCAGAGGCTAGCAAGTGGTACTGCTAATCGTCTACCACAAGACAGAAAAGGGAGACCTAGCTTATTCTCCAAGGCAACACTTTAAATAAGTCCATACCTATAGGCCTGGGAGATAGTATTCCAGACACCAAGATAATATGGCAAGACAGTCCTTTCGGAAAGGGGAGACAAGGACAGCAAAGAACCCAATGACTGTGCAGATCCAGTCTTCACTAACTCCGGTGGGCAGCAGGATTTCACGTGCAGAAATTTGGAATGAGACTACACAAGACAAATGGGTCCAGGAGATAGTCACCAGGGGATAAGCCATAGAATTTCATACTCGTCCAAAAGGAAACAGATTTGTCCAGTCAAGAAGTCCCACATCCACCTTAGAACAGCAGGCATTAAATGAAAACCTAAAAGGTCTGGTGGAAACAAAGGCTATTGCGGAGGTTCCGGAAAATCAGGAAAACATGGGATTCTATTCCAAGCTGTTCCTCGCCCAGAAAGCATCAGGTGCTTTCAGAACGGTATTAGATTTACAAGCCCTCAATTGCTATGTGCAAGCAAAACACTTTCGAATGGAGTCTATCAACTCAATCCTCAAGGCAATGGAAACAGGAGATTTTATGACAGCAATAGACCTAAAGGATGCATATTTTCATATCCCAATCCATCACCAGCAATTCCTAAAGTTCTGCATTCAAGAGCGCCACTTCCAACTTACTTGTCTTCCGTTTGGCCTTTCCACGTCTCCAAGAACATTTACCAAGGTACTTATAGTTCTCATAGCAGCACTCCATAAGGGAGGAATAGCTTTGTGGCCATATGTGGACGATATCCTGATTTCGGCAAAGTCAGAAGAAGCAGCCTTAGAGGTTACATCACAAGTAATCTGGTTTCTGCAACTGCACGATTGGCTAATCAATGTGTCAAAAAGCCATCTGATACCCTTGCAACAACTTGTGTTTCTAGGAGTGCAAATAAATACAAGAACGGACAAGGTCTGTGTCTCTTGGGAAAGGTTGGACAAAATCGAGTCGCTGGCACATCAAGTTCAGGTTCAACATCAAATTTCTGCACAAACGTGTCTTCGTCTTCTTGAAATGTTTTCCTCAACAATAGGAATCCTTCCATGCGCAAGGTGGCATATGAGAGCTTGTCAATCAAGCCTCTTTGCAGAATGGGATCATACAGTGGGGTCTCTGGATTCCAAAATCAACCTCTCAAGGTCTGCAAGACATTCCCTGGATTGGTGGCAGCACCGAGGCTTGAGAAAGCAAGGGGTGTCTCTCTCGATACCAGACTGGTGTATTTTTAACACAGACGCCAGTTCAATAGGCTGGGGTGCTCACATGCAAGGTATGGTCAAGCAGGGCACTTGGCAAGAAGGAGAGAGACTTCTCCAGGGGAACATTTTGGAGATGAAAGCGGTCTGGCGTGCAGTCCAGTACTTCCAGTCCTATCTACAAGCCAAACATATGCGAGTATTCTCAGACAACAGGACTGTAGTAGCCTTTATAAACAAGCAGGGTGGTACCAAGAGCAGAGTAATGCTGGCCGAAATAACCACACTGATGGCATGGGCAGAGACTAACCTGAAATCTCTCCCAGCCCTTCACGTGGCAGGCAAAGACAACGCGATGGCGGACTATTTAAGCAGACATCAAGTCCATCCAGGAGGATGGGAGTTGCACGAAGAAATCTTTCAGCTTATACGGCGCAGGTTTGGAACCCCAGAAATGGACCTGATGGCCACAGGGAACAATACGAAGGTACCTCTCTTCTACTCCCGTCACAGAGACAACAGGGCTTTAGGGATAGATGCACTGTCAATTCAGTGGAACTTCAAGCTGGGGTATGTGTTTCCTCCCTTTCTAGTTATCCCTCAAGTATTCGGCAAGATAGGGAAAGAAAGGGTGGAGATGATAGCAGTCCACCTGGCGTGGCCGTGTCGCCCTTGTTTCGCGGTAGCACGGAGGATGCTGCTGGAACATCCATGCCTGTAGCTGGTCAGACCAGATCTCATACATCAGGGTCCGGTTCTGCATCCAAATCTGGACTCTCTTGGTTTGATGGCGTGGAGACTGAGCTGCGACTATTGAGATCCAAGGATGTTTCAGACAAGGTAATAGACATTCTAATTCAGGCAAGAAAAAAAGAATTCATCTATAATTTATTACAGAATTGGATCCCATGTCCGTCAGTGTTCTAGATGTGTTAGAGTTCCTTAAAGATGGTTTCGTTAAAGGACTAGCATCATCCACATTAAAGATGCAAATATCTGCTCTTAACATACTTCTTAATACCAAGTTGTCATCTCAGGATCTCGTCTTCCAATTCTTTCAGGCACTGAAGAGGTTACGACCAAGAGTGAAACCATTCTTAGCTCCTTGGGACCTTAATATTGTCCTGGACGCCCTAACCGCTAACCCCTTCAAACCATTGCAGGATATTTCTCTCATATGGCTCACTCTGAAAGTGCTCTTTCTAGTGGCTATCACTTCAGCTTGTTTTATAGGGGACATACATGCGTTATGGTGAGAAGAACCCTTACTGAACGGTTATGAAGATAAATTGATTTTGAGGAAGAACCCGGAGTATCTACCCAAGGTTGTCTCTTCCTTCCACATCACTCAAGAATTGGTACTACCATCTCTCTACCCTTATCCCACTAATAGTGAGCAGAGACGACTCCATACTGTAGATGTAGTGAGAGCTATATCTACTTACATTGTCAAGACGAAAAATCTTCGGAAGACAAAGCATCTATTTGTACTTTCTGAAGGTCCTCGCAAAGGACATGCCCCATCCAAACCCACATTGGCGAACTGGATAAGAGAAGTGATTGTAAAGGCCTACAGGGGGAAGGGGCATGTGAGGTACCTAAGATACTGAAGGCGCATTCAACTAGGGCAGTAGCGACCTCCTGAGCACATAGAGCCCAGGCATCGGCAACCGAAATCTGTAAGGCAGCCGGATGGTCGTTGATGCACTCCTTTTTCTAAGCATAATTTGCTTGACGTTTCAGCATCTACAGAGACACAGTTTAGGAGAAAGAGATTCTCCAGCAAATGGTATAAATACATTTTTGTTTGACTGTATTAAGGTGTTTGTTTTTATTGCCCTCCCGACTATTGTACTGCTTTGGTATATCCCATTGCAAGGGCTGCCATGGAGTTGGGAAAGGAAAATTGAGAATTATACTCACCGTTAATTCCCTTTCCTTGACCTACTCCATGGCAGCCCTATATTTTTCCACCCTTTTTCTAATTTTTATGTTATAGGACGGCTTGGGAAGTTACAAAAGACACTGAGGAGGAGCAGGAGCTGCCTTATATGGGATCCAGGTGGGACAAATTTCTTCATGTCTACACTAAGCTGGACAGGATATTAACCCATTGTAAGGGCTGCCATGGAGTATGTCAAGGAAAGGAATTTAACGGTGAGTATAATTCTCAATTTTGCTAGTTTTTTTAATGTGGCTAGAAAGTTTGCTTGCAGAACTCACCACTCGGTATAAAATGCTGTATGCTTTCTTTTCCCTATAATCCCTTTATCTACTCCCAGAGTTTTCCTGTTCGGCTGAAAAAACAGTAGTGTGTACCCAGCCTATCATCGGGCCAATCAGACAATACACGACCAGTTGGCCGATATCACAGTAGTGTGTACCATGCAACGAGGAACGATTGTCGTTCCAAAGCCCATCATATCATTGAACGAGATTTTTAAACTGAGCTAAAATTCTTGTTAAGTGATGGAGCAATGTTGTTCCAATCCTGCAGTGTGTATGCACTCATGACTGACTCTACCTTCCACCTGTCAGAACGCCATTCATTGCCACGGTGAGGATGACATGGGTGCAGATTGCATTGTCTCTGTGCTAGGGGCAGCCCCAGACTCCTCTATATCATCCTGGTCTCTTTGTTGAGCTCTTTCCTCTGTCTGAGTCCTGCTTTTTCGGATTTATTGCTTTGGGTTTCTCTTACTGATTCTGGATTCATTTGTGAATTATTGCAGCTGCCTGCGATCTGCCAGGGCAGGCCTCTACGGGTAAGTTGCACGTAGAACAGAGAGGGCATATCTAGTTTTTTTTTTTTATTACATTTACAGTTACTGAGTATGTGTCACGGGCACTAGGAGTCTTTGCCCAGGATATCACCAGATGTAGTCTTACCAGACTAGTGTATGCACACAGTGGTCTTCTGGTAGCAGGGTGACTAGCGGAACAGGAGAATCAGCATATGGTGAGAGGATGCTCGAGGAAAGTCTATGACTAGCAGTAACAGGTTATGAGTTAAACAATATGAACACGAGGATCTTGATGGACGTGAAGACGTGAGGAAAGTCAGTGGTCTGCGTACAGCAAGTTGTACCACTGCTTGTAGTGAGGAAACTTGTAACTGGTGCCAATAGGACACAGGGAGTCAGTGGTCTGCGTTCAGCAAGTTGTACCACTGCATATATAGGTGAGGATAGGCACTAGGGTAGATGAATGGAGCATCAAAGATAACACTGAGAGCACAAGGAACTTGATTCCAATGGTATATATAATACAATAGCAAATGACTAGCGCTGCTTGGAGATACAAAGTCACTACTGAGATCCAGGACATATGAGACAAAGTCAATAGCATCTATAACTTTGTGAGATAGAGGACTCCGTAGATGAGCAGAACACAGTCCAAGCGGATATGCAATAAGCTGGTAAAGTCAATAAAAGATAAGCATACCGCGGTTCAGTTGAGCAGGCTGTCACGAGAGAAACACGGATAGCTGAGCGGCTGAACGCCGACACGAGTAGAGACCACAGGAGAGTGGTAGCGGTAATCCGTGTCTGTGAAGCACACAGACAGAGAACATCACACGAGAGGAGCAATGATGATTCTTGCGGAGGTCAGCAGGAATAGTAGACACGATGAACACAGGAGAGTTGAAGCGGTCTGGAAACCAGTAATGCCGTAGCGAGGAATCAGCTGGGACTGATGACACGATGAAACACAGGAGAGTTGAAGCGGTCTGGAAACCGGTAATGCAGTAGCGAGGAATCAGCTGGGACTGATGACACGATGAAACACAGGAGAGTTGAAGCGGTCTGGAAACCGGTAATGCAGTAGCGAGGAATCAGTTGGAGCTGAGGACACGAGGAAACACAGGAACACCTTCAGAGACTCACAGGGAATGAGACTCCAAGAACAGGTTACGAGGTATTGACCACAGGGGCTTTAAATAGGGAGTGTTGCCTGATCAGCCAATTAACTAAAAGCAACAGGTCTGAAGAGTTCATAGAGGCTGCGCATGCGCAGACCGTCAGGATGGCGGGCGGCCACGGTTCCTAACAACGGGAGAAGAGGCACTCACAGTCCGGTGAATGACAGTATGGCACTTACTTTCATTGGGACATCTTGTGTCTGTGCCATTGATAGTTTTTATTTGACATTTTATGTATTCTAGATTAGCCATTTGCAATTTAGAGAAAATTGCTGATTGCGTTGGTGCACCGTGCGTCACATCTGCATACTGATATGTACGTTATACTATGTAGTTCCTATTGCTTTGCTCTAAGTAATCGAAGAGGTGTGTATTGTGCTGGATCTTTTGGTACTGCTTTTTTTTCCCAGTTGGTAAAATTGTTAAGGAAATCGCATCGGGAGTAATGTATTGTAGTGTGTCTCCAGCCTTAATCTTAAGGAGATGTGATTTTAAATCTTTTTGTACAGTATCTAGTAGCAATGTGTGTGACAGTCTTATCACATCATTTGAGGTTGAAATATGACAGCTGGCAAAAGGGTGTTAAAACACCTCCCTAGGTTTGCTCAAAGCCTCCATAGATGGATAGCGTAAAAGTAATTGTATTTAGAACAGGTGAATGTATATAGAAGACCGAAAAATCCCACCAAACCCCAGCATTTAAACTTATGTATAAACTGTGAAGGCAAAACAGATAGTTCAGAGTTAAGGCGATCCTATTGCAAATCTGTTAAAAAGTAAAGTATTACCTCGTCCTCCATTTGCGTAGAGTTGAATCTTCTCCAACATCATTAGGACATTATCTTGATGGGAGATGATGCAGGTAAAAATGTTGATTTTTGAGTTGCTGTGACATTGCTGCGACTGTACCTATGTGTGAATCAACCAACCCAAACTCTGCACTTCTCCCAATGGAGGCTGTCTGACTGTCTCTCCTAAGATTGTAACTTATTGCAAACAAACCAAAGTATTTTACAATTTCCTGTGAACCTGCTTCTGGCTAAACATCTAGTTTCCTCAATAGACACTGGTCACTGTCTGGTATTGGTGGTCCGCCCCACAACACAAACCTAGGTATTTATGCTTCCTCTCCAGCACTAGCTAAACCAGAAATTAATCACACCCATGTGCTCCATGAGTGAACCTGTGTTCTGTGTGCAGAGAAGTGTGGAGAATTAACCCTGTCTGCAGCAGGAGCCTGCAGACTCCCGGAGAACGTATCGGTCTCTCCCTTAACAGTCTTTGGCAAACTGTCCTTTATGCCTCTTCCTGGTCAGGTTGCCCAAGCTGACCCCTGTCCACCGCCGAAAGTGCCTACAGTGGACATGTGAGTGCCATAATTGGACCATGGAGCAATTGAAGAAGGTGGCCTGGATCTGATGAATTACATTTTCTTTTACATCATGCGTGTATGTTGTTTGTGGAAGAGATGGCACCAGGATGCGCTATGGGAAGAAGGCAAGCCGGCGGAGGCATTTGATGCTCTCTGCAATGTTCTGCATTGGCATCACAGACTGCACTGCTGCGGAAAGAAATGTATTGTATATGCTTAGTAAAATGCCACATCTATTAGTTCTGAGGGAGGTATGCAGGGTTATAGAGTGGTAAATGTACCAGTTGCACTGTGCATGACTCAACTTTCAGTTTGGTGTTTTATGTATTATACAGATTGTGGTACTTTAACTGAGGTTTTCAATGTAATTCTCTATTTCAAGGGCTAACCACATTTGAATCTTAAGGGGCTACTCCTAGCTCTTTTGGGCAGTTACAACTGGGATATCGCACCAGCAGGTAATCTGACGGTATCTGCTGGAACTTGTGGTTCAACCACAAGAGAACAACAGGTTGCCTAAGTCTTGTACAGTAAATAAAATTTATATAAAAAAAACAAAACACTAATATAAGAAAAAAAATTAAATGTAGTTTTAATATTACATGTAAAGTGATTACATTTAATGTAATCCACAGCGTATTTTGATTTGATTCTCTGTGTAAAGTAGCCAAATTGGGGGGGGGGGGGGGAATCTTTACATAATCTTTTTTTTTTAATGCGTCATAGTCCTATTGTATATGTCTAAAAAAAAAAAAAAAATTTGCAGGGCACACATGTAGGCTTTGTTGTCAGTTCTAATTTAAAGCTTCAAACTGTGTGGTCTGAAAATTCTATCATTTTTACAATGTATTCATGTATCTGAACTCCGATAGGTTCAACCAAATTAGAGGAGAGTTTATATAAGAAATTCTCCTCTGATAATTTTGTGAATCTACACTGATGAAGGCAAAAAGGGCAAAATGACCCCAAAATAAAAGGGCAGAATAAAGATGAAGGTGGAAAGGATGAAAGTAGAATAAATAAGTATATATTTTGTTAATTATTTTGCATGGCTAAACATGTAATAAAATAAACAGCCATCTATTCAACATCCCTTTTTTTTTTTCCTTACACCTGCTGCACCAAGGGGGGTGGTAAAACACTGTGTGCTTATGAGAGCTCAGCTTGTAAATAATATGGGGGAAGATCATCCGATTTTGCTACACTTTACTAAAGCAATCAGCCCAGCACGGAGTACCTCATAGGCTGCCCATTTCTGTATCACAGTGATGCGGTGCTTGGACTGGTTGTAATTAGTACAGGTGGCCGCCTTCTACTAAAAGCAACAATATCCTGGTAGACAACCCCGATTATCTAACCTAGGGACCACCAAGTAATGTGCATGATGGTGCGTTGATTGCACGCAACTTTAACAGGCCAATTCCATGTGGGTTTTTAAGCTTTATAGTGTGCATTGTACAGTGTCTCATTGGTCTCTCTAGAAAGAAATCAGAGGTAGTCCCCAATCATTGCAGGGTCCCATGGTCCTTGGCAGCGATTCTCCATTGTCAGTATGTCTTTGTGAAAACGTTTCCCCTGTTCATCACTTACACTACACAGGTTGTCAGGGAAAACGTCTTTTATCCAGAGCGTTCAAGAAATTCTTCATGAGGCCCAACTTAATGTGAAGCAGAAGTTAAATGTTTTTCCTCTCAACTAATGGCTTGTACTTAGTGTTTTTCTCTCCAGCAACATAGGTTTCTCTCTCTGGCCACTTCTTTGTGATATAGTGATATTTTGTGTCTTTGTTGTCCCATAGACACAGAAAACAGCAGTACTCTGTGAATCCACTTTGCAAACCTAACAGCAGTGCAACTACCTTTAAGTCACAACAAAGATTCCATGATCTTCATACTTGATTCTCTCCAACAACACAGCCATACTTTCATAGGTTTCTTTCATGTCTGCTGCATAAGCCAGAGGCACTGAAGGTAGTTTGTTCACATTATGGAGTAACACTGCTTTCACACTACTCTTCGAGGAATCAATAAACCGTTGCCACTCACTAGTATTGTGCTGAACACCAAACTCAGTCATTAAGCTTAAGGATGAGCGGACTCAATCCGAGCCCCCCCCGAACAGTGCGGATCCGAGTCAGATCCGAGCACTGTCCGGGTATTCCCGCCGATTCCGAAACTTAATACGAGGCTCTGAGTCATAATCCCTCTGTCGGATCTCGCGATACTCGAAACCTTTAAATTCCCCGCTTGCCGCCGCCATCTTCACTCGGGCATTGATCAGGGAAGAGGGAGGGTGTGTTAGGTGGTCCTCTGTCCTGCTATTTCTCGTGCTGTGCTGTGCTCTGTCCTGCTGAGTCCACTGGTGCTTTTGCCAGTGCTCTGTCCTTGCTGAGTCCAGCGGTGCTTTTGTCCTGTGCTTTGTTCTGCTAAATGCATATTTATTTTAAAAGTATTAAAAATTCTTCCATAAAAAGAAAAAAAAAAAAGAAAAATTCTACAAAAATATTTAAAAAAAAAAAATCAAAAAAGTCATTGCTGAGTCCAGTGGTGCATCAGTCCAGTGCTCTGTCCTTGCTGAGTCCAGCGCTGCTTTTGTCCTGTGCTTTGTTCTGCTAAATGCATATTTATTTTAAAAGTATTAAAAATTCTTCCATAAAAAGAAAAAAAAAAAAGAAAAATTCTACAAAAATATTTAAAAAAAAATAATCAAAAAAGTCATTGCTGAGTCCAGTGGTGCATCAGTCCAGTGCTCTGTCCTTGCTGAGTCCAGTGGTGCATCAGTCCAGAAACTGAGGGAAATAATCTCTCAGTGGCTTAACCCACTTAGACTCTCCTGGGGATTTGTGGTGTCAGACAACGCCAGTAACATTGTGCGGGCATTACATATGTGCAATTTCCTTTGTGGCTCCATTATCCCAATTAAAAGGATTTTTACCTGTTGGTGTAATGATGTTATAAACACTACACTTGAAAGCTTGAGCCTTTAAATGAAAGTCACTCTTCAATGCACGAAGATTTGCAACAGGGACAGTTTTTTTGTTCACAAAGTCAACAAATAACACTTCGACACTGTCTGTCTTTGACATACTTGATGGGATCTCAATGATGAATGCTTTGTACCATGGTCGTCAAAAACAAGAGGTAGTGACGCGCTCGAACTACACCCTCTATATGCTGCAGAGGATGTAGGAGCAGCCATATGTGCAGTGGAATTCAGACCAGTTGAGGGTGATATATTGTGGCCCCGGTACCAAATTGGGTACCGGGGCCACTCCACTTCGCAGTCCACATAGATGCGTATCGGATATTAAACTACGTTCACTGTTGCTGCTGTACCAAAAAATAGGTACTGCAATTCCAAACTACGTTCACTCTTGCTGCTGTACCAAAAAATAGGTACTGCTATTTCAAAATACGTTCACTGTTGCTGCTGTACCAAAAAATCAAATATTGTACCTAAAATCAATATTGTGAGGTGTGAGGTGTTCCGAATAGACTGGAAATTAGTGGAAATGATTGTTATTGAATGTTATTGAGGTTAGTAATAGCGTAGGATTCAAAAATAAACAAAAAACTTGATTTTAACCCTTTTTATGCTTTTTTAAAAATAAATAAGAACCCAAAACCCTAAATCAGAACCAAAACCTTTCGTCAAGTGTTTTGGCAAAACAAATCAGAACCCAAAACCTCAAGCTAATCAGAACCCAAAACACAAAACCCTAAAAGTGGCCGGTGCACAACCTTAATTAAACTGTTAACATCAGAACATACACACATTCTTGCCGAGCACTTACCGTGATTTAAATACTTTTTACTTCTCAAATTTAAATTTTTCTCATCTTAAAAACCTTTCGTGACATCAAATTACTGAAGGCATATTTGTATTCTACACACAGAATTACATGTAAATTGATATATATTATGTCAGGTGCAAAATGGCTGTTGAGTAGTGTTATGATTTTATTTCTTTTTGTTAACATCTTATTTGCCTCTCAATTTGTCTGACTGGAAATTTGTCTATATAAAACAGCATCCGGAATAAGTATTAAACAGTAGAAATTGTAGGAATTAATCTGCTGTATCTAGAGCAACAACAAAACAATAAAATGAGAAAAATGTTCTTTAATTTGAAATTTATTATTTGCTGTGAAAATATAGCTTATTGAATAGAAATATGGATTATTGTTTTTTTTTTTTTCTTTTTATGGTAATGCCGTTCAGAGCTTGTTTGTTGCCTACGATAAACACTTTGTTCCTAATCTGTATGTAAATAAACAAGTATGAATTTAGTAGCACACTGTTTTTACTGCAGTTCAGAATGCCTTATCCACGTGTATGCTTTTTTTTTTTTTTTTTGCTCTCTAAAATAAGCAAACTCAATATTCCAATGGCAATATGTGGCTCGCAAGAAATAAAATAAATAGTTTGCGTCAGTACATAGTATTTTTTTGAATACAACATATATAATACTCTTTGCATTTAAACATTCTCTGATGTGAAAATTAAGATTTTCAAGTATTTTGAGGTGCAGTATTTATGAACCTTATTACGGGCGAATGTTCCCCTCTATAGTACTTACTGTATACACTGAGAGTACTGCAAATGTCAAAGCATTGAAAATATATATGCAATATTTTACTAAGCTCAACATGAAATACTATAGGAAAGCTATTTGCATTTAATTCTCCAGCTTGTCAACAATAAACAGCAGCAACACATGAAATGGCAATACTTTCAAGTCTTGGATAAGTACGGTACAGCTTTTGGACAACATGCTTTGATCAAATTAACATCCTTTTTTTTTTTCTTTTTTATATATATATAATAAAAAGTATAGGGAGTTATTTCTGTGCATAACAGGGACCTCCCTCATACTTGAGATCCAGAAGGACTAGTACGAATTTTTGGATCTTGACTGCAGTTTTGAGTCTGTTGTGTCCATTTCTTGTGTTCACAGATTGATATCAGATAAGTCTATTTTAATTTACCTTTTTGTATGCAGTTACCTTGCCTTTATATGAAATTTAATTAATTGTATTCAGTGTCCTCCCCAGAAAATTTTGCCAGCCGGGTGGTATTAAGATGCAGGCAGGTGGGGGCAGTGTAATACTTAGCAATAACCTCCGTTTTTTTTTTTGTCATTATAATTATTCATAATTATACATAAGTGCAATCACTTATGTATAAAGACACTGGAGGTTATTGCCCTCTTGCAGGTTACACACACACACACACACACTATATATATATATATATATATATATATATATATATATATATATATATATATATATATATATATATATATATATATATATATATATATATATATATATATAAATATAATTTCATTTTTTCTTGCTTGGCAGTGGTACCTCTGCCTGGACTGGTCAGACAGGTGTTCACTCGTCTAACACACTCTGGCTGCAATGCTCACATTGCTGAATGTAAATTGTTTGTCCTATAGACTGCAAGAGCCAGGTGACAAGTATAAACAGCCAGGTGGAACACCCACTAAATAGGTCCTGGGGCGAACAGTGTATTAAATATCCTACACTATGATGGGCGCCCCTTTTTATTTGTGATCGATATATAATACACTCATATGCTCAATTGCAACTTTATTAGGTACATCTTCCTAGAACGGAGTATGCCCCATTACATATGTTGACATGATCAAACAGCTGCTGCAGATTTGTCAGCTGCACATTCATGCTGCAAATCTCCCTTTCCATCACATCCCAAAAGTGCAATATTGAATTGAGAGTTGGTGACTGTGGAGGCTATTGGAGATGACGTGTGCTTTGTGACATGGCATGATTCCTGTTTCAAGTAGTCATTAGAAGATGGGTAGACTGTGGCCATAAAGGGATGCACATGGTTGGCAGCAATAACCCAGTAGTCTGTGACATTTAAGCAGCACACATTAGGTACTTTAATATGATATGAGCACTAGACAAACACTCCCCACACCATTACACTACTTCTAGCCTGCACAATTGACATAAGAGGTTGGATCCATGGATTCTTGTTGTTTACAGTAAATTTTGACCCTACCACCTGCATGTAGCAGCAAAAATTGAGATTCATCAGAGCAGTTGCCGTTTTTTTCATTCTTTAACTGCCCAGGTTTGGTAAGCCTGTGCCCACTGTAGCTTCAGATTCCTGTTCTTAGCTGACAAAAATGGAACCGGTGTGGTCTTCTGTTGCTGTAGCCCATCCACTTCAAGTTTTGATGTGTGTTCAGAGATGCTATTCTTCATATCGCTGCTGTATTGCATTACAGTTGCCTTCCTGTCAGCTTGAACTATTCTGGCCGTGCGACTCTTACCTTTCTCATTAACACCCAACTGCCTCTTACTAAATGCTTTTAGTTTTGTGCACCATTCTTTGTAGCATCTAGAGACTATTGTATGTGAAAATCTCAGAAGATCAGTTTCTGATATACTCAAACCACCCTGACACCAAAAATCATTACAGGTCAAAGTCACTTAGGTCACGTCTCTTCCCCATTCTTATGTTTGATCTGAACAACAAGTGCAAACCTTGAATGAGCTATGACTGGATTTCTGAGGTTATTTTAGTGGAGGGCAAGTTGATTGGGGCAGCCTTTTAAAGCTTTAGCCAAGCCCACTTGGTATGAAGCCTTATTGTTGGTTTCTTCTGTTTTCTGTCTGAATATTTTTTCCTTTATTCCTTTTTATTTTAATAACTCTGGTCTTATGATCACTATTCCTGTCTGTATCTTTATTTTATTTTTTTTCCCTTTATATTTCTTCATGTGAAGTGTCACTATTTCTTTACATCTAATGGTTTCCTTAGTACTTGTATGTAACTGCTTGTTATCATAGCAACTGTGTGAGCAGGAGTATATTGGAAGAACCTGCTTTTTCTATGTAACTATAAACTGCTCACTACCACTCCATAGGTTTAAATGGAACCATTTTGATTATTTAAACAATAATAAGGATGTTTGATGTATAAATATTGTTACATACAGAAGTATGTTTGGAACCATACATTTTCTGCATCACCACTCCGTGCTTACAAATGTATTTGCTAACAGTTGATGTGTATATCTCAGGGCCTGTGGCTTACTGCAGAAGTCTATAATAGTCTTGTAAACCATGCATTCAGTGGATGCCAGGGCTTTTTGAGACTTATAGTTCCGCAAACTTATCTAGTTATAATAATGCTTTAACCCATTACCCTGGAAAACATCGCCCACAGGTGCCCCAGCAGAAACTTTTCCTTAACAAATGATGGTTAAGATAAGCTACATTACTATTTTATTATTGTAAGAGTTTTTAACTGCTGTTTTGAATAAATACTTTTGGAAACGATTCCACACGTGTGGCCACTTGCTGCAGCTTTTTTTCAATTTTTATAGGCCTATATCTTATTTATCATTGGATTTGGCTCTATTTGGAGATTGGCCTATAAAGATTACAGATAAGTCTTATTCCATTTCTTAATTGTACGCAGTTTATATTGGAAAATATTTAATTCATAGTGTTTAGTAATACTACACAATGAGTGCTCTCTTGCTCTATTTGTATTTCCATTTCTAGATTGCTCAATTGCTGATTGTAGTGTGTTTAATCGGAGTAGCTCAATTTCAGAGTAAAGTTCATTTTTGAGCACTTATTGCAGAATTTTTGTTTGTGTATGTATATGTATAATTTATTTTTATAGCGCCAGCAACTTCCGTAGCGTTTTACAATTGGGGCCAAATGTAGTAATAGACAATACTGGGTAATACAGGCAAAGAGGTGAGAAAGCCCTGCTCACATGCTGTCTATGGGTGGGTGTGTGATAGTGCATGCTTATCCTGCAATATGGAAGTGCCGTATGAGTAGAGCATACGTAGACCTGCTCTACTTAAGGTTCTCTTCTAGTTGAAAACAATCGTTGAGTATGCCCAATTTCCATTTGTTTTTTGTTGAAAAGAGGGGAAATGACACAAGGAGGAACACATGGGGGAACCCCATGCAGGGTGGGAAGGAGTCACTCAGTTGAAGCAAGGCTTATAAAATCAGCAATATACATACAGAAGAGTGCAAGTATACATCAAAACACATTAACCTTCATTTTGACAGTCTGAAAATACTCCCAGCATGGCAGGGGTGCTGGAGGGTGTAGTCTGTTCTTTGGGCTGAGGGAATTCTATGAGGGCCACTGGAGAGGGGAATGGTGGGGAGTCCGGATTGTCTCGGGGTGCCCCAGGGCCATCTGTGACATATTCATGCCACCTAAACCATCTCCTAATGGCATGTCTATTGTTTACATCTCAAAGTTGTACTGAATCTTGTAAATGATTCAGGTAATAGTAGGGGAGGTGGGAGAATTCCAGTTTTGGGCTATTGTCGCTTTAGCAGCTATCAATATGTGCCTCAAAAGATATCGGTCTTGTTTAGGAATGGAAGTTGGGTATACAGGAAGAAGAGCTAAGGTGGGGTTTGGAGCAACTGTGGTTTTTAAAACAGTGGCGATCATGGCAAATACCTGGCCCCAGAGTGACTAAAGTAATGGGTATGTCCAGAAGACGTGAAAGACATCGGCTACCTGAGCACATTGGCGCCAGCACAATTTTGATTGGTTTGGCCAGATCTTGTGTAGCCGGTCTGGGGTACGATATAGCCAATTGAGGAGTTTGACCTGCAACTCTGTGTGATTGATGCATTTTGACATGCGATGGGAAGTTACATAGATTTTCTCCCATTGTTGTGGGGTGAAGCTTATGCTCACATCTGCTTCCAACCGAAATTGGTCTGGGGCTTTAGTGGAAGAGATTAAGGAGAGGAGGTATTTATCAAAACTTTATTCCGCCTACATTGGCACCCTTTGTCAGTCTATCTAAAGCAGGTGGTGGGAGCGGTCTTAGAGACAGTCATCACCCAGTGCCTAACTTGCATGTACTTATAGGTCTCCGATGAGGGTAAGGTATAACTATCTTGGAGCAGAGAGAAGGGAAGAAAAAGGCTCTGGGCAAGCAAATCTGATAGGAAGGCGATCCCCCTGCCTTTCCAGGTAGTGAGATTTAAATCTGGAATGAGTTTGTATACTGCTTGAAGGGAGAGATTGTGGGATGGAAGTGCAATATCTGTATGTAACCCAATAACCCTGTCCCATACCTGCATGGCATCTGAGGTGGACAGTAGTCTATAGACCGCTAAGTGGCGGGTGGGCCTGGGAGTCCAGAGAAGGTCCGATAGAGGATATTTAGGGCACAGGGCCCTTTCAATGTCAATCATTGGCTTAGAGGCTGTGGGAAGTGCCCAATACCGCAGATTGCTCAATATACAGGCTTCTTGGTAGTGAGTTAAGTTGGGAAGCATCAGACCTCTACACTGCTTAGATATAGCCATATGTTTGTAGGTGAGAAGGGGGCATTTCTGTCTCCACACGTATGTCATCATTAGTGTATGAAAGCGGGCCATCAATCGTTTAGGTACAATATATGGTATAGTGTGAAAAATATACATAAGTTTGGGTAACAGCATCATTTTAAAGGCAGCTATGCAGCCCAGCCAGGAGACCTCAAAGTTAATCCAATTCTTGACCAAGGAGAAAAATCGGGGAGAAATTAATTTCAAATATTGTAGATAGAGTAGGTGGAATGTGTATACTCAAATAGGGCAGATAGTCCTTTACCCAAACAAAAGGAAATGGCTTTTGCAGGGTCGATAGTGAGGATTGTGGTATGTTGATAGGGAAGGCCTCAGATATAGTGATGTTCAATTTGTAGAACAAGGCCGCACTATAACTGTCCAAGATATGTTTCAAGGCTGACAACAAGGTCTCTGGGCTGACAACAAATAGGAATACATAGTCTGCGAACAGACACCGTTTGTGTGTGTATAGGAGTGAAGAGTAATACCCGGGAAGTTTGAGGCCTGTCTAATTGTGTGTGCTAGAGGTTCTATGGCCAGAACAAACATCAGAGGGGAGAGGGGGCACCCCTGCTTTGTTCCATTGGTAATAGGGAAAGGGGAAGATAGGAAACCGTTACTAAATACCCTCGCAGAAGGTCCCTGATATAGGGCCAATATGGAGTATAATATATTTCCCTGTATACCAAATTTAAGTAATACTTCTTTCATGTAAAGCCAGTGGAGCCTATCAAAAGCTTTCTTTGCATCCAGAGAAAGCATAACAAGCTCCTCTCCGATCCTAGACAGGAGGTCCACAACATCCAAAATGCGACGCCTATTATCTGATGCCTGATGACCCAATATGAAGCCATCCTGATCCGGATGGATCAACTGTGGTAAAAAAAGATTAAGATGGTCAGCTATCAACCTAGCATAAATTTTTAGGTCAGTGTTGAGTAGCCCTATAGGTCTGTCTCAATCAGAATGGTCCTTACCAGATTTGGGGATAGTTATTTTTTGTGCCTCCAACATCTCGGCTAGGAAGCTACCGCCCGTCAAAACATTGTTATAAAGATTGGTGAGAAGCGGTGCCAGCTCTGATCAAAACGTGGTGTAGAAGGCATTACCGAAACCATCTGGACCAGGGGCTTTGTCTTTTGGGAGGCGTTTGATGACCTCTTCAACCTCCCGCTGGGACCAAGGAAGATTAAGTAGCTCCAAACTATTTACATCTAATGAAGGGAGGTTAAGGTGGTGGAGGAAAGTAGATATGGAGAGTTCTGCTTGGTTGCACTGTGTCTTTGTCATCCTGCAAGTTATAAAGTAATATTGGCGTAATATTTAGCGAATTGATTTGCTATTTCATCGGGGTTGTAGATCTTATTGCCCTTAAAGTCATGAAGAGTTTTCTGTCTTTTTTTTTACCCCTAAGTTTACGGGCTAAGAGCCGGCTGGCTCTGTTGCCTGTGGAGTAGAATTTCTGATGCAATTTAGTGAGAGCTGATTTAATACGGGATATGAAAAATATATTGAGTGGCTTCCTAACATAATTTATTTCTCTTTGGATGGCTTTGGAGGGCCGTGTCTGGTTTTATAATTCTAGAGTAGTTAGAGTGGACTTGAGTTCGTTGATGGGAAAGGTATTGCTTTTTTTAAGCGAGTGCCTATTTGGTTGGCTGAGCTTCACAGGACTGCTTTCAGTGCACACCAATGAGTGGAAAGAGATGTATTGTATGGGTTGTTAGTCTGAATGTATTGTGACAACGCTTCCGAAAGAGCGACCCTGGGTTCCAAAGAGGTAAGTAGGTAGGCCGACATCCGCTAATGTCTCGGGGGAATTTTAGCTGGTTGTAGGTTCCAGGACCACTCTATCGGGGCATAGTCTGACTATGTGATAGGGAGTATGTTAATAGTACTGGTGTGTTGAAGTGTCCGTTTATCTGTCAGGACCATATCTATTCTGGAGTGTGTGTTATGAACCCCAGAATGGTAGGTATATTCTCGTACATTTGTAGACTGAACCCGCCAAATGTCATATAGGTCTTGCTCCGCTAATATTTCACGAAAAGTGGTAGAAGGTCCAAGGGTTGGGTCAGCTCCTGCTGATCTTAGTGGTCTGGACTGGTCTATTTTAGGTCTAAAGTCAGGTTAAAGTCTCCCAGCAGGACTAAATGGCCTCTACGGACTTTCTGTATCTCCTTGCATAGTGACTTGAAGAAAGGAATTTGATGGGAGTTAGGGGCATATAGGAAGACTATAGTCACCGGTTTGTCTTCTAAAAGTCCAACCATAGTTAAAAATCGTCCAGATGTGTCCTCTATTTTTAATTGTAGGCTGAAACGTGGGCACTAAACAACACGACTACACCATTCCTTTTGAATGGGCCAGTTTCCGTTCGTTTAAAAATGAAAGCGTGTCTTGATGAATCGGGCCCCTTTTTTTTTTTTTTTTTTGTTTTGTTTTTGTGTAACCCATCTCCATATCTTTTCTGAACACTAAACATAAGAATTAAAATAAATATATATATATATATATATATATATATATATGTGTGTATATGTGTGTATATATATGTGTGTATATATATATATATATATATATATATCTCTATCTGTCCTATAGGATTCAAGTGACCTACAACATAGCACACCCCATTATTTTAACACCTTGTTTGGACACTGAAAACAATGTGGAAAATTTAAAAATTTTCCCAGATTTTTGTACCATAAAACCCATTCACTCATACTGCTTAATGTTTGCAGACAACTCCAACTTGCCAATAACAAAACATATTATTATGCACTTCAGTATATAAGCAATTATGCTTTGCAATTTTATTTGGTTTACATTGGCTTATGCTTAGCAGGGTTTCATTTTACAAGATAACTTCATATAAATATTTACTATGGTTAAATAAGATTGTATTGCTTTTTGGTTGCTGTCCATAGTAATAGAGTGCATTTAGTTATTTGCCAAATACTTGGTGCATATAAAAAGGAGCAACCCATCTCTTTCTTAAACAAGAAATTACTATAAACAGCTTTTTTCTACAAATGAATTAATGTTATGGTCTGTGATAAACAGATCTAATTTTACAGTTGGTTTACAAAATAACTTTTTAGTGAAGCTACAATCACTAGTGATGGGCATTGGGGTCAGATTTTTTTATAGCTTGCAACACGTGTTTAAAATATCTGCTGATGTTATTACAGATAGTTGTCTATTTTTTATTAATTATATTGTTTCAACTTACTCCTGAGATTAAGGGTAATGTGTGGTCCATTTGAAGATTAGAGGGATGCACCATGCGACCCCCAAAGTGTTTCAGGTTACCCATCATTGCACCCGAGTAACGCAAAACACTTTAAAACAGTGCAATAAGGAGCATTGTTTGTTCCCTTCATTCAAATGAATGAATTCAAATTAAGTACGAGAAGTTTACATGAATCGTGTCAATAATTTTAATTCTTATAATCAACTTTTCAATCAGGGCCGGTGAAACAGTTACTGGGATCAGCCTGTCTGTGCCGAAAATCCAAATATTTTTCACTGCACATATTCTGGCAGGGGGCACTGGAAATGTCAGTGCTGGTCTGGTATGCAATGTGTTGTGGTGTCGAATTCAATTGAAATATGGATTCAGTTTGAGAATCCTTAGTCTTTGGCCCAATAGATGAACAAATATAACCTTGCAGAATATTGTGACTCAAAATAGATTTAATTTAAGAAACAAAAATAACAGAAACGTATAAGTGGTGCTAAGAAAATAAGATGCACATACTTTAAGACTTATACTGTTTCTTGATCTGTTTATCTGTGTCTTTCAAATAAAAAAGATTGATGTTGAGCTAACATAAATGTATTTATTTTTTTTGCAGCAAGCCCAAAAGACAAAAGATGTTATGGAAGACATGGAGTTGGCTATACTGAAAACATGTCAGTGCATTACAGAACTGAAACGAGAAGTAAGTTGTGTGTGCTATTCTTGTACTGTAAGATGTTGAAACTTTGTTTCATTTATAGAATTTATGAAAACATTTTCTTTCATGGGCAGTGAGAGCAGTGTCTTTTGATTTGTTTTGCACTCTTTTATGGTAATAAATAATGAAAATGCACTGTTTAAAGCCAGTTGCTTTGTGGCTTATTTATTCACAGATAGGTCTGCAGAAAAATATCTAAACAAAAGCCTAGCATACTTATCTCTTCCAAAACATCTTAATTGCTGCTGGATAGCATTTCCATACCAACTTACAATCAAAATCCAATTGAATGCAATCTGTAAATTATACTATTTGCTGAGGCTATTTGGGCCGCATACACAATAACCTTAATTAGCTCAGGTTTACCAACTTCTTTTCGTTTAGCTTTGCTCAGAGCTATACCAAATATCTGAGCCAGTAAGGACTCGAGAGAAAACATACGATCCTTTCTCTTTTCATTTGTTCCAAACCCTCTAAACAAGTTGCTCAATATTGATGTGACTTACACAAACATATCCATCTAGGCCTATCTATCTCACATGCAATATGTAATAAAAGTTTAAAATAGGAAGCTTGCCCCCGTCCCAAATCCACAACATGTCCAGCACTAAACAGCCAGGTTGGTTTATACTATATCAGAGAGACCAAAGGTGAGTCTGCTGCTGTAGGGAAAACCAACAGAAAATAGGATTTATTGAAGTGTGAACAGTACCCATGAATATTCAGAGTGATCCTTGGAAGGACATAGAAGCATTATGTGTTATTGTCTTGCATCCATGTTAAACCCAATGTTAAATTTTCACGCGTACTTTCGGCACTTTTCTTTATCAGGGTTTCTAACCCCTATTTGGATTACTGGTTGAGTGGTAAAAGGAGATCATGATGAATATACCATACTGCAGGGCAAGCATCCATGTACAAGCTATTTGAATGTACCTGTGTTTTGTCATTTCATAACTGTGAAGGACAGATAATTACAACTTTTGAAGTTTGTTGTTATTGTCAATACATGCTGTAATATCACAGCTTATACTGGGAAATTGGCAGGATATTGGAATGCATTGGCCTCTGTGTGTGATCATCACCTGATTGACTGCAATGGAGCTGGAAGTGATCCTGCAGTGTTGCTACTCATATGTTGGGTTGAGCAGCGGATCAGCCTGTGTGTGGGTCAGTTTTAGACATGACAGAATAACTTAGATTGTTAACTTTTTTTTTTTTTAACTCAGAATTTTATTGCATAATAAAGTATGAATGACATAAACAGAAATCAACAAGCATTTTGCTTGAAATGATCACAAAGCAGATATCCAATGTATTGCGATATAACAATTTAGTAATGGGTAAGGGACGGGAGGGAAAGGTAGTGGACATTGAAGGGGTGTAGGGTAGGCAAGGGGGGGGGGGGAGATGGCTGTCTCATGGGTTATATTAAGAAAAGCATGTTCACCTTCAGAAGGGAGCGCAATCAGGTCTGCATGGGAGTATTTTAAAGTAGTAAGGGGGTCGATGTTATATGGAATTGTGTAGGGGGAGATTATTTGGAGGAAGAAAAAAAAACAAAAAAAAAAACTCCGGGACCCTAGGCATAAAGCCAGGGGCCCAAATTTGATGAAATTTGTCATCTTTATCTCGCAGTAGCGATGTGATTTTTTCCATGTTGGCAATGAACCATATATATGATCTAAGAGAAGAGATGCGAGGGGGGTCCGCCTGTTTCCAAAATTTAGCAATCGGGCATCTAGCGGCTGCCAGGACATGTGAAGCAAGTTTTGCTGAGTGAGTGTCTAGGTCCTGTATAGGATAACAGAGTAGGAAGGACCATGGATTCTTCCTAATAGGGCATTGGAGGAGGGAGGAAAGAAGTCTCGAAACCCTGTCCCAGAAGGAGGAAATAACAGGGCATGACCACCAAATATGCACGAAGGTGCCTCGATGACCACAATTTCTCCAGCAATCGGGAGAAGCTGACTGGTACATCTTTGCGAGCCTGTCAGGTGTGAGATACCACCTATAGTAAACTTTGTACGCATTTTCCTTAATTAATGTGGAGATGGAACTAGAGGCCACATTCAGCCTGATGGTCTCCCAGCAGTCCTCCTCCGGGGGAGGGCACAGATCCCTCTCCCACTCCCTCTCATGTGCGTTCCCGGAAGGCACCAATTTCTCCAGTAGAAGACTATACAAGGACGAGATCATACCCCTTCGCAAAGGGGAAGAATAGCAGAGAGATTCAAATTGGGAGGGGGAGTGAGGTGAATTGTCCGACAGGAGGAAATGCCAAACCTGCAGATATTGGTAGAAAGGCGGGTGAAAGTTAGGGACTCTGGAACAGAGGGCGTCATAGGATATAAGCCTTCCTCGCTCAAGAAGGCTTCCCGCAAATCGGAATCCCACCCTGGTCCATAGCAGAGAGAAAGATCGGGACATTCCCGGAGGGAAGGTGGGGTTATGCCACAGGGGTATAATGTGCAGAGGGTTAGGAAAGATAGAGAGATGGCCCTTGCAGGTCTCCCAGATCCGAGCCGCAAACTCCAGAGTTGGAAAACGTTTGGTTAGGGCCTTCCGAATATCAGAAGGAACGCCCCAAAGGCCAGATAGGCCGGGTATGGAGAGATAGGCAGCCTCTAAGTCTGCCCATGCATGAGATGCCGGAGGAGCAAATGAGGAGACCATTGAGCTAAGCTGGGCCGCCCAGTAGTAGACCTTGAGGTCGGGAAAGCCCCTGCCTCCGCAGCCCTTAGGTTTTTTGAGTAGTACCAATCAAAGCCTGGGAGACCTGCCCCGCCACACAAATTTAGAAAGGTGTTGTTGCATAGAGTAAATTTCAGTTAGGGGTATTCTCACAGGCAGTGTCTGGAAAAGGTAGAGAAGTTGAGGGAGAACAGTCATTTTTACAACAATGATCCTGCCCAGCCACGAAATGATTAGGGTTCGCCAGGAGAAGATGTCTGATTTGAGTTTGTGAAAGAGAGCTGGTTAGATCTCCTGATATAAGGATTCATATGAGGTGGTTATATATACTCCCAGGTATTTTAATTTTTTCTTCTGCCATCTAAAGTGAAAATGGGAGGTGAGATCACAGCAGTCCTGTGAAGGCACATTAAGAAATAGGGCTTCGGATTTTGTTATATTGATTTTATACCCGGAAAGGTCGCCATATCTCGAGAGGAGGCAGAACAGGTTGGGCAAAGATGTTCTTGGCTGCCAGAGCGTGAGGAGTATATCGTCAGCAAACAGTGAAAGCTTACTCTCCAGAGACCCTGTCTCCACTCCTCTGATATCTGGGGAGGCTCGGATAGTGGCTGCCAAAGGCTCAATGACCAAGGCGAAAATTAAAGGGGAGAGTGGGCATCCTTGGCGGGTGCCGTTGCTTATTGAAACGGGATCAGAAGGAGAACCATTAACCATAACCTTAGCAGAGGGATGAGAATACAAGGCCTGGACCCCCGACAAGAAATCCCCAGACAGACCGAAATGCTTGAGGGTATGAGTCATGAACTGCCAGGAGATTCTGTCGAAGGCCTTTTCGGCATCCAAGGATCAAATAATGGAGGGAGTTTTCCTGGTGTTAAGTATGTGAATAAGGTCAATAGTTCTCCTTGTGTTATCCCTGGCCTGCCTTCCGGGGACAAACCCCACCTGATCATAGTGAACTAACCCGGGGAGTACAGTGTTTAAGTGATTCACCAGGATCTTGGCGTATAGTTTCAAGTCGTTGTTAAGGAGGGATATTGGGTGATAACTAGCACAATTATGGACTTTTTTACCCTCCTTGTGGATCAGGCTTATCCGAGCCTCCAGAGATTCTCTAGGCCAGGGTATGCCCTTTAGAATAGAGTTAAAAAGAGTGGAGAGTTGAGGGGCCAGAAGAACAGCAAATTTCTTATAGTAGGCTGCCGAAAACCCATCAGGACCAGGTGCCTTTCCTGTTTTCTGAGCCTTAATAACCTGCATTACCTCCTCTAAGGAGATGGGTTCACTAGGACGATCTGCAGCCTGGGAAGTAAGCTTCGGGAGATGAGCGTCTTCCAGGAACTTATCTATACGCTCTGCCTGTTCCCGATGGCCCGTGGTGTTGGGGGGTTGAGGGAGATTATACAGTTTTAGATAATAGTTCTGGAATTCTGAGCAGATTAATTTTGGATCATAGACCAGAGCTCCAGAAGAATCCCTAACAGCCATAAGATTACAGGCCGAGACTTTGGTTCGCAGCCGAGTGGTCAAGAGCTTGTCCGCCTTATCACCCTTTTCGTAAAAGCGTTGGTTCAGCCATTTCAGCTTGTTGGCCACTCGGTGGGAGAGAAGCAGGTTAAGTTCACCCCTCACAGAAGCCATCTGTTCAAATAAAGCTGGGTCAGGATTAGATTTATGTTGTTCCTCCAGCTGGTGGAGGGCCGTGGAGAGACGCATAGTCTAGGCCACTATAGCCTTTTTGGCGTTGCTGCCGAAGCCATTAGGTGGCCCCTAATGACTGCCTTATGAGCATTCCAGAGAGTAGAGGGTGAGATATCAGGAGATTTATTTGTTTCAAAGAATTCGGATATTAGGGATTTAATATGAGCTACTGTGTTTTGGTTGTGGAGAAGGAACGTGTTGAGTCTCCAGGAAAAGGTAGAGGAGCGAGAAACTAGGGAGGAGAGGTCCGCTGAAATTGGGGCATGGTCAGACCATGTAATTGAGTGGATAGTAGAGTTAGTGAGTTTAAGGGTCAGGTCGTGGCTGAGCAGGACCATGTGGATTCGGGAATAGGTCTTATGGACTGGGGAATAGAAAGAATAATCTCGGGCCAAGGGGTCAGAGATTCTCCAAGTATCGTATAGATTGTGCAGTTTCATGAAATCTTGCAAAGCCCTGGAGTTCCTCCTGACCCTCCCGTCGGAAAGAGCAGCTGAGGGGGCAGATCTATCCAGATGGGAGGTAAGGACCGCATTATAGTCTCCGCCTACTATCAATTCTCCCTTACGAACCTGAGAAAGTGTAACTCCCAGGCGTTTAAAGAATTTGTGCTGATCTTGGTTCGGGGCATAGATATTCACTAGCGTGCACGGGAGGTTGTTCAATTTACCTACTAGGATAAGATATCTACCTTCCTTATCTCTGTGTGTGTCTGCGAGATCAAAGACAAGATTACGTGAGAAAAGGATTGCCACCCCGCATCTCTTCTTGGCATTCACAGGCATGATAAGACAGGGGGAGGAATCTTTTGGATTTAAGTTCCGGGTGCAGGTGCTTAATAAAATGGGTCTCCTGTAGGAATACTAGGTCGCCCTTAAGGGCCTGCAAAGAAGCGTAAAATTTGCCCCTTTTTTGGGGAGAGTTAAGACCTTTAACATTAAAAGATATCAAGCGGAGCGTCATGAGAAAGTCAAAGGGGAGGAGTCTGGAGGAGAAAATATGTATAGCGAGTTGTAGTTTTAATTTGCTGGAGGGGTAGATACCAAAGACGACCATGGTTGGGGAAACATTGTAGGTGTGACGGGAAAGTGGGGGTAGGAGGACGGGTGTGGTGCAGGACGCCCGTCCAGGGTGCTGGTGGGGCAGAAGGAGCGGTACCCTAGGTACCTGGGGACCAGCTGAAAGCAACCAAGCTCTATAGGGGAAGTGGCTTTGACTTACCAATCGGGAGGGCGAAAGGTAAATGGCTGACGGGGGGGGGTACCTACTACCCAGTAGGCCCATGTGTGTGGGTGCGGGTAGAGGGGGGTGACGGACTAGGGTATATCAGCAAGATGGGGCCACATAATGCAAACATATATGGTAACTATGTAACATTGTCAAACTAGAGGGTACAGTGATAGCAGGCGGATGCTTACAAATGCCAATATGTGCCAATGTAAACGTGTAAAGAAATCCAACAGTTAAACGAAAAACAATTACAGAGCAAGTCCAAATAGACCTTAAAATCAGAGAGACAGGCCTGCCAGTGGTCATAGGAGAGGTACTGCCTTTCCGAGGGAGGTCCATGGCTGCATTACGCTGTGACTCCAAGAAGGCCATGGGTATGGAGATCAACCTGTAAGCGGAGAGAGCAAAAACAAAAAAGGTCAAACGGAAACAGCAGGCCTAGGGCATGTAAACGATACAATGAGAAATTAGGCAACATATGAACATTTCGGAGGGCTCGTCCCCGGGTAGGCATAGTTCCTCAGATAGCCTCCAGTAGGGGTGGCCATTTAACGATCAGGAACAGCTCTCAATAGCCCTGTTCCAGATGGACCTTCCTTGGGTGAGGAGATTCTCATCCCTAAAAGACAGTCAGGGAGATAGATTACGAGGTCTTGCGAGGAGTGGAAGATTTCTGTACTGTGGACCATTCGCCTCGCGGAACTCTTTGGGGCCGCGGATTTGTATCCTGGTTGCCCGAGGTAGATGATTGAGAGGCACCCGGGGGGGGGCTCGGGAGCAAGGCCTAAGCGTTGTAGAAGAGCCTGAGCCTCCGGGAGTGTGCGGGCGGAAATCTGTCGCTCCTGATGCCAAAGGAAGAGGCGGAAGGGGAAGCCCCACCGATAACGGACATTATGATCTCGTAGAACTTGCGTTACTGGGGCGAACTCACGACGCCTGGCCAGAGTGGCCGGTGACAAGTCCTGGAAAATCTGTATGTTGTGACCCTCGAATGTTAGGGTATGTAATTTTCTGGCCCCACGCAAGACCATCTCCTTGGTGGTGTAGAAATGAAGTCGCAAAATGACATCTCTAGGCTGGTTCTGGTCGGTCGATCTGGGCTTTAGGGCCCTATGGGCTCTATCTAACAATAAGTCATCCTCCGGTACCTCAGGAACCAATTGGGAGAAAAGCTTCTTCAAGTATTGGTCCAGGTGAGGAGATTCGACCGTTTCCGGGATGCCCTTCAGACGCAGATTATTCCGCCTTGCCCGATTGTCCACATCCTCTTGATGCTCCTGGACAGATGTCAAGTCACTACGAAGGTGTACAATATCCTCCTCCATGCCTGTCTGAGAGGACACCACCGTCTCCAATCTTTGTTCAACTTGGTCAGTACGGACTCCGATTGACGTCACCTCCGCCCGTAGTGAGTGGAGGGCAGTTTGCACTTCTGAGTGAACGGAAGATTTCAGCTCTTTCATTTCTTTGATTAGAGTTATAAAGTCCCGTCTGGTTATCGGGGATGTGTCATCCTCCTCTGAGTCAGAGTCAGCAGAAGTGTGAGGGGAGTCCGTTCTCGCCCGATGCGGAGTTGAGGTTGATTGCTTCGAGAAATATTGAGGAAGTCCTTTAGGGTGGGATTTCCTACTTCCCTTAGACATTGTGGAGGAACCTCAAAGCAGGACTTTTAAGCACCAGGAGGGGCGGTATGTTCAGGTCGGTCAGTAGAGTAAATTACAATTACAAAGGGCGGGCCCACATAGGGAAGAGGACTCACATGGGTCTGGGTAAGAGCAGTGTAGAAAAGGCTTCCCCCCCCTGTCAGCATTTAGGGGGTTACAGGGTCATTGAGCACCCCTGAAAGTCTGGGACAGGCTCCAGTAGTAGGTAGAATACAAAATGGATGAAAAAAAATAAAGGGGGAACGGACTGGGACCGTGGTATTTATATTAACGTGAAGCTTGTATACCTAGGAGTCCAAGAATCTCACAATGCTTGGAGGAAGCAGGTAGGGTGGGCAGGGATAGTGTAGTTGACGTGTGTGGTAGGCTTCTCACACCAACCTTGTCTCCTATGAGCTTGGACACTTGCGATGGCTGGCTTCTCCAGTCCTCTCACACGCGCGCTCTCTACTTGCCCTCTGTCCTTAGGGAGCCGAAGTTCAGCCACAAATTTAGCCTGGATCCTCTGGGCTAGTAGATGAGCGCTGCGTCCCTCTCCAGCTGCTGCAGGGGGTCCTCTTGCACCGCTGTTTTTCAGGGAGATGGATTAGGTGCGCCTGTTGACTGGTGACCAGCGGGCCACTGATGGTGGGGGGCTCCGGTTCCTGATCCGGTCACAGGCCCCTGATGAAGGCCCTCTTGTAGTGGCAGCCCCTGCGCAGGGAGTTCCAGTGTGATACGCCCGGCCGGAAGTTCTGCGGCAAAACCGGAAGTAGCGGGGTCTGTCAGGCAGATCCCAACTCTAGCCCCGGGTCTTCGCCGGAAGTAGGCCTCCGGTCCCCGCTCACCTCCGTCTGCAAGGTAAACTCGCCCTGTGATGCGGTCCAGGTAACGTCTGCGGCTTCAACTTCTGTGGGGCTTGGTGGGTAGCGGGGATCCGCTTAGAGAAGCCTCAGTGGGTTGAGTGGGGGCTTATGTGGGCAGCCAGGTGCCGGAAAAGGCTTAGCGAGGCGGGGGCCAATTGCGGTGTCACGGATGCGGGAAACAGTTGTCCAAGTGCCTCTGGGGTAACCGGGGTGGATTCCCAGGCTACTGGTGCAGGTGAGATGGATTATATCCCGAATTGTTCCCTAAATTCAAGGGCTGGGAGCAGGAGCCGAAGTGATATATGACCATCCGAAATGGCCGCCTAGCCACGCCCCCAGATTGTTAACTTTTATAGTGTAGATTGTTTCTGATGCACAAACCTGTTCTCCTGTTGTTCTCCTGCTGTTCTCCTGCTTTCTTGTGTTCTGTCTAGAAAATAACATTTTCTGGTGATGAACTTACTCTTTACCAGAGC
This sequence comes from Mixophyes fleayi, assembly GCF_038048845.1. NCBI lineage: Eukaryota > Metazoa > Chordata > Amphibia > Anura > Limnodynastidae > Mixophyes > Mixophyes fleayi. The sequence continues at coordinate 141,171,040 of NC_134406.1, read as the reverse complement.
TATTTGTGCATTTATAAATGTTCTGAAATCATAACATCTTTTGTTAGCTTGCTTCACAAAGCATTCAGAGAAGTGGAAACCACAAAGTGACCAACACTTTGTTAAAGTGGCATATGACAGATTCCATATGTAACACATGTAGTCTTCCCCACTCAGTATGTGTGTTGAGGGTCTCCACTTCTGTTCTCACATCTACTCTTCAGCACAGTGTCTCTACCCATTTCTTTTGGACAGCATCTTGATATAAAGGAATACACTCACAGTTTACATTTTTGATATTTACTTTTTCAATACCCATAAATATTAACAAGTCAGATAAGGCAGTACAGTATATGCTGTATATATAATTTAAAAGGTGACTACTCTGATCAGCACACTATAAATGACAGAAGGTGACTGTGGCAGACAGGCAATGGTAAAAGTTTCACACAAAAAACTCACGTTTTCTTTCTAAATAGACTATAACCCCTAATGGATCACTCCGGTCGCAATGTGAGATCTTGTTGCAGCGCAGTTGCCCTCATCTAGATCTTTAACTGACAACCATGGTTGCACTTGGATAAACCCTCTCGGCTTACTACCTTCCTCTCTCATCACTCGCTGCTAAAAACAATCTGTAGAGATATTGGATTCTGTCTCCCTCTGCTTTAGCTATACACTGGATGTCTGCATCTATACTCAATCTATGTGGGTACTATAGGTAGCATTCCAGTGCTTGACACCCTAAACTAAGCCCAAAGTGGAACTTTTAATGGGTATGTACTCTCCTTGCAAACTAATAAATGTTTAACACACTCAGGCCTCTAGGTCTGGTTTCCACAACTTTGCTGCCCTGCATGGCCTCCTCAGATCCTTATGAGTCTAGAGTCTATACTAACTTTGGGTCACTTTCTGATGGCCTTGTTCTCTCTACAGCAGTGTGCTGGACAAATTGGCTCCATTCTCTTGCTGGTTGCATTGCAGTCAGGGTGGGCCTCTCTCTCTCTCTCTCCACCATTCTGAGCAGAATTGGTAGGTAGATGCCGTCTCTCTCACCTTGATTTCTCATCTCCTTCTCGTAATGGCTGCTGCTCTCCATGAGACTTCCCTCTTTAAATGGTCTCCTCTTTTGCTCCTACCCTGCTACCAAGAATTCTGGGCAGTGTAGTTTCTCTCGGCTACTATTTACAGCCCACCTGTAGTGGGTTCTGCACCCAAATATACTTAAAGGGCAGTTTTTACAACTGGAACCTGTCTCTATGTAGAGATATTAATGATTTATTTTTGTGTTTTATTTACTTATTGTCTCATTATTTTTTTCAGTTCCATGTTCACACTAGTAGGATTGTACCCAGCAATTTTGCTGTGTGAGGCGCACCTTATAGGGATCTCTTCTTATCCCTTGTACTACCATAAATATTTGTGTGTTCATTTTACTGACATCCAAAGCTTGTTGCCTGATGCATCTGCCTCACCTTGCGTCATTATCTGTACACCCCTTTAAACCAGCACAGCTGCTCTCTATTCACAGTAGATATAGAAAGTTTAGGCTATGCACACAACAGTGTTGAATATCTGCATTTAAGATACATTACTAACGCAAGTTAAGCACATGTAAACAGCTGTGAGAATAAAAGTAATTGTACCAAATTAGACAGTATAGATTCATATTTGTTCAGGGGTTTAACTTGCGTTGCAGAGTTTTTTGTTTTTTCTAATGCTTATCATTACATTTCAATGTGTCTGACATATCAAACACATACAACATACATACTAAATTCATACAGAAACATATTGTGGTTTATATACGTTTTTAATTGCCTTTCAACATTCAGTTAAAAATTGTATTGCAAACACTGGTGTGTGCGTGGCTTTACTGACTTAACCACCATATTCTGCAGTTGTCAGACATTGTTTATGCAGATTTGAAGAATCCCTAAATCTGCTGATTTTTAAATAGATGAAAAGCATTATTTATTTTTATTTATATAGTACCAGCATACTTTGCAGTCGTTACAATTGCTAACAAAGTAAAAAGAATCTACTCTAAAGCTAATGTCAGAGGAGCCGGGGACCATGGCCACATCCACAAGTACAACATTGGTCTCAGAAATTCCCTTGATATTATTGTATTTTCCCTATTACAAAGCTGACAGTATATAATTTCCTAGAAAACATTGCTGCTGAGCAGGTGCATCTAAGCTGGTCACACAACAGTCTCAATCATGTTCATTCATCTTGGTTATTATGGAACTTGTAGCCTTTTAAATTGCCCTCTGTATTAAATTTTAACTACTTAAACCTATATAAAAGTTACTGAATTACATTAAATATTGAGAATAAGAGGTAATTGTACTATTCAGATGCTCAATACTTTAAAACAGGGATCAGCCTTTAAAACCTAGGACTATCCTTGGAAATTAGGGACAATTGAACATTTTGAATTTGTATAAAAGCTACATTTTCTAGGAAGTAGTGTAACTTTCACTGTAATTCTGCATTGTATGATCACAATATCATTATCATGTAATTTGTCACTACATCATACAGGCAGGTGTAAGCAGTGCTTATATGAAAACCATCTTTGTTTATCCATTCAATGTAGTAGCATACATGATCAATAGCTCAGTTACTAAGCAGATCAATAGCTCAGTTACTAAGCAGATCAATAGCTCAGCTACTAGTACAATAAACATATCAAAAGCTTGTGTTCAATGCACCCTGCAATTTATACACAGTTAACCATATTTATACAGGAAGTATTTTGTATAAATGTGGTAAACTAAGAGCAAACATTTCATTCTAAGTTCACTTTTATGGAGGGGAAGATTACATTACTTTTGGGTTTTAATAGCATTGCTACAGGTTGAAAACAATTTTCTTCATGCAGGGCTCCTGCTGTGTGAAACCATTTTAATGTTTTTAATAAACTTAATCGTTTATGGTGCTGTAAATGATTGTCATCTTTTATCTTGCCATCATTTTACAATAATGTTGCATTCCCATAGTGTTTATTTAATCGTTAGTTATATAACATCCTTTTTCTCTGGCAATACATTGCAAAGCTTTCCAGGTTAATGGGGTTAAAGTTCAATTCAGTTCATATAGCATATAATCTTATTCTAAAATTGAAAGTATTCCTGTTATACTGAATAATGAAGAGAAAATATATATTTTTTTCTGTTTTGAGCAAGCAGGTGGGACCCGTTTAGACCTTAATTGTCCACTGAAATCACCCATGGATTTACCTGTCGAGTCTTTCTTTTTTGGTTAGTTAAACTGAGATACAGCAGAGTTAGCATACAACTCCAAGGTCAAATGGAACCAGTCACAGTGCCACAATTAGAACAAACATCCAGTCTGCCAGTGACATGCAATTGTAACCATCACAATTTATAATTTAACCTCCAAAGAGCCATAGTCAGGCGCGGGCTGGGAGAGGGATGGCCAGGGGGCACACAGGCGGTCGACTGTGCGCTGACGCGGCCGCATCTCATGTCATCAGATGCGGCCGAGGGTAAAAAGGAGATATATTGCATCCGGGGGGCGGCCGGCCGGCCTGCCTACCCCCTGGCCCTAATAGCGGTCTGACAGAGCGGCCCGGGGCCAGCCCCTGGCCATAGTCATAATTGCTTTGATCCATTTAGCATGTGAAATGTACAGTTTAAAACCGCAAAAAAAAAGTACCGTGTTTTATAATTGCTTATTTGTACTGGTCATTTTTAAGTCACGTAGGGGCATATTCAATTGTCGCTGGTTTCCGCGGCGTTAAAACTACTACCATTATTACGGTAGTAGTTAGCTGGATTTCAGCTCGCCGCTCAGGGAGCTGCAAGCTGAAATCCAGCGAGAAAATTAACATAATAAAAAAATTTCCACGCACTATTAGCGTAATAACGGTAATAGTCCGTGGAGCACGAGATTTTTGCAGTTTCTGCCCCATAGTGGTAAATTCAGTTTGCGTTCTCTTAGCAGCTATGCTCGATGTGTGTCTGCACACAATTCTGGGCACTGTAGTACCCAGAATATGGCTCTTTATTTTGCTTGTACCTCTACAAGGTGTGTGTGTGTCAACAACATGTTTCATTTATTGAGCAACCCTTAGGCTTTGACTGGGTATCATGGCGAATTAAATCATCCCCAAAGAATTGTATGACACATACATCATTACTCCATTGGTTGGTCCATAATAATTCTACCTTTTACATACTAATGTTCATTTACTGACATTAAGAACAACCAACATAATTGTAATATTCTAGCGAGAAGTCCCGCTATACCGAGACCTGAAAATTCATTCAATAGGGAGTTTATTTTATTGATAAGTTAAAAGGTATGTAGTGATCTGAATTGTACTGTGATCTACAGTAACTGGATTAAATCATGGAGAGACCCATAACATGGCTTGCTTAATTGTATGCTGGTTCTTTTGTGAGCAAGGTAGTATTATTGTTTTCTTTACTAAAAACTATGGGACTTTCTCTAGTTACAGCTCAGCAATCTGTTGTAAATCTCCAAAAACCCTAATACCAGTACATTCTTAGTCTTTTTTTTTTTTTATTATTATTAACAATACAACATTTTTATTGAATTTTTCCCCTCTGTCCACCCCACACACACACAGCATATCACATACACCATTTACAATAGACATTGATTTATATTGCGGTCTCCCACCATACAGTCACACACCTTTAGCAATAGGTGAAACCTCTACAGACACACCTTTACACCACAAAATAGCTGAGAAAAACACACACACACACAATGACATGTACATTTTTAAAACGGGCAATGAATGTAATGTAGTGTATGAACATCTATGCTATACCACCAATGTTAATAGTTGAGTTTGTATAAGTATACTCTGTATACTGTTTTATGATATGAGTTTTACAATTAGAATGTTAAGAATACAAAACATTTTAAATGAATATACATCTTGTGTGCAATCCTTTTTTTTAAATATAAGCATTAGTTTATTATATATAAATTGGTCCTTTTTTTAAGGGAAAATAAAAACTATATTTCTTAGGTTAAATAAGAACTAACTTTTGCGAGGAGCTGGTTGATGGTAATAGTCATGAATAACTTTATTAAATGGTCTTCAACATATTTGCCAGACTATTGGGTATATAAGAACCCATACCCCTAGTATTACCCTTTTACAACTTTCTTATCTAGTTTAAATGAGCAGAAATTTGTGAACAAAATAGCCATCCCATTAAGCTTAAGCGAGCCGTTGGACATATGCGAAGTAGAGTATTTATGATTTGAAAATTGAGAAGGCGAATGAGTCTAAAATTTGTCTCCTGAACAGCCACATTGTCCACAATCCTAATCCATATATTGGGAAGCAAAAGTAATGAACTCTAAGAATGTTGAGTAAATATATGGATAACAAGCTAGTAAAGCTGGTATTAGCAACAGTAATATTATAACAAATCTTAAACTCGAACAGTCATCAAAAAGCAGTGTATAGCAGGTATAAACATATACTAATAATAGTATTTCAATGCCAAATATAAGATGCAAAAAAGATGCAAAAATAGAAATGGGATGCCTTAGTCTGGACGAATAAATAGGAACAAACGTAGAGAAATCCAAGACTAAGGCATTTTAACAAATAAACTCGCTTATCTAGTGCAGAGGAGGGTAGAGGACACTGTGGGAAACGGCGAGCAGCCAAAATGTCCCTGGAAAGAAAAAGTTAGAGGAGACCATATGGAGTGTACCAAACAAAGTCCTATCATATGAACTAAAGTCAATCACTCAAGTACTAGTAGATGACCACTCTCCCCAAATTTGCTTGGAGGTGCTGGAGCGGGGAGCATCCACTGAAATCTTCCAGTCCAGCAAAAGAGAATGTGCAGAGTCTGGAGATGCAAGTGAGTTATAGACACCATTTCTGTGAATAATGAGGTGAGTTGGAGAGCCTCACTTGTATGGAATATTGGCTTCCCTCAGAGCCGTAGTAATCAGGTGGAAGAGTCTACACTTTGCTAGTGTGGCAGATGAGACATTGGAAAAGAGCTGAAGTTCTTCTAACAACTTATAGGTAGAAGCCAAGGGTAAGGCAGCTCAAAGTATCTGCTCTTTAATATGAAAAGTTGAGTCTGAAAATCGTAACTTTCGGAGATGGCGCTGGAGCCAGTTTGGATTTAGGGAGTCGATTAATCTGATCAATGATAAAATCGGTAGCTGAGGGAGACAAGACTGTGCTCTAAGAACTCCAGGATCGTAGGGTGCTCAGTGATTCAACTCTGCCTTCCGCTGTGTGAGTTGTAGGCTGTGCCTCTTGCCTCCGGTAGCGAGCAATGATCGGCACCAGGGCCAACATGGATAGAGTCGGCAGGGGTGTCCATTCGCAGAGACCAGCAGACAGTTGTGCAGGTGAATATAGTGCTGTCTGTGTCACCAGAGAAACGTCTATGGTCATACACGTCAGTAGATGACCCCCGTTGTAACAGGCAGCAAGAGGAGTTTGTATGTTCTCCCTGTGTTTGCGTGGGTTTCCTCCCACACTCCAAAAACATACTGGTAGGTTAATTGGCTGCTATCAAATTTGACCCTAGTCTCTCCCTCTCTGTCTGTGTGTGAGTGTGTGTCCATATTAGGGAATTTAGACTGTAAGCTCCAATGGGGCAGGGATTGATGTGAATGAGTTCTCTGTACAGCGCTGTGGAATTATTGGTGCTATATAAATAAATGATGATGAATTGGCCGCCTTACTGTGAAAAGTAACACAGCCTGCGCAGCATTACGGTTATTGCGTTAATAGTGCACTTAAATACCGTTATTACGGTAATTTCAATGCTGGCTTTTTGCTCTAAGCTCCCTGAGCCACGAGCATATAGAATTGAATTTACCGTAATAATGGTAATAGAGTTGTTGCGGCGCTAATACATTGTTCATGTTTATCTGTGGATTTTTTTTATTTATAAGCTTGTTTAATGCAGCTGATTGAATTGTTGATTTAGAAGTCTGATGACCTCTTTGTCCCTGTGAACACTATGAAGAGAAAATTTAAACATCCTTATCTCATTTATCCTCTGCAGACAGACTTCTAGGCAATGGGCCATATCCAAATTCTGCCATTTTAGATTATTTTGACTAGTAGATATAGCAATGAGCCTTGGTAGTCAAGAGTACAGGTTAATGTAATATGTTGAGGTCTTCGGTAAGAACGTGTAATAGACTTGTCACTGGTCTTGGCACTAGTTTGTCCTTCTAGTAGAAATGATGGCTATATGAGAGGCAGATTTCCAAACTCTCCACCAGAAAAGATTCCAAAGGCTACGATGGTGCTTGCACTGTTGTAGAGAAATGTTTTGTCGAGCCAGGCTTTCAGAATTTGAAAGCCTGACAGAACCTCTCAAACATATACGGATCTTGGGCCAATTTAATGCCTGTTTTATACAGATAATGCTGACGTTTATACTTTATGAGGTATTTAAGCTATGTCTGTATCTAACCTTGCTTGAAGGAATTCAATCACCACTTCTGCTGAAGCACCATCGAAAAAGATTTTCCTGATTTTAAACTAAGATTTTAAACTAAGATTTTGATGTTTAAACCATGGTACTGGTAAATTGGAAATGTCTTCACAAATGAGGGGGAAATTAGTAACTGTGTTCCCTCTGAGTTTTTCTTGTGTTCAGTTTGCAGAACAATAATTTGCTTTAACACAGTTTTAACCCCCAAAATGTCTATATTGTGCACATTTTCATGAAAATCCTGCAGTTCTTTCCAAAAGAAACACCTGCTGCACTGCTGCTGATAAAGAATAATGAATTAAACTAACCTTCCAGGACTGTAACCAGAGTATAATAATACCCACAACACAGTGTACTAGCACTATGGGTAGCAGTTACTATCACTGCTACCCCTATTGCTAGTAGACTCATTTAGAGTTGGTGTGGCCCAACTTTTGCACAGGGATCCTTAGTTGGTCTACTGATAAATGTATGCTACAAGAGAGCCATCATAGCGTGTGTGGCCCCCTTCAGTTATAAAAACATGGCCCTTTGCTGGGCATCCTTGGCTGAATTAATATGATTCTGGAGAGAAAAAGAAACTGTTTTCCCCTTAATCATGCTTGCCAGCACCCTGGCTGGTTACATCTTAATTGGGTCACCCTAATTAACTATTCATGTTTTTACATGGTTCATTTTAAATATTTCCTCCTTTTGTGCCACACTCATACCCACGCCATGATTATGCAGAGTTCTTAATATAGCTGACTAGTTTACCTTTACTTCAGTCTCGGCTGCTGAACTCTGTAGCTCCTTCAAATTGATTGTTGGCCTCTCTGTGGTTTCTCTTTTTTTTCAACTTTTTAAAGGCACAGTCAGAGAAGTTTGATATATTTTATACTTTTTGATAATTGAAGAGTGTGTGCCAACTGGAACACCCAAACATTTTCAGATCTGTGTTCTTCATCTGTTATAACCATCTGCTGCTAGTGACAGCTGTCCTGAGCACATGGGCTCCCTTTTCCCTGCCAGGACCTGCTCCTTGATGCTCTTGCTCAGGCACATTTCCACTGGTAAGTTCACCAGCTGTCTCAATTGTCGTTCCAATTCTGCAGAGTGCATACTCACTGCAGAATTGGGACAATATTGTTCCATCATTGATCGAGATTTTCAGTACTGTTTGAAAATCCCGATCAAGAATTTTATGTGCTTTAGAACGATAATTATTCCTCGTTCCAGGGTATACACTGCTTTGACATTGGGCCAATCATTAGTTTTTCGTCTGATTGGCCTGATACTTGGCTGAAAATACAGTAGTGTGTACCCTGTGTAACTTTTTGGGGTGCTCATTAGTCTTCATTTTCACAGGTGCCTTTCAGGTTCACAACATTAATAATGATCTCAACAGTGGCTTATGTTTCCAGAAAATATGGCAGTTATTTTAATGATTCACTGGTAGAGGCTAATTGTAAAGCAATTGTGTTCTCGTTTAGCAATTTATTCAGCTGTATAAACATAGAGCTTCTACAACACAAACAGCATGTTTCAGGGATTTCTTTATTAAATAAAGGTGACTTAAAAAAACCCAAACTATTTTGAGTTTGTTTACGTCTCAGTGAAAAGAAATTCAGTGTGAGATTTGTTGTTCAGTAAAATGAGTGTCGGTGGTCTGAATACTTTTGCTAGACAAAGACTGGCTAGTCTGAGAAATCGGTTTTAAATAACTAGTATGTAATGTTAATTATTGTAGGATATCTTAGGATATTACTTATTTATATATTTAATTTCTTGTTTACATGTTCTTTGCTTTCTAATACAAAACATTACAAATATTTTAGTATAGTTATCATTTCTTGCCTCAGTGACATCACTGGTTTCTAGTGAATGCATTCTCAAGACTTGGTGTAGCCCAAAAAATGGCTACTCTATTTATAGGCAAAATGTGCACAACCTTTAAGATTCAGGAAAAGCACAGCAACAAATATAAAGGCTCAGCTACAGTATTTCTGATTGTGTCTAATGACACTAGGGAATCCTTGTTTTGTTTTTGTTAATTTAGTTTTGTTTTTGTTAATTTAGTTTTGTTTTTGTTAATTTAGTTGAATTTAAATCTAATTGTGTGGGCTACTGAATTGTAATTACATTATAAACCACTTACTATGCAATTTAATATTTGTAAGCCAAAAAAGTATCATAGTGAACGAGGATGTTTGCAATTATAAGACCAGAGTTGTATCACAGCTTTTCTTAAATTTGTCTTTGTTCTGATACTGTAGTGATATTGTTGCTTCTTTAATTTCTCTCAGCTTTACAATGCTGCAACAACACTGGCAGCAGACTTACTGAAATACCATGCAGATCACGTGGTCCTAAAAGCACTGAAAATTGCTGGAGCTGAAGGAAACCTGGAAACGGTGGCAGAATATACCTGCAAGTTGTCAGAGCAAAAGGAGCAGCTTGTGGAAGTAAGTGTCTGCTGTTTAAATTCATATGGATTTACTGGTAGTAAGTGGTCTTGTCTGAAACAGTTTTCTGCAGAATAATAAAAGTCTTTCTAGCAAAACTAATTGTTAATATTAGGGCAAAATTTATAAAAGGTGTAGCAAAATGTAAAATATATTAATTGAGCAAAATATATAACGTAATGGCAGACACAAGCGGCTGCAGACCTGGGAATACCAGGAGATATAATGTGCAAGAGTGCCATAAAGTATGTGAGACAATGAGCAGAATTTTTGGAGACCTCATTGACATCCATACCCACCCCAGGGGCAATTGGTTGATACACACAAGGGTAGATTCAATTAGTCGCATTGTTCTTTAGAGCAATGCGGCCCGCCTATTATTACCATTACTATGTTAATTAATTATAGGACTCTTGTTCACGGCTCCTAGAGCTGTGAGCAAAAGTCAACTAGAAATTACCGTAATAATGTGCAGGCCGGATTGTTCTAAAGAACAATGCGGCTAATTGAATCTACTCCTTAGTCTATAAAATATCTTTCAGGAATTAAGTACAGGTGGACACTGGACAGGATCGTGTCTCTTGTTTTGAAAAAAATATATATATATTTTTTTAAATAAATCACATTGCCATATGTAAGTTTTGGTATTTTTTTCAGTTTCAGAAGAAATCATTCAGTTTCAAATGTGTCTATTTACTTCAATAGTTCAATAGCTAAGTTCAATAAAAACTCATAACAAACTTTTCTCATTTTTAGGTGCATTATATTAAGGGTAATAAATGGATGTTTGCTTGTTTTCCAGTTTCATGCCCAATAAAACAAGTATATTATATGCTGACTTAGGTCTTCAGTGTCCCAGCTTTACAGTTCAGCCCTGTTGTGTGCCAAAGTAAATATGTAACTTTTAATGATTATATCCCCATAAGTGTTACTCCTGATCCATGCAGTATAATAGGTTGTGTGTGAATACTCTTTTAGAATTAATTAGTGCGTTTAGCATAAAAAGAAAATAATGACTTACATGGGCTGAACAGAGGATATTAAATGTGTGTCCTGCACTTCCTCTTTCAAAAATATATTAAGCAGATGAAAAGAGGTAATTTTTCCTTCCCTATCCAAAGTGCAGTCAAGAGCTGCCATTTGCTCAGTTTGTGATACTTATTTATGTTTAACACTGCTTCTTTTTTTCTTTGTAATACTTATTATGCTACATCAAGAATGTACAATAATGTAGCAGTAAAATATTTTATCACATATTGTGAATAGTGACAAAATATTTGAACACTGTATTTTACAAACACAGTACAATGCTTTATCCAAAAGCTGGCATTTCGAGTAGGCATAAAATTATATTGTTTTCTGTCAATTGGCAATTGAATATACAACATCACAAAACAAAAAGTGCCATCTCCTACAGCTAAACAACTCGGTCATTATGTCTTGTTTCTCTGTAGTGAATCATAATATAAGTATGTAGATTTTTTTTGATGGTGGTATCATTTCATTGCTAAGGAATTTATGCTGTTGCTTGTAGACGTGTCGGTTGTTGAGACATGTTTCGGGGACAGAACCTCTGGAAATTACATGTATTCATGCAGAAGACACGTTTCAGGTGACTGGTCCTCAGGTATGTAAACTGCTTTTTCTTATTATATGTGGAAACCTGAAATAAGTGCACTGTTTATATTAGGTGACTTTGTTATTGTCACTGACCGCAATAACATTAAATTTAATAAAATAAACCTTATAAAAACAAATTGTTTATGCAATTTATAGCAACCAGACTTAAATAAATGAGATATTATAAACTGATAATTACAATTAAGGATTTACAGTTAAACATTGCTGCCAAATGATGTCAGTATCTGAACTGCTTTCTGTGAGAGGAAAAATGTAACTTGAATGCAAGAGGTGAAAGATACATTTAATGGTAAAGGGCTTTAAAAAATAATCAACATATTTATGAAATAGAATAAGGGCTACATGAATATAAATGGCCTATTGTCATAGTATAATTTTATCTCATAGTCCCTTTTATTGACAGTAGAGATAGCAGCTCCTTTGCTGGCTATAGCTGTATGCTGGGGGATTTTTCTCTGTGTTGTTCCTTTCAGGATAACCACACCCTTCAAGCACCTGTTAAGAGCCTATAAATAGATTTGAGCAACTTCCACTTCTGTACTTTTGTCATAGTATGCCTAAAAAAAAAATAGTATTTTCTTTTTTTTATTTTCAATGCATTTTTGTCAGTTGCATTGTTTGAATGCAAGGAGACCCAGACCTAAATGAAACGGCTATAACTCAAATAGTTTGGGTGTTAGTGTTTCTAAATATTCACCGTACCCTGTTTTTATTCACTAATGCTTATGCAGGGCCAAGGTGGTGTAAGTAGATAAATGAAGGCCTTTTTTTTTTTTTCTTTGTGGATGCCCCTGCCACCAATTGTGGCTTCCAAGCACAGTGTGCCGATATGACTATATTACTGTGACTAGTGTGGTGCACCCACATTTTTTCAACACTTACTTTGGTATACGTTAGTAAGACAATGTTTTATCAACAAATTGCCAACAGTAATGCTTCTCAAGTACAGGAATTTAAGATAATCTGACATTTTTTCTCTCTGTTATTGGATACTGCCAATAACAAAGTCGCTAGCAATCCCACAATCTACAATGCTGTAACAAAGTACAGTTACTCTCCCTGCTTCAAACTGACCAGAGCATTTTTTCTCAAAGTGGGCCACCACAGGCTGGGCGACTGGGCCACCTGCATTTTTTTTACTTTAAAATGTTCCTAATAGGCTGCATAGTCGAGTCTTACCTCCCCCCCCCCCCCCCCAGGCTAAAATTTGCCAGCCCTCCCCTTTCTGTGACCTACTCCAACGAAGTGGTAGCATCAAGCAAAATTTTAATAAAATAAGTTATTTAGCAAGGCCTCTAACAGGCCTATAAAGTATAGATCAAAACAAGAGCATGTATACAGTAAATACACTAAGGTGAAACCAGTGACATATTGAGATATCATGTAGCAAGTGGCAAAATCATATATTCAAATAAAATCCACTGATCTTTTATTATGCTGCTCATGCCACAGATTTAAATGCATAATTTTTGTGTGAATGAGGCACAACCACCCTACCCCGCCAAAAAAAAGCTTCTCTCGAATTTATTTTAGCAAGGCCCATTTTTGTGGCGTGTATTCAAAGCAAATCTGGTAACTAGTATACAACAAAACCACCAATGTGATGGCTATTATACAAATCAGGCACCAATATTTAGTGTTTAATACAAACTTCAGTATGATTGCTAGTAAACAATACAGAAACCAATGTATAAAATTGGCTCCCTATCTTGGTGTATAGTGTAGAAAGTAGATGCTGTAGTCCTGGTGCCTAGTGGAAGAAATTATACCTCTGGATTAAAGATAGAGTAAGGCTAGGTACACACTACAGAGTTATTTCAGCCAATTATCCTGCCAATCACCCGATAAACGAACATTCGTCTTTATATCGCAATAGTGTGTGTACTTACACAATGAACGAGAGTCGTTCCAAAGTACCGATTGATTTCATTTGATTGATCGTTCTGTTTAAAAATCTCATTCCAACCTCCTTTCGATCCTGCAGTGTGTATGAAATTACGACCAATTCCTAAACCAACTGCCGATAGTTCCTCAAACAGAGACTTCTTTCTGGGCATGTGTATGCAAATTTATGATGTCTCTATCTCTCACACGTCGTGCGATATACGAACGTCGGACAAATGTGAATAATGTGCTTTTAATGGAGAAGCAATAGTAAACCTGTTTTACGCGCTCCATATGCCATTTATGTGTTGCTGTCTGCAAGTGTATACAACATGTATTCTTATCACATGTGAAAATACATATTTTCATTATGTGACCTTATGTTTGATTTCTTAATAAATGTAACTAATTTTAAAATACAATAATATAGTATTCTTATTTATGTCTTTTGATTTTACATATTATAGACAGTAAAAGCTCTGTGTATAGAACTGTACTAAAGTGTATTTACATATATATATATATATATATATATATATATATATATATATATATGTATGTATATATATATATATATATATATATATATATATGTATATACGAGGTATGTCTATTAAATAGCGAGACTGATTAACTCGCCTTTATTTATTGGTATTACAAATTTAATGTTTGTCCCCTTCAATATACTCCCCATTTGCACTACATCTCTGTAGGCATGGAGAAAATCAATTTCTGTCGCTTGTTTCAACATATCTGTTTTCTTTTTTACAGCATCAACTGACTCAAAATGTGTCCCCTTTAGAACTGATTTAACTTTTGGGAAAAGATAAAAATCGCAAGGTGCTAAATCGGGCAAATATGGAGGATGTTCAAGTGTAGTAATGTGTTTGTTGGTGAAAAACTGCTTCACAGTAAGTGCTGTGTGAGCAGGCGCATTGTCCTGGTGAAGAAAGAAACCATTTTTCCACAGTTGCAGCCGTTTCTTTCTGACACTCTCAACTTTTGCAAAACTTCCTTATAATAATGCGGATTAACTGTTGTGCCTTCTGGAACCCATTCTTCCAAAATTACACCCTTGATATTGAAAAAAAACCAATGAGCATTGCTTTGAATTTTTTTAGTTGCTTTGATGAGCTTTTTTCATTCTTGGTGATGGTGGTGTTTTCCAGTGCATTGACTGTCTTTTGGTTTCAGGATCTTACTGGAAGATCCAGGTCTCATCACAAGTGATTACTTTATGAAACAGGTTTGGATCTGTGTCAAGTTGCTGCAGAACATTCCTTGCGACGTTCTTTTTTTTTTTTTTTTTTCTTTCTATGGTGTGAGAACCCTTGGGACTATCTTTGCACAAACTTTCGTCATGTAAAGATCCTCACGCGAAATTTTACATATGGTGTATTTGTCAGTGTTCACGGATTCAGCTTTCATTCGAACACTGAGTCGGCAGTCTTTTCGAACAATCTAACTGATTTTTTTTCTACATTTTCTTCGGTTCTTGAAATGCAAGGTCGTCCAGGGCGTTCATCATCTTCGACATTCTCACGTCCCTCGCTAAATCTTTTGTGCCACTCAAACACACGCGCGCGAGACAGGCAGTCATTCCCATAGGCGGTAGTAAGCATTTGAAAACATTCTGTTGGTGTTTTGTGCAATTTTACTAAAAATTTCAAATTGACACGTCGTTCAACTTCTAAACTTAGCATTTTGTTGGCACTCTACAGAAAACACAACCAAACTGAATGGCGACTCACAATCAACTGAACGTCATAGTGTTGCAGCTTGTCATGCAGGTTCAGACTTGGGGGGGGGGGGGGGAAATGTATCAAGGTTCGATTTTTTTTTTTTTTTTTTTCAGCGTGTTAAAATTGCGGCAAATCGCGGGTGATAACCCGCGATTTTAGTAAAAATTTTCTCAAACGTATCAAGCTGCGATTTTTACCCTGATCTTCCAAATCGCTGGTCATCTCTGGCGATTTGCTGCGATGTAAAACACTCCCGTGTTAGCTAACTCTCCTGTGTTGTAGCAGCGAGTTGTATGAAGACATCACTGTTACACTGCCTGTCATACAGCTGCCAGAAAAGTGTTAAAAATAGATCAAATTTTTTTTTAAAAAAAAGCATGGGGTCCCCCCTCTATTTAGTTTTAATCCTAGTG
Source organism: Mixophyes fleayi (assembly GCF_038048845.1). Taxonomy (NCBI): domain Eukaryota; kingdom Metazoa; phylum Chordata; class Amphibia; order Anura; family Limnodynastidae; genus Mixophyes; species Mixophyes fleayi. Next base: position 141,155,441 of record NC_134406.1, on the reverse strand, counting down.
CTGCCAGACTACTGCTGGTTCCATGAAAATCGGGGAAAAATTTTGCGTGGGGTCCTCCCTATTTTCACAGAACCAGCACTAGGCAAACCAGCCGGGGTTGGGTGGCACTATAGCAGGGGGACAAGCGGCAGGGGTCCCCCTGCCATAATGACTAACCAACCCCAGACTGTTCAGCGCTGGGCTGGATTCCCTAGGACAGGCCTCTCCAACCTGCGGCCCTCCAGATGTTGTGAAACTACAAGTCCCAGCATGCCCTTCCAGCTATCAACTGATTGTCTATCGGCAAAGCATGCTGGGGCTTGTAGTTTCACAACACCTGGAGGGCCGCAGGTTGGACAGGCCTGCCCTAGGGCATGGGGTCCGCCGGGAAAAAATGAGCCCAGCCCAGCGCTGTTAGCGCTAGGGCTCTTCCTATACCCCTGGGAGGTGGGTGTAGGGTAATGGCGATATAAGTGTTAAAAAAAGACGCCATTTTGTTTTGTGGAACTAAAAGTCCCAGCCAGGTTGCCCTAAATAGTGTGGGCATGCTGCTACTTGTATAACTACAAGCACCAGCATACCCACAACAGCCAGGGCATGTTGGCACTTGGAGAACCGCAAGTGCCAACATGCCCTGACACCCACGGCTGGCTGGGACCTGTAGTTCCACAAAAGAAAATGTTAACAAAATCACAACACCCTCATTACAACCACTAACATTTATTAAAAATAATAAAGCCACAATAAATACAGTAAACACCCTCATTTACGCCACATATTTTTATTAAAAATAATAAATCCTCAATATACTCACCAATGAAGTTTTCTTCTGTTGTCAGCAGCTTTCAATCCAAAAATGACTGTCAAGAAAGTCCAAAATAAATTTGTATCCAAAGTCCATGCTTGACCATGTCCAAAATAAATTTGTAATGCCAAAAGTTCATGCTTGTAATGTCTTCTGTTCTTCTGCCCAGGGGGTCCCCATTGTTGATTGCAGTCTTCTGTTCTTCAGCCAGAGGTGCCCTATAATTGTAACATCCCCGAATCTTCTTGCTTGATTGAAGGAAAATAAAAAACGTGCAGGACCACCGCAAACAGCTTCTACACAGTAGAAGCTCCGAGACGCAGTGAGCGCTAGGTCTATTTATAGTATTAGGGGATTTTCCCACGGAACATCTGTAAAATGGTTAACTCGCACAGTCTCTCGAGACATGTGAGTCAAGCTCATGGAGGAGAGATTGACAGTGTTATAATATTCTCAATTGAACAGATTAAACCTACCAAAAGAGGTGGTGACAGATTCGAAAGACTACGGGAAAGAGAGGCTTTTTGGATCTTATCACTCGGTACATTATTTCCAGGTGGTCTAAATGAGTCTATTGTGTTAAATGGAATTTGATAAATTGATTGTAATTGTGTCTGTTAGTAATTGTACATCTTAGTAGGGCTTGAAAAAAATTGATGTACATAGGAGGATTGTGATATAGACCTCAGCCTGATCGCTATGTATGTTAGAATGACAGAATTGACTCCATCTGGCTTGAGTTGAGGAGAAAAAGGCCTGTAAATTTCTGACAAGGGATGATATTGAGTTAAGAGGCTAATTAGTATAAATTTTATGTATAAATACCCAGCCTTCTTATGTATGTAGAATTGACCAATATATTTGTACAATTCTCTGCTTTATAGAAAGCAGTCTCATACCTTTTCTTTTTCCATATTAGTCATATGGATTTCGAGGTATTCCCTTACATGTGATATTTGAGAAAGTAAAACTTTTTTGTGTCTGAGTATAATTATTTGTGATAATTGTAAGTGAAGTCAAAAAAAAAGCAAGAAAACTCGATGATTAGTACCTCAGATGGCTCAAGAGATGAACAACGGTTTCTGATGTGAAAAGTTCTAAGTTCGTGTCTCGGAGAAATACTGTGTTTGGCCTGATGTTAATGGATGTCTTTATCTGTAATTTATGGTCATTATCGGTACTTTGTGCTATCTATATATACATTTTATTGTTATTTTTAATTTGTAATTGATGCTCTTTATTCCTATTGGGTCTAAGTGGACCCTTATGCCTTGCTGATAGTATAATTTAAAAGAAGGCGGTTGGATTATTAGCATCCCACAATGGCTCTTGAGTAAAATAACTGCCTTTAATGGGAAAGGTCTAAAGTTCTCTAGTCCTAAAGAGCATTATTTTGTAATAATGATCCAATGTGGTTTTAATATTATGAATTGTTTTTTTATATACATATTTTTTTATTTTATTTTTAAAAAATGGACATAATGGGTTATGTTGCGTTTTAAACCATTTAACACCCAAATATATGTGATTTTATGCTTACACCAATCTTTTTGTAATTGTAATCAAGTGATCTGCTGTGTTGTTTTTTTTTTTTTTCTCTCTCTGATTCCACCTGATATTAATTACGTTCAGAATCCCATAAGTTAGAGGGCCTTTTTAAGGAAGTGGACTATTACTATTTTGCTACTCTCTGAGGAAACCACATTTTTGCAGTGGAGAAACGTGTAAGAGGTTTTATACTTTATTTGCGTTTTTTAAAGTTTCATATCTAGATGGACTTATTATCACCTCACTACCCCCACAGCTGTACGGTCCTTATTTACAAAGGTGAGCGGATACCGCTGCAAGATCTGCAAGCATTTAATGTTAGAGAAAATCTCTGGCCAGAGTATTGCTACAAAAGGACCTGCGGGTAAGAATATCCTCACTTCTAGGGGACTGATCAAAAAGGAGCCAGCAGGAGGGGTGATCTTCATTTCACATTAAAGGAGGAATTGGAAGGTTGGCAATTAGCTTGAATATTGTTTTGTATCCAAGAAAGGTCTGTTTTAAACTTATTTGCACTTTGAACTACATCAGTGGATTGGTGGGCATCAAGAGCCTAGAATTTATTGAAGTATAAGTGGCTAAAGAATTGAAAGTTTTTATCATTACTTTTTCAATCTGATTTCACACAGTCTAAATTACTATCAGACTGCATTAAACACCCATGCTGGTTTTCAACTGTCTATTTCTCTGTGCAGTGTGTGTAATAGCGTGCACCCCCAGAATTGAATAAATAGTCATCCTAGAAATAGCTTACAAGCGCTTTAAGAGGTGGATTTCTTTCATTATGTTTCATTCATGTTAATTGATAAATTGCAGTGGATGAGTTTTTGATATGTTGTGGAAATGCAATGGCTATGTGTTATTGATGATTACTTACATTAAATGAACGTTTTAATTACAAATTGGTTGGTGTTTTGAAATAATCAGAGAGCAGCACCTTTTCTTTGCCCCCCTTTTTTTTTGTGATTTCTCTTCACCATTTTGGATATAGCACAAATTATTCCATAAGAGGGCGGCTGTTCTCTGTTATTTTAATAATGAATGTATGAATTAAATTTTTAAAGAGAACAAGAAGTGAGGTATAATTTACCCAGTAGAGCGCACTAAATAATATACTGCAGTGAAATTCTGAAAGTATTGTGTTGTGGTGTTCCGTGTATTGCATATGTTTGCTTGCATACTAAGGCACCTGTGTCCATCCTGTCTAGAATAAAAACACATAGCTGTGTACTTGTGAACAATAGGCTCCCTAAATTTAAATTATTGAGCTTATTGGTGCTGGAAGAGTGAGCAGTTGCGGGCGTTCATGGCTAAACGCCGCCACCAGCTCCTACTGTCAGGTGCTGAAGTCACGAGTAACATAGTGCCCGACGTACGTTTCACCTTGCTGCTTTCTCAAGAGAAATTATCGTATCCCCAGCATCGGAGAATTCATATAATACAAGCGGCCAATCACATTCTATCATAACTTGGCAGATTTCATAGCCAATTACATTATTAGTAGATTGTATATTAAGAGCGAAAATGACTCTTAATATACAGTGGAAGATTAAATAGTCCTGACGGTAAGTATCATAGATAATGTGTATGCACCCACTGATCATGCATATTAAGTAAATTTGTATCCAAATATCTATTCAACACATTCCTCACATTTTTTGAATTCCTTATGTAAGTCAGCAGAAAACAATCTTCATAAATACTGGTAAGTAGAGGAAAGAATAAGAAGGAATAATAGATCAAGCGACAAATCCCTTATATTAGGGCTGTTATTTAGGATATCCACAAGGATCAATATTCACTTAAATTGGAAGAGTCATTGTTCATCACCAAACTGTTCTTGGATGGTTGGAAGAAGTTGCTCTTGAAGGATGTTTTGGTACCATTCTTTTTTCATGGCTGTGTGGTTTGTACAAATTGTGAGTGAGCTGTAACGTTTGGTGACGAACAATGCCTTTTCCAGCATGATGGAGCATATTGCCATAAGGCAAAAGTAATAACTCTTCTCGAGAATCAAAACATCGAAATTGGCCAGGAAACTTCCTAGACCTTAAACCCATTAAGAACTTGTGGTCAATCCGCAAGAGGCAGGTGGACAAACAAAAACCCACAAATTCTGACAAACTCCAAGCATTGATTAGGCAGGAATGAGTGGCCATCAGTCAGTATGTGGCCCAGAAGTTGATTGACATCATGCCAGGGCGAATTGCAGAGGTCTTCAAAAAGAAGGGTCAACACTGCAAATATTGACTCTTTGCATAAACTTAATGTAATTGTCAATAAAAGCCTATGACGCTTATGAAATGCTTGTAATCTTGCTTCACTATACCATAGCAACATCTGACAAAAAGGTCTAAAAACACTGAAGCAGCAAACTTTGTGAAAACCAATACTTGTGTCATTCTCAAAACTTTTGGCCATGACTGTATATTTACTGGGCTAAAATTTCACTGGGACTAGTTGTTTGTGTCAAAATGTATTATGATGGAAATAACATTACCTAAATGACACATATGACAGCAATTCAGTCCTGCACAATACCAGTGAATTTTATGGAATATATTATACTTGCCTAATTTTGGGGCATTTGATTGGCTGATTTTAGCCTCTTATATTACCATACTGATGTGGCTATGATTCAACCATAATGGTGAAACTTTGGACTGTGTAATATATGCAGGCTATATAAGAGGACTATATTAAACTAGGAGTAGATATTTGTGAATGAATGACAGTACATCAATGCTGTAATTGGGAATATTCTCTCTCCCTGGTGTCCTTATACATTATAATAATCGGCTCCTGCTGAAGGGTACTTTTTTTCACTTTATGAAAAAAAAATAATTCTGTTTGTAAATTCGTTCACAATATATGTTGCACCATACACACTCTATGTACTTCATGTATTTTTATATTTCACCTTCCTCTCTTGTCTTGAAAGGGTTTCCATTAAAAAATGTTATTTTAAATAATACCAATAAAGGTTATAATTTAAGCTTGGACTGAAGTACTCTGATAGTTTACAATTGTATTTCTCCTTTGTCTCTCACTTTATAATGGTTGGAAGAGCACCCCCTCAAAATGAATATGGTTTATGACCTTATCTGTGGTAAGACTCCACCTCCTTGTGTGAGATCTATCTCCTTATTTTACAATTATGCTCAAAATACAAAAAGCATTTTCCACAACGCGCCTAGCTGTTCACAACCTATAATTAAAGATACTCCTTTCTGTTGACAGATTGCATTGTGAGTTAGGTTTCAATACATTATTGTGTAACGCAAACACTTCATCTGCCACAAATACAAAATGTAGTCCATGTTTTGTGTCACTTTGTGATGGTAAATTAAGTTCATTGTTTTTAAGTTTGTCATGGAAAGAAGCCTGCTCCACTGCGTCTCCATCTGACACCTTCCCATTTTTTCCAGTGTCCACAAATAGGAATTCATAGTTGGCATTTACTATGACCGTTAGAATAATGCTGAAGAATCCTTTATAGTTGTAATCATAGGATCCACTTTGTGAGGGTGGATAATTCTTACATGTTAGCCATCAATGGCACCTCCACAGTTTGGGAAATTTCAAAGACTTTTTAAATCTTCAGCAGTAACTTGCCATTGCTCTACCATTGCAGGAAACTGAACGACAAAGATTTTTTAAATGTTAATTTGGCACATGCATATAATGTTATACTCGCTACTTTAGATTTTATTTTTATTACACAGCCTGCTGGCCTATCTGAAGCAGTAGTCTCTGATGTGGCAGAGCAAAATGATCCATGTACTCATGCCAGCCAGCTGACATTCGACAGCCAGGACATCATATATGTACCAACACAGCCACATGGTGATCAAAGGAAGAAAAAAAATGGGTCCATGATCTTGAGCAGAGTGATGCACTAACAGAAAGGATGGTAGAGTGTGCAAATCATGATGTCTCAAAAATCTTGACAAGACTAATTTGATCTGCTAGGAACAGCGCTTGCAAGCAAAATGAGAAGTGCTAGCAGACAAATGCGCATAGAGATGGAATGGTTGGTGTATGACATTAATTGAAGGGCAGCCAGGGAGGATCTGGTGCCAAGCACTGTTTTAACAACATCCAACCACACACACGAGCAAGGACATTTCAGACAGGCACTACATTTTGCGCCACTCCACATGTAATATACCATCATGGGAGGACAATCTGTTACCCTGCCAGACTACATGACTTCCACACCTATTGTCACAAGTATGTAACGGTATACAGGGAGTCCATCCCCAATGAAAAATAGTGAACTTTTGCATTATAAACAACTGTGAACCTCTTAAATGTTTTTATTGTATTGCACAGTTTTTATATAATCTGTATGTTTTCTATTTTAATAAAATAATATTGTTTAAAAAACAGAATATTTCTTTTACCACCCTTCATAAACTGTCCATGCAGAACTTGAACTATAGCGTCACAAGTCTTGGGTATGATCAAACTCAGAGCTTGAGGTGAAATTGCTTTGCTGTATTTGAGATCTGCCAGTGCTTTTCCTGTGGCCAAAAATCTCAGGGTAGCTACAAGTCTCTGCTCTGCAGATATGGGTCTCCTTAAACGGGTGTCTTCTGGATGAGTGGGCTAACAAATTGGAGCAGTTCCTGGAATGTGGGTTCATTATTCCTGAAGTCATCAGGGTTGTTGTCCCGTGTCTCCTGCAGCAGGGGCATATGAGAAAATGAGTCTCTCCTCTGGGAAGCACGGTGGCTGAGTGGTTAGCACTTCTGTCTCACAGCACTGGGGTCGTGAGTTCGATTCCCGACCATGTGTGGAGTTTGTATGTTCTCCCCATGTTTGTGTGGGTTTCCTCCGGGTGCTCCGGTTTCCTCCTACACTCCAAAAACATACTAGTAGGTTAATTGGCAGCTACCAAATTGACCTTAGTCTGTCTGTGTGTGTGTGTTAGAGAATTTAGACTGTAAGCTCCAATGGGGCAGGGACTGATGTGAGTGAGTTCTCTGTACAGCGCTGCAGAATTAGTAGCGCTATATAAATAGCTGCTGCTGATGATGATGATGGAACCAATCTTTAATTTAACAAGACTGATTCTTTTCGTCCTTTCCCTCCGGAACTGCACTTGCAGTCGTCTTGCCATAACAAGCAGCAAAAGACCCCAGGCTTGCTGTATTTCAGCAGTTAAATAAAATAAATGAACTTTATTGATATTTATTAATGGTAAATCATCCTAATAACAAGAAGCTAAGCGAAATATAAAAACAAAACAAGGACAGTGAATATAAAAATTGTAGATCAACTGCAAAAAACACTCTGTGGTCAAAGTCTTAAAGATTTGAAAAGACTCAATGGGGCATATTCAGTTGTCGGTGAAAACGCCGAAAATCCAGCGGTCCGCGCACTATCACCGTTATTACGGTAATAGTGCGTGGAAAAAACGTTACTACGGTCATTTTCTCGCTGGATTTCAGCTCGCAGCTCCCTGAGCCGCGAGCTGAAATCCAGCTAACTACTACCGTAGTTTTTACGCGGCGGGACTTCCGGACAATTGAATATGCCCCTATGTCTGAATAAATAGATCAAAAGTGGGCATAGAACTAAATTTATTGTTCCTTTAGTAAACAATAGATAGATAGGAACACTTCTGAATTAGATATAGATGGTCATTCAGAACATATTACATTTCCTATAATCCTCCTGTATAAAGGCTCTAGCCATAAATATATTCAAATATCCCCACTATTATGCTGAGGTAAGTAAATATTCTTATTTAGAAGTGAGGGAAACGAGAGAGAAAGCACTGTCTACATAATGTGAGATAGATTTGAAGAATTATCTATGCATTGCCTTTATAATAGAAGGTAAGTTAGACAGGAGAGTTCTAATCTAAATCGGATGTAGGTTGTCATTCATATTAATTGTGTACCCTCAGATCCTCCTATATAAGATCGCTGATATATTCAATGTCCCCCACTACTAATTTAGCAAATTATCTTAATATTGTATCTTAAAATGAGGGGGAAAAGAGTCAGAGCGCTGCCTACATAGTATTAGATTTTAGACACACAGAGCGAACGCCAACGCGTGTTTTGCTTGAGCAGTTTTTGCAAGGCTAAAAAAAAAAAAGCAGGAGGATTATAAGAAATGTAATATGTTCTGAATGACCATCTATATCTCATTCAGAATAGTGTTTCTTTGCCAATCTATTATTTACTAAAGGAACAATAAATGGGTTCTATGCCCTCTTTTGATCTATTTATTCAGACATAGTCTTTTCAAATCTTTAAGACTTTGACAACAGTGTTTTTGCAGTTGATCTGCAATTTTTATATTCACTGTCCTTGTCTTGTTTTTATATTTCGTTTATTTTGTTATTAGGGTGATTTACCATTTTGAATAAATACCAATAAAGTTTGTTTATTTTATTTAACAATTATTTTCAAACCATTTTTCCCGGAGTGCCCAGTGTCAGTCAGCTTCTTCTTTTCTTTTCTGTTCTCAACTATATTTCAGGTGCTAGGGTGCACCAGCTAGAGAATTCTCTATATTTGGATAATCTGGATTTTGAGTTATATACCTAGAAACTCATTATAGGATCAATAGTTTTGAAACCTACTGCGGTTATACCCTCTTTTTTTTATGTATTTCAGCAGTATCCATTATATTAAATAAATTGTTAAGCTACACTATACACAAAGATGTGTTATAGAATGAACAGCGATTTGTTTCCATTTCCAGAATCTGAGTTTGTGGGATTTTTTTTGCCGGTGATATTCAGTCCTTTATTTAAATTTCTTCGGCATATCGCTGCAGAAAGCCCATATATCGTTTCAGTGTGTACGCAATCACAATCTTTTGAACCGACATTATGCCTGTCAAAAATCGTTGACCAGACGGTTGGTCTTGCAGAAATCGTTTACAAGGTGTGTACGCATGAATCGACCAACCAATCAGACCTTCGGTCGTAGGTACAATCATTGTCAATAACACATTGGTCGGTGTGTACCTAGCCTTAGTTTTGCCCTTCCTGCTGTGAGTAACATTGGTTGCAAGAGCTCACTGCAAAAAGACACATATCCCAAATACACTCTGTCAAGATACTCTGAGAAATCTGGCTACTATACTAAACAGTTTGTAAATCTGTGGAAGGGACACACTGATAAATAATTATAGGTGTGTACTCATAATAAGAGAAAACAACTTGGTAATAGGGCCTGTTTAAACAATTTTTTTATACATCTAGCATATTTTTACTCCTGCTTTAATTTGGTGTGGATGCCATTGAGAATTTTGATGCTGTAAAACGTACAGTAACATGTCACCTTGCTATAGATTGACATTATTCCTATTACCGTTTTCTCTTCTTGTTCTATGCTTTCGTGTTTTGCAGGTTTGTTAGGCCGGGTACCCGCGTAACTTCAAATGCATAGTAAATCCAAACATGTTTGGCATGTGGTTATGTTACTTGTGTTTGGGAAATCATTGATGGTCACTCCATTGATATCAGTGTGTTTAAGTTGTATTAAATGCATTGAATGGATCAGGCAGCGTTCAGAAAATTACAATCCTGCTGCAATGCTCCTGAACACAAATAACGTTGAGTAAGTGGGTATTGGGTCATAGTTACTCATGCATTTTAAATATTTACATGATTGTCTCATGGCTGTTTCCAACTGATAACAGAAGCAAAGCCTTAAACATTCATTTAGACCACTGTATTTATAGTTTATGTATTTACATTTAAATAACTACTTGGGGATCAAAAGGCTAAGATTGTACCCTAATTGTCATAACATAGTTGCAAGACATATTTTACCAAATAGCTTTATTCTAAATAGGTTGTTATTTTTATTATTATTTATTATTATTCATACTACTATCATCTATGTAGCTTTGTAATTTTTTCAGAGTTCGCTATTTATGTATAAGTAAATTTTGGTATTTCAGAGCTCTCAAATTAAAATACCCATTCTGTTATTTCAATATTTATAATAGCATGTGCTTTGTTGACTTGTTACTTTATAAATTCCAGATTATGTCTGCAGCAGAGACTTTAGCACTGCATCCGACCAGTAAGATTGCTAATGAAAACTTGGATGTCTTTTGTGAAGCCTGGGAGTCCCAATTGAGTGACATGTCCATTTTGGTGCGTGAAATTAATGATGTGTTTGAAGGGAGACGAGGTAAGAAAGTTATTAGTTTAACCAGTGAAATTACAACTTTGATTCTGTTACAAAAGCTGATAATTTTTCTCCCCACTCCATGTTCTAATAATAGCAATTACTTTTTTTTTCTCTTGTGACTTATGCCAAAATGGTTGCTACTTTTCAAAAATGAACATTAACCTTACCCATTAATATTTGCTGGATGACAAATTGCACATTATTAGTAGAGTAGATTATTAGTTTTTTTTCTGTAAAATAAATAATAAGTAGACCTGAAGTAAATGTACTGTTTCTTGACTACTGACAATACTAGGCCTTTAGTGTTTTGTCATTTCTGGTGCCTGCAGTATTATAAAGAATTCCATTCTAGATTCAGACAGGAAAAACGAACATTGACTTTAAAGTAAGCCTATCACATAGTCTACATATTTTCTCTTAAATTTTGTATTTATTTTTTGTATTTGAATATTAAATTAAAATATGCAATGTGCACCAAAACATCAGTACAGGTGGACCATGAGAATTCACTTTTTAAAGGCAAAACTATTTACTTTATGTATGGGGTGTAATAATAGGCAATATTGAGCATAAAATATAAACATAAACTGCACTGTTTAGTGTAATAAAGCTTTTTACAGAAATAAATGGTAATAAAATTGAATTATGCAGGGACATGGGTTTTTTGCTGTCAAGATCATCCTTTAGTTTTCTGATGGAAATGTTCATGGCGTCTATTGGCTAACAAACACAATAATAATGGTAACGCTAAATACTGCTCAGAAGTAATATGTGAACTATATAGAATGCATATGTACATCTGAATTTATAGCTATGATAACTCGTGGAAACCAAATCATGAGTTTTCCCTTATTCTTCTTTTCTAAAATTATATTCCAGATACATTGGATTCCACTATTTCCCATATTTTGCTGTGTTTGCATTAAATAGAGATTGACAAGCAAGCAAACTTTATATAATCTGTAACTGCAACTAAAAAGGAGTAATGTTTATTTAAGTTTAATTTAAGTTTTTAAGTTATGTGCCATCTCCTGGCCCTGAACTAAGGTAACTGCCAAAATAATAGAAACTCTTAGAAATTGTGTCTTAGTAGGGTGTTTGGTCACCATGAGCCACCAGGACTGCTTCAGTGTACTTTAGCATATGTCTATGTGCAATGTGACACAGTTTTTCCACAAGACATTGCGCCAATTATCTCTGACACTGCTCTAAAATCCCTTTTATCCACAATTGCTCGTAGTTAACGAACTTTTAGACAGATTTCCATGTCCGCATCACATGAGTCACTGTTCCTCATAAAACGTGAGCAATTTGAGCATCATTCTATCCCTTGTCAAACACACCAAAACAAGCACCCCCCTCTCAAGGTTACTAAGAAAATATTGAGTAATTAAGCCAGAGCAGCATGTAGTGAGCAACGTTTGATTCATTTTCTAATTAGTCAGAGCTGTTGACTTGTAAAGAAACACATGCCAAAACAGTTTACACTCCTCTACAGATATCAATATAACTTTTGTTCCACTTTAAATAGATGGGATAATTTAAAGATAAATAAGCTTTTAAAAAGATTTTCAAAATCATGTTCAGTTATTTGCGAATCGTTGATCTAAACAGTTAAACTGGATTTCCTGAAGGGACCTCCAGTCAGCAAGCTTTCTCAAATCTCAAACCTGTTTCATCCTCTCCGGTGTATTCATACCTCCCAACATTAAAACATGATAAATTGGGAAATGATGCCTGCCCTTGGGCCCCACAAACCCCACCTCACTCCGCCCCAAATGCCTACTTTTGTAAAAACCCTGTCGACTTCTGTGTTGGCTCCCCACCTTTCTGGGTGTGCAATTCTGGAATCTTTACCAGCTTTTGGGTAGGGTTACGGTGGCGAGTGCATGTAGGCCAAAGCCCCGTGCCATTGTCAATGCGCAGTGTCAGGATACTGGGATGTTAGAATCGAAACTAAACCCTTAGGTACCAGTAATTCTGGTGAGGATAGTAGGATACAACTGTATCTCTATTACAGAATAATAATAAACTTTAATACAAATTATGCAGAAACTAACTATATACAGCCAGGTAGGTCACAAATTCTCTAAAACACCTACAGCATCCTAAAGACCATATACTCACAGACTGCTATTAGGATTTGCTATAATAGCTTATCTGTGCCAAACTGTTTAATTCTAGGGCCAAGCTGTAGCAGTAAAATTGGTCCTGAGGCAGTTGCTGACGCATCAATGTTACACCAGTACACAGAGAATGTTCCAAACTGTTGCTATATAAAATACACTGCACCTGTTTGCGTGCTGAGGCAGTTGCTAGGATTATTATATAAATTTCATTCTGATGCTGTTGCTATGGAAATCACAACAGTGTTATACCAGTTTGCTGAGAATGTCACTGCTTGGCACAAGCTATTTTACAATCCCTTGCCAAGCTGTTTCTGAAGGTACTGGTCCTGTTGCAGTTACTGGATTAACACTGCATTCAGGTGTTTGGGTACTTGACAATCCCGGATGCTCAACCAACTGATTCTCTATCAATATGGTAGGGATCTGAATCCTAGTCTCCCTACTTCTGTAGGCTCACCAGGCAGACAAATCCATAAGCTATTCCCAATGGAGTGAAGAACATAGAAGCAGAAGTTAATCCAAAATTTGCATAAATCGCAGGATTCCAAGCAATTATTCTGACTGAGTTTATTGGAAACGGAACTCCAACACCATGCTCTTCCCTAACTGGAACACATTCTCGAGATCCTTGCAGGCTCTTTCAAACAGTTTAATACTCCCACAAGTGGAACTCTACCCTGCAAGGTTTTTTCACATTCCCATGGTATTGGATTGGTCAAAAGGGGAGGTGGAAGGAACTCCAACTTCCTGTTTTTGGGGAAGAGAGGGGATAGGTAACCAATTTGGCTGGAATAGCGTCTGGTCTTGGACCCTTCTGCTCATATACACATGCAGCATGAGCCTCCCTGGGCTTTGTAAATTCACAAAGAATCACGGAGAACACACTGGATTAAATTTATTTAATCTGAAAAATGTTTCCAAGGCTTTGTTACAAAAATTAATAAGACATACAATATATTGCACAAATAAGTTTCAGAAAATAAAATAGGAAATAAAATCAGAGTCACTACTTACTAGTTAAGACCTGGTGTGTGAGGGAACACAATTGAGAAATATGGGACATTTCAGTCTTTATAGACCCCCTCATGAAAATGCACATGTTCTTGTCTAAGGCATTACATTTTCAATTAAGTCTGATTTCCAAAATGACACGGAGCTTTCCGAAGTAAATTATCACTAAGATATATGTTTGGGCACCTCGGAGAATCTCTCACCTGTGCTCTACTTGAGTGGCTAGATGGTTTACAACTTTGGGGCTTAACTCCTCCAAGATCCGTATCTATTCCAGGCCTGGCTGGTTTCAAAAGACTTGCATAGGTTCAAACTCATGTCATCTAGCAAAGCTCGCATTGAGATTACATTAGAAGGTTACATAAAATATTCACATTGTCATACATGACTTCAACAGAAAATAACAATCAGTCATTAGATATACTACCTAATCGACACAAAGATGGTGCCTCATTTTTTTATTTTTCTAAATGTACTTTATTGTGTATATTTTACTAACCCTAGTTTGTGTTATGGCTGCTACACAAATGCACATTTTGTTCTTTGTCATACTATATGTATTGACAAGTGCACATTGTCACGTCTTCTGTTCTGTAAGGTGAATTTAATTAGAAAGTATTTTTTTTAGTTTAAGTATGGAGAATAGCACAGACTTTTGTTCTATAAGCTGAATGTTGTTTTCTCAATCCATCTTTTTGGTTACTCTGGCCGACTGCATGGTACCTCTTCTCTTGTTCCATATTCCATTTTGTAGCAATATGGTTCCACATCCTAGTTATCTGCTCTGGCCTCTTCTACTGTAAAACTGGATTTGTCTTCCATAAGGTGCAATATTACAATATAAAAGATGAGTGGTGGGACTCTTACATAAAATATCCTTACCTTTGTCAACCTCTGACATCATTAGTTATCCATAGTAATCTCTCTCATTAGAGTGGCAATGTTAAAGACATTCATGCCAGAGATTTAAAGATATGATATTTGTTCATACTGTCTGAAAGATACTTCTCTCCTTTGTCCCCTGTCTCCTAAATATCTCCACTAGACATAACATAAAACCTAGAATCCTATACCTTGTCCTGGATCACAGTATCATCTCACAGAAATTGTAAAGTTTAAATACTCTAAATAAACCCTTCCACATATTTTCAGTCAAGAAAGATATTTGAAAGTTTAGGTGAAAAAGATAAATCTCTCAATCCAAAAACACAAAAAGCTGTTTCAGTCACTACACTGTTACTGACATCTAAATAAATAAATAAAACAAGCAATATGAGCTTCTATTTATCTATATTACCATATTTGACACAATTTCTAGATGTCGCAGTATACATACCATATCTTTTACTATAAGGCACAGATCGATGATTCCTTCATCAAAGTAGACCGAACGATTGATTGGTTTAACATCTATGTTGTTCTTTTGTTCTTTTATAGAGTTTTGTATCATGTGGTGGGGATTTTTGTTTTATTAATTGCTCCTTTGCATAAACTTCTCTATGATTGGTCTGATTTTAGAAGGGAAGTTTTTTATTTATTCACTAAATCCTGTCTGAATGAGTGCTGATTTGCAATTTGTACAAAGTTTCTGCATGGGACTGAATTCACTCATTTTAAGTGAATATTTGTGTGTATTTCCAACCCCCAGATGGGAATCTGTTAGTTGAATGTGCTACTAGATTACATTAAATGTTGTAGAGCTTCAATGGTTATCTCTATGGCTATTCTTCACCAGTTTCAACGAATTGTCATTGACTTATTATTGTGGACATGCGCAGTTCAAATTTGCATATTTTACAGAAAATGAGTGCACACCTAAATAGGTGGGTGGATGTATCTGTATGTATATGTGTGTGTCTGTTTGTGTATATGTGTGTGTATGTATATTATACACACACATACATAGATATATACATACAGTCAGTGGTGAAAGTGGAAATTTGTAAGTGGCTGAATGGAAAATTTAAGTGAAATGAATGAAATTTGATAGCTTTACAATGAAGGCAGTAGGAGAAGTGGCGGTATGACATACCACTGTATAAACCCCCACTTTGACCACTGTATTTAATATACAGGGTGATTCAAAAGTCGCAGTACACCCTTTTATTTCAAAAACTCAAACCAAACATGGGCGCCATCTTGAAATCGGCCAATCGGCCCAATTCCTGTAGAGTTTTTGAAATAAAAGGGTGTACTGCGACTTTAGAATCACCCTGTATATACTCGATGCCCTACCCAATTCCTATTTCTTTACTACCCCTGTGGTCTCTTCATACTTCCTTACCCTTTACAAACCCAGTGTGATACCACTTAATCAATGTCTGTCATAATATGGCCTGCAGAGGGATATTATCACATTAACCATAAACTTTATGCAGTAATGTAAATATTTATTGTGGTTATTCTAAATATGTTACAGCAATGTACACTGAATATTTAATTTCATATTTGTTTTAAGTCTATATAGAACTAGCTTATGTTATTTCAATACTTGTAACCATATGTACTAGTCATAACTCCTCTTTGTAAAACTTTAGACAGAGGTTTAAAGACTAAAAATCTCTCTCCCTCTGAAGAGAAAAAGAAATCCCATCCTTCATTACCACTTGTGTTAAGGTGGCTGCATCCCTGACGTTCCATTCTTAAGCTTGTTCGCCCTCACACTTTGCTTCTCACCTGTCCTTCTCCCCTGTCCCTCTCACCTGTCCTTCTCCCCTGTCCCTCTCACCTATCCCTCTGCACCATCTTTTCCTCTGCCCCTCTCACGTCACCTATCCCTCTGTAACATCTTCTCCTGTACTCTTCCAAACCCTCCTGCAGTTTTCTTCCATCTCGCTTATTTATTTTAGTTTTTCTGCTTTTCCACTCTCCTCTATTCAGGCATTCCCACCCACAATAGCTCTCTGCCACTCTCCATTCACCACCTATATTTCCCTCTTACTTGGTGCTCACTCGGCATGAGTGAGTGGAATGCACGTGGAACACATAGTTCCACTGACTGCTTTTGTTATCTGTATGGAAGCCTCAAAAGTAAGAACAGTGCCAACATGTGAATGGCAATCTGAACCACAATCTGGGTGTACACCCATTTGCTTAGCTTATAATATTTAATCTTGTATTGTGCATGCCTTGAGAGGCAGATTATCCCTGCATTAGAGAGGTAGAACAGGGTACAGAAGGGACATGCACATGCAGACAGAGAACAGCAAAGACATGTTTGTATAATTGCAATTGAGATAGACCTACACATAGATGCAGACACGCCTGTCAGTAGCCATTTCAGGGACAGTATAAGGGCGGTGCAAATGCACACTTATGATGACTGTCAACAGCATTAGCAAGCCACTTCTGATAGCAATGTGGGTCTTTGGGAGAATAGAGAGATATAGTGCATAGTCTATAGGTATTCAAAGGGACTTGCTTACTGGAGCCCAAATTGTTTTTTTGCAGCCACTCCAATGAGGAACAATTACCCTTGTCCAGGACATCAAACACCATTTGTATGCCCCTAGTTGACCAGTGTGAAAAATAACAACAACCCGCTGTAAACTCATTTTCCGAAAGTGGGGTGAAGGGGAAGAAGTAGTTTTAAAGTGGATTTTGCAGCGATCCCATACCTGGCAGGAGAAGCAAATGTTGGGTGTGGGGAAGTCAGCTTTGGTCTTCCTTTAGCCGGTACAGCCACAACTGCTGATAAAGGCGAGAGCCCGTAAGAAGCAGACTCTGGTTCATCTAGGAGCTTAGTTAGTCGCAAACCAGGTCATCGACTGGCTTAGGTGGTAGACCAGGTAGTATAGACTAGCATCTGGGAACCCTTTTCGTTCGTTGGATGTGGCTTGCCTAAAATTAATCTGGTTCTCGAGAGTTTGTTTTTCCACACAAATTGAAAAGAGCATTCATGTAATTGGGTTAGAGTAGTCTTGGGAACTTGAATAGGTTTTGTCTGGAAGAGATAGAGCAGCCTAGGCAGAATATTAATTTTAAAGGCCTCAATTCTTCCTAACCTGATTTAAATAACTTCTGCCATCTGAACAGGTCTGGCTTCATGTATAAAAAAATACAGGTGACCCAGCCCAAGATAGCACACTATGGGACCGGCCTGGGGGGCAGATGCCGCCCAGCCCAATCTGTCCCTGGGTGAAGATGTAAAGGCAGAGCCTCTGTTTTAGACTAATTGATCTTATACCCCGACTTGCAGCCATATAGAGAGAAAATCCTTTTCAGGACTGACTTCTGCGGGGGAAGTATTTCAGTTTTTATTTATCGCATATGTATCTAACTCCGTATCAGCTCCTTAGAATACAATGGATTTAAATTTTTCATTTCTTTTGACACAAGTGCAAAACAAGTCTGGTGCAAAGTAGGAATGCTAGTGACTAACCAACCTAATACATAACTCATACCATTTGTTTACTGCAGCTTTCCTGTTTTTTGTTTTATTTTTTCTTTGTTTTTATATTTTGTGTTCTTTTATTGCAAAAAAATACAATACAGAGCACTGAAAAATATATTTTAAAAATACATGACTGCCAGTGCAATTACTTCCCACTATTTCAACTTAGTGATTATTTGTCATGTAGAATTATGTGCTCGCTCTTCACTGCAATTATTTTGGAGTGAGTAAATTTATTCTTATTTTCTCCCAATCCGTTGCATAGGAAACTGAATGAGAAAATGTAAATGAAGACAGCAACATTGTATACCCTTTACTTAAATATGTTTTTCATTAATGCAGTATTAAAGCTGTTCTTTTTTAATAAGTACATATTTGTTTCTCTGTCTTTTCTGGTAAAAAAAAAATAAATAGTAGGAATAGTAGGAATTTGTCTAGGGGTACTCCTGCTGTATTATTACACTGTAAAACTACATTCAAACTGTAATAATTCTAGTTATGTAATGCTCAAGCTGGCAAGGGATAGAGCAATGCAGCCATAGTTATAGGGGTTTCCCAGTCCCTTTTAGGAGGTTTCCAGGTCACACAGGCAAGGAAACAATTGGAAGATAAAACAGAACCTTTATTACACAATAGATGCAATGCAGTAGAGTAACATTAAATAACCAAAAACGCTTTAAACAACTGTCAAGTAAGTCACCAAGGTTTTCAGCTGCAGACTTGTAGATAATATCTGTCTTGAAATCCCTGCCAATTGGCCTCTGTTAATAGCCTCTAGTAACTTGGTAGGACTCCTGTTCTAAGTCCCCATGTTTCAGCAAGTCCACTCAGAGTTACAGGAATTTGGGGTATCTGGATGGAGCTCAGCCCATTCTCAATAAGTCAAAATAAATTAGAGATGGGCGGGCTCGGTTCCCCGAGATCCGAATTCATCCGAATTTAGCCTATCCAAGTACTGAGCCGAGCACGCTTGGTACTCTCCCGCCCATTCGGATTCGAAATTGAGGCAAAACGTTATCGTGACGTATTCGTATTTCGGTTCTCGCGAGATTTGAAAAGCATAAATACCAGCCTCCAGAGCAATCCATCGCCATTTGACAGAGGGAGAGAGCAGGGTTAGGTCACACTGGCTAGATCAGCGCAGGGACAGATCAGTATTTGATCACATTATTGTTTGTATGCAATACCATTGTCATCTTAATACCAGTTGTTACAGCAGTAAGAGGAGGATAGAGGAGGGGTTTTTTTGTGCAGTTTCTGGCACTCCAAGTGCTTTTGGGGTGTCCCCCTTTCTTTTGCATTAATATTTCTGGCTGTCAAAAGTCCTATTTTACAGCAGTATCTAAAACAATTTGTAGCACTATAAGTGCTTTGGGCTCATAATAGATTCAAAGCAGTCCACATATGAGCAGAATCAGCAACCAGGTTCTGTCACCAGTCCTGATTGTAGTGTCCCCAGTAGTGTCCCCAGTACGTCATCTGGGAAAGGCGATGTCAAACTACACAGTCTTTTTAAATCAGTCAAAAAAACACACACCAAATACAAATTTACCGTGTTGAAGCGAAAAAGAAGTGTAACTGAGGAAAAGTTAAGTGCCGATAAAAAAAAAATTGCCAACATGCCATTCTACACACGCAGTGGCAA
The DNA here is from genome assembly GCF_038048845.1 of Mixophyes fleayi. Taxonomy (NCBI): domain Eukaryota; kingdom Metazoa; phylum Chordata; class Amphibia; order Anura; family Limnodynastidae; genus Mixophyes; species Mixophyes fleayi. The sequence goes on along the minus strand of NC_134406.1, from coordinate 141,135,763 downwards.
AGAGAGAATGAGGCCTTCACCTTTGTCTATTAGTGGCAGATCAAAAAATGTTACCGAGCCTTCTTCTTGTACGGTCACTCGTGACCAAGCAAGTCCAAGTAATTTGGAGTCTTAAAGTGGTGCACAACTACTGTTACGCGTGAAAGCCGAGCTGCAAGAAAACAGTAAGGCATTAGAGGATAATGTATGTTCTGAATCAGAAATGACAACAATCCCTGTGGAGAGTCCATCCACCAGTGGTATGTCTAAACGTGAGCATTCTGTTAGTGTACCCATAAAGAAGGGCCCTTTCAGCAGTTCTGCTGATGTGTGCCTGAAGAGCCCAAGTGTAGTCGGTGATACACAAATTGAGGATGCCACTTTGGAATTAGAAGAGGATGAGGGGGAGATTTGTGCAGGCGACGAGGGTTCTAATGAGGATGTTGATGAGGTTGTTTGTGCAAGTCCTGCACCAGTGGCAGCAGTTCTGGCACGTGACAAGAAAAAGGCCATTGTCATGCCTGGCCATAAAACAAAAAAATCCACTTCTTATGTGTGGAATTATTTCTACCCAAATCCAGACAACAATTGTATAACCATTTGTAGTGTATGTCAAGCCACAGTCAGTCGAGGGAGGGACCTTAACCATCTTGTAACCTCGTCTATGTTACGCCATTTAACGAGAGTTCATGGCAAAGTGTTGGGAAAAGGTGAAAGTTCTTTCAAAAAAATTACAAGCACTCCATCATCAGCTAGGAACCTCCGGTCATCGACATCCCGACAGCTACAAAATACACTCACAACACCATCCTCATCAATATCCTCAGTAGCGCTCGGAGTTAGCCCTGCAACTTTTTAAGGCTGGATGACTCCTGCGTTATAATTGATTCCTCTGAAGAAAGTTCAGAGGAATCAATATAATTTGATTTAATAATAGAATTGCATAGATTCGAAATGAAAGAATAATAGAAAGAATAAGGTGTACAATTATTGCTCTGTCCCTGCGCTAATACAGCCTCTGACCTAACCCTGTTCTCTCCCTCTGTCAAATGGCGATGGATTGCTGTGGAGGCTGGTATTTATGTTTTTCAAATCTTGCAAGAAGCTCGGCTCGGTACTCGGATAGGCGAAATTCGGATGGATTCGGATCTCGGGGAACCGAGCCCGCCCATCTCTAGCTTTAATATACATTTGCCAGACTGGGAGGTTAGAACAGCATCACGGGGTCCTTACCCAAATTTTGCTATTGTCGTATAGATATTCTTCCATTCACCTGAACTAGTAGGCACAAGGTTTGAGTCAAAAGTAATTGGTAATTAACCTTATAGGAGAAGACCAAATACAACAAGACATCAACACACTAAAATAAAAATAAATCAAATTTTTGAGAATGTAAAACATTTTAAAGAGACTGCTCATATTGAAGTTATATATATCCTAGATTGGGGTGCTTAACACTGAAGTTGAATCTGTTGCCCCAACTCCTCTACCACTTCCAGTGAGAATCCCATATATCTGGTGTCTTTTGGGCAACATGGCAGCACTTTGAGTTGGCATGCTACATTTATTGAGAGAATAATGACCAAAGAGCACAATAGGCATTTTGGAGAGAAAGTGGAAGCCAGCAGTAAAAAAAATTAAATAAAATGTTATGCTTGAAAAAACAGTTGTTTTTTCTGCATTGCAGTGATCCCTATCATATGGAACATTTGGTGAGAATATATTTGTAGATCGCCCTTCAACTGCATAACATATTCTAAAATTACCAATTCCTGGATCCAAATCCCAATTCCTGGATCCAAATCCCATTAAACACATGTCATATGGAATGATGAAAAAAGATATATAATTAAGTAACCATCAGCTTTCCAGTGTAAGTAAGCTTTAAATGGTTTCAGGGTAATCTGTGTGTGTGTGTGTGTGTGTGTGTGGAGAGAGAGAGGAAAAAAAAAATATCAAATCCCAATCGTTTTTGAGAGGACACTGCTACTTGGAAAAATCACCCAAAAACACCAGTTTGTATGTGACCTAATGGTGTCCAGGGGAGGGGGAGCCAAGTGCAAACTTTGCCCTTTTATTAAATATGCCCTGTGCAGCGGCGCACGGAGCATTGTCCCGCCGACCCAAAAACAAAAAACAAGAGAGAGCTAGCTCCATTTCGCCAGCGTTGTCCTATACAGCAGCCGCGGCGCTGTCTAAGAAGCGTCTGCGGCGGTGCTGTATACAATACAGCACCGCCGCGGACACTTCTTTGACAGCGCCCAGCTGCTGTATAGGACAGTGGCCACTTAGTTAGCGCAGGGGGGGTTTCTAGAGACTCAGAAACCCCCCCTGCGTACGCCACTGCTGTGCATTTTTAATTGAGTGTAGTCAGTTACTGCATATTAATCCAAAACAGCAAGGACTTTTTAATTCTAAGATGTTTCACAGATAAGGTATAACATAACCAGCACACAAAATGTAACATGTTTAACTACTCTGATTTATACACTGACATGAGTCTCTTTCCAGCAGGGGAGAAGCGTGCCTATCTTTCACTTCCAAGACCAGGGGTAAGTTATCTGATTTTGTCTTTGGCTTACAGTCCTGAGCACATTCTTCTAAACCTGTATCTAACGATTACACAGGAATGTTTAGACCAGAGGCAAATTAAATAGCACTTTCATGATAACTTAAAATCTTACTGCTATGCGTAGGGTTACTGGTTTTGTAAATGCTAGTCTTTCATGACTTACTGCTATCTTTTAATATTATGTCAAGCTTCTGTGTGCACTATAAATTATTGCCTTTTTGTTTTAACAAGTTATGTACGCTGTCAATATTACACATTCCATTTCTAATGGCACAATTTTCATTCACTTAGATCTGACATTAAATTATGCACAGTGGTTTGGATGAATTATTATGCATTGATCTTACCTCTCTGTATGTGTTACCCAGTATTGTTTTATTACTGTGTTTGTTCCCAATTGTATAGCGCTACAGAGTTTGCTGGCGCTATATAAATAAATTATAATAACATTTTCTTCTAAAGGGTGGCCAATAAGAAGCTCCATAATGCTGGGCTATTAAAGGGAGTTATCATGGTTGCCAACTGTCTGTTTTTTCCAGAGACAGATCTGCATTTTCTACATTTGTTTTTGTGTTTTTCTTAAAATGCATAGTGTTGATTCCCCTCCTATGCGAATCCCCTTTCTGGTTATTCTTGCACAACACTTATAAACCATGAAATAAAGACACGGACACCGACTTAAGTTTGGAATAAAAAAGGTCCTTTTATTCTTACTATTTTTTTTTTTTTTTTATTTATTTATTTTTTTTTATTTTATTTTAATTCTATCAAAACTATCAAAAGTTTCTATCAACAATTTGGACCTTTTTTCTTTATATAGGTGGCGAAGAGCAGGGTAGCTGACTAAAACCAACATAAACCAATAAGGTGGAAAATCGTCTCCTTTCCACCAACCCAGGTTAAAACCTTATCTATTGGCCAGTACTATAAACTATAAATTAACTCAATACCCTCTGGACTCAAACTGGTTAAGCCCTTTCAAGGCAAAACCTGATACTCCTTACTAGAGCATCAACGAGTCTGATAATGACGAGGGAACCAAGGCTACATCGCCAACACTTAAGTACCGTATGTTTAACAACCATCTGACTGCCATGCTCTCCCACCATTAAATACCTCGTTCCTCGTGACAAGGAAATGTTGCAACTGAAAAAACTTAAAAACCGGGTGGGTGGGAATCTGTATCCAGGAAACAGGAAGCTCTCTCCTTCTCACACTGCTGAATATATTCTTTCCACGACCACTCCCACCTCATCCCAATTGGCTGAAACCATCACAGACTTAACCCTAATGGTAAGTGACATTGTCAGCTCACAACACATGCTTTTAAACTCCCTCGGCTTAATGGCCTCTCTCATACTTTTGTGTGTTTTTTGTTTTCTTTTCCTTTATTGTTCTTTCTTTAATATTTACCAGCTGCCAGGTATCATGTTTTTGTGCTATATGTAGGGTAGAACTCAATTGTTGTCGATGTGGCGTGCGGACATCGTGCCACGCACTTTGCCTGTAGTTACTGTAGAAATCTCTGCTCATTTTAGAGGTGCAAGAAAAAAGGAGATTTCTGTCAAATCTCTTCCGCAAAAATGTTTATCACTCCTGCGGTTTTGGAGTAATTATGCATATTCTTGTTAATGTGCTTTGTCACTCAACCTGTCCTATTCATAAGAGTATGGTTACCTCTATGACAAATGCTGAGAAACCATAGGGTGCCCATCCTACCTGCTGCAAAACATATAAACATTATGATTGTAGCCTCAGTTTTATTAACTTCCACGTACATGATCTTAACATAGTTGCCTACTCTCCCAGGATGTCCGGGAGACTCACGAATTCCTGAGAGTCCTCCTGGACTCCCGGGAGAACAGGCAAACCTCCCGATTACTAGCCATGTGTTTAGTTGGAGGGCGGGACTTATATACGCATCATAGTTATTATACGCCTCCTGTTATTATCGAAAGGTATGAAGGGGCGGGGCCACAATGATGTGATTAACCATGCCCACCTCCTCCCCGATCTCCCGCATCACAACTTGCCAAAGTTGACAAGTATGATCTTAAGTAAAATGTTGGGTTTAAGTGCAACATGGCACTGAATAGGAAAAGAAGTCACTTTTGCTAACTAGATGCACACAAACCAGATGATATAAATACACATAAAATTTCAATACAAATGTAATACAAATTGGATATAGAAGGAAACCTATTCCTTATTTATCTATTTCCTCACAGCATGGTTTCTGTAATGAGACCTACTGCAGTCTGGATATTGGTTTCATGCACTCAAACGCCTTTTAATTTTGAAAGAATGTGTTTTTTTTTGTTTGTTTTTAATACTTCAAAAAGAATATTCTTCTTTCTGCTTCTATCAGCAGTTTGCTTGTCTTCTGTCATATTCGAAAAATGTGTCTATCACAACAAGAGGATATGTTGATTTCAAGTGTTAACCAGGCCATCTGGAAACATGCATTTGTCAGCTCTGATTACAGCATGAGCTAGAGAGCATATTAATCCTTGCCAAGGGGAAGACTGATAACTAGATGCAAAAGAAATAAAATATTAGCCATGAGTTAGAAGTGTGAGTACATGAAGTTTGTCTTAATTGCCTATGGAATCTGCAGAGGCTGTAAAAAAAAACAAAAAAAAAAAAACTCTCTACTCCAAAGATTGTGGTGTTTTATTGCATTTAATAACTAGAGTAAAACAACATAAAACATGTTAATGAAATGCACACCAGAAGAGCTCACGTTAGATGCTTTCTAACTTGGATTCTAGGAAAAGTGTTTAATAGTACTTACAGACCAGAGCATTTGTGTATTTATTGTCTTAACTATTGCACTTGGAAAGGAAATCCTGCAGAGGGAACTTTTGTGAAACTTAGTACAAAAATAATGAAGGTTTTGGTCAGGCTTTTAATTAAATCCTGCTCATTTTGTGGTCATTAGAACTTTGTCAGCAACAGCCTATTAGAGCTAGTGCAATTTTATAAAAAATGATATCCACAATAGTGTATAACTGCATTAGCTTCTGTCAAACACTGTTCCATTTGCTTTCAATTTTTCATAGCATCATGGTGGTGTTGCATTTGCATTATGAGGTCAAAACTTCCACTGTGAAGTCTTGAGGGTCTGTTTAAACTGTGATGAGCCAACAATTTGGAGAAAACGGCTGTTTTCTCCAGGGAGTGGCCATCACAATTCTTCTTTTAAGTTGTCAAGGGGTTAACCTGTTAAACGCTGGTCACTTCAGTCCCATTATACTTCTATGGGGACTGCAGTGTGACTCAATTTAACAAGTGATAAAAGCTTTGTTTTTCACCACCAGCCTTAAAAAAAACGCTATCTCAAGATAGAACTCATTTTACTCCATCGTCAGCAGAGAAGCTGCTCCTCATCCAACACTGGATCTATCCATGCACAGTAGCCGTACAGGAGTCAGATGCTCCATTTTCCAGCAGCAAGTTTTTAGCTACTTTGGGGGAAGGGGGGGGGGGAGGGTACGACAGGGCAAGCCAATGAGCTCTGGCTTGATTAATACAGTACATTTTGTATCATTGTGGTATGCCACAATATAAAATGATTCTTACTGCTGCCTCCCACTAGCCACAAATGATAAATAGGCCCCTTGGTTTTGTAACTGTTTTGTTCTTGTGGTGCAAGGTACTCTCAAACATGTACTCCAATACCACAACTTACAAGCATCATGTTTCTCTTTTCTCCAACATTCTGACAGTGCATGTTTCACAACCATATATTATGATTGAGGAAACCAAGCTTGATGATCCAAAACTGTCTCTAACCTTAAATGCAAGAAAATTTTCCATCTCTACTTATGATCCCAGGGTGATGATTTTTGACACTACTTAATCCTCCAACGTTTTTACTATCTATATGCATGTGATTGATTGGCATAGCTGGTTTGCATTTTTGTGTCTATAATATTGAGCAGCTTGCCAGTATTTGAAATCGCATATTTAACTTTCACAAAGACCCCTGTTAAATTTTCAAATAAGAGATGGGCGGGTCCGGTTCCCCAAGAACCTAACCCACCCGAACTTTGGGTATCCGAGTACCGAGCTGAGTAGCTCGGTACTCTCCCGCCCGCTCCGAATCCAAATCGAGGCCGAACGTCATCGTGACGTCGTCGGATCTCGTGGCTCGGTTCTCGCGATACTTCAAGATTATAAATACCTGCCTCCACAGCAATCCATCGCCATTTGACAGAGGGAGAGAGCAGGGTGTAGTCACAGGCTGATTAGAGCAGGGACAGAGAATACAATATTCTTATTCCAATTGCTGTAACAAAAATCGCTAGAGAAGAGAGGAGGATAGAGGTTTATTTTATTTTTGTAATATTTGGCACTGCTTTTGGGGTGTCCCCCATAATTGTGCATAAATATTTCTGGCTGTCAAAAGTCATATCTGTCAGCAGTATCTACCAAATAATTTTTACCACTACAAGTGCTTTGCGCTCAGAATGGATTCAAAGCAGTCCACATATGATCAGAAAGAGCAACCAGGTTCTGTCACCAGTCCTGATGTTAGTGCTCCCAGTACGTCATCTGAGCAAGGCGATGTCAAACTACACAGTGTTTCGAAATCAGTCCAAAAAACAAAATACATTTTTTTTTTTACTGTGTTGAAGCAAAAAGGAAGAGTTACTGAGCAAAAGTTAAGTGCCGATTAAAAAAAAAAATTGCCAACATGCCATTCTACACACGCAGTGGCAAAGAGAGAATGAGGCCTTCACCTTTGGCTATTAGTGGCAGATCCCAAAAAGTTACCGAGCCTACAGTTGGTGCACAACTACTGTTACGCGTGAAATCCGAGCTGCAAGATAACAGTAAGGCATTAGAGGATAATGTTTGCTCTGATTCACAAATGACACCAATTCCTGTGGAGAGTCCATCCAACAGTGGTATGTCTAATCGTGAGCATTCTGTTAGTGTACCCATAAAGAAGGGCCCTTTCAGCAGTTCTGCTGATGTGTACCTGAACAGCCCGAGTGTAGCCGGTGATACACAAATTGAGGATACCACTTTGGAAACAAAAGAGAATGAGGGGGAGATTTATGGAGGTGACGAGGGCGCTAATGAGGATGTTGATGATTATGATGCAGACAGATACCAAATTGCCTTTCTCAGTTTCTATTTATATTCTAGATTATATAACGGCTGAATAGTTTTCTATTTTACTCCTAGTGGAGAGGGGATCTGATGCAGACAGGTACCAAACTGCCTTTGTCCATTTCTTTGTATATTAGAATTTCTAGTTCTACAGTCTATGCAGGCTGCTTTTGTTCTATAATCAACTACAAGTTGAGGGTGGGGGGGTGGGGGGGCATAGATGGCCACCAAAGTACCGTGGTCCATTTAATTTTACTTTCTAGCTCCACAGTCTGTGCAGGCTGCTTTTTTAATATTCAACTACAAGTGTAGGGTGTAATATACACCCAAAGATGATGGCTACATTGCCAATAATCAAAGATGGAGGAGGTAGACAACCAGGTTTGACTGTATAATTTGCAGACAAGTGTTCGCATTAAGGACGGCCTACCAGGGATTAAACTGTTTTTTTCATAATTTATTAGCTTTAGAATTACATCACTTATCTAAGAAACTGGTGGAGCACTAAATTAGGTTATTTTAGACCAAAAAAATTGTATTTTTTTCAAAAATAGCAAAACAAAACCAAACAAAATCAAAACACGCAAAGGCGGTTTTGCAAAACCAAAACACGAAGGTAATCAAGATCCAAAACCAAAACACGGGGGGTCAGTGACCATCTCTACTTCAAATACAACTATCAGAGTGTTATCCTCAGAATACCTGAGGTTGCTGATGTTTCTCTTTTGTATTGAAGTCCAGTATCATACATGCTCTGCACTTGAGGAGAATAAGTAAATAAGTAAGATGACAATATTAAGTTTTGCCAAAATCCTTAGTTTTCAACCTCTCTATTCAATAATTAGTTCTGATGTACGTCTACATCAAAATATACATTTTCAGGAAGCTCATGAGAACATCCAGTGCCTGTATATCTTTGGTAATTATCCAGAGTTGTTTGTAATCTATACATTCAGAAGCCTTTGTGTGAACATTAGAGGAGAAATACATATAATTATTACTTTTTTTTTCTCATTATCCAGCAAATGTTAACAATTTTATCTTTGGTGTCTCTACTTTTTCTCAGTCCAGTTTATACCCCCGCCAGTTGCAGTATTCTCTGATTTATCTTACTAATGTGTCTGTGAGTTTTACTGTTTAATCATTCAAGCACTCTTTGGAACTTCTTTTTTTATTATTGCTGTATAGTTTTAATTTATTCAATCCACAGGCCACTGCTGTGCTTTTAAACCTTCTGACATAAAAGGAGTAAATCTACCCAAACGTGTTGATTTTGTTGGCATATTTGGTTGGTTTATGTCACAGTGATGGCCCTAAAAAATTAAATATGATGACTGCAAATCCTCCAGATTGCTGTCTGTATATAGTCATTGACTAACAAGGCAGCATGGGCCAATTGTGATCCATCCAGTTTAGGCCCACCAACCAAACAGCTGGATTTGCCCAGCTTGGTCAAAAATGTGTGGTTCAATAGGGCAGATCCTGACGTTCAATATTTGGGTTGATCAGCCGTGCTGCCAAGTGCGTAGTTTTTTACCACTCTTAACAGCATTAATTTGTACGATTTTAAACTGTTCAGCTGGTATTTATTCAACTTCTGCAGCTTTGTTGTTAGAAATAACAACCAACAAAACAGTCACCTGGCGCTAAGAAAATTTCATTTAAAAATTAAAAAACACTCAGTGGAATCAGATAACGCAGCTGTATAAGGATGGTGTCACATCCCAAAACAGAGGATATCAAATAAAAAAAAAATAAAACAGCGCTGAAAAATGATTCCAGAGTAGTGAATCTCCCTCGATAATTTATCTGAGTGATAAGTTAAATAACTATCCAGGGCAATATGGAATACAGTACAACGTTTTAATACACAATAAAAAATCACATTCTTTAGTAAAAAGGTATATAAAACTTCAGAAATGAACAGTAGAGAGATGTATGCATTAATTGGAAACCAATATTCGTTACACCAAGTGCAACGCCAATAGAACTAATATAGGTTGTAAGGACCATCAATCATATTAGCAATTGACCACTAGTGAAAACCGTAATGGTCAGTAGTAGAAGTAAAATAAATCTATTTGAATTTATAGGCATAGACAGATCTTAGCTAGTTCCCATTTCCAGGGAAAAGCGTTTAGAATATCATAATTCTACTGTAGACATTTGAGATTGGTATATTAACTCCTCCACAAGACAAATAACGTTCCAGGTAGAATATATTTGATAGCCGTAGATAAGGCAAATATAATGAACGGAGCTTAGGGGATATTTCTAGAGGTTCAATCAAGTGTGTAATGTAGCAGGAGAAACTCCCCGCAGTAACTCCGATATCTCTCCTCCAGATAACTGACACTTTGTGTCTAATGAAGTATACACGTAGCCATCCAAACAAATAAAACTACTGAAGCCACGGAGATTTGCCAGTAATTGAGATGGATCGGGAGAAATTGGCAAAATATGCACTCAGTCTCTCTGATGTCGCTCCACATAGACCACAAACTCACGCTGGCTCTCCGCTGGCTCTCCGATTCACGTTTGGCTATAATGAGCTCCTAATGATGTTGCAGGTGCGCACCTGTATAGATTCCATGTAACAGAAAACCGGCTGAAGAGAGTTCCTGTTGTAAATAGTCTAGTCCGTTCGGAAGACAGTCAATAAGTGTAGAATCAGATGAATTGTAGGCAACGCGTTTCGTCCACCACCTGTGGACTTCTCCCGATCCATCTCAATTACTGGCAAATCTCCGTGGCTTCAGTAGTTTTATTTGTTTGGATGGCTACGTGTATACTTCATTAGACACAAAGTGTCAGTTATCTGGAGGAGAGATATCGGAGTTACTGCGGGGAGTTTCTCCTGCTACATTACACACTTGATTGAACCTCTAGAAATATCCCCTAAGCTCCGTTCATTATATTTGCCTTATCTACGGCTATCAAATATATTCTACCTGGAACGTTATTTGTCTTGTGGAGGAGTTAATATACCAATCTCAAATGTCTACAGTAGAATTATGATATTCTAAACGCTTTTCCCTGGAAATGGGAACTAGCTAAGATCTGTCTATGCCTATAAATTCAAATAGATTTATTTTACTTCTACTACTGACCATTACGGTTTTCACTAGTGGTCAATTGCTAATATGATTGATGGTCCTTACAACCTATATTAGTTCTATTGGCGTTGCACTTGGTGTAACGAATATTGGTTTCCAATTAATGCATACATCTCTCTACTGTTCATTTCTGAAGTTTTATATACCTTTTTACTAAAGAATGTGATTTTTTATTGTGTATTAAAACGTTGTACTGTATTCCATATTGCCCTGGATAGTTATTTAACTTATCACTCAGATAAATTATCGAGGGAGATTCACTACTCTGGAATCATTTTTCAGCGCTGTTTTTTTTTTTTTTTTTTTTTTGTTAGAAATGCCTTCTAAAGAACGCTTAACGCTACTTTCCAAAAAAATTTTCTTGAACTCTGTTTTTACACTCCTCTACAGTTACTTTGATTTGTTTTTCCTGTTGCTATTCATAAACTCGTGGACCTGCCAAGCCCCTTTTTTTTTACAATTTAACAATCCACCAAGAAGGGATTTCTTACCAAGTGCTTATGAAGCCTTAATATGTCACATAGTGAGAGATTAGACATTTGTCTTACCTCTCAATTCTACAGGAGGCTACCTCTACTCACTGCATGGTCCCTGGTGCTGGCTCATGGAAACATGAAAATATCTACAATGTTCTGTGGAATGGCAAATCAATAATGAAACTGTCCTGGGTGTATTACTATCCCTGAGACAAATTACCTTATCTAGTGTCTTTTGTTTTCAAGAATCTTTTGCTATTTTATGGCTGGCATAACTGCTCACCAGAATTTGAATCCATTGGACTGCTTTAGACATCTTACTCCTACGCTCTACTGTACTCCATATCGTGCTATCCAATTTGTGGAATGTGGGTCATACTAGGCCTTCCAAGACTTTTCTGTTGTTCGCCATTTGTACATAACCACTTTATTTTTTAATAGTATTCAACTGGTAACTATGTAATTATAACAAATATGCAGCCCTTTATATGTTAATGTTTGGTAACTATCTAAAAGTCACTTGTGCTTCACTTAAGATGTATTTTATCACTGTTTACTAATCCAGGTCTGCTGGACATTTCCTATGCTGGGTGCAGGGGGCTAAATAAATAATCTTACAATGATGAACCATACACAAGCAATCTTTTGCTATTGCTACTTATCTGCTGCAGTGTTTACTTTTTATCTGAGTTAGTTTTAACTACAGTCATCCAGCACCCACTGCTAGGGACAATGGCTTGACAATAACAGGCGTTCCCATCCTTCCCCCTGCACAAGCAACATATTGGTAAATTTGAAGAAATATAGTGCCCCCTTTTTATACTACCAACTGAAAAGACAGTTTGGAACTAAAATTGAGACATAAATTGTGACAGTGGTTGGCCTTGTACCAAATAATAGTGTTCAAGGCTCATCTCTTGTCCTGAAGATTTCTTAGATATCTCACTGGACTATAAACACACTCTATAATGAAGCCTTAAAACTCAGAAGAGTAAACAGTGTATATAGTGTAGTACATAAACATAGACACTAATTTAAATTTATAGAGAGATCTAGAAATGACGTCATTCCCTGTATGGAGTTCAGGCTGCCCAGATCATTGAGGAACTCAGGAGAAATGGTGGAGTCCCTCAGTCACAGCGCATAACAGGTCATGTGACTTGTAGCGATAGCTATTGATGTACAATAAAGACTGTTAGGACTCATTAGGATGTATAATTGACACATTCTAATGTCAGAACGTGCAGATTATACAAGTATTATGTAATAGATTCTGTGTCCATTGATGTGTGTTGTAATGGAAGTAATGCATTTTTGTACAGAGGAGCAAATACTTGATGGTAAACAATGGTGGTGTTATAAACATGGGTGGTATCAAGAGGAAACACTAATTGTGGCCCAATCCAGGGCAGGATTCCTCAACTCTGGTCCTCAAAAAACTTTAAAGGTGTTGATTCCAGGTGTCACAAAAGCACGTCAAATAATATTAAATGTGCATGGATATTAACTAGCACACACATGACTGGACATGTGAAAACAAGTACTTTTAAGGCCAAGACAATAAAAGAAACAAAAAACTGACAACATTTTTGCATCATTCTAATCAATGAAGAAAAGGGCTCCTCTCACCCTCATTATTGATGATGGGAGTACACAGTTGCACTTAAATTTTTTAATCTCCTTCGCAAAATGCCTGTGACAAGTTGCAGCATTTTATTATTTTTAACCAGTGCAACAAACCAGACTCAGACTTTCAATTTGGCTTGATAACTAAAGGAAAGCATTATGTTTTCTATGTAAATAAAATGACTTAAAATAAGATTACCTGAGAGCAAAGGTAAAAATATAAGAATGAATTTCATACCATAATATTTCAGTTTTTTTGTACCAGATTTCATGATTTGGAATGAATTTAATTCTTGATAGTCTGAGAATTTTAATATATTTTGAACTATGTGCATTTCTTGTTCAGCAATTCAAGTAGTTGAAGTACTAAACAGATTTATATTGTGTAACAAAATTATGTGGACTGAGAACTACACCAACTTCTGTGACAGGCAAATCATCATCCTTCATGGTAGATCACTCCAGTGCCAGCCAAACAAATCTCTGTCCTTAATTCATTGTGCTCTGAGGAATTACTGCTCTATTTATCAATCACAGCGGAAGTTGTAGGAGAAAATCAGTGTCAGATTTTTTCAGAACATAAAATCCATTGTTTGTACTATATGCTGAAAAATAATTTACAGCACTCATACAGAACACTTTCAACAGCCTTCTTGGGTAGTGACAGACACATGTATAGAATAGTGCTAGGTCAGTAGCATATTACATTAAATATTTGTTCGGTTGCGATTTGCTTGTAAACAGGTGATCAAAACTGACTCTTAAAATTTTTCATTGTATATTATGGATTTCTTACACTTTGTATACTTGCTGACTCTATTACTTTTGAGGAGAACCACAGACTTATACTTCGCAAAGGTCTTTTACGACCATCCAAAATCAGCAGACCGACTTGCCCACCAAGTGCATTTAAAAATGCCAGCACAATTGAAAGTCCTTTGAAAAACCCTGTAAAAGCAATCTGTGCCTAGCTTGATGAATGCTGTAAAATTTGCAAGCTGGAAACAGTCATTGGGGGAGATTCAATTCCCCACCATGTTCTTTCGAACAACGCGGGATGCTACACTACCGATACTACAGAAATTTCAATGCTGATTTTTGCTCGCAGCACCCTGAGCCGCAAGCAGAGATCCGTGTTAAAATTACCGTACTAACGGTAATGATGTGCATCCCGCATTCTAAAGAACGTAGGGAATTGAATCTCCCCCATTATGTCACATCCAATCTTTTACCCATTTGGGACAACCCCTTTGTTCATTTAAACTTTTGTGTTTTCCTCCTAAATTACTGCTGAGTTCAGCTTCATATACAGTGAGGGAACATTTGGACTAAATTATGTGTGTAAGTTTTGTGTTCAATTTTTCTTCTGATCAATTTCTTGTAGTGCGCCTCCAAAATGCACTTTATCGCACAATTACAGCTAAAAGGTGCAAAATACATTCCACTATAAATATTGTGATTAGACCCAATCTCTGGAACATCCGGTGTGGGTGAATTCAAGCCATTATGTGGGGAGAAAAAGCTGTAAATATACCATCTACACGCCTCTTTCTCATTTTGAATAAATCTGTTCCCATTATAAAATCCTGTTTCTGCATTTTTGTGCAAATCTAGACACATGCAAGAGCAAGCAAACTTTTCAATCTGTGCAGACACTGCCATCTTTGACAGTAAATTCATGTGCATCCCTCCTAAGACACACTTGTGCAAAAGTAAGCACCTAACATGGCAAAAGAGCATTCACGCTGTGGATTTTACACTTCTGCAGTTAGTAAATGATCTTTTCTGAGATTGAAATAGCTGGCAACCAAGAACCAGTAGCTTGTACTTGTGCTGCATATCAAATGTAAAGACCATGTCAAATATTTCAATTCATGACAAGCTATGCTATACATGTGTATTTCCTGGGATTGTCTCTGTTTTGGCTGACCATCCTGCAGTTACCAAAAAGTTGCTGAATGCCCAACACGGGATGCTGCTGGGATAGCCTGGGAATCATTACTCCATATGTTTGCTTACAATGGCAAGATTGCACAGTTTGAAGGCTAAGGGTAAAGTGGCCAGGACTGTCCTTTATTCTATGTGTTGATAATTATGAAGGTATGAAATTATGGAATTCCGGGTACCTCTTTTAGGAGAGGCGGTCCTGCACCCCGCCCACTTTTTAGCAATAGATGGGGGATCTTGAGGGAACGCCCACCTCTGCACTAGCCACTTGTTCTTTCAGAGGGGAGTGTCAGGAAGTTGTCAACTATGCTTATTTCTGAAAGCTTTAAGATGCTTTTTACTGTTAAATAGACTTGTATTTAGGCTTACAGGCTTTTGAAGGGATTGGAAATGGCAGCTGAAATATAAAAGGCTTTGCAAAATATCAATATATGTCAAGGCAAATTGGAACTGGGGAAATGTTCTGTAAACATCTACTTACAAAAACTATTAATATAAAAAGCAAAAGAAAATGGTGAAGATCTGAATGATGCAAATCTAAATCTTATTCCAGCCAGTTCCCATAATAAAAAAACAACCTTGCACCCTTGGTTCAGTGTAGAGATGGGCGGACTCTGTTCCCCGAGATCTGAACCCGCCCGAACTTCGCCTATCTGAGTACCAAGCCGAGCAGGCTCGGTACTCTCCCTCCCATTCGGATTCGAAATCGAGGCAAAACATCGTGACGTCGTCGGATCTCAGAGCTCGGTTCTCGCGATATTTGAAATGCATAAATACCCGCCTCCACAGCAATCCATCGCCATTTGACAGAGGGAGAGAGCAGGGTTAGGTCACAGGCTGTAGTAGAGCAGGGACAGAGCAATTATTGTATACCTTATTCTTTCAATTATTATTGAAATTCTGCTAGCAATTGTTAGAGGAGGAGGATAGAGGAGGCATTTTTTTGAATATTTGAGGTGTCTCATATTCCCCAGTGTGAAACAACAATTTTTCTGGCTGCAAAAAGTCATATCTAGCAGCACTAACTATTTAATATTTTGCACTACAAGTGCTTTGGGCTCATTAAAATGGATTCAAAGCAGTCCACATATGAGCAGGATCAGCAAAGCCGGTGCTGGCACCAGTCCTGATGGTAGTGTTCCCAGTACGTCACTTGGTAAAGCCTATGTAAAAGTACATAGTCTTTTTAAATCAGGCCAAAAAACGCACAACTTTTTTTTTTACCGTGTTGAAGCGAAAAAGAAGTGTAACTGAGGAAAAGTTAACTGTTGATTAAAAAAAAAATAAAAAAAAAAAATTGCCAACATGCCATTCTACACACGCAGGGGCAAGGAAAGAATGAGGCCTTTGCCTTTCTCTATTAGTGCCAGATCAAAAAATGTTACTGAGCCTTCTTCTTGTACGGTCACTCATGACCAAGCAATACCAAGTAATTTGCAGTCCAAAAGTGGTGCACAACTACTGTTACGCGTGAAAGCCGAGCTGCAAGAAAACAGTAAACTGCCAAACTGCCTTTCTCAATTTCTATTTATATTCTACAGTCTATAACGGCTGAATAGTTTTCTATTTTATTAGTGGAGAGGGGGTCTGATGCAGACAGATACCAAACTGCCTTTGTCCATTTCTTTTTATATTCTACAGTCTATGCAGGCTGCTTTTTTTTCTATTTAACTGCAAGTGGAGGGGGCGGGGGGCTATACAGACAGACACCAAACTGCCTTTGTCCATTTCTTTATATATTTAACTAGAAGTGTAGGGTGTAATATACACCCAAAGACGATGGCTGCATTGGCAACAGGCTAAGATGGAGAGGAAGACAATCAGGTTTGTGTGTAGACGGCCTACCAGAGATTAAACTGTTTTTTTCCTAATTTATTAGCTTTAGAATTACCTTACTTATCCAAGAAACAGGTGGAGCACTAAATTAGGTTAATTGAGGCCCAAAAAATTGATTATTAAACAAAATTGCAAACCAAAACACGCAAGGCCGCTTAAATAAAACCCAAAGGTAATCCAGATCCAAAACCAAAACACGGGGGTCATCTTTAGTACAGTGTCTCTTATTCTGGGTATAGTTCTCAATAATTTTTATTATATGATATATTTGTATACGTGTTTATTGATGTGGAGCATTACAATGTAACACATTTGTATACTGGTCAGGTTATGTTGCATTACGGGCAGCACGGTGGTTTAGTGGCTAGCATTTTTGCCTCACAGCACTGGGGTCATGAGTTTGATTCTCGACCATGGCCTTATCTGTGTGGAGTTTGTATGTTCTCCCTGTGTTTGCATGGGTTTCCTCTGGGTACTCCGGTTTCCTCCTACATTCCAAAAACATACTGGTAGGTTAATTGGCTGCTATAAAATTGACCCTTGTCTGTCTGTGTGTGTATGTTGGGGAATTTAGACTGTAAGCTCCAATGGGGCAGGGACTGATGTGAATGAGTTCTCTGTACAGCGCTGCGGAATTAGTGGCGCTATAAAAATAGCTGATGATTATTTGAGCAAAGTGCTCCAGAAAATTACATTTATATGTTTGCAACCATGAATATGTTTGTTTTATACTGTGCATGTAAGAAATCATTGCCAGAAACAAAATAGTTAAGTTTGGGACATACATAATTGCACAACTCGCCATTATGGATTATTCACATTATACATTGAAAATATGTTGTACTCATACCTGCATAGTTGTTTTTCTGCTATCTTGCAATAGCTGTGTTGCTAGAAACAGAGCCAGGACACTTGCTCCCCATGTTCAGCGACGACTGCTGCCACCAAGGAGTCAGTGGAGGTCACCAAAGGAGGAACAAAGCTAGCAACAACACTGTTAAAAGCCTGTGTAAAACACATTTAACATATGTTAATTGGGTTTATTACATTAACCTGACCACTTTCTGTGCCATTTTTGTTTGTGTTATTCCTTTGATTAAAGTTTATGACATGGCACTTGGAACTTGGGGTGTAACTATGGCTGGAGCAGCCCATGCGGCTCCTGTCAGGCCTGACGGTGAGAAATGGCCTGGATACATGTCGATACACTCCAGAGGCCCAAACCCAGCTCTTCTAAGCATGCGTGATGGCCAGACAGTGAAATCACAGGGCTGCAATGTGTATGTGTCAGCCTGATGCATGCTCAGGAGAGCAGAGTGGAGGCCCCTTTTGTAGTAAGTCAATATGCATTACTGAGCCCGCCCTCCTGAACCCAAATTTTGCTTTGGGGCCTGGTGATTGTGAATTATGTCCCGGCATGGAACACTAATGCTCTTTTACAGTTATAACTGTGACTGAATAAAAGCTGCAACATTTTTAATTGTCCAATGTGAGGCAGAATTCTGTTTGTATGCTGACTGCAATTTTAGTATATTGAGATGATGTATGCTTAACATATTTTAATACATAGCCTATTCTCTTTTCAGAAACATAGTGGGAATTTAAAAACCTTAAAGCCAGTGAAGCTTGATGGGGAGGTAAGCCAATCATCGCCACATTTTTATGATAGGTCAACATAAAAAAGAAACTAGTCCAATGCAGATGTACTGTATTTAGTATTCTAAAACTGACTCTGTGATTACTCTTTCCATGCAGAGTTCTGACCCTTAAGCACATGTATCTTAGTCGATAGAGAGGGTTGTTTACCTGCCACATGAGCACTTGTGTAACAGTGTCTTCTGCTATTTTTTTTTTCCTTTGGTTATAAAAACATGGCATTAAAAAGTGTCCATGTGAGACACGGTCCTTAAAGGCATAGGAAGAGAGTAATCACATCACATATGTTCCTGACTTTCTGAATAAATCATGCAACCAAAGCTCAGCATGATTTTCCACAAATGACATCCAACACTTCAACTTTTTAGCAAATTTTGTACCACATGACATATTAAAAATCCATTTTACGTTAGGGTAATCTGATCTTTATTGTAGGACACTTTTTTGAAAAATGTAGGATTTATAATTTTGGCACATGAATGTTTTTTAGCATTTGTGTGCTGAAAGCAAAGTCTGGACTATCTTTTCTGGTACCACTACAAACTAAACAGTGCTACAGCAAAACCATTGTATTTTTTACAGGAACAGGCTAAAGTTGCCAAATTAGGATTAGAGCTGCGTTTGCTCACATCAGATGTGGACTCTGAAACTGAAAAATGGGAAGATCAAGAGAATGAGCTGGTCAGGCATGGACAGACCATGTCCAGCATGGCCTACACAATGTACTTATTTACACGGTATGTCTTTATTTGTTGCGTTGCCTAATGAGACACAAGAAATGGTATACTTATATCATGTAAGACTAATGGGTATTGTGTTATTAAGGTAAAGTATAATATTTTATAATAAGAAGAATTGCATGTATTAGTATGAAAAGGCAAAAATTAGAGACCGAACACCTTCTCAGTGGCAGTAGATCTGCCAATACGAACAATTGATTGCACTGCTGAGATACAGTCCAAAGAAACTGTAAAATATTTGCTTCCGGAGTGTCCTCGATGCCATGAGATACATATGGTAGACCTATGCCCTCTCCATTAGACATGCTTGACTCTTTATCAAAGTGGTTCTCAAACCGTTTTGTTGAATTAGCTCTACAGGTTAAACATTTCACAACAAACATTTGAACCTTAGAGAGACCAAAAAGTTCAAGCAAGGTGAACGGGTTTGATCATGTTCAAGATGTTTCGAATATAATAAAGTTTGTTCAGTCTTAGCGAACTACATTTTATAGTATTTTTTAACAGTTTTTCAGATGCTCTTCAAGCTTGAACACAGGAATGTTCACAACATTAAACATATTATACAATGTAGCAATTGAAGCTCAAGCTTTGAACAGGGAAAAAAAAAACTGTTGAAGCCAGACTGAACAATAATACAGTGAAAACGTTTGAGGCCCTCGATCGGCCATATTCGGTCAGCTGGTCAAACAATTCTAGAATTTCTACTCTCCAGAATGTGACAAATTGATCCTGAGAGTCTGGAACATGCTTTCTCCTTCTCCGCCATAGAACATAGAGCTTTACATCCGTAGAGTATGACGGTAATAAAAGTCTCTCCAATAGTCTAGTTTTAAAGAAGTGGCGTGCAGGTGGTGGAATCAGAATAACAGAGGCAGTAATTAACTCGCCTATATTAAAATGTGTGTCTTTAAAACCAGGACTTTTAGCTGGGTTTATGGGCTGGGTTTGGGAAATACTGGACTATGGTATCCGGCCATTTGTCCTGAGAGTTGAGGTTCAAATGCCTGAGCAGAGCAAAGTGATTTCTGATCAACGCTACAGTTTTTATAATCCAAATTCTCTAGTTTGTAATAAAAAGCCATGCAAACTAAAATAATTTGTAAGGGTTACATTATTGGGGGATTAATATTGGATACATATTTGATGGTTTGAATTAAGATTTAGTAGTACATAGATTTTAGCATATGAAATTAAGTGAACATTTTATTTGACCAATGTCTTCTGCTGCATGAGTGTGTGTGTTCTTGACTTTTTCTCACCTCAAAAATTGACAATAAAATATATATTTAACTCAATTTGGTAAGCAGTGAAGTTGACATTGATGTAAAATATATATTTATTCACTCGACGACAATGAATCACTGTGATAAGGAATAATTTTTATAGATTTTGTCTGTTTGCACTGCCCAAAAAAAAAAAAACTATTTGAATTCCTAAATAATCTGTACAGCAAAACAGATTCTCTTTTATTTGTCCCACAAAGAGAAAATATCTAAATGCGCTGTTTCAATGTACATAAAACTACTGCTTGTGACAAGAATCTGTATTTCCGACACTGTTCATGTTTTCATCTCCCCCCTGCAGGGGTGAAGGTTTGCTCAAGACGACCCAAGATTTATTTCACCAAGCTGAGGTAAGCCAGTGCAACTGTTGTTTACCCTTCCAGTGTACGGCATTAAAGAAGTGTAAGGTTAGTCTCCCTGCTGCACAATCCATTTAGCCTCCAACTCGGCATTAAAAATTAAAGACGTGCTGAAAAATATCTCCTATTTGTTGAATAAAACTAGAAAGTCTCAATGTATTTGGGCAGAATAGCAAGAGCACATACTGACGGCTTATTTAATACAACATCTACATCTCCTTGACACCATATTCATATGGCATAACCAATCTCATTTTACTTAGCACCATGTAAAATAATTTCTATAGGATTCTAATGGAGATAAAAAGCATGCAAAAGCCAATTTTTGCTTTATTTGCATGAGTTTGAATACCCTTGTTATACTCCTCAGGAAGATATTGATCTACCTGTCTGTTTACAGCATTTGACATTTGTTTTCCTTTTTGAAAAACCTACCTCTATTTTCCTTATTAGGGAAGTGGTAAGCTTAAACTAACTTAATTACATTTTGTGTCTTCTTAGGTTTTTGCAGCATCTGGGTTAAGGCTTTCATCCATTCTTCATGCATTTTCAAATCAGGTAATGGCATGTAATCACTAAACATATAGCACAGTGTAAAACATGTAGTTTATCGATTCTGTATGAAAACAGTGTAGAGTGTCTGACACGCTCTCTTAACCCAAATGAAAGACCTACATACACCAGAAGACTGGGTTGGGTAAATTGTCCTCTTCATTATATTAAAATATATATATATATTTTTTTTATCTGCACTGACGTAGGTGACATCACAATAACTGAAACAATAAAAAATTACCTCCATCAGTTTTCTCATTTGCTAATGACATTCCATTACATATGTTGCGGCACTTATTACAAAAAAGAGCTTTCCCCTCCAATCATCTTATCTAATCATCTTTGATAACCTGTCTCAAGCCTTCCACTCCACGACATCTCCACTCCAAAAAAGAGGGCCTCTGACAGGTATCTCCCATAATTGTGGGGTTTCTACAAATGTTACTAGTTGAGGGAGATTTGGCATTAAGTAACTAGTTTCTCTGCAATTCTCATTTAAGCCTCTAGTTGGAGACTCTTGGAATATCTCTAGGTGCATCTTGAGGAACCACCGTTTGACACAATCTGTCTTTTTCCTTTTCTTTATTTATAGTATTTGAGAGCCAAAGTAAAGGCAAAATTTCTCATTTATTAACCGTGACAACATTTGTATACCACAAGTGTCCAGTTTTTCCTCAGTGAGAAATCTGTTACAAATAAAGCTACCATGAATTCCTAATTTCGCAGGATTGCCTTTTTATTTTTTTTTGCTTCAGGATGTGGCTCTATGGCTTATTATTTTCCCTGCTTTTAGGCTGCATCAAGAGCAACAAGATAAACTTATCCAACTTCATGTCACAGGTTTCAGTATAGGAGCCTTCGTAGCAGCATTGAGAGCTTTAATGGACAATTGTATATACTACATCCGTTCCAAAACGTTTTTTTCATCATGTTATGAATTAAACATTCAGTTTATGTACAACATATCTCAAATGAGTTTAGTTAACAACTAGAATAATGTGCTTCATTTTCTACGTAATGTTTCTGTTTATGTTCATTATTTCTTAGAAAATGGGCAGCATTAATATATTTATATTTAGCAACATCCGTAGAGATCTGCAGCACTCTTGCCAGTTCCCCTGTAATCAACAATGTATTTAGGTCATAACCTTTGCTGCGTTATATTTTTGTGCTTATAAACTTGCAGGAACATAAGTATAAATTGCTGGACCGTCGAGAAATTACACCATAATCAGAGAAGTGCTGGGTCACGGTTTATTTTTTTTTATACATGTTATGTATTCCATTTCTTTTAAAGCCACATAATGTTCTGTATGCTTTTTTCTTCTTTTCCTTTCGCATCTGTAACCTCTGCCATTTGTCACAGCTTGAAGATGACGACAAACCTTTACTCTTATTGGAGATTGAGAAGCTTGTTCCACTAAGCCAACAGCTTCAGATCACATCCAGAACTCCTGTGCAGGGTAAAACGGCCACTTTCACCAAGGTACGCTATTTTGTTCAAAATATAAGATGTTTTACATACACTCATTGAACGTGCCTGTGAATAAAATACATGCATATAAATTCCACACTACAGTATGGCCTATTTTATTATCAGCAATCCTATTTTGAGTCCTGTAGGAGATGTGTAAAAAAATGTAAGTGTTAATCTTACAACTATCTAACAGATTACATCACTTATGTGGTATTGTAGAGGCTAATGTACACAGTGCTGCTTTTAGGGATATAAGCTGTCAGAGAAGTTCTCTGACCATATAAAGGATGAGATGGCTTCTAACATTAGTGTGGTATATATTATATGATGTGCTATTAGACATGCACATCATATAACACATCTAGGAAGTGACAGGACACACAAGGACATGATGCTCAGTTGGAGAGCTTCACATATTGAGGAGTACAAATCTCCCCCTTCTCTCAGGCTCTTTTCCTTACTCTGTTATCCCATAAGACGCTGCTCAGGCTCAGGGTTCCGCTTTAAAGCCACACTGGCATGAGATATGCCTGCACAGGACTTTTTATTCTGTCTTCCCCACCATTGAGTGAAGAACTGTCACATAAACAGGAGCTGAATACTGCATGGAAAAGAGTGATGTGCATTCATATTGGGTATTTTTTTTAAACACCAATAATTAAAGATGATAAAATATGCAGCACCATTTTGTTTGAATGTATAACTTTTTACTAGCCATTGGATGTTTGTCTTAGATATTATGTTGACATTTTGTCTTGTGAAATGATGCTCTTGTCAATTTGTAACTTCTGCTTCTATAGCTAAAAAGATAAAAAAAAAAAGAAAAAGAGAAAAAAAAAAAAATCACTGAACTCCTCCATGAGGGGTTGCCTCATCCCATATATAATTACAATTAGAAAAAATAAATGCCCCTGTTATGTTTTTTTATATATTCTTTGTTGCACAAATATTGACAAATCAACAAATATATTATTTGTTTACATAGTTTTAGAATAAATGTTAATAATATAACCACTTACTTTGTCATAATTAAACTTATACAAAAAACCAACAGTAACAAAACAATGCATTTTTAAACAAGGTTGGGGTAAGAAAGGTGGAGAATTTGGGTTAGGATTAGGGTAAGAGCGAGACCTAAATTGTGGTCCAGAATATGTATTCATAGCATTATAACTGTTTATAGTTGGCGAATTTAAGATATTTTCTCTGCAAAAGGTGTTGAATTTTGGGGGGATAGGGGATTGAGTCCAAGATCTGTAACCATCGGTGTTTTAAATGTTAGCCTGTTATACCAAATGGAGGTGAATTTAGTATACTTGTCTTGTGAAGAAAGTAGAAGTTCCTCCATATTCATATTCTGTTGTACTACACCAATATGAGATAGAAGGGGAACAGTGTCGCGGTCTTTGCAGCGCTGTTCAAGTGCTTCAAAAGTCATTTTTTTATTTATTTTTTTTATAAGCAGAGATGGTTATGTCAGTGTGGTTTAAAAAGCCTGGGTCTTCTGGAATGGCAGTTCCAGTTATTTGTGCTGAAATCACAAAAACTTTCTTTGTGCATTCCCACCAAATGGGTAGTGGGGGTTCTATAATTGAATTACTCCTCAAACAAGTAGATGGTACACCTGAGGAACTCTTAAGGAGGCTAGGGCATCTCTACGATCTAGTCAGAATCTCTGCATTTCGATTAAAGAGAGGCTAGATGAATAAAGTGAGGCTCGACAATTTAAAGATCTTTAGCCAATGTGACTCGTCCAGAGAGATTTTTAAATCTAATTCCTAGGCTTTGGTACACCTAGGAAATTATCTGATTTGTGAGATACTGTGCTTAGGATTTTGGGTTGTGATGCATAAGCCTTCAAAAGGGGAGTGAATTTCCTATGCAAGGATGTTCCGGACCCAGCTCCAATATAAAGTGTTTCAATTGCAGATAGGTCCGCTGTTCTTTAGACAAAGAGATTCCAGCAAAATCAGGAAGGGGTGCACTTCATTTGAGTCAACCAGCTGCTTAATTCTGCCCCAGGCCCTAACCTTTTATAGCTCTGCTTTGACTCCATGGGACTTGAACCTGGTATTGGAGACCCTGACAGAATTACCTTTGGAATCTGTACAAGAGATTCCCATAATATACTAAAAAAATTAAGGTAATTTTCCAAGTAGCAATTACCTCAACAAGCAGGATTTCAGAGCTACAAGTTCTCTGGGCAGAGGAGCCTTTTCTGATTATGCATAAGGTTGTTGCTAAGAACCATTCCAAAACTTATTTGAGGAATACACAGGAATTTATGAAAACAAAGCCGTTATTTGTTTTAATCAGTGGCAATAAGAAAGGTGGACCAGCCTGAAAGGCATCAGAGCGGTATACATAGTAAAGAAGGTGGACATGTCTCAAAGCATAAGAACACATTTAACAAAAACCATGGCGAGTTCATGGGCAGAGAAGGAATCTTTCTCTACGGAAGAGTTATATAAGGCCGCAGTCTGGTCCTCCAAACATACTTTCGCTAAACACTATCCTATTTTTGTCCAAGCTTCAGCAGATGGCAATTTTTGAAGGAAGGTGTTAAGTGTGGTGTGACAGGATGGACCACCTATGCCACCCTGTCTGTTGTGTTGCTGAGGACTGGTTGGCCTTGCCTTGCCACTGTCTCCTTTTCCTTATCGCAAATGCACCCTCTAACCGCAGTAGGGAGGGGCTTTCGCTACTGCTACCACTGGACTGATTTGCAGCGTCCAGAACTGCGTCCTTCTGAGTAACTCTTGCTTCTAGTGTACCCCCTTGCTGGTACCCCTGACCTGTTCCTTTACATCACGGTTGCTGTGGATTGTTCCCCTTGGTCTATCACACTGGCCAACTGCAAGGTAGCAGGCAGAGTGTTGGTACTGGAATGCTGGATCCCAACCTCAGAACAGCCGGATAACTGATTATATTGGTCTAATCTGTAGGTCACAGGAATTACAGCATAGGTAGGTAGTCGTCAAAGCAGGACCTTGAAGCAGTGATGTTTTATTAGTTAAAGTGTCCAAATAAGGGCAGTTAAATACGCCACTTTGTGATACTAGTGATCCTTCCAGAAGTGTACAGATGGTATAATACATTTCAGTGTAACACAGGGCTCTTTAAATACAGTTTTGGGACACTATCTTCACAGGAGCCTTCTGCCCTTTTAACTAATCTGGACTGATTCATGCAGACTGCATGTGAATCTGCCCAGAGGGGTTAACACCTTTTAACACTGACGCTAGTGGCAGGGGGGAGTGTATTAGTGATTACTACACACCTGGTGATGCAGCGCATATGTCAAGATACACTTTTATTTTAATAAATACATTTAATTTAATTAAACACATGCCCGTACACTCCTCATTACCTAGCGGCGGGGTTTAACCAATTTTATGCTGTGGCGCTGGGTATACCCGCTCAGCGCCGCAGCACACGTAAAAACAATTATTTTAATTAAATAAGACATTTACACATTTGCTTTATTCACGCGACACTTGGCACTGGTGATTTAACCTCTCCCGGCATCGGAGTCCCTTTTAAGATGGCCACCGCACATGTGCAGCGACTAGTAGCTGCAGGGACCCAGTCAAATCCGGTAGTATGACCGGCGGGTAATCTGTGCAGAGCTGCTTTTCACAAACATGCTTGTCTGTCAGATTGTCTTTGTAATTCTATCATCATCCCTGCAGTGCCTTACTTTGATTACTGGGTAAGCCAGGTGCTTTACAGGATATGAACTTTGGCTTATGACACTAAGAATTTTAGTGAGCCAGCTCCCCAATGTTCACACTATATCTACCTTATTCAAGAGCTTTTCTGAGGGGCTGATAATTTATGTATAACACTTCCTCATGCTGAGTTCCAGCTGTGTATAAACTGGTGGATTGACTACCTTTAATTAGCTGCTTTATTCTCTAAATACAGTGTCAGTGGACATTAGTCAGTCAGTTATAACATCCAATATGGGCTATATCCATTGAATGAACCAGAGAACCACCAACTGCCGTTGAGTGACCCTCAGCTTCGCGTTCTGTTACATTGTACCACTTTTGGATACAATTTATTCACTATACCACTTATTGATTCAGCATTTAAAAAGACAATAATATTTACAAAACTGTTACCCTACCCACATGGAGTTACTACACATCTTGTGCTGTGCAGCACCATAAAAAACTAGAATTGTTTTATTTCCTAATATTATCTGTTTTAAGAGGACTTCCTACATTAATATTATTTTAAACTATTTCATTAAACAGTTTTCTATTATTATTTAGTATGTATGTGTATGTTACTACAGAGTTATAAAAACAACCAAAGGTTCTAAAGTTTTTGGGAGCCTAGGTAGACCCTGGCTATTCACTTGAATTTTCCATACCACCACTTCTACATTTCCACTTCAATCCCTGCCCTCATCTACAAAGCTATCAACAACACCACCCCTTCACATGTCTCAAACCTTATCTTGAAATGCTATCCTTATGTCCATCTATTTAACAGATTTTACTCTACTCTCACCTACACTGCTCACACTGATACAGCCTTACAATTGTCTCTTTTCTCAACTGGGCCCTTTTACTACTAGATGTTATGTTTTTCTTAAGCAGATCCTTCCCTACCCTTTTTTCATGTCTGTATTAATTTTATCTACCTTGTATGTCACTGTTTTATGTATGCCTTCTCTTGAGCCGTAGAGCACTGTCATCTTACAAATCAACAACAATATTTATTATTATTAGATATTGTAATTATGGACAGGATTGTTATTTGGAGTATCTATAAGAGCAGCTTGACTTTAAAATTCCTGTAAAGAGTGACTGAATGTTGCATTATATAGAAAACTTGCCTGTCATAATGTATTTTTTGCTTTAAAATGTAGGTTGACACATGCATTCAGAAATCAAAGACAATCATGGTGATATTATCCCAAGTTCTTCCAGTATGCTACAAGTTGCTACAGAAGGTTAGTATTTTATATAAAAATAAAATTAGAATGTTGAAAAGCTTCAATTACAAAGCACAGTATGTCCATTATTTCACTTCAAATTTGCACTATTGTCATTGCTTATACCTGTTTGGGGCTGACGCAGAGTTAGTCGCAAAATGGGATTGTTACTCTTTTAAAAAAAAAAAAAACAACAAAAATAAACGACCATACAGATATGGTGTCTTTTAGCCCATATTCAGAGCTGTTCACATCTCGAGATGCACCTGACCCTGATCAGTAGCATATGATGACAAGTCATCGGCAAGTATTTGCACTTACTCTATAGTTGATGCAAACCATATGCCTCCCAACAACATGTTTCTGCAGCTCTTCATCAGTCGCAATTGAGTAAACACGACTTTACTAGGCTTACATTAGAACGACATTTCCATGCCCTGTTCCGCCTCAGGCACAGGTGGGCGTAAGTGCCAGAAATGTGCAAGAGCATTTTCATGCAAGTTACCAGATACAAACCGGCTTACGTCCCACTCTGCATCAGCCCCTTTGTGTGCATCTTCTAATCTGTACAAGTATTTTTTTAACATGTAGATTTATTGCAGTATAATAAACACTTTAGTTACATCCATGTATAATAGAGATATGTTGTTGTTCAATATTGGTGATGCCTGTTCTTTAAAATACAGCAGATATGTTTGAATTAAAGGGCGTACAGTAATATTTGTAAAATGTGTACAGTTAATTAAGATCTATACATATATTTTTCTCCATGATTATAATCAAGATCTTTATTTACCTTTTAATTATGAGTGTACAATAAAAGTTGTGTACGTGTTTAATACCACATATTAATGATTGCATTGCTGATACTTCTCTAGAAAAATGAAATGACTTTGATATCTCCCAAAGTCCATGCGACATCACACAGACAATTTTTGTATTTGTTTGGCGCTGCCACGCTTCTTTTATTATCTCATGTCCACACTGAAAATACATGTACCAAGCTTTATAGTACTTGCCCCAGTCAGTGACATTTTTGCAGATCGTTAACCCGTTTAGTACTAATTAGATTAAAACAGAGGAGGTACTTGCAAAGACAGTGCCACCAACGTAGAATATATATGGTTTTCTATTAAAACTGTTATTGTCACTTACACCATTGTGTTTCAAAACCTTCACTGACGTTTCCTCTCTAGTCCTAAATTGCACGCCCATCCTCTTCTAATGCCAGTGGGTAAGGGACACTGTTTTTAGCATTGCAAACTCCAATAGCAGAGTAGGGGTATCGCTACATATTGAATAATACTCTCTGCTGATCATTTGGGGCTTAAAATCCGCCCTGAGGCTGATCACAGGTTATATATAGCCACAGTGTCTCCTGCATGGTTCCACACCATTACTATTCTCGCCATTTTCAGAGAGAGCCAAAGTATGACGTTCTAGACAATTATGGTACATAACAAACTGGGGGATGGGCTCCATATTTTGTACCTAAGGACTATGAGAGACTCACTCACAAACAATGGACCTTATATATGGAGCACCCTAGATATGTAGTATAAAACGTCTTGGTTTTGCTTCAGCACACCTATACAGTCCATGCAGTATCAGTACATGTCAAGGATTTTGCCTCAGTTTTTGGGCCCAATGTCTTTTTGTAGATTTGTCACAAAATGTCAGCAATGTTGTCTGAATCCTAAAAGAAAGTTTTTAATTCTTTAAAGTATATAGTTTAGAAAATGTGTAGGTTAGGGGTACCAGTACGGCGTTGAGTGTAATTTTAGTTTTTCCTGTGGTGGATTGTTTTGAGAATCCATTACTAGGATTGGAGGCTGTTGTGGGAACTGCCCATAAGTAGTATTAATATACTAAATGTGGTCCTCAGTTTACAATTTCTAAATTTATATTAGTTATATCCACTTGACTTAATTTACATATTAAACAAACAAATGTGAGAAAACAAAGTTTTCCCCTTTATTTATGGCATTCTATTTAAAAACAGGATATGAAATACTCATAGAAAGCTGAAAAAGAAATATTTATTGTAAGTTTGTACCCGGTATGCTTTTACATGAATTTGGCTTAAATGGATATCAAAATTTAGCTAAAATGCCTTTCCTTATCCTCCTGTGATGAAAGGGTTAATGAGAGATTCAAAGCCCCTAAACACAAGTCAAGAGGGCAGAAGCAGAGATCTAGCCATTTGTAATCCACACTAAAGGAGAAGTAAAGAAGAAAAAAGAAAAAACATAACACTAACTAAAGATGTTCAAAATAGTGAGTGCCCTTTAATTATTTAGGAATTGTACGCGTAGGCTTTCATGTTACAAGTTTAATGTCCATCCTTAAAGCCTGGTAAACGTGCTTTAACTCTGATAGTCTGAAAATGATGTAATATAATGCACCGGTACACAGGCCTCTTTATCAAACATTGTCTTTGCGTCAAATGCAAAGTGGCCTGCAGAAGTCACAATCGTTAAGTCTGTACTATATAATGGAGTTTTATGGGTGCACTCATTAAATATATACAGCGGATATAAAAAGTTTTCATTAGTTTGGCACTTTTTCACATTTTATTTTCGTACATCATAAAATCAAAATGGATGTATTGGGTAATTCTTGCCACTGATGGACACAATATACTTTGTAATATCAAGTACAACACAAGCTTTTTTTAAAAAATAATAGTTATGAAAATAAAATAGACAATTTATTTCATTCACTCCCTTTATTTAATACTTGGTAGAAGCCCCTTTAGCTGCAATTACAGCGGAGAGTCTATTGGGTAATGCAGTTGTGTATTTGTACTTCTTTTGAACTTGCACTACTGGTCTGTTAAGAATAAGACCATCCTGTGGTTACTTTAGATTTTAGTTGAGATGGAGCAGTCCATGGGAAACAAGACGGTTGGTAATAGTCAAGAGTAAAAATCAAACTCAATTTTTGTGTTTTGTTTTTTTGCTAAAGCAGCAACTTGATCTTAGTATCTGTCGGTCTGTGTGTGTTTGTTAGGGAATTTAGACTGTTAGCTCCAATGCAGCAGGGACTGATGTGAATGAGTTCTCTGTACAGCGCTACAGAGTTAGTGGCACTATATAAATTGCTAATGATGATGATAATGATTTTGCTCAATTAAAATGTATTTATGTAAGATGTGAGTGTGGCATAACGGACAGGTGTCTTAGAAACCCCTTGTCCATTATGAAATGGACCACAGGGATGGCAAAGTTACCATGAGTCCTTGTCATTCATTGAGTGTTCCTTCTGTAGCAGTGGTTCACCAGCTCTACTCTTACCAA
Source organism: Mixophyes fleayi (assembly GCF_038048845.1). Taxonomy (NCBI): domain Eukaryota; kingdom Metazoa; phylum Chordata; class Amphibia; order Anura; family Limnodynastidae; genus Mixophyes; species Mixophyes fleayi. The sequence goes on along the minus strand of NC_134406.1, from coordinate 141,104,770 downwards.
TCTGGGAGCTGATTATCACTATAATGGGGGTATTGTACTCTTCCTTCTGTATTCCTTGATTATAATGATAATCAGCAGAGGCTGGCTAGTTCTGGTTATAGAATTTGTATCAAGGGGAAGGGACATGCTGATTTGCTGACTGTTGCTTTTCATTATTGTTTTAGTTGACAGGGTTGGTCCTGTCTCATAATGGAAACCAACAGTTCTTCAATATCGGGTTCACATATTGAGGCTAGTCCAGTGCTATTAATAAACATTTGACCACATATTCCCCTTACAAATTAGCGCAACCAGGCTAATTATTACCAGCAGGGTGGTAACCAGCTCCCATAGAGCTGGTGCCACTATCCGGAGAAAGGGAGGTGGTTAAATAATGAAACAAAAGATTTGGCAGCTTTGTCATCACTGTGGCAGCTTTTTACAAAATATACATACCACCTACCATTCCTTAACAAAGCAAGGCAACTGTTTTCAGACATATTTTAGTATTATTACAGACTTGTTCCACAACAGGAAAACCCCCCCTTAAAAAATCCTGTATTTGCCCTTGCCAGTTTACATAAAAAGAAAAATAATCGCATATAGTAAAGTATGTCAAAAAAAAATATTTTTTCACTATCTGGTGATTTTATCAGCAATATGCTCTGTGTGGACATCAAACTTTTCATTCAGTGGTGATAGTTCTCCTTTCATCCATAATGGTAATGTGTTTACATTAGTTGTCCACTGGAGATTAGCCTTTAATTTACAATTTTTGTCACTGTTCTTCCTTTCCGTCCTCTGTATCTCTCTCATACACACAATATGGCAAGCTTGGAAACAGAATAAGAAAATCAAATCTAGGCAGACTACCCTTAAAACTCCACTTTCATTTATTAAAAACTCACTTTAAAAACATATACATCCCCTAAGGGAGGTGATCAAATGTAGCAAATATTTCTACCAGATCCCACTGGGAGTAAGTCACATAACAGTAGTTCTTTCTCTGCATGTGGTTCCTCCAGAAGGTAAATATGTAGTCCAAAATGGTTGCCTTCCCTAATCACCAATTTGTTTCTATCCCTTCTGAATCTTTATCAAGGTAGGGAGTACTTTCAACAATACCCCTCTATAATAGTAATTGACCAATCCAAATACATATTTCCAATATGTGAACTTAAAACTTAATATTAATATACTTCATACATGTCTCATCCGCTTAGAAACAAAGACCAATACTCATATAAATTTCATAATATTAAATCAACTTATGATAATAGACTCACATTTCCGATATGGTCGTCCTGGCAACTGTTTATGCATAAATCCTCCAATCAAGTTCCTTATCTGCTAGCTCTTATAATTATAAAAAATGGCCATACAGAGTCGTCTCTAATGTTCCACCTTCCTCCATTAGCGATTTTATATAAAATTGTATTGCAGATGTCGATTTATATCATCTCGCGTTCCCATAGCAAAATAACAACAACCACATACTTCCGCTTTCGGATATCTGAAGGTCCCATCTATACACATCATCATCAGCTGCCATAACTACAGAAGCTTAAGTAATTGTCATATTATATGACTGTGGTTGTCATGGAAACCAGACGGATAGTGTACACAATAGGGACACGTACACAATTTATTCTTAATCCTCATAAATCCTATATAAAAAATGCAAAATCGGATAAAAATATATATGTATGTATGTGTGTGTGTGTATGTATGAGTATATATAGATAAAATCTTATAATAGTAATTATCAGCTTCTATCACATCACACACTAGTAGAATGTAGATATAATCCTTATGGATTAGACTCTATTGTTCCAAAAACCATTTCAGCTCAAAGTCACTATTTAGACTTATAATTTTCTGTAATTTCTGTTTTAGCCACACTAGTTTTTACATTCTCTTTCCTCCAGTAGAACAGTTGTGATGATCTTTAAAATGTTAAGAAACAGAAACATTTAAAAAAAAGAATTTCCAAACCACTCTGTGTTTCCTGATAGGGGTTTTCAATGCTCGTGTGGTCCTTCTCACATACTGTTTACCACATTTGCACTCTAAAACATAGATAGCATTCATAGAATTACATGTGATAAATTCTTTCACAGGATATTTACATCCATCTATTAATAAAGTGACTTCAAAAATTTTTGGGTAGTTTTGCACTTTACTTGCCTGCACCTAGTACATGACCCACACCTGTGGAATCCTTTGGTGGTAATTCAAGTTCCACTTAGTTCTCTGGTAATACACTTGTTACTAGATTATCACGTAAATTTGGGCCCTTTTTGTATATAAATACTGGTCTTTCTGAAATGATTGTTTTAAGAACAGTATCCTTCCTCAGAAGAGTCTAGCACTTTTTTTTCCCCTTGTCTAAATTCAGCATTATATTTGGTGATGAATGTCAGGCTAGATTGATTTTTTTTTTTTTTTTTTTTTTTTTTTTTTTTTTTTTTTTCTCTTTTTGCAATCACTGTTCAATATATTTTTGCTATCCAGTTCCCTAGCTTGTTTAATGCTTTGGTGACCAGGGAGTATGTTTACTAAACTGCAGGTTTGAAAAAGTGTAGATGTTGCCTATAGCAACCAATCAGATTCTAGTTATCATTAGTTTAGTACATTCTGCAAAATGACAGCTAGAATCTGATTGCTATAGGCAACATCTCCACTTTTTCAAACCTGCAGTTTAGTAAATTTACTCCAGGTCTTTGAAAGCCTTTAGAAAGCACTGGAATCTTATGATACTGTTCTTAAAACCATCATTTCAGAAAGACCAGGATTTATATACAAAAAGGCCCCAAATGTATGGGATAATATGGAATTTAAAAATATAGATGTAGCATTTGGATTTTTTTTTTTACAAAAATAATCAACATTAAAAATGCTAACTTATTTTATTTTGCAGTGTAAAGCAGACAATGGATGTTACCGAACTCCTCCATCTTGGAGGGAAAACAGGCTACAGAATGTTTCAAATGAAGATGGTCTATCAGGAAAATCAGTAGAAGCATTTGGGGTGAAGTCTTTGGAACACCATGTAGCTAATCTGACATTTTTAGAGAGCAAGTAGCAATGTACAGTATAAATCTAAAGAAAGTATAGAAAAGGATGCTGGATGCACAAAGATTCCCATAAACTTTCTGTGGTGAAGAAACATTATAGAACTCAACATAAAGTTTATTTTTTGTGTTTTTGCTCCACATTTTATCGGTACCATTGTACTTTATACAAATTTGCTATGTCAGGCCGAAATAAGTCTTTATTAAATGAGAACGTTTGAATTTTATTCCACTCACCTATCACATTGTTTAATAGTTATCAAAAGCTCTGTTGTGAATGTCTTAATGGAAACCTTAACCCAAAGATGCTGCTATGGTTTGTACACGTGTAATATGCAGAAACAAAGTTATAATTTAAATTTGCTGTGTTACAAATATGTCATCCTTGCTGGTTTGCTTTTTTCAGTTGTGTTGTATTTGTTTACCTGTAACGGGTGTGTTTTGTGGTCATAAGCACTGATCAGCTAATGTCTTAAGAGCTGATATTATGTTCTATTCACAACACAGAATAAACAGCACATTTTATCCACAATTACAACCTGCACCTCTGCTCCTTTACTGTTTTGAATTCAAATGTATTTTAACTGTAAATTTGCTGCTGGAATGTTTAAATTTATTGGAGAAAATTTTATCAGAGAACTATTTTCTGATTTAGTTTTGTTATGCATAAAAATTTGCAGATGGTTCGTTTAGCTGCTGGGTATTGTGGCTAGGTGGAACATATTGAAAGGGTTTACCTGGCTTGTTGTCACTCTTATAGACCTGCTAAGCTCACAATTACTTTTAATTCTTACTTGTAGGATTTGAGATGCATGTAAAAGAAAGGTGTATCCTAGAATGTATATCATATTTAAGTTTCATGAAAATTGTAGTTTTTTTACATTTAACATTTACAATGTAAGATTCTATTTTTAAAATAAAATTTGGATGAACCTTTTGTGTGCATGTTTGATTTTTCAGAAATAATATATACAGTGCTCCACCTTTATAGAATAGTGTGCAGAACTGGCATTCGATCATGGGTAGTATTATCAAGAGAGTGGCATATAATGGAAGTTATACATTTTATTCTTGCTCAGTGAGGACATGACCAATACTGCGCTGCTAATGTAAGACGCATTATAACTTTTTCTGTACAAGTCATGAAATTAGACGTGTATGTTGACATTATTATTATTTGATTTTAGTTTAGGAATGGAACCACACTAACAAATGTTTTACTAGCACCAAAGCGTATCTTAGTAAAATGTCCTGACATTCTGTGTATATATATATCATCCATGTAAAAGTGTCAATATTTTATCAGAGGTTTAACCATTTTCATAGATAAATGGTTATAGTGACACCTGCAGGATACTTGACATTTTAGTACTCCCCTGTAGTGGACTTTTGTTTGTTACATGTGCAAAATAGAGCTAAAGTGTGTGTTTTGAAAATATTACCAATATCCTATGAAGAATAATTTGAGAAGTACTTTCCAATACAGCATATTTAGTACTTTACCTTTATGCAATGTCTCTTTCTTTGGCGAACTAAGCATATGCAGTCTCTGATCTATGACATCACATTGGGAAATTGATGTGTCTTAACATTCTTTACATCTTCTCCCACATGTTCTCAATGAGATTAAGCTTCAGATCGTCTTTTTAGAACAATGATTGTTGAAGGACAATAATGCCAAAATTAAATGTGCCGTGTACTTAAGATCATTGGCCAAAAATCTCTTTAATCCAAAAGACACTTTTTCTTCACATCTCAAAAAATTATTAATTTGAGTGACTGTATTAAATATTATAAGATATGCGGAGGTAACATTTTACAGCCTCAATATAGTGATTAACATTGGTTAATAAAGACCATTAAAAGTCTCTTTAAAGCACCAATGGGTGACAACTTGGGTTCAGTTAATAAGGGCACAGTATGAATGAGTTCCTACTTAAGGAGAATGGGGATGTGACTGTGATCAAGCATTAGACAACATAGCAATCAATCGCTATATTACCCGCTGCATTTAAATATATAACAAGCACAAGGTAGGGATTAATAAAGCAGTCACATTTAACCAAAGTATTTGACACTATTAAAGTATGTGATATGTAAATAAAAACAAAATAATACTCTGCTTTGGAAACAAAATTTAATTGCAGATTTCTGGTGATGGAAAACATAATCCACCAGGGTCGGCCGCAGCTCTAGAAGCACCCTGTGCGAGAATTTTTAGTGTCCCCCTCCCCCAAGTAAGTTTAGATATTACACTTTAATTTATTTCCAGTTAATAATAAACTAAAAAAATATTTTAAAAAAGAGAAACAAAGAAATACTAGGACCTCTCAAGGATGTAAATTAAATAATATAATGGAATTTATTATAATATATATATATATATATATATATATATATATATATATATATATATATATATATATATATATATATATATATAGCTAGCACTGGTCCCCTCCATCATCACACTGCTGTCCCATTAATCACACTGTCCTCCATTATTTTCTTACATATTCCTATGACCTTTTTTTCTTCCATCTTCTTTTTTTGTCTTGTCTTCTTACTGACAGCGTTGGGACGTGATGATCACACCCGAAAGTTGGTGAATGAGGGAGAAAGGCATTCCTGGAGCACACAGCATCCGCAGATGCAGTAGGGAGGGCAAAACACTATCTAACCGCCTAGTCAGACTTTACCTTTAGCTGCCCCTACATGCCGACTCCTGGCCTGGGCACTGAAAGACTGTGTGCCACGTGTGGCTGCACGTTTCAGTTGTACGTTGAGCTGGCACTGTAATCCACATTCAATTATATTATAAAAGAGCAATTACATTTTGAACTAATGAATGTGTTAATATTTCTCCATGATGGAATATAAGCACTGAATGAATATTTACCATGTGGATAATTACAATTACTTCGGCCCTATTAACTGGTTTAGAATAGACTTAAAATATATTCTGAGCACTTGTTTTTTCACTTATTTCCAGAATACTCAATTTTTTTTAGAAATCTTTTGCCTCTAGTAAGTCAATGTGCATGATAAAATCATTTTAAGAAGACTTAAACTAAAATGTATACTTTATTAATAGAAAGTTAGTGGACTGGAGTGCCTCTTACTATAATGTTTTGGTCTTTTAGTTGATTAAGCTCTGCTATTATCCAACTAATTTAGCACTCTCTCATTGGTGAGTTGAGCCTCAAGTTTATATCTATTGCTACTCCAGTCTAGTTCAAAATACCATTTCCCATTGTAAAGTCAGCCTTAGGTGGTGTAAAATACTTTGCACAAATTCACATACTCATCTCCTCTATAATTCTGTTTTTCATTCTTTGGTCTGTCTGCGGACTTTTTTTGCTGGGGATCCCCACCTGCAACCTTCTGCCTCTCTAGATCATAGATAGGTATGAAAGCCATAAAAATGACCATTGCCTCTCCGGCTTTGCTGGATCCTTCCCAGGTGAAAGTGTTATGCACATGCTATAAAAAGTGTTCGTGGAGTTGGGCTTCTTCAATGGGGCTCCAAGAGCAGCCCCAGCATGGTAAATAGCAGTGATACTGCATTATGTATTGCTGCAAATCGCAGCAATACATAATGAATGGTATCGCTGATTAATAATAAAACAGAACTAACTTTTATCTCCCACCTGGTGCTGTTGATACAGGAATAATACTCCTGTTCATTTATTTCTCCTCTAATATATCACACCTAGAATTATGATGTAACCCCTAACTAAGTAAAGGGGGAGGAAGTGTGTTTTACTATTGCACTAATCTTTTGGTCATTATCAGAGTTACGAGGCACAAATCCTGAAATGTGTATACTCGCTGTAATCATGCTGCACAGCCTACCCAGATGCCAGACAAAGACTGAAGATAAATGGTGGCACTGGCGGTTTCTTGAGGGCTGTTTTGTTTATAGATGTGACTTGAACAGAGGTTGCACACTTTAATCTTCAAAAAAGTATTTTGGTTTAGTAATGTTTTACTTTGATTTGAGCCTATGTTTATATAGACAGGTGTGTGCAACAGTTCATATAGAGGTCTATTGTTAAACCAGAAGGTGCATGTTTTTGTGTTTATGGTGTTAAGTAAGTTAGGAGGTATAAGGTTCCCTTTGTCCCTGCTCTGTTAGTTGTTTTTAAGCGTTCCATTCCCTTTGCAAATATTCAAACAAGAACTTTGAAGGCCAAAGTGGAGAAGGGTTCCATGTGAACAGCAGTTGAACATGGGTCAGTCTGTCCTAAGGTTTCTACAATCTGTTTTCAATGTCCCTATAATGATATTTAACAGCACACATTGGCTTTTAAAGTTTACTAGAATTTTCATAAATATTCATGGTAATTTTTTGCAAGATAAAGATTACTAAAGCAGTGTAACTGCTTAATCTGCAAGATAGTATACAGAAGCACAGAACATAAAAATATGAATGTCTATGAGAAAGAAAAGTTGTTATCATTACCAGTGGAAACATCTTGTACTTTGTGGGTAAGGCTTTTTGGCTTGGTCCCTCAATAGAACAATGGATAAAATACAAAGATAAAACCATACCCTCTTTCATACAGCATCTGGTACAGTAAAACATTTATCAATTGTGTTCTTACTGCTATTGAAATGCATTGAATGAAAGCGTTAATAATTCCAATACTTTAGTCATCTACTATGAATGGTGACTAGTCAGGAACAAATACGAGATACATACGTGAATCTAATTAGACTAATACTGTCTCCTTGAGGGCAGAGGACATGCAGTTTCACCTTAGCAGTGAATGTGTTAATATGTTAACCCTTAAATGACGTCACATTATAAATCCTGGAATGGTCCCGGTTGTGCCAGGCTCAGTCATACGAATACTTTTATTCTACATACAGACAGAGCACATATAAATATAATATACAGTATATATAGAGAATATATGGTACAAGATACATACTACAGACAGATGTACTGACACAAGTGACTCTCTCCATTTTAAATCTTCCTGGTTACTGGGGCCCTTCGCTATACCCACCCCGTGCATTCCTGCATAGGTTCCCCACTAAAACACCAGGTGACCTTGACCCTTTTTCTGGTTGCACTGCTACGTTCAGTGTTGTTGCCGTGGTAACGCCCTGGAGGCATGTTCACCTAGAGTAGCGCGTTTATTGCAAGTTGCAGGCAGCTGTAAACTTGAGCTGAGTGCTCCTGCTAACATACTTACAAACAGCTGAGGGCATGCCCTCTTAAAAAGAGACCAACAGTGTCTAAAACTAAAGCGTTCTTGTACACAAGGCAATATTTTTTCTTTTTAAAAAGTGTTTTGATAGCGATGAACCTGAACTTGACAGACGTTTTTGCAAAGCCCACAACCCGCAACCAGCGGAAAAAACCCCGAAATTTAAAAAGAAAAACGAGCCCAATTACGCTTGTTATAAGCGGAATTGGCAACTATGACTGCAAGTCCCGCCCCGTGCAGAAGAGAACAGGGAGTGTCACCAGACATGGGTGGATGTAGAGCCAGACTCCTGGAAGTGCTGTCTGGGCGAGAAGAAGTCAGGTCCCAATACACTGCTCTCTCTTCCTCACTCAACAGCAAGGAGCAGTGCTGCAGAGCGTCCCCGGGGGTCGCAAATAAAAGTAAGTAACATGTTATATGGAATGAAAGCTATAGGTCGGTGGCTGTAATAGAGCTATGTGGACGGGAATGTAATGACCGCTTTAGGGAGAGTTCTGTAATAAAAGCTACAGGGAGTGGTCTGTAATGAGTTATATTGAGGGGGCTGTAAAAACTGTGGGGCTGTAATGGGAGAGGTATGGACATTGCTAGAATGGAGGGGCAGTAATTGAGATATGGACAGGGCAATGATAGAGCTATGAGATTAACGGTCTCTTCTTTTTCATCACTTTTGTAGACTACAATGCCCCCCCCAAAGCCTTAATCCAGCTCTGGGTGGATACTTACATTCAAAGGGAGCAGAGGACTATTAAGCTCATGCAGTGCTGGAAATAAAAACAGTTGTTGTAAGCAGAAAAATTTTAACTAAGAAAGTAAAATGGTTTATGCTTTTTGCTTTTATAATCACCTAGTCCACTACATTCAAGTCAGTGACCTTCGTCTCTCCTCATCACCACCCTACACGTCTACCTTCAGAACATTGGCTGTTCTGCTCCCCACCTTTGGAATTTCCTGCCCACACAATCTGACTTGCCTCGAATTTTTCAAACACTCCCTAAAAACTCACATTTTCACACTTACCTACCTGACCTCATCCTAAGACCAAACCTGCCCCTTTCACTCCACCTCTATTGTCTTAGTTTACTACCCTAATCCTCTTAATGTTAACGCTCACAAGGATGGCTCTCTACCTCCTCATACTCTTTGTTCTAGTTGTGTCTTCTAATGTAGCTGATTTTCTATAGTATCTTGTATTGATGTCTACTGATTCTATTGACACGTTTATTTTTTTTTTGTTGACTGCGGCTCTGAAGAGTTTGTAACTCAAATACGAACCTCAATGGGTTGTGCTTACCTTGACTTGCATGTGAACACCACTGATCCGCCTCTCAAAGGGCTAGAGTCCAAGATATCTTTAACTCTAAATAGAGGCAATTTTGCACCAACATGCATCTTTACTTTGAGTAAATGCACTTACATGAATCACTAAGGTATATAAAAGAAAAAAAAAACCCCATAGAGTCCATTTTGCTAACACACTTGCTTGAACACCTTTTTCTCAAATTATGCCTCGATTGGTGATTTCTAGATATCCATTGCTTTATGGTCAGATACTAACCCTGTATTTACAGTACTTAATGCTCTTCATCTTTGCTTTCACACTAATCACTTCACTAGTTTTGGCACATTCACTATAACAGAAGTCAACTTAAACACTTTGGAAAAAGACTAATCTCCATACTTTAGGTGGTTCACATAAGTGGACTGCTTTTAACCAATTTGTTAAAACCTTGCCATTAACAGATCCTAATGTCATCGGGAAACAATCGGAGTACATTAGCGTGGTGAGACAATGAACGCATGCAGTTACGGTCCAAATACAGTTGTCCATTTTGAAACCTGATGAGAAGCTAGAGATGGCTGGTCTTTTGTGTCCACTTACTTGATGTTAGCTGGAATCAGGCACATATACAGGGGCATGCTCAAACTCTTTGTGCTTTTAAGCATTTTGCTTTACACTTTAATAAAAACATTTGAAGAGCACAATGCATTTTGTTTTAAATTGTTTGAATGCAAGACTTGCCATCAGGTTCTCTATGGCAATTACTGGATATATTTTTCAGTTAGATTATTTATTTTGTTATCCATTTATTTGGTATAATACATAATCTGACATATTTAGGTCTTCCACAATGTGATTCATATATAAAAAAAAAAGCACTGTAGTAAGAAATGTAAACTCATTTTTATAAGACTTTAACAGCAAGAAAATATAGACAATGAAATAGTTTAAAAAGTTGAATAAAAATGCAAAGAAACTAGATCTTTGGGGTTTAATGAATATGGCTGTTCAAAGGGACAAACACTCAATATGACATGAATGTAAAATGAAAATAAAATTCCTAATCACACAGTTAGAAGCTAAAGTTCATAAATAATGGTCCTTTTCCATTAGGAGGTAGGTTCTGAGGACTGCAGAGTTTGTTACAAATTCAGTGATTTGTCACATAGGGAAGATGTCCGTGTCAGCAAAGTTTCTTCATACTGCTTCTGGGAAAGAAGACCCTCTGTCACAGTTTTGCTCTCTTCAAATTTTGGAAGCACAACTGCAATGTAACCTTCTGTGGATGGCTGGCATATTAAGCAAAAAAAGAAAAAGAAAAACACATCCTTTACTGATACAACAGTCATTGGTAATGCATTATATCCAACTCCATCATACAAATCCTGCATTGCTTTTATATTGAATCAAAAACTAGTTCCTGTTTTAGGCTTTTCATCATGAGTGCAGAGCTGTTGGGGGCAAAAATCATGCAAGCAGACAGCACCACAACAAAGGAAGAAGGGAGTGCTACACTCAGGAGGACTCCACACCTGCCACTACTAGGCTGCTGCAGGACATATACACCAAGCCAGTGTCCTTATAGGGCAGTGAAGCATAATTGTGGGGTGGGAGGGAATTTGGCACACAGTGACTACATAACTGCAGAGTTGTGTGTCTGTGTAAGCAGCACTTGTGTTAGACAGAGATTTGATGTTTGTTTAAACTGTTCTCAGTTGTTAACAGGAGTAAAAGTTGTTACAGTTGTCTCAAACTGCTCAGGTTCTACATTTCTGTTAGCATGGGGGAGGGAGATGAAAGGTAAAACTTACAGTTTAGGTAAAGTTAGTCTTTAATATTACTCTGAATGCATTTTGCAATTTAAGTGACAGTTTGGGCTAAAGAGACTGTGGCCGGCAATTTATAATTATTAGAAAAACAATATACCGAGAGCAGCATTACATATTGAAAAACAAAGGGCAATTGGCACTGGAACTTTGTGGTTCACTGTATTAAACAATTCCAGCAAGTAAAACGACTACACATTGTGGATTACAAACAATTTAAGAAGCAAACAAACACACACTCGTTTCAGTTTTTATAGCAAGAGCCTCTGCAATGGGGCTGGGTGGAGTCCCTCCGAAACAGTGCACTCTCTTTCCTCTCCATGCAATAAATCACTCTCAGAGACTTTTGATCGTAAACCTGGTTAGTGCTGGTTTGGCTTTTGCACTGTTTTTTAGACTTCTCAAGATGAAAGGACTTACACAAAGCACCACATTAATTGCATCTGGTAAAGTGGTGTGCCAAAATAAATACAACATTTACACATTGTGGACCCTTAGTTTTTCCTGTAGAAAGTTTTTCATAAAATGTCAACTTCATGTAAAAGGCATCCAGTACTTCTCTCTGCCTCATCTGTGCAAATACATCCAATATATTAAATGTATAGCGTTGTATAACACTTGCCTAATACTACAGCAGTAAATGTCGTGGTGTAAAATCAGGGAAATTGGGCCATTGATAAGGGCATAATAAAGGAAGAAAGTCTGATTAATTTAATAAACTTCACTTCTGACCAAACATATTCAGTGTAAAATTGATCTGATCTGGGCAGCATGGTGGCGTAGTGGTTAGCACTTCTGCCTTACAGCACTGGGGTCATGAGTTCAATTCCCGACCATGGGCCTGATTTATTAAGGATCTTAACTTAAGAAACTTTTTATTTAAGTCTCCTGGACAAAACCATGTTACAATGCATAGGGTGCAAATTAGTATTCTGTTTTGCACATAAGTTAAATACTAACTGTTTTTTCATGTAGCACACATACTTGATAGCTTATTTGTACACTGAAATATAAAGTTGATATTTGTAACATGGTTTTGTCCAGGAGACTTAAATAAAAAGTTTCTTAAGTTAAGATCCATAATGAATGAGGGCCCCATGTCCTTATCTGTGAGGAGTTTGTATGTTCTCTCCATGTTTGCGTGGGTTTCCTCCGGGTGCTCTGGTTTCCTCCCACACTCCAAAAACATATTAGTAGGTTAATTGGCTGCTATCACATTGACCCTAGTCTCTGTCTGTCTGTCTGTGTGTGTGTGTGTGTTAGGAAATTTAATAAACTTCACTTCAATGGGACAGGGACTGATGTGAGTTCTCTGTACAGCGCTGCGGAATTAGTGGCGCTATATAAATAAATGGTGATGATGATGATCTGATAAAACCTAACAGAGCTGTTTCCATTAGAAAAAATAGTGCTGGCAGACAGCAGACCCAATATCTGTATTCCCTGCATTGCCCGCTGCTTGGGGATACTATAGTGAACGCACAGGACTCCATTCAGATGTACCAGTGTTTAGAGGTCATACAGGGCAGTAGGAGTAAACATACTTTTGCATCAACTTCACACGTATATTAAATATAAAAAAAATATTTTAACCGGAGAACAAAAAACCCAAATTCATTTTTTATGTTTAGTAAGTGCAGCCTCACAAATACAGTATAATAAAAGAATTATAAATATAGGTATAGAAAATGTGTTCTCTATTATGTGCTACATTATAAATCTCTAAAGTTTATTACATGTAAACTGTAATGTGTTTATTTATTTACCTTATTTCTCTCACATGTCCTTATGAGCATTAAATAAGCTCAGGTGTCAGTCACACAGCAGATTATGTTCGATCATGTTGACATAAGCATTAACAGACTGGTCACTATCGCAGGATATCTGGGCATAATTATTTTCACTCAACAGATTTTGACTGGGTCTAATTAGATCCAGTGGCTTTCACTAGTAAGACATGGTATCAGCAGCAGATTCGATGATAGTACCAAAAACTGTTATTCTTTATACCAACAATCTAAAAAGACATTAATCGCTTACATCCAATGGATAGGAACCAGGTGCTGTCACTGCAGGTTGTGATCAGAGTGAACAGGACAGACATACACAGAAGCTTATAACAACAAAGTGCAGAGAGGTCACCCAGTCAATAATTAGCTTTCATCTGTCCAGTACTGTAGGCAATGATTTCTGATTGGTTGCCATGACCTGCTGCACATGCGTCCACGTTAATATATCGCCTACATTGTACATATAAAGCTTTACAAGATACACCAACACAATTCATAAATAAAGCGAGTTGTGCTACAGTTGGTGGTCAGAATGGGAATACAGACAAAATACTTCCTGTTAAGGAATGTGAAACATGACATAATTCAGTGATCAGTGGTGCGAAATTACCTTTTCTTTCAACAGTTGAGGATTGTGGAGAATATTTTCATTCACTTCTAGCAGCCGACCTCGAATACAACTGGAGAAAAAAAAAACAAAAAAAAACACAAAGCAAAGTTTATGCCCAAGTTAATTATATAAAGACAAAGACAACTTAATGCTACAAAATGTCAGGTTAAACCATGTCTGAGCAAAAACTAATTCAACCTGCGCTAAAATATGGTCTGACAATTTTCTGGAACTTCATAAACTACTGGTTCTTGTATACATTTATTGATTTATTTATTTCATGTTGATAGCTGCAGCACAGCAATCTTTGCATGGTGATCTTAAGGCTGAATGTACTACTATATGAAACATTTAGATGTTCCTGTGCTTTTTTATTCTATTCATATTGATGTTCCTATGCTTGTGTCTACATGCTGATAATGCTGTGTACTGTGATTTATACCTCAATAAAAAAAAAAAAAAAAAAAAAAGAAGAGCTAAACTCTTAATACACATAATATATTGGCTCGGGAGAAACATTTTACAACTTCATTGCATTAACGATACTAGAAAAGTATGTACCTGTAAATTGTATACTCCTCACCATCACAGCAGGTTATTCTACATAAAGGTGCAAACTCTGTTAGGAATTGAGCTCCCTGAATTGGGGAAAAGAAAAAAAATTAAATGAATCAATTAGAAACATTTGATACTGAATCTGTAGCCAGTAAAATTCAATATCAAATTCCAGCTTGCAATGAGAAATACATTGAATTATTTTCTTTGTTACAGGTAGCTAAACATAAAATAAGAGACTGCTAGGGGAAATCGCTACTCCACCAAGAAGCAACAAAAAAAGATTAACAAAAAAACCAAAAAGAAATATTCATTTTCTAAGGTGGTATGTTGATGTATAAATCTATACACAAATAAAATAAATGTGTAGAACATGCAACAATTTGTATTGAAAAATAAAATTCCATATGATCTTACAATGTATACAGTCATGGCCAAAAGTTTTGAGAATGACACAAATATTATTTTTCACAAAGTCTGCTGGCTCAGTTTTTATGATAGCAAATTGCATATACTCCAGAATGTCATGAAGAGCGATCAGATGAATTGCAATTAATTTCAAAATCCCTCTTTGCCATGACAATGACCTTTATCCCAAAAACATTTCCACTGCATTTCAGCCCTGCCACAAAAGGACCAACTGACATTAGGTCAGTGATTCTCATTAACACAGATGAGTGTTGACAAGGACAAGGCTGGAGATTACTCTGTTATGCTGACTGAGTTAGAATAAAAGACTGGAAGCTTTAAAAGGAGGGTGGTAACTGAAATCATTGTTCTTCCTCTGCTAACCATGGTTACCTACAAGGAAACATGTGCAGTCATCATTGCTTTGCCCAAAAAGGGCTTCACTGGCAAGGATGTTGCTGCTAGTAAGATTGCACCTAAATCAACCATTTATCTGATCATCAAGAACTTCAAGGAGAAAGGTTCAATAGTTGTGATAAGGCTTCAGGGTGCCCAAGAACGTTCAGGATCGTCTCCTAAAGTTGTTTCAGCTGCAGGATTGGGGCACCACCAGTGCAAAGCTTGCTCAGGAATGGCAGCAGGCAGGTGTTAATGCATCTGCACACACAGTGAGGCGAAGAATTTTGAAGGATGGCATGGTGTCAAGAAAGCCAGCAAAGAAGCCACTTGTCTCCTGTAAAAACATCAGAGACAGACTGATATTCTGCAAAAGGTACACAAATTGGACTGCTGAGGACCTGGGTAAATTAATTTTCTCCGATTAATCCCCCATCAGATTTTTTGGGGCATCTGGAAGATGTTTGTCAGAAGAAGAAAAAGGTGAGTGCTACAATCAGTCCTATGTCATGCCAACAGTAAAGCATCCTGAGACAATTCATGTGTGGGGTTGCTTCTCAGCCAAGGGAGTGGGCTCACTCACAATTTTGCCTAAGAACACAGCCATGAATAAAGAATGGTACCAAAACATCCTCCAAGAGCAACTTCCCCCAACCATCCAAGAACAGTTTGGTGATGAACAATGCCTTTTCCAGCATGATGGAGCACCTTGCCATAAGGCAAAAGTGATAACTAAGTGGCTCGGGGATCAAAACATAAAAATTTTGGGTCCATGGCCAGGAAATTCCCCAGACCTTAATCCCATTGAGAATTTGTGGCCAATTCTCAAGAGGCGAGTGGATAAACAAAAATCCACAAATTCTGACAAACTCCAAGCATTGATTAGGCAAGAAAGGCCGGCCATTCGTATGTGGCCCAGATGTTGATTGACAGCATGCCAGGGCGAATTGCAGGGGTCTTCAAAAAGAAGGGTTAACACTGCAAATATTGACTCTTTGCATAAACTTAATGTAATTGTCAGTAAAAGCCTTTGAAACTTATGAAATGCTTCTAATTTTACTTCAGTATACCATAGCAACATCTGACAAAAAAAATCTAAAAACACTGAAGCTGCAGACTTTGTGATAACCAATACTTGTGTCATTCTCAAAATTTTTGGCCACGACTGTAGATTTCACTGTAAAGAAAAATATGCAATATAGAATTCTCTCTCAAAGCAAAAGTTTAGAGAAAGAGGATTTTATACGCATGTTAAATCCATTTTCCTGAGTCCATCTGGGGGACACTGCTTACCATGGCCGTTGTTTGAGGGAACATGGAGTAGGCACTCAAATTAGTTAAGTTCCTGCTGACAGGTTATATTCCCTCTGCAATCCCATGCAAACCTCGGTGTGCAATACAAAAGCCCGAAAGAAGGGAACTCAAACACCCAAAGAATAACAGCAGATGATAGGGAACGGGAATGCAGTATCCCCAGATAGACTCAGAGAAATGGATTTAACCTACACCTGGGGGACCCTGCTTACCATGGGGACATTCTAAAGCAGTCCCCTAAGGGAGGGACCACTGACAGTCCAGCCTGCAATACCGTGCGGCCAATCATCAGTGTGTGTGTGTGTGTGTGTGTGTGTGTGTGTGTGTGTGTGTGTGTGTGTGTGTGTGTGTGTGTGTGTGTGTGTCCAACTCCCAACCTCCTCCCTGTTTAAAAGAACACCTGGTAAGTAATGTAACTACTGCTATATGTAGTGTAGAGTGATGCAGATAGATGTTGGGTGTTCTTAACACAAACATACAGTTAAGTCTCCTCTTGAAGAAGAGCAAGAATTATTATGGTTGTTAAACGAGACATTTTATATTAAAAATAATAACGGGAGGGCCAATTTTTATATAGTTCTATTTCATAATTTATATACAACCACTAGAGGATTAGGACACTTCCACAGATTGAAATGTGCATCATCGCTAAAAGAGCATTGAGCTTAGGAAACAACCAGCATATGAAGTTATTTCATACAACTAAAACACATTTAGCATCTAGGTGTGACTTGGCACATATAAGGTATAAAGCGTTTGGATAACCTTTCATGATTTTATCATCTCTTTCCCTATACAAATGCATTTTAGCAGTTCACTTCTAAACTATTATAAGTATTTCTATTGCCCCCAGCTGGAAATGAGGCTAGATCATTATTACTTCTGTTTATCTGCCTCGATTCTCATTCTACTGACTTCTTCACTTCCCTGTGAATCGGCTACCATATCTTAGTTGTAGAGACAATAATGATCCTTGATTGATGCACAATTTTTATCACCCACAATAATTGGGCCATAAAGCATGGGTGGATTCCCTACATGAGGGATGGTAGGCCTGGAGATGCTTTTCTTAAAGTTTATTTTTCTCCTCTCCTGCTTACTCACTCGAATCATTTCTGGAGTTAAATGGGGAGGGAAAGGGATTATAAATTTGCATAATAGTACTCAATATCCCATGCTCACAAACGAGGGTACAAGCTGGTAGTGGGTTGTAAGAAGATAACAGTGAAACGCAAGCAGGGCGAGGGCAACTATACAATACTGATCTTGATTTGAGAGACCATGGCATCACAAAATGTCTCTCACATTATTGCAGTGTATATATTACTACAATTGGCCATAAAGAATTACTGCTAGCGATAGGCAACTTATTACTACTAGCAACCTTTCAAGACATCACTGCTATTGCTGTGGATCATCACTGTCATAGAGGAGTGTTACTACTACTTAGATTCTGCGCTCTATTGAAGAAATAAATACTATAAATTTACTAGATGATGCATCTACCTGTTCTATTAAAATGTGTACTTCTGATTCTTTTGTTTACCAAATCTGTTATTCAGTTTGCATGGAGAAGAAACGTGTAATCAAGCAAGTTCTACTTTATTTATACAATTCATTAATGGTTTATTAATTATGACACTGTCCACACTTGGGGAAGAGCTTAAAGGGCTTAAGTCTGTGCATAGTGGCTCAGTGGAGTTTAAAAAAGTTGAGTAAATCTGATTGTAATGAGGCATATAACCTTGTAGGGTAGAAAATATATAAATCACAATGCAGTTTAGAGGAGATGTAGATTTAAGATATTCGTAGAAAGAGGCAGAATATGAGTGGGTCTTCTGTGAGGGAACTAGTCTCTTGAGGATCAATGTGTTTTGCTTTAGGAAACTGTCCAGTCATGCATAAACACAAAATATTGTATGGATGCACGCTCCCCTGAGGAAATTCGCTCCGGCGAATGAAACGCGTTGGGGCACACCCCATTTATGTGACGTCATACCGGAAGGAAGTGTTGTGCGTTCCACTGTGGAACGCATACGGTTTGCCTGTCATTCTCCATATGGAACACTCGTGGTTTATTGCTCGGAGCGTTGTGAGTAGAGATGGTCACTGACCCCCGTGTTTTGGTTTTGGATTCGGTTTTGGATCTGGATTACCGTCGTGTTTTGGTTTTGGTTTTGCAAAACCGCCATTGCGTGTTTTGGTTTTGGTTTTGTTTGGTTTTGTTTTGCTTTGCTATTTTTTGGGAAAATCCATGTTTTTGGGCCTAAATTAACCCAATTTAGTGCTCCAACTGTTTTAGAGACAAGTAATCTAATTGTTGAGGTAATAAATCATCCAAAAAAACAGTTTAATTCTTCGTTGGTAGGCCTATTCTACACACAAAACAGATTGTCTTCCTCTCCATCTATGCATATTGGCAATGCAGCCATCGTCTTTGAATGTATATTACACCCTACACTTATAGTTAAATATGTAAAGAAATGGAAAAAGCCAGTTTGGTTTCTGTCTCTCAAGGCCCCCCTCCACTTGTATAAAATACCAAAAAATTCAGCCATTATAGACTGTACAATATTAATTGACATGGAGAAAGCCAGTTTGGTTTCTGTCTCTCAAGGTCCCCCTCCACTTGTATAAAATACCAAAAAATTCAGCCATTATAGACTGTACAATATTAATTGACATGGAGAAAGCCAGTTTGGTTTCTGTCTCTCAAGGCCCCCCTCCACTTGTATAAAATACCAAAAAATTCAGCCATTATAGACTGTACAATATTATGAAAAATGGACAAAGCCAGTTTAGGGTCACTCTGTCTAGGACACCCTACCCTTAAGGATAAATTGCCCTAACAGCAGCCTTTCAAGATGGTATGTGATATGGAAATGCCACAAGTCCCTTTCCTCTTTGGGGGTAGATTGCACCCTACACTTACATAGAAAGTTTTAAAAAGATGTTATCGGCATCATCTTCAGCTTAATCCTCACCCTCATCAGTGTGTACGTCATCATCACAGACTATCAATTCATCGCCGCTTGAATCCGCCATTAGAGAACAGTCAGTGCTTGGATGTCTTGGATGGTGAAGGCCTTCCTCGTGGAAGATGTAGTTCATTTTTATAAACATCATTTTCTCCACATTTTTGGGAAGTAACCTTCTACGGCGATCACTGACTAAGTTCCCTGCTGTGCTGAACACTCGTTCAGAGTACACACTGGAGGGTGGGCAGCTTAGGTATTGCAAAGCAAGTTTGTACATGGGTTTCCAAATGGCCTGCTTTTCTTCCCAGTAAGGAAAGGGACTGTCTGACATTTCCATATCAACTACCTCTTGAAAGTAATCCTCCACCATCCTTTGCATGTTTATACTCATATTGGATGGAGTTATGGGCAAAGTGACACATTTTTTTGAAAAATCCTTCAAACCAGCCCAGATGTTAAATTGTTCTCGTCTGCCCCCTGTGTCTTCCCTGCTTCTTTTTTGGAAATTTAATTTTTTACGAGCAACAGCTTGAGAAAGTGAAGGAGGACACGTCGTCAAGCCGAGGCCCAGTTCAGTCCAACTTGCTGAGCAATAGCTCCTTGCAAAAGTTCACATCTCGCTCATTTACAAGTAAAGACTCAATGTAGGTTTTAAACCTTGGATCAAGCACAGTGGCCAAAACGTACTGATCCGAGTTCAAGATCTTAATAACTCGAGGATCATTGTGAAGCGAATTAAGTACTTGATCGACAAGGCCAACATACTTTGCTGAATTGCTTGCTTTCAGCTCCTCCTTCATTTTCTCAAGCTGCTTTTCCAATAGTCTAATTAAAGGAATGACTTGGCTCAAACTAGCAGAGTCAGCACTGACCTCACATGTCACAACTTCAAATGGTTTCAGCACCTTGCACAGCACTGAAAGGATTCCCCACTGTGCAAGAGTGAAATACATCCCCCCTCCTTTCCCAATGTAATGACTTGTGCAATATGCTTGGATGGCTTTGCGCTGTTCCTCCATCCTCTGAAGCATGTACAGGGTAAAATTCCACCGAGTTACCACCTCTTGCTTAAGTTGGTGGCAGGGCAAGTTAAACTGCTCTTGGAGCTGCTGTAATCTCCTACATGCTGTGGCTGAATGCCTGAAATGGCCTGAAATTTTACGGGCCACCGAAAGCATCTCCTGCACCTCACGGTTATTTCGTAGGAAGCTCTGCACCACCAAGTTGATGGTGTGAGCAAAACAGGGAATATGTTGGAAATCACCCAGCTGTAATGCTCGCACTATATTGTTGGCGTTATCTGAAATGACATACCCTGGGGAGAGTCCGAGTGGTATAAGCCATGCATCAATCACATCTCTCAGTTTGCGTAACAAATTGTCAGCCGTATGCCTGTTAGTGAAGCCGGTGATACAAAGAGTGGCCTGCCTGTGACAAATGTTACGTAGTGGTGTACATGCTGCTGCTGTTCCTGCTGGTGAAGGTGAATGACCAACCCAGTGGGCTGTCACAGTCATATAGTCTTTGGTTTGGCCACTTCCACTTGTCCACATATCTGTGGTTAAGTGAACAGTGGGCAGAATGGCATTTTTCAGCGCAATCTCTACATTTTTACACACTTTTTGGTATAGTTGTGGAATAGCTTTACGGGAGAAATGGTGTCGCGATGGAATTCTGTAACGCGGACACAAAACCTCAATTAACTGTGAAAAACCAGCTGCGTTTATTGTGGAGATTGGACGCAGATCTAACACTAACATTGCAGCCATGGCGTCTGTGATTCGCTTGGCGACTGGGTGACTGCTGTCATATTTGCTTCCCCTCGCAAATGATTGTTTCACAGTTAATTGCTGAAATGTAGGACTGCTCATTTTATTCACCTGCCTCTGGGATGACGATTCACCCCCAGCAGCAGCAACAGCAGCAGCAGGACTAACGCTTTCTTCAGAGGAATCAATAATAGTGCCGGAGTCATCCAGCCTTAAGTGGGATGCCGGGCTAACTCCGAGCGCTACTGAGGATATTGATGAGGATGGTGTGGTGGGTGTATTTTGTAGCCGTCGGTATGTCGGTGAGCGGAGGGTCTTAGCTGATGAGGGAGTGCTTGTATTCTTTTGGGAAGAACTTTCAGCTTTTCCCAACACTTTGCCATGAACTCTCGTTAAATGGCGTAACATAGACGAGGTTCCAAGATGGTTAAGGTCCCTCCCTCGACTGACTGTGGCTTCACATACACTACAAATGGCTATACAATTGTTGTCTGGATTTGGGTAGAAATAATTCCACACATAAGAAGTGGATTTTTTTGTTTTATGCCCAGGCATGACAATGGCCTTTTTCTTGTCACGTGCCAGAACTGCTGCCACTGGTGCAGGACTTACACAAACAACCTCATCCTCATCAACATCCTCATTAGCGCCCTCGTCGCCTACACAAATCTTCCCCTCATCCTCTTCTAATTCCAAAGTGGCATCCTCAATTTGGGTATCACCGGCTACACTCGGGCTATTAAGGCACACATCAGCAGAATGCTCACGATTAGACATCCCACTGTTGGATGGACTCTCCACAGGGATTGTTGTCATTTGTGAATCAGAGCAAATATTCTCCTGTAATGCCTCACTGTTATCTTGCAGCTCGGCTTTGACGCGTAACAGTAGTTGTGCACCAATTGTAGGCTGGGTAACTTTTTGGGATCTGCCACTAATAGCCAAAGGTGAAGGCCTCATTCTCTCTTTGCCACTGCGTGTGTAGAATGGCATGCTTGCAATTTTTTTTTTTATCGTCACTTAACTTTTGCTCAGTTACACTTCTTTTTCGCTTCAATACAGTAAAATTTTTTTTGTTTTTTGTTTTTTGCACTAATTTGAAAACACTGTTGTTTGACATCGCCTTGGCCAGATGACGTACTGGGAACACTAACATCAGGACTGGTGACAGAACCTGGTTGCTCATTTAGATCATATGTGGACTGCTTTGAATCCATTCTGAGCGCAAACCACTGGGGAGTGCTAAAAATTATTTAGTAGAGTCTGCTGACAGTTATGACTTTTGACAGCCAGAAATATTAATGCACAATTAGGGAGGACACCCCAAAAGCACTGAGGAGTGCTAAAAATTATTTAGTAGATTCTGCTGACAGTTATGACTTTTGACAGCCAGAAATATTAATGCACAATTAGGGAGGACACCCCAAAAGCACTGAGGAGTGCTAAAAATTATTTAGTAGATACTGCTGACAGATATGACTTTTGACAGCCAGAAATATTAATGCACAATTAGGGAGGACACCCCAAAAACACTGAGGAGTGCTAAAAATTATTTAGTAGATACTGCTGACAGATATGACTTTTGACAGCCAGAAATATTAATGCACAATTAGGGAGGACACCCCAAAAACACTGAGGAGTGCTAAAAATTATTTAGTAGATACTGCTGACAGATATGACTTTTGACAGCCAGAAATATTAATGCACAATTAGGGAGGACACCCCAAAAACACTGAGTGCTAAAAATTATTTAGTAGATACTGCTGACAGATATGACTTTTGACAGCCAGAAATATTAATGCACAATTATGGGGGACACCCCAAAAGCGCTGGGGAGTGCCAAATATGAAGAAAAAATAATAAACCTCTATCCTCCTCTCTGCACTAGCGATTTTGGTTAGAGCAATTGCAAGAACAATATTGTATTCTCTGTCCCTGCTCTAATTAGCCTATGACTACACCCTGCTCTCTCCCTCTGTCAAATGGCGATGGATTGCTGTGGAGGCGTGTATTTATAAAGTTGAAGTATCGCGAGAACCGAGTCCCGAGATCCGACAACGTCACAATGATGTTCGGCCTCGATTTGGATTCGGAATGGGCGGGAGAGTACCGAGCTGCTCAGCTCGGTACTCGGATACCCAAAGTTCGGGTGGGTTCGGTTCTCGGAGAACCGGACCCGCCCATCTCTAGTTGTGAGCGCATTACTGCTTGACGGACATCTGGCACATCTTTTTTCACCAAACACTTACCGAACAATACCCTTGTGGCTGTACATACTTCATCAGTTCAAAACATCAAGGTTGGTTACAAAAGACTTTCAAGATATTGGATCGATGGATTTACTTTTTGTTTACCACAGAGTTTTTTCTCTCTTGGACATTTTATAGATTGTTTCTATTTTTAGCATCATGTGGACTTGGTTGTTTAAATTTAATTGATTATATAGTCAATTATTGTTTAGTAATACAATTGTCCTATTTTTTTATTGTGTCTATTTGCAGCTGCAAAGATTGTAATGTAATCCTTGATGTTTTTTTAGATATTAAAACGTGACATTTTAATTGTTATTATACCATCACTCACTATTGGGTCCTAAATCAGTCCCATTGCTTTGCAAGCATATTACCATCATTACTCTATCTTTGATAGTACTAAATATTTGCATTATACCAGAGCATTACACTACATCTAGGTTATTCTAATTCAATAGTGGCAATTGCGTGCTTACTATACGATTTTACTGTATGGATGTACAGACTGCATGATCACTCGAATGTGCCAGATATGTCTCTGCTTGTCACTTTGTTGACTTCGATTCAAAACAATCTTTATAGCTGTGTCCAGTCTCATTCAAGTAGAAGTAGAGTATTGTTTGTCTTTTTCTGTTCCAACAATTTTATGCTGTAGGACTAGAAACCTAAGTATCTCATCATTGAAAGGTACTAACATTTGCTATTTAAGTGGATAAACCAATGTTAAGAGTCCTGGGAGAGAGAAAATGTGACTTTCAAACAGGCTCAACCTTGAATCAGTGAGGGGAAAACTTGGCACAACCCACCTACTCACATGGGAACCCTTTATAAGGAATATGCAACTACAATACATCACTTCAGTTGTCAGTGACCCCCTGGATGAGATCTATTTTAATGTTCTCTATAATTGTTAATGTGAAAGCCCTCATCCCTTCCTCCACAATAAGCCACTGTTGATTCTACACAAGTTTCAGTATATTCAATATTCTCTAAGAAAAAAATCCAATATATGTCATTTTAAATCCACCTTCAGTTTCATAAGCACCTAACATTTATAAACACATTTAATACATATATACAGTAGACAAGAAAAAAAAAATCATATCCAATACACTCACCCGTTTAGACTTGCCTGACACTTTGTTCTGAAGTCTGCTGCAATTGTTACTTATTTGGTAACTAATACTAGAAATATTTTTTCCATGTTCAAGAACTGGGTGACACTCCGCCAGTGTAATAACACAGATTCTAAAAAGATTAAAAATCAACTAGCATCAAGCAAGTGACAATACATGATAAATCACACACAAAGATATTTTAATGCACACACTTATCTCTCCTACCCATTTCTGTTCTAAATTAATGATAGTATAATTTATCTTAATCCTCCATTCCAGATTAAATTCCAGTCTGCCATATATTATTCATATTTATATAACTATTATATGAATATTTTTATATGTCATTCTTATATAAAAGGTTTCATATAATCCCTATAGCATTATATAATTTATACAAGATGTATATTTTATATAAAACAACCAAATATTCTGCAGATCTCTCGGCTCAGATAAGATCAAAGGTCACAATTTCACCATCAGAAAGACACTGGGCAAAAATGAGTAGCAAACTGAACACCGCTGTTCACTAAACCGTTTAGGTATTTGTCCAGTCAGGTCCCTTTTATATAGTATAATATTTGGTTAAACATCTGATAAAATTCATTGTGAAAAATATGCAGAAAGGCAGTTAAACAGGGATCTCAATGTAGGCGAAGATATTTTCACATGGACTTTTCCCTCTGAATATTGAACACAAATTGTATACTAGCCCTTACCGGTTTGAATGCTGCAATATACAGAAGTCTTCATGCAACTTTCCCTTTACATCTGAAAGACAAACAATGCACTAATACAAAACAATCCTGCTTGTGGTACTGTAATTTAATGATCAAAGAAAATAAAGGAAAATTATTTCTCTCTGCTTTTCGACCACTCTTTCTGTAGTAGTTTTAAACACAGATTTACAAAACAATTAAATAATGATGCCCATGTAGAACATGAAAGTAATTTTGTTTTCCACATTGCGAGAGTGTACAAATTATACAATGCCTATAAATGTGTGCTTGTGTTGAAATTCACACCAAACTGCAAATATCCAAACTTAATTGGGCAACAGAGATCTATATATTCTGCCCCACTCCCTTCCTAATGTACCCAAAATAATTAAACATAAACAACAAAGAAAACCTCTTATTTGGAAAAGGCACTTCTACATTTATTTGAGGAAGGGCAAAATTAAGAGTTCGGTCATGGATGACTCTTAATTCTAGCAATAATTACATTTCTAAGTATTTACATTTTGCCTCCAGACAACAGTGCACACATAAGAATACAAGGATAATTGTGAGTCTCTATTAATGCCATAAGCACCTTAGGTCCAAATACCAAACTGCATGAGCATTCAATCTAGCATTTAGTGAACGTATGGATGAAAGACTAATGTTATATTTTTGTAACTAAGGCATAGATTTCCTTGACCTTGAAGTTTACAGCAGTTGCTAAATTAATTAGATTTTGCTAAGCAACCACCACAACCAATAGTTGCCATATGAGGTCGCACTCCAGATTCTTACGCCTGATCTTATCCTGATGTGGCGGAATCGCTTTTGAAAAGGATAGTTTAGTTTTACTGAGTCTTCATGCAGACAGAATGTGGAAGGAAGGCGCGGGGGAGCGTAGCCCAAGTACAGTAAAGGTGTCCCCTGTGCCTTATGTAGGAGGCTTATCTGTTTCTACTGCTTCCCCTCTGATGCAAGATACCGTATATACTCGAGTATAAGTCGACCCGAATATAAGCCGAGGCACCTAATTTTACCTCAAAAAACTGGGAAAACTTATTGACTCGAGTATAAGCCTAGGGTGGGAAATGCAGCAGCTACTGGTAATTTTTGTAGATTTATTCATTATTATGTTTTTTATTTACATCTGTATATGCATTTTTATTTTACACATTTTTATATCATGTGCAGAAAGCAGGCATTAAAACAACCAGCTTCGGGAGCATATCTAGAAAAAGCAAGACTGATTTTGAACGTGGTCTTGTAGGTGTGACACCCAGCATCAATTTTAAAATAAAATACACAGTTTGTTTGCCATTTTTTCACAACTGCTCCATAAATATGGCTTTATGGTCCTGATATAAGCTTGCCATTTTAGTGAAGCCCTGACACATTTCAAAATGGGGTGCAGGGGGACACTGTCAATAAATATCTTTATATATGTGTGCATTAATATTTCCACACCCCCTGATTTGTTACTCTACTTTATTGATTTAATTTGAAAAAACTGTTTTATAAATGAATCATGTAAATTAGAACCATCAATGTACGGTATCCTGAATAATAATGTATTATGAGACCCAGCAAATGCCATATCTGAAATTCACCCCCAATTTCACCCCCAAAGAATAGGGAAATCACGTTATGTTAATATTGGAGGGAGAGAGAGGGAGGGAGCGAGTGAGGGAGAGAGAACAAACTTACCTGGTCTCCGTTTCCTCAGCTCTTCAGTTCCGCAGTGGAACGCATGTGCGTTCCAATGACAGGAAGTTCGGCATTTGTGCCGAACTTCCTGTCGGTGGAACGCACATGCGTTCCACTGCGGAACTGAAGAGCTGAGGAAACGGAGACCAGGTAAGTTCACCCGTGTATAAGCCGAGGGGGGCTTTTTCAGCATAAAAAAATGTGCTGAAAAACTCGGCTTATACACGAGTATATACGGTATATGCGGATGATGATTTATTGCGTCCAACATCATCAGGCTTAGTGTGGCAACTCAAATAATAGAATACTGTGGCACAATCCCTACATAGATTAACTCAGATCAGCTGATTTTACTCATCCTCTCAGTTAACTTTTCTTTGCTATTGAAAAAATAACACGCTGTACAAGGGAACAAAAACAACAAAAAAAACCAAAAACTTAGATTGCTGTCAAATGAAAAAACAAAGGTTATATGTTATGAACTTACCCCGTTAGGCTACCTGAGAGATGTCCCTCAGAGTGTCAGAAACATATTAGTATGCTGAAAACTGTAATTGTTGCACAAAATGATTCACAGACAAATATATACAAACTCAGAAGATGACACTGGTAAATTTAAATTTGCATTATCCTATTATGGTTAGTCTTCATTGCCAATTTAAACAAAAAGGACAAGTTAGTTTTATTACATAAGTGATTTAATCTGTTATATCCTCAAACAAACTTTCATGTGAATTTTGTTCAAGTATAATACAACCCGAAACGACAAGTATAGTTGTGAGTGGAGTTCTATGAGATATATAAAAAAAAACTAATTCCTAATTATCTTCCATGCTCCATTTGCTGGATCTACTAGGTTACGCAGTGAGTATAATGGTACCATCCCACTCTCCACTGTCCCCTTCCCACAACCCTCATATGAATGGAAAAGTTTACAGGATAAGGTCATTAACACTCGCTTAAGTTGTGTCATATAGGGCAAGGAGGTGGGGAGGAGTGAGTACAACATGTGACCTTTACTTCGCATTTTGGCCTTTTGACTAAATCAGGTGTAGGTACCCATGTATACAGTAGGGCTTAAAGGTGTCCCTGTAGGCAATGGGCTGTCACCTGGTGCTTATGATCATTAGGCCAGTTGTTAGAAGCCTGTGGTGCAGCGTGCCTCTGGATGGGATCACCTTTGCAATAGTAAGGTGCTGTGCAAAGTGCCTTTCTTTGCAACAACCTCATTTCTTTATCTTGACTTTATGGCTGGGCAAGAAAAAAATATATACATTCTGACTGCAAGGCTAAGGCTTTGTGGCACCTTTTTATTGATTTAAATTTACTGACAATAGCATTTCTTTTGCACTATTTTGTCTATGTTTATGTATGTGTGTCACGTCTTTTCTGATGCTCTCCCCAAGTTTTCAGAGACTCCCCCCTTATGAAAGATGAAAATTTAGTTCCCCTGGGTAAAACATCAGCCTACCTAGGGGAGAAAGGGGCCTGTCTGAGCTTTGTTGTGGAGGTGGGCCTGAAGACCCTTGCCTCCTAAGAGCCCTTTTTGGCTACGGAGGTTGGGGATGTCAAGGGGCCCTCCCTAACTTTGGAGTAGGGAGGCCTGAAGACCCTTGTCCCACTCTAGGGCCTTTTGGCTTCTGGAGGATGTGGAGAAATGGGTCCCTTTCCCACTAGGAAAGGGTCTTAAGTCCCAAGCACTGGTTGATTTGGAGCACACACCTCTGGTTTCAATGAAAATTGGAACCATTACCCCCAAAGCTAGGAAGGAGGAAGGTAAGAAAGCCATTGTTTTTTTATTTGAGCTCATCAAACTCCGCCCAAAACAAAATTTTGTTTTCGGTGGCGTTATACTATAAATATAAATCTGTTAAAGACTTCACACAACAATGCTCCAGTATTATCAGGAATACCAAAATATCCAGGAAAAAAAAATTTGAAAAACACTAAAAATTCTGTAACAGTCCATATTTTCTAATGCTACCTCTTTAACCAGTAAAGATTTGTCCCACATTACCTGCTTTGTACCATCGTGTAAAATAACGTTCAACAACAGACGGAAACTCTCTAGATCCTTCAGCCATGTAAAGATAAATGACCACACAGATTCAATTCCACTCTGTGCCTAAAATAAAGAACAATACACTCTATGCATATGTATACACCATGACAAGTGTTTGAAACAAATCATAACATGTAAGAGTGCATACATCAAAGCAAATAAACAGACCATCTCAAAGGCAAGCCTTATAGTAATCAATATATAGCAAAATAAAGAGGCGCATAAAGAGACATTTGTCACAAAGTATGTTTCAGATCAGAACAGGGTCAGACTGGCCCGCCTGGGAGCCGATGCCTGATGGCTCTCCTCTTCGTTGGTGGGGAGAGCGGGAACTTTAAAAAATCCTTACGTGATCGCGGCACCAGCGCCCTTCCTCCCTCCTCCGTTCGCACTGACTGTCGGGCGTGAGGAGCGACGCAGAGAGGAACAAGCAAGAAAGACGACAAGAATAAAAGAGAAGAAAGGAGCCAATAAGAAGGTATGAAAAGTAACAGAGGCATGGGGAGGAAAGCAAGATGGCACAGAGTGATGAAGGGGGCGAGCAAGACAGCACATAGTTATGAAAGGGGGGGGGGGGGGAGAAGCAGCATGGCACAGAGTGAAGCGGGTGCAGGATGGTACAGGGCGATGAAGGGGGTGGGCCAGGAGAAGGGGGGAGCAAGAGCAACATGGCATAGGGTGATGAGGGGGGGGGGGGGGCCAGGAGACGGTGGAAGCAAAAGCAGCATGGCACATTCCAGGATCCAGACAAGCCGCAACTAAAGAAACCAGCAGCGACAGGTGGTGAAAGTGACAAGAACAGGTAGGAGAGAGCAAGATAGTCTGTCAAATGGTCTGATTCTAGTGGGACAATCCCGATATTTGGTGACTGTTCTGCCCAATCTAAGGGGCAGGTCAAGACTGTGTATTCTTTATATACTACACTATGGTGCTAGCTGTCCTTCGTGGGCTTACCACACCCCGGTTTGGTTACGCCTCTCTAGTGACTGGCCACACCCCTTTGGTGGGTCCCTACCATTGTATTCCCCTTGTGGGCCCTTCATGCACCAATCTGACACTGGATCCGTACAGCATGGGCCCACAAACCAGAAACATATTGTGTAAATGATGATAATAAGCTTTTACTAAAAAAGCCTGTGCCTCTTTATTTTTATCTATAATGAAGCTATACGCTAGCATTAACGAGCACACCATCACCCCTCTGCCAAAAGAGAGGTTTTCAAACAAACCACTTATTTTTACATTAACACAAACCAGGTAGGCAACATATAGTCCCACAACAGCTGGAAAGTCATAATTCCAAGCATGCGCTGCCAGACTCTGGGATTTGTAGTTCCATAACAGCTGGAGAGCCAAGGCAAAATTTTGTAAGGGCCCTCATCCAATGGTGAAAAACTCATTTATACACATGGGGCTTTGACGGGGAAGGCAGACTCCCATAGCAGCTGCACCCTCTACACCTATGGTAGTTACAACCTTGCAGCTGCTGTTGTAGAAGTCCTTCCAACTACTGAGTGATCACAGCTCAAATTGTACAGCATTGTCTCCAATTGCAAAAAATAACTAAGTGTAACCACACGGTCACCAATTATCTCCAGTACCCAACTCATTCTCCCCATCTCATGGCCAGTAAGAACAAAATGCACTGCTCCAAACTCACTCTACCGCTGCTGGTCAGTGACTTACATGTGGTGAAAGATGCATGCATGGAAAGGGGCAATAAATGTGAGGAATGAAAATGACAAGCACTTAGTAATTGCAGGCAGGGGTGAGACAGTAGCAAATGAGCAATCATCACTCAAGAAATCTTATATGCATGCACATGACTCATTTGCTCAATAATAGTTGACACTACAATGTTTACAATATACCGGTTCTCAAGATCCTTGCTTTTCAGTAAAGTTTTTCTTGTTTTTAAGGTGTACAACACATCTCTAGGAATGCAAAAGTGTAATGTAGGGTGTGACAGGATGGGCCGCCTATGCCACTCTGTCTGTTCTTGCTGGGAACCGCCTGGGCTTCCTTTTTCACCGGTCACTTTCGTTATCTTGCCGCAGTAAAAGGGGGCTTACAAAGGCTGCCACCAGTGAGCTCCTATACCGGCATCTAGAACCAGGTTTCTTGTGGGTAACTGATGCTGCTAGCATATCTCGTTGCTGGTGACCTGGGGTGGTACTCCTGACTTCTTACTATGGATCAGGGAAGCTATGGACGGATCCCCCTTTGCCTATCACACTGACCAGGGCTGCATGGGTAGCAGGCAGATCGGTGGTACCGGAAAGCTTGGGTAAAAACCTCAGACAGCCGGAGAATGGATTAGATTTAGGGTCTAATCTGCAGGTCACAGGAATACAACAATACTGAAAATGTTTTCAAGCAGGTCTTTGAAGCAAGTGATATTTATTTGCTCTCACACTGGTTGGAGGTACCAGTGATCAGGTAAGATGAAAATCAGAAGAACAAGTTTCCAATACAAGCTAGTGCCTTTTATACAGTTAGACACAGGCTAGTTTTAGCATCATATATAACCTGTTTACACAAACATGGATTTACACGCATTGCAAATCCAATATTTACACTTAACTATGAAATTCTTAAAAACCTTGCTGTGATATCCTGCATCTTATTTCAGAAGCAGGATACATACTAGCAATTCAAAAGGTCTAGTCGACATGAATACCTTCTTCAGACAGTCGCCCCACAGAACAACACAAATAAGCAAATTCCCCGCATCACAATTCACCAAAGGCTTTGTAAAGAAAGGCTCATTGTATCAGATATATACATCAGACATAATGCATTTCCTCTAGAAAGGTTAAACAGAAAAAACTAATTTTCTACCCTGGTCTCAAAAATAACGATTTCCTATCTCAACATATACACAATATCAAACATAAGTGCTTGTGCAATTATATAAATAAGCGCCCTGCGCTATTTCCTTTAAATAAATGTATACCAGAAGTTATTTACAAGTGATCCAGTCACATAGGGTACCCATTAAAACAAGTACTATAGCTAATGATCAAAACATTTATTGTTATTCTGGGGCACAAGGTTATTAGTTAAGCCCTTTAAACAATGCAAATGTTACAAACTACTAAAATAAACCACTAAGTAACTTGATTAGCACCAGCAATGCAAAATACAGTTACTTTTTTATTAAATGCACATACCCCATTTCAAAGCACAGTAGATATTTTGGGACACAAAGTTGTAAATAACTACAAAGCGCCACTTTTACGCACCTTAAAAAACCCTTATTAGAGTCATTACAGAAGATTTATCCAGGAGCATCTCAAATTATGCGTAAGAGAACACATACTGGTGTGTGAGCACTTTTCTTTAGGTTCCACACAGAATGAACACATCTTAAGCACAGCAATGAAGTGTATTTGAAGGGCAGAACACACTTTAAACTAACTGCTAAAAAGTCAGTGTGCACATAGATAGATTTGTGTGTGCAAAGTAACCTTTTCATGTAAAATGTTTTTTTTTCTCTACAAACTGTGCAAATAAGCAGTAATCTAAACTTGTACCCAGTACCCAATGTGTATCTATTATTGTACCGCTCCTTTACGTCATATAAATCTGTTTACAAATCCAGTTCTTTGCATACTTAAACTAAATAAAATGAATTATGTAGTAGCAAAATGTTGGAGAGTAAGTATAAAAAAAAAAAAAGAAAAACTTTACCGAAAAGCAAGGGTCTTGAGAATAGGTATATTGTAAACTTTTACATGAGAATGATTAAATCAACCAAGTTTGACAATTAGTGGATCTCCTTACATTATTCGTAAACTCCAGACAAATAATTGCTAATTAGCCTCGTGTCATGTTTGCAACACACACAGAAATTACAAGTAAAGCAAAACTGCATTCCATATCAAGTTCTCCTGAAGAAACGTTTTATCAGCAATATTTGACAAACGGTTTTCGCATTAGGCTACAAAGCAACGTTTGATCTCCAGTTGTTATTAAACTACAAGTCCCAGTATACCTTCCTAGACATTCATGGCAAGGTGTTTCTTAACCTTGTAGTTCC
This sequence comes from Mixophyes fleayi, assembly GCF_038048845.1. NCBI lineage: Eukaryota > Metazoa > Chordata > Amphibia > Anura > Limnodynastidae > Mixophyes > Mixophyes fleayi. The sequence continues at coordinate 141,071,670 of NC_134406.1, read as the reverse complement.
ACCAGCTAGTGCGCAACATTATGCGTCTGACAAAGAAGACACAAACCTAACAGGATGTACAGGCGACGTCTCGTACAGTAAGGCACACGCTGGTCCTTCCGTACACACCACGTGCTCAGCACTGTGACTGCTTCTCCTATGGTAGAGGCAAACCGTTTCCGGAATGTAGTTTCGTCACAGACAATAACTGCCTCCCTAGCTGCATGTTGGTGCTTGCTGATTTAACACAGGTTAAGACATGCTTTCCACAGATCGCCAGTGATGCTCTGAATATACTATCTGTTATAAAGTCAACTGAATGAAATCTGTCATACATATTCAATTAGTTTATTCGGACACTATATTTTTTTATTATATATTTTTATAGATTTCTGCAGAATGTAGTTGATCTTGTATGTGTTAAAATTATCTATATAATGTATATATAATCAAGTGTAGGATTGTAGTGAAAAAAAGGTACAATATTCTGTTCAGAGGCACTCTGGATCCAACTATTGTTAATTATAGCATTATTTTATTTATTAAAACATTCATATATGTAGCGGCCTAAAGATGCATATAGAGTCAATTAAAACATTTTGTTTATTAAACGATCTCCGGAGCCAAAAAGCAAATTATTAAAAACCTTTTGTGAATTGTGCAATGTGATGACAAGTAAAGATAAACTTTTAGAACTTAAAAGCAAGTATAAGTGGGTCTAATGGGAAATGGTTGATTCTAATATCCCATCAGCATCTTTGACTAAAAAATAAGAATATGCTGAAGGTGTGCACATTTCAGGTAATATATCATTTACAAAGACAGGTTATTGTTCTTAGAATCACTATTCGGTCTAATTTTATACTTAAGACTATAACCTTATCTGATCTACATAGTTGCCTACTCTCCCGGAGTGTCTGGGAAACTCACAAATTTCTGGGAGTCCCGGACTCACGGGAGAGTAGTGCAACCTCCCGGTTCCTGGCCCGTTCAGTTAGTTGACTGGTGGGGATGGGTCTTAGCAGTGGCGGATCCAGGGGGGGGGCGATCAGGGCAATCGTTCCCCCTAGCAGGGACCTGTTGCCGACGGTTGCACAGTATGTTCAGGTCCGTTCGGCAGTGACAGTGTGCTACCAGGCTGCTCTGATTGTGTTTTAAACACAATCAGAGCAGCTGGGCAGCACACTGTCACTGCCGAGCGGACCTGCACATAGTGTGCAGCCGCCAGCAGCTTTTGATGGCAGAAAGGGGGCGGGACCTAAATCGCCCCGGGTATAGCAATTTTCTAGATCTGCCCTTGGGTCTTAGTGATGCGGTTAACATGTCATTACAGCCCCGCCCCCTGCTCTAATAGGCCAAACTGACTGGAGATCTCAAAAGTTGTCATGTATGATTTAGATTGTATCTAGTAATTAAAGGAGATTTGTTCCCCAGGAATCTTTTATTTATTAGGTTTGTTTACAAATAACTATGTTATTTCTAATTGAGGAAGAAAACAAAACCGAAGTAGTAAATAAATACACTAGCGTTATCTTTATACTTGATCCCAAATTGCTTTAACTTTGTAAGAAGGTAAGCCACTATTTCTCAAGTATAGGAAGTGCTATCACTTTACACTTGTAGTTACAGATTCTATAGGGCAAATACGATTTCTTCCATTATAGTATAAGACGCAGTGCATTACAGATATATATTAAAAAATACATTTTTTATTCATTAAAAAAATGTACTTTACGCTCATTACTGTGCAGAAACATTCCCTAAGAACAGCTAAATAAAATCAGATATAGAAAAGATGTGCTCAAGGAAAATAGTGTATTAAAATTTGATTGTTCCTGTATCTTTACAACTGTTTCTTACAATTTTAAATCTATTCAGTAGTGATTAATTTCAATATCCATCCTGTTTCTCCTGTCATATTGATCAGTTTCTGATTTCCTTAACACTCCTTTCACCCTATGGGATCATCACCTTATTAGCTACTAGCTCACCCCAAGTTCTTTAACCTCCTTGCTGTCAACATCTTCCAAGCCTCCTCATACCTGCAGGAATATTAACTCTATTGATTTTCAACAGTGTTTCACCTCTCTTCAACACCTTCTCTCCCCAATTTTTACATTCTCCTCCCCTGATAGGGCAGTACCTCATTTTCACCATACCCTAGCAACTACCCTTGATAATGTACCTTCAGCAACTCTTCATATTCCGAGTCGACTTTGTTGTCAACTGTGGCACACTAAAGTGACACGAAATCTACAAAAACTTTCTCGTAATGCAGAACATCACTGGCATAAATCTTGTACCTCTAATGATTTCATCACATATACTTCTATCTACCACATCTATCGAAATGCTCTGGACACTGCAAAACAAACATATTCCAATCTCTCATCTATGCTCAGGCTTCTAACCGCAAATGCCTTTCTAACACATTTAAATCTCTTCTAAACCCTCCCACCCCAAAACCACCGACTACCATTAGTGCCCAGGATCTTGCTTCCTATTTCAAGGACAAGATTGATAAGATCCGAATTGAAATGATATCACTTCCCTCAACAAGCAGTCAGCTCAATTCCTTTGTAACACCCTTTGACACCCTCTCTTCGTTTGATACCACAAATGAACAGGAAGTTTCTACTCTCTTCTTATCTTTCTACTTTACCTCCTGTCCTCTTGATCCCATATCCTCCCAGATTGGTAGTTCCTAGTCTCCTGTGCTCATTCCACCTCTAACTAAAATCTGTAATCTCTCTTTAGCTACTTGTATCTTTCCATCACTATTCATGCACGCAGTCATTACTCTTATTCTGAAAAAATAAAATTATGACCCAAACTCTCTCTCAAATTACTGTCCTATCTCTCAGCTCTCGTGCCCCTCCAAGCTTCTCGAGAGAGATTTGCCACACACTTTCTTACAGCAAACAAACAACTGGATTCTCTTCACTCAGGCTTTCACTCTCAACACTCCAGAGACTGCACTGACCAAGGTTGTCAATGATTCGATCACAGTAAAGACTAAAGGCCATTACTCTCTTCTAATTCTCCTGGATCTCTCTGCTGCATTTGACACTGTTGACCACTGTCTCCTCATACAAATGCTACAATCCCAAGTCTTGAAGGCACTGTCTTATACTGGTTCTCATCCTACCTATCTAATAGCTCTTTCAGTGTTAATTTATCTGGATCCACCTCTGTTGCCGCTTCCTTTATCAGTTGGAGTACCAAAACTATCCTTTGTTGCTCACATCAACTCTATATCTAAATCATGTTACATACATCTAAAAAACATTTCCAGAATACGCACATATCTCACGCAAGACACTGCAAAAATCTTAATTAATGCACTCATCATCTCCCACATTGACTATTGCAATTCTCTCCTTATTGATCTTCCCAAAATCAGACTCAAACCCCTACAAACTATTTTGCACGCAGCGGCTAGATTGATTTTCCTTGCAAACTGTTCTTTCTCTGCTGAGCCACTCTGTCAGTCTCTAAATTGGTTGCCTGTTTTTCAACAAATCCAATATAAAATTCTTCTACTAACATACAAGGCACTCAACAAAATTGCACCGACATACATCTCCTCACTTTTCTCAAAATATCTCCCATCTCGACACCTCCGTTCTGCACAAGATCTGCGTCTTTCCTCCACTCTCATCACATCCTTCCATTCCCGGTTGCAAGACTTTTTTCAGGCTGCATTCTCTTTGTGGAATTCCCTCCCTCTAACAGATTTTCCTCTAGTCATCAAACTTTCAAGCGTTCTCTGAAAAACCACCTCTTCAGACAAGTTTATAATATTCCTCAACTACCATCTTAATCTACCTAGGTTACTCTGTTACCAGTCTTTGCACACCTAACACAAGACAATAACCCTCTGACCAATATAGTTGTGTGACTGATCATACAGCCCACTTAATACTTTTTACCTTTGCATTCTAGCTGAACCAATATGCGACATGATGTAGCACTTACCCTTGTGTATCAAACTCCTATTGTCCCATAGATTGTAAGCTTGCAACCAGGGCCCTCTTACCTCTCTGTTTGTCTGTATTACCCAGTATTGTTTTATTACTGTTTGTTCCCAATTGTAAAGTGCTACGGAGTTGCTGGCGCTATATAAATAAATGTTGATGATGATGATATTTACATGTTTTTGAATATTTCCCAAAGATTGAATTCAAATTTTGTTATATAATATACACCTCTTCATATAGCCACCTATTGGGAAACTTACCAGGGAAACAATAAGGACCAGGGGCTAAATCTACTAAACGGTTTTCTGAAACTGCCAGTTTTCAACAGTTTTTCTGTCTGTATTAAATTCACCAGATTTACTAAGTGCCAAACTGCTAGTTAAAGGGCTGAAAACCACAGTTCTACAACCCACCACTTTACAAATCGCCATACCGATTTTTAACATAATCAAAATACAAACATCCAGATTAACTAAACTGTTGTTTGATACACTGCCGTGAAAAAACACCACAAAAACAGCCAGAAAATAGAGGTGGCTGTGAGAGTCGAGATTGCTCACCTTCATGTTATTTGAGCTATCTTGCCATCCAGAACATAAGAGGAAGCACCATTGACATATAAATTATGGGGGCAATTACTATTTATTAATTAACTTATGAGGGCAAATTTTATTTTTCATTATATTAAGGGGACACTATTATTGTATTATATTATGAAGAAAATATGAATATATAATTATATATACTGGGCAATACCATCTGATTGCTGATGGGGGCAATCATTATTTATGAGGCATACATGTGGCTCTACATAGTGCCCCCATTATATAATCAAACCCTTATATTGTCCACTTAATATAATGAAAAATATTATATAACCATTTAACAAAAGGCATCCATATTTGACCACATACATATACACTGGTTACAACATGTATTATCTATTATTGTCCTATAAGTATGTCTGCAATATATATGACTGCTACATTATTATTTTTTTACATTATATATACATATACATTTTATATATGTGTGTATATATATATATATATATATATATATATATATATATATACATATATATATATATATATATATATATATATATATATATATATATATATATATATATGCTGCATAGCCATCCATGAATGATATAGTGAGATGCTTAAGAAATTTCTACACTCTGTTCAAATAGCGAAGACTCTATAAATGCACATATTTCAACTATATGATTTAACTATGATTGAATGCTATATATGATTTGACTATGTTTGAAATATATTAAGAATTTGACAAAAGATATCATTTTGAAAATAAATGTGTGTTTGCGTGTGAGGTTCAGCACGCAGCTGTACACCCCAAACAACTCTTTATATTGTAATCTATTCTATTTATCAATACTTGTCAATTTTGAAAGGATCCTTCAGTGAAATCTAGATTAAAAAAGGGTGTTTGTGTGTGAGGGTCAACATGCAGCTGCACACCCCAAAAAACACTATCTATATATAAATAGCATAAGTATGACTTTTGAGTGACTTATACCCCATTCATACTGCACCAAAATCCCGGGGTTTTGCCAGGGCGAGCTCAAACTACCCGGGTCTTGGTGCAGTATGAATGGTACAAGTCCAAAATCCCGGGTCTAAAAACCCGGGTCTTCAACCCGGGATTTATCGAGGGGTAATTCCCGAGTCGGACCTGGGTTGCCTGCACTATGAATGGTGCAACCCGGGTTTTTCACCCCGGGTTGCACAGAAAACATGCTGATTGGCTGTCTGCCTGTCTCTGGAGGATGATGTCATCGTTGGAAGCCCGTGGAAGATTGTAGAAGCTTTTTAGGAGAGATGGTGGATGGTGTACTCAACATCAAGCTGAAGCAGAAAAATTTTTTTAGGGAGAAAATTGCTTTTATTAGTTCACAAAAACAGTGTTTATTTACAGCAATAATGACACACTGGATGGAGGAAGAGGTGCGTGAGCTGCTGAATGTCAGAGGGGAAGAAGAAATTAGAAGGCAAGTGACTGGGACTGTGAAGGATGCCACAGTGTACTACAACATCGCCAAAATACTCACACAACGTGGCATAAAGAGGACACAGCAACAAGTCCTGAACAAATTGAAGTCCCTGAAGAAGCAGTACACTAAAGTCCATGACCACAACAGGCGCAAAAGTGGCGCTGAAAGAATGGACTGGCCCTTTCATGACCAGTGCAATATGGTCTTTGGAAATTCTCCTCTGACAAATCCAATTGCACTGTCATCTTCTAGCAATGTGGATGCGGCTATACCAACACCACCAGAGAGCACACAGACAAGTGAGACCGCAACGATAATAATAGAAGATTCTATTAAAGACACCCCAGAACTGGAGTGCTCTGCCACAACAGATGACACCAACATGTCTTGGGAGGAATTGAATGAATCACAGCCATTCCCTGCTGCGCAAGTCGTTACAGATACTTCGCAAGAAACGCAGCCAGAACCAGTGCCGGTGTCAAAGTCTACGCCAGGTCCCAGTTTACGCTCCAACAGTAAGTATCTTTAATAATCTCACATAATAACCAACTATATACACATACTTATATATCTACATAATTGAAAGAAAAAAAAGAACTGTATAAACAAAAGTGCCAAAAACAGAGAACTATATCAACCGAAATGCAAGCCAAATACCAATAAATATATCTACATAACTTTAAAAAAAAATAAAAATGTTTGAACATAACTGGCAAAAAAAGAGAAGTATATCAACCGAAATGCAAACCAAATACCAATATATCTACATAACTTTAAAAAGAGAACTATGTCAACAAAAAGCCCAAAAGTCCAATATAATACACTCCAAAGTATTAAAACATTAACACGCATATGTTGCAGTGCAATACTACTGGGCAAGAGTGAGGAGGCCTCAAGCACATATCAGCTTACAACACTGCTTTTTTGTTCTGCCACATTATATATTCTAATGTATGTTTTACTGTGTTTTTTCTACGTACAGTTTACAATATTCCTAAAAAACGCAAAAGGCCCAACAAAATGGAGCAAGCAACTAAAACAATGACAACTGTCATGATGGATCAACCAGAGCCGGATTTAGACCTCATAGGGCCCTAGGCAGGATACTGTTTTTGGGCCCCCTCCCTGAAACAATCCATAGCACTATATTTTTGCAGCCTACCATATACCCCTATAGTTACGTAGATATGAAAGCATGTGCCGCCGCGCGGCGGCGGCACGCCGCCAAAGGAGGTGAGGGCGTGGCTTGCATCTTTGGGGGCGTACCTAACATGTGAAAAGAGCAAGGCCACCCTGCTGCAGAAAAAGGCACCCCTAAATAATTACCAAGCAGTCCCGTTTTTTTAAGTAGTTGGGTCAAAACAACATAATAAATATTGAAGTCAGGGCAGAAATACTTACTTAAGTTGTTTGCAAAAATAATACGCATAAATCCAAGTATGTGCTCTTGTCACTTTTGTCCCTCTATCATCACACTGTGCCCCTTCATTGTCACTTTTGCCCCTTCACAATATCACATGTGCCCTTTCCCCCTCACCTCTGTGCCCATCACCATCCCCAGCTCTGTGCCAATCACCATCACCACCTCTGTGCCAATCACCATCACCACCTCTGTGCCCATTACCACCTCTGTGCCCTTCACCATCACCACTTCTGTGCCAATCACCATCACCACTTCTGTGCCAATCACCATCACCACTTATGTGCCAATCACCATCTCTGTGCCCTTCACCATCACCACTTCTGTGCCAATCACCATCACAACCTCTGTGCCCATCACCACCTCTGTGCCTCTTCACCATCACCACCTCTGTGCCCATCACCACTTCTGTGCCAATCACCATCTCTGTGCCCTTCACCATCACCACTTCTGTGCCAATCACCATCACCACTTCTGTGCCCCTTCACTACCTCTGTGCCCCTTCACCATCACCACTTCTGTGCCCCTTCACCATCACCACTTCTGTGTTTTACTAACCTTTCTATTGCGCGCTGCTCCTCCTCCGTCAGTCCAGATGTAAAGAAAAAAAAAAAAAGAAAGAAAGAGTCACGTGATCGCTCGTCGGGTCCCGGCAGCCTCTCCTCCTCTCTCTATCACTGAGACACTGAGAGGAGAAGAGGCTGCCGGGACCCGATTCGCGGCACCCCCCCCCCCCCCGACTTGCGGCACCCGCCCGTGACTCGGGGGAGGGGCCGAATTTTTGTTTTTTTTTTCATTTTTTTAAAAATTACTCCTGTCCCCCCCAGCTGTGCCCCCCGAGAGCCGCTAGGCCCTAGGCAGGTGCCTAGGTTGCCTAGCGGTAAATCCGGCCCTGGGATCAACTGCGGGAGATGGACAGCACCATGAGGGAACATGAGAATACACAACTGCAGCGTTTCATGGACAATGAGCGGAAACTCCAGGACTCTTTCCTCATGCAAATCACGAACATGCAGGAACGCGTGTTACGCGAAAATCGTGAGTGTATTATGGGATTCATGGACAGACTCCTCTCACGGGTGCAGGCACCTCCTCCAAGTCCTTACTATTATGACGGACATTATCCTATGTACCAGCGGGGGCAACCCATGTTAGCCAACAATAACCCTCCAAACCCGGTACAGAATACACAACATGCTCAACCTATGGGTAACCCCAACATAGAATACCCACCGGGTAACCAAACCACTCCACAACCAGAAATGCCACAATATAGGCAATTGTAATAATCATGTTTTATGGTCAAATGTTTCACAGTTAATTGTTATCATGTATGTTACGTGTGATCTGGAATCACACCGTTAGCTTCACATATAACGTGAAAAGCAAATTTGCACTTACTGTTTGGGCACATTTGTGTCTTCTGTTTACTAGTGTATATATTTTATTTTTTTCTACATGCAAGTAAGCACTTTTATATTGTGTCATTTTATATTTTTTTGTGAAGAGATATATGAGGAAATATGTACAAAAGAAAATACAATATGTGAAATAAACATGTTTTTTTTAATTTTACATTTGTGTGGTACATTCAAACAAGTGAGGTCAAATTGGCAGTGAGGGTGGTCCTAATAAGTTCAGCAGAGGTATTGGTGCGTTCTCCTTCAAAAGTACTGGAGTCCACTGACAGCACTGGCATTTCAGATTCCTGCACATTCCACTCAGGTAGAAATTGCTCTTTTTGTATTTCGCAAATGTTATGTAAAATACAGCAAGCAGCAACCACGTGGGGCACAAGCTTGGTGTCAATGTCAATGCGCTTCAATAGACAGCGCCAACGTCCTTTCAAGCACCCAAAAGCATTTTCCACGACCATCCGAGCCGAGCTGAGGGTATGTGTAAACCGGATCTGTTCCTGAGACAAGTGATGTTGCTGAGTGAACCCCTTCATCAGCCAGCGCCTCAAAGGGTAAGCAGCATCCCCAATGATGTGTACCGGTATCTCCACACCATCAACAAACGTAGATTTCTATAAATAAAAACATGCAGTTTCACGTCACCATGTTAAAAATATTGGTCACATAACGCAGTACACTTGGTACTATATGGTGAAAATGCATTTTGCAAGTGTTACATCTATATTTAAAAAGGGGCAGTAAATACATACAATATTGATAACAAACAATAGTATATAAGCTTCAATTACAAAAACATCATACAACATTTCACCTATATTTACCTCTCTAGGGAACAGCCAGCCATCTTGTCTTTCCTCAGCAATTTGGTAAAGGTCTGAATTTGCTAGAACTCTGGCGTCATGTGAACGTCCAGGCCAGCCGATGAAAACATCTGTGAAACTGACATAAAAAAATACATATAGCAATGTTTTACAATACGCATTACACATGGCACAGTCACATAAAAAAACCCATAAAAAATGCTTACCAATAGTTGTGGTCAACCACAGCCTGCAGAATGATGGAATGCCAGCCTTTGCGGTTGTAGTAATCTGCATGGTTGTCTGTGGGGGCAATGATGGGGATGTGTGTCCCGTCTATGGCTTCAGCACATTGTGGAAACCCACGCTTCAGGAATCCTGCAATTGTATCATCCATGCGCTGACCTTGCGGTAAGGAGATGAAGCGATGATACAAGGCTTCCAGCAATGCCGTGGTGACTTCATGCACTAGAGTGCACACCGTGGATATCCCCACTCCAAACAAGGAGGAGATTGTCCGGTATTCTCCAGGGGTAGCATACCACCACAACACAATAGAAAGGCGCCTACATGGTGGAATAGGTTTCCCAAAGTTAGTGGCCTTCCTGGAAAGTGCTGGGGTAATAAGGTCCAGCACATAGTTAAATGTCCCACGTGACATTCTGAAGTGTTGCATCCACTGCTGTTCCTCAAACGCTTCCACAGTAGACCAGAAAGCTTCTCCGTGGCTACGCTCTCTGGCACGCATGGTTCGGTTACTGGCAGCACTGAATCTCAAAATTGAGGCAATGCTGGCCCTGAGAAAAGCTATCCTCCTGCGCATATACAGACACCGAGTTTTCTTCTGTTGTGCCATAAACTTCGCCTTCCTCCTCCTGAACTGGGACTGTGCAAGAGTGCACAGTGTCAGCAGCTGCAGCAAACTCTCATTTGCTGCATAAAACAGCAAAAACACACTAGTAAACATGAACTCTGGGCTACACAAAAGTGAGTCGTCGGCCATGATGAAAAGTAATGTGGTAAACAATCACCACCCACTTTTGCATCATCTTTATGCGTCAAAAAAACAGTCACCTTTCAATGACATCACCATTTTTCACCCAATGAAAACTGCTCTGGTGATGACTCCCACAAAATGCCAGGGCACAGACTTGTGCAGTATGAATGGGGTCAACCCGGGAAATTCCCGGGTCCGAGGTGCAGTATGAATGGTGTTTCTGAGCTGGGACGCTCCGAGACCCTGCAAAAACCCGGCTTGATAAACCCGGGATATTGCAGGGGCGGCAGTATGAAAGTGGTATTATTTCTATGATGTCATTGTCTGAGCAGGGGAATTAAATGTCTTGGTCTGTAGAATTGCAGAAAAATATTGCCGCTGTAATTGCTTGCATAATTTCTGAATTATTTTGCAAAACGTCCGCCCACCATTTACAACAATGCATTACCATTGTCCTCTGGAAAAGGTGGTGGTTGGCAATACACCTGTGCAGCTGCCGGTTCCTCTGGAAACTGTGACAGTTAGTGAACTCTCCCTGTGCACCTGCAGGGTGACCTGGAACATGTGACCTGCTGGGTGGTCTGGAATGCAGGTACATACTATATATCAGCGAATCTTGTTGGGACCTCAATCACAGATTGCTGTGTTATTTCATTATTCAGTTATCCTCACTTTTTCTACACCAAACATCCCAAGAGGCCGCTCTCGAGGACGTCGATATGGTGGAACCCTTACAGGTCGCCCAGAGCGTGCAGTTCAAAGATATTACAGTCAAGAACGTATGACTGATATAGGAGAGATATGGGGTATAACATTTTGATCTTGAATTGGGATATATGATTATTCCTACCATTCCGTTGAGAACATATCCTGTTTAATTAGATCAAAAGTGTAAAGGAAGATTACTAATGGAATAGGAATTATAATTACCCCCATTTCTTTCCAACATTCCGGCCCTTACTACGGGTTAATTCTTTTAGATTGACACTATGAATATTTTTCTGTGATTTCTCACTTTACATATCTTCCTATTTACTTTCTATAAAATGTTTTTTAATATTTCACCGTGAAGTACCCTGGTATAGTTCTTTTAAATGATGAATTAAAAGTGGCATTTCAATAATTTGTAATTATGAATTAGTGGACTGGAGTGCCCTTCTAATTTGTGTTTCCAACTCTGGGCTTTGTGAAATAAAAGTTTAGATTTGTTGGAAAAGCACCTCCTCAATGTGACTGATGGGATTATATCCTGATATGTAGCAAAGAGGTTATTTTTTTTCCTGGTGTGAAATTAAAACCTCTTCTCCCTTATCAGTCAAGAATATCATCGTCACAATCAACGTATAACAAAAACAACTGATTCGCCGCTTGCATTGGACATGACATATTCACCACAATACTACTCTTTGGGTCCTATGGATGTGCAATGTGTGAACTGTGGTGCCATACACTTTTTGATAGAGTAGATTAACGGCCATTTTTCAGACTACGGTCCCAAAGGAAAGGTTTTGTTGCCCAATGTGGTTGTTCCACCATATTTATCAGAACTGTTTATGACAAATACTCTCCAATTACGTACTCATTAATTTCCATAATGTCCTCAGTTACAACTCTGCATTTGCCTTCGCATCTTTTAAAGCTAATATTGCTGAGTTATCTGGTCACAGACCATACACCTTTAAAATACATGGTGCTGTACATCACTTAATAGGAAACTTGCAAACAGATACTGCAGTTACTCCACGTTATGCCCAACTTTATATCCTTGATATTCAACTCAAACAAAACTTCTATGCACACAATACATTGCCAGAGCATTCCCTGGTAGCCAGGAGCAGTGCATTCCTTAACTTGCCGCTATATAAATAAATGATGAGAGACGAAGATGGCCTGCATCCATAATAGAAAGTTTCAAATACTACGCACACAATACATTTTTTTATGGACAGAGCATTAATCGGTAGCTAAGAGCAGGGCTTTCCTAACCTTTTCTACTTATATGTTCTGTGCTGTAATGCTGCCCTTCTGAATCAAACCAGGGGAGTTGGTTATATTTATGGGGAGGGAGTGCTGAAAAGTCATTCCCCTGGGGGAAGCTTCGTCCAACCCCAGGGTAAAGGAGACAACTGGATAATTGCAGCAGAGGTGGTCCCATGTATATAAATGTAGAATATATATATATAAATAATATTTATATGTTCTATTAGTGATTCGTAAGAAATATGTAACATAGTAACATAGTTGATGAGGTTGAAAAAAGACAACAGTCCATCAAGTTCAACCTATTTTGGATCTCCTGCAATCCTGCACTTATATTTTAAATTAATCCAGAGTAAGCAACCGCCAATCTGTTTCAATTGTGAAAATCCCCCCAGACTTAATATTGCAGTCCTATTTTTACCCTATATCCACTACTATCCTTCATTTTAAATTAACGGTCGTATCCCTGGATACACCTTTCCGCTAAAAATTTGTCTAACCCTTTCTTAAACATATCTATTGAATCTGCCATCACAACCTTCCCTGGCAATGAATTCCATATCTTGACTGCCCTTACTGTAAAGAACCCCTTCCTTTGCTGGTTGTGAAATTTCCTCTCCTCTAACCTTAGTAGATGACCACGTGTCCTGTGTATGGTCCTTGGGGTAAAAAGTTCCCATGAAAGCTCTCTCTATTGACCCCTAATGTATTTGTACATAGTAATCATATCTCCCCTTAGACGCCTCTTTTCTAAAGTAAACATGCCTAAACTGGCTAACCTTTCCTCATAACTTAATGACTCCATACCCTTTATCAATTTTGTCGCCCTTCTCTGAACCCTTTCTAGTTCCAAATTATCTTTTTTATAGAGTGGTGCCCAGAACTGTACTGCATATTCAAGATGAGGTCTTACCAACGATTTATACAGTAGCAAAATTACACTGTCTTCCCTTGCATCTATGCCCCTTTTTATGCATGGCAATACTTTGTTTGCCCTTGCAGCTGCTGCTTGACATTGAGCACTATTGCTAAGTCTACTGTCTACGAGCACTCACAAATCCTTTTCCATTATAGATTCTCCTAAATTAATTCCATTTAATTTATAGATTGCGTTCTTGTTTTTGATCCCTGAATGCATAACCTTACATTTATCTGTGTTAAACCTCATATTCCATTTGGCCGACCAATCCTCCAGTTTATTTAAGTTCCTCTGTAGAGAAGCTACATCTTGCTGTGATTTTATTACCTTACAGAGTTTAGTGTCATCTGCAAAAATAGAAACTTTACTCTCTAAACCATCACCAAGGTCATTAATAAATATATTAAAAAGGAGTGGTCCCAGCACGGAACCTTGAATAGTAACATAACAGACAGTCCAGATAGGACAATAGTTGCCTTTCCCACACATGTAAGTATGTATAATACTCATACTGATGCAGATTTGGTTGCCCAAAACATGTCTTGACAATGCAATTGAAAGTCCACGTTCTGAGAAATTAAGAGGACAGTTTTTGGCACTGGCAAAGAATACATGTAGAAATGGAGATATGATGGCTGATGATTTACGCTATGTGATGGAGTTAGAGACCCATATAGAGAATCATTTCCCTGGGGGAAGCTTCGCCCAACCTCAGGATAAAGGGGACTGCCCATGTCTTGCAGCAGAGGGATTCCCCAAAAAGGGAATCCAGTGAAACTACTGTAACAGGCAAAGGTCATTGGATGGGCAGTGGTATGAATGAAGAGTTTGACATTTATTAAAGTAAATAGATGAAGCTGACCTGCACCCATACTAAACAACTTAAAAGACTACGCATAATGCACACAATACATTGCCAACGCATTCATCATTAGCCAAAAGCAGGGCTTTCCTAACCTTTTTTACTTATAAGCTCTATGCCGTAATGCTGCTCTTCTGAATCAAACAAGGCGACTCAAATATATTTATGGGGACGCAGGGCTGGAAAATCATTCCCCCGGGGGAGGCTTCGTCAAACACTGGGTTAAAGAGGACTGGCCGATACTTGCAGCAGAGGTGGTCCCCAAGAAGGTGTGTAGTCACTCTAACACCAGGGCAACCGGGACACCTCTCACACTTGTCCGGCTAGTAACAGTCAGCTGGGTCACGTGACTATAATTAAATTATTGCTGCCTCTGAGTGGATGTGGGGGGCGTGCTCTTGAACCCATTTCTCCTATCTACATGTGTTAAAGAAACAATTGAATTTCTTCAGCAAAAGAAAGTTTAAGAATAAAAAACTGATATCATTGTTAATTTACAAAATAAAAACTTGCGCTGTGATAATATTATCAGTCCAAATTTCAATCTCTGAAATTCTGCATGTCCATAGACCAGACAGTTATTTTATCAGTAACAAAAGTAGGTTGTATTACAATTCACAAATGTCATATTACAATTGGCTGAGATGACATATAGGTGTTTCATGGTCTTTTAGGCTCTCCGGCATACAATGGAGATTTTGGAGCAAAAGTCTTTGTTCACCAACTCTGATTAGAAACATCTGTTCTTCGAATTAACTCTTTCCAGTGCAACTACATCTGTCCTTAGCTCACACGAACAGATCAAAAAATAACACATTAAATAAAACAAGACAAAAGAAATCTATATATATTTCTTATTAATATATTGGCTTCATCCAAAATTAACTTTGACACATGCTACCAGTTCTTGCTTATAAGCATTTATTTATTTGAGTTAAGTCCTGGGGGCATCTGAGTACCTGTGAGTGCATCCAACTCTACAGGAAAGGTGGCTGATATAGCTGAAGACCTCTCTGCTAGTTCTAAAAGCTTATGACGGTTACTAGGAAGCCATCGTGAAGGATTGGGTGCAATGAAAGGGAGATATGCCTTATGCATTTGAAAATTTTCAGAAGTAATTTAGATCTGTTAGACTTTAATGTGTACTTAACTGTGAGGGGTTAAGGGTATTATCATAGGGTGTAATAATTAAGGATGAGCGGGCCCCGAACAGTGCAGATCCGAGCCCGATCCGAGCACTGTTTGGGTATTCCCGGCGATTAGCAAAACTCAAAACGAGGCTATGACTCATAATCCCGCCGTCGGATCTCTCGATACTCGGATTCTTTAAATTCCCCGCTTGCCACCGCCATCTTCACTCGGGCATTGATCAGGGAAGCGGGAGGTTGTGTTTTGTTAGTGGTGTCCTCTGTCCTGGTCATTCCTGTGCTCTGTCCTGGTTAGTGCAGTGGTGCTGTGTCCTGTGCTCTGTCCTGCTGAGTCCAGTGGTGCTTTGTCCTGCTGAGTCCAGTGGTGCTTTGTCCTGTGCTCTGTCCTGCTGAGTCCAGTGGTGCTGTGTCCTGTGCTCTGTCCTGCTGAGTCCAGTGGTGCTTTGTCCTGTGCTCTGTCCTGCTGAGTCCAGTGGTGCTGTGTCCTGTGCTCTGTCCTGCTGAGTCCAGTGGTGCTTTGTCCTGTGCTCTGTCCTGCTGAGTCCAGTGGTGCTGTGTCCTGTGCTCTGTCCTGCTGAGTCCAGTGGTGCTTTGTCCTGTGCTCTGTCCTGCTGAGTCCAGTGGTGCTGTGTCCTGTGCTCTGTCCTGCTGAGTCCAGTGGTGCTGTGTCCTGTGCTCTGTCCTGCTAAGTCCATTGGTACTGCTATATATCAACGTTCACTGTTCCTGCAGTCTAAAAAAATTGATACTGCAATCTAACTACGTTCACTGTTCCTGCAGTATAAAAAAATTAGTACTGCAATATATAACTACGTTCACTGTTCCTGCAGTATAAACGAATTTGTACTGCAATATATAACTACGTTCACTGTTCCTGCAGTATAAAAGAATTAGTACTGCAATATATAACTACGTTCACTGTTCCTGCAGTATAAAGGAATTAGTACTGCAATATATAACTACGTTCACTGTTCCTGCAGTATACTATAAAGGAATTTGTACTGCAATATATAACTAGGTTCACTGTCCCTGCAGTATAAAAGAATTAGTACTGCAATATATAACTACGTTCACTGTTCCTGCAGTATAAAGGAATTTGTACTGCAATATATAACTACGTTCACTGTTCCTGCAGTATAAAAGAATTAGTACTGCAATATAAAACTACGTTCACTGTTCCTGCAGTATAAAGGAATTTGTACTGCAATATATAACTAGGTTCACTGTTCCTGCAGTATAAAAGAATTAGTACTGCAATATATAACTACGTTCACTGTTCCTGCAGTATAAAGAAATTAGTACTGCAATATATAACTACGTTCACTGTTCCTGCAGTATACTATAAAGGATTTTGTACTGCAATATATATCTACGTTCACTGTTCCTGCAGTATAAAAGAATTAGTACTGCAATATATAACTACGTTCACTGTTCCTGCAGTATAAAGGAATTAGTACTGCAATATATAACTACGTTCACTGTTCCTGCAGTATAAAAGAATTAGCACTGCAATATATAACTACGTTCACTGTTCCGCATATAATTTTAAAAGCCTTTGCCGGGTGTGTGTGGTTTAGGGGTACGCTCTCTTGGGCTGCATATAATGGAGTACAAAAATTTGGAGGATAAAGTAGGGAAAGATCAAGAACCACTTCCTCCTAATGCTGAAGCTGCTGCCACTAGTCATGACATAGACAATGAAATGCCATCAACGTCGTCTGCCAAGGCCGATGCCCAATCTACTAGTAGAGGGCATGTAAAATCCAAAAAGCCAAAGTTCACTAAAATTAGCAAAAAAAGAAAATTAAAATCATCTGAGGAGAAACGTAAACTTGCCAATATGCCATTTACGACACGGAGTGGCAAGGAACGGCTTAGGCCCTGGCCTGTGTTCATGACTAGTGGTTCAGATTCACCCAAGGATCTAAGCCCTCCTCCTCCCCCCCTCTAAAAAAATTAAGAGAGTTAAGCTGTCATCAACAACACAGCAAACAACTCTGCCTTCTAAAGAGATGGCATCACAAATCCCCAAGGCGAGTCCAAGGGTGTTGGTGGTTGCGAAGCCTGACCTTCCCATCACTGTACGGGAAGAGGTGGCTCCTTCCACCATTTGCAGCGCGCCCTCTGCATATGCTGGAAGGATCACCCACAGTGCAGTTACAGATTTGGCTAATGAAGGTGTGAATGTTGTACACCGGGAGGAGGATATTGATGTAGCTGGTGCTGAGGAGGAACTTGACAAGGAGGATGCTGATGTGGTTATCTAAAATGAGGCACCAGGCGGGGAAACAGTTGTTGCCCATGGGATGAAAAAGCACATCGTCATGCCTGGCCAGAAGACCAAGAAATCCACCTCTTCGGTCTGGAATTATTTCTATCCCAATCCGGACAACAAATGTATTGCCATATGTACCTTATGTAAAGCTCAAATAAGCAGGGGTAAGGATCTTGGCCACCTAGGGACATCCTCCATTATACGTCACCTGAAGAACCTTCATAATTCAGTGTTTAGTTCAGGAACTGTGGCTAGGACCGTCAGCAGTCCAGGGACACCAAAATCCCTTGGTCCTGTTGTATCCACACCAGCAACACCCTCCTCATCAATTTCCTCCTCGATCTCAATTGGAGATAGTCCTGCAGGCCATGTCACCGGCATGACTGAGTCCTCTTCAATCCGGGATTCTTCCGGAGGATCCTGCAGCGCTACGCCTACTACTGCCGGTCATCTTCCCAGAGGGGAAGTCGTAAGACCGCTACGTCTTTCACTAAACAATTGACCGTACAACAGTCGTTTGCCATGAGCACGAAGTACGACAGTAGTCATCCTATGGCAAAGCGGATAACTGCGTCCTTAACAGCTATGTTGGTGTTAGATGTGCGTCCGGTGTCCGATATCAGTGGAATGGGATTTAGACGGTTGATGGAGGTATTGTGTCCCCGGTACCAAATCCTGTCGAGATTCCACTTCACTAGGCAGGCGATACCCGGGATGTACAGAGAAGTACGAAAAAGTGTCCTCAGTGCTCTGAAAAATGCGGTTGTACCCACTGTCCACTTAACCACTGACATGTGGACAAGTGGTTCAGGGCAAACTAAGGACTATATGACTGTGACAGCCCACTGGGTAGATGCATTGCCTTCTGCAGCAACAGCAGCAGCATCAGTAGCAGCATCTCCAAAACGCCTGCTCGTTCCAAGGCAGGCAACGTTGTGTATCACCGGTTTTAGTAAGAGGCACAACGCTGACAACCGCTTAGAGAAACTGAGGAAAATAATCTCGCAGTGGCTTACCCCACTTACACTCTCCTGGGGATTTGTGGTGTCGGACAACGCCAGTAACATTGTGCGGGCATTACATATGGGCAATTTCCAGCACGTGCCATGTTTTGCCCACACAATAAATTTGGTGGTGCAGCATTACCTGAAAGTGACAGGGGTGTGCAGGATATACTTGCGGTGGCCCGCAAAATTGCTGGACACTTTCAACATTCTGCCACTACCTACCGCAGACTTGAGCAACATCAGAAAAGCCTGAACCTGCCCTGCCATCACCTCAAACTATAGGTTGTGACGCGTTGGAACTCCACCCTCTATATGCTGCAGAGGATGGAGGAGCAGCAAAAGGCCATTCAAGCCTACACAGCCACCTACGACATAAGCAAAGGAGTGGGGATGCGCCTGAGTCAAGCACAGTACACACTGAAGGGGGCGAGGAATCAGAGGATAAGGATGAGGATGACATCTTGCATCAGTAGAGCCAGTTTACTACTTTGTACAGGGAGAGATGAATAGCTTTTTTTGTGTGGGGGCCCAAACAAACCAATCATTTCAGCCACAGTAGTTTGGTAGGCCCTGTCGCTGAAAAAATTGGTTTGTTAAAGTGTGCATGTCCTTTTCCCGCAACATAAGGGTGGGTGGGAGGGCCCAAGGACAATTCCATCTTGCACCTCTTTTTTTGGCATTATGTGCTCTTTGGGGCCTAGTTTTTTAAACTGCCATCCTGTCTGCCACTGCAGTGCCACTCTTAGATGGGCCACGTGTTTGTGCCGCCCACTTGTGTCGCTTAGCTTAGTAATCCAGCTACCTCGGTGCAACCTTTTGGCCTAAAAACAATATTGTGAGGTGGTCAGAATAGACTGGAAATTAGTGGAAATGAATGTTATTGAGGTTAATAATAGCGTAGGAGTGAAAAAAATTCAAAAATCTGGATTTTTGCACTTTTTATGCTTTTTTAAAAAAAAATCAGAACCCAATACCCAAAATCAGAACCAAAACCTTGAGTGGGGTGTTTTGGCAAAACCCATTCGCACCCAAAACCTCAAGGTAATCAGAACCCAAAACCCAAAACACGAAAAGTGGCCGGTGCACACCCCTAGTAATAATCCCTAAAACACCAGCTTTTTGTCAGTGATTAAAAGATGCTTTGATTGCAGGTAATGCTTTAATGTAAATTAATCATATTCTCACAATGCCTACACTTTGAGGAGAGAGTACTGCAGCCATATTAGCTGTATGTGTGCAAAGCACATGAGGTTATTCTGAGTGAACACTCTAAGCCCCACTCACCCAACCAGCTCTGACATTAAATAGATAAATTTTAAGTTTAGTAAATAAGCTTATTTCTCCTTAACCAGGTCTGACATTAAATTAATATCATTCACATTCAATAAATAGACCTATTCCCCTCCAACTATTCACACATTAAATAGTATTCACATTAAATAAACAGCCCTCCTCCCCTCAGTCAATTAATAGCTTCCAAACAACAACAGCATTAAAGCCCACTTTAAATTAATAGACAATACAAAGGTGCCGCTTATTGTAATGTAGCTTATCCTGGGGGAGAGGCCATCCACCAGGAAGCAACCCCTTGCCCAGCCCAGGAATGCGGTGGTCGAGGAGGTTTCAAGGCAAATTGTATTATACCCTTCTGTTAGTAAGCCTGGCTATAACTGCTACTTTCCACAATAAACATACCACCACATCATATTATTTAATTAAACTTCCATCCATGACAGCATAACAAAATTAAGTACACAGTATGCCATAGTCTTTGCCAGCATGCTCAAATTTATGCCAGTATGCAAAAAAACAGAAAACCCTAAATGGCTTTAAAAACATAATTAAAAAAGCAGTTTCAGTGTCATTTATGTCACTCCTCTGCACAAAGCAAAAATACACAATGCTAAAATAAGATTAAAAAAAACAACTGTTTAAATAAATATGCAGTATGCTGCATATAAAATCAATAATTTAATAAATCAATACATTCAATTAATATATAATAAATCAAAGAAGCCTGACTTCACGTTTCACATAACCAATGTTACTATAATCAAAATCAAAATATCAACCTCTGCTAGCTCACCTTCAAAAGTCAATTACAGAAATCTCGGGAACATGTATTGCTAATGCTTGCCACATATTTCCCAACATGTCAGTTCCCGGTAGAGAAACAGGGTGCATGGTCACACTGTAATAGGGCGTGGCCATGCCACCAGAGGACTGCCTAGCTCTGTAAAGCACTAGGTTGCTCTTTAGATATCCCTCACCCCCCCCTACATTCCCATTCTTGGTACAAATATGTTCCCAGAGGGTACAGCAGGACAAAGCCCTAAGTTCAAGACTGTCCCGCTGACATTGGGACACTT
Source organism: Mixophyes fleayi (assembly GCF_038048845.1). NCBI lineage: Eukaryota > Metazoa > Chordata > Amphibia > Anura > Limnodynastidae > Mixophyes > Mixophyes fleayi. The sequence goes on along the minus strand of NC_134406.1, from coordinate 141,050,496 downwards.
AGGAGGTATGTTACCAAAGCTTAAAGTAGGCGCTCACACATATGACAAAAGTATTTGGCCACACCTGTTAATTATTGCATTGAGGTGTTTCAATCAGAACCTTTGACAGAGGTGTATAAAATCAAGCACCTAGCCATGCAGTCTCCATTTGCAAACATTTGTGATACAATATGTGAAGAGCTCAGTGACTTCAAGCTTGATAAGATGCCACCTTTGGCTTATGACGGGTCATGAAATTTCATCCCTGCTGAATATTCCACGGTCAACTGTATGTGATATTATTAGAAAATGAAAGCGTTTAGGAAAAACAGCAACTCGGCCACGAAGCGGAAGACCATTTAAAATGACAGAGCAGGGTCAACGACTGCTAATCTCTAAGTCGCTAACGCTCTGCTGATTCCTTAGCTGAAAAGTTCCCAACTTCCACTGGCATTAATGTAAGCACAAAAACTGTGCGGCAGGAGCTTAATGGAATGGTTTTCCATGGCCGAGCAGCTGCAGGTAACCCTCACATCACTAGACCAATGCCAAGTGTTGGATCGAGTGGTGTAAAGCAGACTAGCACTGGACTGTGGAGCAGTGGAAATGTGTTCTGTGTAGTGACAAATCACGCTTCTCTATTTGGCAGTCAGATGGGCAAGTCTGGGTTTGGTGGATGCCGGCAGAACGTTACCTGCCTGACTGCATTATGCCAACTTTGGTGTAGGAGGGATAATGGTATGGGGCTGTTTTTCAAGGTTTGGGCTAAGCCCCTTATCTCCAGTGAAGGGCATTCTTAATGCTTCAGCATATCAAGTCATTTTGTGGCAACGGTTTGGGGAAGGCCCTTTTCTATTCCAACATGACTGTGCCCCAGTGCACAAATCAAGGACTACAAAGACATGGTTTGATAAGTTTGGTGTGGAAGAACTTGACTGGCCCGCACAGAGCCCTGCCCTCAACCCCATCGAACACCTTTGGGATGAACTGAAACGGAAATTGCGAGCCAGACCTGCTCGTCCAACATCAGTGCCTGACCTCATAAACGCTTTACAGAATGAATAAGCACAAATTCCAACAGAACCACTCAACATCTTGTGGGAAAACCTTCCAAGAAGAGTGGAAGCTGATTTTGCTGCAAAAGGGGGACCAACTCCATATTAAAGTATATGTATTTGAATATAATGTCATTACAGTCCCTGTAGGTGTGATGGTCAAGTGTTCAAATACTTTTGTCAATATAGTGTATGTACCTGCCACTGGTTAGGGTCCAGATAACGTCCAGCGAGGTACCGTGTACTTTACTGCTCCACTCTATGTGACAGGGATCTCAGCCATCAGTGAGCTGTGGACAGTCTGTGCAAACTCAATGAGTTAGTCAGCAAGCTGGGAAAGGGTCTGTGTAAAAGCTGGGAGCCAGTCAGGGAGTTAGGGATTATTCGTGCATAGTTAGGGAACCAATCAGAGAGCTGGGAGTCGGTTATGTAATGTAGACTATGGTGGCTGATCCAGACTCCAGACTAGCCACTAAGTAGTCTCCATAATCCAGTAGTGGCCCCATAAACTATGTCAAGCACTTTTTAATAATAAAAAAATCCTGATTCCCACGTTTAAGCCTTCTACCTAGCCCTAGTTATGGCTCTGACTTTCCGTCACCACCTCCCAATATAATGTACTCAAACAAAATAAAACAAGACCTATCCCTGACTAAGAGTCATGAAAGGAACTTATCTTAGCTAGCACTCCTCCTTGCGTGAGGCTAGATAACATGAGTAGAGTCAAAAGTATTTAGAACACGTTTTGAATTCGCACTTTTTGCTGTAAAATATTTGTTGGTATTAAGTGGCCAATAGGGCACTTGTCCATGTATTTCAGCTGAAATGCACAATTCCACCCTTGTGGGGGATCATGTTCAAAATCAGGAATGGGGGTAGTGGGATATTTAATAGAGGGTGGAAGGGGGCTACCAAAATGTGTATGAATATTGTCACAAGTTCAGAGTTAGGTGGTACCTTGAGGTCTGCTTGTCTAGGCACTACCCACAAAGAGGCGCGGAGTCTAACGGAGAGAAAGGTTTTTGCCAGGGAATCCCACAAGGGAATATGGACTTCACAACTCCCTGACCACAGGTCGCGGCCTACTAGTGGGTGACAAGGTAGACCAGGTGGAGAACTCTGGAGCCAAGGCCAGAGAAAGGTAGAGTCGGTAGCCATGATATGGAGCAGGATAGAGGAGCAATGACGACCAGGTAAGTAGTATATAACATCTGGGATGCAAGGAGATGTGGTGGTCCGCAGAGTAGCATTGCACTGTGGTCCTGAAGAGCTGAGAAGCCTGGGAGCAGGATCGAAGAGTGGTGCCACAGTCTGCAGGCATATACTGGCATCCAGGTAAGTCGTAGTGGTGTACACAGGAGTGCTGGGTTCTGCAAAGCGATGTAGCGCTGAGGTTGTAATGAGTTGAGAAGCTCTGAGCGGGATCTAGTAGTAGATACAACAGTCTGCAAGACAATACAGGAGTCCAGGTAACAAGGGAGAGGATTCTGGGATACACAGGTGTAGCAAGATCTGCAGAGCGGAGTAGCGCTGAAGTTCTGAAGAGCTGAAAGCCCTGGATCAGGATCTTGAAGTAGGCGCAACAGTCTGCAGGGCGATACTGGAATCCGGGTAACAGGTGCGAGGAGTACACGGGAGTGTTATGGTCTGCAGAGATTTGTAGTGCTGAGGTCCTGAAGAGACATTAGACATATGTCTATATTAAACATACATATGGGACAGGAGTCAGCTGTTTATTATTACAGCACATAGCATTTATTTAATAAGGCGGAAGAAATTATTACAAGTGTGGATAGGTTTCTGAAATATTTATCTAGTAACAATTATTGGCAACAATTATTGGTTACTTTAATAAGCATTAAGCTGATATATAATGTCTGTTATTAAACAAAGGTAACTGAAGGGAGCCAAATATTTGTTATTGCAGCTTACAGCAAGTATGTGATAATGCTGAATGAAATCTCTTCTCTTTTTATCTTAAACAAACCCTATGATGGTGTTACAAGCCGTGGCGGTGCCCAGCCGCCGCGACTCCCCTACCTCCGTCCTGGCCGTCGCTATGGCGACCGGGACGTCACTTCCGGGTGCTCGGCCCGGCCGTTGCCTAGGTCGGGAAGCTGTGTGTGAGAGCGCTGCGTCCCAGCAAGGGGAACTGCTGGGCCCGTGCGCACATAGATAGCCTGTGGGCTAATTAAATATGGGCAGTATTCTGGCAGAGCTAGGCTCTGATTGGTTGGAGTTAGTATTTAAGGCAATGAGGTCTGCTACCTCATTGCCGGTTATAGCTTCTGTGCTCCAGTCTGCTGACCTGCTTGTTCCTGTTCCTGTATTCTGATACCGCTACTGATTTCCCGTGTATGACCCTTGGCTTTGAATTGCACTTCGCTTGTGTATCCTGTGACCCTGACCTCTGGCCTGTTTACCGTTTCTGCTATCTGCCTGTGACCCCTGACCTTAGCTTGTTTACCGATACTGTTGTCTGCTGCCGGCCCTTGACCTCTGCGTGGACCTCACTCCGCTTGCCTGGGTTCTCCCCAGCCGGTACACACTTCACGACCCTCTGTCAGTCTGCGGCCCAGTCTGTCCCCACCATCAGGGGCTCCAGTGAACACCTGATTGGCAGAGTAGATTCCGGGTTGTGTTGTGCCGGCTGGAGGGGTTCCTAATATTATAACCAGCCCACACACTGAGACGAGGTTGCGATGGATGAAAGCGGATCCACACCGTCTCCGGCACAAGCCTTAGCAGCCCATGTTGAGTCCTTGTATCAGATGATCCAGGGATTGGCTGAGCGTCTGTCTGTTCAAGAAGAAGCCGCAAAAACTTCTCAACCCACTCCAAGTTCCACCTGTGAACCTAAGATGAATTTGCCGGATCGCTTCTCTGGAAATAGATCTCTGTTCCGAAATTTCAGGGAGAGCTGCAAGCTCTATTTCCGGTTGAGACCCTGCTCCTCCGGGTCAGAGCATCAAAGAGATAGAATTATCATTTCCCTCCTACAAGGTGACCCCCAGTCCTGGGCCTTTTCTTTGCCACAGACCAGTCCTGCCATGCTGTCCGTAGACGCTTTCTTTGAGGCATTGGGTCTACTATATAATGACCCGGATCGAGTGGCCTCCGCGGAAGCTCGTCTACGGGCCTAGAAACAAGGCAGGCAGTCGGCAGAAGAATACTGCGCTGAATTCCGTAGATGGTCACCTGATAGTGGATGGAACGACCCCGCCTTACGTAGTCAGTTCCGTCTCGGCCTATCGGAACAGATCAAAGATTCTTTGGTGCAATACCCATCTCCTACCTCTCTGGAGGATCTGATGCACCTCTCCATTAAAATTGACAGGAGGTTTAAAGAGCGGAAAACCGAAAAGGAGACATCATCACCTCCATCCGCCTTCGTTCCTGTTTCCACAGATGGTGAGGAACCGATGCAATTAGGAGCATATCGTCTTTCCCCTGAGGAAAGAGACAGGAGACGATCACAAGGCCTATGTCTTTATTGTGGCACAAGAGGCCATTTCTCCCGTTCCTGCCCAAATAAACCGGGAAAAGAGCAGGCCTAGGGAATGAGGGGAAAGTTCACCTAGGTCTGCAGATTGTCTCCCCGAAAAATGCCGTATTGATCCCTGCGCAGCTCACGTTCAATACCCGTTCCATGGACCTGACAGCCTTCATTGACAGTGGAGCTGCGGGCAACTTCCTTGACATCGGGTTCGCCTGCGCTGCTGAAATTCCAATGGTAAGACTCAAGTCTGCTGTTACTGTCTGTGGCTTAGATGGAGGTCCGTTACCTGGTGGCAAGATTTCCTGGGAGACCCCGCCACTACAGTTGAATATCGGAGCCCTCCATTCAGAATCAATAACCTTCCTCCTTAATCATTGCTCATCGGTGCCCTTGATCCTGGGCCACCCATGGCTTTCCCGGCATAACCCTGTAGTGGACTGGGTAAAAGGAGAAATTGTCCACTGGAGTTCTTATTGTGAACAGTCCTGCTTGTCACTACCGCTGCGGGTGATCCAGTCTATTCCGGAGCAACTTCCCTCACAATACCACGACTTCTGGGACGTGTTTTCCAAGAGAGCGGCGGATACCCTACCACCTCACCGTGACTTTGACTGCACTATCGAGCTCATACCTGGTTCCAAGTTGCCTAAGGGACGCCTGTATTCCCTCTCAGCTCCCGAGACCAAGTCCATGCAGGAGTATATTGAGGAGAATTTGGAAAAGGGCTTCATCAGGCAATCCAAATCTCCAGTAGGTGCTGGTTGTTTTTTTGTGTCTAAAAAAGACGGAGGGCTAAGACCCTGTATTGACTACAGAGGATTGAACCTCATCACAGTCAAAAACACCTATCCACTTCCTCTCATCTCTGTATTGTTCGATCAACTAAGAGGTGCAACAGTCTTCACCAAAATTGATCTCCGGGGTGCATATAACCTCATACGTATTAGAGCAGGTGATGAGTGGAAGACGGCATTCAATACGCTCTCTGGCCACTATGAATATTTGGTCATGCCGTTTGGTCTTAGTAACGCCCCTGCAGTATTTCAGGATCTAATTAATGAAGTGCTATGTGAGTTTCTGGGACATTTCGTTGTGGTTTACTTGGACGACATCCTCATATATTCGGACTCGTTGTCAGTACACCAGGGTCATGTCAGACAAGTTTTACAAAAATTGAGAAAACATCATCTCTATGCTAAACTCGAAAAATGTGAGTTTGAGGTTCAGAAGGTATCCTTTCTTGGTTATATAATCTCCTCGGAAGGATTCTCTATGGACCCAACCAAGATCCAAGCAATTCTAGACTGGGTACAACCGAATAACCTCAAGGCGGTCCAGAGATTCCTGGGATTCGCCAATTATTACAGGAGGTTTATTGGCGGCTTTGCGGATATTGTGGCTCTTATTGCCACCTTGACTCGCAAGGGAAGCGACCCAGCTAACTGGACATCTCAGGCAATAACTGCGTTTGAAACCCTGAAGAACACCTTTGTGCCTGCTCAGGTCCTCAGACACCCGGATCCTAAGTTACCGTTTGTCCTTGAGGTTGATGCCTCTGACGTCGGTGCGGGTGCCATCTTGTCTCAAAAAGATTCCCAGACTCACCGCTTACATCCATGTGCCTATTTCTCTCGCCAGTTCTCTTCAGCGGAGGCCAACTATGATGTGGGAAACCGAGAGCTGTTGGCAATCAAATGGGCCTTTGAGGAATGGCGACATTGGTTGGAAGGCGCTACACACCAGATCTCCGTTATAACGGATCATAAAAATCTGCAGTATATACAGCCGGCCAAACGACTGAACCCTCGGCAGGCTCATTGGTCGCTGTTCTTCACTCGTTTTAACTTTGTAATTACATATCGTCCAGGATCTAAGAATGTCCGGGCAGACGCCCTGTCCAGAAGCTTTCTGGCACACCATGCTCCGGTTACTAATCCAGAACCTATTATTCCCTTGTCTATGATTCATGCTGGGTTAACCCAAGACCTGAGCTGTACTTTACAAAGGTTTCAGAGATTAGCTCCTGATAATACTCCAGCAGGATGTTTGTTTGTCCCAGTTCATCTGAGGAGGGCAGTTCTTGTTGAAGCACACGATAGTCAAACTGCTGGACATCCGGGAGTCTTTAAGACGTTAGAAATCCTTTCCCGTACTGTATGGTGGCCATCTTTGTCTGCTGACGTCAAGAGTCACGTCCTGTCATGTGAGGTTTGTGCCAGAAACAAAGTCCCCATGACCCGTCCAGTAGGTCAGTTAGTTCCTTTGGCCATTCCTGCAAAACCATGGACGCACTTGTCCATGGACTTTATAGTTGATCTACCACCTTCTGCAGGACACACTACCATTTGGGTCGTGGTAGACCGGTTCAGCAAAATGTCACATTTCATTCCACTAACCAAACTGCCTACTGCTTGGGATTTGGCCGTCTTATTCATTCAACATATTTTCCGGCTCCATGGACTTCCTACTGACATCGTCTCCGATCGGGGTTCTCAGTTCATAGCCCAATTCTGGAAATCCTTCTGTACTCTCCTTGGAATCAAGATCAGTTTATCATCCGCATATCACCCTCAGTCAAATGGGCAAACTGAAAGGGTTAACCAGTCACTGGAACAGTTCCTCCGATGTTATACTTCAGAATTCCATGACAACTGGTCCTCTTTGCTGCCCTGGGCAGAGTTTGCCTACAATAACTCATCTCACTCATCTACTCAAACTTCCCCGTTCTACTGTAACTTCGGTTTCCATCCCAGGTCTAATTCGCTATATTCTCTCAAATCTGCTGGTATCCCGGAGATTCGTTCCACAGCTGCTGATCTGAAAGTAATTTGGAGGAAAGTTCAGTCCTCCTTGAGAAAATCTTCATTGTCTGCTAAAAAAAAATCGGACCGCCATCGTACCACTTGCTCATTCAAAGTGGGCCAGAAAGTGAGGATTTCAACTCGGAATGTTAGGCTCAGACAGCCTTGTAAAAAACTGGGGCCTAAATTTATTGGTCTGTTCATGATCACCAAGCAGATTAATCCGGTAGCTTTTAGATTGAAGATCCCTGGCTCTCTGAAAATCCCCAACACGTTTCATTGTTCGTTACTTAAGCCAGTATTATACTCGAATCAATCCCAGCCTACAGGGCCTTCTGTGGGAATTAGAAACTTACCACAAAAATTTGTGGTCCAGAAAATCCTCGACTCTAAAAGAGTGCAGGGGCAGGTGCACTTCCTAGTACAGTGGAAGAATCGTGGATTAGAAGAATGGTCTTGGGTTCCGCGGAGACAACTTCATGCCCCTAAACAGTTGAAGGAGTTCTTCAGGAAGTATCCAAGAAAACCTGGATGTCGGGGTCCCTCGACCCCTCCTCAAGGGGGGGTACTGTTACAAGCCGCGGCGGTGCCCAGCCGCCGCGACTCCCCTACCTCCGTACTGGCCGTCGCTATGGCGACCGGGACGTCACCTCCGGGGGCTCGGCCCGGCCGTTGCCTAGGCAACGGTCGGGAAGCTGTGTGTGAGAGCGCCGCGTCCCAGCAAGGGGAACTGCTGGGCACATGCGCACATAGATAGCCTGTGGGCTAATTAAATATGGGCAGTATTCTGGCAGAGCTAGGCTCTGATTGGTTGGGGTTAGTATTTAAGGCAATGAGGTCTGCTACCTCATTGCCGGTTATAGCTTCTGTGCTCCAGTCTGCTGACCTGCTTGTTCCTGTTCCTGTATTCTGATACCGCTACTGATTTCCTGTGTATGACCCTTGGCTTTGAATTGGACTTCGCTTGTGTAACCTGTGACCCTGACCTCTGGCCTGTTTATCGTTTCTGCTATCTGCCTGTGACCCCTGACCTCAGCTTGTTTACCGATACTGTTGTCTGCTGCCGGCCCTTGACCTCTGTGTGGACCTCACTCCGCTTCCCTGGGTTCTCCCCAGCCGGTACACACTTCACGACCCTCTGTCAGTCTGCGGCCCAGTCTGTCCCCACCATCAGGGGCTCCAGTGAACACCTGATTGGCAGAGTAGATTCCGGGTTGTGTTGTGCCGGCTGGAGGGGTTCCTAACAGATGGGCTGATATTTGGAGCGAATTTTTGATGAGAACAATAAATGAGACTAAAAACATTTTAGATAACGACCATATCACATACTTAGACGAATCATAGTGCTAAATAGCAACTACATCAGAGCAGTTAACATTAGTGTCATGAACATAGAGAACTTACAGTTATTTATAAGGGTTAACCATCACATAACTGTGGGGAATAAGTGCAATGTAAATATGGTATATCTGTTAGGAACAGCTTTTTGGCTGCTGTTTTCAGCCTGAGTGTGATCACCTGAACTCCTCTCACCTGCAGCTCTATCTAACACCTGCCCCGATTGGCTACTACTAGTTTAAATACCTGTCAGCTTCACTCTGCCTTTGCCGGTTATAGCGTTCACACGCTTGCTTCTCCGTGCTCCTGGTTCTGTGATTTGTTTGCCAGTTTCCTGATTGATACCCGTTGTGTCCTCTGCCTGGATACCGACCTTGCTTGTTTGCTCGTGACCTTGACCTCTGCCTGAATACTGACCTTGCTTGTTTGCTCGTGGCCCTGACTTCTACTTGGATTTGGACTCTGCCTTTTCATCTGAAAAATCTCCTCCCATCAGCAGGATTGTGGTGCCAGCTATCCGCTCCATCTGACTTACCTGTGTCTGCAGTGTTTCACAGTACAGATTTACTGCTCCATCTTGCTCTGGCATTTTCCCTGACACTGTGCTGCTCTCTAGCTCCATCTCACTCAGGCCACAGCTGGTACTACACCATTCTCTACTCCACACTGCCAATCTGTAATGCTGGTGGAGGTTGGTACTGCATCCTGTTACTACTCAGTGTTCCTGCTTAATCTGGTCCAGGAGTATCTCTGCTCAGCAACCCACTGTCAAGTCTTCTGTGGTGCCTACCTACCGGAGTTGAGTTATCACTACTCGAGAATAAGTCCTGGGGACAACCGTGTACCGGCGAACATATCTGGTTCTATGGGAAAAGGGGTTGCTATAGGTGAAGCTCTCAGCAACAACAGGTTCTGATAACTCAACTCATAGGGTGATTTGTGACATTATAACCGGCCCTACTTCCTTTGAACAAGTGCTGGCTAATCAACTGCAGACTCAATATCAGATTGTTCAAGACATTTCTACCAGGTTGTCTGTTCATGAACAAGCCTCCAGGATTACCTTTTCTCAGGAAGTTGAAGTTCAAGAACCCAAGCTTAATCTTCTAGACAGATTTTCTGGCAACCAAAGGGATTTCCACAACTTTAGGGAAAGTTGCAAATTATATTTCAAGCTATGTCCTCGGTCTTCTGTTGTGGAACAGCAGCGAGTGTGTATTGTATTATCACTGTTGGAAGGAGAGTCACAAAGCTGGGCATTTGGATTGTGCCCTGACTGTCCGGAACTGTTATCTGTAGATTCCTTTTTTCAAGCCTTGGGTCTCCTGTATGACGATCCTGACAAAGTCGCTACTGCGGAATCTAAACTTAGATCTTTAAAACAGGGACGTCGTTCTGCTGAAGAATATTGCACTGAGTTTCGCAGGTGGGCCTCAAATTGTGAATGGAATAATCCAGCCCTCTGCACTCAGTTTCATTTGGGCCTTTCAGAACTAATAAAGGACATATGGACAGCGGAGCAGCTGGAAATTGTCTAGATATATCTCTGGCACAACGGTTTGCTGTTCCTACCCAACCATTAAAAGTTCCAGTATGTGATTGTTGTTTGGATGGGCACCTAATTAAGGGTGGAGGTTTGCTAGAAAGTACCAGTTCTCTTACCCTGACAGTGGGAGCACTCCATAAGGAAATTATGTCGTCCTATCTCATCCATTCGCCCACATACTCTATGGTTTTGGGGTACCCATGGCTTATCAAGCACAATCCAGTCCTTGATTGGTCCACAGGACAACTGGTGGCATGGGGGAAAGACTGCCAGGGGACATGCCTAACAAAACCTGTTAAGGTTGCTACTGCTTCGGTCAAACCAGATCTCACACTCGAGCTGCAATATCAAGATTTTGCTGATGTTTTCTCCAAGCAAGCTGCAGATATGTTACCACCACATCGCCCGTATGGCTGCACTATTGATATTCAGCCAGGGAGTAAATTTCCTAAGACTCGTTTATATTCTCTTTCCATGGAAGAGACCAAAGCCATGGAGAACTATATTTCCGAGGACCTGAAAAAGGGATTCATTAGACCTTCTCGTTCACCCCTTGGTGTCGGATTTTTCTTTGTCAAAAAGATGGAGATTTACGACCTTGCATTGATTACAGATCGCCATTAAAAACAAATATCCTCTACCACTGATTTCTCAGTTGTTCAACCAGTTAAGAGGTGCTTCTGTATTTTCTAAGATTGATTTACGTGGAGCATATAATTTGATATGCATGCGGAAGGGCGATGAATGGAAGACTGCTTTCAACACTCATTCTGGACATTCTGGAGTATTGTTTTATGCCCTTTGGTCTTTCTAATGCACCAGCCATGTTCCAGGATTTGATAAATAATGTACTACATGATTATCTGAGTAAATTTGTCATTGTGTATCTGAATGACATCTTGATCTATTCCACATCTTTGCCCCAACACCGTGAATAAGTTTGTTTGGTACTACAGAAACCTAGAGAGAACCATCTATTTTCCAAATTGGAGAAATGTGCGTTTGAAGTCCCCACTGTGGCATTCTTGGGGTATTTCATTTCTGCCAACAGATTTACGATAGATCCAGCCAAAGGCCGAGCCGTCACTGATTGGAGCCTTCCCAGTAACCTAAAAGCCATCCAAAGGTTCCTCAGGTTTGCCAATTACTACAGGAGATTCATTCACAATTTTTCAGTAATTGTGACACCTATCACCCAATTAACTAAGAAAGGAGCTGATCCAGTGGTATGGTCGCCAGAAGCTGTTAAAGCATTTGAGACTCTTTAAAATGCCTTTGTTTCTGCTCCTTTCCTTAAACATCCTGATACAGAACTGCCTTTCATTGTTGAGGTGGATGCTTCTGAGTTTGGGGTGGGGGCAGTTCTGTCACAAGTGTCCAGTTTTGATGGGAGGTTACACCCATGTGCATTCTTCTCTAAGAAATTCTCAGCAGCAGAGATAAATTATGATGTGGGAATCGTGATTTGCTGGCCATTAAATAGGCATTCGAAGAATGGAGACATTGGTTGGAGGGCACTAAGCATACCATCACGGTGTACACGGATCACAAAAATCTCCAATACATCGAGACTGCCAAGAGGTTGAATCCCAGACAGGCGCGCTGGGCTCTTTTCTTCTCTTGCTTTTGGTTTGTGTTTACATATCGCCCTGGTTCTAAGAATTTGAAGGCGGATGCCTTATCCAGAAGTTTTCTACAGAAACAGGAGGATCCCCTTTATAACACTTCTATCACACCTTCTCAAACCATTGTTTTAGGGCTAACTCAGGATTTGGCAACCCAGTTACAGACAGGTCGGGATCAGGCACCAGCCTCCATGCCTCCCAATTTGTTGTTTGTGCCAGCTGGTCTGATACAGTCTGTCTTGTCTAAGGTCCATGACAGCAAAATATCTGGACATCCAGGTATCACCAAGACTATTAAATTACTCTCTCGTCTGGTGGCATTCTATGAATAAAGATGTTAGAGACTTTGTACAGTCCTGCGAAATTTGTTCCAGGGTGAAAACACCTAGAGATTTACCCATGGGACAGATGATGCCTCTACCCGTGTTCTATGGATCCACATTTCCATGGATTTTATCACAGATTTGCCTTTGTCTAAAGGGTGTAATTGCATTTGGGTGATAGTCGATCGGTTTAGTAAGATGGCTCATTTTGTTCCTTTAACAAAGCTACCATCTGTTAAGTCTTTGGCTCCTCTGTTTTTTCAAAATGTTTTCAGATTACATGGAATACCCAGTAATATTGTATCAGATAGAGGAACTCAATTTGTGGCCCAGTTCTGGAATTCATTTTGTGCCTTGCTTGACATTCAACTAAGTTTCACATCAGCCTATCACCCACAAACTAATGGACAGACAGAAAGGGTAAACCAGTCTTGGGAATAATATTTAAGATGCTACATCTCTGAATTACATGACACCTGGGTAGAATACCTGCCATGGGCGGAATTTGCCTGCAATAATTCACCACACTCTTCCTCTGGTTATGCCCAATTTTTCTGCATTAATGGGAGACACCCCAAGTCTGTTTCATTTTCTGACATTATACCATCCACCCACCATGATATCGGACGCATTGCTCGTTCTCTGAAGAGAATATGGAAAAAGATAAACTTCTCATGGAAGCAAGTTGCTTCTCGAGCCAAGTTATTTAAGGATCGCTTCAGATGTCCTTGTAAGTTCAAGGAAGGGGACAGAGTATGGCTCTCCACTAAGTGCATCAAGCTCCGCCAGCCTTCCTTTAAGTTTGGACCAAGATACATTGGTCCATTTAAGATCATCAGGAAGATTAATCCTGTTGCTTTTCAGTTGAAATTGCCAAACTCTTTGAGGATACCCCATACATTCCATGCATCCTTATTGAAGCCAGCTCTTACATCCCAGAGGTTTCCCAGGAAACAACCAAGCAAACCTGCCCCAGTGATAGTGGATGGTCACACGGAATATGTGATCGAAAAGATTCTTGATTCCAAATGGGTACAACGCCAACTCCACTATTTGGTTCACTGGAAGGAGTTTGGCCCTGAAAAAAGATCCTGGATACCTGCCAGGGTCTTGCATGCCAATGATTCAAAAAGAGCTTTTCATCAGAAGTTTTCAGATAAGCCTCTATCTGACACCAGCCCTGATTGGCTACTACTGGTTTAAATACCTGTCTGCTTCACACTGCCTTTGCCGGTTATAGCGTTCACATGCTTGCTTCTCCATGCTCCTGGTTCTGTGATTTGTCTATATACAGAACAAAAAGCAGAGAAAGTGTAGTAAGGCGCACTGAAGCTCTCATGGGAAACTTATATAGAATAGTGTGGAGCCAAATTAAAATATAACTTTTTTTTTTTTTGCACCAAAATTTTTTATTCAACTTCTTCAAAGATATATGGGGTACAGAAAAAAAAGAAAGGGGGAAAGAAATTACAAACAAAGGGAGACACATAGGGAATCCCCTCGCAGGGGGAAAGGAATCACTCAATTAAAATTTGAAATTAAAATAAGGCACACAATAACAACAATGCGCATTTATAAATAAGAGGAGAGAACAAAACAATCCAATCAAAAAAATCAAAACAAAACAAGCAGACAATCCCAAAGAAATACAGCAAGGCATATCAGCCTTCATTTTAATCATATACCAAACAAGGAAGAACGCAAAGCATAAAGCATAGTAAAATTACAATTTAATCTCAAGTAAAATACGGATAAGACATATAAACATATTAGAATCAGTATTGAAATAGACGCTGACCGCTAATATAGTAAGCAAGTCAACCATCAATCAAATGAAATGGCCAGAAAAATGATTAATATGGTACCATATATAGAAAATTGCCGTTAACAATGTCCATTCACAGCAGGAGAATTAAATATTGATGGAAGTATTGTGATCCTCTTAGGCCAATGTAATAATGGATAATTAAAGAACCTGTATCAGTGTCCCAATATTAAATGCACCGATCAGTGCAATCAGCACTTGTAGATATTATCAGGTACTTAGCTTATCTTCATAAGCCCATGGATTCCAAGCTGCCATAAGAGGTCCTACTCCACGGTCTCCAGTGAGGTTTAAAATAACGGCTTAAAGTGCGCTGTTCAATCCAAAACAACCCCGGGGTTATAAACTGGCCACCACCTGGTTATACTCTGTGAGTAACAATCCTGACGCGTTTCTCGGCGTGCCGCCGCTTCATCAGAGGTAGATATAATTAGAAAGTCCAGCGGCGCTGGTTTAAATACACCAAACTGGTCACATGGGGCTGGTCACGTGATCGTCAGCTGACCGTCCGAAGATATCCGATAGTTTGACATTCATCGCGGAAAAATCCGATTTCTTATGTTGTCAGATTCATGGTCACATGATCGTCAGCTGACCGTCCGGGATAGTCCAATAGTGTAACATTTATAGCGGAAATATCCTGCAGCATAACGCTCAATTAAGAAACATTATATTATGATCACACAATCGTCAACTAACTGACCTGGACTGTCCAATAATCAAATCTTCATTATGAGGATATCTGGCAATATAACTCCATGAGAGATGTTATGTCTCTCATAACCGGATCCCCTGACCAGAAAGAACACAAAATATAGGTAATGCTTATCCACACAAATCAAACCATGGATAAAAGATCTTCTTGCAAAATCACAACCTATATCTAAAAATTATTACATTTTATTAAATAATGCATATAACCAATGCATATGTACAACCTAACATGATCCACAGAACCAATTAAACTACATAAGCAAAGCCTATATACATCAATATACAGTACCTACTTATATATAGTATTACAAATATATACATATATAAGAACAAAATGACCAATATTCTAAATTGTAGTCTAAAAACCTGTAAAGACTCAAAGATCATTAATGGTTGATATTAATAACCATTACAGTACAAAGGCTAAAATTGAAAATTAAAGGCCATACATAAGTTGTAGAAATATGTTTTAAACTTTATATATTATTCAGTTCAATACTGTCATTGAGACCAAACGGTAACAAAGTTTTTAATCTAAAAATCCAGAAAGCCTCACGTTTACAAAGAACATTGAAACGATCTCCCCCCCTAGGTGTTGGATTAATCTGTTCTATTGCTCGAACCTTTAAGCTCTCTAATTTCCCTTTTTGACATGCATTAATATGAGACGATAGGCTGTGTGACTTATTGTCTTTAAGAATGTTGCGGCGATGTTCTAAAAACCGCACGTTGAGTGTACGAATCGTACGACCCACATACTGCATCCCACACTTGCAGTTAATGAGGTATACCACATAAGAAGAACAACAGTTCATAGTTTTCTCGATCTCAAAACTTGCTCCTGTTGAAAAGGAGATAAAATCTGTACATTTATGATCAACGAACAGACAAGTGATACATCTGCTTTTGCCACATTTATAGAAACCAGTGGGTTTAGTTGTTAACCAGCAACCTGTAAGAGGATTCATTGAAGGGGATTTATCACCCGAATTTTCCCTAAAGAAACTTGGTGATAGTTTATTTTTAAGATTCTTCGATTTCCTAAAAATTGTATTATTACCCTTATTAACATATTGACCTATACAGTCATCCAATTCTAATAAAACAGAATTTTTGGTAATAATACGTCTGATTTCATTCGCATGACTATTATACTGAGTGATGAATACCACTGATTTATCAGAATCAATCTTTTTATGTCGTGTAGTTAGAAGACAATCCCTATCTGTACCGAGAGCTTCAATGTAAGCTTTTTGTACAAGCTCTTCAGGATAATCCTGTTCTATAAATGCTTCACGCAATTTCTCAGATTGCTTATTGAAATCCTTTAAATCTGAACAGTTTCTTCACATGCGGAAGAACTGACTTTTCGGTATACTATTTTTCCAAGAATTCAAATGACTACTTTTATAGTGCACATACCTATGTGAGTCAACTTGTTTTGAAAAACTTTCCGTGACAATAGAGGATTCTTCTATACGTAAAGTGACATCCAGATAATTAATTTCTGCTGGATGGTGAGTACTAGTGAACCTTAAACCAAAATCATTTGTGTTGAGATGTGATAAAAATGCAGTTATGGATTGGGAATCCCCATCCCAAATAAAAAATAAATCATCAATATAGCGGCCGAATAGGACCAGGTTCGCCCCAAAGTTAGAACCCCATATGTACCGTTCTTCGAACAGACCCATATAAAGGTTCGCAAAACTCGGGGCGAACCTGGTCCCCATCGCCGTCCCTTTCACCTGTAAATAAAATTGGTGATTAAATATAAAATAATTCTGGTGTAAAATGAAATGTATAGCATCAAGTAAAAAGTCACATAGTGATTGATGCATTGAATCTTGTTGAGATAAATAGTATTGAACTGCAGCTATATCATTTTTCTGGCCATTTCATTTGATTGATGGTTGACTTGCTTACTATATTAGCGGTCAGCGTCTATTTCAATACTGATTCTAATATGGTTATATGTCTTATCCGTATTTTACTTGAGATTAAATTGTAATTTTACTATGCTTTATGCTTTGCGCTCTTCCTTGTTTGGTATATTATTTTGTATTTTTGACAGATCCAGATTCTGTCTTTGAAGAGCTGCAGCATTAGCTTTTCTTGAAGGATAATTGCAGCGCCTTACAAATGCATACATGTTATATTTATCTATCTGGTTGGTAAGGCTGCAGCACAGATCTTCTCAACCTTTTTATATGTTTTTTTGATATGTTTTATTGATACCTACATGATCCACAGTTAGAAGATAGAACTGAGCTGATTGTTCACATTCAATTTATTTTATTCAGGTGTATTTGCTACTTATTAGCATAATTTATTATGTCTTCACTAAGATGTGTGACCGAGAGACTAGAAAGAAGGCAAGGTTACACTACTCGGCCTAACAGTTCTGCATCAAATAACATGGGTGATAATAATCTTGAAATGTATAAACTTTTCAATAAATTAGAATCCCTATGTTTAACTGAGACGCGGCATTGGTGGGATAAGATCTCACTACAAAAATATCTTGATGGAGGTATTATTCCAAGGGGTTTACGACTCTTTAAATCTGCCTCTTTCAAGAGGATCCTGGTTTCATTAAAGAATGGAATACACTTTTAGATAACTGTTCGTTCTCCTTGATGCGGTTGTTGATTCAGTATAGGAACAATAAGGTTGACACCTTACAGGTAGAGATTGAGAATATACAGGGATCCCTGAAACAATATGAAAATATAGAGGGTTTTAAGGAAAGAGATCATAAGATCAATCTAAGAGTAGAGGATTTTGAAAAATCCCTCATAATGCGTAAAGATAACAAGTTGGATAGGGATCGTGAGGACTACAAATTAGATCAAGTTAGATCCTATAACACTATTAATAAACAAAAAATCCCTTTTAGGGGTAGAGACACTTCACGTGCAAGATACCCCTATAATTCGGTCAATCAAAGAAGATTCCGCTCTCGAGAACAACCTTCATCTCCCTATAGATCTGAGCCACAGAGACCCCCAATGAGGAAATCATCATACTATGGTGGTGAGGCAAGAGCACAACATAGTGGTAATACAAATAACACAAATAGAGGGAACAACAGGTTTGGAGGGAAACCTCTATCAACTCGTAATGAATATGAACCTACTGTTAAGAGTCCCCCAGCTAGAAGTACCAACAGTCATGACCAACATGGTTGTAATGAACAGGGTGCCTCTGCTTCCTCTAATTCATCATCTTTTTTAGGAGACGGAATGTTCGCTCCGACATATGCACTAAAAACACAAGAAAAAAGTTTTTCTTCATTCAAAAGAACAAGAGAGGAAGACTCAGGGGATCCAGAGGAGGCTCTGCTAAGTCACGTAAAAAATACACGCCGTTATTAACGGGTAAAGGTGTTTTTAACCTTTCATCTAAGAAACTATCACGGACAGAATTGAGATTACTTGAAAGGGGACTCAAATTTGCCCCGGCAAGCAAACCTAATCTTTTTGACCTATTTGTCGATCTGAATAGGTATGTAAGAACATTGAGCAGGAAACGATATTTTGCCTATAAAGGTTTGAGGAAAACTAAAAGTGAAGCATCCCCAATTGTGTTGGATAAGGATGATAGACTAGCACTTCTAAATCTTGAATCTCTGAGAGAAGAAAGCTCTGAACCTGAATGTGTTTTTTTGAAATAGAGCTTTTTGATATTAATTCTTCAAATAGACATAGAATCTTTCATAAGAAATCAAACTTTTATCCCCTTCAGTTTAAGGGCCCTCTTATTGAGAGTTTTTATCAAAATACAATGAATGACTTTAAAACTTTATGTACTAAGGCAGAGAAAGAACCCCTCAGGGATAATTTAACCCCAAGGGAAAGGAAAGCACTAAAAGAGCTTATAAGTGATTCTGGGACTATTGTTAAATCAGCGGATAAAGGGGGAGGCTTGGTTATCCAGAATGTGGTGGATTACCAAAATGAGGCTATGAGACAACTTAACAATAGTCTCTTCTATACTAAGTTGGATAAGGATCCCACATTAATCTTTCAGAATAATATCAAGTTTCTGCTGGATGGTGCATTAACTAATGGTGTAATTTCTAAAGAAATATTTGCTTTTCTTTATATCCAATATCCGATTATCCCCACGTATTATCATTTACCTAAGATTCATAAGTCACTCATATCACCTCCTGGTCGTCCTATTATTTCAGGGGTCGGGTCCCTGTCTAGTAATCTATCTTTTTTTGTTGATTCACATTTACAACCTCTAGTCATTAAGCTCAAGTCACACATTAAGGATACCATAAGTTTTTTAAATTTGGTCAGAAATATAGTTTGGAAACCTTCATACCAGTTTTTGACATGTGATGTGGAGGCATTGTATTCTAATATTCCTCATTTAAAAGGTATAGCTGCAGTTCAATACTATTTATCTCAACAAGATTCAATGGATCAATCACTATGTGACTTTTTACTTGATGCTATACATTTCATTTTACACCAGAATTATTTTATATTTAATCACCAATTTTATTTACAGGTGAAAGGGACGGCGATGGGGACCAGGTTCGCCCCGAGTTTTGCGAACCTTTATATGGGTCTGTTCGAAGAACGGTACATATGGGGTTCTAACTTTGGGGCGAACCTGGTCCTATTCGGCCGCTATATTGATGATTTATTTTTTATTTGGGATGGGGATTCCCAATCCATAACTGCATTTTTATCACATCTCAACACAAATGATTTTGGTTTAAGGTTCACTAGTACTCACCATCCAGCAGAAATTAATTATCTGGATGTCACTTTACGTATAGAAGAATCCTCTATTGTCACGGAAAGTTTTTCAAAACAAGTTGACTCACATAGGTATGTGCACTATAAAAGTAGTCATTTGAATTCTTGGAAAAATAGTATACCGAAAAGTCAGTTCTTCCGCATGTGAAGAAACTGTTCAGATTTAAAGGATTTCAATAAGCATTCTGAGAAATTATGTGAAGCATTTATAGAACAGGATTATCCTGAAGAGCTTGTACAAAAAGCTTACATTGAAGCTCTCGGTACAGATAGGGATTGTCTTCTAACTACACGACATAAAAAGATTGATTCTGATAAATCAGTGGTATTCATCACTCAGTATAATAGTCATGCGAATGAAATCAGACGTATTATTACCAAAAATTCTGTTTTATTAGAATTGGATGACTGTATAGGTCAATATGTTAATAAGGGAAATAATACAATTTTTAGGAAATCGAAGAATCTTAAAAATAAACTATCACCAAGTTTCTTTAGGGAAAATTCGGGTGATAAATCCCCTTCAATGAATCCTCTTACAGGTTGCTGGTTAACAACTAAACCCACTGGTTTCTATAAATGTGGCAAAAGCAGATGTATCACTTGTCTGTTCGTTGATCATAAATGTACAGATTTTATCTCCTTTTCAACAGGAGCAAGTTTTGAGATCGAGAAAACTATGAACTGTTGTTCTTCTTATGTGGTATACCTCATTAACTGCAAGTGTGGGATGCAGTATGTGGGTCGTACGATTCGTACACTCAACGTGCGGTTTTTAGAACATCGCCGCAACATTCTTAAAGACAATAAGTCACACAGCCTATCGTCTCATATTAATGCATGTCAAAAAGGGAAATTAGAGGGCTTAAAGGTTTGAGCAATAGAACAGATTAATCCAACACCTAGGGGGGAAGATCGTTTCAATGTTCTTTGTAAACGTGAGGCTTTCTGGATTTTTAGATTAAAAACTTTGTTACCGTTTGGTCTCAATGACAGTATTGAACTGAATAATATATAAAGTTTAAAACATATTTCTACAACTTATGTATGGCCTTTAATTTTCAATTTTAGCCTTTGTACTGTAATGGTTATTAATATCAACCATTAATGATCTTTGAGTCTTTACAGGTTTTTAGACTACAATTTAGAATATTGGTCATTTTGTTCTTATATATGTATATATTTGTAATACTATATATAAGTAGGTACTGTATATTGATGTATATAGGCTTTGCTTATGTAGTTTAATTGGTTCTGTGGATCATGTTAGGTTGTACATATGCATTGGTTATATGCATTATTTAATAAAATGTAATAATTTTTAGATATAGGTTGTGATTTTGCAAGAAGATCTTTTATCCATGGTTTGATTTGTGTGGATAAGCATTACCTATATTTTGTGTTCTTTCTGGTCAGGGGATCCGGTTATGAGAGACATAACATCTCTCATGGAGTTATATTGCCAGATATCCTCATAATGAAGATTTGATTATTGGACAGTCCAGGTCAGTTAGTTGACGATTGTGTGATCATAATATAATGTTTCTTAATTGAGCGTTATGCTGCAGGATATTTCTGCTATAAATGTTACACTATTGGACTATCCCGGACGGTCAACTGACGATCATGTGACCATGAATCTGACAACATAAGAAATCGGATTATTCCGCGATGAATGTCAAACTACCGGATATCTTCGGACGGTCAGCTGACGATCACGTGACCAGCCCCATGTGACCAGTTTGGTGTATTTAAACCAGCGCCGCTGGACTTTCTCATTATATCTACCTCTGATGAAGCGGCGGCACGCCGAGAAACGCGTCAGGATTGTTACTCACAGAGTATAACCAGGTGGTGGCCAGTTTATAACCCCGGGGTTGTTTTGGATTGAACAGCGCACTTTAAGCCGTTATTTTAAACCTCACTGGAGACCGTGGAGTAGGACCTCTTATGGCAGCTTGGAATCCATGGGCTTATGAAGATAAGCTAAGTACCTGATAATATCTACAAGTGCTGATTGCACTGATCGGTGCATTTAATATTGGGACACTGATACAGGTTCTTTAATTATCCATTATTACATTGGCCTAAGAGGATCACAATACTTCCATCAATATTTAATTCTCCTGCTGTGAATGGACATTGTTAACGGCAATTTTCTATATATGGTACCATATTAATCATTTTTCTGGCCATTTCATTTGATTGATGGTTGACTTGCTTACTATATTAGCGGTCAGCGTCTATTTCAATACTGATTCTAATATGGTTATATGTCTTATCCGTATTTTACTTGAGATTAAATTGTAATTTTACTATGCTTTATGCTTTGCGCTCTTCCTTGTTTGGTATATTATTTTGTATTTTTGACAGATCCAGATTCTGTCTTTGAAGAGCTGCAGCATTAGCTTTTCTTGAAGGATAATTGCAGCGCCTTACAAATGCATACATGTTTCATTTTAATCAACCAGAGATGTCTCCACCATGGGTGGGGTACCAGGGGATAAGAGCTGATCAATGGGTTGGGGAGGTTCTATAAGGGCCGCTGGAGAATGAGCTGTTGGGAAATCAGGAGTATCTTGGGGAGCCCCGGGTCCATCTGTGATATATTCATGCCACCTGAACCATTTTATTATAGGAGCTGATGCAGATGAGGAATAGGGCGTATCTATAATTTCCATCTCAAAGCTGTACTGTAGCTTAGAGATGATTCGGGCAGTGGAAGGGGGGGGCTTGAGACTTCCAGTTTTGTGCTATTGCTGCTCTAGCAGCTATTAATATGTGGCCCAGGAGGTAGCGATCGTGCTTCGGAATGGAAGTCGGGTAGACATGAAGAAGAGCTAGGGCTGGGTCTGGAGAGACAGGAGTCTTTAGAACAGTTGAGATCAAAGCAAATACCTCACCCCACAGCGGCTGAATCACCGGACATGACCAGAAGACATGAAAAATATCAGCTATTTGGGAACATTGGCGCCAACAGAATTTTGATTGACTTGGCCAGAACCTGTGTAGCCGCTCCGGGGTAAGGTACAGCGGGTTTAAAAGTTTGACCTGCATCTCTGTATGGTTAATGCACTTAGACATATGGTGGGAAGTTACAAAAATTCTTTCCCATTGTTGCTCAGTGAGCATTAAATTCACGTCCGTTTCCCACTGGGTCTGTGCCAGAGTTTTAGTTGAAGCAATCAGGGAATAAATGTAATGGTACCAAAATGTTATTCCGCCTCTACCACTACCCTTTGTCAGTCTATTTATAACAGATGTTGGGAGCGAAGTGAGAGAGTAGGGGGCCCTAGAGACAGTTCTGACCCAGTGACTGATTTGCAAGTATCTATATGTTTCTGAGGATGGCAAACTATAGCGATCTTGAAGCTGAGAAAATGAAAGAAAAAGATCTTGGGCAAACAAATCTGACACTGAGGAAATCCCTCTAGCTTTCCAAACATCAAGATTTAGATCTGAGATGAGTTGACCCACTGCCTGGAGAGAGAGGTTACGAGATGGGAGTATGAAATTGGCATGCAACCCAATGATTCTATCCCACACCTGCAAGGCATCCGAGATGTACCGTAGCCTGTATACAACAGATGGGCGAGCCAGCCTGGGTGTCCAGAGGAGATCTAACAACGGGTAGTTAGGGCACACAGCTCTCTCCAAATCCACCCATGGCTTAGAGGTAAGAGGGAGCACCCAATCCCGCAATATGCAAGCCTCCTGGTAACATGTTAAGTTAGGGAGCATCAGTCCCCCACGTTGTTTAGAAAGGGCCATACGTTTATGGGAGAGGAGGGGGCGTTTCTGCCGCCACACATATGACATCATTAGCGTATGGAAGCGGGCCATCAATCGTTTAGGTACAATATAGGGAATAGTGCGAAAAATATACATCAGTTTCGGTAACAACATCATTTTAAAAACAGCTACACGGCCCAGCCAGGAGACCTCGTAGTTAAGCCAATTCTTAGTTAGGGAGGAAAGATGTAAATAAATTGGAGTGAAATTAGTTTCAAACACTGTGGATAAGGTAAGGGGAATGTGTATACCCAGATAGGGCAAAGAGTCCTTTACCCAGACAAACGGAAATTTATTTTGCAGAAACGATAGTGAGGATTGCGGTATATTAATAGGCAGGGCCTCAGATTTAGTAATATTTAATTTATATAACGAGGCCGAACTGTAGTCATCTAGGATGCTTTTCAAGGCTGGTAACGAGGTCTCCGGACTGGTAACAAACAGAAATACATCATCCGCAAATAGACATAGTTTGTGTGTATAGGAGTGAAAAGTAATGCCTGGGAAATGGGAAGCCTGTCTAATTGTATGCGCTAAAGGTTCTATAGCCATAACAAACATCAGGGGAGAAAGGGGACACCCCTGCCTTGTTCCATTAGTAATGGGGAAAGGGGAAGATAGAAAACTGTTACTAAATACTCTTGCGGAAGGTCCTTGATATAAAGCTAATATAGAGTGTAAGATGTTGCCCTGAATACCAAATTTAAGTAAAACTTCTTTCATATAGAGCCAATGAAGCCTATCAAACGCCTTCTCTGCATCGAGGGAAAGCATAACGATCTCCTCTCCGGTCCCAGACAAAAGGTCTACCACATCTAGAATGCGGTGTGTATTATCTGATGCCTGATGACTTAATATGAAGCCCACCTGGTCCGGATGGATCAACTGAGGTAACAAGGGGTTCAGGCGATCAGCTATTAACCTAGCATAAATTTTAAGGTCGGTATTAAGCAGTGCTATAGGTCTATACTTCTTACAATCGGAGTGGTCCTTACCAGGTTTGGGGATCGTTATTATTTGCGCTTCAAGCATCTCAGCTGGGAAACTACCCCCCATCAAAACGTTATTATAAAGATTAGTGAGAAGCGGGGCCAACTCCGACCGAAATGTAGTATAAAAGGCATTTACAAAGCCATCCGGACCAGGGGCCTTGTCTCTAGGGAGGCGCTTGATGACCTCCTCAATCTCCCGTTGAGACCATGGGAGATTAATCTGCTCCAGACTATCACGATCTAACGAGGGGAGACTAAGGTGCTGGAGGAAGGTAGATATGGACAGTTCTGACGGCTGCACCGTGTCCTTGTCATCCCGGAGGTTGTATAAACTGGCATAGTATTTAGCAAATTGGTTCGCTATATCAGCGGGATTGTGGATCTTATTTCCCCTAAAGTCCTGAAGGGTTTTTATTCGGTTTCTAGCTTGCTTACCTCTAAGTTTACGGGCCAAGAGCCGACTGGCTCTGTTACCCGTGGAGTAGAATTTCTGACGCAATTTAGTAAGGGCTACTTTCATACGAGATATGAAAAGTGTATTAAGCTGTTTCCTAATGCTGTTTATTTCTTTTTGTAGAGCTTTAGAAGGGCGTGTCTGGTTCTGTGATTCTAGGGTGATTAGAGTGGATTCAAGTGTATGTTGACGGAAAAGGTATTGCTTTTTCAAGCGTGCCCCAATTTGGATAGCTGACCCACGTAGGACTGCTTTCAGTGCACACCAGTGGGTAGAAAGGGATGTATCCTCCAGATTATTCACCTGGATATATTCTGTCAATGCTTCTGACAAACCGAGCCTGGCCTCAAAGGAAGTAAGTAAATAGGCCGGCATCCGCCATGGTCTCGGGGGAATTTTAGTGAGATTTAGGTTCCAGGTCCACTCTATCGGGGCGTGGTCTGACCATGTGATGGGAAGAATATTAACTGCATCAGTGTGTTGTAGTGTCCATTTGTCTGTCAGAACCATGTCTATTCTAGAGTATGTATTATGTACACTAGAGTGATAAGTATAGTCCCGTACATTTGGAGATTGGACCCTCCAGACATCGTAAAGATCGTATTCCGCTAATAATTTGCGAAAAGCTGTCGAAGGACCTAGGGTAGGATCAGGACCCGCCGATTTTAATGGCCTATACTTGTCTATTTTGGGATCTAGAGTCAAATTAAAATCTCCCATCAGGACCAGGTGCCCTCTGCGTATTTTCTGTATCTCCTCGCATAGTGACTTAAGGAAAGGAATTTGACGGGAATTAGGGGCATATAGGGAAACTAAGGTCACCTGTTTATCCTCTAGAAGTCCAACCAAAATTATAAATCGGCCAGATTTATCCTCTATTTTTAGCTGTAAATTGAAACATACACGAGCACTCAACAGCACGGCCACTCCGTTTCTTTTGAATGGGCCATTAGCGAAGTATCCCGAGGGATATCTTGGATCTCTAAGTTAGGGAGGGGCACGGGACGAGAAGTGAGTTTCTTGCAAAGATATAACATCTGCTCTACGTTTGTGGAATGTAGTAAGCGCCAATCGACGTTTATTTGGGGAGTTAAGTCCCTTAACGTTCAAGGAGTAAAACCGAACCATAATTTACGGGACCTGAAAGGAGAAAGACATCGCTAGTGAGCCTGCTCTATTCTTGTAGTGTATAGTGCGAGTGATCCAGGGAAAAGGGGAAACAGGGAGGGAGGGTTTAAAAGAAAAAACGAAGAAAAAACTAAACTGACCCGTATGATGGGGTCAGAGCATTTGCCACAAAGGGAAACATGTGGCAAACTAGGTACCATGTGGGGAGGTGGTGGGATAAGGATCCCACCCATGTAACACTCTAGAAAATATGAACAGGAGGAAAGAAAACAAACAAACGAACCCAAAACAAAAGAACAGCATCAATATAACAGCCATATAACATCAGACTAAACCTCTGATATACTATAAAAGGAAATATATCCTACAACAATACAGTGTGAGCAATGCAAAGAGGGATGTATATCCAACGAGGCCCTAGGCCCTTCCACTGTGACATCTCAATCTTCGCTAAAATATAACTTTTATTGGTAAATTAAAATCAGCGAAATATGCTGCAATATCCTCTATAAAAACATGTGTATTTAAAACAAGCTGGATGCACTAATAGCCATATATAAGATATAGTTCGGGGAATGGCATGGGTAGAGAAGACGGCACAAATATGTTCAAATAGAATAGTAAATCTCCTAAAGTTCTGCCAAAATTGATATTTTAAATAATATCCAGTATATAGCAGCAGCTAATATGGAGCAGCGGAGAAGGAGTCCTTGTCAGTCCGCTTCAGCACAGAGTAGTCTGAGGCTATAAAAATATGGGAGGTGTCTTGCTGACTACCTAAGATATGCTCCACTAACTCTGGATATGATAGAGCAAATTGACCCAGTCAAAAGCTAACTCCTTCCAATTTCGTTTCGCTGTGTGTGCTTAGTCGTGGCAAGCCGAGAAATGTACTGACAGCTCTTAAATACTGTCAGTATGGGATAACGATAGTGATGTCAGCAGTCGCCTCCATTCACAACGGAGATGACACATAAAGATTGGCAGAGATACTAACCAATCCGGGAGGATGTAAGTAATTAAGGGCTAGACTTACTAAGCTGCGGGTGTGAAAAAGTGGGGATGTTGCCTATGGCAACCTATCAGATTCTAACTTTCATTTATTTAGTACCTTCTACAAAATGACAGCTAGAATCTGATTGGTTGCTATAGGCAACATCCCCACTTTTTCAAACCCGCAGCTTAGTAAATCTAGCCCTAAGACTCCTCCTCTGTCCTATTCATTGGGCCTTGAGGATAGAATACACTGTCATGGTAACAGTAATAAACAAAGAGCATACTCGCAAAAATTAATAAGCTAAGGGATTTATTTGTAATCCCAAACGTACCGCTAGATTCAGGTATGGAGTAAATATAGTAATGCATGTATGGAAAAGAGCGTGATACAATGAAAACCGCTAATATAGATAGCAATGTAGTATATTATTATTATAAGAGTCTAGCATTCCTCCTAATGCCTATTCATAGGTACAAGAGAATAAAATTCAGCTTTGTGGAAACAATGATACTCCGTATATGATGGAATGAGTGAGCTTAGAGATTTGCTAGAAAAGCAAGAGGTACAACTGGAATGCGTAATAACTTGCAAGCGTATTAACCAAATAATGATACATCTACAATGAGGACAGATATCAGTGAAAATCACTGCTATATAGATAACTATATCATTTAGTAGTAATAGAGTTGAAAAGAAGTGGACAACAATAAAAAATAAAAATTAAAAATTTGTTTGTAAATTAAGGCCACCACTATATGGGTAGCTATATTAAATTATAAAATAATAATGGGTGTACGGGTTAAGGGAATAGACCCATAAACAAGTGCCAAAACTGTGATCATACTAAGATCTAGTAAATATTACTAGAATGAGTTATAAGAACAGAAGTGAAAGTGATAAACTAAGATTATATGGTAAATTGTAACTATCTAATAATAACCATATGTAATGAAAGTGGAAAAATGTGTAAATTCAAGTGAAATGAATAATAATGTGTGTAGAAGAACTAGAAATTAAACCTCTGACTAACTCTTCATTCTCAATTTTTGTTAGTTGACGGACTAAGGAAACAAACCTAATGAATATAATAAGAATAAATAAAAACTAATACAAGTCCTAATAATAGTATTGATATAAACCAATATTTAAAGAAAAGGGTGTATTGTCCCCATAAGGAAGATCATTTTAGCTTCTTGTTGTAACAAGGTCTGTTTCAAATCTCCCCCTCTAATTCCAAGATAGATTTTTACCATTCCATATGCTGTTAAATACTTTGGATTACTGTCATGTACCTTGAAAAACTGTTTAGCAACAGAAGTCAAGGTTTTTATTTTCTTATTATCTTGTAAAGCGTTGCGAATATTGCCAATGTGTTCAAGAAGTCGATGTTTGAATGGTCTGCTGGTCATACCGATGTATCTTAAGTCGCAAGGTCTTAAGTCGTTCCCTGGGCGTCGCTCAGTTTTGTTGAGAGGGGACCCTGCTGGCAGAGGGGTCACACTAGCGCAGGCTGACAGCCTAACAAGTGGATAGGGTCTGGCAGTGTCCGGCTCTTCCAAAATTGAGCCCATGGCTTCTGACGTGGAGTAGGTCTCTGAAGCACCGGGCGGTCTGCAGGCAGTGGGTCTGCTATAAGTAGAGTCCAGGTGAGACTGAAGGAGACAATGGCCACAGGTGTCAATTTGGTCAGAGTGCTGGTGTGTAAATAGCAGTCGAGAGTCTAATGCAGAAAGACTTCCATGGAGGTCCAGCAAAACGTGGCTCACCGGGATGACTGCCAGACCACGCCTCCGTGGACTAAGAATAGGAAGCTAAATGAATGCCAGTAACAGTGGTAATTAGAGAGCTTGAGATGTTGTATGAATACTAAAGGCTCCAAGTTTTGTGAAAGGTTTTCTTAGTGTCATGTAGGAGACCAGAAATATATTCCATAGATCCCATGTACTATTTATATCTGCGGTCATGGCTGGTTAAACTATTCTTTTCCTGGCTATTTGAAATTCGGCTGCATTGCATATATGAGATATCAATTTATCTGTGGGTTTACTAAATACAGTAAGTGGGTCCTGAAGAAGAAGAATATAAATAACTTTTGTAAATAAGGATAATATATGTTCCCATATATGTATAAATGTTCTTACCTGCCCACTATCCAACACAAATAAGATGAATGAGGATGTATACTATGTAACTTTGTGGAGACTATGTACCATAGACTTTATACACATTCTCCCCACTTGCTGTGTTGATTGGTGATTTTGCTATGTGTTGACAGGTGAGTGACCATCCTTGTTGATTAATCCTGCTCCAAGGCTGCTTCAATAGGTTCAGTGAGGTAAGAATTGAATTATACAGGAAGGAGATAACCCCACGCCTCTCAGAATTGTAGATACAAAACCTTTCAAATTGACTTAGGTCCATTAAATAAGATGGTTTGATCTGAGATTGGTTGAAGCCTTCATTTTAACATAATGATAGTGCAGAGGGTGTGGTAAATTATGTGTATCCGACATATCTGCAAATGAGCTAGAGGCAATTCCATTCCTCCAGAGTGAGTTGAATAGTTGGGGTAGCATAGGCAGAGGCTAGTTTGAGGCTCCTGGTGAGCCAAGGGAGGAAACCCTAATTTTTCAACAGCGCATCCTCAATATCAACCCATTTGTGCAGCCAGAGCCAAAGTGGCAGGATATAATGTGACTGTCAGGAGCCGCGGCGGCCTCGGGCACTGTCGCGACTCACTTCCTGTTTCAACTGAACGTTCTGGCCGTCTCCATGACGACCGGGGCGTCACTTCCGGTTTCTCGGGCCCGACCGTTGCCAAGGCAACGGCCGGACGCCAAGTGTAGCAAGCGGTGTGCCCCGGCAAATGAGGCAGCCGGGCGCATGCGCTAGGATAGCCTGCGGGCTAATTAATGTCAGTGATGTGGCCTGTGATGCATTTTAGGGCCAAAGTCTGTATATAAGGCAGGGAGGGCTTAGCCTCCCTGCCGGTTTTAGCATCCAGGTTGTCTGTCAGCCTAACCTGCTCTTGCTCCTGTTTGTATTGGTTAAAACCTGTTAGACTGATTGCCTGTGTATGACCCCTTGCCTGGGTTTGGACCCTGCCTGTGTTTCTTGTGACCCTGACCATCGTGCCTGTATCTGGACCTTGCTACCATGCCTGTGACCCTTGACCTCGGCTTGTGTATTGGATTCCCTGTCTGCTGCCGGCCCTCGACCCTTGCCTGGACTTCACTCTGCTTTCCTGGGTTCTCCCTAGTCGGTACGCACTTCACGACCCTCTGCTAGTCTGCGGCCAAGTCTGTCCCCACCACTAGGGGCTCCAGTAAACTGACTGGCAGAGCAGACTCCGGGTTGTGCTGTACCGGCTAGAGGGGTTCCTAACAGTGGCTGAGTTGTGTAACATAATAGTATTTCTCCAAAAATAGGAAACTCCATTTAAAGTAGATTTTGTCAGACAAGATGTTTTTGTCAAGAGTTTTTTCCCCATTTTATATGCATTTGCAGACATCTAAGAAAGGGATTTGGTACTTTAATAGGTAGGGTTTGAAAAACAGACTGGGCAGAAACATTCATGTTCATGTTATCAATTTTAACAAACCATGTGTGATAAATGGGGCAGCAGATATGTAAATCTCATTTAATACATTTGAGTGTAGTTAGCGTGGAATAATTCATTGTAGTTGTTAGTAATTGATATGCCCAAATAGCTAATTCCTAGACATCTTCATTGGTATTCAGAATTGAGTTCTAGCAATTTTGCAGTGTGTGTGGGGAGATGTAAAGCTAACACCTGAGACTTTATATTTTTTTTATCTTGTAACCTAACAGGGAACCATATTTCTCCAACTTCATGAACAGATTGGATAGTAAAACTTGAGTTGATGCAAATGTTAATACATCATCTGCAAATAGCAAAATTTTGTATTAATTGCAAATTAATCTGGATTTCCCTTATATCCTGGTTCAATCTAATTTTGAAATACAGAACCTCTATAGCAATGATATGCAACCTGAAATACATGAAGGGTCACATGTGTGCCCCCCAACATTCTAAGGGCACGCTCATGTTTCCCCCTACAACAGCACCTGCACCTCTGTCCTGGGGGTAAATGTATTAAGCTCCGGGTTCTTCAACACCCGCGAGTTCGGCGTCTTCGGCGCTTAAATTTAAAGCGGCGCTTCCTTGTAAAGGGAAACTTCCCTTTACAAGGCAGCGCCGCTTTAAATTTAAACGCCGAAGACGCCGAACTCGCAGGTGTTGAAGAACCCGGAGCTTAATACATTTACCCCCTGGTCTCCACTATTACAGCTGTCACTTCTAGCCTTTGTAGATCAGCATGGCAGCTAAGTGGTGAGCACTTCTGCCTTACAGCACTGGGATCATGAGTTGAATTCCTGACCATGGCCTTATTTGTGTGGCGTTTGTATGTTTTCCCTGTGTTTGCGTGGATTTCCTCCAGGTACTCTGGTTTCCTCCCACACTCCAAAAGCATACAAGTAGGTTAATTGGCTCCTATCAAATTGACTCTATTCTGTCTGTGTGAATGGCAGGGAATTTAGACTGTAAGCTCCATTGGGGTAGGGACTGATGTGAGTGAGTTCTCTGTACAGCGCTGTTGAATTAGTGGTGCTATATAAATAAATGATGATGATGAATACTAGCCATGTATCCTCAACCCTGGAATTCCAATCGCACCAGATGCCTTCATAAATGCTCATGTATCTTTCTCGCAATTCTGCATCTGTCCCCCCTCTCTGCCAGTTGCAACATTAGCACCCTTTACCTGATAGAGTCCAGTTCAAACTTCTTACACTCAACTACAAAGCTCATCTTGCTCCACATAACCTCCTGCACTCTCCGTTCTACTAACGACTGCCATCTCTTCTTCTTACTCATTACTTCCTCTCACTCCTGCCTTCAAGACTTCTTCCATGCTGCAACCCACCTCTGGAACTCACTTCCTTTCCAAATCAGGCTCTCCACCTCTCTCCATAGCCTCAAACAGGCTCTCAAAACCTCTTCTTCAAAGCCTATTAGCTCTCCTCCTAATCCTACACTTCCATTCACACTTTTTTCAACCACTCAGTGTCGCCTCCATTTGTCTGCCCAGCCACTCTAGATTTTAATCCCTCACAAGCAGGGCCCTTTTCACTCATGCCCGACTCCTTCACTACCTTTACCACTTGCACACCTGTGTCTTCCCTCCTTTCCTCAATCAGTGGCTCTGATCCTGTGTGCTGAGCCCATCTTCTGGTTACAGGCTCAGTTTGTGCAGATTTGCCCCTTATTTTGTCCCCCACCTTTCACGCTTTCCTCTTCAGGTTATAGCGAAAGGCTATTCGCTCCTGTGTATTGTACTGTTTTGGCAAACAAAGGGTAGATCTATCTATGAATGTGATTGTTTTTGTTAACTCCCAGATCTTAAAGTTAAATAATATTATATCAGTTTATTTTTAAAAAATGTTTTAGTCACATGGAAGTGCTTCCCCATGAAACAATATAAATTGACAAAAGTAGAAGAGAGCGCAAGTGTTACATTGTGGTGCACTAAACAGTCTGAATTTTATTATATAATCTAAAAAAAAAAACACAGCTTTATTTCTTTTTATTAAATATAAACTTATATTATCTCAATGAGGATAGTGTTTCAGAAAATGTATTAAAATAAGTAAATTGTAGCGAGTTAAAAAACGTACCTTGGGAGCAACTCGTTATTATATTTATCTAAATAGTGCATTGTAGTATGTTCAAGATAGAATTCGGCGTAGGCTAATTATAGCTGTAATATGATCCTTGGTAATTATTGATGAAAGAGCTGTTAGTTATGTTCTTGGATCAAGGAATAATTAGATAGTTCTAGATTTTTATATTAGTGTTTAGCAGACTAAACAACTTAAAATCTCAAATACTGTGTGTCGTGAACATAGAGAACTTACAGTTATATATAAGGGTTAACCCATCACATAATTGTGGGGAATAAGACCTAATCATAACTGTAGTGTAAATATGGTATATCAAATGAATCCATTGTGTAAAATGTGAAGTCAGAGAATCTGTTGTGTGTTTATTCGGTGGCTCTGCAAATTTCGGGGTTAGAAGATAGCAATGTCATCTGTGTCAGTTTCAAAGACCTCATGGGGTGAACTATATCCTGGCCTAGGATGGAGTTTTGACACCTGAATAGACTTTCAGGAACCGCTCAGCATGGTGTCTTGCTCAAAGAGAACATTTGCTCACTGGCTATACCTTATATAGACAAAAATAATTCAGTTTTCAAGTATGCCACTTAAAATCAATAAAAGTAGTGATCAACCACATATTTCTCAATAGCATGATGAAGGGCAGCTGATATGTCAAATTAAGCATTCTATAACACAGAGAAGTTGAGGAAATGAGTGTAAGCTTGACTAATACCCTGTACCTAGCCTTGTTTGGTATCAATAGATGGGTAAATCCATAGGGGATCTACTAATAATACAATTGGGACACTCCACGGAAAAGTTAGGTCACATAGTAGAACTGGATATTAAATAAGGCAATATGAAAATCATGGTTGTAAATGATGGAGGTGGAGAAAAGTATAAAAGCGTCTTTAAAAAGCTGAGACTAGTTACAAGAAATTGTCAGTCTTTGGGAAAATCAATCCACATTGATAAGCTGTCCATCTTCCAAGCCAATTTCCCATGGCACAGATTATGCAACTCATGAAAGTTATATTCAGAAACTTTGTCTTTTATTTTTAAATCTGTTTTGGTTATATATGTCAAATTGTTTATCTATTTGTTTTTATATCTCTATTCCTTGTCCCTTTGTATATTGAGTCTATAAATTTAATAAGTGGCGTCCTGTTATGGCTGACGTAAAGTGTCATAAACTTGTAGAACAGGTCACAGAGGTCTTCGCCTATAGCAGCCGCCTTTCCCGTAGAGCTGAACGTGCTCACAGGTACTCGGATGCCCCCCAGGTCTTAAGCTCAAAGTAGTACAAGTTTATAACCCTACCGCAGCGCAGGCGAGGGCCAGGTGGAAGAATAGCAAAGTCCAAACGGGCCGAGGTCAAGGGGTACACCGGGTAGCGGTGGTGTAGTCCAGGCAAAAAGGTCAGGGCTGGCGGCAAACAACGAATCCAGGTAACAGGCTGAGATCAAGGTCACAGGCAATTCAGCAGAGTCCAGTACATGGTCCAAGGTCATACACAGCAAGATCAATCCAAAGCCAGAGAAGGGGAACGGAGCAGGTAAGTATGCTCAGAGCAGGAACTATAACCGGCAGTGAGGCCCAGTCCTCACTGCCTTATATACTATGATGGGCAAATCAGAAAGGAGGAGGACAGGGCTGATAATCAGCCTCAGGAGGCTGCTGAATAATTACTAGCTGGGAACTAGCATAGGTCTTATCACAACCAGGAACATGTAGGAATGACAAATAGAATTATGCGAGAGCTCCCCCTGGAGTTGGAGGATGTCCCTACAACCTCCACAAATATAACAGTGCATTGAAACTAATGCACATGCTCGGCTGCTTCCTCACGCCAGGATGCGGCGTCCCGCCGCGGCTCGCAACACGTCCTTGATACTCTAGCAAATCCATTAGCCTGTTAAGAAGAATATAGTTAAATCAAGTTAACCCTTTGAATGTCAGTGTGTGATTTGTTAATACATTTGACTAAAGAGCCTAATGTGTGTTTGCATTTACATTTGTGTAACCGGCTGGAGGTATGGAAGAGTTAACCCTTTGATTGCTGGTGTGGGTCTTGCTAACCTGTGGGTAGCCAGAAGCCTTGCGTGCCAGTGTGGGACAGTATATCGGGTCCTATTGCCCTTATTCAATAGGTGGTGGCAAATCTGAAGTGTGAGAGGATGTAAGAGCACTGTTGTGGGGGATGATTCAGCAGGTCTATAACCTGTGTGATAGGTAGGGAGAGAGACTGAGTGCATCCTATACAGTGAACACCCAAAGACACGGAAGCTGGGAGCATCTTCAGACAAATTGGTGGTGAAGAGTTCTTCCAAAAAGATGGAAGAAATCCTAAGCATTCTGTAATATCTAGCAATCGCCTAACCCCAACCCCAACCCCAACCCTTAGATTAAATTGTCCAATTGCCAGGTCCTGCCATTGCTACTTTAAATTCTGAAATTTCAATGTCGCTCTCTTTAGTGACATCATAGTTAAATGCCGGCTGTCAGTCTCTTTGCAATTGATAGAAGTCTGCATTACTCTATAATAGAGATGGGCGGGCACAGTTCCCCAAGATCCGAATTCATCCGAATTTAGCCTATCCGAGTACCGACCCAAGCAGGAATCGAAATCGAGGCAAAACGTCATTGTGACGTATTCGTATTTCTGAGTTCGGTTCTCGTGAGATTTGAAAAGCATAAATACCCGCCTCCACAGCAATCCATCGCCATTTGACAGATGGAGAGAGCAGGGTTAGGTCACAGGCTAAAATTCATATTTGTCAGCAGTAGCTAAAAAAATATTTTGCACTACCAGTGCTCTTGGGGTGTCCCATATTCCCCAGTGTTTTACTGTAATTTTTCTGTCTGTCAAAAGTCATATTTGTCAGCAGTAGCTTAAAAAATATTTTGCACTACAAATTCTTTTGGGGTGTCCCATATTCCCCAGTGTTTTACTGTAATTTTTCTGTCTGTCAAAAGTCATATTTGTCAGCAGTAGCTTAAAAAATATTTTGCACTACAAATTCTTTTGGGGTGTCCCATATTCCCCAGTATTTTACACTAATTTTTCTGGCTATCAAAAGGTCATATTTGTCAGCAGTATCTATCTAATACAGTTTTGGCACTACAAGTGCTTTGGCCTCATTAAAATGGATTCAAAGCAGTCCACATATGAGCAGAATCAGCAACCCGGTTCTGTCACCAGTCCTGATTATAGTGTTCCCAGTACGTCATCTAGGAAAGGCGATGTCAAAGTACATTGTCTTTTTAAATCAGGGGAAAAAACACACACCCCAAAAAAATTTACCGTGTTGACACGAAAAAGAAGTGTAACTGAGGAAAAGTTAAGTGCCGATAAAAAAAAAATTGCCAACATGCCATTCTACACACGCAGTGGCAAAGAAAGAATGAGGCCTTCGCCTTCCTCTATTAGTGACAGATCCAAAAATGTTACCGAGCCTTCTTCTTGTACGGTCACTCGTGACCAAGCAAGACCAAGTAATTTGGAGTGTAAAAGTGGTGCACAACTACTGTTACGCGTCAAAGCCGAGCTGCAAGAAAACAGTGAGGCAGTAGAGGATAATGTATGCTCAGAATCAGAAATGACAACAATCCCTGTGGAGAGTCCATCCAACAGTGGTATCTATGATCGTGAGCATTCTGTTAGTGTACCCATAAAGAAGGGCCCTTTCAGCAGTTCTGCTGATGTGTGCCTGAACAGCCCGAGTGTAGCCGGTGATACACAAATTGAGGATGCCACTTTAGAATTAGAGGAGGATGAGGGGGAGATTTGTGTAGGTGACGAGGGCACTAATGAGGATGTTGATGAGGATGAGGTTGTTTGTGGAAGTCCTGCACCAGTGGCAGCAGTTCTGGCACGTGACAAGAAAAAGGCCATTGTCATGCCTGGCCATAAAACAAAAAAATCCACTTCTTATGTGTGGAATTATTTCTACCCCAATCCAGACAACAATTGTATAGCCATTTGTAGTGTATGTCAAGCCACAGTCAGTCGAGGGAGGGACCTTAACCATCTTGGAACCTCGTCTATGTTACGCCATTTGACGAGAGTTCATGGCAAAGTGTTGGGAAAAGCTGAAAGTTCTTCCCAAAAAATTACAAGCACTCCATCATTCGCTAGGACCCTCCGGTCACCGACATCCCGACGGCTACAAAATACACCCACCACACCATCCTCATCAATATCCTCAGTAGCGCTCGGAGTTATCCCTGCATCCCAATTATTAAGGCTGGATGACTCCTGCACTATTATTGATTCCTCTGAAGAAAGCGTTAGTTCCACTGCTGCTGCTGTTGCTGCTGCTGGGGGTGAATCGTCAGCCCAGAGGAAGGGCAAGAAAAAGAGCAGTCCTACATTTCAACAATTAACTGTGAAACAATCATTTGCTAGGGGAAGCAAATATGACAGCAGTCACCCAGTCGCCAAGCGAATCACAGACGCCATGGCTGCCATGTTAGTGTTAGATCTGCGTCCAATATCCACAATAAACGCAGCTGGTTTTTCACAGTTAATTGAGGTTCCGCAACTATACCAAAAATTGTGTACAAATGTAGAGATTGCACTGAAAAATGCCATTCTGCCCACTGTCCACTTAACTACAGATATGTGGACAAGTGGAAGTGGTCAAACCAAAGACTATATGACTGTGATAGCCCACTGGGTTGGTCATTCACCTTCACCAGCAGGAACAGCAGCAGCATGTACACCACTACGTAACATTTATCACAGGCAGGCCACTCTTTGTATCACCAGCTTCACTAACAGGCATACAGCTGACAATTTGTTACACAAACTGAGAGATGTGATGGATACATGGCTTATACCACTTGGACTCTCCCCAGGATATGTCATTTCTGATAACGCCAACAATATTGTGCGAGATTACAGCTGGGTGAATTCCATCACATTCCCTGTTTTGCTCACACCATCAACTTGGTGGTGCAGAGCTTCCTACGAAATAACAGCAGGAGATGTTTTCGGTGGCCCATAAAATTTCAGGCCATTTCAGACATTCGGCCACAGCATGTAGGAGATTGCAGCAGCTCCAAGAGCAGTTTAACTTGCCCTGCCACCAACTTAAACAAGAGGTGGTAACTAGGTGGAATTCCACGCTGTACATGCTTCAGAGGATGGAGGAACAGCGCAAAACCATCCAAGCGTATTGCACAAGCCATGACATTGGGAATGGAGGGGGCATGTATTTCACTCTTGCACAGTGGGGAATACTTTCAGTGCTGTGCAAGGTGCTGAAACCATTTGAATTTGTGACGTGTGAAGTGAGTGCAGATTCTGCTAGTTTGAGACAAGTCATTCCTTTAATTAGACTATTGGAAAAGCAGCTTGAGAAACTGAAGGAGGAGATGAAAGCTAGCAATTCGGCAAAGTATGTTGGCCTCGATCAAGTACTTAATTCGCTTCACAATCATCCTCGAGTTATTAAGATCTTGAACTCGGATCAGTACGTTTTGGCCACTGTGCTTGATCCAAGGTTTAAGACCTACATTGAGTCTTTGCTTCAAAATGAACGAGATGTAAACTTTTGCAAGGAGCTATTGCTCAGCAAGTTGTACGCTGAGCTGGGCCTTGGCTTGACGACGTGTCCTCCTTCAGTTTTTCTTCTCGTAAAAAATTTAATTTTCAAAAAAGAAGCAGGGAAGACGCAGAGGGCAGACCAGAACAGTTTAACATCTGGGCTGGTTTGAAGGATTTTTCAAAAAAATGTGTGACCTTGCCCATAACTCCATCCAATATAAGTATTAACATGTAAAGGATGGTGGAGGATCATTTTCAAGAGGTAATTGATATGGAAATGTCAGACAGTCCCTTTCTTTACTGGGAAGAAAAGCAGGCAATTTGGAAACCCATGTACAAACTTGCTTTGCAATGTTTAAGCTGCCCACCCTCCAGTGTGTACTCTGAACGAGTGTTCAGCACAGCAGGGAACTTAGTCAGTGATCGCCGTAGAAGGTTACTTCCCAAAAATGTTGAGAAAATGATGTTTATAAAAATGAACTAAATCTTCCACGAGGAAGGCCTTCACCATCCAAGACATACAAGCGCTGACTGTTCTCTAATGGCGGATTCAAGCGGCGATGAATTGATAGTCTGTGATGATGACGTACACGCTGATGAGGGTGAGGATGAAGCTGAAGATGATGACGATAACATCTTTTTAAAGCTTTCTATTTAAGTGTAGGGTGCAATCTACCCCCAAAGAAGAAAGGGACTTAGGGCATTTCCATATCACGTACCGTCTTGAAAGGCTGCTGTTTGGCAATTTCTCCTTAAGGGTAGGGTGTCATACACTTTTTTTTCTATTTAACTACAAGTGGAGGGGACGGGGGGCTATACAGACAGACACCAAACTGCCTATGTCCATTTCTATTTTTATTGTACAGTCTATACCGGCTGTTTTTTTTCTATTTTACTACAAGTGGAGGGGGGGGGGGCGGGCTGATGCAGACAGAAACCAAACTGCCTTTGTCCATTTCTTTATATATTTAACTATAAGTGTAGGGTGTAATATACACCCAAAGACTATGGCTGCATTGCCAATATGCATAGATGGAGAGGAACACAATCTGGTTTGTGTGTAGAATTAATGAAGGCCTACCAGGAATTAAACTGTTTTTTTGATAATTTATTAGCTTTACAACTACATTACTTATCCAAGAAACAGGTGGAGCACTAAATTTGGTTCTTTTATGACCAAAAACATTGATTTTTGAACAAAATAGCAAAACAAAACCAAAACCAAAACACGCAATGGCGGTTTGGCAAAACCAAAACACGACGGTAATCCAGATCCAAAACCAAAACACGGGGGTCAGTGAGCATCTCATCTCTCTCTCTCTATATATATATATATATATATATATATATATGGAAGGCACTATTTTCCTTACATGAGTTTACAACTTACAAATGATTCACACACTAAATAGAATGGTCACTATTAAAATACATTCTTAGAATAATATATAATATATAATAAGATTTATCTAACTATTGAATGAAAGTTTTTCCTAATGAACTCTGTGACGATCTTAATAATAGACACAAATAATACAGATACCAACAATTCATACAAGTTGGCAATGTAGAAAGGCATTATTTGAATAAGGGATTCTTTGGGAGATTCATACATGAACTTAGTATGAAGATCTGTTCAAATTCTGGATATAATATAAATGAAATATATCTCATTATTCTTGTCATCATTCCCTTTTTACTATGTCCACACACCACCGTACAATTAACACTAGAATAATTAATCTATAACTCAAGATTTCATATATAAGCACTTATGTTTTAATTATGTATTCTCTTGTCAATCAATATAAAATTCTATTTATAAATATTTAAAATATAACATAAATTTTATATGACCATACCAACACAATGTAGCAAATGTATTCAAACATTGTTTCATTAAAGGAATTAGAAACTAGGAGGAAATAGTTAATACACAAAGTATGCACACCAACATTCTGGGTGTGATTATCAGAATACCTGATGATTGGTCAGAACAAGTTTAAATGTCCTGTTCTGTCGGCAATCTGTTTTCCTTGACAAAGTGTACCCCGGCCAGGCAAAATGGATGCTGAACTCCATTTTATTGTTCTTATACTTTTTTTTTTAAATGTTTATTTTCAGCAACAATATGAGATATGAGGGTACAGAAAAGAAATAGTCATCATTTAAACGGTACATATAGGGATCATACATGCCAGCAGAATATCATTGAAACAACGAATAATCACGAAAATAGAAAAAACAACCTTAAGGACATCCATAACGATTAAAACACATGAGTTCCTGGAGACAATGAATGAATTTGCTCTGAGGTACCCAAAGAGCTCATGACGTAAGCTCTCTAACAGCTACATGTTGTTGGATTTTTCTGCTTTTAGGGTGGGAGGAAGTAAGGTATGAAGGGGGAGTAGGGCTCAAGTAAGGGAAGGAAGGGGAGGCTTGGTCTCCCCCAGCACGGGGGAGAGGGAGAAAGCAAAAGAGCAGCTGAGGAGGGACAAGGCCTGCACATACCCTCTCCGGCTATGCAAAAGAAGAGAAGAGAGTAAAGATTCACTGAGTTCCAGGAGGTGTGGATTGGTGGAAAGTATACCAGGGTTCCCACACTTTGTGGAATTTAGTAATCCGATCCCGAAGAAGGCATGTAATATACTTCATTGAAGCTATGTACCAGACACGGGAGATAACCCCTTGAAGGCCTGGAGAACGGGGGGACTTCCAGTCTCTGGCAATCTCCATACGGGTTGCTGCACAGACATGCTGCACCAGTTTATCGCTATATCTGGAAAGGGATTTGACTGTAGAACAGAGCAACATGACCACAGAATCAGGAGTGATTTCAGAATGCAGAATTTGAGTGAGAAGTCCAGAGACTTGTAGCCAGATATTGGTTACCATGGGGCATTGCCCCACATCCCCACAAGAACTCCAACAAAGGTTCGGCGTGTATGGGTAAATTCTATGTAGCTTGGTAGGTACCATATACCACCTTGTGTATACTTTGTAACCATTTTCCCTTATTGCTGTGTTTATGGATACTTTAGATATCCAAAGTCTGAGCCGGGACCATCGCTTCTGATCAAGTGTGCATTGGGTGTGCTTCCCAGGCTGTCTTGAACGACTCCAAGGACACAACTAACGGCTCCAAAATGAAGTGATAAATGAGGGAGGTCAGACCGGGAAAACCCACTCTATACAAAACCCCTCAAATTGTGTGGGCCTTCTTAATATAGCTGATCTACATTATACTTGGATAAACCTACACAGTTGTACATATGAAAAACGTAAGGAGGAGAGGAGGCCCATCTTCTCACTTAAGGTCTCGAATGTTTGTGGAGCAAATTCTGCCAAGATATGAATGAACTGAGTGATACCCACATTTCGCCAAGGGGAAGCGAAGGCGGAATTGTTCCCTATAGAGAATGCCGGGTGGTGCCACAGCGGCTTGAGCAGAGAGGGGAATGTTGTGAGTTCCTTAAAATGGAGGGTTTTGTCCCATATGTCGAGTGTAAACTGCAAAGTGGGATGAGAGTAGACTGAGGCTGGTCTTTGA
Source organism: Mixophyes fleayi (assembly GCF_038048845.1). NCBI lineage: Eukaryota > Metazoa > Chordata > Amphibia > Anura > Limnodynastidae > Mixophyes > Mixophyes fleayi. The sequence goes on along the minus strand of NC_134406.1, from coordinate 141,008,861 downwards.
TTTCGAGAAAGCCATGGAAGGAATTTCAGGGTGTGGTGTGGGGTTAGTGTGTTTTCGAGATCCACCCATCTTTTGTGCCCCGGGACAATTTGCCACGAGATAACCTGACTGAGATTTACCACCTGATAATAGCATTCGAAGAGCGGGAGTCCACAGCCCCCTAAAACAGTGGCTTTAGCTAGACAAGAACGTTTAGGGCACGACTTCTTACCCTGCCAAATGAATCTACCACATATTGTTTGCAAGGAGGTTATGAAAGTCCCTGGTACCACGATTGGGAGTGTCTGAAACAAATACAAAACCCTGGGCAAAACTTGATCACACTTACCCTCCCAAACCAAGAAATATAGAGAGGAATCCATGTAAAGAGGTCCTTTTTAATCGAATCGTATAAAGGAGTATAAATTGCTTGGAAGAGGTGTTTATATTCCTTAGTGATGTGCACCCCCAGATACTTCAGGGACTTAGGACGCCATTGGAAGGGGAACTTAGATTCAAGAATGGCATTTACGGAACCTGTGACCTGGAGGGCCTAAGCTTCCAATTATGTATTATTGATTTTATAGTCTGAGACCTTTCCATAGTCTGCCAATTCTGAGAGTAAATTAGGTAGTGAGATCAGCGGATTGGAGAGCTTCAGGGGGACGTCGTCCGCGAATAATAATAGCTTAATTTGGCGTGGTCCTATCTGAACCCCTGAAATATCAACATTGCGCCTAATAGCTGCAGCAAGGGGTTCGATACACAGCGCATACAATAGGGGCGACAAAGGACATCCCTGTTGTGTTCCATTACGCAATTGAAAAGTAGTCAATGTCATCCCATTGGTGGGAACCATCGACGAGGGGTGATGGTAGAGCCCCTGAATACCGGTAAAGAAGGCCCCCCTGAATCCATATTGGCGGAATGTGTGAAACATAAAGGGCCAAGAAAGAATGTCAAAAGCTTTCTCAGCATCCAATGCTAAAATTACAGAGGGAAGTTTGCATTTGTTTTCATATGTAATTATGTCTATCATCCTTCTGGTGTTGTCCAGGGATTGTCTAGTCAGGACGAATCCCACTCATCGGGGAAAATCAGTGTAGTCAGATATGCATTGAGGCGTGTTGCTAGTTTCTTTGCGAAAATTTTAACATCCGCATTAAGCAATGATATGGGATGATAATTAGAGCAGCAGGTAGTATCCTTATTCGGTTTGGGGATTACAACTATGGAGGATTGTGGGGTCTTGTCATGAAACTTTCCCCCCTGCACTATATCATTATATACCTGGGTCAACTGAGGCACTAATTCTTTGGAGAATATCTTGTAGTAAGATACCATAAATCCATCAAAGCTGGGAGTCTTTGAGCTCTTCTGAGATTTGAGGGCTAATCTAACTTCCTCCTCTGTGATGTCACTATTGAGTGAGGATACCAGGCTGGCAGACAGTGTGGGTAGGGAACACTTCTCTAAATACGCTTGAATCATGGGGGCGTTGGGTCCTAAAACGGAACATGTGTTGTGTAGATTAGATAGTTTTTCATAGTAGGACCTAAATGTCTCATTTATGACCCTAGGGTCATAAGATAGGGCTCCCTTGTTGTCCCTAAGCGAGGTGACAGTCTGCGATGCTCGTTTCGCCCTAATCCTATTGGCCAATAGTATGTATGCTTTATTACCCTTCTCATAAAAGGTCTGATTGAGAAAACGGAGGTGGCTTTCCGTATGATTTGCTTGTATAGCCTGGAGTTCTCCTCTAACTTTTTGGATACTTTGAAAAACTGAATGCGAGTTTCATTGTTTATGGATTGCCTCTAGGTTTCTAAGTTTACTTGTCAATTTATGATAAGTCTCTGACCTTTACTTTTTCCTATGGGAAGCAAATTTAATTATGTCCCCCTGAATCACAGCCTTGTGGGCCTCCCAGATTGTGGGTTTTAGAACTCCAGACTAGAGTTTAAGTTAAAGTATGTTTGAATTGCTTCCGCAATAGTGATTTTAAAATGAGGCAACTTGAGAGGAGTTTCGTCCAATTTCCAGGAGGTTCGACCATAGGGATTGTGAAGGAGGTTGACCGAGACTGATAAAATGGAGTGGTCTGACCAAAAAGACCAGCCTCGGTCACCTGCTTTTGCAGAGTTTTCGTGTGAGGAGAAAGTGTGAGATGGGATCTGGAAACTGACCTGTCTAGGGAAGGCGACATTACAGTATTAAAGTCACCACCAAGGAGAAGCAGTCCCTTTTGTATGTGGTGTATTGTAGAGAAAAAAAAAAAAAAAAAGGCTGTCTGACCTGTATTGGGTGTGTAGATATTAGCGAAGGTAACGTCTAGATGTCCCATTCTACTTGTGAGAATGAGAAAACTGCCCTCTAGGTCCCCCCTTACTTCAGACAGGTATTGAGTTGCGTATTATAATTGCCACCCCATTTTTCTTGGTGGGATGAGAGGCGTTGTACACTGAGGGAAATTGATGTGAGGATAAGGAAGGATGGCCTCTGACCTTGAAATGAGTCTCTTGTAAGAAAATTACATCCCCTTTGAGTTTTTGAATGGTGTGGGGTAGCATGGAATGCTTCTGGGTGGGGGGAGTTAAGGCGCTTGGTATTGAGTGAGAGAAATGTGATAGTCATGGTGTTTCAGGGAAAGGACTATACACTTAAATGAAGGGAGCAGGAAACAGCACTACTGCTCCTCAGTTAAAAAAGTAGTGAAAGTAGAAATGTGAAAAAGAGAAGGAGGAAAAGTGAGTGAAATGAGAAGAAAAAGGGAGGGGGAACTGGAAAGGTACAAAGTAGGTGTCACACGCCGGGTGATCGGACAGTGCTCCCGTCCCCCGGCAGACTTACCTTCCTCTGGCAGTCCGCTCCGTCCCGGGTGCCGCCATCTTGGATTTGTGTCTGCGCATACGCAGACCCGTCGTATTTCAAAAACCTTGGCTGCTCTCCCATTGGCCAGACTATTTGGCACCAAGTTTAAAAGGCACCTCCCCTTGACATCCGGTGGCTGTTCTTTGAGTCACTCCTGGTGCTAAGACATGGCTTCCCTCTAGTGTCTTGCTTGTCTGCAGAGATGAAGCTCTAACCCTGTTCCAGTGTGCTTTATCACTTGTCCACAGAGCTGACCCTCTACAGTTGTTGCAAGCTGATTCTCTCCACTCCTTTTCTGTGTGGTAACCGGCTAGACTGCAGAGCTCACGCTCTATCATCTGTTCCAGTGTGATCATCCATTTTTTCGCAGAGCTGACCATCCTCTCTACTCTTCTGTGCCTACATCTCAACTGATCTTCCCAAAGGGGTCTCGCTCAGTGCTCTTGGTGGGGGCTTCGACCAGCGAGTCAGACGCAGCTTGACCATATCGACTTGCGGCGGTCCCTGGTGAATACCGTCTCCTCGTTAGACTCCGCGCCCTGCTGGAGTAGTACTAAACGGTGAAAACCCTAGGATTCACATCGTAAAGCCCAGACTCTGTGTGTGGAACCGTGACAGTAAGAACAGGCCATACTATACTTTACTATGTCAAATCCCCACGTGGAACCCTCTGCTAAGGACATGCTTCAGCATTTGCTCAATCGAGTTGAACAACAGGACGCGATTCAACAGCAGCTTCTACAGGGCTTTCAAAGTCTTGGGGCTCACATTGACTCCTTGCAAGTACCACCTGCTGCCCAGGCTGGGAATTCTCCGGTACCTATTGCGGCTATTCCTTCCAATTTTACCCTGTGACGCCCAACTCCTTCTAAGTTCGTGGCTTCCTGAATTAGTGTTCCATACAGTTTGAGCTCTAGCCACAGAACTTTCCCACCCAGCGGTCTAAGGTAGCACACCTAATTTCTTTATTATCTGGTCAGGCCTTAGCTTGAGCCTCACCCCTCTGGGAACACGATGACCCACTCCTGGCTGACAGTGCCGCTTTCATTGCTGCATTTCGTAGAATATTCGATGAGCCTGGGAAAGTCACCTCAGCGGTGTCCAGCATTCTCCGCCTCCGCCAAGGTTCCTGTTCAGTGGCTCAATATGTCATTCAATTACAAACACTGTCTTCTGAACTTCGCTGGAACAGCGAAGCGTTGGTGGCCACCTTTTGGCAGGGTCTGTCCGACAAAATCAAAGATGCCTTGGCTTCACAGGAACTTTGCACTACTCTAGACGCCATGATTTTCCTTTGCAACTGTGTGGACCTTCACTTCCGTGAAAGATCTTCCGAGAAGGATTCCACTCAGCGCACTCCAGCTAAACTTGCTCCCCGTTTTTCTCATCCAGTACTGGAGGACGAGCCCATGCAAATCAGATGCTCCCACCTATCCTCAGAAGAACGTGACAGGAGACTTAAAAACAAATTATGCCTGTACTGCGCTGATCCTGGTAATCCTCTGAACGCCTGCCCCAAGAGGTCGGCAAATGCCAGGTCCTAACCTGCTCTGGAGAGGTCAGATTAGGGCTTTCTAAAACCTCTCCCTCTTTTGAAATGCCCAAAATCTGCTCCATTTCCTGTTACCCTCCATGGGCCCTTCGGCCCCATTCTTACCTCTGCCCTCCTGGATTCTGCAGCAGCTGGGAACTTCATTTCTTTTTCTTTGATTTCGCAGGTTTCCATACCAATTGTGGCCCTGGAAGTCCCTGTTTCCATCACAGCCATCGATGGGTCCCGAATAGCCAACGGGACTGTGGAATCTCGTACCAAGCCTATCATCCTCCAGGTCGGAGCTCTACATTGTGAAGTGATTACTTTCCATGTGCTCCCATATTATTATTATTATTATTATTATTATTATTATTATTATCGTTTATTTGTAAGGCGCCACAAGGTTTCCGCACCACTACCCCCATTATCTTGGGATTACCATGGCTATAACAGCACTCTCCTCAGATTGGTCTACTTCTCAGATTCTGTCCTGGAGTCCCGCTTGTTTCCAGAAATGTCTTACTCAAGTCCAACCTCTTGGAACCATCACTACCTCTTCTGAGTCCAAATCCACGATCATGCCCAAGCAATATCATTCTTTTTGGGACGTGTTTGATAAGGCTCGTGCAGAGCATCTGCCATCCCATCGCCCGTGGGACTGCCCTAATGAACTCCAGCCAGGGAAGATTCCTCCTCGAGGTCAAGTATACCCCCTATCCTTACCCGAGACTTCTTCTATGTCTGAGTATATTAAGAAGAACCTTCAACGAGGGTTGTCATATAAAAAGTTGGATAATCTCCCCTGCAGCGCCTCTGCACCCTCTACCCGCTGAGGCAGATATGCCGCCAGATACACAGACAAACAATATAATGCCACAAAAAATGGAAAATTTTGGACAATCCATCAAACTTTTTTATTTATTTGTTTTATTTAATAAACTTGATTTTCCAAACTTACTAATACTACTGCAGTTATAAATTATCTTCCTGCTAACTGATTACACTATTGTCAATACATTATTGATGATAAATTTCTATAATTGAAGCACCCTTATTTTAAATACTATTTTAAATACTAACAATTATAACATGTTTATTGGTTATGAATATAATGTTAAAAAAGACATTTAATATTGGCAACATTTTCTAAATTTACACAACTGAATTGATACTAAGGGCTAGATTTACTAAGCTGCGGGTTTGAAAAAGTGGGGATGTTGCTTATAGCAACCAATCAGATTCTAGCTATCATTTTGTAGAAGGTACTAAATAAATGAAAGCTAGAATCTGATTGGTTGCTATAGGCAACATCCCCACTTTTTCAAACCCGCAGCTTAGTAAATCTAGCCCTAAAACTATCAATTTCTATAGCTAACCTTTTCCTATATTTATTTAAGTAATTATAGCATAAAATTTGCATGCTCTAATTTTGCACCTTGTTCAAAAAAAGTTCAAACAGTTACATTACATTTGTTGGTGCACTTGATGAGGATGAAATGGATTTAACGATTGCAGTAGTGAATTTATCCAGTATTAAAATTAATAATAGAGGGTTTCCACACTGATACTGCTTTTCAGAAGAGAAATTAGTGTTCCACTGTAGTGCAAAGAAATAACTGATTTTATTGATTTTCATCCCACAGTTAGTATTTCTCTGAACTGAAACCACTTATTTTTTTAAATAAAGTATTTTATTGGTTTTTCAACACATCCAAAAGACATAGACACACAATTGAATGACTAACTAAACATAAACATTCCTATCTAGAACAAATCTCGCGAGTACTTGTTCATGCAAAGGATAATATACGTTGCACATTTTTTAAAATCCCTATGAGTTCGATGTATTGGCCAATATACATAAAAGCAACAGCATTATACCATTGTACTAATCCACACAGTGACTCATCAGAGTGGTTACCTATCAGCACAATAACGCTGTCCAAAGCTGGAAGACTTTCTCATAAGAAGGATGCCAAACTTTTAAGGAACAGTACCATAGAGTTAAAGCTCACACCCCAACACCCTCATCATCCTGATGGGAATGAATGACAAAATGAGACTTATACCAAGAATGCCAAACCTTATGATACTTATGTATAGCCTCCCTGCTCTCATACATGACTCTTTTGTGTTTCCAGACATCATTTACCAGGGCAATCCAGTTATGTATTCTGGGAGGTTCCAGCACCATCCACCCCCGCACTATGATCACCTTGGCAAGTGAGGTTAAGTTGAATATGTATTAAACAATGGATTAATAAAGTGTTTTTTAAGTTTAAGACCGAAAAGACAGACCCATGGGCACAGAGTGGGGGCAAACTCTAGTGTGGATGAGATGCAGTGCCACACCGAGCTCCAGAAGGCATGCACAACAGGACACATCCAAATCATATGCCAGGAGGTGCATGAGTGGGTATTACATTGGAGCAAGTGGAAATACCTCGGTGTCCCAGCTTGTGCAGTCTGGTAAGGGTTAAATACACTCTATGCAATATGTAAAAATGCACCTGCTGAAACCGTAGACACGAAGTGGCCTCTCTAGTGCCACTAGTCATAATAACACAATCCTCATCAGAGATATCCCTCTTAGATTTGAGAGGGTTTAAACCCTCTTAAACCCTCTCAAAATAAGTCCACCAGCTGAGGCATGCCCTCATTAAACTGGCACGCCTAATATGGATAATCAAATCACACAAAATGGAAGTTGAATTAAAGCTGGTTATAATACAGTAGTATGATGCATAAAAGTTAACAAAGCTACAGTGCATATATTGACAAATTAAGTTGTTTTTCTCTTTCTTGACCAGTATTGCTCAAGGTATATGAGGAAACATGTCTATAATATTTTATATATTGCAACTTGTCTAAAAAGAAATGTGCCCTCCATTGTTCATGATGGGAAACGGGGAAGTTGTGGTAAGCAAGTCTACACCTGAGAGGATGTAGCAAGGTCTATTTGGATTTATGCATGTAACTGGGGTGATGTTGGGTGATGTTGAGTGGTCCTGTCATATGAAGTGATATTATTAAAGTCTTATATGATGCTTTTATCTACGTATTATTTTGTGGTTTTAGGGCATAAAAGGCTTAAAAAGTTAATATGTAATTAACATTGTTCTGCTTGAATTGAATGGTCTGTATTGCACATACAAGAAAAAACTGAGCATATTCTGAAGAGACTACATCTTTGAATTATTCCTGAAAACTCCCATAACATTACTTGGAGGTCCCACTGAGATCCTAAGTCCATAATACCTGACCCGACGCACTAAGGAGGAACCAACTGTGCACCAAGGTAAGACATTTTCTTATTTTGTTTCAAGTGCTTAATTGCTGGTCCCCTGATGTTGTGTAATGCTTTATGGTAGGTTTCTCACGTAAGTCTCTTCATTATATTAAAAATCCAGAGTGCTAAAGAAAAAATTGTATTGAGTAATTGTGTTTAAAACCAATAGTATATTTTGCATTCCAAATTTTTCAAATATGATCTGAGTGTATGATGATTGTGTAGACTTGTGTAGACCCTTATAGTGATTGATTCTGGTGGGGGTCCAAGTAGAGGAGAAAACTCCAATAACTCCTCTGACTTGGGTGTCAAGGTCACCTCTCAGAGTTCAAAGTGCTGTATTGTGGTTGTTGAAGCTGTATCATCCGACGTGGTGACTGGGGAGGGCTGCTTGAGGTTGCAGTGCCAAGCTCCCAAATATGATATTTCAGACTTGACATTGTGAGTATCCTCGGTTGATGAAAATATAGTGACTCACGATGGGGGAGGGGATCCTCAGTAGGTGAAAAACACAAATTGTTTTTACCTTATGGCTGCCCAGGGAGTGTTATGCTATGAAAGTATGGAAATGAGAGTGTGCAGTACTGGAAAAGTGGAATAAAAAATGTCCAGATATCCCTTTGACAGGTACTTTTGATAGAAATTTGTTGACAGAGTTGAATCTGTACCCATCCAATATGTGGATGATTTGCTACTATGTTCACCTGACTACTCTGCCTCACTTTTAGACACTACAGCACTGCTTGTTTTCCTGCAGAAAATGGACACAAAGGGCTAGATTTACTAAGCGGCGGGTTTGAAAAAGTGGGGATGTTGCCTATGGCAACCAATCAGATTCTAGCTTTCATTTATTTAGTACCTTCTACAAAATGACAGCTATAATCTGATTGGTTGCTATAGGCAACATCCCCACTTTTTCAAACCCGCAGCTTAGTAAATCTAGCCCAAAGTCTCAAAAGACAAAATGCAATTATGTCAAGACAAAGTCACATATATTGGGCCTAACAAGGGTTCAAACAACTCTCACCAGCAAGGTTGAGAGCAATACAAGAGATCAGGTTACCTATGAACAAAAGGAAACTAAACTAAGAGGGTTTCTCGGGTTAACCTCTTACTGTCGACACTGGGTCCGAAATTTTTCTCAGATAGCAGCTCCATTGTATGACTCAACAAAAGCTGCAGTTCCAGAACCATTTGTTCACACAGAGGAGACAAAATCATAATTTGAAACTTTGAAGGAGGCATTGCTCAGTGCTCCTGCGCTGGGAATACCAAATTATGACATGCTCTTCTAATTGTTTTGTCATGATGGACATGTTACAGGCGTACTTGTCCAAAAACATGGAAATTATCCCAGGCCCATAGCATACTACAGCACACAGCTAGATCCAGTTACAAAGGGATTTCCAAGTTGTTTAAAAGCAATATCGGCTGCAGCACTCATGGTGAAGAAATCTGCAGACATTGTATTGAGGTGCCCTTTAAAGGTTCATATATCTCATGCAGTAGCTGCACTTTTAAATTGTGAGAAAACCAGACATGCCACTACTGCTTGAATTACAAAGTGGGAACTGCCCTCAATTTTATCTCAAATCATAGAACTGATACAATGTAATGTGTTGAATCCTGCTTCTTTATTGCCCATAAAATAAACTTATCAGTTTCAGAGAGAGGAGTGGGGAAATAATGTCAGCACTGATGCTCATGATTGTTTGAGGCATGTTGAGGAGCAGACACTTCCAAGGCTTGATTTAAGTGAGATTCCTGACTTAACCTTTTATGTGGATGGCAGTTGCCACAAGCAGACTGAGACAGGCGCAATCCAGTCAGGTTATGCTGTAGTGGATGATGCTCAAACCGTATTTTCAGCACCACTATTAAAAGCTCACTCTGCACAGCTGTCCGAATTAAAAGCACTAGCAAAAGGATACCAGCTAACAGAATATATAAGTGTTAACATATGCATAGACTCCTGGGGGTAAATGTATTAATATGCGGGTTCTTCAACACACGCGAGTTCAGCGTCTTCGGCGATTAAATTTAAAGCGGCGCTGCATTGTAAAGGGAAGTTTCCCTTTACAATGCAGCGCCGCTTTAAATTTAATCGCCGAAGACGCTGAACTCGCGGGTGTTGAAGAACCCGCATGTTAATACATTTACCACCTGGTATGCATTTGGCGTTTGTCATGATTTTGGAGAAATTTGGAAACAAAGAGATTTTTAATTGCTTATGCAGAGGCAGTAAAAGATTTAATAGCAGCACTACAGTTACCATCACAAAATTACTGTTATTAAGTGTCGAGCACATATGACTGGACATGATGAAGTTACCAAGGGTAACAATAGAGCAGACGTTGTGGCCAAAGCTGCTGCACAAATGCAAATGAAGCCAGAACAAACATGTACACTACAAAATGTTGTTTGTTTACCTGATGTACAAACACTAACTGATATGCAAAAAGTTTGTGATTCACAGGAAAAGACCAATTGGGAAGATGTAGGATGCTCACAAGATAAACTTGGCATGTGCAGGGCCGGATTAAGGGAATGGAGGCCCCTGGGCTAAGGGGCCCTCCATTCCCCGCGAGGCCCCCAATGTGAGCCGTCCGCCGCCCCCCACCCCCCGCGAGGACCCCCCCAAGCACTTACCTGTCAGTGCAGTCCTCCGTTCCGGTGCGCTGTAAGCTCCTTACTGAGGAGTTCATGAACTCTCGCGAGATCTCCTCAGTAAGCAGACTACAGCGCGCCGGGACGGAGGACTGCACTGACAGTACTCAGCAGCATCGATCGGGCCGGGGGCGCCCCCGCCCTCGACCGATCAATAATGCTGCTGAGGAGTTTGAAGGGCCCCCTGGATGCCCGAGGCCCCTGGGCTATAGCCCAGTTAGACCTCGGGTTAATCCGGCCCTGGGCATGTGGCACAGCAAGAAAGGTAAGCTTGTCGCCCCCAGATCACTGTTGCCCGCAATGGCACAAATGTCCATGGATTGACCCATGCAGATAAGATGGTCGTGATTGGTCTGACAAAAAGGTAGAGAGAAAAAGAAAAACAACAGAGGCACTCCAGTCCCTAGATAAATTATATTGATAAAAAGTTATATTTTATTAGTTTAATTTAAAAAAAAGACAATTATATTTTCAGAAACAAGGTGAAATATTGGTTTAAAAAATGGTGTTTTGTATGTGTAGTGTATATTAAAAATACTTGAGGAGCCATTCAGTAGCAATATGGGAATTTGTCAAAAATAGAATCCTGTTCAAAAACTGATTATTTGTTGCTATACTGTATTTGGTAAAATAATCCCATTAGATGTTTGAGAGCACAGTATAGCACCAGCTATTAAATCATTGCTGGGTATCTCAAAGATAGTTCAGAACAGCTGCATTTTTACGTTTGTATATTAAATATATTCGGAAGTGGTCTGCAAATAGCTAATTGAGGAGGTGGACATCCTCATAAATACATTCAAGCTATTTATCAATGGTTTAAAGTGATTATAATATATATTGGTATCACTTGTTACATATCCATTTATAAGTGCTCATATCCATTTATAAGTACCAGGGAAGGTCATATATATCCAGTCTCTCTTATAGGTTAATTCACTCTTTGAAGGGATAATTAGGTTAATTTCACATATAGCTGTGCTGCTGATGGATTTGTAATTGTGCACACTCTCTCCCCTAATCCAAATAAGGCATGTCTTTTAGTCAGTTAGTATTCGTACATAAGACTGCATGGGGCACAATAGTCATTAGCTGGAGCTGTGCTGCTGACAGATTCATATTCATACGCATACATTCCCTGGACCAGTGTTTCCCAAACTCAGTCCTCAGGGACCCCTAACAGTGCATCTCCTTGCTGGAGCACAGGTGTAATCATTACTGACTGACACATTGTAACAGATCCACAGGTGGTGTAATTATTATTATTATTATTATTATTATTATCATTTATTTGTTAGGCGCCACAAGATTTCCGCAGCGCCGTACACAAAGCAAACAGTAGACTATACAGGGTGAGACAGTACAGAACAATAAACAAAAATACCAATGCTTCAGAAACTCCAGGCAGTTTAATGCAGTAGAGGCGGAGTAGAAGAACAGGTGTGGAGACAAGAGGGAAGAAGGCCCTGCTCATTCGAGCTTACATCCTAAGGGTGGGTGAAATGAACCAGACACAATTGAAGGAAGTTGAAGTGTGGGGAGAAGGACCGGGAGGGGAGAGGATAGAACGTTAGGAGGAGATGCGGGGTTAGGTAGAAGGTTGGTACGGTTTGAGGAACAGGTGAGTTTTGAGTACTCGTTTGAAGGAGCACAGATTAGGAGAGAGACGGATGGAGCGAGGAAGGTCGTTCCAGTGAAGGGGGGCAGCACGGGAGAAGTCCTGGATTCTGGAGTGGGAAGTGGTAATAAGAGTGGAGGAGAGGCGGCGGTCATTAGCTGAGCGTAGGGAGCGGGCAGGAGTGTGAATGGAGAGGAGGTTAGAGATATAAGGGGCTGTAGCCTGAGAGAGAGCCTTATAATGTGTCAGTCAATAATGGATACACCTGTGCTCCAGCAAGGAGATATGGAAAACATGCACTGTTAGGGGTCCCTGAGGACTGAGTTTGGGAAACACTGCCCTAGATGGATTGAAGCATTTCTCTTGATCAGTTAGCATTCACACATGAGACCACATAGAGTGCAATATTCATTAAACTAGAATTGGTTCTCAGGCATACATATGCAAATGCCAGATGCCACTGCCGGGCTCCGAGACGTCACAAAAGACGTCACTTCCCGGCCTACGTTTCACCTATTGCTTTGTCAAGGGAGTAACCCGAGTCTGGGTCCTGAGTAGGTTATAAACATAGAACGTCCAATCGCATCGGTCTCTGGTTGATTGACACATCCATCAACAAATACTAGTAATAGCTTATTTCCATGTACTACACTCCGTGATTACTGTGAAAGTTTTGAGATTTATAAGCTTCCAGTATACACTTCATGTCAAAAATGGGGAGGGGAGGGAAATAAAAGAGAAAATTAAAAGGCAGAGTAACTAGAGAGATAGATAGGTGGATGGATAGTTAGTTAGACATAGGTAGATAGATAGTAAGGGATAGGTAGGTAGTTTGGTAGGTATTAGATGGCCCCTTGGGTATTTAGATAGGTAGTTAATTTAGTTCTTAGATAGATTAGATAGATTGTTTAGGTAGATTAGATAGGCAGATATATTAGCTAGATAGATTAGATAGGTCGTAGATAGGGTCAGTTAGGTCTATTCTCTATCAGAATCTGCCCTTATTCATGCTGTCATTTCTAGGTAATGCCTCACCTGGCCAGCCTGTTTCTGTGAGCTCACTCATCTGGCTCCTCATTATCACTTGCAGCCTTTTGGTTCTGCTCTCCTTAAATAGCCAGCTAATACTCTACAGGATTGCCGATAATACGTTTACCATAGTGTTCTGCACCCTTGTGTTTTCCCTATTACTTGTTCCTGTTGTTTCCTGCAGGCTTAGTGTATCCCCATGTACCAGACCGTTTCCGTCCCTGTCTACTCTTCATTGGATTTCCCTGTGTACAAACTCGGCTCTGCTTTGACTCTTCTCCTGTGTTGATATCCCGTGTATCAGACCTGATTCTGTTCCTGACTATTCTACTATCTACTCACCAGTTCCAGTCAATTATCTCCTGGACCCCGGTAAAGTCGTGCTCCCAGGTATGGCTCCGGCATGATCTGCAGCTCCTCTGCTCATCTTAACCTTATACGGAGACACTGCCGCATCTGCAGCATCTCTGTGCTCAGATTTTTACAATCTTCTTCTGGCTCCGGACTCAACCTTACCACAGATACTATTGACTGTTTACATATATCCCCATGTGCCTGTAATTGTAGTTATCCCTGGCAACCGCCTAAGAACTGTTTCCCTAACATCTCTGGACGCTCACCGGTACTGTGGGTTGTAATTACCCTTGACAACTGTCTACGTTCAGTTTCATAATCTTTACCTATCACTGCAAGTTCCGTTCCTTTCCGGACAAGCACCGTGTCACGGGCACTAGGAGTCTTTACCCAGGGATCACCAGATGGTAGGCTTACCAGAGCAATGTAGATGGTAATAGGGTACTCTGGTAGCTGGGTGATCACGGAACATGAAATGATGGCCGATGAGATGCTCAGGAAAGTCTATGACTAGCAACACTGGTAATAATGAGGTAATGATACACAAGGAACTGTATGGACAAGGACACGTGAAGGTAGTCAGTGGTCTGCGATAGCAAGTTGTACCACTGCTATAGTGAGGAGGAATGTCCAACAGAAGCAAGGAGGTGATGAGAGTCAGCGGTCTGCGGGTAGCAAGTTGTACCGCTGTCTGAGTGAAGGAATGGAATCCAGGTGGAAGTATCCAGGTAGTCAGTGGTCTGCGGTAGCAAGTTGTACCACTGCTATGTGAGAGGATAATGGAACAGGTGATACCGGAAACAGGGATCAGTGGTCTGACATCAGCAAGTTGTACCACTGAATATATATGTGAGGAGGTGCACGGGGGAAGACTGCAACACAGGATATACACAGGCACCTTATACACGATCCACAGTAATATGCACAATATAGATATATATATATAAATGACTGATCAGGTCTGCAATCTAGAAAGTCTCTTGAAGTAGTCCAGCACAATGATAACACAGTCAATGATGGCAATAGACTCAGCGGATAGCAGACTCCAGAGAGAACCAAACACAGTCCAGCAAGATATGCAATACACAGCACAGTCAATGAGAAGTATGCATACCGTGGTTCAGCAGTAGCAGTCAGATGGGATTGCAGCGGTACCTGAGCGGCTGGAGGCCGACTGGATAGTAAGTCCCTGGATAGGTGAAGCAGCGGTCTAGCAGGTGCAGCGCACAGGTGAGTAGACCAACAGGGACACGAATCCAGAGGAGTCAGCAACACGTGGAACTGGACTCATAGGGGACCCAGGAGAATGGAGATGATCCAGCAGAGGGTAGTAGATGAGATACAAATCCAATGCTGACAGGAGGGTAGAGACCAGTGGAACACGTGAAGGCGTGGAGAGCGGATCAGCAGGAGATGGACGATAGCGTTGACCACCGCGGCAGGACTCAGCGGCACACGGAGGTAACCAGTAGCAACCACAGGAACCAACAGCGATGGGAAACAGGAGTGCAGCGCAGGGCAGGAGCTGTGATCACGAAGTGTAGCAGATGATAATGAAAGCGGCAGTCTCGAGGAAGTCACAGCAACGATGAGATGAGACTATGGTGCACAGAGGCGGCAGATAGTAATCAGCTGGCAGTCACGATGTTGAACACAGGCGAGATGCAAGCAGGAGACTGTAGTGCACAGAGGCAGCGGATAGTAGTCAGCTGGCAGTCACGATGTTGAACACAGGCGAGTTGCAAGCAGGAGACTGTAGTGCACAGGGGCAGCGGATAGTAGTCAGCTGGCAGTCACGATGTTGAACACAGGCGAGTTGCAAGCAGGAGACTGTAGTGCACAGAGGCAGCGGATAGTAGTCAGCTGGCAGTCACGATGTTGAACACCGGCGAGTTGCAAGCAGGAGACTGTAGTGCACGGAGGCAGCAGATAGAAATCAGCAAACAGACTTGATGAGAAGCAGGTGAGTGAGGTAGAAGCTGGAGTGCACGGAGGCAGCGGATAGCGATGAGCAAACAGTCATGATGATACAGTTGATGGTAGAAGTGGAATGGAAGCACAGTAGTAGAAGTGGTTTGGAAACCACAGGAATCAGCAGCGCTGAATACACGAGTAATACAGGAACACCTTCAGAGACTCATGAGGAATGAGACTCCAAGATCAGGCCACGTGGTGGTGACCACAGGTGCTTAATATAGGGAGGGCCTGATCTGCCAATTAAGTTAAAGGGGTATACACTGAAGTATAGAAAAGGGCTGCGCATGCGCAGACCCTCAGGATGGTGGACGGCCACGGTTCCTAAATGTCCGGGAAGAGGCACTCACGGTCCGGTGAGTGACAGTACCCCCCCTTTTAAAGGTGGGCACAGAACGCCAGGAACCGGGCTTGTCCGGATTTTTGGAGTAAAACTTCTTCAAAAGGGCAGGAGCATTAAGATCTTCAGCTGTGATCCAAGAGCGCTCCTCAGGACCAAAGCCCTTCCAATGAACGAGGAAGTGGAGGACTCCTCGCGAAATTTTTGCATCTAGTACCTCGGTAATCTCGAAATCCTCCTCCTGATGAACTTGAACTGGCTGCGGAGCTGAGGGAGGAGTTGAGAAACGGTTGATAATAAGAGGTTTGAGCAAAGATACATGGAAGGCATTAGAAATCCGAAGACTCTTGGGAAGAAGGAGTTTCACACATACTGGATTGATAACTTGAATGATCCTATATGGACCAATAAAACGAGGGGCGAATTTCATGGATGGAACCTTCAAACGAATATTTTTTGTGGATAACCAGACACGATCTCCAATTTTTAGTGGTGGAATAGCCCGCCTCTTCTTATCAGCGAAAGATTTGTATTTGACAGATGTCTTCTTTAAACAGGTTCTGACCTGAGACCAGATATTTTTAAAGGTCTGACAAACAGTTTCCACCGCAGGGACTTGGGTGGGCGGGAGGGCAGGAAATTCCGGAAAAGACGGATGGTGACCGTGAACCACCAGCACTTGACTTTTTGAAGATGACTCCTGAGATCCATCTTCAACGTCCGATGACGTCATGAACGCCCGATGAGGAGGAAGGCGTTCAGACTGAACTTTATCACACAGATCCGTAGATGAAGGATCTTGTGGAGGGGGACCTGGTGGAATAGACGAATGCTGTCTTTTGAATGAAACCACTTGGGAGAGACAACGATGATGACATTCAGTTCCCCAAGATGTAACTCGAGGAGTGCGCCAGTCAATCTGGGGAGAGTGACACTGAAGCCATGGAAGGCCTAAGACAATCGGACTTGTCGTAACAGGAAGGATCAAAAACGATATTTCTTCATGATGCAGGGCACCAATCTGAAGGGTTACTGGAGACGTACTCTGGGTGATGAGACCGTTGATGAGACGTGATCCATCTATAGCCGTCACAGTAATGGGTGTTTTTAAGGTAATCACTGGTAGAGACCATTGATTTACTAATGATTTGGAAATAAAATTTCCTGCTGCTCCGGAATCAATCAATGCCTGTGACTCAAAGGTTTTGGTAGCACAGGAAATCGTAACGTCAAAGGCGCAGACTTTAGATTTCATGGAAGATGGAGAGGACTCCAGGAACCCTAACCTTATCTCCCCAGTATTGGTTAGAGCCCGGCATCTCCTGGGACAAGAATTGAGCATATGCGTAGAATCGGCACAATAGATACAAAGTCTATTCTTTATTCTTCGGTCCCTCTCCTCTAAAGTTAATTTGGAGCGACCTATCTCCATGGGTATCACCGGAGATGAAGCTGGGTGAAATTGAGGATTTGAGAGAGGAGGTGTTTTAACCGAAGTTGTTTTCTCAGGTTCTCTTTCACGAAACCTCAGGTCTACCCGATGGCAAAGAGAGATCAAATCTTCTAAAGAGGAGGGTAGTTCTTGTGAAGTCAGTGCGTTTTTAATTTTATCGGAAAGCCCCTGCCAGAAGGCGGCAACTAGTGCTTCAGTGTTCCACTGAAGTTCAGAGGCTAAGATCCTAAATCGAATGACGTACTGAGCCACAGTGCGAGATCCTTGGCGAAGACGGAGAATGCTGGATGCAGCGGAAATGACACGACCTGGTTCATCGAATACACTTCGGAACGTGGAAATAAACTCGGCACTATCCTGTAACAATGGATCGTTTCTTTCCCACAGAGGGGAAGCCCATGCGAGAGCTTGTCCAGAAAACAATGAAATAAGATAGGCCACTCTGGAACGATGGGTAGAAAAATTTTGAGGTTGGAGCTCAAAATGAACTGAGCATTGAGTAAGAAAACCCCTACAAGTTTTGGGGTCTCCATCGTATTTTGACGGAGTAGGCAGGTGAAGCGTGGAAGCTGTAAACACCTGGGATGGCACTGGGGAAACGGAGGAAGGCACAGGAGCATCAACAGTAGTTGTGGCATCTTGTACAGACGGTCTTTGGGAGGCTAAGGCCTGGTAACACCGCAGTAAATGCCGTTGGCGAACTTCCTGTTGCTCAATACGAGTAACCAGATGCCGCAGCATCTCTTTGGCTGTAGGTTCCGTATCTGGGTCTGTCATGGCCTGATCTTACTGTGACGGGCACTAGGAGTCTTTACCCAGGGATCACCAGATGGTAGGCTTACCAGAGCAATGTAGATGGTAATAGGGTACTCTGGTAGCTGGGTGATCACGGAACATGAAATGATGGCCGATGAGATGCTCAGGAAAGTCTATGACTAGCAACACTGGTAATAATGAGGTAATGATACACAAGGAACTGTATGGACAAGGACACGTGAAGGTAGTCAGTGGTCTGCGATAGCAAGTTGTACCACTGCTATAGTGAGGAGGAATGTCCAACAGAAGCAAGGAGGTGATGAGAGTCAGCGGTCTGCGGGTAGCAAGTTGTACCGCTGTCTGAGTGAAGGAATGGAATCCAGGTGGAAGTATCCAGGTAGTCAGTGGTCTGCGGTAGCAAGTTGTACCACTGCTATGTGAGAGGATAATGGAACAGGTGATACCGGAAACAGGGATCAGTGGTCTGACATCAGCAAGTTGTACCACTGAATATATATGTGAGGAGGTGCACGGGGGAAGACTGCAACACAGGATATACACAGGCACCTTATACACGATCCACAGTAATATGCACAATATAGATATATATATATAAATGACTGATCAGGTCTGCAATCTAGAAAGTCTCTTGAAGTAGTCCAGCACAATGATAACACAGTCAATGATGGCAATAGACTCAGCGGATAGCAGACTCCAGAGAGAACCAAACACAGTCCAGCAAGATATGCAATACACAGCACAGTCAATGAGAAGTATGCATACCGTGGTTCAGCAGTAGCAGTCAGATGGGATTGCAGCGGTACCTGAGCGGCTGGAGGCCGACTGGATAGTAAGTCCCTGGATAGGTGAAGCAGCGGTCTAGCAGGTGCAGCGCACAGGTGAGTAGACCAACAGGGACACGAATCCAGAGGAGTCAGCAACACGTGGAACTGGACTCATAGGGGACCCAGGAGAATGGAGATGATCCAGCAGAGGGTAGTAGATGAGATACAAATCCAATGCTGACAGGAGGGTAGAGACCAGTGGAACACGTGAAGGCGTGGAGAGCGGATCAGCAGGAGATGGACGATAGCGTTGACCACCGCGGCAGGACTCAGCGGCACACGGAGGTAACCAGTAGCAACCACAGGAACCAACAGCGATGGGAAACAGGAGTGCAGCGCAGGGCAGGAGCTGTGATCACGAAGTGTAGCAGATGATAATGAAAGCGGCAGTCTCGAGGAAGTCACAGCAACGATGAGATGAGACTATGGTGCACAGAGGCGGCAGATAGTAATCAGCTGGCAGTCACGATGTTGAACACAGGCGAGATGCAAGCAGGAGACTGTAGTGCACAGAGGCAGCGGATAGTAGTCAGCTGGCAGTCACGATGTTGAACACAGGCGAGTTGCAAGCAGGAGACTGTAGTGCACAGGGGCAGCGGATAGTAGTCAGCTGGCAGTCACGATGTTGAACACAGGCGAGTTGCAAGCAGGAGACTGTAGTGCACAGAGGCAGCGGATAGTAGTCAGCTGGCAGTCACGATGTTGAACACCGGCGAGTTGCAAGCAGGAGACTGTAGTGCACGGAGGCAGCAGATAGAAATCAGCAAACAGACTTGATGAGAAGCAGGTGAGTGAGGTAGAAGCTGGAGTGCACGGAGGCAGCGGATAGCGATGAGCAAACAGTCATGATGATACAGTTGATGGTAGAAGTGGAATGGAAGCACAGTAGTAGAAGTGGTTTGGAAACCACAGGAATCAGCAGCGCTGAATACACGAGTAATACAGGAACACCTTCAGAGACTCATGAGGAATGAGACTCCAAGATCAGGCCACGTGGTGGTGACCACAGGTGCTTAATATAGGGAGGGCCTGATCTGCCAATTAAGTTAAAGGGGTATACACTGAAGTATAGAAAAGGGCTGCGCATGCGCAGACCCTCAGGATGGTGGACGGCCACGGTTCCTAAATGTCCGGGAAGAGGCACTCACGGTCCGGTGAGTGACACACCGGTTCAGAAGTTGCTGTGTAGCAGGGGACATCTCCATCAGCTGTTCCTATATTTATTCCAGTGGCCACGAGTGATATATCAGTCTTGACACCATCCACTCAGTGTCTCACCTGACTCCCTCCTGCACTTCTTACTTTACGGCCTCGGTAACTCTATTCCTGGGTTGTCCCCAGCCAGTGCACATCTCACGACCCTCTGTTTGTCTACAGCCAAGTCTGTCCCCACCACTAGGGGCAACAGTGAACACCAGACTTTTGGTGCAGACTCCGGGTTTTGCTGTACCGGCTGGAGTGGTTCCTAACACTATTACCGGCCAAAACCTCATACCTAGGAAAATATAATGAATCCTGGACATCAGGCTACGGCCCAGTTCTTTAATACCCAGATCCAAAATTTGACTCAATCCCTACAAGAACTTTCCATTCGGGTCACTACACAGGAGGGCATCACCCGAAACCCTGGTATCCTCAGGAATGTTCCTGTAGAACCACGCCTCAACCTGACCGCTACTCAGGAGACTGTAAGGTATTCCGGAACTTCAGCAGCTTTGAAAAAGTCTGTTATACAGACGAAACACGTCAGCTATCTATACATTGATGTACTTTATCATCCACATAGTGGAGACCTGGAATATCTATTTTTAGCATCTACTTCATTGCACACCCGGGGATTGTTCCATAGGAACTCTTATTTGCTTGCTTAAGGATCCGGACGGACATCAATTAGGTGCGCACCTGAAGACCTCGTGACTGCCGCATACTAGGATTACCGACATCTGATACCCAGCGGGGAGTCCGTGAGTTAATATGTCCACAAGGACTATGTCTATATCCATACATCGTTAACATCTTTTGGAGGATATTGTGGAAACTTTTACATGTTAGATCAGTTGTTTATTCCGCACCATACTTAACAAGTTTAAACAACAGTGTGGCGATATTCTTCATACACTGAACGGCTTCTGCGAATTTATATGCTATAAGGTCTATCACCATTTCTCGATAATCTGATCCAGCTGGCTATAGTCCCATATTTGTGGCTTATTACATTGAGTAACATTATAAAATCATCATCACCCGGGTGAATATTCTCCCATTTGGCTTTACTAATAGGTGGCTGCACCATCTTTATATACCAACACTGTATTGGGAGGTTTATAACATGCATTTCAGATGATTTGTTTGCCTGAGATATATCTTGTATGTATATAGAAATACCACATATTAGATATGGTATCTATTTATAACGTGGATTCTGTATATGACATTGATTGTTATATTTCTGTAGCTTCTTAATAAAGTGATTTTATATTTCTACATGCCGCTTTGACAATTTTTCTTCTGGAGAATAAATTGCGCTGGATTTGTTTATTTTTGTATATTTTGTGGTGAGCTAGACCTTGCCCATTTCCAGCTGCACATATTTCTACCAGATTATTAATAGTGTTTACTATTGCAGCGCCTGAATATATTTTTTATTGTTTGGCTCTTCACAAAATTCTCTTTTAGTTTCTGCTACTCTGACATTTCAGAATAAAAGTATCCCACTCAAGGCTTTTCTGGACAGTGGTGCAGCAGTTAACTTCCTAAACATTGATGTCGCTAAACAGTTTCACATTCCATTGCTTGAGATGGAGATTGTCATCACTGCCTGCGGGCTAGATGGAAGTCCTCTGGCGAGAGCTCGTATCCGATTCCACATGCCTCCACTCTCTCTAACTATTGGGGCTTTTCATACGGAGCTGATATCATTCTATTTGATTAGTTGTGCATCTGTCCCATTGGTCTTGGGACACTCGAGGTTATCTACTTATAACCTTGTTATAGACTAGAAGCAAGGGGAGATTCTTCGTTGGAGTTCCTCATGTTCTGCCTCTTGTCTATGCCTTCCTCTATGTCTTACTCAGCCCGTGGATTCTCTTCTGCCCAACTTCCTAAGTGAATTATCTGATGTATTCTCCAAGAAAAAGGCAGATTCTCTACCTCCACATCGTTCCTACGATTGTGGTATTGCCTGAAGCTATTTTACCTAAGAGTAGACTCTACTCTTTGTCCCCGGTGGAAACTAAAGCTATGGATGGATACGTTATGGAGAATTTACAAAAAGGCTTTATTAGGCCAACCAAGTCACCCTTGGGAGCTGGATTCTTTTTCGTGGCCAAAAAGGATGGTACCCTGTGGCCATGCATAGGTTACAGAGGGTTAAATGCCATTACTATCAAGAACTTGAACCCACTCCCCCTAATTTCCAGGTTATTCGATCAAGTACGAGAAGCTCAGATATAATATATCAGATGTAATGCCCCAGCAGTCTTCCAAGACCTTATTAATGACGTGCTCCGAGAATCTGGTTGGTTTGCCTAGTGCTGGTTGCGTGAGAATCGGGGGTACCCCACGCAAATTGTTTCCTCGATTCTGACGAAACCAGCAGTAGTCTAGCAGCACTAGGGTAAATAGGGAATAGAGGGGGGACCACACGCTTTTTTTTTTTTAAAACTTTCATCTATTTTTTACAGATCTGACAGCTGCCGGAGCTCCGGCAGTATGACAGGACAGTGTAACAGTGATGTGTTTACTGAACACTAGCAAGCAGCGTGTTGGATCTGGCATGTTTTAAAGCAAACTCAGGAGAGTTTGCTAAATCGCAGCTTTATACATTTGTATAGTTAGAGTTGCAAACAGTCAGGAGTTTGATCTCTCTTGATTTTGGAAATAGCGATTTTGACAGAAGCACAACTCTGGTGATTTTACATGAAATCTCAGCTTCATACATCTGCGAGTTTCAACTCTCCCGAGAAAATCGCTGGATTTGCCATCTCTTTGCCAAACTTGAAAAGTGCGAGTCTGAAGTTCGGCGTGTATCATTCCTGTGATATATAATATCCTCTACCGGATTCTCTATGGACCCAAGTAAAGTTCAGGCTATTTTGGATTGGTTGTGCCCCATTAACCTGAAAGCTGTCCAAAGGTTCCTGGGTTTTGCCAATTACTACTGAGAATTTATCAGAGACTTTTCTTATTTAGTGGCTCCATTGCTGCCCTTACCAGAAAGGGGGTAGATCCTGGTAATTGGCCTTCAAAGGCTATCAATTCCTTTGAAGCTCTATTAAAAGCATTTATTTCTGCTCCTGTCCTAAAATATCCTAACCCTGAGTTGCCTTTCGTCCTGTAGGTTGATGCCTCCGACATTGGTGCTGGTGCTGTCCTATCTCAGAAAGATCCTGGCAGTTGCCGACTGCTTCCTTTCACATTTTTCTCCCGCAAGTTCTTTGCTGCAGAGGCCAACTATGTTGGCAATCGGGAGCTCTTACCCATCTAATAGACTTTTGAAGAATGGCAACACTGGCTGGAAGAAGCCAGCCATGTCATCTCAGTCATCACTGACCATAAGAACCTCCAATACATTGAGTCTGCAAAATGGCTGAATCCTAGAGAAGTTTTTCTTTACCAGCTTCTGTTTCGGTATCACTTATAGACCAGGATTCAAGAATATTGAGGCAGATGCATTATCTAGAAGCTTTGTCTCTCATCATGCACCAGTTCCAAAACCGCTGCCTATAATACCATCTTCTGTTATTCACGCGGGGTTAGCCCAGGACTTGGGTATAACCCTTCGCAGATTTCAAAAGTTGGCTTCCTCTGAGACACCAGCAAACTTCTTATTTGTGCCAGTTCACCTTCGACAGGCTGGCCTCACTGAAGCCCACGAAAATAAGACCGCTGGACATCCTGGTATCTTTAAAACTCTTACATTCTGTTTGGTGGCCCACCATGTCTTCAGATGTTCGAGACTTTGTTACGTCCTGTGGAATTTGTGCTAAAAACAAAACCTCTACGAACCACCCTTTGGGTCAACTTATGCCATTATCTGTCCCTACAAGACCTTGTCTATGGATTTTATTGTGGATCTCCCATCTTCAGCAGGCAACAATACTATTTGTGTAGTGGTTGACCGCTTTAGTAAAATGTCTCACTTCATTCTGTTACCCAGACTTCCTAGTGCCCAGAGTCTAGCGTCACTTTTTGTCCAGCACATTTTTCGGCTCCACGGCCTACCTTTAGACATTATCTCTGATCGCGGCTCTCAGTTTGCTGCCCAATTCTGGAAGTCTTTTTGTGCAATCCTCGGAACTAACATCAGCCTTTCTTCAGCATATCATCCACAATCCAATGGACAAATTGAAAGGGTTAATCAATCGCTGGAGAAATTTCTACGCCTGTATACTTCTGAATTCCATAACAACTGGTCGGCTCTGTTACCATGGGCGGAGTTTGCATACAACAATTCCTGCCATTCCTCCACTCGTACCTCTCCGTTTTATTGTAATCTTGGTTTCCACCCTAGGTCTAACTCTTTGGCTTCCCTTAACTCTTCTGGGCTCCCAGGAATAAGCTCTACGGCTTCTAGCCTGAAAAGTATCTGGAGTAAAGTTCAGTCTGCCTTAAAGCAAGTCTTGTTTCAATCCAAAAGGTTTGCGGATCAACACCGTAAAGTCTGCTCTTTCAAAGTAGGTCAGAAGGTCTGGCTCTCCACTCGCAATATTAGGTTGAGATAACCCTGTAGAAAACTCCAGCCGTCATTAAAACACCGATTAGGAACATAGTCATCCGGATAACCAATCATCTCCATTCATGCTTTATTTAATGAGCTCATTACTACTGTCTATCAAACCCTTGAGAAAGTCCTGGATAGGACGAAACGCATTGGGACACGCCCAGACACACCCTGTTTCACGTAATCAACCATCGACACTCACCACGGAGGTTTACACAGACGTCACGTCTGTGCAACCACAGTACACAGGACCAGCAGTGCTTTTCTTCTGCCCCGCTGCGCGGCTAGACTCGGATGGGACTCAAATAGCAAGTAGAAGGCTTGTACTGTGTTATAAGGATAAATATAGTTGTGAACAGCGTTTACTTATCATATTGAAGGAAGTTTAGATAGGACAGTGATAAAATCAGTTTACCTAGTAGTTAACATCACAGTGAAATGAGTGGGAGATTTCACATAATGAGGTTGAGGAGCAATGTATCTACTTACAGTTAGTTAATTTAACAATTTTCAGTGCACTACAACATGTATATATTAAACTCCCAGTATATTCTACTCAGGATCACACAAGTTCACATTATTATTGAAAGTACTGAGTTACAGAGTAAATCTTCTAGCAAGCTAACAAAATTATACAACATTCACGCAATCTTCAAATAATAAAAATGTCATCACTTGCTTGAAAATCTGACAAACCAAGAGCTCATAGTCAAATTTGACTGTCACTATTATTACTGCATCCCATTCAGGAACAGTGCTTTCTACCAGCTGTTAACTGCCAATGTTTTATAAATAATTCAATATCTATGAATATGTACCACCGTCCTTGACCATGCATATATAGGTTTACTATTAGCAAAAAGGAGGACTTCTCATAGTTATAGACTGTGTTATGCAGTTCAATTAATAATTTCTGTATATTATATTATCTTAAAAACTAGTTTTTAATGTATTTATTAGTTGCTAGAAATTTATTTTTTTAATAATTCCTAGTGAGTTATAAAAAAATATTTATGTGCTTTACTGAGGAATAGGTAGTGTGATGGAGTATAGACAGTAAGGTTTTTTGTACAATTAATTAATCCTGGCTAACCATCTACATCTTTCTTACTTGTTGAATATAACTCAGTGAGTGATACCTAATAGTTTAAATTACTCAAACTTACCAACTTTATAATATTAGATTCCGGGAGCCTGCAGGGGAGATGGGCGCGACGGGGGCGGGGCTCCAAAATGCTCGTCATTTTGGACCCGTCCCCATGACGTAATGACTCAAACGCGTCATTTGGCATCCGGGGGGTGGAGCCAAACGCCGCGATTCACTGGGAATCTAATTCTGCCCACTTCACTAGGAAGTGGGCACTTCCTAGTGAAGTGGGCAGATCCGGGAGATTGCCACACTCTCCCGGGAGGCCGTGAGACTCTCACAAAATGCGGGAGTCTCCCGGACATTCCGGTAGAGTTGGCAAGTATGATATTACTATTATTATTATATTTCATTTATATGCCGCCAGAAGGGGTTTGCAGCGCTGTACAGTGTATAGGAGAAAACAGAACATGGCATACAGGAAAGTACAAAAAACAAAACAAAGTGCAAATGAATTGACAGCACGGCTGAGAATAGTTAGACCGGACAGAGTTGTATGCGTGAATAAAGAACACTTGGGAGTCAGAAAGGGATAGGAAGAGAGGTGAGGAGTGAACTAAAGAAGGATGGGCCTGGAATGTGGGCGCAACTAGCAGGACCAGAGCCAGTCATGGAGGGGAAGGCTGAGGAGGAGGATAAGTCAGGAACCCAGAGCCGAAGTTGAAGAATGAAGCCTGGGTGCTGGAAGCAACAGAAAGGTGACAGGAGGAGGAGGACACAAGGAATCACGGGAGTTTACAGTCTAGGGGAAGGGGAAGACTTAAAGAAAATACCAGTGGGGAGTTGGGGTGAGAGGACTAGAAATCTGGATGTAGAGCAGAAAGGAGAGGGAGGAATAGAATAGTGAGGGGACTGGAAATCGGAAGGGAGAGCAGAAAAAGGGCTGGTAAAATGAGGAGGGGAGGAAGAAAGAAGGTGAGGTGTAAAAATTCTGTGAAAGTGACTTAAAAATACTTACCAACTTTGCATAGT
Organism: Mixophyes fleayi; assembly: GCF_038048845.1. Classification (NCBI taxonomy): domain Eukaryota; kingdom Metazoa; phylum Chordata; class Amphibia; order Anura; family Limnodynastidae; genus Mixophyes; species Mixophyes fleayi. Next base: position 140,982,311 of record NC_134406.1, on the reverse strand, counting down.
TGCCCTCTGGGAGATCCCGAGGGGGGAATGTAAGGGAAGGTTGGAAGGGGGCGGGGTGTGGTGAACGGCATTATTTTGACCCTGTCCCTACGAGGAGATCATCATTTTGTCACAGAGACAGGATTTAAATAATGCAATTTATCAAAAATCACGTCATTGATGCTCCCAACAGGCAGGATGTCGGAGAATGGCCTACTCTCCCTGGAGTCCGGGAGACCTCCCCGGAATTAGGGAGTCTCCCAGACATTCCGGGAGAGTGGGCAAGTATAAACTTAAAGTAACAGAAAATTAAGAGCGACCAATAACAATTTAATTTTACTGGTCATATTGATTGTAGCTACAAAGCTATTGCTTTCCTTAATTCTTTTTGACTCAAGAACCTTAAAAGTTTGTACTTTAGTAGTACTTAGGTAAAAATACATTATATTTTCACAATATGAAACTGAATTTACAAAATGCATTTCTGAGCACACTGTGGAATCTTTTTTGAACCTAAGAGAAAATCCATAAAATCAGATGTGCCAGGTGATGCGGTGTCTAATTCGATATGCAACTGTCTTGTTAATTACCCAGTTGGTTGACCATATTTAATTTCATTCTTACTTATAGGCTCATGTGTCAAACTAATGTAACAGACTGTGTCCTGGAGCTCTGTGTAAAGTTCAGCTCTGTAACCACAGACATTCATCATGACAATCTGCACTCTTGTTTCTGCTGGCCTGTATTAGTGTCATCATTCTGTACATATCTGAGGCATGTTCTTTTAATACTAGATTTTAATAGATTATTATTTTAAAGTTAGCTCTTTGAGTAAGCCAGAGTTGGATGAGCTGACAAAAGTTTATGTATTTTGTATTCTTAATTTGACCCCAGAGATTAATGTTTTGTTTTTTATAATGATGAGATAAACCCACTATTACAAATCTACTATAGATGCTGCATATGCTCACTGTGTACTGTGTGTGCTATTATGCTAATAGTTTGTCTGGTTTGCATAACACAGTGAATTACAAAGCACTGTGAACCTAGTTTATGTCTCGCACTGGATGTGCGGCTCAGACATCATGCTACATCAAGGTGAACATCTACTATTGTGATAGCCTGCTGATGCAGAGCCTCACTCACCTATCATTCAGACTGTCAGTTCCTTGGTGGAGCTGACGGCAGCAATCTTTAAGTAGTCCATATTTAGAACTTGCGCCCATTTAGGGTGACTCTTTATGGTAACAAGATTCCCCAGAATATACTGAGAAACAGTTGGAGCTGTGAGGAGAGTAATGGTGATCAGAAGAGATGTGAGGAGACAGTCTAAGTGCTATAGACAGAAAAGAGAGCAATAAGTTGGAAAACAAAGTCACCTCAGTAAAGAGGACTCACTGGTGTCTTACACCCACAAGTTTCTACAAGGCCATTGTGAGTTATGAGGGAAAGATCTATTGTTCCCAGGACAGTCTGTAGTGGTTGAGAAGTAAAACACCTGTTTATTTTTATACTGTGTTCAGAGATGTATCTTTATTCTGTTGCCAAATAGATGATTGTTTGTACTGTTTAGAGTTATTTCTATCTTTGGGCGGAATTCAATAATGGTAATTACGGGCACTATTACCGTAATAACGGTAATAATGCGTAGGCCCCTTTACTTTTAACAGTAACTCTGCCAATTGAATTCCCCCCTTTATATGTAAGCTTAACAAAAGTGTTTTATTTTGAATTTATTCCATATTTATTCTGTAGTGGTACCATATTGGAAAAAAATGTGGGAACTAAACTATGGACTGCGCTTCTATCAAATGGCTGCTGTACTTTTCCAAATGTAATATACACTTTAATAAACAAATAAAACCATGAAAGAAAGATAGAATTTCTAGCGCTATTTGTGCACAGCTTGAGACAGGTACTTAAAGCAGTGCAACAGGTGCAGTTCTAATCAGGCATAATGCAAGGTGATTAACTCCTTCTGGCATGTAGAAAAGTTCAGGAACAGAACAGCAGCACCTCTGGTGGTATAAGGTACTGCTGCTAGATACAAATAACAGGCGGAGTTGTAACATAGCCCCCCCTTTAAGGAGCGGATTCCAGATGCTCCATACAAGCTCCCTTCAGGTTTTCCTCCTCTTCTTTTTCTTTTTATGGGATCTTCCTGAAGACACAATTGGGCTCTTCTCCAAAGGAGTACAGAGAAGACCCAATTCCTCAAAAGCAAAAGAAGAATTGGCAAGTTCGTCCACTAAGTCTCTAACATCTTCAATGAACTCACATTCAGAGTCTGAGTCCCAGCCAAGGGTTGGGATAGGACCTTTTATTCTATTAGAAGATGGCGATATGCCCAAAAAGCCAGTCACCAAGGTGGATGCTTGTGGAGACTGAGGTTGCATAAAGAGACCCCGATCAGGTGACTTGACTGGAGATGAAAGATATTTCTGACAGACTGCATTTACAAAGTCAATGGTGTTGAGTAATGGGATCATCAGATTTAAGAAGGGAAAAATCCCAAGTCTGCGGCTCCCCTCTGAAATTCATGATAATCGTACCAACTTGGTTAAATTGGTCAGAGAAATATCCTGGAAATTCTTCAAATTGCTTCATACAAACTAGAAGGACTAAAGCAAATTGTTTCAGGTCTCCGTCAAAGAAGGCTGGAGGAGGGTCTGAAGATTCCGAAATAGCTTTTGGGTGTTCAGGCTCAATTGCAGACTCTGAAGAGTTCCGAGCTTGTGCAGCAGTCTCTGGAGAGTCCCCGGCTGGGACGGCAAGTTGGGCACACTTGACGGGAAGCCTGGACTGGGCACAGCACACCGACTGGATAGCATTGTGAGATGCCTCAGAGCAGACAGCGCTGTGAGATGCCTCAGAGCAGACAGCTCTGTGGGATGCCTCAGAGCAGACAGCGCTGTGAGATGCCTCAGAGCAGACAGCGCTGTGAGATGCCTCAGAGCAGACAGCGCTGTGATAGACCACAGAGCAGACAGCACCAAGTGGTAACTCTGGCTGAACCGCATAGAGTGGCAACTCGGGCTGAACCGCATGGACAGGCAACTCGGGCTGAACCGCATGGACAGGCAACTTGGGCTGAACCGCATGGACAGGCAACTCGGGCTGAACCGCATGGACAGGCAACTCGGGCTGAACTGCATGGACAGGCAACTCGGGCTGAACCGCATGGACAGGCAATTAGGGCTGAACCGCATGGACAGGCAACTCTGGAGCAGACTGTAAGGGCAGCGCCCCCTCTGGAGCAGACTGTAAGGGCAGCGCCCCCTCTGGAGCAGACTGTAAGGGCAGCACCCCCTATGGAGCAGACTGTAAGGGCAGCGTCCCCTATGGAGCAGAGTAAGCGCAGCACCCCCTCTGGAGCAGACTGTAAGGACAGCGCCCCCTCTGGAGCAGACTAAGGGCAGCACCCCCTCTGGAGCAGACTAAGGGCAGCGCCCCCTCTGGTGCTGAAGACTCGGGAGTAGAGGCAGCGGCTGAAGACTCGGGAGTAGAGGCAGCGGCTGAAGACTCGGGAGTAGAGGCAGCGGCTGAAGACTCGGGAGTAGAGGCAGCGGCTGAAGAATCGGGAGTAGAGACAGCGGACTCAGGACCGGACACAGCGGACTCAGGACCGGACACAGCGGACTCAGGACCGGACACAGCGGACTCAGGACCGGCGGTAGCTGGAACCACAGGACAGGCAGCAGCTGGAACTGGCAACGCAGGACAGGCGGCAACTGGAACTGGCAACGCAGGACAGGCGGCAACTGGAACTGGCACCACAGGAAAGGCGGCAACTGGAACTGGCACCGCAGGACAGGCGGCAACTGGAACTGGCAGATTAGGCTGAAGTAAAGCAACAGGAGGTGACGTGCAGAACAATCCAGGGTCTGGAGAGGAGTACACTGAAGGCTGCTCCATAGGATGTTGTGGTCTGCGGAGCAGACAGCCTTGTAAGAATCCCTAATGGTAGGGACCGTAGGCAGTACCATAGATGCAGCACCACTGTCAGAAAAAGTTCTGGGAAGATTCTCTGCAGTCTGCATGCTTTCACCAGAGGATTTTGTTGCTTTAAAATCAGAATTAGTGTTGAAACTACTTAACACAGCAGCAGGAAGGGTTTTAAGCAGTTCTTGGAGTATAGTGGATACCTGTATGATTTGATAGCGGAGCTGAATAATGTCCATCTGCAGTATTTGTAGTTGTGGATTAAGTGACATGGTCTCAATAGCCAAACACAAAGTTCAATACAAAAATACTAGGAATCCCGGGACTAAGCAGAGGGCGTGCAGTCAGCAGGTCTAGATTGTATGGCAGTTCATCATGTTATGATTCCTAGTAAACTCAGCAAGCAGCCACAGAAGTATAATACAAATGTCTTTATTCCAGCAAAATATATAAGCAAGGATTCAGTTCCAGGAACATGCAGGTTTTCATAAACATGTATAATGAACAGGTATGGCAGGAAGGTACACAGAAATAACTGGTTCCACAGAATACTAATATAGTTTGAATGCAGGGATAATAAGGGTGAGTTACCCAATTCCAGGATGCAAAAGTTTAGTCCAGGAAGCAAACAGAGTCCAGGCAAAGTAAATGTCACAAGCAAACTTGCATAGTCCGGTAGTCAGGCCAAGGTCTAAGGTAACGAGAGGTCCAGCAGTATCCAGTATCCAGGCAAGGTTCGGGGTCACGAGCAGACAAGCATAAACGGTAAACAGGCCAAGGTCACAACGGGAGATCAAATATCAGCAGAATCAAACAGGAACAGGGGGAACACAACAGCAGCCAGGTATACAAGGATGAACTGCTCAGAGCACAGCTTGAGGCAGGTACTTAAAGCAGTGCAACAGGTGCAGTTCTAATCAGGCATAATGCAAGGTGATTAACTCCTTCAGGCATGTAGAAAAGTTCAGGAACAACAGCAGCACCTCTGGTGGTATAAGGTACTGCTCCTAGATACAAATAACAGGCAGAGTTGTAACACCACAATACTTATATGATAATGAAAAGTGAAGCCATAAGCTGAATGCTCTTAAACTCAGAAGATAGGGTTAAGTTTCATGCTTACCATCAGGTCGCAAGTTCACTGCAGATTCCAGCTAATGTGATACTAAGGGGAGTAACCTAGCAGTTAGGTTAGATTTCCTGGCAATGCATTCTGGATCCTCATTCTCGGCTGAAAATCCAGATGAAAGCATATTAGGCTCAGTATCCACATAGTTTTAGTGTTTCACTGTGTTAGTCTCTGCTATTTGTTTTAAAGAGTTCTTTTTTCTGTGCTCTGTCTGCTTTGCTGCTACTATATACAGTCAAGTCCATAAATATTGGGACATCGACACAATTCTCATATTTTGGGCTCTATACACCACCACAATTGATTTGAAATGAAACAAACAAATGTCACACCTAGAATCAGCTCCAGGCCTTTTACCTGCTTAATTGATTATGAAATAACAAGAGAATAGCCCACACATGTCTATGAAATAGGTTTTGAGTCGATTGTCCCAATACTTTTGGTCCCTTAAAAAGTGTTAGGCACATATAGAAACTGTTGTAATTCCTACACCGTTCACCTGGTTTGGATGTAAATACCCTCAAATTAAAGCTGAAAGTCTGCAGTTAAAGCACATCTTGTTAGTTTCATTTCAAATCCATTGTGGTGGTGTATAGAGCCGAAAATATGAGAATTGTGTTGATGTCCCAATATTTATGGACTTGACTGTGTGTATATATATATATATATATATATATATATAAATATATATGTCATACTTGCCTACCTTTGGCGAGTTGTATATGGGAGAGGGGCGTGTCTAGAGGGCAGGGGGGCGGGGCACGGTGAATCGTGTCCTTTGGGGCCAAAATGATGCAATTAACATCATTTTAGCCCCGCATTTGCGAGATGCGGGAGATTTGCCAGCTCTCCCGGGGGTCCGTGAGACCGACCCGAATTTCGAGAGTCTCCCGGACATTCCGGGAGAGTTGGCATGCATGATATATGTATGTATGTATGTACGTACGTACGTACGTACGTACGTACGTACGTACGTATGTATGTATGTATGTATGCATGTATGTATGTATATATATATATATATATATATATATATATATATAATGTGTGTATATATATATATATATATATATATACATATATATGCGTGTATGTATATACATATATATATATATGTATGTGTGTGTATATATATATATCTCTCTCTCTCTCTCTCTCTATATATATATATATATATATATATAAATATATATGTATATATACACACACACTCTTTCCTTCTTTCTCTGTTCTTTAATATCATCACCCCCTTTTCCTTCCTTTCACCCTTGTTCTGCTCCCTCTCTCCCTCTTCTCCTATTCCTCTTTCTCCATTAAGATGCCACTTCCGCGCAGAACTGCTCCCAACCCTCCTGTTACGCTGAGGTAATTAATGCGGTCCCCTTCCACACTAGTAAAGGGAAATCTAGTTCATTTTGAAGATTAGTTCATTCTGATCTAGTTCACACAAAAGATTAGTTCATTTCACTCATTTGACTCAGTAGATCATTAGACTCAGTAGTTCATTTGACTCATTTAGTTCATTTAGCTCAGTTAGATCACTAGCTCTGGAACACTGCTGAGAGAAGTGATTGGAGACATAGATCTAGTCTATTACACATACTGTAGGCATATCTACTACTACCTCATTAGAGTTATAGTCCTGTTAAAATGATCCGATAATTTTAATATGTCAGATCATTTTTAATATTTTAAAAAGGGCAATCACTTATACAAAAACTAATAGTGACATGTTGAACTCTGCAAAGATAATTGCATTTTCATTATTATTTATTGCTTCCATAATATGCAAATGAAAAATACCCAAAACAGGCATCACGTCACTAGGGGCGGTGCCAAAATGGCGCAATTCACGAAGCCCCACCCTCTACTCCAATAGCTAGATGAACTAATGAACTCCTAAACGAGGAGAAAGACTTATGACTCATAGTCAGTGATCAGCTCCAGAGTCTCACACAATGTCTGAGCACAGCAGTGCCACCTATGGTAGTTTAGAGGTACTGACTCATGAGTATTAAATGAGAGAGTTGAATAGAAACAAAAGAGCCAGTGTGAATGAGACAGTGAGTGAGGCTGCTGGAGCTGTTCTGCTTTATCTCTAACTCCTCCCACTTGTTTTAGTTCCTGGTGAACTAATCTTTGCCAGAGCTGTGAACTAATTGAATTAGTTCACTTTGAAGATTAGTTAATTTGAACTAATCATTCGTGAACTACCCACCACTATTCCACACCCCTGCCATTCATCAGTTAGGCAACCCTCCCAGTCTATCCCCGTAGTCAGCAGCTCCCTCCTACTCCCTTTTCCTATGGTGCCTGTAACAGGCAGAGATTTCACCCGTAAATGTGACAAATGTGATCCCACTCCCGCCCGTAAATGCTGCAATGGAGATCAATAGGACCTCCATTTGCCATTGCCGTGAGTGTGGCACATCTGCCACTGTGCATGCACAGCACTCGATTTCTCTGTCGGGAGAAGCTTGACTGCATGCCGGCAGGTGCTAGGGGAGAGTGAGAACTTCTCCCTCTCGTACCTGGACCCTGCCTGTCGGTAACAATCTGCAGGCAGGCGTGGTCTTCAGTTTTAGTTTTCCTGCCTGCTCTCTTAGATCCCAACATGTAGGAGAGAGTCAGTCAGGTGTTAACCCTTTCACTCGTGTCCAGGCAGCAAATTTCTTTCACCGCTCGACACCCAACCAACAGCAATTTAATAATTTGAAGCAGCTACAAGATTTCAGTAGTCAAAGTACTAGCTGGCCCCCACAGGACAGCCCCCTCTCTGCAGACCCGCCTTTTTTCACACACCACATTTTCCTTCTTTTAGCCAACCTCTTACATCCACAGAGTATCATGCCCCCCTATTAACAGACCACACTACCATTTATGCCCCTATGGCGGAGACCCCTTCTGGCCAGGTCCCCAGTGCTTCTCCTCTTTTATATTCACAAGCCCCACAACCCACAGATTATTGGGGGCAGCAGAGCTTGTGTCAACAGACATGTCCGCCATCCCAGCGCAGCATGCCAAATAGCCCCTCCCCCTACCACCCCCCTTATTTCCATTTCCACTTACCCCCTACCACTAATACTTACAATTCCGCCGCAGACTCCCCATCAGGGTGGCCTTTAATCCTCCCATGTCATCAGAATCAGAAGGCTTCAGGACAGGTTCCCATTCCCAGGCTCAATGGTCAGCCTCCTACCCACAACATAGGGGATACTTTCAGTCAATCCCTAATTTTTCCCATGCTGCCAACGTCGGGGATTTACCATCCGCCTGTCCCTCTTCCATTCCCATTCCCACAACTCCTCCCATAACATCCCACAATTGGGACTACCTATGGCATACAGATTCAATGATAATGTTTTGCTACTTCCCCCCACAGCCACATACACACAGCCCCCACTGCCACAACCACACAGTTACCTTGCGAGTAGCGACCCTTCTAATGTCTCTAATGTGTCAGCCTTTCAGTTCGTATGACAAGAACAACCAAAACTTCACCCGGTATAGGCCCATCAGTGACAAGATCATCTCAACCATCCAGGCTACAACAGTCAATGATAGATTCAATGATAATGTTTTGCCACTTCCCCCCACAGCCACATACACACAGCCTCCGCTGCCACAACCACACAGTTACCTCGAGAGTAGAGACCCTTCTAATGTCTCTAATGTGTCAGTCTGTCAGTTCGTACGACAAGAACAACCAAAACTATACCCGGTATAGGCCCATCAGTGACAAGATCATCTCAACCATCCAGGCTACAACAGTCCCACAAGCAGAAGTGGCGTCTGGTAAGCATGAAAACTCTTTTTCAGCACCCTCACAAACTAACAGCTCCCCTATGGTCAGTACTGGTGAAGGCTCCTCATATAAAGAAAAAGGCCCTCGTAAGTTAATGAGAATCCTTCACGCACATTTTAACAGTTTTAAGGCGCAGCAGAAAGATAGTCAAATTTCCAATGGGCAGACAGAGCACAGCAGTAACATGGTTACACAGACCTATTTTGCGGTCTACCTCCTAGCATTAACAATAGACAAAAAAACGGAGTCTATGTAGACATATTTACATTAACTGAAGCAGCCAAGAAGGACTTAGCCGCCGCGATAGAAAAAGGAGGTATAGGAGAAGATGCATATAAATCTTTCCTATAATGGGTTGCTGACTATAGTTCTTCTGCGGTCTCATACATCAAAAACAGGCCACAAGCAGGCGTGTGGCACTACTTACATCTTATAATGGACATTTACTTGACAGTTAGGTGCTTTTCTTTCTCCCCCCTCCATCCCGGATTCCCAAAAATGGTTGCGTTGGAACTTTGGGCGCCCCAGCTGCGAAGCCGCAACATTGTATTTTGGTGTTATAACTTGGGAGTGGTTCAGTGCATTAATAAACAAAGTGCATCCTCCCATCAAGCGGTTAGTTCTCCTTTGCTTAGAACATGACATTTCTATTAAAGCCCTACATGGTCTAGGAGTAGAGAATAATATAGTGGACACTTTGTCCGGCTGTCAATGGCAGTGTTTTCATCAGATAGCTCCTGATGCTCTTTCTACAAGTACAATATGTCCACCTTATGTTTGACAGATCATTGAGCCAAAACAAAAACTGGCGGAGAGTGCCCTAGCCCCTCACACCAGGAGAGTGTATCGAACAGCCTGCTTGGTTCACATGAACGGAACATATCTTACGAAATTTCAGTTTAATGCCTTGTTTAAAAAGGCTTTATTGTGTACAGGGTCTGACCTGTCCTTATACGGCACTCATTCATTCAGGATTGGGGTGGTTACCGTTGCAGCTGAGTTCGGGGCGTCCGTAGAGAACATGTAAGAGCTTGGGGTGATGGTCATCTAACGCATACAAGACTTACATCTGTCCTGAGTTAAAATAAGAATCGCTTCCTTTTCCCCTGTTCCTTCTCCTTTGTTATCCTAGGGCTCATCTGCTCGCCACTTTTAGCGGGGGCGTGAAGGAATTTTTCCCATTTTTCCACTGGATCAAGGCCTGATTATTGGTGTGCCTCCGGGGTTTTATAGGTTCTCACCTTCATCTAGGTTAACGTGTTCTAAACCACACATTCCTGTTTTTCTCCCATAACAATGTTACATCAGACGTTACTGTTTTACAGAGTGTATATGCGGCCATGCAATGAAACAGTCGATTTGAGGTTCAGTTGATAGGTTTCTAATGTTAGACTGATTTGTTTGCCTTTAGGTGTACGAAGAATGAAGATCTATGTTTGGGTATTTGGGCATTCATATATACATTGGGCGGCCCTCTAGCCTGACGCAAATAATTAATATTGTGTTCATAAAAAATAAAGCAAAGCTATTGGGAAATAAGTACAGGCTTTGGGGGTCATAGTTTTAACCATCCACTAATTATTACAGAGTACGACCATCTTTATTGTCCCAGTGGAGTTCATCTTAGAGGGGAAGATTAGTTTATTTTATTGAGCAGATATTTTGGAAACTCTGAGCTGTGGTCAGGTCACTTTGTGGTGGGCTGTAGTCTGTTAAAGGTCTACAGCATTGGCAGAAAAGCATTTGTGAGTTGGCGATCACCTCACATGGTGCTATTGCTGATTGGCCGCAGGTCACTACCCTTTTTGAAGTACTGTGGCTCTTGGTTCCCTGTGTGGGGGGTCCCTTGACCAGCATTAGGCGAGCTAGTCATTGTGAGTCCAGAAGGGGCGTGATCACTCTGATGCCAGATTTAGCGCCGGCCAATCATAAAGGACTTTGGTCTTGGCACCAGTGGTTAGTGCCGGATGGCTATACACTATTTGGTTCGGATATTGGTCGTGCACCCTCGCAATTTGCCTTCTCCTCCACCATTTAATTCAATCTAATTTCAATAAACTGTGACCTTTATTTTGCCAAAATACTTGTGTCATGGTGTCAGGATCTGCCTGCAGCCCTCTGCATCACATGCTGCTTATTGGCAGCTCCTGCCTCCAGGACCTTAGACTTGTTTTATTATGTTATCTGGCAGTACCTCTGTCCACCCAAGGTGCTGCTATTGTGCCTTTTCCTTTGTTATTACTAGGGGTTAACCTATCTCACTAATTAACTCCTGAACCTGGGTGTTCCCTACTTATACCTGCCTCTATTCCTTTCCTGTTGCTGGTCATTGTTGATGCTGTTCCGTGTTACTGTGGTGTTCCCTGGTGTTCCCTGCTGTGCTCCTGGTTCACCCGTTCCCTGGGATCTCTTTATATTACCTGCTTACCTGGATCAGTCGTGTTTCTGGTATTTTCTTTCTGCATCTCCTTGTAATCCTCATTCCTACACCATCTGGTTTGTACCTTCCAGCAATAAACATTGTGTGTTTCACCATATTCCTGGCTCCTTATCTGTGATTTCTGCATTGAAGTGTGACAGTATGACCACCCAAAAAGACCGCTTTAAAGTCATGTGAAAGATCCTACTTCAGATTTTCCTCTGGGACTCTCTCTGCAGATCACGGCAGCCTACAGAACCATTTTCTATTTATTCTTCTCTTCATTTTGGATTTGTTTGCGCTTCACTTTCTGTTTCCACACTACAGTCTGTTCTGCTCCTCAGGATAAGGTCTAGCCCGCCAGTTCCGGCCGCCAGTCCTGAGGCGCCAGTTCCCGCCACCAGTCCTGAGGCGCCAGTTCCGGCCACCTGTCCAGAGGTGCCAGTTCCGGCCGCCAGTCCAGAGGTGTTAGTCCCAGCTGCCTGTCTCGAGATGCCAGCTACGGCCCCCAGTCCCAAGATGCCAGTTCCAGCTACCTGTTTCGAGACGCCAATTTCGGCCACCAGTCCAGATGTGCCAGGTCCAGCCACTTGTCTCAAGGTGCCAGTTTTGGCCACTAGTCCAGAGGTGCCAATTCTAGCTGCCTGTCTCGAGATGATAGTTTTGACTGCCAGTCCAGAGGTGCCAGTTCCAGCCACTTATCTTGAGGTGCCAGGTTCGGCCGTTTGGCCCAAGGTGCCAGCTCCTGTCGCCTGTCCAGAGGTGTCAGTCTCTGCCTCCAGCTCCAAGGTACCAGTCTCTGTGCCCTGTTCCACAGTGCCATCCAGCCCCGAGGTGCCATCCTCTGCCTCATGTTCCGAGGTGCCATCCTGTTCCGAGGTGCCAGTCTCTATCTCCAGTACTGAGTTTCTATCCAGTTCTGAGGTGCCAGCCTCTGCTCCCAGTCCTGAGTTTCCTGCCACTGTCTCCAGTCCTGAGTCTCCTGCCATTGTCTCCAGTCCTGAGTCTCTACCATTGTCTCCAGTCCTGAGTCTCTAGCTTCTGTCTCTGGTCTTAAGCCTCCAGCCTCTGCCTCTGCACCCAAGTCGCCAGCTGCTGCCTCCAGTTCCGAATTGCCAGCTGCTGCCTCCAGTTCCGAGTCGCCAGCCGCTTCCTCCAGTTCCGCCTAATTCGGTTCAGACCGAGTTGCCGCCTAATTTGGTTCAGACCAAGTTGACACTTAGTGCTGCCCGCTCTGAGGCTTCTCACTGCGCTGTCCGCTCTGAGGTTCCTCACTGTGCCGTTCAGTCCGGGCTTCCTGCCAAGTGGTCTGCCCAGTCCGGGCTTCCAGCCAAATCGTCCGCCCAGTCCGGGCCTCCTGCCAGGTCATCCGCCCAGTCCGGGCCTTCTGCCAAGTGTGTCCAGTCAGAGCCGTCTCGTGCCAAAGGATCTCCAGTCCGAGCCATCACCTATCTTTGACTAGGCACTTTTCTCAACTTAGTGCTCTTCTGAGATTTGGTGCTTTATATATTTCTTCTTTACCTAGTCTTGTTAGTGACCCAAAGAGACAGGTACTGTTTTTGATATCTCACTTTAGAGGGGAAGCCTTGGAATGGGTAAACTCCTATATAGAGACTAACCATCCTATGGGACTTGCAACTCTTTGAGGCAGTAATTTGCAAGTTTACTCCATCTCCTGCATTGCCATCTAGCGGGACATCTGTGCATCCGGTAGTATCATCCATCCCTTCAGTTCAAGAACTCCCTTTGGGCCTCCACCAAGTTGATTCAGCCTCCTATTCCGATCTCACAAAAAGACAGAACAAAAGTGGAAAGGAGGGTCTGTGCTACTTCAGCTTCGCTCTAGCATGACTTCTTTCATCTTCTCGCCCGTGGACTTTTCTGCCAGACACCCCATTATGGATTATGACTGATGATTTTAATCACTTCTGGTAATACCGGTGCCCGGAATCCATCCTAAAGGGGGAGGGGTACTGTCAGTATCTGCATGCAGCCCTCTGCATCGCAAGCTGCTTATTGGCAGCTCCTGCCTCCAGGATCTTGGACTTGTATTATTATGTTATCTGGCAGTACCTCTGTTCACCAGATGTGCTGCCATTGTGCCTTTTCCTTTGTTATTACTAGGGGTTAACCTGTCTCACTAATTATCTCCTGCACCTGGGTGTTCCCTACTTATATCTGCCTATCTTCCTCTCCTGTTGCTGGTCATTGTTGTTGCTGTTCCCTGTTGCTATGCTGTTCCTTGTTGTGCTCCTGGTTCACCCGTTCCTTGGTGTTACGGATTACTGGATACACTACTAATCTTGATTAGCGCTGGCTTACCTGAGGTGCAGAATGTAACGATCTCCCCGGTATTCACCAAGAACCGCCGCAAGGCGGGATGGGCTTTGCCGCCAGGAGTCGCAGGTCGCGGTCCTCAGGTTTGCCCCAAGATGTAGTACAGCGGAATAGGAGCAAGATGAGAATAGTCGGACAGGCCGGGTAGGTACACAGTCAGGCAATGCAGACAGAATCAGAAGGCAATCTCGGAGTCAATCAAACCGGGTCGATACACGGGTCACAAGAACAGATGCGTGGTCAGCTAGCCGGGTCGGTACACAGGAATGGCAGATAAACGTATAGAGAAAGAAGCGTGAGACAATCCGGGTCAGGAGCACAGGCAATCAGGAAGGTCAGCAAGCCAGGTTGGTACACGGGAGAAACGGAATCCAGAAGAGTCAGCAAGCCGGGTCGGTACACAGGAGGTCAAGCACACAGGAAGCAGGAACAAGGAGGACACAGGAATCAGGAGCCAGGAACTGGTAAGTTGCTCTGACACTCACCAAGTGTCAGAGCTATGCTTTTATACTGTATCCACTTTTGAATTCCCCGCCCTAGGTAGCGATCACGTGACCGCCGAACCCGGAAGTGCGGCTTCCGGGTCCGACGGACCGGGGGGGAACGCGGATAGGTAAGTATTCGTAACAGTACCCCCTACCTTAAAGGTGGACTCCGGACACCTACACAGGTTTACAGGGAAATCTTTTAAGAAAGAATTTGAGTAGACGGGGTGCATGAAGGTCGACTGCTCTTACCCAGGAGCGTTCCTTGAGACCATATCCTTTCTAGTCTACTAGGAATTGTACGGCACCTCTGTTCTTGCGGGAGTCCAGGATTTGTTTTACTTCATATTCACCCTGATTCTGAATAATAACAGGAGGAGCCCTAGGAGGGGTGGCAAACCTGTTAGTAACCACTGGTTTCAGCAATGACACATGAAAAACATCTGGGATACGTAGAGAACGTGGTAACCTTAGTCTGAAAGCTACTGGATTGATGATCTCAGAGATGGTAAAAGGACCAATAAACCTGGGAGCAAATTTCTTGCTGGGAACTTTTAAACGAATGTTCTGTGTAGATAGCCAAACTTTATCACCGATGGAGAAATTAGGGCCGGCTCTTCTCCTTCTATCATAGGCTTCCTTAGAACAAATGATGGCTTTTCTGAGACTTGATTTGATTTGTTGCCAGATATGCGAGAAGTTACGAAATAATAACTCCACTGCTGGGATTTCAGAAGCAGAAATTTGGGAAAAGGTGGGTAATCTTGGATGACAGCCATAGAGAATGAAAAAAGGAGAATTAGAGAGAGCTTCATGGAAATGGTTATTATGGGCAAACTCAGCCCATGGAAGGAGATCCACCCAGTTGTCTTGATTGGCAGAAATGAATATTCTTAAAAATTTCTCCAATTCCTGGTTGGTTCTCTCTGTGAGGCCATTAGACTGGGGGTGATATGCAGAGGAAAAATCAAGCTTGATTCCAGATTTGTGACAAAAGGATCTCCAAAACTTGGATATAAACTGAGATCCTTGGTCGGAGACAATGTAATGAGGACAACCATGAAGGCGGAATATCTCTTTAATGAAAATATCAGCTAACGAGGAGGAAGATGGAAGACCTCTCAATGGAATGAAGTGGGCAGTTTTGGAAAAGCGGTCCGTGACCACTAGGACCACCGTACAACACTTGGAGGGAGGTAGATCCGTAATGAAATCCATGGAGATTTGTGACCACGGGTAATCAGGAACTGGTGATGGAAGTAAATGACCATAAGGCCTCCTCCTGGGGGTCTTGTGTTGGGCACATATGGAACATGAAGACACAAACCTCCCTACATCTTCCCGTATGGAAGGCCACCAGTAGTTGCGAGATAACAGGGCCCAAGTCTTACGAATGCCAGCATGACCTGAGAAGAGAGAACAATGAGCCCATCGTAGGAGTTTGATGCGAAGAGGTGCAGAAATTAAGGTCTTGCCTGGAGGACAGCCTCTTTAGATATGTGTTACTGCCAAAATTCGACTAGGGTCCAGAATAAATTTATTCTCCTCTAAGGGTTCCGAGTCAGCAGGATCAAATGAGCGAGAGAGCATCTGCCTTGATATTTTTAGATCCAGAACGGAAGAAAATGTTGAAGTCAAATCGGGAGAAAAATAAGGACCATCTTGCTTGTCGAGAATTTAGGCAGCGTGCAGTATGTAAATATAGCAAGTTGTTGTGATCAGTATAGATGGTGATAGGAAACTGGGCTCCTTCTAGGAGATGCCTCCATTCAAAAAGAGCCAATTTGATGGCCAGGAGCTCCTTGTCACCGATACCGTAGTTCTTTTCAGCAGGTAGCAGGCAATGGGAAAAGAATCCGCACGGATGTAGTTTACCGGTAGAATCTCGTTGAGAGAGTACTGCTCCCATACCTACAGAGGATGCGTCCACCTCTAGAATGAACGGACGAGAACAGTCAGGTTGTTGGAGGATGGGTGCTGAGGAAAAGAGAGATTTTAAGGTAGCAAAGGCTTGGTTGGCCTCTTAAGTCCATACTTTGGCATTCGCAGACTTACGGGTTAAGGCAGTGATGGGTGCCACCAAGGTAGAGTATCCTTTAATGAACTGGCGGTAGTAATTGGAGAACCCTAGGAACCGTTGTGTAGCTTTAAGGCCCAAAGGGTTGAGGCCAATCTAGTATGGCTTTTAACTTGGTAGGATCCATTTGCAATCCAGTGCCGGAGATGATATAACCTAAGAAAGGAACTTGTCTCTGTTCAAAGATACATTTTTCTAATTTACAATATAGATGATTCTTTCTAATACGAGACAGAACCTCCAAGACATGTTTGCGATGTGATATCAAGTCTTGGGAGAAGATGCGGATATCATCTAGGTAGATGACCACGCATTGATATAATAGGTCTTGAAAGAGTTAGTTCATGAAACCTTGAAAAACAGCCGGGGCATTGCACAACCCAAAAGGCATGACCAAGTATTCAAAGTGCCCATCCCGAGTGTTGAAGGCTGTCTTCCACTCATCCCCCTCCTTAATGCGCACCAGGTTATAGGCTCCTCTGAGGTCCAATTTAGAAAAGATGGTAGCCCCCCTTTATACGATCAAATAATTCTGAGATTAGTGGTAAGGGGTACCGATTTTTTACGGTGATGGCATTTAGGCCTCGATAATCAATACAAGGGCGGAGGCCCCCGTCTTTCATCTTTACGAAGAAAAAGCCTGCCCCAGCAGGAGAAGAGAATTTTCGGATAAACACTTTTCCCAGATTATCTTGGACATATTCCTCCATGGCCTTGGATTCGGGAACGGAAAGTGGATACACTCTGCCTCGGGGTACTGGTTTGCCAGGAATGAAGTCTATGTAACAGTCCCAAATTCTATGTGGAGGGAGTTTCGTGGCCTCCTGTTCACAAAAGACATCGGAAAAGATTTGGTAGGGTTCAGGAAGGAGTGCCAAGGTTAACCTCCTGTGACATTTGGTATCCTCCTTGGGAACTTCCTTTGATAGGCAATGATTAAAACAATGTTGTCCCCAAGATAAGATATGGCCGGACTGCCAGTCCACGTTAGGGGAATGGAGACGAAGCCACGGAAGTCCAAGGATAACCGGATTAGTAGATTTATGGATTATGAAGAAGGAGATACTTCCTGATGAAGTTCTCCAATCTGAAGATGAAGAGGAGTTGTGCGTAAAAAGATGGATCCTTCAGGAATTCTTCCCCCATCAATGGCTAAAAGGGAGATAGGTTGTTCTAAAGCTTGTGTGGGGATGGAGAATTGTTTTACCAAGGCAGCAAAAATGAAATTCCCAGCAGCTCCGGAGTCAAGGAGTGCGGACTGAGAAAAAGTATATCGTCCAGACTGTAAAGAAATGGGAATGGTGGCACAATCATTACTATAAGGAACTGCGGGAGACGGGATAAGGAGGCCTAACGACACAGTTCACGAACACGTTAGGCCCTGTCGTTTCCCGGACGTTTGGGACAAGAGTTCAGAAGATGACCGCTCTCTCCACAATATAAACATAACTTGTTCCAGAATCTTCTCTCCCTTTCTTCGGCCGACAGGCGGGTCCTCCCCAATTGCATCGGTTCCTCAGAAGGAAGAGAAGGTGTCTGGAAATTAGGAGCCAAACGGATCATACTACGTCGAGATTGTTCCCTGTCGGAATTACGCTCCTTTAAATGTAAGTCAATCTTAACGCAGAGAGAGATGAGACCGTCCAGAGATGTAGGAAGTTCTTGGGACACCAGGTCGTCTTTAATCCGATCGGAAAGACCCTGCCAGAATGTGGCCACAAGAGCCTCGTCGTTTCAATGCAGCTCAGAGGCCATAGTTCTGAAGTGAACCGCATACTGACCCACAGACTGGTTGCCTTGGCGAAGACGCAATAACCCGGTAGCTGCGTTGGAGACCCTTCTTGGTTCATCAAAGATCTTC
This sequence comes from Mixophyes fleayi, assembly GCF_038048845.1. Taxonomy (NCBI): domain Eukaryota; kingdom Metazoa; phylum Chordata; class Amphibia; order Anura; family Limnodynastidae; genus Mixophyes; species Mixophyes fleayi. Next base: position 140,964,277 of record NC_134406.1, on the reverse strand, counting down.
TTGAAGGTGGACAGGAAGGTGGAAAGGTTATGCAGGATGGGATCATTTCTCTCCCACAACGGAGACGCCCATGCTAAGGCTTGACCAGACAGCAGCGAAATTACGTAGGCCACCTTAGCCTTCTCAGAAGGAAAATTCCTGGGTAACAGTTCAAATTGAATGGAGCATTGGTTCAAGAATCCTCTGCAAAGTTTAGGGTCTCCATCAAACTTAGGCGGATTAGGTATCCGCAATTGGGAGGAAGAAGCTGCTGCTGCAGGAGGAGGGTCCGGAGCCGCACTCACTGGTGCAGGAGGTCTGGCGGCCACTAAGGTGTTCTGAACAATATCCAGCCGGGTAGATAAGCTCTGGAGGAATTTTAAAAGTTGTTCTTGGTTCGCCTCCTGTTTGTCCATTCTTCCCACTAAATGCTCCAGTAGATCTTTAGCCGCTGGATCCAGGGTCAGAGCAAACTGTTACGGATCACTGGATACACTACTAATCTTGATTAGCGCTGGCTTACCTGTGGTGCGGAGTCTAACGATCTCCCCGTTATTCACCAAGAACCGCTGCAAGGCGGGATGGGCTTTGCTGCCAGGAGTCGCAGGTCGCGGCCCTCAGGTTTGCCCCAAGATGTAGTACAGCGGAATAGGAGCAAGATGAGAATAGTCGGACAGGCTGGGTAGGTACACAGTCAGGCAATGCAGACAGAATCAGAAGGCAATCTCGGAGTCAATCAAACCGGGTCGGTAAACGGGTCACAAGAACAGATGCGTGGTCAGCTAGCCGGGTTGGTACACAGGAATGGCAGATAAACATATAGAGAGAGAGAAGCGTGAGACAATCCGGGTCAGGAGCACAGGCAATCAGGAAGGTCAGCAAGCCAGGTCGGTACACGGGAGAAATGGAATCCAGAAGAGTCAGCAAGCCGGGTCGGTACACAGGAGGTCAAGCACACAGGAAGCAGGAACAAGGAGGACACAGGAATCAGGAGCCAGGAACTGGTAAGTTGCTCTGACACTCACCAAGTGTCTGAGCTATGCTTTTATACTGTGTCCACTTTTGAATTTCCCGTCCTAGGTAGCGATCATGTGACCGCCCTAGGTAGCGATCACGTGACCGCCGGACCCGGAAGTGCAGCTTTCGGCTCCGATGGAGTGGCGGGGGAACGCGGAGAGGTAAGTATTCGTAACACTTGGGATCTCTCCATATTACCTGCTTTACCTGCATCAGCCGTGTTCCTGGTATTTGCTTTCTGCATCTCCTCATTCCTACACCATTTGGTTTGTACCTTCCAGCAATAAAAATTTTGTGTTTAACCATATTCCTGGCTCCTTAGCTGTGATTTCTGCATTGAAGTGTCACACATGTCTTTATTTATGTAAGCTATACAGTAGAAATGTAAGCTTAGGGTTAGCAGAAAAGGGAGACATCTTCTTTCTGAAGTCCTCAGATTCTTCTTCAATCAGCAATAATAGTGTTTCAAATATTACGTTCTTTTCCAATATATACCATATGCAAAAACAACAAATAAAAAAACCATAGCGGGATTCTGTATAAATTATATATATATATATATATATATATATATATATATATATATATATAGTGCTCAGTGACTTCCTGCATATTGTGTAATAAAAACAAATCTTCCAGTGAGATGCTTTTCTTGATTATCCAACCTATTAGGGAGTGCACTTACTAAACAGAATTGTAATTGATGCCTTGTATAAGCATGTGGATGGATTCAGTGCTGCTATTATCTTCTGTCTTCATCGCATCTCACCCATTTAGATGGTACTTACAAACGTTAAGCAAGAATGAAAGGCATTGTTTATAGATTCTTTAGCAGTTCCTTCCTAATTGGTGTACTGATGCATTCCTATTGGTTGTGACATAACAAGCATTACAAATATAAAACTATATCTAGTGGGATATCGTTTAAATATATTTTAATATACAAAAATCAATAAAACAAGCCTTTATATCCAACGTGTTTTAATCTTTTGGGTTTGGTCTTTTTCAAGTAAAATGAACTACAGGATTGTTTTAAATAAACATTTACAGGAGAGTTCCTATACTAGGTCCTGGAGACCATTATCACTTTCCTTTTTGGACATTGGTGATTTATGAGAACATTTAATGAAATATAAGAATTTTCTATGCCTTCTTTCTATACATACATTTTATGTTAATTTTTATTGATTGATGATCTCTATTGTACTTATTGAGTTACCAGTGCACTGGTTTATCTGTACTTATATGACCATGTTTTTAATCTTTGATATAAAAATTTGATTGCATTTACCAGTAACTATTTGACTTATTGTACATCGTGGGATTTACATATTTCTGGTTTTATTTTTATAGGGAGTTTTCCTGGAATTTGATCCCTATATTCCCACATTGGCAGTATTTCATACTATGAGGTCTATGCATTAACAATATGCTGTACAAGCAAATATGCATTGCTGCAAATCGCAGTGATGCTTTTTTTAATTACCGCTTCAATGCACCATGCCGGGGCTACTCTGGGGGCCCCGGCAAAGAGACATCTCTGCTGCTATTAGATTTTCCTATTTACCCGCAGCTCAACGCTGCCGGTAATAGAAGAAAGTGCTGTGCGCATACAGACAGCACTTTCACTGTATCAGGTTCTGTGAAGCCAGAGAGGCTTCAGCATAATCCCATAGGAAATGACAGGTAATATGCAGGCTGTGGTCTGGACACCGTGGGGAGTGCAGCTGACAGTTTGTACCTTCCTTACATCTTGTTGTGCATGCAGTGGGGAGAAAGCTGCAGGGCTGAAAGTTGCAGGGCCGAAATCCACCATCTTGGATCCGAGGCACGCAGGTTGGGGATCTATATTTCTCTACCAATATCTCCTGTGTTATAATTTGGCTCGCTTTCTGCATAAGCCTTCTGCAATAGCGTGCTGCATATATTATATTGGCCATCTCTTTGATGCTGGTGATCTCCTTTGGTGTTAGCAATTTGTAAGAGAGTTACTGTGGGATACTCTCTGTGGGCCAGTGACATCTGTACTTTACTCTGTATTATTGTCTCGGGTGAAGGGGAAAGAAAAGGAATTTCAACACTATTGTTGTATTCTCTACTATACTAAAGCTGCAGCGATATGCAGAAACATAAACCTACAACAGCTGCAGGGGCTAAATTGGAGCGCTATGCTCGCCAATCCACTTGAACCGCTCCTAAAGATGTTGGGCATCTAGCTACAGCTTCAGATAACCCAATCACTTTGAATTTACAGCCCGCTGAGACCTCTCCAACCCTATAGCAGATACTTCATGATATCTCCACCAGTGAAAAGAAGGTCACAGATAGGATAGGAGAGGTGCAGGCCGATCTCTCCCTTTTCCGACATGACCTTCAAAAAATGCGAGAACGAGTAGGAGAAGCAGAGCATAGAATCTTTTCACTGAAAGATGCCGGTGCTCCTGTACAGGGTCAGCTGACAGATTTAGTAACTCAGATTAATCTATGTAAACAAAAACTCTCAGATATGGAGGGGTGACTGCGTCGCAGTAACCTGAGATTTGTGGGTCTTACAGAAAATTTGGAGGGTTCTAACCCTGAAGCATTTCTAGAGAATTGGCTGATTCAAAAAATCAGGAAAGAAGCCTTCTCCCCCCCACTTCTCTGTTGAAAGGGCACACTGCCTCCTCCCCAGGCTCCTCCACGTGGAGCTTCGCCTCGTACATTTATTGCAAAGATCTTACATTTCAAGGACAGAGATGCTGTTCTTCGATTGGTGCGTCAGCAAGGCCCCCTTAAGTATAATAATCATATTGTTTCAGTATTCCCTGAGTTCGCCTTGGATGTACAAAAGTCCAGATCTCAGTTTGCTCAAGTTAAAAAAAGATTGAGAGATCTACAATTGCCATATGCCATGTTATATCCGGCACAGCTTTGAGTGTCTGCAGACGGGAGACAACATTTCTTCACGTCAACTAAAGATGCTGTGGATTGGTTGGACCACAGACTGCCGGCTGAGGCCTTGGACACTTGACACTTTAAGTTTTTTCTTTTAAGTTCTCTGTTTAACATTTGATGTTTTTCTAATACTGCTTAGGTGCTCTTATTATAATTACAACATGGCTTCTTGGTGGAGTGCTCACAATGGCATGTTTGGCTGAGGATTTAAATTTGGGAGTATTCCTGCTAGTTATAGCTTACTAACCTGCCAATATTTATATTTAGATATGTAGTTAGGTTATTAGGAGTAATCTTTAAGAGTTCAGGGATCCAAGTGTACTTTAGCTGTTAGAATTTTGCTGAGTATGCTGGGTGGGATGGGATGGTTTGTTCTGTTTATTTTTTATATATGTATTTTTTTTTTTCCTTGTTTGTTAGCTGTGTAAATTGCTCTACAAAAGTGCTCCGTGGGATTGTTGTGGGGCAGGTTCAGAGTGTATGTTTTTGCATAATGTGGTGTGTATCCGGTATATACAAGATACATTTCAATTGTATGATGTTTACGCCAGTGTTGTCCTGTTTCCCTCAGTTATGGGTAAATCTAGTTCTTGGAGTGGCTGTTTTGGGTTACATATCTCTCGCCCCTCATTAAGTATCCTGTTCCTGATTTTTGTTTTGAGATGCTATGGTAGGGTGTGACCGTGCGGTGGGGGGAAGGGGGGGGCTCTGCCTGCTCACCTGGAATATAAGGGGCCTAAATGACAAGGTTAAGTGTAATCTAGTGCTCTCCCAGATTAAAAATATACACCTGACATTATCTGCTTGGTGGAGACACACCTGCATGGTGGTAAAGTACTGGCACTTAAAAAACCATGGGTGGAGTGGGCCTACCACTCTGTACACTCTCCCAATTTCAGTGGGGTTTCTCTTTTAGTAAAGAAAAATTTGTGTTTCACTCTAGAACACTTGCAATTAGACCCCTATGGGAGGTATGTTTTTATAGAGCAATAATTGATTCCTGTCCAGTAATAATTCTTGCAATTTATATTCCTCCTCCATATGGTACAGAGGTGCTTGGAAAGGCGGCGTCCTTCAAATCTCAGTCTCCGGATACTCCTATATCAATAATGTGCTTGATCCCTCTCTTGACAGATGTAGAGAGACTCCTAGTACAACTCCCCTAAGTCCCTCGCGCGCAACGGCATTTTCTAAACTTCTTCAGGGGATGGGGCTCGTGGATGCCTGGCAAGCTCGTAATCCAGATGGGCGACAATTTTCTTGCCATTCTACCACATATAACACACTTTCCCGGATAGACCTCATCTTAAGTTTTTTCCCCTATTTTGCTGCCCCTGGTGTCTGAAATTGAATATCTGTCGAGAGGTATATCAGACCATTCTCCTGTTCTGGTCCAGGTGGACACTATGATAGATAAGGCAATTCGTTTTTGGAAGCTACATTCAGCTTGTTTACAACCAATGGCAGGTCTTATAGTTCAGTGGTAAGGATATTTTGGGAATAATTCTAATACTAACCCACATCTTCTATGGGATGCCTTCAAGGCCTTTTTGTGGGGAATACTTATAAAGAAAGTGGCTGATACTAAAAAATTTAACTGTTCTAGGGAAGTGGAATTGGAGCAGTCGTGTAGAAACTTAGAAGCAACCTATTTGGTATCGCAGTCAATGGAGGATAGAGTTCAATGGCTTGTTGCGCAATGTAAATGGTCAGATTTTTTATTTGATAAGTCTAAAAAGAGGTTATCATTTGCTAGGTACTTAGAGTATTCAGTAGCTGATATGGATGGTAGTTACTTGGCTTGATTGTCCCGGGAGGAAGGGGCTAATAAGGTGATTACAGCTATTCTTGATCAAAATGGTGTGAAACATTATATAGGGGTGGATATTGCCAATTCCTTTTTTTGTAAGTACAAAGATTTATATGGCGCTAGGGTGTCCTTTACGGACGCACAACTCCACAGGTACCTGGATCCTTTTAAACTCCCCAGTTTGACTAGTAAATCTGTTGCTTTGCTGGATGCACCTCTTACAATTGAAGAAGTTGAGTTGGCAATTAAGCCCTTCCCCAACTGGAAATCTTCAGGCTCAGATGGTATCCCAGTGGAGTTGTTTAAAAAATGTGATAAGTTTTTTGCCTCGCAACTACATGCAAACTATGCTAGAATTCTGGATTCGGATGTTATGCCCACAACAATGTCAGAGGCCTTGTTTGTTGTACTCCCTAAGCCTGGGAAAAATCCTTTGTGCCTAGATTGGTACCGCCCCAATTTCTCTGTTGGGCGTTTCTTGCTAAAATTTTGGCTATACGGCTTAATTCGGTCAGCACCTGTTATGACTGCCTATGTTTAGTATGTGGCAGCAGTACCTATAATCCACCAGAGGTGCTGCTGTTCTGCTACTGAGCTTGAACCATGCCTGAAGTGGTTAACCTCTTTGCCTAATTAGAACTGCACCTGGCTCACAGCTTCTAATACCTGCCTCAACCTGTGCTCAGTGCAGTTCATCCGTGTACACTTTGCTGCTGCTCGTGTCTCCCTATTCCAGTTTGGTTCTGCTGCTACTTGATCTCCCGTTGTGACCTTGGCCTGTTTACCGTTGATGCTTGTTTGCTCGTGACCCCGAACTCTCCCTGAATATTGGATACTGCTTGAACTCTCGTTGCCCAAGACCTCGGCCTGATTTACTGGACTACGCTAGTTTGCTTGTGACTCTGCACTCTGCTTGGACTCTGGTTGTGCTTGTGTTGCCATACCTCTGCCTGGTCATTGGACTTTATTCCTCTGTTTGCTTTCCTGGACAGACTCCTGCGTCCTGGCATTGGGTAACTCACCACTCTTATCCCTGCATTTAAACTGTATTTGCATTCACTGGAACCTGTTATTTCTGTGGACATTTCCTGCCACTAATCACACCTGTGTTTGGAGTATACCTGTTAATCCTGCTTTCTGAAATCTGCATATTTTCAAAACAGAATCCTTGTCCTATATTTTGCCTGAATAAAGACATTTGGTTTTATATTTCTGTTGCTGCTTTGTGAAAGCACTAGGAATCATAACATCACCCAAATTATTCACCCGGATTAGACGGGGTTCATGACGGGCAAATCCACTACCATTAATCTGCATTGTTTATATATGCACCTGCAGATGGCCCATCATGCCGAGCCCAGGGCTGCGGTGGTATCTCTCGATGCTGCCAAGGCCTTTGATTTGGTGGAGTGGGTTTATTTATGGCAGATGTTGCATAGGTTTGGCTTTGGCCCGACATTTATTCGCTGGATTCAGTTGTTGTACCGTGCTCCTGTGGCGCGAGTGTGTGTGAATGGATATACTTCAACCTCGTTTGGTTTAAGTAGGGGTTCCTGCCAGGGCTGTCCTTTATCCCTGGCATTATGTACTATTGCAATCGAGCCACTGGCTTGTCTGACTCGCTCTCAACCGGGTATACAGGGCCTCCCTGACTGTGGGGTTACTGAGTCTATTGCCTTGTACAAGGATGATATGCTACTGTTCTTGTCTGAGGCGGATAGGTCTCTCAAAAACCTTTCGGAGGCTGTTGATAATTTTGGGCATTATTCTGGAGTTAAAATTAATTGGGACAAATCCAATATTTTCCCAGTCCACGGTACTCTTCCTACTCAGCCACCATCTGGTCATCCTCTTAAGTGGATGCTCCGTTTCAAGTACCTCGGTATATGGATCACGCCTAGAGCAGCAGATTATGTTAAACTAAATGTTGACCCTATCACTGACTATTTCAAACTTAGATCTCATACCTGGAAGCGCCTTCCATTGACTGTACCTGGAAGGATTAATCTCTTTAAGATGATAATGCAACCTAAATATCTATAAGTATTGCAGCACTCACCCTTCTAGATTCCCAATAGAACCTTCCAGCTCATAAATTCCATACTTTGTTCGTTTGTTTGGGGTGACAAAAGGGCTAGGATAAAATTAAGTACTCTGTGTAAATCTAAATTTGAAGGCGGCCTGGCACTACCTAATCTTAAGCTATATTATATGGTGGCTCAGTTATCGCATTTATTCGAATAGATGATTGACTGTGGCAAGAGTGCCTTGTCGGGCTTTGTTGATGAGCGGGCGGGGCGTCTATTTACTCCATTGCAGTTGCTTCTGATGGGACAGTCACTTGGGTCGGACACACCTATCATTGGTCAAGCAATTAGGGTCTGGAATTTGGCACATAAAATTCTTGGTGGAAGTGGGCCTGACGTGGACACACCAATCTGGCATAACGCTGCTCTCCCTGAACTGAGTAAATTGAGTGGGGACTGCTTTTGGCATCGCCTTGGGGTGTTCTCGTTGGGTCACTTCTATGAAGCAAACATGTTTAAGTCCTTTGAACAATTTCAGAGAAACTTTCAGATTCCTCAGAGGGCATTCTTTCATTATTTATAAATTAGGCATGCTATCCTGTCACAATTTGGGAACACATCTCCTGTTTTGGTATCTTCACCAATTAGATCATTATTAGAGAATATGGGAGGATGAATAGTCATTTCATCGATGTACATGGAACTTAACTACCATCAAGCTAGTAATAGCTTGTTACATCTTAAAGCTAAGTGGGAATCCAATGTTGGTATACTTGCAGAGGAGGATTGGTTTCATATCCTATTGTAGGTCAAAGTTGGATCTCCTTTCAGGAGTTCATAGGCTACACCATGCTCGAGCTGTTCTTTTCATTTCATTCAATTAATCTTTTCTTTCATTTTAAGTTACCCCTCCACCTTTGTCGGCAGGTTTTATAACAAGGTTGCCATCTTTCTCAATTGTTTCAAAGCAAAATGTTCTTTCCTTGTCAGATTGTTCCTCTTATTCTTATTTTTTTAAATTGACTGGTAATCTTCTCAAATCTGCCTCCACCATTTTTTTAAATGTCTCAGTGCATGAACCTTTTACATGGCAATAAAGAGTGAAGTGGCGATAGGGAGAATAGTGCTAAACAAGAAAAAACAGCGGCACAGTACATTGGACTATCGGTGGGAAACAATTCCATACATTGTAACTGACATACCTAGAGTACTGGGTAGCTGTTTACAGTTATGCAAGAAAATATGACATTCACCCAAATGTTGCACTTCAAAATCAAGAGGCGACTTAGAAAGTGGAAACCAGGATCTACCCATTGCAAAGGGGTGGGGGTCTTCCTTACAAAATCCTCTTGATGTCCATGTTCTGGCTTGTTGTACCCAGGGCACAAGTTACAGTAGTCCAAGGCCCTTAAATTTGTGAAATGATAGTTCCTGCAACAAGTGTGGTACCTGTGGTTGAGGAGACAAATGTTAGTGATACTAATGAGCCTGAGTTCACTTTGAGAATGTCAGAAAGAAATACTAAAGGTAAAATACCGGCTAGAAATATGCAGTAAAGTGAATGTAATTTTAAGTTGTGTATTTCTTTGCTCATCTTTTAAAACAAATCGAAAGATCCAGTTGGTTTCAGAGACCTTCAGATGCATGCTATTCAAGGTGGACTTTTCAGAGACTCTTAAGCATGAGGACACACATCTTTTAGAGGGGAAGCATATGATACCCTGGTGATGCAGAGCCTCACTCACCTATCATTCAGACTGTCAGTTCCTTGGTGGAACTGACAGTTGCCATCTTTAAGTAGACCATATGAAGAGCTGCCGGACATTTTGGGTGAGTCTTTACAGTAACAAGTTTTCCCACAATGCACAGAGAAGAAAAAATTTGGAGCTGTGAGGAGAGTGATGGTGATCAGAAGAGATGTGAGGAGACAGTCTAACAAGTGCTAGAGACAGAAAAGAGAGCAATAAGTTCAAAAACAAAGTCACCTCAGTAAAGAGGACTGACTGGTGTCCTACACTCACAAGTTTCTACAAGGCCACTGTATTTGATGACTAAGAGGGAAAGATCTATTGCTCCCCGGACAGTCTACAGTGGTGAACAAGTAAAATACTTTTACATTTATTTTTTTATTCACATATTTGCACTTCACCTCAGCTGTGACCAGCCCCTATTCTACATTGTATAGGCAAACCAGAGAACAAGTAAGGACACTGTATAAACAAGTCCCATGTGTGCACCATAGGCATCCTTACTCACAGCACTGTAACATTCTTATCTGTGTGATGAAAGTGTAAGAGACCAATAATTCCTATCCTATACTTCTCAGACAGCAAGGGCCCTATTGTGCACATTAAACAGTTAAGATAACCTGGGTTATATATAGATATTTAACTATAGGTTTGTGTGTAACATTGCAACAAGAGCTCTGAATAAACCCCTGTGTGACTCAGCATTGCTGCCTAGGTGATACATTTCCAGTGAGTTACTGGCAAACCAAATTTAAATACTGTGTTCAGAGATGTAGCTTTATTCTGCTGCCATATAAATGATTGTTTGCACTGTTTAGAGTTATTTCTATCTTTATATGTAAGCTTAACAAAGTGTTTTATTTTGAATTTATTCCATATTTATCCCGTATTGGTACTATATTGGAAAAGGTTACATGTTAAATGTTTATGATCGCATATTAAGGCTGATCAAATTTGACTCTCCTTTTTACAGCTATGAACAGAGTTAATAAAGCCAGAAATGTGTATATATACATATATATATATATATTTATTTTCTTAACGTACAATAGAACAGACATATCCCATACTACAGTACTCCCCTAGATCCAATGGCTTACTCTAGCACATTGGAAATCCTTTTGGTTTTATGCAACATACTGATATATTTTGACATATTAATAGATAAAGTAGATTAAGTGGATTTAGACACTGCCACCCTGAATTAAAATATACCACTCATTAAACTAGTTGAAACACTGCTCACATTGTTGTATTGAGAATGATGGGCAAATTGAGGATGATGCATACTCTGGGTCTAATTCATTAAGGAATGTAATTGCAGATATGTGCCGTATTTTGTGTAAAATCGCTCTGAGCATGCCCGGAAACAAACCATATGCCTGAGAATGTAGCAATGTCCAATTCATCAACGCAAAGTACCCTTACTACAGCCTACAATCTCATAGGCAGAAAGGAGAGTGGAATGGGCATATGCACGTAGTCAATGTACAGTCCTGGCCAAAAGTTTTGAGAATGACACAAATATTATTTTTCAAGTCTGCCTCAGCTTTTATGATGGCAATTTACATATACTCCAGAATGTCATGAAGAGTGATCAGATAAATTGCAATTAATTTTAAATTCCCTCTTTGTCATGACAATGAACTTTATTTTGGAGGATGGCCTGGTGTCAAAAAGGGCAGCAAAGAAGCCACTTCTTTCCAGAAAAAACATCAGGGACAGATTGATATTCTGCAAAAGGTACAGGGACTGTTGAGGACTGGGGTAAAGTAATTTTCTCTGATGAATCCCTTTTCAGATTGTTTGGGACATCTGGAAAAACGCTTGTCTGGATAAGGAAAGGTGAGCGCTACCGTCAGGCCTGTGTCATGCGAACAATAAAGCATCCTGAGACCATTCATGTGTTGGGTTGCTTCTCAGCCAAGGGAGTGGGCTCACTCACAATTTTGCCTAAGAACGCAGCCATAAAAAAAGAATGGTACCAAAACATCCTCCAAGAGCAACTTCTCTCAACTATCCAAGAACAGTTTAGTGACTAACAATGCCTTTTCCAGCATGATGGAGCGCCTTGCCATAAGGCAAATGTGATAACTAAGTGGCTCAGGGATCAAAACGTCGAAATTTTGGATGCATGGCCAGGAAACTCCCCTGACCTTAATCCCATTGAGAAGTTTTGGTCAATCCTCAAGAGGTGGGTGGACAAACAAAAACCCACAAATTCTGAAAAACTCCAAGCATTTATTAGGCAAGAATGGCGGCCATCAGTCAGTATGTGGCCCAGAATTTTATTGACAGCATGTCAGGGCGAATTGCAGAGGTCATCCAAAAGAATGGTCAACACTGCAAATATTGACTCTTTGCATAAACTTAATGTAATTGTCAATAAAAGCCTTTGACACTTATGAAATGCTTGTAATTTTACTTCAGTATACAATAGCAACATCTGACAAAAAGGTCTAAAAACACTGAAGCAGCAAACTTTGTGAAAACCAATACTGGTGTCATTCTCAAAACTTGTGGCCATGACTGTACAGTAAGGGTGTGCCAAGTTCAAGCGCACGCACCAGTGTCCGATGCAAGCTTCGGGTATCTTAAATACATTCATTTTGTGTACCTTAATGAACCAGGCCTTCTAATCCTAAACCCTAATCCATAGTCCAAATACATAGAACTGATTCATTAAGGAAAGTAAAGCAAAAACAAAAATGAGTAACTTTGGCAAAACCATGTTGCATTGGAGGGGGAGGTAAATTTAAAATATGTACGCTATATAAATAAATGATGATGATGATGATGGCAGGTTTATAGTTAGGGTAAGGCATGTTCTAGATCAACTTTAAATTTAAATAAAAAATAAAGCTATCAAGTATTTGTGTGCTACATGAAAAAACAGCAAGTATTTATCTTATGTGCAAAATAATAAACTAATTTGCACTCCTTGCATTGTTTATTGTTTATTATTATTAGTTTTTATTTATAGGGTGCCACAAAGTATCCATAGTGCCGTACAGAGACAAACAATAGGACAGTACAAGCTAAAACAGCACGGTACAGTTAACAATAAGCACTATAACTCAGGAAGATCAAAGCACAGCTAAAGAGATAGGCTGAAAGGTTGAGGGTTAGGGATATTTAGCACAAGCTGGAAACCTGTGCCCAAGAGGGTGGGCGCAGCTGACAGGTTAAGAGCCACTGAGAGGTGTAGAGAGAAGCGAGAGAAGACCGAGGGCAGAAGGTTCAAAAAGGAGGTGGGCTGAGTCAGTGTCGAACTGGGGCATGAAGGGCCCACCGGGGGAATGTAGTGATAGGGGCCCACTACATTGGGGTGTGGCCAACTGTAAGAGTGGGTGTGGCCAGTCAAGGGGGTGTGGTCAGCCCATGGAGGGCAACTTACAACGTAAAAAACAAGGACACCTGGTAAATATATATATATATATATATATATATATATATATATATATATATTCATAATAAGGTGCCATTTCGATGGGGTCTGCAGTATGTGTATTGATTCCATTCCCCCATTTCCCTCAGGGGTTCTCTGCTCCTTTCTGGTGAAAAAAAAAATGACAGGCTGGCTGGCTTGGGAGGGCACTCACTTACCTGTGTGGAAAGCTCCAGCATCCTGCACCTCTGGGCGGCTGTGATACCAGGAAGACGGCACACTCCTCCTCCCCTTTACTCAATGCATATCATCAGAAGATTAAATTCAAATTAAGTGCAAAGCAAATAACTACCGGTACTTTTTAAAACTAATTTGTTGTGCTGCAGTATAAACTTTTTAGCTTCCAGTTGGATTTGCCACCAGTTTTTCATGTGTGCAGCCGCCATGGACAAATTAATTGACAAGTTATTGTGTTTGCTTAACCTCTCTAATGCCAGAGCAGCAATAGAACTAAGGACAGCTAATAATTTCTAGTACAATATAAGTGAACAGATTTGTTGTCAGGTCGTTACCTTGATAACTTGCAGCCTCAAATAAGGCTGGAAAATAAATGTATTCCTTTGTGCATTTCCCTTTTGCTGTACTGTACAGACCTCTTGTGTGTAGATCAGGTCCTAACTTTTCTCATCTCTTACTGAAATGTGAGAAAAAACTAATGCATTTACAACACCATTTATACCATTGTAAGGCCTATTCAATCGCCAACTTTTACTACGGCTAGCAAAAATTGGGGAGATGGAGGTGTAGAGTTAGTAATTGGAGGGATAGAGGGGAGAGGGTAATGGGAAACAAACCCAGGACATAATAAGGTCATAAAGGGGTTGAAGAGATGAATCTGGTAGCAGTGTAGCGGATGGGGATTGATCAGAAAATGGGGAAATGATGCTGCACTGCCCTTATTGGCTGCCATTCTCAGCCTTATCTCTTTAGCAATAGGAAGCTTTCCCATACAAAGATAGGCAAGGGTGCCAGCTCCGTCATAGCAATGCTGTATGCAAGTCCAGGTTTACACCTCTAATGTCAGAGTGATTGCTCTTTAAATAAGAAATAAAGGTCACACGCAACATGGTAAAATCTGCCAAATATCTAGTTGTTTGGTGATTGGGTAGAATAATTGAATCTGATTAAAACACATTATTCTTGACAGCTGATGCACAATTTACATTCTTTCAGATTGATTCTGATCCGATTAGAGCAGATTTTGATAGGAAAGTAATGTAACTTGAATGGTCAATGTTGCCTTCATTTGATTAAAGGTAACAAAATAGGGCAAAATCACTCCCTTTACAATCTGTTATAAAGTGAAATGCAGATAATGAGGGTGTTGAAAAGCAGGGTGTTTACAGGTCAAAAGGAATACTGAAACAATGGAAAATATATCAAGCATGAAGCTTTTATTTATTAATTTTATTCTTTGTGCTTCATAACTTGGTTTCAAGTAGGGATGTGCACCGGAGACTTTTGGTGTCTCGTGTTTTGGATTCGGATTTTCGCTGTGTTTTGGATTCGGATTTTCGCGATGTTTTGGGTTCGGATTTGTTTCGCAAAACACCTGCCGAAAGGTTTTGGTTCGGATTTAAGGTTTTGGATTCTGATTTTTTTTGAAAAAAGCATAAAAATCAAATTTTTGGGCTTATTTTCACTCCTACGCTATTATTAACCTCAATAACATTCAATAACAAGCATTTCCACTAATTTACAGTGTATTCTGAACACCTCACAATATAGTTATTAGTCCAAAACGTTGCAACGAGGTATGTTTCTGGACTGCGTAGTGGAGTGGTCCCCACAATATAATAAGAAAACCATCAACTGGTCTTAATCGCACCAAAAAATGTACCTGGACTGCGTAGAGGAGTGGGTCACAACAATATAATTTAAAAACCCTGAACTTGTATGATTCGCACTAATAAATGTATCTGGACTGCGTAGAGGAGTGGGTCACCACAATATAATTTAAAAACCCTGAACTTGTATGATTCGCACCAATAAATGTATCTGGACTGCGTAGAGGAGTGGGTCACCACAATATAATTTAAAAACCCTGAACTTGTATGATTCGCACCAATAAATGTATCTGGACTGCGTAGAGGAGTGGTCACCACAATATAATTAATAAAAAACCCTCCACGGGTCTGAATTTCCCCAAAAAAAATTCTGGACTGTGTAGTGGGGTGGCCCCGGTACTAAATTTGATACCTGGCCCACAATACCTCCTCCAAGTTCCAAGTGTAGTGTTTATAACATATAAACACTACACTAATTCTAGCACGTCAAACTATCTTGTTTTAAATAATGACAGGCCATTTAACTTTTGATTAAATTTTTGGAATTTGACATTTTCTTTTACTTTTTGAACATGGCAAACGACTGTTGAATGGTCACATAATGCCAAAAAAATAGTTGCAAGATGGAATTGTCCTTGGGCCCTCCCACCCACCCTCATGTTGTTGAAATAGGACATGCACACTTTAACAAACCAATCATTTCAGCGACAGGGCCTACCAAACAACTGTGGCTGAAATGATTGGTTTGTTTGGGCCCCCACACCAAAATAACAATTCATCTCTCCCTGTACAAACTGAACAGGCTCTACTGAGGAAAGATGTCGTCCTCATCCTCAACCTCTGATTCCTCTCCCCCTACAGTGTGTACTTCCTCCTCCTCACACATTATCAATTCGTCCCCGCTGGACTCCACAACCACAGGTCCCTCTGTACTATCTGGAGGGCAGTGCTGTACTTCATTGAGGAATTGATTATTCATTTTTATAAACATCATTTTTTCAACGTTGTGAGGAAGCAACCTCCTTCGCCGCTCACTGACCAGGTTACCCGCTGCACTAAAAACTCTTTCCGAGTACACACTGGAGGGGGGACAACTCAGTTAAAATAGAGCCAGTTTGTACAGGGGCTTCCAAACTGCCTTTTTTTCCTGCCAGTAACAATATGGACTGTCTGACATGTCTATTTGGATGGTGTCAGCAAAATAATCCTCCACCATTTTTTCAATTGTGACAGCATCCAATGCAGCGACAGTAGACATGTCTGCAATGGTTGGCAGGTCCTTCAGTCCGGACCAGATGTTATCGGCATCCCCGCCAGCGGCTCTTTTAGGAAAACTGAGCTTTTTCCTCGCAGCCATAGATGTGGAAGAAAATGAGGGTGGAGCTGTTGGCATGTCACGGTCCTCTTCAGAGGACAATCTCCTGACCAGAAGGTCTTTGCACCGCTGTAGACTTGTGTCCGCCGGAAACAGAGATACAACATACGCTTTAAACCGAAGATCGAGCACGGTGGCCAGAATGTATTCCTCTGACTTTAAAAGAGTGACCACCCTCGGATCCTGGCAAAGCATACGAAGGGCTTCATCCACAAGAGCTACATGCTTTGTTGGATCGCAATGCTTTACCAGCTCCTCCCTCACTTTCTCCAGCTGCTTCTGCAACAGCCTGATCAGGGGAATGACCTGACTCAAGCTGGCAGTGTCGGAACTGACTTCTCGTGTGGCAAGTTCAAACGGCTGGAGAACCTTGCACAACACGGAAATCAGTCTCCACTGCGCTTGATTCAGGCGCATCCCCACTCCTTTGCCTATGTCGTAGGTGGCTGTGTAGGCCTGAATGGCCTTTTGCTGCTCCTCCATCCTCTGCAGCATATAGAGGGTGGAGTTCCAGCGCATCACAACCTCTTCTTTGAGGTAATGGCAGGGCAGGTTCATGCTTTTTTGATGTACCTCTAGTCTGCGGTAGGCACTGGCTGAATGCCGAAAGTGTCCAGCAATTTTGCGCGCCACCGCAAGCATCTCCTGCACACCCCTGTCACTCTTGAGGTAATGCTGCACCACCAAATTAATGGTGTGTGCAAAACATGGGACGTGCTGGAAATTGCCCATATTTAATGCCCGCACAATGTTACTGGCATTGTCTGACACCACAAATCCCCATGAGAGTCTAAGTGGGGTAAGCCACTGGGAGATAATTTCCCTCAGTTTCTCTAATATGTTGTCAGCGTTGTGCCTCTTATTAAAGCCTGTAATACACAATGTTGCCTGCCTTTGCACGAGCAGCCATTTTGTAGATGCTGCTACTGATGCAGCTGTTGCTGTTGCTGCGGAAGGCGATGCATCTACCCAGTGGGCTGTCACAGTCATATAGTCCTTCGTTTGCCCAGAACCACTTGTCCACATGTCCGTGGTTAAGTGGACAGTGGGTACAACCGCATTTTTTAGAGCACTGAGGACACTTGATCGTACTTCTCTGTACATTTTTGGTATCGCCTGCCTAGTGAAGTGGAATCTCGACAGGATTTGGTACCGGGGACACAATACCTCCATCAACCCTCTAAATCCCACTCCACTGATGGCGGACACTGGGCGCACGTCTAACACCAACATTGCAGTTACAGCTGCAGTTATACGCTTTGCAATAGGGTGACTACTATCGTATTTTGTGGTCATGGCAAACGACTGTTGGACGGTCAATTGTTTTGTGAAAGACTTAGCGGTCTTACGACTTCCCCTCTGGGAAGATGACCGACTAACAGCAACAACAGCAGCAGTGGCAGTAGTAGGCGTACCGCTGCAGGATTCCTCGGATGAATCCCGTATTGGAGAGGACTCAGTCTGGCTGCTGACTTGGGCTGCAAGACTGAATCTGATGGAGATCGTGGAGGAAGTTGACGAGGAGGGTGTTGCTGGTGTGTATCCAACTGGACCACGGGATTTAGGTGTCCCTGTACCGATGACGGTCCTAGCCCCAGTTCCTGAACTAACCACTGAACTATGAAGGTTCTTCAGGTGACGTATAAGGGAGGATGTCCCTAGGTGGGCAAGATCCTTACCCCTGCTTATTTGAGCTTTACATAAGCTACATATGGCCATACATTGGTTGTCCAGATTTGGATAAAAATAACTCCAGACCGAAGAGGTGCATTTTTTGGTCTTCTGACCAGGCATGACAATGGGCTTTTGCATCCCATGGACATCAGCTGTTTCCCCCCCTGGTGCCTCATTTACAATAACCACATCACCATCCTCATCATCAAGTTCCTCCACAGCGCCAGCTACATCATCAATAGGCTCCTCCCGAGCCACCTCTTCCCGTACAGTGATGGGAAGGTCAGGCTTGACAACCACCAACACCCTTGGACTCGCCTTGGGGATTTGTGATAATTTCTCTTTAGAAGGCAGAGTTGTTTGCTGTTTTGTTGCTGACAGCATAACTCTCTTCAATTTTTTGTAGGGGGGGGGAGGAGGAGGAGGGCTAAGATCCTTGGGTGAAGATGGACCACTAGTCATGAACACGGGCCAGGGCCTAAGCCATTCCTTGCCACTACGTGCCGTAAATGGCATATTGCCAACTTTACGTTTCACCTCAGATGATTTTAAGTTTCTCTTTTTGCTACTTTTACTTAACTTGGGCTTTTTGGATTTTACATGCCCTGTACTAGGAGATTGGGCATCGGGCTTGGAAGACGACGTTGATGGCATTTCATCGTCTATGTCATGACTAGTGGCAGCAGCTTCAGCATTAGGAGGAAGTGGGTCTGGATCTTTCCCTACTTTATCCTCCAAATTTTTGGTCTCCATTATATGTAGCACAAGAATGTGTGAACCTGGTAAAATTGCAGACAGTACCAATGGACTTATACTGCAGGATTGGTTTTGCAAATTTTGTTGTAATTAATTTTTTTTTAAATTATTTTTTTGTATTTTTTTTTTATAACTTTTTTTAAATTTTTTAAAGACTTGGGAATAATGGGGAAATAACTATGCCCTTAGAAGCACAGATCACAGGACACAGGACCACTGGACCACTGGACCACTGGACTGAACAGGACACAGCACCACTGGACTTTTACTGTTGAATGTGTGAACTTGGTAATATTGCAGTACCAATGGGCTTATACTGCAGAATTGGTTTTGCAAATTTTGTTGTAATTAATTTTTTTTTTAATTATTTTTTTGTATTTTTTTATTTTTTAAAACACTTGGGAATAATGGGGAAATAACTATGCCCTTAGAAGCACAGAGCACAGGACACAGCACCACTGGACCACTGGACTGAACAGGACACAGCACAGGACCCAGCAGCACCACTGAACTCAAAATTGACAGAGCACAGCACACAGCACCACTGGACTGATACCGCAGAACACAGCACAGCACAGCACAGCACATCACAGAACTAAACAGCACAGCACAGAACTAAACAGCACAGCACGAGATCTACCAGGACAGAGGACCACCTAACACACCCTCCCTCTACCCTGATCAATGCCTGAGTGAAGATGGCGGCGACTAGCGGGGAATTTATAGGATCCGAGTATCGCAAGATCCGACAGCGGGATTATGACTCAGAGCCTCGGTTTCAAGTTTTCATTTGGCGCCAATACCCGTATCTGTCTCGGATCGGAAAGGTTCGGGTGGGCTCGGATTCACAAAATCCGAGTGCGCTCATCTCTAGTTTCAAGTAGAGTGAGTGATTAGCACTTACTTATTGATGTGCTGCAATTATGTTCCTATGCATCAGACATTGAGATCCATCTCATATTCTCAGGTGTTTTGGGGGAAGCTGACGCTGTTCTTAAAATTAAACTGAATGTGATCAACTGGATTGCGCAAATCGCGCATGAAGGGAGAGGAATGGGGGGATGTGACCGTCTTAATCGTGCATTCAAGGGGAGGGGGACGGATGTGACCACCTGACTCGCGCATGTAGGGGGAGGAATAGGGGGGATGTGACCGTCTGTATCTTACATGCTGTAAGAGGAGCAGGGAGGGGAGATATGGAGCTCACAGTAGTTGATGTGCTCCGATCACTGTGGTGTGGGCGTAGCTGCTATCAGTGTGGGCGGGGAGCTTTTCCCCCTATGCCCCCCACACCGACATCTGACCTCCGGTAAGCTCCGCCCCAACAGCGGAGGGGGCAGGGCTTAATCGCGCCCGGGCCTACCGGTGTATAGCCCGGCTGGCCGGCAGGCCAGTCTGAGGCTGGGCTGAGTAGCTGGAGAGCAAGTTAAAAGTGGTGGAAACAGGAGGAGAGAAGGCCCTGCTCAAAGGAACTTACAATCTACATCTATAATTTCAATTATAATATGGTTTTGTCCAGGAGGAATCTTACTCATTTTTTTGCCTTCCTTTCCTTAATGAATCAGGCCCATAATCTTTTATAAAGCCTTGTTTGTTCATTTATAAACATCCTGATTAATTTACCACATAAGGGTAGCCTGTAGAGCCCTTTTTATACATATATCTTCTATTAAACTGCCACCCTTTTACTTATGTGATGTTTCTCTATCCATCTGTTTCATTTTCATCCCATGTCATCATCTTTTTATACTATTAATAAATGCTATTTTTTAAATAAACTGTAAAAAATTTAGCAATAAATATTAAACATTGAAAACCGCTTTTACATTTTTTAGGAAGCTAGGATTGAGGAAATATATGAGATTGGGTGTAAATATTACAGATTTATATTTTGACAAACATCTAGATGAAAAAACATTGATGACATACAAACTAAATACACCAAAAAGTTCCATAAAATAAAAAAATAGTACTCAAACAACACTCCAAGGGGTAAATGTATCAAGCTCTGATTTTTTCATAGATTAAAAATGACAAGTCTGTTTATGGCATCCTGGCATGGCTGGGACTTGTAGTCCCACAAAACAAAATGGCATAATTATTTTTTTGACTCGCCGTTATTAACCTACACCCACCGCCCAGGGGTGTAGGAAGAGCCCTAGTGCTTTCAGCACTGGCCTGGTTATTCCTAGAGGGTGGGCCCGCACAATTTTTTTTTGCGGACCCCACTTCCTAGGGAATCCAGCCCAGTGCTGAACAGCCTGGGTTTGGTATGTCATTACCGCAGGTGGACCTCTGCGACGTGTCACCCTGCTATAGTGCCAACCACTCCGGCTGGTTTGCCTAGTGCTGGTTGCTTGAAAATTGGGGGGACCCCATGCAAATTTTTACCCGATTTTCACACAACCAGCAGTAGGCTGGCAGCACTAGGGTTAATAGTGCTTGGACGGGGGGACCACACAAATTTTGTTTTCAACATTTATCTATTTTTAACTTTTGACAATCCCGGCAGCTGTAAAGGCAGACCAGTGTAACAATAATGTGTTTAGTAATCTTGCAGGTAGGCAGCAGCGTGTTGTATCTAGCGATTTTTAAAGCAAACTCGGGAGATCGCAGCTTCATACATTTGAGACTTGTATAGCTAGAGTGGCAAACAGTCGGGACTTTGATCTCTAGTGATTTTTGAAATAGCGATTTTGACAGAAACACATCTCTGGTGATTTTACATCAAATCTCAGGTTCATCAGTGAGTTTCAACTCTCCCGAGAAGATCGCAGAATTTTCAAAATCGCAGCTTGATACATTTATCCCCAGTACTTTTATACTGCTGGATTCTAAACCATCTAATTACATTTTTAGAATTTGCTAGAAGAGCATTGCTGATCCAAATAATTTTGGTATACTTTAGTTATGGTTTATTCCTGTGATTACAGCATTACAGTATTGGACTATCAAAACATCAAAAGTATTGGACTATTCAAGTATCACAGTACTAGATAACTGTTACGGTGCTGGTAGTTATAGGTCTGATAGTCAGAGCAGGCCTGTACACAACCAGATGCTGAGTCTACTAGGTTCAGAATAAGGAGGCAAGACACGATGTAGTTCTTCAAAACTTCAATGAAAAACATATATATATGTATATAAATATGCAGATGATGATATGCAGATGTCAATTAGCCACAGCGAAGCGTGACAAGGTGGTAAACACAATAGCAGTCTATTCACAGCACAGATGATAATATGCAGGTGTCCAATAGCCACGGCGGAGCGTGACAAGGTGGTAAACACAATAGCAGTCTATTCACAGCACAGATGATAATATGCAGGTGTCCAATAGCCACGGCAGAGCGTGACAAGGATAAACACAATAACAGTCTTGTTATATGCACATGAACAGACCTGCAGCAGGCTGTGAATCAGTAGAGGCACAATAGAGAGAAAACAAAGTCTTTTTAATATGCACAAGATGATACTTGCAGCAGGGAAATCCCAGTAGAAGTGCTCCAACACTAGGTAGAGAACTGAAACTCATACACAGGAAGACACAGGATACACAGGAGTCCAAGGAATCAGGCTAGCAACAAGTTGCACTGCCAGTGAGCAGATGTCAGTGCTGAGTTTAAATAGAGCAGGTAAAGTGAACACGCCCTGAGGGTGAGTCATGTGATGCACAGAAAAACAGAGCAGACAGGGAAAGTAACAAAACCTGGTCAGGATTGTTACAATAACTAGTGAATTGGACTTTTATGGTAACAGAAGAAAATGGGGTTTAGAGTACTGATATACTAGAGAGCTGGAATAATACAGATATGAGAGGACTGGTGTGGCAAAAACATTAGAGTACTGGGATGCCAGATTACATGAAGGTACTAGATTATCAGAATAATGTAGTAAATATGTATTAGGATATTAGTGTTAGAGCAGAAGAGTTTTAGAATATTTATGTGCTGGAGTATTGGAATATTTGAGCAATGGACTATGAGTGTACAAGGATATTAGGGTACAAGGGTGTTGCAATATTAGAATATTGGAGCATTTGATTGAGCGTTTTTTCTGAATGACATGTTTGAGTGATGGAGTAATAGTAAAGAGTTAGATAATCAGACATTAAAGTATTAGGATATTAGAGTATCTGAGTAGAGCATCAGAGTACTGAGTATTAGGACAGTGCGGAAGTATTATCACACTAGGGCATTAGAGTAACAGAGTATTCAAATATTACAGTATTAAAGCATTAGTTCATTAAAGCCTTTGAGCTGCTGCAACAGAGTGAGCTGAGCAGCTCTGAAGGTGATCATCTATATGCACAATGTGGGAACTTGATAAATACAGTAAATGGTGGGGTTCCTAGAGGAGGTACTAAAATAAGTTACTTATAAGGGAATTTGTTTAGTAAAATAGATTTTTAAAGTGGGAAAACCTCTTTAAACTTTATATACACTCTGGGGGGTATTTAATTGAGCGCAACATTATTTTTTTTCCCACCGCGCTTAAAAAAAAAACTAACCCGCAGGTTTTTAACTGCTGTAGCGACAGTTTTTAGTTAACGCAGCGTGAAAACTTGTGTAATTCAATTGAAAAAGAGGAAATGCTGCCTCCGCGCGTTAATCATTGTGTTTGCGAGTTTTTAGGGGGAGTGAAGGGGAGTTTTAACGCGGTCATGTAGAAGGATTGGCATACATTTTCATAAATTTTATTGCATTACACAACCAAACTATTTGATAATATCTACATTACAGTACTTTCTTTAGCATATTTTTTTATGTACCGTATATACTCGTGTATAAGCCGAGTTTTTCAGCACATTTTTGTATGCTGAAAAAGGCCCCTCGGCTTATACACGGGTGAACTTACCTGGTGTCCGGTCCCTGAGCTGTTAACTCTCTCTCTCAGCCCCGCAGTGGAACGCATGTGCGTTCCACTGACAGGAAGTTTTGCATTTGTAACAGAAATGCCGAACTTCCTATATGTGGAACGCACATGCGTTCCACTGCGGGGTTGAGAGAGAGAGAGATGTCAGGACTAACGCGGGAATACAGCTGCTGCTGAACTGATTGAAGAATCAGAGCATAAAGTGAAGGACCAGTAAGTTCATTCTTCTTCTTGAATCTCTGGGGATGTTGTTGTGGATCTGTGGGGTGACACCTCTGTCACAAAGGATTACGCATTAAAAAGGAATACCCCAGGGTTGGCTACCAGCACATCTGAATGGTACTGTACTATGTGTTATGTTACATGTGTAACTTAATCCTTGCTTAAAATCTTTCTTGGTGCTTTGCATTAATAAACTTATGTATTCTTTACTTTCTTAAATGTGAAAATATTTTTACATTTCCATGGTACTGGAGGTGAATGATAGGCTGCAGTTAGCCTGGTAAGATGTGATCTGGTGCAGTGTGTGTTTGCTGGTTAACCCTGGTTACACACTCCAAAAGTTGGCCCAGATAAAGAGCCTGTGGGTTCCTTGTTATGGTGAGAGCACCCTACATTGATTTTTGCTTTACCATTATCAGTAGCTGCTGCATTTCCCACCCTAGGCTTATACTCGAGTCAATAAGTTTTCCCAGTTTTTGGTGGTAAAATTAGGTGCCTCGGCTTATATTCGGGTCGACTTATACTCGAGTATATACGGTAACTATTT
This sequence comes from Mixophyes fleayi, assembly GCF_038048845.1. Classification (NCBI taxonomy): domain Eukaryota; kingdom Metazoa; phylum Chordata; class Amphibia; order Anura; family Limnodynastidae; genus Mixophyes; species Mixophyes fleayi. The sequence continues at coordinate 140,940,075 of NC_134406.1, read as the reverse complement.
TTTACTATAGAATCATCTATACCATGTGAAAACACATTAGTACAAATATATTTGTACCAAAAACATACATAAATATATTTAGTTAGTGATTTATTTATTATTATTTTTTTATTTCATTATTTTTTAACAAGAAAATCAACTTTTACATGTTTATCTTTTTTTTCTCATTATTGCATGTTTTTTTTATTTTGATCACCCAAAGAGGTGTGAGATAAAACAGAATATTGGGCTGTTTAATGCGCTGCGTTAAAAAACAATTGAATTGCTTTTAATGCAGCTGCCTCTCGCACAACCTATACTTTCAATAGACCTTCTACAGGTGCGCAAGAGGACTGTTTTTTTTAACAAACTAGAGCGTTAAAAATGGAAATGAATCGCGGGACAAGTTAACTCGCTCGAAAATTATAAAAAACAGCATTAAAATGACTTAACGAGGTCAAAAAATTCTTGCTGTCAATTGAATACCCCCTCTGGGTCTGCTTCATCTTCGAACACAATGTGAACACAACTTGCATTTAAAAAATTTGGACTTAATTTGCATGTACATATATGCCCGTATTCAGATACAAGTGGATCTCAAGAACTGTGTTTCCATCTGAATATGGGTATACATACGCTCTGGTTATATGTTACTTACCATATGCAGACAAACAGAATACACTGCAGGATAATACATGCATATATGCAATATAAAGTCTCATCAAATGCATGCACCCAAACAAAAAATGTATAAAATAAATGTACAAACTATTAATACTAGGCTAATATTGTACAGTACAATAATACAAATTATTGTAAAAAAATGAAATTTGTTTTGTTTTTTTACACAAATACATGAATCAGTATATTCTGCGTGCTGTGCATAAAATGCATTTTTATAGTTTCTTACTTTCATACATGTTCTGGCATTTATATGTGTCAGTCATCACCTACACCCGCCCTGTAGCTGGTGCAAGTGATACTGCTAAAAAACACATAACTGAGGGATGCCCAGAGCTTGAATCGGACAAGTGTGTGTGTGTGTGTGTGTGCACTCAATCTCCGCATTCCTTTATTGTACATTGCCTATGTGCACCCGTCCCCTCCCTCCCCTGTTCCACCTTTCAAGTTGTAGGCAGTTGGAAGTGTCATTTGGATTTAATCTTGAACTGGATACAGTTTCGTTCACTGGCGTAAGGTCTGTTTCTGAGAATGCATAGAGCAATTTCACACAAAATATGGCATGCAACGGGAATTACGTCCGAAGAGGAATCAGGCCCTTTATGGCTGCCAAAGCCACTAGACACATACATACATCAATAAACATTAGACATAGTTGTCTCAAAAATAACTCAGAGATCAAAAGTTATCTTGGCAGTTGCATTTCTATATCTCCAATGGCAATTAAATAATAAAAGAGTATAATTTTTAATACAAATGTGTTTGTAGTATATATTGGAATACCCAAGCAACACTTTCACAAAGCACACTCAAAGGTCAATTGTAGTGAAAAAAACAATAAAAGGATATGTATATTGTAAAAAGAGTGTTATTTGTTATACCTCTCCTGCATAGGGACAGGTGAGGTTCTGGGGAGTCTGCAGGCACAGTCTCCAGTTAAGTCTATGCAGACTAAGTGTCATGAATCAATGCAGGAATACAGCTAAAGAGCCACGAATAAGGTGAAAAACATTCAATGTTTATTTGTTGAAGAGTATGAACAGAAGATGTAATAATGAGCTTTGTAGAATTACCAGGTATATGGCAGTTGCAGGTAAACAGGAGGTATGGAAAGATTCCAGGCAGCAAGTGCAGGGAAATGCAGAGGTAATTACCAGGTTGACAGATGATACAGGTAAGCAGAATGTATGTAGAGATCCCAAGCAGCATAAATCTTGGAGCACAGCAGGAGGTTGCAACAACAAAGAATAACAGGATGTGACCACAGAGTGTAACATCAATAACCAGCAATGAATGCTGGGAGAGACAGGTATACATAGGGAACACCCAGGTGCCAGGGATAATTAGTGCAGCAGGGTTAACTCCTAAGGGGCTAGAAGCAGCACCTCTGGTGAAATAGAGGTACTGCTGCAACACATAAAAAGAAACACAAATAATAAAGTCTTATAGTCCTGGAGGCAGGAGCTGCCAATACAAAACAGCAAGCTGCAGGCAGATCGTGACACTAAGACTCCTAGGTTGAACATACACAGGTGGAGGACAAGGTCTAAAGGAGTAATTAGACTAAAGGGAGGGATTTATTTTATTTGAACCTGTATTGTTGCTATGTGTGGCAGGGCTGATACCAGCTAGTTGGCCAGTGACTAGGCAGGAGGATTGTGTTGGGATCTCCTAGTGTCATCCTGACAAAAGAATGCTTTGTTATTTGTGATGTGAGCAATAAAAACACAGTTACCCAAGTAAGAAGTTGTTATATCTGTCATCTGCATGTTTTTTAATTTTTTTATACATTTGTTTCTATAATATATACTGCAAATTGATAAGACTAGATACAATTGCCAAGTAAAAGAAAGAGAATAATACAAGAGTTTCTGGTGGCCAAGTAGCACCAGTAGGAATAGTCAGTAATGGCAGGTTACTGACAGTAAGCAGAACCCCAAAATGAATCTGTAAAAATTCCTCCCCAGGGTGGCAAAGTAATCCCAACCCGTCACACATACATATCCTCCAGAATCTTTGATTTCATAATAATTCTAATAGTAATCAACTGCTTAAAGGATTTGTCCACATAATTCACATTTTTTTATGAAGGAAATATGAACATCATTTTACAGTGCTTTTTAGAAACATATGAAACAAAGAACAAAGAGGAATTTAAATCCAGCTATCTACCGTTACATTTTTCAAATTGTCAAGCCACATTGTATTTGCTTTGATCTCACACACTAAGCAGCTTTTCTCCGTAAGCCTTAAACCAACCAGTTCACTTGCTTAGAATTTCCAGTTTCACATGATACTTTAATAGTCAGTTGATAGGTACAAAGAGACTATTCACGGTGTACTTTATTGTGCCAGTAGAATTTAATGTACTCACAGTCTGCATGCCGAATAATTGCTGCTCACAGAAAATAGGATGTTGAACAGATGAAATTTCTTCCCACATGCACTTGCCACTATTTTTTTTCATTTTAAAATAACAGTTTTTAAAATAACTTTTAAAAACTTTAAGCAAAAAAAATAAAAAAAATGAAGCATTAACTTCCAATTATCATGTCCACTCTCAAATAACATAAATTGAAGTGTTTTCAATGTTACTTGTGCTCTAAGTGCAAAAATTCAATCTACTGGTACAAAGTTTGCTTTGCCCATATCTAAACATTGCCTAATAAATGGCATTTTGAGGGACATAACTGGAATGGTAATGGGCATGTTGTTGTCTTTAGCTAAGCAATCTTACAGTAACAAAGCAAGGGCACAATTGAATTCACATTGTTAGAATTGTATCACAGTGAACTGGATGTTCTATGCAAGTTAAATAGAATTACAGGTGTATTTAACTGGGAGTGCATATTGTATTTTTTCCCCCTAGTAATCTATATATATAAAAGCCTAACATTGCTCCTCACCATTATTAATACACACACAAAACACACAAACAGATTGGGTAAAATGTTTGCAAATGACTCTTTTGTGTACTTGACTATTCCCACTGACTAGATTTTCCCCATTTCTTGGGCTTTTTTGTTTGGTTTATTTAGGTTTTTTGTGTGGCAGTTACCATTTATAATGTTCTTTGCTCTTCCAAATTGACTCGATTTTCTACCCATTTGTTTTCTTTGCACTTAGTGTTGAATTAATAGGAATATACTAATTCATTTAAGCAACAAAATATAACTGTAAAGCCACCTAAAAGGCAAATGTCTGCTGTGTGGGAGTAACTGCATAGCAAGAAGCAGCAAAAAGGCGGAGGGGGATAAAGCCAGACAAAAGACTATGGGCCTGATTCATCAAGGAACGGATCTTATCTTTCCTCAATGTAAGTTGCGCTGAGTACTTTAAGTTGAAACGGGGCCAGATAAAAGATTCCCAATTCAATAAGGAACACAAAATCAGAATAACATACCCACCTTCAGTACTTAACTCACTTAAAAAGTTCTGCTACGTTTACTTCCGCTACGTTAAGATAAGAAATGTATATGTCACGCCAAATGTGGGAGGTCCGATGAGTTTGTTTACAAATATTAAAACACAATCCAGTATGTATTTATGCAGTACCGTTGTAACGTTTACTCCTTTTCACATTTACATGTTTTGTAAACCTTGAACCAATGACTTGAGTGTTTTTAATTACCTAAATCCACACACCTTCTTGCTCTGCTACATGAAAGAAAGATCGTATGATGAGTTTGTTTGTGTTTGAGTTGAACAGAATGCATGTTGATGCATGTAATTCAATAGCATAAATAAATATGCATAAACAATCTTTAAATGTTATGTTGCTCTAAAATCATAAGCCGAACATAAAAACTGCATAGCGTACGCTTCCATAATCGATACATAGTACAGTACCTCCCCACACAGAAAGGAGGTACTTTTATAGCTCATCTACGTGAGCTATAAAAGTAAAATTAAAAACAAATACATCCATGGCCACTTAATTTTGAAAACAGACCGGAGGTAGCAGAGATGTGTACTGTTACATTACTTTAAAATGACAGCAATGTCTAATGGGATACCAAATACAGTTGGAGCAAGAGGCATAATGCTTTTGTGTGGCAGTTTTATAGATATATACAATTTTGTTGTGGCCAGGGGAGAGGGGCGTGGAGAGTGTATTTTCCAAAAATAGTTTGTAGTCTCATCATGATGGAAACCTGTGACATTTATGTCCACTTTAATTGAACATGTGTGACATCAGGGATTTATTACCAGTATAATGGAAAGCTAAATGTTAAAAAAATTATGTAAATGCTTTGATGTAAATACTCCCAAGGCCTCCGCCCCTTGGCTGGCCGCCGCAACCTCCTCTGGCCTCTCCTCCTCCTGGTCTGCCTCCTCCTGCACCTCTGGCACCTCCTCCACCTCTGCCACCTCCTCCTCCTGTGCCCTTAGCACCTCCTCCTCCTCCTCTTTCTCTGGCACCTCCTCCTCCTGCTCAGCCTCCACCTCTTCTGCAGCCTCCTGTCTTTCACGACGTCTACGGTCTGTTTGAATAAATAGAACATTTAAGTGTATTGTTCAAAATTCTACCTGGTTATTTATCCTGCTAATCTTTACCAAAAGGAGAGAAACATAACAGACACACACCACTTTCACATGGCCTTTAACAATGTTTGCTTTAGGCTTAGGAGATGTGGACTGTCTCAGCTTTACTCAGTAATTGTCAAATAGTCATTTTTGGGGGGCACATCATAATTCAAACAGCCAGATAATGAATGAACTGATTAGGTGGATATAATACAGTAGGTATTTTTGTTTGACCTGCTAATATGTGAAAATCAGCTAAGGACAACTGTGAGTGTGGACATTGTTTTCAAAGATGGCGTTCAAATCTTTTTGCATTAAAAAAAACACATCTGCCACTGTAATATTAAAAATGTTTTCAAGGTAAGGTCAACAAGTGGCCTTAGTGGGTAGCACTTTTGCATCACAGCACTGGGGTCAAGAGTTGATATTCAAAACCTGTCTTAATGTTCTGGAGTTTGACCCTCAATCATTAAGGAAAGTAAATGTTCAGCCAAAAATATATGAGACAGGATCAAAAGCAGGTTGCATTGGAAGGGGAACTACCTTTCTAGTCTGGAGGAAGATTGATATGTAGTGGTACACCATGTCATGTGATTTTGGTTAAAGTTTTTGAAAAATTATACTAAATAAGTATGTTTAAGCACGAATATATGCGACTAATAGAAAACTCACATCTCCTAATCTCCTCCCTGAGCTCACTCAGCAGCTCTGGTTGACGGCGGCAGAGGTCACTCCAACGCCTTTGCAATTGAACCACTGTCCGACGCCTATTGAATAGCAAGCGCAGCTATCTGTGGACCCTTTCACAGGCCTGCAATTTAATCTCGCTTGGGATGTGTCTGCCCGAGGCCATGCTGTCCATGCCCTTGGTCAGAACCCTCAATTCACTCCTGGCGAATACAGCAGACCTCATCTTTGAATGCCTAAGCCTATTCTGCAATACTCTGCGCTCTGAGTATGTATGGGCGAGTTCACGTCACACGCGGATCTTTCCTACACCTGGGTGTAAAATGGCTGCCTGTTAATCCAAAAAGAGGGAGAACGGAGTGATGAGATGAGTACGCCATTGCTTTGCAATGAGGATGACACTCATGTACACCTGGCCTAGCAATTAAATCTGGATTTAAATGCATCTGGGCTCTTCCTGCTCATTTCCGAATTTTGGGTGACAGGATCTGGATGGTAGACAGGGGAGGGCTGCCAGAGTTTAGCCCGGGGGGCAAGCACACAGCACTTGCCCATAAGTAGCGGCCCATCCTTAAAGGGTGTTTTTTTGTATAATATATATTTATCTATATAAAAAGAGGCTATTTTAGTGTTGCTTAATTCGTATATATATTTTTATGCCCAGGCCCAGAACTGGATTAAGGCTGTGGGGGGCCTAGGCATTTTAGACAAGATAACCCCCTATGATGTAGCATGGTTATCACACAGGCAATACTGTGTGCACTACTGTTAGGTGCACACAGTTCTGCCTTCACAAGCAGTACACGGTGAAGCGGGACATACCTCCCAACTGTCCTAAGCGAAACAGTCACCCAAATTCGGCTCTGTCCCACCAACTTCAGGACAGTTGGCAGACTGTCCTGCTCTCTCCTACCTGTTCTTGTCACTTTCACTACCTGTGGCTTCTGGTGTCTTTGAATCAGTTCCTTTTTGTCTGAACTCCAACTAGCTGTCAGGTTTGCACTGGAAGGATGAGTGAGATCCTGCTGTCTCAGCTGGTATTTGCTAGACTCACCCAGAGGCGCAGAGTCTAACAGAGTGGATTGTATTCACCAGGGATCCCCGCCAGGAGATTTGGGCTTAAGTGGCTTCCACCCTGCAGGTCGCGGCCCTCTAGGGAAGTTCCCAGTGAAACAGAACAGAGAGGTGACTTTAAGAGGCAACTTGACACTGAGGAGTAAATCCAGTGAAGGGCAGATACATGAGTCCTAGTAGAACATTAGAGAGGAAGAGATGATGAGCCCAAACAGGGCAATCCACAGTAAGGTAGCTAGGCAGAGATCAGCGATACACAGAATATACAGCTGTCAGGCGCCGTCCGCACGGCCGCCTGACTGCCTGACCGCGCGTCTGGTTGCTATGCAACCAGACGCATCACTTCCGGATTCCCCCTGCCTGACCCCTTGCTGTATGACGCGCCCCGTTGCTAGGCAACGGGACGCTATGTAGGATTCCGGCGGCAGGTATGACAGCGCTGCAGCGCTGATGCTGATTGGACCTCCACACTATTTAAACCTCTTCCTGCCCTCTAATCAGTGCCAGAGTATCAGGTCTTCCTGTCTCCAGCGTTTGTGTGTTCCAGTTGCTGTATTTGTCCCTGACATTTCTCGTGCTGCTTGTGACCCTTTTGACCCGGACCGTTTGACCACCCCTATCTGGATTCTGCCTTTGTACTGCACTCCCTGAACGTTACCGACCCGGCTTGCCTCACCATTCTTCTGGATTTCCCTTTGTACCTCCTCTACCTGAACGTTGCTGAACCGGCCTGTCTGACAACCCCTTGTATCTCGCTGTGGACTCTAGGAAGGACCGCGACCTGCGTGTCCCTGCAGCGGAGTCCATACTTCCTTGCGGGGGTTCCTGGTGAATACCAGGGGCACGTTAGACTCCGCGCCTTCCTCTGAGTTGCGCCAACAACAGCAGGTACTTTCTACCAGTCATACACCCACTATCAGTCGTGACAACAGCAGACGATGGACCACAGCTATTACCACTTGGAGTGTGGACAGGTCAGCAAGGTCAGCGATACATGTAGAGTAAGATAGTGGACGATGATCACAGTGATTACCACTCAGGAGTGGAACATGTAGGCAGAGCTCAGCGATATCCAGAATATGCAGCAGACGGTGAACCCCAGCTATTACCACTTGGAGGTGGAACGGATCAGCGGAGGTCAGCGTTGCATGCAGAGTAGATAGCGGGTGTTGATCACAGCGATTACCACTAACGAGTGGAACAGGTGAGCAGAGATCAACGGTACCCAGGTTATGCAGCAGACAATGAACCACGTCTATTACCACTTGAAGGAGGAATGCATCAGCGGAGATCAGCGGGGCATGCAGAGTAGATAGCGTGCGTGGATCATGGCAATTACCACTAACGAGTGGAACAGGTAGGCAGAGTTCAGCGGTATACAGGGTATGCAGCAGACGGTAAACGACGGCTATTACCACTTGGAGGTGGAACAGATCAGCGGAGGTCAGCGGTGTATCCAGAGTAAATAGAGGGCGTTGATCACAGTGAGTACCACTAATGAGTGGAATAGGTGAACAGAGATCAGCAATATCCAGGTTATGCAGCAGACGGGGAACCACAGCTATTACCACTTGGAGGTGGAATGGATTAGCGGATGTCAGCGGTACATGCAGAGTAGATAGCAGGGGTAGATACAATAGAGAGAAGGAAGCTGTACAGGCCTGGTGAAGACTTGAAGAACCAGCACTGAAAAGGTGAGGGGAGGAGCCTTATAAAGGAGTACTGACCAATGGCTAGATAGGCCAGATAACACAGCATAGCACATGTGCAGACTGCTGCTGACAGCATGCACAATGAAGAGAATTAAGATGAGGGCAGGTGTGCCAATGCTCGGGTGGAGATACCCAGAGAGCGGTGTGTGACACTAGCCCAGCAATAAATTAAATAGCATTAACATTTAATAATTATAACCATTTCCCAGAACAATCCCAGGCATTAAATAATTCATAACCACATTTAAGAAATAGACCTAATTTTCCCCAAGCAGCCTCACATTCAATTAATAGCTTCCAAACCACCCCACAAATAAAATAGCACCCAATAATTAGTCCCCACCTGCACTCCACCATTAAATTCATAGCCTACCTCCCACATTATATTAAAACCCCCCTCCCTCTCACATATTATATTAATATACTGACTTACATTCTATATTAATACACTAGCCCCCTTCACATACACATTCTATATTAATACACTGGGTCACCTCACAGACACATTCTATATTAATACACTGGCCCCCCTCACACACACATTCTATATTAATACACTGACCCCCCCTCACACATTATATATTAATATACTGCCCCCACCCCTCATACACACATTCCATATTAATACACTGACCCCCCTCACACATTCTATATTAATGCACTGCCCCCCCCTCCCACAATCATTCTATATTAATATACACTCATTTAACATACTACCCCTCCCTTACCTGGTTCCATCCGAAGGCTGTGTAGTCCTTAAACATGGGACGGCATCTGTCACATGGTGCGCGTCCCATGTGACATCAATAGAAAGGAGTCCAGGCATAGTTGAAGGGAGAGAGGGGACGGACGGATCTGCGGCTCATGAGTGGAGGTGGCTGGTCCCAGAGGAGGAGCCACCTACCAAATAGAGGGACGAGCCAGTGTAAGGCAAGGCAGAGAGGGGAGGCGGAGGAGGAGCGGCGTGAGAGAAAGATGAGTCGGGCAGCCGCATTGAGAACAGAGCGAAGGGGGGCGAGGTGGGTGAGGGGGAGGCCAGTAAGGAGAAGGTTGGAGTAGTCGAGGCGGGAGATGAGAGCGTGTATGATGGTTTTGGTGGCATCTTGTGAGAGGAAGGGCCGGATGCGGGCAATGTTATGCAGCTGGAAGCGGCACACATTAGTGCAGGTCCAGCGACGCTGGAGGGACATGCGGTGGCGCTAGCCACGGCTCTTGGAGGAGCTAAAGGAGGAAATCAGGAGAAGTGAGTTCTCTAGTAATTGTATACAAAACCACCCAAAAATTAAACTTTGCTAAGACCATGTTGCAATACGAGGGGTGCAAACTGTTACGAGCCGCAGCGGTGACTCAACCCGCTGCTACTCACTGCCCTGTCTGCCTGCGTCCCGGCTGTCTCCATGACGACATGGACAACACTTTCGGTTTAGCCCCGGCCGCCGCTAAGGCAACTGTTGAGACGCTCTTTTGTATATTGCCACGACCCGGCATGAGGGATACCCGGGCGTGTGCGCATCATGGCTAATTAGTTATTTCAGCCTCCTGGGGCTTATTACTGGGTTGTGTCTGATGGGCCCTGATTGGCTCCTCTATCTATTTAAGGCAGGGAGGGCTTAGCCTCCCTGCTGGTTATAGCATTTAGTCCCTGGCTGCTGACCTGCTCTTGACCTGTTGTGTTCATTCCTGATTGTTTTCTGTGTATGACCTTTCCTGGACTTCTAATTATTTGCTCATAGCCCTGACTTTTGCTTGTGACTCGGATACCCCCATTTGCTGCCGGCCCTGATTGTTGCCTGAACCTGACTATGCTGATTGCTCCTGCCCGTGGACCTTGGCTTGTTCCTAACCATTGCTACCTTCTGTCATCAGCTCCTATTCCTGTGCTGCGGTGTTGATCATAAGCTTGCACTATGTTGAGTTTAAGATCTGGGGGTATCTGAGTACCAGTGAGCATATTAAGCTCTACGGAAAAGACGACTGCTATAGGTGAAGACCTCTGCTACTAGTTCTGTAAGCTTATGATAATAGCTGGTAGCCGTAACACAAATTAGTTTCTTATTTTGCACATGAACAAAATTGTGGCTGTTTTTGCATGTAGAACACAAATACTTTGATACAAATACTTGCTTTATTTTTACATTGACTTTCTAAGTTCATCCAGGACAATTATAAATTGGGGCCAATAGTTGAAATTCAACACCTATCTCCAATGCAACATGGTTTTGCCCATGTGAAAAGGGAGCATTTTTTAACCTTTTACATTCCTTAATGATTCAGGCAAAGATTGTTAGTATATCAGTGGTAGAAGTGTTATATTAGTTAGACAACTGAAAAAAAAATTTGTTGCCAACTCTCTAACTTGGCCTAAGCTGAATGTCACATATTACAAGGCTTTAGCCAAATCCCAGCTTTAATATGTCTTCCTCACCTGTCAATGAATCTCGGACATTATTTGTCATTAATAAACATAAATGATTTATATAATAAAACTGTAATAATGATCTTTTGCATAATCTATGTCACATAAACCAAAACCATCCATTATCCAAGGCCATCTATAAGTGGTGTGTGTGTTTGTGTGTGTTTACTTGCATTACTATGCTTGTGGGGACAATGTTTTCTTACAAAAACAAGAGATCAAACAACCTCCTCAGATTTATATCACAATCCAGAAAACTTAAAACTTGATTCAGTCGAGAAACTGTTAGCACTTCAAATCTTGGATGAACTAGTCACATCGGATATGTTATTATCTCTAGATAAAGAACCATTAGAGGAAACTTTACCGCCAAAAAACAAAAATAAATCCATGTTTACTCCTGATATGGCTATCTGTCCCCAAATCAAAACATATAAAGGTCTTGTATCTAAGGACTTAGACCGACTATATCAGCAAAAACAACATAGATTTAGAATCAAACATAACCTTACTAAGGGGGAATGGAAAGCATTCAAAGAAATTGATAAATGGGACAATGTAGTAATAAAGCCGTACGACTAGGGCGGTAATATAGTCCTATGGCCTAGACCGCAATATCTAAAGGAAGTTTATCGCCAGCTGAATGATATTGGCTGTTATAAACGATTGATTTTTAATCCATCAGTCAATTTTCAGTTGAAATGTGACAAATTGATCCATGATGCACATATAAGAGGGATTATTTCACACACTGATTTTGATTTTTAAACAGTGCGTCATCCGAGAGTGGCCACTTTCTATATTCTACCAAAAATTCACAACAATGAAACAAATCCTCCCGGCAGGCCAATAGTCTCCAGCATTAATAACTTAACAGAGAATGCTAGTAAATTTATAGATGCACAACTGCGGGAATTTGTAATTAGCCTTGACTCGTATGTAAGAGACACTTCAGATGTACTGACAAAGATCAACAATATCAGTCTAAATTAGACAACAAAATTAGCCTCATTCGATGTGGAATCCTTGTATTCTAATATAATCCATGAGCAAGGTCTACAGGCAACGATATACTTTCTGGACATGAAATCTATGGATGACATTCTGAATTTATTGGAGTTTATTCTAACCTGTAATTTTTTCATTTTTGAGGAGAAATTCTATCTCCAAATAAGAGGAACTGCAATGGGCAGTGCGTGTGCGCCGACATACGCAAATCTCTTGGTTGGTGGGAGAGGGAGAAGGTTTTTACTGAGGATAACTGTAGATACACTAGCCATATCGTTTTATGGCTAAGATATATTGATGATGTTTTGGTCCTGTGGGATGGTGAAGAGAGCTTATTCTTAGAATTTGCCAGGACTCTGAATAGAAATGATCTGAATCTTAAATTGACATTTGAAATACATCAAGATCATATAAACTTTTTGGATCTCACAATTCTCAGAACACCAGATGGACACCTCAGTACTGACATCTATAGAAAGAAAACCGCTACAAATAGCCTTCTTCATTCATCTAGTTCCCATTATCCCGCGGTTATCAGGGGCATTCCCAAGGGAGAGCTCCTTAGAATGAAGCGTAACTGCTCAGAAGTACATACTTCTAATAAGAGAGCAAACAAACTCAAAAATAGACTTATCTCTAGGGGCAATAGCAAACGCGTGATCCGCAAGGCTGAGGCCTCAGTCATTAAAAAAGATAGAGAGGATCTCATCTATTCATCCACTAAAAATATAACTCAGGACTCTAAAATTTGCCTTATTGGCTCTTTTTGCTCGGAATGGAAACAGATTGAAAACGTCTTTCAAAAACATTGGAGGGTTCTTAAGTCTGATGACGATCTTGATAAAATCTTGGATGATAAGATATCCATAACATGGCATCATTCTAAAAATTTGAGAGACAGTTTCGTATATAGTGCTTTACCCTCATTAAGGGAGAAAAATCCTAATAGACCCATTGGATTCCATAAATGTGGCTAAATGCCAGGCTTGCCAGTATATGGTCCAAACTAGGACATATAAGGATCATTATTATAAAATATGGAAGACGAATTTTTGTGACTCCCGCAATGTAATCTATTGCCTCACCTGTCCATGTAATCTACACTATATCGGCAGGACTAGCAGACCACTAAAAAGAAGGGTGCTAGAACCCGTAGTTAACATCAGACGAGCAGAAAAAGACATGCACAATTTGAAACAAATTACCACTGTAGCGAGGCATTTTAAAAGATGCCACGAAGGAAAACCATCAGGACTCCAAGCTTTTGCTATGGAACGAGTCCATAGGGGTTTAAGAGGAGGTGACCTCAATTTAGAGCTACTTAAGAGGGAAACAAAAAAAATATTTTTGATGGATAGCCTTACTCCTAGGGGTCTCAATGACCATAACAATTTTTCGGTATTTTTATAAGTTATCACTCTTATTTAGGTTTTGGAGAACATTATTGATTATATGACCAACGCAAGTTGAGTATCTAATTTTTACTATTTACTGATTTTTTTTATAAGTTTTAAGACTATGGAGCATTTAATTTGCTCCCCTATCACATTATTTTTCCACTCTATTGAATTATTTTATTTTTAGTTCATTTCATTTAATTTTCTTTTAATTTATTTAATTTTTTGTTCACTTAATTGGTTTTTTTACGTTTATATTTTGCACATTTAATGTGAATTTATATAGTTTTTTAATAATTGTTCACAAATATCCACTAGGATGGATATTAAGTGTTCACACACTTTGACATGTAGTTCACTTGTATTATATTGCCTTTCACAACAGGCATCCTTCTTACAAAAATCAATATTAATTTGTATTTTGCACAATATGCTATATTTTTATAGCTTACTTAATATTTTTGACCATTTCTGAATTCTTTGGCACTTTTAACACTTCCATTTTCTTATAATTGAATTAGGTTATTTTAGAATTCTCACAAGATAGAGTATAGAGTTGGTATCATTTAAATACCTAATGTAATAATTAATTGAACATTTATCTATCCATTATAATTAACCTTAATATGCTCTCCTAATCACTATAGATGTTATAAATCACTTTCCTTCATTGGATTTCATTGTTACATTTAGACATGACTTTCATACTTTTCAATCCCTGATTTTCCTTTATAGCTTTTGTTTTGAATACCACTATTAATAATTAACCACAACATCATTAAATAAGGATCGGGGACTGTACCGATATTAATAGCTATTTGGGTTACTTCTCATTTATTGTTTAAGTCTAGTCTTTCTTACCTTCTTTATGTGAAAGCACTACACAAATGCGGATACTAATGGGCGTCTAGCGTTGCCATAGTAACCACTGAGTATGACGTAAAAAATAGGTGGTTCCTAAACTATAAATAGCCTATTGGAACACCAGGGGGTAAATGTAAGAATCTCCGGATTCTTCATCTCCGGCGAGTTCAGCCTCTTCAGCGCTTAAATTTAAAGCGGCGCTGCCTTGTAAAGGGAAGTTTCCCTTTACAAGACAGCGCTGCTTTAAATTTAAGCACTGAAGAGGCTGAACTCGCTGGAGATGAAGAATCCGGAGATTCATACATTTACCCCCAGGTCGGGTTGCCTTGAAAAAGCTTAGTAGAAGTGAAATGCGCATCGGCGTTACACGAGCCGTCTCTCCACTGCTCATTAAAACTATAAACTCTTTACATGATCGGGGTGCTTTAGGGTTTAGCTGTTTTTGAACACTACCGTTCTACAGATGGGCTCTAGCTTACACAATAAGGTTATGAGAGGGAGATTCCTCAGCAGATTTGGCTTGATTCCTTTTGTAAGCATATTATGGCTCTTTGCTAGAACTCAGATCGGTAGCTTTGCTTATTAATGACAGCCGTTCTCTCCTCAATTTAGTGGGGATACAGCATTAAGCTCGGAAACGCTAATATATAGGAGATTTAAGACAGAGTTATCCATTACATATCTCATTACTTTTGATGAGAAAATAATTCTATTTATGCAGCATGGGTATAATATTTAACCCTGCAATAATTACAAAAGGAAGTTTGATATAAACCTTCTTCTTATTAAATAGTGTAACAAAACACTGAAGGAAAAAATCTATACCATGCAGCAAATTGATTATTAGATCTCCAGTTAAACCATATGCATGATATATCTGTAGGATACTCTTCTTTCTAACATCTATTTATAATATTAACCCTCTTATTGCCACATAATAGGTACAGAGTTAATGTTATATTACTATTATCTAAGCATCCACTAAGAGATTAATATACACTTATTGGAGAGACGGCACGTTCCAGCAGTCAATCTGTCGGTCTTAACAGTTATCATTTTTGGTATTTCATTTCATGTACACGTTTTAATATTTCACTACTCTAAACATGATATTAAGTGTTATTATTTTAATAGATATTAATAAAATTTAGATATGTTTTAAAATTATCCTTGAGTGCCCTGAAAACACAAACGGTGCTCTTTAGTAATTGTCAGACTTTATATCTTGTGTGGGTGCACCATTCTCTAGATGTTGAATAATACATGAAGCAAAATATTACCAATAACTTTATTTCTTCATCTGGAGATTATAGGATTATCCTGGTGCGGTAGGGTGGTTCGTATTAAATCAAAGTCAGTAATGACTGATGCATCAAGCAGATGGGGCAATATCTCTTCAGCAGGGCTGGATCAGATGTTGGTAGGCACGAGTACATCCGTGAGAAGCTTAGGGAAATGGGCAGGCTACTGCTACAGGGCAGAAGAGCTAACCCTTTGGAGAGGATGGAAGACCCTACCACCCCATCAAACTTTCTGCCCATAGTAGACGCTGTGAAGCTGGTAGCTGGATATGACGATGAGACAGGTACATTTAAGACGCCCTCACTGGCAATCAAGGTTTGGCACAGCCTGCAAAAGTTAGCGAGCATTGTGAAGTGCTGAGTCATGATGGAGGGCTGCACTGCTGCAGTTGAAAACACACAAAATTTCAGGAAGACATTTTAGAGTTGATCTCATCGGCTGAATTGAAAACTCTTAAGGAGTCCAAGTGGAACATGCCTCTTACCTTTCACAGAAGATGTGAAAAAGATGCACTTGTACCTCGATGAGAAGCAGCAAGCCTACCGAAGTGGTCTATCCACCAAAACTACGGTTAATCACTGGGCATTATTTGTAAAAGTCACCCTGGCACAGGTGATCTTGTTCAATTGAAGAAGGGAAGGTGAAAATTCAAAAATGTTGCTGACTACCTTCTCCTCAAGAAATATTTCAGATCTCCACGAAGATGTGTCCCTAACGCTTTCCAAGGTTGAGAGGAAGCATTGAAATCCGAGGAAAATGAGGGAGAATAGTCCCCATCCTGCGCACACCAACCATGTACGCTGCAATGGAACTTCTCACAGAAAAGCATGACAAATGTGGAGTGGATATCCAAAATGTCTACATGTTTGCCAGACCAGCAGCCTTGTTACATTTCAGAGGCTCCGATTGCATACGACTGTTTGCCCAAGATTGTGGAGCCAAACATCCCCATACGCTATCTTCCACAAAGGTTCGAAAGCACATTGCCACTCTCTCGAAGGTCCTCAACCTAAACGACACAAAACTGGATCAGTTTGCAGACTTCCTTGGGCATGACATTAGGGTGCACCGGCAGTATTACAGCCTCCCAGAAGGTACCCTCCAACTCGCCAAGATCAGCAGACTGTTAATGGCTCTCGAGAGTGGCAGACTGACTGAATTGAAAGGCAAGAATTTGGGTGCAATGCACATTGATCCGGACAGTAAGTAGGAAATCTGGGAGTAAATGTATCAAGCTGAGAGTTTTCCGGCGGGTTTGAAAAGTGGAGATGCTGCCTATAGCAACCAATCAGATTCTAGCTATCATTTTGTAGAATGTAATAAATAAATGATAGCTAGAATCTGATCTGGTTTTTCAAACTCGCTGGAAAACTCTCAGCTTGATACATTTAACCCCTGGAGGTAAATGTATCAAGGTGCGATTTTGCAAATCCAGCGATTTTCTTGGGAGACTTGAAAGTCGCAGATGTATGAGATTTGATGTAAAATCGCCAGAATTGTGTTTCTGTCAAAATCGCTATTTCCAAAACCGATAGAGATCAAATTCCCGACTGTTTGCCACTCTAGCTATACAAATGTATGAAGCTACGATCAAGCAAACTCTCCTGTTTGCTTTAAAACATGCCAGATACAACATGCTGCTTGCTAGCAGCGTGTTCAGTAAACACATCACTGTTACACTGCCCTGCTATAGAGCCAGAGGTCCTGGCAGCTGTCAAAACTGATAAAAATAAATAAAAGTAAAAAAAAAAAAAAAACGTGGGGTCCCCCCTTTATTCACTATTAACCCTAGTGCTGGCAGCCTACTGCTGGTTACGTGAAAATTGGGGAAAAAATTTGCATGGAGTCCCAGCAATAGGCAAACCAGCTGGGGTTGGTGGCACTATAGCAGAGGGACATGCAGCAGGGATCCCCCTGCCATAATGACAAACCAACCCCAGGCTGTTCAGCGCTGGGCTGGATTCCTAAGAAGTGAGGTCCACCGAAAAAAACATGTGGGCCCCCCTTCTAGGGACAACCAGCCCAGTGCTGAAAGCACTAGGGCTCTTCCTACACCCCTGGGCGGTGGGTGTAGGGTAATAAACGGCGCTATAAGGTTAAAAAAATCAACAGACGCCATTTTGTTTTGTGGACCTACAAGTCCCAGCCAGCCAGGGTGCCATAAACAATGTGGGCATGCTTATACTTGTATAAGTACAAGCACCAGTATACCCATGGCAGCCAGGGCATGTTGGCACTTGGAGAACTACAAGTGCCAACATGCCCTGACACCCACAGCTGGCTGGGACCTGTAGTTCCACAAAAGAAAATGTTAAATAAACCACCACAACCTCATTAAAACCATATACATTTAATAAAAATAATAAAACCTCAATAAAGACACTAAATACCCTCATTTATGCCACATATTTTTATTAAAATTAATAAATCCCCTTATACTCACCACTGATATTTTTATCTGTTGTCATCAGCTTTTAATCCTAAAATGGCTGTAAACCAAGTCCCAAATAAATTTGTATCCAATAGTCTGGCTTGAACAAGTCTAAAATAAATTTGTAATTCAAAAAGTCCGGCTTGAAATGTCCAAAAAATATTCGTATCCAAAAGTCCTGCTTGAAATGTCCAAAATTAATTTGTAAATCCAAAGTTCCTGCTTGAAATGTCTTCTCTTCTTCTTGGGCAAAAAGCCCCACTTGTTGCTTGAAGTCTTCATTTCTTCTTAGCCAGGAGGGCCCCCTTGTTGCTTGAAGTCTTCTTCTCTTCATCCAGGATGGCCCCAGATTTGTAATATCCACTCCGGAACATGCTTGCTTGAAAAAAATAAAAGAGATGAGAGCTGCCGCAAACAGCTTCTATACTATAGAAGCTATTTGCGGCAGCTCTCCTCTCGTTTATTTTTTTCAAGCTAGCATGTAGAATCTATAGTGTAGAAACTCTGATACGCAATGATATAGTATTAGGAGATTTTTCCACGCTGCCGTGGGAAACCCCTAATACTATAAATAGGCCTAGCGCATTAACTAAGTTATTTTCTTATTTTTTTCAAGCAAGCATGTTACGGAGTGGATATTACAAATCTGGGGCCATCCTGGATGAAGAGAAGAAGACTTCAAGCAACAAGGGGGCCCTCTTGGCCAAGAAGAAATGACAATTTCAAGCAGCAAGGGGAGCTTTTTGCCCAAGAAGAAGAGAAGACATTTCAAGTAGGACTTTTGGATACAAATTATTTTTGGACATTTCAAGCCGGACTTTGGGAATTACAAATTTATTTTGGACTTGTTCAAGCCGGACTATTGGATACATATTTATTTGGGACTTGGTTTACAGCCATTTTAGGATTAAAAGCTGCTGACAACAGATGAAAACATCAGTGGTGAGTATATGGGGATTTATTACCTTTAATAAAAATATGTGGTATAAATGAGGGTGTGGTGGTTTATTTAACATTTTCTTTTGTGGAACTACAGGTCTCAGCCAGCCGTGGGTGTCAGGACATGTTGGCACTTGTGGTTCTCCAAGTGCCAACATGGCTGCCATGGGTATGCTGATGCTTGTAGTTATACAAGTATCAGCATGCCCACATTGTTTATGGCACCCTGGCTGGCTGGGACTTGTAGTTACACTAAACAGAATGGCTTCTGTTTATTTTTATAAACTTATATCGCCATTTATTACCCTACACCCACCGCCCAGGGGTGTAGGAAAAGCCCTAGTGCTTTCAGCAGAGGGCTGGTTGTCCCTAGAGGGGGGGCCCACTCATTTTTTTTCTCCCTAAGGAATCGAGCCCAGCGCTGAACAGCCTAGGGTTGGTTGTCATTATGGCAGGGGGACCCCTGCTGCGTGTCCCCCTGCAATAGAGCCACTAACCCCGGCTGGTTTGCCTAGTGCTGGTTATGTGAAAATGGGGGGGGCCCACGCAAAATTTTTCCCCGATTTTCATGAAACTAGCAGTAGGCTGGCAGCAGTAGGGTTAATAGTAAATGGAGGGGTGCCCCACTTTTTTTTTTTTACTCTTATTTATTTTTATCAGTTTTGACAGCTGACGGGACCTCCGGCTCTATAGACAGGGGCAGTGTAACAGTGATGTGTTTACTAATCTTGCAGCTAAGGACAACACAGTAGAGTTAGCAAAACACGGGAGTGTTTGATATCGCAGAAAATTGCCAAAGATGACCAGCGATTTTGAAGATCAGGGTAAAAATTGCAGCTTGATACATTTGATAACTTTTGGACTAAAATCGCGGATTTCCCTCGATTTTAAAACGCTGAAAAAAACGGACCTTGATACATTTACCCCCTGGTGTCTGATGTATGCTTTTGACTTTTACCTCACATATCTGTTTCTCTTCAGAACCGGTCCAGCTACAGAGGGACATGTCGGATGATGAGCAATCCCCTGTGATAGAGGGACAAGTGGTCATTCGTTTGGTCACCACTTCCACGTCAGAAGAGAGGCAGTGTACGGACCTGGCAACACAGGACCAGTGCCCAGCTATGGATTTCACCGATAGGTGTAGCACTCAGTTTTGCTAGGCAGAAGAACTTGGTCTTCTCTGTATTTTTCAGAGCCATAATGGACCACTCTACTTCCTTTCAGGTTGTAAAGAAGTGCGGATGAAATCCTGGGACAGAGAGGAGGTCCAGGCTGTGGAGAAACACCTGATGAGGTTTATACAGACATGCCGGGTGCTCGGAGAGCGAGGCAGTGTTGCATGTCTCATAGCTGAACCATCCATATTGAAACTGGTCAGGGGTGAAATTCTATATAAAAAAACGCATAACAGCTTTAAAGAGGGTTCAAACTTGTTGAAATGATGCACAGTGGTTGAACAGGGCTTTAGCCTCCATGGCTAGGTGTTGGTGTAAGCGGGCATGCGGATTGCCAGAATACACAAAACTTTCCCTACCATTGTTATTATTTATTAATTTATGTATGCGGAAATGTGGCTGTCCTCAGACAGTCAAAATACATGACACTTTCCCCAACTTGCAATCCGTATTAGTAGTTTATGCAAAGTCAAAGAGTAAATCTCATGTGGTAACTCTGGTGACAAACCGCTCCAACACATATGATTGTTCTGTCGACAGGGCATTAGGAAAGAGGTGTCCCTATACGCCATGTTCCAAACATGTGTAGCGCCTGCGAGGAACAGGACAGACGCACACAAATATCTTACCTTACAAACGATGGCCATTTCCTGTCCGCTTCCGAGTCACCCCAGCTGCTCTCCTACCCCAGCAGACAGCAACCGAACCTCTGTCACCTCACTCCACTTCCCTCTACGGAACAAACAGAAATTAAGGCCGTGCCTACCAGGGAAGGGATGTCTGAGACCACGGTAATGAGCAGAGACCCTTAAGTCAATCTCGCTTGCCGCCAAGGGCGCTGGACTATGAGTACTTGGGACCAGGAACAGTTCAGCCCCAAGTACTCCACTCGCCTCTTGGTGAGGGCCTACACAGAAGTAGGAATAGAGCGCTATCCTCATCGGGCACTCCAACTTCCGGTCCTTGCTCTCCTGCTCCTCTCTGTCACCTGTGGAAGACAGACACAACACAGCCTACCTCTACTCTACCAGTGAGGCTAGCATGTACAACCCACATGACTGGCACTAACTAATAACAGGCGGCCCGACCCTAACAACTAACTAATGGTCATGAATGCAACTTATTAACAACTGGGTGTAGTGCACTCCCTAATCCTCCTCCCTCTACCTACAGGCAACACCAGCCAGTGATCACGGTCTTCTCCGGGGGGCTGATCCTAAAACCCTCACCCAGGTCGTACCGAGAAGACTATCTTCTCACTATGGGGTCATTCAGGAAATCCCAAGGACCAGTCGCTACCTGCATGATTGAGGTTCACTGGAACAGCGCACCACCAGAGTGGCAGCTTCCGCACGGAAACGCCAGTCATCACTACTGGAACTCGAAACAGCCGCCTTCACCCAAGCGGACACCGCTTCAATCTGCAACCGCCAGGGGGCGTCCCGTGGTTCCAAATGGAACCACGGGACGCCCCCTGGGATCAAAATGGTATTTATTGATCCAGAGGGGCGCTATATTCTCTTTATATGTGACCTTAACAATATCCCTTACACAGTCCTAAATGTTTATACTCCTAACACGAACCAAGCTCAATTCTTTAGTTTCATATGTGATCTCTTATTCCTGCACCGGACAGGTAGAGTAGTCCTGGCAGGTGACATTAATACTACCCAAGACAACCATCTGGACAGATCCTGACCTTCCCCCCAATCAACCCGTCATACCATTGATACTAATTCTAAGGCTCTGGGGTCTCTTTTTTCCCAACACCTCTTATTTGATGCATGGACAGTCAGGGAGCCCACCCCAAAAAAATTTACTTTCTTCTCACTGGTTCATGGTGTGCACTTGCACTTGGACATGGTCTTCACGTGCGTGGATCTAGCTTAACATTTACTTGACGTGGATATTTTCCCTAGCACGTGGTTGGACCATGGTTCGACGATGGTGGATGTCGTGGAACCTCAGATGGGGCGGAAACAGTTTCTGTGGCATCTTAATGATAGGGTCCTACTTAACCCTCATCTCAAATCACAAACAGACAAAGAAATCTGCCACTATTATGAGACAAATTTTGACCCTTCTATCTCCCCCATGCTCCTCTGGGATGCCCACAAGTCTGTGATCCGTGATAGTCTGATTAGAGCAGCTGTGTACTCTAAAAAAGCTAGGACCCAGACATTTCTGGAGGTTTCCAGACATGTAGCCAGCCTTGATAGAATTCATAAAATCTCAGGCCTGCCAAAGGACCATGCTAAAATTGTAGCAGCTAGGGGTGAGCTAAATCTTTTACTCTCTACCAGTGCAGAGAATTCTCTTAAAAGCCTAAATCAAACCAGAAAGGTGAAAAAGTGGATAGATTACTGGCATCTAGGCTAAGATCTAAACTTTCCCAAAGCAATGTGCTCCATATAAAACCTCACTCACGGGGTAGTACTCAGGATCCAAACAAAATAACAGAGAAGTTTAGGAGATTTTATAGTAAACTTTACAACATCTGACCATTGCATGGTCCCTCTCCAACTTCGGCGGAGGCCTCTAAGCATTTCCTTTCCCAATGCCGCCTGCCAAGACTTCTACCAGAAGCATCCAGTAATTAGGGGCTGACTTTACAGTACAAGAAATCTCTGGTGTTATCAAACACTTGAAATCTAACAAAGTGCCGGGTCCTGATGGTTTCACAGCTCCTAATTATAAAACCTATAATAAGCTTCTTTCATCTTATCTTGCTGACTTGTTTAACAGTGTGCTAAAGGGTGGCTCATTTTCAAAGGAAGCTCTTGAAGCACATATCATTATCATCACAAAAGAGGGCAACGACGCTTCGCAATGTGACAATTACAGACATCAAGATATACGTGAAAATCCTTGCTGATCTACAGGGGAGGGCTGGCAGACTTTAGCCCAGGGGGCAAGCACACAGCACTGGCCCATCCTTAAAGGATACAATATATATTTTTGGTACAATATATATGTATCTATATAAAAAGAGGCTATTTTAGTGTTCCTTAATCCATATATATATATTTTTATGCCCAGGCCCAAAGCTGGATTAAGGCTCTGGGGGGCCTGGGCACTTTAGACAGGGTAACCCCCTATGATGTAACATGCTGATCATTTTAGACAAAAACACAGACAATACTGTGTGCAATACTGTTAGGTGCACACAGTTCTGCCTTCACAAGCAGTACACGGTGAAGCGGTACATACCTCCCAACTGTTGTAAGCGAAACAGTCACCCAAATTTTGGACTGTCCCACCAGATTCAGGACAGTTGGCAGACTGTCCTGCTCTCTCCTACTTGTCTTGTCACTGTCACCACTTGTGGCTGCTGGTTACTTTAGTTCCGTTGCTGGTTGTCTGGTTCCTTGGAATATTGGAGGCCCTATATGGTAAAAAAAAAATAAAAAAAAAAATGGGTACATAAAATTTACAAAACTTAGAAAACAACAATCCCTGGCATTAACTCAATATATAACCCACGTTTTATAATTAGGTCCCCCTTCTGCCCACATGCTTTAGTCACACCCCACCTCTGCAGAGCACCTTTAGTCACACATGCCCCCCCTTTGCCCCAGCACCTTTAGTCACACATTCCCCCCCTCTGCCCCAGCACCATTAGTCACACAAGCCCCCCCTCTTCCCCCAGCACCTTTAGTCACACATGCCCTCCTCTTCCCCCAGCACCTTTAGTCACACATGCCCCCCTCTTCCCCCAGCACCTTTAGTCACACATGCCCCCTCTGCCCCAGCACGATTAGTCACACATGCCCCCCCCTCTTCCCCCAGCACCATTAGTCACATATGCCCCCCTCTGCCCCCAGCACCTATAGCCACACATGCCCCCCCTCTGCCCCCAGCACCTTTAGTCACACATGCCCACCTCTCCCCCCTTCACACACGCTAGCTCCCCCATCACAGTACTCCTTCCCCTTACCTTTTTCTACATGAGTGACTCCAGGCATAGACAGACATGCTGCAGCTCCTGCACAGAACTCCATCAGCCCTGCCTACACTGTCTACCATGTGACCACTGCGGTCACATGACACTGTGATCTAAAACTGTTGCCGAGATACGATGGAGACAGCCTTTGCGGTCTGTGCAGGGGCTGTCACATCGCGTAGTACTCACTGCGGGGGCATCATCCATTCACAGAATATTGTACTACAAGCTGTAGTACAATATTCTATGAATGAATGATGCGGCTGCTGTGAGTACTACGCGATGTGACAGCCCCTGTACAGACCGTAAAGGCTGTCTCCATCGCATTACCACTGGACAACCAGGCAGCCCAAAATACTATTCTTCTGTCCGGCCCGAGGGACATATGCCCCCCTGTCCCCCGGGCCAGCCCACCCCTGCTGGTCGACCTTAATGCGGTACTACCCCTTCTAATGCACAAAGACCCGATGGGCTTCATACCAGGTCGTCAGGCACGTGATAACACCAGAAGAATTGTTAGTCTCATTCACTACATTAACTCTACCAAAACCCCGACTGTAGTGCTTTCTCTGGATGCAGAGAAGGCCTTCGATCGAATCAGCTGGCCCTTCATGCTGGAGACCCTTAGGACATTTGGTTTTGAGGGCACTTTTCTTGCAGGTATTCAAGCTGTATATGCAAATCCCTCTGCTCGGATTTCATTAAAGGCAGTGGTCTCTTCCCCAATTTCACATACCAATGGCAATCGTCAGGGGTGCGCTCTCTCCCCTCTGATCTTTGCTCTTGTGATTGAGCCCTTGCCGGCCATGGTTCGCGTTTCCCCAGATATTAAAGGTGTTACGGTCGATTCCGAGGAGTATAAACTTATCCTATTCGCGGACGAAATCCTTGTCACTTTAACTTCTCCCCACATCTCACTCTCAAATCTGTTTTCCACTCTTGCAGCTTGTGGCTCAGCTTCTGGTTATAAGATCAACCTATCTAAAACGGAGTCCCTCGCTCTCCAAGTATTCTCTCCCACCCTGGGTCTTCTTAAAAGTAACTTTAACGTTTCCTGGCGACATACAAAACTAAAATACCTTGGGGTTGATTTTACTGCCATATACAAATCCTTATATGCAGAAAACTTCCCCTCCATAATTAAAGCAATTAAATTAGATCTGCTAAGGTGGCAAAAATTAGTAATTTCCTGGTTGGGTCGGATAGCAGCTCTTAAGATTAATATCCTCCCCTGTTTGCTTTATCTTTTCCAAACTCTCCTGTTGCCGGTACTAAGATCCATACTAATCCAATTGCATCGCTGGTTCTCTCAATTCGTGTGGCAGCTTAAACTCCCATGCACTAATTTCACTTCTTTTCATAGAACAACGGTTAACGGTGGCAGGGGATTTCCAGACATCTGCTTATATAATATGGCTGCCCACCTGAGCCGGGCTGTGGCGTGGTTTACAAAATGCCAAGGTCCTTGATGGATTGATCGTGAAGCCTCCTGTTGCCATGTATCATCCTTTGGTTCAGCCCTGTGGGTCCCAATGGGCGCCAGATCTCTCTGGCTGAAATCTCACCCTGTGGGTCCTTTTCACATGTCAGATCTGGGATTATTGCATGCTCCACTTAGAGCTCACCTCCACTCATTCCCCTATAGCACCTCTCTGGGACAATCCCGCCTTTACCCAGGACAATGCTACTCCCGTTTCAAATCCTGGCAAGACAGGGATATCAGGATGGTGGGGGACGTTTTACATGCAAACCAATATATTCCACTACTGTTGCTTCGGGAAACATTTTACTTCCCTAATGTCAGCCTTTTTGCTTTTCTCCAAATGAAACACTGTGTTGACTCCCTTCAACTACACCTTGTTTGACTACACCTGATATAACAAGACCTTTAACTCCCCTGGAATCCCTACTTACCTCTGCAAAGGGGGATTATTTCCACACTATATGGCCTCCTAGTCTCCTACAAACAAACCAACACCCCCATCCATGAAATAAGGTGGGAGGCTGACTTGGGCGGACCGCCGGACGAGGACACTTGGGCAACAATTAGAGAGAGAGTCTCTAAGACATCCATCTCATCCTTTGTCAAAGAAAACGGATATAAAATATATTATTGTCGGTACCTGGTCCCCACCAGGCTGAAGAGAATCTATGGTTCCACCTCTGACTCATGTTGGAGATGTTTTGGGGAACAGGGGTCCTTTCTCCATGTCTGGTGGTCCTGCCCATGTAGCGCCTCTTTCTGGGATGATGTTGCTGCTCTCATCAGTGATGTTACTACTGTGCAGGTCTCCAAATATCCATGGTCATTTCTCCTCGGCTCCCCTATTGAGGCCCCAGATAAACATGCAGACAAACTGTCCGTTCTGCTCCTCAATGCTGCCAGATGTCTAGTTGCAAAGCATTGGAAAAACCCTGATCCTCCCCCTAGACAGCAGCTACTTAATAAAATCCGGTACCTGGCATCTATGGGAAAAAAAATTTGCATATCTAAATAAGAAAACCCACAAATTCTCTCAAATTTGGGGTTATTGGTTCCTCTATAATGGTGCCTCTGGGTCTGCACACTCTCCTGACCTCCTCAGAGTGTCTCAGCCCTCTTCCTGTGATTGATATTTAGTAGACTATATATGAAATATTGTCACTCGGCCACCGGGTCAGTCTCACCATTCCCCCCTTCTCTTTCCTACGTCTCCCCTTCCCTTTATATACATCATCACACTGTTATGACCTTCTTAGGTCTATTTCTTTGTGCTACTGTTCCTACTACCTATGTTAATACTGGGCAATCATTCTAATCAAATTTGGTCGCCTCACCTTGCCTTCACTGATACATATCGTCTGTTTATATTACCTTTTGACCATGTCGGTTGTCTGTACTTTTTGTGACAAAACTTAATAAAGTCTTTAAAAAAAAGAATTAAAAACAAAGTATTTATTATGTTCTCTGATGATTTAATAATCTAAATAATAATAAAACAAAATGTATATGTTATTAATAATAATTAGATTACAATGGTTCTGTAGAATACACTCCACAGATATTATTTTAATATTTAGAAACAAACTCTTTGCATCTCAACATTCATTTTCTGAACAGGGGGCCCTGAGATTCATTAAGGAAAGTTAAGCTAAATTAAGCAAGTAAGGCAAAAACAAAGTTGCATTGGAGGGGGGAGGTAAATTTAAAATGTGATGGCAGATTTATTTTTGGGGTAGGACATGTCCTAGATTAACTTTAATTTTCAGGGTAAAAAATACTTATCAAGTTTATGTGTGCTACATGAAAAAAAGGCAATATTTTCCTTATGTACAAAATAATAAACTCTCTTGCACCCCTTGCATTACAATATGGTTTTGCCCAGAAAACTTGAGTAAGAAAACTTACTCAATTTTTTGCTTAACTTCATTAATGATTCATGCCCACAGTTCGTAGTGTATGTTGAACTTACTACTTAATATCCGTAGTTGCTCTTATCTCCAGGTTGCATATTTTTTTTTCATTACGTAAGCTACTTGCGAACAGATTCATCTTGGTATGTATCTGAAGATCTGTTGCTTAGTGAATCTGTTATTACCTATCTAGATAACCTTTGCGTAAAATACACCACGCAACTTTCGAGCATCCACCGTCTAATGAATCAGGCCCATTGGGTTATATTATTATTATATATATTCCTACTGTACTATTATAATAAGAAAATTAAATACACATAGGTGTATTTTTACTGAGCTGCAGGTTTCAAAAAGTAGAGATGTTGCCTATGGCAACCAATCAGATTCTAGCTGTCATTTTATAGAATGTACTAAATAGATAACTCAAATCTGATTGGTTGCTATAGGCAACATCTACACTTTTCCAAAACCGCAGTTTAGTAAATATACCCCATAGAGGAATTAATGGGCATAATAGGAACAATTATAAAAGTAAACATATCAATAAATATACATTGTGATAAAGTACGGCACTGCTGAATCAGTCTTGTTGTTTACTGTATTTGGGAAGTATCAGGATAGCATAAACAGCAATTTTCATCACCATTTCTCCCACAACCCTACGTCTGGCTAAACAGTAGTTTCACAAATTCAAACAGTGGTTTTATCCTCTGCCATAGCACTACAAATGACTCAACACAACAAAACAATTAGTGTGTGTGTGTGTGTGTGTGTGTGTGTGTGTGTGTGTGTTAGAAGAAGTACCCAGAGGGAATTTAACCCTGTTCGCGGCCTGCTCCTACAGACTAGCTAGGTTTTTACCTATAAGAGAGGTGTGGCAAATAAGCCTCTTTTCCACAATATATATATATAAATATTTTTGTACACTGCCATTATATTGAAAAAAAAAATACACAGATTTTTTTTTTTTAATGATGTTAATATAATGATAGAGAATTGAAGAAATGGACACATCACATCAGTAAATAAATGAGACTATATATATATTTATATTGTGTTAAAAATGCATGTTGCATACAGGAACACATAAATGAGGTATGGAGCAGGTGAAATAAGTTTATTATTGCTTTGCCATTAAATGAACACTAATCCCATTTGTTTGACGTTTTGACAGCACACCATGTGATAGATGTAGAGCCAACATCATAAATTTAAATATACACTCCCAGAAATGCATTGCTGTTGGAGGAACTATCGACAGATGGTCATCCGCACATACACACTCTGTAGGATTGTAACGGCATCATCGTCAGTTTAATAATCAAATGAAACAATATGATGTGCTTTGGAAAGATAATTGTTCATCGTTGCAGCGTACCCAGTACCCAGTAATGCGATTTCGGGCCCAGCAGTCTTTTATCATTTGATTGGCTCAATAATCCTCTGAAAGCACTGTAGTGTGTACCCAGCTTAAGGAGGCAATCGAACAGTCAATCGAGATAAGGAAGAAGATGGCACTGCAATTCCTGCTGCTTGTTATTCGTTGGTTAGCACCAGCAAACATGTGACCACATCACAGTAAACGAAGACAAAGATAGAAAGTGTATTCAATCAGATTTTAGCAAGTATCTGTAACAAAAGATATAGACAACACACAGTAGAAATCATAAAAAGCAAAGCCACCTAAAAAGCACCTACAAATAAACTTTACCTCTAATAACACAATCAAATACCTATAACAAAGAAACTGAAAAACAGTAAAAATAAACTAAAAATCTAAAGAGATTATAACTACATAAACCTATGTCTAATAGTAAATATACTAATAACACAAATAATTAAAGAAAGCAACCTAACTTAAAATACTGATTACAACAAGAGGGAGTCAGAGTATTAGATCTGTATATCCACTTGAGTCCAAGGCATAAAAGTAGATATTTCCCCCTCTCTGCTGTGTATTATTGCTCACCACAGCAGAGTGTCTCAGCAGGCAACTAACCTCCACCCCAGTCTGAGACAGTGGTTGAAGTAGAGTTGCAACACTTTAACAGGCATGTGTCAGGTGCAGCTCCTAATCAGTCTGCCTTGAGGCTGCAGACAAGAAGACCCTGACTAGGGCTATTCCCTCATTATTTCATCATCAATTAGGGCAGCACAGTGGCCTAGTGGTTAGCACTTCTGCCTCACAGCACTGGGGTCATGAGTTCGATTCCCGACCATGGCCTTATCTGTGTGGAGTTTGTATGTTCTCCCTGTGTTTGCGTGGGTTTCCTCCGGGTGCTCCGGTTTCCTCCCACACTCCAAGAACTTTCTGGTAGGTTAATTGGCTGCTATCAAAATTGACCCTAGTCTCTCCCTGCCTGTCTCCCTTCTCTGTCTGTGTGTGAGTGTGTGTCTACATTAGGGAAGTTAGACTGTAAGCTCCAATGGGGCAGGGACTGATGTAAATGAGTTCTCTGTACAGCGTTGCGGAATTAGTGGCGCTATATAAATAAATGATGATGATGATGATCAATTAAGCAGGTAAAAGGTCTGTAGTTGATTCTAGGTGTGACATTTGCATTTGGTATCTGATGCTGTCGACTCAATATGAGATACAAAGAGCTGTCACTATCAGTGAAGCAAGCCATCATTAGGCTGAAAAAATCAAAACAAACCCATCAAAGAGATAGCAAAAACATTAGGTGTGGCCAAATCAACTGAAGAATTTTTTCCCTGGTGAAGAAAAACTACTTCACACCAGTTGGCCAAATCAAGAACACTCTCCAGGAGGTAGGTGTATATGTATCAAAGTCAACAATCAAGAGAAGACTTTACAAGAGTGAATATAAAGGGTTCACCACAAGATGTAAACCATTTGTGAGCCACAAAAACAGGAAGACCAGATTAGAGTTTGGCAAACAATATCTAAAAAAGCCATTACAGTTCTGGAACAACATCCTATGGACAGATGAGACAAAGATCAACTTGTACCGGAGTGATGGGAAGAGAAGAGTATGGAGAAGGAAAGGAACTGCTCATGATCCAAAACATACCACCTCACCAGTGAAGCATGGTGGTGGTAGTGTCATGGCGTGGGCATGTATGGCTGCCAATGGAACTGGTTCCCTTGTATTTATTGATGATGTGACTGCTGATAAAAGCAGAAGGATGAATTCTGAAGTGTTTCGGGCAATATTATCTGCTCATATTCAGACAAATGCTTCAGAACTCATTGGATGGCGCTTCAGAGTGCAGATAGACAATGACCCGAAGCATACTGCAAAAGCAACAAAAGAGGTTTTTTAAGGCTAACAAGTGGAATGTTATGCAAAGGTGCAAGGGGGTACACTAGCAGCCAGAGTTACCCAGAAGGACGCGAATCTAGGTGCCAGTGAAGGACGCTTGTGGTGGCAGCAGCAAATGCCCTTCCTACTGTGGTTAGAGGGTACATTTGGGATAAAGAAAAGGGAACACTGGCAAGGCAAGCCCAGCTGGTCCCCAGCAACACATGGACAGGGTGGCATAGGAGATCCATCCTGATATATATAAATATTTAGACATACACACATAGATCAGCCACAACATTAAAACCACTGACAAGTGAAGTGAATAGCATTGATTATCTTGTTACAATGGCACCTGCCAAAGGGTGAGCTATATTGGGTAGTAAGTGAACAGTCAGTTTTTGAATTTAATGTGTTGGAGCCTGGAAACGGACAAGTTTAATGATCTGAGCGACTTTGACAAGGGGCAAATTGAGATGGTTATTTGACTGGGTCAGAGCATCTCCAAAACGGCAGGTCTTGTGGGGTGTTCCTGGTATGCAGTGGTTAGTACCTACCAAAAATGGCCCCAGGAAGGACAACCGGTGAACAGGCGACAGGGTCATGGGTGCCCAAGGCATTATTGTGTGTGGAAAGTGAAGGCTAACCCATCTGGTCCAAACCCACAGGAGAGCTATTGTAGCATAAATTGTACAACGGTCACATGAGCACCAGAACTGAACCATGGAACAATGGAAGAAAGTCTCCTTGTTTTTTGAATCATGTTATCTTTTACATCATTGGAAGACCAGGTGCATTTGCATTATTTAGGGAACAGATGGCACCAGGATGCACTATGCAAAGAAGGTAAAACAGCAGAGGTAATTTGAAGCACTGGGCAATGTTCTGCTAGGAGACCTTGGGTCCTGGCATTCATGTGGCTGTTACGGTTACTGACATGTACCACCTACCTTAAATATCATTGCAGACCAATTACACACTTTCATGGCAACGGTATTCCCTGATGGCAGAGGATAATGCTCAGAAACATGAGAGAGTTGACTTGGCTTCCAAATTCCCCATATAATATTCTTATCCAATTATGACGTGTCTTCCACCCTTTGTTGAGAAACTGATATCCGTAGGTTTTACGACTCTTTCGGTAGCATTGTCTCCGCTCAGAGCCTCCAAATTGTTATATTCATTTAGTCGCTATCAATAAATATTATCCGCTGCGATCTGTGGTTCCAACGCACAAAAGAGATTTAATAGCAAGATGTAACAAATAACAATTAAATAAAATAAAGTACAGCCGATATATACGCAGCGCGCTTGATCCAGCAAACAGTGATTCAGTCCTGAAGCCTGTGGTCAAAGTAGACTGAATGATGGTCTCAGCGCCTGGTTTATATATAGTCTGTGGTACATATAAACCAGTGGTGATGGCATGGCATTTTTGCATTGGCTCAGGTTTTAGGACAGTCCAGTAT
The DNA here is from genome assembly GCF_038048845.1 of Mixophyes fleayi. Classification (NCBI taxonomy): domain Eukaryota; kingdom Metazoa; phylum Chordata; class Amphibia; order Anura; family Limnodynastidae; genus Mixophyes; species Mixophyes fleayi. Next base: position 140,907,806 of record NC_134406.1, on the reverse strand, counting down.
AATGCAGGTCATAAGTTGGTTCAAACGATGCTCTACAATGGTGGAGGTAACTCTCCAACTGCTGCCTACAGGTCTTCCTTTTAGGAGGCCACCAAAATACTGGTTCAAACCAGCCTATTAGCATTCCAAACACAATATAATTTTGAGCATAAATCCATCCATAATTAGCATACACAAGGTGCCATCGCTTAGCTGATTGTAGCAGATGTCTGATGGCAAAAAGTGGATTAGGATGACAGAAAACATGATACCTATGATCTCCTATATCCTGAACCTTAGATATCAAAAGTGGTTTTAACATTATTATATTAAACTATTAAATCTATTACATTTGATTATAAAAGACTATGGGCTAGATTTACTATCAGGCGTGTTTGTAAACCCGCCGACTTTCGGCGGGTTTGGCGGCGGTTTAGCCATCGCCGGATTTACTAAAGCTAAACCCGCCGTCCATACGGCCAAAAATGATGTTTCCAAACCCGCCTCTGTATAAAGCGCCATGACGGTTTCAACAATGTTCTACATACAAACAGCCGGATTTACTATTAGGGGGTTTATAAAGCCGCCGGAAAACCGCCATTCAATAGACCAAAATGAAAGCGCTGCTTGTGAGCAGCGAGATTGTTCAAACAGTGTGCTGTTTGAACTATTTAGCCATTTCTAACATAAGAGAAAGAGCCATTTTGTGCAAAGTTTCCTCCTTTAGGATTGTATATGGGAAATGGGCAAACTGGCATGTAATGTGAGGTTTTTTTTTTTTTTTCCCCCATCCTGTATTATTGAATCCTATTTACTGATGTAAAGGTTTACCGGCCACTCCACGTGCATTTAAAGTGCGTATAAATCTGGAATCTTTGCCTGATGTGGACTTCGTACCAATGTTTGTACTCATGTAAACCAGGTTCCTAGATATATTTGGTGGGGTGCTTATGTATGCACCTGTTAAGGTGTCTGATATTATCCTGGCTTGCTGTCTGATACATAATCTAGCTTTACATCAACTTACCCCACCGATTATTGCAGTACACAGTGAACAAGTAGGGGCCCGTGTCCCATTTGGTGATGTGCAGAGCACACAGGGGGAGGCAGATTTGAGACCGTCTCATTACAAACTACTTTAAATGTAAGTGCATACAATAAAAAACATATATTGGTTTTTGATTTTATGTCAGTGCAATGGTTTTATTTATGGAATATTTTAATAAAATTGGACCCTTTAAACAGAGGATCGTGTGTACTGTGAATGTTGTAATTGTTAAAATCCCTGGAAAGTGACAGTTAGAGGTCAATGTGTACGTGAAATTAGTGCATCGTTTTAAAGAAAACAGTATACTCTTGTTTAATGGGAAGAAAAGAAAGAATGATATGAATGAAATATATAATAATTTATTGCATTACAACATAATAAACGAAAAAGTATAACGCTTACACAACACATTCCCCAATAATAAATTTTTTGCCCTAGCGCCGTCTTTTCGCTGGCATATCACTGTGCTTAGCCCCACTCTCTACCCTCCCTCGCCCACCCCTGGTGCGAGCACCTCTCCTTGGAGGAGTGCTATATGTTGATCTGGTCGGCATACTAGCAGTACTGGTGGAGGCCGATGAAAAAGGTGCCGGCAAGCGGGCAATGAGTTCCTGCTGGAGTTGGCCTGCCAGCCGGATAACAATGGCATTCCCCTCGCGAACGGAGGAATGCATGGCGTCCACAGACCCAGACATTTGGGCCAGCTGCACATTCGTTTGCTCCAAAGCGCTTGCCAGCCGGTTTATTGCAGCAGGGATTTGGCTAGTGGAGCGGTGTATTCGCCTCAACTGGGCCGCAATTTGTGACATGTGGCGAGTTTGCCTGTCCATGAACAATGTCTGTTGCTGCTGGAATGCGCCAATAGACAGCGTCATTTCTCTGGCTGGGTCCATAGTTTCAGGTGCAGGTTGGTGGTGTGATTGTTCAGCAGGGCCAGGTGAAACTTCCTGGAAGCCAGACACAGGGGCATCCACTGTTACCAGGGTGATGGTCGTTTGATCCTCTGGCTCAGTGGACATTTCCAGGGACTCCGCCTGAGGTGGCTGTTATGAAGAGGGCCATGTGTATAAAAAATGATGGTAAGTATATAGTATATAATATGTTTGTATATTGCATTCTGAACACTGGATAGGAAAGAATATTCTTTAGCAACTACAGATTCTTTCACAATGTTTGCATTCCTGATTTCTAGTCCTATGCTAGCTGCTTACGGATGCACTTATTATCCTTTTAATACCCATTATCATTTAAACTGTGTAGTACATGCTGGGTTATTTTGACTAAACTGCATGCTATAAAAAGTGGAGATGTTGCCTATAGCAACCAATCAGATTTTAGCTGTCATTTTGTTGAATGCAATAAATAAAGTAAAGGTATATTCTGATGGGTTTCTATAGGCAACATATCAGTTTAGTAAAATGTAGCCCTAACTTCTCATTGCAAACAATAAAAAGAAAAAAAAAGAAAAAATATTGACAGCAACATTTGCACAGAAAATCAAGTAACTCCATTATTTCTCTCCTAAACAGAAATCACGCACCTGCTTGCTCGTCTGTGCCCGAATCTCTCGCTGAAGGTGGAGGTGTAGGTCTGGCACTGGGACTGAACTGCGGTCCTGGCGATTCTGGATGTATTAGAAAAAGCATACAATGTATTTCCAGAAAAAAACAATTTCCAAATATACTGTTTATTGCACAAATGTGTTTGCAATTTGTGTATTTTTTTTTCTAAGAGAAAAAAAAACCTTTACAAACTATTAGAGACAAAAATACACTTTGAAAAAAAAAAAAAAAAAAAACGTTTGCAAAGAGAAAAGCAGTTTTAAAAATTAAAAAGCATTTTTAAAAATATTTTTTTTTTTAAATACTGTTAGAGTAAAATATGCAAAAAAACTCACCAAATACTTGTCCAAAAAAGGGCGAATCCGTGTCTTGGACGTTTATCCCCTCGACAATCTCTGCCGGCATTATCTGTCGCAGCTCCTCCTCGTACGTTGTGTACTCAATACGAAGAGGGGGGCCACCACCCGTGCGCCTGGTTGCCCTCTTTTCCTGGGCCATCTTCTCTTTCAGCCTCCTTTTTATATCTGAAAACCGCTTGCGGCAGTGCGCCACTGTCCTCTTTAGTGGGCCCACTGCGTTCACGGCATCACAGACACGCCCCCACAATTGGTGACGCCGCCTTAGAGGAGTCCGGGCTGCCAGGTTGCCTAGTATGATCTTATAACAGGGAACGATATTGTGCACCAACACACAATTCTCATCATGTGAGAAGCGCACATTCCTCCCTGTCTTGGTCTTCCTGCCCTGACCTGTCTCCTCAACCTCTCCCTCCTCTGACCCCTCAACCTCCATCTCCCTCTCCTCAGCCTGTTCTCCCCTCCTATCTCTGGACATAATGACAAATAAATGTCAAACACACAAAACACAGAAAGACTTACAAACACAAAAGACAAACTACACTAAGTACAGACACACTCTCAACACAGTCACACACAAGTAACACAGACAAAGGACAAGTCAAATACCAAAAAAACAATACAGAAAATAAAAGAGAAAATAAATGTACAAAACAGAAAAATACCACAGGACTACTCACACTTCAATCAAATATCGCTCCACCAATCTCCAACTCTCACCAACTCACAGCAAACCACTATCCTCCAAACTCCTCTCACAAAACTCCTCAAACCCCTATCAAAGAAAAAGTGTCAGGCCAGTGGTTTATATAGGGCTTGTGATGTCAAATCTCCTGACTTTGAAAATAGCCAATAGTAGCAGGCCAGGAGACAGGTGTAATTTTCAAAAAAACCGCCTTTACACAAAAGCGAGCGTCATTTAAAGCAAAAGCGCCATGTTCTATTCAAAGCCGCCGGCGGATTTGAGCATTACATCCCGCCGTGACATCGCCGGAGGCTTCTAATTTAAGCTGATATGCGCCCATTAGTAAATCCGGCTGTTTGCAATGCAAACCCGCCGCGATGTATGGCGGCTTCAAGCCGCCATGCATCACGCCTGTTAGTAAATCTAGCCCTATGTGCTGGAACTTTATTAAAGTGAACTATTTACAAATGAATGTGTGAGTGTAAATGTATATAGAAGTGCTCGCTAGTGTTGTTGCGTAATGAGCCCTTCCACGCCGTAGCATGCTATTCGCATATTTTCATATAAAGCCAAGTAAATCGCTGTTTAATAATTTGAAACGACTTCATCCAATTATTTGACTTTCACTATATATATATATATATATATATATATATATATATATATATATATATATATATATATATATATATATATATATATATATATATATATATATATATATATATATATATATATATATATATCTCTAGAATATAAATGCTTAGTGGCGTGCGTTAGTCTGTCTGTGTGTGGAAAAAATAAAACCAAGCTGCAGCGCCACCTGCTGGGCGGAGTTATACACTGACCTACTAAATTCTTAGTGTGTGTGGAAAAAAAAAATTCAGAAAGGGCTGAAATTTGGTATACTAAGATGTTTTTAATTTGTTAATTTAATTTGTTAATTGTTAAAAAAGTGTTTATAAAGATTTAAAAAAAATATATATATATATTTCTTGAAGGAGAAGTGACAGTTGGGAGTGGTTGGTGGTTGCCGGGGGTGACAGAGTGAGAGGAGTGTGATACTCAGGAACGCTAAGAGAGATCCCTGTGTCTGGATAGATGTGGCGATGAAAATGAAGGATGAGGTGATGGAGAAGAATGATGAGGTGGTGACATGTGGACAAAACCACGTTAAAAAAGGGCGCTTACGTCGGGAAGTAACACTCTTCCCCTGAGGAGGCCTGGGCTATGGCCCAAATGCATGACAAGAACCTTTTTAACACCTTAAGTAGCTTGATTTGACTAGAATGCATGAGTATCATGCACGGGTTAACTTGTATATGTGTAATATATATATATATATATATATATATACACACACACACACACATTGTCACTCACCGGACTGTGAGTGCTTCTTCCCGTATATTTAGGAACCGTGGTCGTCCTCCATCCTGAGGGTCTGCGCATGCGCAGCCCTTTCAAACCCTTCAGTACCTGTTCCTTTAACTTAATTGGCAGATCAGGCAACACTCCCTATATTAAGCACCTGTGGTCAATACCACGTTGCCTGATCTTGGAGTCTCATTCCCATGAGCCTCTGAAGGTGTTTCCTCGTGTATTCAGCGCTGCTGATTCCTGTGGTTTCCAAACCACTTCTATCCCTGTGGTTTCCAGACCACTTCTACTCCTGTGGTTTCCTAACCACTTCAACCCTCCTGTGTATCACCGTGACTGTTAGCTGATTCCTATCCGCTGCCTCCGTGCACTACAGTCTTCAAGCCACTTCAACTCTGCTATGTATCATCGTGACTGTTAGCTGATTCCTATCCGCTGCCTCCGTGTGCTTCAGTCTTCAGCTCATCTCATCTCTCCCGTGTTTCCTCGAGACTGCTACAACTGATTCCTATCCGCTACTCTCCGTGCTCAACAGTTCCAGCTCAGCTCTGCTCTCCCGTGTTTCATCGTTGCTGCACCTGCTGGTTGCCATCCGCTACCTCCGTGTATCTGCAGAGTCCTGCTGCTGCTACTTCTCAGTTCTACTCGTCCTACAACAGCTGACCCGCTCTCCGTGCTTCTCCGTGTTCCCGCTGGTCTCTACTCGCCAGTCTGCATCGGATCTGCGCTTCACTGTTTTCATCTCATCTAGATCATCGCTACTCTTCAGGGTTCTCCAGGAGTCCAGTCCTACATACTACTGCTTCCTGAGTATTTGTTCCCCTGCTGGTCTACCTACCTGTGCGCTGCACCTACTTGATTACCGCTTCACCCCTCCAGGGACTTCGCATCCTGCCGGCCTCCAGCCGTTCAGGTATCTCTGCACTCCTGTCTGACAGCCTGCTTCTGAACCACGGTATGCATACTTCTCATTGACTGTGCTGGTGTATTGCATATCTTGCTGGACTGAGTTTGTTCTCCTCTGGAGTTTACTATCCGCTGAGACTATTGCCATCATTGACTGTGTTATCTTGTGCCGGATTTCCTCAAGTGACTTTCTATTATTGCAGTGCTGTTCAGTCATTAATATATTGTGCATGTTATTGTGGATCAAGTTTAAGGTGCCCGTGTATCCCCTGTATTGCAGTCTCTCCCCGTGCTCCTCCTCACATATATATTCAGTGGTACAACTTGCTAGAGGCAGACCACTGATCCCTGTTTCCTGTGTCACCTGTTCCAGTATCCCCTCACATAGCAGTGGTACAACTTGCTAACGCAGACCACTGACTCCCCGGATACCTCCACGTGGATTCCATTCCTTCACTCAGACAGCGGTACAACTTGCTACCGCAGACCACTGACTACCTTCACGTGTCCTTTGTCCATACAGTTCCTCGTGTATTTCTACATCCATATTACCAGTGCTGCTAGTCATAGACTTTCCTGAGCATCTCCATCATCTGCTATTTCCTGTTCCGTGATCACCCTGCTACCAGAGTACCATATTACCATCTATACTGCTCTGGTAAGCCTATCACCTGGTGATCCCTGGGTAAAGACTCCTAGTGCCCGTGACATACATAGATAGATAGATATTAGGACTTCTGACACCCCTTGTGACACTGACATCACAAACTGTGGCTTGAGATCAACGGTGCTTTATTGTTCACATCACAATAAACACCAAACTTCACAAGGATGACACTGTCAGCTTGGCTATACCTCCTCGTGACCCTAATGCTAACTAACATGGTGCAGCTCTCTAGCCACTGGCCAACTTGTTCTACATCAATCACAATGCACAAGTGCACAATTCAGGTTTATATACACAAATCCCCTCCCTTTGATTTAATTACCTCATTAGACCACCTGTGTGTGAGTGTGCAGACCTGAAGTTTGATTGTGTAAGGATTTAACCCTGTATGCAGCTATCCCGGGACCTCACCTCTCCCTATGCAAGAGAGGTGTTGCAAATAGGCCTCTTTGCCTCTACCCCTCCCCTTACCTTCGTCAACTTTGGTGACACAGACACCACATCTCTGTGAAAGAGAGCCTCCTTTACCATCTCAAGTGTCTTCTCAACCAAGTCGGGGCTCTTTTCCTCTTTCAACCATGGAACACTGTTTGTAAAACCGTTATACCATTCTCTTTCCAGTTATAGCCCCTTACTTTTTTAAAAGGATATTTGTGAGTCCTTTCCAATTGTGGCTGTACTGTAACATTAGGGTAGATTTTCTGGAACACGGCACAACCTCTACAAAACATCTTCACTGCTAGGTAGCAGTGTGCCAGTTAAACCTGCGTAGAACCTGTTTCCTTGTTCTCCCTTCCCCTAAGTGTCTGCCACCCACCTGAATGTGTGCTGCTCCAAGCATTAAGGGTACATGAACCTGTGGAACTACCAGCTGTTCCCTCCTTCCCTTCACAGCAGCAATTCGAAACAACACATTATCTCTGACAACATATTATGGCATACAGCCTGCCGAGTTGGCAGGTTCCTCAATTACACCAACATCATTAGCCAATTTAAACACATGTTGTAAAGTCACATCATTCCTTTGTTCTCGTGCAAAGTTTGTCAAATGAAACAATTCTGGAAAATCAGACCAGTCTATACCCTTACTAACCGCAGGGCGGGCACATCCTCAACGTCACCAGCCAACGGTAATTCCGAATGTCCAAGCTCAAGGTCCAGAGATTCAGAGACTTGGACTTTTTGGACAGGTCCTTTAAGACCGGTTTCCAACCACTGATTCAGTTGCCGACATGCCTGGCTGAATTTGCTTACAGAGGACCTCTTTAAGGATTGGGAAATCTCGCCCCAGAATAAGTGGATATGGCAGCTTAGGTGCAGCCACTACCTTCAAAGTTTGACCCTTATGTCTAATTCCCAACAGAGTTGTTTACAAGCTCTTGGTTGCCTTATGAGTGCAGCGCAACTTAACTCTCGGCATCCGCAAGACCTTGGTTCCAGCCAGGACAGAGCTGGAAACCACTATAAGTCCACTACTGGATAGACAAAGTTGTTGTTAAGCAGTACAGTCACTTTACTTAAATCAGGTGCACAGGTTGTAAAACTCCAGGTACAGCAACCTTGAAAGACAATTCCAGCTTGGGCAAGTGAACAGTTAATGTGCACTTGGCTTTAAGGTGTCCAAGCTCTCCATACTTGAAACACCTCCGGATAGACACCTTCACAGCTGGACCTCGACTAATAGTAGCACTATAAAGCATCTCTGACCAATAATCAGCACTATGAGGCTCCACTGACCGAACAACGCTATGAGGCTCCACTATCCGAACAACACTATGTGGCTCCACTAACCGAACAGTGCTGGGAGATACCTCGGAGTAAACAGTGCTGGGAGACACCTTTGTCTGAACAGTGCTGAGAGACACCACAGGCTGAACAGCACTGGGAGACACTGCGTTGGGGACTAGGGGCCTGAGTCATTAAGGAGAGCAAAGCATTAAAAAGGAGTAACTTTGCATTGGAGGGGGGGGTAAATTAAAAATGTGGGGAGAGATTTATAGTTGGGATAGGGCATGACCTAGATCAACTTTAACTTTCAATGTAAAAATAAAGCTGTCAAGCATTTGTGTGGTAGAGGAAAAACAGCCAGTATTTAACTTATGTGCAAAATAATAAACTAATTTGCACCCCTTGCAGTGTAACATGGTTTGCCCAGAGAACATTTACTCCTTTTTTTGGCTTACTTTCCTTAATGACTGAGGCCCTGGGACTCTAGGTTTACACAATTGAACACTCTCATCCTCAGTGTTTACTAGGCCCCTTAGAGAGGATGCCAAACTTCCGTGGGTTATTTCGCTTTATTGCTGTCTGGTGGACAAAGACATGTTCTTTGGTGTCATTTCTGTTGATGAAGCCATATCCATTCCGCACATTAAACCACTTGACAGTGCCCGAAACCTTTACATGGGAATCAGCAGACTTTTGGTAACCTTGTAGGAGCTGAGCAGTATGTTGAAAGGCCTGATGACCGGGGGAAGCCGCTTGGGTTAATTTACCCTTCAAAGTCGCCACTAGCTCATCCGGGCATCTTTGCAGCACATTCATCCCCTGGATGATGGGGGCTATGTTCCCTTTACAGGGGGCGGTGACAAGACAGCCTTGTCTTGGCAACAAGGTCGCTCCGATCTGGATGTCCGCTTCCCAATACCCTTCACACGCAATCTCGAGGCCGTTACTGGCGGTCAGCTGCAGCCAGGTTGGGGGCGGTGATAACAGCTGCTCTTTGCCCCAATACCTGTGGAATGTAGGGAGCCATCCCTTTACAATGCAGTGCCACTTTAAATTTAATCGCCGAAGACGCTGAACACGCCGGAGTTGAAGAATCCGGACATTGATACATTTACACCCAGGTCTGTGCAGAGCAAGAGAATTTCCAACTTCATCTCCGTCCTGCAAATTCCAGTGCAGGTTTCCCAATTGACACTGCTGGGAATGAATTTCAGAAACATCAGTTTGTAAACCTTTTTTTATTTTTTTACATATTTTATTCTGTCTCTTGTCCATCTTCTCTGAAATAAAGGCAATTTGTACTGGCAACCATTACTTTAATTTCTACTGCAGCCTTTTAATATAAATTTGATCTTTACATATCCAGCACTTTACACAGGCAATTAGCAAAAAAAGCAGGTGCTTTAGTAACCCACAGAGGCAAACAGCAACTTCTGTGAACAGGATTTATTGGACCACAACAACTCACAGCTCAGAGAATAAACAACGTGTGGCACTACAATGTTCATTAATGTTTAAAACTTTTGCTTTCTTTGAAAAAAAATCAGGTGCTGAACAGTTCACAGTAATATTGCTCCTTTCTATCTCTCCACAGACAAAATATTTGCTTTCTCTGTAATACAGCAATCTCCCCACTTCTTCTGACAGCTTTAAAAAAAGTTTAGTGTGCAATAGTGGTATTCATTACATTTCACTCACCAGTATTGCATCTAGTTGGCTGGGTGGACAGCTGTGCTTTTTGGCTGTCCTTTACAAATCCCACAATGACACCTGCAGACTTCAGTCACAAATAGCTTCTTGCTTGAAATCAACAATGCTAACTATCACAGTGCAGCTCTCTAGCCACTGGCCAACTTGTTCAGCATCAATCACAATACACAAGTGCACAATTCAGGTTTATATACACTAATTCCCTCCTTTTGATCTAATTACCTAATTAGACCACCTGTGTGTGTGCAGGCCAGTATGCAGCTTTTCCCTGCAGCCTTCCCAGGACCTCACCTGTCCCTATGCAGGAGATGTGTGGCAAATAGGCCTCTCATATATATATATATATATATATATATATATATATATATATATATATATATATATTTGAAGCTTAATAATTGGATGGAGGTGGTAATCAATAACTTCTGTACACTACAGTCAGTTGCGATTCACTTAATACGCGGCGTAATTGTTATCGTAGTAACATTTAAATATGTTTAATTTATATTCTATCTTTTAATATAAAATATAAAGTGAATAGGCTTATTAATGTTTTCAACATTTAAATTACATCGAGTTTGCAATCACATGAGAATATTTCCAGTATTATTTATGTAACGTTAGCACATTGCAAATGGTGGTTATAAATAATATCACTTTTCCTACACGAAATAGCAAGTACAGAGTTGTCATAAAAGAACCAGTTTATATTGGCCTAGAGGTGGGCGCCTAAAGAAGGACACCTGGCACCCTCATGCAGGGCCGGACTGGGACTAAAAATCAGCCCTGGCATTTAAAGCACGCAGGCCCACCTCTGTTGATTAGCAGGAAAAAAAATGTGTGCCGCAGTGCAGTGGCGGTGCCGCCAAGAACGTAGCTACATTATGTTAGGGGCATGGTCAAAATGGTGCGTTGATACATACATTATAATAAAACATTACATTTATCAGACCCTCCCCATCCACATTACGCCACCCCCCCAGATACATTATGACACCCCCAGCCCACTGTACTTATCTATGCTTCTGATGCTGCTGACATTCCTGTAGAGTGAGCAGGGAAGCTCTTAGTCTCATGAGATTAATAAATCCCGTGAGACTTAGAGCTCCTCGGCTTGCTCTGCAGGCTGTGCCCTGTCCGGGATGGAGCACGGATCCTCCTGCTGACCAACTGGATTAAGGCTCTGGGGGCCCGGGCACTTAAGTCAGGGGGGCTCCTATGATGTAATTTGGCTATTAGACAAATTTTTGACAAATACAAAGGCAATACTGTGTGCACTACTGTTAGGTGCACACAGTTCTGCCTTAACAAGCAGTACAGTGTGAAGCAGGATATATCTCACAACTGTTCTTGTAGTCAGACCAAATCCTGACTAAGTGGGACAGTCACCCACCAAATTCAGAACAGTTGGCAGACTGTCCTGGTCTCTCCTACCTGTCTTGTCATGGTCACCACTTGTGGCTGCTGGTGTCTTTAGATCAGTTGCTGCTTGTCTGGATCCTGGAATGCTGGATGCCCTAGTTGGAGAAAAAAATGAGCAGTTGAAATTTAGCCTTGGTGTTAAATCAATATAGCATCCATGTTTTAAAATTAGGCCTCACTGCAGCAACAACATTAAAATACTAGTATTCACATTTGATAAATACATCTATTTCCCTCCAAATAGCCTTGACATTAAATAGTATTCCCATTTAATAAATAAAACTATTTCCCTCTCTCCAAAGCACCCCAGCATTAAATTAAAAATGCAATCACCCCATCTGAAATTGATAGGCCCCACTATTAAATTGCCCCCACCATCACCCCACAAATTGAATAGCACCCAATAATTAGGCCCCACCTGCAATTCCCTATTAGATTAACAGCCTACCTCCCATATTATATTAAGAGCTACCCATACACACATTATTGTCATACACGGGCCCTCACACACACACACACACATTATGGTCATACGCCGGCCCACACACACATAATATAGTTATATTGTTACACACATACACACTATAATCATACCCTGTCACACACACACATACTATAGTTATACTGTTACACACATACACACTATAATCATAAGGGTCATTCTGTCACACAAATAGCTCCACTGTCACACAAATAGCTCCCCTGTCACTCATATAGATCCCCTGTCACACATATAGATCCTGTCACACAAATAGCTCCCCTGTCACTTATATAGATCCCCTGTCACACATATAGATCCCCTGTCACACAAACTAACCGCCCCCTCTTACCTTGTGCCCTCCGCGGCGCGCTGTGTAGTCTCTCCTAACACATGGAGCTCGTCCCATGTGACATCTCCAGAGCCATTCATAGAAAAGAGGGGAGGAGGGGAGGCGCGGCCACACCAGTAAGTAAGTGTAGTGCCGACCCCACCGCTCAGCACACAGACTGTCATGCTGAATTCTGGCATGACAGTCTGTGTGCTGAGCGATGGGGCCGGCCAGCTAGTAACCGGCCCATCTGACCATCGGCCCTTCTGGCATTTGCCAGAAGTGCCAGATGCCCAGTCCGGCCCTGCCCTCATGGAACAATGACCAGTTGAATTAACCAATGGCACATCGGGTTCTTGGGAGGTCATGACCCATCAGCCTATGAATGTGGACCTTAATACTGTAACTGTGTATCTTTGCGATGTCATTGCTTTTTAAAATTGTACAGTGTATATAATGTTCACCTCAGGCTTTGGAAACCAGAGCATTCTAATAGAAGCTTGTGCTAACAGCGCAAGTTTATGTATGCCAAACTTTGCCTTGTAATACTTTGCAAATAAACCACAGCAATCGCATCGGAGAATCTGTATTGCAAAAACTACCTACGAAGGTAACTATATATATATATATATATATACAAATATATATATATATATATATATATATATATATATATATATATGTATACAGATTTTATATATATATATATATATATATATATATATATATATATATAAAATAACATTAGAACACACTGCGCTATAGTTTCTTGTAAAGGATCTCTCTTAAAAATACTTTGTAAAAAATACATATATTCAAAGGGAAGAAAGTTCATTCCATAAGATTTGCCATCCTCAGTTGGGATTCTCCACAGGAAGACAGTCAATCTAAGAATAATTGAAACAAGTGTAAACTCCACAAAAAATGTATTGCAGAGGAGAATACAATACCCAACCGAACACGTACCGAATATCAGATGTATGCAGGCATGTATCAGCTCAAGGCTGTATAGCCCCGAAAGCTCCATTTCACATGACAATGTTCACAGAATACAATCAAAGTAATCAGTCACTTGATCTTAGCCTCCATCTCAATGCGTTTAGTCAGAAGACTTTGTTAGGAGGGTGGCTACGAGCTCAGATTACTAGTTTTTATAGAGTAACACAAATTGACAAAGCAGGTATGCGTTAAATATAAATATAAAATAAAAAAAACAAAACCTTTTTACATATAAATATTACAACTAGTTACAAAGTGTTTCTACTTCAAAATTCATAAAAAAAACTAATTTTATAAAGTACTTACAAGCATAATTATGCCATTATTATATGCCAAATTTATTGACGGATCTTGCAAAATGAATATCATAAAATCAATTCCCATTAGATCAGAAGTAATTCATTTCTCTCGTTCAACACAGGTATTTGATGTATATATCTTGTACTGTTTGTAAAGAAGCCTTTCTTTTAAAAAGAACAGGGAATTAACTATTTAGGGGGTATTCAATTGTTAGCCAGAACCGCTAAAATCCCACGCTTGAAAAATATTACCGTTAATACGGTAATATCTCGCTGCATCCAGCGAGTAAATTACCGTATTAACGGTATTTATGCGCAATATTACCGTATTACTGGTAATATTTTTCGAGCGCAGGATTTTAGTGGTTCTCGCTAACAATTGAATACCCCCCTTATAGTCCAATTGACTGAACGTCAAAGTCAAATCAGTTTGTGCTCCTGTTACGGTTCACGCCCCCAGGCATCAACTCCTAGAACCGCTTCAGAGGTTTTCGCCTATAGGAACCGCTTTTCCCGTAGAGCTAGATGCGCTCACAGGTACTCTGATGCCCCCAGGTCTTGTACTCTAGTAGTAGGAGCTGATACCTGAGAACGTAGCACAGGTGTTCACACAGAGGTGGAGTGGAGATCCCGGCAAGGGATATTTGGTAGCCGGCGAACAGCAGCATCCAGGTCCAGGCCAGAGGTCTAAAGGTCACAGGCAGTACGGCAGTGTCCAAGTCCAGGCAAAGGGTACAGGGTCACAAGAAAATCAGCAGCATCTAATAAAAGCAGGGGGTCGAGTTCACAGGCAATCAATCAGAGTCAGAATCCAGGCAAAAGTCGGCAACAGAAGAGAGGCATGGTAGACTGAGGTTGAGCCTCCTTTGAAAAGTCCTCAACCATTTGGAAATGGGAGGATTGGTAGCAGTATTAGTGTTGATGATGATTTACCCATAGAAATTGAGGAGGCTACTATGGAAGTTGCAAATGTGCAAGAGGATGAGGATGATAATTATGGATCTGAAAATGAATGTGTTGTACATGAATGAGATAATGATGGCAAGGATGATGATGATTGTGTTGAAGTACGGTAGCCACCAGTGTTACCACCAGCAGATGCCCATGATAAGTGCATTATTATGCTAGAGCAAAAGATGAAAAAAAGGTCCTCTTTTGTTTGGAAATATTTTTATCTAAACCCAGACAATATTTGTCAAGGCATCTGTAACTTTTGTAATTTCAAAATAAGTAGAGGTAGGAACGTAGTTTATCTAGGCATCTACTCCCTCATACGTCATTTGCAGCAAGTTCATTCAAGTTGTGTTTCCAAAAATGACAAATTGTGTATAGTAGCAAGCAGCCCAGCATTAGTCAAATGAATAGACAGTTGCAAGCCTCATTGACATCAACACCTTCATCATCAACCTCTTCATTATTAGTATGTAGTCCTGCATCTAATTTTAAAATTTCAAATGACTCCCTAATGCAATCCATGATTCTGAAGAAACATCCTTGAACACTACAACTTCTACTGCAGGTGGTGATACATCGACACAGAAGGGAAGCAAGACGACTAAGCATAATTTTACACAATTGTCTGTGAAGTAAGAGTTTGCAAGAAGAAACAATCATGGCAGTCTTCATCCTGTATGAAGAAAAGAGTACCGCCAATTACCAACAGAGGGCCTGATTCATTAAGGAATGTAAAGCAAAAATATGAGATTTCTCCTGGACAAAACCATGTTACAATGCAAGGGGTGTAAATTAGTTTATTATTTAGTATATAAGTTAAATACTGTCTGTTTTTTTTCATGTAGTACACAAATACTTAATAGCCTTATTTGTACACTGAAATTTAAAGTTGATCTAGGACATGCCTCAACTATAAATTTGCCATCACATTTCAAATTTACCTCCCCTCCAATGCAACATGCTTTTGCCAAGATTCAAAGTTACTCTTTTTTTGCTTTACTTTCCTTAATGAATCAGGCCCAGAATGTATAAATTCCAGTGGGGATGAATTTATATTATGTGATGATGATGATCATGACATCAGTGACGAGGATGATGATAAGGGTGATAACATCAACATAGATGACTACTGTTACTAATGAACATTAGTGGATATCAACACAATTCTCATATTTTGGGCTCTATACACCACCACAATGGATTTGAAATGAAACAAACAAGATGTACTTTAACTGCAGACTTTCAGCTTTAATTTGAGGGAATTTACATCCAAATCAGGTGAACAGTGTAGGAATTACAATGGTTTCTATATGTGCCTCCCACTTTTTAAGGGACCTAAAGTAATGGGACAATTGACTCAGAAGCTATTTCATGGACATGTGTGGGCTATTCCCTTGTTTTTTCATCATCAATTAGGCAGGTGAAAGGTCTGGGGTTGATTCTAGGTGTGATATTTGCATTTGGAATCTGTTGCTGTCGACTCTCAATATGAGATCCAAAGAGCTGTCACTATCAGTAAAGCAAGCCATCATTAGGCTGAAAAATCAAAACAAACCCATAAGAGAGATAGCAAAAACATTAGGTGTGGCCAAATCAACTGCTTTGAACATTCTTAAAAAAAAGAACGCACCGGAGAGCTCAGCAACACCAAAAGACCCGGAAGACCACAGAAAACAACTGTGGTGGATGACAGAAGATTTTTTTCCCTGAAGAAAAACCCCTTCACAACAGTTGGCCAAATCAAGAACACTCTCCAGGAGGTAGGTGTATATGTGTCAAAGTCAACAATCAAGAGAAGACTTCACAAGAGTGAATATAGAGGGTTCACCACAAGATGTAAACCATTTGTGAGCCACAAAAACAGGAAGACCAGATTAGAGTTTGGCAAACAACATCTAAAAAAGCCATTACAGTTCTGGAACAACATCCTATGGACAGATGAGACAAAGATCAACTTGTACCAGAGTGATGGGAAGAGAAGAGTATGGAGAAGGAAAGGAACTGCTCCTGATCCAAAACATACCACCTCACCAGTGAAGCATGGTGGTGGTAGTGTCATGGCGTGGGCATGTATGGCTGCCAATGGAACTGGTTCCCTTGTATTTATTGATGATGTGACTGCTGATAAAAGCAGCAGGATGAATTCTGAAGTGTTTCGGGCAATATTATGTGCTCATATTCAGTCAAATGCTTCAGAACTCTTTGGACAGTGCTTCACAGTGCAGATGGACAATGACCTGAAGCATACTGCAAAAGCAACCAAAGAGGCTAACAAGTGGAATGTTATGCAATGGCCAAGTCAATCACCTGACCTAAATCCGATTGAGCATGCATTTCACTTGATGAAGACAAAACTGAAGGGAAAATGCCCGAAGAACAAGCAGGAACTGAAGACATTTGCAGTAGAGGCCTGGCAGAGCATCACCAGGGATGAAACCCAGCATCTGGTGATGTCTATGCGTTCCAGACTTCAGGCTGTAATTGCCTGCAAAGGATTTGCAACAAAGTATTAAAAAGTGAAAGTTTGATGTAGGATTGTTCATTTTGTCCTATTACTTTTGGTCCCTTAAAAAGTGGGAGGCACATATAGAAACCGTTGTAATTCCTACACTGTTCACCTGATTTGAATGTAAATTACCTCAAATTAAAGCTGAAAGTCTGCAGTTAAAGCACATCTTGTTTGTTTCATTTCAAATCCATTGTTGTGGTGTATAGAGCCCAAAATATGAGAATTGTGTCAATGTCCCAATATTTATGGACTTGACTGTATATATGATACAATAGGCCTTTGTGGATGGAATCTTTTGTGTGTTGTGATGTGGGGAAGTGGCTTGTTTGGGGTTTGTACCTTTCTTTGGGAATGTGTATTCTGCACTGTCTGAAGAGGGGCCCCATACTAATTAGATATTTTGATGTGTGAAGGTCCAACATTGAAGGCAGAAACTTTTCTTAAAGACTGGCTCCTAGATGCTCTGCATCTGAAAACCAGATGCAGGACATCACAGCATCTCTAGAATTTCATAGATAACTGTAAATAGTGTTGTCTTTTGCAATGCATGTAAATCCATGTTTATGTAAACACATTGCATCCTGATTCTAAAAATAGAGTGTGTCCAAATCAGTATAAAAAGCACTGTTGTGTACACTGAAATGTTCTTCTTGTTTCATCTGACCTGATCACTGATACCTTCCACCAGTGTGACAGCAAATAAAATTCACTTGCTTCAAAGACCTGCTTGAAAACATTTTCAATATTGCTGTATTCCTGTGACCTGCAGATTAGACCCTAAATCTAAGCTGTTCTCCGGCTGTTTCTGAGGTTGGACAAAGCTTTTCCTGTACCACCTATCTGCCTGCTATCCTGCATCTTTGGTCAGTGTGATAGGCCAGGGGGGATCCATCCACAGCACCCCTGATCCATAGTAAGAGGTCAGGAGTACCAGCCCAAGTACGCCAATAACAGGGTACATTCGCAGCATCAGTTATCCAGAAGAAACCCGGTACTGGATGCCAGTAAGGAGTCCAGTGGTGGTAGCATTTTTAAGCTCCTCCTACTGCGGCAAGAGGGCGCATTTGCGATAACAAAAGGGAACAGTGGCAAAGTAAGCCCAGCCGGTTCCCAACAACAACAACAGACAGGGTGGCATAGGCAGTCCACCCTGTCACAGAACATTACCAAAAAAAAATGATATCATATAAGGGAGGAACCACTCTGTAAGATATACATACACATGTAACTATTAAGTGATACACCAATAACTCAATGCCTATTAGCTGGAATTTGAGACAATGACCCTAAAACAGATGGCCATATAGAGGCAGATGCAACAGAGCTGAAAAAAACAGCATTAAAACAGATAGTGCCTGTTCAAGAATCTCCAAATCCTGCATAGTACCCAGCTATGTGGGAAAAAGTATACTCTTACCGGACCACTCACCGTACGGTCCGTCTCACCACGCAACTGCATAAACTAACCCTTAGGAATGTTCTGTTTCCAATTAAGGTAATGAGGACTAGAATAGTGTAAATAATTATTACAATACACTTTCTTAAAAAAAGTTGAAGTGGATATGGACCTACCAGTGACCGAGAGGGTCAGATCGCAGAACTCAATATGAGAAACATGATACTTATATGTGAATTTTAGATTGCTTTTCCAAGTGAAAATCAAAACGTCGATAATGGCCATAGAGGACAAGGTCCTCCCCAAACCGGTTTCCTCAAATTCTTCCACGTATAGGTTAGCATAGCTCGGGGCTAAGCGCATTCCCATGGCCTTAGGTTTCTAAGGGAGCGTCTACTTTGCTGCTCCTCCGGCTGCTCTAGGCTCCATGGAGCCAGCCGGCTTCAGCGTCCCAGCACGACAGCGTGGTGAGACAGACCGTACGCTAAGTGGTCCGGTAAGACTATACTTTTCCCACATAGCTGGGAACTATGCAGGATTTGGAGATTCTTGAACAGGCACTATCTGATTTAATACTGGTCCGATAAGACTGTCAATTTTGTTCCATGCAGCTGGGTGCTAATTCGGACCTGGAAAATATTCTTTGCATCATTCTACAGACACTGTTTGTCTCTCCCAAAATCGCTCCTACGTTTCATATTGAAAATTCAGAAGATTCCCATTTTTTTTTAGCTCTATTGCATCTGCCTCTATATGGCCATCTGTTTTTAGGGTAATTTTCTCAAATTCCAGCTAATAGGCATTGAGTTGGTGTATCACTTAATAGTTACATGTTTATGTATATCTTACAAAGTGGTTCCTCCCTTATATGATATCATTTTATTTTGGTAATATACCATATGTGCTTTTTATATATTTGCTACATGTGATATTTTTTTTTTATACATGCTTTAATAAATTATATATGTTATCCGCAGTTCACAGTTCCTTTTGTGTTTATTTGACCAACAGCGCATATTTTAGTTCAGAATGATATCTATCTAATTCAGTCTGTATATACTGTCTAGTACTATTATATATATACAATGCAATACATTAACAACAACCAGTAGACACTAGTCTGTGTAAAGTGTATTTTTGATTGAAATTAAAAGCAATTGATCAGCAAACTATCGCAGCTGACTAATCTCTACTGAACTCCTTTACAATAATGACAGGATTCCACTGCTTTTCTATGTCCCTTGTTCAACTTGAATGTTATTTTATGAGCAGAGCACTGCAGCTAACCTCCTCCCTGCACGCTGTCTCTTCTAAAATGGCACTTGAGAAAATGAGAGAACTATATATACAAAATTCCCAGAAATTATGTTTCGCTTCATTTTGAGATCCGAGTTTGGCGGGAGAAACTCGGATTCTCAACGTTGGATTTCATCAGATTTCACATAATCCGAACTACTCATCTCTAATAGATATATAAATAGATAGATAGATAGATAGATAGTTAGATAGAGAGATATACTGTACATTATAACCTTTATAGTAATGTGATGCAAGCAAGTTTGTGGTTCGGTTATGCCCACATTAAAACTTTTTAGGGCAACTCATCAGATTTATATTGACGTACAGTGGGTAATCCTTGATATCATTATATAAAAGGATTGAACATGATGTGGAAAACACAACCGCTTGGCTGCATCTTGGGAATGGTGTGTACTGTACTGCAGTAAAAGAATATAATCTGCCAGGAAGATTCTAGAGTAAACATTGATTTTATTATAAGCAGGGTGTGCCACGGTTACCATTGAAACATTATTGCTTATTAAACAGCATCCTTCCTGATCTCGCTTAAGTGGAACCTATCATATCCACAGTAAAAGATTTTTCCAGATGACATTGTGTTAAAAACAGAAATTTCCTATGGGCTATCTTTCTTAGAAAACTTTTCAGTGGCATGGCTGCTAGTGATGAAGTATGTTCTCTTGAAGCATAATGGAAATATCACGGTATTATACATTATAACATGGTATAGCTTTGTAATTTGTTTCAGATTTTGTTACTCAATATTAAGAAAAACATTAGTAATGTTTGTATAATGTATACAAATATTAGGCTACCAAAACTACACAATCCCAGGCACAGTGATGAAATAAAGTTACCATGACTTCCACGTTCCTCAATAAATAATTGGCACAAATACACCATAAATAAACCCCGATCTGCCTGGATACACCCAATAGTACCTCAAATAATCCATTTTTACCCACAGTAGATCAGGACTGTTTTGCAAAAACAGGATTATCGCTGGGGTAGGCTTAAACCAATAGCTGCTCACCAGGCCTAACTTTAAGTCTACATAGGGTGCAAACATTGCCACATTGACATATTTACTAACATTTGAAAACAATTTCCAGGGACACTTTTATGTTGTACAAGTGAATAGGTACATGCTGAGTGTGGAATACTGTATACAAAATAGATGTTATAGTATGCATAGTATGGATTATACTTAAACAACATGGGCTGTTCATTGTTCAACTGTTTGATTGAATTGAAAACTCTTAAGTTTAACAAGATGTAATTAGGGACACTTGGCAGCTTTATATTGGGAAATAATTGGAGCTAAAATAGATATATTCAGAATAAAATAAGCCACCAGAAGCTCTTTATTAACCAGATCACTTTATTCAGCAACTCTTTAACAGCAGTAATTTTAAAACACGTTCCTCAATTTAAGCCACAAAACGTGGTTTCATAGTCTAGGAGAAATAATAAAATAGGGGAATGCCAGTAGTCAAGTGATTGTCTTTTCATGTTGTTTAAAAGTAATACACAAATATTTACTCACATTTTCTTGGTGGAATAATGCAATAGCATAGACAAATGTTCAGACAATACTATTTCTGTGTGAGATAGCCAATCTTAACTGTCCCAACATGGCGACGTCCCTCTACATCCTCTTCTGACTCCTGCCCTGCCACTGCCATTTCCCTCCGATGTTCCAACCCCCAACCCTGGCACTCTGTCAGGTTAGCTCACGAATGATTGAGTGAGACCCTGCAGTCTCAATGGGTATTGACTAAACTTTCCTGGAGGCGCGGAGTCTAACAAGATGAAAAGTGTTCACCGAGGATTCCCGCAAGGGTATTTGGGCTTCCGCGGCTTTTCCAGGGAAGCTCCCAGTGAGACAGATAGAGATCAGGTACACAGCAGAAGAATGATTCAATTCGGACATCAAATGGTGATAATAAAGATTACCATTTTATTCTAAAACATAAATACAAGAGTTCAATGAAGACTTGAATAATGCAAATGATGATCACGAAGATATGCAAGAGTAGTAACCGTCAGCAACGTTCAATAGTACAGACTGCATACATAATGATCAAAGTCACAACAAATACCACTAAAGAGTGGAACACAATATACAGTTCAATGAAGATCACTGAGATGAGAAGATCTGCGGAATCTTGAAATGCAGAAAATGACCCCCAGCTCACCACTGAGATGTAACACTAGCCAGCAGTTGAGCACCATGCAATGACATAGATAGCGAATGATGATCACAGCAATATCACAAGTAGTAGAATTGATGCACAGAGATCAGCAAAGTCCAGACTTACACAGCCACGATGAAACACAGCTTACCACAGATTGTGGAACATGATAGCAATAGTCAGCAGTGCAGACCGAGTAGGTAACAGGTGTTGATCATAGCATTTACCACAGGCAGTGGAACAGGCATGCAGAGATCGATGGAGTGCAAACACACAGCAGCGTTGAAGCACAGCTTACCACGGATTGTGGAACAGAATAGCAATAGTCAACAGTGCAAGCCGAGTAGGTAATAGGTGTTGATCATAGTGTTTACCACAGGCAGTGGAACAGGTATGCTGAGATTGATGGAGTCCAAACACACAGCAGCGTTGAAGCACAGTTTACCACGGATTGTGGAATAGAATAGCAATAGTCAGCAGTGCAAGCCGAGTAGGTAATAGGTGTTGATCAGTGTTTACCACAGGCAGTGGAACAGGTATGCAGAGATCGCTGGAGTCCAAACACACAGCAGCGATGAAGCACAGCCTACCACAGGGTATGCATCACAGAGTAGACATAGAATCAGGTCAGGTATGACTTGAAGTACCAGCAAGGAAAAGGTGAAAGGAGGGGCCTTATAAAGGGAGGCTGACCAATGATAGAACTGACTAACACACAGGTGAAGTAATCCCTATTTTCCCCTTCTCTCCTATATCTCTGCCTCTGATTTTGTAATGATCTTCTCCACCAAAAGTGATGCTATCCGAACCAAAATCTCTTCCTCCAACATCTCTCATATCCTCCCTGCCTCCACCCTCCCCCGTTGTCCTCCAACCATCTTCAAATGTGTTCTTTTCACCCTACCTCCAGTGAGGAAATCCATTCCTTACTTTTGTCTTCTCCCCTCCACCTGCCCCCTTAATCCCATCCCCTCTCACCTCCTCAGATTCCTTTCACCCATTGCCTGCTCCCACCTCTTCAATTTATCCCTCTCATCTGGTATTATGTCTTTGTCCTTTAGAAATACTCTATGCTCGCCCATTCTCAAGAAACCAAATCTTCATCTCACCTCCCTATTCAATTACCGCCCCATCTCTCTCCTCACCTTCGCCTCTAAATTACTTGAACGGCTACTCTACAGGCATCTCACTAACTTCCTCACCAACAACTCCCTTTTCATCCTCTCCAATACAGTTTCTGCCCCCTCCACTCCACCGAAACTGCCCTAGCTAAAGTCACTAATGACCTCTTATGTGCCAAATCTAAAGGCTACTGCTCCCTCCTCCTCATCTTGGATCTTTCCACAGCTGTCAATACAGTCAATCACCCTCACCTGCTGCATACCCTTTGCTCCTTTGGCCTTTCCAACATTGTCATCTCTTTGTTCACCTCCTATCTCTCTAACCGCTCCTTTTCTATCTCTACTTCTGGCTCCTCCTCTGCCTCATTCCCACTTTCTGTAGGAATACCTCAGAGCTCTGCCATTGGCACTCTGCTCTTTTCTTTGTACACTTATTTACTGGGTGATCTTAGCTCATTTGGCCTCCAGTACCACCTCTATGCTGATGACACCCAAATCTACCTTTCTTCTCCTGTTCTTTCCCCTTCCATCCTTAACAATGTGTCCTGCTGCCTCTATGCAATTTCCTCCTGGATGTCCCAACATTTCCTCAAACTCAATATGGCCAAATCTGAACACTCCCCCCCCTCTAAAGACTACTCCCAGTACCATCATCTCCTTGTCTCCCCAAGTTCGATGCCTAGGGGTCACTCTTGATTCCTCCCTCTCCTACACCCCTCACATTCAATCCCTTGCCCAATCCTGCCGCTTCCATCTCCGCAATATCGCCCGGATTAGACCCTTCCTCTCCTCCGAGGTCACCAAAACTCTCATCCACTCTCTGATTTTCTTCAGCCCTGATTACTGCAACATCCTCTTCATTGACCTCCCCCTTTCCCATCTCACTCCTCTTCAGTCCATACTTAATGCTGCATACTTATCTGTCTCTCGTCTCTGTAAAGTCCCTAAACTGGCTCCCCTTCTACTTCAGAATCCTCTTCAAACTCCTCACTCTAACCTCTCCCTAACTCCATATCTCTCAACCTTATTTCCACTCATACCCCTTCTTGCCTACTGTGGTCTTCCAACGACCGTCCCCTCACCTCCTATCTGGTCACCACCTCTCATTCCCACATTCAAGACTTCTCCCGTGCTGCCCCCTTCTCTGGAACAATCTCCCTCATTCAGGCTTTCACCTAGCCTCTCATATATTAAAACCCATCTATTCAGGTTAGCGTACCCATCCTCCACCTAACCCTGTCCTCCTCCAACTCTCTTCTCTAGCTTTCTATACCACGCCCCTTCCTATGTACTCCTGTGCTTCTTTCCACTCAGTGTTCTTGCCCCTCACCCCACAGGAGACTGTGTCTCCTGTCAGTCTCCCCCTCACCTTAAGATTGTAAGCTCCCTTGAGCAGGTCCCTCTTTCCTCGTGTACTCCTCCTCCTGTTTACCTTTGCGTTTAGCCTCCTGCCTCTTCCGTCCATTACGTCACTTGACTCCTGTCCTCATCTTTACTCTTCTCCAGTGCCTCCTCTTCTCCTCTCTGCCCTGATCCTGTAAGTGGTGCCAAGTCTACTGGGCACAGGTGAAACCCCTTATTCACTCCCAACCTCCCTCCTTCCCTTTCAATTTGTATAGTGGAATTCAGCTCTATGCCCTGTGTACCTTTCTCTGCTAAGTTGGTACATGTTTATACTTATTGCACTTTATTTTTACTGTGTTAGGCTGACGGTCTGATCACCAACCAGCAGAACTAGATGGCGGAGGTCTTCACCTATAGCAGCCACCTTTCCTTAGAGCTTAATGTGCTCACCAGTTCTCGAATGCCCCAGGTCTTAACCCCAGGTGTAGTGTGGGTTGGTAATACAGGCCCGTAGCGGCAGGCAAGGAGGCAGCGGGTAGTCAGACAGTAGCCGAGGTCAAGGGTCACAGGCAAGCAGAGTAGTCAATAAACACGCCATGGGTCAGGGTCACAGGCAAAGTAGCAGAGTCCAAGGTACAGGCAAAATGGTCAGGGTCACGAGCAAACAGGCAGAGTCCAAAGTCCAGGCAGGGGTCATGCACAAGAAATCCAAGAGTATCCACAGGACAGGGTACTAACAGACAAGAGCAGTTCAGCAAGACTGAGTCAGAATCGCTATAACCGGCAGGGAGGCTAAGCCCTCCCTGCCTTAAATACTAGCATCCACTAATCAGGACTTAGCCCTATTACAACACTCAGGAGGAAACTGATTGATAGTGGCCAAATTAATCAGCCCGCAGTCTTGCAGAGGCGCACCCGGCTGTTCTGAATAGCCGGGGCACAAGCGCTGTCATTTCGGCGTCCGGCCGTTGCCCTGGCAACGGTCGGACCAAGTACAGGAAGTGACGCCAGAGAGGGAGGTGGTGAGTCAAGGTGGTGCCCGCGGCAGCTCTCTAACATACTGCACTTTATTTTTGCACTACCCTGTATGCCATGTATTGTTACCCTGTACTTTTATCCCATGCTCTATGTACAGTGCTGCAGACATTTTTGTGGTGCCTCATAAATAAAAGATAATAATAATATTAATAATAATGAACGGAAAGATGCAGTTATAAGCTCAAGAGCATGCTTAGACCAACAACTTAATTCACCAGTAGCTTTTTAAGTTTCAGGTCATTTTCTTTCCCTATCATTATGTTATTTCTGCCTCAGTCTTATCCAATATCATTTGTAGTTTCATGTCCTTTTTATGTGTGCATTGACTCTTGGTATTGACCTCTGCCTGGCTGACTATACGATTCTCTTTTCACCCTAATGTGTATGATTACTCACTCTGAACTCGACCTTGGAATCTGTTTGTCTTTAATACTTCAAAATATACAAAATAGGGCGCTAGGATGGACTTAAAAAGTGTGGAACAAGTTGC
This sequence comes from Mixophyes fleayi, assembly GCF_038048845.1. Classification (NCBI taxonomy): domain Eukaryota; kingdom Metazoa; phylum Chordata; class Amphibia; order Anura; family Limnodynastidae; genus Mixophyes; species Mixophyes fleayi. Next base: position 140,881,910 of record NC_134406.1, on the reverse strand, counting down.
CTCAAAATTGGGATACAAGCCTAACATGAAACAAAAATAAAGAAAAATAGGGGCACTAGTATAAACACTTCACAATAGTTTTATTAAAATCCAAATACATAAACAATTTTCCTTAAATAAATGGCCATAAGTACCGTAGGGGAATAACACTCAATGCACATACTCTTTCTTTAATACTTGGTTGATGTCCTTGCTATGTCCATGAGTCATAGTACCTCTCTGTATAATTGCCAAACTTACCTGCCCTATCCATTTATGCCAGTTCCTGCCCTGGGAATCCATTCTCTCAGTTACTGTTCCATTCTCTTGCTACTGACTGTTATATACAGCTCTGTACTTAAAGTTGTAGCTCCTACATGTAAGCTCCCAAGAAAGTTGCCAGTATATGCAAGAACATAATAAAGGGGTGAACGCCGATTGTGCAGAATGCAATATTCTATTAAATCTCAACTGTTAATAAGCTTTACTAGAACACTTGTCATGTTCACAGCAAGAAGCCCTTTTAATTCAAATGCAGTCAACAGTAGAAAGAGGCATGGCAAAGTCGAGTTAGTAGTGTTTTATTATTTGACCAGTAATTTTTGTAAAACCCCTTTGTTCTGCACCAATGCACCTCAAGGTGCACAACTCCTCTCCACTCTAGGAGGCTGCCTCCAAACACTAACAGTGCACTTTGATTTGTAAAGCTGTAGAAAAAAGTAAGCAGAGAATACTGCCGCACTAGATTTATCAATGTGATTGTTTAAGTTTACTCCCATATCTTAATGTTATATAATATTAGTGTGAAGATAACGGGTTTATCTGGACTAATGCTACCCACTTCACGCTGGCTGGCCACCCACGGGTACCTTATTATGGCAGGGACGTCTGCCCAGTACCTTATAGGGTTCTCAGTCACTGAGGCAAAATGCAGTTAGAAAGTAAAACAATACATTTATTGTAATAAAAACAATCACTAGGGGCCTGATTCATTAAGGCTCTTCACTTAAGAAACTTCTTATTTCAGTCTCCTGGACAAAACCATGTTACAATGCAAGGGATGCAAATTAGTATTCTGTTTTGCACATAACTTAAATACTGTTTTTTCATGTAGCACACAAATATCAACTTTAAATTTCAGGGTACAAATAAGCTATCAAGTATTTGTGTGCTACATGAAAAAATAGTCAGTATTTAACTTATGTGCAAAACAGAATACTAATTTGCACCCCTTGCATTGTAACATGGTTTTGTCCAGGAGACTGAAATAAGAAGTTTCTTAAGTTAAGATCCTTAATGAATCAGGCCCTAGATTATTATGTACACACATCATCATCATTTATTTATATAGCGCCACTAATTACGCAGCGCTGTACAGAGAACTCACTCACATCAGTCCCTGCCCCATTGGAGCTTTCAGTCTAAATTCCCTAATATAGACACACACTCACACACAGGGAGACAGACAAAGAGGGAGAGACTAGGGTTAATTTTTGATAGCAGCCAATTAACCTACCAGTATGTTTTTTGGAGTGTGGGAGGAAACCGGAGGACCCGGAGGAAACCCACGCAATCACAGGGAGAACATACAAACTCCACACAGATAAGGCCATGGTCGGGAATTGAACTCATGACCCCAGTGCTGGGAGGCAGAAGTGCTAACCACTACGCCACTACACACAGTAAATAAATGCCAGGCAGGTTTACCACATCATCTGTCCCTTATCCCACTAGCATAAGGAATTACAGTCACCTGGCTGTCCAGACTTGACGACCCATGGATTTCTCTCAGCTACATATGTAGACTCTGGTAGAGAACGACAACTAAAAAACCAGATCTTGCACCTTCCATGAATGAAATCCCAGAATGAACACTCCCTCCCCCCTGGAGTGACTCCTTGTATCTAGGGTCTAATTTCCACAGTCTTTTCCCCTCCCTGGGAAAACCCCAGAGTCTATTCTTCTTAACCATTGGTCAGTGCTGGACTAGTGGGTGTTGGAGAGGGGAGTAAAGATGAGCTGTCCTTCCACAGAACTGCCCCTGCTGGATGGCCTGTCTGGACTAGTCTGGTGAGAACAATGGACACTAATTAATTTTCCCACTCCATCATCTTGCAACCTGATCCCTACCCATAACCCCCCTGGCTTCATTTTAAGGACAATGAATAATAACCTCACTGCCACATCATCACTATACAATAAACAATATATTTACAATGAGCTACAATGTCCCCTTTTCCACATGTAATTAGACAATGCAGTTGTAGTCTGTTGAGCTGAGGAACAAAAGCAAGGGCTATAAAAAGTACTTGCTATAATCCACATTATGTGAGAAACAGGATGGTTAGTGTTATCACACTTGTTTCATCACAATTGGTAATATTCTATCATTTTTTTTAAACACTTTATTGGTCGCAGGGAGGTACTACCACTTAAAACAATATAAATTCACAAAAGCAGAAAAGAGAGCAAGTGTTACACTGTGGTGCACAAACACTAAACAGTTTGAATTTTATTGCAGATAGTTTACAATAATTTAAAAAGCACAACTTTATTTCTCTCTATTAAAATACATTTATATTGTCTCAGTAAAGATAGTGTTTCAGCAAATTTATTAAAATATGTAAAGTGTAGTGCGTTAAAAACCGTACATTGGGAGTAATCTCATAATTATAATATTCATCTAAATAGTACCTTGTAATACGTCCTCAAGATGAAAATTAGTGTAGGCTAATTATAGCTATAATAAGATCCTTAGTAATTATTGATTAAAGAGCTGTTAGTTATGCTCTTGAGCCCTGGAGTTATTGGATAGTTATGGATTTTTATATTAGTATTTAACAATCAGAGTGCACCAACAGTGAGTCACACAAGTTGCATAGCATTGATAGGGGAGCTGTAGATTGTGCTCACCTACTTTAAGATTAAATTAAATATATAAATAAATTTTACATTTTCTAATAATGTAAGATTTCTTTTACACAGAATGGTCTCTGGTTCATGGTTTCTGATAATGTTACACAGAATGGTCTCTGATTTATGGATTAACTGTTCCCCATAAGTAGCGAGTCACTGGATTATAAGTAGCTATAATAGACTAACTATCCCTTGTACTCTGTGCCACATTCAAATGCTATACTACTATTATTACTCCATGTGGGTATCTGAGTTCAATGTAAAAGATACCCAAGTTTGCTCTGGTTTATCTTTCTCACACAGAAAGCGAATCGCCAATTGATTCAAAAAGTAACTAGTTATCTCTTGCGGACCTAAACCACATTGCAATCCTACACTGATATTATATAGTTTAATTCATGCACGCTGAGGATCTCATATCTTCAATTTGCATGCCAAAAGTGAATCTGCTAGACCACTTATCTACTTTACAAATGAATTGAACTATATACCCAGTGACTCGCTACTAATGCGGAACAGTTAATCCACGAACCAGAAACAATTTTGTGTAACATTATTAGAAACCATGAACCAGAGACCATTTTTGTGTAACATTATCAGAAAACAAACGTACATTATCAGAAAATTTAAAATTATAATTTAAGTAGGTGAGCACAATCTACAGTTCCCCTATCAATGCTATGCAACTTGTGACTCAATGTTGGTCCAGTCTAATTAGGTACTAATCTGTCAAATACTAATATAAAATGCCACAACTCTCCAATAACTCCAGGACCCAAGAGCATAACCAACAATTTTAATCAATAATTGCTAAGGATCTTATTATAGCTATAATTAGCCTACACTTATTTTCATTTTACATATTACAACATACTATTTAGATGAATATTATCATTATGAGATTACTCTCAACGTAGTTTTTAACTCGCTAACTTTATATATTTTAATAAATACGCTGCAACACTATCTTCATTGAGACAATATAAATCTATATTATAATAAAAAAAATTATTGTGATTATGTTAGGCTAGTGGTAGTTATCATAAACTTACAGAACTGTAGTAGTAGAGGTCTTCACCTTTAGCAGCCGCCTGTCCCGTAGAGACTAGTTATGCTCACAGGTACTCAGATGCACCCAGGTCTTTAACTCAATGTAGTGCAAGTTTATGAGTAACTCCGCCGCACAGTGTAGGAGATGAGAACAGGAGGTACAGGTGGTCAGGAATAGGCCGAGGTCCACGGACTGAAGCAGACAGCACAGTGAGGTATAGACAAAGGTCAGGGCCGGCAGCAAACTGGGGTATTCGGGTCAAAGACAAGGGTCAGGTCTACGAGCAAGCAATCAAATCCAGGAAAACAAGCCAAAGGGTCATACAAAGTAATCAATCCAGAAATCAGAGTAACAGACAGAAGCCGGTTAGCTAATCAGAAACTGAGACGATATAATCGGCAGGAAGGCTAAGCCTTCCCTCTCTTAAATACCTAGACTGCCCAATGAGAATACAGAGGTGCTGGGAGATAATAATCAGCCACCTGAGGCTGTCCATACATATAAAACTAATCAGCACCTGCGCCCGGCTGTCTCTAATGCCGGGATGCAGGGTTGTCAGTGAGTGTCCCCGCCGTTGCCATGGTAACGGCCGGGACCTAGGAACCAGAGGTGATGTCCCGACTGTTGCTATGACAGCCGGGACGCCAGCAGGGGAGACGAGCCGCGGCAATCCGCGGCTAGTAACAGAATATTGTAAACTATCTGTAATAAAATTCATACTGTTCAGTGTTTGTGCACCACAATATAACACTTGCTCACTTTTCTGCTTTTGAGAGGTAGAAAAATGTCAAAAAGCATAAAGTGTAAACTTCTCATCAATGTTGAGCCATATACCCCTTGAAAACCACCCCTTTCAATTAAAAATGTAACCTTTTTCTAAAATAATGGTCATAGTTTATAGTAATCAAGAGTGTCTCTTGTTTAGAAAACTGAAATCTCATTACTACATTGATCCGATAAACAAAGCACACTGGTGCACCTATTGTTACTCTGATAAGAAATACTTTCACTTGTCCAACTTCTCTTCTCTGGCTGTGTAAACTGCTGCTCCTCTACAAACAAGGCCATCTTCCTCCACCAACCTATGCACTCCTAGAAATCTAAGGTGTATGGCAAATCGAAAGACGCTATTGTGCTGTGTCAATGACCACCAGAATGTTTCGAGGATATACCTCATCTGCTATTATTCTACCATTAAAGCCATCACAATAGTTCCATATTACCGTTAGAGGTAGGTTATCTTGGCCGAGTCCAGTTCTGAACTTTTGAACAGATCAGCATTAAATTTCACAATAACATTGAAGATACATTACATTTTACAAGGGTCCTGGGTTCATTTGGCAAGTCTTCTACCAACTTCTTATAATTTTGAAAAGACTATGGGGAATATATCTTCCTTTATCAAATTCCAGAACAAAACACAGATATCTGTACTTTCTCCAGAACAATTGGAGCCACAGGTTGCCTAAGCAGATTCTTTTACAACACTAGCAACCTATGCCTCTATAGCTGTTGTAGAACTAAATGTTGATGCTTGGCTTCACTTGAAGTTTTAAGTCTGCCAACTGCACAGCTGTTATTAATCCAACTAGATCCACCAACATGCCTTAAACCCACCAAATCTCAAGAAAAAAAAGGTAAGAAATCTAAAAAAGAGGGGAGAAAAAAATACAAGCTTCGCAACAGTTGGAGATCCACTGTTGGCATTCTAAACAATAGAGCTTCGGCAACCTGTGACTCTCCAGTTGCCGTGGCTCTACAAGTTGCAATAGTATTTGTAAAGATCATCAGGCATCCTGTGGCTCTCCAGTTGATAAGTTAATAGCTAATCTTCTTAAAAAAATTTTTTTTATATATATATATATATAAATAAATAAATATATATATATATATATATATATATATATATATGGATCTAACAAAGAATGAGTCACCCATTGATGTCTGTAAGAGATATATCGACATTATCTCAGAAAAATTGTGGGATATATTTAATGCTGCTTTTCAGAATAATGCCCTCTCACAATCACTATGTAGCCACAAAGGAAATCATTTTTAAATTTGAAATAACAAAGGAAATAACCTGCAAAGTGTGGTAGATTTGGATTAAGGCTTTGGGGGGCCTAGGGCACTTAAGACAGAGGGAGTTCTGGGAGTTACTTACTAGCCCAATTTTGAGTCTGATTCTGTATATTAGTGAAGGAGAAAAAGGCATGCTTCTTTAAATTAATGAAATGTGTATAAGTGAATAATAAATCATTTGACACAGCAGCCAAGGACAATTTGAGACCTATGTGCATTTTCAAAAGAAAGCTGTTGTCCGGCGCTCTCAAACAATATACAAATCACTATGTGTACACATATACATAAAGGAGAATTTTGTGCACAATATATAGCTATATCGGGATTGGGGCTGCATGCTTTATAAGATGGAGGTTCAGGGAAAATTTTAAATGTAACACCCTGAATATAAATTTGGATCACTAGCTTAGGGACTCACCTAAAGGAGATGCCTTGACGTTGGCAGGTGAGCTTAATCCCAATATAGCTATATTGTGCACAAAATTCTTCTTTATGTATATGCTGCGGTTCGGGAACGCAGTGCAGCGGCGGCGGGGTGCCGCCGCTGTTTTTCAATGTCTGCGGCGCATCTCACACATGATCACTGATTGATCATGTGATAACAGCAGGCTCCCATTAGGCAACCTTAGGCAGTTGCCTAGGGCGCCGGGACCTGCAGGGTGCCGCTGACTAGATTTTCTAATCTAGTCAGCGGTTCGGGAACGTAGTGCAGCGGCGGCATTTTTCAATGTCTGCGGCGCATCTCACACATGATTACTGACTGACGTCAGTGATCATGTGATAGTCTGTCCGGCGGCACCTCTGAAGTATCACACTGTCTGTCACTGATAAAGTTGTTCCCGACGTCCCCCTCCCTTCTCAGCATGCATCGCGAGGAGCAGCTAGAGGAAGAAAAGGTAAACAAAAATCTAATTCTTTTTTTATTTCGTGTGTTCGGGGGGCGGGGGTGAAATTTTGCCTAGGGCGCCGCGAACCCTAGCACTGGCCCTGGATAACAGCTTCCACTCTTCTTGGAAGGCTTTCCACAAGATGTTGGAGTGTTTCTGTGGGAATTTGTGCCCATTCATTCTGTGGAGCATTTATGACATCAGGCACTGATGTTGTGATGTTTGACGAGAAGGCCTGGCTTGCAATCTCTGTTCCAGTTCATTCCAAAGGTGTTTGCTGGGGTTGAGGTCAGGGCTCTGTGCGGGCCAGTCAAGTTCTTCCACACCAAACTCATCAAACCATGTATTTGATTTGTGCACTTGGACACAGTCATGTTGGAATACTGTTGCCACAAAGTTAGAAGCATATCATTGTCCAAAATAACTTGGTATACAGAAGCATTACGATTGCCCTTTACTGGAGATTTACCCTTTACTCGAGATTGTTTTTCAGGATTTGGTCCTAGCCCAAACCCTGAAAAGCAGCCTCATACCATTATCTCTCCTCCACCAAACTTCACAGTTGGCATAATGCAGTAAGACTTTCTCCTGGCATCCACCAAACCCAGACTCGCCCGTCTGACTGCCAATCAAAGTAGCGTGAGTCATCACTCCAGAGAACACGTTTCCACTGCTCCACAGTCCAGTGTCGGTATGCTTTACACCACTCCATCCGAGGCTTGGCATTGGTCTTACTGATGTGAGGCTTGCAGGCAGCTGCTCGACCATGGAAACTCATTCCATTAAGCTCCCGCTGCCCAGTTTTTTTGCTTACAGTAATGCCTGTGGAAGTTCGGAGCTCTTTAGCTATGTAATTAGCAGAGCGTTTGGGACTTTTACGCACCATGCGCCTTAGCAGTCGTTAACCCCGCTCTGTGATTTTACGTGCTCTTCCGCTTCATGGCTGAATTGATGTTGTTCCTGAACGCTTCCACTTTCTAATAATATCACTTACAGTTGACCGTGGAATATTCAGCAGGTATGAGATTTCACTAACCGTCTTATTTCAAAGATGGCATCCTATCACAGTACCACACTTGAAGTCACTGAGCTCTTCAGAACGACCCATTTTGTATCACAAATGTGTGCAAATGGAGACTGCATGGCTAGGTGCTTGAGTTTACACCTCTGGCAATGGGTCTGATTGAAACACCTCAATTCAATCACTAACAAGTATGGCCAAATACTTTTTTCAATATAGTGTAGGTAAAAGAGGTTATGTGTGCGGTAGTCTTTTGTTATTATTATTTTTTACGGGTGTACTACAAGTTCCAGGGGGGACCTGAATACCAATGCATGCTGGCACTTGTAATTCATACCTTATCTCAATATATTGGGTTAGGAATAGGACAAGGTAGGTATGAAGTATGAAAGTAGTTAGAGGGACAATTGAATAGTTCTTATAACACATATTGAAGGTTATTTATGAAAGCTGCAGAAACAATGGTGTTGCTCATAGCAAAGAATCAGATTACATCACTTTTCTGGCACAATTTAGAAAAGCAAATGTCTGATTGTTTGCTATAGGCAACACCACCTTTTCTACATAGTTAACTGTGAGACAGTTTTTACAAAATGACCCCTATTGTTTGTGTTTTTTGCGTTTATGTGTAGTGTTATTGCAGTGGTGCAGTCATAAAATTAAAAAGTGCCAAGTCTAAACCAGATGAGCACACTGTGGTAAGCAAAGTATTTTATGGGACAGGTCATACAAAATAGTGGGTGTGACTATACTGACTAGTGGGTGTAGTTTAATTTAGGATAAGTCTAGCATGTAATGAAACAAGTAGAAAATGTACAGTTGAAACATTAACTTAAACTTATTCTATTGTCACATACCCTGCATACAAATAGGTTTATTTATTAAATGTTTTATTTGAATCCAGCAACCTTAAACGCATAGATCAAATGAAGCAGAACAGGTTCATATAACTGTTTGCAGAATTTGTCTGTGCAGACTTCATATCAGGAGTTGAATCTGACAGGCTATGCATCAAAATTATATGCAAACAACTATCAGAATACATATTCAATGCTAGCTTCAACTGACATTACCTTGTATTACTCTTGTTAGGACAGACGTCCTACACTTTTGGGTTCCAGTATGGTCACCTTATTTCAGTGGTGGGCAACAGTCACATGTGGCCCCTGGCTGGCTGCTCCCAATCTGACTTATTCTTTGCTTTGTTATAAAGCTTGTCTGCAACCGTCTCTCCACCTACCTCTCTGAACACTCCCTCCTTGACCCTCTCCAATCAGGCTTCCGCCCCCTCCATTCCACTGCAACTGCCCTGGCTCAAGTTACGAACGATCTCCTCATGGCTAAAGCCATGGGCCACTACTCCCTCCTGATTCTCCTCGACCTATCAACGGCCTTTGACACCGTTGACCACCCCCTCCTGCTTCACACCCTCCAGTCCATTGGCCTCTCCGGTACCGTCCTCTCCTGGTTCACCTCTTACCTTGCCGACCGTTCCTTCTCTGTTTCCACTTCTGAGTCTCTCTCCCCCTCTTCCTCCCTTCCAGTTGGGGTACCTCAGGGCTCTGTCCTTGGACCCTTACTATTCTCACTATACACCTCTTCTCTGGGTGCACTCATCAGCTCCTTCGGCCTCAAGTACCACCTTTATGCTGATGACACTCAACTCTACCTTTCCTCTCATGATCTCTGTCCCTCCCTTCTCTCCAGGGTATCCGCATGCCTCTCTGCCATCTCCTCCTGGATGTCCTCTAGATTTCTTAAACTCAATCTTGCTAAAACTGAACTCATTGTCTTTCCTCCCTCTCGTACTTTCTTCCCCTCTGACCTCTCTATCACTGTTGACAACGCCTCTATCTCCCCTGTTCCCCAACTCCGCTGCCTAGGTGTCATCCTCGACTCCTCTCTCTCCTTTGCCCCTCATTCACTCTCTCGCCAAATCCTGCCATTTCCAGCTTCGCAACATTGCCCGCATTCGGCCCTTCCTCTCCCAGGATGCCACCAAATCTCTCGTCCACTCTCTGATTATCTCCTGCTTGGACAACTGCAACCTTCTCCTTATCGGCCTCCCCTCTGTCATCTCGCTCCCCTTAGATCTGTACTTAACACCGCTGCTAGGCTTATTTTCCTCTCTCGCCGTTCCACCTCTGTCTCCCCACTCTACCAAGCCCTTCACTGGCTCCCCTTCCCCTACAGAATCCTTTTCAAGCTCCTCACTCTGACTTACAAGGCCCTCGCCAACTCCACTGCTCCCTACATCTCTAACCTTATCTCTATTCACACTCCCTCCCGCCCACTGCGATCGTCCAACGATCGTCGCCTCTCTTCCCCTCTGATTACCTCCTCTCACGCACGTATCCAAGACTTCTCCCGCGCCGCTCCCCTCCATTGGAACAAGCTCCCCCGCTCCATCAGAACTTCCCCTAATCTGTCCTCTTTCAAACGAACATTAAAAACCCACCTTTTCCTTAAAGCCTTCCAGTCTCATGCCTAAACTCCCACCAATAGGCTACCTCTCTTTCTCATCCCTTCTCCCCCTTCCTCGACTCCGTCTCAGTTTCTCCCGTCTCTCCGTCTCATCCATGTGTCTGTCTGTCTTCCCCTCCCTTTAGATTGTTCGCTCCTTTGAGCAGGGCTCTCCTACCTCCTGTTTCCATCACTTTTAACTGTGCTCTCCAGCTACTCAGCTCACCTCCTCTCGGTCCCTCTGCCCTCTGTCTCCTCTCACTTCTCTCCACTCCCCTCAGTGACTGTCAACCTGTCATCCGTGCCCACCCTCTTGGGCCATAGTTACCTGCCTATACTCACTTTTCCCCTCCCTCCCCTCTTTCATGCTGTGCCTGAGCCCCCAGAATTATAGTGCTTACTGTTACTTGTACTGTGCTGTTTCACCTTGTACTGTACCATTGTTTGTCCTTGTACGGCGCTACGGATACTTTGTGGCGCCCTATAAATAAAAATTAATAATAATAATAATAATAAAGCAAAGAATAACACTAAATGAAGCCAACTTCAGCTACATGTAGTCTCCTTTGCACAATGCAGAGGGAACACAGCTTACTAGAGTTGCAGGGAGTGTAGTGAGCTCTCCCTCCCTCCTCTGCGGGCAGGAGTGAGAGCAGTAGGTGGTAATACTGGCTGTAAAAGTAGGGGGGAGGACTGATGGGCATGTGGCGAAGTCTAGGGAAATGTGGGGAGTTCTGAGGGGCATGTTGGGGAGTTTTGGAGTAGATTTGGGATCTGAGGGCTTGTGGGAGCCTGAGTGCATGTGAGGCTATTTTTAAGCAAGTTGGGGGGTCTGGGTGGCATGATCAGGGCCTGATCAACCACTAGGCTGACCAGGCTGCAGCCTGGGGCGCTGGGTCCAAGGGGGCGTTGTGCTGCTGGTATTTATTTATTCTTCATTAATTTTTTTGCGGGGGGGGGGGTGGGGGAGGGGGGTGGTGGAGGTGGCGACGATCAAAAGCATTGGTGGCCAGTGGTCAGCAACAGGCAGCCAATCGCTAGTCTTCACTTCCTGTCTGCTGGTCTGAGGAGCGAGGAGTGACCCTGGCCAGCACAACTCAACTACAGGTAAGTGAAGGAGGGGGGACTGCCATGCATATCTATAGGGTGGGAGGGGCTGCCATGAAAATCTATAGGGAGGGAGAGAGGTTTATATGTGTGTAGGAGGGCAGAGGAGGGGGGCTGATATATGTGACTGGGGGAGTTTTGATGTGACGGGGGGGATAGCTACAGAGTGGAGGTAAGGAAAATAGCTGCAGGGGGGATGGATGCAGGGTGGGAGGTAAGGAAAATGGCTGCAGGGGGGGTTAAAGAAAATGGCTGCAGCAGGGGTTAAGGAAAATGGCTGTGGGGGGAGGGGTGGTTAAGGAAAATGGCTGCAGGGAGTATTTAAAAAATAGAGCAGCTTTGGGGGGGCATAATCTCATGATTGTGTGGCAGTTACATGGATGCTCTCTGTGGTCTCAGCAATTACTAGAATACTAAATATTAGTGAGATGGGGCTGGTAAGAGTTTTGTATTTGATTGGCCACAAATATTCAGATATTGCTTATATATGCATGTACAATGGGGTATTTTTAGCTGGCCATAATGGAGTGTTTTGTTTTAACTAAAGGGCCTAATCATTCATTGTTTATTAACATTTTGCATTATAATAAATTTTTGCATTTTCAAAACAGGATGCCAACTTTTCAGAAGCCAGCGAGATGATAACAAAGTTGCAAGAGAAGAGCAAGAACAGGTAAGAGACAATGGCACAATCTGAATGCTGGAGAATACACCTGAACATTCATATTCAAGAATGTTCCTATACACTTATATATTCGAGGGGGGGGGGGTGTGCTGCGTCCGTATTAGCCTAGGGCGGCCAGAACCCTTAATCAGGCCCTGCATGTGGTGGAATTTTGCAGTAAGTGAGGGGCACGTGGGAGTATTTTGGGTTGAGTGATATGCTTGTGCCGAAATTGCTTATGGCCTGTTATTTTTATTTTTGAAGTTAAGGGTGAGGTGTAGCCGTTGTACAGATTAAAGTATATCAGGTTGTCCATCACTGCCCTATTTATACTGGACATGCCCTAGTCTGTTACTGTAACATGGCAGTAAGAAACACAAAAGCTACATATTATAACCACGGTGAGTTTGTAATGTAAAAGTCAATTTCATAGGTAGCTATGAATCTATAGTAATAAACAAATAAAGGGAGGTTTTAACATGTATAATGCAAGTATTTAGCCTCTGGAGAGTAATATCAGTACACACACAATTCCTGAAAGCTAAATATGAATCACAGCAATGTGAGTTCTCGTGTCTGTGCCTGAGGTAGTGCGTAGAGATGCCGGGATGTGGGTGTGACCTGTGACGTGACCCCGCCTCTATCCGGTGACAGGACAGACGATGACACAATGTCGGTGGGCGTGGCCCAGCTATTTCGCAGACTGCGAGTGATCGGGGTCTGCACGAGGAGAAGGATGCGGCCGTTACTCATCATGCTCGTGACGGGTATTCTCTGCCGCCCATGCACCGGGACCGAGGCCACCATCACCGTTACTCTACCACCCCAAGGTGGTGAGGGGTTCAGTCCAAGCAGCGGTCAGGTGTCCGCTTTCAGCCCGGTTCCTTCCGGGATAGACCCTGTCTTAGCGGTACGGACGCAGCGTCACAACCTGCTGCTACTTTTTCAGCGCTACGGTGAAAATAACCAAAGCCTGACTGTATCCGGCTTCAGGCAGCTGCTCCACAGCCTCGGGGTAGAGAGGCTAAAGAGTATCGCATCCCGACACAAGCAGCACGACCACCCGCATCGCCATCATCACACCCATCATCATCACCACCCTCCCAGCACCACGCCGCAGCGCAGTCACAGCACTTGTGAGGAGAGGAGGAAAAGGCGACATGTGACGTCTCCTGAGAAACCTGCCAATCCCAGACCTGATGAGAACCTGTCCACAGGGGTGAATTCAGGCAGCATCCCTGATGGAGCACAGGTGGAGGTGAAGATCACTACTGGTTTTTCTTAGATGGGTAATCAAGTCACATTACGTGCAAAGTTAACTGTGTAGATCTTGTAACTAAGTATATCAAGGAAGTTTTAGTTGACATGGCCACAGTTACACTTCTGATTTGCTGGATTTCAGAATCAGTAGTGCAGCGTGCAAGATATGGACACACAATATAGCCACTTATGGTGCATAGCTATAAAAGTGGTCTATATTTAGGTGTCTAATAAATACTTTTTAGAGTTATTGTGGCTATCTAAATACATTGGTAAAAAGATATAGTTGGATTAGAAAGTGACATCCCAAAGTGAGAAATTAGCAGTCACATTTAGCTGCTATCTAAGGCTAGATACATCTTGGTGTTAAAAAAACATTTTTTATGATATTTTTAAAGTGAGTTGTTGTACATTATTCGGCGCCACAAGATTTCTGCAGCACCGTACACAATACAAATGGTAGTCAATGCAGGGTGAACAATAAACAAATAGTATAGAACAATAAACACATAATACCAAGATAAAAGAAACTCCAGGCATGACTATTGTAGTGAAGTTGGAGCAGAAGAATAGGTATAAAGACAGGTGGTAAGCAGGGGTGTATCTAGAAAATTGCTAAACCCGGGGCGATTTAGGCCCCGCCCCCTTTCTGACATCTATGGCTGCACACTATGTGCAGGTCCGCTCGGCAGTGACAGTGTGCTGCCCGGCTGCTCTCACAATCAGAGCAGCCAGGCAGCACACTGTCACTGCCGAACGGACCTGCACATACTGTGCAGCCATCGGCAACAAGTCCCTGCTAGGGGGGGGCGATCGCCCCCCCCTGGATCCGCCACTGGTGGTAAGAGGACCCTGCTCATAAGAGCTTACATACGAGTAAGGAAGTTAGTGAAGGGTATATAGCACGGAAGGAGTGAACAAAGGTCCGGGAGAAGAGGGGAGATGAGAATGAACGAAGGACCAGTAGGAGAAGTGAGATAAGAACAAATGGTGGAGAAAGTTAAGTACATGTACATGGCTGAGAAAATACATAAGTGCATTAACGCAGTTGAAAATTGACATTGAATTCTGTAGGAGTTCTGTAAGTGCAATGAGATGCGTTTATACATGCATTTCCACATGTGTTTGACTACACAACTTAGTTTGTTGTCTTCCCAAGGAAGGGTGAGAATTACTATTGTATGTCATGTAATGGATGTCGATTTTAAACTCAATGGCAACTAGTGTGTCACAAGATAAAAGCCTCATGATGGCTGGTTACAGATTTATCAGTTTTGGTGATTGACATTTCTAGTTTTTTTTTTAGACCCACATACATAGCACCTTGCTCTAAAATGGATGGGTGGATCAGAAACATCGCTGTTTGCCATACATTTAAATATCAAAGACCTGGAGCTCCAACTGGATCAATGTGACATAAGGGACCTGTAACTATATATAATAGTAGAAATAAACATGATGGTTTTTAATGCAGATTTTGATCAAACTGCGAATGCCTTTCTACTGTGACAATATGACACACATTCAGATGGGTACCTGCACTAACCATTCTTTTTTATTACCAGGTACTTAGCTGTCTCTTACATCTGTATATTTATAATTCAAGAGGTTCTAACTCACTGTGCGCAGGAGAGTCATCAAATGGGGTACTCTGTAGTTACCAGTAGATGTCATAATAAGGAATAATAATAGTGGCACACGCTCTCCAATGTTTTAATCCCCATAGGGATATTTATCAAGGACTTGCAACTATAGCAATGAAGCAATAATAATAATCATGGGCAGCACAGTGGCTAAGTGGTTAGCTCTTCTGCCTTATAGCACTGGGGTCATGAGTTCGATTCCCGACCATGGCCTCATCTGTGAGGAGTTTGTATGTTTTCACCGTGTTTGCATGGGTTTCCTCCGGGTGCTCCGGTTTCCTCCCACACTCCAAAAAACATACTGGTAGGTTAATTGGCTGCTAACAAATTGTCTGTGTTTGTTAGGGAATTTAGATTGTAAGCCCCAATGGGGCAGGGATTGATGTGAGTTCTCTGTACAGTGCTGCTTTATCAGTGGCGCCATATAAATAAATGGCGATGATGATGAATAAAGGACAGATTATATGCAAGTGGTTCCCCATAAAGTATCATGAAGAGCACCAAATATGTTAATAAGTTGACATTATAGGATAATAAAATTAGCGAATGTCCAGACGTATTCAGCATACATATAATAAAAACCCATGTAAGGTGACTTGAATATTAGTGAGCATGTTTGTACACAAGGAAAGCAGAATTAGCATGTGAAAGAAGTATCAAAAGAATGCCAAGGGTGGAGCTAAAGTGTCAAAGGTGTAACTGGGAAATGTACAGCAGTCCCGGGGTAAGACCAACATGCAAATGATGTAAAAATAGTGTAATGGATCGTTTGTAAGACTGTGGTAACCGGTGACGCTGTGGTAGGGTAACACAGAAGTTTAGACATGTCCTAGGGGGAAACTACACATGATGCTCCCAATTCACTTGACACAACTGCATGTCTGAGAATGACACAAATATTATTTTTCACAAAGTCTACTGCCTCACTTTTTATGATGGCAATTTGCATATACTCCAGAATATCATGAAGAGTGATCAAATGAATTGCAATTAATTTCAAAGTCACTTTTTGCCATGACAATGAACTTTATCCCGAAAACAACATTTCGAGTGCATTTCAGTCCTGCCACAAAAGGACCAGCTGACATCAGGTCACTGATTCTCTTGTTAACACAGGCAATAGTGTTGACTAGGACAAGGCTGGAGATCACTCTGTCATGCTGATTTAGTTAGAATAACAGGCTGGAAGCTTTAAAAGGAGGGTGGTACTTGAAATCATTGTTCTTCCTCTGTTAACCATGGTTAACTGCAAGGAAACACGTGCAGTCGTAATTTCTTTGCACAAAAGTGCTTCACAGGCAAGGATATTGCTGCTAGTAAGATTGCACCTAAATCAACCATTTATTGGATCATGAAGAACTTCAAGGAGAGAGGTTCAATACTTGTGAAGAAGGCTTCTGGGCGCCCAAGAACGTCCAGCAAGTGCCAAGACATTCTCCTAAAGTTGATTCAGCTGTGGGAGTGAGGCACCAGCAGTGCAAAACTTGCTCAGGAATGGCAGCAGTCAGGTGTGAGTGCATCTGCATGCACAGTGAGACGAAGACTTTTTGAGGATGGCCTGGTGTCAAGAAGGCCAGCAAAGAAGCCACTTCTCTCCACAAAAAACATCAAGGACAGTTTGATATTCTGTAAAAGGTACAGGTATTGGACTGCTGAGGACTGGGGTAAATTAACTTTCTCTGATGAATCCCCTTTCAGATTGTTTGGGGCATCTGGAAAAATGCTTGTCCGGAGAAGAAAAGGTGAGCGCTACCATCAGTCCTGTGCCATGCCAACAGTAAAACATCCTGAGACCATTTATTTGTGGGCTTGCTTCTCAGCCTTTGGAGTGGGCTCACTCACAATTTCGTCTAAGGACACAGCCATATATAAAGAATGGTACCAAAACATCTTCCAAGAACAACTTCTCCCAGTCATCCAAGAACAGTTTGGTGCTGAACAATGCCTTTTCCAGCATGAATGGAGCACCTTGTCATAAGGCAGAAGTGATAACTACTTGGGGATCAAAACATCGACATTTTGGTTCCATGGCCAGGAAACTCCCCACGCCTTAATCACATTGACAACTTGTGGTCAGTCCTCAAGAGGCGGGTGGACAAACAGAATCCCACAAATTCTGACAAACTCCAAACATTAATTAGGCAAGAATGGGTGGCCTTCATTCAGTCAGTATGTGGCTCAGAAGTTGATTGACAGCATGCCAGAGGTCTTCAAAAAGAACAGTCAGCACTGCAAATATTGACTATCTGCATAAACTTAATGATGCACTTGTGACACGGCAATGCCGCCTCCCTGCAGTGGCTAGGTGAGTGTTAAGATTAGTCTTTCAGCTGCCAGCCAGTATTGCAGAAGAGCTGAGCATCACTCAGCCTCGGTGACATTTTATTGATAAATATGGTTGAAACCAGATATTTTTTTTTTTTTAATTGCGGGTTATTGTCCCTGGCTTAATAAATAGACCCCTAAGGCTCCTGTGCATGATTAAAGAAATCCTGAAAGCATGCGCTGTGTGTATTTGTGAGGGCTGAAGTTAAGAAACACTAGGTTATATACTGATAGGTTATATACTGATATATTACTGATCACAAGTAATCATGACGAGTCTGTATCCCAAATAACATTCACAAAAAATATAAACATGATTACACTCCATATTGTAACCAAATAAGGTAATTTCTACACATCCCTAGTGTTCTACAATATATTAGTATGTCCATTATAAATAAAATTGTATTGCAAGTTGATATGCTATGCAGTAATCATTTATTGAACAACTCAAGTATTCCAGGTAATGTTAATGGATATTCTATCCAAATCAGCTAATGTGTATTTTTACAGGATGTACTATCACAACTATCTGTAAACCTATTCAAGGTCCTTGAAAATTTATCCATATAGCTCTGTGAATAGAGATGTGGCACTTTGCCACCTAATACGAGCGAACCATAGATGGAGCGATATTGTGACATGCAATCAGTTGTTACCTAAAAAACAAGTCCAAAGTTTATATTGAGTCCGTTTTGTATTTAACATTTGTAAAAACAAAATCCAGTAGCACCAACGCCTTGATAATAGTTTTCCCATGTTTGTGCCTATAGTTGGTCAATTAATCTGTTTAATTGACATACATCACATATCGGCAACTCCATATCTATGTTCCAAAAAGTGTTAAGCATGTTGCCCTCCAGGTTTCTGTAACATCAATCTTATACTTCCCAAGTGGTTAGCCATTCTCTCTTTAAACCAGCATTCTGCTTTGCCCACAGATATCATACCACAAAGGCATTTTATAGTGTAAATTACAGAAAAAAAGTAATTTCTACAAGTTAATCTCTATTTAATGACAATCCTTTTGCAAGTGTATGGATAATTGAAGAATGCTCTAATATTTATATTACACCTGCCACATCCTCTGTTCTGGCACTGCCTGGTTTCATTGGTGCAGGAAATGATGGAGTGGGCCTATATTTGTTAAGTGGATTTTTTTGCAGTATGTTTTTGAGATTTTGGCCTTTTTATAACGGATAATAGCTTTTTTTTTTTTTTAGCAAAGATCCTTTTCAGCCATTTTTCCTACATACAGTACTTTATTTGGCATACACAGTTGCTGAAAATGCTACATGTCAACATCGTTTTTATTTTTTTCTAGATTGACCACTATGTTAAATCTGTTGTGTACCATTAATTCCACTTTTCGAATTGAAATTTCTCTAGTCAAGTAACACTGTCAAATTCATTTTTTTTATCAGTGATGTTGCTTCTTACTGCATTCAGTGTTGTTGTTGACAATTCTTTTAACCCTAATCGGTCATAAGGGTAAACGTTTTTTCAGAGGTGGCGGGGATGGCTAGTGACAGTGAGAAGTGTGTTATGGTCATTGGGATATAATTTTTATAAAACATATAATATCACAAAGCCAATTTCAACATACTTCATTGTTTAATGTAAATGTATTATTTGTCATTCAATTCCAGTGTTTAAATGCCTCAAGACTGCTGACTTGGCATGGTATGGACATGCAGATGAATCTTGGTACTGATGAGTTTGGCTACATATGTCCAGCAATTATTAATCAGATTGATAGGAAGTCCTGTGTGATTAATGTTCCTGAAAAAAGTATGGCAGAAAGTAGCCAGGGTGTCTATTCAATGAAAATAGGTAAGTACATATGTTTATTCTGCTTCAGGCTCTATACAAGAGGACCCTGTATGTTGCCACTGGTATTTTGATAATGTAGATATTACTCTAGTTTCTTGTATGATGATGTCTTATCTTTACTTTTGACTCTGCATCCGTCATTGGCTCAGATGTAAATATACCAAATACAATACTCCCATCCAAACCTCTTGTAATCATTGACTCTCACATTAGGGTAGTCAGATATTTTTTTTTTTTTCTTTTTAAAAAAACCCCCAAAAACAACCTTTGCACACTAGCCATTCTCTCTTGTATATCGGGCGGGTTGTGTCAACCATATGTCTATTAATGTACAAACAACTGAATGCATTTGGGGCTAGTCATTTGGGCATAACGTCTAAAACTGAAAAAGGCAACAGAGTTGCAAGATTTTAGCCTGAAGAATCAGTTGAACTGCTATATTTTTGCTAATAAGGGAAAATAATTTTGATTTGTGTATAGTACTTCATATCATGGCTATTTAAACTACCAGTGTTATATATGCGTGGGCAGGCTTTTATTTATATGCATATCGAGCAATGAAAATGTTTGATTAAATTAACACCTTTGACTTCAATGCAAGGGTTAAAAAGGAAATGAGACGATTCAGCAGCCATAAATTTGCTTTGTATGATATGGTTGGCTAAAAACATACAAAAGTAAAAGCAATTCAGTTACCATAAAAGGTACAAAAGTTTTATTATTCACTCAAATTTTATGATAGTACCTACAAATTAAGTTTAATATCAGGTTTTCAAATGCAAATCCATTTTTAAAAGGAGATTACCCTAAGATTTTTTTTTTTTCTTGGGAGGTAAATTGTAATAACGGAATCACTGTATGCCAGTAACGGATTCACCATGTTTAAAGGACAAGGATTTATAATCGTTAGTGATGACATGGATAATAAATATCCAGTTCACTTAGTTGAGAATCAGTCTTGCCTACTTGAAAAAAGAAAATTCAGACCTCAAATAGATAACTGTTTCACTGATGGTGCAGCATCACCATTTAAACAAAGGTTCCTGTTTGACATCAATCTCTCTTTTTTTTTTTTTTTTTTTTTTAAGAAAAGTAAGTTTGTAGCAGCATTTCTTTTCCACAAGTCATGGAAAGTGTGGTTGATGGATTTGGCGGCACAGTTGTAAGCGCTGTATGGAGGGCATGCCAAGGAGGAGCAGTAATTAACAGTGTTAAGGAATTCTACCAAGTTGCTATAAAAAAGTTCAACTTGTTAAAATCCTATTTGTTAGTAGGGTGCAGATTGCTGTAAATCTTGCATGTTGAACGAGAAATGGGAAGGAATATCGTCCTTGCTAAAAACATCAAACTCCCTGTGTTAATCCAGTAGGAAAACTTTTAGTAGAATACAGACCATATTCCTCTTAAGTTGCTGTGAAAATACACTCCTTTCTGGACAAGCACAATAAACTATGGACGTACAAGAGAAAAGAAAGAAAACTTGATAACAATAGTCAAGGTGATTTTGTTTTGTTTAAGTATGCAGGCAAAGGATCTGTGAGTAAGTTTGTAGCTCAGGTGCTAAAGCTGGGTACACACTACAGAAATTTTGACCAACTTTTTATGCAGAGCGATTTTACATGCGATCGATGATCCGATCGTTCGGTCCATGGACTGCATACACACTAGCCTTGTTTAGGACAATATAGGGAAGAGCGGGCGTCCCTTTAGCAACTTTTTACAGCCATGTTGTCGTGAGCAATGACTGTAATTTCGTACTCACTGTTGTGGATCGGTCGGAAGTTTATACACACTACACAGCGGAAACAAGATTGGACCGAAAATATTAAACGGTACGACCAACCAAATGAAGCGATAATCGTCCATTTGGGCAGACTTTCGACCATCGTGTCACTGCACACACTGACCCGACTTTTGAACGAGCGGTCGTATGTCGGCTGTTTGAGCCGATTAATGGATGAAAACAGTGTAGTGTGTACCCAGCTTTACAGTGAATGAGTTAGAACTTGAAGTTTTCTTTACTTAGAAAGCAAAATACTGGAGGAAATGTTTATTTTCCCACAAAGAGGACAAATGTTGGGTAGAGGAAACTTAAGCATTGAAGTTGTTGCAGCATCCCAGTATTGATAACCGGGAACATTATTACTTTTGTCCTCCTCTTCCAGAGGCTCAGTAAAGCTACATTTCATGAATGATTAGGCCATCTTGTTTTGAATGTACCTATTTGTAGTTGGTGCTATTGAACTTCTATATATAATTTATCTATCTGAATCCACGTTGTATCTTGTGTCAATATTTTTTATTCATAATTTACCATTTCCAAATCCTTTGTTTGAAAATTTTTGCTTAACTATGTTGTAAAACAGTAGTAAATTAATTCAATACACTTTTGCGGCATTGATACCAACTTGATGATTTTGTTACTACAGCATGGTGATTCCGTAACTATTAAAAAAAACAAAACCTGTCCAAATTAGACTGTCATACTTATTCCAAAATTATGTACATGTATCCCCCCCAAATGTCACCATCTTGCTATAAAATAGTACAAATATGAGTTAATATTGAAGTCTGAATTTATCATTTTTGTACACGCACTCCTAATGACATGTCTTGCAAATGGTGATTCCATTACCGATTTTGAAAGTAGGCTGATTTATGAAGGATAGCTCAAAATAATACTTAAACTACTATTTTGATAGTATTTTACATTTTCTTTATTGTGGGCTTACCACAATTTGTTCTTAATAGTGGTAATAGTGTAATGAATAGAGTTTTTCAATGTAAAAAGGTGATTGTTACTAATGGATTTGCCCATTGGAAAAACAAAAAATTAATATACTAGTACTGGGAAAAGATTTGGATTTCAATGGGGTGAAGGATCTGCTAGTTCTACTATTTTATATTTTCTTATTGAATGCTAAAAAGAAATAAATGAGTTTCCAAGGGCACAGTGAACAATTATGGCTGTTTAGAAGTATGATGCCTGTCTGACTCGCCTATCTGATTTCCCTAGAAGCTACTAAAGTGTAGGTATATTTGGCACAGTTATAGAACACTTTAAGTAAGAACTCACAAATCATGACATATCTACTTTCTTACTCTAAAATAGCAGAACATCTGATACAGTGTCTGGAACCACTGCCATTTGTGAAATATCTCCTGGCAATTCAGTATCTGTCATTCTGCCACAGGAGAATTTAGAATCTCTGTGCTTTCATCAACTTTGGTGTAAAGAGCACTGATTGGACAGCTGTGGAACCATCCAATCAGTGTTCTCTGCACAGGTGCAGCAAGATGTCTAGAGCACTGAAATGTAAAATTCTGCCCCCACTACACTGTTGCAATATTTTTAGATTGCTTCTTTAAAGTTTGCATGGCAAGGGTTCTTATTCATGGGTCAGTGTACAAAACATGGGCCACTATGAAAATTACACTGAATCTCCATGATGATCTTTTGGAAAACTGACTATAAACTGCCAATGAATAACGTCCTTTTCTTTATCATTTTTGACAGCATGGATTGGTGGATTTATAGCCATCACTATAATAAGCGTGCTTTCTTTGCTGGGTATCATCTTGGTTCCACTGATGAACAGAGTTTTCTTCAAATTTTTGTTAAGTTTCCTGGTGGCATTGGCAGTTGGCACTTTAAGTGGTGACGCATTTTTACATCTTCTTCCACATGTAAGTCATTCTTAATTTCACTTTTAAAATGCTTTGTGCTCTTCCTAATCCAATGAGTATACATAATTATTTTAAGCTACGGTGTTTAGTATACATTATTAAGAGTAGTAATAAAATATATGCTGTGTTGTTGCCTAGTTTTACAACAAGGCATAGTTCCGTCATTGTTTTGCATAAACCAGTTAACGCTTGTATCCTGGGTTTACATGGGGACAGAACACCTTTGAAAAAAGTAGATGGTATTGGAAGAGACACACATCACATTCTCTGTTTAAAAATTGAAAAAGAATGTATTTGACAAAGATGACATGCGCTTGGATGAGATGGGGACTAAATAAATATGTACATTTTAAAATCCTGCATAAATAGAAGTGTGGTATATTGAACCTACAAATGTCAAACTTACAAACAGAAATACAAACTTACAATTATCACTGAGGAATAACTTAATTAAAAATTGTTAGTGATGATTTAGAATATACAATAATTTGGATAACTCTGTTATGATCAATTTATTTCTGTAGCGCCAATCATACTTCACATCACTGTACAGAGAATAGTAGTCATTCACATTAGTCCCTGCCCTACTGGAGCTTGCTAAATTCCCTATCACAAACACACTCTGGTCCATTTTGTCAGAAGCCAATTAACCTACCAGTGTATTATTGGACTATGGAAAGATAATTTAGTACCCGGAGGATTCCCACGCAAGCACAGTTAAGCCCCTGGTTGGAATCCAACTCATGGTACCAGTGGTGTGAGGTATCAATGCGAACGGCTATGCCACCATGCTGCCCATGTCTTTTAGAAAGAGAAATCTGCCTCCCACAGGCTTGTTCATAGCATGATAACTATCGTGTAAAATAAAATATGCTTATAGTATGTTAAAGTCTTGTTATATTTGTCTAAATTTATTTATTTTTTTGTAGGGGGGCTATCGACTCCCCCTTACTATCATCAAACAGACACATTTGAATACAAATATTCCAATGAAGAAGTGTTTCTCGGCTAGAGCAGCAATGTTTGCTGTAGGATCCAATCATGTCATCTGTCTTGTTTTTATTGTGTGCGCGCTGTGACCTGAAATTGGAATTGAACGATTGGACTTCTATATTTTAATAACATATAACCCCCCTCAAAGCCTGGGGCATTGTATAATTGAAGTGGCTGGACCCTGATCCCACTTCACATGGCTCTGCTTGAAAAGGGAGAGCTGCGTGCACCTAACTGTAGTGCATGTAGCATTGTCCATGTATATTATAGGGATAGGAAGAGTTGGCGAGCAGCCAAGCACTGTCTAATATTATAGCCATGCCATCATGCTTGCTGGTCAAGCTCACTGGTGGCGTTGTATGGAAACCCCCTCTCTACAAATCCTGCCTTTGCCCCATTTTGGAGCTGGGTTGTACTTTGGATACACCTTTATTTACCCTTACATATTCTATTGAAATTCACATATTACATGGTGTTCCACAATTTCTCCCTCCAGGGTTATGTCAGACAACACACACATTATGCTGTCCTAATGTTTTTTTTTTTATTTTTAACACCCTAATTACTGTAATTATAGGAATTTAATGTATTTATGATGAACTGATAAAATACTGTAATCAGCTCATATGATCTCAAGTCTTAGTTATTCTTTTGCCTAGTAATGTCACATTAAATTAACCTAAATAGTCTGTATGCGGTCTATAGACATGTCCTAGCAATAACTCTGCATCTTTTTATGTAAATATGCAACACATTTAGGATTCATGGTGGCAAAACACAACTAGATATAAAAACAGGATTTATTGAGAAACAAATTGAGTACATCTAGTACCAGTAATGGGGTAGAGAAAAAATAGCCTAGTACACACCTACACGATTACAACATAAATGGATTTAATTGGCACTTCCATGTCCTTTCATTGGTAAATCTTCATATAATCATAATAGTTTCATAACTGCTAAGTTGTTAGCTCAAATTTTAACTAGTGATGGCTTCCATTACCCTTCGAATATAAACTACAATATATCCTTTATGATACTAACAAAAATCCGTAGATTCTTGAAACAGAAAGTTATTGAAATAAAATAGGATTGCAAATGTGAAAAAGGTGGAGGAAGCTTAGTTTTAGTTTCGGAATGATTTTTTTTTTTATAGAAATACACCTTTTTTGGTCATGCGATTTTTGTCAGGGTACATCGGTTAAGTAGCTGTAATATTGGTGCAAAAAATGAAGACATGAGTCAGTTTTCAGAGGAGAGGATCCTGACAGAACTCTGAAAGAAGAGAAGTCACTGGGGCCAGATTGGATAAATGCTTAAATTCTAAATACAAGTTTAATGCTGTAAACAGCACTAGATGAATTATTGAACCAGTCACTATTAACAGGAGTAGTCTGAGAGAACTGGAAAAGAGCAAGTGTAGTCCTGTTTCACAAATTGGAAGAAGAGAAGAGACTGGCAACTACAGGCCAGTGAGTAGTGAAAATTAATAGAAATTTTGAAGAAAGAATTGTAGAATATCTGAAATCCAGCAGCTTAAGGGAATTTTTTTTTTTTTTATAAATATGATTGGGTGACTTTGGTAATAGATCAAGGTAGAGCTGTAGATGTAACTTGGTGGGTTTTTTTTTTTTTTAGTTTTTTTGTTTTTTAGTACAGCACTGACGCTGTCCTACATGAAATTAGATTCGCAGGTTGAGTGAATATAATTGGTTAAGGTACAGACTGAGATTGGCAGTGAGATGGAATTCAATCGATCGGAAGAGGGAGAGGTTACCAGTGAAGTGCCCCTAGGTCTTAGTACTTGGACGAGTCCTCTTTAATTTCTTTATTGGGAACATTACTACAAATATAGACGGGAAAGTATGCCAGAAAGTTTTGTAATAGGTTAGACCATCACTGTCCAGTTGAGCTATTAATATACTAGTTGGACTAATTAGTAATTTAGTTCCCCGACTTGCTACAAGCTTTCTTGATTAGGGAGGTAGTATTTTAATTTTTGGGGGAGATGGGAAGGAGGAGAAATATTATAGCAATTTCTAGCATCTGGAAAATATGTAAACTGAAAACTTGATTATTTGAACTGGAAATACTGTTTGAATTGTATGATCAGTACTCTTACCAATATACTGAAAATATCACATTAAAATGTGTGAATGTATGATTAAAGCACTGCACCATCACAAGCCTGCAGAATTGCTTCATTATGAGTTTGCATCAGTTTCTGGAGGTGAAAAAAATGTTGCTGTCTTTAATAAACATTTCCATGTTGACATTACCTTGCCTATTGTCCTTCAATATACATTAACAATGGAGTTATTGCTGCTCTTTCCAAAGGTGTCCCAACAATTACCCATCTGGCAAAGTCTATTAGCCTCATTAGCCAAAAATTGGGCTATTAAGTTCAGAATCCAAACCTGTGTGGATTGCACCACCTGTTTTCAGTCTGCATCCCTCATTTATTTTAAGTTATCAGCAGTTGTCATCTAATATACTTCCTTTTCCCTAAGGATGAATTGAAAATTAGGGTAATCTTAGTTCATTTCAAGGTAAAACCTTTAGCCCATAAATTTTAAAATACTTATTTGATTCTCTTTTCTAAACTTGTCATTGTACAACAGTCTTGTCAGTCATGGCAGAAGATCTATCTTCATTTGATCTATCGGGTGTCACTGACTACGATAAGATTATGTTAACTTTGTTCATCACAAACATGTTTTTGTTTGCTTAGTACAAATATTCCAGTCTTTTGTTACCAATGTTTCTGTAATGCGCAGCCATTGAAAACATAAATCTGTGATTAGTTTGGTAATATGAAATTATAAGAAAAATCCACTTTTTCCCTTTTAAGTCTCATTCCAACCATTACCACAGCCATGGTGGATTTGTGGATGAAAGTCATGCAGATGAAAAGGCTGAAGAAAGTGCTCATTTAGATGCAACTTGGAAGGGCCTGACAGCGCTGGGAGGCCTATATTTCATGTTTTTAGTGGAGCATTTGATAACCTTGATCAAACAGTATAAAGACAAGAAGCAAAAGGTAAAAATAATTGCATTTCAAATTTTACATGTTCCTCAAGCTGTGTCGGGCTTTTTATGAGAGAATCTGCTTTCAAATGTTTTATCTGTAGAAATGTAATTTTCAGAAAGCTGAATTGCAGATGAAAAAGTGAGCTATAGTTTACTTGAATATACAATTGTTTATCACATGTTTAAACAATTAAAATGTATCTTTTGGCAAATGTAAGATATCCATATTTGGCTATTATTGATTGTTTGCACTGTGCAAGAGACATGTTATGAACTATGTTCATTCCGCTAGTTACCCAAAGTAATGGCCATAATTTACATTTATTGTACACATGCTTAGATGCAATCTTACACTTGTATAAGAGGCAATGTGTGAAATATTTCAGTTTTCGGTTAAATGAACAGTAAAGTAAATATTTGTAAGAGGCTAGCTAAGCTGTCTTTTTTTCCTTACCGTATATACATTTTTCTCATTCTATAAGAATCAGAAAAAAAATGAAGAGGAATTAGACATTAAAAAGAAGCTGTCAAACCATTCACATATTGAAGAAAAAGAAGCATCAGAATCTGATTCCCGTAAGTATATATTTTTTCTACTACATAGTTTAGAAACCCAAAAAAGAAGATATTTTACAAATATAGAAGGTGTGTTTATACATAGATATGTATAGTTTTTCTTAATTTTTTTTTTAAGAGTATTCAGCAAACTCCGTGCTATTGTGTCTGGATTATTAACCTTATTTTTTGGAAACAGTTAACGGATTTCTATAAGTGGATTTATTGTAAAATATGTGCATTGAGTCGCACCATGTGCTTTACAAAGCCTAGAACATTGTACACCAGGCGCCTCCTTAAATCGGCAGCTTTACAGCGCAAATCCGACTGTGGGGATTGAAAGTGATGTCATTGGAGGCGCCTGGATTCTTTATTTGTCTGAATTCTTATACGTCTGTGTTTGAAGCTGTCCGTATTACCACTCTGTTGACGATGACACCTTCTGTCAGGGGATCTGATTTCTGAGCTTTTGTCACCGGGATAATGACTACCACTGGTTAAAATGACCATTTTCTAAGTGCCCATATATGATATGTTGCATAAAAAGGTTATCAGGGTTATTTTTATTATGTTTTATAATAATGGTTGTATAAATGTAGCCTTTTTCCAATTATTCTGTGTTGGCAATTGTGGGAGTCCTAAGTGTATGCATAGCTCTTGGTGGTACTATTCTTCTTTAAACCATGAAAATGTGAGTAATCGTAAGCCTAGCACAATCCACCAGGAATGTGAAACAGGGTTCTTTAAACTCCTATCTCTCTACTGCACACAGCAAACAGTTTGTCAATGGACTGCAAGCACGGTGACATCCGTTGAACACACTGAAATATATGTAGCATTAAATATAAAGAAATACATTTGCTGCAAATTTGTACAGATGCAAGTATGAACACAAAAGTACAGGATGTATTTTTTTGAGTGCTAGTTAGTGGGCAACCCACCTCTTCAGCTTGGCTGCTTGTTTTACTCTAAATATACATATTCTGAAGCTTGTCACACATGGACTGATCCTGGCGCATGGCGAGATTGCTGTTGCAGCTCATTCTACTGTTCTAGGGACTAGCATGGTGGGTTTGGGGGTGTCTCGGCAATATGTGTACATCTTCCTTGACTAATTATCACAGTGGGACTGAATACCCAAGCCGGGCTCCACAGTGCAAGCACTAGTCTCTGTTGCATTAAGCAGCGATGCATGGCATCAAATGTGTTTTTATCTAAGTGTAATTTTGAAGTTACCTGCCATACATCTTTTTTGCCACCAGATGATAGAATTGTAGTAAAATGTATAAAAAACTTATGTAGCCAATATGTATTATTCTTTGTGATTTAGCTGAAATGATTAAATCCTCAGCATTTGTGGTTTGAGCTAATGTAACTTGTAACTTGTATGTCTGAATAGCAGAGAACTGCACGTGAGTCACAGTTACGTCTGCTGGAACCACATGTGGATCCAGACTCTGTAATTGTTGAGCCTTATGGACTGTGGTCCTTTTATTGCAACTGCCTACCTAGCTTAATTCCTTTGCTCTCCAACAGGAACATTAGTATATTAAAAATTAAGAGCCTATTCTATAGGGGCAAGCTCCACAATTGTAACAGATAAGGTATGGTTAGTTAGCAGCACGTTAAGATTTGAGTAATATTTGCAAAATATGTTCCGTGTGCCCACACTTTTTTTTTTTTTTTTTTTTTTTTACTTTTTATTATGTAGTTAAAAAAAGTCAAAATAGCATCATGGATATCAAAAAGTGTACAAAATATTATAGCCTCATGCCACTTTATGGAAATATAACTTATTTAAGGATTAATATACATAGTTTTATTTCTGTTTCTTTTGTTTTTCCTTTAAATTGACTTCCAATGTGCAGCAGTTTGTTTCAATAGATTGTTGATGCATCACAAGGTGTCTTAAAGGCTAACCAAAATGCATGTTGCTACGGTTTGGTTGATCTTTGACACCTTGTGCTGTAAATGTGGATTTGTGGTGACTTGCTTGGTCTATAGGGATCAGTGATTCCGGTATAAGTGAGCGCTGTACATGTAGTAACTGTGAAGTTACTACACTGAAGCATCTGTTTTAAGGTCATGTATGTATTGCTTATTCAGTAATCAGCAACTGCCTCTAAAGAGCCCCCAGCATTCTAGTACACAGATGACACCACACAACCGGATTTTCAATTCTGCCTCCTAAAAATCCAAGTGGCTTAATGGTACAGATTCCATTCGAACCAGATACTTGTAGATTAGTAAACTATTTTGAGGGGAAACTATATTACATGACTTTTAATAACATTATCTTTTGGTGACGTTAGTAAGCCGCTGTTCTTTCCAATTATTATATAGATCATGAAAGCTACACAGAAGGTGAAGCACAGATTGTGACGCGGTTCAGGTCTCAAGAACCAGCTGCCCCAGAAGAAGAGGAAGAAGAAATAATGATTGCGCACTCTCACGATGAAACCAGTTACCGGGAGTATGTCTCTAGAGGATGTGAAAATAAATGTCATTCCCATTTCCATGACACACTTGGCCAGTCTGATGACCTGATACATCATCACCACGACTACCACCATATCCTGCACCACCACCATCACCAAAATCACCACCCACACAGTCACTCACAGCGTTACTCCCGGGAAGAACTGAAAGATGCCGGCATTGCCACTTTAGCTTGGATGGTAATCATGGGTGATGGCCTGCATAACTTCAGTGACGGATTGGCAATTGGTAAGTTAATTGGAATATATGTGTATGTGAAGAATACTTTCAAAAATAGAAGCGTTAATAGTTTATTTTTATTAATTAACAAAATGCAAAGTGAATGAACAAAGGCAAAAAATAAATCAAATCAATATTTGGTGTGGCCACCCTTTTCGTTCAAAACAGCATCGATTCTTCTAGGTAGACTTGCACACAATTTTATGATTTTAGATTTCTCTTCTGTTTATTCACTTTGCATTTTGTTAATCGATAAAAAGAAACTTAACACTTCAATTTTTGAAAGCATTATTACTTTGCAGCATTTTTTCCACACCTGCCTAAAACTTTGGCACAGTACTATATGTATGTGTATATATATATATATATATATATATATATATATATATATATATATATATATATATATATGTGTGTGTGTGTATATATTTTGAAAAATTATAATGTAGTTCATTTAAAGTTATCAACTGCTCTCCAAATCACCCTTTGTTGGCAGATTTGATTAAAATTGGCTGCAACAAAAGTACATCTTTTCTCACACCAAAGAAGATTGGACCTTTTAGTCATTAACAGGCTGCAAACACCAGTGCCTACATTCCATTCTCTGAACTGCAGACTTTCAGGCTGCTCACACAAAACCCCTGTTGAAAACAGACCCTATCTAACATTCCTTTACACCAGCCGGTCATTGTAATTTATCTTTTTGCAATCAGTTGATTGGTATTCCTTTTTTAGTTGTGTTTTTGTCAAAGGATAAGAAGCTCCTATTTGGCTTCAGAAAAATGCCTACGCTATGCTTGTGTACCATGACTGTACTTATAAATGTGCCCTCCATTTTCCCCCTCCCCAACAGTGTTTCCTGACCTAAAAAGTGTGTGATTTACTTTCATTTCTGGTTGCAAGAAAGCTTGGGTTATCGGTATAGGGGTTTTCCCCCCAGAACATTCAATTTCGAACATAACATGTTGTTGGAATTAGAATTTATTTTTCTGCCACTCTGTCAATAGTAAGGGTGTCTGATAAGCTAGGTTTTATTGCTTATAAATGAATGTAGAGACCGACAACATAGAGAACACCTTTTATGTGTGTTCAGTGATTTCATTACACATGTAAATGTCAACTTCCCTATAAATTATATTTCTCTTGCATAGCTTGCCATGCTGATTTATGATATTCGTGTTGTATATACACAGACGTTCGAAAATCACTTTTAAAACTCGACAAAAACATACTCTCTTTAACAATGCATTTGTACTATGTACCTAATGAGCTTTCCCATAAAACTCAATTGTATTTTAGAACAATGCAGCTACTGTTGAAATTGGCTCACTTTTCAGAAAGTGTGTATGCACAGGTGTATTTGCCAACATTATTTTTTTTTTTACCTATCTGCATCAAACCTGTTTGAATGTGCAAGAAACACTTAAAATGAATACCTGTGTGTGAGATCTTAAGGAATGCATTCTTGGTACCTGTTCACTTTAAGATTGATACTTTTTATGATAACAATTGTCTTAAAATTACAGGAGCAGCATTTACTGAGGGTTTATCCAGTGGATTAAGCACTTCTGTAGCAGTTTTCTGTCATGAGTTGCCACATGAGTTAGGTAAGATGTAAAATGTCACAATTTTATTAATATATACATAATTAATAGCATTTTGGAGGAAAAATAACATATAGCAAAA
The DNA here is from genome assembly GCF_038048845.1 of Mixophyes fleayi. Taxonomy (NCBI): domain Eukaryota; kingdom Metazoa; phylum Chordata; class Amphibia; order Anura; family Limnodynastidae; genus Mixophyes; species Mixophyes fleayi. Next base: position 140,850,010 of record NC_134406.1, on the reverse strand, counting down.
TTTCATATATTTATTACACAATTGATGTACAACCTCAAATAATAACCATAATCTTTGAGCTCTAATGTCATTCTGTGTTCATCTGCAAAAATTGAATATTATAAGGACAATGTCCCCTACTGTAAATTGGTATGAGATGTATGTTGTCTTTGACAAAATATACATACATACTTCCTTTTTATTTAAACCAGACATATTTATGTTTAAAATGCAGATCTAGGAGTCTAACATGTATTGTATTTTTAGGGGGTTAAATTAGTGACATTGTTTGTACTTCCCTCGTAGGTGATTTTGCCATCCTGCTGAAAGCTGGTATGACTGTAAAGCAAGCAGTACTATACAACGCTCTGTCTGCCATGCTGGCATACCTGGGTATGATAACTGGCATTCTCATAGGCCAGTATGCAGAAAATATTTCAGTGTGGATCTTTGCACTTACAGCAGGACTATTCATGTATGTGGCTTTTGTTGATATGGTAAGTGCACACTCCATGATGTCCATCTATAACATTTATTAAAATATTGTTTACATTAACAACAGCTTTTTAGATTACTAATTTTGGTTATAAACACATTTTAAATCTCTTTAAAACAAACAATTGACAGCGTAATTGAGGAGATAAACTTAGTTCATACAAATTCTTGTTCACTTGTGTAACGGGGTTATTTTGCTGTACTAAATTTGTTTTTCTTATTATTTGTGAAGCTGGTCACCCACAAGCAATCGTGCTGCTGTGCACAAAAGAGAACTATCCAATTTGGCCACACATTTAGGAGTATATCATTTGTTTGCTTTAATTCCCCTGTCTAATTGTATGACTACATTGCTAAAAAGTACAAAAGATGATTTGCATAAAAAACATTATTAAATGTCCTTCACCTCATATTGTCTCATTCTGTATGGTGAAACAGTTGATATAACACCGTTGTGGGGCTGGTGTTACCTTTGTCAGTCTAGGGTCCTCTTCAGGCATTTTTTGAACAAGTGCATGCCATTCATATGTGGTTTTATGCTGGGCAGCAGGATTACAGCATTGCGTGACAGGTGAACGGTATTCTACTTAACAATTTCCCCAAGCCCAACATTCCCCCAAGCTTGACTCACCAGATCCCCTTTCAAACGGGATTAGTGCTATACCAGTTCTCTTTGGGCTCTGAGTGGATCATCGATGAGCGATCCACCCTCCTTGGTGGTAGCTACCGCTATAACTTCTGCAAACCTTGGGGAATGAGTGCCCTTGCTCTGAGTCCAGCAGCAAGTATGATACCAAAAAAAAACACCGGCATAAAGCTATTCTGAGCTAGGTGGATAACCACAAGGGTGCCAGAAGAGTAAGGTGGTTTGTTAAGATAAAGGTGAAAGGCAGTCATTGTTTCCAGCAACTGACTGTCTTAACATTTATACAGTTAGCTAGATCATCTTTCATACCTTCCAGTAGCTCTCCTCATTTTAACCATACCACACCACCCAAAATGCCACTCACCAATGTTTGCTTTAATATCACTGCCTTACAATAGCCACACACACTTCCCACCAACATGGTAACCAAACTACAGTAGTTCTCACTGCCTTGCATATCAATTGTTCCCCAAACCTCAGACTGTAAGCTTGTTTGGACAGGGCCATCTTTACCTTTTGATGTCATTGTATGAAACATATATGCATCATGATCCATCCCTTCAATGTACAGTTCTGTTTAATATGTTGACACTTTATAAATAAAAGATAATTGTATTTGAACATATTTCGCAATACTTCATATTCGTTTTCCTTGCATTTTAGGTCTAGTTTCCCTTTTTGCATTTGTTCACTGTAAATATTAAGAGATTGATGTGTAAAATTGTTACACAACCCTGTTTCTGTGGTGATATTGTTTATATTCCTTTTGCGCATCTATCAAAGCTTCCATATCCTAACCATGCTAGTCTGACCAAAATATGTTATGTTTTTACATGTTAATAGTTAAACATGCTTCTATATGTAAATTGATGTAACTGTAAAAAATAAATTATTCTGGACTATTTTTTTTATATATATATTTTTTTTTTTATTATTTTTTTTTCCCCCCCTCCCTTTTCAGATACCAGAAATGTTGCACAATGACGCAAGTGATCATGGATGCAGCCGGTGGGGATATTTTCTGTTACAGAATGCAGGAATCCTTTTAGGATTCTTCATCATGTTGGTTATTTCTATATTTGAGCATAAAATTGTCTTCACCATTAACCTATAACACTAGGTTGTCTAGCCCATTTTTAACTTCATGCAGTAAACTAAATTATGTTCTCTTTTTTTGTTTTAATATATATTTTTTTATGTAGCTGGCATATATATTTTATACTAATTGTACAAATACAACTGCACTTGTTAACTTCAGAGAAGATGCAGTAAGACTGCAAAGGGCTGCGTTAACAAATGGGACATTTGTGCCAAAAACATAATGTTTTGTTTTGTTTTTTTTTATTTATTTAAGCTGTGCTTCTTTTATACCCACAAAAAAAGTGTTAACGTCTGGCTAATCAGAATTTATTTTTTAGCCCCTATTTCTCTCCCCCACAGGGCTGTTTTGCATGTTTATTTCAAAGAGGATTTTTACTGGTCAATATAGTCATTTTACATAAACTCATGTGTTTTGAAGATGGTCGTGACTTTTTCTTTATTGAGAAAGGGACACGTAGAGGAAAAATCTAAACCTACTTTGTGTTCAGTAATGCACATATAAATAAACCATGATGCTAAGCTCCATACAATCATGTCCTATGTATTTCATTGCTTTCTGAACTAGACATTTTTTTTCAGAATCACTAAATTACTTAGCACTTCTGTTTATTAGTATATTCTCAGTTTGTACCATTGCATTACACTGTTGCACATCAGTATGGCTGCTGCAAGTCTGTCTTCAACTAATAAACCAGGTTGTGGCCATATTCATCCATTATATCTTCAGTAATCTATTAAGCCATCAAGCAAGAAATAAACTTCGATTACTGTAAATATAATTGGAAATCCCAGAGTTGTGAGGATACAATATAAATTAATACATTTCTTTCATGATATGTTCTTTAAATTCCCAGTAACAGAATTTTAAAATCTTAATATCGTTTGTGAATTGAAATCCCTGAAACTCCCAAACCTTCCAAACATACTTTGGTATTGTGTATCTAATCATTAGATACACAATACCATGGTTGTAATTGTCAGTGACTGCTATCAAAATGTTCAAATTAACATGGACTACTTTCCTAGGTTATGCTATTTCTGTTTATGAGCGTGTTAAATCCACCAGTACACTGTTTCACAATCTCCTCCAAATAGGACACATTTTGAATGTTCTTTTTAGGGCATACTGCTTTAATTCATTTTTTGTGTCTGTACCTATACTACAAATTTATACAGATAAATCTTTAAAATGTGTTTTAACCTGTTAGGAGTACTTGAGACTTTAGAAGAATGTATGTCCTTGTACATGTCAAAGACTAGCATTGCTGCTGTTTCCATTTGGCATATTTATGGACCAGCTGATAAGCACTTGCCTAATAAACTATGTTGCAAATGTCTCATATCTGCTCAGATTTATGAAAGCTTTGGGTTATTGTTACTTTATTGTATGGCCTCTTATGTTACATATAAGTATTTATTTTGCAATCAAATACACTTTTTTTTTAATGTCCTGGCAGATTTAATTTAAATGTTGATCATTTCTGTATATACTATTTGTTTATAATTTTTTTTATATTTAAGTTTATAATAAAACATCTAGGTGTAAAGAATTGCCATAACATCCTTTTTTTTGTAATCATTCCTGACTATTACAGTAAGCTCCAGATAAAAAGATGTGTGTTTTTTAAAAGCAATGACTGTATTATACACTTATTTGCTTTTATTGATTAACAGTTAATTTTGATATACTTATAAATGTGATCTGATACAGATATAAAAGTTGTCATACAAAAATGTAAACTGTTTTATTTATTTTTGTCGTGTAGATGGAATTTTGTTTCCCCCATATTAAAGGCCAAGATAGTGAAACATTTTTTGTTCTAAAAACTTTCCTACATCTTTTATAGAAATCTTTTTCTCCATCATAAAATATAAGGATATTTGAGATCTGTCATCCCAGTTTCCTTTCAGTTATATAAAGTTTGTTGTAAGGTTTTGGAACTAATTATTACAATCTTTCAACATAACTTTTGCGTTGCTTTGGAAAACATGCACAAGTAAAATAATTTTGATTTTCTTACAATTACTAGAGACCTTTTACGTTTCTCCCAACAAAAAACCCATACAAGGTTTTGGCATCATTTTAAACCAAGTTTTGATTGTTTACATTAGCTGCTATTCTTCAGTGTCCCGTGTTTTGCATGTCTGTAATATGTAAAATGTCATTTTGTATCTTATTTTGTACAAATACACTTAAATACTGTACTGTAGATGAAGTAAAAAAAAACAATTGGAACATCAATCAAATGTTTTTGTATCTGTATATGGGTGAGTACATGCTGACGAGGGTGCACTCATCATGTGCGCACCGTGTCCATGTTAAAGGACACCAACGTGATGAATGAACCAGGCAAAGGGAAGGGTCTCAGAAATGCATAGTATAATGCTGTTCTCTGCATCCATTGAAAGCGCTTCTGGCCACCACAGAAGTTAAGTGGAGTACATCAGATGAGTGTTAACCAGTTGTATGGAGCCTTGAGCCCATCTCCAAATAGTTCAAAAGCAAACCTACTATGTCCAGGGGTGCTTTGTTTGTTGAGTGATTAGTTATTTAGTAATAATCTCCCCCCTCTGTGCTCTTCTAGAGACTGTGGAATGGAGGAAAGATAGAAAAGTCCAGCATTGGGTCTGGACTTTTGACACACCCTTTACCTGTAGATTATGAAGGGTTTTTGTACAACATGTAGTGGTAACCCTGCAAGAAACAATATCTGAAAGACCTAGTTTCTTGCATGATGGTCATTTGTAAGAAGATTTGCATGCTATGCAGGGGATGAAAAGACAAGTATGGACTTATATCATATAGGCCCTATCACTTTGAATTGGATTCTTCGGAGGACCTGGATGGGTGTTCTAGCAGTGAGTCTGGAGAAATGAAAGAGGATCCTAGACTATTTAATCTGGATAATGTGGAAATTCTTCTTGCACAAATCCATGGGGTTGAATAAAGTGTCAACTTCTGCAGTCCAAAATTATGTATTTGATGGTCATAGTAGGAAGAATATTCCCCAAATCTCCCCATGTATCAGATAGGTCAGGACTTTGTTCATAAGGAAAAGGACCAGTTGAACAATGCAAGTCAAGCCTTTAAAATGTACCCCTTTTGAAGTACTAAAATAGTGTTTCATTCCAAAGGTGGATGCAGCCATATCTTGTCTCAGCTGGGACCACTGCCTTTTTAGAAGAAGGTGGTCCTCTTGAGATATCCTATGGATAGAAAGTGGTTTTAAGAAACTTTTTTTATTTCTTCTAGTACTACCTAGAAGGCAGTGGTGGCAATGGCTTAACTAGTCAAAGCACTAATGACTATGGGTATAAAAACACTTCATGGGGATGTTCAAAGGAAAAATAGACATTATATTACATTGAGGTTATGCAGAGAGGGATGGAAGGATTTCTTTGTGAGGCATTTTGGGATCCCATTGCCTTTTCAACCAGAACTATGTCTTTAGCAGCAGTAGCCAGAAGAACTCTGCCAGCGTTCATCAGCAGCAGGTGCTCACTCACACTATCTAGCTATGCTTCATTGTTTTTTGGCTACAAGTTGGATTCTATGATTCAGAAGTTTTGCTGTAAATCTCACTAACTGCCAAAAGATAGAAGGGATAAGTATTTCACTTCCTCTTCAGCCCTGCAACTTTTTTTTTCTCCTATAATATTATTTAAAGTAACTAAGGGGGGGAGATGCTCTGCACAGGGATTGAAAGGAAACATCCACATGCAATATATGACAAGATGTAAATCTTTAACATGTAGCGTGTGGGGGTGCTGGTCCTGTTATATTAAGACAAAAAAATAATAATGAACAGGGGTTCATATTAGAAGGACAAATTAGCACTCCTTATGGTAATTAAAATATAACTTTTAATGATTATTGTTTAATAATGACATCCTCCCGGAAGACAAGGTGAAATATATTAAAAATTACTTACAAATACACACATACACACGTGTGATAAAAACAAAGACACCAACTGATAGGGATCTATTATATAAAGGAATAGTCTCGTGGATACAGAGAATTATCTGTATAAATCCTTGGTAGCAGACCATTTACGTAATGTAAGTGTAAGTAGTGGTTAGTAGGAAGACAGAATGATTTAAAGAGTGAGTGAGAACCGTGTCTCTTATGGTATTGATATTATAAACCTTCTAGTCACCACTGTAACAAATGTAGCAGGCGGATAACGGAGTGAGATACTTGATCTCCGTGGATTTAATAAGGGGAAACCCCTAGCTCAAAGTAGTCTTAGCTTGCATGGTGATATTTGTAAACTTTAAATACAAGGCTTGTTCTGGATTATTGACAGTATGAAGCACTACACAATAGCGCATCTATACTGAGGCTGGTGTGCTTCCTGCAATGTGTGACATTGTCAGCTATAATAAATGCAGTTAGCTCATTGCCACTAAAAGCTCTGTGATACTAGAAATAGTCCCTGATATTGACTAGTTTATATACAGTCTCTGTGGTGGACAATATTCACAGCAGCTATACACTTTAGTGCATCTATGATAAGGCTGATGTAATTCCTGCGATGTGTGACCTTGTCAGCTATAATGAATGCAGTTAACTCATTGCCAGTAACAGCTCTGTGGTACTGAAAGAGGTCCCTGATAGGAGTGAGCTTACGTATAGTCTCCGTAGAGAACAATAATCTCAGCAGCTAAGCTAGTTTTGTCTGGCTGATAGAATCCCCTATTATTATATGAAAACCATTTATATCTGTGCTTGCTAGTGAATGAAAGCTATCACTACATCCCTATCTGCAGTTGGTGTTGGCGCCAAATAACGCTGGCCCCAACGTACGTTTCACCCTCAGGCTTTGTCAAGGGGAATTTGCCTTTACAAGCCATCGCCCCTTCAAATTTTAGCTGCGAAGACGCCGATCTCCCGTGAGTTGAAAAAAACGGGGTATGATACATGGTCTACAATATCCACACATCCCCAAGAAGGTACTATATTGCCTGGATTCTGTCCGTTGTCAAGTGTCTTAGCCCCTAGGTGGTGAGACAGTGTCCCAATTATTTAACCTTAGACTGACATGGCTGTAATTTGTCCTTTGCAACCTTGTGTCCTGTTTGTGAAAGATGAAGCAACAGCAAATCGTCTACATAATGAATTAGAACAAACCCATTGCTTGATTGGAAGGATTGCAAACAGTCATGTAATGCTTGAGGGAAAATACTTGGAATGTCAATGAACCCCTGGGGAAACCTCGCCCATATATATTGCACCCTCTTGTAGGAGAATGCAAAGAGTTATTGACAGTCAGCATGATGGAGGATCGAGAAAAAGGCAGAGCAAACATCAATGACAGTAAAATGACTGGCACACGTTGGAATCTACATAAGGGTGACAGCTGGATTGGGGACTGTGGAATTGGCTCTTAACTACTTTGTTAATTTCCCTTAGGTCCTGGACTAATCTATAGCCCCTCCCCCCCCCACCCCCACTCTTCTTTAGTGGGAAAATGGGACTATTGGCTGTGCTGGATGTACAAATTAAGATCCCTTGTTGCAGCAGCCTCTCAATTACAGGATACACCCCTAATTCTACCTCCGGTTTTAATGGGTACTGTGGGATTTTTGGAGTTTACCTGCCACTTTTCAGATTAACCATTACAAGAGCTACATTTGCCATCAATCCAGTGTCCTGTCCATCTTTGGTCTATAGGGAACCTGGTATTTTCAATAACATCTCCTTTACCTGAGATGGACTGTTCTAGAACAGCAGAGTGTAGTATTTACCTTTTGTGGGGTGTTCAATATGTCCTGTACATCATGTGCAACCTTCCCTGGTATGTCTAGAAATACACCATTAGGGGTACAGTAAATTACACATCCCATTTTGCACAACAAATCCCTGCCCAGTAAGTTAGTAGGAGCCTCTGCAGTCAAGAGAAAGAATGCTTGGTGTGCAGAGGCCCGATAGTAACCTCCGTGGGTGTAGTCAAAGGGTAATGTAACACTCTCCTCGTTACTTCCATAGCTGGAATGAGAAGTTATCACTGACCTGGCCGCCCCTGTATCTAAAAGAAAAGTTTGTTTTGTACCAGATATATCAACTGTCATTCTTCCCCAAGATTCTCAGTTAACCAATCTGGCTGTAGAATACATGTATGACCTAAACCCTAGCGCTGGCTATCATTCTCCCACAAAGCAATTGCTGCTATGATGTGTGTGGGTAACTGCTGGGAATTTTCTGAAACTTGTGTATGTCTCCTTTGTGGGTATATATGTGACTCCCCCAGCCCCCCCCCCCCCCAGGTGCCCCCGATCTTCTCTCATGACAGTGCTTCATCATGTGTCCCTCTTTATGGCAGTGAAAACACTTCATTGACGTATGTCTCCTTCTTTCCTTATAATATGTGTTATAAGTCTGTGGTTGTGTATATATTCCTTCTAACGCCTGGATACTTACCGTCATTAGTCTATCACTTTGCGCCTCTTTCCTATTACCTATGTTTTTTTTTTTTTTTAATTCTTTATTTTGGTTGATCATATAAGCAAATACAGGGAATAAGACTATTATTATTGAACAGATGTACAAAAACAGTCAGAACAATTGAATCAACATGTACATAGAAGCTTATAATGAGACAACCTTTTTTACAATTTTATATGCGGTATCAAATTGTATATAACTGTAGTGAAAGTGTGAAATGTGGGAGTGGGGGGAAGGGAGTCAGAGAGGAGGGGGGGGGGAGACCACAAAGCAGGTATATGAAAGAGCTCAGGGGGTGGAGAGTGTGTAGACTACTCAAGAAGATAAGGGGGCAAAGCGTATAAGGGAGCCGGACTTACCCCACATGGGTCCTTATCATGGGGCTAATTGTTAGGGGGCCGCGAGCTTTCCACAAACTGCCAAGGAGCCCAAACCTGGTTAAAAACATGGCCTCTATCATGGAGGTAATAGGTAATCTGTTCCATGGCTGCGACATGCCAAATTTGTTTTTTAAGGGCTGTTAGAGAGGGAGGGGGCGTTTTTTTCCAGTTTAGGGCGATAAGGGATTTAGCCGCTGTCAGTATGTGTAAAGCTAGTTTTTTGGAAAATTTGTCAAGCTCTGGAGGAGGATAGCATAGTAGAAACACCCAGGGGTCCTTTGTAACGGGAGCCTCAAATAGAGAGTTTAGAATGCCACAAACCACATCCCAGAAGGAGGAGATAATTGGGCAGGTCCACCATATATGGAGCATAGTTCCCCTATGGCCACAACCCCTCCAACAATAAGGTGAAGAAGAGGGAAACATGCTGTGGAGTCGAGTAGGAGTATAATACCAACGGTAATAGATTTTATAAGAGGTTTCTTTAAGTTTGGTGGATATGGAGCTTTTAGCTATCCCCAGTCTCATGTCATCCCATGCCTCATCGTCCGGAGGGGGGCCTAGATCCTTTTCCCAATCAGCCTCATGTGCCCTCGGAGTAGGAAGGACAGCAGCAATAAATATACCATAAAGTTGGGATATCAAGCCTCTGTCCCTAGGGTGATTTTTACAAAGATCTTCAAAGGGGGTTAGATCTCGCAAAACATAAGTAGGTGGCAGGGACCGCAAAAAATGACTAATTTGGAAAAACTCAAACGGACTAAGTATGCGGGATGGGGAGTGACGCTGGAGTTCCGCCAGTGGGAGCCAGTGGTTTGCTTTGGAGAAGTCTATCGGGAATTTAAGGCCAGCTTTATTCCAAAGACGAGCTCTCGTGGCGGAGAGTCCAGGAGGGAATACAGGATTGTGCCAAATGGGGGTTAAGGGGGATAGTTGTGTGGTAAGCTTCAGTTTAAAGGAGTAAAAATCCCATAGCTTGATGTCAAACTTGATAGTAGGGAGCATTTTAGCTGCAGGAGGACGATGTGCAGGGGAGAGACCCCATAAGGGTGTAAGATAGGGCAAGGTAGTATAAGCCGATTCTATATCGAGCCAGGAAGTGGAGCCTGGGGGGGCATATGAGGTAACAATTTGTGAAAAGTGGGAGGCCAGGTAATATAGTTTAATATCGGGAAGACCTCTGCCGCCAGAAGAGATTGGCCTTTTGAGAATGCTGGCTGAGATCCGTGGGGGTCTATGATTCCAAACAAAACGGATGAGGGATTTTTGTATGTTAGAAAGGAAGGAGGCAGGGACTGCGACCGGTAGTGTTTGAAAGAGGTATAACCATTTTGGTATAATAGACATTTTGACTGCTATGATCCTGCCCAGCCAGGAGATAATGAGGCGTTTCCAGGAGGTCAGGTCAGAGAGCATCTTAGCGAAAAGGGGAGGGAAGTTTTCAGGAAAGAGGAGGTTATTACCTATGTTTTTGTCATGCTCCACAGCAGACTCTCTAAGTGCATCTACTGTGATTCCCCTCCAATTGGGTAAAGAGGTTTGTACCATGGTCTTCAGATTTTCCTTGAGACCATGCATTAATACTGTAACAGCCACCTCCATATGATGCACATCATCCTTTATGTCTGATATACCTGTGTACTGGGTCATTGCTGACAGAGCTGGGGCAAAATAATTTACACATTCTCACTATCTTTTTGTTTAATAGTAACAATTTTGCTCCAGTTCACTACTACTGGAAAGTATATGGCCAACTGTAAGATTATACATTTAATATTTTCCTGATTGTCATCATCTGTTAAGGACTTATCTTCCTCCAATAAACAATCCTTAATAAACTTTTGTATATCAATATTGGGAGGAAGACAGGCCCTCAACACCACTCGCTTAAAGATGTTAAATTCGTCTTTAACGAATTACTAACATTTGGCCAACTCTTTCCTAGGATCTGTGAAATCAGACATAATTGAATGCAGTTCAGATCTGATCCATGGACAATGCATTGCTACATGTTTAATGGGTACTACACCATCTTTGTCCGCTTTCCTATTGGGAACTGCTATTGTTCAGACAGGATGTAAACCTACCAAATCGCTATACTCTGGATTTATTGCTGGAATTACTGTTTCAGTACAATGAATGTTCCCCCATCTATTGGTTTCTCCACTACTCTCACCAATTTCAGCCGCTGCCCCTACTGTTGGGACCGCTCACTTTCATTGTCTGCGCTGTAATTCTTGCATGTTAATAGCATGGGCAATGGCTGAAATAACAGTGGGTACATCATCTTCAGAAATATTACTATTAAAGTTACTTAATATGGGATATAAATTACTTGTTCCATTTTTATTGTTTTTGGTAAAGGCTTTACTTTTCCCCCCAACCGCACATGGCGGCAGGGTTACGCTCACTCTCACTTCTCCTCACTTTGCAATGCTTTCTTCCGGTACATATGCGCAACCCTGCCATGTGTTCCCTTTCTATTGACACAGTTTTAAACAGTCATTGTTCTTAATTTGTTTTTTTAGTGATATAATCATACGTATTTTATCTCTAACAGCATTTAATACCTCTGAATCGAAACAACCAACCTTGGGAAAAGATTTCGCACACTCATTGGTCAATTTGACCCATTTATTACAGTACGCCGTTGCATGCGCACCATATTTTACACGCATAATGTACCTTGTCGAACCAATCGGCCCTTCCTTAACCAGTACCTCATCGACTGTCTCTAGCGTTTGCTTAGCACCCATGTGGAAGCGGAATTTTCCAACGCTTCGCAGCACTAAACTCCTGTTGCAGATTTTTTATTTGCTGTGGACGAATTACACAAGCTGCGTCCACTCATTTCTCTCCACTGTGTACCACTAAACAATACATGCATTTATCAGCGTACCCAGCGAGGACCCCTAACACAGGCCCTTGCTACTGCAAAGGCAGAAATATTAACACTTTACAGCATAAAACAATATCCCGCTTTTCAGAGAATTACCTGCTGAGTACTATACCACTGGTAGCACTAAGTATTCACTAATACCAGCCTTGGCAGCCTATTTCCTCTGACAACATCCAAGTCACAATCACAGTTGCATTTACAACACGTGCGGTCCAATCGTACCGCTTACAGACACTAGGTACCAATAAACTTTACAATTACTATTGGGATTGCCACGAAAAACCTTCATTTTCGTTTCACAGTATACCACGTATACTCCGGCGTCTCTTTATATCTTATTTTGTTTCAAACAGAATGCAGCAAAAGTCTCTTTATATCCTGTTTCTTTCAACAGAACCTTTGTCCCTTTGGGTTATCTTTATATCCTGTCTATTTCAACAGTAACCTGAATCTTCGAATTTCTCCTCATAATCACACAATTCACATACATATACACCTTTGTTTTCTGTGCAGAAAAATACTTTCCCAAATGATTGTAATAACTTTTCAGAGGCTTTAACAATTGATTATACTATAAATACACTATATACAGGACTATCTATCAAAACAACTGATTAAACACGTGGCAACAAATTATTACAGTAATAATATATACACAAATTTTATGCATACGCTATGCAAAAAAAATCACATTACATTGCACAATGACAATAAAAAGAAACAGTTTTTTTTTTTCTATTTTGTCTCTGGGTTCTAATCAGCGCTTCTTGGATTACACAAAATGGATATTCGGTTTCACAACACAGAATAAGAAACAGGCCTTGAACATATTGCGTTCTTACCCGATTACAACGCGTCTCCACCCTTTGTTGAGGAAACGAAAATCGTAGGCTTTGTGAATCTTCCGGTAGCGTGATCTCCTTCGAAGAGCCCCCAAATCGTTATGTTCGTTTTGATGCTATCAATTGTCTGCTGCGATTTGGTGGGGTTCAAATGCACAAAGTGATTTAATAACAAAATGCAAAAGATAACAATTCAATAACAAAGTACAGCCGATACATACGCAGGTGCTCTGAATCCAGCATACAGTCATTCAATCCTGAAATCTGTGGTCAAGTAAACTGTATAGTGAACCCAGAGCCTGGTTTATATACAGTTTGTGATAAATAAAAAAACAGTAGTGATATCTTGGCGTGTTTCCATAGGTTCAGGATTCAGGACAGTCAAGTGTAATGCAGGTCATAGATTGGTTCAAACAAGGCCCTTCAAGGGTGGGGGTCAGCTCTCCAACAGCTGCATAAGTATCTTACCGCCGTAAATCTGGTTCAAACTGGTCTATTTGCATTACACACACAATACCATTCTGATCATTAATTCCATATCCATATCTAGCATAAGCAAGGTGCGATCTCTCAGCCAATAGTAGCGGATGTCTGATGGAAAAAAGTGGATTAGAATGACACTAAACATGATATGTTTCATAAATCCCAAACCTTAGATATCAACCAAGTGTTTTTAACGTTATTATATTTAACTATTAACTCTATTACATTTCATTATAAATGACTGTGTGTTGGAACTATTTTAAGGTAAACTATTTACAAGTGAATGCGTAAGTGTAAATGTGTGTAGAAGTGTTCGTACGTGTTGTGGTTAAATACGCCCTTCCACGCCGTAGCGTGCTATTCGTATATTTTCAGACAAAGGCAACCAAATTGATAGATATTAATTTGAAATGACTTCATCCAATTATTTGACTTCGACAAAGTTAAACGGTAATGTTGGTCATTCATGGTTTGCAATAGCTTAGGATGTCTTCTAAGAATATCATTGGATTCGGACACTGAGATTAGTTCTACTGCATCAGAGACCAGCTCTACATCCTAATCTGGATGTCCACTTTTTAATGAAGTAGATATTGAGTGGTTACAGTTGAAACAAAGAGAGTCTATGACAAGGTGATTGAAGCACTTCTTCAAGCTAAAACACAACCCTTTATTATAGGATTCTACTTCTGCTAGATTTCCGTATATTTTTTATTTTCTTCATGAAAGCTTCAAGAAGGGCCTAGTCCTTACCATTCTAAAAGTTCTAATGTAAATTATCTAAATGTATATGTGCTAATTTTTCTTTTTGTGGCACCTTTGTGTCAGGCGCCGTCCCGCTGTCTCCTCGGGACGGCCGTCTGCGTCATTGCCCAGCGAGTCTGGTTGCCAGGCAACCAGACGCGGAAGTCCCGGCCGCCCGGGACGTTACTCTACAGTCTCGGCGGCAGCTGAGACCAGCGCTGCCGCCCACTAGTCTCCCATTGGTCCCTCAAACTATAAAAGGCACTTCCTGAGCACTTACCTGTGCCAGAGTATCAAGTCTTCCTGCCTCCAGCATTTCTCCTGTGTTCCAGTTCCTGCATTGTTCCTGACCCTTCCTTGTGTGCCTGTGACCCTTCTGACCCGGACCGTTTGACCACCCCTTTGGATCTCCCCTTTGAACTGCACTACTTGAACGTTACTGACCCGGCTTGCCTCACCACTCCTTCGGCTATCCTTGCGTACCTCCTATTACCAGAACGTTACCGACTCGGCCTGTCTGACAATCCTTTCTTGTATCTCGCTATTGACTCATGGAAGGACCGCGACCTGCGTGTTCCTGCAGCAGAGTCCATACCTCCTTGTGGGGGTCCCTGGTGAATACCAGGGGCACGTTAGATTCCGTACCTTCTTCCGAGTTGCGTCAACAATAGCAGGTACGCTATATAGTTATGGCACTTTGTATCTCATTACTGTCCTGTTCGCCTTAATATTTAAGTCCTTTGAACCTTTGCAAGAGGTCTCATTCAGGTGTCTCACACTTAAGGTACTCTCCCTAGTAGCAATCACATCCGCTTGACAAGTGGGGGAATTACATACCTTATGGTATAAGGAACCATTTCTCAATATCTATACGGACAAGGTTGTGTTAAAAACTAATCTTACACCCAAGGTAGTTTCCATTTTTCACATAGATCAGGATATCATACTTCTATCTCTCTGACCACAACCAACTAAAGACAATGAGGAAATATTACATACCCTCGAGTTTTACAGAGCAATTTTGAAAAATTAATCATTTATGTGTCCTTTCTGTATGACCTCGACAAGGACATGCTTCATTCAAACATATCTAGCAAGATTGATCTGAGAAGTTCATTGTACAGGAAGTGAGTGGCCGGAAATTCTAAGAGTGCACTCTACCTGGTCGGTGGGAACCTCCTGGGTATGCAGGGCTCAGACCTCAGCAATCTCTGCAAAGCAGCTGGTGTGGTCAACTATTCACATCTTTACCAGATATTTTCTGGATGTGACTTTCTGCTGATGCTCAGTTTGGAAGGATAATCCTTCAAGTTATTCAGTAAAAATGTTTTCACTTTGCACTGTCAGCATTAATTTCACTTTAGCCCACCCTCTCTTTCATGTATTGCTTGGGTATGTCAGCCACAGAACAGCCTCTCACTTGATTTTGATTTTTGTGTACCATTCCCTGTAAAGTTTAGTGACTGTAGTGCGTGATATTCCCAGGCTATCGACAGTTAATCATTCCACTGTCACAGTCACTTAGACCACATTTCTTCCCCATTTTGGCATTTCTTTTCTCACCATTAGCTAGATTTACTAAGCATGCGCAAAATGGCCACCATACATGGTATTTAAACAAGCCCTGAAGAAGTCTGTCAAGACGAAACGCGTTGAGGCCCCATCACTTAGCTATATGCTTGTGTAGGTCATACTACCATCCTGGACATCTATTGTGTATACCCTGATACTTCTGTGTGGAGATCACTGGTAATACCTGTAAAGCTCTCCAGGGATCCATACTGGTACAAGCTGACCTACTGCCTAATTACAGATAAGCTTATTATTATCTTGTTAAATGTGAGTGTGCATTTATATGATTTCTGAATAAATTTTTTGTACATAAATTACTACACTATATGACTCTTCTATCTTTACTATTACGGTTGATTGGAGACTGTGAGCGGTGATTGTATAGGGACGGCTGCCCGAGGCTAAGAACTACTGTATACTGCATTTGCTGTCTTGCCTGTTCCTGACACACCAGACGGAGCTGAGATTTCCTGTCGGAGACCCTGATACAGATAAGCTGGTTTTATATTACTTTCTGGTACGCTCCCACCTATTTGATTTGTTATCTGGTGAACTGTATCATTACACACATTTCCACTTATCCCTGTCTATCTGTTGAATCGCAAGCTGTATTACTTCTGTTCAATGAGCTCCATATGGGTAGCTAGCACACCTCAGACTGTGGCATTAGAAATTGACTTTCTGTACATCAGTGACTGTTATGTTTGAACATTCTGTCTAGCATTTGGATTTGTGAACTGGTTTAATTACATTATTGTTGGATACCAACCCAGAGATTTGCATCACATCCTTATGCCAACCTATTCTGTACCCACCTTGTTCAGTATAATCTGTTAACATCACTATTGCGCCCTCCTTCTGTTGCACCTACCATATCTATTTTCGGCCTTACCAGCCAGAGTTTTGAAGGAAGGCTGCCTCCTCACATGGAAGAGGTGTACATGTGGGTTTAATTTTATCACTTCATTTATACAATACTGCATTGAGCGCCAGTGTTTATATCTTGTTGTCTACATATATATATATATATATATATATATATGTGTGTATGTATATATACATGTATATACATATATATTTGCACCTATATGTATGTAAATGTGTGTGTGTGTGTGTATGTATATGTGTGTGTTTGTATGTACGTGTGTATATATATCTATATATATATATATATATATATATATATATATATATATATATATGTAGGATGGATCCATGGATTTATGTCGCTCTGACACAACCATCTGCATGTTGCAGCAAAAATCAAGATTCATCAGACCAGGCAATGTTTTTCTAATCTTAAACTGTCCAGTTTGGAGAGCCTATGCCTACTTTAGCCTTAATTTTTTGTACTTAGCTGAAAGGAGTGGAACCCGGTGTAGTCTTTGCTGTAGACCATCCACATCAAGGTTTATCATGCATGTGCATTCACAAATGCTCTTGTGTATACCACTGTGGATATTTCAGTTACTGTTGCCTTCCTGTCAGCTTGAACAAGTCTGAATATTCTCCTTTGATCTCTCACATTAACAAGGTGTTTTCAGCCACAGAACAGCCTCTCACTTGATTTTGATTTTTGTGTACCATTCCCTGTAAAGTTTAGTGACTGTAGTGCGTGATATTCCCAGGCTATTGACAGTTAATCATTCCACTGTCACAGTCACTTAGACCACATTTCTACCCCATTTTGGCATTTCTTTTCTCACCATTAGCTAGATTTACTAAGCTGTGGGTTTGAAAAAGTGGAGATGTTGCCTATAGCAACCAATCAGATTCTAGCTTTCATTTATTTAGTACTTTCTACAAAATGACAGCTAGAATCTGATTGGTTGCTATAGGCAACATCCCCACTTTTTCAAACCCGCGGCTTAGTAAACCTAGCCCCATGTCTTCATGCTTTTGTGCTTTGAGCTGCTGCCATGTGATTGGCTGTTTAGATATTTATAGGTGTACCTAATAAGCGAGTGTGTGTGTATGTATGTATGTATGTATGTAAGTGTGTGTGTGTATATATATATATATATATATATATATATAATGTATGTATGTATTTATACCATTCAGCGCAACCTTAAAACCACCTACCTAATGTTGTGTAGGTCCCCCTTGTGCTGCCAAAACAGCTCTGACCCATCAAGGCATGAACTCCTCAAGGTGTCCTGTGGTATCTGGCAACAAGTCGATTGCAGCAGAACCTTTAAATCCTGTAAGTTGAGAGGTGGGGCCTCCATGGCTCGGACTTGTTTTTCCTGAACATACCACAGATGCTTGTTCAGTTTGAGATCTTAGGAATTTGGAGGTCAAGTCAACACCTTGAACTCTTTGGGCCCGATTCATTAAGGAAAGTTAAGTAAAAAAATGAGTAAGTAGTCTCCAGGACAAAACTCTGTTGCAATGCAAGGGGTGAAAATTAGTTTTCTATGTTGCACATAAGTTAAATACTGTCTGTTTTTTCATGTAGAAAACTAATTTGCACCCCTTTCATTGTAACATAATTTTGTCCAGGAGACTACTTGCCTAATTTTCTACTTAACTTTCCTTAATGAATCAGGCCCTTTGTCATGTTCCTCAAATTATTCCTGAACAATTTTTGCAGTGTGACAGGGCGCATTATCCTGCAGAAAGAGGCCACTGCCATCAGGAAACACCATGGTAATGAAGAGGTGTACATGTCTGCAACAAAGTTAAGGTAGGTGGTACATGTCAAAGTAACATCCACATGAATGCCAGAATCCACGGTTTCCCAGCAGAACATTGCCCAGAGCATCATACTGTCTGGCCTGTCTTCGTCCCATTGTGCATCCTGGTGTTATCTGTTCCCCATGTATACAACTCACACGCACATGGCCGCCCAGATGATGTAAAGAAATCATGATTCATCAGACCAGGCCTCTTTCTTCGGGTGGGGTATGGGTCGCCGATGACGATAACACCGACACAGAGCTCACCTAGAAAGAAGAAAAAAAACGATGAAATGAAAAAACGACAGGTATATTGACAGACTTACCTCAAAAACGACTGTGCACATCGCCGATGGCAGCAGAAGGCTGACAGGACCTCCTTCCGATTGTCCTGCTCTCCAGCAGTACTCTGTGACATCAGTGCGCCCTTCATGCCTATAAATTTAAAGCGATAATGTCAGGACCCTGTTTAAACAGTGTCCCTGCAGGGTTCCGACATTGCGGCTTTAAATTTAAAAGCATGAAGGGCACACTGATGTCACACAGTACTGCCGGAGACCTGGCCAGTCGGAAGGAGGACCTACAGTCAGGGGCGGATTGGGAACTTAAAGTGGCCCTGGAAATTTTTTTTGAAGTGGCCTCATGTGGGCGGGGCCAACTTAAATGTAGGTGAGGCCAACACAAAAGTAGGCGGGATTTAGAACTTGGAATTTGGTTGGGGAAACATTTAGGAAAACCTAGATATGATGACTTAATACACAGTGGTTCATTTCTAAAGCAATGCAGGAAAAAAGCTGTAGCCCCCTCACATATAGTTTTTCTAGATGCAACCCCCTTACATATAGTTTTCCCAGATATAGCCCCCTCACATATAGTTTTCACAGATATAGCCCCCTTACATATAGTTTTCACAGATATAGTCCCCTCACATATAGTTTTCACAGATATAGCCCCCTCACATATAGTTTTCACAGATATAACCCCCTCACATATAGTTTTCACAGATATAGCCCCCTCACATATAGTTTTCACAGATATAGCCCCCGCACATATAGTTTTCACAGATATAGCCCCCGCACATATAGTTTTCACAGATATAGCCCCCGCACATATAGTTTTCACAGATATAGCCCCCTTACATATAGTTTTCACAGATATAGTCCCCTCACATATAGTTTTCACAGATATAGCCCCCTCACATATAGTTTTGACAGATATAACCCCCTCACATATAGTTTTCACAGATATAACCCCCTCACATATAGTTTTCACAGATATAGCCCCCTCACATATAGTTTTCACAGATATAGCCCCCGCACATATAGTGTTCACAGATATAGCCCCCGCACATATAGTTTTCACAGATATAGCCCCCGCACATATAGTTTTCCCATATGTAGCCCCCTCACATATAGTTTTCCCATATGTAGCCCCCTCTCACTTACCTTAAGTATCAGGGCCGGCGTGCTCTGCAGCGTTGCTCCGCACACATGATCAGACAGACAGGAAGTGAATACTTCCTGCTTCCTGTCTGATCGGTGCACAGTGCCGAAGGACCCACAGTGCTGCAGCACCAGGCAGCCTCGTGATGCGTGAGGTTGCCTGGTGCTTACCACTGACCACCAATTTTGTAATTGTTGCCCTCCTTCCGACCGCGCCGGGTGACCCACAAAAAAAAAAAAAAAAATAGAAGGCGGCCTCGCTAGGCCAGCGGCCCCCCGGGAAGCTTCCCGGTAAAGGTAATGGCCAATCCGCCTCTGCCTACAGTCCTCTGCTGCTATCGGAGATGTGCACAGTCGTTTTTAAGGTAAGTCTGTCAATATACCTGTCGATTTTTCATTAAATGATTTTTTTCCTTGTAGGTGTGCTCTGTGTTGGTGTTATTGTCATCGCCTAAGCGATTACCACTGCTTTCTTCCATTACTCCATGGTCCAGTTCTGATGCTCACATACCCATTGTTACGCACCAGGCTCTGAGGTTCTGTTACTTACCCCTTCGCTGCCTTTCGAAGCTGTGCCTACAGTCTGCAGACTCTGCTGGTGTCAAATAACTTTGCAGAATGGTACACAGTCTGTCTTCACTTCAGGGATCCCTCCAAAATCAGTACATGGGATTCAGTCAACTGCTCTCCCTCAGCCAGTTAGAGTACTGCTTTAGTTCAGCTGACTGCAGCTTCCAATCAGGGGACAGCAGTCTCCACTCAAGGGTTCCCTCCAAAAAAAGTTCCTGGGTGCCGCAATCTTGGAGCCAGTCACCTGTTCCCTCTCAGCCAGTCAGAGTGCGGCTTCAGATCAGCTTACCGCAGCCTCCAATCAGGTGATAGCAGTTATTATTAAAGGACTTCCTGGAGCCCTAACCTGTTGTTAGTGCAACGTTGATTCTTTAGACACCAACCTGTTTCCCAGCAGTCTGCAGTCTTCTCAGTTATTCCTGTTCAGACAGTGCAGTCTGCAATCCGTTCCCAGTTCAGTCCAGCATTCCGGTCCCAGTCCGGTTCAGCATTCCGGTCCATTATTCTGTTTCTGGTTTCAGTCTGGTCTCTTTTGCTAAATCTGACCAGCATCTTGCTATTTTTCACTACTTGCTAGTCTCCAGTGCCAGTCATATTCTCTAATTTCCTCAACTCACAACAACCACCATCTGTACCAGTCCTTTCTCTTAAATGAAAAGGAAGCTAATAAAGCCACCCACCTTTTTGCGTATAGCCACCAATTCTGCTCGCCACCTACCTATTTGCACAGTCACCAGTTCTGCTCCAGAGACAGAACTCAGCCCGGGTACAGACAGATCCTAAGGTGTGACACCCATTTGTAGGCTCTTTTGGCTGTGGACAGAAGTCAGCATGGGCACTGTCTGCAGTTGCGCACCAAGCTGAGATGCACTATGTGTTCTGACACCTTTTTATCATAGCTAGCATTTATTTTTTCAGTGGAAGTGATTAGGAACAACAGAAACGGAAGACCATATAAAATCAAAGAGCAGGGTCAATGACTGCTAAGGCGCTTGGAGAGTAAAAGTCACCAACGCTCTGCTGGTTCCATAGCTGAAGAGTTCTGAACTTTCACTGGCATTAGTGTAAGCACAAAAACTGGAGCTTAATGGAATGGGCTTCCATGGCCGAGCGGCTGCTTGCAAGCCTTACATCATCAAGACCAATGCAAAGCATCGGATGGAGTGGTATAAAGCACACCGACACTGGACTGTGGAGCAGTGGAAACGTGTTCTGTGTAGTGACGCATCACATTTCTCTGTTTGGCAGTCAGATGGGCGAGTCAGGGTTTGGCGGATGCCGAGAGAACGTTACCTGCCTGACTGCATTATGCCAATTGTGAAGTTTGCTGGAGGAGGGATAATGGTATGGGGCTGTTTTTCATGGTTTGGGTTAGACCTCTTATCTCCAGTTAAGGGCAATCTTAATGCTTCAGCATACCATTTTGGACAATGCAATACTTCCAACTTTGCGGCAACAGTTTGGGGAAGTGTTATGGCTGACGGCAAGTGTTATAAACGTGTAGACAGGTCACAGAGGTCTTCGCCTATAGCAGCCGCCTTTCCCGTAGAGCTGAACGTGCTCACAGGTACTCTGATGCCCCCAGGTCTTAAGCTCAAAGTAGTACAAGTTTATAACCCTACCACAGCGCAGGCGAGGGCCAGGTGGAAGAATAGCAAAGTCCAAGCGGGCCGAGGTCAAGGGGTACAGCGGGCAGCGGTGGTGTAGTCCAGGCAAAAGGTCAGGGCTGGTGGCAAACAACGAATCCAGGTAACAGGCAGAGATCAAGGTCACAGGCAATTCAGCAGAGTCCAGTACACGGTCCAACGTCATACACAGCAAGATCAATCCAAAGCCAGAGAAGGGGAACAGAGCAGGGAGCAGGTTAGTATGCACAGAGCAGGAACTATAACCCGCAGTGAGGCCCAGTCCTCACTGCCTTAAATACTATGATGGGCAAATCAGAAAGGAGGAGGACAGGGCTGACAATCAGCCTCAGGAGGCTGCTAATTAATTACTAGATGGGAACTAGCATAGGTCATATCACAACCAGGAACATGTATGAATGACAAATAGAATCATGCGAGAGCTCCCCCTGGAGTTGGAGGATGTCCCTACAACCTCCACAAATATAACAGTGCATTGAAATGCACGTGCTCGGCTACCTCACGCCAGGATGCAGGGTATCGCTGCAAGGTATCGCCTTGAGGAGGGGTCAAAGAATCCCGACAATCTGGTTTCCCAGGGAACCGTTTGAAAAAATCCTTGAGCAATTTGTCAGCATGTCTTTGTGGTACCCAAGAACGTTCCTCTGGGTCATAGACCTTCCAATGGACCAGAAAGTGAATTTGTCCTTGGACCTTTTTGGAGTCGAGAATTTTTTCGATTATGAATTCCTGGTGTCCCTTGACTGTAACAGAATGAGGCTTGCGGGCTTGATGCGGCCTACATTTTTGAGACCAGGTAATGGGTTTGAGTAACGAACAATGAAATGTCCTGGGAATCCTGAGAGAAGAAGGAAGATTCAGTCTAAAAGCCACTGGATTAATCTGCTTTGTAATAACAAAGGGTCCAATGAATCTGGGACCTAACTTTTTGCAGGGCTGCTTGAGTCTGAGGTTGCATGTTGACAGCCAGACCTTGGGCCCGATTCATCAAGGTACGCAAACTCAAACGTATGCGGATAATCTGCAAGTTGTCTCTGCGCATGCACGAAAACGGGACTTGAGCTGCGTAAAACACCACATCCGCTGCTCAAACAGAGCAGATCCAGCACTCAAAGGCAATTCTATCGCAAACTCCAACGCAAATACATTTGAGATGGCGGCTGACCACTTGAGAAAAAAGGGGTGGGAATGGGAGGAGAGTAGGCTCGGACTGGGCGGAGATGAGAGATCACTTGAGTAAAGTAGGCGTTATGCTTTTTAACTTACGAACAGTAGGCGTTCCCTCTGTGCAGTTAAGGGAAACTGATGTCACTCATGCCTCAAATCCTTGAGAAAAGTTAAGGAAGCTCTGGGTCATGTTTAAGTCCAAAACAGCTAGCGAAAACAACTAATAAACGCCTTTAGAAGCATACTTTCCATATAAAAACTACAACCAAGTATGCAAAACAAACATACATATCAATACAGACATTTTTTAGTTTATTTTTTTTTTAAATAAATTACATTTATTTGTATACATACATATATATATTAAATGTTCCATTACTGTGTTTGTGTAAAAGAAGCCTCTTTTCCTTACAGACATCTTTCGAATAAATGCTATTTCTAAGTGTAAGATGTTTAATGATATTTTGGCCCTTGGGGTTAAAATCGAAACTGCCGGAATGCCGGAGTGGTGGCATTATTAAGCTTCATATAGCGCCCTCTGCTGCTTACTGGGTCTTCAGTAAAGAGGCCTGGCTTTTATAGGACTCGGCACTGCAGTTCGGTATGCTAGGCAGATATCTTCTGTACTATCACTCCCTATCCATTCCGAATGCCGGAATGGAGTGCACACTCATTCTCCATTCATTCCGGCAGCCGGAATGGAGTTCTGAGTGCACTTCAGTCCCAGAATGGAGTGCACACTACAATTCCCCATTCATTCCGACAGCCGGAATGGAGTGCACACTCATTCAACATTAATTCCGGCAGCCGGAATGGAGTGCAGCGTACATGGTAAAAAGTTTATTACTTTTTATTCTAGCACTAACATTCAACCTTGGCATAAATATTGATTTTAAATCTCTTTAGAATCACCACAACCACCATTCTAATTACTGTCAATGTGAAATGGCTAATGTGACAGTTGTTGATGGTGCTTTTGCATGTAAAACCACTATGAATCGAAATAAAAATATTACATTTTTGCAAATTACACGCATAATTTATGCGACTTTAACCAGAGCGTAATAGGACCCCAGGAACACTTTTAACATCAACACAAATATGGCAAGGATATTAATGATCCCTCAGAGACAAGAGCATTGGTGAGGAGTAGAACTCAGGCTTGCATGGTTGCAAGGTAGAATAGCTAACTGCTACGCCAATGTACAAGTGATGAATACAATATGTTAATGAAATGTAATAGAACTAGAAGCTGACCACCTACTTCTATCATAAGTCGATTTTCTTTAAACTTTGTTAAAAAGGGCAATACTTTGAAATATTAAACACATACAGATTTGGTACATGCAGAGTGAAAATGTCTGCATATTGAAATGTAGCCATGTATACTAATAATATTGCTAGCACTTCAAAATATTGATTTTTCTCTAAGGTTATTTTGGACACTTAGGTTTTTTCACTTTTGCCAGTAGAGATTTCCTATGTCTTTGCAATCAAGTCATTTGGACCAACTGCTTTCCTCTGCTGTAGCTGACCACACTGTTCAACATGCCATATTACACACCAAAACATACTAAAGCACTCCTAGATAAATGACAGAGTGTAATACATACACTGAAACATGGAAAGAGACAAAGTTAAGCCAAGTACAGGCATCATTCAGGGTTTAAACTCTTTACCTTGTCCTTGGCAGCTCATTTCTTTAGCCACTAAGGTATACTTCAGATGGAAACACCCACACCAAACTGCACATGAACTATTTGCACACAAAAATGTCCAGGAACAGAACTAATTGAACACACCTTCTTAGAAACTGACAGAAAGGATCATGTTTGGTGGTACATCTTAATTCATAGAAACTAAGTGCAAAATTACTGATTACACGCACACAAGTGTATTGGGGAGGACTTGAACTCAGATTTACAGTGTGCATTCTCTAACCGCTACACCAATTAGCAAGTGATGCTAAAAATGATGACACTTGCATAATTTTAACTACACACTAGCAACCTTATCTACTTTACCTATGTTTTGTGATGTATATACAGATAATGGCAATTAATTAACTACAAAGTATTACAGATGGCACTCAGTGGGATATGCACTGTATCATGTAATAAACATTAAATCAAAAATGGGATTTGACATGTGGGTCAAACATTTCTTTATCCATGTTGGACACTTTAGAGACAAAGGGGTTTGCGGCTCAGGTTTGAAAATATACCACTGTCAGTAGTGCTTGAATCCTAAAAGTGTTTTCCAACAACTGTTTAGGGTCAGCTGAATCTGTTCCTGAATACTCTTGTTGTCATGTTGCATTTATTATTATCAGCATGACGGATAATGTGCTATGAAAGTGAACACCCTAGACACACACACACAAATAACTGTTTGTGTAAACCAGCAGGAGCTGCAAAAACTCAAAGAACACACAATGAATGATCACAAATGCAAATCTTAGGCTGCATTATGAGCAGTTGCGTATTTTCTTTACCTTTTTAAGATTTAATCTTTTGTATATGCTTAATGTACTTTTAAAGCACTTTGTGGTTAGGGTTGACCTGTGGCCTCAAACTTCTGACCTTCGTATTGGTGGGTGGAATACCTAACCACTACACTATTGTCTACTACACATAGTAAATATTTTCTCCGGCATATCTTTCAAATGTACACTAATTAAACCATAATATTGCAACAACACTAACAGCTCAGCTCATTTCTCACATATGTAGGTAAGCTTATTTATTACATATGTGAGTAATCGTTTGAAAATAGACTTACCGTACATTGAATCCACTTTGCTAACATGGCAGATCGCTTTTAGAATAAAAAACACACTCAGTTAATTAGAACGCACCTGTGTGCTTGTAATGACGTCTGTCCTCCGGCGTACTCTCCAGCATACTCACCGGCATTTAATTCACTAATTACAGTGCTAGTTAAAAATACCTTGCTCGAACTTCTGTGTTGGGAGTTTCACAGTTCTGGGTAAGTAGACCATAGATGGTGAAATGTTTCTTACTCTGCTGTTTACTGCTATACCTTGCTCAGCCCTCATTATGTTTAAATATTTAGCTAGGTGTTGGTGAGCTAGAAATCTCAATTGCTGCAGAAAGGGCTTTGTGGTATTTATGTTGAAGGTTAGTGGAAAAGTGTTTGGTTAGCTGTGGAGTTTGAATCTTTAGCCCACTGTGTATACTTACTTATGCATAGAGACCTCTAGAATGTAGTGTAATGAATAAATATTATCCCTTTTCATTGCTTAATTTTTTACCTGTTGACCCTCCCCCACAGATATCGGATCTGTCTGGCTTATTTTGTCCTGTGATCTTTGATTTGGATCTTTGCCATTTCAAGATAATATTGTCTGTATGTGTGGTAAGTAGAAACCAGAAAATTTTTATTACATACACATTTTTAAATCACTTTGCAGTAAGAATGGCCATGCTGTGGTATAGTTGGAGTTTTATTATTTGTTTAAACACTTTTTTTTTACATTTGGTTTTTTGGGCAAGTAAAAAAACACATTAACACTCTGTATTATGTTTTGCACTACCTTTAACTGATTACACCAGAACAATTGTAATGTAACTAATGTGATTTGTAAAAGGTTATATGGCTATGGTAAGTATCATGTTTGCATGCACTTGTGGTGGTTCTATATGGTTAGGTGCTGTTTGGTCAATCAATAGGTTTTGTTTTTGTGAAAAATGTTTTGTTTCCCCCCCCCATTTTGTAAAAAACACTACTTATGGACTGTCCTTTTCAACAAAAAAGCTTTAGGATGAATAACGACTACATTGTAAGTATTGGTTGTCTCATTTGTGGAAAAGTATGAAAAAGCAAAGTTTAAAAGTGTTACCTAAGTGTTGGTTTGTAAACTCTGGATTTTGCAACACATACAGGTGCTCCTGGAGTTAGACCACATTCTGTTTCACGGGGGGCCTGCTCCTCGGCCCCGTCCAAACCAGCAACTACGCCAACATCGCCGGCAGAGGGAGCGAATCTTCAGGCCACGTGTCAGCCTCTTTGGGATGTCAGATGTGGAGGTTGTCCGTCGCTATCGGCTTCCTCCACGTGTGATCTTGGACACCCTGCGCATTGTGGAGCATGACCATGAGCCAATGCGCGTCATCCCAACAGCAGTACCGCCTTTGACCAAACTTGTGGCGGTACTGCACTTCTGTGCTACTGGGTCATTCCAGTGCACAGTCGGGGTCGCGGCAGGTACGTCCCAGGCTGTGTACTGGAGGTTTTCCTAAGGGCGTTTCTGTCCCGGCTCCGGCAGTTTATCCATCTGCCAATCAATAAGGAGTCTCTTGTGCGGATTAAGCAGCAGTTTGCCACCATAGCTGGCTTTCCGCACGTCATAGGGGCTGTAGATGGGACGCATGTGGTGCTGGTTCCGTTGAGTGGAAATGCTTCGGTTTTGATCAACCGGAAGCATTTCCACTTAATAAATGTCCAGGCCATATGTGACCCGTCTCTCCAGATTTGGAACCTGGTTGCGAAATGGGGGGGGAGTACACATGACTCCTGTGCATTTCACAACTCATGGTTGTGGCCTAGATTGCAACAGAGGCAAGGGGGTGTCAGACCACACGGAGATGCATGGCTTCTTGGTAATTATTTGAAAATAATGGATCTGTCAAGTAGAAATTGTTAGTAACAATGTATGACAAAGATAGATTTCCTAAATATAATATTGTACTTGAGATGTTACTGTTACACAATGTGTTATATAGTGCATGTGCCTTGTATTTATAGTTGCCGCTACTGTAGAGTAATTTTAGCTATGTTTCTAATATTTTAATATTTAATGGTAATGTAGGCCTATTACGGAAATAGACCTAATAGTAAAGGGTATGTGTCCTGTGAAAAGTGTACACCGGCAAGTGTGTAAGTATTAGTTTGGTGTACAGTGTAATTCAAAAATCTGGAATGACCTTTGGTTTGCGGCCATTAATAGACATTGTTAGTTTTCATAGGATGGTAATTATACACTATTATGACTTTGTAACCTTACTATTTAGCATAGAATGAAGTTAGGACTCATATTTTATTATGTTTTAATTTTTTATGCAGGTATAGTTTTACTCTGAAATCGTATTAATCTTAGTTTCTTTTGTCTTTCTTCTCATCCTACATAGGAGACAATGCATATCCCTCCTGCCCTTGGCTCCTCACTCCTATATTGAACCCACACACAGAGCGGGAGGAGGCCTATAACTTGTCTCATAGGGCCACCAGATCGGTCATTGAAAGAGCTTTTGGTGTCTTGAAGGCTTGCTTTCGATGCCTTGACCGGTCTGGTGGCACCCTCATGTATGAGCCGAGTAAGGTGTGTAGGATCATCGCTCTGTGTAAGGTGTTCCATAATATTGCCATCAGGAGTGGGGCTCCAGGGGTCATGGACGAGGTTGCTGGGGTGGACGAGGCGGAGGAGGAGGAGGTGGAGGCGGAGGAGGAAGATCTTGTAGACCCCCCTCGTGAAGCAGTGCGTGGCTCCAACTTCAGGAACTATGTGGTGGAGACATATTTTTGAGGTAATATTTTTTTTGCCACTTTCTATAATTTCAAATAACAAAGCTCTGTGGTCAAATAATGTCCAAGCTTAGTCAAAGTAAGATTAACTAATGTATGGTAATTCAAAATTGGAATATAAATATACATGGCCTGGTGGGATAGTGAAATGTTTTACATGTGTCATAATCGAACAAATCAATGACAACCTGTAATTTCGCTTTCCAATGTGTTTTGGATGTATAGGTAAATGCCTCTAAGTTTAACCTCAGTGTCTTTTGCTAAATGCACCTTAATGTGTTCTATTTCATCTACAGGCTAATGTGGTTACATAATCGACCTTGGGTTTAAATGTTTTGTACAGTTTGCACAGTCCATACTTTTCACAATTGCTGCTTGTATTAGCTATGTCACTAAAGGGCCTAATGGACTAGTATGTCTATGTCCCCTAGTGTCAAAATGTCCCAGCAAAATATTTTGATAGAAAATGTACCCTAACTCTGCTTATTTAGGCATGTGAGGTTTATAGGTTATTGAGCAGCACTTATAGTGTGGAGAAATGCACATTTCTCACACTTTGTTTGTGTTTCTTATATCTACAGGCTGTTTCAAACACTTGGCCTGTAGTGCTGGCCTTAGTGCCATTGCACTTTCCATTGGAGTTGGTGATGAAGGCTGTTGACAAATGTAAGTATCTATAGTGTTATCAGCACTAAAATGTGACTGTCAAGTGTGTGTGCTCCATACAATAATGACGTTAGTAAGCCTTGAATGTGTGGTTGTGCAAACTAAACGTATGGGCATGTGCTAGGTATGTTACTTATGGTTTTGGGGTTTTAAATAATGTCAAATAGTACAATCTGAAACCAAGATATAGCTCAAACACACAAGCCAGTATTAGAAAATAGTTTGTAGAATCCTACCAGATTTTTTACACATTTCTATACAGTGGTCAACTTCTTGATTATCAAGTCATCAACTAGATACCTAAATGCAAGTTAGTTGCGAGCTAATATTGCCATATTAAATGCTTGATTCACATTCAACAGGACGCATTGGCGTGAATTTTGGAGTAGTGCAATTCGTGTCTCCCTACATGTTTAAGTATTTCTCCAGAGCTCCAAGCCTGCTTATGTCTCTCCTCAGTCTGGCCAGATTGTCATCTCTTCATCCAAGGAACTTTGCCACACACAGACCATTGACTTCATTGCTATGTCTTTGTTTGCACGTTTGTATTCATATATGCAATAAATAAATCCTAGCCTGCAAATGTGTCAGCAATCTGTCGTCATGAAATTTTGTAAGATTACTATAGTGCAGTGATTCTTTTTTGAATATACATAAATCCATATGTAGTGCTTTGGTAACTATTGTGGAACATGTGTACTTGTACAATATATTGAATCAATATGTGGCTCTTTTGTCCTTTGCCACAGACACACCATAGCCTACAAACACACTCTCTGGAGTTAATTTAAAGTTAGAGTAATTCTGGTTAGATTGGAGGTTTGTATGTGTGTTTGTTTGATTAGTAGTCAATCTGTAGTGCTTTTTCACCTTTTATAGCAACATGGTAAGTGCATAGCAACATAGGCATTGTGAAAAATTCCATGTATAAAAATTACCCTTAAATGTTAGAGGAGTTACCTCAAACACTACAAAGCTTTGACCTTCGTCCTCTTGTGCTATTGGCAAGTGGGCCAACACCCACATGGCAGACACAAAACCCACACTAACAATCATTGAAAATGCGTTAGTGCCAGAAGCTAGTGGAGTCTTTCTGCAAGGCCGTATTCACATTATGTGTAACCCACCTTTGTGACAGGAGATAAACCACTCTCCACCCTTTTCTGGGTATATTTACAATGTAAACTATTTGTGATATGTAATAAATCAACTAGATTGATCATTGGTCGAGCCAGGCAAGGTCCCATTTCAAGGCCACACAGATATTCCAAATTAGCACTACTTAAATTAGTCTGAATACACAAATTGATAGCCAGCACACACTGGACATATTTTGTGCATTGTATGGCCCAAATAGTATTTTAACAAACTTGATATTGGATTGTGGTGTCTAAATGTGTCATTGCCTGTCAATACAATGCACATTTATGTTGTCTTCTGAAGGGCCCAAGTATCCAAACCAAGCCACATTGCGGATGGGTTTCTCTTCAAATCATATATATATATATATATATATATATATATATATATATATATATATATATATATATATATATATATATGTGTGTGTGTGTGTCTGTGTGTGTGTATAAATAGTCTTTTTGATACTTAGTGCCATTTCAATTATGCCTGTTTAAACATGATAGCAAATGGGCTGAAATATTCAGTACTTAGAAAAACATCACATGATTCTTGACTAACTTACATACTGACTTGTATTTAATGAGGCACACAAATACTTGATACCTTATTTATACACTGATTCAAATTATTAATTTGCACCTCTTGCATTTGGACATGGTTTGGCCAAGGGTGCTTATTTTCTAGAGTTTTTTATGTTAGTGGCTTTAAGATTAAGGGCCCATGTTACATTTTATTTTACATTACCATCTTATCCAAGAGTGTCTGCCGTAGCACACATAAGTCCTTTGACTGTTTAATTTCTGGTTGATGTTGTAGATAATGTATAAATGGTTATGTGTGGCTTCCTAGTTGATAGTTTTAAATTTGCGTATTTTGCTACATGGGTAACTGACTCTGTGATATCAAGCAATCTAAACATACCAAAATACCATTTGGATTATGTTGCTCATTATGTCAATTACCTTGGCCTTGCTTAAATTTAAGCAACTACTGTAAGGGAGCTTAAACCTAATGACCTGGCCAATATAAAAATGTATGAATGTATGAATGCCAGTGTTCAGAAGCAAACAAACTCAATGGTCAGTTTGGGAATTAAAGCCATACAGGTGTTAGGAACTTACCTTGTTCCCGTTCTGCTGCGCTGTCAGCGGGAGCTGACAGCGGTGTCCATCTCTTCAGCGCTTCTTCTGTTAGCGCTGCCGCACTTCCGGGTTCTCTCTGCTGCTGATCATGTGACTCCTGGGCGGGGAATTCAAACTCCTATATCTTCCCTGCTCTGACACGCTGCCTGTGTCAGAGCAATGTGTTTCCTGTTCCTGGCTACAGTTCCTGTGTCCTGACTCCTGTGAACCTGCTCCCTGTTAACCCCTCTATTCCTCCTACTCCTGTGTACCTACCTGGCTGTGACCTGACTATTCTTTGGCTTATCCCTGGCACAACGCAACTGGACTATCTTGTGTGTACCGACTCGGCTGTGTTACCAACTATTCTCTGGATCTCCCTCTGGCACCGCATACCTGATACCTTCTGTGTACCGACTCGGCTGTGTTACCAACTATTCTCTGGATCTCCCTCTGGCACCGTATACCTGATACCTTCTGTGTACCGACCCGGCTGTGTTACCAACTATTCTCTGGATCTCCCTCTGGCACCGTATACCTGATACCTTCTGTGTACCGACCCGGCTGTGTTACCAACTATTCTCTGGATCCTGCCACGCAACCATTACCTCCGTGCATCTACCGGTTACTGTTCCAGACCTACTACGCCTGGAATTAACGGTTAGTGCCTGTACTTGCACCGCATTGTCTATTTTCTTGTCTGCCTGCCATCACTTAGAACTTTCTCCCTTACGTCAGTAGGCTAATCTGGGGGCCGCGACCTGCGGTTCTTCGGCAGCTAAGCCCACACTACCTTGCGGTGGTTCTTGGTGAAGACCGGAAGGCCGTTAGACTCCGCGCCCTAGGTAAGCCTGTGCTAATACTGACTAAGGCATCAAAATCGTAACAACAGGCTTCTATATTGTATATATTTTACCTGGATTGGGGGGATCAGACCATAGTGATTTATAAAAAGCACTACTGGATAGTGTAATTTTTGAGACAAACGAGCTCTTGGACATCCATCACTAGTTGATGTAGATAATGTGTTGTCTACTTACTTGGATAACAGGGTGTGGTTCTTTGGCAGAGGTAATATTTTCCAAAGCGCCTATTTTTTTTTATCTTTTTCAAACATTATTAGCCAGACACACTGCAAACAGCTCACACAACACTACAGCCTTAAATTGTTTCTAACAATATGTGCCTAGTGCAATAAAGACAGGATTGAACATTGATCCAAGTGTTATGCTGAAGCCCTGCCGGTGTGCCAGACACTGTGCATTAGCACTATTCTAAAAGCCTAATGCCTTCATATATATTTGACATTTGGCCATAATCATAATGGAACATATTTGTAGTTAACATTAATTCCCTAGAATGAATAAGTAGTCATTTTGTGCCATTTGCACCTGTGATTTGTGGCTCCTTTGTGTAAGGTTACATATTAAAAATGCAATATATCCTTAAGTGGATGAATTTGGTTACCTAGAAAGGGACACTGTAGTAGTTATATGCTTGGTTTGCAACCATTTACTAACACAATTCAAGTGACACTGCAACTGGGGTCAAATATTTCAGTTTTTGGTAGCCATTACCCAGTATTAGTTTAGTGTTAAATGCATCCACATGACGATAGTTTAAATGTTATAGATTTAAATTCCCGATTTGTGATGTACATGTGTACAAACATTTAAATTGTGTGCCTCAGCAAACACTATTTTGCTGCCCTTGCATTGTAACATGGCTTTGGACAGGAGACTGAAATAAGAAGTGTCTCAAGTTTAGATTCTTCATGATTCTCGCGGTCGTTCTAGATATAAACTTCACATTTCACAAATAAATGTCTTGTCAGACACGTTAAAATAAAACATAAAATTATGGACTGTAGACTCTGTGTTCTGAGATAACAATGTGTTTTGACTTGATAATAAGTATTGTTTTTTGACAACCATAATAGAATATGCAATCTCACAATAACAACCAGTTTCGTTAGTATTACCAATTTTATTTAACACAAAAATCTCATATATTCAAACATATATGAAATATATTTTCACAACAAAACATAAGAAACACTGTTCATTTTTTTCCGGCTTCTTATATGGGATATAATGTGTCAGACTCCGGCTCTGACTTCGGGTTAACCGTGATGTAGAGGAGTCAGAGGAACCAGCCAAACTTGCAAGGAGAACAGATTGTGTCCGACGCTGTGAAGGTGCAGGGTCATGGCCAGGGAGGGGGGAAGGGGTCACGACAGGGGTGGGGCCAGGGGGCACAACAGGGGGGGGGTCAAAGGCACGGGCAAACGCTAAACAATAAAGATGGGCTAGGTTTGGGTCAAGAAGGGGGGAGTCAACAGACACACCAGGGAGGGAGGAGTCAGACACACCAGGGAGGGAGGAGGCAACAGACACAACAGGGAGGGAGGAGGCAACAGACACAACAGGGAGGGTAGAGGCAACAGACACAACAGGGGGGGTGGAGGCAACAGACACAACAGGGAGGGTGGAGGCAACAGACACAACAGGGAGGGTGGAAGCAACAGACACAACAGGGAAGGTGGAGGCAACAGACACAACAGGGGGGTGGAGGCAACAGACACAACAGGGAGGGTGGAGGCAACAGACACAACAGGGAGGGTGGAGGCAACAGACACAACAGGGACGGTGGAGGCAACAGACACAACAGGGAGGGGGGAGGCAACAGACAACTGGGTTTGGGGCTGGTGAAAGAATAATCTGAACTGGGTGAAGGGAATGTGCCGGAGGTGCGTTGGGAGTGGGCATGCAAGAGATCACCCAGGAGTTTTGCGATAGTTGACATTGTGGTATTTAGAGTATCCACTTGGGTGGTGTGTGTGTGCTCATGAAAGTGGTGTGTGTGCTCATGAAAGTGGAGAGTGTGTTATTGAGAGTGGTGAGTTGTTGTTCGGTGTGTTGTACAGTGCTAGCTATTAGTGCCAGGTGAGTATTCTGTGCTACAGTGGCATCTTGAAGTCTTTGGGATGCGAGTGAGAGGGTCCGCACCCTTACATGTTCAGCTGAATCCAGCTGAGGCTCCTCCACATCATGGGCAACTTCCTCCTGCACGTGTGGAGCAGGCTGCTGCTTAGATTCTGTAGAGAGATAAAAAGAAACACTAAGATATTATATTCAAACAGTAAGGTTCAATATTATATTTGCAATCAAATTTTACAACGCGTGATGTAGCATTGTTAAAGTGTCAGCTTACATTGAATGGGCTAGCAGGCTTTGACAGTCCACCAAAGGAGACATTGCCACTTATGGTGCCACATTTTTCTAAAAGCCCTACATTTTGAGACATTTTGTCTTCAGTGTGTACATTTCATTTCCTACAATGTGATAGGCTAAGACATTGTGCAATTAAACTTTTCCTTCAGACACATCCTGAGAGTTGACATATTTGCTCAGACAAACATAAACCTTTACAGACATTAACTAAGCAAACTCATCATGTACCTAGTGGAGCGGCCTCTCCTGTCCGGGATGGGCTATAGCCAGTGTCTATGTCACCCACCCCAACAATCTCCACCAGTGCTATTGCTACCCTTGCACGCTCCTCTACTGGAGTCAATGCAATGTCCAGGGGCGGACCACCCCCAGTCCCTTGGGCATGTCTGTGGTGTCGAGCTAGCTTGCCCTTCAGTCGCCCTTTATAGTCTGCCCATCTGTGGAATAGACAAACATTATGGCGTCAAATAGCAGCTTACAATTCAAAGTTATATAAAAAAAACAGTGTACGTTTGCTATTCACACCAATTATAAAATAAAAAAAAATCTGTAAAATGTGTGGCCCTTTTCAAACGTGGATAATGTGGTAAACTGAATATGTAAATGTGACCAAGGCACATGCTGCTTTTTAATTTCAACTAAGGCCCTGATAGAGAAATGCTTTATAGACACAAGGTGGTTTAAGCTCACAGTTGCCTAACTACTACTATCTCACAATCTACATACATATCTATATCTATATATATTAATAAACTACTATACACATTCATAAAACTTATATAGGGCTTTAGGAAAAACATTTGCTTAGTACCGTTTCTGGACTTCATGCAATTGTCGCACATAAGGCGATATCTCATTAATGGCAGCAGTAATTTCCTGCCAGTGTCGTTGTCGTTCTTGTCCAGTTATCTGGCTTTCTTCTGCATGGAACTTAAGTAACACTTGATCCACCAAAACCTCCAGTTCCTGGGTTGTAAAATTGTGTTTGTGCCTGATTGGCAGGCCTGGTGCCTGTTCGCCACTGGGGCCTGCATCAGACATATTCCTATTGGAAAGATAAGGAGTGTATTTATTGGCAATGCAAACAGTCAGGTGAAAATAAAGATTATAAGGCTATCCACCCCCTTAAAAGGTAGCATTTAGCAAACTTTAACCTATGTATCAAGCACATGCCCCTTATTCTAAAAATCATTGTTGCTTCAATATTTCACCATCAATGACTTAGACCACTGTATTTTTACCTCATTGCCCTACAATAACTACTTCAACATTCTGATACTACTACCACTCTCCACTTTTGAAATCATAACATTGGTTATCAGGTTATCAACACACAAAAGTCACTTATATCATAATCAGATTTTGTGAGTGCCAGCCCCTAGATTGTGAATAAAATTTTTAGCTTATTGTAAAAATCAGCCACCACAACTTATTAGTGAGTTTGTTAGGGAGAAGGTAATTAGCATAGTGTAGCCTTAAATTGTATACTTTCCATGTAAAATGTGAGGCCAAGGCCACTTTTTGTAACAGTTTCATTACAGCAATGACACACATATTTCTTCCTAAACAGCTGCCTACATTATGAGAGTCAAACATTTGGTATATACTCAAAGATATCTGAACAATTTGAACTTACTGTTTTAGCGTTTGGGAAGAAGCACCAACAAAAATGTTTTTTCCTGGATAATGCTTGCCCTGCCCTGCAAGACAGCAATTAAACAGGAACGAAATCCAAGGTCAGGTAATGTGATCATCAATGCTATAATCAACTTATTAGTGAGTTTGTTAGGGGAAAGGTAATTAGCATAGTGTAGCCTTAAATTATATACTTTCCATGGTAAATTTGAGCCCAAGGTCACTTTTTAATACATTTTGATTACAGCAATGTCAAACATAATTCTTCCTAAAAAGCTGGCTCCATTATGTGAGTCAAACATTTTGTAATTATTAAAATATATCTGAACATTTAGAACTTACTTTTTTTTGCTTGGTAAGAACTACCACACGGAAACTCCACTTCTTGGCCTGCCCTGCAAACTAGCAAATGAACAGGAAGGAAAGCAAAGTCCAGGTTTGTTTAAATGCAGGATTGTATTAATAAACCAGGTGTACAATCTCTTCCTAATTGCAGAGCACAGAGTATTTGTCTCATCCGCGACGGGCGCCATGTTCTTGGTGGGAGAGGCAACCATTACACACACAGGTGTCTGAAAGATCCACGTGAGACGTGATGGCGCCCATACGTGCTCAGAGAACCAATCTGAGCACAGAGCCCTCCATTTTGTGTGAGAGAGGATTGCAAAATGAGGGCTGCAATATTCAGCAACCGCAAATTAAGAGTCCTCACAGAGGGCATGGACAACGTACCCTCTGGTCGTTATATGTCCAATGAGATGAAGCTGCGGGCCTATGAAAGGGTCCACAGACATCTCCGCCTGAGGTATAATAAACACAGGACCATCGTCCAGCTCCAGCGGCTCGGGAACGATCTACGGTGCCGTCAGCCCCAGCTCCTGGAAGAACTCCGCCAGGAAATAAGAAGAAGTGAGTTTTCTATTATTCTGCAAAAAAACGTGTACACACATATATATTTGCTATAAGTTTGAATATATGTTCACCCTAAACACCTAACATGGCCTACATAACAATGTGCAAGCACACTATAAAGGTAATTCCACTTCCGGTGCACCCAAAATGATTTGCCTCCTGTCTCCTACATTTGTCTAGTGACAATGTACTGTCCTAAATGGTTTCGTGAGAAACTTCAGAACATTAAGGGTGGTTTTGGGAATCAGGTTTTCCAACTCTTGACCCGAGTGCTGTAACTTGCTGGGCTAACCTTAAAAACAGTTTGGAGTGGCAGATGTGTTGTCATTATTGGGTAAACATTTAAAAGGCAGATTTGAAAACCCAAACACCTTAGCGTTTTGACAATTTTTTTGAAGGTCCCATAAGGTGCAAACAGATTACAGAGTGTACTAGATATAGCTAATCATTCATTAGTTAACTGGCTAGTTACACTGTGAGGTAGTCCCAACAAAGGCTGATTTCCAAAGTATACTCATCATCCAAAGATTTTGAGATCCATCCACTAATTCAGCGTTCCTGTACAGAGATAACTAATTGACATCATTACCAGCCCCATGGGAGTTTGCAGACTTAAATTCCCCAACATTTCAAAGCATACTACTGGCAATTTCACCAAAAACCAAATTACCCGCCCAGTAGTATGTTTGGGGAGTGTGGTAGACAACACATGCAAGTATGGAGCTAACCGCCAAACTCCACACAGATGACACAATAATCAGGTCTTGAACTCCTGACCCCAGTGCTGTGAGAGCAAAGTGCTCACCACTAGGCCAATGAGAAATTCCACATCTCTATGCAAAAACCAAAAATTTGTGACAGGTAATGTGAAATGCTTTGTGTTCATCATGTTTAGCTCCTTGCTTTGGTAGTAGCTAATATTTGTGTATACTGGCAATGCAAAGTTTATTAAACATGTATGATCACCTGATTGTCATAATACTATCGGTTTATTAAGCTGGTGGTGGAGGCAGAGGCAGAGAAGGAGGAGGAGGCGGTGGTGGAGGCAGAGGAGGAGAAGGAGGAGGTGGCGGCGGTGGAGGACGAGGCCGAGGATGACCAGCGGCAGCAAGTGGCAGGCCAGCCGGAGGGTGATGATGAAGCCTCCCCAGGGACGGAGGCGGAGGAGCTGGGCGAGGGCCAGAAGGAAATGGAGGAGGACTTCCAGCCTGCGGCCCAATCCTCCCCCTGCGCCTCTGGGACGGCTGACTGGTCTGCTGAGGAGCCTGAATCAGACCAAGAGCTTCAGCAGGACAATAAGGGCCGGCAGGCAGCTGGTGGTGCCTCAAGCTGCTGAGGCCTTAGAAGATAGTGTTTACAAGAAAGGGTATTTTGAATTTGATACCACTTCAATGTAGTTAAACATTGGACCTAATCCCTGCTGTAACACATGTTGATTAAAAGATGACATTTATGACACAGGTTGCAATGATAATGGACATACAAATGTGAGTTTTTGTAAACCAGAAAAGGACAGCCAGAGACATCTTAACACATAGGCACGCAGGGCAGGGGCAACACAAATGGGCCCGAGATCCTGGTCAACTTGTCAGTATATTT
Source organism: Mixophyes fleayi (assembly GCF_038048845.1). NCBI lineage: Eukaryota > Metazoa > Chordata > Amphibia > Anura > Limnodynastidae > Mixophyes > Mixophyes fleayi. The sequence goes on along the minus strand of NC_134406.1, from coordinate 140,811,062 downwards.
TTCTTTTTTCTGGGAAATCAAATTGAAACCAAAATGTTGTTACTTCCTGTGAGTGGTTTTGTGGGTAGTGCCCCACTGTAGTGCTTTGCCCTGGGGCCTATAATGCTGGTAAGACAACCCTGTCCACGCCCCTCTCCCCGTGGCTCACCAGAATGTAGTACATCGATCAAAATGCTACTCCAAAGCCTTATCAACGTCTAATGTGCGTCCAAATGGTTTTGTAGCCAGAGGCCTAACATTTTAAAGTAATGTAACAGTACACATCTCTAGTAATTCCTGTTTGTTTTGCAAAATTGGTTAACATGTTTTTAATGTTTTTTTTCTGGTTTCTTTTCAGCACGCTTGGAGGAAGGCGACATTTTTCCTCCACCCCCACCAACATGGAGCGAAATTAGGCCAGAAATGACTAAATTTTTTTAAAAAAATTTAAAACATAAAAAAAACCCACGCAAATTAATAAAACAAATGGAAGAAAAAGTGGCATACTGGTCTACACTCGCTGATTAAATGTTTGTTTAAAATTTGTTTTTTTTATTGTAAATAGTTTTGTAAGTTTATGTAAATATGTTTGGTACTTTCAAGAGTTGTCTAATAATATAATTTTTAAAAACACATTCATTGGTGTGTGTCTTTATTTATATATTCTAATTACACAACATGTGGGTCTAATGACAAAAGAGAATGTATATAATAATTCAAAAAGAGTAGCATTCAAGTAAGATGATTTGAACTCCATCATCATTTCTCTAGCACAAAAAGTTGTGATTTGCTGTTTGCATTCCATCCAAAAGGAACATGTACCCTCCACGAACAAGCCACCCCTGTAAGAGGTATGGCATCTGTAGGCCCTGTGTGCCAGCGAAATGGGCCTAACTAATTTTCAAATTCCCCAAATTTGTCATTGTAGTGATAGTCCAATGTTAAGTTGAAGTATCAGAGCTAAGGCAATCACACATTGAAGAGAACATGGAAACTCTACCCAGAAGTGGCGTCAGTGGTGTAAGGAAGAAGTGCAAGTGTTGCAAAGGTCCATGGTGAGCGTTGTGTTTGGATAAAGCTGAGTACATCACCTAACCTGTACGCCGTGGATCCAGATGACAGTCGGTTTGCAGGCAATGTTGCATTTAACTCCAAGGATGCAGTTCCGAAAAACTGCTGTTTCTGTGATAAAAAAAATCATACTTACCCCCCTCTTCGGGACACGCTGTCTCAGGATTTCCTACTGGTCATCTTCATTCCTCTTCTTCCTTCAATTGCGCATGTGCAGTGCGAAGAACTGCACATGCGCACAAAGGTCCCCGCTCTGTCTCTGCAATTCTGCGAGCGGTGAGTGACAGGGAGGGATCATGTGATCCCTCCACACATGCACTGTCCAGCTCTGCTCTTCGGAGCAGAGCTAACAGCATTGGATTTTTTCATTTCTGATAATGTACGCCAGCTTCAGCTAGCGTACAATATCAAGACAAGTTTCTGAAAAAAAATGTTTTTTCGGAACTTGTAGGATTGCATCCGGGAGCAGTCGCCATACTGTTGAATGGTGACTGCTCCCAAAAATGAAGAGGAGTGCAAAGCAGCAGATATCCATGATATCTGCTGCGGTGCACCTTCTTATAAATTTGCGGAGGACACGGAGGCACCTTAATTACCCGGTAAGAGCACTATCGTGCTTTCTTAAATATGCCCCTATGTATTTATTGTAAAGGCAAACAGGGCGGAAGCTATCCATTGTTGGTTTCATTTTTAGAAATGTCATTATTTTAACAAATTTAAGACTGAAATATTTTTCTCAAAAATTGGTATGAAGGGTACTAAAATAATTACATACAATTATATTTTTTTGCGCTAACAAGAATCATTTATAAACTAGACAATTGTCCGGATTTGTTGGTATGAACTACGTACATGTACATTTATCTAAGCATGCTGCCAGAAGTTTAAAGATATGTTGAATAGGTACTGTAACAGGTAAGATAATGGTCACTCATGCCTTTTCTAGCTGTACTGGTTCAGATAGAAAACTGGTTATACATATTCAAGTAATTGGTTTGTTACAGGCCAATTTCAGTAACATAATTTAGATTGTTCGCTCCTTTGAGCAGGGCTCTCCTACCTTCTGTTTCCATCACTTTTAACTGCGCTCTCCAGCTACTCAGCTCACCTCCTCTCAGTCCCTCTGCCCTCTGTCTCCTCTCGCTTCTCTCCGCTCCCCTCAGTGACTCTCAACCTGTCATCCGTGCCCACACTCTTGGGCCATAGTTACCTGCCTATACTCACTTTTCCCCTCCCTCCCTCTCTTTCATGCTGTGCCTGAGCCCCCAGAGTTATAGTGCTTACTGTTACTTGTACTGTGCTGTTTCACCTTGTACTGTGCCATTGTTTGTCCTTGTACGGCGCTACGGATACTTTGTGGCGCCCTATAAATAAAAATTAATAATAATAATAAATGCTCCCTAAAATATAATTTTCAATAACACCTTTTTAAAAACCTCCAGCCTATTCATTTTAATACAGAGAAACCCAACACTTGATAAACCGTACTTAGTTCGTATTGACAAAAATACCTTTCCACATTCCTGCTGTTATAGTCCTTACATATTCTGGAGCCCTCACCTTTCAATCCTTGAGACTAGCCTGTTGAATTGGTTGATATTCTGCTTAATCTTGATTGCTTGACCCTAGTGGTTTTAGATTTCAACTGCTTTTACAGACTGTAAGCTGGGACCTTGATAATATATCTCTTGTCCCATCGTCTTGTCTAAATTAAATGTACCTGCTTTGTTTTTGTTTGTTTTCTGTTTGCGTGATTTTCTGTTGAACCTCTGTTTAGCTTGTACTAGGTTGTTTGTAATTTTAGGATTAGTATTTGTAGTGGCATTCCTATGTTGTGCTATTTTGTTTATTTGATATTATACTTACTATAATTCTGTGTTTTGTATGATGACACTATTAAAGTAATTCTATCATTTTCAAAGAAGCATTGCCCAAGCGATTGTGTTGTGTTTCCAAGGCACAAAGTAATTTATTTTAGCAGATGCAATAATTTAACAATTCAATACATGATTATAATACAGTACAGCCAATACCAAAAGATAAATACATACCGCGCTCGCTTGCGCTCCCTGCGCTCCCACTGGCACCATCAGACAGTATTTCACCAGAATACTGTGGTCAGAGTAGACTGAAGCCAGTGTGAGTACAGCTATATTATATACACTCAGTGTTACAGAGAGAACAATGCAGATGACGTGGCTTGCTTCTATAGGTCCAGACTTCAGGTGGGTCCAGTGTAAACAGGTCATAGGCTAGTTCAAACAACCTAAGGCTAAGGGTCAACATTCCAGATGATTCTCCCGCCCAGAACCCAGTTTTAGCTAGTCTATTTACACATCACAGTCAATATAACTTTAAGTATTTATTCCCTAACATCACTAACTAGAGTATGCAATGTGCCATCTTTACGGCGAAAGAACTGGACAACTGCTGATGAATAGGGGATTAAAATGATATCAGACATGACACATTTCCTATAACCTGAACCTTAAATAACACTAAAGTGTACATATAATCATAATATATAAACTAATAATAAAGTAAATACTAACTGCTCATAAATCACTGTGGACTGGAATCATTATAAATATGAAATATATAAATAACTAAATGTTGTAGTGCGAGTGTATGCGTGCGTATTGTACTGTATGATCGCGCTATGCCACGTGTAGCGTGGCATACTGAGTGCAATCGCATGATAAAACAATATTAACCAATATACTTTCGTTCATCCAATTATACGACTTTGACAGTTCCAACCTTTGATAGTATAATAAACTATCACCTTAAAGATTTTATATGCAGGATCTCAGTACCACGTTTCATTGCTTTGTAATGCAAGTCCCCCTTGGTGTATGACCATGCTGTCTGTAGATCTAAACAAGTTATCATAAGAGAGAGTCTTAATCCTCAAAACAATTTCTTCTTTACTATAGACCGTATACCTCTGGGGCTTGGAGATAACCTTTTTTGTATGCTCCTCAAGGGTACAATAAAACATGTAATACATTATTTGGAGGGATACAGAGTACAATAGAACATGTATCAGTTATACAGAATACTCTACTACAGTTCTTCATGTCTAACAGGTTCATCCAACCAAAACATGTCTTTAAGCTCAGACAACATTTAAACATTTCATGTTCACCAATAACATCATAAACCTGAGTTACAATATACATTCCGATAATATCAACATTTCCTTTCTTCAACACTTGTGGGGCGGGCTATTGTCTGCTCGTTCTTTCCAGTCTCCCAATACTCAAGTTTCTTTGTACGTGAAACAGTGGTCGGCTTGCCAAATATTGGGAGACTCCAGACTAAGGGACCTAGGTGTCGTACTTTTCCCCTAGTGACCTCCCACCCATAATTCGGGTACCTCAAGAATATTTAGTAGAAAGAGAACTAGTCCTACTCGATATAATCACTGAGGCACGTGAGAGCACGCCCAGCACTTTGTTTGGTCTAAAACCTTACCAACCCAAAAATGATAATCATTCTCAAGGATGTCTGCTCAAGTCCGAATATTACTGGATTACCATCGCTGGATGTACCTCTCTTCAACTATGGGGTCAACGTACTCACGGACGTAATACTACTCAGACAATAGCTCCTCACAATTTCTCCAAGCTCCAAGGTTTCCAAATTTTCCTTTACCTCTGAATTGAATAGAGTAATTGGCTGGACCGATTGTGCTACTAACTTCTCCTTCATCCCCAACTCCTCAATATCACTACCTGAACCAGCCTCTGTCACCTGTCAACAATTAAAAGAATTGACTGTCCTGAAAAGAGAATGATATGAGAGACACACAGAACAGGAAAAAAAACTACAACTTTATGCTGGACAACTGTCTTAGCCTTTGGCTCAGGTGCTACTAACTGCATTCGAGGCCTCCCAGAACAGATTCATGAGTGCCCTTCTCTGGGTGTTGACTCCTCTGCAGTGGGTGAAATGGGCACCAGTGTGTCTCTGCTACCCTTGAAGTCGTGATGCTGGTAGCCTACACCTGGTACCTCTCTGTCAAATAACCTGAGCCTAGGAAATTACTGTTCCACAACTTACTCTCCCGGTCCAACATCCTGACAGTTAGTGTAACTTTTCAGGAAACAGTATTTTGAACGTTCTCGGTTGCTGTCTCACTATTTACCTTTCCTCTCAAGGTCTAAACTAGTCTCTCAGTTGCAAACTCATCCCAAGAGAAGTCAAAAACATTTAAAAAGTCAACAGGTTAAGGCAGCCTAGGAGTGATCTTGATAGTAGGGAAGGACTAGTGGCCAAAGTTATCAGCCCCTTCAATCAAGTTTCAACCCTCATTCTATTCAATTCGTTCTAACTAGTACAGTTACTTTATGTTCACACTGGTTTATGGCTAATCAAAAGTATGTAATTTGTTACCACTACTCATGCATTATACATTTATTATCAATAACGTGAATACCCCTATCACCTATTATAACTCTAGGGCTATCACATTGAATAACAAAAGCTTCGAGTATGACACAGTAATACATTAGACACATTTCAATAAACCTTTACCCAGATATATTTCATCGGTACACCAGTGTATACTTGAGGATCCTGCAAGGTGGTAATTGGATGATGTGGATTTGTTTTACCTGGAGAAAAACCCATCAGCAGGAGGGATATGGGATGGCTCTATTGGTATCATTTTCCTGACATTCTCTTAATCAAGATAGGACGTTGCCGTCCTACTGGCTTGAGAAGAAACGTCTGGTGCACCCCACTATACTCTTACCAGCTTGCACATACCTTCTGTACCCAGCTGAGCCAGACCATGTGCTGCCTCCAGTAGGTCTGGAAGTTAAACTCTGGGAGCTACTGGTCTACCTTGTCCATCTCTCCGGGGTCCGCCAGACTCCTAGCCACATCTCTTCACCTTCCAGATAGTTTATTCTTCAGGTAACACAAATCTTCATATATTAACTAATATGTGTATTGTGTGTGTGTGTGTGTGTGTGTTTTCACATTTTAAAACAATACAACGAAAAAACAAAACATAAATTTGTCAGCTGTCACATAAAACCCTGCTGTCTATTTGACAGCTATGTTCGCCCTGGTGTGACAGCCATGCATAATCGTGTGTGTAAGTGTGGACTTTACTAGCAGCTACTTTAGTTGGTGACTGTGTCACTGTATAAAGTCTTCTATGTAGTGTCCTACTCATGTGCTGGTATTGCTAAAAAGGATTTTTCCGTCACCTCAACGTCGCCCCCTAGACTAGAAAAAATGCTGAAGACCAATGTATATCAATCGATTTTCTCTCTGCCAACTCACATGCCATTTTCAGTACCCCACATTCAGCTACTTGACTAAGTGAGAAGGGCAAAGGGGTCTATTTCTATAACACTGTCTTCAAAATATAACAGTATCCAGTACATGTCTAACAGTGAAAAAATAAAAAACACGAAAATTCTACATTTTCTAGGGTTTCACATTATATCGTATCTTGTGGAAAAAATCCTACTCCAATGTTCTACACAGAGTTGCATATCTGTATGTCTAACCTCCAGCAATCTCCTGTCCTAACCCTTTGTGCATACATATAAAGGCACATTTTTGTACAGGAGGCACGAAACAACAAAAACAAAAAACAAAAAAAGAAACAAACCAGATATGCAATCTATAAAACATAAATCGTATTTCCACAACAAAAAAAACTTTCTGCTTAACATTAGCAGCTTCTATACACATAACACCAAACCCCTAATTGTTTCTGTAACTCATGTCAATCTAGTGTGTATATCCCTGAGTTCATCTTATGTCAAAAATGTCTTAGCCCCATTACTGAGACCGTGTCTACGTCTTTTTTGTATCTCTATACAAGAGAAGAGAGAGAGATACTAGCATAGATGTAAAGAATGAGAAAATAGGAGAGCAACGAATAATAAGAATACAAAGATTTGAATACAAGGGTTTGAAAACAAATAGACATTCAGAAAGGGAGATTTTACAGCAAACATGACAGCTGGATTATACACTATGGGAAAATGGCTGTATTCATTCCACTAATCCCCTTAGCTATTCGCTAAACTATGACCCCTCCCCATACTTGACTAGGGGGTCTTACATCAACCGTGAAATCCAGTGTCGTCTGTCATTTGTTCATTAAGAACTCGGTATCACCATAACTATATACCTTTGCAACGGACTTTCTGACTTATAATAGAGAAATGAAAGATTAACTCTTAGTGACTCATACTTATCTGAAATACATAAAACGATATTTTGGAGCAAAGTATGTACATACTTCATTTTTGGATAATGGTTCTCAGCCAAACAAATTATTATAAGTCAGTGCAGCCTAAAACAGAGAGTGTTCCAATGATCCATTGTTAATTTGTCTTTCAAGAGTAATTTTTCTATTTCTCTATCCCACCCCCCTTAATCACTAAGTCTATATTCCTTTTGTCTACCCTTATCTGTGAGGAGAAAAGACAAGATAGTTATCTTTAAACAACAAACGAAACAAACATTTTCATTCTTTATCACCGGCCAGCGATCAGGAAGGCAAACATGCGACAACATAAAACAAACAAGCAAAATCAACAAAGTATATTTTTAAATCAGTTTCTTTCTAAATCTTCACACTAATACTTACCACAGTTTAATATTTACCACGCCTGATTGTAGAGCTATAGGTATGACCTGACTTCTTGAGTTGACTATAGTTCTCCCTCAAAACATTTACTGCTGTGAGGTGTGCAGGTGACTGTTGGAAAACCTCTGAGACTTGTGTGCGCCTTCTTTGTGGGTGTTAATGTGACCCTCCTCTAGGATTGTGTTTTTCTTTTCTACAATCCTTCCTAATATGTCCTTCTTCTTTGCAATTGAAACACTTCAAAGATTTCTGTTTCTTTCGTCCCTTATAGTGGTAATTATAAATCTGAGGTTGTGAATGTAATCTTTCTAAAGCCTTGATACTCACCATCATTAGTCTATCACTCTGTGCTTTTTCCTTTTTACATATCTTTTTATCATGTTCTACGGCATGCTCTCTAATTGCATTTACCGTGAGACCTCTCCAATTAGGGAAAGAGGTTTGTATCCAGGTCCTTAAATCTTCCCGGAGACCGTCCATTAGTACTGCAAAAGCTACCTCCCTATGATGTGGATTTTCCCTTATATCTGGTATTCCTGTGTACTTAATCATGGCCGATAGAACCCTAGCGAAATAGTCAGTTGTAATCTCACTACCTTTTTGTTTAATAGTGAAATTTTTTCCCCATTCCACTATCAATGGAAAATATATGGCCAATTGTGTAATTATGCGTTCAATATTGTCCTGATTATCACCCTCGGTTAAGCATTTTTCCTCCTCCAACATACAATCCTTAATGAACTTTTGTATGTCAGTATCGAGAAGAAGACAGGCTCTAAACACCACTCACCAATCTTTATTAGTAGGCTCATGTGCATCACCTAAATGTCTAATAAATTTCTGACACTTAGCCAAATCTTTTCTAGGATCAGGGAAATCAGACATAATTGTAAACAGTTCCGTCCTGGTCCATGGAAAATGCGTTACTACATGTTTCATGGAAACTACACCATCTCTGTCTTAGCTCCATAAGAACACTTGGGTGTATGCCATCTGGACCTGGAGCTTTAGTTATCTTAATATTCCTCAGTCGCCTTTGGAACTCTTCCTCTGTCAACCAAGTATTAATTAATGGCACGGTTTCATTTCCATTTTTATGTATTATTCCTACCATTTGTTCCTCTCTAGTAAATACTGAAGAAAAGAAAGTGTTTAATACCTCTGCTTTTTCCTTAGTATCATTTATCAATTCACCCTTCTCACTTCTTCATAGGGGTCCTATATTATCTTTTTTTAATCCTTTTGCCATTTATATACTTGAAAAACAAGTTGCCAAAGAAAGTAAGACAAACCCCAAAAAGTTTTTAAATTTCTAACTTAGCCAATCTTATTTCCTTTTTGCATGTTTTATTACATTCCTTGTACCTATGGAAGGACTCCTCAGACCCTTCAGACTTAAACAATTTAAATGCACACTTCTTACTTTGCATTTCTTCCCTTACCTTGTTACTTAGCCACATTGGTTTAGACTTAATTATTTTACATTTATTTCCCATAGGAATGAACTTATACGTGTTTGTTTCCAACAACATTTTAAAGACAGTGCACTTTTCTTCCGTATTTTTTCCTTCAAAAACTTTGTCCCAGTCTAAACCACTTTATAGACTCCTTTAGCATATAAAAATTTGCCTTTCTAAAGGTTAAAGTCCCCGTTGATCCCTTATGCTATTGCTTCTGTAAACTAATTTCAAATGAGGCCATATTATGATCACTATTTCCCAAATGTTCTCTTACTTGAATATTTGATATTACATCTACATTATTTGTTTTTACTAGGTCCAGTATATTGTATAACTTTGCGTAATATGTTGGTGTTATATAAATTAAAGGTTAATCATAATAACAATGGAATGGAAACAGTTATTCAGAGTAGAGATCCACCACCAGCTAATTTGCAACACCTATGGAACTAATTCGTGTCAACATGGCTCAGCATCAATGTGCAGCAAATTTGACCCACAAATTCAGGTTGTTCTGACAGCAAAAGGTAGAAGTCTTTAATGGAAGATGTATAACCCTGGCATAATTCAACACAATCAGCTGGGAGGCTCAGCAGCAGCAGGGCATACCTGGGCAAATAGAAGTGAATGTGAGCATTATGTGATTGGATACCATCCGCTTGTGAAGATCCCTTTGACCAGGTACATCTCGCAACCAACGTGTTTCATGGCTGAACATGATAAATTGTGTGATTGAGCCAGGGTTCCCAACCCCTTTTTAAATATATGTAGTAAATTGACCATGTCAGGAGCCATTCCTGTGACTTCCTATCTGCACAGGGATGGACGCCTTCGCTTCTGCAGGAAGTCACAACTGGTTGCCAAGCAATCAGACCCATCCAGCCGGCAGCACCTTCTGTGCAGGTACATTCGTTTTATAGGCAATGGTACACAATACTCGGCAACAGGAGGCAGCTGCTGACGTTAGCCTCGCTGATATTCCATTTCCTCCCTGTTCCCAATTTAAAGAATGCTCTGGCACCGCTAGGGTGCCAGAGTATAAGGTCCCCTAGCTCCAGGCGTTTATGTGGTTCCACATTGGTCTGACTCCTCGGTTCCTCACTTGGCTTTCCTTGACGCTTCTTTTGGATCATCCCTTGGGCTCTGTAAGATTCTCCTGATATTTGACTTTGGCTTGGCAGACTACTCAGTTGGGTCCTCCCTGTGCTATCCGACTACCTCAATATATCTCGCTGAATGCCCTGCTGGAGAACCGCAACCTGCAGGTCTCTCGCAGCTAAATACAAACTCCCTTGTGGGGGTCCCTGGTGAAGACCAGAGGCATGTTAGACCCAGTGTCACCAGACAGGGTTGCGTCAAATTCAGCAGATAGCTCCTGATTTCTGTCAGACCACTCATGCGCATCCATGTGGGATGATTTTATGAAATCTTGGCTTGCATTTTTTGGGTATCATAATATTTTGTAAATATGTTAACCAATTTGAGACTTGAAAAGTACTTTATAAGATACATTATATGGACAAAAGTATTTGGCCACATCTGTTAATTATTGAACTAAGGTATTTTAATCAGACCCGTTGCCTGAGGTGTATAAAATCAAGCACCTAGCCATGCAGTCTCCATTTGCAAATATTTGTGATACAGAATGGGTCATTCTGAAGAATTCAGTGACTTCAAGCATGGTACTCTGATAGGATGCCATCTTTGCAATAATACTGTTTGTGAAATTTTATCCCTGCTGGATATTCCACAGTCAACTGTAAGTGATATTATTAGAAAGTGGAAATGTTTAGGAGCAACAGCAACTCAGCCATGAAACAGAACACCACATAACATCACAGACCAGAGTCAACGACTGCTAAGGAGCATGGTTCGTAAAAGTCACCAACGCTCTGCTGATTCCATAGCTAAAGAGCTCCAAACTTCCACTGGCAATAATGTAAGCATGAAAACTGTGCAGTGGGAGCTTAATGGAATGAGTTTCCATGGCCGAGCAGCTGCATGCAAGCCTCACATCAAAAAGACCAATGCCAAGTGTCGAATGGAGTGTTGTAAAGCACACCGACACTGGACTGTGGAGCAGCGAAAAGTGTTCTGTGGAGTGACAAATTACTCTTCTCTGTTGGCAGTCAGATGGTCGAGTGTGGGTTTGGCGGATGGCGGGAGAGTGTTACCTGCCTGGCTGCATTATGCCAACTGTGAAGTTTAGTAGAGGAGGGATAATAGTATTGGGCTGTTTTTCAAGGTTTGGGATAGGCCCCTTATCTTCAGTTAAAGGCAATCTTAATGCTTCAGCATACCAAGCCATTTTGGACAATGCTATGATTCCAACTTTGTGGCAAAAGTTTGGGGAAGGCCCTTTTCTATTCCAACATGACTGTGCCCCAGTGCACAAAGCAATGGCTACACAGACATGGTTTGATGAGTTCAGTGTGGAAGAACTTGACTGGTCTACACAGAGCTGACCTCACCCCATCGCACACCTTTGGGATGAACTGGAACGGAGATCGCAAGCTAGGTCTTCTCGTCCAGCATCAGTGCTTGACCTCATAAATGCCCTACAGAATGAATGGGCACAAATTTCCACAGAAACACTCCAACATGTTGTGGAAAGCTTTCCAAGAACAGTGGAAGCTGATATAGGTGTAAAAGGGGGACCAACTCCAAATTAAAGTATATGTATTTGAATCCAATGTCATTACAGTCCCAGTTAGTGTAATGGTTAAGTGTCCAAATACTTTTGTTCATATAGAGTATCTTTATTCAGTTAGCTAGCTGTAACTAAGCAGGAACACACTGAAAATGTGCACAGTGCTGTATATTTTGTTGTATAAGGAAACCATATTACACGTAAACAACATTTTCATAGACCATTTCTGCAACTATTGATAAATGATTATATTCATGTTACTCTTGTTCGTTAGTATAAATGGCAAAATAGTCCTTACAATTTCTATCTGTTATGTTTATATAGTAGTCAAATCAATCTATTCTAAGTAAGATCATAGAAATTAAGCCATGTTCTGTAGTCCCTGAACTTGTGAAATGGGAATACAGTTTGTTAAATAGTACTGCTCAAGGGATTAGCTATGTTCACTGGTATCACATAATATATTTTGATTCTGCGCAACTAGGTTTTTTTTAGCCTGCATCTTCTTATGTGTGGGTTTTTGAAAAAGTTAGCCACTAGCTAACGAAACGCGTTAGTTTCATGATTTCCATCTTCTGGAAACTTTTTTTGGAGTGAAAGGAAACGATTATTCATTATATCATTCTCTATGTTTTCCAAGGTTATTTACCCGCATATCCTCGAGGAGGACTGATATTGTATAACCAATATCTCTGCAGTTGCAGAGACGATTATTAGGAGCTGAACAGCTGACAAACAGGAAACATCTGATTGCGGTGTCGAGAACGTGTGTATTTGAACTTCTCTATCTCGATCTGGCAATATTATCTGGCTATGCGTCCTTAATTCATTTGCCCAGCGATCATTCTCAAGAAATAACGAGACCGAGAAACATTACCATACATTGTGGTTCGTTTGGTGGAGTATGGAGGATCCAGTGCTCATACCACATACAAGGAGATTACTAAAGAGACCCACACACAAGATCCCAAGATCGGGTAATGTGGAGTCTGAGACCTTACAGTCTCACTCCGCATTGTTAAACCATCAATTAAGAGAGACTACATCTCATCTCCATAGAGGAATATGATGAACGGGTGAGACCATTCCGATCATTACACACTTTTTTATTTGGAACTTAATATCCCTACAACACATGTGTTACAACAGATTTTTAATTTTAATTTTGTTTTTTATGGTGTACTGGCCAGACACCTAATTTACAAGATACTTGGAGGTGTGTCACACTCCATTTTATGAGCCTATTATATCATATATGTTATGAACAAACTATATTGTATATATTCTAAGTTTGAACTAATAAATGTGTCATATCTGAGATCTGCCTAATCTATCGATATTTAACTAATCATCCAACAGTTATTTATGCTTTATCCCTCTGGGCGCACCCTGTTTAATTTGTTGAACAATTTTCTTATGTGTGTTATCATTTTCACAATAGGATCCCAAACATGTATTTTTGACATACAAAACTGCTCCAATGAAAATCTTGCATAGCACTGGCATCTATTTTAAAGGATTGTGATGCTGAGCCACATGGTGGCAGTATGCCACTGTAGTTTATAGTATTCACATTTCAAGAAAATAGCACAACTTTGGGATCCCAAGTGAGTTAAAAAAGAAATGTTAAAATATTGTACTGTTTTAAAAGAAACACGTTATATATTATGAACTGATTTTATACTCATCATCATTTATTTATATAGCGCCAGCAGATTCTGTAGCGCTTTGCAATTGGGAACAAACATTAATAAAACAATACTGGGTAATACAGACAGAGAGATAAGAGGTTACTGCTCGCAAGCTTACAATCTATGGGACTCAAAAGTCTTTTATTGAAATCTTTAAGTCCCACCCAGTAAGTTTAAATAGGCATTGAGAGCAAGGCACCTGTATAAGCATACTCATTTTTTTGTGTTAAATCCCTCAATTTAGAAACATTTAGAGATGGACGTATTTGTTACGAGCCGCGGTGGTACTCACAGCCGCTGCGGCTCGCTTCTGGTGCCCTCTGCCGCCACCTTGATGACTGGGACGTCATTTCCGGAGTCTACCCGACCGTTGCCAAGACAACGGTCAGATGCCAGCGGTAGTAGCGCCGCGTCCCGGTGGCTGGGGACAGCCGGGCGCCTGCGCAGAAATACACACAAGCCTGTGGGCTAATTTAATAGAGCATTATTAATTAAGCACTGTATGTGATGTCAGAGCTAGGCTCTGATTGGCTGATGCTGGTATTTAAGGCAGTGAGGTCTGCAGCCTCACTGCCGGTTATAGCGTTCTGCTCACAGTTCTGCTGCCTGCTTCTGAGCCCTGTTGGTGTTTAACCTCTGATTGTCCTCTCGTGTATGACCCCTTGCTTGGATTTGGACTCTGCCTGTTTGCTCGTGACCCTGACCCTTTTTGCCTGTATCTTGGACCTTGCTACCGTGCCTGTGACCTCTGATCTCGGCCTGTTATTCGGATTCGCTGTCTGCTGCCGGCCCTCGACCCTTGCCTGGACTTCTCTCCGCCTTCCCGGGTTCTCCCCAGCCGGTGCACAATTCACGACCCTCTGTTAGTCTGCAATCCAAGTCTGTCCCCACCACTAGGGGCTCCAGTGAACACCAGGCTTTTGGAGCAGACTCCAGGTTTTGTTGTACCGGCGGGAGGGGTTCCTAACAGTATTTTGTGCTCTGAACATATGCATAAAAATTCTGTCCCAGAACAGCATACTTACATGTATATGTTGACACACATTTCAGGATATGTCCAACTCAAAAAAAGTTTTTCTGTGACAGACATACAAATGCATATGTTTATGCCCTAAAATACCATAGAGATGCTACTCAACAGTGTTAGTAGTAAATGTGGAAGGCCCAATGCCCTGCCTATAACAATATGATGTAATGAAGTGTCATATAGACAAGAATGAATAGTGTTTTGATCATGTTATTAATGAATGTCAAAGTCGCATTTTCCAAAAAAGTTTTAATACAATACATATACTCCCACTTCCACCATTTACCGTATTAAAAACCCAATGGGAATCTTCTTTCCTGCAGTGGTCCAAATTGTAATGACCAATAAATCCAAAAAGATGGCAACAATGCTAATTAATAAAATACTATTAGCTATGGATACAATACGCAAGCAGCTTTTTAGAAGCAGCTAGTTGGTGCTCATGGTGTCATCATCCTCGCATATCTTTATACCAGGCTTGCAGTACCCACAAAAGATACAGGGATGAGTGAAAGTGCATCTTCAGGAGGCTTGCTATATTTACATGAACATGCCCTTACTGTAGTATGTATGCTTGCCTCCAGGCGTGTGGGGCACAAGACTAAGATATATACAAATCTAGATGTGGACATACTTTGGTACGTATGCAGAATTCAGAAGTATTTACGCCGCAAAATTGATGTATGTCCAACTCTAAATGAACCCCTTTTTATAACAGTATGCTAAAGGAAAGACGTAACTAAGAAGGACTAGGAAACTTTTAGAAGACTAGGCCCAAAGTCACATTTACGCTCACTCCTCTGCAATTTTAATGCTTATACTAGTATTACAGAAATATTGTAAAAGGACTCATAGAGGTCTCCAGGGATCTCTCAGAGACTGTCATGCAGCTTGGTAAAACAATGGCTTTGCCATATCTCTAAACCTATAGGTATACTTTTAATTTGTGTCTTCAAGCAACTGAAACTAACTTTGATGAATGCGGAATGCAGAGAGCAAGTTACTGGAGAACATTTAAAATTATCTATTTACCCCGTTTAAAACCAAAATTAAAATAAAAATAACCCTAATTGAGTTGATCATCTAAAACACAAAGCACCATCCAGTCTCTATGGATTAGCAGGATTACTTGTAGACTATGCACTGTATGTCACTGGGCATTGATATATTGCACCTATTGATTATCTTTTCACTTGTAGAAGTTATAAAGTAAACACAGATGCTAAGCATATGCATCAATAGATGCAAATGTTGTACATATCAATAATATTTTTATTTTTAGCGAATTTTAACTTTAATGAATTATAGTTATGTTATTGTGGTAGTAAAGTATACAGTTGAAAACTGCTGTGTAAATTAAATTGGTATATTTTTGATCTAATTAATTAGCAAGGATCAGGGAATCACTATGAATGGATGGACCATCAAATTCAGCAAACTTTTTTTAACTTACTTTGTCCTACAATTGATGCAACAATTCCATATTTTAGGATTTCACCAACTCCTCTTAACCATTTTTAGTGCTAGATTTGCACCTGATGAGTTCACATCTTTTCTGCATTTTGGTTTATTATTTACAGCCAAGCAAAATTTTGTACAGTTTTTTTTCAGAACAGATAGGGATGTCTTTGAATGCCATAGTCAAGTACATTTCTACTTAATTTATAGCTATTATAAAAGAAAAAATAGCGAAAAAGGGTAGACAGTTGGTATATAAAGTTGTACAGTATTATTTGCTACATAAGTGCATCAAATAATAATTATAATTTGACTTATAAAGACAGATAGACAGTATTGCAGAGATTATATTGCAAATCCCTTAAAAAGGATGACAATAAGTGTAAGGGAAGGAGGAGAAGGAAGTAAGGGAAAGAAGAAGATGATGATAGGTTTCCCATGGTTTGGGAAGAAAAAGATTGCTTTTACATGTACATCAAACATAAATGTAAGAATACATTGATGATAATATAGATCACTGGGACACCCAAGTTTTATTTTGGGATTCAAGGCAGTAATACGAGGCCATATAATTATATAAAGTAAAAATAAAATAAAGGATATAACAATACATTTCATATTTAAGGTGACAGGTTCAAAAGACTCCTACAACAGCTACATAAGTAATCCCACTGACAATGCACAAGAAAACAAACATATTCTAGAGACTTTTCTTATACAAGTCCAAAGAAAATGAACTCTACTGAAAATTAATAATAAAAATGGTGCAATAAAGCTAGGAAAATAATGACATATATGGCCAAATAACAGAAACAATCAATATATAACCAACATTAAAGACTCAACTGCAGGAACTAATTCTACTTCTCAATCTAATTCTACTTCTTAATCTGATATTACCATGCAATTCAAAACATATTAGGTCACTAAGCTCACTAAGGTCAAAACATATTACTTCACTAAGCTCAAATAAATCTCTAGGCCTCAATGGAGTCAGTGGGAATTATTATACACATTTAAATGACCCTGACATCTCACTTTCAAAATATCCACGGGAAGGTAAATTTCTCGCTTGCGATTGTCACGTTTTGAAGGTATTATTGACACTCATGGTCAAGTACACTATCTGTGAAAATATATGATGTAAATATTTACTTATTCACATGATCACTCCTCTTTTTTTAATGTAGGGATTCGAAATGCATTCTTAGGTCCAGATACATTTAATTTTGTTGGTCTGGGTATGTAGCCAATGTGTTATCTGTATTAATATGATCTCATAGTGAAATAATTTATAATGTATTACCACATATTTTCTTTAAATATATGTATTGAGTCCATGAAAAAATCTCAAATGTTTGGCTGTGATCATTATATCTGTTTGGTGAGAGTGAAGTCTGTGCATTATCCTCTATCTTGTCCCACTGATGTAATTTTTTTTTTTTATAAAGTGTGATGATTGGAGACCTCGCTCCATCCCAGTGAGCAGTGTTTGTTGTCTCCTCTATGATTTGTGCCTTGAGTACACTAAGCCGGAACCCTAGAGTAATTTAAGGGAAATTCTGCCTAGCCTTATTAAACCTAAATAGAAATGTTAAGGATGTAACTATTGAATATAGTGCAAAGAGAAATACATTTATGAAGTAACATTTTTAACTGCAATTTCATTTTTCACCTGGTGGCATAGTTGACAGCCTATAATAGAACAGACTAAAGCTGTGTTCACACTGATGCAATTATTGTGCAGATCACATGGTAAACGACCAGTTGATCAGATATTGCAAGAGTGTGTATGCTCCCACGGTCATGTTTTATCTTAACAATAATGTATGCACTCATGACCAGTAGTGTAGGCAGATTTCTATACAGTGTGCAGAGTCACAATCTTTTCAGCAGATGGTTATGAAAGGTGAAAATCACAGATCTGAAGGTAAAATGTGTAGGCATGTACACATGAATCTGCATGAACATCTGGGGGTAAATATATTAAGGTCAGAGTTCTGCAAATCGACGATATTCAGCGACTTTGGACTCTTAAAACGCCAATGTGTTTAAATGCAAAACAGAAATCGAACCTTAATACATTTATCCCCTGGACTTTTAGTCGTTGGTAAAATCGTTACAGAAATCGTATCTAAAGTAAAATACAATAGTAAGTGACTAGCTTTACAGATTGAAAAAAAACATATGTTGCAGAAAGAGAAAGATCGCCCTTTTCAGACTGGGGTCATTTAAAGTGTAATCTGACTGCCTGAGGATGTTCAAATGGCATGGATTTAACTGTGCAAATACTCACAGTTTGGCCAGGTAGAAAATCACAAAAGTAACATTTTCTTCAAGATCTTTATACAAATGTATGTGAACTCCCTCCTCTTTTGAGTAACTACTGTGGAGAAATCTTAGAAAACAAATATTTTTGTGTATCGCATCATTACCAATTTTGCTCTTTGATTGACAGAATGTTTTCTTTGGCCCAGTAATCAAAAAATGTTGTGATTACAGGACAGTGGTAACAATTTTGGTATCTATTAAGGCCCAGCCTATGTGCTCACTCAAAGTGTACAGTACCATGTGCCTATAGGACAATCAAGATTTGGACAATATCCACACTAGGAAAATGAGTTAGGTCAGAGTTCTTAATGCTTTCAGGAATGCCAATGAATCTGAAATTGCTCCTTCGATTGCAATTCTCTAAGTCCTCCAGATGGGTGGGGAACGAGTTGACGATGACGGTAAATCTGACAACAGTTACAACCACTGGAAAATGGCGATTGCTGTAATTCCGACATGTAGGAAATCCAGACTTCATGGAAAAGTGACAGACAAAAATTCCGGCAAGCCTACTATAAACGGCGATATGAGAACATGCCGGCACTGACATTGACGTCACTTAAAATGGCAACAGTTACATTGCTGCTATTAAGGGGGCAATGCGAGGACTTGTCATCGCAGTAATAACTGCCACCACTCCAGATTCTCTGTAATTGTGCTGATGGTTTTGCTTTCTAACTCAATACTGTTTTTAGTGCTAGTATTCCCTGTTACTAGTTTGTTGCTCTACTTCAGTTATAATTTTATTGGTTTCTAAAGAGGACATGACCGGTATTAATCAATGTCTCTGAATGCCATCTATTTTTTTTTTAATCAATGTGTGGCATTATGGCAGGGGGACCCCACTCTGTGAGTTCCCCTGGTATAATGCCACCAGTTCCAGCTGGCTTGCCTGGTGCTGGTTATTGCAAAATCAACACTCTTTTTTGTAAATTTTTTATCTTTTTACACTGTATAAAGCCTGCGGGTCCGATGGCTGTAATGTCGCTGGACCAGCCGGCTGAACTTAGACAAGCCCCATAGCTGGTGCAAGAGATAAAGCATCTACAGTGCTGGAATTGGAAACATTCCAAGGGTGTTCCAAAATGAATTTGTAATCTCCACCCAGCTGACACAATGGAGAAGGCTGTGAAGATACCGTGTTTTCTGTCACAAATCTACCCACTTCACACTAGCTGGTTACCCACGGGTTCCTTTCCATGCCAGGGAAGCCTACCCAGTATCTTCTAAGCAGTTAGAAATGTACAACAATACTTTTATTGTAATAAAAGCAACACTAGAATATTATATACAAACAGTAAATAAATGCCAGACAGGTTTGCTACATCATCTGTGCCTTACCCCACTAGCTTATGGAGTTAGTCACCTGGCTGTCCTGACTTGAAGCCCCAAGGATCTGCAGATGTAGTCCACGGATCGAGCACAGCAACTCAACACCAGACCTTGCACCTTCCATGAATCAATTCACAGCATGAACAACCCCTCCTCCCCTCGAGTTCCTTATATGCAGGGTCAAATTTCCACAGTGCTTTCCCCTCCCTGGGCAAATCCCTGTCTCTCTCCCTCTTAAACATTGGTGGGTGCTGGTTTAGGGGGTTGGAGGGGAAATGGAGATGAGCTTTAATTCCACAGAAGCTTCCCTGCTAGGTTCCAGACAAAATATCAGGATTAGTCCTGTGAAGAACAATGGATACTAATTGGTCTTTCCCCTCATCTGTATCCTGCAAGCTGATCCTTACACATAACCCACCTGGCTTCACTTTAAGGACAATGAATAACAGGTTTACTGCAATATCAACAAAATACAATGAACCATATTCATATTTACAATGAGCTACAATGTCCCCATATCCACCTGTAATTGGACACTGCAGTTGTACTCTGGTGATTTGGGGAACAAAAACAGGGCTATAAAAAGTATATGTTATGCTCCACATTTTGTGAGAAATGAGGGACAGGCTGGTTAAGATGTTATCAAACTCATTTTGTCATAAAGGCTGATAACCAGAACACGGGAATGGCTGACTGGTAATGTGCAGAAATGCCATTTCATGCCAGGGAGACAGAGGCTCCTTCCTAGTTTACACCAGGACCTACAGATTAATAATGGGAACTGTCAGCCAGGGTAGTCATCTGTGTCCATGCATACCACTCTTCATGTAGTGCAGAGACGGGGCTCAGAAAAAAACTTTTTTTTCATGCTTAAATAAAATTTAAATAATGATTGAGTTAATGTCTGTGTACAGAAGTACCATGACTGTTATATCTGTGGCAGTGAAAGGGCTTAGGGTGTCTTTTTGGAGGTGGGGGGGGCATGTGGCTATAATTGTTTTAAAGCAGGATCAGTATAGGAAGTATGGAGGGAGAGACATGGGCGTGACCTCAGGTTCCACCAATAAATCCTAACAGTTTAGAGCCTATCTGTCACACCAACTTTTTGCTACTGAAGCATCACCAACTTAATGAATTACGTAGGTTGGGAGGTTACTTGTTTGGTAAGCTGAAGCATTGTGTCATGGCAATAGGATTTCTGGTATCCGTCTCGGGGTGCTTGGGGCTAGCTGTGGCAGGAATGTAGTGAAAACAGGGAGGCCATATGAATGTCTTGCTCATAGGGATTACTCTTTTCCTGTATACAGGATGTTAGGAGGAGGAATGCTAGACTGGATTCCGTACTGGAATAAGCGACTGGACTCTGGACTTGATGGACTGAAACCTGGATGTGGGAACAGGGAGGACCTGAACCCACGACCAGAGACTCCCAAGAACTCCCAAGTACCCCCAAGAACTTAGAAGCTCAGAGGAATATAGTACCACAACTGAGACTCTGAAGACTCAGAACTCAGGCAGTGAATATACAGCGGTGGCCATCTCCTGAATAGAATAAGCCTGGAACTGGTCCTGGACAATTCAGAACCTGAGGTAAGCCTGAAACTGGAAGTCAGTACCCCAAGACACAGAGATGGCTCCAGAAAGTAAATGACTCAGCACAACAACCTATGACCCCAGATAGCCAGTAGGACAGACAGGAATAGATTGATGAGAGGAGGATCCACACAGAATGTAACAGCTGGAATCTGTACACGGGCAGATAGAATGAAGCTGAATTCACACAAAGGGTTAATGGTTAAAGTTTGTATCACAGAATGCAGAGTGAAACTGAATTCACACAGGGTTAATGGTTGAAGTCGATATCACAGCAAACTGGATGAATCTAAACTCACTTGGAGGGTAAATGGTTGAAGTCTGCATAAAAGGAATAAGCTGAATTCACACGAAGGGTTGATGGTTGAAATCTGTATACAGCAGGCATAATGAAGCAGCAAACAAACAGCAGCTGCAGATGAAGCTAATTGGTGGATGAGATCAAGTGTTCAGACTCAGCAGGATGTTCAGCAAATGTCTCATCCAAGATGGCAGCCTCCAGTACAGCAGACAGAAGTCACGCTTTGTCTCAGGATTTAGAATGCTGCATTCTGACAGGAGGGAGATGCATGGTGATATGATACCGCCAAGTGGCGTAAACAGGACTAAGTCCCCAATTCATGACAAGTTGTATGCTTGAATCTCACTCTATAACTAGACAATTCTCCCCCCAAAAAAACTGAGTTAGCATCCACTAAAACAGGAAGAACAAGCATGTGAGGTCCTCCTGTCACAGTGAGAGCTGGTGCCTCTATGGTGGGAAAGGAGCACAAAAAAGCAGCATCACCACGGCTCCAAGAGTCTACCATCCTACTGTGAAAAGCGCTGGGTCTCTTTCCAATTATTCTTGTTTGTGGGAGCATGGGTATTGAAGAGGATTATGAACCCTATTCCAATGAAAAATAAAATATTTTTTCTTTCTTGATCTTAATCCATTGTAGGCCAATGAGGGGAAAAGAAGAGGGAAAAAAAAACAACACATCCACACACTAATGCTGCCTGCTGCTAAATGGTCAAAGCAGGTAGTCCAGAACTAACCGTAGTCATCAACCAATAGCAAGCAGTTTTCCACACTGGCTGCTTGTGATTGGTTGGTAGAAATTAGGGAGCCTTTCTTCATTTAGCCTAACCCAGCTCCACCTATGATTGACTGTAGAATAGGCCTGGCAGGATGGCACCTGCCATTACCGCCCAGTGAGTGCTATTCTGCCAGGCAATTCAATTAATTGGTGGAATTTATGTCTCTCCCACAAGAAGATATCAGAGTAAGGCTATAGATAACTGCTTAAGGATGTGCAAATTACATAACTTTTTGATACACATAGATGGATATACATGACATAGTCCCTAAATCTTGTTGCCTCCTTTAGTGTGGCGAGTAGATTAAAGTAATAAACAATTCATTGCACATATGAGAAATGGCAATGTCCAGCAAGAAATACTCCCCATAGAAGACGGCAGGAAAAATGAGCAGAGATTCCTTAACACAAAAGGCGATAATTGCACTAGATTGAATCTCCCCCATTGTATAAGAAGATTATCATGCATTGGACCCTTTGGGCTAGATTTACTAACAGGCGTGATGCATGGCGGCTTGAAGCCGCTATGCATCGCGGCGGTTTTCCGGCGGGTTTGCATTGCAAACAGCCGGATTTACTGATGGGCGCATATCAGCTTCAATTTGAAGCCGCCGGCGATGTCACGGCGGGATGTAATGCTCAAAGCCGCCGGCGGCTTTGAATAGAACATGGCGCTTTTGCTTTAAATGACGGCGCTTTTGTGTAAAGGCGGTTTTTTTGAAAATTACACCTGTCTCCTGGCCTGTTACTATTGGCTATTTTAAAAGTCAGGAGATTTGACATCACAAGCCCTATATAAACCACTGGCCTGACACTTTTTCTTTGATAGGGGTTTGAGGAGTTTTGTGAGAGGAGTTTGGAGGATAGTGGTTTGCTGTGAGTTGGTGAGAGTTGGAGTTTGGTGGATTGGTGGAGCGATATCTGATTGAAGTGTGAGTAGTCCTGTGGTATTTTTCTGTTTTGTACATTTATTTTCTCTTTTATTTTCTGTATTGTTTTTTTGGTATTTGACTTGTCCTTTGTCTGTGTTACTTGTGTGTGACTGTGTTGAGAGTGTGTCTGTACTTAGTGTAGTTTGTCTTTTGTGTTTGTAAGTCTTTCTGTGTTTTGTGTGTTTGACATTTATTTGTCATTATGTCCAGAGATAGGAGGGGAGAACAGGCTGAGGAGAGGGAGATGGAGGTTGAGGGGTCAGAGGAGGGTGAGGGAGAGGTTGAGGAGACAGGTCAGGGCAGGAAGACCAAGACAGGGAGGAATGTGCACTTCTCACATGATGAGAATTGTGTGTTGGTGCACAATATCGTTCCCTGTTATGAGGTCATACTAGGCAACCTGGCAGCCCGGACTCCTCTAAGGCGGCGTCACCAATTGTGGGGGCGTGTCTGTGATGCCGTGAACGCAGTGGGCCCACTAAAGAGGACAGTGGCGCACTGCCGCAAGCGGTTTTCTGATATAAAAAGGAGGCTGAAAGAGAAGATGGCCCAGGAAAAGAGGGCAACCAGGCGCACGGGTGGTGGCCCCCCTCTTCGTATTGAGTACACAATGTACGAGGAGGAGCTGCGACAGATAATGCCGGCAGAGATTGTCGAGGGGATAAACGTCCAAGACACGGATTCGCCCTCTTTTGGACAAGTAGTTGGTGAGTTATTTGCATATTTAACTCTAACAGTATTTAAATTTTTTTTTTTTTTTTTTAAAACTGCTTTTTTCTTTGCAAAACTGCTTTTCTATTTTTAAAACTGCTTTTCTCTTTGCAAAACTGCTTTTCTCTTTTTAAAACTGCTTTTCTCTTTGCAAACGTTTTTTCTTATTTGTTTTTTTTTTTATTGTTTTTCAAAGTGTATTTTTGACTCTAATAGTTTGTAAAGGTTTTTTTTTCTCATAGAAAAAAAAATACAACAATTGCAAACACATTTGTGCAATAAACAGTATATTTGGAAATTGTTTTTTTCTGGAAATACGTTGTATGCTTTTTCTAATACATCCAGAATCGCCAGGACCGCAGTTCAGTCCCAGTGCCAGACCTACACCTCCACCTTCAGCGAGAGATTCGGGCACAGACGAGCAAGCAGGTGCGTGATTTCTGTTTAGGAGAGAAATAATGGAGTTACTTGATTTTCTGTGCAAATGTTGCTGTCAATGTTTTTTTTTTTCTTTTTATTGTTTGCAATGAGAAGTTAGGGCTACATTTTACTAAACTGATATGTTGCCTATAGAAACCCATCAGAATATACCTTTACTTTATTTATTGCATTCAACAAAATGACAGCTAAAATCTGATTGGTTGCTATAGGCAACATCTCCACTTTTTATAGCATGCAGTTTAGTCAAAATTAGGGATGTGCACCGGCGACTTTTGAGGTCTCGTGTTTTGTGTTTTGGATCCGGATTTTCTCGATATTTTGGGTTCGGATTTGTTTTGCAAAACACCTGCCGAAACGTTTTGGTTCGGATTTAAGGTTTTGGATTCGGATTTTTTTTGAAAAAAAACTAAAAAGTGTAAAAATCAAGTTTTGGGCTTATTTTCACTCCTACGCTATTATTAACCTCAATAACATTCAATAACAGTAATTTCCACTAATTTAAAGGCTATTCTGAACACCTAACACCTCACAATAATTTTTTTTTTTTAGTACAAAACGTTGCAACGCGGTATCTTTCTGGACTGAGTAGAGGAGTGTTCCCCACAATACAATTAAAAACCCATCAACTGGTCTGAATTACACCCAAAAATAGTATCTGGACAGCGTAGAGGACTGGCCACTGGCCACCACAATATAATATATAGAAAACCTTCAACAGGTCTGAATTACACCCAAAAATAGTATCTGGACTGCGTAGAGTAGTGGGCACTGGGCACCACAATAAAAAATATATAGAAAACCTTCAACAGGTCTGAATTACACCCAAAAATAGTATCTGGACTGCGTAGAGGACTGGCCACTGGCCACCACAATATAATATATAGAAAACCTTCAACAGGTCAGAATTACACCCAAAAATAGTATCTGGACTGCGTAGAGTAGTGGGCACTGGGCACCACAATAAAAAATATATAGAAAACCTTCAACAGGTCTGAATTACACCAAAAAATAGTATCTGGACTGCGTAGAGGACTGGCCACTGGCCACCACAATATAATATATAGAAAACCTTCAACAGGTCAGAATTACACCCAAAAATAGTATCTGGACTGCGTAGAGGACTGGCCACTGGCCACCACAATATAATATATAGAAAACCTTCAACAGGTCAGAATTACACCCAAAAATAGTATCTGGACTGCGTAGAGTAGTGGGCACTGGGCACCACAATAAAAAATATATAGAAAACCTTCAACAGGTCTGAATTACACCCAAAAATAGTATCTGGACTGCATAGAGGACTGGCCACTGGCCACCACAATATAATATATAGAAAACCTTCAACAGGTCAGAATTACACCCAAAAATAGTATCTGGACTGCGTAGAGGACTGGCCACTGGCCACCACAATATAATATATAGAAAACCTTCAACAGGTCAGAATTACACCCAAAAATAGTATCTGGACTGCGGAGAGGACTGGCCACTGGCCACCACAATATAATATATAGAAAACCTTCAACAGGTCAGAATTACACCCAAAAATAGTATCTGGACTGCGTAGAGTAGTGGGCACTGGACACCACAATAAAAAATATATAGAAAACCTTCAACAGGTCTGAATTACACCCAAAAATAGTATCTGGACTGCGTAGAGGACTGGCCACTGGCCACCACAATATAATATATAGAAAACCTTCAACAGGTCAGAATTACACTTAAAAATAGTATCTGGACTGCATAGAGGACT
This sequence comes from Mixophyes fleayi, assembly GCF_038048845.1. Lineage (NCBI taxonomy): Eukaryota > Metazoa > Chordata > Amphibia > Anura > Limnodynastidae > Mixophyes > Mixophyes fleayi. Next base: position 140,784,935 of record NC_134406.1, on the reverse strand, counting down.
GGCCACTGGCCACCACAATATAATATATAGAAAATCTTCAACAGGTCAGAATTACACTCAAAAATAGTATCTGGACTGCGTAGAGTAGTGGGCACTGGGCACCACAATAAAAAATATATAGAAAACCTTCAACAGGTCTGAATTACACCCAAAAATAGTATCTGGACTGCGTAGAGGACTGGCCACTGGCCACCACAATATAATATATAGAAAACCTTCAATAGGTCAGAATTACACCCAAAAATAGTATCTGGACTGCGTAGAGTAGTGGGCACTGGGCACCACAATAAAAAATATATAGAAAACCTTCAACATGTCTGAATTACACCCAAAAATAGTATCTGGACTGCGTAGAGGACTGGCCACTGGCCACCACAATATAATATATAGAAAACCTTCAACAGGTCAGAATTACACCCAAAAATAGTATCTGGACTGCGTAGAGGACTGGCCACTGGCCACCACAATATAATATATAGAAAACCTTCAACAGGTCAGAATTACACCCAAAAATAGTATCTGGACTGCGTAGAGGACTGGCCACTAGCCACCACAATATAATATATAGAAAACCTTCAACAGGTCAGAATTACACCCAAAAATAGTATCTGGACTGCGTAGAGTAGTGGGCACTGGGCACGACAATAAAAAATATATAGAAAACCTTCAACAGGTCTGAATTACACCCAAAAATAGTATCTGGACTGCGTAGAGGACTGGCCACTGGCCACCACAATATAATATATAGAAAACCTTCAACAGGTCAGAATTACACCCAAAAATAGTATCTGGACTGCGTAGAGGACTGGCCACTGGCCACCACAATATAATATATAGAAAACCTTCAACAGGTCAGAATTACACCCAAAAATAGTATCTGGACTGCGTAGAGTAGTGGGCACTGGGCACCACAATAAAAAATATATAGAAAACCTTCAACAGGTCTGAATTACACCCAAAAATAGTATCTGGACTGCATAGAGGACTGGCCACTGGCCACCACAATATAATATATAGAAAACCTTCAACAGGTCAGAATTACACCCAAAAATAGTATCTGGACTGCGTAGAGGACTGGCCACTGGCCACCACAATATAATATATAGAAAACCTTCAACAGGTCAGAATTACACCCAAAAATAGTATCTGGACTGCGGAGAGGACTGGCCACTGGCCACCACAATATAATATATAGAAAACCTTCAACAGGTCAGAATTACACCCAAAAATAGTATCTGGACTGCGTAGAGTAGTGGGCACTGGGCACCACAATAAAAAATATATAGAAAACCTTCAACAGGTCTGAATTACACCCAAAAATAGTATCTGGACTGCGTAGAGGACTGGCCACTGGCCACCACAATATAATATATAGAAAACCTTCAACAGGTCAGAATTACACCCAAAAATAGTATCTGGACTGCGTAGATGACTGGCCACTGGCCACCACAATATAATATATAGAAAACCTTCAACAGGTCAGAATTACACCCAAAAATAGTATTTGGACTGCGTAGAGTAGTGGACACTGGGCACCACAATAAAAAATATATAGAAAACCTTCAACAGGTCTAAATTACACCCAAAAATAGTATCTGGACTGCATAGAGGACTGGCCACTGGCCACCACAATATAATATATAGAAAAGCTTCAACAGGTCAGAATTACACCCAAAAATAGTATCTGGACTGCATAGAGGACTGGCCACTGGCCACCACAATATAATATATAGAAAATCTTCAACAGGTCAGAATTACACTCAAAAATAGTATCTGGACTGCGTAGAGTAGTGGGCACTGGGCACCACAATAAAAAGTATATAGAAAACCTTCAACAGGTCTGAATTACACCCAAAAATAGTATCTGGACTGCGTAGAGGACTGGCCACTGGCCACCACAATATAATATATAGAAAACCTTCAATAGGTCAGAATTACACCCAAAAATAGTATCTGGACTGCGTAGAGTAGTGGGCACTGGGCACCACAATAAAAAATATATAGAAAACCTTCAACATGTCTGAATTACACCCAAAAATAGTATCTGGACTGCGTAGAGGACTGGCCACTGGCCACCACAATATAATATATAGAAAACCTTCAACAGGTCAGAATTACACCCAAAAATAGTATCTGGACTGCGTAGAGGACTGGCCACTGGCCACCACAATATAATATATAGAAAACCTTCAACAGGTCAGAATTACACCCAAAAATAGTATCTGGACTGCGTAGAGGACTGGCCACTAGCCACCACAATATAATATATAGAAAACCTTCAACAGTTCAGAATTACACCCAAAATTTGTATCTGGACTGCGTAGAGTAGTGGGCACTGGGTACCACAATAAAAAATATATAGAAAACCTTCAACAGGTCAGAATTACACCCAAAAATAGTATCTGGACTGCGTAGAGGACTGGCCACTGGCCACCACAATATAATATATAGAAAACCTTCAACAGGTCAGAATTACACCCAAAAATAGTATCTGGACTGCGTAGAGTAGTGGACACTGGGCACCACAATAAAAAATATATAGAAAACCTTCAACAGGTCTGAATTACAACCAAAAATAGTATCTGGACTGCGTAGAGGACTGGCCACTGGCCACCACAATATAATATATAGAAAACCTTCAACAGGTCAGAATTACACCCAAAAATAGTATCTGGACTGCGTAGAGGACTGGCCACTGGCCACCACAATATAATATATAGAAAACCTTCAACAGGTCAAAATTACACTCAAAAATAGTATCTGGACTGCGTAGAGTAGTGGGGACTGGGCACCACAATAAAAAATATATAGAAAACCTTCAACAGGTCTGAATTACACCCAAAAATAGTATCTGGACTGCATAGAGAACTGGCCACTGGCCACCACAATATAATATATAGAAAACCTTCAACAGGTCAGAATTACACCCAAAAATAGTATCTGGACTGCGTAGAGGACTGGCCACTGGCCACCACAATATAATATATAGAAAACCTTCAACAGGTCAGAATTACACCCAAAAATAGTATCTGGACTGCGTAGAGTAGTGGGCACTGGGCACCACAATAAAAAATATATAGAAAACCTTCAACAGGTCAGAATTACACCCAAAAATAGTATCTGGACTGCGTAGAGGACTGGCCACTGGCCACCACAATATAATATATAGAAAACCTTCAACAGGTCAGAATTACACCCAAAAATAGTATCTGGACTGCGTAGAGTAGTGGGCACTGGACACCACAATAAAAAATATATAGAAAACCTTTAACAGGTCTGAATTACACCCAAAAATAGTATCTGGACTGCGTAGAGGACTGGCCACTGGCCACCACAATATAATATATAGAAAACCTTCAACAGGTCAGAATTACACCCAAAAATAGTATCTGGACTGCGTAGAAGACTGGCCACTGGCCACCACAATATAATATATAGAAAACCTTCAACAGGTCAGAATTACACCCAAAAATAGTATCTGGACTGCGTAGAGTAGTGGGCACTGGGCACCACAATAAAAAATATATAGAAAACCTTCAACAGGTCAGAATTACACCCAAAAATAGTATCTGGACTGCGTAGAGGACTGGCCACTGGCCACCACAATATAATATATAGAAAACCTTCAACAGGTCAGAATTACACCCAAAAATAGTATCTGGACTGCGTAGAGTAGTGGGCACTGGACACCACAATAAAAAATATATAGAAAACCTTTAACAGGTCTGAATTACACCCAAAAATAGTATCTGGACTGCATAGAGAACTGGCCACTGGCCACCACAATATAATATATAGAAAACCTTCAACAGGTCAGAATTACACCCAAAAATAGTATCTGGACTGCGTAGAGGACTGGCCACTGGCCACCACAATATAATATATAGAAAACCTTCAACAGGTCAGAATTACACCCAAAAATAGTATCTGGACTGCGTAGAGTAGTGGGCACTGGGCACCACAATAAAAAATATATAGAAAACCTTCAACAGGTCAGAATTACACCCAAAAATAGTATCTGGACTGCGTAGAGGACTGGCCACTGGCCACCACAATATAATATATAGAAAACCTTCAACAGGTCAGAATTACACCCAAAAATAGTATCTGGACTGCGTAGAGTAGTGGGCACTGGACACCACAATAAAAAATATATAGAAAACCTTTAACAGGTCTGAATTACACCCAAAAATAGTATCTGGACTGCGTAGAGGACTGGCCACTGGCCACCACAATATAATATATAGAAAACCTTCAACAGGTCAGAATTACACCCAAAAATAGTATCTGGACTGCGTAGAAGACTGGCCACTGGCCACCACAATATAATATATAGAAAACCTTCAACAGGTCAGAATTACACCCAAAAATAGTATCTGGACTGCGTAGAGTAGTGGGCACTGGGCACCACAATAAAAAATATATAGAAAACCTTCAACAGGTCAGAATTACACCCAAAAATAGTATCTGGACTGCGTAGAGGACTGGCCACTGGCCACCACAATATAATATATAGAAAACCTTCAACAGGTCAGAATTACACCCAAAAATAGTATCTGGACTGCGTAGAGTAGTGGGCACTGGACACCACAATAAAAAATATATAGAAAACCTTTAACAGGTCTGAATTACACCCAAAAATAGTATCTGGACTGCGTAGAGGACTGGCCACTGGCCACCACAATATAATATATAGAAAACCTTCAACAGGTCAGAATTACACCCAAAAATAGTATCTGGACTGCGTAGAAGACTGGCCACTGGCCACCACAATATAATATATAGAAAACCTTCAACAGGTCAGAATTACACCCAAAAATAGTATCTGGACTGCGTAGAGTAGTGGGCACTGGGCACCACAATAAAAAATATATAGAAAACCTTCAACAGGTCTGAATTACACCCAAAAATAGTATCTGGACTGCGTAGAGGACTGGCCACTGGCCACCACAATATAATATATTGAAAACCTTCAACAGGTCAGAATTACACCCAAAAATAGTATCTGGACTGCGTAGAGGACTGGCCACTGGCCACCACAATATAATATATAGAAAACCTTCAACAGGTCTGAATTACACCCAAAAATAGTATCTGGACTGCATAGAGGACTGGCCACTGGCCACCACAATATAATATATAGAAAACCTTCAACAGGTCAGAATTACACTCAAAAATAGTATCTGGACTGCGTAGAGTAGTGGGCACTGGGCACCACAATAAAAAATATATAGAAAACCTTCAACAGGTCAGAATTACACCCAAAAATAGTATCTGGACTGCGTAGAGGACTGACCACTGGGCAGCACAATATAATATATAGAAAACCTTCAATAGGTCAGAATTACACCCAAAAATAGTATCTGGACTGCGTAGAGTAGTGGGCACTGGGCACCACAATAAAAAATATATAGAAAACCTTCAACAGGTCTGAATTACACCCAAAAATAGTATCTGGACTGCGTAGAGGACTGGCCACTGGCCACCACAATATAATATATAGAAAACCTTCAACAGGTCAGAATTACACCCAAAAATAGTATCTGGACTGTGTAGAGGACTGGCCACTGGCCACCACAATATAATATATAGAAAACCTTCAACAGGTCAGAATTACACCCAAAAATAGTATCTGGACTGCGTAGAGGACTGGCCACTAGCCACCACAATATAATATATAGAAAACCTTCAACAGGTCAGAATTACACCCAAAAATAGTATCTGGACTGCGTAGAGTAGTGGGCACTGGGCACCACAATAAAAAATATATAGAAAACCTTCAACAGGTCTGAATTACACCCAAAAATAGTATCTGGACTGCGTAGAGGACTGGCCACTGGCCACCACAATATAATATATAGAAAACCTTCAACAGGTCAGAATTACACCCAAAAATAGTATCTGGACTGCATAGAGAACTGGCCACTGGCCACTACAATATAATATATAGAAAACCTTCAACAGGTCAGAATTACACCCAAAAATAGTATCTGGACTGCATAGAGGACTGGCCACTGGCCACCACAATATAATATATAGAAAACCTTCAACAGGTCAGAATTACACCCAAAAATAGTATCTGGACTGCGTAGAGTAGTGGGCACTGGGCAGCACAATAAAAAATATATAGAAAACCTTCAACAGGTCAGAATTACACCCAAAAATAGTATCTTGACTGCGTAGAGGACTGGCCACTGGCCACCACAATATAATATATAGAAAACCTTCAACAGGTCAGAATTACACCCAAAAATAGTATCTGGACTGCGTAGAGTAGTGGGCACTGGACACCACAATAAAAAATATATAGAAAACCTTTAACAGGTCTGAATTACACCCAAAAATAGTATCTGGACTGCGTAGAGGACTGGCCACTGGCCACCACAATATAATATATAGAAAACCTTCAACAGGTCAGAATTACACCCAAAAATAGTATCTGGACTGCGTAGAAGACTGGCCACTGGCCACCACAATATAATATATAGAAAACCTTCAACAGGTCAGAATTACACCCAAAAATAGTATCTGGACTGCGTAGAGTAGTGGGCACTGGGCACCACAATAAAAAATATATAGAAAACCTTCAACAGGTCAGAATTACACCCAAAAATAGTATCTGGACTGCGTAGAGGACTGGCCACTCGCCACCACAATATAATATATAGAAAACCTTCAACAGGTCTGAATTACACCCAAAAATAGTATCTGGACTGCATAGAGAACTGGCCACTGGCCACCACAATATAATATATAGAAAACCTTCAACAGGTCAGAATTACACCCAAAAATAGTATCTGGACTGCGTAGAGGACTGGCCACCACAATATAATATATAGAAAACCTTCAACAGGTCAGAATTACACCCAAAAATTGTATCTGGACTGCGTAGAGTAGTGGGCACTGGGTACCACAATAAAAAATATATAGAAAACCTTCAACAGGTCAGAATTACACCCAAAAATAGTATCTGGACTGCGTAGAGGACTGGCCACTGGCCACCACAATATAATATATAGAAAACCTTCAACAGGTCAGAATTACACCCAAAAATAGTATCTGGACTGCGTAGAGTAGTGGGCACTGGGCACCACAATAAAAAATATATAGAAAACCTTTAACAGGTCTGAATTACACCCAAAAATAGTATCTGGACTGCGTAGAGGACTGGCCACTGGCCACCACAATATAATATATAGAAAACCTTCAACAGGTCAGAATTACACCCAAAAATAGTATCTGGACTGCGTAGAGGACTGGCCACTGGCCACCACAATATAATATATAGAAAACCTTCAACAGGTCAGATTTACACCCAAAAATAGTATCTGGACTGCGTAGAGTAGTGGGCACTGGACACCACAATAAAAAATATATAGAAAACCTTTAACAGGTCTGAATTACACCCAAAAATAGTATCTGGACTGCGTAGAGGACTGGCCACTGGCCACCACAATATAATATATAGAAAACCTTCAACAGGTCAGAATTACACCCAAAAATAGTATCTGGACTGCGTAGAAGACTGGCCACTGGCCACCACAATATAATATATAGAAAACCTTCAACAGGTCAGAATTACACCCAAAAATAGTATCTGGACTGCGTAGAGTAGTGGGCACTGGGCACCACAATAAAAAATATATAGAAAACCTTCAACAGGTCTGAATTACACCCAAAAATAGTATCTGGACTGCGTAGAGGACTGGCCACTGGCCACCACAATATAATATATAGAAAACCTTCAACAGGTCAGAATTACACCCAAAAATAGTATCTGGACTGCGTAGAGGACTGGCCACTGGCCACCACATAATAATATATAGAAAACCTTCAACAGGTCTGAATTACACCCAAAAATAGTATCTGGACTGCATAGAGGACTGGCCACTGGCCACCACAATATAATATATAGAAAACCTTCAACAGGTCAGAATTACACTCAAAAATAGTATCTGGACTGCGTAGAGTAGTGGGCACTGGGCACCACAATAAAAAATATATAGAAAACCTTCAACAGGTCAGAATTACACCCAAAAATAGTATCTGGACTGCGTAGAGGACTGGCCACTGGCCACCACAATATAATATATAGAAAACCTTCAACAGGTCAGAATTACACCCAAAAATAGTATCTGGACTGCGTAGAGTAGTGGGCACTGGACACCACAATAAAAAATATATAGAAAACCTTTAACAGGTCTGAATTACACCCAAAAATAGTATCTGGACTGCGTAGAGGACTGGCCACTCGCCACCACAATATAATATATAGAAAACCTTCAACAGGTCAGAATTACACCCAAAAATAGTATCTGGACTGCGTAGAAGACTGGCCACTGGCCACCACAATATAATATATAGAAAACCTTCAACAGGTCAGAATTACACCCAAAAATAGTATCTGGACTGCGTAGAGTAGTGGGCACTGGGCACCACAATAAAAAATATATAGAAAACCTTCAACAGGTCAGAATTACACCCAAAAATAGTATCTGGACTGCGTAGAGGACTGGCCACTCGCCACCACAATATAATATATAGAAAACCTTCAACAGGTCTGAATTACACCCAAAAATAGTATCTGGACTGCATAGAGAACTGGCCACTGGCCACCACAATATAATATATAGAAAACCTTCAACAGGTCAGAATTACACCCAAAAATAGTATCTGGACTGCGTAGAGGACTGGCCACCACAATATAATATATAGAAAACCTTCAACAGGTCAGAATTACACCCAAAAATTGTATCTGGACTGCGTAGAGTAGTGGGCACTGGGTACCACAATAAAAAATATATAGAAAACCTTCAACAGGTCAGAATTACACCCAAAAATAGTATCTGGACTGCGTAGAGGACTGGCCACTGGCCACCACAATATAATATATAGAAAACCTTCAACAGGTCAGAATTACACCCAAAAATAGTATCTGAACTGCGTAGAGTAGTGGGCACTGGGCACCACAATAAAAAATATATAGAAAACCTTTAACAGGTCTGAATTACACCCAAAAATAGTATCTGGACTGCGTAGAGGACTGGCCACTGGCCACCACAATATAATATATAGAAAACTTTCAACAGGTCAGAATTACACCCAAAAATAGTATCTGGACTGCGTAGAGGACTGGCCACTGGCCACCACAATATAATATATAGAAAACCTTCAACAGGTCAGAATTACACCCAAAAATAGTATCTGGACTGCGTAGAGTAGTGGGCACTGGACACCACAATAAAAAATATATAGAAAACCTTTAACAGGTCTGAATTACACCCAAAAATAGTATCTGGACTGCGTAGAGGACTGGCCACTGGCCACCACAATATAATATATAGAAAACCTTCAACAGGTCAGAATTACACCCAAAAATAGTATCTGGACTGCGTAGAAGACTGGCCACTGGCCACCACAATATAATATATAGAAAACCTTCAACAGGTCAGAATTACACCCAAAAATAGTATCTGGAATGCGTAGAGTAGTGGGCACTGGGCACCACAATAAAAAATATATAGAAAACCTTCAACAGGTCTGAATTACACCCAAAAATAGTATCTGGACTGCGTAGAGGACTGGCCACTGGCCACCACAATATAATATATAGAAAACCTTCAACAGGTCAGAATTACACCCAAAAATAGTATCTGGACTGCGTAGAGGACTGGCCACTGGCCACCACAATATAATATATAGAAAACCTTCAACAGGTCTGAATTACACCCAAAAATAGTATCTGGACTGCATAGAGGACTGGCCACTGGCCACCACAATATAATATATAGAAAACCTTCAACAGGTCAGAATTACACTCAAAAATAGTATCTGGACTGCGTAGAGTAGTGGGCACTGGGCACCACAATAAAAAATATATAGAAAACCTTCAACAGGTCAGAATTACACCCAAAAATAGTATCTGGACTGCGTAGAGGACTGACCACTGGCCAGCACAATATAATATATAGAAAACCTTCAATAGGTCAGAATTACACCCAAAAATAGTATCTGGACTGCGTAGAGTAGTGGGCACTGGGCACCACAATAAAAAATATATAGAAAACCTTCAACAGGTCTGAATTACACCCAAAAATAGTATCTGGACTGCGTAGAGGACTGGCCACTGGCCACCACAATATAATATATAGAAAACCTTCAACAGGTCAGAATTACACCCAAAAATAGTATCTGGACTGCGTAGAGGACTGGCCACTGGCCACCACAATATAATATATAGAAAACCTTCAACAGCTCAGAATTACACCCAAAAATAGTATCTGGACTGCGTAGAGGACTGGCCACTAGCCACCACAATATAATATATAGAAAACCTTCAACAGGTCAGAATTACACCCAAAAATAGTATCTGGACTGCGTAGAGTAGTGGGCACTGGGCACCACAATAAAAAATATATAGAAAACCTTCAACAGGTCTGAATTACACCCAAAAATAGTATCTGGACTGCGTAGAGGACTGGCCACTGGCCACCACAATATAATATATAGAAAACCTTCAACAGGTCAGAATTACACCCAAAAATAGTATCTGGACTGCGTAGAGTAGTGGACACTGGGCACCACAATAAAAAATATATAGAAAACCTTCAACAGGTCTGAATTACAACCAAAAATAGTATCTGGACTGCGTAGAGGACTGGCCACTGGCCACCACAATATAATATATAGAAAACCTTCAACAGGTCAGAATTACACCCAGAAATAGTATCTGGACTGCGTAGAGGACTGGCCACTGGCCACCACAATATAATATATAGAAAACCTTCAACAGGTCAAAATTACACCCAAAAATAGTATCTGGACTGCGTAGAGTAGTGGGGACTGGGCACCACAATAAAAAATATATAGAAAACCTTCAACAGGTTTGAATTACACCCAAAAATAGTATCTGGACTGCATAGAGAACTGGCCACTGGCCACTACAATATAATATATAGAAAACCTTCAACAGGTCAGAATTACACCCAAAAATAGTATCTGGACTGCGTAGAGGACTGGCCTCTGGCCACCACAATATAATATATAGAAAACCTTCAACAGGTCAGAATTACACCCAAAAATAGTATCTGGACTGCGTAGAGTAGTGGGCACTGGGCAGCACAATAAAAAATATATAGAAAACCTTCAACAGGTCAGAATTACACCCAAAAATAGTATCTGGACTGCGTAGAGGACTGGCCACTGGCCACCACAATATAATATATAGAAAACCTTCAACAGGTCAGAATTACACCCAAAAATAGTATCTGGACTGCGTAGAGTAGTGGGCACTGGACACCACAATAAAAAATATATAGAAAACCTTTAACAGGTCTGAATTACACCCAAAAATAGTATCTGGACTGCGTAGAGGACTGGCCACTGGCCACCACAATATAATATATAGAAAACCTTCAACAGGTCAGAATTACACCCAAAAATAGTATCTGGACTGCGTAGAAGACTGGCCACTGGCCACCACAATATAATATATAGAAAACCTTCAACAGGTCAGAATTACACCCAAAAATAGTATCTGGACTGCGTAGAGTAGTGGGCACTGGGCACCACAATAAAAAATATATAGAAAACCTTCAACAGGTCTGAATTACACCCAAAAATAGTATCTGGACTGCGTAGAGGACTGGCCACTGGCCACCACAATATAATATATAGAAAACCTTCAACAGGTCAGAATTACACCCAAAAATAGTATCTGGACTGCGTAGAGGACTGGCCACTCGCCACCACAATATATAATATAGAAAACCTTCAACAGGTCTGAATTACACCCAAAAATAGTATCTGGACTGCATAGAGAACTGGCCACTGGCCACCACAATATAATATATAGAAAACCTTCAACAGGTCAGAATTACACCCAAAAATAGTATCTGGACTGCGTAGAGGACTGGCCACTCGCCACCACAATATATAATATAGAAAACCTTCAACAGGTCTGAATTACACCCAAAAATAGTATCTGGACTGCATAGAGAACTGGCCACTGGCCACCACAATATAATATATAGAAAACCTTCAACAGGTCAGAATTACACCCAAAAATAGTATCTGGACTGCATAGAGAACTGGCCACTGGCCACCACAATATAATATATAGAAAACCTTCAACAGGTCAGAATTACACCCAAAAATTGTATCTGGACTGCGTAGAGTAGTGGGCACTGGGTACCACAATAAAAAATATATAGAAAACCTTCAACAGGTCAGAATTACACCCAAAAATAGTATCTGGACTGCGTAGAGGACTGGCCACTGGCCACCACAATATAATATATAGAAAACCTTCAACAGGTCAGAATTACACCCAAAAATAGTATCTGGACTGCGTAGAGTAGTGGGCACTGGGCACCACAATAAAAAATATATAGAAAACCTTTAACAGGTCTGAATTACACCCAAAAATAGTATCTGGACTGCGTAGAGGACTGGCCACTGGCCACCACAATATAATATATAGAAAACCTTCAACAGGTCAGAATTACACCCAAAAATAGTTCCTGGACTGCGTAGAGGACTGGCCACTGGCCACCACAATATAATATATAGAAAACCTTCAACAGGTCAGAATTACACCCAAAAATAGTATCTGGACTGCGTAGAGTAGTGGGCACTGGGCACCACAATAAAAAATATATAGAAAACCTTCAACAGGTCTGAATTACACCCAAAAATAGTATCTGGACTGCAAAGAGGACTGGCCACTGGCCACCACAATATAATATATAGAAAACCTTCAACAGGTCAGAATTACACCCAAAAATAGTATCTGGACTGCGTAGAGTAGTGGGCACTGGGCACCACAATAAAAAATATATAGAAAACCTTCAACAGGTCTGAATTACACCCAAAAATAGTATCTGGACTGCGTAGAGGACTGGCCACTGGCCACCACAATATAATATATAGAAAACCTTCAACAGGTCAGAATTACACCCAAAAATAGTATCTGGACTGCATAGAGGACTGGCCACTGGCCACCACAATATAATATATAGAAAACCTTCAACAGGTCAGAATTACACTCAAAAATAGTATCTGTACTGCGTAGAAGACTGGCCACTAGCCACCACAATATAATATATAGAAAACCTTCAACAGGTCAGAATTACACCCAAAAATAGTATCTGGACTGCGTAGAGTAGTGGGCACTGGGCACCACAATAAAAAATATATAGAAAACCTTCAACAGGTCTGAATTACACCCAAAAATAGTATCTGGACTGCGTAGAGGACTGGCCACTGGCCACCACAATATAATATATAGAAAACCTTCAACAGGTCAGAATTACACCCAAAAATAGTATCTGGACTGCGTAGAGTAGTGGACACTGGGCACCACAATAAAAAATATATAGAAAACCTTCAACAGGTCTGAATTACAACCAAAAATAGTATCTGGACTGCGTAGAGGACTGGCCACTGGCCACCACAATATAATATATAGAAAACCTTCAACAGGTCTGAATTACACCCAAAAATAGTATCTGGACTGCGTAGAGGACTGGCCACTGGCCACCACAATATAATATATAGAAAACCTTCAACAGGTCAGAATTACACCCAAAAATAGTATCTGGACTGCATAGAGGACTGGCCACTGGCCACCACAATATAATATATAGAAAACCTTCAACAGGTCAGAATTACACTCAAAAATAGTATCTGTACTGCGTAGAAGACTGGCCACTAGCCACCACAATATAATATATAGAAAACCTTCAACAGGTCAGAATTACACCCAAAAATAGTATCTGGACTGCGTAGAGTAGTGGGCACTGGGCACCACAATAAAAAATATATAGAAAACCTTCAACAGGTCTGAATTACACCCAAAAATAGTATCTGGACTGCGTAGAGGACTGGCCACTGGCCACCACAATATAATATATAGAAAACCTTCAACAGGTCAGAATTACACCCAAAAATAGTATCTGGACTGCGTAGAGTAGTGGACACTGGGCACCACAATAAAAAATATATAGAAAACCTTCAACAGGTCTGAATTACAACCAAAAATAGTATCTGGACTGCGTAGAGGACTGGCCACTGGCCACCACAATATAATATATAGAAAACCTTCAACAGGTCAGAATTACACCCAAAAATAGTATCTGGACTGCGTAGAGGACTGGCCACTGGCCACCACAATATAATATATAGAAAACCTTCAACAGGTCAAAATTACACCCAAAAATAGTATCTGGACTGCGTAGAGTAGTGGGGACTGGGCACCACAATAAAAAATATATAGAAAACCTTCAACAGGTCTAAATTACACCCAAAAATAGTATCTGGACTGCATAGAGAACTGGCCACTGGCCACTACAATATAATATATAGAAAACCTTCAACAGGTCAGAATTACACCCAAAAATAGTATCTGGACTGCGTAGAGGACTGGCCACTGGCCACCACAATATAATATATAGAAAACCTTCAACAGGTCAGAATTACACCCAAAAATAGTATCTGGACTGCGTAGAGTAGTGGGCACTGGACACCACAATAAAAAATATATAGAAAACCTTTAATAGGTCTGAATTACACCCAAAAATAGTATCTGGACTGCGTAGAGGACTGGCCACTGGCCACCACAATATAATATATAGAAAACCTTCAACAGGTCAGAATTACACCCAAAAATAGTATCTGGACTGCGTAGAAGACTGGCCACTGGCCACCACAATATAATATATAGAAAACCTTCAACAGGTCAGAATTACACCCAAAAATAGTATCTGGACTGCGTAGAGTAGTGGGCACTGGGCACCACAATAAAAAATATATAGAAAACCTTCAACAGGTCTGAATTACACCCAAAAATAGTATCTGGACTGCGTAGAGGACTGGCCACTGGCCACCACAATATAATATATAGAAAACCTTCAACAGGTCAGAATTACACCCAAAAATAGTATCTGGACTGCGTAGAGGACTGGCCACTCGCCACCACAATATAATATATAGAAAACCTTCAACAGGTCTGAATTACACCCAAAAATAGTATCTGGACTGCATAGAGAACTGGCAACTGGCCACCACAATATAATATATAGAAAACCTTCAACAGGTCAGAATTACACCCAAAAATAGTATCTGGACTGCGTAGAGGACTGGCCACCACAATATAATATATAGAAAACCTTCAACAGGTCAGAATTACACCCAAAAATTGTATCTGGACTGCGTAGAGTAGTGGGCACTGGGTACCACAATAAAAAAATATATAGAAAACCTTCAACAGGTCAGAATTACACCCAAAAATAGTATCTGGACTGCGTAGAGGACTGGCCACTGGCCACCACAATATAATATATAGAAAACCTTCAACAGGTCAGAATTACACCCAAAAATAGTATCTGGACTGCGTAGAGTAGTGGGCACTGGGCACCACAATAAAAAATATATAGAAAACCTTTAACAGGTCTGAATTACACCCAAAAATAGTATCTGGACTGCGTAGAGGACTGGCCACTGGCCACCACAATATAATATATAGAAAACCTTCAACAGGTCAGAATTACACCCAAAAATAGTACCTGGACTGCGTAGAGGACTGGCCACTGGCCACCACAATATAATATATAGAAAACCTTCAACAGGTCAGAATTACACCCAAAAATAGTATCTGGACTGCGTAGAGTAGTGGGCACTGGGCACCACAATAAAAAATATATAGAAAACCTTCAACAGGTCTGAATTACACCCAAAAATAGTATCTGGACTGCAAAGAGGACTGGCCACTGGCCACCACAATATAATATATAGAAAACCTTCAACAGGTCAGAATTACACCCAAAAATAGTATCTGGACTGCGTAGAGTAGTGGGCACTGGGCACCACAATAAAAAATATATAGAAAACCTTCAACAGGTCTGAATTACACCCAAAAATAGTATCTGGACTGCGTAGAGGACTGGCCACTGGCCACCACAATATAATATATAGAAAACCTTTAACAGGTCAGAATTACACTCAAAAATAGTATCTGGACTGCATAGAGTAGTGGGCACTGGGCACCACAATAAAAAATATATAGAAAACCTTCAACAGGTCTGAATTACACCCAAAAATAGTATCTGGACTGCGTAGAGGACTGGCCGCTGGCCACCACAATATAATATATAGAAAACCTTCAATAGGTCAGAATTACACCCAAAAATAGTATCTGGACTGCGTAGAGTAGTGGGCACTGGGCACCACAATAAAAAATATATAGAAAACCTTCAACAGGTCTGAATTACACCCAAAAATAGTATCTGGACTGCGTAGAGGACTGGCCACTGGCCACCACAATATAATATATAGAAAACCATCAACAGGTCAGAATTACACCCAAAAATAGTATCTGGACTGCGTAGAGGACTGGCCACTGGCCACCACAATATAATATATAGAAAACCTTCAACAGGTCAGAATTACACCCAAAAATAGTATCTGGACTGCGTAGAGGACTGGCCACTAGCCACCACAATATAATATATAGAAAACCTTCAACAGGTCAGAATTACACTCAAAAATAGTATCTGGACTGCGTAGAGTAGTGGGCACTGGGCACCACAATAAAAAATATATAGAAAACCTTCAACAGGTCTGAATTACACCCAAAAATAGTATCTGGACTGCGTAGAGGACTGGCCACTGGCCACCACAATATAATATATAGAAAACCTTCAACAGGTCAGAATTACACCCAAAAATAGTATCTGGACTGCGTAGAGTAGTGGGCACTGGGCACCACAATAAAAAATATATAGAAAACCTTTAACAGGTCTGAATTACACCCAAAAATAGTATCTGGACTGCGTAGAGGACTGGCCACTGGCCACCACAATATAATATATAGAAAACCTTCAACAGGTCAGAATTACACCCAAAAATAGTACCTGGACTGCGTAGAGGACTGGCCACTGGCCACCACAATATAATATATAGAAAACCTTCAACAGGTCAGAATTACACCCAAAAATAGTATCTGGACTGCGTAGAGTAGTGGGCACTGGGCACCACAATAAAAAATATATAGAAAACCTTCAACAGGTCTGAATTACACCCAAAAATAGTATCTGGACTGCAAAGAGGACTGGCCACTGGCCACCACAATATAATATATAGAAAACCTTCAACAGGTCAGAATTACACCCAAAAATAGTATCTGGACTGCGTAGAGTAGTGGGCACTGGGCACCACAATAAAAAATATATAGAAAACCTTCAACAGGTCTGAATTACACCCAAAAATAGTATCTGGACTGCGTAGAGGACTGGCCACTGGCCACCACAATATAATATATAGAAAACCTTCAACAGGTCAGAATTACACTCAAAAATAGTATCTGGACTGCATAGAGTAGTGGGCACTGGGCACCACAATAAAAAATATATAGAAAACCTTCAACAGGTCTGAATTACACCCAAAAATAGTATCTGGACTGCGTAGAGGACTGGCCGCTGGCCACCACAATATAATATATAGAAAACCTTCAATAGGTCAGAATTACACCCAAAAATAGTATCTGGACTGCGTAGAGTAGTGGGCACTGGGCACCACAATAAAAAATATATAGAAAACCTTCAACAGGTCTGAATTACACCCAAAAATAGTATCTGGACTGCGTAGAGGACTGGCCACTGGCCACCACAATATAATATATAGAAAACCATCAACAGGTCAGAATTACACCCAAAAATAGTATCTGGACTGCGTAGAGGACTGGCCACTGGCCACCACAATATAATATATAGAAAACCTTCAACAGGTCAGAATTACACCCAAAAATAGTATCTGGACTGCGTAGAGGACTGGCCACTAGCCACCACAATATAATATATAGAAAACCTTCAACAGGTCAGAATTACACCCAAAAATAGTATCTGGACTGCGTAGAGTAGTGGGCACTGGGCACCACAATAAAAAATATATAGAAAACCTTCAACAGGTCTGAATTACACCATAAAATAGTATCTGGACTGCATAGAGAACTGGCCACTGGCCACCACAATATAATATATAGAAAACCTTCAACAGGTCATAATTACACCCAAAAATAGTATCTGGACTGCGTAGAGGACTGGCTACTGGCCACCACAATATAATATATAGAAAACCTTCAACAGGTCAGAATTACACCCAAAAATAGTATCTGGACTGCGTAGAGTAGTGGGCACTGGGCACCACAATAAAAAATATATAGAAAACCTTCAACAGGTCAGAATTACACCCAAAAATAGTATCTGGACTGCGTAGAGGACTGGCCACTGGCCACCACAATATAATATATAGAAAACCTTCAACAGGTCAGAATTACACACAAAAATAGTATCTGGACTGCGTAGAGTAGTGGGCATTGGACACCACAATAAAAAATATATAGAAAACCTTTCACAGGTCTGAATTACACCCAAAAATAGTATCTGGACTGCGTAGAGGACTGGCCACTGGCCACCACAATATAATATATAGAAAACCTTCAACAGGTCTGAATTACACCCAAAAATAGTATCTGGACTGCGTACAGGACTGGCCACTGGCCACCACAATATAATATATAGAAAACCTTCAACAGGTCAGAATTACACCCAAAAATAGTATCTGGACTGCGTAGAGTAGTGGGCACTGGGCACCACAATAAAAAATATATAGAAAACCTTTAACAGGTCTGAATTACACCCAAAAATAGTATCTGGACTGCGTAGAGGACTGGCCACTGGCCACCACAATATACTATATAGAAAACCTTCAACAGGTCAGAATTACACCCAAAAATAGTATCTGGACTGCGTAGAGGACTGGCCACTGGCCACCACAATATAATATATAGAAAACCTTCAATAGGTCAGAATTACACCCAAAAATAGTATCTGGACTGCGTAGAGTAGTGGGCACTGGGCACCACAATAAAAAATATATAGAAAACCTTCAACAGGTCTGAATTACACCCAAAAATAGTATCTGGACTGCAAAGAGGACTGGCCACTGGCCACCACAATATAATATATAGAAAACCTTCAACAGGTCAGAATTACACCCAAAAATAGTATCTGGAATGCGTAGAGTAGTGGGCACTGGGCACCACAATAAAAAATATATAGAAAACCTTCAACAGGTCAGAATTACACCCAAAAATAGTATCTGGACTGCGTAGAGGACTGGCCACTGGCCACCACAATATAATATATAGAAAACCTTCAACAGGTCTGAATTACACCCAAAAATAGTATCTGGACTGCGTAGAGGACTGGCCACTGGCCACCACAATATAATATATAGAAAACCTTCAACAGGTCAGAATTACACCCAAAAATAGTATCTGGACTGCGTAGAGGACTGGCCACTGGCCACCACAATATAATATATAGAAAACCTTCAACAGGTCAGAATTACACCCAAAAATAGTATCTGGACTGCGTAGAGTAGTGGGCACTGGGCACCACAATAAAAAATATATAGAAAACCTTTAACAGGTCTGAATTACACCCAAAAATAGTATCTGGACTGCGTAGAGGACTGGCCACTGGCCACCACAATATAATATATAGAAAACCTTCAACAGGTCAGAATTACACCCAAAAATAGTATCTGGACTGCGTAGAGGACTGGCCACTGGCCACCACAATATAATATATAGAAAACCTTCAACAGGTCAGAATTACACCCAAAAATAGTATCTGGACTGCGTAGAGTATTGGGCACTGGGCACCACAATAAAAAATATATAGAAAACCTTCAACAGGTCTGAATTACACCCAAAAATAGTATCTGGACTGCAAAGAGGACTGGCCACTGGCCACCACAATATAATATATAGAAAACCTTCAACAGGTCAGAATTACACCCAAAAATAGTATCTGGACTGCGTAGAGTAGTGGGCACTGGGCACCACAATAAAAAATATATAGAAAACCTTCAACAGGTCTGAATTACACCCAAAAATAGTATCTGGACTGCGTAGAGGACTGGCCACTGGCCACCACAATATAATATATAGAAAACCTTCAACAGGTCAGAATTACACCCAAAAATAGTATCTGGACTGCATAGAGGACTGGCCACTGGCCACCACAATATAATATATAGAAAACCTTCAACAGGTCAGAATTACACTCAAAAATAGTATCTGGACTGCGTAGAGTAGTGGGCACTGGGCACCACAATAAAAAATATATAGAAAACCTTCAACAGGTCTGAATTACACCCAAAAATAGTATCTGGACTGCGTAGAGGACTGGCCACTGGCCACCACAATATAATATATAGAAAACCTTCAATAGGTCAGAATTACACCCAAAAATAGTATCTGGACTGCGTAGAGTAGTGGGCACTGGGCACCACAATAAAAAATATATAGAAAACCTTCAACAGGTCTGAATTACACCCAAAAATAGTATCTGGACTGCGTAGAGGACTGGCCACTGGCCACCACAATATAATATATAGAAAACCATCAACAGGTCAGAATTACACCCAAAAATAGTATCTAGACTGCGTAGAGAACTGGAAACTAGCCACCACAATATAATATATAGAAAACCTTCAACAGGTCAGAATTACACCCAAAAATAGTATCTGGACTGCGTAGAGTAGTGGGCACTGGGCACCACAATAAAAAATATATAGAAAACCTTCAACAGGTCTGAATTACACCCAAAAATAGTATCTGGACTGCGTAGAGGACTGGTCACTGGCCACCACAATATAATATATAGAAAACCTTCAACAGGTCAGAATTACACCCAAAAATAGTATCTGGACTGCGTAGAGTAGTGGACACTGGGCACCACAATAAAAAATATATAGAAAACCTTCAACATGTCTGAATTACACCCAAAAATAGTATCTGGACTGCGTAGAGGACTGGCCACTGGCCACCACAATATAATATATAGAAAACCTTCAACAGGTCAGAATTACACCCAAAAATAGTATCTGGACTGCGTAGAGGACTGGCCACTGGCCACCACAATATAATATATAGAAAACCTTCAACAGGTCAAAATTACACCCAAAAATAGTATCTGGACTGCGTAGAGTAGTGGGCACTGGGCACCACAATAAAAAATATATAGAAAACCTTCAACAGGTCTGAATTACACCCAAAAATAGTATCTGGACTGCATAGAGAACTGGCCACTGGCCACCACAATATAATATATAGAAAACCTTCAACAGGTCAGAATTACACCCAAAAATAGTATCTGGACTGCGTAGAGGACTGGCCACTGGCCACCACAATATAATATATAGAAAACCTTCAACAGGTCAGAATTACACCCAAAAATAGTATCTGGACTGCGTAGAGTAGTGGGCACTGGGCACCACAATAAAAAATATATAAAAAACCTTCAACAGGTCAGAATTACACCCAAAAATAGTATCTGGACTGCGTAGAGGACTGGCCACTGGCCACCACAATATAATATATAGAAAACCTTCAACAGGTCAGAATTACACCCAAAAATAGTATCTGGACTACGTAGAGTAGTGGGCACTGGACACCACAATAAAAAATATATAGAAAACCTTTAACAGGTCTGAATTACACCCAAAAATAGTATCTGGACTGCGTAGAGGACTGGCCACTGGCCACCACAATATAATATATAGAAAACCTTCAACAGGTCAGAATTACACCCAAAAATAGTATCTGGACTGCGTAGAGGACTGGCCACTGGCCACCACAATATAATATATAGAAAACCTTCAACAGGTCAGAATTACACCCAAAAATAGTATCTGGACTGCGTAGAGTAGTGGGCACTGGGCACCACAATAAAAAATATATAGAAAACCTTCAACAGGTCTGAATTACACCCAAAAATAGTATCTGGACTGCGTAGAGTAGTGGGCACTGGGCACCACAATAAAAAATATATAGAAAACCTTCAACAGGTCAGAATTACACCCAAAAATAGTATCTGGACTGCGTAAAGGACTGGCCACTGGCCACCACAATATAATATATATAAAACCATCAACAGGTCAGAATTACACCCAAAAATAGTATCTGGACTGCGTAGAGGACTGGAAACTAGCCACCACAATATAATATATAGAAAACCTTCAACAGGTCAGAATTACTCCCAAAAATAGTATCTGGACTGCGTAGAGTAGTGGGCACTGGGCACCACAATAAAAAATATATAGAAAACCTTCAACAGGTCAGAATTACACCCAAAAATAGTATCTGGACTGCGTAGAGGACTGGCCACTGGCCACCACAATATAATATATAGAAAACCTTCAACAGGTCAGAATTACACCCAAAAATAGTATCTGGACTGCGTAGAGTAGTGGACACTGGGCACCACAATAAAAAATATATAGAAAACCTTCAACAGGTCTGAATTACACCCAAAAATAGTATCTGGACTGCGTAGAGGACTGGCCACTGGCCACCACAATATAATATATAGAAAACCTTCAACAGGTCAGAATTACACCCAAAAATAGTATCTGGACTGCGTAGAGGACTGGCCACTGGCCACCACAATATAATATATAGAAAACCTTCAACAGGTCAAAATTACACCCAAAAATAGTATCTGGACTGCGTAGAGTAGTGGGCACTGGGCACCACAATAAAAAATATATAGAAAACCTTCAACAAGTCTGAATTACACCCAAAAATAGTATCTGGACTGCATAGAGAACTGGCCACTGGCCACCACAATATAATATATAGAAAACCTTCAACAGGTCAGAATTACACCCAAAAATAGTATCTGGACTGCGTAGAGGACTGGCCACTGGCCACCACAATATAATATATAGAAAACCTTCAACAGGTCAGAATTACACCCAAAAATAGTATCTGGACTGCGTAGAGTAGTGAGCACTGGGCACCACAATAAAAAATATATAGAAAACCTTCAACAGGTCAGAATTACACCCAAAAATAGTATCTGGACTGCGTAGAGGACTGGCCACTGGCCACCACAATATAATATATAGAAAACCTTCAATAGGTCAGAATTACACCCAAAAATAGTATCTGGACTGCGTAGAGTAGTGGGCACTGGGCACCACAATAAAAAATATATAGAAAACCTTCAACAGGTCTGAATTACACCCAAAAATAGTATCTGGACTGCGTAGAGGACTGGCCACTGGCCACCACAATATAATATATAGAAAACCTTCAACAGGTCAGAATTACACCCAAAAATAGTATCTGGACTGCGTAGAGTAGTGGGCACTGGGCACCACAATAAAAAATATATAGAAAACCTTTAACAGGTCTGAATTACACCCAAAAATAGTATCTGGACTGCGTAGAGGACTGGCCACTGGCCACCACAATATAATATATAGAAAACCTTCAACAGGTCAGAATTACACCCAAAAATAGTACCTGGACTGCGTAGAGGACTGGCCACTGGCCACCACAATATAATATATAGAAAACCTTCAACAGGTCAGAATTACACCCAAAAATAGTATCTGGACTGCGTAGAGTAGTGGGCACTGGGCACCACAATAAAAAATATATAGAAAACCTTCAACAGGTCTGAATTACACCCAAAAATAGTATCTGGACTGCAAAGAGGACTGGCCACTGGCCACCACAATATAATATATAGAAAACCTTCAACAGGTCAGAATTACACCCAAAAATAGTATCTGGACTGCGTAGAGTAGTGGGCACTGGGCACCACAATAAAAAATATATAGAAAACCTTCAACAGGTCTGAATTACACCCAAAAATAGTATCTGGACTGCGTAGAGGACTGGCCACTGGCCACCACAATATAATATATAGAAAACCTTCAACAGGTCAGAATTACACTCAAAAATAGTATCTGGACTGCATAGAGTAGTGGGCACTGGGCACCACAATAAAAAATATATAGAAAACCTTCAACAGGTCTGAATTACACCCAAAAATAGTATCTGGACTGCGTAGAGGACTGGCCGCTGGCCACCACAATATAATATATAGAAAACCTTCAATAGGTCAGAATTACACCCAAAAATAGTATCTGGACTGCGTAGAGTAGTGGGCACTGGGCACCACAATAAAAAATATATAGAAAACCTTCAACAGGTCTGAATTACACCCAAAAATAGTATCTGGACTGCGTAGAGGACTGGCCACTGGCCACCACAATATAATATATAGAAAACCATCAACAGGTCAGAATTACACCCAAAAATAGTATCTGGACTGCGTAGAGGACTGGCCACTGGCCACCACAATATAATATATAGAAAACCTTCAACAGGTCAGAATTACACCCAAAAATAGTATCTGGACTGCGTAGAGGACTGGCCACTAGCCACCACAATATAATATATAGAAAACCTTCAACAGGTCAGAATTACACCCAAAAATAGTATCTGGACTGCGTAGAGTAGTGGGCACTGGGCACCACAATAAAAAATATATAGAAAACCTTCAACAGGTCTGAATTACACCATAAAATAGTATCTGGACTGCATAGAGAACTGGCCACTGGCCACCACAATATAATATATAGAAAACCTTCAACAGGTCATAATTACACCCAAAAATAGTATCTGGACTGCGTAGAGGACTGGCTACTGGCCACCACAATATAATATATAGAAAACCTTCAACTGGTCAGAATTACACCCAAAAATAGTATCTGGACTGCGTAGAGTAGTGGGCACTGGGCACCACAATAAAAAATATATAGAAAACCTTCAACAGGTCAGAATTACACCCAAAAATAGTATCTGGACTGCGTAGAGGACTGGCCACTGGCCACCACAATATAATATATAGAAAACCTTCAACAGGTCAGAATTACACACAAAAATAGTATCTGGACTGCGTAGAGTAGTGGGCACTGGACACCACAATAAAAAATATATAGAAAACCTTTAACAGGTCTGAATTACACCCAAAAATAGTATCTGGACTGCGTAGAGGACTGGCCACTGGCCACCACAATATAATATATAGAAAACCTTCAACAGGTCTGAATTACACCCAAAAATAGTATCTGGACTGCGTACAGGACTGGCCACTGGCCACCACAATATAATATATAGAAAACCTTCAACAGGTCAGAATTACACCCAAAAATAGTATCTGGACTGCGTAGAGTAGTGGGCACTGGGCACCACAATAAAAAATATATAGAAAACCTTTAACAGGTCTGAATTACACCCAAAAATAGTATCTGGACTGCGTAGAGGACTGGCCACTGGCCACCACAATATACTATATAGAAAACCTTCAACAGGTCAGAATTACACCCAAAAATAGTATCTGGACTGCGTAGAGGACTGGCCACTGGCCACCACAATATAATATATAGAAAACCTTCAATAGGTCAGAATTACACCCAAAAATAGTATCTGGACTGCGTAGAGTAGTGGGCACTGGGCACCACAATAAAAAATATATAGAAAACCTTCAACAGGTCTGAATTACACCCAAAAATAGTATCTGGACTGCAAAGAGGACTGGCCACTGGCCACCACAATATAATATATAGAAAACCTTCAACAGGTCAGAATTACACCCAAAAATAGTATCTGGAATGCGTAGAGTAGTGGGCACTGGGCACCACAATAAAAAATATATAGAAAACCTTCAACAGGTCAGAATTACACCCAAAAATAGTATCTGGACTGCGTAGAGGACTGGCCACTGGCCACCACAATATAATATATAGAAAACCTTCAACAGGTCTGAATTACACCCAAAAATAGTATCTGGACTGCGTAGAGGACTGGCCACTGGCCACCACAATATAATATATAGAAAACCTTCAACAGGTCAGAATTACACCCAAAAATAGTATCTGGACTGCGTAGAGGACTGGCCACTGGCCACCACAATATAATATATAGAAAACCTTCAACAGGTCAGAATTACACCCAAAAATAGTATCTGGACTGCGTAGAGTAGTGGGCACTGGGCACCACAATAAAAAATATATAGAAAACCTTTAACAGGTCTGAATTACACCCAAAAATAGTATCTGGACTGCGTAGAGGACTGGCCACTGGCCACCACAATACAATATATAGAAAACCTTCAACAGGTCAGAATTACACCCAAAAATAGTATCTGGACTGCGTAGAGGACTGGCCACTGGCCACCACAATATAATATATAGAAAACCTTCAACAGGTCAGAATTACACCCAAAAATAGTATCTGGACTGCGTAGAGTATTGGGCACTGGGCACCACAATAAAAAATATATAGAAAACCTTCAACAGGTCTGAATTACACCCAAAAATAGTATCTGGACTGCAAAGAGGACTGGCCACTGGCCACCACAATATAATATATAGAAAACCTTCAACAGGTCAGAATTACACCCAAAAATAGTATCTGGACTGCGTAGAGTAGTGGGCACTGGGCACCACAATAAAAAATATATAGAAAACCTTCAACAGGTCTGAATTACACCCAAAAATAGTATCTGGACTGCGTAGAGGACTGGCCACTGGCCACCACAATATAATATATAGAAAACCTTCAACAGGTCAGAATTACACCCAAAAATAGTATCTGGACTGCATAGAGGACTGGCCACTGGCCACCACAATATAATATATAGAAAACCTTCAACAGGTCAGAATTACACTCAAAAATAGTATCTGGACTGCGTAGAGTAGTGGGCACTGGGCACCACAATAAAAAATATATAGAAAACCTTCAACAGGTCTGAATTACACCCAAAAATAGTATCTGGACTGCGTAGAGGACTGGCCACTGGCCACCACAATATAATATATAGAAAACCTTCAATAGGTCAGAATTACACCCAAAAATAGTATCTGGACTGCGTAGAGTAGTGGGCACTGGGCACCACAATAAAAAATATATAGAAAACCTTCAACAGGTCTGAATTACACCCAAAAATAGTATCTGGACTGCGTAGAGGACTGGCCACTGGCCACCACAATATAATATATAGAAAACCATCAACAGGTCAGAATTACACCCAAAAATAGTATCTGGACTGCGTAGAGGACTGGAAACTAGCCACCACAATATAATATATAGAAAACCTTCAACAGGTCAGAATTACACCCAAAAATAGTATCTGGACTGCGTAGAGTAGTGGGCACTGGGCACCACAATAAAAAATATATAGAAAACCTTCAACAGGTCTGAATTACACCCAAAAATAGTATCTGGACTGCGTAGAGGACTGGTCACTGGCCACCACAATATAATATATAGAAAACCTTCAACAGGTCAGAATTACACCCAAAAATAGTATCTGGACTGCGTAGAGTAGTGGACACTGGGCACCACAATAAAAAATATATAGAAAACCTTCAACATGTCTGAATTACACCCAAAAATAGTATCTGGACTGCGTAGAGGACTGGCCACTGGCCACCACAATATAATATATAGAAAACCTTCAACAGGTCAGAATTACACCCAAAAATAGTATCTGGACTGCGTAGAGGACTGGCCACTGGCCACCACAATATAATATATAGAAAACCTTCAACAGGTCAAAATTACACCCAAAAATAGTATCTGGACTGCGTAGAGTAGTGGGCACTGGGCACCACAATAAAAAATATATAGAAAACCTTCAACAGGTCTGAATTACACCCAAAAATAGTATCTGGACTGCATAGAGAACTGGCCACTGGCCACCACAATATAATATATAGAAAACCTTCAACAGGTCAGAATTACACCCAAAAATAGTATCTGGACTGCGTAGAGGACTGGCCACTGGCCACCACAATATAATATATAGAAAACCTTCAACAGGTCAGAATTACACCCAAAAATAGTATCTGGACTGCGTAGAGTAGTGGGCACTGGGCACCACAATAAAAAATATATAAAAAACCTTCAACAGGTCAGAATTACACCCAAAAATAGTATCTGGACTGCGTAGAGGACTGGCCACTGGCCACCACAATATAATATATAGAAAACCTTCAACAGGTCAGAATTACACCCAAAAATAGTATCTGGACTACGTAGAGTAGTGGGCACTGGACACCACAATAAAAAATATATAGAAAACCTTTAACAGGTCTGAATTACACCCAAAAATAGTATCTGGACTGCGTAGAGGACTGGCCACTGGCCACCACAATATAATATATAGAAAACCTTCAACAGGTCAGAATTACACCCAAAAATAGTATCTGGACTGCGTAGAGGACTGGCCACTGGCCACCACAATATAATATATAGAAAACCTTCAACAGGTCAGAATTACACCCAAAAATAGTATCTGGACTGCGTAGAGTAGTGGGCACTGGGCACCACAATAAAAAATATATAGAAAACCTTCAACAGGTCTGAATTACACCCAAAAATAGTATCTGGACTGCGTAGAGTAGTGGGCACTGGGCACCACAATAAAAAATATATAGAAAACCTTCAACAGGTCTGAATTACACCCAAAAATAGTATCTGGACTGCGTAAAGGACTGGCCACTGGCCACCACAATATAATATATATAAAACCATCAACAGGTCAGAATTACACCCAAAAATAGTATCTGGACTGCGTAGAGGACTGGAAACTAGCCACCACAATATAATATATAGAAAACCTTCAACAGGTCAGAATTACTCCCAAAAATAGTATCTGGACTGCGTAGAGTAGTGGGCACTGGGCACCACAATAAAAAATATATAGAAAACCTTCAACAGGTCAGAATTACACCCAAAAATAGTATCTGGACTGCGTAGAGGACTGGCCACTGGCCACCACAATATAATATATAGAAAACCTTCAACAGGTCAGAATTACACCCAAAAATAGTATCTGGACTGCGTAGAGTAGTGGACACTGGGCACCACAATAAAAAATATATAGAAAACCTTCAACAGGTCTGAATTACACCCAAAAATAGTATCTGGACTGCGTAGAGGACTGGCCACTGGCCACCACAATATAATATATAGAAAACCTTCAACAGGTCAGAATTACACCCAAAAATAGTATCTGGACTGCGTAGAGGACTGGCCACTGGCCACCACAATATAATATATAGAAAACCTTCAACAGGTCAAAATTACACCCAAAAATAGTATCTGGACTGCGTAGAGTAGTGGGCACTGGGCACCACAATAAAAAATATATAGAAAACCTTCAACAAGTCTGAATTACACCCAAAAATAGTATCTGGACTGCATAGAGAACTGGCCACTGGCCACCACAATATAATATATAGAAAACCTTCAACAGGTCAGAATTACACCCAAAAATAGTATCTGGACTGCGTAGAGGACTGGCCACTGGCCACCACAATATAATATATAGAAAACCTTCAACAGGTCAGAATTACACCCAAAAATAGTATCTGGACTGCGTAGAGTAGTGAGCACTGGGCACCACAATAAAAAATATATAGAAAACCTTCAACAGGTCAGAATTACACCCAAAAATAGTATCTGGACTGCGTAGAGGACTGGCCACTGGCCACCACAATATAATATATAGAAAACCTTCAATAGGTCAGAATTACACCCAAAAATAGTATCTGGACTGCGTAGAGTAGTGGGCACTGGGCACCACAATAAAAAATATATAGAAAACCTTCAACAGGTCTGAATTACACCCAAAAATAGTATCTGGACTGCGTAGAGGACTGGCCACTGGCCACCACAATATAATATATAGAAAACCTTCAACAGGTCAGAATTACACCCAAAAATAGTATCTGGACTGCGTAGAGGACTGGCCACTGGCCACCACAATATAATATATAGAAAACCTTCAACAGGTCAGAATTACACCCAAAAATAGTATCTGGACTGCGTAGAGTAGTGGGCACTGGGCACCACAATAAAAAATATATAGAAAACCTTTAACAGGTCTGAATTACACCCAAAAATAGTATCTGGACTGCGTAGAGGACTGGCCACTGGCCACCACAATATAATATATAGAAAACCTTCAACAGGTCAGAATTACACCCAAAAATAGTATCTGGACTGCGTAGAGGACTGGCCACTGGCCACCACAATATAATATATAGAAAACCTTCAACAGGTCAGAATTACACCCAAAAATAGTATCTGGACTGCGTAGAGTAGTGGGCACTGGGCAGCACAATAAAAAATATATAGAAAACCTTCAACAGGTCTGAATTACACCCAAAAATAGTATCTGGACTGCAAAGAGGACTGGCCACTGGCCACCACAATATAATATATAGAAAACCTTCAACAGGTCAGAATTACACCCAAAAATAGTATCTGGACTGCGTAGAGTAGTGGGCACTGGGCACCACAATAAAAAATATATAGAAAACCTTCAACAGGTCTGAATTACACCCAAAAATAGTATCTGGACTGCGTAGAGGACTGGCCACTGGCCACCACAATAGAATATATAGAAAACCTTCAACAGGTCAGAATTACACCCAAAAATAGTATCTGGACTGCATAGAGGACTGGCCACTGGCCACCACAATATAATATATAGAAAACCTTCAACAGGTCAGAATTACACTCAAAAAAAGTATCTGGACTGCGTAGAGTAGTGGGCACTGGGCACCACAATAAAAAAAATATAGAAAACTTTCAACAGGTCTGAATTACACCCAAAAATAGTATCTGGACTGCGTAGAGGACTGGCCACTGGCCACCACAATATAATATATAGAAAACCTTCAATAGGTCAGAATTACACCCAAAAATAGTATCTGGACTGCGTAGAGTAGTGGGCACTGGGCCCCACAATAAAAAATATATAGAAAACCTTCAAGAGGTCTGAATTACACCCAAAAATAGTATCTGGACTGCGTAGAGTAGTGGACACTGGGCACCACAATAAAAATATATAGAAAACCATCAACAGGTCAGAATTACACCCAAAAATAGTATCTGGACTGCGTAGAGGACTGGAAACTAGCCACCACAATATAATATATAGAAAACCTTCAACAGGTCAGAATTACACCAAAAAATAGTATCTGGACTGCGTAGAGTAGTGGACACTGGGCACCACAATAAAAAATATATAGAAAACCTTCAACAGGTCTGAATTACACCCAAAAATAGTATCTGGACTGCGTAGAGGACTGGCCACTGGCCACCACAATATAATATATAGAAAACCTTCAACAGGTCAGAATTACACCCAAAAATAGTATCTGGACTGCGTAGAGGACTGGCCACTGGCCACCACAATATAATATATAGAAAACCTTCAACAGGTCAGAATTACACCCAAAAATAGTATCTGGACTGCGTAGAGTAGTGGGCACTGGGCACCACAATAAAAAATATATAGAAAACCTTTAACAGGTCTGAATTACACCCAAAAATAGTATCTGGACTGCGTAGAGGACTGGCCACTGGCCACCACAATATAATATATAGAAAACCTTCAACAGGTCAGAATTACACCCAAAAATAGTATCTGGACTGCGTAGAGGACTGGCCACTGGCCACCACAATATAATATATAGAAAACCTTCAACAGGTCAGAATTACACCCAAAAATAGTATCTGGACTGCGTAGAGGACTGGCCACTGGCCACCACAATATAATATATAGAAAACCATCAACAGGTCAGAATTACACCCAAAAATAGTATCTGGACTGCGTAGAGGACTGGAAACTAGCCACCACAATATAATATATAGAAAACCTTCAACAGGTCAGAATTACTCCCAAAAATAGTATCTGGACTGCGTAGAGTAGTGGGCACTGGGCACCACAATAAAAAATATATAGAAAACCTTCAACAGGTCAGAATTACACCCAAAAATAGTATCTGGACTGCGTAGAGGACTGGCCACTGGCCACCACAATATAATATATAGAAAACCTTCAACAGGTCAGAATTACACCCAAAAATAGTATCTGGACTGCGTAGAGTAGTGGACACTGGGCACCACAATAAAAAATATATAGAAAACCTTCAACAGGTCTGAATTACACCCAAAAATAGTATCTGGACTGCGTAGAGGACTGGCCACTGGCCACCACAATATAATATATAGAAAACCTTCAACAGGTCAGAATTACACCCAAAAATAGTATCTGGACTGCGTAGAGGACTGGCCACTGGCCACCACAATATAATATATAGAAAACCTTCAACAGGTCAAAATTACACCCAAAAATAGTATCTGGACTGCGTAGAGTAGTGGGCACTGGGCACCACAATAAAAAATATATAGAAAACCTTCAACAGGTCTGAATTACACCCAAAAATAGTATCTGGACTGCATAGAGAACTGGCCACTGGCCACCACAATATAATATATAGAAAACCTTCAACAGGTCAGAATTACACCCAAAAATAGTATCTGGACTGCGTAGAGTAGTGAGCACTGGGCACCACAATAAAAAATATATAGAAAACCTTCAACAGGTCAGAATTACACCCAAAAATAGTATCTGGACTGCGTAGAGGACTGGCCACTGGCCACCACAATATAATATATAGAAAACCTTCAATAGGTCAGAATTACACCCAAAAATAGTATCTGGACTGCGTAGAGTAGTGGGCACTGGGCACCACAATAAAAAATATATAGAAAACCTTCAACAGGTCTGAATTACACCCAAAAATAGTATCTGGACTGCATAGAGAACTGGCCACTGGCCACCACAATATAATATATAGAAAACCTTCAACAGGTCAGAATTACACCCAAAAATAGTATCTGGACTGCGTAGAGTAGTGAGCACTGGGCACCACAATAAAAAATATATAGAAAACCTTCAACAGGTCAGAATTACACCCAAAAATAGTATCTGGACTGCGTAGAGGACTGGCCACTGGCCACCACAATATAATATATAGAAAACCTTCAATAGGTCAGAATTACACCCAAAAATAGTATCTGGACTGCGTAGAGTAGTGGGCACTGGGCACCACAATAAAAAATATATAGAAAACCTTAAACAGGTCTGAATTACACCCAAAAATAGTATCTGGACTGCGTAGAGGACTGGCCACTGGCCACCACAATATAATATATAGAAAACCTTCAACAGGTCAGAATTACACCCAAAAATAGTATCTGGACTGCGTAGAGGACTGGCCACTGGCCACCACAATATAATATATAGAAAACCTTCAACAGGTCAGAATTACACCCAAAAATAGTATCTGGACTGCGTAGAGTAGTGGGCACTGGGCACCACAATAAAAAATATATAGAAAACCTTTAACAGGTCTGAATTACACCCAAAAATAGTATCTGGACTGCGTAGAGGACTGGCCACTGGCCACCACAATATAATATATAGAAAACCTTCAACAGGTCAGAATTACACCCAAAAATAGTATCTGGACTGCGTAGAGGACTGGCCACTGGCCACCACAATATAATATATAGAAAACCTTCAACAGGTCAGAATTACACCCAAAAATAGTATCTGGACTGCGTAGAGTAGTGGGCACTGGGCAGCACAATAAAAAATATATAGAAAACCTTCAACAGGTCTGAATTACACCCAAAAATAGTATCTGGACTGCAAAGAGGACTGGCCACTGGCCACCACAATATAATATATAGAAAACCTTCAACAGGTCAGAATTACACCCAAAAATAGTATCTGGACTGCGTAGAGTAGTGGGCACTGGGCACCACAATAAAAAATATATAGAAAACCTTCAACAGGTCTGAATTACACCCAAAAATAGTATCTGGACTGCGTAGAGGACTGGCCACTGGCCACCACAATATAATATATAGAAAACCTTCAACAGGTCAGAATTACACCCAAAAATAGTATCTGGACTGCGTAGAGGACTGGCCACTGGCCACCACAATATAATATATAGAAAACCTTCAACAGGTCAGAATTACACCCAAAAATAGTATCTGGACTGCGTAGAGTAGTGGGCACTGGGCACCACAATAAAAAATATATAGAAAACCTTTAACAGGTCTGAATTACACCCAAAAATAGTATCTGGACTGCGTAGAGGACTGGCCACTGGCCACCACAATATAATATATAGAAAACCTTCAACAGGTCAGAATTACACCCAAAAATAGTATCTGGACTGCGTAGAGGACTGGCCACTGGCCACCACAATATAATATATAGAAAACCTTCAACAGGTCAGAATTACACCCAAAAATAGTATCTGGACTGCGTAGAGTAGTGGGCACTGGGCAGCACAATAAAAAATATATAGAAAACCTTCAACAGGTCTGAATTACACCCAAAAATAGTATCTGGACTGCAAAGAGGACTGGCCACTGGCCACCACAATATAATATATAGAAAACCTTCAACAGGTCAGAATTACACCCAAAAATAGTATCTGGACTGCGTAGAGTAGTGGGCACTGGGCACCACAATAAAAAATATATAGAAAACCTTCAACAGGTCTGAATTACACCCAAAAATAGTATCTGGACTGCGTAGAGGACTGGTCACTGGCCACCACAATAGAATATATAGAAAACCTTCAACAGGTCAGAATTACACCCAAAAATAGTATCTGGACTGCATAGAGGACTGGCCACTGGCCACCACAATATAATATATAGAAAACCTTCAACAGGTCAGAATTACAGTCAAAAAAAGTATCTGGACTGCGTAGAGTAGTGGGCACTCGGCACCACAATAAAAAAAATATAGAAAACTTTCAACAGGTCTGAATTACACCCAAAAATAGTATCTGGACTGCGTAGAGGACTGGCCACTGGCCACCACAATATAATATATAGAAAACCTTCAATAGGTCAGAATTACACCCAAAAATAGTATCTGGACTGCGTAGAGTAGTGGGCACTGGGCCCCACAATAAAAAATATATAGAAAACCTTCAACAGGTCTGAATTACACCCAAAAATAGTATCTGGACTGCGTAGAGTAGTGGACACTGGGCACCACAATAAAAAATATATAGAAAACCATCAACAGGTCAGAATTACACCCAAAAATAGTATCTGGACTGCGTAGAGGACTGGAAACTAGCCACCACAATATAATATATAGAAAACCTTCAACAGGTCAGAATTACACCAAAAAATAGTATCTGGACTGCGTAGAGTAGTGGACACTGGGCACCACAATAAAAAATATATAGAAAACCTTCAACAGGTCTGAATTACACCCAAAAATAGTATCTGGACTGCGTAGAGGACTGGCCACTGGCCACCACAATATAATATATAGAAAACCTTCAACAGGTCAGAATTACACCCAAAAATAGTATCTGGACTGCGTAGAGTAGTGGGCACTGGCCACCACAATAAAAAATATATAGAAAACCTTCAACAGGTCTGAATTACACCCAAAAATAGTATCTGGACTGCAAAGAGGACTGGCCACTGGCCACCACAATATAATATATAGAAAACCTTCAACAGGTCAGAATTACACCCAAAAATAGTATCTGGACTGCGTAGAGTAGTGGGCACTGGGCACCACAATAAAAAATATATAGAAAACCTTCAACAGGTCTGAATTACACCCAAAAATAGTATCTGGACTGCGTAGAGGACTGGCCACTGGCCACCACAATAGAATATATAGAAAACCTTCAACAGGTCAGAATTACACCCAAAAATAGTATCTGGACTGCGTAGAGGACTGGCCACTGGCCACCACAATATAATATATAGAAAACCTTCAACAGGTCAGAATTACACCCAAAAATAGTATCTGGACTGCGTAGAGTAGTGGGCACTGGGCACCACAATAAAAAATATATAGAAAACCTTCAACAGGTCTGAATTACACCCAAAAATAGTATCTGGACTGCGTAGAGTAGTGGACACTGGGCACCACAATAAAAAATATATAGAAAACCATCAACAGGTCAGAATTACACCCAAAAATAGTATCTGGACTGCGTAGAGGACTAGAAACTAGCCACCACAATATAATATATAGAAAACCTTCAACAGGTCAGAATTACACCAAAAAATAGTATCTGGACTGCGTAGAGTAGTGGACACTGGGCACCACAATAAAAAATATATAGAAAACCTTCAACAGGTCTGAATTACACCCAAAAATAGTATCTGGACTGCGTAGAGGACTGGCCACTGGCCACCACAATATAATATATAGAAAACCTTCAACAGGTCAGAATTACACCCAAAAATAGTATCTGGACTGCGTAGAGGACTGGCCACTGGCCACCACAATATAATATATAGAAAACCTTCAACAGGTCAGAATTACACCCAAAAATAGTATCTGGACTGCGTAGAGTAGTGGGCACTGGGCACCACAATAAAAAATATATAGAAAACCTTTAACAGGTCAGAATTACACCCAAAAATAGTATCTGGACTGCGTAGAGGACTGGCCACTGGCCACCACAATATAATATATAGAAAACCTTCAACAGGTCAGAATTACACCCAAAAATAGTATCTGGACTGCGTAGAGGACTGGCCACTGGCCACCACAATATAATATATAGAAAACCTTCAACAGGTCAGAATTACACCCAAAAATAGTATCTGGACTGCGTAGAGTAGTGGGCACTGGGCACCACAATAAAAAATATATAGAAAACCTTCAACAGGTCTGAATTACACCCAAAAATAGTATCTGGACTGCAAAGAGGACTGGCCACTGGCCACCACAATATAATATATAGAAAACCTTCAACAGGTCAGAATTACACCCAAAAATAGTATCTGGACTGCGTAGAGTAGTGGGCACTGGGCACCACAATAAAAAATATATAGAAAACCTTCAACAGGTCTGAATTACACCCAAAAATAGTATCTGGACTGCGTAGAGGACTGGCCACTGGCCACCACAATAGAATATATAGAAAACCTTCAACAGGTCAGAATTACACCCAAAAATAGTATCTGGACTGCGTAGAGGACTGGCCACTGGCCACCACAATATAATATATAGAAAACCTTCAACAGGTCAGAATTACACCCAAAAATAGTATCTGGACTGCGTAGAGTAGTGGGCACTGGGCACCACAATAAAAAATATATAGAAAACCTTCAACAGGTCTGAATTACACCCAAAAATAGTATCTGGACTGCGTAGAGGACTGGCCACTGGCCACCACAATATAATATATAGAAAACCTTCAACAGGTCAGAATTACACCCAAAAATAGTATCTGGACTGCGTAGAGGACTGGCCACTGG
The DNA here is from genome assembly GCF_038048845.1 of Mixophyes fleayi. NCBI lineage: Eukaryota > Metazoa > Chordata > Amphibia > Anura > Limnodynastidae > Mixophyes > Mixophyes fleayi. The sequence goes on along the minus strand of NC_134406.1, from coordinate 140,747,884 downwards.
CCACCACAATATAATATATAGAAAACATTCAACAGGTCAGAATTACACCCAAAAATAGTATCTGGACTGCGTAGAGTAGTGGGCACTGGGCACCACAATAAAAAATATATAGAAAACCTTTAACAGGTCTGAATTACACCCAAAAATAGTATCTGGACTGCGTAGAGGACTGGCCACTGGCCACCACAATATAATATATAGAAAACCTTCAACAGGTCAGAATTACACCCAAAAATAGTATCTGGACTGCGTAGAGGACTGGCCACTGGCCACCACAATATAATATATAGAAAACCTTCAACAGGTCAGAATTACACCCAAAAATAGTATCTGGACTGCGTAGAGTAGTGGGCACTGGGCAGCACAATAAAAAATATATAGAAAACCTTCAACAGGTCTGAATTACACCCAAAAATAGTATCTGGACTGCAAAGAGGACTGGCCACTGGCCACCACAATATAATATATAGAAAACCTTCAACAGGTCAGAATTACACCCAAAAATAGTATCTGGACTGCGTAGAGTAGTGGGCACTGGGCACCACAATAAAAAATATATAGAAAACCTTCAACAGGTCTGAATTACACCCAAAAATAGTATCTGGACTGCGTAGAGGACTGGCCACTGGCCACCACAATAGAATATATAGAAAACCTTCAACAGGTCAGAATTACACCCAAAAATAGTATCTGGACTGCATAGAGGACTGGCCACTGGCCACCACAATATAATATATAGAAAACCTTCAACAGGTCAGAATTACACTCAAAAAAAGTATCTGGACTGCGTAGAGTAGTGGGCACTCGGCACCACAATAAAAAAAATATAGAAAACTTTCAACAGGTCTGAATTACACCCAAAAATAGTATCTGGACTGCGTAGAGGACTGGCCACTGGCCACCACAATATAATATATAGAAAACCTTCAATAGGTCAGAATTACACCCAAAAATAGTATCTGGACTGCGTAGAGTAGTGGGCACTGGGCCCCACAATAAAAAATATATAGAAAACCTTCAACAGGTCTGAATTACACCCAAAAATAGTATCTGGACTGCGTAGAGTAGTGGACACTGGGCACCACAATAAAAAATATATAGAAAACCATCAACAGGTCAGAATTACACCCAAAAATAGTATCTGGACTGCGTAGAGGACTGGAAACTAGCCACCACAATATAATATATAGAAAACCTTCAACAGGTCAGAATTACACCAAAAAATAGTATCTGGACTGCGTAGAGTAGTGGACACTGGGCACCACAATAAAAAATATATAGAAAACCTTCAACAGGTCTGAATTACACCCAAAAATAGTATCTGGACTGCGTAGAGGACTGGCCACTGGCCACCACAATATAATATATAGAAAACCTTCAACAGGTCAGAATTACACCCAAAAATAGTATCTGGACTGCGTAGAGGACTGGCCACTGGCCACCACAATATAATATATAGAAAACCTTCAACAGGTCAGAATTACACCCAAAAATAGTATCTGGACTGCGTAGAGTAGTGGGCACTGGGCACCACAATAAAAAATATATAGAAAACCTTTAACAGGTCTGAATTACACCCAAAAATAGTATCTGGACTGCGTAGAGGACTGGCCACTGGCCACCACAATATAATATATAGAAAACCTTCAACAGGTCAGAATTACACCCAAAAATAGTATCTGGACTGCGTAGAGGACTGGCCACTGGCCACCACAATATAATATATAGAAAACCTTCAACAGGTCAGAATTACACCCAAAAATAGTATCTGGACTGCGTAGAGTAGTGGGCACTGGGCACCACAATAAAAAATATATAGAAAACCTTCAACAGGTCTGAATTACACCCAAAAATAGTATCTGGACTGCAAAGAGGACTGGCCACTGGCCACCACAATATAATATATAGAAAACCTTCAACAGGTCAGAATTACACCCAAAAATAGTATCTGGACTGCGTAGAGTAGTGGGCACTGGGCACCACAATAAAAAATATATAGAAAACCTTCAACAGGTCTGAATTACACCCAAAAATAGTATCTGGACTGCGTAGAGGACTGGCCACTGGCCACCACAATAGAATATATAGAAAACCTTCAACAGGTCAGAATTACACCCAAAAATAGTATCTGGACTGCATAGAGGACTGGCCACTGGCCACCACAATATAATATATAGAAAACCTTCAACAGGTCAGAATTACACTCAAAAATAGTATCTGGACTGCGTAGAGTAGTGGGCACTGGGCACCACAATAAAAAATATATAGAAAACTTTCAACAGGTCTGAATTACACCCAAAAATAGTATCTGGACTGCGTAGAGAACTGGCCACTGGCCACCACAATATAATATATAGAAAACCTTCAATAGGTCAGAATTACACCCAAAAATAGTATCTGGACTGCGTAGAGTAGTGGGCACTGGGCCCCACAATAAAAAATATATAGAAAACCTTCAACAGGTCTGAATTACACCCAAAAATAGTATCTGGACTGCGTAGAGTAGTGGACACTGGGCACCACAATAAAAAATATATAGAAAACCATCAACAGGTCAGAATTACACCCAAAAATAGTATCTGGACTGCGTAGAGGACTGGAAACTAGCCACCACAATATAATATATAGAAAACATTCAACAGGTCAGAATTACACCCAAAAATAGTATCTGGACTGCGTAGAGTAGTGGACACTGGGCACCACAATAAAAAATATATAGAAAACCTTCAACAGGTCTGAATTACACCCAAAAATAGTATCTGGACTGCGTAGAGGACTGGCCACTGGCCACCACAATATAATATATAGAAAACCTTCAACAGGTCAGAATTACACCCAAAAATAGTATCTGGACTGCGTAGAGGACTGGCCACTGGCCACCACAATATAATATATAGAAAACCTTCAACAGGTCAAAATTACACCCAAAAATAGTATCTGGACTGCGTAGAGTAGTGGGCACTGGGCACCACAATAAAAAATATATAGAAAACCTTCAACAGGTCTGAATTACACCCAAAAATAGTATCTGGACTGCATAGAGAACTGGCCACTGGCCACCACAATATAATATATAGAAAACCTTCAACAGGTCAGAATTACACCCAAAAATAGTATCTGGACTGCGTAGAGTAGTGGGCACTGGGCACCACAATAAAAAATATATAGAAAACCTTCAACAGGTCAGAATTACACCCAAAAATAGTATCTGGACTGCGTAGAGGACTGGCCACTGGCCACCACAATATAATATATAGAAAACCTTTAACAGGTCTGAATTACACCCAAAAATAGTATCTGGACTGCGTAGAGGACTGGCCACTGGCCACCACAATATAATATATAGAAAACCTTCAACAGGTCAGAATTACACCCAAAAATAGTATCTGGACTGCGTAGAGGACTGGCCACTGGCCACCACAATATAATATATAGAAAACCTTCAACAGGTCAGAATTACACCCAAAAATAGTATCTGGACTGCGTAGAGTAGTGGGCACTGGGCACCACAATAAAAAATATATAGAAAACCTTCAACAGGTCTGAATTACACCCAAAAATAGTATCTGGACTGCGTAGAGGACTGGCCACTGGCCACCACAATATAATATATAGAAAACCTTCAACAGGTCAGAATTACACCCAAAAATAGTATCTGGACTGCGTAGAGGACTGGCCACTGGCCACCACAATATAATATATAGAAAACCTTCAACAGGTCTGAATTACACCCAAAAATAGTATCTGGACTGCATAGAGAACTGGCCACTGGCCACCACAATATAATATATAGAAAACCTTCAACAGGTCAGAATTACACCCAAAAATAGTATCTGGACTGCGTAGAGGACTGGCCACTGGCCACCACAATATAATATATAGAAAACCTTCAACAGGTCAGAATTACACCCAAAAATAGTATCTGGACTGCGTAGAGTAGTGGGCACTGGGCACCACAATATAATATATAGAAAACCTTCAACAGGTCAGAATTACACCCAAAAATAGTATCTGGACTGGGTAGAGTAGTGGGCACTGGGCACCACAATAAGAAATATATAGAAAACCTTCAACAGGTCTGAATTAAACCCAAAAATAGTATCTGGACTGCATAGAGGACTGGCCACTGGCCACCACAATATAATATATAGAAAACCTTCAACAGGTCAGAATTACACCCAAAAATAGTATCTGGACTGCATAGAGTAGTGGGCACTGGGCACCACAATAAAAAGTATATATAAAACCTTCAACAGGTCTGAATTACACCCACAAATAGTATCTGGACTGCGTAGAGGACTGGCCACTCGCCACCACAATATAATATATAGAAAACCTTCAACAGGTCAGAATTACACCCAAAAATAGTGTCTGGACTGCGTAGAGTAGTGGGCACTGGGCACCACAATAAAATATATAAAAAAACCTTCAACAGATCTGCATTACACTGCACAGACGGCTGCTCCTCCATCCTCTCCATCATATACATGTTGGAGTTTCAGCGTGTGAAAACCTCTTGTTTTTGATAATGTCAGTGCATTTTGAATATTTTTCAATTTGCCCCACACCACTGAATGTACTTTATCTATGATACGCATCTATCTATCTTGACTGCGTAGTGTGGTGGCCCCGGTACACAATTTGGTACCGAGGCCACAATATAATTAAAAAACCCTCCACGGGTCAGAATTCCACCAAAAAAGGGTATGGACTGCGTAGTGTGGTGTGCCCGGAACACAATTTTTTACAGCGCCAACAATATAATAAAAAAATTGGGCATCAACTGTCACTGTTGTTTAATATCTGATACACCTAAATATGGACTGCACAGTGGAGTGGCCCCGGTAGTAAATTTGGTGCCGGGGCCACAATACCTCCTCCAACTTCCAAGTGTAGTGTTTATAAAGACAGACAGCGTCGAAGTGTTATTAGTTGACTTTCTTAACCCTAAAATTGTCCCTGTTGCAAATATTCGTGTAATGGACAGTTACTTTTTCATTGAAAGACTCAAGCTTTCAAGTGTAGTGTTTATAAAATATAAACAACAATACAGTAGTTTTAGAGCACCTCAATACCTCTTGTTTTAAATTATGACAGGGCATTTTACTTTTGGTTTAATTTCTTGAATTTGTTTAAATTTGGTTTTACTTTTTGAACATGGCAAACGACTGTTGATTGGTTATATAATGCAAAAAAAAAAGTTCCAAGATGGAATTGTCCTTGGGCCCTCACACCCACCCTTATGTTGTTGAAATAGGACATGCACACTTTAACAAACCAATCATTTCAGCGACAGGGCCTACCAAACAACTTTGGCTGAAATGATTGGTTTGTTTGGGCCCCCACACCAAAAAAGCTATTCATCTCTCCCTGTACAGACTAAACAGGCTCTACTGAGGCAAGATGTCGTCCTCATCCTCAACCTCTGATTTCTCTCCCCCTACAGTGTGTACTTCCTCCTCATCAAACATTATCAATTCGTCCCCGCTGGACTCCACAACCACAGGTCCCTCTGTACTATCTGGAGGGCAGTGCTGTACTTCATTGAGGAATTGATTATTCATTTTTATAAACATCATTTTTTCAACGTTATGAGGAAGCAACCTCCTTCGCCGCTCACTGACCAGGTTCCCCGCTGCACTAAAAACTCTTTCCAAGTACACACTGGAGGGGGGACAACTCAGATAAAATAGAGCCAGTTTGTACAGGGGCTTCCAAACTGCCTTTTTTTCCTGCCAGTAACAATATGGACTGTCTGACATGTCTACTTGGATGGTGTCAGCAAAGTAATCATCCACAATTTTTTCTATTGTGACAGCATCCAATGCAGCGAGAGTAGACATGTCTGCAATGGTTGGCAGGTTCTTCAGTCCGGACCAGATGTTATCAGCATCCCCGCCAGCGCCTCTTTTGGGAAAACTGAGCTTTTTCCTCGCAGCCATAGATGTGGAAGAAAATGAGGGTGGAGCTGTTGGCATGTCACGGTCCTCTTCAGAGGACAATCTCCTGACCAGCAGGTCTTTGCACCGCTGTAGACTTGTGTCCGCCGGAAACAGAGACACAACATACGCTTTAAACCGAGGATCGAGCACGGTGGCCAGAATGTATTCCTCTGACTTTAAAAGAGTGACCACCCTCTGATCCTGGCAAAGCGTACGAAGGTCTACATCCACAAGAGCTACATGCTTGGTGTAATCGAAATGGCTTACCAGCTCCTCCCTCACTTTCTCCAGCTGCTTCTGCAACAGCCTGATCAGGGGAATGACCTGACTCAAGCTGGCAGTGTCGGAACTGACTTCTCGTGTGGCAAGTTCAAATGGCTGCAGAACCTTGCACTACACGGAAATCAGTCTCCACTGCGCTTGACTGAGGCGCATCCCCACTCCTTTGCCTATGTCGTAGGTGGCTGTGTAGGCCTGAATGGCCTTTTGCTGCTCCTCCATCCTCTGCAGCATATAGAGGGTGGAGTTCCAGCGCGTCACAACCTCTTGTTTGAGGTGATGGCAGGGCAGGTTCATGCTTTTTTGATGTGCCTCTAGTCTGCGGTAGGCACTGGCTGAATGCCGAAAGTGTCCAGCAATTTTGCGCGCCACCGCAAGCATCTCCTGCACACCCCTATCACTCTTGAGGTAATGCTGCACCACCAAATTAATGGTGTGGGCAAAACATGGGACGTGCTGGAAATTGCCCATATTTAATGCCCGCACAATGTTACTGGCATTGTCTGACACCACAAATCCCCATGAGAGTCTAAGTGGGGTAAGCCACTGGGAGATAATTTCCCTCAGTTTCTCTAATATGTTGTCAGCATTGTGCCTCTTATTAAAGCCTGTAATACACAATGTTGCCTGCCTTTGCACGAGTAGCCATTTTGTAGATGCTGCTACTGATGCAGCTGTTGCTGTTGCTGTGTAAGGGGATGCATCTACCCAGTGGGCTGTCACAGTCATATAGTCCTTCGTTTGCCCAGAACCACTTGTCCACATGTCCGTGGTTAAGTGGACAGTGGGTACAACCGCATTTTTTAGAGCACTGAGGACACTTGATCGTACTTCTCTGTACATTTTTGGTATCGCCTGCCTAGTGAAGTGGAATCTCGACGGGATTTGGTACTGGGGACACAATACCTCCATCAACCCTCTAAATCCCACTCCACTGATGGCGGACACCGGGCGCACGTCTAACACCAACATTGCAGTTACAGCCGCAGTTATACGCTTTGCAATAGGGTGACTACTATCGTATTTTGTGGTCATGGCAAACGACTGTTGGACAGTCAATTGTTTTGTGAAAGACTTAGCGGTCTTACGACTTCCCCTCTGGGAAGATGACCGACTAACAGCAGCAACAGCAGCAGTGGCAGTATTAGGCGTACCGCTGCAGGATTCCTCGGATGAATCCCGTATTGAGGAGGACTCAGTCTGGCTGCTGACTTGGGCTGCAGGACTGAATCTGATGGAGATTGTGGAGGAAGTTGACGAGGAGGGTGTTGCTGGTGTGTATCCAACTGGATCACGGGATTTAGGTGTCCCTGTACCGATGAGGGTCCTAGCCCCAGTTCCTGAACTAACCACTGAACTATGAAGGTTATTCAGGTGACGTATAAGGGAGGATGTTCCTAGGTGGGCAAGATCCTTACCCCTGCTTATTTGAGCTTTACATAAGCTACATATGGCCATACATTGGTTGTCTGGATTTGGATAAAAATAACTCCAGACCGAAGAGGTGCATTTTTTGGTCTTCTGACCAGGCATGACGATGGGCTTTTTCATCCCATGGACATCAGCTGTTTCCCCCCCTGGTGCCTCATTTACAATAGCCACATCACCATCCTCATCATCAAGTTCCTCCACAGCGCCAGCTACATCATCAATAGGCTCCTCCCGAGCCACCTCTTCCCGTACAGTGATGGGAAGGTCAGGCTTGACAACCACCAACACCCTTGGACTCGCCTTGAGGATTTGTGATAATTTCTCTTTAGAAGGCAGAGTTGTTTGCTGTTTTGTTGCTGACAGCATAACTCTCTTCAATTTTTTGGAGGGGGGGGGAGGAGGAGGAGGGATAAGATCCGTGGGTGAAGCTGAACCACTAGTCATGAACACGGGCCAGGGCCTAAGCCGTTCCTTGCCACTCCATGTCGTAAATGGCATATTGGCAACTTTACGTTTCTCCTCAGATGATTTTAAGTTTCTCTTTTTGCTACTTTTTCTTAACTTGGGCTTTTTGGATTTTACATGCCCGGTACTACGAGATTGGGCATCGGGCTTGGAAGACGACGTTGATGGCCTTTCATCGTCTATGTCATGACTAGTGGCAGCAGCTTCAGCATTAGGAGGAAGTGGGTCTTGATCTTTCCCTACTTTATCCTCCAAATTTTTGGTCTCCATTATATGTAGCACAAGATACTGCAGAATGTGTGAACTTGGTAATATTGCAGTACCAATGGACTTATACTGCTGGATTGGTTTTGCAAATTTGGTTATAATTACTTTTTTTTTTTAATTTTTTATTTTAATATTTTTTATAACTTTTTTTTTATTTTTTAAAAACTTGGGAATAATGGGGAAATAACTATGCCCTTAGAAGCACAGAGCACAGGACACAGCACCACTGGACTGAACAGGACACAGCACAGGACCCAGCAGCACTACTGAACTCAGCAGGACAGAGCACAGGACGCAGCACCACTGTACTGATACTGCAGAATGTGTGAACTTTGTAATATTGCAGTACCACTGGACTTTTACTGCTGAATGTGTGAACTTGGTAATATTGCAGTACCAATGGGCTTATACTGCAGGATTGGTTTTGTAAATTTGGTTATAATTATATTATTTTTTTTACATTTTTATTTTTTTTTTTTTTTTAACTTTTTTTTTATTTTTTAAAAACTTGGGAATAATGGGGAAATAACTATGCCCTTAGAAGCACAGAGCACAGGACACAGCACCACTGGACTGAACAGGACACAGCACAGGACCCAGCAGCACTACAGAACTCAGTAGGACAGAGCACAGGACACAGCACCACTGGACTGATACTGCAGAATGTGTGAACTTTGTAATATTGCAGTACCACTGGACTTTTACTGCTGAATGTGTGAACTTGGTAATATTGCAGTACCAATGGGCTTATACTGCAGGATTGGTTGTGCAAATTTTGTGGTAATTAAAAAAAAATTAAATTAGTTTTTGGTATTTTTTTAAATAACTTTTTTTTATTTTTTTAAACACAGGGGAATATTGGGGAAATAACTATGCCCTTAGAAGCACAGAGCACAGGACGCAGCACCACTGGACTGAACAGGACACAGCACAGGACCCAGCAGCACCACTGACCTCAGAAGGACATAACAGAGGACACAGCACCACTGGACTGAGCACAGCACAGCACAGCACAACACAGCACTGAACTGAACAGCACGAGATATAGCAGGACAGAGGACCACCTAACACACCCTCCCTCTACCCTGATCAATGCCCGAGTGAAGATGGCGGCGACTAGCGGGGAATTTATAGGATCCGAGTATCACGAGATCCGACAACGGGATTATGAGTCAGAGCCTCAGTTTCAGATTTGAATTTGGCGCCAATACCCGGATCTGTCTCAGATCCGACTCGGATCGGCAACGTTCGGGTGGGCTCGGATTTCATAAATCTGAGTGCGCTCATCTCTAGTCAAAATAACCCAGCATGTACTACACAGTCCAAATGATAATGGGTATTAAAAGTGTGGAGGACTTACCTGGCCGGGGCCGTCGTCATCCCTCGGGCAGCGGTTCCCTCAGTTCAGCCGGGACGGTGAGCCAATCAGGGCTCACCTCCCGGCCATTTTAAAAGGAAAAATGGCGGCGGACCAATCCGGACCCGCCATGTCGTCACGTGGCGTCGCGTCGACGCTACGTGATGACGTTAGCGCGGCGCCGACTATTTAAGTCGGCGCGCGCGCCGCCATGTTGGTCAGTTCGTCGGCGGAGAGAACAGGAAGAGGACGTGTCGCGGAGAGCTGCGGGATCAAGAACCGAAGAGAAGACAGCGGAGACCAGCAGTGGCGGCAGAGAGCCCTTGTTAGGGCTAAGAGCGCCTCTGCTGCCTGAAGACCGACGGGATCAAGACAAGAAGCCGGCGGCAGAGCGTGGAAGCAGCGGCAGACGGGGAAGGAGTCCAGGAGAAGCTCCCCGAAGACAGTCCCAGGTAAGGCCTTTGCCAGGCAACTCCTCTCCCGGGTCCACGCCCGCAGCACACTAGCTTAAGTCGGGCACTAGGCCCGTGGGCACAGTCGGGCACAAGGCCCGTGGCACCGTGAATTAGGGGCACAAGGCCCAGGGACCTGGGCACTAGGCCCCTTGCTATTTAGTGGGCCAGTAGGCCATAACTTTTATAAAGGGGACAAGTCCCTGTTAGTTAGACAGGGGTCGTAGAGCCCCAGGTGTACAAGGGCACAAGGCCCTTAGGTAGTTAGTGGCCTAGAGGCCATAGGAAGGCCAGAGGGCCTGGTTAGGGGCTGTTAGCCCATAGGCTATTAAGGGCACAAGGCCCTCAGTCAGTCAGGGAGGCCACAGGCCTCAGGCAGGGGCTAGGACCCCTAGGTAGCAGGGCACAAGGCCCTACTTAGTGGGCTTAGAGCCCTGAGGTAGAGAGGGGGCTGGGGCCCATTAATCAGAGCACAAGGCTCTGTGTGTAGCTGGGCAGAGGCCCATGGTGTGAAGGGCAGACGGCCCTGGTGGTGATGAGGTAGAGGCGTGGGAGCCTCGTGAGTGTAGGCGCGGTCCTGTGTGAGGTGAGCACACGTGGTTAGGAGGTACAGTAGAGCGGAGGCTCCTGTGGTGCTGTAGCAATCGGCTGGTTGGCTAACAGCGGTGTGCTCTGGTAAGTAGCGTGCAAAGTACTGTATACTGTATTTATTCTGTCTGTGCGGCGAGTATTGTTTACATTACGGTATTTTAGGGTGTGCTACACAACTGTGTCCAGGGGCAAGACGTCAGGCCCCCATTAAAGGTAGGCTCTTGTTCCCTGTGATTCCCTGTGCTAACCCGTGTTGTGGGGACAAGTGTAGTTACCAGCATACACATAGTCAGGGGAGAACACACGTAGCTTTCCTGTCCCTTAGGTCCCCGGGGTCACACTGGTACCCAGAGGGGGTGGCTGAGTGAGTTGGTGGCAGTGCAGCACACCTTGAGGCAGTTCCAGGGGCGGCCGTGGTTCTGATCAAGGGTCCTCAAGGCCGGTTCCGTGCAGGTGGACCTGTGGTTCCGGACGTGGGGACACGTGTGAGATACCCGAGTACAGGCAGTCGGGCGGTTCAGTTCGATCGGCTGTTCCGTGCGGCAGTCGGCCCGCGGGTTAGTGTGCTGTTCTACTGAGCCTCAGCTGGGCTTAAAGAACCGGTCCTTAGGGTCTGTGGGTGACCCCATAGCAAGAAGGCAGCTTCTTGGTACGACCTGGGTGAGGGGGTTAGGAACCGCCCTCAGGTTTAGTCCGTGAACACCGGCTGGTGTTCCCCGTAGTGTGTAAGTGAGCAGTTCCGTTAGTGCACCACACCTAGTTAGTCATAGTGGTTTGACTTAGTTGCGTTGCCGACCATTAGAACGTTGTTAGGGTCGGGTCGCTGTTGTAGTCAGTCCAGTTTTGTGGGTGCCATTTTAGTCTCACTGAGAGCGTAGAGGGAGGCTGTGTGTTCTTGTCGTCCGCAGGAGTCGGGAAGGCGCAGAGGGACCGGATCGGAAGTGGGAGTGTCCCGGTGAGTATCACGCTCGATTCCTCCTTTCGGTTAGGCCCTCACCGGCAGGTGTGTGAGGTACTTGAGGCGGGATTAGTCTTCGGACTAGTCTTGGTCTTAAGTGCCTGTAGTCCCCCGCGTCTTGGCAAGAACAAAGTGAGGAGGCGGCAAGTGAGCTTGGATTGACCGTGTCCTTGTTGTTTGCCGTAGTCTCGGACAGCCCTTACTTGGTAGGCTCGGTTTAACTGTGTTTTTCCTCTTAGGTGTTACCTGCGGGCGTCCGGAGAAAACCCAATCAGGGACCGAGGTAGGATCCAGTCATCCACGCGGATCGTGGTAAATTCGGAGGTATTAGGAGTTAGTCGCCCTGTGAGGCACATCTCCGATTAGGGACCTTACAAAAGGATAATAAGTGCATCCGTAAGCAGGTAGCATAGGACTAGAAATCAGGAATGCAAACATTGTGAAAGAATCTGTAGTTGCTAAAGAATATTCTTTCCTATCCAGTGTTCAGAATGCAATATACAAACATATTATATACTATATACTTATCGTAATTTTTCATACACAGGGCCCTCTTCATACCAGCCACCTCAGGCGGAGTCCCTGGAAATGTCCCCTGAGCCAGAGGATCAAACGACCATCACCCTGGTAACAGTGGATGCCCCTGTGTCTGGCCTCCAGGAAGTTTCACCTGGCCCTGCTGAACCATCACACCTCCAACCTGCACCTGAAACTATGGACCCAGCCAGAGAAATGGCGCTGTCTATTGGCGCATTCCAGCAGCAACAGACATTGTTCATGGACAGGCAAACTGGCCACATGTCACAAATTGCGGCCCAGTTGAGGCGAATACACCGCTCCACTAGCCAAATCCCTGCTGCAATAAACCGGCTGGCAAGCGCTTTGGAGCAGACGAATGTGCAGCTGGCCCAAATGTCTGGGTCTGTGGACGCCATGCATTCCTCCGTTCGTGAGGGGAATGCCAATGTTATCCGGCTGGCAGGCCAACTCCAGCAGGAACTGATTGCCCGCTTGCCGGCCCCTTTTTCATCGGCCTCCACCAGTACTGCTAGTACGCCGAGCAGATCCACACATAGCACTCCTCCAAGGAGAGATGCTCGCACCAGGGGTGGGCGAGGGAGGGTAGAGAGTGGGGCTAATCACAGTGATATGCCAGCGAAAAGACGGCGCTAGGGCAAAAAATGTATTCTTGGGGAATGTGTTGTGTAAGCGTTATACTTTTTCGTTTATTATGTTGTTATGCAATAAATGCAGTTATATTTCATTCATATCATTCTTTCTTTTCTTCCCATTAAACAAGAGTATACTGTTTTCTTTAAAACGATGCACTAATTTCACGTACACATTGACCTCTAACTGTCACTTTACAGGGATTTTAACAATTACAACATTCACAGTACACACTATCCTCTGTTTAAAGGGTCCAATTTTATTAAAATATTCCATTAATAAAACCATTGCACTGACATAAAATCAAAAACCAATATATGTTTTTTATTGTATGCACTTACATTTAAAGTAGTTTGTAATGAGACGGTCTCAAATCTGCCTCCCCCTGTGTGCTCTGCACATCACCACTGTGTACTGCAATAATCGGTGGGGTAAGTTGATGTAAAGCTAGATTATGTATCAGACAGCAAGCCAGGATAATATCAGACACCTTAACAGGTGCATACAAAAGCACCCCACCAAATATATCTAGGAACCTGGTTTACATGAGTACAAACATTGGTACTACGTCCACATCAGGCAAAGATTCCAGATTCATACGCACTTTAAATGCATGTGGAGTGACCGGTAAACCTTTACATCAGTAAATAGGATTCAATAATACAGGATGGGAAAAAAAAACAAAAAACCTCAAATTACATGCCAGTTTGCCCATTTCCCATATACAATCCTAAAGGAGGAAACTTTGCACAAAATGGCTCTTTCTCTTATGTTAGAAATGGCTAAATAGTTCAAACAGCACACTGTTTGAACAATCTCGCTGCTCACAAGCAGCGCTTTCATTTTGGTCTATTGAATGGCGGTTTTCCGGCGGCTTTATAAACCTCCTAATAGTAAATCCGTCTGTTTGTATGTAGAACATTGTTGAAACCGTCATGGTGCTTTATACAGAGGCCGGTTTGGAAACATCATTTTTGGCCGTTTGGACGGCGGGTTTAGCCTTAGTAAATCCGGCGATGGCTAAACCGCCGCCAACCCCGCCGAAAGTCGGCGGGTTTACAAACACGCCTGATAGTAAATCTAGCCCTTTATCTTTAACGCGAGGGTCCAGCAAGCAACTCAGTGCTGTTCAGGGAGCACCGCTGGTCTCCTCTTCCAGTACTGCTGATGTTCTGATGTTGCTATAATAGCATGTGCCATCTTGGTATTCTAGGGCATGCACAGTAGTGTGCATCCAATATGGATAATATGTTATCCCGTAGGTTATATAGGGTTTTTCATGCACTATTTTATATAAAATAAGACGGAAGATAAGACTCATTAGATTAGCTATTCCTGGCTCCATAGTGTCCTTAAGCCTTATACCACTTCTGTGCCTTTACAGTGTCTCCTGGTCATTACATCCTTGCCAGTGTCAGTTTGTTACAACATCAATGCCAGTTTGTCCTAGTTGCTAGATCCTCGCCAGTAAGTCCTAGTTGCAGCATCCACGCCAGTGAGTGCTGGTTGCTGCATCCACGCAGTGTGCCCTGGGTAGTACATCCACACCAGTGTGTTCTGGTTCTACCACATCAACATTTTAAGTAGTGATGAGCGGGCTAGGATTCTGCTAATCCAAGCCCACCCGAACAGTGCGGATCCGACAGGATCCGAGCACTGTTCGGGTATTTCCGGCGGCTAAATGAAACTAAAATGAGGCTATGACATCCAAGTCTCGCGTCGGATCTCGCGAGACTCGGATGTCATAAATGCCCCGCTCACGGCCGCCATCTTCATTCTCCCTGTGGTTACAGAAGAGGGAGGTTGAGATCCTGTGCTCTGTCCTGCTGATTAGTTTAGTAGTCAAGTGGTGCTTTGTCCTGCTGAGTCCAGTTGTACTTTGTCCAGTGCTCTGTCCTGCTGATTAGTTTAGTCAAGTGGTGCTCTGTCCTGCTGAGTCCAGTAGTACTTTGTCCAGTGCTCTGTCCTGCTGATTCCAGTGGTGCTTTGGCCAGTGTCTGTCCTGCTGAGTCCAGTGGTGCTTTTGTCCTGTATTTTTTTCTGCTAAGTTCATAGTAATTTGATAATTATCCAAAAATCTTAATAAAATTTAAAAAAAATAAAAAATAAAAAAATACCAAAAAGATAATTTAAAAAAAATATAAAAAAATAATTTAAAAAGTATAAAAAATATTATAGAGCAACATATTCTTGCAGTCCCAAAAAATAGGAACTGCAATCAATATTACTACGTTCACTGTTTCTGCAGTCCAAAAAATAGGAACTGCACTCAATATTACTACGTTCACTGTCTCTGCAGTCCCAAAAAATAGGAACTGCAATCAATATTACTATGTTCACTGTTTAAGCAGTCCAAAAAATAGGAACTGCAATCTATATTACTACGTTCACTGTTTAAGCAGTCCCAAAAAATAGGAACTGCAATCAGTATTACTACGTTCACTGTTTCTGCAGTCCAAAAAATAGGAACTGCAATCTATATTACTACGTTCACTGTTTCTGCAGTCCAAAAAAATAGGAACTGCAATCAATATTACTACGTTCACTGTTTCTGTAGTCCCAAAAAATAGGAACTGCAATCTATATTACTACGTTCACTGTTTCTGCAGTCCAAAAATATAGGAACTGCAATCAATATTACTACGTTCACTGTTTCTGCAGTACCAAAAAATAGGAACTGCAATCTATATTACTACGTTCACTGTTTCTGCAGTCCCAAAAAATAGGAACTGCAATCAATATTACTACGTTCACTGTTTCTGCAGTCCAAAAAAATAGGAACTGCAATCAATATTACTACGTTCACTGTTTCTGCAGTCCCAAAAAATAGGAACTGCAATCAATATTACTACGTTCACTGTTTCTGCAGTCCCAAAAAATAGGAACTGCAATCTATATTACTACGTTCACTGTTTAAGCAGTCCAAAAAATAGGAACTGCAATATATATTACTACGTTCACTGTTTTAGCAGTCCCAAAGTGTGTGTGGTTTAGGGGTACGCTCAGGGCCGGATTTCCCGCTAGGCACCCTAGGCGACTGCCTAGGGCCCAGCGGTACCTAGAGGGCCCTGTCAGAGCCGACGGTGAGCGGGGCAGGCAAGGCAGAGGGGCGATCCCCTCCCCCTGCCATCCCCCTCTGTCCGCCGGCATAATGCCGAAAAGAAAGAAGTGGAAAAAAAAAAAAGAAGTCAGCTGACCGCTCGTCGGGACCCGGCAGTCTCCTCTCCTCTCTTACTGAAAATGACGTCGGGCGTGATGACGTCACTCCCGACGTGATTTTCAGTAAGAAGTGGCGAGGAGCACTGACTGAGCAGAGAGGGGGAGCAGCAGCAGCGCGCCATCGAACGGAGAAGTAAACAAGCAGAATAGAAGGTAAGTTAACTAAAGGAGGGGCCATGACAGAGGTATTAAGGGAGTATATGAGGGGCATGATGGCAATAATATGTATATCGGGGGCATGATGGCAATAATATGTATATGGGGGCATGATGGCAATAATATGTATATGAGGGGCATGATGGCAATAATATGTATATGGGGGGCATGATGGCAATAATATGTATATGGGGGCATGATGGCAATAATATGTATATGGGGGCATGATGGCAATAATATGTATATGGGGGGCATGATGGCAATAATATGTATATGAGGGGCATGATGGCAATAATATGTATATGGGGGGCATGATGGCAATAATATGTATATGGGGGGCATGATGGCAATATTAATAAGTAGCAGAGGGGCATGATGGCAATAATAATAAGTAGCAGATGGGCATGAGGCGCATGATGGAAATAATAATAAGTAGCAGAGGGGCATGATGGCAATAATAATAAGTATCAGAGGGGCATGAGGGGGCATGATGGCAATAAGTATCAGAGGGGCATGATGGCAATAAGTATCAGAGGGGCATGAGGGGGCATGATAGCAATAATAAGTATCAGAGGGGCATGATGGCAATAATAAGTATCAGAAGGGCATGAGGGGGCATGATGGCAATAATAAGTATCAGAGGGGCATGAGGGGGCATGATGGCAATAATAAGTATCAGAGGGGCATGATGGCAATAATAAGTATCAGAGGGGCATGAGGGGGCATGATGGCAATAATAAGTATCAGAGGGGCATGATGGCAATAATAAGTATCAGAGGGGCATGAGGGGGCATGATAGCAATAATAAGTATCAGACGGGCATGATGGCAATAATAAGTATCAGAAGGGCATGAGGGGGCATGATGGCAATAATAAGTATCAGAGGGGCATGAGGGGGCATGATGGCAATAATACATATCAGAGGGGCATGAGGGGGCATCATGGCAATAATAAGTATCAAAGGGGCATGAGGGGGCATGATGGCAATAATAAGTATCAGAGGGGCATGAGGGGGCATGATGGCAATAATAAGTATCAGAGGGGCATGAGGGGGCATGATGGCAATAATAAGTATCAGAGGGGCATGATGGCAATAATAAGTATCAGAGGGGCATGAGGGGGCATAATGGCAAAAATATGTAGCAGAGGGGCATGATGACACAAATGTGGAAATAAACAAGGGGAGCAAAAATATGGAGGGCACAGTGTGATGGTGAAGGGTGCACAGTGTGATGATTAAAGGGCAAAAGCATGATGGAGGGCACAGTGTGATGATGAAGGGAGTACAGTGTACTAAAGGGGAAACAGTGTGAAGGAGGAGCAAAAGTGATCAAAGTGATGAAGTAGGGGACATTTTTTCTCTTCTGTACTTCAACTTATTTGGCCAAATACATTTTTTGTAGGAGGGAACTGTGAGAGCTTACACAGGCCCAGTGTGCTTGGACTGGGTGTGCAGGAACTGAAGTGACATCATGCGGAGGATCAAGGTCAGTGCGCAGAGTTGGACCAATAATATCAACTGTCTGGGACTGAAATAACCTTTCTTTTCATCAGCAAATGTGAGTAATGAAAAGTAATCATTTTAACAGATTATTGAAAAAACTCCTTTTATTTAAATGTAATTAATTAAAGCTATGTATAACATTATTTGTGCTCTGTTTTATGTAAGGATTCAATTAAAAGTTAATATTTATTGGTATATCATTGTCTGCACTATCTTCTCTAGTAGGTTTTAACAGTTAATATAATCTATGCTTTAAAAAAAAAAAAATGCATTCCTATGGATTGTTTCACTGGGGTGGGGGCGGGGGGTTCGGCGACAGGTGGGGGGCCCAAACCAGTATCTTGCCTAGGGCCCTATGAGGTCTAAATCCGGCTCTGGGTACGCTCTCTTGTGCTGCATATAATGGAGTACAAAAATTTGGAGGATAAAGTAGGGAAAGATCAAGAGACCCATTTCCTCCTAATGCTGAAGCTGCTGCCACTAGTCATGACATAGATGATGAAATGCCATCAACGTCGTCTGCCAAGGCCGATGCCCAATTTCCTAGTAGAGGGCATGTAAAATCCAAAAAGCCAAAGTTCACTACAATTAGTAAAAAAAGAAAATTCAAATCATCAGAGGAGAAACGTAAACTTGCCAATATGCCCTTTACGACACGGAGTGGCAAGGAACGGCTTAGGCCCTGGCCCGTGTTTATGACTAGTGGTTCAGCTTCACCCAAGGATCTAAGCCCTCCTCCTCCCCACCCCTCTAAGAGTTAAGAGACTTAAGCTGTCATCAACAACACAGCAACCAACTCTGCCTTCTAAACAGATGACATCACAAATCCCCAAGGCGAGTCCAAGGATGTTGGTAGTTGCGAAGCCTGACCTTCCCATCACTGTACGGGAAGAGGTGGCTCCTTCCACCATTTGCAGCACGCCCTCTGCATATGCTGGAAGGATCACCCACAGTCCAGTTACAGATTTGGCTAATGAAGGTGTGAATGTTGTACACCGGGAGGAGGATATTGATGTAGCTGGCATTGAGGAGGAGCTGGACGAGGAGGATGCTGATGTGGTTATCTTAAATTAGGCACAAGGGGGGGAATCAGTTTTTGTCCATGGGATGAAAAAGCCCATCGTCATGCCTGGACAGAAGACCAAGAAATGCACCTCTTCGGTCTGGAGTTATTTTTATCCCAATCCGGACAACAAATGTATGGCCATATGTAGCTTATGTAAAGCTCAAATAAGCAGGGGTAAGGATCTTGGCCACCTAGGGACATCCTCCCTTATACGTCACCTGAATAAGCTTCATAGTTCAGTGATTAGTTCAGGAACTGGGGCTAGGACCGTCATCAGTCCAGGGACACCTAAATCCCTTGGTCCTGTTGGATACACACCACCAACACCCTCCTCGTCAACTTCCTCCACGATCTCCATCAGATTTAGTCCTGCAGGCCATGTCACCAGCCAGACTGAGTCCTCTTCAATCCGGGATTCATCCGAGGAATCCTGCAGCGGTACGCCTACTACTGCCGCTGCTGCTTTTGCTGCTGGTAGTCGGTCATCTTCCCAGAGGGGAAGTTGTAAAAACGCTACGTCTTTCACCAAACAGTTGACCGTCCAACAGTCGTTTGCCATGAGCACAAAGTACGACAATAGTCACCCTATTGCAAAGCGGATAACTGCGGCTGTAACTGCTATGTTGGTGTTAGACGTGCATCCGGTGTCCGCCATCTGTGCAGTGGAATTCAGACTAGTTGAAGGAGGTATTGTGTCCCCAGTACCAAATTGGGTACCGGGGCCACTCCACTACGCAATCCAGAAAGCTTTGTATCAGATATTAAACTACGTTCACTGTTCCTGCCAAATAAAAAAAGAATGAAAATGCCCTGTCACCAACGAAAACAAGAGGTAGTGACGCGCTAGAACTCCACCCTCTATATGCTGCAGAGGATGGAGGAGCAGTCATCTGTGCAGTGAAATTCAGACTAGTTGAAGGAGGTATTGTGGCCCCGGTACCAAATTGGGTACCGGGGCCACTCCACTACGCAGTCCAGAAAGCTTCGTATCAGATATTAAAGTAATTAAACTACCTTCACTGTTCCTGCAGTGCAAAAATATTAGTATCAGATATTAAATTGCGTTCACTGTTCCTGCTACATCAAAAAAGCATGAACATGCCCTGCCATCAGAAAAAAACAAGAGATAGTGACGCGCTTGAACTCCACCCTCTATATGCTGCAGAGGATGGAGGAGCAGCAAAAGCCCATTCAAGCCTACACAGCCACCTACGATGGGCCACGTGTTTGTGCCGCCCACTTGTGTCGCTTAGCTTAGACATCCAGCTACCTCGGTGCAACCTTTTGGACTAAAAACAATATTGTGAGGTGTGAGGTGTTCAGAATAGACTGGAAATTAGTGGAAATGATTGTTATTGAATGTTAATGGGGTTAATAATAGCGTAGGAGTGAAAAAAAAACAAAAAAACCAAAAAACTTTTTATGCTTTTTTAAAAATAAATCAGAACCCAAAACCCTAAATCAGAACCAAAACCTTTTGTCAGGTGTTTTGGCAAAACAAATCAGAACCCAAAACCTCAAGCTAATCAGAACCCAAAACCCAAAACCCTAAAAGTAGCCGGTGCACACCCCTAATTTTAAGTACGGTCAAACTGGTCTGGTTTCTGAATCCAGTTAAGTTCCAGTGGGATCGTTGACAGAGATAATATGGGAGTGTAAACAATTGAATTGGGTGAAACTAAAAATTCCTCACTGTTTAGCTAATAGAACATTTTCACATACAAAAATGGAATCGACTAACCCCCACTCAGATTATTCTTAGTGTTATCTGTGACATTTTGTAGTTATTGAACAGATAGGTTTCGCTGAAAAAAAACTAAAGTGAAATGACTAAAATATGCATATGTGCTGCCTTATAGCTATGGGTGTATTTAGTCAAATAAATTGAATGTTATTAATGCAGCAATTAATTTATTTTGTCATTTTTATTTACTTGAGTGTGTGCATCATATGTCAGAAATAATGCATAAAAAGTACAAATATAGCCCTGCTCTGCTTGCTTATATGGTTAATACATAATATGATATTTTAATGAAATACAGTTATTAAATTAGCAATGCTTTCCTTTCTTTGCTAATGCTGTTCATTCTGACTTATACTCCACTGACTCCCTGTAGTGCAGTCATTCTAGCAAGCTGGAGACAGAAATCTGTGTCATTTATAGAGCTCCAAGGCATAGGTCTGAGGTTATGCTGCAGGTAAAACAAGGTTATTAGAGATGTATATCTGTAGCTAAAGGAAAAGAAAATGACATTTATATTTTGAAATTGTAGATATATTAATGTAAGGTTACCTACTTCTCTACTGTAAATTCTAAATTGAGGTTTTTAAATACTTTTAATTGTATTAATTTACTTAATGATTGTAATTTCAAACAATATTTTTTTATGTTTTTCCACAATTGTGGCCCTATACACACACATTTTTAATTTAGTTTTTTCCCATATTGTTTCAAAGTATACTGTGCTTACTCTTGTTGCTCTTGGCTCCTCACTCCGATTTTATTTTATTTTTTTTCCATCAATAATTTTTTTGAAATTTTATGGGGGTACAGAAATCAAAAAGAAAGGGAAGCTTGGCAGACCAGTGTGGGTTTTACGAGGGACAGTTCCACCAATATTTACAGATTAGACATTACCACTAAACAGTCAAAGCCCAGCTATCATCTAGGTCACCCATTGTGTTTAAGAATTTGTGTCCAGAACATCCTGAAAAGGTCTCATCTCTATACTGTACAATTTATTACTCCCCATCATCACAGATGTGAAAGACCGCTTCCGGACACAGTGGGAAACAGACTTAGGAAAAACAATAGACCACGAAGAGTGGTCGGATATTTATGAGTGGACAGCGCATTGTTCTATAAATGTCCGCATTAAGGAAAATGCTAACAAATTACTGCATAGATGGTACTACGTCGCCTCCAGACTACACGTTATATACCCAGAAACAAGTGCTGCTTGTCGGAGATATTGTGGCCAGACTGGAACCTTTATGCATATATGGTGGGACTGCCCCAAAATACGCCCATACTGGACAGCAGTTCTTACACTAGCCTCAGCAATCCTTGATAACCCAAAACCCTCTGATCCTAAGCACGTACTACTAGCCCTACCTCTCACAGACTTCCCCACGCACACCCACAAGCTCCTCCAATATATTATTAGCGCGGCTACCTGTCAAATAGCTGCCTCCTGAAAAAATCCCACACCCCTAACACTTCAAATGGTCTGTGGTCGGGTTTGGGATAATTACCAGATGGAACACATCACCAGTATACTGAGGGGCCCCATGGGCTTCTTAGCACAACCAACCCCTGCTCCAATTTTAACAGGAACTGGACCTGGAATGGAACTACCACATTAGACTATTTCTTCCTATTTGACACATGAACTCCCTTCCCTTTCCCACAGTCCCTCCTAATTCTCTCTTACCTCCCTCCTATAATCCTGTACTATACCACTTCTTCTCCACTGTCTTATACCCCACTGTTTGAAATGTTAACAACAACATCTTTATGGTACCAGATTAATACCCAATTACATTTCTATTGTAAAAGCACTGTAAGAGAGTGTTGTACACCCTTTATTTATATGTGCATATATTATGTCACTAATTTACCTTTCAAGAATTTTTCTTGATTTTTTTCTTTTCAAGATAAGATGTTATTAATAAACCAGATTAAATAAAAAAGAAAAAAAGAAAGAGAAGGTCATAACAAGGTAAAACACAAGAGGGAACCTCCACCGTGCAGGGGGGGGGGGGGGTAGTCACTCGGTAAAACAATACACTCACATCAGTAATGTACATATGAAGGAAGATGTGTAGACAGCAATACACACTGTCCTCAATCCTCACTATGATTTTACATGCACACACAGAGCAAAGGGTCGCTTAGAATTCCACGCTTACATCAACCAGATCAGTTATAGAATAGACATTCAGCCTATTAAAAGCACAATTTCATTGCCTTAATTGGCCTGGAGTAGTATTTATGTATGCGCCGAATATTATATGCAACATCATAGTTTTTGTGTGATATTTCATAATATTGCCATTCGGGGTTGGGTTCCATCGGAGGGAGAGGCTGTGGTTGCTGGTCAGGATGAATACGACAGGACCTTGTGAGACAGGACTCTGTTGGGCAACGTTAGATGCCATAGTGGCATCAATCAAAACCTCAAATGTTTTCAACATTTTCACATGGCACTCTTTCATCTCCTTTAAATTGAGACATGTTTCTTTTAATGTATTTTCTACATGATTGTTGAACACTTGTATGTCTAGCGTGATTTCTTGCTATGTACAGCTTGCATAATGAAAAAAATATATGTGCTAGTACATGACTTTTTTAACATTGCTCATCAATGTTTGAATGCATTTTGTACAACATATGCCATTATGTGTGCAGAGATGTTCATTAGAAGACTTCAATACACACATTTATAGTTTTAAATGTCAAATGCATACAGCTTCAAACAAGTATATATAGGGTATGTTCTTTAAAACACAAAAAAACAAATTGATTTGCCATATCTATAAAGTGCAAACTACAATTTTGTGCCTTTGTACTAACTTAACAAATCCAGCCATTTTGATTGTATATTCTCCAAGGGATAATCACTGAAAATATATAGTAAACTTGAAAGTTTTTTTTGTAATGCATAACAACTACATGACTCAAATGTGTCTTTACAAAGAATTTTAGTTTCAATATTAAAAATGTATAACTTTTTTTCTCTGACTTAGCAATGTATTATAATTTGACGACAGCAAAGAGTATTATATATTTTAGTGTTTACTAGCGCAGCTACATTTATTTCTTCACAGCATTGAAGTTTTGATAATTGTTACTGTATGTATTATGACATGATATTTACCTGATGGTGTTTGTCCTGTGGCTTGTGGGATATTTTATGCTGTGTCAATTTGCCCCGCACCCTATATTTGTTGGTCCTCAATGCAGGCCAACACTGTGCACTCTAGAAATGGGTCCACCACCACCATGGGTCCTCCACCAGTCTACATTGCATGCCTAGTAATCCCTGATTCTATCTTTTAGGTCTACTTGGCAATACTCCTACCTGTTTAAAATGTGCAAATGTTGATGTCAGGTGCCGTCCCTGAAGTGCAGGGACGGCTGCCTGCTCCTTCGGTGTACTAGCATCTCGTTGTTTAGCAATGGGATCAGTGCCGTAACTAAACATTTTAGTGCCCTGGGCGAGACAGGATACTGGCGCCCCCCCATCTAAGTGGGAGTGTCAATAGTCGAGTGGGCGTGGTCAACCTACTGTGGGGGCGTGGCTAGCGCTTTACAAGTTCTAAACCGCACTGAAACCCCTCCCTCCCCATTCTTCACGGTCTGGCTTTGTAAGGATCTTTATGTAATAAGCCTCCATAGAATCAAAGTACTTTAAATGCAGCTGTCACATTCTAGCTGTATAAAAAATGAATTTTTTTTTTAAATAAAACTCACTGAAACAAATTAAAACATAATTGTAACGGTACCATTTGTATCACACTGCTACTTCATCCCACTGTGCCCTCCATCACAGTTTCTCCTTTATCACACCGTGCTATGGAGCCATCTTTATCACATTGTGCCCACTTATCACCATCACACAAAATAATTATATATATATATATATATATATATATATATATATATATATATATATATACATACACACACACACACACACACACACACACACACACACACACATACAATATAAAGAGCCTCCTAGTGTCCGCCATACAATACAGAGAGCATTCCTGTGACCTCCATACTATACAGAGAGCATTCCTGTGACCACCATACTATATGGAGAGCATTCCTATGGCCGCCATACTATACGAAGAGCATTCCTGTGACCTCCATACCATACAGAGAGCATTCATGTAACCGCCATACTATACAGAGAGCATTCCTGTGACCGCCATACTATACACAGAGCATTCCTGTGACCACCATACTATATGGAGAGCATTCCTATGGCCGCCATACTATACGGAGAGCATTTCTGTGACCTCCATTCCATACAGAGAGCATTCCTGTAACCGCCATACTATACAGAGAGCATTCCTGTGACCGCCATACTATACAGAGAGCATTCCTGTGACCTCCATACCATACAGAGAGCATTCCTGTGACCTCCATACTATACAGAGAGCATTCCTGTGACCTCCATACTATACAGAGAGCATTCCTGTGACCGCCATACCATACACAGAGCATTCCTGTGACCACCATACTATACAGAGAGCATTCCTATGACCACCATACTATACAGAGAGCATTCTTATGACCACCATACTATACAGAGAGCATTCCTATGACCACCATACTATACAGAGAGCATTCCTATGACCTCCATGCCATACAGAGAGCATTCCTGTGACCTCCATACCATACAGAGAGCATTCCTGTGACCGCCATACTTTACAGAGAGCATTCCTGTGATGGAGAGGGTGCAGAGGTTACAGCTGTATTTCGGGGGTCCAGGAGTCAGAATTGACAGGTGTCAGGGATCAGAAGGAAGGGAAACATATCTGGATACAAACAGAGGAAACTGATATGCAGGGCAAGGAAAGGTCAATGATGGGGGCTCTGTACTGTACCGAGAGTTGGGAGGGGCACTGGAGTCATAGTTATCAGGAGCAGAGGTGAGAGTGTTTGTGGAATGCAGGGCTGTCAGGAGGAGCTGGGGATGCTGGGAGGGGCAGTCCTGGAAGCAGAGAGCTGCTAACACACAGCATGTGATATAACAGACCAGTGCTTAGGGAGAGAACAACTAATGGAGCTGACAGATCCCCCTCCCCCTAACTTACTTAAGGTCTGTTCTCAGCTCCCCGCAGTGTTGGCTCTTCTGCACTGACAGCATGATGACATCATCAGTGATGCTGCAGTGACAAGGAGCCGGCGTTTTTTTTTCATAGTCCTTTCATGGACCAGCCACCACACTATCCCCTCCCCCCTCTCGTGGCACACCCCCCCGGCCCCCGACTCGGGCCACAATTTTTTTTTATTTTTTTTTTACTATGTAACACAGAGGGGAAGGTAGCGGGCGGCTGCTGCACCCCCTCGGGCTTGCGCCCGGGGCAACGGCACCGCCCGCACCACCCTAGTTACGGCTCTGAATGGGATGCTCCCTGGCTCCTTTGTCAGCAGTCAGCTACTTTCGCACTGCTGAATTGCTTTCTGCCTATCACGGCTAACCTACCTCTATATAAAATAGGCTCTGGCACCACTAGGGTGCCAGAGTTTTGGATCACTTCCTGCTCCAACTTTCCTTGTTGTACCTGTATGCTCTCAATGTTATTGGCTGTCAGTGTGGGGGCTGTTATTTCTCAAAAGAATTCCTCCGGTATTCTCACCCCCTGTGGTTTTCTTTCCAGGAAATTCACTCTCTCCCAACAAAATGAACTATGGAATTGGGGATAAAAAACTCATGGCGGTATGAGGGTACCTTTTGGAGGGGGCTTTCCATCCCATCACTGTTTACAGATCATAAAGATCTTATCCACCTGCAATGTGCACAAAGCCTATATATATATATATATATATATATATATATATATATGTTGGTACATATATATGTATGTGTATATGTATGTGTATATATATGTATGTGTACATGTATGAGCATATATATATATATATATATGCGACACAACCAATCAGATCTCTGCGGATTAAAGGGACCCAGGGAATTAAAACTACTTTGAACGCTCTTAAAAGCTACCCAGGAATGTGTTATCAGGAGTTTGAGAGCGGTACTTCCATTGAGACGTCGGTCCGTGGTTAAGAAATATCGTCTATTGCGGTCGCCGTATTGTCCGTTCCTGACTTATTAGGCGGAGCTGAGATTCCCCCTTGGAGACCCTGATACAGATAAGCCAGTTTTATACTATTTTCTGGTACGCTCCCAATTATTGGGTTTTTTATATCTATCTGGTATACATAAATTACTACACTATATAGCTCTTTTATCTCTATTTATCTGGTTGATTGGAGTCTGAGAGCAGTGTATACACTCGGAACGTCTGCCGTATCTAAGAAATATCGCTCGTGGTTCCTGTTTGTCCGTTCCTGATCTACTAGGTGGAGCTGGGATCCCCCCCTGTAGACCCTGTTACAGATAAGCTGGTTTTATATTACTCTCTGGTACGCCTTTAACTATTGATTTGTATTATCTGATGAACTGAATTTTCACACACCTTTTGCACATTTCTGTCCTCTGATGACAATGAATTGTAGCTGTGATACAGCAGCCTAGCAAGTGTGTACGAGTTGCACATGAACTTTTCTACTCCACCCTGTTTTTAGAGTGGAATCCTGCACATTCATGTTTTGATATGACTGGTTACTCTGTCTTACATTTGGATTAAGACTGGATGAATTGTATATCTTGTTGAATACCAACCCAGAGATTTGTACTGAATCCACATGCTTATTTACTTACCCACCTTGTTCAGTAATATCTGTTAACATCACCATTGCGCCTTCATTCTGTTGTACCTATGCCATTTTATTTCGGCCTTACCAGCCAGTGTTTTGAAGGAAGGCTGCCTCCTTACATGGAAGAGGTGTATATGTGGGATTGAATTGATTTAGTTGTTTATACAATACTGTGTTGAGCGCCAGTGTTTACATCTTGTCTGCTACATATATGTATATATATATATATGTGTGTGTATATATATATATATATATATATATGTGTATATATATATATATATATATATATATATATATATACACACACACACATTGTGACAGAAGCACTGGGGAAATTGTTATGGGCGTATATATATATATATATATATATATATATATATATATATATATATATATATACACACGCACACACACGCACATATATATTGGCATGAGTGGCGTGGCGTGGTCTGCTTAATACCATGCTTGCCAACTCTCCCGGAATGTCTGGGAGAGACTCCCGAATAAAATTTTTTGGAGTTCTCCCAGACTCCAGAGGAAGCAGGCAAACATCCCGGTTGCAGCCATCTACGTTGTTGAAGAGGGTGGGGTCGGGTCTAAACGCGTCATCGTGGCCCGTCCCCTGGTGCGATTGGCCGAAAATGTCTAAGATTGACAGGGGCAGGGCCTGACAGAGTAACATGTGTGGCCACACCCCCTTAACGGACCCCCTCCCGGACAGCTGTCTTCAAAAGTAGGCAAGTATGCTTAATACACACACATTAAGCCCCTCCACTTTAGAGAGGGTACTCCTTATTATATTAGAGCCAGACTGACTCGGACATTTGTTTATGATTTGTTTTTGGAGCTGCAAAATAAAATTAGCTGCAGCTACTTAAACCGAGGCACTAGTGTGATATTTTTTGGTTGATGTATGGGAAGTGTAGCAGTTTACCCCAGGAAACGACATCCTTCATCTGATCTTGCAACTATATTTATACATATTTGATAATGTTCAAAAATTAAGTTCAGACAGCTACACAATCAAGCTACAAAATCACTCTTTACTACATATGTTGTTATAATTTTGAGTTGCTTTGTGACTAATTGTTATTACTTTGGAAAAGATTCTATAAAATTATAAAAATCATATGTCTTATGCGACATTTATGACTAGAAAAATAATTAAAGAAGGTGTCCATTGTCAGAATTTATTTATTAAAAATAGTTTTGTGCATATTAGTTAACTCACCCTGTTTTTTATTGCAGATACAGTTCTGCATATGGGAGCCACAGCGTTAACCTGCTGTGTGATTTCTTCCCAGGTGCTGTGTTTAGCACCTGTGGATAACTGCCAGGTACTGTGGTGCAGCTTATCTACCATGAGTTGCACCACTTTGTGGGAGCTTGGCTGGGTCCAGCAGTTTTGTCCTCAGATGGGAACATGATATTCCAGTGAACTGATGGCAATAGACAACAATACCAAAATGTATGCCAACTGTCACAATATGGCAATGCAGAATCCACCTCTTCTACTTTATATAGTGTCTGAATTAGAGATGGGTGGGCTCGGTTCCCCAAGAACCGAACCCACACGAACTTTGCCTATCCGAGTACCGAGCCGAGCAGGCTTGGTACTCTCTCGCCCGCTCGGAATCAAAATCGAGGACGAACGTCATCATGACATCGTCGGATCTCGGGGCTCGGTTCTCGCGATAATTGAAATCCATAAATACCCGCCTCCACAGCAATCCATCACCATTTGACAGAGGGACAGAGCAGGGTGTAGTCACAGGCTGATTAGAGCAGGGACAGAGAATATACCTTATTATTCATCCAATTCTGATAACAATTCTGATAACAATTGATAAAGAAGAGAGGAGGATAGAGGAGTCTTTTTTTTTTTTCAATATTTGGCACTCCAAGTGCTTTGGGGTGTCCCCCATTCTTTTGCATTAATATTTCTGGCTGTCAAAAGTCAGATTTGTCAGCAGTCTAAAAAAAAATATATTTAGCACTCCCAAGTGCTTTTGGGGTGTCCCCATTATTTTGCATTAATATTTTTGGCTGTCAAAAGTCCTGTTTGTCAGCAGACTCAAAAAATAATATTTAGCACTCCCAAGTGCTTTTGGGGGTGTCCACCATTCTTTTGCATTAATATTTCTGGCTGTCAAAAGTCCTGTTTGCCAGCAGTCTAAAAAAAATAATATTTAGCGCTCCCAAGTGTTTTTGGGGTGTCCCCCATTCTTTTGCATTAATATTTTTGGCTGTCAAAAGTCCTGTTTGTCAGCAGACTCAAAAAATAATATTTAGCACTCCCAAGTGCTTTTGGGGTGTCCCCCATTCTTTTGCATTAATATTTCTGGCTGTCAAAAGTCCTGTTTGTCAGCAGTCTAAAAAAAATAATATTTAGCGCTCCCAAGTGCTTTTGAGGTGTCCCCCATTCTTTTGCATTAATATTTCTGGCTGTCAAAAGTCCTGTTTGTCAGCAGTCTAAAAAAATAATATTTAGCACTCCAAGTGCTTTTGGGGTGTCCCCCATTCTTTTGCATTAATTTTTCTGGCTGTCAAAAGTCATATTTGTCAGCAGTATCTAAAACAATTTGTAGCACTACAAGTGCTTTGGGCTCAGAATGGATTCAAAGCAGTCCACATATGAGCAGAATGAGCAACCAGGTTCTGTCACCAGTCCTGGTGGTAGTGTTCCCAGTACGTCATCTGGGAAAGGCGATGTCAAACGACACAGTCTTTTGAAATCAGTCAAAAAAACACACACAAATTTTTTTTTTACAGTGTTGAAGCGAAAAAGAAGTGTAACTGAGGAAAAGTTAAGTGGCGATAAAAAAAAAATTGCCAACATGCCATTCTACACACGCAGTGGCAAAGAGAGAATGAGGCCTTCACCTTTGTTTATAAGTGGCAGATCTAAAAATTTTACCGAGCCTACAAGTGGTGCACAACTACTGTTACGCGTCAAAGCCGAGCTGCAAGATAACAGTAAGGCATTAGAGGATAATGTTTGCTCTGATTCACAAATGACACCAATCCCTGTGGAGAGTCCATCCACCAGTGCTATGTCTAATCGTGAGCATTCTGTTAGTGTACCCATAAAGAAGGGCCCTTTCAGCAGTTCTGCTGATGTGTACCTGAACAGCCGAGTGTAACCGGTGATACACAAATTGAGGATGCCACTTTGGAATTAGAAGAGGGGGAGATTTGTGTAGGCGATGAGGGCGCTAATGATGATGTTGATGATTATGATGCAAACAGATACCAAATTGCCTTTCTCAATTTCTATTTATATTCTAGATTATATAACGGCTGAATAGTTTTCTATTTTACTCCTAGTGGAGAGGGGATCTGATGCAGACAGATACCAAACTGCCTTTGTCCATTTCATTGTATATTCTAATTCTACAGTCTATGCAGGCTGCTTTTTTTTTCTATTTTACTACAAGTGGATGGGGGGGGGCTGATGCAGATAGATACCAAACTGCCTTGGTCCATTTATTTTTACTTTCTATTCTACAGTCTATGCAGGCTGCTTTTGTGCTATTTTACTACAAGTGGATGGCGGGGCTGATGCAGACAGATACCAAACTACCTTTTTCCATTTATTTTTACTCTCTAATTCTACAGTCTATGCAGGCTGCTTTTTTTCTATTCAACTACAAGTGAAGGGTGAGGGGGGGGCATAGATAGCCACCAAACTACCTTGGTCCATTTATTTTTACTTTCTAATTCTACAGTCTATGCAGGCTGCTTTTTTCTATTCAACTACAAGTGGAGGGTGGGGGGGCATAGATAGCCACCAAACTACCTTGGTCCATTTATTTTTACTTTCTAATTCTACAGTCTATACAGGCTGCTTTTTTTCTATTCAACTACAAGTGGAGGGTGGGGGGGGCATAGATAGCCACCAAACTACCTTGGTCCATTTATTTTTACTTTCTAATTCTACAGTCTATGCAGGCTGCTTTTTTTCTA
Organism: Mixophyes fleayi; assembly: GCF_038048845.1. NCBI lineage: Eukaryota > Metazoa > Chordata > Amphibia > Anura > Limnodynastidae > Mixophyes > Mixophyes fleayi. The sequence goes on along the minus strand of NC_134406.1, from coordinate 140,716,600 downwards.
TTCAACTACAAGTGGAGGGTGTAATATACACCCAAAGACGATGGCTGCATTGCCAATAGGCTAAGATGAAGAGGAAGACAACCAGGTTTGTGTGCAAAATTAAGGACGGCCTACCAGGGATTAAACTGTTTTCTTCCTAATTTATTAGCTTTAGAATTACCTTACTTATCCAAGAAACAGGTAGAGCACTAAATTAGGTTATTTTATGCCCAAAAACATTGATTTTTAAACAAAATTGCAAAACAAAACCAAACCAAACAAAATCAAAACCAAAACCAAAACACGCAAGGGCGGTTTGGCAAAGCCAAACCAAAACACAATGGTAATCCAGATCCAAAACCAAAACCAAAACACGGGGGTCAGTGAGCATCTCTAGTCTGAATAGATGTAGTTAAGCATAGATCTCCCACTGGTTGCTTAGGTGTGCCTTATTGCATCAGTACAGTGCACAATCATCAACAAATGGGAGATGATGTTCCAGTATAGATAAATGGCTATAAATGAAAGCATATCGGCCATTTTATATCTGGTGTTTGAACAGAAGCATGGCTTATGTACCTACACCCACATGTCCCGTGAGCCAATTAGTGAGAAGAATGTTGAAAGTTTTATTCAATTGTAAACATGCGTTCAGCAAACTTCTCCCATACCGAGCTCCGGGCTCTGACTAGAGTTATGAACCAATTATTGCATCTGGCACCCCAATATGACCAGAAATATAGGGCATCCAGATAACATTTGCTGTGCAGAATGGGCAGCAGGTGCACAGTTCTCCAGCTTCAGTGCCTGCTGGAGTCACCTCTGCAGGAGGCAGCCACAGATCCTTGCAGAAATAAGAAGCGATATTGCCAGGCATAACTTCACTATTACAAATAAAAAAAATCTGAATAAAGATTTTATCTACCAATTAGATACTCCAGTGTAGTAGATAAAGATTTATATACAGTAATGTTGCATGTTATACTCTTCACACAACAAGGTAAAACACATGCTATGTGTAAAGTGGTTGTTGTGCAAATCTCGACAGGATTCTTGAGAGCTGCAGAAATAGGTCACACACACCTAGAAGGTGATTCCTGTTGCGCTCAAACAAAACACTGTTAGATTGCACCACAGAGCTGTTGGGACTGTTTGGAAAATCACTGCACAATCCGGACTCTGTTAAACCCAACAGGGGTCTGGATGTGGATGGTCTGCCCAGGGGACAAAGAGGTCTCTATCGATGGGATATTTTTTCATGAGTGGCTTGGAGTCGCGGCCTGGAATGTTGCAAATCATCTTGCCCGTTGTTCTTAACTTGTGGTCTAAGGGCTAAATTTACTAAGCTGCGGGTTTGAAAAAGTGGGGATGTTGCCTATAGCAACCAATCAGATTCTAGCTGTCATTTTGTAGAAGGTACTAAATAAATGAAAGCTAGAATCTGATTGGTTGCTATAGGCAACATCCCCACTTTTTCAAACCCGCAGCTTAGTAAATCTAGCCCTAAGTATGAATTTGGTGGTAGAAATAATGGTGCTGATGTGCCTGGACAGATGGTGTTGAGCAGGAGAATGGACGTTCATCTCTTTGAGTATTTCTCAAATAGATTAGCTCCATAAACTCGACATCTCTACAACATTTGTCTGACAGGTGCTTAGCAGAACGTACAGTCTTTTCTGCTAATCCAGTGGACTGTAGACTGAGAGGACTCCTGGTAACATGTGAGATATCCCATTAATTGATAAAAGTCTGGAACTCACCACTCATGAACTGTATGGCATTGTCAGTAAGTAACTTGTATGGTTTGCCATGTGCAGAAAAGTTTTTTAATTTTGTTGATGACTGTGACATTTGTCAATTTGGGAAGAAATATTTCCAACTGGAATAGGAGTCCACTAACACCAGGTGCTATTTCCCCTTCCACTCAAAAAGACCTGCAGTAACAATGGACAAAGGGAGGTCAAGAACCACATGGAGAGTGAGCGGTTCCTTGCGTGATGAGCCTGTAAAGCATTGCCGGGGGTACAGGCAGAGACAACCCGTTCAAAATCAGCAGCCATAGAGGGCCAAAATAGGGCAATGGTGGCCTGATGCCCAGGGTGCCCCTGGTGGGTCTGCTAACCATAGAAACCTTGAAGGGCATAGGGTATCTTGAAATGCTGACCACTCAGGAGAAACCCATCTGAAAGGATTAATTCATTGCAAAATGAGAAGAAATACTTGAGGTATCGAGATAGTTCCCCGGAAAAAGTCCAGCCATGCAGAATAACACAGACAACCATTGGCAGAGGTCATCCCTGAGTGTCAATCCACAAAGATCCTCCATGCGCTTGAAAGAGAGGACATCAAACTCCGTGACGTCCAGGTCACCATCTGCATCAGGGCCACCTGAGCACATACTAAGGTGTGAGTTACATAGAGGTCCTTTTCACATTTGTATACCACATCCAGATGATACCTTTGGAGCTTGAGCATGAAACATTGAATTTGTGCTGAGGCAGTATGCTTGAGTTTCCCAGGGGTATTGTAGTTGAACAGATCAGCAAAGTCTTTTAACTCTTGAACATCCTGTTAAATGGCATGCACATTAGCACTTAAAGTTATTAACCCTAGTTTTATGCTATCAGGCAAACATAGGAGCAGTTTGACATTACCATCCAGTATATGAAACTGCAGCGGGACATTTGTGGAGTGCAGCTCGGCCACACCCATGGTCTTGATTACATGCCCACTGTAAGCAATTAGATTCACAGTGTGAGAACAGTCAATCTGTGTTTTGGGGTTTGTGCGCTGGAGGAGTTCACATGACATGATGTTACATTTGGCATCAGTGTCATTTTTTATTTTGATGGAATTATTTGTCTCCTTATCTATTATGGTGATAAATATTTCACCCTTTTCGGCTCTGAGGTCAATACTCTTGCAGTGGAGATCGGTGTCTGGGTTGTTTTTGGTGGTCCATCTACAGTGTGAACTTGGTGCGGTGGTCTGCTGGAATGTGCAGCGTAAAGTTGTGGGTCATCAGCTTTAAGCTTGGACCTGCAACAGCATAAAAAATCATTTAATTTGTCACAAGCATTGTAGCGTTTATTGAAAGCAGGACATTTGTGGAGTTCATGGAAATGATGACTGCCACAATTCACACAGCATGTTTGTTGCTGCATGTTTTGATGGAGATCACATATATCAGACTCTCTCTTGAACTCCATTACGCTTTTGTGGGGCTGCTCATGTAGCATGCATATGTGTATAGCAGTGTCCAGTGTTAATGCTTTCTCACATAGTAGATGTGCACGAGTAACATCATTATAAGTCACACACACTCTCCTGGCTCTGATGAGCTCCCTTGTCAATGCACTATAATCACATTTATTTGCTAGTAGTTTCAGTCTGGCAGCATGTGACTGGATACTCTCAGATGGTCTCTGCTTAAAAGCATTAAAATGCATAGTGTTGATTCCCCTCTTATGTGAATCCCCCTTTCGGGTTAACCTTGCACCACACTTACCAACCAAAAAATAAAGACACGGACACCGACTTAAGTTTGGAAATAAAAAGGTCCTTTTATTTTTGCTATTATTTTTTTTTTTAATTATTTTATTTATTTTTATTTTCTTTATTTTTATTTTATTTTATTTTATTTCAAAATCTATCAAAAGTTTCTATCAACAATTTGAACCTTTTTTATATAGGTGGCGAAGAGCAGGGCAGCCAGCTAAAACCAACATAAACCAATAAGGTGGAAGATCGTCTCCTTTCCACCAACCCAGGTTAAAACCTTATCTATTGGCCGGTACTATCGACTATAAATTAACTCAATACCCTCTGGACTCAAACTGGTTAAGCCCTTTCAAGGCAAAACCTGATACTCCTTACTAGAGCATCAACGAGTCTGATAACGACGAGGGAACCAAGGCTACATCGCCCACACTTAAGTACCATATGTTTAACAAACCATCTGACTGCCATGCTCTCCCACCACAGCCGTGTGTTCTATGGACCGCGCCGCCCGCCACCTAAAGAACAAACTAACCCCCTCAACTCTGAAAAAATACTTTCTATAAACAAAACCGTTCCTTCTGCCGACAAATGAACCCCATCCGCTCTAAAAAGATGTCTCTTGTCCACCGTTAACCCGGGATGACTTATAACTACCCCTTGCATGCTTTTAACGTTCTGCCTCGCGTATCCGTTTATCTTTTTAACCACCCTTATCAATGTGGCCGGGGGAATAGATGACCTCCAGGACAACCGAGGTATTATGTTAGACCAACAAGCCTTCATTGAAGGCCATCGGGCATGTATTTCCGCAAGACCCTCACGAATGTCTATGATTAGATCCAGGGATTTACCTCTACCCACTTCATTACCTCCCAAATGAATAACCACTATATCGGGGGTACCGTGATCTTCTATTTCCTTACCTAACGTGGGAATCAACTCCACCCATACCATGCCCCTTTTACCCAACCACCGGATGTCAACTGGGTGCCTGAAACCGGACCACCTATCCGCTAATCTGTGTTTCGCTGCCCAAAAAATAAATGAATGCCCCACGACCCATATTCGCGTCATCTTCACCGTAGAACCTAGAACAAAATAAATAATCTCATCAGATTAAAACCATATCTGAGACCCGTAACGACTACCAATAAAAAGAAACATATTCTTATCTGCCATCAACTTGCTGAAATAGCCCCTCCCTACTAGAGGGGCCACCCCAGCTCAATTGGATTACTCGCAACAGAAACGCCTCCTTCATTAGCTTCACCATTATACCCTCTATGAGGGCCATCTGTTCAAAATTCTTATCTATTTTATTTTTATTTTATTTTATTTTATTTTATTTCTAAAAAAAAAAAATATTTAATTTTAATTCTTAACCTGGAAAAGGAAAATTGGTAACCCACATGAAGGTAAAAACCCCTTATAACCCTGGGAGGCACACACACTAATCAGGCCTTGCCAAGGAAACAAGAGGAGAAAATCCCTTCACGCCCCCGTTCAACACAGCGAGCAGCATAGCCCTGAGTCACCAAGTGATAGAGGAGAAAAGATAAGAGTAAAGCGATAAAGAGTACTGAAAGACATGAGGAGATGCAAGACTGTGTATAAGAGCCCCCTTCAAAGGCTCATTTGTGAGGCCGGATGTATTTCTTATAGGTCTGTGACTTCCATCTCCCTAGCGCTTGAATCTCAGGGACAGATGCACCTCTAACTGCAGCGGCAGCGGCAGCCCCTATCCTGAAGGAATGTGTACCATAGTCCACCGGGTTCAGACCTATTTCCCCTAGAGCACGTTTCAACAAGGCGTTTAACTGAAATTTAGTTAAAGGGGTCTTATCCATATGAATTAACCACAAACCCTCCCCTGTGGGCCGAAGACTAGCAAATTTATTGGCCAGCATGAGCGGGCATATAGATGTTCCTTGCTGCTCTGTAATTACTAACCAATGGCCTCTGCCTAACTGATCTGTTTTTGACTTAACTATCTCACAGCGAATCACATTAGGTTGTAAAATCACATTTCTAGACAGCAAGGCTCCACCTATGTCGTTCTTAGATCTGGCTACTAGCTTGCTAATTCTAAAAGAACCGTGATATGCTACTGAGAAAGCTAACCCAAACAGCAAAGCCTCGTAATCATCCATAGCTAAATTATGCAAGACCTCGATCATCCTAGCTAAAATTTGGGCGTCAATAGGCCGGTGAGTGTCATTCTTTATCGGCTGTATTCTAGCCCAAACTTTCAAAGCCTTTGCTATAATAAATAACTTCGTGGGATCCTGTGTATCATTTAGTCTAGCCATGAATGAAATACCGGCTAACAGGGACCCCATCTTAGCTTTAGAAACCCCTTCGTTATACTGATTCCACATAAAGCCCGTAATAGAGGGAATCTGATCTGACATGTTGCTGTTGAAAGATGCCTGGTAAACCAACCAACGTTCCCATGCCCCTTCATAACACCTTCTAGTTGCAGGAGCCAAGGATGCTTCCGCTAGCCATCTTATCACTACCGGATCATCTGCCAAACACAAGGGGGACACTGTAAGCCGGTTACACATGCATGCGGGGCCAGAGACCTAAAACGTTGCCAGTGAAATCGAGAAAGAGCGTCTGCTATCTGGTTATCCACGCCAGAAACGTGTCGTGCCCGAAAACTAATGTCAAACTCTAGACATCTCAACACCAAGACTCGCAACAAGTTGATCGCCGGGCGTGATGAGGCGCTCTGCTTGTTGATAGCCTGGACCACACCTAGGTTGTCACACCAAAATACCACACTCCTTCTGCGTAACCGGTCAGACCACAACTCTAATGCCACGACTGTGGGGAACAACTCTAACGCTAACAAGTTCCGGACCATCCCCTCAGCCTCCCATGACCGCGGCCAAGGCGCGGCGCACCACTCCCCTCGAAAAAACGCACCAAAACCTTTAAAGCCTGATGCGTCTGTATGCAAGTCCAAAGATGTACTAGATACTGAGGGTGCAGGCCATACTCGTATACCGTTGAAAACCGCTAGAAACTGTCTCCATACACCCAAATCCTCCCTAATTTCCTCAGACAGCCGTACCTGGGAATGGGGACTACGAAAACCCGACCTTGCTAGTTGTAATTTTCTACAAAATACTCGGCCCATAGGTATCACTCGGCAAGCAAAATTGAGGTATCCTAACAGAGATTGAACTTTCCCCAAGGAGCAGGACGGGACAATGACAAGACGCCATAATTTCTTTAATCAGGGACTGTAATTTAACAACTTTATCAGAGGGTAAACGACAACAACCTTCCATTGTGTCAATTTCTATGCCTAAAAAAGACAAGCATGTGGCCGGGCCCTCTGTTTTGTCTGCAGCTACTGGTACACCCATCACCCGGGATAGCGCTTGCGCCGCATACAAAATGTCCTTACAACAAGGGGAATTGGCTAGACCTATAAACAAGAAGTCATCCAGATAATGCGCTATGCCGCGGTGTCCCATCCCTGCCCCGACACACTGTCACTCACAGGACTGTTAGTGCCTCTAGGTTGGGACATGGGTCTCTCTCGCTCCTGCCGGCGCCTCTCCTGAGCCGCGGCCGTCCGCCATCTTGACTAAGATTGCGCATGTGCAGAAACCCTGAACTGTTAATACCTCGCCTCTAGTCTCATTGGTTAATTAATCACCTCTCAGTACTTAAGGCACCTGTTGCCCTATTATCTTTGCCTGTTCTTGGTTCTCATTCATTGAGACTCTGAGGTGTTTCCTGTTTCTGCTCGTGTTATCCGTTTGCTCTGACAAGTCTCCTCTCCACATCGGTAGTAGAACTTACCCGCTACAGACTACTCTCGCTACCTCCGTTATCTGCCTGCTCCTGGACAAGTCTCCTCTCCACATCGGTAGTAGAACTTACCCACTGCAGACTACTCTCGCTACCTCCGTTACCTGCCTGTTTCTGGACAAGTCTTCTCTCCACATCGGTAGTAGAACTTACCCGGTGCAGACTACTCTCGCTACCTCCGTTACCTGCCTGCTTCTGCACAAGTCTCCTCTCCACATCGGTAGTAGAACTTACCCGCTGCAGACTACTCTCGCTATCTCCGTTACCTGCCTGCTCCTGGACAAGTCTCCTCTATACATCAGTGGTACAACTTGCCTATTGCAGACCACTCACGTTGCTCCGTTACATGCCTGCACCTGGACAAGTCTTCCCTTCACATCAGTGGTACAACTTGCCTATTGCAGACCACTCACATTACTCCGTTCCACGCCTGCACCTGGACAAGGCTTCCCTTCACATCAGTGGTACAATTTGCCCATTGCAGACCACTCACGTTACTTCGTTCCACGCCTGCACCTGGACAAGTCTTCTCTACACATCAGTGGTAAAACTTGCCTATTGCAGACCACTCACGTTACTCCGTTCCATGCTTGCGCCTGGACAAGTCTTCCCTTCACATCAGTGGTACAACTTGCCAATTGCAGACCACTCATGCTATTCTGTTACACACCTGAGCTGGACAAGTTTTCTCTACATATCCGTGGTGAAACTTACCAGCTGTAGACCATTCATGTTTCCTTGTGATATAGCTACTACTCTGTATGGTACCTATTAGCTGGACTAAAGTCTACAAGTGCCTCTGTATTGTAGCTGCAAGTCGCTGACTCTTCTACTATATTGTTGATTGGTCTTTGCCTAACATTATCCAGTTATCAAGTACTGGCCTGCTATATGCTACCTGCGTGCTAAGGCACTTGGACTCTTTCCTCATTTTATCCTGTTTACTAAACTGCTGTACCATCACAGTTCCACGGTGCCAAGACTCAGCATTTATACTATTGACATTCCTTTCCTCTATTCTACTGTATGGTTCCACTGATTCACCACACTACCCAGAGGTCCGCACTTCTGGTAAGTGTAGCTACACCTGGTGAATTCTGGGTAAAACTCCTAGTGCCTGTGACACACACCAGTGGAGGAAGGAACTGAAAGCCTCAAAATATGTGCACAAAACTGAACAACCCATTGACAGGCATCGATCCACATAGTACTCATTACTAATTTTAAACCCCATAAATTTAAAGGACTCGGGATGCAATGGGAGGAGGCGAAAAGCAGATTCAATGTCCAATTTAGCCATCATCGCTCCCTTGCCAAACTCCCTCACTATGGTTAACGCATCATCAAAGGACTGGTACACCACTGAGCTGAGTGTAGGGTCAATCGCATCATTAACTGACTTGCCCGCTGGGTGAGACAAATGCTGAATTAATCTAAATTTTCCCGGGGTCTTTTTTGGTACTATCCCGACCGGGGAAGTGACTAAATCTTGAATGGGGGGGGACGGAAAAGGACCCACCATGCGTCCCAAACCTATCTCCTTTCCTACTTTCTCCGCCAGAATGTCAGGGTGTAAATATGCGGAACGAAGGTTTCTGGCGGCGGTCCCCATCACCCCACAGTCAATGGGGAGGCGGAAACCGAGCCAGAAACCCTCTCTAAGGAAAGAGGCCTGGGCCGCATCCGGGTAACGAGCCAGCCATCTACACAGGATTGGGAAAACAATAGGAGAATCTGTCTTAGACAGCACCCCCCACCCCTCCCCGTCCCCTACCGACGCCAACGGCGCCCCTGGGGCAATCCTTGAGGGGATGACTTCCTCTACAGTTGGAGCAAGCGTGACTGTATCGACATGTCTCCCCCCTCCCGCATGAGGAATTATTAAAGGCAAAGCACCGGTTCTTGGAGGGCTGGGGAGCACTTCGTCTCCCCCCCGTACTGAAACCTAGTTAACTGCGGAGGGCCATACCCCATGTGCACCCCTCCCATTTGATATCTATTCAACCTCATCCAGATCTCAACATCCTTATAGGCCAAAGGCATATAGCGTTGGCCATGCACCTTTTCACAAAACAGCTTATCGTATAACCTCCAGGCCCCAGGACGCTCACAACTATGCATTTCTTTAATCAAATGGAGATATTTCCAGACATCCGGTCTCGTCTCCAGACAACAAGCCGAAAAAACACAATACCCAGCTAGCCAGTTAGAAAAATTCCTGTACGCATCCTCGCCGACTCCCCCTCTTGCGCACGCCGCCGCTAACTCTTTTTGCGTGTCTGCTGTCAACTCGAATATATCAACATAGTAACCCCTCTTTATCTTATGTCTCATACTGCGCCTAATTCCTATCAACAAAGCTGTGTTTTCACATTTCACTAGCGGGCCTCCTGTCTGTGCGGGAGAAGTGGTGTCCAAACGATCCCTGCTCTTCCTGTTACCCCCCCAAAATGAGTATTTAGTATTTTAATTAGCTTACACTGACCCTGTCTACGGGGTGATGAACCTGACTCATCACTGGTAGTTGATATGCTAGAATCAGACATGTATGTATTGCAGACCGTGGAACCTTCATACTCACCGGCTGCTCCCTGAGCCTCCTGTTGAATTGCTCCCGATCTGGCCTCCTCCCCCGAACCGCCCTGATGCGACTTTTGCTGCATTGCCGGCCGCTCTGCTTCTTCTCCTTGCTGTAACCGAGACGCTGTCACGACCCCGCCCATCTGCACAGCTGCTGAAGACAGCTGCCCTTGTGAGACTGGATGAGAAGACGAGTTAGTACGAGGGGAGGACAAATTGAACGAAGCCAGGGGAGGGACCCTGGCCGGGGCAGGCAAGGGGGATGCGCCCAAAAGATGACCCAGAAAACCCGCTGGAGGGGGATCCTTAACACCCCGCTGTACAACTACGGGAGGCTGAGCATCCATACCAGAAACAACAGCCGTATTGCCCCAGTAGGGTTCCGGGTAGGAGTGATAGTACTGACCAGATAAAGCAGGATATGGAGCCGTCCACGTATTCTCTATCCCCACCCCAGATCCAGAACCCCTAGGGGGGTATGGTAATGGCCAAGAGGGGGAAGCACCATCTGCCCTGTGCTGATTGATGAGCCTTGGTTGGAAAGGCCTGGTCTCAGGTGGGTCAGAGACATGGGAACAGTTGGGGGCTAAATATGCTGGAGGGGGGAGCTGGTGGGGTGATCCCCAGCTCCCGGGAGGAGGTCTAACCGGGGCCAGACCTAACAAACCAGGGAACCTGTTGGAAGATATACTCGCCCCTGACTGAACCACAGCGTCCACCGAGAACAGCAAAGGGGAGGCCCCGAGGGATGGAGAATCCCTAACTTGCGGCAAAGGAAGGGAGGGGAGGGAATTGGGAACCATGACCCCACGGAAAGGCGGTAAAAGGGGTGTGGAAACCCGCTGCACCCCGCTAGGAAACAGTTGAGCTGCAGGGACCGTACTCTGCCGACCAGAGGGGGTGGAGGGGGGCAAGGTGTGCACCTCTACAACATGCCCAGTATGACCCGGGGGGATGAGAGGGTCCAAAATCACTGGGCCCAGGCCTCTGTAAGGGGACCCCTGGCTATCATCCCTGATGGTCTGTAAAGCATCCCCCTCTACAACTCCCTTGCAGGAAGGGGCCTGGAGCACAGAAGGATTATGCCCTGCCGCGGCCGAGGGTATTAAAGATGGCCGCCGGGCGACAGGCGCAGCCCCGGGAGCAGGGGAAGGAGATCCCCTGCCCCGGACTCTGGCTGCTTGCTTGATGCGCTGTATGACTCCGGACACGAGCAGTCTCGCCGCCCGCTCCGGAGCCCTGGACCTGCGCACTCGACTCGGGCCCGCCCCACGAGATACTCTCGCGGTGGCCGAATCACGTGTTCTGCGGCAGGATGTGCAGTCTCCGCCGCTGGGCTCGCGCCGTCCGGCACCTCAAACAGGACCTGGGAAGGGGGGGCACAGCAGAGGGGGCAGAGTGAGGTGCAGGAGCGGCCACTGCCGCGAGGGGAGGGGGGGCCCGGCCAGCCTGGCAGGTATAGACCTGGAGTGCCTGGGGCGGGTTGAGGCCATAATGTGGGGAAAAAGTAAGGCTAAAAAAGACAGGAGGGATAGTGAAATAAAAGGGGGAAAGGAAGAATAGAGGAAAAAACAATCAAAGAATGAAAAACCAAAGACAACCAAAGCTACAACAAACAAGGGAGCACAGATACTACGCCTGATGCTGCAGGTTATCCGGATCCAGGAAACAGGAAGCTCTCTCCTCCTCCACTGCTGGATATATTCTTTCCACGACCACTCCCACCTCATCTCAATTGGCTGATTCCATCACAGACTTAACCCCTAATTTTAAGTAACATTGTCAGCTCACAACACATACTTTTAAACTCCTTTGGCTTAATGGCCTCTCTCACACTTCTGTCCATGATTAAATTTTTCACATCTCATCAAACTTTTTATTAGTGTGTCTAGATCTTCCTGATCCTCCCCCCTTTAATGGCATGGAACGCAAAGCGTCACAGTTAAGCTACACAGAGAAACACGTAAACAAGTGTCTTAGTAGCAGCTTTTCATTGCACAAAAATGTTTACTGGTTACCTGATAATGGTGTACTGATACTGACAAGTGGGAAATGTGAACTAATGACATTTGCTGTAATTCCTAATGAAATTTTTTTAATCTCTATTCAAACGTTTTTTTCTTTTCACAGAAGGTCTCCAGCTACACAGAAAGACCCTTTAGGCAATCCAGATTAAATTTATCCAACTTCCAATGAATAGAAGTTTGCAATATGTTCTGCTCCACAGCCACAACAAACATAAGTAGAAATGATTGAAGGATTTAAATAACGTAGACGTAGATGATTACTGTGTTTGGAAAGATATATTAGACTTTATGGGCTATTCGCATAGCAAATGCATGAACTAGGTGGTTTTTCTGTATGTTGTAGAAGGTCAGAAGGTATGTTTTTAAAGAGAGAAGGAGAAATGGACTAACATAGTTGCCTATGAAATAGTGTTTGGGTTTGTTTTTACTTTGTTTTTTTAACAAAATTTTATATTAGATGGTTTGAAAGAAAGTAATGCAATGTAATGTCAAATTATGGTAGATAACAAAAAATAGTTTTGAGTCAATCAGTGTAAAGACATTCACTGTCCTTATTTACTGTACTATAATCGTCACATACTGTAAATACTTCTTTGTATTGTGGGTATGGTAATGCATTTAAGGGAATTCAATGTTTCTACATAAATGAAAAAGACTCAAGACTTTATGAACGATTATACGTGCTGCATTAGCACTTCTGGATGGTAGCAAGCCATTTACACTCTCTTCTGAGCAGAACCACATGTTTAAATATACACCGACTTTCAGTCCTTTACGCAACAGAATATAAGATGCAAGCAATTAGCTTATCTTAAAGATCTGTATCTTACCTTCCGCTTCTTTAAGATAAGAAATTAGCTACATAGCGCCAAATGTGGGAGGTGCGACGAGTTTGTTTGACAATCGAGCGTGCATTTATTCAGGAAAGTTGTAACCTAATTATTCGTTTTCACACTTACATGCTTTGTGAACCTGGAGCAAATGACTTTAAAGTATTTTAATGAGCTAAATCCACACACCTGCTTATGCTGCTACATGAAAGATCGTGTAATGGGTTTGTTTGTGTTTGAGCTGAACTGAGCACATGTAGATGCAAATACATATAAAGTGCTAGCATAAATAAATATGCATATTAATTTAAAAAATAATATTGCTTAAAATTTCTCTTCCATAATCAATACATACAACCTTCACACACAGAAAGGGCGTGAGTCAGGAATTGAACTCATGACGCCATTGTTGAAAGTTGGAAGATAACCACTAAGGCAACGTTCATTTTGAAAAAATCTGTGAGAAGCTCAACAATACAGCATGCGTGCTACAGATGTCTTGATCCTTCTGGATGAAATGAAAATTGCAAATCCTCCTTGATTACTGAATATTTTTCAGGTGAAGCAGACATGTCCCAGCTAAGGCCTGGTAGTACATAAAGGAAAGCCTTTAGTTTGGTCTATTTTAACCAAAACTCTACCAATCATTGTTATTCTAAGTGCTATGGCTATAAAAATCACATCTGATAATCTCAGCAGGGGCAGAGGCAGCCCTTACAGCACGATTTCAAATTAGCAGAATTCAAAGATACACTTTTGTTTAAGCCCAAACTATCTGGTGCCTGCATTTGTATAGGTTTATAAAAATAAAACAGGCCTTTACTTTCATCACAATACAATTGTTTTTTTGGATGTCAGAGATTTCCCAAAGTGTGATATAAACCATATTTGATTTTTTTTTTACCTTGCAATTAATGTTGAACCTGAAGTGTCCTGCCTCCACAGTTTCTGGAGGGCTGGGAATCAGTTGGATAAACATGCAACATTAAAACTTTCCTAAACCACATAAGAGGTATATTAATAGATATTAGATTGCAAAGCTTCACAACACCACCCCCCCTCCCACAAAAAAAAACATACCAAAAAAGTGGATTACAATTAATAACACAACACACACATTAAAATGCACATTACATATGAAAATAGAGATGCACTGTTATTGTGTAACATAAAATATCTTACAAACACAAACATTTAAAGTGTCTATAAAAGAGTAAACTAAAATATAACTCTCAATACAAATAAAAGACCACTATACAAATCCACAGCAGAAAAACACACTATAGAGTCCTAACCAACTTCAAGTGTGCATGAAGCAGTCCTTTATAGTGGATTGTAATTAGAGATGAGCGCACTCGGATTTCCTGAATCCGAGCCCACCCGAACGTTGCCGATCCGAGTCGGATCCGAGACAGATCCGGGTATTGGCGCCAAATGGAAACTTGAAACCGAGGCTCGGAGTCATAATCCCGCTGTCGGATCTCGCGATACTCGGAACCTATAAATTCCCCGCTAGTCGCTGCCATCTTCACTCGGGCATTGATCAGGGTAGAGGGAGGGTGTGTTAGGTGGTTCTCTGTCCTGGTAGATCTCGTGATCTCGTGCTGTGCTGTTTAGTTCTGTGCTGTGCTGTTTAGTTCTGTGCTGTGCTGTGCTGTGCTGTGCTGTGTTCTGCGCTGTGCTGTGTTCTGCAGTATCAGTCCAGTGGTGCTGTGTGCTGTGCTCTGTCAATTTTGAGTTCAGTGGTGCAGCTGGGTCCTGTGCTGTGTCCTGTTCAGTCCAGTGGTCCTGTGTCCTGTGCTCTGTGCTTCTAAGGGCATAGTTCTTATTTCCCCAATATTCCCAAGTGTTTAAAAAATTAAAAAAAAGTTATAAAAAAAAATACAAAAAACGAATTAAATTTTTTTTAAGTACAACAAAATTTGCAAAACCAATCCTGCAGTATAAGCCCATTGGTACTGCAATATTACCAAGTTCACACATTCAGCAGTAAAAGTCGAGTGGTACTGCAATATTACAAAGTTCACACATTCAGCAGTTTCAGTCCAGTGGTGTTGTGTGCTGTGCTCTGTCAATTTTGAGTTCAGTGGTGCTGCTGGGTCCTGTGCTGTGTCCTGTTCAGTCCAGTGGTGCTGTGTCCTGTGCTCTGTGCTTCTAACGGCATAGTTATTTCCCCATTATTCCCAAGTTTTTAAAAAATTAAAAAAAAGTTATAAAAAAAAAATACAAAAAAATAATTAAAATTTTTTTTAATTACAACAAAATTTGCAAAACCAATCCTGCAGTATAAGCCCATTGGTACTGCAATATTACCAAGTTCACTGATTCAGCAGTATAAGTCCAGTGGTACTGCTATTTCAAAGTTCACTGATTCAGCAGTATAAGTCCAGTGGTACTGCTATTACAAAGTTCACTGATTCAGCAGTATAAGTCCAGTGGTACTGCTATTACAAAGTTCACTGATTCAGCAGTATAAGTCCAGTGGTACTGCTATTAAAAAGTTCACTGATTCAGCAGTATAAGTCCAGTGGTACTGATATATTACAAAGTTCACTGATTCAGCAGTATAAGTCCAGTGGTACTGCTATTACAAAGTTCACTGATTCAGCAGTATAAGTCCAGTGGTACTGCTATTACAAAGTTCACTGATTCAGCAGTATAAGTCCAGTGGTACTGATATATTACAAAGTTCACTGATTCAGCAGTATAAGTCCAGTGGTACTGATATATTACAAAGTTCACTGATTCAGCAGTATAAGTCCAGTGGTACTGCTATTACAAAGTTCACTGATTCAGCAGTATAAGTCCAGTGGTACTGCTATTACAAAGTTCACTGATTCAGCAGTATAAGTCCAGTGGTACTGCTATTACAAAGTTCACTAATTCAGCAGTATAAGTCCAGTGGTACTGATATATTGCAAAGTTCACTGATTCAGCAGTATAAGTCCAGTGGTACTGCTATTACAAAGTTCACTGATTCAGCAGTATAAGTCCAGTGGTACTCTCCTGTGCCGCATATAATTTTTAAAGGCTTTGCCGAGAGTGTCTGGCTTAGGGGTATGCTCTCTTGTGCTACATATAATGGAAAACCAAAATTTGGAGTATAAAGTAGGGAAAGATCAAGACCCACTTCCTCCTAATGCTGAAGCTGCTGCCACTAGTCATGACATAGACGATGAAATGCCATCAACGTCGTCTGGCAAGCCCGATGCCCAATCTCCTAGTACAGGGCATGTAAAATCCAAAAAGCCTAAGTTCTCAAAAAATAGCAAAAAGAGAAACTTAAAATCATCTGAGGAGAAACGTAAAGTTGGCAATATGCCATTTACGACACGTAGTGGCAAGGAACGGCTTAGGCCCTGGCCCGTGTTCATGACTAGTGGTCCAGCTTCACCCAAGGATCTAAGCCCTCCTCCTCCCCCCCCCTACAAAAAATTTAAGAGAGTTATGCTGTCAGCAACAACAACAAAACAGCAAAGAACTCTCCCTTCTAAACAGATGACATCACAAATCCCCAAGGCGAGTCCAAGGGTGTTGTTGGTTGTGAACCCTGACCTTCCCATCACTGTACGGGAAGAGGTGACTCCATCCAGCATTTGCAGCACGCCCTCTGCATATGCTGGAAGGATCACCCACAGTCCAGTTACAGATTTGGCTAATGAAGGTGTGAATGTTGTACATCGGGAGGAGGATATTGATGTAGCTGGCGCTGAGGAGGATGTTTATGATTATAATGCAGACAGATACCAAATTGCCTTTCTCAATTTCTATTTCTATTCTAGATTATATAACGGCTGAATAGTTTTCTATTTTACTCCTAGTGGAGAGGGGATCTGATGCAGACAGATACCAAACTGCCTTTGTCCATTTTTTTGTATATTTGAATTTCTAGTTCTACAGTCTATGCAGGCTGCTTTTTTTATATTCACTTACAAGTGTAGGGCGGGTAGGGGGGGCGCATAGACAGCAACCAAAGTAACGTGGTCCATTTAATTTCACTTTATAGCTCCACAGCCTGCTTTTTTTATCTTCAAAGTATTTACAAGACTTGCAATCTAAATTAACTAGAGGTAGTGACGTGGTCGAACTCCAAAAGGCAGTTTGGAAGCCCCTGTACAAACTGGCTCTATTTTACCTGAGTTGTCCCCCCTCCAGTGTGTACTCGGAAAGAGTTTTTAGTGCAGCGGGGAACCTGGTCAGTGAGCGGCGAAGGAGGTTGCTTCCTCACAACGTTGAAAAAATGATGTTTATAAAAATGAATAATCAATTCCTCAATGAAGTACAGCACTACCCTCCAGATAATACAGAGAACCTGTGGTTGTGGAGTCCAGCGGGGACGAATTGATAATGTGTGAGGAGGAGGAAGTACACACTGTAGGGGGAGAGGAATCAGAGGTTGAGGATGAGGACGACATCTTTCCTCAGTAGAGCCTGTTTAGTTTGTACAGGGAGAGATGAATTGTTATTTTGGTGTGGGGGCCCAAACAAACCAATCATTTTAGCCACAGTTGTTTGGTAGGCCCTGTCACTGAAATGATTGGTTTGTTAAAGTGTGCATGTCCTATTTCTACAACATAAGGGTGGATGGGAGGGCCCAAGGACAATTCCATCTTGCAACTATTTTTTTTGCATTATGTGACCATTCAACAGTCGTTTGCCATGTTCAAAAAGTAAAAGAAAATGTCTACAAATTAAAAAAATGTAATCAAAAGTTAAATGCCGTCATTATTTAAAACAAGAGGGTTTGACGTGCTAGAATTAGTGTAGTGTTAATATGTTATAAACACTACACTTGGAGGAGGTAATGTGGCCCCGGTATCAAATTTAGTACCGGGGCCACCCCACTACGCAGTCCAGATACTTGTTTGGTGGAATTCTGACCAGTTGAGGGTGTAACTATTTATTATATTGTGGCCCCGGTATCAAATTTAGTACCGGGGCCACCCCACTACGCAGTCCAGATACTTGTTTGGTGGAATTCTGACCAGTTGAGGGTGTAACTATTTATTATATTGTGGCCCCGGTATCAAATTTAGTACCGGGGCCACCCCACTACACAGTCCAGATTTTTTTTTTTGGAAATTCAGAGCCGTGGGGGTTTTTTTATTAATTATATTGTGGTGACCACTCCTCTACGCAGTCCAGATACATTTTTTGGTGCGATTCATACCAGTTGATGGTTTTCTTATTATATTGTGGTGACCCACTCCTCTATGCAGTCCAGATACATTTATTGGTGCGAATCATACAAGTTCAGGGTTTTTAATTTATATTGTGGTGACCACTCCTCTACGCAGTCCAGGTACATTTTTTGGTGCGATTCATACCAGTTGATGGTTTTCTTATTATATTGTGGTGACCCACTCCTCTACGCAGTCCAGATACATTTATTGGTGCGAATCATACAAGTTCAGAGTTTTTAAATCATATTGTGGTGACCCACTCCTCTACGCATTCCAGATACATTTATTGGTGCGAATCATACAAGTTCAGGGTTTTTAAATTATATTGTGGTGACCCACTCCTCTACGCAGTCCAGATACATTTATTGGTGCGAATCATACAAGTTCAGGGTTTTTAAATTATATTGTGGTGACCCACTCCTCTACGCAGTCCAGGTACATTTTTTGGTGCGATTCATACCAGTTGATGGTTTTCTTATTATATTGTGGTGACCCACTCCTCTACGCAGTCCAGATACATTTATTGGTGCGAATCATACAAGTTCAGGGTTTTTAAATTATATTGTGGTGACCCACTCCTCTACGCAGTCCAGATACATTTATTGGTGCGAATCATACAAGTTCAGGGTTTTAAATTATATTGTGGTGACCCACTCCTCTACGCAGTCCAGGTACATTTTTTGGTGCGATTCATACCAGTTGATGGTTTTCTTATTATATTGTGGTGACCCACTCCTCTACGCAGTCCAGATACATTTATTGGTGCGAATCATACAAGTTCAGGGTTTTTAAATTATATTGTGGTGACCCACTCCTCTACGCAGTCCAGGTACATTTTTTGGTGCGATTAAGACCAGTTGATGGTTTTCTTTTTATATTGTGGTGACCCACTCCTCTACGCAGTCCAGATACATTTATTGGTGCGAATCATACAAGTTCAGGGTTTTTAAATTATATTGTGGTGACCCACTCCTCTACGCAGTCCAGGTACATTTTTTGGTGCGATTAAGACCAGTTGATGGTTTTCTTATTATATTATGGTGACCCACTCCTCTACGCAGTCCAGATACATTTA
This sequence comes from Mixophyes fleayi, assembly GCF_038048845.1. Taxonomy (NCBI): domain Eukaryota; kingdom Metazoa; phylum Chordata; class Amphibia; order Anura; family Limnodynastidae; genus Mixophyes; species Mixophyes fleayi. Next base: position 140,697,597 of record NC_134406.1, on the reverse strand, counting down.
TTGGTGCGAATCATACAAGTTCAGGGTTTTTAAATTATATTGTGGTTACCCACTCCTCTACGCAGTCCAGGTACATTTTTTGGTGCGATTAAGACCAGTTGATGGTTTTCTTATTATATTGTGGGGACCACTCCACTACGCAGTCCAGAAAGATACCTCGTTGCAACGTTTTGGACTAACAACTATATTGTGAGGTGTTCAGAATACACTGTAAATTAGTGGAAATGCTTGTTATTGAATGTTATTGAGGTTAATAATAGCGTAGGAGTGAAAATAAGCCCAAAAACTTGATTTTTGAAGTTTTTATGCTTTTTTCAAAACAAATCGGAATCCAAAACCTTAAATCCGAACCAAAACCTTTCGGCAGGTGTTTTGCGAAACAAATCTGAACCCAAAACATCATGAAAATCCGAATCCAAAACACAAAACACGAGACACCAAAAGTCGCCGGTGCACATCCCTAATTGTAATGAAACAAGTATATGCAGGTGTATAAGCCCACTGAGATATTAAATGACGAGATCTGATGCTGTGTCTATGCAATGCTGGTTACGAAAATCTGTTGTTTCCATTTATACTGATTAAAATGTTTGTGTTTATTTCTGATTGCGAATTAATCTGATATGCCTTAGCATAGACTTTCTTATTTGAATTTTTATAAAACAAAAAATGATCCTTTGGGGCATATTCAATTCTTAAAAAGTTCTGCGGAGTAAAAACTATTAAAGTTAATACAGTGAAATCAAGCGAGTAAATTACCACATTAACTGATTTTACGCGCACGATTACCGTTATTACGGTAATAGTGCGCGGACCACGGGATTTTCGGCGATCCCGCCGACAATTGAATATGCCCCTTTATGTCTGTTCCTTAGAAGGTGTGTGCAAGTGTTCATTTAATTATGGACTTTATTTGGCCAATTGTTCCTGTGCTGTGCTGTATGGGTGTTTCAATCTGAAGTATGCCTTACTGGTTAGAGAAATGAGCTGACAACAGCAGGGTCATGAGTTTGAAACCAGAATCATGCCTGTGTTATGAACTTACCTTGTCCCCGCTCCGCAGCGCTGTCAGCGTTGTCTGGCAGCTGTGTCTCTGCTGTTTGGCGCTTCTCCCGATGGCGCTCCCGCACTTCCGGTTTCTCCCTGCATCGTGTCATGTGACTCCTGGGCGGGGAATTCAAATCTCTATATCTACTCTGCTCTGACACGCTGCTTGTCTCAGAGCAATGTGTTTCCTGTTCCTGGCTACAGTTCCTGTGTTCTTGACCCCTGTGAACCTGCTCCCTGTGTACTACCTGATACCTCCTGTGTACCGACCCGGCTGTGTTATCAACTATTCTCTGGATCTCCCTCTGGCACCGTATATCTGATACCTCCTGTGTACCGACCCGGCTGTGTTACCAACTATTCTCTGGATCTCACTCTGGCACCGTATACCTGATACCTCCTGTGTACCGACCCGGCTGTGTTACCAACTATTCTCTGGATCTCCCTCTGGCACCGTATACCTGATATCACCTGTGTACCGACCCGGCTGTGTCTCTGGACCCATATCCTGCTATGCACCCATTGGCTCCGTGCATCTACCGGTTACTGCTCCAGACCTACAACACCTGGAATTAACGGTTAGTGCCTGTACTTGCACCGCTTTGTCATATTGCCTGTCTGCCTGCCATCACTTAGAACTTTCTCCCTTACGTCAGTAGGCTAATCTGGGGGCCGCGACCTGCAGTTCTTCGGCAGCAAAGTCCACACTACCTTGCGGTGGTTCTTGGTGAAGGCCGGAAGGCCGTTAGATTCCGCGCCCTAGGTAAGCCTGTGCAAATACTGACTAAGGCATCAAAATCGTAACAGCCTGTATCTGTGCTGACTTATGTATATTCCCATATTTCTGTGGATGTGCTCCAATGTGTCACTTATAGAAGAGTATGCTAGTATATGTTTAGCTGTTTACTATGACTATTGTCGTGCATATTTATGATTGCGAATTGTTAGCCGTTACATCCACATCCACGTTTATTTACATTTAAAAATTTACTAAGACACATTTTTCGTGATGGAGAACAAGAGAATGTGGGTGTGTAATTCTTTGGTGTTTATCCTTAAACCTTTATGTGTTCTGTTGGGAATTTCCATATCCAAAATCTAAATAAATAAACTGTGCATGTACCAAGGATTGAGGGCTCCAATATTTCATGTGGAATTGATAATAATCATATAAATGATTATTACATTAATTAAAATTATTAAAAAGTAAAGCTGTTTGCCATGAGAGACGTTGATGCTCAGCTTTTCCTTCTAGTCTATTTCATGCACATACTGTTTCCACTTGCACGTTGGTGTAGTAGTTAGACAATCCACATTTCATTAGTGGGTTCATGAGTTTGATTCCTGCTACATTTTGTGGAACATGGCTAAATGGCATGTTGAAAACTGTGTGCAGCTACAACACAGAGAAGCAGCTGTTCAAAATTACTTGATTGCAAAGACATAGGAAAGATCTACAGATGAAAGCTAAAAAAACCTAAGTGCCCCCCCCCCAAAAAAAAAGACAATCAATTTGAAGTACAATTATTATTATTATTATTATTATTATTATTATTATTATTATAATAATTATTATTATTGTTACACATGACTGAATTTCCATATCCAAATATGTAAACTGTGCATGTACCAAGGATTTATGTCTATAATATTTCAAAGTATAATTACTGACATTAATAAAAATGAAAAAAGGAAAAAAGCTTGTTATGAGAGAAGTTGATGCTCAGCTTTTCCTTCTAGTCTATTTCATTCACATATTGTTTTCACCACTTGCACATTGGAGTAGCAGTTAGACAATCCACCTTTCAACAGTGGAAACCTGAGTTTGAATCCTCACCAACTCCCTTGTCTCTGTGGGGTCAGTCATATCCTTCCCATATTTGTGTTGATGTCCAAAGTGTCCCTGATGTAAGAGTACGCTTGGTTTAAGTTTGCACAAATTATCCATAAAATTTTCATAAATTATATTTTATATTATTACTAGCGTATTGTTAGCTGTTTTTTCACAAACACTAGCAACGAACTGTTGACACATCAGCCACTTTACATTGTGATTTATTACAATTGTGGTTGTAATTAAAAAGAGGCTGCTTTTAAAAAAATATACACAATGTTTAATGTTTGAGCCAAATATAATTTTTTTTTAAAATTATTTTTCTGGTGAAGTGTATTAAGATGTCTGTTGTGCATATTTAGTTGTAAGTGTTTTAAACATACAATGCTTTTAGAACAGTTTATTGTTGTTAATCAGCGCTGCTTCTGTAGCTGCTTTGGATTTAAACATGACTCTGAGCTTCCTTAAGTTTCAGCAAGGAGTTAAGATAAAACTCACAGGTTTTTTTCTTAACTATCTGACGGATCCGGAGGTAATGCCTACTCTTCTTAAGTCAGTACAAATAACGCCTACTCTTCTTAACTTCTTTCAGATGTCCGCCCATTCCCCTCCCATTCCCAGCACTTTTTCTTAAGTGGTTAGAAAACTTCTTAAGTGCAGTTATGATGGATTTTCATCTTAACTTAAGAAATTCTTAGCATACGCAACAGAATTTCCTTCTTATCTCCCTTTTCTGGGCATGCGCAGAGAAGATTTTCGTAAGATCCGCAAAAAACAGCATATCCGATCACTAATGAGTCAGGCCCAGAGACACTATCCCCGAAACTAAGCGAAATAGACTGGTAGACCAGGCCGCATGTGAAGCCACCATAGCCCTTGTACCCCAAGGGGAGTCTATTTACATGGTAACTCATGACCCCAAGCTTGACCGTACCACACTCCAACTTATGCAGAGACAAGCAACAGAGAATGAGAAAAAGGCTTGGGTAAAACTTGGAGCACTAGAAGTGCAAGGAGAGTGGTGTAAAGGTCAGCATGTGTGTCTGCTAAAAGCACTTTATCCCATTATGGCCAATACAAGACACTGGAAAGTGCATCTGGGGAAAGATGCTATGGTTGCACTCACTAGTAGATTATGGATAGCACCAGGGTTCGCACAAGCAGCACAGGCGTTAGTGGCAGGATGCCTAATCTGTGCACAGAATAACCTGGGTAAATCTGTCCGAACTCCACAGAAAACACACCCCAGACTCAATATCCCTTTCAGAGGATACAGATAGACTTTATACAAATTCCCAAATGCTCGAGCTTTGAGTAAGTGCTCGTTTGTGTCGACCTCTTTAGTCACTGGTCGGAGGCATAGCCACGCAGGAAAGCAAATGCTAAAGCAGTATCCAGGAAAACTATGAGTGAGGTAATCTGTATATATGGGGTACCAGAGGTCATTGAAAGTGACAGAGGTACACACTTTACGGGGCAAGGATTCCAGGAAATGTTAAAAGACATGGGAATCATATCTGTCATTCACACGCTCTACAGACCCCAAAGTTCAGGATGTGTGGAGCACCTTAATGGTACTCTGAAATTGAAAATGCAGAAAATAATGGCTGAAACAGGCCTGCCATGGATCTCATGTTTACCTATGGCACTGCACTCAGTAAGAAACACTCCTAGGAAAGACACAGGTTTAACACCATATGATATCCTGTTATTATTTTTCACAGCAACTACAGCATGTACATGGTGATTTGTTGAACTATGTTGCTTTATTATAGAAACAAGTAACTGAAATACATGGTCAAGTGTTCTCTTCAATTCCAGACCCTAATTTTGATAAAGGTACCCATAAACTGCAACCAGGGGACTGGGTGGTCATGAGAAGGCACATCAGGAAGAGTTTTGAACCCAGATACTAGAGTCCTTTCCAGGTCTTATTGATGACTCCCATGGCAGTGGAAGTACAGGGAAATGACACCTGGATACACGCATCCCACTGCAAGATCTTCAGTCAAGGAGAGTCTGGGTAAAATCTATTTTACAAGTTACTTAAAGGTTCAAGGGACACCAGAGAGTGGTGTTCAATGATATTAGGAGGAGGAATTTTGATTGCACATTATTTTCCTTTGCTGTAGGCTGTAAATGTGTACCAGTCTAGAAAGGAAAGCCAGGTCTGGAATAACCAGGCTCATGCAAATAGTAATGTAGAGATCATTATACATAATGAGAAAAATTCCAATATGAATGTTCAACCCAACCAAATAAAGAAAAGGGCAACCCATGACTGTAGGGTTTACACCCAATACAGAAATGTATTTGTGAGTATTGTGGCCCAACACATTCTTACATTTACACAAAACAATAGGTTAATATTGGACTACCTGACAGCTTAGTCTGGAGGGTACTGCCTGACCCTAAATACTCAATTTGGATCCCAGGGTTGCACCTTTTTCACACTGACACAGATGATCCAGAGAAAATATGTGATGAACACTTACAAGATATAAGACATGAAATATACATTTTTAAAGGAGCGCACTGGAGATGCTTCTATAGAAGTATAGTTTTCATGGCTGTACCAGGCCAATTGGTTCAAGGTTAAAGGAGAATGGGTATTAGGTCTTATACATGTTGTACATCAAGGACTGTTACTGATCCTTATTATATATATATTAATGAAACTGATGATGTGGCTTATTAACAAGTGTATTAAAGCTAGGTATTTCTCTTCTAGAAAAATTAAAGTTAACACATCTGTCTTAATCGCTGTACTGTACACCCCATCTAATGAGTGTGAACCTTGTGGAACTCTCAGTACTACTGCCATCTGTGATCAGTGCAGAAACCAAGGACCTTTTCCTTGAGATCCACATGCTTATTACTGAAGCCTATCCTTATGAAGATATACAGCACAATGGACAATCCCTTCAATTGTGAAGTAAGTGACATATAACACTTGTCGATCGTACTGTGAATTTTACCCCTCCCTTTCCTTTTTTCCTTCCCTATGAAATCCATAGTTAGGAGACAAAAAGGAAGCACAAGAGGCCCAAAGCCTTTCATGTTCACTAATATATGTGAAGATCTGACATCAGGACATGCAGCTGGTGCAAGACAGTTGTCGACTCATTGACCATCTATTAATATCAGCTAGAAGAGGGATTATGGACTTGCTATTAGTGGGGAATGGATTGTTCTATGTATCCAGTTTTAGGCATCCCTATGCATATGTTCTGTTAGAAGAGTGTATGTGTATAAGTACCCATTGTAAGCGACAGCAAGAATGTGATCTCTGATAGGTAGTATAGGGTAAATAATGATTGAAAAGATGGGAAATGAGAAATGTGATTTTATTAAGCTGATGCTATCTTGCTGCCTTAAAGCCATTTTGTCCTTGTACAGCTTAAAGACAGCTTAAATGCAGCTAGTTTGTAGAAGTTATTCATTATTATTTTGTTGTTTTCAAGAAGCTGTGCCCATGATCTAGGATATGGCAGACAGGAGATAAACCACCAGCCCCCTTGGGAGAATTCCTGTGAGAATGTAGCAAGGTCTGTGTAACGAAAACATGCACAATGAGTGGTGAAGAGGAAGATAAGACAGTTAGGGGCGGAGTTTGCTGAAGTACGTGATTTTGTGTAACCAGAGTGCTATAAGTATGTGAATTTGTAAATAATAAAGTAGAGCTAATTGCACACACAGAATTTGCAGTGTGTTTTATTCTCTCAGGCTGATGAGCCCATAAACTGGTATACTGACGCTTACAGGCAGGGCCCTCACTCTGGATTTTTTTTTTTTACTTTTTTTTTGTACCTTTTTTTTATCCAATCTGTTTTGGGTTTTTTTCACAGCCGGGGGGTTTGGTGGTGCCTCCGCAATCATGTGTATATACAAATACTCACATGATCCCGGTGCCGGTGTCCCTCTTCCCCTCTCTGTTCGCAATGAATATCGGGCATGACGTGATGACATCACGCCCGACATTCAGTGAAGAGCCGAGCACAGAAGACAGAAGACAGAAAAGAGAAGTAAAGAAAATAAAGATGAAAGAAAGCAATACAGAGGTAAGTGAAAGAGGATAAATGCAGAGAGGCACAGGGGGTTGAAGAAAGGGATGACAAAGGCAGCATGGCACAGGGGGATGAAGAAATGGGGGGCAAAGGCAGCATGACACAGGGGGATGAAGAAATGGGGGGCAAAGGCAGCATGGCACAGGGGGATGAAGAAAGGGGCAAAGGCAGCATGGAGGATGCAGTGCGATCATAAGTAGGCATAGCGTGGTGATGATGAAGGGGCACAGTAGTGTGTGTGTGATGGCACAGGGAGCTTTTGGCAATGTAGTGTGTGTGAGGTAGATGGTGGCTAATTAATGGTTGCTATTTTGTTTGCGGGGTAATGGGAATACTATTATTTTAATGTTGGGGCTGGAGGAAGGCCTAATTATTAATCATGGGTGCTATTGATTTAACAGCGGGGCTGGTTGTAATTTTCTAAATGTAGCCATTTTTTTCCAAATAGGGTCCCCCAACATTCCAGGACACAGACAAGCTGCAACTAAAGAAACCTGCGGCCACATGGGGTGAAAGTGAGAAGAACAGGTAGGAGAGAGCAGGAGAGTGTGTTAAATGTTGTGATTCTAGTGGGACAATGTCAATTTTTGGTCAATGTTCTGCCCAATGTAAGGTACAGGCCAAGACTGTGAACTCTCTGTGTACAGATTGCATACTTTCTGTACTACACTGTGGTGCTAGATGTCTTGAAAGTCAGGAGTGCTTGGACATATGTCACGCTCCGGGGAATTCAGGGCTTAGCGTTTTTACCCCACCAGCCATGCTCCAATGATGCATAGCCATGCCCCCAATTGTATGACCACACCCACCTCCAACTTTGGGCCGCCGAAAAGAATACATTTCAGTGCACAGTACACTGCTTTTTATACAGATTTGGACACAGGCTATTTTTAGAATCAGGATGTACCCTGCTTACCAAAACATAGATTTACATGCATTGCAAAGCTAACGATATGTGCACATATCGCTGAAATTCTAGAAACTCTGTGATGTCCTGCATCTTTTTTTTTAGACGCAGGAAATGTAGCAGCACGTTTTAAATTAAACCTTCCTGTCTCCAAGTGAAACCTCACACATCAAAAGACCTGATTACATATGGGCCTTTTCTTCCAACAGTTGCAGAATAGACATTCCCAAAGAAAGGTGTAAACTTCTAACAAGTCATTTCCCCACATCACAATACACAGCAGACTTACTAAACAAACGCTCATTGTATCAGATATATACATCTGAAATAAGGTATTTCCTTTAGCAAGGGTAAACAGAAAAACAAATTTCTTCCCTGGTCTCAGAAATTAAAGATTTCCCTATATCAAAACTTACACAATATTAAAAATAAGTGCATTGGCAATTTATATAAATCAGCGGCCTGTGCTATTTCCTTTAAATAAATTCATACCAAAAGTTATTTATCAGTGATGCAGTCACACTATGTAATAGTGATGTGTCAGTATATTGGTTACATGTGTGATTACATACAATTGAAGATATTTTATGTTACTAACACCTCTTATATCAAGTTTATATGCAGGTGGTTAAGACGTGCATACTGGTAGACTAATAATCCATGTGTGAGGCTTGTTTGTAAACATACAATGAAAGGTAAATGGCCCTAACAAAATCAAAATTATTTTTTTTGTTTTTAAACATACAAATGTCAAGGTGGCTCAGGAGGCATAGACCCTGGAGGATGCCCAGGAGGAGCCAGAAAGCCCCTCCCAGACCTATGTAGTGCAATGTAAGTATCTTCATTTAATAATATAGTCGTATATTTTTAGTGTGTTGTTTCTGTAGAAAAAAAAATAAATCTAAATTACATTAAAACATTTTATTGTTAAATTTGTTAATACATTATTTTATTGTTTTGTTTTATTTTGTTTAATGTTGTGGTGGTTGTTACTGCTGTTCTAATATATAATTTATAATTAATAATCAAAAATGGTGTGTTGTGATGTGAATTCATTGTAAATACAGATGTAGTAAACAAAAATTAAGTAAAAAAAAACCAACAACAAAAACCTGTAAATATAACTACCCTTAAGGCGGCATTACGTAAAGTAACTTATTTAATACCGTATTCACGTCATAGCGTATATTAAAAAAAATGTGTGGATCAAAACACCAAAATAGCCAGATTTTTCTCTCACCACAAAGTTGCAGGAACTGCCAATCCCATAGACCTTCCAGCTATGTTTTGTCTTCCCTCTGTTTCCCCTCATTGCTTGTATGACAAAAACGATAAGAATAAAAAGGCGGAAGCCTTAGTAAGTCTTACATTCTGGCAATGGTGCCCATGGCTCGCAGTAGCCTGTGAGATGCTTCTAGAAAAACCTTGGCCTCTACCAATTCATCCAGATCTTCTACACCAAGGCCTATTTGTTCGTCCAGAGAGGCCAGCTTTGATGACATGAAAATTGAGCACTCACTTTTGAGACACAAAGGGATTTCCAAAAAGTTTTTGATACCAGGCAAGGTAAAGAACTCTTCTGTGTCTATTATAAAACAAAATATCTTGGGGATCCAGATTTGTGCAGTATTTCACATCATTTTTATTTTCTTTGTGATAGCCTCAGTAAAGGTCTTGCTCACTCAACCTTGAATGTACAACATTAAATTGGTGGTGATGTGGCACCCTGACATTGTGAAGCACACCTTGCCAACAATTACGGTAGAAATCTCTGCTTGTTTTCCTTTGCACCTCTATGGGGTGTGAGGAAAAAGGAGCAAAGATTTCTGTCAAACCTATGTCGCAAGTTGTCTTGTGTACAATCTGGAGATACCTTGTAGCTAATTGAACACCCCCCCCCCCTTAGTGTCTTATTGATTACTATATTAGCTATGGAAGACATTAATTCCAGGATTCTCAAGTAGTAACATGATTTGTCATCTTAAAAGGTCTCAATAAGGTCTCAATTTTGTTCTCAGCAGGTTTATCCCTTAGATGGCTCACACTGAAGGTAGTGTTTCTTGTTTCAATTACCTCTGCTCGCAGATTCTGGGAGCTGCAGGCTTTATGGTGCAAAGAACCATTTTGAATATATAAACAGATAACGTTGTGTTGAGGACTAATCCAGCTTTATTACATAAAGCATTATCCTCTTTCTAAATTAATCAATAGATTATATGTCCATCCTTGTGTTCGCTGCCAACTGATAACAAAAAGGAATCTGCACACATTTGACTTGGTCAAACCTTATCCAGTCTATCCAGTACAGAAGAAATTTAGAAGCATGAAAAAATTCTTTGTGATTTCAGCAGGACCTTGGCAAGGCTATGTCCCATCCTAGCAGACCATCTAGAAGTGCATTAGAACATTTATTACACAGGCATATAAGAGAGACAAATGGAAGATGCCAGAGATAATGAAGGCTCACTGAACTAGAGCCATAGTAGCCTTATGGGCACATTAGGCCCAGGCCTCAACAGCAGATCTCTGTAAATTCGTGAGGTGAGCAACTTTTCTTACCTTCACCAGACATTATCAGCTGGATGTAATATAATCTACTGATGCACAATTTTGGAGTCAAACTTTGCACACAGCTACTCACTAAATTCTTGAATTATGCAGCAAATATGGCTATTATGGCTTTTTTTTGTAGCCCTCCCTATTGCTATTATTTGAATACATCCCAAGGCTGTCATTGAGGATTGAAGAGGAAAGAAGCAAATTATATTTACTGTTAATTCTTTTTTCATAAAATGCTCCATGGCAGCCTAATATTATCAGCCATGTTGTTTACTGTGTTTATGTAACAATTTTCAGCAACATCTTGTAGGAACTAAAAGAAATGACAAATAGGAGGAGTGGCACTATATACTACCTGGAGGCATGTTTAATACCTGTCTCTAGAAAAGGCTACAAGGAATAACCGATTGTTAAGGTTCCCATAAAGTATTTTAAGGAAAAATAATATCATTAGCTAATACTTGCCCACTCTCCTGGAATGTCCAGGAGACTCCCAAATTCCAGGTAGGGCTCCCAGACACCCGGGAGAGCAGACAATTCTCCCACATCCTGCCCACTTCACTAGCAAGTGGGCAGAATGTAAGCCTACATAATGCGATCTGGGGAAGTGCCCCTGCAACAAAATGTCAATTTAGTAGATGGGGGCGGCAGCAAAATAACCACACCCACTCCCGCTCTCCCACCATGCCCCCCCTTTTCGATTTCCCGGAATGCCAAAACTAAAAGTCGGCAAGTATGAATTAGCTTTTTCCACTAATTTTTGACACAATTAATATACTCGCCAAGTGACACATCTTTGTGATACACCAATGTTAAATTACTATAGTCAGTAAAATGTATTTAAATGAATACATTTTAAAATAGATGGAAATTATAGTGAGACCTTTAAATTTCAGTTTAAATGTAGTTCAAATATCATGCCTCTACTTTTATTACATTTGCTATACCACTACATTCTTGTGACACACTTGTTAGGAAGCAATGCTTTATTTGATTTATGACCTGCATGTGTTATCTAAAGCAAATGTATCTTGCTATCCAAAATAAAGAATCACATCCTGACTATAAAACAACACTGCAATTTATTTTGTAGGCTTAATAAACCTTTTACTGTTTTTTCAGTTAGATTTAATATAGATCAGATCACACAGCATATAGCCATTTCGATTTCCTACTCCTTTACAGAATGCCTCACTTTGTGTGGCTGGCTATTTTTCAAAGACAAAGAAAGGCGGAATTGTTGCGGAGTATAATATATTTGTCCTTATTACAGTGCAAGACAATTCATAGCATGACCATATCTGTTTATACAAAACATGATTAGCCAAAAGTTATTGCAGCTGCTCTCTATTTGTATTGTATGCGCTACAAAATCCTAATTAATAAATAATTCACTGAAACCTGTTTGGTCAATGTGCAAGCTGTCCAAAGTTCAACAAATGCAGCAATATTATGATATTATAAACAGTTTGTTAAATTTCAACATTTCCTTATCCACTTATTCCAGTTTTTAGGAAAAAGCAGGTTTAAAGGACAGTATAACACTTTGATCACAAAATTAGGTCACATGCCAGTGCTATTCATGACTATTGCTGCTTGCTGAAGTGCTAAACAGGTCTAGCAATGAAAAGTACAGAGGCCAGTTTCATTGGACCATCATCTTGGACCATTCAAAAACAGGATAAGACTTGCGGTGGGACATATCGCCTTGAGAAGATGGAGATTGGGTATTGTCATATACTTTTTATTTATTTTTTTTTTATTTTATTTTTTTTATTTTTTCTATTGCAATTTTTCCAGAGAGGAAAAAATAAATAAATTGGTGGAGAAATGGGACCCCAATGCAGTTGGAAATCTAGGTATCTCCATCCATAAGAACAAATGTGCAAAATAAAAAAGAAGATTGGGGGTATATTCTCTAAATTTCTAAACTGCGTATCTGAATAACTGAAGATGTTGCCTAGAGCAACCAATCAGATTCTACCTATCATTTTATCTAATTGGTTGCTATAGGCAACATCTCTCATTTCTCAAACCCGCAATTAGGTAAATGTACGCTCAAGTGTCTTAGGAGAGTGGTGAGAGGGAGGAGAATTATTGGAGAAGAATCAGCAGGAATTTCATAACCAAAGCTTAGCAGAGGAGAAGCTCCAAAATTACCCAGCCAAATCACCCTAATCACTGAAGAATTGCCTGGGAAGTTGTTTAGAATACATGTAATACATTCCATTTTATGAACAAACACGATTATATTGAGGATATGTCTCTGAATGTTTCAAGCAGTCTGCTACCTGGCAAAATTAGATTCTGTGTATGCCTGGGGATTGTATGGATTAACAGGGGGATTCATGAGAGAGTGAGTTAGGAATGCAAACTTTGGTGCTACTATTAATGAGGGCATGAACCTCTATCCACTTCAGTTTTAGTTTTGAGTAATCCCATTATATGTGGGACAAAGTAGCCTATTGCAAAGGCTGGAAGTGGTAGGGTAAATCTTATGTAATTTCAAAGGTACTAAGTACCCCCTATAATATATTTTCATTTATACTAATGTTTATTTAGTTCTTAGCAGTGTTTATTATTATGACTTCCCATTCCTCCAAGTCCAAGGTCTCCCCTATGTTCCCCTCCCATTTACTTTAATTCCATGCGTCAAAAGCTGTCTATAGCTCAAAAGGCTTGTCAAAAGATTGTCTGGATTAGCCATTTGGTAGGTGATATGTCTTTTAAAATTTTAAGTTTTTCTTTAGAAAGTAATCTTGTGTGAGGAAGTGATATTGAATATTTTTTTTAAAAAAACTGGGTGTTTGCGTGTGAGTGTCAATGTACCTGCACACTCCAAAAAATCGCTATATATTCTAAACTTTTTACTGTTTTTCAATACTTTTCAATTTTCAAAGGATCGTTCATTGACATCTATATTTAAAACTGAGTGTTTGCATCCCCATGTAGAACATTGCAGCAGCTGCAAAAAAAGGTCATCTGCCATGTCCCTAACTAAAGCAAGCCCATTAGATAAATTGAACAATAGCAAAAAATGAGTGTAAGGTGCAAAAGATAAAAATGTTGAAACACTACGCACATACTAAATTTGGAACGTTGGACAACATGCATCATGGAAAATGGAGAGGCAGTAAGAATCAGATGTCATTAGATGGACAAAGGAATTAGTAGATATTTTGACAAGTAGATACTCGATTGTAAAGTACTACATAATTTTCTGTATATAAATAAATGATGATGCTGATAGATGAAGGTGGCCTGCACCCATACCAAAAACTTCAAGGAGTAGTACTATGCACTTCTTGATGGGCAGAGCATTCATCAGTATCCAAGAGCAGAGCTTCCATAACCTTGCCACTGTATAAATAAATGATGATGCTGATAGATGAAGGTGGTCTGCACAGGACATTCATCATAATCATAGACAGTGAAGCTATGGTAACAGGCTGAGGTCATTGGATGGACAGTGGTATGAATGAATAGAGTTAGACATTTATAAAAGTAAATAGATGAAGGTTGCATGCATCCATACTGAAATACTTCAAAGACTACATACTCAATACATTTTGGCCAGAGCATTCATCAGTAGCCTAGAGCAGGGCTTTCATTACCTTGCTGCTATATTAAAACTGATGATGCTGATAGATGAAGGTGGCGTGCACCCATACCAAAAACTTCTAAGATTAGTACTATACACATCTCGATGGTCAGAGAGAGCATTCATCGGTATCCAAGAGGAGTGCTTTCATACCTTGTTTTACTTGTATGCTCTGTGCCATAATGCTGTCCTTCTGAATCAAACCAGGAGACTTGTGTATGTATATTTATGGGGAGGGCTAAAGAATCAGTCCCCCGGAGGAAGCTTCATCCAAAGACTTGCAACGGAGATGGTCCCCAAGACCCATGTATATAAATATGGAACATATAATAGAGACAGTTCTGAAAGGTCAATAGTTGCCTTTCCCAAACAAGCAAGCATGTATAATACCCACAATGATGCAGATTTGGTTGCCCTAAATATGTCCTGACAATGCAATTTACGTCATTGTGAGTTCAGAAGTGGTGTAGTCACTCTCACTACAGATTTAGCACTGGCCAATTGTAAAGCATTATATCCTTGGACCAGTGGAGTAATGGCAATTTGACCATCCACAGTTTGATTTTGGTATGATTTGTTAGCTGACTCGCATTGCTCTTTCCACCACAATTTTTATGTAAATAAAGACTGTGACTTAATGTCAAATTTACATTGGTGTCCGTGTGATTACTTATTTATTCAATTACAGTAATAGTAATTCTGAACATGCAAAGGAGGTTTGGGTGCACTGAAAGGAAGATATCAACACTATGCAGTTTAATTTTTTTTTTTAATTGAATCGGAGTGTCACAGTCCCTATGGTAATCGGAACCATGTAGCCTATCTGACTAGGCGCTACTCAACCCAGAGGTGCAGAGTCTAATAGGGCAGATGATTTTCACCAGGGACCCCTGCAAGGAGGTATGGACTTTGCGGCCCTATGATCCAATAGGGACTGAGAAAGGCCTGATTGCTGCAGAGATGCTTGAGACAAGGAGTCTATGGCCTTATCTGTGTGGAGTTTGTATGTTCTCCCCGTGTTTGCGTGGGTTTCCTCTGGTAGCTCCAGTTTCCTCCCAAACTCCAAAAATATACTAGTAGGTTAATTGGCTGCTATCAAAAATTGACCTTAGTCTCTGTGTGTGTGTATGTTAGGGAATTCAGACTGTAAGTTTCAATGGGGCAGGGACTGATGTGAATGAGTTCTCTGTACAGCACTGCGGAATCAGTGGCGCTATATAAATAAATGGTGATGATGATGATGATGATAGTTTGCGGAAGTTATGGAGACACTGTGGTTAGCTGCAGAGTTGCTGGAGACAAGAAGCGGTAGTCTGCGGAAGGTATGAATACCGCTGTGGTTAGCTGCAGAGATTCTGGAGACAAGGAGCGATAGTCTGCGACAGGTATGGATATCACTGTGGTTAGTTGCAGAGTTGCTGGAGACAAGGAGCAGCAGGTGTGGAGCAGGAGAGCAAACTTAGCCACGTCTGAGTACTAGAGAGATCTGACTCAAAAAACAGGCACCTTACCAGTGGCACAGGTGCCTTAAATATTGAGGGATAATTAGTCTCCCAATGAATGGGAGGAGTCGGTGATAAAACTGGGTGTCACATGCACAGTCCAGGAGAGCATACTGATGTTTTTAGGGTAAGCTGCCATGCCACGGAGGCGGCAGGATGTTCAGGGAGCGTGTGCGGGTTGAGTGTGCCGGACCCTGAGCGTTAGGTCAGCAGGTCCGACCTGTGACACGGAAAAAGCAAATACAACAATGGAAAGTTACAAAATCCTAAGACAGCTCGCTGCAGACTTTGGCCAAAATTGGTGAAAATTGGGACAGTTGGGAAGGGATCATTAAAAAATAGTCTGAAAAAGAATGGTAATACTATAAATAGTAATATAATAGCAAAAACAACTCAAAATGACATTGTTTTATCTATTTTTCAGAATTAAAAAAAAAAATCCAGATCCAAAACCAAAACCCTTCATGATTTTTGGCAAAACCTGTCACAAAACTAAAACACGAACATGTTTTAGAACAAAACCACATCCAAAACCAAAACACGGTGGTCAGCGTACATCTCAACTAGAAATATCCAGTGTCCAGAATTTAAATCGCTCTTTGGAGCTTGTGATTTCACTGTTTTTTTTATTTCAAGTGCTGCTTTTGTTTAAAGTGTGGAGTTAGATCCAAGCTAGTGGGTGTGGTTTAATTGCATAGTTGATACAGCTGGTTAGTGCAAGCTCTATTTAACAAGAGGTAGCAAGCAATTTCATTGAGCTTGTAATTTTAACTGCTTTTTTGATTTCAAGTGCTGTTTTTGTTTAAAGTGTGGAGTTAGATCCAGTAAGGAGTTTAATCTGGCAAGTGGCTAGCGAAGGTTAGTACTCTCGAGTTCACTGTAGGCTATAAGACGTTAGGTTAGCCATAATAAGATGAGTGGTAGCAGGCTTGATGATCTCACTCAATGCATATCTTGTCATATGTATGCACACTTGGAGCAAGTGTTCCAAGGTTTATACCTCTGTGAGAAATGTGAGCAATTGGTCTCTTTGGAAGCCCAGGTAACTGATCTAAAGCAGACCATTGCAACATTGAGAGACATTGCCAACCTGGAGCAGAGTTTACAGCTCACCATTGATGCGTTAGCTGAGCAGGTGGAGCAGAGACAGAGGAGGATGCACAGGTAGGCAGCTGGGTAACAGTTACTAGGGGTAGCAGAGGGAGGAAGAGGCAGGCCAGTTCTGAGCTAAGCAATCCCAGCAGATTTGCCAGATTGGATGAAGATACTGTGGAAGGCAGTTCAGAATTGGTAGAGTTGGATGAGACTGCTTCCTCTAGCAACCAGGGGAATGGTCTCTCTAACATAGAGGGGACCAAAGTTACTCAGGGACCCAGGCAGATTGTGGTGGTAGGGGATTCAATTATTAGGAAGGTAGATAGGGCAATCTGTTACCGGGACCGTGCATGCCGAACAGTGTATTGTCTCCCGGGTGCTCGGGCTCGGCATATTGCAGATCGGGTGGACAGATTGTTGGGGGGGGCTGGGAATGACCCAGCGGTTTTGGTGCATGTTGGCACCAATGACCGAGTTAGAGGAAGAAGGGGTGTCCTAAAGAATGATTTCAGGGACATAGGTCGCAAACTTAAGGCAAGGACATCCGAAGTAGTATTTTCGGAAATACTAACTGTGCCACGCGCTAGTCCAGAAAGGCAGCGGGAGATTAGGGAGGTTAATGCGTGGCTAAAAGATTGGTGTAGGAAGGAGGGTTTTGGATTCTTAGAGCACTGGGCTGATTTCTCGGTCAGTTGCCATCTTTATTGTTGTGATGGATTGCACCTGAATGAGGAGGGGGCTGCAGTGCTAGGGGAGAGGATGGTTAGGAGGTTGGAGGAGATTTTAAACTAGGCTCCGGGGGGGAGGGGCAAGCAAGTATTTATGGGATAGACATTGAGAGTAGTAAGGAGGAATTTAACAAGAGTCAAGGGGGTGGAGAGGGGGGAAAGGGAAGCATAGCCGATAAGGAGTGGCCCTTTTTAAAGCAAAAATAAAAATACCTAAGGGAGGCAATAGACTTAAGTGTATGCTTGCAAATGCAAGAAGCCTGACAGGTAAAATGGGGGAGTTAGAACTAGTAGCAATGAATGAGCAGTATGATATTATAGGTATTATGGAGACCTGGTGGGATGATACACATGACTGGGCAGTCAACTTGGAAGGCTGTTCTCTCCTCAGGAGGGATAGGGTAAATAAAAGGGGAGGAGGAGTATGTCTTTATATGAAGCCAGAATAAAAACCAAGTATTCAGGAAGTTATATACGAGAATATTGGTGATAATAAAGAGGCATTGTGGGTGGAAATATCCAGCAGAGGAAAAAGTTCAGAGAAGTTGCTGATAGGGATATGCTATAAACCGCCAGATATTAGTACGAGTGAGGAAGCCCAACTTCTACAGCAAATTGAAAAGGCTACACAACTAGGTCAAATTTTAATTATGGGGGATTTTAATTATCCGGACATTGATTGGAGTACTGAGACCTGCGGTACAGCTAGGGGAAATAGGTTTCTGAGCACGCTAAAAGACCATTACATGTCCCAATTAGTAGAGGAACCAACTAGGAACCGGACTATACTGGACCTAGTAATAACAAACAATGTAGACGTAATATCAAATATTCAAGTAAAGGAACACTTGTGAAACAGTGATCATTATATGGTCTCATTTGAAATTAGTTTCCAGAAACAACGGTATAAGGGATCAACTAGGACTTTAAACTTTAGAAAGGCAAATTTTAATATGCTAAAGGAGTCTATAAAGAGCATAGACTGGGACAAAACCTTTGAAGGAAAAAATACGGAAGAAATGTGGGCTGTCTTTAAAATGTTGTTGGAAACATACACGTATGTCACTCACCGGACTGTGAGTGCTACTTCTAAGGTAGCTAGGAACCGTGTCCGTCCATTTTTATGAGGTACTGCGCATGTGCAGTCCCTTTTAACCTTCAGTTTTGTTCCTTTAACTTAATTGGCTGATCAGGCAACACTCTCTATATTAAGCACCTGTGGTCAATACCACGTTGCCTGATCTTGGAGTCTCATTCCTCATGAGTCTCTGAAGGTGTTCCAGTGCCTGCTCGTGTGTTCAGCTTATGCTGATTCCTGTTTGCCGTTTGTGGTTTCCAGACCACTTCTATTCCTCGTGTTCCTAGTGTCTTCAGCAGCTGATTCCTATCCGCTGCCTCCGTGTATCTACAGTTACAGATTACTGCAAACTCTCCTGTGTTTCATCGTGACTCCAGCAGCTGATTCCTATCCGCTGCCTCCGTGTATCTACAGTTACAGATTACTGCAAACTCTCCTGTGTTTCATCGTGACTCCAGCAGCTGATTCCTATCCGCTGCCTCCGTATATCTACAGTTACAGATTACTGCAAACTCTCCTGTGTTTCATCGTGACTCCAGCAGCTGATTCCTATCCGCTGCCTCCGTATATCTACAGTTACAGATTACTGCAAACTCTCCTGTGTTTCATCGTGACTCCAGCAGCTGATTCCTGTTCGCTACTTCAGCGTGTCTACAGAGTCTGCTCGTCTCAGCGCTCCAGTCTGCATTTCACCTGCCGTCAGCTGACCCGCTGCCTACTGCTTCTACAGTGTGTCCATTTGTGTCAACTTGCCTTTTGCATTGAGTCTACGCTCCTCGGCTTCCAGCTTTGCTACATCGCTTCAACTCTCCTGTGGTCTCCTGCTGTTCTATTCGATATACTACTGCTTCCTGAGTATTTGTCATCCCTGCTGGCCTACCTACAGTGCGCTGCACCTACCTGCCGCTTCCATTCTGCAAGGACTTCTCATCTCGTCTGTTCCCGGCCGCTCAGGTATCCCTGCAGCTATCTCTAACAGCCTGCTCATCTGAACCATGGTATGCATACTTCTCATTGACTGTGCTGGTGTATTGCATATCCATCTGGACTGAGTTGTTATCCTCCGGAGTTTCCATCCTCTGGGACTATTGCTATTATTGACTGTGTTTCCTTTTGCTGGACTATTGAGTGACTTTGGTTATCTGTGCAGTGCTGTTCATTCATTATTATCATTGTGTGCAGTTCAACGTGGGATCAAGTTCAGTGTACCCGTGTAGACTCTGCATAGCATTTATCTCCTCGTGTCCTTCCTCACATATATATTCAGTGGTACAACTTGCTAGAGGCAGACCACTGATTCCTGTTTCCCTGTGTCACCAATTGCATATATCCTCTCACATAAGCAGTGGTACAAGTTGCTACTCGCAGACCACTGACTTCCCCGTTACCTTCACCTGGATTCCATTCCTTCACTACAGACAGCGGTACAACTTGCTATACGCAGACCGCTGACTTCCACCTCCTTATTACTCCTGGACATTCTTCTCACTATAGCAGTGGTCAGGGGCGGTGCAAGGGTTCTCGGCGCCCTAGGCAAGCCGCCCCCGCCCGCGCCCCCCGAACACACTAAATTAAAAAAAAATTAGATTTCACTTACCTTATCTTCCTCTAGCTGCTCCTCGCGATGCATGCTGAGAGGGGAGAGGAGGGGGGAATAACTTTATTCACACTGTCTGTCAGTGACAGACAGTGTGATACCTCAGAGGCGCCGGACAGACTATCACATGATCACTGACTGACGTCAGTGATCATGCGGACATTAAAAAACAGCGGCGGCCGCCCCGCCGCCGCTGCTGTGCATCTCTCTCGTGCCGCTGAACCGCTGACTAGATTAGAAAATCTAGTCAGCGGCGCCCTGCAGGTCCCGGCGCCCTAGGCAACTGCCTAAGGTTGCCTAATGGGAGCGCCGGGCCTGGCAGTGGTACAACTTGCCGTGCGCAGACCACTGACTACCCTCACGTGTCCTTGTCCATCCAGATCCTCGTGTTCAGTTACCTATTATTTACCAGTGCTGCTAGTCATAGACTTTCTGAGCATTCTCTAACCATCTGCTGTTTCCAGTTGCATTATCACCCTGCCATCAGAGTATCATATACCAACTCTACTGCTCTGATAAGACCATCAGCGGGTGATACTGGGTAAAGACACCTAGTGCCCGTGACAACGTATAAGTTCATTCCTATGGGAAATGAATGTAAAAGAATTAAGTCTAAACCAATGTGGCTAAATAAAAAGGTAAGGGAAGAAATGCAAAGGAAGAAGCGTGCATTTTAATTGTTTAAGTCTGAACGGTCAGAGGAGTCCTTCCGTAGATACAAGGAATGTAATATAACATGCAAAAAGGAAATTAGATTGGCTAAATTAGAAAATGAAAGGCACGTTGCAAAAGAAAGTAAGACAAACCCCAAAAAGTTTTTTAAGTATATAAATGGCAAAAGGATTAAAAAAGATAATATAGGACCCCTAAGAAGTGAGATGGGTGAATTGATAAATGATACTAAGGAAAAAGCAGAGGTATTAAACACGTTCTTTTCTTCAGTATTTACCAGAGAGGAACAAATGGCAGGAGTAATACATAAACATGAAAATGAAACTATTCCATTAATTAATACTTGGTTGTCAGAGGAAGAAGTCCAAAGGCGACTGAAGAATATTAAGATAAATAAAGCTCCAGGTCCAGATGGCATACACCCAAGGGTCCTTATGGAGTTAAACTCGGAAATAGCTAGACCGCTATTCTTAATTTTCAGAGATTCAATCTCATCAGGCTCAGTACCAAGGGATTGGCGAATAGCAGATGTGGTGCCGTTGTTTAAAAAGGGGACGAGATCACAACCAGAGAATTATAGACCTGTAAGCCTGACATCAATTGTGGGTAAACTACTGGAAGGTATTTTAAGGGACAGTATTCAGGATTACTTGGTACGCAATAAAATTATTAGTGGGAATCAACATGGATTTGTGAGGGATAGGTCATGTCAAACTAATCTAATTAGTTTCTACGAGGAAGTTAGTGGGAACTTAGACCAGGGCAGGACAGTAGATGTGGTCTACTTAGATTTTGCAAAGGCATTTGATACAGTGCCACACAAGAGGTTGGTTTACAAAATAAGGGAACTGGGTCTAGGAATCAAAATTTGTACTTGGATCGAAAACTAGTTAGAGAATAGGGAACAGAGAGTTGTGAAAAATGGAACATTTTCTAATTGGTCAAAAGTCTTAAGTGGAGTACCTCAAGGTTCCGTGCTGGGACCACTCCTTTTTAATATATTTATTAATGACCTTGGTGATGGTTTAGAGAGTAAAGTTTCTATTTTTGCAGATGACACTAAACAGGTAATAAAATCAGAGCAAGATGTAGCTTCTCTACAGAGGGACTTAAATAAACTGGAGGATTGGGCGGCCAAATGGAATATGAGGTTTAACACAGATAAATGTAAGGTTAGGCATTCAGGGATCAAAAACAAGAACGCAATCTTTAAATTAAATGGAATCAATTTAGGAGCATCTATAATGGAAAAAGATTTGGGAGTGCTTGTAGACAGTAGACTAAGCAATAGTGCTCAATGTCAAGCAGCAGCTGCAAGGGCAAACAAAGTATTGGCATGCATAAAAAGGGGCATAGATGCAAGGGAAGACAGTATAATTTTGCCACTGTATAAATTGTTGGTAAGACCTCATCTTGAATATGCAGTACAGTTCTGGGCACCACTCTATAAAAAAGATAATTTGGAACTAGAAAGGGTTCAGAGAAGGGCGACAAAATTGATAAAGGGTATGGAGTCATTAAGTTATGAGGAAAGGTTAGCCAGTTTAGGCATGTTTACTTTAGAAAAGAGGCGTCTAAGGGGAGATATGATTACTATGTACAAATACATTAAGGGTCAATACAGAGAGCTTTCATGGGAACTTTTTACCCCAAGGACCATACACAGGACACGTGGTCATCCCCTAAGGTTAGAGAAGAGGAAATTTCACAACCAGCAAAGGAAGGGGTTCTTTACAGTAAGGGCAGTCAAGATATGGAATTCATTGCCAGGGAAGGTTGTGATGGCAGATTCAATAGATATGTTTAAGAAAGGGTTAGACAAATTTTTAGCGGAAAGGTGTATCCAGGGATACGACCGTTAATTTAAAATGAAGGATAGTAGTGCATATAGGGTAAAAATAGAACTGCAATATTGAGTCTGGGGGGATTTTCACAATTGGCGGTTGCTTACTCTGAAATAATTTTAAATATAAGTGCAAAATAGGTTGAACTTGATGGACTGGTGTCTTTTTTCAACCTCATCAACTATGTAACTATGTAACTATGTAATGTCTTTGAAGGAGAGAAAGTCAATTAAAGGGGCAAGGTGAGCTAAAAATTTCACATCCTGAGAGATCAAAGAGACAAACGATTGAGATTTCAAACCAGGAAACCCAAATTGTGTCATAATAAGATAACCTGGGACCTTTGTAGGCAACTCAAATTGCTGAGTGCTCAAGTCCCATGAGCAGCAAAAATGTTATGGTTGGAACCAGCTTAGAGCTTGGAGATCTAAGGTGGGACCCAAAGCAAGGTGGAAATCAAAAGATAATTGATCAATGCCATCTCAGTCTCTACCCGTATCCTCACTGAGGATGGGAGGAGTGCCTAATCCTAGCTGCAAATGACTGCATCTTTAAGGCTGAAATCAGAGGAGAAGCAAACTGTCTAGTGTTATTGTTAATGACAAAAATCGGGAAAAGGAACCATTAGTCAGCACCAACGCCAAAGGAATAAGATGCAGAGCATCAGTTCTCATAAAAGAAATTACCTTTCAGTCCCACGTGGCGGATAGCCTTTTGTGCATATGTCCTATGCAATGCTTTATGCATCAAGGGCCTGCACCAGGGCAGGCTGATCCTGAGTGTAAAACCTGAATCAGACTAATGATTCTCCTTATGTTGTCCTTTGCATGTTGGCCAGGGAAATACCAAACCTGATTTAGGCACTATCTTTCCAAGGCTGTCTGCTAGTACCTTAGTAAATATTTTCAGATATACTTTCAACAACAATATAAGTCCCTACCACATGAGTTTGGATTTCCATCCATCTTGGGGATAAAAACAATCCCTGCCTTGGTGGCAGCAGGATGAAACATGGACCCTTGAAGGGAAGAGTTAAAAAGGTCCACCAGCACAAGTGTGTGAGCCTCTTTGATCTTCTTGTAGTAAAGGCTTCAGAAAACATTCAGCTCTGGCACTGCTAATTTGTCTGAAACTTCTATAGAGAAGTCTTTATTGAAGAAACACCGCTGGGACACTGATACCTAAGGTATAGAACATGAGCAGTGGTCGAAATGTACTGGTATATGGTGGGATGCCATATGGCCACTTCTCCTACTGGGAAACTATCAAATTCCATTCACTTACAATCTCCATACCTCCTCTTCTAAATTTACACTTCAGTCACTGGACATGAGGATGAATATTGTTTCATTTTACAGTTGAGTTTGGCCATCAAATTGTAAAGTGAAGCGTAAAATTCTGGAAAAAACTATGTGATTGTAAATATATTTTTTTTATTTCAGTCTTGCATCAAAACTATTGCATGTGCGCTTGGCATTCAATTTATTTGCAAGCTCCTTCTAATGATTGCAATATTATTGCAGAGCCATCAGATGATTTTACCTGCTTTTACTAATAGTATTTTATTTTACTAAGAAAAAGAAGCTTGTTAGTTATTGAGGAAGCACTGATTCTTGAGGGTGAGCTCTTTAATTTGGGATTGAAGTTTCTCAATTCAGAGTTTCTCTGGTTCACTTTGAAAAAAAGCAACACTTATAAGAACCCCTTTAATTGTGTCCTCATGACTCTCCACACTTTTGGTGGGGAGATATCTGATGAACATTTAAGAGTAAAGTACTTTATGATTGCAATATTCTTTTTTTAAGTAAGAGAGATTTGTGGAAGTGCCATTGTATCTGAGAAGATGGATTTGGCATGGCATCCAGTTCCACAACCACATGATTAGACCTGGACATTGTGGTTTCCTAAACTCCAAGCCATTTGTGAATTTGAAGGT
The DNA here is from genome assembly GCF_038048845.1 of Mixophyes fleayi. Classification (NCBI taxonomy): domain Eukaryota; kingdom Metazoa; phylum Chordata; class Amphibia; order Anura; family Limnodynastidae; genus Mixophyes; species Mixophyes fleayi. The sequence continues at coordinate 140,673,130 of NC_134406.1, read as the reverse complement.
GTTTAAACTTTTATAATGGTCCCTAGAGGGTAAATTTACTAAGAATCGTGTTTGGTGGGGGTTTCAAACCGCCACACAACTCCAGCAGTTTAGTGCTCCAAAGCATTTACTACTTACTGCTTTGTGATGAGTGGCGGATTACAAAAATCTAAACCGACAGCGGTTTGTTTAAAACTGCCAGAAAAAAAGTTTTTCAATACCTGTTTCTGATCAGTTTGCCATTCACAGCATAAGAGAAAGCACCATTGACATATAAATTATGGGGCAAACATTTATTGATTAAGGGGCAAAATTAATTTCCATTTAATTTATTGGGGCAAATTTACATTTTAATTATATTATGGGGACATAATTGTTGTATTATATTATGGGGGGCACTATGTAATGGCACATTGTGCATCAAAAATAATTAGATCCACCATTAACAATCAAATGGTATTGCCCAGTTAATATAATTATATACTCATACATTTTCCATAATACAATACAATATTTCTCCATAATATAATGAAAATGAAAATTTGTCCCCATAAGTTAATTAGAAATAAATTTTGCCCCTTAATCAATAAATAATGATTGCAAGTGATGCAACTTCTTTGTACTCTGTCATGGATAATAACCAAGGTTGTGTCAATACCATTTTAAAAACAAGTTCTGACATTCCAGATAGACAAAGAGAATTTTTAATTCAAGCCATCTTATTTATTTTACAGCATAATTATTTTTTGGTCGAGAGTGGGTGCTACAAACAGCTTTAGAAGTTGATTGGCCCAGAAGTTGAATGACAGCATGCCAGGGTGAATTGCAGAGGTCTTCAAAAAGAAGAGTCAACACTGCAAATATTGACTCTTTGCATAAACTTAATATAATTGTCAATAAAAGCCTTTGACACTTACAAAATGCTTGTAATTTTACTTCAATATACCATAGCAACATCTGCAAAAAGGTCTAAAAAGAGTGAAGCAGCAAACTTTGTGAAAACCAATACTTGTGTTATTCACAAAACTTTTGATCATGTCTGCACAATAGTTGAAATTTCCGGTGGTAGTCACATTACCGATACTCAGATTGCCGACAGAGTAAATAAAAATAAAGCCGATTGTAATAAACCTGATAATAAGGAAATGCAGACTTAACTTAAAAAAGACACAGTAAATCCCCGACATGGCTGGTAAACGACTGCTCTATTTTCCGATTGATGCAAACAGCGGCACTTGCTATTTACGTCACTAATCAGGGCGACAGTCAAATTTCCGGATTTAAAGCGGCAATAGCAGAAAACGTGTATAAGGTAAAAAGGTTTGTTAAAAAGGATTGCCGAGTGATGGCATTGCAACTTTAAAGTAGCAATCTGTACCTCAAAGGGTAGATGATTAACCCATCTATGAAAGTGAAAATAAAAGCAGGATCCATCATTTCTGGAACATTTTTAGTCCATATTTTTCCGTGACCTGTTTTCTAGGTCTTTAACCTGGTCCCTTAGGGATCAACATCTGAGCAAAGATCTGTTTACACTATCTTTCTATTGATGCTTGCTTGTCACAAAATCCATTTATTTTAATGTGAAAGTTGATCCATGTGAGTGCATACTGATAGTGCATAGTGATATTGGCTTTCAAGTTTTCTACTGCTTTGAGCTCAGTTTGTAATCTTTTCTTGACCTTGTTAATGAGGTCTACTAATTTTTGCTATGCATCTGATTGGTAGTACTCCTCATTATCCGAGACTGGACTGGGAGAGTCCCTCAAGGCCTAGTGGTGAAACTGTGAGTATAGCAACCCATTTTCTTTTCTTGGAAAATAAACCTGGATCAGCCTATTGAAATTTTTGATTCCTCTCAAAGACATTGTGAGTGCAGATAGAGATAATATGATAGATTGGTACATAACTGCCAATATAGGTGGAGTTGTTTTCATGTCTCACCCCTTGGTTGAAAATGAGCATTGAACCCCGTGACATCCTTTGTAAGGACATTGATTAATGGATAGCCCCCAATGGAGAGATGGATTTAGAGTATTGTGAGGTAATGAAGCTCAGTTGATAATATTGTAGAAAAACTACCTGCCAAACTCAAGTTTTCGTATATCAGAATCTCTATCAGTTGTGACCTCAAATGGGCAAATAAGGTCACATCTTGTAAAGCTCTTTTATAGAGCAGGTTGCAAGTATAGAATATTGGATGGGGGGGGGGGCTCTTGGCCAAATAAGGTGCCACAGGGGTCTTGTGATGGTAGATGGCCCCAATTACAGAAGATGAAAAGGTAGATTGTCAGGAAGCAAAACACAGATCAACCTCAATGAGCAATAGGCACCAAATTTGTACCTACTGTATCTATGATGGTAGTTGTAATAAAGTACAGTACAGTGTCTCTTAGGAGACTCCTATTGTCAAGGTCAGAAAAGGCCAATCTTCTGAGGTGTAGGGTTTGGAATAGGGGGTGGTTCAGGTACTGCATGTGGTGCTAACCTTTTTGACTAGGGTCCCAAATAATACCATATTTCTAGTTGTATTTGGTAGCTCAAAGCAGTCTTAGACTTCTCTCTGCCATTGAAAAAGTCTCTAACACCCCCTGATGTGTCCCCTGAGTGTGTGTGTGTGAAGTATGATGGGTTCTATTGCAGCCTGTTATCGCAGGCACGTGCAAAGCTCAGCAAAGTGTCTGCCTGATAGGTGCTCCAGGAATCAGTAGACCTCATCACAATTCCATAAATGATAGGGAGATAATCTTTGTTGCCTCAACCATCTAGCAAGCTGCACAGTCAAAGAAAGCCTGGGGTTCAGAAGATCTACACAGCCTTACTCTCTAGCGACTCCCATGTTTGTTCCTGGCAAATGTTTTCTGCTCTGGACTCTGAAAGTGGATTATCGGGTACCACACAGGGTAGGATGATGGGGTTGGTGGAATACACCTAATTAATGTAAACTGCAGTATAATCACTGCTACACAGAGATGCTTCTTGCTGCAATGGTTGCCAGGCCACAGCCCCTCATCCTATACTTTTAATGCAATGCATTATGCATCATGCAGTTGAACTTTTGGTGAAAAGATAATTTCTAGGCACACGTCAAATAATGTAATAAAAACATTGAAACACATATGTGACACAAATAATATATGTCTTGTGACATAAATGGAGCTAAACCAAGAAGGATTTCAACAAAAAAAGTAGAAAACGTGTATTTAATAAAGGGGGTAAACTTGAGGTAGTTTGGACATTTTCAGGTGGATCCACAAACCCAGATGCACACTTTCTGGTGGCATTTTCAGGGATTGGGAATTGAGTGTATACCTTATAATTTGCTAATATTGGACACATTGGTGTAAATAAAAAAGCAGTGCAGTTCTGCAGTTGCTGCTGCTTGTAAATGAATGTCTCTGTGTAATAGTTGTTTGTGGTCATTGACATTTAGATTTTGGATTTGGCAGATTGATTTGGTCTATTTAATTATTCATTTGCAAATAATTTTCAATGGGCCAAAAATGTACAGAAAAATTAGCATTAATTTGAGTATCAGAACAATTACAGTTCAGGCAACATAAGGAACCCAATCAACCTGCATTAACAAATTTCCTATGTCTATAGCCTGATAAAAGGAGTTTACAGGCCCTCAGAAACTCCTTCTACAAGAAATCTACTAGAGCAAACAAATGTGGGTGTGTTCTGTGGCTATAAAAAGCCCACACTACTGTACACTTGTGGGCACAATGATTTGCTACATAGTTATAGAAACAGTACATCAGCATTGCCTTCATAATTTATCTTTTCCTTTTTTTCTTACACATTTCTTTCACAATTTTATTATTGTTTTATTATTATTTCTCCCAGTTTTTTCACTATAAAAAAGTTGTTATGATTATAGATACATGTTAATCCCATGGCGGTGTTTTGAGAATTCCAGTAGCAGCCTTTATGCCTATCCAGAACTTGGGCCCAGATCTCATCACCAGACCACCGGCTCATACATTGCTGGCAGCCAGGACGGTCCAACTTTAATATAGTGCCCAGCAACCTCCAGCTGCTTTAGTGGATCCTTTCTTTTTCCCAATACTTCCATGAAAGATGTTTTTCCCAGAAACCAACCGCCTGGATTGTATTAAGTCTGGATTGTAACTAGAAATGCTCAGGCTCGGTTCCCCGAGAACCGAACACACCCGAACTTAGCAGATCTGAGTACCGAGCCGAGCCCTCGGAATTGAAAAAGAAGCAAAACGTCATTGTTACGTCGTCGGATGGAGTACCGCCCTACACGGCGATCCAGCGCTATTTCACAGAGGGACACAGAAGGGGTAGCACGGTTCTTGGCAGTCTCTAGTGCAGTTGGGCACCGTCATAGGTAGAAAAGAAAAAGGAGTGGTAGCTGTGTTCTTCAAAGTCTCCAGTGACATTCAGGAGAGCTCCGTTGCTCCTTTGCTAATTGTCATTGCTGAAATACAAATAATAGGGCTGGCAGTCTTGGTCTTCTAAAGCTGCAGTCACATTGTACTGTGTTATATAGGTGACACACAAAGAGGAGCGCTCCATTGCTAATTGTAATTGCTGAAATAGGGCTGTCAGTGTTCTTAAAAGTCTCCAGTGACATTCTACTGTGCCATTGCTCATACAGAAACAGGAGGTGTGGCATTGTTCTCGTCACTCTCCAGTCTCAGTCATGATGATACTAATCACTCTATCTCATGTGCTAAAGCCTCTCTTCAAGTGTATAGTGGTTTTAAGTCAGGGAAACAAAAATGTAAATAAAAAGCTTGTACCTTTTTAAAGAAAAAAAACACCTCTCTAATAAAAGGTGAAAGTTTACTGTAGAAAAACATAAAATTGCCAAAATGCCATTCTACCCAAAATATTACCAAGCATACCAGCATCAGCTAACTCCCTTCTCTCAGCTAGATCTCAGCACCTGCAATCTACATTGTCATCATATTCACCCTCATCAATGTGTACATCATCCTCAAACAATACTAATTCTTCCCCGCTAGAATCCACAATCACAGAAGTCTGTGTACTTTGATGTAATTGCCGGTAATGGCCTTCCTCATGGAATTTGTAGTTCATTTTACCGAAGAGCTGTCACGATTTTTGGGCAATTCTTTTAGACCAGACCAAATGTCAAAATGTTGTGCAGACTCATCTGCATCACCACTGGGTGTCTTGGGAAAGCTAATTTTTTTCCTAGCAGCAATTTCCAGAGAAACTGAAGGAGGAGTCGTCATTGTGCCATGTACCACATGAGCTGTCATCTTGCTGACCAGGAGCTCATTGCATCTCTTGAGATCTGGGTCAGTTGGAAAGAAAGAAGACATTGCTCTTGTCAGGGTTCCCAAGGTTAGACCACGGAGAAAAAGTAGGTGAACAAAGTGGTTTTATTAGAAACACAGGAAATACAGGTTCAGGATGTAATAACTGGTAAGGCAGTAATATAACCACAGATCTTAACAGCGGAATAGGCAATACTGTAAAGTCATGGTGAGATGCAGTAGCCAGCGGGTTGCAGGGTGGATACCTCTGGAAAGGTGGTGAGATGAGTAGCCTGTGGGTTGCAGGGTTGGATACTTCTGGAATGGTAGTGAGATGAGTAGCCTGAGAGTTGCAGTGTTGGATAACTATGGAAAGGTGGTGAGGTGAGTAGCCTGCGAGTTGCAGTGTTGGATACCTATGGAAAGGTGGTGAGGTGAGTAGCCTGCAGGTTGCAGGGTTGGATACCTCTGGAAAGGTGGTGAGATGAGTAGCCTGCGGGTTGCAGGGTTGGATACCTCTGAAAAGGTGGTGAGATTAGAAGACTGCTGGTTGCAGGTTGGATACCTCTGGAAAGCCTGATAATGCTGAAACACTTGAGAGCATACAACAAGTAAAGGTGGAAGTAAGCTGAACAGGTTACACTGAGAAGCAATGAGCTGCAGAGAGCAGAAGCACAGAGATCCACACAGGTGAATAACTCAGGAACTGGATGCATAATGAGCTGTGTCTGCGGCACTGGATTGAACAGCAAAATCACAAGACAGGTAAGAATAACCAGGAACAGGAGTCAAAGAATTGCTTGTTATCAGGTAAAGTGACCTGATGATCTGGCCCAGACTGTTGGGCGAGTCTGTCTTAAGGAGTAGTGGCAGGTGTAAATCATGCTGAGACAACGAGCTTAGCTCAGCAGGAAGGTAAACAGTTCAAGCACCACAGTGGTCCCTTTGGTGGCATGTTGGTATTGCAGGCTATATATATATATCCAGAAAGACCAACATAGCTCCTGGCAAACAGGAGCTGCAGGAGACAGATCGTGACAGGTCATAAACCAAGGATCAAGCACAGTTGCCAAAATGTAATGATCCGATTTCAAGATGTTGATAACTCTTGGATCCTGGCGAAGCGAAAAAAGTACTTAATCTTTATCTGAATAAAGTCCAAAATAATTAGCGGAATTGCTTTGTTTCATTTCCGCCTTCAATTTATCTTGCTGCTTTTCAAAAAGTCTAATTAGGGAAATCACTTGACTCAAGTTAACAGTGTCTGCACTCTCTTCACAGGTGACTACTTTGAGTGGTTTCAGCACCTTGCACAACACGGAAAGTATTCTTTACTGCGCTGGGCTAAAGTACTTTCCCACTAAATTCTATTCTTCTTGCATCTGTTACATTCTCCTACAGGCTGTTGCAGACTCCCGAAAATGACCCTAAATATTTTGGGACACAGACAGCATCTCCTGCATGTCATTGTCATTTTTAAAAAGTTCTGTACCACCAAGTTATTTGTATGAACAAACCAGGGAATGTGATGGAATTCCCCCCGCTTTAATGTGCTAACAATATTGGTGGTGTTATCAGAAATCACATATCCTAAGGAGAGTCCAAGCAGGATAAGCCATGTTGTAATAACATCCCTTAATTTTTCAAACAGGTTGTCAGCGGTATTACCTCTGACCTGAGCCTTGTCTCGTCTCTGATAACCACCTCTCACTCTCGCCTTCAAGACTTCTCCCGTGCTGCTCCCCACTTATGGAATTCCCTACCACGCTCAACTTCAAATCTTTAGATCTCTTTGAAAACCCATCTCTCTTTTAGAGATGACCTTATCCTCGATGACACTATTCACAATAATGCACCCTCAAAACTATCCCAATCTCCACTCTGAGCCACACTCGCTCCTCTTCTTTCAGCTGTGTCCTCTTCCCTTTAAAATGTAAGCTATCTAATGAAAAGGGTCCTCCATACACTTTGTTTTCATGTCTCCATTAATTTTGTCTGCCTTGTATGTTCTTGCTTTACTTATGTCCTGTTTTATGTATGTCCTTGTCTTTCCTACTGTACGGCACTGTGATGCCTTACAAATCTAGGATAATAATAATAATAATAATAATTAATAATATGTCTTTTAGTGAAGCAGATGATACACAGAGTAGCCTGCCTCAGAATAATGTGCCATACTTGGGTACATGCTGCTGCTGTCCCTGCTGGTGAAGGTGAATCACCAACCCAGTGGGCTGTCACAATCATATAATATTTAGTTTGCCCAATTCCACTTGTCCACATATCTGTGGTTAAGTGTACAGCGGGTAGAATGGCATTTTGTAGCCCAATAATTAAATTTTTACGAACCTTCTGGTAGAGGTGAGGAATAGCTTTTGTAGAAAAATGGTGTTGTGATGGAATTTGGTAACGGGAACAGAAGACCTCAATTAACTGTCTAAAACCAGCTGCATTATTAGTGGATATTGGACGCAGATCTAATAGTAGCATAGTCGCCATGGCGTCTGTGATCCACTTTGCGACTGGGTGACAGGTTTCATACTTGCTTTCTCTTGCAAAGGTTTGTTTAACAGTCAATTGTTGTAAACTACTAGTAGTCTTCTTCTAGGTCTGCTTCTAGGTTGAAGATCCACCCCCAGCAGCAGCAGCAGTAGCAGTAGCAGTGGGCCTAACACTCAAAGATTCTTCTGAGGAGTCCTGGATAGGGGAGAAGTCATCTTGCCTTAGAAATTTGGATGCAGGACTAACTCTGATTACTTGTGAGGATATTGATGATGGAGGAGTTGGGGGTGTAGATTGCAGGTGCTGGGATCTAGCTGAGAGAAGGGAGGTAGCTGATGCTGGACTGCTTGTTGTTATTTTTTAGCATCATTTTCTGATTTTCACAAAAAGGCACACAGCCATTTCCCAAGAAAACTTGAATTCTGGTAACTGAGTGAAACAAACTGCGATTCACAGATATGCCAGTGGAAGCTGCAAAATTGACTGCAGTTTATGAATTTGGCAACTGAATTTGGGCAAACAAGCACAAATAGAATTTCCTAGTTTTCATAATACAATTGTTAGGGTTCCCAGTATGCATACTGTTGTAAAGGCAAACAGAATGTCTTTATTATTGAATAAGCATCACACAAGTATAACTAGGTGCAGTCAATGGATAAACAGCTATCATAAGTCCATAGAAATAACAGGAAAAGGGTACCAGGTTACCAGAATTAGCAGAGGCACTGGAGTACTGGATACCAGGCACAACAGGTTAACTGCAGCACAGGGTAGCAGGATGAACAGGATTACCAGATTTGACAGATGAAGTAAGATACCAGAAATAATTAGGCGGCATAAGGCACAGGTTAGCCAGGAGGCAAAAGGCACTGGATGATCCACGGGACAATCTGGCACGAACAGGGTCAGTCAAGCCAGGGGTCAGAAGCCCAGAGATCCTCAATATACCAGGGAGTAAGCAGTAGCAAGGTTAAATGTAGCCGGGTCTGGGTCACTAGAAATAGGACGATGGAACAAAGCAGGAGTCAAAAGCCAGGAAAAATTCAGGATCCAAACAGGATTTCACAGAAATACTAGCAAAGACAAACGAACTGGCCCTAGTCTGTTGGAAAAGGCAGTCTAATCAAAGCCAGAAACCGGTGATCACTATTCTGATCAGATGATGAGGACTTAACCTCCCTGCATACAAGGAGAAACTTTCCAGTTGCAACAGCAGCACCTCTGGTAGCACAGAGGTTCTGCAGGACTAATTCAATATGAAGACAGAGTCCTAACAACAAAATTAGTCAGAATATGTATTTGTGCAATCAAATATGTGAGCTAAATTAACTTGTGTGCAGTCAGCATGTCATGTTATTAATGGAATGTAAATTTCAGTTAGTGAAATGCAATTTAGGTCATCTCTGTGCCCTACCTTCCATGTAGTCATTACAAATATAAAACAGAAAATATTAGGGAAATCAATGGGAAATTACATAGTACTACCAGGGAGTATCATTATACAAAACACAGGGTTATATTAAAGTTTGACTGTAATACATTCTCAGTCTAGTTGATGGATCAAGAGAGTTCAACTGTCATTGCTGTTGTCATGTTTTGTTGCTCTTTTGGTGATTTATGTGGCCTCCTTGATGGTTGTAGCTGCCACTACAACTGCATATATAAGGAACATGTGTCCTAGCTCTGTGTCCAACAGACAGGAGTGCCCAAAAAATGAACACCTTCTCCAGAACCGGTACCTGAACTAAGTTCAATTAAGATAAATAGTGAAGGGCAGTCCTAGCTGCCAGGAGCTGGCGGTCTAAATATTTCTACAATGAGTGATAATAGTTCTCCCTTGTGTTATTCACACACACTTTTCCCACTAGCAGCAACATTTGTTATTTTGATACCTTATATATCATGTGTTCCCCACAACTGTAATTGTAAGCTCATTGCTAGTTTGTGTGCTATTTTTTGTATCATGATCCCCTAGATATACAGTTATTAATATGATTGCATGCTTTGAGCAGTGCATAGTCAAAATCTTCCCTGAATAGTGTCATTTCGTATCACAAAGTCATTAGACAAGATGACCTGTTGTCAAGTACTGACAAGAACAAAATGTATACTTGCTTAAAATCAGTGCTTCTGCTAAGGATGAACTCTGCCAAGCCTGGAAGACAGCAGCCTATTTTTCTGGCAGCCAGCTCAGTGACAAGACTACAGATCACAGCCATAAGTATTCAGTGCTCAATATGCTGTACAAAGGCATGCTATTCATCATCGATACATAGAGCTGAAGAACATAGAAGATAAACGGGCACTAGACTGATTTTATACCAAGCTCTCCTGATTGCACTATAGATCTATTAACATTTATTCATAAGCACCTCAATGCAATAAAGCTATTGCATTGCAATTTTTGCAATGCAATAAAGCTATTTTTAATGACTATACCTGCTTTTAAATTAATTGTGTTACTGTAAGCAATAATGGATAATTTAATGTAAATCAGAGTTTATGGACTTAACTAATTTTAGAGATTATTTGTGCCCTATCAAGAGAACTTCCTCTCAAATGAACATCTAATATTGCTATTTAATTACACAATAAATAACTTGCAAATGAAAAAGAAATCAATATAATACACAACGCCAATTTAATTAATAGATTTTTAGTATTTCTTCATTTTATTTTTTTCTAATCTCATTATTATCTTAAAATAGTTATATAAAAAATATTAAGTTTACACTGTACATTATGCTTCGCCTTCAGCCCCCAAAAGCAGTATGTGAACAAAGAGAAGACAGATGGGGCCTGTAGAAATTACAAGGATTGGACCCCAGAACAATAGACAGAAGGGACATTATTATGCTCTGTTTATTTATAACTATTTATATATATATTAGATAATGTATCCCCTACTGTAAATTATAAGAATATTTCATTTGACTGAAATGTTCTCTTCCTTGTAAAAAGCACAGTGCTTTTATACAGGTCACAGCTGTAGACCTAAAGGAGTCCATGGCAAAAAGTACCTTTCTTCCTCCCCACTCCCCATTCCTGTTTGCACAGAAGGTTGCATGCCAAATAGGAGCATGGTGCGCTGCCAAAGGGGGCATGCCTATAGGTTTAGAAGTACTAGGCCTTTCTCCAGCCACCTCCCTCTCCAAAAAGCGCAGGACATTGTATAAAATATGTCTGAGTAAATTAGATACAGTGAAATACACTATATGAGCAAAAGTATTTGGCCCCACCTGTCAATTATTGAATTGAGGTGCTTCAATCAGACCCATTGCCAGAGGTGTATAAAATCAAGCACCTAGCCATGCAGTCTCCATTTGCAAACGCTTGTGATACAAAATGGGTCACTCTGAAGAGCTTAGTGACATCAAGCCTACTGTGATAGGAGGCCCCCTTTGCAATAAGACGGTTTGCGAAATTTTATCCCTGCTGGATATTTCACGGTCATCTGTAAGTGATATTATTAGAAAGTGGAAGCATTTAGGAACAACAGCAACTCAGCCATGAAGCAGAAGACCACGTAAAATCACAGAGCAGGGTCAACAACTGCTAAGGTGCATGATGCGAACAAGTCGCCATCGCTCTGAATATTCCATAGCTGAAGAGTTCCGAACTTCCACTGGCATTAATGTAAGCACAAAAACTGTGCGACTGGTGCTTATACAGCAGACGCAGTGTCACGGGCACTAGGAGTCTTTGCCCAGGATATCACCAGATGATGTACTTACCAGAGTAATATAGCTGGTACTATGGTTCTCTGGTAGCAGGGTGACAACGGAACAGGAGAATCAGCAGATGGTGAGAGAATGCTCAAAGAAAGTCTATGACTAGCAGCAACTGGTAATGAGTAGATGAATGTACACAAGGAACCAGATGGACAAGTAAACGTGAGGAGAGTCAGTGGTCTGCGTACAGCAAGTTGTACCACTGCTATAGTGAGGAGGAATGTCCAGGAGTAGCGAGGAGGTAGTGAGAGTCAGTGGTCTGCGTATAGCAAGTTGTACCACTGTCTATAGTGAAGGAATGGATTCCAGGTGCAAGTAGGTAACGGGGAAGTCAGTGGTCTGCGTATAGCAAGTTGTACCACTGCTTATGTGAGAGGATACTAGAAACTGGTGTCACAGGGAAACAGGAGTCAGTGGTCTGCGTCAGCAAGTTGTACCACTGCTATATATATGTGAGGAGGGGCACGAGGAGATGAGTGTAATGCAGAGGATACACGGGCACACGGAACTTGATCCCACGATGATATCCACAATACAATAATAACTGACAAGCGCTGCTTGAAGTATACAAAGTCACTAGAGCGATCCAGGTAATAGGACACAAAGTCAATAGTCACAATAGCTTCAGTAGATAGAAGACTCCGGAGATGAACACAACACAGTCCAGACGGATATGCAATACAAAAGCAAAGTCAATGGAAGGTATGCATACCGTGGTTCAGGAGAGCAGGCTGTCAGTGAGACGTGCAGGGATACCTGAATGGCTGAACGCCGGCAGGAGGAGAGACCACTGGAGGATGGAAGCTGTAATCAGGTTGGTGCAGCGCACGGCAGGAAACCAGTATCAACGGAGCAATACTCAGGAAGCAGTAGTAAGTAAAACTGGAAACATGATGAACACGGGAGAGTTGAGGCTGTCTGGTATCCGGCAGTAGTAGCGGAGGGAAGACACGCTGAACACGGGAGAGTAGAGGCGGTCTGGAATCCGGTAGTAGAAGCAGATAGGAATCAGTGGAGAGCTGACACGATGAACACAGGAGAGTTGAAGCGGACTGGAATCCGGCAGCAGTAGCAGATAGGAATCAGCTGAGTGCAGGCACGATAAACACAGGAGAGTTGAGGCGGACTGGAATCCGGCAGCAGTAGTAGATAGGAATCAGCTCAGTGCAGGCACGAAGAACACAGGAGAGTTGAAGTGGTCTGGAAACCACAAACGTAGTAGACAGGAATCAGCTGGAGCTGAATACACGAGGAAACACAGGAACACCTTCAGAGGCTCATGGGGAATGAGACTTCAAGATCAGGCAACCAGGTAATGATCACAGGTGGTTTAGATAGGGAGGGTTGCCTGATCATCCAATCAATAAAAGCAACAGGTACTGAAGGTTTAATATGGGCTGCACATGCGCAGACCCTCAGGATGGCGGACGGCCACGGTTCCTGAACACAGGAGAAATGGCACTCACAGTCCGGTGAGTGACAGTACCCCCCCTTTTAAAGGTGGGCACAGAACACCTGGAACCGGGTTTGTCCGGAAACTTGGAATAAAACTTCTTAAGAATAGCTGGAGCGTTGAGATCTTCTGCTTTAATCCATGACCACTCTTCAGGACCAAAGCCCTTCCAATGAACGAGGAAACGAAGAACTCCTCGCAAAATTTTTGCATCCAATATGTGAGTAATCTCAAAGTCCTCCTCTTGATGAACTTGAACTGGCCGAGGTGCTGAAGGAGGGACCGAGAAACGGTTAATGATAAGGGGTTTGAGCAAAGACACATGGAAGGCATTGGAAATACTAAGGTTCTTAGGTAGTAGAAGTTTGAAACAAACTGGATTTATCACTTGAATGATCCTATATGGACCAATAAAACGAGGAGCGAACTTCTTAGATGGGACCTTCAAACGAATATTTTTGGTTGATAACCATACACGATCTCCGATTTTAAGTGGTGGAATAGCCCGTCTCTTTTTATCTGCAAAAGACTTATATCTGGCAGATGTCTTCTTTAAACAGGTTCTGACCTGAGACCAAATATTTTTGAAGGTCTGACAAACTCCTCTCTACAGCAGGAACTTGGGTGGGAGGGAGGGCAGGAAATTCCGGAAAAGACGGATGGTGACCGTAAACCACAAACAATGGAGTTTTAGAAGATGATTCATGATACATGTTGTTATGAGCGAATTCAGCCCATGGAAGCAAATCTACCCAGTTGTCTTGGTTGGCTGAAGAGAACATCCTTATAAAAGTCTCAAGATCTTGATTGACCCTTTCGGTTTGTCTGTTTGATTGAGGATGGTAGGAGGATGAGAGTGATAATCGGATACCCAAGGTCTTACAGAGGGCCCGCCAGAATCTGGAAACGAATTGTACTCCTCTATCTGAAACAATCTCGGAAGGACATCCATGAATACGGAAGATTTCTTTGATGAAATAATCAGCCAGAGTAGATGAAGAAGGTAAACCGGTCAAAGGAACGAAATGTGCCATCTTCGAAAATCTGTCCACCACTACCCAAATAGTATTGCACTTTTTACTAGGAGGGAGATCAGTAACAAAGTCCATACTAATATGGGTCCACGGCTTGGAAGGAATGGGTAGTGGTTGAAGCAAACCCGCTGGAGTTCTGCGGGGAGTCTTAAACTGGGAACACAATTCACAAGCAGCCACAAAATCCTTGACATCTCTCCTCATAGAAGGCCACCAGTAACTTCGAGAAAGAATTTCAAAAGTCTTGCGTTCACCAGAATGTCCAGAAAAACGAGAAGAGTGAAACCACGAAAGGATTTTCTTCCTAAGAGCAGGAGGCACGAGGGTTCTCCCAAATGGTAGCACCTTAGTGGAAGAAGCAGCCAGAGAAACACATTTGGGGTCTAATATATAGTGGTTGGGACCATCTTCAACGTCTGAGGACGTCACAAAAGCTCGAGATAGAGCGTCTGCTTTTTTATTTTTCGCAGCTGGTTTGAAGGTAATGATTAGTTCAAAACGAGAAAAGAAAAGAGACCATCTTGCTTGACGAGGATTCAAACATTGAGCAGACTGTAAATATGACAAATTTTTATGATCATTAAAAATTGTCACAGGATGACGAGCTCCTTCCAACAAATATCTCCATTCCTCTAATGCTACTTTTATAGCCAGCAACTCCTTGTCCCCGATGGTATAATTCTTCTCCGCAGGCAGAAGACCCCGAGAGTAAAAGGCACAAGGATGGAATTTTTGTTGCTCCGATCTTTGGGAGAGAATAGCTCCTAAACCAACATTAGAGGCATCTACCTCTAGGAAGAAGGGAAGCGTCACATCAGGCTGTCGAATGTTATGTGCGTATTGTCGCTAACCAATAACGATTGTCGAACCTCGATTTGTGTTTCCAAAGCACAAAGATTTATTGGCAAATAGTAGAATAAATATGCTCAAGCGAAGTAATAGTAAATACAGCCGTTACTTATCGCAGGCGCTCTGGATCCAGTGCAGTCATTCAATCCTGAAGTCTGGGGACAAGATGTCTGCACTCTGGATCACAAGCTGCTGTGTATATACAAAATCACATACAGTAATACAATGAAGATGGAATAGCTTGCATCTATTGGTCCAGGTCTCGGGAAGGTCCAAGGGGTCGTCATCATTGGCCAGTTCATACAAAGGAATCCAAAGGAAGGGGTCATCTCAGCAGGGGGTATGCTCTGCTCTTCCCGCCAAGATTCCTTAGTCTTAAGTAGTTCATAATTCCCTATCATTCATAACTTGCGTATGCACTCTGCGATTCCCTCACAGAGTGAACCAAACAGTAGGATATGTGACAAGGTTCATTATGATACCACTCATGATGTTATTCCTTCAACCCATTCCGTGTATTTCACTAATATGCATGTAACCCTGATATAACATATAAATACTACTATATTTCGACATAACTGACTATGTGTTGCAACTACCATTAATGTGTACTATTTTATAAGTATGCGTGTTTGTGCGAATGTTTGGTAAAAGACCAATTACTGTTGCTGCCACGTGTAGTGGATGCGCACGCCCTTTCACGCCGTAGCGTGCCCTTGTACGCCGTAACATATCGTACGCATCTTTTCAGACAAAGACAACCAAGTTTGCTAGACTTTAATTGAAATGGCTTTATCCAATTTACTGACTTCGACAGTTCCACCCTTTGATAGTGTAATAAACTATCACCCAATCACCGTTTCAAGTTCAGGATTATACAATACTTCTCCACAGACCATCATCTCGGTATCTGGTACCACCCTTTCAGTCTCTTTCTCAGTGTTACTCTTATGAGACCGTTTTCCACACTTCAACACAGTAGGAACACATTTGACAACTAAACCAATTGCTAAGATGACACCCAGTATAAGGAGAAGGAGCTTACCTACACTCGCAATCATTTCCTATACCCACTCCCCCAGACCGGAGAACCATTTTGCTGGGTTCAACCATGAGAACCAACCCGCCACCTTTTCCCCGACCTCATATAACGAAGAATTATGGCTCTTTCGAAATTCCCATTTCAGCTGCAAAATTTCATCCATCTTCCGGTCTATAACCTCTTTAGGGTCATCCGTATTATTAGTAATGTACGTGCAACATTTGACACCGAACTGGGTGCCCAGTGTCACACAGTACCCACCAGTAATAGAGGTGAGATAATTTAGTACCAGTCTATGTTGCACCAACTCTTTCTTGTGCGCTTGTAGCTCCCTTCCAGTATACCTGAAAGTGTCATCATACATCTCGGTGATATTATCTATTAATTTGGCTAGGTCTTGGATATATTTAAAGTTTAATGTTCCCCGAGCGGTCCTGGTGAGATCTAGAGCAACCATAACTTGGAAACCAGCAGTTTCACTAATCAATTTTGTAGCTATGGGTTCCTCACCAGGAATAATATTTATCTTGCCACGGTGTTCATACTGTGTGTGTATGTATGGTGGTGATGTAGTCTTGTGAATACCAACCATTTCTTCATGAGTAACAGTCATGATTTCAGGAACCAGTTTAGCTAAGAAACACAAGCCCTTGGAACTCGGAGTCACCCAGGAATAAGCTTTTCTTCCACAAACAAAATACACATCCTCAGGGAGAACATAAGGAACAGTATGCCCATGAATTATATCACACAGAGTTTTGATAAAACTACCCATGCCTAGTGTCTCCATCTGCTCTAGACACGTGTCGGCATTAATGACATTTTCGCATTTATCTGTTGAGACTTTTCCAATGGATACCTTCTTATGTTTGGTTATACGCCCTAACTTGTGACTTCCATCAACATTCCTGCCTAGTAGTGACCTTGTGAGTCTTCCTCTAAAATGAGTGTGGCGAGCCATTGTCTGATCTGATAGGTCAGCCTCCCAATTCTCCAGGCGCTTTGCATGAGATATGTTTAGGCACAGCAAAGATCTGCCTATGGAGTATTGTCGAAGCGTCAGACTAGGGGACCTAGTGTTATTGTACCTCCCTTCTATGGGCCTCCCACCCCTTAATTCGAGTACTTCGGATATGTTTAGAGGGAATGGCACTAGTCCTATGTTATGCTGCCCTTGAGGCACGTGAGAGCACACCCAACACTCGGTTTGGTTTAGCACCTTACCCACCAGGGAGTGATAATCCTCCAAAGGATGCCCGCCTATATTCAGAGTACTGGGGGACTGGCATCGTTGGATGCAGCTCTCTTCAACTAGGGAGTCACAGAACTTGCAGATACAATACTCATCAGACAATAGCCCCTCACACTGCCTCTGAGTTCCTGAGCTAGCAGACCTTTTCATAACCCCTGGACCAAGTTTGATAATGGGCTGCTCAGAGTATCCTATTAACTTTTCTTCGGCCTCCATTTCATCCGTATCACTCCCAGAACTCTCCTCCGTCCTCCATCCTCCTTCACAAAAATAGAATGTCCTAGAAAAAGTAGAAACAAGGAAAATCCTGGAACAAAAGAAAAACAAAAACCGCCACTCCATCGCTGGAAAGATAGTTCTGAGGCAACGTCTCTGGTTCAGGTGTCTCAACTGCAGGCTTTAGGTCTCCCGGAACAGGCTCACGAGTGACAGCCCTATGTTGTCGGTCTGAGTTTTGTCTTGCACTTTCTCCGTATTATGGACTCTCCTGCAGTGGGTGGAATGGACCCAAGTGTCTCTCTCTGCAACCTTCAGTGATGTAGTACTGGTCAGCAGCACTTGATACGGGCCTTCCCAACGGTCTGTTAAACAACCTGAACGTAAGAAATTGCGGATCATAACATAGTCTCCAGGTTCAACATCATGACAGTTCGTCTCTGGCATACCAGGTGACAGCATTTTTAGTTTTTGTTGTTGTTGTTTCAGCTGTCTACTCATTCTTATAAGATATTGTACAGTCACTTCATTATTACACTTTAAGTCGTCTTGTGGACTCACGATCAAATGAGGTTGTCGTCCGAACAGTATCTCAAAGGGGAACAGATTAAGTGGAGGTCTAGGAGTGGTTCGAATGCTATGGAGGACCAACGGCAAAGCCTCAGGCCATGCCAACCCAGTTTCAGCCATTATCTTACCTAGTTTGTTCTTGATAGTACCGTTTACTCTCTCCACCTTACCACTGGCTTGTGGTCGGTAAGGGGTGTGAAGTCTGCTACTGATTCCCATGAGTTTACACATATTTTGGAAGGTATCACCAGTAAAATGGGTATGTCATGATCTGCCTACAGCGTATGCATTACATGCTGCTTTGCATGGCAGCTCCTGCCTTTTTGTCATTCTATTATTTGTATTTCTATTTTGTGTTCCAGCAGTACCTCTTTTCCCCAGAGGTGCTGCTATTGTGCATTATTCTTGTGCTTAAGGAGTTAACCTGTATGTGCACTAATTATCTCATGCACCTGGGTGTGTCTCATTCCCCTTATATATACCTGTTCCTCCCAGCAGTCATTGCTGGTTATTGTTGTCCTAATCCTGATGTCATTTCCTGTTGTCCTTACCTGATTGTTTCTGGACATTTCATGCTACTTGCTGCATCAGCTGGAACCTGGTATTTATCACTGCTCCTTATTACCTGTTATCACCTCTCTGCAAATAAACACAGTGTTTTTCACCGAATTCATGACTCCTAGCTGTACTTCTGTTTGAGAATCGTGACAGTATAACCAGCCCAAAAAACAGCTTTGGAGTCAGGTGAAAGTTTTGTTTTATTCTGGGACCTTTTTGCTGCAATCAAGTTTTCATTTGTCTTTTGCAACATGTCTGTTTTACCTATCATGGAATTACCCCTGCTACAAACCTTACAAATGGACATTATATTGTTGCGCTCCCAGCTGGCCGGATTTTCCGCTTTGCTTTTGGACCCACTCAGGAGACTATCAGAGACGGTTTCATTGAAATCTAATGCTGTTGATTTGACCCAGCCAACTCTGTCTGCTGCTGAATCCGTGCCGCCAACACCTTGCAATAATACCATGTCAAATTTGCATTTAACTAACAACTGCAGTTTAACTAATGCCCGGTTCACAAGTGGGCCACGCCCCCATCTGACCGAAGTGGAGCGACAGCGCAGAGTAACCAACAAACTGTGTCTCTACTGTGCCAGCAATGCACATTTCTTGCAGGACTGTCCTGTCCGTAGACCACGTCAGCTTACTGAACCATCTCCTGTTGTTTCCTCTCGGCACTCCAAATCTGTTTATGCTCCAGCATTCCTGTTCTCTGCGAAGAGACCCAATCTGCCAGCTCCAGCCGCCTGTCCTGAGGCACCCATTCCCTCTGTCTCCTGTGCCGAGGTGCCAGCCTCTGTCTCCTGTGCCGAGGTGCCAGCCTCTGTCTCCTGTGCCGAGGTGCCAGCCTCTGTCTCCTGTGCCGAGGTGCCAGCCTCTGTCTCCTGTGCCGAGGTGCCAGCCTCTGTCTCCTGTGCCGAGGTGCCAGCCTCTGTCTCCTGTGCCGAGGTGCCAGCCTCTGTCTCCTGTGCCGAGGTGCCAGCCTCTGTCTCCTGTGCCGAGGTCACATCATCTGCCTCCAGCTTGGAGCCTGCTGCCACTGTGTCCGGTTCCGAGTCTCCTGCCACTGTGTCCGGTTCCGAGTCTCCTGCCACTGTGTCCGGTTCCGAGTCTCCTGCCACTGTGTCCGGTTCCGAGTCTCCTGCCACTGTGTCCGGTTCCGAGTCTCCTGCCACTGTGTCCGGTTCCGAGTCTTCAGCCGCTGTCTCTGTTCCTGAGCTCCAGTCTGCTCCAGAGGGGGCGCTGCCCTTCCAGTCTGCTCCAGAGGGGGCGCTGCCCTTCCAGTCTGCTCCAGAGGGGGCGCTGCCCTTCCAGTCTGCTCCAGAGGGGGCGCTGCCCTTCCAGTCTGCTCCAGAGGGGGCGCTGCCCTTCCAGTCTGCTCCAGAGGGGGCGCTGCCCTTCCAGTCTGCTCCAGAGGGGGCGCTGCCCTTCCAGTCTGCTCCAGAGGGGGCGCTGCCCTTCCAGTCTGCTCCAGAGGGGGCGCTGCCCTTCCAGTCTGCTCCAGAGGGGGCGCTGCCCTTACCGTCTGCTCCAGAGGGGGCGCTGCCCTTACCGTCTGCTCCAGAGGGGGTTCTGTCCCTCCAGCCCGAGTTGCCAGTCCATGCGGTCCAGCCCGAGTTGCCAGTCCATGCGGTCCAGCCCGAGTTGCCAGTCCATGCGGTCCAGCCCGAGTTGCCAGTCCATGCGGTCCAGCCCGAGTTGCCAGTCCATGCGGTCCAGCCCGAGTTGCCAGTCCATGCGGTCCAGCCCGAGTTGCCAGTCCATGCGGTCCAGCCCGAGTTGCCAGTCCATGCGGTCCAGCCCGAGTTGCCAGTCCATGCGGTCCAGCCCGAGTTGCCAGTCCATGCGGTCCAGCCCGAGTTACCACTTGGTGCTGTCTGCCCTCAGGCTTCTCAAAGTGCTGTCTGCCCTCAGGCTTCTCAAAGTGCTGTCTGCCCTCAGGCTTCTCAAAGTGCTGTCTGCCCTCAGGCTTCTCAAAGTGCTGTCTGCCCTCAGGCTTCTCAAAGTGCTGTCTGCCCTCAGGCTTCTCAAAGTGCTGTCTGCCCTCAGGCTTCTCAAAGTGCTGGCAAGCCTGCCGCCCAGTCCGGGCCTGCTCCCAAGTCTGCCGCCCAGTCCGGGCCTGCTCCCAAGTCTGCCGCCCAGTCCGGGCCTGCTCCCAAGTCTGCCGCCCAGTCCGGGCCTGCTCCCAAGTCTGCCGCCCAGTCCGGGCCTGCTCCCAAGTCTGCCGCCCAGTCCGGGCCTGCTCCCAAGTCTGCCGCCCAGTCCGGGCCTGCTCCCAAGTCTGCCGCCCAGTCCGGGCCTGCTCCCAAGTCTGCCGCCCAGTCCGGGCCTGTTGTCAAGCCTGCCGCCCAGTCCGGGTCTTCTGTCAAGCCTGCTGCCAAGTCCGAACCATCCGTTGCCAAGGGTGCCAAGTGTGAGCTGTCATCTACCTTTGAGGGGCACCTTTCTCAATTTAGTGCTCTACTGAGGTTTTGTGCTTCTTATTTCCCCTCAGTACCTAGCCTTGCCAGTGACCCAAAGAGGCAAGTTTTGTTTTTGTTAACACATTTTAGAGGAGAGGCTATGGAATGGGCAAACGCTTTTGTTGAGTCTGATCACCCCATTCTTTCTGACTTACAACTATTTGTCGAGGCAGTGATCAACAAGTTTTCACCAACACCTCCCGCTATGCCTTGTTACGGGGCCTCTGTATTGTCAGCAGGTCCACCCATCTCACCTGGCCAAGAGATACCTTTGTGCTCCACTCATTTGGCTCAGGCCCCAATTCCGAGAAAGTCCCGTAAGAGAGGAGGACGTAAGAGAATAGGGGGTTCTACAGAGCTTGAACTGGCAGCTGGCATAGTCTCCTTTGCCCATCCACCCATGGACGAGGACTTTTCTGCCGGGCCCCCAATTCTGGACTATGATTCCGATGAATTTAGACATTTTTGGTAATTGGGCGTCTGGAATCCGCCCTTAAGGGAGGGGGTACTGTCATGATCTGCCTACAGCGTATGCATTACATGCTGCTTTGCATGGCAGCTCCTGCCTTTTTGTCATTCTATTATTTGTATTTCTATTTTGTGTTCCAGCAGTACCTCTTTTCCCCAGAGGTGCTGCTATTGTGCATTATTCTTGTGCTTAAGGAGTTAACCTGTATGTGCACTAATTATCTCATGCACCTGGGTGTGTCTCATTCCCCTTATATATACCTGTTCCTCCCAGCAGTCATTGCTGGTTATTGTTGTCCTAATCCTGATGTCATTTCCTGTTGTCCTTACCTGATTGTTTCTGGACATTTCATGCTACTTGCTGCATCAGCTGGAACCTGGTATTTATCACTGCTCCTTATTACCTGTTATCACCTCTCTGCAAATAAACACAGTGTTTTTCACCGAATTCATGACTCCTAGCTGTACTTCTGTTTGAGAATCGTGACAGGGTACCCCTATCACTTTCAATGATTCTAGGGATACCGAACCTACACACAAAGTCTTGTACAATTTTCTTTGCAGTGAACACAGCAGTATTAGTGGCTGCCGGATATGCTTCTACCCAACCGGAAAACACATCAATACACACTAACACATACTTTAGATTCCTGCACGGTGGTAATTGGATATAGTCAATTTGTATTACCTGAAAAGGTCCGTCTGTAGGAGGGATGTGGAATGGCTCAGTTGGAATAGTTTTCCCAACATTTTTCCTCAAACAAGTAAGACATGACATTGCTTTCTTACCAGCTTGAGAGGAAAATCCGGGAGCACACCAGTATGCTCTCACCAGTTTGCGCATACCTTCTTTACCCAGGTGAGTCAGGCCGTGTGCTGCTTCAGCCAGGCTTGGATAGTATGTTCGGGGAGCTACAGGCTTACCTTGTCCATCCCTCCAGAGTCCTGAGGACTCTTGACCACATCCCTTCGCCTTCCAGACCGCCTTTTCCTGCAGGGAACACAAATCTTGCATTTCAATTAATTTCTGCATGTCTAATGTCTGAAAAACCATCATAGTCTCGGTTGATTCAGTCATAGGTTGCCCTGCTGCCCATTTAGCAGCTTCGTCTGCCCTGTTGTTGCCCAATGACACTGGGTCTTCTTCAAAGGTATGGGCTTTGCACTTTATGATGGCTACTGTTCTGGGTAACTGTATCGCTGTCAGAAGTCCTTTTATGTGTTGTGAGTGTGCCACTGGTGTACCTGCTGCTGTCGTAAAGTTTCTAAGACGCCAAAGGGCCCCAAAATCGTGCACTACCCCGAAGGCGTACCTAGAGTCAGTATATATGTTGGCTGATTTACCCTCTGCCAATTCACACGCTTTCCTTAGTGCTACTAGTTCCGCCACCTGGGCTGAGTGAGGTGGACCAAGGGGTTCAGCTTCTACCACATCCTGATCATCTACAACGGCGTAACCAGTACATAGCTCTCCTGTCTCTGTCTGTCTATGGCAACTTCCGTCTGTATAAAACGTAAAATCTACATTTTCTAAGGGGGTGTCACGTATGTCGGGCCTTGCAGTAAAGGTCTGATTCAGGTGTTCCATACAGTCATGCGTGTCAGTATTCTTGCCTAACTCATCATCAACCAGGGTCTCCTCACCTTCCACCCTTTGTGTCTCTTGAGACACATATGGAAGGTATGTAGCTGGATTTAAGGTGCTACATCGTTTGATGGTGATGTTTGAGGGTGCCATCAGGGCTAGTTCCCACTTTGTGAATCTAGCTGAATAAACATGTCTGGTTTAGGCTTAATTTAACAGAGCTGATACAGCATGGGGTGTATAGATGGTTGAATTATGTCCTAATACTACATCCTCGCTCTTACTTACTAGAAGGGCCGTTGCTGCTACACTTCTGAGACATGTTGGGAGTGATCTTGCCACATTGTCTAATTGTGCACTGTAGTATGCTACCGGTCTGCTAGCGTCACCATGTTTCTGTGCGAGGACACCTGCTGCACAACCATCAGCTTCTGTACAAAATAGCTCAAAAGGCTTTTCATAATCAGGTATTCCCAATGCAGGTGCTCTTGTCAGACTATCTTTAAGATTAAAGAACGCTTGCTCTGACTCTTCTGTGTGTACAACACGTTCTGGTTTTGAGGAAGAGACTAGCTCCTGCAATGGTAATGCCAGAATAGAAAAACCTGGGATCCAGGACTTACAGTATCCACACATCCCCAAGAAAGTACGAATCTGCTTCTGGCTCTGTGGCAGGGTCATGTGTTGTATGGCCTCAATTCTGTCGGTTGTCAGGTGTCTAAGCCCCTTAGTGAGGCAGTGTCCTAAGTATTTGACCTTAGTCTGACATGGCTGTAATTTATCCTTTGCCACCTTGTGCCCTGTTTGTGAAAGATGAAGCAACAACAATTTAGTATCATGTAAACATGACATAAAAGAATCAGAGCACAACAACAAATCGTCCACATATTGAATTAGAACAGACCCATTGTGGGGTTGAAAGAATTGCAAACAGTCATGTAAGGCTTGGGAGAAAATACTGGGGCTGTCAATGAACCCCTGGGGTAGTCTGGTCCATGTGTATTGCACTCCCCTGTAGGAGAATGCAAAAAGGTATTGGCAGTCAGGGTGAAGAGGGACTGAAAAGAAAGCAGAACATAGATCAATGACAGTAAAATGACTGGCAGACGGTGGAATCTGCATGAGGATGACAGCTGGATTCGGCACTATGGGGAATTGGCTCTCAACAACTTTATTAATTCCCCTTAAGTCCTGGACTAATCTATAGCCCCTCCCCCCCACTCTTCTTCACAGGGAAAATGGGAATATTTGCTGTACTGGCCGTACGAATTAAAATCCCTTGTTGTATTAGCCTCTCAATAACAGGATATACCCCTAGTTCCACCTCCGGTTTTAATGGATACTGTGGGATTTTTGGAGCTATCTTACCACTTTTTAGATTGACCATGACAGGGGCTACGTTTGCCATCAGTCCAGTATCCTGTCCATCTCTGGTCCATAGGGAACCTGGTATTTCCAGCAACATCCCCTTTACTTGAGATGGACTTTGTTCTATAACAGGAGAGTGTAACATTAACCTTTGAGGGGTGTCCAATATGTCCTGTACCTCATGTGCAACCTTCTCGGGTATATCTAGGAACACACCATCTGAAGTACAGTATATGACACATCCCATTTTACATAACAAGTGTCTCCCTAGCAAGTTAGTAGGAGCCGCTGCAGCTAAGAGAAACGAATGCTTAGTATGCAGAGGGCCGATAGTAACTTCAGCGGGTTTAGTTAGAGGATAATGTAACACTTTTCCCGTTACCCCCATAGCTGGAATGGTTTTACTGGTCACCTGTAGATTGAAAGGAGAGGTTATCACAGATTGGGCCGCCCCTGTATCTACAAGAAAAGTTTGTTTCCTACCAGCTATGTCAACTATCATTGTTGGTTCTTCACTCTGACTCTCAGTTAACCTCACTGGCTGTAGACTACAGGTATGACCTGACCCCTAGCGCTGACTATTGATTTCCCGTGCAGCATTTCCTGCCGTAATATGCGCGGGTAGATGTGAGTCTTCTAGTCTATGTGAATCCTTCCTTGGAGGATATCTATGTGACCCACCCCTATGTGTATTGAGTCTTTCTTTATTACAATCTCTCCTGTAATGTCCTTCCTCGTTACAGTTGAAACACCTGATCACTTTAGGTTTCCTGTTATATGGGTTGTATGCTGGTGGTCGTGTATGCACCCCTTCTAGAGCCTGTATACTTACCGTCATTAACTTATCACTTTTCTCTTCCCTTTTTCTAAAAAGGTTCTTGTCATGCTCCCCAGCAGACTCCATAAGAGAGTCTACTGTGACGCCTCTCCAATTAGGTAATGTGGTTTGTACTCTCGTCTTTAAATTTTCTCTAAGGCCGTCCATCAGTACTCCTACAGCTACCTCTCTGTGATGTGGATCCTCACTTATGTTGGATATCCCAGTAAATAGTGTGATCGCTGTTATAGCTCTAGAAAAGTAATCTGAGGCAGTTTCACTATTCTTTTGTTTAATGGTGAAAATCTTACTCCAATTTACTACTACTGGAAAACAGATGGCTAAGTGTTTGACAATTTGTTCTATATTCCGTTGGTTAATCTCATCAGTCAAGGTGTCATCTTCCTCCAACAAACAATCTTCAATAAATTTTTGTATGTTAGTATTGGGAGGAAGACACGCCCTCAACACTACCCGCCAATCCTTACTGGTTGGTTCGTGAGCATTCCCTAAGTCTTTAACAAATTTCTGACATTTAGCTAACTCCTTTCTAGGGTCTGGGAATTCAGTCATAATGGAACATAATTCTGATCTAGTCCAGGGACAATGCATTGTAACATTTCTTAAAGGAACTACACCATCCTTATCCGGTTTCACATTGGGAACCGATATTGTGCGGACCGGGAACGCACCCTCTGGTACACTAACTTCAGGGGACACTACAGGATTTACTGGTCCTAGATTTAGGACGCTTTCACTCCTAGTGATCACGCTACTCTCACCTATCTTAGCCATTTTCTCATACTTGCGCTGAGCTTCTAGTACACTAACAGCATGAGCAATGGCCGAAATCACAGTGGGTTCATCTTCATTTTCAGATACACTTGATTGAAACTGGCTTAAAACAGGGTACAACTTAGCAATTTTTCTATTTTCAGTTTTAACAACGGCTGTACTTACCCCTCCCGCCACATAAGGTGGCGGGGGGCGCGCTTGCGCTGACTTCGCCATGCTTCTCAATGATTACATACGCCTCGCGCGCGTTTTTCGCCACACCTACTTCCGGTTTGCATTCGCTGCTCTGCCACGTGTTACCTTCCATTTGCCACAATTTTAAACAATCATTATGTCTATTTCTCTTTTTCGTTGACTTGATCAACCATACTTTATCTTTTACAGTATTTAGTACCTCTGCATTAAAACTCCCTATTGTTGGGAAAGGCCTATCACAATCTTTGGTCATCTTGACCCACGTGAAACAATACACAGTTGCATATGCACCATATTTCTTACACATGAGAAACCTTGCTGAACCAATAGGGCCTTCCTTAGGCAGTACACTGACCATCTCTAGCGTATGCTTAGCACCCATGTTGAACAATATACCTTCTACCCGGAACACAGACACACCGCAATGCTCTGTTCCTTCCGGCCAAATGTGAAATACAGACACACCGCAATGCTCTGTTCTTTCCACCTAATAATTTCAACTCTGTTGCTATACTCACCGCTAGAGATCTATAATGCTCGGTGAACGTATTTCCTTTAGCCGCGTTCACTCGCTTTTCTCGCACCAGGCGAGGATCCCTAATACAGAAATATCACTGTGGGCCCCAAGGGCTATCAGCTCCTCGATACCCTGACTCAACCACAAAAATCTGCTGAGTTTATTATCGCTGGGAGAGCAAAGTCGATACAATCAACCTGCCTTTCCAGTATAATTCCTTCTAGCTGCTTCACCAATTCGCACTAACGGTGCGATCGGATCGCACTGCCTACCAATACTAATTATTAGCAAACCTTGCGATCTATTGGTAGCGCTTTGCGAAAAACACGTTTTCGCATTCGGTATACCTGCCCTGTATACCGTCCTTCAGTTGGGCAATCCGCCTCGTCAGACAGCAACTGAGCACAATCCACAATAAAACAGTGTATCTACGTTACAACATCACACACTATACACCTTTTCTGCACAGAAAATTAAAAGTTCCCAACAATAGTAATAATGTCTCAGAGGCTTTCACCAGTAATTATACTATGCATGTACAATAACTATCAAAACGATTGTTTAACCACGTGGCAAATCTACCGGAAGTTCACGTACGCTAAGCAGGAAATACACATACGCTAAGCAATGCAATACAGTTAAAATGCACAATGACAGAAAAAAAGAAACAGTTTTCTCTTTTGTCCCTAGGTTCTAGTTAACATGCCCTAGATAATGCAAAACGGACATTCGGTTTCGCAACACAGAGTAAAATTCAGGTTTTGAACACCATGCGTTCTTACCCGTTTATGACGCGTCTCCACCCTTTGTTGAGGAACCGAAATCCGTTGGTCTTGCGTATCATCGGCAACGAAACCTCCAAAGCTCACGAGCCCCCAAATTGTTATGTGCGTATTGTCGCTAACCAATAACGATTGTCGAACCTCGATTTGTGTTTCCAAAGCACAAAGATTTATTGGCAAATAGTAGAATAAATATGCTCAAGTGAAGTAATAGTAAATACAGCCGTTACTTATCGCAGGCGCTCTGGATCCAGTGCAGTCATTCAATCCTGAAGTCTGGGGACAAGATGTCTGCACTCTGGATCACAAGCTGCTGTTTATATACACAATCACATACAGTAATACAATGAAGATGGAATAGCTTGCATCTATTGGTCCAGGTCTCAGGAAGGTCCAAGGGGTCGTCATCATTGGCCAGTTCATACAAAGGAATCCAAAGGAAGGGGTCATCTCAGCAGGGGGTATGCTCTGCTCTTCCCGCCAAGATTCCTTAGTCTTAAGTAGTTCATAATTCCCTATCATTCATAACTTGCGTATGCACTCTGCGATTCCCTCGCAGAGTGAACCAAACAGTAGGATATGTGACAAGGTTCATTATGATACCACTCATGATGTTATTCCTTCAACCCATTCCGTGTATTTCACTAATATGCATGTAACCCTGATATAACATATAAATACTACTATATTTCGACATAACTGACTATGTGTTGCAACTACCATTAATGTGTACTATTTTATAAGTATGCGTGTTTGTGCAAATGTATGGTAAAAGACCAATTACTGTTGCTGCCACGTGTAGTGGATGCGCACGCCCTTTCACGCCGTAGCATGCCCTTGTACGCCGTAGCGTATCGTACGCATCTTTTCAGACAAAGACAACCAAGTTTGCTAGACTTTAATTGAAATGACTTTATCCAATTTACTGACTTCGACACGAAGAACAGGAGCGGAAGAGAAGGACTCTTTGAGAAATTGGAAGGCTTGAAGGGCCTCAGAGGACCATTGTTTTGTATTGGCCCCTTTACGAGTTAGGGCCACAATAGGAGATGCAATCGAGGAAAAATCTTGAATGAAGCGTCTATAGTAATTGGCAAAACCTAAAAAACGCTGAATTGCACGAAGAGTAGTTGGCTGAGGCCAATGTAATACAGCATTCACCTTTTCTAGATCCATCTGAAGACCAACTAAACCATATATCCCAGAAATGGAATCTGGGGCAACTCGAATGAACATTTTTCTAACTTGCAGAATAATGAATTTTTCCGGAGTCTGGAAAGGACCTCTGCCACATGTTGATGATGAGAAGGCAGGTCCTGCAAAAAGATCAATATGTCGTCCAGATAGACGACAACACAAACATATAACAAGTCCCGGAAGATCTCATTAATGAAACCCTGGAAAACAGTGGGGGCGTTACATAACCCGAAGGGCATTACTAAATATTCATAATGCCCGTCTCTGGTGTTGAAAGCTGTCTTCCATTCGTCATCGGACCTGATTCGAATTAAATTGTAGGCACCACGAAGATCCAACTTGGTAAAGATCCGGGCTCCCTTGATACGATCAAATAACTCAGTAATTAATGGAATAGGATACCGATTTTTGCTAGTTATGGCGTTAAGTCCACGGAAATCTATGCAAGGACGTAATGACCCATCCTTCTTTTTTACGAAGAAAATTCCTGCTCCAGTGGGAGAGGTAGAAGGTCGAATAAATCCTCGCTGGAGATTCTCTTTGATGTACTCAGAAGTAGCTTGAGTTTCAGGTAACGAAAGTGGATACACACGACCCCTGGGAGGAGTCTTGCCAGGTTGAAGATCAATCGGACAGTCCCACGAACGATGAGGAGGAAGACGTTCAGACTGAATTTTATCAAATACATCGGCAAAAGAAGCATACTGAGGAGGAAGTCCCGATGAACAAGGTGAAATGGAGGATTGCTGTATTTTGAGAGGAACGACTTGAGAGAGGCAACGATGATGACATTCAAGCCCCCAAGACGTAACTTGAGGAGTGTGCCAGTCAATCTGGGGAGAATGACGTTAAAGCCATGGAAGGCCTAATACAATCGGACTGGTAGTAACAGGAAGAATTAAAAATGAAATTTCTTCCTGATGTAATACACCAATTTGAAGGGTTACTGGAGACGTTCTCTGGGTGATGAGACCATTAATAATGCGTGATCCATCGATAGCAGTCACAGTAATAGGTATTTTCAAAGTAATCACTGGTAGGGACCATTGATTCACGAGGGATTTAGAAATAAAATTTCCTGCAGCTCCAGAGTCAATAAGTGCTTGGGACTTGAACGATTTGGTAGCAAAGGAAACCGTAACATCAAAAGCACAAACTTTTAATTTCGTAGAACATGGAGAGGACTCCAGGGACCCTAACTTCACCTCTCCAGAACTGGTTAGGGCCTGGCATTTCCTGATTTTTTAGGGCATGAATTGAGCATATGAGTAGAATCAGCACAATAGATACAAATCCTATTTTTTACTCTTCGGTCCCTCTCCTCTGAAGTTAATTTGGAGCGACCTATCTCCATGGGTATCACCGGAGATGAAACTGGGCGAACTTGAGGACTTGAGCGAAGAGGTGCTTTAAATGAAGTTGTTTTTTCAGACTCTCTTTCAGGAAATCTCATGTCTACACAGTGGCAAAGAAAAATCAAATCTTCTAGAGAAGTAGGTAACTCTTGAGTAGTCAGGGCATCTTTAATTTTATCAGAAAGCCCCTGCCAGAAGGCGGCAATTAACTCTTCAGTGTTCCACTAAAGTTCAGAGGCTAATATCCGAAATTGAATGACGTACTGGCCTACAGTACGAGAACCCTGACGTAGACGGAGGATGCTGGATGCAGCGGAAATAACACGACCAGGTTCATCAAATACACTTCGAAACGTGGAAATAAATTTGGCACTATCTTGTAATAATGGATCATTTCTTTCCCACAGAGGGGAAGCCCATGCAAGAGCTTGTCCGGAAAACAAGGAAATGAGATAGGCCACTCTGGAACGATGAGTAGAGAAATTGTGAGGTTGAAGCTCAAAATGAACTGAGCATTGATTTAGAAAACCAAGGCACTGTTTTTCAGGGTTTGGGCTAGGCCCCTTATCTCCAGGGAAAGTAAGGCATAA
Source organism: Mixophyes fleayi (assembly GCF_038048845.1). NCBI lineage: Eukaryota > Metazoa > Chordata > Amphibia > Anura > Limnodynastidae > Mixophyes > Mixophyes fleayi. Next base: position 140,642,556 of record NC_134406.1, on the reverse strand, counting down.
AAATTAGTACGATTTCTCCTGGACAAAACCCTGTTTCAATGCAAGGGATGCAAATTATTTTTTTTGTTTTGCACATAAGTTAAATACTGTCTGTTTTGCATGCAGGACACAAATACTTGATAGCTTATGTGTACACTGAAATTTAATGTTGATCTAGGACATGCCCTACCCCAAATATAAATCTGCCATCACATTTTAAATTTACCTCTCCTTCCAATGCAACATGGTTTTCCCAAGTTGCAAAGTTACTCATTTTTTTTTGCTTTACTTTCCTTAATGAATCAGGCCCACTGTGTTTTTACTAACAATACATTTCATTGAATCCATACTGGGAACTGCAACACCTCCTTCTCTTTGCCCTTCCCGACGTCCACCTTACACTTCTTAATTCTATTCTTCAATGCTGTTGTCTGCCTTATTTTTCTGTCCCAATGCTCTATTTCTATTCACCCCTCTCTGCCAGTTGTTACATTGGCTTCCCGTGGACTATAGAATTAAATTTAAACTCCTCACCCTGACCTTCAAAGCTCTCAATCAATCCCCCTCTTACATCTCCAACCTCATCTCTACCCATACTTCTTGCTGCACTCCTCTGCTCTCTCAATGACTGTCACCTTATGACTTCATTGATTACCTCTTCCCATTCCCCACAACTTCACCTGGGTGCTCTCCAGCTATGGAAAGATCTTCCACGTCGTATCAGGTTAGCCTCTATTATCAAAGGCTTCAAGCGTGCCCTTAGACTCATTTCTTTATTCAAGCCTATCAACCTTCCTTCTAACTCTCTTGCCTTGACCTTCACCCACACTCCCCCAATTGATACCATCCTATTTCTGTCTTGCCCTTTACTTTAGGATGTAAGCTTTAATGAACAGGGCAGTCTTAACTTGTGTTCACCTTCTACTTTTCCATCACCTTCTGTATCTCTAGGACTGTTTTCTTCAGCTCAGGCCTACTTCACACTGGTCATTGCCATCACTCTGACTCATTGCCCCATAAATAATTTGATCTGCATTACCATATTATCTGTATATTATTTGTTAATATAGTATGTCTAGTCTTTGCATTTTGATTTTAATGTATTATGTAATGTGTTATGTATCATTGGGTTCTGTATTTGTTGTGTACAACACTGCAGACTTTGGTGGCACCTTTTAAATAAAACATAATAATAAATCTAATAACAATGTACTAAATAGAGAGTGATCCAATTTTTTTTAGAATAAAGTAATCCAGTGAAAGACACAAAATTGGTATTTTGACTAAATCTATCCTACACAACCCAATGATATTAAAACCCTTAGATGGGGTTAGTTCTACAATGAAATCCAGGGATAAATTGGTCCATGGCCTTCAGGGTACTGATAAAGGCATCAATTGACCTAATAGGATTTTTACGCTATGACACACCCCTCACAGGCAAAGATGAATTGTCTGACATGCTTTCTAAAATAAGGCCATAATGCTAATCAGGGCAATACAAGTTTTGAAGATGCCAGGATGATCCAAGAGTTTTTTTAAGAGCTTCAGACAAGCCATGAAACTCCATAGAGACATAAAGAAAGTGAAGGTGTTCTTTGGAGCCTGTTTTTAAGCTCACAGAATCTGACAAACTATTTTGGGTCAGAACTACATTATCTGTGAGTGGGGAATATGTATATTTACATGAACTTCCACATTTTCCTGGAAAAAGTATTGTTTACCTATATGGCCTATATGTAATTATGAAATCAACTCTCAAAAAAGTGCCCAATATGCCTGTCAAAGATTCAGCCTTTTAATGGACTGTAATATATTGAAGTTTCTTATCTCCACTCCTCAAATCCCACTTAAAAGCAAAAAAGTTTATGCTTCCCTACATCAAGGTGATTTCTGTTGAGGAAAACTCAAAAAGAATACAGAAGGATTCAATTTAATATCCTAAATACAATTTTGGGAAAGAACCACTTCAGTCCCAACATCTGATGTGATCAGCCTCAACAATGATGAGTAACTTGATCTCGGAATGTTGGCGAATTGGAGCTGTATTATAGGCTGTTTTGAATTATCTGAAGACTGAAAAAACTGCAGAAGAACATACTATAAGATTACCCCTTTTCTTAATTGATTCAGTGATGGGAGCCAATATTGTAGACAGCAACGTGCGGGGTAGGCGGCAATCCAAAGAGTAGTTACGGCCAACAGCAAAAGTCAGGGCAAGCAGTGGTCCAGAGAGTGTCAAAGTTCAAAGCAGTGGTCAGGGCAGGCAGCAATCTATATAGCGTTCAGGATCCAAAGCAGATGTCTAAACCGAAATCACAACTAAATACACTGACAGGCAGGTGTATCTCAAGAACAGTGTGACTGCACTTGTAGTGAGCACATAGATCTCAGCTGGCCTGGATGCTCACAGGCAATCATAGCAACCAACCAGCTGGTAAAGGAAGTGGAGAATTGTGGGGGTAGTGTGTCTGTGCTCTCTGCTCATTGCAGCTGCTTTTAATGGATTTCTGGTAATGACAGATTCCTTTCTGGGATTGGCAATTCCCTCTCTGATTCTGGAAACCCTCTCTAGTGACATGGCAGCTCTTTAGGCAAGACTGGCAGCTTTCTATATAAGATTGGCAACTCTCTCTATAAGACTTGTAGCTGTATCTAAGGGATATCTCTTCTCATGGCCTCTAGCCTCACTACGTTTGAGTTACTTTTTCTGGGCCTGATTCAGAGTGTGACCATTTTACATACACAAGAAATGAATGTATGTAACTGTGACTATTTAGACCTGCAACTTTTTAGCACGTCTGAAGAATGAAGAAACATGACATGGAAGGAAGGGGGTGTTCTAACGTAGGCAATGTACAGTAAGGGCATGTTCGACCAATTGCATATGAATTCAGTCTGGGATTTAGTCGCAGATACGACTGAAATTGTGGTTCTATGGGCAAATGTAAGTATCAAAAGGATGATGACGAACACCCGAACTAGCAAACCTCTTTTAATTGCATAGAAACTTTATTAGTCTCTAGTAGAGATGGGCGGGTCCGGTTCTCCGAGAACCGAACCCACCCGAACTTTGGGTATCCGAGTACCGAGCTGAGCAGCTCGGTACTCTCCCGCCCATTCCGAATCCAAATCGAGGCCGAACGTCATTGTGACGTCGTCGGATCTCGGGACTCGGTTCTCGCGATACTTCAACTTTATAAATACACGCCTCCACAGCAATCCATCGCCATTTGACAGAGGGAGAGAGCAGGGTGTAGTCATAGGCTAATTAGAGCAGGGACAGAGAATACCATATTGTTCTTGCAATTGCTCTAACCAAAATCGCTAGTGCAGAGAGGAGGATAGAGGTTTATTATTTTTTCTTCATATTTGGCACTCCCCAGCGCTTTTGGGGTGTCCCCCATAATTGTGCATTAATATTTCTGGCTGTCAAAAGTCATATCTGTCAGCAGTATCTACTAAATAATTTGTAGCACACCTCAGTGTTTTTGGGGTGTCCTCCCTAATTGTGCATTAATATTTCTGGCTGTCAAAAGTCATATCTGTCAGCAGTATCTACTCAATAATTTTTAGCACTCCTCAGTGTTTTTGGGGTGTCCTCCCTAATTGTGCATTAATATTTCTGGCTGTCAAAAGTCATATCTGTCAGCAGTATCTACTAAATAATTTGTAGCACACCTCAGTGTTTTTGGGGTGTCCTCCCTAATTGTGCATTAATATTTCTGGCTGTCAAAAGTCATATCTGTCAGCAGTATCTACTCAATAATTTTTAGCACTCCTCAGTGTTTTTGGGGTGTCCTCCCTAATTGTGCATTAATATTTCTGGCTGTCAAAAGTCATATCTGTCAGTAGTATCTACTCAATAATTTTTAGCACTCCTCAGTGTTTTTGGGGTGTCCTCCCTAATTGTGCATTAATATTTCTGGCTGTCAAAAGTCATATCTGTCAGCAGTATCTACTCAATAATTTTTAGCACTCCTCAGTGTTTTTGGGGTGTCCTCCCTAATTGTGCATTAATATTTCTGGCTGTCAAAAGTCATATCTGTCAGCAGTATCTACTAAATAATTTGTAGCACACCTCAGTGTTTTTGGGGTGTCCTCCCTAATTGTGCATTAATATTTCTGGCTGTCAAAAGTCATATCTGTCAGCAGTATCTACTCAATAATTTTTAGCACTCCTCAGTGTTTTTGGGGTGTCCTCCCTAATTGTGCATTAATATTTCTGGCTGTCAAAAGTCATATCTGTCAGCAGTATCTACTCAATAATTTTTAGCACTCCTCAGTGTTTTTGGGGTGTCCTCCCTAATTGTGCATTAATATTTCTGGCTGTCAAAAGTCATATCTGTCAGCAGTATCTACTCAATAATTTTTAGCACTCCTCAGTGTTTTTGGGGTGTCCTCCCTAATTGTGCATTAATATTTCTGGCTGTCAAAAGTCATATCTGTCAGCAGTATCTACTCAATAATTTTTAGCACTCCTCAGTGTTTTTGGGGTGTCCTCCCTAATTGTGCATTAATATTTCTGGCTGTCAAAAGTCATATCTGTCAGCAGTATCTACTCAATAATTTTTAGCACTCCTCAGTGTTTTTGGGGTGTCCTCCCTAATTGTGCATTAATATTTCTGGCTGTCAAAAGTCATATCTGTCAGCAGTATCTACTCAATAATTTTTAGCACTCCTCAGTGTTTTTGGGGTGTCCTCCCTAATTGTGCATTAATATTTCTGGCTGTCAAAAGTCATATCTGTCAGCAGTATCTACTCAATAATTTTTAGCACTCCTCAGTGTTTTTGGGGTGTCCTCCCTAATTGTGCATTAATATTTCTGGCTGTCAAAAGTCATATCTGTCAGCAGTATCTACTCAATAATTTTTAGCACTCCTCAGTGTTTTTGGGGTGTCCTCCCTAATTGTGCATTAATATTTCTGGCTGTCAAAAGTCATATCTGTCAGCAGTATCTACTAAATAATTTGTAGCACACCTCAGTGTTTTTGGGGTGTCCTCCCTAATTGTGCATTAATATTTCTGGCTGTCAAAAGTCATATCTGTCAGCAGTATCTACTCAATAATTTTTAGCACTCCTCAGTGTTTTTGGGGTGTCCTCCCTAATTGTGCATTAATATTTCTGGCTGTCAAAAGTCATATCTGTCAGCAGTATCTACTCAATAATTTTTAGCACTCCTCAGTGGTTTGCGCTCAGAATGGATTCAAAGCAGTCCACATATGATCTAAATGAGCAACCAGGTTCTGTCACCAGTCCTGATGTTAGTGTTCCCAGTACGTCATCTGGCCAAGGCGATGTCAAACAACAGAGTGTTTTCAAATTAGTGCAAAAAACAAAAACCAAAAAAAAATTTACTGTATTGAAGCGAAAAAGAAGTGTAACTGAGCAAAAGTTAAGTGACGATAAAAAAAAATTGCAAGCATGCCATTCTACACACGCAGTGGCAAAGAGAGAATGAGGCCTTCACCTTTGGCTATTAGTGGCAGATCCCAAAAAGTTACCCAGGCTACAATTGGTGCACAACTACTGTTACGCGTCAAAGCTGAGCTGCAAGATACCAGTGAGGCATTACAGGAGAATATTTGCTCTGATTCACAAATGACAACAATCCCTGTGGAGAGTCCATCCAACAGTGGGATGTCTAATCGTGAGCATTCTGCTGATGTGTGCCTTAATAGCCCGAGTGTAGCCGGTGATACCCAAATTGAGGATGCCACTTTGGAATTAGAAGAGGATGAGGGGGAGATTTGTGTAGGCGACGAGGGCGCTAATGAGGATGTTGATGAGGATGAGGTTGTTTGTGTAAGTCCTGCACCAGTGGCAGCAGTTCTGGCACGTGACAAGAAAAAGGCCATTGTCATGCCTGGGCATAAAACAAAAAAATCCACTTCTTATGTGTGGAATTATTTCTACCCAAATCCAGACAACAATTGTATAGCCATTTGTAGTGTATGTGAAGCCACAGTCAGTCGAGGGAGGGACCTTAACCATCTTGGAACCTCGTCTATGTTACGCCATTTAACGAGAGTTCATGGCAAAGTGTTGGGAAAAGCTGAAAGTTCTTCCCAAAAGAATACAAGCACTCCCTCATCAGCTAAGACCCTCCGCTCACCGACATACCGACGGCTACAAAATACACCCACCACACCATCCTCATCAATATCCTCAGTAGCGCTCGGAGTTAGCCCGGCATCCCACTTAAGGCTGGATGACTCCGGCACTATTATTGATTCCTCTGAAGAAAGCGTTAGTCCTGCTGCTGCTGTTGCTGCTGCTGGGGGTGAATCGTCATCCCAGAGGCAGGTGAATAAAATGAGCAGTCCTACATTTCAGCAATTAACTGTGAAACAATCATTTGCGAGGGGAAGCAAATATGACAGCAGTCACCCAGTCGCCAAGCGAATCACAGACGCCATGGCTGCAATGTTAGTGTTAGATCTGCGTCCAATCTCCACAATAAACGCAGCTGGTTTTTCACAGTTAATTGAGGTTTTGTGTCCGCGTTACAGAATTCCATCGCGACACCATTTCTCCCGTAAAGCTATTCCACAACTATACCAAAAAGTGTGTAAAAATGTAGAGATTGCGCTGAAAAATGCCATTCTGCCCACTGTTCACTTAACCACAGATATGTGGACAAGTGGAAGTGGCCAAACCAAAGACTATATGACTGTGACAGCCCACTGGGTTGGTCATTCACCTTCACCAGCAGGAACAGCAGCAGCATGTACACCACTACGTAACATTTGTCACAGGCAGGCCACTCTTTGTATCACCGGCTTCACTAACAGGCATACGGCTGACAATTTGTTACGCAAACTGAGAGATGTGATTGATGCATGGCTTATACCACTCGGACTCTCCCCAGGGTATGTCATTTCAGATAACGCCAACAATATAGTGCGAGCATTACAGCTGGGTGATTTCCAACATATTCCCTGTTTTGCTCACACCATCAACTTGGTGGTGCAGAGCTTCCTACGAAATAACCGTGAGGTGCAGGAGATGCTTTCGGTGGCCCGTAAAATTTCAGGCCATTTCAGGCATTCAGCCACAGCATGTAGGAGATTACAGCAGCTCCAAGAGCAGTTTAACTTGCCCTGCCACCAACTTAAGCAAGAGGTGGTAACTCGGTGGAATTCCACCCTGTACATGCTTCAGAGGATGGAGGAACAGCGCAAAGCCATCCAAGCATATTGCACAAGTCATGACATTGGGAAAGGAGGGGGGATGTATTTCACTCTTGCACAGTGGGGAATCCTTTCAGTGCTGTGCAAGGTGCTGAAACCATTTGAAGTTGTGACATGTGAGGTCAGTGCAGACTCTGCTAGTTTGAGCCAAGTCATTCCTTTAATTAGACTATTGGAAAAGCAGCTTGAGAAAATGAAGGAGGAGCTGAAAGCAAGCAATTCAGCAAAGTATGTTGGCCTTGTCGATCAAGTACTTAATTCGCTTCACAATGATCCTCGAGTTATTAAGATCTTGAACTCGGATCAGTACGTTTTGGCCACTGTGCTTGATCCAAGGTTTAAAACCTACATTGAGTCTTTACTTGTAAATGAGCGAGATGTGAACTTTTGCAAGGAGCTATTGCTCAGCAAGTTGGCCGCTGAACTGGGCCTCGGCTTGACGACGTGTCCTCCTTCACTTTCTCAAGCTGTTGCTCGTAAAAAATTAAATTTCCAAAAAAGAAGCAGGGAAGACACAGGGGGCAGACGAGAACAATTTAACATCTGGGCTGGTTTGAAGGATTTTTCAAAAAAATGTGTCACTTTGCCCATAAGTCCATCCAATATGAGTATAAACATGCAAAGGATGGTGGAGGATTACTTTCAAGAGGTAGTTGATATGGAAATGTCAGACAGTCCCTTTCCTTACTGGGAAGAAAAGCAGGCCATTTGGAAACCCATGTACAAACTTGCTTTGCAATACCTAAGCTGCCCACCCTCCAGTGTGTACTCTGAACGAGTGTTCAGCACAGCAGGGAACTTAGTCAGTGATCGCCGTAGAAGGTTACTTCCCAAAAATGTGGAGAAAATGATGTTTATAAAAATGAACTACATCTTCCACGAGGAAGGCCTTCACCATCCAAGACATCCAAGCACTGACTGTTCTCTAATGGCGGATTCAAGCGGCGATGAATTGATAGTCTGTGATGATGACGTACACACTGATGAGGGTGAGGATGAAGCTGAAGATGATGCCGATAACATCTTTTTAAAACTTTCTATGTAAGTGTAGGGTGCAATCTACCCCCAAAGAGGAAAGGGACTTGTGGCATTTCCATATCACATACCATCTTGAAAGGCTGCTGTTAGGGCAATTTATCCTTAAGGGTAGGGTGTCATAGACAGAGTGACCCTAAACTGGCTTTGTCCATTTTTCATAATATTGTACAGTCTATAATGGCTGAATTTTTTAGTATTTTATACAAGTGGAGGGGGGCCTAGAGAGACAGAAACCAAACTGGCTTTCTCCATGTCAATTAATATTGTACAGTCTATAATGGCTGAATTTTTTGGTATTTTATACAAGTGGAGGGGGGCCTAGAGAGACAGAGTGACCCCAAACTGTCTTTCTCCATGTCAATTAATATTGTACAGTCTATAATGGCTGAATTTTTTAGTATTTTATACAAGTGGAGGGGGGCCTAGAGAGACAGAAACCAAACTGGCTTTCTCCATGTCAATTAATATTGTACAGTCTATAATGGCTGAATTTTTTGGTATTTTATACAAGTGGAGGGGGGCCTAGAGAGACAGAGTGACCCCAAACTGTCTTTCTCCATGTCAATTAATATTGTACAGTCTATAATGGCTGAATTTTTTAGTATTTTATACAAGTGGAGGGGGGCCTAGAGAGACAGAAACCAAACTGGCTTTCTCCATGTCAATTAATATTGTACAGTCTATAATGGCTGAATTTTTTGGTATTTTATACAAGTGGAGGGGGGCCTAGAGAGACAGAGTGACCCCAAACTGTCTTTCTCCATGTCAATTAATATTGTACAGTCTATAATGGCTGAATTTTTTAGTATTTTATACAAGTGGAGGGGGGCCTAGAGAGACAGAAACCAAACTGGCTTTCTCCATGTCAATTAATATTGTACAGTCTATAATGGCTGAATTTTTTGGTATTTTATACAAGTGGAGGGGGGCCTAGAGAGACAGAGTGACCCCAAACTGTCTTTCTCCATGTCAATTAATATTGTACAGTCTATAATGGCTGAATTTTTTAGTATTTTATACAAGTGGAGGGGGGCCTAGAGAGACAGAAACCAAACTGGCTTTCTCCATGTCAATTAATATTGTACAGTCTATAATGGCTGAATTTTTTGCTATTTTATACAAGTGGAGGGGGGCCTTGAGAGACAGAAACCAAACTGGCTTTTTCCATTTCTTTACATATTTAACTATAAGTGTAGGGTGTAATATACATTCAAAGACGATGGCTGCATTGCCAATATGCATAGATGGAGAGGAAGACAATCTGTTTTGTGTGTAGAATAGGCCTACCAACGAAGAATTAAACTGTTTTTTTGGATGATTTATTACCTCAACAATTAGATTACTTGTCTCTAAAACAGTTGGAGCACTAAATTGGGTTAATTTAGGCCCAAAAACATGGATTTTCCCAAAAAATAGCAAAACAAAACCAAACAAAACCAAAACCAAAACCAAAACACGCAATGGCGGTTTTGCAAAACCAAAACCAAAACCAAAACACGACGGTAATCCAGATCCAAAACCGAATCCAAAACCAAAACACGGGGGTCAGTGACCATCTCTAGTCTCTAGGCCATAGATTAGGATTTGCCGAGTGTGGTGTAGCAAAGATTTTTTTAAAAAAATTGTATGCATGTAGGGAAGCTGTTTCTTCTGTATTATTATGGGTATTCAAATTTAAATGATGCTTCATAGCAATGGCTTTCATAAAATATAAAATAAATGGTTTCTGCACATGTTTGTAAATTGGATGTAAGTGTCTCAGGAGTGTGTCTGTTGTCAAACTGATGTAATTGCTACTTATTCATACTTAATATGGCATACACTTGCATGCAACTTTTTGATTGCAAGTTGCGCTTGCGTTACACTCTGAATCAGGCCCTCTGTCTTTACCTTTCGTTGCTGCACTTAGTTCCACAGTACTCACTCTCCTCTCTCTGGCAGGCTTAGGGGACTCAACTGCGCTGCTCTCCTCCTTCCATCAGCTCTGCTTGTTGAGGAGGCGTTCCCAGCAATGGTCGTGTCTATCTCCTGTCCTGCTGCACTCCCACATTTTCTTCCTTCTGCCTAGGCTTTTGGCAGGTTCTGTTGTCATTTCCACTTCCTCTGCTCCTCAGAAATACTGGGAAGTGTAGTCGCCAGCTTCTCCTTCCATGACACTTAATTCCTGGGATATGGTGTACCTACACAGGTTAGCTCTGGTTATATATATTACATTTGAAAGTTTCTCTTTACTACATTGTTCTGCTGTTCATACTGCTTAGTGCCATGTATGGACTATGGAGTACTCCTATATATACCAGACAGTCCGTCAGACAGTGGTCAGACCAGACGGGAGGCAGTTAGGATTGCAAGAGGTGACCCTGTAGTCAGATGGCTAGGCATACATTGAATGAAATGGGATGATGTGGTGCTAGTTTGTATTAGCCATGCAGAGGCTGACCATGTCGGTGGTAATCGTTTTCACAATTACCACCATACCGACACCGAGGAGACCTATAAGGAAAATCCGAGTGTATGAATTCCGAGTGATTCAGGTCGCGATGACGTGAAAGTGTTGTTCCGGACATCTGTGTATTCGGAATAACTTGCGGTGACCATGCTGCTGCGATCGGAGAAGTACAGCGTCGCTCTGGAGGTAAGTCTGGTTATATTCAAATCGGTTTTACAGACATTTGGATTTTCCTTGTAGGTCTCCTCGTTGTCAGAATTTTCTGCACCGTTAAAGCGTACCCCAGCCAACCATGTGCCCAACATGCTACTAATACATGCTGAAGGAAATGATATGAGATTGGTGATTATGATAGAGTAAATAATAGAATGAATAGAATAAGTAGAATATCCTGATAAGGTTATGGGTACTGTTTCCTATCATTTTAGTTGTATGGTCGGAGATGGTGGAAAATCAGATCTTAAAATGTGGCCGCAATTAAAATTAATAACAGTCTGATGGGAACATTCAGAGCCTTTAGCAGGGGCATGGTGATTATGCACATTTATTTTAGAAGGTGTGGATGCACGCCTTCTAAACAGAGAAAGGGTGTGTCTGACAGAAAATGGCATATGGTGACATAATTAGCGGTGGATGCGTATGTGCCATTGGACACAAGAAAGAATATACTTGTATCAGACACATCTTGCAATGTTAACAAGTTATAAGGAGTACTACTTAAAGAAGGTGGATACATGAAAGGCAGCAAGAGATTTTCAGGTGAAAATATAAAAATATTAAAATGTTCAAAAAACAGTATAATCTGCAAAGCACCAAGCAAAACAAGTAATATTTTACTCTAATACTCTAAAAAGTAATAATACAAAATATGTACAAAATTCACTGCAATGAGAAATGGGTACAATGTATTAATACAATAAAATCAATATTACATTAATTGCGTGCAGCTTATTTTAAATTATCACTTATTCTTTCTATGCAGCTTATTTGAAATAGTCTCTAGACAGTCACTGGTCAGAAATCCATAAGGAATAAAACACAAACTGTTGTTTCCTTGGGAACAAATGTTCTCCTCAACGTGAAAATTTATAGTGTACTTTGGTTTTGACAATTATATCCGGACATATGAAGATCGTTATATCATTTGTCAATTATAATTGAAAATTCCAGAGCAAAGAGAGACTGAGAAAGACAAAGGGGTAGATTCAATTGTGGGCCACGCACTATTACCGTTACTGCGGTAAATGTGCGCGGCCTGCGTTTTTCTAAAGAACAACTCAGGGAATTGAATCTACCCCAAGGTGACAAAACTGCTATGTGTTTTCAGCAAAAGGAAACCAAATAGGATATGGCTAGGTGACAGCTGTCATGGTGGGAGATGGTAGTGTTGCAGAAGCCATTGTAAGATTGCCAGGTGATCTACAACTAAATATGCTAATGCATTAAGGCTTTATATGTTAAGCATATCATGGACTAAGTAGGAGGATCTTCATCTACTGAGAAGAAGCAATACAGCGCTCTTGTTGGAGGCAGTACTACCAACACTGCAGGGGGTGCAGTCCTAAAGTGAGGTGGGCCCAGATGAGTCACCCTCCAGAGGAATCCACTCTGCTCTCAGAAGAGCAAAGTGGGGCCAGTGCATGAGCAATGACGCCTCATGCTCAGAAGCAGCGCTGCCCAGAGGAATTCAGGGTCCCGGTACAACAATTTCATGGGGCCCCCCTTATAGTTGAGCATGCTAAAAAAGTTGCTTTGGGTGTGGTCATACTATTGGGGCGTGGCTATGCATCATTGGGTCGTGGCTAGTAGGTAAAAAGTGCTAGGCCCCCCTCCTACACAAAAAAAACCCTGCATTGTTGTGTACACCACTGACACAAGGGTGCAATGCCCACTTACTGGAGCGTGACATATGTCCCAGCACTCCTGACTTCAGGACATCTAGTACCATAGAGTAGTATAGAAAGAATGCAGTGTGTACATAAACAGTTCACAGTCTTGGCCTGCCCCTTACATTGGGCAGAAAACTCATCAAAAATTGTGATTGTCCCACTAGAATCACAACATTTCACACACTCTCCTACTCTCTCCTACCTGTTCTTTTTACTTTCACCACCTGTGGCTGCTGCTTTCTTTAGCTGCGGCTTCTCTGGATCCTGAAATATTGGAGGCCCTATTTGGAAAAAAAATGGCTACATTTAGAAAATTACAACTAGCAACCAAGAGTAATAATTAGGCCTTCCTCCAGCCCCAAGATTAAAATAATAGTATTCACATTTAATAAACAAACCTATTTCCCTCCCTGCAAACAGCCTCCAGCAATACCTATTTCCTGCAACCATCACTGCCATTAAATAATTCATAGTCACATTTAATAAATAGACCTCATTCTCCCCAAACTCACCTCCACATTTAATAGCCCCCAAACCACCCCATCTTAAATTAATAGTCCCCACTATTAAATTGCCTCACCATCACCCTACAAACAAAATAGCACCCATTAATTAGCCACCACCTACCTCACACACACTACATTGCAACAAGCCCCCTGTGCCATCACACACACATTACTGTGCCCCTTCATCACAACTACACTTTGCCTCCTTATGATCATACTGCACCCTCCATGCTGCTTCCCCCCTTCTATATCACACTATGCATCCCCCCTGTTCTTTATCACACTGTGCTTCTCTCCCCCCTTCTTTATCATACTATGCCTCTCTCTCCCCCCTTCTTTATCACACTGTGCCTCTCTCTCCCCCCTTCATCACTCTGTGCCTCTCTCTCCCCCTTCATCACTCTGTGCCTGTCCCTCCCCCCCTTCTTTATCACTCTGTGCCCCCCTCTTCTTTATAACTCTGTGCCTCTCTCCCCTTTCTTTATCACTCTGTGCCTCTCCCCCCTTCTTTACCACTCTGTGCCTCTCCCCCCCTTCTTTATCACTCTGTGCCTCTCTTCCCCCTTTTTATATCACTCTGTGCCTCTCCCCATTCTTTATCACACTGTGCCTCTCTACTCCCCCTTCTTTATCACTCTGTGCCTCTGCCCCACTCTCCCTTCTTTATCACTCTGTGCCTCTCTCCACCACCCCCCTTCTTTATCACTTTGTGCTTCTCTCCCCCCTTCTTTATCATTCTGTGCCTTTCTCCCCCCTTCTTTTTTGCTCTGTGACTCTCTCCCCTCCCTTCTTTATCACTCTGTGCCTCTCTCCTCCACCCCCTTCTTTTTCACTCTGTGCCTCTCTCCCCCCTTCTTTATCACAATGTCCCTTTCTGCTTTCTTCCCCTTGCCTCTCCATTCCTTTACTTACCTTTTGTTAGCTTCTTTCTTCTCTTCTGTCTTCTCCTCTTTGTTCTTGCTTGGTCCTCTCTGCGGCGCTCCTCATTGAATGTCGGGTGTGACTTCATGTCGTCACACCCGACATTCAGTGTGAACGGAGCAGAGAGGAGGGATGCCGGCGGCCCACGATCACGTGAGTATGTACCTTTTTTTTTTTTTACCGTCCAGCTCCCCCCACCAACGAACGGGTGGGACACCGCCCCCCGGTGGAAAACAAAAAATCAGCAGTACCTCTCCCCACCGCTCTCGGCAGCCCTGCTCAGGAGGGGAATCAACCGGCCTGTTTATTTGAGAGAGGAGTGGGGGCCCAGGAGGGTGGAACAGCCTCGGCAGGCCATTCCCCAAGTTTTGCTATGGGGCCCAACGATACAGAGTTTCATCCCTGGTTCTTTTTTTATATTGTCACCGTAATAACATCTAAGCAAAATTTGGCGAGTATACAGAATACTGAAAGAACAGAAAAGAATCTGATGCTATAAGAAGGTTGATTCAGATTACAAATATTATAAGCAAATAATCCAGAACTGCTTACTCTGGAAACTAACTATACTTCATACACCTTTGTCAAGTGCATCCTCCTCCCCTTTTTCTGTCCATAGAAATCATTGTATACACAAACTCAGCCTATGAATAATATTTATAAAAACATGTTAAATACTGACCTATAAAAAGATAAATAGATATGAAACACATTGGACTGCAAATGCATGAATTAATAATAGTTATAAAAATCACCTGATACAAAATATCTATAGTACTATTATAAATATAAATTAAACAATATTTGTCCTGAATTTGGCTTTAGGGACTTCACAAAAACTTCATATCATTCAATATTTTGCCTTATATTTCTCACAGAACAATAGATAATTTATTGCAGTGATCTTGAAGATGAATAAGAAAACGGACGAAATCCCACTTCAGAAATGCTCATGAAACTAGATAAACTCCAATATTATCTCATAGATACTATATACACTGTAATAATGGCAAAGAAAGAATTTAGATCTCCATTCTGTCCCACTTTTGAAATGGTAAGAAATGCATCAAAATATTTACAAACTAAACCCAAAATGATATAGATAAATTGTAGAACTATTGATCGGACAGTCAGAATGAACGAATCAATGAGTAGCGCCATAGTTGGTACATCAAAATGTTACATCAACATTACCAGTAAAAAATTATAAAATTATAAATGTTATTATAAACTCAGAAGCCTTTTAAATATAGAGCAGTCATTAATGAATGTAACTTAATGTCTTCCCAGAGTTCCATTCAGAATTTACATAAGAATCATCACAATATAGTTTTCCATGTTATTATTGTAATTTATAGCTGGTGGGGTGGAGCAGGGTACTTAAAAAAAATAATAAAAAAAAAATACCTAATCGCGGCACAGTTTGATGAACAAGAAATGTGTGATGAAGGAGGATACGGCCTCCTCTATTTTACCTTTTACGTTTTTATTTTGGCCTAGAGGTGCCTTTAAAAACTTACTGAGGCACTAAGGGTGCCTCAAACTGAAACAAATTTGGAACATTTGGAGAGGGAGAGGGGTGGACTACTAAATATTGATATCTAGAAATGTTGCTGTTTAATGTATTTATTTGTATTGCTCTCTTTAGTAAAGTTTATTATATGATTTGTGTTGAAAGAAGCAAAGGATTATTGAATGAACAAATAATTCAAAAAGAGGATGGAGCAAATTTATTTTTTGCAGGGGGTGCCAGACATGCAAGCACTTGCCCTGTACACAGAGCCAAGATGCCACTCTCTGCACCTGCGGTTATGTTGTGGGACAAGAAGATCCGCCCCTAGAGGAGGAGCTGGCGTCCTGCTTCCCAAAAGAGCTGAAAGAAGGACTCGAGAGCCAATGCTGCAGACCAGGTTAGCACAGCAGCAACTGTAATAAAAAGGGGAGAGGGGAAAGGGGGGAGAGCCGGACCTGGTCAATAAAGGTTGATAATCTATTGATTTAATTCAGTTTATATTACCTGTTTACTGTTTGCAAGAAAGGATGATTCTTATAAGTTAAATTGTATATTAAAGCATATGAAAGAGTTGAATTTAAGTGTGCATATTGATACTATACATTAAAGGGACGTGTATGCCTAATCTCTTAGAATGTGTTAAAACCAGGGATGGTCCATCTAAAAAAAAAAATAAGGATACCTCTGTGTTATATAAACATTAAGGGTGTGCACCGGGCACTTTTAGTGTTTTGTGTTTTGGATTTTGGGTTCTGATTAGCTTGAGGTTTTGGGTTCTGATTTGTTTTGCCAAAACACCTGACGAAAGGTTTTGATTATGATTTATGGTTTTGGGTTCTGATTTATTATTAAAAAAGCATAAAAAGTGCTAAAATCTAGTTTTTTGTTGGTTTTTCACTCCTGCGCTATTATTAACCTCAATAACATTCAATAACAATCATTTCCACTAATTTCCAGTGTATTTGGAACACCTCACACTTCACAATATTGTTTTTAGTCCAAATCGTTGGACCGAGGTAGCTTTCTGGACTGTGTAGTGTAGTGGCCCCGGTACCCAATTTGGTACAGAGGCCACAATAAAAAAACATAAACTGTTCTCAATTCCACTGCACAGCTATATAGACTGCGTAGTGTAGTGGCCCCGGTACCCAATTTGGTACCGGGACCACAATAAAAAATAAAAATATACTGGGAAGATGACCGACTACCAGCAGCAACAGCAGCAGCGGCAGTAGTAGGCGTACCGCTGCAGGATTCCTCAGATGAATCCCGTATTGAAGAGGACTCAGTCTGGCTGGTGACATGGCCTGCAGGACTAAATCTGATGGAGATCGTGGAGGTAGTTGACGAGGAGGGTGTTGCTGGTGTGTATCCAACAGGACCAAGGGATTTAGGTGTCCCTGGACTGATGACGGTCCTAGCCCCAGTTCCTGAACTAACCACTGAACTATGAAGGTTATTCAGGTGACGTATAAAGGAGGATGTCCCTAGGTGGCCAAGATCCTTACCCCTGCTTATTTGAGCTTTACATAAGCTACATATGGCCAGACATATGTTATCCGGATTGGGGTAAAAATAACTCCAGACAGAAGAGGTGCATTTCTTGGTCTTCTGACCAGGCACGACGATGGGCTTTTTCATCCCATGGACATCCACTTTTTTCCCCCCTGGTGCCTCATTTAAAACAACCACATCATCATCCTCCTCATCAAGTTCCTCCACAATGCCAGCTACATCAATAGCCTCCTTGACACCTTGATTATCCAAATCTGGAGCGACACTGTGGGTCATACTTTCAGCATATGTAGAGGGTGTGCTGCAAATGGTGGATGGAGTCACCTCTTCCCGAACAGTGATGGGAAGGTCAGGCTTCGCAACCACCAACACCCTTGGACTCGCCTTGGGGATTTGTGATGTCATCTGTTTAGAAGGCAGAGTTGTTTGCTGTGTTGTTGCTGACAGCATAACTCTTTGAATTTTTTTGGAGGGGGGGGAGGAGGGCTTAGATCCTTGGGTGAAGCTGAACCACTAGTGCTGAACACGGGCCAGGGCCTAAGCCGTTCCTTGCCACTCTGTGTCGTAAAGGGCATTTTGGCAAGTTTACGTTTCTCCTCAGATGTTTTCAATTTTCTTTTTTTACTAATTGTAGTGAACTTTTGCTTTCTGGATTTTACATGCCCTCTACAAGGAGATTGGGCATCGGCCTTAGCAGACGACGTTGATGGCATTTCATCGTCTATGTCATGACTAGTGGCAGCAGCTTCAGCATTAGGAGGAAGTGGGTCTTGGTCTTTCCCTACTTTATCCCCCAAATTTTGGTACTCCATTATATGCAGCACACGTTGTATTACAGTACTATTTTTTAAATACTGCAGGAACAGTGAACAATTTTTAATAGATTGCAGTATTAATGTTAATGGACTGCAATAATTTTTTCTAGACTTGTCGAATTATAATTTTTTTGGAAGATTTTTTAGTACTTTTAAAATAAAGATGCACTTAGCAAAACAAAGCACAGGACAAAAGCACCGCTGGACTCAGCAAGGACAGAGCACTGGACTGATGCACCACTGGACTCAGCAAGGACAGAGCACTGGACTGATGCACCACTGGACTCAGCAAGGACACAGCACTGGACTGATGCACCACTGGACTCAGCAAGGACTTTTTTGATTTTTTTTTTAATATTAATTTAAAAGGATTTTGGTAGAATTTTTCTTTTTTTTTCTTTTTATGGAAGAATTTTTAATACTTTTGAAATAAATATGCACTTTGCAGAACAAAGCACAGGACAAAATACACCGCTGGACTCAGCAAGGACAGAGCACTGGACTGATGCACCACTGGACTCAGCAAAGACAGAGCACTGGACTGATGCACCACTGGACTCAGCAAGGACACAGCACTGGACTGATGCACCACTGGACTCAGCAAGGACAGAGCACTGGACTGATGCACCACTGGACTCAGCAGGACAGAGCACTGCCAAAAGCACCACTGGACTCAGCAGGACAGAGCACAGCACGAGAAATAGCAGGACAGAGGACCACCTAACACACCCTCCCTCTTCCCCGATCAATGCCCGAGTGAAGATGGCGGTTGCAAGCGGGGAATTTAAAGGTTCCGAGTATCGCGAGATCCGACAGCGGGATTATGACTCAGAGCCTCGTTTTAGGTTTCGGAATCGGTGGGAATACCCCGACAGTGCTCGGATCTGACTTGGATCCGCAATGTTCGGGGGGGCTCGGATTCCAGGAATCCGAGTGCGCTCATCCTTAATAATCATCATGTCACTGAAAAATAATTATTGGTTATAACTTTGATGTTGTGAAAGGTTTCAGTGGTGTTAGATGGATGTGAAGCCACAAATGCTTTTGAACTTAAACAGGTTGCTGTTTATTGAACTGTACAACAGATGATATATGCAGGTACTTACAGTTGTTTGTAGTAGTACAGCAGCAGTTAGGCAATACAGTCTTATGCAGATACACCTGTGTATATAGATGCAGGTGCACTCTTATACATATATGAAGTTGTGTATGGTGGTATACACTGTAGTTATGGATATACAGGCAGGTTGTTAGTATTTTCTGCACGTCCGTGCAGGAACTTATTCTTGTGGACACAGACTCTAATGTTATCTAGGAAGCCACTGGTCACACACTGGGTGCTTTGAGCACTTTATATTATATGAGGGTACGCAGCTACTAATGCTGCGACTGGTCTCTGCACTGTCTCCGATGGAAGTAACGGCACAAAGCCGAACTTCCTGTCTGTGCGGTAGCACATTCTGGACGGGAGGCGTTCTGCCCCACTTATGACCAGGGGAGGCCTGGCAGACTTTAGACCGGGGGGCAAGCACACAGCACTGACCCATAAGTAGCACCCCAGCCTTAAAGGGTGTTTTTCGGTACAATATATATTTCATAAGATAAAAAGAGGCTATTTTAGTGTTACTTGATCAGTGGTACTTTATTATTCTAAATTATAAATAATGAAAATAAATAATGTAACCAAAAACATATATATGCATAAATAACATTTAAAAAAATGCACATAATGAAAAATTTTATCTACACATAAAACATATGCAAACTTGAGTCAGATTTATCAGAAATCAAACATATTAGCACTAGAAAAGAGACAAAACTGCTGCCAAATTAAATGTCTTAAAACAATGAAGATTGCTCACACAGTTACCAAAGATCTCATCAGTGGCGAACTTTCACGGACAATTTCCAGCACATCTTGAAATTGAACTAGTTCCAAAAGGTCTCGGACATGATTATAAATGCTTCAAGCAGGTCTTGTCCCATTGTAACTCGCAGTTTTGATTTTATGATATTCAGTTTGCTGAATGCTCTTACACGTGCCACTTGTGTGAAAGACAGAGTCAGCAAGTACTCATATGCCACAGAGAGATTCTCATAAGCAGCTGAATAAATATTGCACTTTAGAAGTAATCTGTGACAGCAGAGGAAGCAATTTTTACATGATTTGCACATTGTTTTGTCATCCTCTATATCAGCAGATATACCCCATTCAGCTTCATCCCCTCCACCTTCTTCTGGAATTATCTCTTGTCTTCTTGTTTCATCCAAGTATCCTGTCAGCTTAGGAAAGAGGCTAGCAAAACTTATAAGTTCATTAATAAGAGACTCTTCATTAATTTTAATTCAGAAATCCTTTTTAGAGTGCCCTCTTCAAGAAGTGTTGGATCATTTTGAATATTTTCAAAAAATCTAGGATCCAAATACTGGGTGTGCAGCACCAACTGTTTATTTTCAGAAAATCTCTCTGTAAGACTTGCTAAAATTTGGTCACAAATTGGTCTGTACACTTCCACACGAAAACGTTTCAGTTCATCAGTTGGACGTTCATCAACTGAGATCTCACCTGCCATTTGTTTCTTTCTGCCAACCCTTCTCACTCGGACCTCAGTTTCAATCTCAAGGAAAGTGATTGTTTCACAATTGGCTATAAGGTCATTCATTTTTCATGCAAAATGTGTAGTCTTTTCTGTAATATTATCAAAATCAATTTAGCTGGTCAATGGCATTCTCAGCCATTTTCCATGCCACCAAAAAGTCAAGACCACTGGTTTGTAAGTATTTTGAAACTGGTCCAATCACATAAAAAATGGCAAGGAATACATTTGCTGTTAAAATGGTCTTGAAATCACACAGTTTTTCATTTAAAGTTGTAGCTTCAGAAGTGGCCCTTGAATCACAATTTCCCAACTGTGAGATTCAAAATAAAACTTCAATAGCATCCAAATACAGGGACTGCCTCTCTCCAAATACCCAATTAAGGGCCTTCTCCTTTGCCCACCATCTTGTCTTGCAATTTTCTGCAATCTTAATAAAAGCTTTTCTTGTCCTTTTATGAAGTTGTTCGGCCCATATGTTCATACATTTGTGGGAATCTCCAATAAAAGATGCCATGCGGTTTAACAGACCAAAGAAATTTTTTCTTCAAGGAATTCACAACAATCAGAAATGCATAGATTGAGGATGTGGCTATAGCACCAAATGTAAATGGAATCAGGCACTACTTTAGCAATCTGTGCTCATAAGCCTACATATGAACTCCTCATGTTTGCTGCACCATCAAATGACTCAGCAGCAATTTTATGGTAGTCAAGCCCAAGCACTTCAAAATTAGCCATCAATAGTTCATGGAATCCTTGGCCTGATGTGTTAGTAACCGGGAGAACAGAAATGAGTCGTTCTTGGATCTCTTCTTTTTTCACATACCTAATGACAACTATTGCTTGATCTACAATTCCTGCATCTTGTGTGGAATCAACTTGACTGCTAAATCTCTTTGCACCAATTTCTGAAATGATTAATTGCTAATACGATTCTCAATTGCCATAATCACTTTAACTACGGTCTTGTATGATAAAAATGTCACTTGACTTCCACAACCAACTGCTCCTACTTTTCCTCTTTCCTGCAAACGTGTTTTTCTTTTTTCACTCTCTTGAATACATTTTTCAAGGGAATGGGACATCATAATGGGATAACAGCAAAATAATTTTTTAAAAATTACCATGATTAATCTCGCTGTTATTAAGATTGTAGACTGATTCATTAGTTCCATGGGCACAAAATGGCAAGTCTTGTTTCCCAATAAGTTTTACCACATCACATCTGTGCTTCATGACTTCAATCTTTTGAAGTATCTCTTTCTTTCGTCTTGAAGCTTGATCCCTGTTTATTAATGTGTCAATGCTTCTGTTCTTCCTTACAATAAAGTATGCATTAGCAGCATCACAATGACTTTTTGAGGATTCATGTTTATTTACAGCTTGATGGCAGTGTCTGAAATTTGTACAGCCACTAACAAACGGTGACATGGCATCTGAATAAACAATGCATATGCTGCAGAAAAATGCTTCATTTTTTCGATTTAGTACCCCCTTCAACACAGTCCTGGGGACTGGTTAGTGCAGAATATATTTCCCAGAGCTAGTGAGTTTTTTCTGGATGAAAACTGGGCTGTGTGATGCTTTGAAGTAGAGATGGGCGGGTCCGGTTCCCCGAGAACTGAAACCACCTGAACTTTGAGCTACTCAGCTCGGTACTCTCCCGATCGCTCCGAATCCAAATCGAGTCCGAACGTCATCGTGACGTCGTCGGATCTCGGGGCTCGGTTCTCGCGATACTTCAAGATTATAAATACACAATCCATCGCCATTTGGCAGAGGGAGAGAGCAGGGTGTAGTCACAGGCTGATTAGAGCAGGGACAGAGAATCCAATATTCTTTTTCCAATTGTTGTAACAAAAATCGCAAGAGAAGAGAGGAGGATAGAGGTTTTTTTTTCTTTTCAATATTTGGCACTCCCCAGTGCTTTTGGGGTGTCCCCCCTAATTAATTGTGCATAAATATTTCTGGCTGTCAAAATTACTATCTGTCAGCAGGATCTACCAACTAATTTTTAGCACTCCCCAGTGCTTTTGGGGTGTCCCCCCTAATTGTGCATAAATATTTCTGGCTGTCAAAATTACTATCTGTCAGCAGTATCTACCAACTAATTTTTAGCACTCCCCAGTGCTTTTGGGATGTCCCCCATAATTGTGCATAAATATTTCTGGCTGTCAAAATTACTATCTAGCAGCAGTATCTACCAACTAATTTTTAGCACTCCCCAGTGCTTTTGGGGTGTCCCCCCTAATTGTGCATAAATATTTCTGGCTGTCAAAATTACTATCTGTCAGCAGTAGTGCGCCCAGGAATGGAAGAGAAGACATCCCTATTCCGGCAAATTATTTCTTCAGTCTGTTGTCTCTGCTGAATGGACAAGGCTGGCTCTATGGGCACTTCAGACTTTTCAATGGCAGTACTCACTACCTGAGGACAGGTTTCCTCATCATGCCAGGGTTCACATGATATATTTGCTCCTCCCTTCTCCTACCTAACTGGTGGACTCTGTAATTGACAGGACCGACAGCCTCTAGAACTTCATATGGACCCTGCCAATGGGCGAAAAGTTTGCTTTCCTGGGTAGGAACCAGGACTAGGACCTTGTCCCCAGGCTTGAAAGATCGAACAACAACACTTTTGTCATAACTTTTCTTCTGTCGTTCCTGAACCTCTTTTACATGTTGCTGCACAATGGGCCCTATCTTTCCTAGCCTCTCATACATTTGGGACACAAATTGTACCAGATTTGGCTCCCTGGGACCTTGCTGCTCCCACCCTTCTTTTAACATATCCAAGATACCCCTGGGCTGTCTCCCAAACAATAACTCAAAGGGACTAAACCCAGTTGAAGCTTGAGGTACCTCACGGATGGCAAACATCAAATAGGGAATAAGAGTGTCCCAATCTTTTTTCTCTTGAGCCACTGCTTTCCTGAGCATGTGCTTTAATGTGCGGTTAAAGCGTTCCACCAAGCCATCTGTTTGTGGATGGTATACAGAGGTGTGAAGCGCCGTAACCCCTAGCAACTGGCACATGTCCTTCATCAGTTTAGACATGAATGGAGTACCCTGGTCTGTGAGAATTTCTTTGGGTATTCCCAAGCATGTAAACATCAATACAAGTTCTTTAGCTATGGTGCTGGACTTTATGCTTCGTAGAGGAATTGCCTCTGGATACCTGGTTGCATAGTCAAGCACCACTAGTATATATTGATGCCCATGTGCAGATTTTTCCAGGGACCCCACAAGGTCCATAGCTATTCGTTCAAAGGGAACTTGTACTATTGGTATTGGAATGAGAGGTGCCCTGTACATGGGTTTGGGACAGGTTCTCTGACAAATGGGACAGGACCGACAATACTTTTTCACTGTCATGTGTACCCCGGGCCAGTAAAACCTAAGCAGAACTCGTTCCCGTGTTTTATCCTCCCCTAGGTGTCCCCCACAGACATGTGTATGTGCTGCTTTTAACACTAGGGTTACATGGACCTGAGGAACCATTAATTGTTCTACTTTTTCCCCCTGTACATTAGCAACTCTATACAGGAAATTATTTTTAACAATAAAATATGGTATACCTTCTGCAGGCTGGGCAGCTTTCGCTACCCTATTTACCTGTCACACTTTTAAAGGCATGTTCCAAAGTGGCATCATTAAGTTGGTCTCGAGCAAAGTCCTGCAAAGGAAAGAAAAATTGGTATTGTGGACCAGTCCGTATCCTCACTGACAGGTGGGGTGGGCTCATCTGCGACATCACCGACCAATGCTAGTTTGGACTGTCCACGTTTCCCCACGGTTGGATTCTTTTGTGGAACTTCTGCTGTGACTCCCAGGATGGCATTCCGGTTTGGCGGTTCCCAAAGATCGATGTCCAGATGCTGTGGATTCTTAGGCGGTTGCTTTAAGACCGGGCTTCCGACCGTTGCATCAGTTGCCGGCATGTCCGGCCGGATCCGCTCACTGAGGACATCATTAAACAGTGGGAAGTCTCGCCCCAAAATGAGTGGATATGGGAGTTTAGGTGCTATGGCAGTTACCACCATAACAGTTTTGTCTTTGAGTGTGACTGGTAGTATTGTTCTTTCATACTCCTCTGTTGTGCCATGTACGCAACGAACTTTTACTTTGGGCAACCGAGAAGTTATGGTTTCAGGTAAAGCAGAGCTGGAAACCAATGAGAGTTCACTCCCTGAGTCAACCAAGGCCAGAACAAGGTTTTGGTTGATTAGCACAGTCACCCGGAACAAACAAGGACTTTCTGATGTGGGACTCATGGTAAAACAGCTTGGAAATGCAGGTCCAATATGTGCTACAGAACAGTCCATGGGTTCCTGTAGTTTAGGACACTCTGCCTTAAAGTGGCCTGGCTCACCACATTCAAAACACTTCAGATTAGACAGCTTTGCACCTGGCCCTCTGTCCGTAGCAGTTTTGCCATTGGGCCCTGTGGCAAGGATTGTCAAACCTGGCTTTTGGTGTGGCAGCGGCTTTGGCACAAATGCAGGTTCTTTAGTTATTTGCTGTAGCGCACAAAACCTTTCTACCACGGTGGCAAGCTCTTCATAAGTTTGTGGGTCTGATTGCAGAACCCACCTTTGAAAATCGCGGTTCAGCCCCCGGATGCAGTGATCTATCGCCAGAACTTCAATAATCCGAGAAGGCGAATTCTCCTCAGGCTGCAGCCATTTCTTTAAAATTTTAGAAAGCTCAGCCACTTGCGCTCTGACCGGTTTTTCTTTATCATAGCGCCATTGTTGATAGCGCTGGGCTCGGCCTGGCCCGGAAACTCCAATGCGAGCCAATATCTCAGACTTTAGACACAGATAATCAGAGGCCCGTTCCTCATCTAGATCCATATAAGCTCGCTGAGCTTCACCAGTCAGATATGGCGCCAGTCTCTCAGCCCAATCTTTAGGAGGCCATTTTGCATGTCTCTCAAAAGACACAAGATTTGCTTCTACGTCATCAGCTGGTGACATTTTCTGGAGAACAGGACCAGGTGGTTCATTTCTGTCATGCCTCACCTGGCTTAACTCTTCTCTTAAGAGCCTTGTGTTTTCCACCTGTGCCTCGGCGACTTGTAGCATCTGAGCTTGCTGCTGTTGCTGCGCAGCTGCCACATTCACGAGGGTTCTCAGTACTTCCTCCATGTTGACGTCTGCACGGGTTGGGTAGTGGAAACTTGCTTCCCGGAGCATCCCACTCCTGACACCACTTGTGGCAAGAGCCCGCTACTGCAGAAGCACACGCGTACAACTTCTTCCTTTTTATGGTTTTTTATTGTCAGGATGGTAATAATGTTTTGACACCGTATACTTGCACAGCAATTATGGAGACTCTCAACTTTCCACTGTTTGGCTATGCCTGGGAAGAGCTGCTGCGGCTGCGCATGCAGCTCCATTTCGCCAGTTATAGTCTATATAGCTGTCACGCAGTGCTGTACAACGGGTTTAGCATGTTTACATGCTTTTGCCTGTTCGTCCGTGAAGGTGAGAGGGGGGTTTAGCAATAGATTATATAATAATGTTCCATTACAGTACTGAACCCAGGGGCTGATTAATCAAAGTGCAAATAGCCATTTTGCTTTAAAAAAAATTATGTTTTTGCCAGCAAAATGACTTCGTTTTGCTCCGCAAAATACTAATAGGGTTATCGCTGGCAAAAATCTCTGTTGGGGGAACCTATTTATCAAGCACTATTAATAGATCATCATACAAATAGCACTACACTATTTGTATAATTATCTATTAGCACACATACACAAAAAAATGCTATTTTCTGAACAATAAAGATTAAAAAGATAATATTAAAAAACTGAACATACACTTACTTGATTAAAAGTGATCGTAATTTCTTGCGCTTGTCTTCAATAATGGCTACAGGGGTGGGTGTTTGTCCTGTCCTGCCTAAATGGGAGCCTCCTACTGTATTGGAAGCTCCAATTGTATTGGTGGGCAAGCCACCAGTATATAAAAGAAAAAAAATAAAATAATATATATATATATATATATATATATATATATATATATATATATATATATATATATTATCTTTTAATTTATATTAATGGTTTATTTATTTATATATGCATTTATTTATATATATTTATTCATATATTTATTAATTCATTTTTACTTTATGGGAGCCTCCTAGTGAGATTGATTTGAGGTTGATTCTTTGATTGATTGGGGCTGTCCCAATCATATTCAGAGGTGGCTGGTAATGGGGGGCGGGGGGGAGAGACAGGGCACAGGGTGTCAATCTGAAACCTTGGCCCTCAGTGATTTGCTGCTACAGGGCTCCTGTAGGCTATGGGATGAGCCCTGTAGCACTTTTCAGGATGGATTTTGGCACTGTATATGCGGTGCCGTCCGCATATACAGAATACCACCCAGCGCACGGGTGGTCACATCACATGACACTCATTGCGGCCCCGTCATTCAATGAATGACGCGGCCGCATCGAGTGTGAATGACGCGGCCGCACCGAGTGTCATGTGATGCGGCCGCCTGTGTGCTGGCTAGTTTTCTGTATTTGCGGACGGCACCCATTCATCAACAGGCGGCGGGGGCAGACCGAGCGACCAGGGGCATTTCTTCTCAGGTTTTATTGTGGAACAGATGACTGGTGAGGTGAGTCACACACACAGATGCCTAATGAGGCATAATATTAATTGGGGGCACTTATGTATGGCATAATATTAATTGTATGCGCTTATGTATGGCTTAATGTAAATTAGGGGATTTATGTGAGGCATAATGCGAACTGGGGGCACTTATGTGCGCCATAAAATGAATTGGGGGCATTATTGGGGCGTAATATGAACTGTGGGAGCTGTACTGTGGCATAATATGAATTGAGGGCACTACTGTGTGGCATAAGATGAATCTTTCTTCCCTATTCATTTATTTGTTTATTTAAAGTTCATTACTATTAATATTATCTTGATATCTTGATATTAGCAGCATAAAATAAGATATATATCTTGTAACAAAGCCGCACCCTTCTCTTGCCACTTTTGTCACCTTCTGTTGCAAGAATACCCAGTAGACATCAGCAACACGAAAACTTCTTTTATAAATCAAATATATTTATTGTTTTCATCACAATAAATTGCACAACTTCCGTCAGGATGCAACTACCTTTTACTTGCACCTCCTGGTGACCCTAAACACTAACTAGCCACAGTACAGCTCCCTACTGACTGGCCAACTGGTTCAGCGTCAGTCACCTCTGACAAGAGCACAACTTCAGGTTTAAATACACAGGTCTCCTCCCACAGGCTTGGATGACTGACAGGCAACACTCCCACCTTGTCTTTAAAGGATGGCTCCTCAGGTATTCTGTAACGCCTAATCAGCACAGCCACCCCTATCAGCTCTGTGGATATAAACACGTTAAAGCATGCAAGTAAATCACTTTTCTACATTTACTTTACCACATGTCTCTGACCTGTACATTACTGAACTTAAGCACAGTGCTACACCTGTATATAACTTGGTCTGCAGCCTTTTACCTGCAGACAGTTAGCACCATAGCTAATTCCACTATTAGAGGCCTGTGGAAAACCACTCCCATTGCCACAATATGTATATATATATATATATATATATATATATATATATATAATGTACATACACAAACACACACACAACTGGGTTTGCCTAGATTTTAGCTAGCGCACTGATAGAAGAAGGTTGCCAGGCCCTGCACTGTACGATTAACTCCTCTATAGTCAGCTCACCAGGGTTCAGTCTTTCACACTCTGCTTTGACTTGTATTCAGAAACCTTGTGCATTTGTTTCCTTCCTCAAAAGTCTGATGTAAAGAAGCGCTACCAGTAAACATAACACTATATACTGTTAATGGGGGTGGGGGGGTCTTACACAATAAAAAAGCTAAATCAGCCAGTGCACAAATAATTTAAAAAAGCCCCACTAGAAAACATTATATGCATTCCATCTCTTGTTGTTTTACATGATTCATGTGAAATTGGCCATTTTTTCTTTATGGACGACAATATGTTGCGATACGTTGTAATCCATGGGCTGACCATACCCCTTTTAATGACTGACTAAACCCACTTTAATAGCTGACCACACCCCTTTTGCAGTTAGCCACACCCCAATGTAGTGGCCCTGTACCACTGTATTCCCCCGGTGGGCCCTTCATATCCCAGTCTGACACTGTATGTAGCTAACTGTTACCAAAACATGAACAAACTGAAAAAGGGAGATCCAACATATAATTAATCCAATTCAGATTTATGTAGGGATAGTAAGAATATATAAAATAAGATTCCTAGTGTGTAAAATATAATCTCAGACATTAATCATCCAGGTGCGACCTATGTTTTGGAATGCCAGTTCATATAGTATTAAAAGTAAATAGAAAGTTATTCAAAACATAAGTAAATGTGATGAATTGATGGGGGTGCTGGTTGCACATGATAAGACCAAAGGGCCATCATCTTGCTTGTTATCATCATCATCATCTGTTAATATAGCGCCAGCAAATTCCATAGAGTTTTACAATTGGGAGCAAACATTAATAAAACAATACTGGTAATACATTCAGAGAGAGAGGTAAGAGGACCCTGCTCACAAGCTTACAATCTATGGGACAATGGTTTTATACACAAGGACACGTGCCACATCATATTGCACATTGGTCCAGCTAGAATGCAAAGATAAAAAGTATTGATTGGGCTGTGTTATCAGTCACACAGTAATGTTGGTCAGAGGGTTGTTGTCTTGTGTTATCTGTGTAGAGGGTGGTAATAGGGTAACCTAGGGAGATAAAGATGGTGGATAAGGAATATTATAAGCTTGTCTGAAGAGGTGGTTTTTCAATGTTTGAAGACTAGAGGAAAGCCTTATTGTGCAAAGAATTCCACAAAGTGGGTGCACACCGAAAAAAGTCTTGTAATCGGGAATGGGAGGATGTGATGAGAGTGAAAGAGAGAGACACAGATCTTGTGAAGAATGGAGGTGTCAAGTTGGGAGATATTTTGATACAAGTGAAGAGATATATGTTGGTGCAATTGTGTTGATGGCCTTGTATGTTAGTAGAAGAATTTTATATTGGATATTATTAATTCTGTTTTTGAGTTTGAGTTGGCGGGATGACATCCAAGATGATTTCCTTCCTGGGCATTGAAATCGTCACCATTGTGGGATGCTGTAGGTTGCCCAACGACAAGATTATGAAACTCAAGTCATCAATTGCGGAGGCTCTTAGCTCACATACTAGCTTGCTTCATCGGTACAATTGTTGCTAGAAACATTTAACTTTGCGTGCCGGGTTATACCAATGGGCAGAATTTTCTATATTAAACTACAGCTGGTCACGGCTGACTTACAGTAACCACATGTGCGGCTGCATTTAATGACAGAGATCCAAGGAGACATTCGGATTTGTTCGGAATTCTTGCAGATTTTTAGCAGAGTCCGAATCTGGCCTAGCCCTCAGGTCCCTAACCTAGTCCTGGAGCTACACACGCATGACCAATTGCTTGGGGGCCTTCTTCCAGGGAGAATGGTGTACTGCTCCTTGACTGTCCGCATAGCGTCATAGGCTGGTAGTGCACTGCTTAGAGAATGATATAAATTTACAAGAATGCCATGCGCGGATAACGATTTAGTGGATGTGTTGTCGTTGATTTCATTGGCGCCGCTTCAGGGAACTTGCCACTTCAGCATCAACTAAAATGAATGCCCTCGAACATAACTCTTGGTCCTTTTGTATGGAGGATGCCTTGACCTGCTTTGTGAGGGCACATCCAAGTTGAGTACAGAAGGGTAGTAGTCATACTGACGCCAGATTTAGCACTGACCAATGGTAAAGGATTATATCCTGGTAACAGTGTTAATTGACCTTACACTGTTTTGGTTTAACAATTAGTTGTTAGCTGACTGCTTTGCTCTTGCCCCCACCATATATTTATATAATGATTGTTAATAAACCGTGACCTTTTACCAAAGTTAAATATGTGTTGCTGTGGTTATTTTAGGTTAAGTAAGTAGTAATACGTATAAAATATGAAGGAGATTTAAGGTGCATGAAAGAAGAGACATTAACACTATGTAGTTGATGACATAAGAGGCCATAGGTCAAAAGCTCTTAAAATCATATGTTTATGTGAGCGTCAAGCATTTACCAATTTGGAGTTAAGTTTTCCTGAATATTAAGCAAATAAGATCCACAGGGAGAGTCCCAGACTCCCCTTTATATTCTCCCCCCAGTGGATGCTGGGTCTCGTGTTTCCTGCATTTTCAAATGTCTCTCTCCTGCCCTGCAATCATATAGATTGTTTCGCTTGTACTGTTTAACCATTTTTCTTTCCCCCGTCACATAGGAGGCGCAGTGGGCAGGAAAGCAGTGCATTCAGCAACTAGTTAAGATGGTGCTACCGCTGATTGGCCTCACATCACTGACCCTTTCGAAGTAACATGACTCTTGGTTCTTTTGTGTGGAGGTTGCCTTGACCTGCTTTGTGTGGGCACGTCAATATCGAGTCCAGAAGGGGAATATGCAAAGTTCTAGTAATACAATCTCCAAGGTCTGCGTTTGCGTTGCATTTTGCACTGTATTTGTACGTTTGCATTTCACAGTATTTAAAGTCTTTGAATAGAGCTAGGAGGATGGTCAGTTGATTTTGCTGTCCCAAACTGCTGTCCCATGTCTTTAACTGTATGTTTGCTGAACACAGCTTACTTGCTGACCACTGTAACTTGGACTTGTATACTAACCAAAGTTCCGGACTCTCTACTGACTATATGGTGTATCAGACTCTTGGCTTTGACCCTGACAATGACTATAGATATTTCCTGGGTATTATCCCTAGGCAATTAAATGCATATTACATTTTATCTTTTTGAGGGTAAAAATACAAATTTTAGTGTGGGCTATAACAACAAATGTCATACAAACTCCAGTTGGCCCCTTTATGGAGATATTCCTGAATTGGTGCATTTTACATATTAGTGACCTTAACCCTTGTGCAGCCACCATCTATTGGGGTCTATTGCCTAGAGCACTAGCTGCGCAACTTGTTTGCAATCTTTGTTACAGCTATGTGATGTGGTAGGGGTAGAACTGGGAACTCTCAAATTCTCTCAGCAAAACATGCAAATTGTTGTGGTTAAAGCAGAACAAGGTGAATATTTTGCAGAACAGGAAAGAAATTTTGCCCATAAGTATAATGCTTCCTGAAGGTTTGAGTGACAGGTTGGGACAATTCCTACACTTTCTCAAGCACAGTTAGTATGGTAGATAATGACTGAAACAGCAATCATATGACAAGGAACAAACTGTACATACCCATCTTATGGGAATCAATATATCCTGCCAATGTTCAATTTATATTCCTCCCTTTGTTTGTGATCACTAAATTTCAACTGAAATAAGACAAGCAGCTCTCTGGGGCTAAATGCACTAGTGTAAACAAATACAGTTAGTGCATATACTGTGATTATAAGTGAAAATATTTAGAAATCATTTCACAAAATATCACTTCTTATTCCTTTGATTGCATTTTGTATTCCTTTACTCAATGTGTTTTGGATTCCTATTATAAACACATAGAGAAGTCAGACTATTTATTTACAAGGTGGAATAACAGCAGCACATGATTACAGCGAAAGTAGGCAAGTGTAAAAAGTAATCAAAGGAACTGAGGAAAGGCTTGTAAAACACATAAAACATCAGGTAAAGGGAGGACATGACACTTTAAACATCTAGCTCTGCAAGGTAAATGGAAAATTCAACAAGAATATTCTATGACAAACATTTGTCAAGTGTCTACAGGACAAGAAGCTCCAAATAATAGAAGAAAACATGATAATTTAAAAGTGATATTTCACTGCAACCAACCAACTGGTCTTTCTGTGAAAAATGCAGTATTTTTTATTGCCTATATTTGCATAGGAGAAGATATGCAACAAATGCAAATACTTGTTTGCAGGTGTGAAAATAGTAATAGTTTAAAATGTAGTTTGAATTACACTATAATAGCATAGTCTATCAAAACATGTAAATGTCAAATAGACTACAAAATATGTGGCCTAATGTCTTCTATGCAGGAAAAGACATAAGTGAGAGACTTTTACTTCTATGTAATTGTCAGTGTTTGAAAGATTGCTAGAAAAGTACAAGAATGCCATTTAGGAATAATTTATGAAACTTTTTTATAAGTGCTTAGTGAAGTCTTTCAAGATGAGTTTTTCAACCTTCTAAATTACCATCTTCAACCAACTGTATCTTCCCCCATGTTCAGATCGAATGACATGAACTGTCTTTATTACCTACATCTAGAAAGTGACTTATACATTCTGGCAGGGCCGGACTGGGACTAAAAATCAGCCTTGGCATTTAAAGCACATAGGCACCTCTGTTGCAGATAATAATATTAATAATAATAATAATTATAATTATTACAGTACTTTTTGCAAAGCTTTTTGTTATATGGTGTCCCGTGAGATACAAATGTATTACACACAGTTTGACTCTATGTTTGCAGCATAGGGTGTATCAGTTTCAGACAATGTTATGTACACAGGACCACCAAGAGAAATTTGGTGCCCACCTCCATAGATGAGTAGGAAATAAACTGTGCGCCAGCGCGCAGCGGCGATGCTGAAAAGGGCGTGGCCACATTGTTTTGTGGGAGTGGTCAACATGGGGCATCGATACATACATTATAATGAAATATTACATTTATCTCGCCCACCCAGCACATTATGACACCCCCAGCCCATTGTACTTATCTATGCTTCTGGTGCTGCCGACTTCCATCAGGGTGGGAACTTCCTGTAGATTAAGCAGGGAAGCTCTTAGTCTCATGAGATTACCAAATCTTGTGAGACTTAATGCTCCTCGGCTTGCTCTGCAGGCCAGTGTCCTGTCCGGAGACCAGGAGCAGCTACCAGCTCCCTTCCCTTAACCAGTGCTGGATTAAGTCTTGAGGGGCCTGGGGTATTTAAGACAGCAGGGTCCCTATTATGCAACATGGTTATCATTTTAGACAATACACAGGCAATAATGTGTGCACTACTGTTAGGTGCATGCAGCTCTGCCTTCACGAGCAATACACTGTGAAGCAGGTCATACCTGCCAACCGTCCTACCAGTTGCTGCTTGTTTTGATCCTGGAATGTTGGAGGCCCTATTCGGAAAAAACATGGGTACATGAAATTGAGAGAACTCCCACCACCCCCGGCATTAAATCAATATAGCACCCACATTTAATAATTAGGCCTCCCTCCAGTCCCAGAATGAAAATAATAGAACTTACATTTGATAAATAGATCTATGTACCTCCAACCAGTCCGAATATTAAAGTAATAGTATTCCTATTTAATAAATAAACCTATTTCCCTCCCTCCAAACAGCCCCATCAATAAATTAAATTGCCCCATCATCACCCCACAAATAAAATAGCACCCATTAAATAATTAGCTCCCACCTACACTCCACCATTAAATTAATAGTCTACCTCCCATATTACATTAAGACCCCCATTTCCTCACACATCACTCACACCTGAGTGTGTGCCCCCAATTGATAATAAGCCACTATAGAGCCCCCAAATCATATTATGCTATACAGCAGTGCCCCAGTTAATATTATGCCACAATAGTACCCCCAAATCATATCATGACACAATAGTGCCCCAGATCATATTATGTCACACAGTAGTACCCCCAATTCATATTATGCCATACAGCAGTATGTCTAAAACTCGTGTTCTATGCCCCTACTGGGCGCTGATTGAGGAGGGAGTCGCAGTTATCAGCTCAGACAGGCAGTCTGATGCAAGATGTGCACACCCACTGTGCAGTGCCGTAACTAGACATTTTAGTGCCCTGGGCACTGGCGCCCCCATCTAAGTGGGAGTGACATTTGCCAAGTGCATGTGGCCAACCTAATGTGGGGGTGTGGCTAGCAGTTTACTGAAAGAATGGACCACTGAGCTGTCCGGCAGGAGACTTAAACATCAGCGTGACTTGTATCCCTTTCATGCGGTAATGTCAAACCCTGCAGGTTAAGTGTTTGAACACTTAACCAAATATTGCCGCTTTAAATTAAAAGGGATACAAGTCGCGCTGACGTTAAAGTCTCCTGCTGGACAGCTCAATGGTTGCAGTTACTTGCAGTCAGTATCCTGCGCCGATCGAACATCTCAATAGTCGATATGCAGGTAAGTCTGCTTCTCTTAACATCGTTTTTTTACAGAGTTGGATTTTTATTGGAGGAGTCATCGGTGTCGGAATATTCAGGACTGATGACTCATACCCAACCCTTTCATTCAATAGTTTCATTGAATGTGCATAAATTACTACACCATGAGCGCCCTTTCTCCCTATATTTTCTGATCCTAGATTATTCCATTTTGGATCTGGATGTTTAGAAGAAAGGAGCTGCTATTTGCCTAAGGATATTATTTTTTTTTTTATGGCTTATATGTAGTGAATTGTTTATGAATATTGTCTATATAATTTTCAGCGCAGCAAGAAAACTAACAGATTATTTACATAGCTGCAGTATAAAGGGGGTGGTCCTGGCAGCAATTTGCAAAGCTGCCTGTTACTGAGAGGTAGCTGTGGAGACTTTGTGACTGTGTGCTACACAGATGGATGTCTCCTGCAACATGGAATCCAGATCCACGAATCTCTGCTCAGTACAAAGCTGAGCAAAAGTGGTAGATGCAACAGGGAATAGATAATGAATGACTGCCATTATTAGGTTGATTGTGGGATCCTATCAGGGAGATACTGATATTACAGTCCACTGGCCCCCTAATAGGTAGGAGCAGAAAATGGGGAGTGAAAAAGAGGTCACTGTGTAGAAATGTTGAACATGTGAACAATAAACAGACCACAAATTAATATTAGCCAAGTAGAAAAATACCGATTAATTCAAATTAACAGTGGTTTTAATGATTCTTACATATTGGGTTTGTTTACCCATGAGAGGCTGTGATTCCACACAAACTCAGGGTAACTAAGCCCCGAAAGTCAGGTAATGCCCAAGGCTCTGGAAACCCTCTTAAAAACCTCTACGTTGAAGGGACATTCGAGCAAGAAACGGCCCATGGTCTCCTGCTTCCCCTGACACTGCTCCCGTGGTCAGCCACGATCATTGACATTTCTATGCTTCAAATTTCCCCTCACGTAGGGCCAGGCAATGTCCAAGTACTTTGGAGGAACCCTCCGGTAATTGACCAGAGCTAGTCCCTCCAAGCACACATTACCCGGGCAGTCTTTTAGTGACAGCTGTTCTAAGAAGTGAGAGTGCAAAAATCTTCTCTCCAACTCCCCTCTAGAGAAGTTTTTGACTTCCCCCCACCTCCAGGCCCCAACATCTTGTCACGTTCAAGCTAAGAGTTACGTAGACCGGGAGGTATCCATGCCTGACCCGGAAACATTTTACAGCACCTCCCTCTATCCTGACATTGAGTAAGGGATGCACCCAGACTCTAAACCCCTCTACCCATTAAGGAGGGGTCACTAATAATAGACTCCCCAGATGTAACTCGATGAAGGTGGTTAGAAAGAAGAGCAGGTTTTCCATCCCAGGTCACCCTCCCTCATTGATTTATAGGTCACAGTACGCCCAAATAGATTCAACCAGTTCCCTCACAAAAGGTGGAAGAACACGGCATAAACCTTAGTCCATAAAGATTCCGACAAGTAGCACACATAGTTGACATATAAGAAAACTGGCAGAAGGAAGGTTTTAATTAGATCTACCCTTTCTCTACTTTGTGGGCGGCTTCAACCAGTCTGGCTTTTCAATTTTGTCTGTCATAGTCCAGGGCCGAATCGGATGCCTAAGATTTTAATCTCTTGGCTAGCCCCCGGGAGGGAATCCGGAAGGTCAAACTGCTGGCCTTCCTCTCCCATCCAGAAAACCTCGCTCTTCCCACTGGCCTTGGAGTACCGCGGATTAGAGTTGCCACCTCCAATGCCTCCATGGGAATTGACAAGACAACAGTGACGTCATTGGTGTAGGCCACGACCCTCAACAAACAATCCCCCTCTACAATGCCTCCATCTTGACTTTGGATGAAGGGGTCAATGGTAAACACATACAGAAGGGGGCTCAGGTGGCAACCTTACCTTACACCTGAATCGACCGAAGAACGGTCCCACCCAACCATTCACAAGAAGGAAGCTCTCGGCCTGCCTGTAGATCGTCTGAAGCCAATTAACCACCCCCACTAGCAGGGCCTGATCAACCACTAGGCTGACCAGGCTGCAACCTGGGGTGCTGGGTCCCGGGGGGCGCGGCGCTGCGGGTATTTTTTTTTAATTTTTTTTTTCCTTCATTCATTTCTTTTTTCGGGGTGGGGGGGGTCGCCGCGGGGGGGTGGAGGGCTCGACGATCAAAAGCATTGGTGGTTAGTGGTTAGCAACACACAGCCAATCGCCAGGCTGCCTGTTGCTGTGCAGCAGACAGGAAGCAGGACGTCTTCACTTCCTATCTGCTGATCTGAGGAGAGGAGCGACGCTGGCACAACTACAGGTAAGTGAAGGGAGGAACTGCCCTGCATATCTATAGGGAGGGGGGGAACTGCCCTGCATATCTATAGGGAGGAGAGGAACTGCCCTGCATATCTATAGGGAGGGGGGGAACTGCCCTGCATATCTATAGGGATGGGGGGAACTGCCCTGCATATCTATAGGGAGGGGGGGGAACTGCCCTGCATATCTATAGGGAGGGGGGGGAACTGCCCTGCATATCTATAGGGAGGGGGGGAACTGCCCTGCATATCTATAGGAAGGGGGGGAACTGCCCTTCATATCTATAGGGAGGGGGGGAACTGCCCTGCATATCTATAGGGAGGGGGGGAACTGCCCTGCATATCTATAGGGAGGGGGGGAACTGCCCTACATATCTATAGGGGGGGGAACTGCCCTGCATATCTATAGGGAGGGGGGGAACTGCCCTGCATATCTATAAGGAGGGGGGAACTGCCCTGCATATCTATAGGGAGGGGGAGAACTGCACTGCATATCTATAGGGAGAGGGGAACTGCCCTGCATATCTATAGGAAGGGGGGGGAACTACACTGCATATCTATAGAGAGGGGGGGGAACTACCCTGCATATCTATAGAGAGGGGGGGGACTACCCTGCATATCTATAGGGAGGGAGAGGGGGGACTGTCATGCATATGTATAGGGAGGGAGAGGGGGACTGTCATACAAATCTATAGGGTGGGAGGGGGGGCTGCCATGAAAATCTATAGGGAGGGAGAGAGGTTGATATGTATGAAGGAGGGCAGAGGAGGGGGGCTGATATATGTGACTGGGGGAGTTTTGATGTGACTGGGGGGATAGCTACAGAGTTAAGGTAAGAAAAATAGCTGCAAGGGGGGTGGATGCAGGGTGGGAGGTAAAGAAAATGGCTGCAGCAGGGGTTAAGGAAAATGGCTGGGGGGGGTTTGTGGTTAAGGAAAATGGCTGCAGGGGGTATTTAAAAAATAGAGCAGCTTTGGGGGGCAGAATCTCATGATTGTGTGGTGGTCACATGGTTGGTCTCAGCAATCACTAGAATACTAAATATTAGTGAGATGGGGCTGGTAGAGGTTTGTATTTGATTGACAACAAATATTCAGATATTGCTTATATATGCCTGTCCAATGGGGTACTTTTAGCTGGCCATAATGGAGTGTTTTGTTTTAACTAAAGGGCCTAATCATTCAGGGTTTGCATTATAATACATTTTTGCATTTTCAAAACAGGACGCCAACTTTCCAGAAGCCAACGAGAGGATAACAACGTTGCAAGAGAGAAGAGCAAGAACAGGTAAGAGACAATGGCACAATCTGTCTAAATTTGAATGCTGGAGAATACACCTGAACATTCATATTCAGGAGTGTTCCTATACACCTATATATTCGGAGGAGGGGGGGGCGCTGCGGCCGTATTAGCCTAGGGTGGCCAGAACCCTTAATCAGGCCCTGCCCACTGGGAAACCATAACTCAGAAGGCAAGCCCACAGGTATTTGTTATTTATCCGGTCAAAAGTCTTCGACTGATCCATGACTGCTGAAAAGTATTTTCCCCACTTCTCAGCACGCAGCGTTCAATGGCCTCCTGGACCCCAAGGACACCACTATGTGCTACAGCCCTTCACAGTACAGTGCTCAGAGGGAGAAAGAATGTGGCCATAAATTTACATCAACCTGTTGAACAGTACCTTTGCCAAAATCTTTCTGTCTATATTGAGAAGGACGATGGGGCACCAATTCATAATATGAAACTGGTCCTTCCCTTTGGATAACAAAATAAGGGCAGACAGCCTCATGGAGGGAGGAAGAATTTTTCTATCCAAGCTCTCATTAAACACCTCCACAAGGCAGGGAGTCAGAAGATCCTAAAAGGTCTTAAAGAACTCGGCAGTCAAGCCATCCGGTCCTGATGCTTTCTTCATAGACAAGCTGTCTATGATATCTTATCACCCAGGGCATCAAGTGAACCACTAGAGTCTTCAAGTCCAAGTCTCTCCCTCAGAAACCGATCCATCCTCTCTCTAATAAGTGACTTCTCAGACAAAAGAGTGGAGTAAAAGGACCGCACGACACAGAGAATGCTCTCCTTATCCTTCCTAAGAGCACCCCCCCACTCCTCACCATCATCTTCAGGGGATACCTCAGTAACCACTGAAACAACAATAGTAGAAGTAGTGGCTAGGGAGGGTAACACCACAACAACTGCCCTCTCTACCACACCTAATTCAGACATCTGCACCACCTGAATCGGACCAACCAAAACAGCTTCCTGTGGGTCAGGTGGCCGAGGGGGTCAGGATTCAGAATACTAGGGGAGGCCAGTTGGGGGGCCATAGGGGTGGAGGCCTGGACAGGCAATTCTGAGATGGGTTGTTCTGCCTCACTAGGGGATGCAGGTAAAGGGTTTGAAATCGAGGAGACAGGGAGCTTAGTAGCTAAATCCTCTACTAACAAGGAAGACTTTACAGGTGCCTCCTTAAGAAACTTTTCTGCCAATACTTACACCTCTTTTGATGCTGTC
The DNA here is from genome assembly GCF_038048845.1 of Mixophyes fleayi. Lineage (NCBI taxonomy): Eukaryota > Metazoa > Chordata > Amphibia > Anura > Limnodynastidae > Mixophyes > Mixophyes fleayi. The sequence continues at coordinate 140,603,100 of NC_134406.1, read as the reverse complement.
TCACCATCTCTCCTCTTAGACTTGTCCATAGGTTTCTGGTAAACACTGGGGGCCTCATACGGGGATGACTTTCAAGCCTTTTTCCTCCTTACTATTTTGGGCCTAAAAACCAGCTAACCTTCTCCATTTCTCACCACCTTATCCTCTTTTTCCTCATCACTTGACAGAATCAAAAAATTGTTTGACTAGATCGTACCCTCCTCCCTTGGGCCATGACCCCTCCTCCCTTTTCTCCTTCTTTGGGTCACAAAGGGCTCTTCTGTCACTGGAACAGGTGTTTTGGTAACTGGGAGATTTGGCTGAGGGACGACAGAAACTGGCTGGGGAGGGCCTGACACAGAAGAGGATACCGGACCCTAAATAGAGCACCCAGCCTGAGGTTTCGTATCTCCAGTTTCCATCAGCTCTGCAGCCCTTACCATATTAGCATCAAATATATCAACAACGTCATGGGAAGCACGGGGGCATCTACTAAAAGGGTTACCTTCCTCCCCACACAGGTTACATTTGATTTTTGTACAAGTGCGGGACTCAGGATCCAACCCACCACAATGGCCACACTGCTGCACTGGGCAGTTCCTGCTGAGGTGACGGAAGTCCCCACAGAGGTGACACACCCTCGGGTGGCCTGGATAGAAGCATTGTATGCGATCACTACCAATGAAAGCCACCGATGGAATGCGCATAGTGACCATCCGCCACCCCAGACATGATAAGCCGGATCCGGCACCTTCTCTTGTGGTGAAAATGGGTCCACATATCTGACTGCCCCAGTACCCAATTTGATACCGGGGCCACAATAAAATAAATACACCCTCAACTGGTCAGAATTCCACCAAACAAGTATCTGGACTGCGTAGTGGGGTGGCCCCGGTACCCAATTTTATACCGGGGCCACAATACCTCCTCCAAGTTCCAAGTGTAGTGTTTATAACATCTTAACACCACACTAATTCTAGCACGTCAAAACCTCTTGTTTTAAATAATGACAGGGCATTTAACTTTTGATTTAATTTATTGAATTTGTTGGCATTTTCTTTTACTTTTTGAACATGGCAAACGACTGTTGAATGGTCACATAATGCCCAAAAAATAGTTGCAAGATGGAATTGTCCTTGGGCCCTCCCACCCACCCTTATGTTGTTGAAATAGGACATGCACACTTTAACAAACCAATCATTTCAGCGACAGGGCCTACCAAACAACTGTGGCTGAAATGATTGGTTTGTTTGGGCCCCCACACCAATAAAACAATTCATCTCTCCCTGTACAAACTAAACAGGCTCTACTGAGGAAAGATGTCGTCCTCATCCTCAACCTCTGATTCCTCTCCCCCTACAGTGTGTGCTTCCTCCTCCTCACACATTATCAATTCGTCCCCGCTGGACTCCACAACCACAGGTCCCTCTGTACTGTCTGGAGGGCAGTGCTGTACTTCATTGAGGAATTGATTATTCATTTTTATAAACATCATTTTTTCAACGTTGTGAGGAAGCAACCTCCTTTTTTGGTTTTGGATCTGGATTACCGTCGTGTTTTGGTTTTGGTTTTGGTTTAGCCAAACCGTCATTGCGTGTTTTGGTTTTGGTTTTGTTTGGTTTTGTTTTGATATTTTGTTTAAAAATCAATGTTTTTGGGCCTAAAATAACCAAATTTAGTGCTCCACCCGTTTCTTGGATAAGTAATGTAATTGTAAAGCTAATAAATTATCCAAATAACAGTTTAATTCCTGGTAGGCCTTCATTAAGTCGACACACAAACCAGATTGTTTTCCTCTCCATCTATGAATATTGGCAATGCAGCCATTGTCTTTGGATGTATATTACACCCTACACTTATACTTAAATATGTAAAGAAATGGACAAAGGCAGTTTGGTATCTGTCTGCATCAGATCCCCTCTCCACTAGGAGTAAAACAGAAAACTATTCAGCCATTATATAATCTAGAATATAAATAGAAATTGAGAAAGGCAATTTGGTATCTGTCTGCATCATAATCATCAACATCCTCCTCAGCACCAGTTACATCAATATCCTCCTCCCGGTGTACAACATTCACACCTTCATTAGCCAAATCTGTAACTGGACTGTGGGTGATCCTTCCAGCATATGCAGAGGGCGTGCTGCAAATGCAGTGATGGGAAGGTCAGGGTTCACAACCAACAACACCCTTGGACTCGCCTTGGGGATTTGTGATGTCATCTGTTTAGAAGGCAGAGTTCTTTGCTGTTTTGTTGTTGTTGCTGACAGCATAATTCTCTTAAATTTTTTGTAGGGGGGGGAGGAGGGCTTAGATCCTTGGGTGAAGCTGGACCACTAGTCATGAACTAAGCCGTTCCTTGGCACTACGTGTCGTAAATGGCATATTGCCAATTTTACGTTTCTGCTCAGATGATTTTAAGTTTCTCTTTTTGCTATTTTTTGAGAACTTGGGCTTTTTGGATTTTACATGCCCTGTACTAGGAGATTGGGCATCGGGCTTGCCAGATAACGTTGATGGCATTTCATTGTCTATGTTGTCATGACTAGTGGCAGCAGCTTCAGCATTAGGAGGAAGTGGGTCTTGATCTTTCCCTACTTTATCCTCCAAATTTTGATTTTCCATTACATTTAGCACAAGAGAGCGTACCCCTAAGCCACACACACTCGGCAAAGCCTTTAAAAATTATATGCGGCACAGGAGAGTAGCACTGGACTTATACTGCTGAATCAATGAACTTTGTAATAGCAGTACCACTGGACTTATACTGCTGAATCAGTGAACTTTGTAATAGCAGTACCATTGGACTTATACACTGCTGAATCAGTGAACTTTGTAATAGCAATACCACTGGACTTAGACACTGCTGAATCAGTGAACTTTGTAATAGCAGTACCACTGGACTTATACTGCTGAATCAGTGAACTTTGTAATAGCAGTACCACTGGACTTATACTGCTGAATCAGTGAACTTGGTAATATAATATTGCAGTACCAATGGGCTTATACTGCAGGATTGGTTTTGCAAATTTTGTTGCAATTAATTTTTTTTGTAATTCTTTTTTTGTATTTTTTTTTATAACTTTTTTTTATTTTTTAAAACACTTGGGAATAATGGGGAAAGAACTATGCCCTTAGAAGCACAGAGCACAGGACACAGCACCACTGGACTGAACAGGACACAGCACAGGACCCAGAAGCACCACTGAACTCAAAATTGACAGAGCACAGCACACAGCACCACTGGACTGATACTGCAGAACACAGCACAGCACAGCAAAGCACAGCACAGCACAGAACTAAACAGCACAGCACGAGATCTACCAGGACAGAGGACCACCTAACACACCCTCCCTCTACCCTGTTCAGAGCCCGAGTGAAGATGGCGGCGACTAGCGGGGAATTTATAGGATCGCGAGATCCGACAGCGGGATTATTACTCAGAGCCTCGGTTTCAAGTTTTCATTTGGCGCCAATACCCGGATCTGTCTCGGATCCGACTCGGATCGGAAAGGTTCGGGTGGGCTCGGATTCACAAAATCCGAATGCGCTCATCTCTAATCACTACACACAATTGAAGCTTGAACATTCTGACATACATCATTAACCTTATTTACATTGCTAACATGGCAGGTATTCTATTTGCAGACACCTCTATTACACGCAGAGCATCCTTAGCTCTAATTGGAATTTGCAATGGGCCATATATGGAGTCAGTCACCTGTGTTTGAATTACAGTCAGAGTGGCTCTATTGAGACCTTGCTTAGTCGCACCATCAAACGCAAATAGAGGAACTGCAGGAACAGATGGCCTGGCCACAGACACCGGTACTGGAGCTGCATTCCCAGCACACATGGGGATAAACCCCACCGAGAGCCGAGATGAGCACACACCACACCGGCTAGTAGCTACCGCACCTTACTGCAATCTTACCACTGTCTCCATATTTGAGTTTGAAACAGGCTGGGAGTTAATAAACATAGCTGGGCACATACTTTGGATGTCAGGGGCAGAGCGCACCACATTAGTGGGAAGCGACACAGAGGGGAAGCCCTCTGGTCTAGCCACATTAACTGCCGTCAATCCATCACCTCCACCTGCAGCGCTTGCAGCCTCATTTGACCTCATCGGCGGCTCCCCTTCCAGCTCACAGATGTGTTCATATAGAGCGTCACCCCCTGAGTCCGGCACACCCGAGACAGGTACATTCATAGGCATAGATGCAGAGGTTTCTTCCCTCTCTGACATAATCTCCTCAGATGCAGACGATTGTAACCGTGAAACCAGAGCTTGCAACTGGCGTTGGTTCTCTGACAGGGCTTCCTCCAGGCGGTCAATTTCTAAAGCATACCCAAAAAGCATTGTTTTTTTTGGGTTTTTTTTAAACATAATTTGCTTCCTTATCTTAGAAATATCTGACTCCAGAACCTGTATACACTCGTTCACTGACGATTCATCAAGTTCACTCGCCTCTGAATTGGACTGTTCAACACTTGCAGCATTAACCTCTGCCTCTCCAGCAGAAACAGAAGAGTCTTCACACACATGCACTGTAACTGCAGAAGCAGCAGATACTGTAGCTGCAGTAGTGGCAGACAATGCAGCCGTAGCAGTAGAAGGCACCACAGATGTATCAGTAGCGGGCACTATATTGGTAGCAGACACTGTAGCTGTAGCAGTAGTAGTCATTACAGCTGTAGTGGAAGCAGGCACTATATTAGTATCTGTCATTGCAGTATTGGTAGACACTGTAGCTGCAGCAATAGCAGCCATTTCAACCATGGTAGTAGCAGGCACCACAGTTGTATTAGTAGTAGGCACTATATTAATAGCAGACACTGTAGTTTTAGCAGCTGCAGACAATTACAGCTATAGTAGTGGCAGGCACTGTAGCAGTAGCAGACACAGTAGCAGCATACTTACCAACTTTTGCAGCCAGCTGTACGGGTAGGGGATTCATCTTGGGGGCGTGACCACGTGAATCGTACCATTAGGCCATGCCTCCTGTCAATCTTTGCCCATTTCAGCCTATTGGTGGGTGTGGGCGTGCCAGGATAAAGCATTTAGCGCCACCTTCACCAACTTCACAAACGAGGTGAGCTGGACCCGGGATGTTGTCCTGCTCTCCCGGTAGTCCCAAAAATTTGTGAGTTTCCTGGACATTCCAGGAGAGTAAGCAACTATTAGTAGCAGACATTGTAGCTGTTAATTTACACTCTTCATGTACACAGTTAACTTGCACTTTACCTTCCATGTCTTCACACTGGATAGTTGTAGAAGTTACAGACATTACAGCTATAGTAGTGGCGGGAACTGTAGCAGTAGCAGACACAGTAGCAGGCATTGGAGCTGTTAATTCACACTCTTCATGCACACAGTTAGCTTTGCATTTTACCTTCCATGTCTTCACACTGAATAAACGTATACTGACTTTTCTGCTGTGAGTTTGCACGCACCTACACCTCAGCCGATGTTGTCACGTTATCCAAAGTTTCCTTAACTTCAGGAGTCTTTTCAGGCCTTCCTAGGCCAATTGATGAAATCGGGTCTACTGGTATATCTCCAAATGAAACTTGAACAGAGCTCTGAGCTTCCTCCGGACAATGTTCAATTACACATGATTTGCTCTCATCCCTAGCTAAGCTGTTCTGTAAATTTAGTTTAGGGAGAGCTGGGCCCAAGGTAGGACCTGAAGCCTGGGGACTGCCCTCCAAATCTCCCCCACAGGTTTGCTTCCTGGTGTTTGGGCCTAGGGTAGGCCCAAAAGCCTAGGGCCTCTCCCTTTCTTCCTCCCCAGGTTCCCGCATGATCGCCTGGGCGCTATCCCAGGGATCTTTTGGTTCACTGCAGCTAGCAACAACAAATCCTTCCACCCAGCTGTAATGTTCTCCCAATATTGGTGGCGTTATCACAAATGACATATCCTCAGGAGAGACCAAGCGGAAAAAAACATGTTGCAATGACATCCCTTAGTTTTTCAAACAGGTTGTCAGCGGTATGACTCTTAGTTTAGCCAGTGATACACAAATGTAGGATACCACTTTGTTTTTGCAACAGGATGAGAGGGATATTTGTGTAGCTGACGACGGAGCTAGTGAGGATGTTGATGAGGATGATGTTGTTTGTGTAAGTCCTGCACCAGTGGAAGCAGTTCTTGCCAGTGATAAGATGAAGGCCATTGTCATGCCTGGGCATAAGACCAAAAAAATCCACCTCTTATGTGTGCCATTATTTTTACCCAATCCTGACAACAGTTGTCTAGCCATTTGTAGTGTTTGTAAAGCCACACCGACAACACCTTCCTCATCAATATCCTCACTATTGGTCGAGGTTAGTCCTGCATCCAAGTTGCTAAGGCTAGTTGACATCTCCCCTATCCAGGATTACTCTGAAGAATTCTTGAGCGTTAGTCCCAATGCTGCTGCTTTTGAGGTGGATCTTCAACCCAGAAGTAAACCAAGAAGAAAACTATTAGTAGTATAAAACAATTGACTGTTAAACAATACTTTGCAAGAGGAAGCAAGTATGAAAGCTGTCACCCAGTTGCAGATCATAGATACCATGGCAACTATGCTAGTATTAAATCTGTGTCCAATATCCACAATTAATGCAGCTGGTTTTAGACAGTTAATTGAGGTCCTGTGTCCCCTCTACCAAATTCCATCACGACACCATTTTTACTAGAAAAGCAATTCCTCACCTCTACCAGAAAGTTCCATTACATGTAGTTATTGGGCTACAAAATGCCATTCCACCCACTGTACACTTAACCACACATATGTGGACAAGCGGAACTGGGAAAACTAAAGATTATATGCCTGTGACAGCCCACTTGGTTGGTGAATTGCCTTCAGCAGCAGGAACAGCAGCAACATGTACCCAACAACGCCAGATTATTCAGAAGCAGGCTACTCTGTGTATCAGCGGCTTCACTAAGACGCATACCAATGACAACCTGTTTGAAAAACTAAGGGATATGATTGCAACATGGCTTATCCTGTTTGGACTCTCCTGAGGATATGCCATTTATAATAATGCCACCAATATTGTGAGGGCATTACAGCTGGGTGAAATCCATCACATTCCTGTTTTGCTCATACAATCTACTTGGTGGTACAGAGTTTTTTGAAAAATGACAGGGAGATGCTGTCTGTGTACCGAAAGAATCAGGACATTTTCTGCAATAGCATGTAGTAAATTGCAGCAGCTGCAAGAACAATTTATATTGCCCATACACCAAATGAAGCAAGAGGTGGCAACAAGGGGGAATCCCACACTTTATATGCTTGTGAGGACGGAGGAACAGCGAAAAGCTATCCACGCTTACTTCACAAGCCATGAAATTGGGAAAGGAGGGGGAATGTATTTTAGTCCAGTGCAGTGGAGAATACTTTCCGTGTTGTTAAAGGTGCTAAAACGATTCGAAGTAGTGATCTGTGAACTGAGTTTAGACACTGATAGCTTGAGCAAAGGGATTCCCTTAATTAGACTTTTGGAATAGCACTTTGAAAAATTGAAGGAGGAGATGAAACAAATTACGCTAAGTATGTCGGACTTGTAGATGAAGTACTTTAATTGAAAAGTTATCAACTTCTGGAAATCGTATCACTACATTTTGGTGACAATGCTTGATCCTAGGTTTAAGAGCTATGTCTTCTCTTTATTTCCTACTGTTCCAGATCACAAGAGATGCAATGAGCTCCTGGTGAGCAAGTTTACAGCTGAAGTTGTACCTTACATGAAGTAGTCCCCTATTTCAGTTTCTCAGGCTACTGCTGCTAGAAAAAAACTAAGCTTTTTTAAGAGATTCAAGGATGATTCACATGATTCAGCAGAACATTTTGACATTTGGTCTGGTCTAAAAGAATTGCCCAAAAATCGTGACAGCTCTGTCGTAAAATGAACTACAAATTCCACAAAGAAGGCCTTTACTAGCATTAGATCAAAGCACAGAGACCTCTGTAATGGTGGATTCCAGCAGGGATTAATTAGTATTGAGTGATGATGTACACACTGATGAGGGTGAGGATGATGACAATGTAGATTGCAGGTGCTGGGATCTAGCTGAGAGAAGGAAGCTAGCTGATGCTGGAATGCTTATTAATATTTGGGTAAAATGACATTTTGACAATTTTATGTTTGTCTTCAGTAAGGTTTCTCCTTTATTAAAGATGTGTTTTTTTCTTTAAAAAGGTAAAAGCTTTTTTTTTTTCATCTTGTTCTGTGAGTTGGTGATCAGACCGTCAGCCTAACACATGTCCACATTAGACAAACCACATCTGCACAGTTTTCGTCAAGGAGTGTTACATTAACCTCAGCTACCATCGATATGGCTATGGATAATTGTGCTAATCCATCCTCCTTTTGTGTTGGTCCCACCTACAGTTGTTTGGTCACTGAGGTCACTTTTTCCAGGGCAACATTAAGTTTCCTATCCGCCCCTGCTATCAATACCACATCCCTGCATGCAACCTAAGACTTCACTGAAGTTGGTCAAGACGGCATTACAAATATAGGGGTCTGCTTACCAGCGGTGGCTAGTGGTCGGCAGTAACTATCATTCTGCATATTGCAGCAGTACAAAATGTGACACAGCTGCTATTTAGCAGCAACATTTTTTGCAGGCAACCTAACACTGCAGAAGAAAGGAGTAAGTGATTAATCACTTACTTCTGTAGGTATTGCACATGCACGGCTAAGACCACACAGGTGCATACTGATGGGATCTGGCGAGGATTCAAACAAAGCTTCTTTGGTGATACTGAGCCCCATTAAAAAGATAAGCTAAGGTCATCCTAAGTTTTCAAGGGCTGGCGGCAAGAAGTTGAATTGTTAGATATAGAGGTCTATGGGGATTGCGTTAACCATTGGAAAATAGGTTAAGGCAGGAGAAATCTCTGATTCATCCATCTTTTACTCCTTTTCTTGACTCAAAGCAACTTTGAAATAGACCCCAAAATTTTAAAAACTCATATACCGGATGATATTATTTGTAAATCTCTATGTGAATTATCAAAAGATCCTAGTGAAGTCATCATTAGAGGTGTATGAGCACCCAGAAATATGTGAATTGCATAGAATGGAAGCATTGTCTCCCCGTGGGTTCAGTATAAATGACAGGGGGCCCTAAGACAGTTGTTCATTATTATTATTATCAACTTTTATTTTTATACCAGTGCTTTGCAATTAGGAACATGGACAGTGATAAAGCAAAACAGACATACAAAAGTTTAAAAGATTCTGCTTACAAATTTACAATCCCTTATGGCAAAAAAAAACCTGACAGACATATAGGGGTATATTTACTAAACTGCGGGTTTCAAAATGTGGATTTGTTGCCTATAGCAACCAATCAGATACTAGCTGTAGAATGTACTAAATAAATGATAGCTAGAATCTGATTAGTTGCTATAGGCAACATCTCTACTGTTTCACACCCGCCGTTTAGTAAATATACCCCATAAATTTAAAATAATCTTATTTGAATAAAGGTCTCCAGACTCCCCAAACCCTTACTGAGATTTTATTTCTAATTCTTCTCTTCTTACTCTTTGATCTGATGTAGCAAAAATGGAAAACAAAACAAAAAAACCCCTGAAAAACCAATTGCTGCTGTAATTTTTCATTTCATTATCAGAGCCATCAAAACTAAATTTTAATTCCATTTAATCATTTAATTATGCAGAAATACACCTATTTTTCTGCCTTATGCAAACATAGGTTCTTGCCCCCAAATTTTACTTTTTGATTGTCTCCATAAAAACACTCTCTGGAATGCCTACTATAATTTTAGGATCACACCTTATTAATCTGAACATTTGTTTAATAAAATACTTTAATACTGCTGAGTCAAACATCATGTGTGTTTTATTATTGTACATTTCAATGTTTTTATTACATTAGAATTTCAACAATTAAACTGCTTTCCCATAAAAAGATTGATTTCACATATAAAGTATGTCACAGCTGAAACTCCTCCACCTAAATGCACCCTTACATATGAAGTCCACCAATGGACATGTGCTAAGCTAGAAAATCTTCCGAAAGTGAGCTTTCTCTATACATACCTCCCAACATTTAGAATCCCGAAAGTGGGACAAAATAAACCCGCCTCTGGCCTGTCCTGCACAAACCCCACCCACAAGTGGACATATTTGGACAAAACTCCACCCACCTTTCTATTAAGCCCTTCTACTGCTAGCCGCACATCTGGGTGTTCTGCCAAAATCAGGACAGTTGAAAAGTATGCTCTATCCCTTACAGTTCATTTACATATCTTGTTTCCACCACACAAATTGTTGGTTTTGCATGTGGGCACAGTAGAATATGCATAAGTGTAAAAACGCCGCATTAATCCATTTCAGCTAGCTCCTCTCATAAGAAGATGTAAGATTTAGCATCCACCAGAGACACCATTTTATTTGACAGGCTATCCTGCTTTCTTCTCATAATATATGCCACATTTGTGCAAAAATAGGCAATGAACTCACATAGTGCCTGATTCATGTGTGAAAATGGGATATGAAAACGTTTTGAAATATTCATTTTGATATTTGAAGTTTCTCATTATTTTGTGGTTTAGTGGCAAAAAAATATTTTTTAATTAATTTGAAGTTCAGAATATGTGGCAACAAAATAAGAAAAAATATGTAATGCTTATAGCAGCAATAGAAAATCTTCATTTGCTGTAACTTACAGCTAGCCAGGTCAATTTTATGGCTCCTCACGCGCATGCATGAGCTGGCTTCAGAACTGGAAGCCCAGACTTGAGTTTCTAGTTCCAGATTCAGCAAAATAAATTCTAAAAGTAAATATATAAAAATAAATACGTATATAAAAAACCATAGAAAAATATAAAGAGACTTCTGGCTGGTGAAGCAGCAAGTGTGGCTGTGCTTTATAACATCTCTTAGACCAGCAACTATAATCCACCAATATCAACTGAACTAAGCCTATTTGAAAGCATTAAATTATATCTACGATGTGGGTGAGGGGTTACGTACGAACTGGTGATGAAATGGTCAGTATTGCATGTTGAGGCCTATATGACCTCCCTACGGCCTGTTTGGGTGTCATTATTAGTTGGAATATCAGCCATTTAGACATATCTCTGGAACTGTCATCTGAGCCCTAACAAGCTCTCGCCACAAATAATTATAGGGGTGCTTAACCAAGAAACTACAAGGGCTGAGCAACAGGAGAACAGATGCGTGGCATCCAGGCTTAGTAGCTGGCGTAATCCAAATACCCTGCTTGAGAAGGAGGACCTCTGATTGCATAATTAAAGGGGTGACTGGATAGTGGGGAATTGAGAGAGACACCCAGACCCAAAACCAGACAGTTAAGCTCGATCATTCACTTTTAATAGCGATGTGTAAAATGCATAATACTACAATACCATTATAGTTGATAATGTGGTCTCCGTTGTCTATACTCACCCCATGGAGAAGAGAGGGACACAGTGGACCAGAGACTGAATTTATCAAGCTCAAACCGACAAGTAATCACCTGTTGTGCGCATCGAAGTGCTTAATCACTCAGAGAAGCAATCAGCGGTGCATTTGACATGCCAGGTTAAATTATAAATGAGGGAAAACCACATACATATCCTTAAAAAGGGAACCAGGAACATTAGTGGGGTTAGTCTACAAAATAGACTTCACTTGGGGAATTTTATTTTTTTGCAGTTTAGTGGGAAAGTTCATTCTTGCCTAATTTAGTGGCATCTTGAGGAATAACGAGTTACTGAGAAGCAATACCTGGTACCTAGAAAATACGGGATTTCAATATCGCTTCTAATGATGTGGAACTCTTGCTCATAGGGCTGACCTTTGTAAAACCCTGTCTACGTTCACAAAGTCACATTCAACTTTAATGAACTGACACCTATGCTTGCTAAACAGCTCGTTGTAGCAGCCTTATTTGTCAGGCAGAGCAGAAATTATAATTGTTGCGCTGCAGACCTGTACGGAATCTAATTAGGGAAACGGGCAAAGATTTGTAAAGTTAGTTTAGAAACACGATGGGTTTAGGAGTATATGTTAACTTTTTCTTAATCCAACCTTCACGTTGTGCTGGTAGGACCTCACACTATGCTTTGGCAAAAACGCCATCTAGAGAAATTTGGTGCTGAAAGACTAGTTATACTATTGTGCCATATTTTGAAAGACAGAGAACTTTTTGTTAGAATTTGTTAACAAATACAAATAAATATTAGGGGGAGATATTCTGGATTGAAATAATTATTGTAAGTGTGGTAATCGCACAAAAAATTGCTTCTGACTCCCAGAAGTAGCACAAGAACTTTCTCATATAAATTTCTCCCAGGCATCTCTTTCAATATTTATTTGCTCTATGAGCTGTAAAGTATATTTAAAATGTAGATAGTAGCAGTACACGTGAAGTGTAAGGCTGGTAAAAATAATTGTAGGGATAGAATTTTACAAAAGAACCAAAGTGACGACAATGAGCAAAAGTAAGACTAAGGAGTATATTCAATTAGCTGCAGATGTCGCGTCTACATGCGGCATGCGCATTACACCAGGTGATACAGTATCACATCAATGCGGATTTCCATTTGCAACCCTATGGGGGATGAGCAGAAATCCACGATGTTGCGGTAACGCGAAGTGCCTTCGGCTCTGTTTCTGGAGAATCTTCGCGCTTAATTGAATATGCCCCTTATACCCTTAAACCCCAGATAAAAATAACCTCTCTTAACCCCAGAATTACAGCGGTGGAGGATTCCCAGATTTTATTCTTACAAAATAGCACTACAATCCCAAGTGCAGCTGAAGCTGCAATGAAATGTCATTAATTATCATGCCACAAATAAATAATAAAAATGGATGGAATTAAGGAATGAAACACTAAAGAATCACTGAACTTTAGCTGAACTGAACTTTAACTGAGGACAAGTGAAAGTGAAGTTAATATATTGACAATGCAAAACACAATAGCTGTCCAATCCAAACAAATTGGATTATCTGGAAACTCGTAATAGAAGAAATAATCTTAGAGTTGTGGCTTCTCTGAATCCATCAAAGTTTCTGATTTAATTGATCTATTAAATGTGGTAATAATTACAATTTTACAAGTCCCTGTTATGTCTAGTACCGTGCAGATCGGGAAGGCTCTGTCAGGCCGTAGGCCTATTGAGGACAAATTACAACAAATTCATGGGGCCCCCCTTATAGTCGAGTATGCAAAAAAAATAAATCGGAGGTGTGGTCATGCATTTGGGGGTGTGGAAAATGCGCAATTGGGGCGTGGCTAACACATCAAAATCACTAGGCTCTCAATTCACCGGGGCGTCACATATGTCCAAGCACTCCTGACTTTCAGGACATCTAGCACCACAGTGTAGTATAGAAAGAATGCAGTGTGTACACAAAGAGTTCAGTCTTGGCCTGCACCTTACATTGGGCACAACACTCACCAAAAATTGCCATTGTCCCTACTAGAATCACAACATTTCACATACTGTCCTGCTCTCTCCTACCTGTTCTTCTCACTTTCACCACCTGTGGCTGCATGTTTCTTGAGTTGCGACTTGTCTGTATCCTGGAATGCTGGGGGCCCTATTTGGAAAAAAAATGGCTACATTTAGATAATTCCAAACAACCCTGGCGTTAAATCAATATCGCCCACGATTAATAATTAGGCCTACCTCCAGCTCCAATATTACAATAATGTGTCCCTGCATCATCGCCATGCCTTATGATCACACTGCCCCCTCCATGCTGCTTTTGCCCCCTTCACCTGGCTCCCCTTTATCACACTATACTCCCCCCTCTTTTTCAATCCTACTGTGCCATGCCTCCCCCGATTTTTCAATCCCACCGTGCCATGCCTCCCCCCTTTTGTACCCCTCTGTGTCATGCTGACCCCTGTTTTTTAACCCCACTGTGCCATGCTGACCCCTGTTTTTTAACCCCTCTGTGCCATGCTGACCCATGTTTTAACCCTTCTGTGCCATGCTGACCACTGTTTTTTAACCCCCTGTGCCATGCTGACCTGTTTTTTAACCACTCTGTGCCATGCTGACCCCTGTTTTTTAACCCCACTGTGCCATGCTGACCCCTGTTTTTTAACCCCTCTGTGCCATGCTAACCCCTGTTTTTTAACCCCACTGTGCCATGCTGACCCGTTTTTTAACCCCACTGTGCCATGCTGACCCCTGTTTTTAACCCCCCTGTGCCATGCTGACCCCTGTCTTTTAACCCCTCTGTGCCATGCTGACCCCTGTTTTATAACCCCTCTGTGCCCCCCCCCCCCCCGTTTTTCTCCCCTTCATTTACCTTTTCTTCTCTCTTCTTTTTTTGGTCTGATGATGTCACACCCGGCATTCAGACAGTCTGAATGGAGTACAGAGCAGCAGAGAGGAGGGACTTCGGTGCCCTGATCATGTGAGTATGTTTTTTTTTTTTAAACTACCCTGCTCCCCCCACCAATGACCGAGCCCCCACCCCACGGGACAGAGGCAGGGCCTAACAGGAAGCTGCAGCGCGTTTGTTGCTAAGCATCAGTGTGCTCGGCGGAAGTCAGACGTCCGTCCCTGTTTGACAGGGGATCAGACGGGGACTACATGTTGGGTCAGTGTGGTAAGCAGCAGAAGTGTCAGTAGGAAGAGAGAGCCAGCAAGGAAATTTTGAGTGAAGAAACATAAGATAAGTAAAATTAGTTATACTGAAAACTCATGGTGGTGGACTGAGATTTTGCCAATAGGGTGAATGTGTTAGTAATAGAGAGGTTAGGTATGAAGAAGAACTGCTGATTTGATTTACATTGCCTGAAGCAGGGGCGGATTGGCAATGTAACCTACCGGTAAAAATCCCGGGAGGCCGATTAGTGTCTATTTAGGGGTTTATTTAAAAAATAAAAATAATTAGCGCGCCCCCCCGAACGGCAGGGGAGGGGGAAAAAGCAGTGTGGTACTAGGTAGCTGGCCCCTCCTCCGGGACCAGCCACCTACCTTAATGTGCCCGAGGAAAATGGTCTCTCCCCCCTCTGTGGCTGCAGTCTTCTACACAGGTTACATGGGACATGACAGCTGCCGTCCCATGTGTGCAGTGAGGGGAGTCTGGAGAAGGAACAAGGTAAGTGTATGTCTGCTAAAGTGTATGTCTATCTGCTATAAAGTGTGTTTGTGTGTGTGTGTGTGTCTCTTTCTCTGCAAAATGTGTGTGTCACTGCTAAAGTGTGTGTGTGTCTCTCTGCTAAAGTGTGTTTGTCTCTCTGCTAAAGTGTTTTTGTATGTGTATCTCTCTCTCTGCTAAAGTGTGTCACTGCTAAAGTGTGTGTGTGTGTGTGTGTGTGTGTGTGTGTATGAGGGGGGCTACTAAAGAGTATGTAGGAGAGGAGGGGGGCTTCTAAAGGGTGTTTAGGATAGGAGTGGAGGCTGCTACAGGGTATGTAGGATAGGAGTGAGGGCTGCTACAGGGTATGTAGGATAGGAGGGGGGCTACTAAAGGATGTGTAGGATAGGAGTGGAGGCTGCTACAGGGTATGTAGGATAGGAGGGGGGCTACTAAAGGATGTGTAGGATAGGAGTGAGAGCTGCTACAGGGTATGTAGGATAGGAGTGGGGGCTGCTAAAGGGTATGCAGGATAGGAGTGGGGGCTGCTAAAGGGTATGTAGGATAGGAGTGGGGGCTGCTAAAGGTTGGAATAGAAGGGTCTTAATTTATTGTGTGATAAGAGGGAAGGGAGGGGGCTGTCTTAATATTTCATGGGTGGGAGATAGGGTATTAATTTAATGGTTGGGGCTAATTATTTAATGGGTGCTAATATTTGTGGGGTGATGGTGGGGCAATTTAATTTATTGGTGGGATAATTTAATTGAATACTGGGCCTATTATATTAATATGGAGTGAAGGGACCTTTAATTTAATGCTGGGATGATTTGGGGCTATTAATTGAATGTGGGGCTGAGTTTGTGAAGGAGAGCTATTTATTATTTAAATGTGAATATTAATTATGTAATGCAGTGATGTTTTTGGAAAATGGCTATATTAAATGTAAATGCTATTAATTTATTGCTGGGGCTGTTTGGAGGGAGGGAATTAGGCCTAATTATTAAATGTGGGTGCTATTGATTAAATGCCAGGGATGGTTGGAGTTTTCTAAATTTCATGTACCCTTTTTTTTTTCCATGTAGGGCCGCCAACATTCCAGGATCCAGACAAGCAGCAACTGATCCAACAGCCACAGGTGGTGACAGTGACAAGAACAGGTAGGAGAGAGGAGGACAGTCTGCCAACTGTCCTGAATCTGGTGAGACAGTCCAGAATTTTGGTGACCGTCTCGCTTAGGATTTGGTCCTACTGAAAGGACAGTTGGGAGGTATGCCCCGCTTCACACTGTACTACTTGTGAAGGCAGAGCTGCGTGTACCTAACAGTAGTGCACACAGTTTTGCCTGTTTATTTGTCATATATGATAACCCCCTCTGTCTTAAGTGCCCCGGGCCCCCCAGAGCCTTACTCCAGCTCTAGCGATACTTTAGTGGTTCTCGCCTTGTTCCATTGCCTGCCTTCTACCTTGCATTGGTCCCATTCTCAGATCACTTTGCTGAACATATGGCCAGCACCCATTGTACAGACAATATAATTAATCCTGCCTCCTTTGAACTTACTATATCACCAGCAAACCCTTGGAATAGCTCTCCACCTTACACCATTGTCTGCCAACGCTTCCTGCACTGTTATTAAATCAAACCACCACCAATCACTGAGCACATTTAGGGCTCATACATAATTGTTACCAAAGAAGTGTTTTCTTGCAGATGCTTGAAGCATTTTACTTTTTTGGTGATCGCACTTGATAGCCATTTATTATAAGGATTATTTTTCATGCATTTTTTGAAACACACAGTACACATTTTTAAATATTAAAGACAGATTTGGCTGGTAGTTACAGCTCATGATGTCAGGGAAAGATGCAACAGTGCGATGAGGTGCTCATATGCTGCTCTGGCAGACTGATCAAATAGGATTCTGCGAACATGTTTCGTAATAGTTAAACTTATTAAACAAAGTCAGATATGTTTCTATGAAGGGAATATTGGAAGTATGTGTTAGTAGGCAACTAAAGAAGTTTGAGCACAGAGGCATAAATCAGTCTCAGATAATGTAAAAGATTTCATGTATTTTTATAGCACAGGACTGGCAGCTTTTTCCCTGCTTTGGTTTAGAAATGCCCTACTGTGTCTTAAGTCATCACATATAGGTTTTCCTAAATGTTACTACAACCAAATTCCAGTAGTTTTAAATCCCGCCTACTTCTGTGTGGGCCCCACCCACTGTTGATTTGGAACCGCCCACACGAGGCCACTTCAATAATTTTTTCCAGGGCCACTTCAAGTTCCCAATCCGCCCCTGGCCTGAAGTGTGTTCTTTCAAGTTATCTGTCGAATATTGCTAGATAATATCATGAAGCTACAAGTGCAAGAACACTATTAAACAGAAAGACTGAGTTTGTTGGTGGCCATTTTGTGTCTTAACTGCCAAATATGAGAAGCAGCCATCTTGCATTTCATGAATATTCTATATTGTTCAATGTGTGCTACGTCAAAATTTCTTCAAGTGAGGAGTGTAGTTCAATCACCAGGGACAAAAAGGACTGCTGTGAACTTTACCAGTACTGATTTCAAAGTCTGTTTGTGTAGTCTAGTTATGTGTAAAAAGGTCAAAAGAGTTCCATCAAAGACCAAGACAAGCACCTACTAATTAACTTGTTTAGGGTGATTGGGTTGTGGAATGTGATATGTTTAATAGATCTTTGGTGATGATACACTAAAAAAGTGATATAAGTTCATAAATGTAGTGTATGGTATTGCTCTAAGTCAGTGGTTCCCAAACTTTTGCAGTTTGCGGCACCCTTTGAGTATCCAAATTTTTTCAAGGCACCCCTCCAAAATAATTATTGAGCAGTCCTGTTTTAGAAGTAGTTGGGTTAAAAAAATTTAATAAGTATTTAGGTCAGGACAGAAATACTTATTTAGTTGTATGCAAAAATGCCCCCTCTGCATCCAGACACTCTGCCCTCAGGCACTCTGCCCCCTCTGCATCCAGACACACTGCCCCCTCTGCATCCAGACACACTGCCCCCTCTGCATCCAGACACACTGCCCTCTCTCACACTGCCCCTTTGCCCTCTGTCACGCTGTCCCCCTCTCTGCCCTATGTCACGCTGTGTCCCCCTCCACTGCCCCTCTCACGCTGTGTCCCCCTCCACTACCCCTCTCACAATGTCCCCCTCCACTGCCCCTCTCACACTATGTCCCCCTCGTCTGCCGCGCTGTCACACTCCTCTTCCCCGCTGTCTGCCCCGCTGTCACACTCCTCTGCCCCTCTGTCTGCCCCGCTGTCACACTCCTCTGCCCCTCTGTCTGCCCCTCTGTCACACTCCTCTGCCCCTCTGTCTGCCCCTCTGTCACACTCCTCTGCCCCTCTGTCTGCTCCTCTGTCACACTCCTCTGCCCCTCTGTCACACTCCTCTGCCCCGCTATCACTGTCACACTCCTCTGCCCCTCTGTCACACTCCTTTGCCCCTCTGTCTGCCCCTCTGTCTGCCCCTCTGTCACACTCCTCTGCCCCTCTGTCACACTCCTCTGCCCCGCTGTCACACTCCTCTGCCCCTCTGTCTGCCCCGCTGTCTGCCCTCTGTCTGCCCTGCTGTCACACTCCTCTGCCCCTCTGTCTGCCCCGCTGTCACACTCTTCTGCCCCGCTGTCACACTCCTCTGCCGCGCTCTCACACTCCTCTGCCCCTCTGTCTGCCCCGCTGTCTGCCCTCTGTCTGCCCCGCTGTCTGCCCTTTGTCTGCCCCTGTCACACTCCTCTGCCCCTCTGTCTGCTCCGCTGTTACACTCCTCTGCCCCGCTGTCACACTCCTCTGCCCCTCTGTCTGCCCCGCTGTTTGCCCTCTGTCTGGCCCGCTGTCTGCCCTCTGTCTGCCCTCTGTCTGCCCCGCTGTCTGCCCTCTGTCTGCCCCGCTGTCTGCCCGCTGTCACACTCGCTCTCACTCCTCTACCACAAGCCAGCCATAGGAATAAACAAAGAGCACATAAACTTACCTATCCGCGCGGACTCCTCTCTCCCGCAGCTGTCACTGAATATCGACGTCAGTGACAGCTGCGGGAGAGAGGGGTCTGCTGGGTCCCGGCACCGCGCGGATTGGTAAGTTTATGTGCTCTTTGTTTCTTCCTATGGCTGGCTCGCGGCACCCCTGTGATAGCGCCGCAGCACCCCTGGGAGCCGCGGCGCACATTTTGGGAACCGCCGCTCTAAGTAGAAAATACCATATTTAAAGTCAGTTAGTATTGTTCAAGTTTAAACTAAAGTATATTTGTGTTATCTAGGATAGAGTGCCTGATGTACCTGACTAATAAGACATCAATTAAGTATACAGACAGTAAAGAGAGGTTATTCATTTCCATGTGACGTTATGCTGTTGGTAATCCAAATACTGATATTTTATAGCATTGAACTGCACGGTCTTTGTGTTAGAATTTTGTGATAATTTATTCAAATTCTATTTTTACACAAAAAGATATAAAAACTAATGGCTACTGTTATGGCTAGTGGCTACATACATGAACTTCCACAACAGAACAGAAGACAGAGGTCTTCACCTATAGTAGCCGCCTTTCCCATAGAGCTTTATATGCTCACAGGTACTTGGATGCCCCCAGGTCTTAAGCTCATGCGTAGTGGAAGTTTATATACTATACCGCAGCTGGTAAATTGGAGGCTGTAACCAAAATAGGAGCTGATTATCAAAACAAGCCAGGGTCAAGGTCCGAAGCAGGCAGAGTAGATAGATACAGACCAAAGGGTCTGGGCTGGCAGCTAACAAGCAAGTTCAGTATTCAAGCAGAGGTCAGTGCCTAAAGCAAAATAGCGAAGTCCAATATTCAGGCAAAGGTCGGGGCTACAGGCAATCAGACAAGGTCACAACAGGAGATTAATCAAAAGTCAGAAGACAAAATACCAGGTCAGCAAAAGCACAGGCAGTGAACGATTTAATCGGCAGGAAGTCTAGATCCTCCCCGCCTTAAATGCCATAAATGTTTATTCAGCCACATGAGGCTTTTAACTAATTAATTGATCTCTGTGCCTAATGTCGGAGCGCGGTGCTGTCAGGGAGAGAGTCCCGGCCATTGCCATGGTGACGGCTGGGACCCGAAAACTGTAGGCTGTTGCCATGACAGCCGGGATGTGACTAGGAAAAAAGAGCCATGGGTCACCGCGGCTCGTAACTAATGGTGTGCACCGGCCACTTTTGGGGATTTGGGTTTTGGGTTTTGGGTTCTGATTAGCTTGAGGTTTTGGGTTCTGATTTGTTTTGCCAAAACACCCCACAAAAGGTTTTGGTTCTGATTTTGGGTTTTGGGTTCTGATTTTTTTTTAAAAAAGCATAAAAAGTGCTAAAATCCATATTTTGGTTTTCTTTTCACTCCTACACTATTATTAACCTCAATAACATTAATTTCCACTAATTTCCAGTCTATTCTGAACACCTCACACCTCACAATATTGTTTTTAGTCCAAAAGGTTGCACCGAGGTAGCTGGATGTCTAAGCTAAGCGACACAAGTGGGCGGCACAAACACGTGGCCCATCGTAGGTGGCTGTGTAGGCTTGAATGGGCTTTTGCTGCTCCTCCATCCTCTGCAGCATATAGAGGGTGGAGTTCAAGCGCATCACTACCTCTTGTTTTAGTTGATGGCAGGGCAGGTTCATGCTTTTTTGATGTAGCAGGAACAGTGAACGTAGTTTAA
Organism: Mixophyes fleayi; assembly: GCF_038048845.1. NCBI lineage: Eukaryota > Metazoa > Chordata > Amphibia > Anura > Limnodynastidae > Mixophyes > Mixophyes fleayi. The sequence goes on along the minus strand of NC_134406.1, from coordinate 140,582,337 downwards.
TATCTGTTACTAATATTTCTGCACTGCAGGAACAGTGAACGTACTTTAATATCTGATACTAATATTTCTGCACTGCAGGAACAGTGAACGTAGTTTAATATCTGATACTAATATTTCTGGACTGCCTATTGAAGTGGAATCTCGACGGGATTTGGTACCGGGGACACAATACCTCCATCAACCGTCTAAATTCCACTTCACAGTAGGCGGACACCGGATGCACGTCTAACACCAACATAGCTGTTACGGCCGCAGTTATCCGCTTTGCCATAGGATGACTATATAGGAGTGGCACTGCAGTGGCAGACAGGATGGCAGTTTGAAAAACTATGCTCCAAAGAGCACATAATGCCAAAAAAAGAGTTGCAAGATGGAATTGTCCTTGGGCCCTCCCACCCACCCTTATGTTGTTGAAATAGGACATGCACACTTTATCAAACCAATCATTTCAGCGACAGGGCCTACAAAACTGTGGCTGAAATGATTGGTTTGTTTGGGCCCCCACACAAAAAAGCTATTCATCTCTCACTGTACAAACTAAACTGGCTCTACTGAGGCAAGATGTCGTCCTCATCCTCATCCGCTAATTCCTCGCCCCCTTCAGTGTGTACTTCCTCATCCTCACACATTATCAATTCGTCCCCGCTGGACTCCACAACCACAGGTCCCTCTGTAGTCTCTGGAGGCCAGTGCTGTTCTTGATTGAGAAATTGATAATTCATTTTTATGAACATCATTTTTTCAACGTTTTGCGGAAGCAACCTCCTTTGCCGCTCACTGACCAGGTTCCCCGTTGCACTAAAAACTCTTTCCGAGTACACACTGGAGGGGGGACAACTCAGATAAAATAGAGCCAGTTTGTACAGGGGCTTCCAAACAGGCTTTTTTTCCTGCCAGTAAAAAAAAGGACAGTCTGACAGTCTACTTGGATGGTGTCAGCAAAGTCATCCTCCACCATTTTTTCAATTGTTACAGCATCCATTGCAGCGACAGTAGACATGTCTGCAATGGTTGGCAGGTCATTCAGTCCGGACCAGATGTTCTCAGCATCCCCGCCAGCGGCTCTTTTAGGAAAACTGAGCTTTTTCCTCGCAGCCACAGGTGTTGAAGAAAATGAAGGAGGAGCTGTTGGCATGTCACGGTCCTCTTCAGAGGACAATCTCCTGACCAGCAGGTCTTTGCACAGCTGTAGACTTGTGTCCGCCAGAAACAGAGACACAACATACGCTTTAAACCGAGGATCCAGCACGGTGGCCAGAATGTATTCCTCTGACTTTAAAAGAGTGACCACCCTCGGATCCTGGCAAAGCGTACGAAGGGCTTCATCCACAAGAGCTACATGCTTGGTGTAATCGCAATGCTTTAACAGCTCCTCCCTCACTTTCTCCAGCTGCTTCTGCAACAGCCTGATCAGGGGAATCACCTGACTCAAGCTGGCAGTGTCGGAACTGACTTCTCGTGTGGCAAGTTCAAACAGCTGGAGAACCTTGCACAACACGGAAATCAGTCTCCAATGCGCTTGACTAAGGCGCATCCCCACTCGTTTTCCTATGTCGTAGGTGGCTGTGTGTCACTCTTCAGGTAATGCTGCACCACCAAATTAACGGTGTGGGCAAAACATGGGACGTGCTGGAAATTGCACATATGTAATGCCCGCACAATGTTACTGGCGTTGTCTGACACCACAAATCCCCAGGAGAGTCTAAGTGGGGTAAGCCACTGCGAGATTATTTCCCTCAGTTTCTCTAAGAGGTTGTCAGCGTTGTGCCTCTTATTAAAACCGGTGATACACAACGTTGCCTGCCTTGAAACGAGCAGCCGTTGTGGAGATGCTGCTACTGATGCAGCTGCTGCTGTTGCTGCGGAAGGCAATGCATCTACCCAGTGGGCTGTCACAGTCATATAGTCCTTCGTTTGCCCTGAACCACTTGTCCACATGTCCGTGGTTAATTGGACAGTGGGTACAACCGCATTTTTCAGAGCACTGAGGACACTTTTTCGTACTTCTCTGTACATCCCGGGTATCGCCTGCCTACTGAAGTGCAATCTAGACAGGATTTGGTATCGGGGACACAATACCTCCATCAATCGTGTAAATCCCACTCCACGGATGGCGGACACCGGACGCACGTCTAACACCAACATAGCTGTTACAGCCACAGTTATCTGCTTTGCAATAGGGTGACTACTGTCGTACTTTGTGCTCATGGCAAGCGACTGTTGGACGGTCAACTGTTTGGTGAAAGACGTAGCGTTCTTGCAACTTTCCCTCTGGGAGGATGACCGACTACCAGCAGCAACAGCAGCAGCGGCAGTAGTAGGCGTACCGCTGCAGGATTCCTCAGATGAATCCCGGATTGAAGAGGACTCAGTCTGGCTAGTGATATGGCCTGCAGGACTATATCTGATGGAGATCGTGGAGGAAGTTGACGAGGAGGGTGTTGGTGGTGTGTATCCAACAGGACCAAGGGATTTAGGTGTCCCTGGACTGCTGACGGTCCTAGCCACAGTTCCTGAACTAAACACTGAATTATGAAGGTTCTTCAGGTGACGTATAAGGGAGGATGTCCCTAGGTGGCCAAGATCCTTACCCCTGCTTATTTGAGCCTTACATAAGCTACATATGGCCATACATTTGTTGTCCGGATTGGGATAAAAATAACTCCAGACCGAAGAGGTGGATTTTTTGGTCTTCTGACCAGGCATGACGATGGGCTTTTTCATCCCATGGACAACAACTGTTTCCCCCCCTGGTGCCTCATTTAAGATAACCACATCAGCATCCTCCTCGTCAAGTTCCTCCTCAGCGCCAGCTACATCAATATCCTCCTCCCGGTGTACAACATTCACACCTTCATTAGCCAAATCTGTAACTGGACTGTGGGTGATCCTTCCAGCATATGCAGAGGGCGTGCTGCAAATGGTGGAAGGAGCCACCTCTTCCCGTACATTGATGGGAAGGTCAGGCTTCGCAACCACCAACACCCTTGGTCTTGCTTTGGGGATTTGTGATGCCATCTCTTTAGAAGGCAGAGTTGCTGTGTTGTTGATGACAGCTTAAGTCTCTTAAATTTTTTAGAGGGGTGGGGAGGAAGAGGGCTTTGATCCTTGGGTGAAGCTGAACCACTAGTCATGAACACGGGCCAGGGCCTAAGCCGTTCCTTGCCACTCCATGTTGTAAATGGCATATTGGCAAGTTTACGTTTCTCCTCGGATGATTTCAATTTTCTTTTTTTTATAATTGCAGTGAACTTTGGCTTTTTGGATTTTACATGCCCTCTACTAGGAGATTGGGCATCGCCCTTGGGAGACGACGTTGATGGCATTTCATCGTCTATGTCATGACTAGTGGCAGCAGCTTCAGCATTAGGAGGAAGTGGGTCTTGATCTCTCCCTACTTTATCCTCCAAATTTTTGTACTCCATTATATGCAGCACAAGAGATCGTACCCCTAAACCACACACACTTTGGGACTGCGGAAACAGTGAACGTAGTAATATAGATTGCAGTGCCTATCTTTTTGGGACTGCAGAAACAGTGAACGTTGGTAAATTTAGCAGTACTAATATTTCTGGCCTGCAAGAACAGTGAACGTATTTTAATTTAGCAGTACTAATATTTCTGGACTGCAGGAACAGTGAACGTAGGTAAATATAGCAGTACTAATATTTCTGGACTGCAAGAACAGTGAACGTATTTTAATTTAGCAGTACTAATATTTCTGGACTGCAAGAACAGTGAACGTAGGTAAATATAGCAGTACTAATACTTCTGGACTGCAAGAACAGTGAACGTAGGTAAATATAGCAGTACTAATATTTCTAGACTGCAAGAACAGTGAACGTATTTTAATTTAGCAGTACTAATATTTCTGGACTGCAAGAACAGTGAACGTAGGTAAATATAGCAGTACTAATATTTCTGGACTGCAAGAACAGTGAAGGTATTTTAATTTAGCAGTACTAATATTTCTGGACTGCAAGAACAGTGAACGTAGGTAAATATAGCAGTACTAATATTTCTGGACTGCAAGAACAGTGAACGTATTTTAATTTAGCAGTACTAATATTTCTGGACTGCAAGAACAGTGAACGTAGGTAAATATAGCAGTATTAATATTTCTGGACTGCAAGAACAGTGAACATATTTTAATTTAGCAGTACTAATATTTCTGGTCTGAAAGAACAGTGAACGTAGGTAAATATAGCAGTACTAATATTTCTGGACTGCAAGAACAGTGAACGTATTTTAATTTAGCAGTACTAATATTTCTGGACTGCAAGAACAGTGAACGTAGGTAAATTTAGCAGTACTAATATTTCTGGACTGCAAGAACAGTGAACGTATTTTAATTTAGCAGTACTAATATTTCTGGTCTGAAAGAACAGTGAACGTAGGTAAATATAGCAGTACTAATATTTCTGGACTGCAAGAACAGTGAACGCATTTTAATTTAGCAGTACTAATATTTCTGGACTGCAAGAAAAGTAAACGTAGGTATTGCAGTACTAATATTTCTGGACTGCAAGAATATATTGCTCTAGAATTTTTTTTATACTTTTTCAATTATTTTTTTAATTTTTTTTTTAATTTTTTTATGATTTGTTAATAATTATAAAATTACTATGGACTTATCAGAACAAAGCACAGGACAAAAGCACCACTGGACTCAGCAGGACAGAGCACAGGACAAAAGCACCACTGGACTCAGCAGGACAGAGCACTGGCCAAAGCACCACTGGACTCAGCAGGACAGAGCACAGGACAAAAGAATAAAGCACCACTGGACTGATCACACAGGAGCAGGAGCATTATTACCCTACAACCTCCCTCTTCCCTGATCACATCCCAAATGAAGATGGTGGCCGCAAGCGGGGAATCTATGCAATCCGAGTCTCGCGAGATCCGAGCGTCAGAGCCTCACTTTCATTTTTTGGCGCCGTAAATACCCGAACAGTGCTCGGATCCGCACTGTTCGGGTGGGTCCGGATTAGCGGAATCCGAGCCCGCTCATCCTTATTTGTAACAGCTACCCTATTATTTGCTGAAACCATTGGCTGAATTGGAAAATTAGAAGTGCTGGTATAGATTTTCGAAATGAATGGCAGGGGGCCAGGGGGCTGCCTAGGCCCCCCTAAGGTTTGGGGATTTTGATAGAGTGAAATTAATTTTAGATGCATTTTAACACTCTATAGTATAATATAAAACATAGTAAATGATGTAAGGCTATCCACCCTGTGTCCCCAACCTCTCCTGTGTCCAACTACCTGTCCTCTGTGTCTCCACCTCTTCCTCCTGTCTCTTTTTGTGCTTACATTTTTCCTCATATCTCCATAATATTACAATCTTTCCCTTATTTGCTTATTTTTTCTGTTCCTGTGTGCCCTTATCTTCATTGCATTTTTCTCCCTCTCCCTCCCTTCCTACCTGTCCCACATCCTGCTTGTCTCGTTCCTCCTTTACTCCTTCATCCTATCTATCCCTGCTTCTATTATTCCCTTTTACTAGTTAATTCACACTTTTGCCCCTCCAAATCGCACTGTGCCCTCATTCGTCACACTGTGTCCCCCCTCCATATCTATCTCTCTCTCTGTGCCCCCCCTCCATATCTCTCTTTCTGTGCCCCCCTCCATCTCTCTCTCTCTCTCTCTCTCTCTCTGTGTCCTCTCCATATCTCTCTCTATCTCTGTGCCTCGTCCATATCTCTCTCTCTCTGTGCCCCCCTCCATATCTCTCTCTCTCTCTGTGCCCCCCTCCATCTCTCTCTCTCTATCTCTCTGCCCCCTCCATATCTTTCTCTCTCTGTGCCCTCTCCATATCTCTCTCTGTGCCCCCTCCATATCTCACTGTGCCCTCCCTCCATATCTCTCTCTGAGCTCCTCCTCCATATCTCTCTGCGCCCTTTCCATATGTCTCTTTTTCTCTATCTTTCTCTGTGCCCCCCCTCCATCTCTCTCTCTCTATAACCCCCTCCATATCTCTCTGTGCCCTTCATATCTCTCTCTCTCTTTCTCTGTGCCCCCCTCCACATCGCTCTCTCTCTCTGCCCCTCCATCTCTATCTCTCTCTTGTGACCCCCCTCCATATCACTCTCTCTGTTCCCACCTTCATACCTATCTCTTTCTGTGCCCCCCTCCATATCTCTCTCTCTGTGCCCCCTCCATATCTATCTCTCTTTTCCCCCTCCATATCTCTCTCTCTCTCTCTGTTCCCCCTCCTTTCATAACCGTGTCTCTCTCTCTCTCTGTGCCCACCTCTATATCTCTCTCTCTCTCTTGCCCCCTCCATATATCTCTCTGTGACCCCTCAATATCTCTCTCTCTCTTTGCCCTCATTAATCATTCTGTCAATATCCGTTCAGTGTCGGACTGGGGCATGAAGGGCCCACCGGGGGACTGCAACACTAGGGGCCCACCAGAGGGGGTGTGGTCAGCCATCATAGAGGCGGGACCAGACACTAGAGGGGGAGTGGTCAGTCCACGAAGGACAGCTAGCACCTTACTGTAGTATATAAAGAATGCAGTGTGTGTATAAAGAATACACAGTCTTGACCTGCCCCTTAGATTGGGCAGAGCAGTCACCAAAAATCAGGCTTGGCTAACCTGTGGCACTCCAGGGGGTAAATGTATCAAGCTGAGTTTTTTACGGCGGGTTTGAAAAGTAGAGATGTTGCCTATAGCAACCAATCAGATTCTAGCTATCATTTTGTAGAATGTACTAAATAAATGATAGCTAGAATCTGATTGGTTTTTCAAACCCGCCGGAAAACTCTCAGCTTGATACATTTACACCCAGGTATTGTGAAACTACAAGCACCAGCATGCTTTGCCAATATATAGTAGCTTATTGCTGGAAGGGTATGCTGGGACTTGTAGTTTCACAACACCTGGAGTACCACAGGTTAGCCAAGCCTGCACTAGACTCAGAACATTTGACAGACTGTCCTACCTGTTGTTGGCACTTTTATCACCTGTGACTGCTGGTTGCTTTAGTTGCGGCTTGTCTGGATACTGGAATGTTGAGGGTCCTATTTGAAAAAAATAATGGGTACATTTAGAAACGCCATCCTTCCCTGCCATTAAATCAACAGCACCCACATTTAATACTTAGGCCTCTCTCCAGCCTCAACATTAAAGTAATAGTGCTCACATTTGATAAATAGATCTATTTCCCTCCAAGCGACCCCAACATCAAATTAATAGTATTCCCATTTAATAAATAAACCTATTACCCTCCCTCCAAACAGCCCCAGCAATAAATTAATAGCATTTACGTTTTATACATCCATTTCCCACGACCATTCCCAGTATTAAATAATTAATTTTCACATTTAATAGATAGCCCTCCTCCCCACACTCAGCCCCACATTCAATTATAGACCCAAACCACCTCAGCATTAAAGGTCCCATCACCCCCTCCCTATAGTGTTCTCTGTGCAGCCCCCCCTCACTATAGTTTAGCATAGGCAGCGCCCCCTCACTATAGTTTAGCATAGTTAGCCCTTCTATAGTTTAGTATAGATAGGCAGACCCCCTATGCCACATAGTAGTGCCCCCAAAACAATGTTATGCCACCCAGTAGTGCCCCAAATGTTATGCCACATAGTGCCCCCAAAGTTATGCCACCCAGTAGTGCCCTAAATGTTATGCCAAATAGTGCCCCCAAAGTTATGCCACCCAGTAGTGCCCTAAATGTTATGCCACATAGTGCCCCCAAAGTTATGCCACCCAGTAGTGCCCTAAATGTTATGCCACATAGTGCCCCCAAAGTTATGCCAGCCACTAGTGCCCCAAATGTTATGCCACATAGTGCCCCCAAAGTTATGCCACCCAGTAGTGCCCCAAATGTTATGCCACTTAGTGCCCCCAAAGTTATGCCACCCAGTAGTGCCCCAAATGTTATGCCATATAGTGCCCCAAATGTTATGCCACATAGTGCCCCCAAAGTTATGCCACCCAGTAGTGCCCCAAATGTTATGCCACATAGTGCCCCCAAATTTATGCCACACAGCAGTGCCCCAATACACACACACACACACACACACACACACTTAATATACTTACCGAGATGTTGATTGCTGCAGGCTCTCTGCTCCTTCTCCCTTCTTCAGCGGTGGCAGGAGGCGGGAACATCAGCTGACAGGGGGAGGGGGCGGGTCACATGATCGCAGCTGCGATCACAATTGTGCAGTGGGGACGCCGGAGAAGAGAGGACAACTCGTGAGGACGGGCCTCCAGGTAATCTCCGCCCACGGGTTAAAGGGGGTGTGGCCGTACGGTAGCCGGGCCTATCGGTGATTGTACTGGTAGCCCACTGGGCCAGTACGACACTGTCTCCGTTCTATACTTGCCTATCTATTGTTACTCTGACAGTCAGTACACAAACTCACAGAACTAGTTGGCGGAGGTCTTCACCTTTAGCAGCCGCCTTTCCCATAGAGCTTTATACGCTCACCAGTACTCAGATGCCCCCAGGACATATCTTCAGATTAGTGTGAGTTTGTGAGACTAAACTGTAGCGGCAGGCCAGGAGGCAGTGAAGATGGCAGCGGATGGTCGAACGAAATCCAAGGTCAGGGGTCACTTGCGAGCAAGAATAGTCAGGAAACACACCAAAGATCAGGGTCACGAGCAATATAGCGGGGTCCAAGGCACAGGCAAGATGATTCAGGGTCATAGGCAAAGAGGCAAATCCAAGGTACAGGCAGGGGTCATACACGGCAAAGAAAATCCAAAAGGTTTTACACCAACAGCACAGGAGCAGGTAGCAAGCAGAAATCTGGAAGCTATAACCGGCAGGGAGGCTAAGCCCACAGGCTAGTTTATTTAGTTGCACACGCTCCAGGCTGTTCTCCGTTGCCGGGACGCGGCGCTAAGTTTTTCAGCGTCCCGACCGTTGCCTAGGCAACTGCTGGGACGAGCCCCGGAAGTGACGTCCCGGTCGTCATAGCGATGGCCGGGACGCCTGAGAGAGAGTCGCGGCGGCGGGCACCGCCGTGGCTTGTAACATCTATGACCTTCTTTCTTCTGTCGTCTTCTCCTCCTTTCCTTCTCTGCCTTCTGTGTTCTTTTCTTCTGTGCTGCATCCATTGGCTGCTCTTCTGGCTCCTCTCTGCTCCCTGCTCCAGGCTCACTGACTGTCGGGCATGACTTCATCATGTCTCAATAGACAGAATAGAGCAGAGAGGAGCCAGAAGAGCAGCCGTCGGATGCAGCACAGGAGGGGTAGGCAGGCTGTGTGAAGCGTCTCTCAGGCATGGTGCTCCCCCGTCTTGCCTACCCTGCTTAATGCTGGCAAGGCTGAAGAAGTGAGGCAGAGAAGTGGTGGTATAACATACCTGCACATACCTCCCCAGTTCGAGCACTGATGATACCTAGATGGCATGAGAGGCAGACCACACAATTTTATTCTAGTGCAGATCATTAGTGTGGTGCATGTTATGTATCATTTAGTATTGACAATACAGATGGTTGGCAGCCATGATTGACAGGTGGCATATAATCAGTCAAGTACACTGATTCATTTTCGGACGTAACCTGAATGCAACTTGAGCGTAAAAATAAAATGCCCGTAACTTTTAAGCACATATTCAAATACAATCAGTGGTCGAAGTGGAAATTTATAAGTGTCAGTATGGAAAATGTGTTTGGAATTTGACATTTTGAAATTTACTTTAGAAACACCCCATCCCACCTCCCACATAACATTATCTTCATCACTGTTTTTTGTATAGCGCCACAGATTATGTAGCACCTGACATAATAATATAGATAAAACATACATGAAAAATGCAAACATAATAACATGGGTACAGTTAGGTAGAATATTAAATGTTTGGATAAAATTAACAGAACAAATCCAATGGCACACATAAACATGACAGGGAATAAAAGAAAAACTGAGTGTGGATAGATGTTAGACACCGGGTAAAAGGCCCTGACCGTGAGAGCTTACATTCTAGAGCGGAGGGGGATAATGAGATAACCTGGGCAGATAGGACATTAGGCTTAGTGGTGGAAACAGGCTACATGGTCCAATTTATAAGAGGGTAGAATGAAGGGTTGATGGAGAATGGGGATAGGTGTAATGGGCAGGTGGGATGTGGAAGGAGGGTGATAAGGGTGGTAAGGTATGGTAGGAGGGAGAAACGAAGGAGACAGAGTAGAGGATATAGAGAAGGGGCGATGGAGGGACAGGATAGGAATAATGGCAGGTGGAATGTGAAAGAAGGGGGACAGAGGATGTAAGCTAGGACTGGAGGAGAGAGATAAATGGCTTGCACTGGAGTATTATTTGTTCTGTAAGCTCCAATGGGTTTGGGACTGATATGAATGATTAGATATTGTTTGAACAGTGCTGTGTAAGAAGAAAAATAACTGGTAATAACTGGCAATATCTAAATAATATAGAATAATTACTGAATTGTTTATATAGATCACTTTGTATATTTTGCTATAGTTCCCTTTGTATTCAATTGTTTACTTTTTCCGCTGCGGAAAAAGTATCACCGTTATTACGATAATAGTAAGCTGGATTTCAGCTCGCAGCTTCCTGAGCTGAAATCCAGCGTGAAAAATACCGTAATAACGGTATTTACGTGCACTATTACCGTAATGACAGTAACAGTGCGCGGGGAGCGTTACTTTTGGCTGTAACGCCAACAATTGAATATGCCCCTTATAATCTTTAGAATAATTCTTCAAAATAAGCATATCTTGTTATTTGTTTTGTATAGACTCTTTAGAAATAGAGTTTATATGTTTTGTTCTTTGTCAACTATGTTTTAATTAACTTTGACCTTTGACAGAGAGACTGCATACTAAAATAGTCTTAAAAGATGAGCTGCTAATGTCCACCTGGGTAAATTGCCATTCCCAAGCCACAGAAAATGTAAAAATAACAAAAAATGGGACACAAAAATGGTCTTTATTAATAAAATAGAATCTCATTTACTCATTGTCTAGTATGGCTGACATAATAAATACCCATAGAAATAAAAATACACAAAATCACTTCTTTTAAACATAAACCATAATATACACCAAATATAAATAAGCTAAAATGTATTAATAGTTTATTAAAAAGATACAAACCTATCCCAAAACAACTAATTAAAAAACACAGTCACTTCTCTAAAATCTTAATAATATAATAACCATCAGAATACTGTTAGGTATTATTAATAAGGCCACAGCACCATTCAGACACCTTATAGTTTGAGACTCCAACTGCAGAGATATCATATTCCAGAGTGCATCAGAACGACCAGTCTTACTTAAAATCTAGACAAACACAGATGGGTATCTTTCCTGCATAAGCTTAGATATGTTTCACAATACAGTAGATTCGGTCAGTCTAGCAAGCTTACAATAACATAAACATTTGGAGAACCATATGGTAAGTTTGGAGCCAGGTAAGCCTGATGGACACCAGCGGAGCCTCAGTGCCGAAAGCTAGTGGCAGTGGCCCTTGCTAAAGGATGTCTTTGATCCGATTGGTAGAGATCAAACTGCAGACGGGAGTAGCTCAAGCATGTCCACAGTAGTGATGGGTAGTTCACGAATGATTAGTTCAAATTAACTAATCTTCAAAGTGAACTAAATCATTTAGTTCACAGCTCTGGCAAAGATTAGTTCACCAGGAACTAAAACAAGTGGGAGGAGTTAGAGATAAAGCCGAGCAGCTCCAGCAGCCTCACTCACTGTCTCATTCACACTGGCTCTTTTGTTTCTATTCAGCTCTCTCATTTAATACTCATGAGTCAGTACCTCTAAACTGACAAAGGTGGCACTGCTGTGCTCAGACATTGTGTGAGACTCTGGAGCTGATCACTGACTGAGTCATGAGTCATTCTCCTCGCTCAGGAGTTCATTAGTTCATCTAGTTCATTTCACTATTCGAATCTTTCCACTCTTTCGAATCTTTCCACTCTCTTCACTCATTTAGATCATTTAGCTCATGAGTCACAGGATACATTCCCTTCCCTGTCAGCTCAAGACACACTGCACTGCTGAGTGCTGCATGCTATATACTGTAGTTCTGTTTACTGCGCCATATATACAGGGGAGATGTATTAAACCTTCAAGAGAGATAAAGTGGAACCGTTGCCCATAGCAACTAATCAGTTTCTGTCATTTTATAGACTCTGCTAGATAAATGACAGAAGCTGATTAGTCATAATTGCCAACATTATGTTGGTTACGTCTGGGAGTTCCTGGAGCGGGGTATTGGCATAGGGGGCGGGGCTTCATGAATTGTGCCATTTTGGCCCCGCCCCCAGTGACTTGATGCCTATTTGGGGTCTTTTTACAGCTGTAAAAATTCCCCCCTAAGGTTTGATACATCTCCCCTATATCCTGATTGCACTGATCTCAATTTTAAAAGCAAAAAAAGTGACACTTTATAATACTCTGAATTTGGGTCTTTTTCATTTGCATATTATGGAAATAAAAAATAATAATGAAAATGTAATTAACTTTCCAGAGCTCAACATGTCACTACTAGTTTTTGTATAAGTGATTGCCCTTTTTAAAATATATAAAATGATCTGACATATTAAACTTATCTGATCATTTTAACAGGACTCTAACTCATCTAATGAGATGTAGTATATATGCCTACAGTATGTGTAATAGACTAGATCTATGTCTCCAATCACTTCTCTCAGCAGTGTTCCAGAGCCAGTGATCTAACTGAACTAACTGAGCTAAATGAGTGAAATGAACTACTGAGTGAAATGAGTGAAATGAACTACTGAGTGAAATGAACTAATCTTTTGAACTAATCTTTTGTGTGAACTAGATCAGAATGAACTAATCTTCAAATTGAACTAGATTTCCCATCACTAGTCCACAGCGTTTGTCTTGCTCAGGGGGAGGAGGGATTGCAGCAATTCACAGAAGAAGGCATGGTTATACAGGAAGGGGAGGGGAGAGAGGGGTTACAGGAAACACTCAGCACACAGACACACAGTGATGCAAATCAGTCAATCACACCAGTGGGAGAAGTGGCAGTAGAGTATACCGCCGTATACTGGCCCACTTCGAGCACTGGCCGAAACTGTATGGTAATCTGTCCCAAAGCTTTTAAGGTCACAGTAAATGCTGGGCAGGAGGTTCCCCAAGTCTCCCACTGCTTTTTGTGGTCCTGTACATTCCCCAGAAGAAGAATCATGTGTCAAGATTTGGGTGTAGAATCTGTTTGAAATAAAGAGTTGAGAGGCACACACTTCAAAACACTATTTTTCAGAGGGATCTGATAAAGGGTTGTTATAGTTATATGGAAAATATTTAGTTGGCCTACCATAATCTCAAAATACTGGTAGTAATGGTTTTTAAATGACTAATCTTCCAAGATGTCTTCACTACTCATAATCCCCCAAAAAATCACTTCAATATGTAAATCTCTTTTTGAGTATGATACCAAACTTGCCCTATTTTATCCAGCCAAATTAAACGTCATCATTGATGTAAAAAATAGAAAGAAAAAAAGCTGTATTTAAAAAATAAATAGCAGAATAAATGCTTTATTTTAATAATGAAGCACTTTTATGGTGGGCACCACTAGCTAACTCCTGAGGTTTTATCAGCAATCGCAGGGCGATGGCATTACTTTTACAGCCACTGTCCATGATAAATAGAAATAATCCCTAAATGTATAGATTTTCTCCTATTGGTAATATTGGTCAATATTAATCCTAGGGAAGCATTAGCACAGCTTTTTCCCTGGATTTGTACTTTGTCGTGGTTGACAAATAAAATTAAAATGTCTTTCTGTTTTCCTTAAAACATATCATAGCACACATATATCTCAAAACACACAGGTATAATACAATTTTAGCACTTTGTAGCCACAAGAAAATCATTTCACAGCCTCCACACCAGATGATTAATGGTTTTCAATCACGTATCATAGTTACTTTTCTCTGCAGGAAGACAGAGGACTGACAACTTCAATGTAAGCAGAAAAGGCTGCAGGAAGAGGATTAATCCTGTATATTACAATAAATAAATAATCCAGATATATGTATTTTTACACTTCCAGCTCATTTTACAGTGATCAGGCACACTTCCATAATTATAAATGAACAAACTCTCTGCATTTCATTGATTGAAACATATCCCTTCAGTTAGAGCCATTAGCCTAGTTGTTCTATTTGTATTGAACCATTCACTCATCAACTTTCATTTTGTTTCAAACCATCAAACACAAACAGTTCAACTTTTTTTCTCATTATTTTCAGGCATACCCAGGAGATCTTGGTGGATATTACTTACTCCTACTCTGTTTGACATAAGAGTTACTGTTGGAGTATGTGAAGATACCAGGGCTCGTATCCTCTAGCGGGTTCTTAAATATCTTAGGCACAGTTCCAAAAGGGTGAAAGGAGTTATTTTTTATTTCAAAATTCACATGGTACAATGAATAGTTCCAGTTTACAGCCAGGCAATAACCCCAAAGCTTTCAGTGCTCTGTTTGTCTCCTATTCATTGAATAGCGGGATTTAGCAGCCAAGCAATCCATTATGGCGATTGGAAGACACAGTCATGAATTTTGTTCATGTAGCAGTACAGAATTGCTCCATGTATCACGACCAGGTATACTAAGTTGCCCAGGTGCAGGTTACACCTTTTTTATGCTTTGCTCTCTATAATGACTCAGGCCCACAGGCTTTAAAACCTGTGGTAATATGCATATGTGCGCATATGCAAATTGAAATCTTTTAAAATATTTTCAACTCTTTTAAAGTATGTTCAAATCATCCCAGAACCTATATCAAGACAAGCAGAGGCAGCGGAAGGACTATAGGCACCTAGATACCCAACTCACCTAATCATGTGGCTCCCCTAACCTCCCCCTGCTTCTTACCTTTATGGGGGGGGTGCCCTATTCTACTTCTGTCAGACTGTAAGTGTGGAGCTGAGCTGTGTCATAGCATAGCACAGCACCACTCTTCTAGAGTATCAGACATCGATTACCAGCTCCAAATCAGCGTCCAGCACTCAGCATGGGGATGCCACAAGAAAAAACACTGAAAGAGGGACACTATGAATTTAATTACTAATAATGATACCCTAAAGTGGAGCAGCTTTAAACATAAATCTATAATGCCTTCCAAAAAGTAGGTGCACAAATGAAGGGGACCATGCAGAATTGGGGCCGCAGCAATTATTCTCCCAAAATACTTATAATGACAATCCACGGTGGCACAGTGGTTAGCATTGCTGCCTCACAGAGCCAGATTAAGACAAAATGGGACGCTACCAACAAGCTTCTTCGGTCTTTAAACATGATTATAACCCCCAGTAGGACTCTGAGGGCCGATTGACTTCGGCCACCTTAGTCTATAAATAACGCAGCGCTAATTGTATTAATGTTAATACGGTAACTTTAACCCCGAGGGCTGGGAGCAAAAATCAACTTTAAAATTACTGCACTAACGGTAATACTGCACACTTTTACCGTAATAACAGTAATAGTGCGCAGGCTGCATTATGCTAGGTATGGAAGTGAATCCGCCCCTGAAAGTGATTATACCAGCATTACACCCTCATAATTATTAAACCAAATCAATTACACAGATACCATTACCAATCACCTTCAACAGACCCCTTCATTGCACTAAGCCCAATTTGCACTTTCCCTATTGCTATCCACTTTGCACAGAACCCACGACTTTATCATCATAACTTTGCACATGTGAGCATAATTAAATTGTAAGGGTTAAATTAAACCAATACTATTTCTTATATCGGTAGAAAAGTAAGATTTGTGGAAATATATGTAACAATCACAGAGTTGTACAGAAGATTCACCTTGGTTCACAGATGTGTTATCTAGTCTAAATATTTTGCCACGTACATAATATGTGTCACGGGCAATAGGAGTCTTTGCCCAGGATATCACCAGATGATGTTCTTACCAGAGTAATATAGCTGGTACTATGATCCTCTGGTAGCAGGGTGACAATGGAACAGGAGAATCAGCAAATGGTGAGAGAATGCTCAAAGAAAGTCTATGACTAGCAGCAACTGGTAATGACTTAGATGTATGAACACAAGGAACCAGATGGACAAGTAAACGTGAGGAGAGTCAGTGGTCTGCGTACAGCAAGTTGTACCACTGCTATAGTGAGGAGGAATGTCCAGGAGTAGAGAGGAGGTAGTGAGAGTCAGTGGTCTGCGTATAGCAAGTTGTACCACTGTCTATAGTGAAGGAATGGGTTCCAGGTGCAAGTAGGTAACGGGGAAGTCAGTGGTCTGCGTACAGCAAGTTGTACCACTGCTTATGTGAGAGGATACTTGAAACTGGTGCCAATGGGAAACAGGAGTCAGTGGTCTGCGTTCAGCAAGTTGTACCACTGCTATATATATGTGAGGAGGGGCACGAGGAGATGAATGGAATACAGAGGATACACGGGCGGCACACGGAACTTGATCCCACGATGATAACCACAATACAATAATAACTGACAAGCGCTGCTTGAAGTATACAAAATCACTATAGAGATCCAGGTAATAGGAAACAAAGTCAATAGTAACAATAGCTTCAGTAGATTGAAGACTCCGGAGATGAACACAACATAGTCCAGACGGATATGCAATACAATAGCAAAGTCAATGGAAAGTATGCATACCGCGGTTCAGGAGAGCAGGCTGTCAAGGAGAAGTGCAGGGATACCTGAACGGCTGAACGCCGGCAGGAGGAGAGAGTCACTGGAGGATGGAAGCGGTAATCAGGTTGGTGCAGCGCACGAAAGGTAACTGGTAATCAACGGAGCAATACTCAGGAAGCAGTAGTAAGTAAAACTGGAAACATGATGAACACGGGAGAGTTGAGGCTGTCTGGTATCCGGCAGTAGTAGCGGAGGCAGCGGAGGGGAGACACGCTGAACACAGGAGAGTAGAGGCGGTCTGGAATCCGGCAGTAGTAGTGAAGGCAGCGGAGGGGAGACTCGCTGAACACAGGAGAGTAGAGACGGTCTGGAATCCGGCAGCAGTAGCAGATAGAAATCAGTGGAGAGCTGACACGATGAACACAGGAGAGTTGAGACGGTCTGAGATCCGACAGCAGTAGCAGATAGGAATCAGCTAAGTGCATACACGATGAACACAGGAGAGTTGAAGTGGTCTGGAAACCACAATCGTAGTAGACAGGAATCAGCTGGAGCTGAATACACGAGGAAACACAGGAACACCTTCAGAGGCTCATGGGGAATGAGACTCCAAGATCAGGCAACTAGGTAATGATCACAGGTGGTTTAAATAGGGAGGGTTGCCTGATCATCCAATTAATTAAAAGCACTAGGTACTGAAGGTTTCATAAGGGCTGCACATGCGCAGACCCTCAGGATGGCGGACGGCCACGGTTCCTGAACACAGGAGAAATGGCACTCACAGTCCGGTGAGTGACAATATGAGAGAAGTAAACAATATATAGGTCCTTTGGTGTCTCTGTGGCTCATACAGAGTTGAACGCATTTGCACCAGAATGTACACAGGAAAAGATGCATACAATATAAAGTGAATTTAAGTACATATGTTCAGTCGGATGCATGTTAAGATGTATCTGGCTGCACTACACTAGCAGTTGTGCCAGGTGTACAGCAAGTGTAACAAGTGTGTATACTTAAGGCCAAGAGCCTTAGAGATAGCGCAGACATAGTGTAAAGATGTGTTTGATAATCTTAGTATCAAATGTGAAAGTCGCATTACCCTATTTGTATGCAATATAATAATGTAATAAATTAAGTAGAAATACATACTAATGTTACAGTCGCTAAAAGTGAGACAAATATGCTAATGACAATATAATAACTAATTTAATTAATTAGCCACTCACATGCATCGCAGCAGTCTTGGTTCAACCCCCAGGCAGAGTCATATAAAGTTTGCCATTAAAGCCCATCACATATGGAAATTAAGTATGTTTCAACTATATTTCAACTAAAGCGCTACGAAATATGTTGGCACTATATAAATAAATGATGATGATGATGATGATGATATTCTGGCACATGACTTGCAGGCTGAGGTGCAGAAGGACTGGACA
This sequence comes from Mixophyes fleayi, assembly GCF_038048845.1. Lineage (NCBI taxonomy): Eukaryota > Metazoa > Chordata > Amphibia > Anura > Limnodynastidae > Mixophyes > Mixophyes fleayi. Next base: position 140,564,286 of record NC_134406.1, on the reverse strand, counting down.
TACAGGTTCCTGGAGCCACTACTCTGTGGCATTATCTAATCTGTCCTGTATGTATAAACAGCAGTGAAAGCCCTTTTATTTTCCAGATACTGGCAGCATCAGTGTCGGCCTTGCCCCATATACTATATTGCAGCACTGGGTGGCAAAATTATTGTGTGCCAGTTGTCTTGTCTAGCATTACAAACCTGTTGCCAATGTTATGCTGTATATCACATCCTTCGATTGTTCCTAACTATGGGCCTGATTCATCAAGAAACGGATCTGAAGTTTTTTTGCGGAAGATGCGCGATTCTCCACTGCGCATGCCCAGAAACGGAAGAGAAGGGAAATCCATTATAATCCATTGCGCAAGCTAACATAATCCGTTGCATAAACTAAGAATCTCTTAAATTTAAGTGAAATTCCATCCTAACTGCATTTAAGAAGTCTTCTGGCCACTTGAGAAAAAAGGGTTGGGAATAGGAGGGGAATGGGCGGAGATCTTAAATAAGTTGAGAAGAGTAGGCGTTATTTTGACTGACTTGAGAAGAGTAGGCGTTATCTCCAGCTATGTCAGATAGTTAAGTTGAATTGTATCTTAACTCCTTGCTGAAACTTAAGGAAGCTCAGGGTCATGTTTAAATCCCAAGCAGCTAGCTAAATAACAACAATTAAACTGTTCTGAAACCTTCGTTCGTTTAAAACACTCACAACTAAATATGCACAACACACATTTTAATACACTTCACGTAAAAAATATATTTTTTCTAAAATGTATTTTATGTTTATATTAAACATTAAGGATTGTGTACATTTTTTAAAAAGAACATGTTTTTAATTACAACCACAATTTGTAATAAATTGCAATGTAAAGTGGGTTATGTGTCAACAGTTAGGTGCTGATATTTGTGGATTAGGTTAAAACCGGAACTGCCGGAATGCCGGGCCCCTGGAATGAGTCAGCTTACTATAGCGCACTCTGCTGCTTGGTGTCTTGAGTAAAGCTTGGCTGTGTTTTCTATGCCTGTATAGTGCATTTTGTTCTGCTACACAGATATGTTCTCTGGAATATGTGGATCAACTATAACACATATTATATTGCATATATATATTGTATATCCCAGCTTTATATTCTAGTTATCCGTTCTACCTGCCTTAATGTATGTTGGAATGGAGGGCTAAGTATGTCGGAATGGAGCGCTAAGTGCACTCCCTATCCATTCCGGCCGCCGGAATGGAGCGCTGAGTGCATTCCCCATCCATTTCGGCTGCCGGAATGGAGCGCTGAGTGCATTTCTCATCCATTCCGGAATAAAATCTAAAAATATTTTATTTTATATGTAGCTGTAATATTAAACATTGTGTATTTTTTAAAACAAACAACCTGTTTTTAATTACACAATTGTAATAAATCGCAATGTAAAGTGGCTGATATGTCAACAGTTCGTTGCTAGTGCTTGCAACAAAACATCTTACAATACGTTAGTAATAATATGCAAAAAAATAAGTTATTAAACGGATAATATGTGCAAACTTAAACCAAGCGTACTCTTACACCATGAACACTTTGGACATCCACACAAATATGGAAAGGATATTTATTGATCCCACAGAGACAAGACCGTTGGTGAGGATTTGAACTCAGGTTTGCATTGTTGGATGGTCTAACCGCTACACCAATGTGCAAGTGGTGAAAACAATATGTGAATGAAATAGAATAGACTGAAATGCTGAGCAGCAACTTCTGTCATAACAAGCTGTTTTCCTGAATAAATTTTAATTAATGTCAATACTTTGAAATATTATAGACAGAAACCATTGGTACATGCACACTTTAGATATTTGGATATGGAAATTCAGTCATGTATACTAATAATAATACAAATTATACTAATAATACTTGGACTTGAATTTTTTTTTTTAGTTTTTTTGGACACTTAGGTTTTTTTGGCTTTTATTTGCGGATTGGTCGTATGTCTTTGCAATCAAGTCATTTTTAACTGCTCCCTCTCTGTGTTGTAGCTGCACACAATTTCAACATGCCATTTAGCCATATTACCCAAGATGTAGCAGGAATCACGCTCATGAACCCACTGATGCAAAGGGGATAGTTTAACTACTATGTTAACGTGCAAGTGGAAACAGTATGTTCATGAAATTGACTAGAAAGAAAACCTGAGTATCACCGTCTCTCATAACAAACAGTTTAACGCCAATAATTTAGATTCATGTAATAATCAATCTATTAGATGCTTATTATCCAATCTATAATGAAATATTCAAGCCCTCAATGCTTGGTGCATGCACAGTTTAAATTTTGGGATAAGGAAACTCACAACACAACACATGCATTACTGCCAACATGAATGTTGAAGGAGAAACACTAAAGTATTACACACACACATATTTTCTTGTTCTACATAGTGAAAAATATGTCATAGCAAAACTAATAAACGTGGGTGCGGATGTAACGGCTAACAATTCACAATCATAAATATACAAACTAGCCATATTACACGGCAAAACATATACTAGGGTACTCTTCTATAAGTTACACAGTAGAATATATTCACAGAAACATGGGAGGATACAAAGTCAGCACAGTTACAGGCATGCTTCTGGGTTTGAACTCATGACCATGCTGTTGCCAGATAAAATGGCTAACCACCACACTAAAGAGTACATATGGTATATAGTCTATACTGAAATAATAGATCATGCAACATATTTGCAATTGTGAAACTTGATTCTTTACACATAAGGAACACCTAAGTATATTAGCAAATGATGTAATCAAACGAACCACATACACTTACATAATTTTTTTTAATCAAATGCAAAAATATGCCTGGTGGTTTTTTAGGCAAAAGCAAACACACTCGCTCTCTAAACGCAACTGTGTCTGTCGTCATCTGAGCAGCATTAGCATATGCACCTGCAGATAGTTCATTAATTATGCTTCCCTTTAAAATCGCATTTGCTGCACTTCTTTTTGGTTGGGAGTTCAGTGGATTTTAGTGAGTAAGACAGACAAAAAGTGCAGTTTAGAGGTACTTGAAGCAGTACCTTTCACAAAACAAAGTATGTTTAAAGAGCTAAAATAGTATTGCAATGTGTTTTATTGCTAATTTAACTATAAGCTTCTCTAATTTGTGAAAGAAGGGGTTTACATCTGATTGTATAGATTGGAATTTTGATGGTAGGAGTAAATTATATAAAATTATTTTACATGATCGACCTTCTTGCACTGTCTATTGTCACTTTGAATAGGGACTGCATCTTTACAGAAATATTTATAGTTTGTTTAATTTTGTGTCCCCTTTTCTTGTCCCTATTTGCTACCTCCTCCCCCTCCCTAACAGTTTCGTTATTTGGTTTTCACTAAAGTGCCCTGGCTTTATTTGTGTATGGTAAGTATACATTGGCACCCACTCATGTCTTTTGGTTTTCTCTTTCTGTATCTTTCTGGTGAGGTGGTCTCTGATGTGGTGTCTTTGCTCTTTCACTATGGCATGAATATTGTAGCATTTTTTTTTTAAGTTCCCCCTTTTCTTGTCTCTCTTTATTACCTGCTCCCCCACCCTAACAGATTATCTGATACAAACTTTAGGGATTTTTTGGGGATTTGCAGAAGGTGTCTTTTGTGTTTTGGTGTGTGGTAAGTATCCAGTGGCACCCACTCTTAGGTCTGTTGGCTTTCTCTTTCTGTGTTTTTATGGTGAGGTGGTCTCTGATGTGGTGTCTTTGTTCATTCACTAGGGCTTGAGTATTGATGCAATTTTTTTTTTTTTCTCATTAATTACTGACTGAAGATGAATCGTGACTTTTTTGTAAGAATAAGTTTCAAGTTTGGAGTCTACAGTGAAAATGCCAAATTCTAAAGGCCTCACCTAATGTTTTGTTGGTCTATAAACTCAGGCTTTGTCACACATACAGGCAATCCTGGAGTTGGACGAGAGTCTGGTTCTCGAGGATGCTGATCCTCCACAACGCCCAAACCAGCAACTGGTACAACATCTCCGTTTTAGGGAGCATGTCTTCAGGCCACCTGTCAGCCTTTTTGGGACGTCAGATGCTGAGGTTGTCTGTCGCTATCGGCTTACTCCTCATGTCATCTTGGACACCCTGCGCATTGTGCAGAGTGACCTTGAGCCAATGCGCCACATGCCGACATTCCAGACCACAGTGGGGGTTGTGGCAGGTATGTCTCAGTTTACCTTCAGTCGTGTGCTGAAGGTTGTGCTGAGGGCATTCCTGTCGCGGCTCTCCCAATTTATACATCTGCCACTCGATGAGGAGTCCCATGTGTGGATTAAGCAGCAATTTGCCACCATAGCTGGCTTTCCACACGTCATAGGGGCAGTAGATGGGACGCATGTGGCCTTTGTACCGGATGCTTCTGTGTATTTAAACTGGAAGCATTTCCACTCGATAAATGTACAGGCTATTTGTGCCTCATCTCTCCAGATTCGAAACCTGGTTGCCAAATAGGGGAGTGAGTACCCATGACTCCTTCGTGTTTAGGCAATCGGGGATGTGGCACAGATTGCAACAGATGCAAGGGAGTGCAAGGCCACATGGAGACGCGTGGCTTCTTGGTAATTAGAATAATGTATTTACTCAATTTATTTATATGCTTGTTTCTACAATCATCTACTTCCAAGTTACTGTAATCTGAATGTGATTTTTGTCCTTAGATGTTATGTTTCTACATTGTGTCATATAGTGCATGTGCCCGTTCTTTATGGTTGTTACAAAACTGTGGATTTTTAAAAATGTCCACGTTTAAAAATACTCCTGGTAATGTAGCCAGCTTTCAGAAACAGACATAACATCTAAGGTTACATGATGTTTTGAAAGTGTTAGGAAACTCTACAAGGCCATATGACAAAGACAAAAGTTGTTTTGAAAAACGTGTATTTTCACAATGGTACATTATATTTGTTTTGCTTAAATTGTTAAAGAGGTGGTTAGTTTATAAGTATTCACTACTTGTAAGATAGATATTGGCCATGGCATCCCTCCGAAAGAATGTAGAAGGCACATTGTAAAAATCCTTCAGCCTCCTATGGTTTGTTTTCCAAAATGTGTTTAGTTTACAATGTTTTGTTTAGTTAATAATCCTCACTTAGCTGTCAATTTGCCTTTGCTATAATGTACTAGACATACTTGTGAATGTTAGCATGTGGAGGGTGGTCATTTGTTTGTGTTAAGGTGTATTAAAATATGTTTCTTATGTCTTATCCCTTATGCCCTTGGCTCCTCACTCCCATCTTGAGCCCACACACTAAGTGTGATGTTGCATATAGCTCAGTTCATACAGCCACTAGATAAGTAATTGAAAAGGCCTTTGGCCTCTTAAAGGCACGCTTTAGATGCCTTGACCAGTATGGTGGAGCACTGATGTATGGGCAAAGTATGTGACATCATAGCTCTGTGTGTGGTGTTTCACAGTATTACCATCTGGAGTGGGGCTCCAGGGGTGGTGGATGAGGTTGCTGGGATGGATGAGGTGGGGGAGCCTGAAGCCACACCGCGGGAATCAGATCAGTGGGCCAACTTCAGGCAGTATGTCCTTGATACATATTTTTGAGGTAAATCACATTTATTAGTACTGTTTCCTTTAAAGGTCAAATGTCAAATACACCAATGTTATATAATTGAATAATTTTCAGATAGATGAGGAATTTGTTCTGAACTAATTCCTCATATATCTGGATTTATTTTTGAAGAAGAAGGTATCATTATCATTATTATCATCTTCAAGGAAATTATTTTTCATTACGAAGAAGGATTGTGACCATATAACTCTCCCGAGCGGGTATGCTGAGCTGCCGATAATCAACTAGAGAGCTGATCATAGAGACGTCAGTATCTCGGCACATCACCTTCCACGCTGAAAATTATCTCCTTGTCCGACCACATCATTTTGGATTTAGACCAGTCTATCCATTAGCCGGGACTTAACATCATGTACCTCATCTTTGTTCATTGAATATACAGTGAAGCACTTATACTCCAGCGCTCTCAAGGTCTGTGAGGATCTCTGAGGAGACCGATAATTGATGTCACTCTGGGCGCAAGATTAATTATCATTATCACTAAAACAACGTTACACCACTTTTCTACATGGATTAAGAGATATCATATCTCCTCATTACAGAAGTATTCTACCGATGGGTGACATCTTTCCCGTTATATATCACCTGTGCACACAGGTTTGATACTCTGAATAATATATGCGCATTGTGGTTCTATGGTGTACTGGCCAGACACCTAAATTGTTATTATCTGCAGAGACATTTTATTTCTTATTTTATTTTATATAGTGGCATTAATGCCACTCCATGAAATCTGTTTTTAGTTTTGTATATCATCATGTTACACATGTGAGATCAGCCTTTTTTTTGAATTTCAAATTTGAATATCATATTTAATACATATATTATCCTTTCTGGACGCACCCTGTATATCTGTTTTATTTAGTTAGTAATGACTACTGGCACACAATCCCTAGGAATATGTCAAACTCCACCGCCAACATAGGGGTTTTCACCAAGGTGTATTTATGATTATCTCCATTCACTCAGCAAAGTTTTGCGTGCCTAAGTAGCTACTAGCCGAGGAATATGCCATGGCTGCATGGCCATCCTGTGACCTAGAGGGACTGTGTTATAAAGAAAAGGAAAGCACTATCAATCTGGCTAATGTTAACTGTGCAGAACCATGTCACAAAGCGATGGAGACCCCAAAATGTCAAATACAAAAATTAAACATAAATATGAAAAACAAAATCCCATTGTCCACCCAAAGCACTCAACACAAAGTTGTACAGTTACACTAGGACAAGCCCTAACCCTACTACAAATGTTCCACCCATTCCCTAAGGATTTTTCACATATATTTTAATGCAAGTTAACTCAAGGACAAAACTGACCCTATACCGTTTAAGATGTATTTTTTATCTCCATGTCCCCCTAGAGTGTCTGCCCTAGCACACATTAACACTGGAAATTCAGTATGTTTGTTTTCATTACCATAGCTTGTCTGTGCTCTGCACCATACTGTGGTTGGAAATGAGCCTTAAGATTGCTCATATATGAGACGTTGTAACATTATCTATTAGACTGTAAGTCCTGTATTCATGTTAGTCTGAGGCTTCCTATTGTTGACTTATGGTAAAAGGCTAAGTGTATGTGTGTTCTCGATCTGTAAAAACATACATCAATAAATCGATGTTCACGTTTCACCGATTTAGCCTTAATATTACCTCTCTTTGTTAACATAAACAACAGGAGATCTAGCTAGGGCTAGTGACCTGTCCTGTAAAAAACTAGTCAGGCAAGTGTTCTGTTTCAAACACAATGGACTGAATAACCCACATACATGATGCTGTAACCATTTATATAGATTGTGTATACTTAGCTCTGCTCTTAACATTGATAATTAGAAACACATTACAGGGTAACAAAGAAATGTTTGAATATTGTATTTTGAGATACATCACTAGGCAAACTATATGATGTTATGTAGTGCATTTCCAAGCACAATGGGGTGGCATTCTGTGCCTGTTGTAATCATCTTAATTATAAAATGTGTATTGCACTCCTATATCTTAATATCGTGAGACACAGCAGACAGTTAACACACCCCTACAGTCAGAAATATCTGGCTGCTATAGGAGGTAATGGTTCCGGGCAGCTGATGGAGGATGGAGATTGGAAGAAGGACTGCGACTACCCTTGTTCTTAATACTTTGACTACAGATACCCCAGGTCTGGTGATTCTATGTGCTTGCCAAAAGCAAGGTGACAGTGAAGCTGGACCAGTGCCCTGCTGGCAGGCACTGGGGCTTCGCACTACCAGGAAAGCGTAAGCCTTTATTTTGAATTTCAAAGATGCCCATAATAGGACCAGCATTGTATTGTATGTACGACTCTCATACCCATTGTGCATACCTGTAATTGAAATTCCTGAACCATATGTAGGTTTTGTGACTGTTATTGGTGTTACATTAAAGAGACCATTGGTAAAGTAGGATATCTGCCTTGCTGGAAGTATTTACAGATGTACTGGGGAACACTGTAGGCTGTTCAGACTTTGGTACACACCGTTCACTCACACAAACCATGATACACTGCAAGTGCTGCAAATTATGTCTCTATTTAGAAGCGAAATTACAGTATGACAGTTTAACCACAATCCACTAAATGTCTCAGGCCTTCACACCACACAATTTACAAATAAAGCACACTACAAGGGCACCTTTTTATGCAAAATTGCCAAATGGATTTTGGGTATAAGTACTAAAATTGGGATCTAAGGTATGAAAATAAACATGTACATGCACCACAGAGCACAGAACAATGAAACCTTTGCTTGCACTACATCTAAGTAGTATACACATCTCTGGACCACACAATAAGGGACAGACAGCTCTAAATGTTTGGAGATTGGTCAGAAATGTGTCAATTAAGCAACCATAATACTCACTTTTAAATGTTCTAGTGTACTCTGACGCTACACACTTGTCCCTGTGGAACAAACTATTTGAGTGTCCTAAAGTATGCCTCATAGTTTACTATGTACCTTGAAGTTTGGGGTATTTTCTTGTTGTGGGTGAATGCTTAGGTATGTGTATTATTTCACTCCACCCAAACTTTACCCAAATAAGACATAGGATTAGAGTTTGCAAACAGTTTGCAGGGCCATTTCAAACTGAAATGTATTGGAAGACACTTTGAAATGAGTGCTTTAAGTGATGTAGACTCAGTGTACTAATGTAACAATGTACTAACAAATGCCAATATGTATGAATTTGTCCAAAAGACTAAAATGTCTACAATAACCAACAACCAAACAGTTATAAATTCAAATGTAATTTATTTTTCATTACAATATGTATTTGATATTTTAAAAAAAGGACAAATAATAAAAAAAACATTATTTTTTTTTACGTTTTTTGCCACACTGTGGTCTTACAACTCGTGCCTAGCTTTTAGTAACCCGTGTTATGTGCGTATTGTCGCTAACCAATAACGATTGTCGAACCTCGATTTGTGTTTCCAACGCACAAAGATTTATTCGCAAATAGTAGAATAATATGCTCAAGCGAAGTGATAATAAATACAGCCGTTACTTATCGCAGGCACTCTGGATCCAGTGTGCAGTCATTCAATCCTGAAGTCTGGGGACAAGATGTCTGAACACTAGATGTGAAGCTGATGCTTATATACACACAAAAATACAGTAACACAATGAAGATGGTATAGCTTGCATCTATTGGTCCAGGTCTCAGGAAGGTCCAAGGGCTTGTCAATCATTGGCTAGTTCATCCTAAGGAATCCAAAGGAGGGGGTCAACTCTCCAGGGGGTATGCTCGGCTCTTCCCGCCAAGATTCCTTACTCTTAAGTAGTTCATAATTCCCTATCATTCATAACTTGTGTATGCACTCTGCGATTCCCTCGCAGAGTGAACCAAACAGTAGGATATGTAAAGAGGTTTATTATGATACCACTCATGATATGATTCCTTCAACCTGTTCCGTGTATTTCACTAATATGCATGTAGCTCTAATATAACATATAAATACTACTATATTTCGACATAACAGACTATGTGTTGCAACTACCATTAATGTGTACTATTTTATAAGTATGCGTGTCTGTGCGAATGTATGGTAAAAGACCAATTACTGTTGCTGCCACGTGTAGTGGATGCGTACGCCCTTTCACGCCGTAGCGTGCCCTTGTACGCTTGTAGCGTACCGTACGCATCTTTTTAGATAAAGACAACCACGTTTGCTCGACTTTAATTGAAATGACTTTATCCAATTTGCTGACTTCGACAGCTCCACCCTTTGATAGTGTAATAAACTATCACCCAATCACCGTTTCAAGTTCAGGATTATACAATACTTCTTCACAGACCATGATCTCGGTATCTGGTACCACCCTTTCAGTTTCTTTCTCAGTGTTACTCCTATGAGACCGTTTTCCACACTTCAACACAGTAGGAACACATTTGACAACTAAACCAATTGCTAAGATGACACCCAGTATAAGGAGAAGGAGCTACACTAGCAACCATTTCCTGTACCCACTCCCCCAGACCGGAGAACCATTTCACAGGGTTCAACCACGAGAACCAACCCGCCACCTCTTCCCCGACCTCATATAACGAAGAATTGGTTTGGTTTAGTACCTTACCCACCAGGGAGTTATAATCCTCCAAAGGATGCCCGCCTATATTCAGAGTACTGGGGGACTGGCATCATTGGATGCATCTCTCTTCAACTAGGGAGTCGCAGAACTTGCAGATACAATACTCATCAGACAATAGCCCCTCACACTGCCTCCGAGTTCCTGAGCTAGCAGACCTTTTCATAACCCCCGGACCAAGTTTGATAATGGGCTGCTCTGAGTATCCTAATAACTTTTCTTCTGCCTCCATTTCATCCGTATCACTCCCAGAACTCTCCTCCATCCTCCTTCACAAAAATAGAATGTCCTAAAAAAAATAAAAACAAGGAAAATCCTGGAACAAAAGAAAAACAAAAACCACCACTCCATCGCTGGAAAGATAGTTCTGGGGCAACGTCTCTGGTTCAGGTGTCTCGACTGCAGGCTTTAGGTCTCTCGGAACAGACTCACGAGTGACAGATCTATGTCGTTGGTCTTAGCTTTATCTTGCACTTTCTCCGGATTATGGACTCTCCTGCAGTGGGTGGAATGGACCCAAGTGTCTCTCTCTGCAACCTTCAGTGATGTAGTACTGGTCAGCAGCACTTGGTACGGGCCTTCCCAACGGTCTGTTAAACAACCTGAATGTAAGAAATTGCGGATCATAACATAGTCTCCAGGTTCAACATCATGACAGTTCGTTTCTGGCATACCAGGTGACAGCATTTTTAGTTTTTGTTGTTGTTGTTGTTTTAGCTGTCTACTCATTCTTATAAGATACTGTACAGTCACTTCATTATTACACTTCAAGTCGTCTTGTGGACTCACGATCAAATGAGGCTGTCGTCCGAACAGTATCTCAAAGGGGGACAGATTAAGAGGAGGTCTAGGAGTGGTTCGAATGCTATGGAGGACCAATGGCAAAGCCTTAGGCCATGCCAACCCAGTTTCAGCCATTATCTTACCAAGCTTGTTCTTTATAGTACCGTTTACTCTCTCCACCTTACCACTGGCTTGTGGTCGGTAAGGGGTGTGAAGTCTGCTACCGATTCCCATGAGTGTACACATATTTTGGAAGATGTCACCGGTAAAATGGGTACCCCTATCACTTTCAATGATTCTAGGGATACCCAACCTACACACAAAGTCTTGTACAATTTTCTTTGCAGTGAACACAGCAGTATTAGTGGCTGCCGGATATGCTTCTACCCAACCGGAAAACACATCAATACAAACTAACACATACTTTAAATTCCTGCACGGTGGTAATTGGATATAGTCAATTTGTATTACCTGAAAAGGTCCGTCTGTAGGAGGGATGTGGGATGGGTCAGTTGGAATAGTTTTTCCAACATTTTTCCTCAAACAAGTAAGACATGACATTGCTTTCTTACCAGCCTGAGAGGAAAATCCGGGAGCACACCAGTATGCTCTCACCAGTTTGCACATACCTTCTTTACCCAGGTGAGTCAGACCGTGTGCTGCTTCAGCCAGGCTTGGATAGTATGTTCGGGGTGCTACAGGCTTATCTTGTCCATCCCTCCAGAGTCCTGAGGACTCTTGACCACATCCCTTCGCCTTCCAGACCGCCTTTTCCTGCAGGGAACACAAATCTTGCATTTCAATTAATTTCTGCATGTCTAATGTCTGAAAAACCATCACAGTCTCGGTCGATACAGTCATAGGTTGCCCTGCTGCACATTTAGCAGCTTCGTCTGCCCTGTTGTTGCCCAATGACACTGGGTCTTCTTCAAAGGTATGGGCTTTGCACTTTATGACGGCTACTGTTCTGGGTAACTGTATCGCTGTCAGAAGTCCTTTTATGTGTTGTGAGTGTGCCACTGGTGTACGTGCTGCTGTCGTAAAGTTTCTAAGACGCCAAAGGGCCCCAACATCGTGCACTACCCCAAAGGCATACCTAGAGTCAGTATATATATTGGCTGATTTGCCCTTTGCCAATTCACACGCTCTCCTTAGTGCTACTAGTTCCGCCACCTGGGCTGAGTGAGGTGGGCCAAGGGGTTCAGCTTCTACCACATCCTGATCGTCTACAACAGCGTAACCAGTACATAGCTCTCCTGTCTCTGTCTGTCTATGGCAACTTCCGTCTGTATGAAACGTAAAATCTACATTTTCTAAGGGGGTGTCACGTATGTCGGGCCTTGCAGTAAAGGTCTGATTCAAGTGTTCCATACAGTCATGCGTGTCAGTATTCTTGCCTAACTCATCATCAACCAGGGTCTCCTCACCTCCCACCCTTTGTGTCTCTAGAGACACATACGGAAGGTATGTAGCTGGATTTAAGGTGCTACATCATTTGATGGTGATGTTTGAGGGTGCCATCAGGGCTAGTTTCCACTTTGTGAATCTAGCTGAAGAAACATGTCTGGTTTGGGCTGAATTTAACAGAGCTGATACAGCATGGTGTGTATAGATAGTTGAATTATGTCCTAACACTACGTCCTCGCTCTTACTTACCAGAAGAGCCATTGCTGCTACACTTCTGAGACATGTTGGGAGTGATCTTGCCACATTGTCTAATTGTGCACTGTTGTATGCTACCGGTCTGCTAGCGTCACCATGTTTCTGTGCGAGGACACCTGCTGCACAACCATCAGCTTCTGTACAGAATAGCTCAAAAGGCTTTTCAAAATCAGGTATTCTCAATGCAGGTGCTTTAGTCAGACTGTCTTTAAGATTAAAGAATGCTTGCTCTGACTCTTCTGTGTGTACAACACGTTCTGGTTTTGAGGAAGAGACTAGCTCCTGCAATGGTAATGCCAGAATAGAAAAACCTGGGATTCAGGATCTACAGTATCCACACATCCCCAAGAAAGTACGAATCTGCTTCTGGCTCTGCGGCAGAGTCATGTGTTGTATGGCCTCAATTCTGTCTGTTGTCAGGTGTCTTAGCCCCTTAGTGAGGCAGTGTCCTAAGTATTTGACCTTAGTCTGACATGGCTGTAATTTATCCTTTGCCACCTTGTGCCCTGTTTGTGAAAGATGAAGCAACAACAATTTAGTACCATGTAAACATGACATAAAAGAATCAGAGCACAACAACAAATCGACCACATATTGAATTAGAACAGACCCATTGTGGGGTTGAAAGGATTGCAAACAGTCATGTAAGGCTTGGGAGAAAATACTGGGGCTGTCAATGAACCCCTGGGGTAGTCTGGTCCATGTGTATTGCACTCCCCTGTAGGAGAATGCAAAAAGGTATTGGCAGTAAGGATGAAGAGGGACTGAGAAGAAAGCAGAACATAGATCAATGACAGTAAAATGACTGGCAGACGGTGGAATCTGCATGAGGATGACAGCTGGATTCGGCACTACGGGGAATTGGCTCTCAACAACTTTATTAATTCCCCTTAAGTCCTGGACTAATCTATAGCCCCTCCCCCCATTCTTCTTCACAGGGAAAATGGGACTATTTGCTGTACTGGCTGTACGAATTAAAATCCCTTGTTGTAACAGCCTCTCAATAACAGGATATAGCCCTAGTTCCACCTCCGGTTTTAATGGATACTGTGGGATTTTTGGAGCTATCCTACCACTTTTTAGATTGACCATGACAGGGGCTACGTTTGCCATCAGTCCAGTGTCCTGTCCATCTCTGGTCCATAGTGAACCTGGTATTTCCAGCAACATCCCCTTTACTTGAGATGGACTTTGTTCTATAACAGGAGAGTGTAACATTAACCTTTGAGGGGTGTCCAATATATCCTGTACCTCATGTGCGACCTTCTCCGGTATATCTAAGAACACACCATCAGAAGTACAGTATATGACACATCCCATTTTACATAACAAGTCTCTCCCTAGCAAGTTAGTAGGAGCAGGGTTGTATGCTGGTGGTCGTGTATGCATCCCCTCTAGAGCCTGTATACTCACCGTCATTAACCTATCACCTTTCTCCTCCTTTTGTCTAAAAAGGTTTTTGTCGTGCTCCACAGCAGACTCCCTAAGAGAATTTACTGTGATGCCTCTCCAATTAGGTAATGTGGTTTGTACTCTGGATTTTAAATTTTCTCTAAGGCCATCCATTAATACTCCTACAGCTACTTCCCTATGATGTGGGTCCTCCCCTATGTTGGATATCCCAGTAAACCGTGTTATCGCTGCTATAGCTCTAATGAAGTAATCTGCTGCTGTTTCACTATCCTTTTGTTTAATGGTGAAAATCTTACTCCAATTTACTACTACTGGAAAATAGATGGCTAAGTGTTTGACAATTTGTTCTATATTCTTTTAGTTAATCTCATCAGTCAAGGTGTCATCTTCCTCCAACAAACAATCTTCAATAAATTTTTGTATGTTAGTATTGGGAGGAAGACACGCCCTCAACACTACACGCCAATCCTTATTGGTTGGTTCGTGGGCATTTCCTAAGTCTTTAACAAATTTCTGACATTTAGCTAACTCCTTTCTAGGATCTGGGAATTCAGTCATAATGGAACGTAATTCTGATCTAGTCCAGGGACAATGCATTGTAACATTTCTTAAAGGAACTACACCATCCTTATCCGGTTTCCCATTGGGAACTGATATTGTACGGACTGGGTACGCACCCACTGGTTCACTGACTTCAGGGGACACTACAGGATTGGCTGGTTCAAGATTTAGAACGCTTTCACTCCTAGTGATCACGCTACTCTCACCTATCTCAGCCATTTTCTCATACTTGCGCTGAGCCTCTAGTACACTAACAGAATGGGCAATGGCTGAAATCACAATGGGTTCATCTTCATCTTCTGATACACTTGTTTTAAACTGGCTTAAAACAGGATACAACTTAGCAATTTTTCTTTTTCCAGTTTTAATACCGGCTGTACTTACCGCTCCCGCTGAGTTCGCCACGCTTCTCAACGGCTACTTCCGCCGTGCGCGCGCTTTTCGCCACGCCTACTTACGGTTTGCATCCGCTGCTCTGCCACGTGTTACCTTCCATTTGCCACAATTTTAAACAATCATTATGTCTATTTCTCTGTTTCGTTGGCTTGATCAACCATACTTTATCCTTTACAGTATTTAGTACCTCTCAATTAAAACTTCCTATTGTTGGGAAAGGCCTCTCACAATCTTTGGTCCTCTTGACCCACGTGTCACAATACACAGTTGCATATGCACCATATTTCTTACACATGAGAAACCTCGCTGAACCAATAGGACCTTCCTTAGGCAGTACACTGACCATCTCTAGCGTATGCTTAGCACCCATGTTGAACAACACCAATCTATGCAGAACGCTTTCAACAATTTGCTATAAACACTCTACCGCTAGAGATCTCTTACTGGCCGTGGACGTATTTGCTCAAGCCGCGTCCACTCACTTCCTCTTGTATTAAACAAGGACCCCTAACACAGATAATATCACTGTGGGACCCAAGGGTTATCAGCTCCTCGATACCCTGGCTAAACCACAAAATCTGTTGAGTTTATTATAACTGGGAGAACAAAGTCGATACAATCAACCAGCCTTTCCAATATAATTCCTCCTAGCTGTTTCACCAATTCGCACTAACGGTGCAGTTATATCGCACTGCCTACCAATACTACTTATTAGCAAACCTTGCGATCTATTGGTAGCGCTTTGTGAAAACCCTGTTTTCACATTCGGTATACCTGCCCTGTATACCGTCCTTCAGTTGGGCAATCCGCCTCGTCAGACAGCAACTGAGCACAATGAATAATAAACAGTGTATCTACGTTACAAAATCACACACTATACACCTTTTCTGCGCAGAAAATCAAAAGTTCCCAACAACAGTAATAATATCTCAGAGGCTTTCACAAGTAATTATATTATGCACATATAATAACTATCAAGACGATTGTTTAACCACGTGGCAAATCTACCGGAAGTTCGCGTACGCACAGCAGTAAATACACATACGCTAAGCAATGCAATACAGTTAAAACGCACAATGACAGTAAAAAGAAACAGTTTTCTCTTTTGTCCCTAGGTTCTAGATAGCGTGCCCTAGACAATGCAAAACGGACATTCAGTTTCACAACACAGAGTAAAATTCAGGTTTTAAACACATTGCGTTCTTACCCGTATATGACACGTCTCCACCCTTTGTTGCGGAACCGAAATCCGTTGGTCTTGCGTATCATCGGCAACGAAACCTCCAAAGCTCACGAGCCCCCAAATTGTTATGTGCGTATTGTCGCTAACCAATAACGATTGTCGAACCTCGAGTTGTGTTTCCAACGCACAAAGATTTATTCGCAAATAGTAGAATAATATGCTCAAGCGAAGTGATAATAAATACAGCCGTTACTTATCGCAGGTGCTCTGGATCCAGTCCTGTTCCAAGTATTTCACTAATATGCATGTAACTCTAATATAACATATGAATACTACTATATTTCGACATAACTGACTATGTGTTGCAACTACCATTAATGTGTACTATTTTATAAGTATGCGTGTTTGTGCGAATGTATGGTAAAAGACCAATTACTGTTGCTGCCATGTGTAGTGGATGGGTACGCCCTTTCATGCCGTAGCGTGCCCTTGTACGCTTGTAGCGTACCGTACGCATCTTTTCAGACAAAGACAACCAAGTTTGCTCGACTTTAATTGAAATGACTTTATCCAATTTGCTGACTTCAACACCCGTGATGTGGAGGGCTCAAAGCAAGCATCCAAACTATCTTGGTCAGCAGGTTGTGACCGATGGCGTGACGAAGGGCCAGGGGATTAGCCAGGGGGATAGCCAGGGGGACAGGCAGGGGGATAGGCAGGGGGATCAGACACAGAAGGAGCAGGGGCAGCTAACACAGAAGGGGCAGCAGACACAGAACGGGCAGCAGACACAGAAAGGGCAGCAGCCACAGAAGGGTCAGGAGCCGGAGAAGTTGAAACGGACAAAATATTATTAGGAGAGAGCTGGTGGTCTGGGGGGGGGGAGAAGGTAGAGTGTGTGATATGGGTTGAAATGGGTCAAGAAATGACAATTGGTGGAGGGTGTTGGGAGTGGTTGTGATAGATCGTTTCCAATAGGGTGCCAAAATTTGATAGTGTATTATTTAAAGTGGACAGTTGGGTGCCAAAATTGGTAAGTGTATTATTTAAAGTGGTGAGTTGGTTGTCAACATTTTGCTTCATACGGATGAGGGTGGTTGAAATTTCAGCAACATGTATATTTAGGGATTCAGTGGCGGACTCAAAATGGTGACTGGTGCCTCAAGAGTCGTGCAGCCTCCATCTGAGGGACATCCACATCACGGGCAGGCACCCCCACTTCTGGTCTGGCAACAGCCCCCTCATTTGCCTCATGTCCTGCCTCCCCCTCATGATCTGTATATAGAGAAAAAGAAAATAACAACAAAAATTTCCTTCTAAACTAAGCAACCTAAATAAAAACTCATTGGCCAAATGTTAATTCTGCCCAAGTGGGATGCTTCCATTTTGACGAGGATGACTACAGGGAATTTAGCCACAAACATGCATTGGTATTCCAAACTAGCAACCATGTCTATTAAGTATATGTGGTTTTGACTTTAAGAAAGAGCCATATCTATGCTTTGAATTAGATTGGAACAACACATTTGAAAATTAGTGTGGACATTTCATTCCCTATTATGTGCTGCACAAACAGAATATGACTGGAAAGGTTGCATTAAGGCACATACTGATAGAGGTGCCACATGTTCCTAAACATAACATAACAGAAAGAAATATTAAATATTCCTCATGTACCTAGAGGAGATAATGGACGTGTTAGAGGTGGGTCACAGCCTGTATCAATTTGGCCCAGCCCAACAATAGACTCCTCAGAAAAGGCCACAATCACACGCTCCTCTAGGGGTGTTAGGCTTAGATCTTCCGGTGGCCCCTCACTGGTTTGCTGAGCGTGCCTCCTTCCAGCAGCAATTTTGTTTTTCAAACGTTGTTTATAGTCTGCCCAGTTGTCGAAATTTTAAATAAAAATTTGACTTTAAATGGTTTGATAGTCAAAAACATGGCACATAATAGTGTCATTTTACTATTTATACACAAATTCACACTACAACTACACTGTTAAATGTGTGTGGCTTTTCAAGGGTGAATAATGGACCAAATGTGACCTTTACATTTGTATAAGTACACTTTGAGCCATCCATGGGCATTTTGTACTTTCAAAAAGGGCTTGACAGACAAATGACTTACACAGGCACAATATGTGTCAAGCACACAGTCGTCAGACTTGTACTATGTTTGGAGGCAT
This sequence comes from Mixophyes fleayi, assembly GCF_038048845.1. Lineage (NCBI taxonomy): Eukaryota > Metazoa > Chordata > Amphibia > Anura > Limnodynastidae > Mixophyes > Mixophyes fleayi. The sequence goes on along the minus strand of NC_134406.1, from coordinate 140,545,903 downwards.
CAAAAGAAATTGTGGTTTAGAACAAGCAATTTCATTGTACCGTTTCTGGACTTCATGGGTCAGACGCCGACAGGGAGCTATTGCATTCACTTGAATGGTTATCTCTTCCCATATCCTAGATTTTCACAAGCTGACCGCCGTCTGTTGCTGGCATATAATATGTCCACCACTTGCTCAATATGCACCTGTAACTCCCTGTCGGTATAATTAAGACGCTGCCTGGTTCGTTCAACTGGACGTGGTGACGAGCTGGTCCCAGCATCAGACATTGTGATCTATAATAGAAATCAAATGTGAACATTGACAAATCCAACACTCATGTTAAACTTTGCAATTTTGAAAACCCCACCCCCTTAATTGAGTTTATTGCATTCTTAAACTAAACAATGTATTCCTCAGACTCCTACATAGTTTGCAAGTACATGCACCTAAATATATAAATGCTTCTGCTTTCTAAATATACACCTGTAACTTATAAATCATGTTAAAAAGGGGGTTATGGAAAGTCACAAAATCATCACTTGCAAAACACTTCCACTACTCAGTTATGACTTTATCACATTGTTATTCCCCCTATAGGTCTTAATCTCCCTAGGTTACCCTATTACCACCCTCTACACAGCTAACAAAAGACAACAACCCTCTGAACAACATTGCCACACACACCGCCCACTCAATACTTGTACCTTTGCATTCTAGCTGGTCCATTGTGCAATATGATGTAGCACATGCCCTTGTGTTTCAAACTCTCATTGTCCTATAGATTGTAAGCTTGTGAGCAGGGTTCTCTTAACTCTCTGTCTGTATGTATTACCCAGTATTGTCTTATTAATGTTTGTTACCAATTGTAAAGTGCTACAGAATTTGCTAGCGCTATATAAATAAATGTTGATGATGTTGATGATAAAAGCAAATCCTTTTAAAAATGGGCAAATGCAACACCAGAAAAGAGGGAAGGAGTGAGTAACAAAAACAACACCAGTTAAAAAGTCCACACAAGAAAGTTTTGTAACCTTAGAGATCTAGGTGTCTGTAATTGAGATTAGCCGCATACACTTCTCAAACAAGTGTAATGGGTCTCAAGCCCCTTCTGAGGCCCATATAAATGAAGGTCAATTGGTCAGTTTCCATTCTTATCACTAAGTAATCAGAAGTGTTTGAAGCACAGAGAACTCACCAATCTCCACGTCAGATTCCTGAGCAGAGCTAATGTCGAAAACCAATTTGGTTTGAAATCTAAGGAGAGGGATAAAGAGAGGCATAAGAATGATTAAGAATGTAGACAATATTGTACATATATGCTTTTTGGACACCAAAGATAGTGGCTATATACATTTCAATTAATCAGACCAACAGTGCTATAGTCTGCTTACTCTTGGGTTTTGTTTAGGAAACCCATTAGCAATTAGCAGAGTGTTGCTATAAATGGGACATGTTGCCTGTGCATTTAGAGCCAAAGCACACTATTTGAAAGTTGCAAGCACAGTTACATTGCTTTATGCCTAACAAGTTTAGTTCCTATTCTGAAGCTAAAATGTTATATCTATTGAAACATATCACATCAAATAGTACTTACTGTAATAATGTTTGCAAAATCACACAAAAAAATAGCAACAAATCTGTTCTACCATCCAGATCCTGCCACCCAAAATTCGGAAATGAGCAGGAGTGAAGGAAGAGCCCAGGTGCGTTTAAATCCAGATTTAATTGCTAGGCCAGGTGTACATGAGTGTCATCTTCATTGCAAAGCACGGAGAGCTCGTCTCATCGCTCCGTTCTCCATATTTTTGGATTGACAGGCAGCCTTTTTACCCCCAGGTGTAGGAAAGATCCACGTGCAACGTGAGCTCGCCCATACATGCTCAGACGACCAATCAGAGCGCAGACTAGGTTTAGGTGTTCAAAGATGAGGTCTGCGGTGTTCACCAGGTGTGAATTGAGGGTTCTGACCGAGGGCAGGGACAGCATACCCTCGGGCAGATACATCTCAAATGAGATCAAATTGTGGGCCTATCAAAGTGTCCGCCAATATCTGCGCCTGCGGTTTAATAGGTGGCAGGCGATGGTGCAGCTACAAAGGCGCTGAAGCGTCCTCCGCCGCCGTCAACCGCAGCTGCTGAGTGAGCTCAGGGAGGTGATTAGGAGATGTGAGTTCTCTAATAGTTGCATAAATTCGTGCTTAAACATACTTATTTAGTATAATTTTCCAAAATGTTACCCAAAATCACATGACATGGCCTATCAGTACATATCAATCTTCCTCCAGACTAGAAAGGTAGTGCAACCTGCTTTTGATCCTGTCTCAAATTTTTTATGGCTGAACAATTACTTTCCTTAATGATTGAGGGTCAAACTCCAGAACATAAACACAGGTTTTGGATTCCAACTCTTGACCCCAGTGCTGTAATGCAGAAGTGCTACCCACTAAGGCAACTTGTTGACCTTACCTTAAAAACATTTTTAATATTACAGTGACAGATGTGTTTTTGTTATTGCAAAAACATTTGAACGCCATCTTTGAAAACCATGTCCACACTCACATATGTCCTTGGATGATTTTCACATATTAGCAGGGCAAACAAAAACACCTACTGTATTATATATAGAGATGAGCGCACTCGGATTTCGTGAATCCGAGCCCACCCGAAAGTTTCCGATCCGAGTCAGATCCGAGACAGATCCGGGTATTGGCGCCAAATGAAAACCTGAAACCGAGGCTCTGAGTCATAATCCCGCTGTCGGATCTCGCGATACTCGGATCCTATAAATTCCCCGCTAGTCGCCGCCATCTTCACTCGGGCATTGATCAGGGTAGAGGGAGGGTGTGTTAGGTGGTCCTCTGTCCTGGTAGATCTCGTGCTGTGCTGTTTAGTTCTGTGCTGTGCTGTGCTGTGTTCTGCAGTATCAGTCCAGTGGTGCTGTGTGCTGTGCTCTGTCAATTTTGAGTTCACTGGTGCTGCTGGGTCCTGTGCTCTGTGCTGTTCAGTCCAGTGGTGCTGTGTCCTGTGCTCTGTGCTTCTAAGGGCATAGTTCTTTATTTCCCCATTATTCCCAAATGTTTAAAAAATGAAAAAAAAGTTTTAAAAAAAACACAAAAAATTAATTTTAAAAAAATTTAATTACAACAAAATTTGCAAAACCAATCCTGCAGTATAAGCCCATTGGTACTGCAATATTACCAAGTTCACACATTCTGCAGTATCTTGTGCTACATATAATGGAGAGCAAAAATTTGGAGGATAAAGTAGGGAAAGATCAAGACCCACTTCCTCCTAATGCTGAAGCTGCTGCCACTAGTCATGACATAGATGATAAAATGCCATCAACGTCGTCTTCCAAGCCCGATGCCCAATCTCCTAGGACAGGGCATGTAAAATCCAAAAAGCCCAAGTTAAGTAAAAGTAGCAAAAAGAGAAACTTAAAATCATCTGAGGAGAAACGTAAAGTTGCCAATATGCCATTTATGACACGGAGTGGCAAGAAATGGCTTAGGCCCTGGCCCGTGTTCATGACTAGTGGTTCAGCTTCACCCAAGGATCTTAGCCCTCCTCCTCCTCCCCCCCCCTACAAAAAATTGAAGAGAGTTATGCTGTCAGCAACAAAACAGCCAACAACTCTGCCTTCTAAAGAGAAATTATCACAAATCCCCAAGGCGAGTCCAAGGGTGTTGGTGGTTGTCAAGCCTGACCTTCCCATCACTGTACCGGAAGAGGTGGCTCGGTAGGAGGCTATTGATGATGTAGCTGGCGCTGTGGAGGAACTTGATGATGAGGATGGTGTGGTTATTGTAAATGAGGCACCAGGGGGGGAAACAGCTGATGTCCATGGGATGAGAAAGCCCATCGTCATGCCTGGTCAGAAGACCAAAAAATGCACCTCTTCGGTCTGGAGTTATTTTTATCCAAATCCGGACAACCAATGTATGGCTATATGTAGGTTATGTAAAGTTAAAATAAGCAGGGGTAAGGATCTTGCCGACCTAGGGACATCCTCCCTTATACGTCACCTGAATAACCTTCATAGTTCAGTGGTTAGTTCAGGAACTGGGGCTAGGACCGTCATCGGTACAGGGACACCTAAATCCCGTGGTCCAGTTGGATACACACCACCAACACCCTCCTCGTCAACTTCCTCCACGATCTCCATCAGATTTAGTCCTGCAGGCCATGTCACCAGCCAGACAGAGTTCTCTTCAATACGGGATTCATCCGAGGAATCCTGCAGCGATACGCCTACTACTGCCACTGCTGCTGTTGCTGCTGGTAGTCGGTCATCATCATCATCATCATCAGTTATTTATATAGCGCCAACATATTCCGTAGCGCTTTACAATTGGGAACAAACGTAATAAACTAATAAACAAACTGGGTAAAACAGACAAAGAGGTGAGAAGGCCCTGCTCGCAAGCTTACAATCTATGGGAAAAGATTTTGTCAGAAGTGGGTCATCTTCCCAGAGGGGAAGTCGTAAGACCGCTACGTCTTTCACCAAACAATTGACCGTCCAACAGTCATTTGCCATGAGCACCAAGTACGACACTAGTCATCCTATGGCAAAGCTGATAACTGCGTCAATAACAGCAATGTTGGTGTTAGATGTGCATCCGGTGTCCGCCATCAGTGGAGTGGGATTTAGATGGTTGATGGAGGTATTGTGTCCCCGGTACCAAATCCCGTCGCGATTCCACTTCACTAGGCAGGCGATACCAAAGATGTACAGAAAAGTAAGAACAAGTGTCCTCAGTGCTCTGAAAAATGCGGTTGTTCCCACTGTCCACTTAACCACAGACATGTGGACAAGTGGTTCAGGGCAAACTAAGGACTATATGACTGTGACAGCCCACTGGGTAGATGCATCGCCTTCCGCAGCAACAGCAACAGCTGCATCAGTAGCAGCATCTACAAAATGGCTGCTCGTGCAAAAGCAGGCAACATTGTGTATTACAGGCTTTAATAAGAGGCACAACGCTGACAACATATTAGAGAAACTGAGGGAAATTATCTCCCAGTGGCTTACCCCACTTAGACTCTCATGGGGATTTGTGGTGTCAGACAATGCCAGTAACATTGTGCGGGCATTAAATATGGGCAATTTCCAGCACGTCCCATGTTTTGCCCACACCATTAATTTGGTGGTGCAGTATTACCTCAAGAGTGAGAGGGGTGTGCAGGAGATGCTTGCGGTGGCGCGCAAAATTGCTGGACACTTTCGGCATTCAGCCAGTGCCTACCGCAGACTAGAGGCACATCAAAAAACCATGAACCTGCCCTGCCATAACCTCAAACAAGAGGTTGTGACGCGCTGGAACTCCACCCTCTATATGCTGCAGAGGATGGAGGAGCAGCAAAAGGCCATTCAGGCCTACACAGCCACCTACGACATAGGCAAAGGAGTGGGGATGCGCCTGAGTCAAGCGCAGTGGAGACTGATTTCCGTGTTGTGCAAGGTTCTCCAGCCGTTTGAACTTGCCACACGAGAAGTCAGTTCCGACACTGCCAGCTTGAGTCAGGTCATTCCCCTGATCAGGCTGTTGCAGAAGCAGCTGGAGAAAGTGAGGGAGGAGCTTTTAAACCATTGCGATCACACCAAGCATGTAGCTCTTGTGGATGTAGCCCTTCGTACGCTTTGCCAGGATCCGAGGGTGGTCACTCTTTTAAAGTCAGAGGAATACATTCTGGCCACCGTGCTCGATCCTCAGTTTAAAGCATATGTTGTGTCTCTGTTTCTGGAGGACACAAGTCTACAGCGGTGCAAAGACCTGCTGGTCAGGAGATTGTCCTCTGAAGAGGACCGTGACATGCTAACAGCTCCACCCTCATTTTCTTCCACATCTATGTCTGCGAGGTAAAAGCTCAGTTTTCCTAAAAGAGCCGCTGGCGGGAATGCTGATAACATCTGGTCCGGACTGAAGGACCTGCCAACCATTGCAGACATGTCTACTGTCGCTGCATTGGATGCTGTCACAATAGAAAAAATGGTGGAGGATTATTTTGCTGACACCATCCAAATAGACATGTCAGACAGTCCATATTGTTACTGGCAGGAAAAAAAGGCAGTTTGGAAGCCCCTTTACAAACTGGCTCTATTTTACCTGAGTTGTCCCCCCTCCAGTGTGTACTCGGAAAGAGTTTTTAGTGCAGCGGGGAACCTGGTCAGTGAGCGGCGAAGGAGGTTGCTTCCTCACAACGTTGAAAAAATGATGTTTAAAAAAATGAATAATCAATTCCTCAATGAAGTACAGCACTGCCCTCCAGATACTACAGAGGGACCTGTGGTTGTGGAGTCCAGCGGGGACGAATTGATAATGTGTGAGGAGGAGGAAGTACACACTATAGGGGGAGAGGAATCAGAGGTTGAGGATGAGGACGACATCTTGCCTCAGTAGAGCCTGTTTATTTTGTACAGGGAGAGATGAATAGCTTTTTTGGTGTGGGGGCCCAAACAAACCAATCATTTCAGCCACAGTTGTTTGGTAGGCCCAAATTTAAATTATATTGTGGTGACCTCTCCTCTACGCAGTCCAGGTACATTTTTTTGTGCGATTCAGACCAGTTCAGGGTTTTTAAATTATATTGTGGTGACCACTCCTCTACGCAATCCAGGTACTTTTTGTGGTGCGATTCAGACCAGTTGATGGTTTTCTTATTTCTTATTATATTGTGGGGACCACTCCACTACGCAGTCCAGAAAGATACCTCGTTGCAAGGTTTTGGACTAATAACAGAATACACTGTAAATTAGTGGAAATTATTGTTATTGAATATTATTGAGGTTAATAATAGGGTAGGAGTGAAAATAAGCCCAAAAACTAGATTTTGGAACTTTTTATGCTTTTTTCAAAAAAAATCCGAATCCAAAACCTTAAATTCGAACCAAAACCTTTCGGCAGGAATTTTGCGAAACAAATCCGAACCCAAAACCTCAAGAAAATCTGAATCCAAAACACAAAACACGAGACACCAAAAGTCGTCGGTGCACATCCCTAATTATATATACCTAATCAGTCATTCATTATCTGGCTGTTTGAATTATGATGGGGCCCCAACAAAGGACTATTTCAAAATTACAGACTTAAACTGAGATAGTCCACATCCCAAAGCCAAAAGCAAACATTTGTTACAGGCCATTTGAAGTGGTATGTGTCTGTCATGTTTATATTCTTTGGGAGAAGTTAGTTAATCTTTATCTGTTGTGGCAATATCAAGTTTTACAATGTCTGATCACATGATTATCAGACTACATCTATATAATTGTTAAGCAGGATAATCTTTGAACAATACAATTATATGTTATTTTTATTCAAACACACCATAGACATTGGCAACGACGGCAGGTTGAGGAGGAGGAGCAAGATGTGGAGGAGGGAGATGGGGAGCCTCAGGAGGAGGAGGAGGCAGAGGGCGAGGCGGAGTGCGAGAGTGAGGTGGAGGTGGAGGCAGAGGTGGAGTCCGAGCCCGGGACCGAAGCCGAGGCGGTAGAGAAGGAGGAGGAGGTGCACGAAGAGTAGGAGGAGGTGCAGGAAGTGGAGGATGCAGAGGCCTTGGGAGATAGTAAGTATTTTCATTAAAGCCTTTACCTAATTTTATAACATTTAGATGTCCATTGTACTCATAACAAATCCCTGATGTCACACATGTTCAACTAAAATTGACAAAAATGTCACAGGTTTCCATCATGATGGGACTACAAAGTTTTTTTGAAAATACACTCTCCACGCCTCCCTCCCCTGGCCACAATAGAATTGTGTATATATATATATATATATATACTGCCACAAAAAAGCATTAGGCCTCTTGCTCCAACTGTATTTGGCATCCCATTAGACATTGCTGTCATTTTAAAGTAATGTAATAGTACACATCTCTGCTGACTCCTGTCTGTTTTCAAAATTATTTATTTTTCATTATTCTTTTAAAGATGCCTCACTGTGGCCCAATGTGGATGCCTCAATGTGGCCCAGACCCCCCCATCGTTGGCTGAAATTAGACAAAAAAATTGATAAATATACAAAAAAAATATATATATATATTAATACAAAAATAAAAAGAAAAACTGAATTGTGGAAAGCTCTGAATGATGTTTTTTTGTTTATGTAAATAGTACAAATTTTATTCAAATGTTATAAATATGTTAATGTAAGCAAACTAAATGGTGTGTGTGTCTTTATTAATATATTACAATTGCACAACATGTGGATATAAGGACAATAAAGAATGGATATTTCAATAAAACAATAATAACATTTAAGCTAGATTGTTTTGTTACTACTACATCATCATTGCACCATTTATATAGCACCTTTAATTCTGCCTCAGTGTACAGAGAAGGCAATCTGTCCCACAAGAGCTTACAGTGTAAAAGCTGTTAACACAAACAGACTCAATTTGTTAGCAGCAAATGAAGATACACTAGTGTGGATTTGGAGTTTTGGAGGAAATCCACACTAACATGGGAATAACACTAACTCCATACACATAAGGCAATTAAAGGAATCAAACTCATGACACTAGCACAGGGAGGACGAGGTGCTAGATACTAAGCCACCATTTTGACCCAGTGTTGGCTATAGTATTTTTCTATACAAGATGGGTAAATAACATACAAGCAGTAGATGAGGAAAAAAAGGTTGGTATTTGCTATTTCCATTTCACAAAAAGGAACCTGTGCCCTCAAACAACAATCCACCTCTCCAAGAGTAGGCCATCCATAGTAATAGCATACATGTAATGTGCCCTGGGTCCAGAATAATTAAGGAAGGTATATGCCAAATACCATTCAAAATTAAAAAAATCTCAAAATCATGTGGCATTGGAGTGGTAGTCAAAAGTTAACTTACAATGTCAAAATAAACCCATGCAAACATTGAAGAAAACCTACAAACTCCACACAGATAAGTCCATGGTTGGGATTTGAACTCATGACCTCAATACTGTCAGACAGAAGTGCAAGAGACTCAAACCATCATGCTGCTCGACTGTGGTCAGCGTTCTTTTTGGGTAAAGCTGAGTCCATAACATAACCTATAAGCTGTAAATGCCGAAAAAATAAGGTTTCCAGACAATGTGGCATTTAACTCCAAGGAGCCTGTCCCATCCAAATCAACACCCCCCCCTCATAGACCATTCCTAGTAATAAATGTCAGCATGCACACAACAATGTGCATGAGACCTGTGGGCCATCATCCTTTGGTAAAAATAAAACATTAACATTGTCAGCAAGAAAAAAACTTGCCCTAAGAAAGTTGCATTTGAGTGGGAGATTCATTTGTCATTGTGGTCGAGCGCGTAGTTGATCACTTTTGAGCGACAAAAGTAAAAAACAAGCTGGTTTGGGCAAAGTTCCTGTAGCGTTTCTTTCATTAATGAATAAAGGCCACAAGCTGCACACAGATGCTACGTCCATGCTTGGTATTCAAACTCATGACGCCACTTTTGTGATGCCAAAGTGCTAACCACTAAGGTACCTGTGAGAATCACAATTTGTATATATTTTTGATTAATAATTAAAAGTACAATGAACTAGCACTTTCATCTGTAGCCCGCATGCTGTATTGTTCAGCTTCTCACTCTTTTTTCAAAAAGTACGTTGCCATAGTGGTTAGCTTATCCACCTTCCAAAAATGGAGTCATGAGTTATAATCCTAACTCACACCCTTTTTCTGTGTACTATGTATCGATTATGGAAGCGTACGCTATGCATTTTTTCCGTTCGGGACATGATTCTAGAGCAACATAAAATTTAAAGATTATTTATGCATATTTATTTATGCTATCGAATTACATGCATTGCATTAACATGCGTTCTGTTCAACTCAAACACAAACAAACCCATCATACAATCTTTCTTTCATGTAGCAGAGCAAGAAGGTGTGTGGATTTAGGTAATTAAAAACACTCCAAAGTCATTGTTTCAAGGTTCACAAAACATGTAATGTGAAAGGGAATAATTAGGTTACAGCTGTCCTGCATAAATACACACTGGTTTGTGTTTTAACTAGAGATGGGCGGGCTCGGTTCCCCTAGAAACGAACCCACCTGAACTTCGGGTATCCGAGTACCGAGCCGGGTAGGGTCGGTACTCTCCCGCCCGCTCAGAATCCAAATCGAGGCCGAACGTCATTGTGACGTGTCGGATCTCAGGGCTCGGTTCTCGCGATACTTGGAAATTATAAATACACGCCTCCACAGCAATCCATCGCCATTTGACAGAGGGAGAGAGCAGGGTGTAGTCACAGGCTGATTAGAGCAGGGACAGACAATACAATTCTAAATCCAATTCTACTAACAATCGATAGAGAAGAGAGGAGGATAGAGGATTTGCATTAATATTTCTGGCTGTCAAAAGTAGTATCTGTCAGCAGATTGAAAAAATAATTGGTAGAACTCCAAAGTGCTTTTGGGGTGTCCCCCATTCTTTTGCATTAATATTTCTGGCTGTCAAAAGTAGTATCTGTCAGCAGTTTGAAAAAATAATTTGTAGAACTCCAAAGTGCTTTTGGGGTGTCCCCCATTCTTTTGCATTAATATTTCTGGCTGTCAAAAGTAGTATCTTTCAGCAGATTGTAAAAATAATTTGTAGCACTCCAAAGTGCTTTTGGGGTGTCCCCCATTCTTTTGCATTAATATTTCTGGCTGTCAAAAGTACAATCTGTCAGCAGTATCTAAAACAATTTGTAGCACTACAAGTACGTTGGGCTCAGAATGGATTCAACGCAGTCCACCTACGAGCAGAATGAGCAACCAGGTTCTGTCATCAGTCCTGATGCTAGTGTTCCCTGTACGTCATCTGGGAAAGGCGATGTCAAACTACACAGTCTTTTGAAATCAGTCAAAAAAACACACACCAAAATTTTTTTTACTGTGTTGAAGCAAAAAAGAAGTGTAACTGAGGAAAAGTTAAGTGCCGATAAAAAAAAAATTGCCAACATGCCATTCTATGCACGCAGTGGCAAAGAGAGAATGACGCCTTCACCTTTGTCTATTAGTGGCAGATCAAAACATGTTACCGAGCCTACAAGTGGTGCAAAACTACTGTTACGGGTCAAAGCCGAGCTGCAAGATAACAGTAAGGCATTAGAGGATAATGTTTGCTCTGAATCACAAATGACACCAATCCCTGTGGAGAGTCCATCCAACAGTGGTATGTCTAATCGTGAGCATTCTGTTAGTGTACCCATAAAGAAGGACCCTTTCAGCAGTTCTGCTGATGCGTGCCTGAACAGCCTGAGTGTAGCCGGTGATACATAATTTGAGGATGCTACTTTGGAAATAGAAGAGGATGAGGGGGAGATTTGTGGAGGTGACGAGGGCGCTAATGAGGATGTTGATGAGGATGAGGTTGTTTGTGTCAGTCCTGCACTAGTGGCAGCAGTTCTGGCACGTGACAAGAAAAAGGCCATTGTCATGCCAGGCCATAAAACAAAAAAATACACTTCTTATGTGTGGAATTATTTCTACCCCAATCCAGACAACTGTATAGCCATTTGTAGTGTATGTCAAGCCACAGTCAGTCGAGGGAGGGACCTTAACCATCTTTGAATCTCGACTATGTTACGCCATTTGACGAGAGTTCATGGCAAAGTGTTGGGAAAAGCTGAAAGTTCTTCCAAAAAAATTACAAGCACTCCATCATCAGCTAGGACCCTCCGGTCACCGACATCCCGACAGCTACAAAATACACCCACCACACCATCTTCATCAATATCCTCAGTAGCGCTCGGAGTTAGCCCTGCATCCCAATTATTAAGGCTGGATGACTCCTCCACTATTATTGATTTCTCTGAAGAAAGCGTTAGTCCCACTGCTGCTGCTATTGCTGCTGCTGGGGGTGAATCGTCAGCCCAGAGGAAGACCAAGAAAAAGAGCAGTCCTACATTTCAACAATTAACTGTGAAACAATCATTAGCTAGGGGAAGCAAATATGACAGCAGTCACCCAGTCGCCAAGCGAATCACAGACGCCATGGCTGCCATGTTAGTGTTAGATCTGCGTCCAATCTCCACAATAAACGCAGCTGGTTTTTCACAGTTAATTGAGATTTTGTGTCCACGTTACAGAATTCCATCGCGACACCATTTTTCCCGTAAAGCTATTCCACAACTATACCAAAAAGTGTGTACAAATGTAGAGTTTGCGCTGAAAAATGCCATTCTGCCCACTGTCCACTTAACCACAGATATGTGGACAAGTAGAAGTGGTCAAACCAAAGACTATATGACTGTGACAGCCCACTGAGTTGCTCATTCACCTTCACCAGCAGGAACAGCAGCAGCATGTACACCACTACGTAACATTTGTCACAGGCAGGCCACTCTTTGTATCACCGGCTTCACTAACAGGCATACAGCTGACAATTTGTTACGCAAACTGAGAGATGTGATTGATACATGGCTGGGTGATTTCCAGCACATTCCCTGTTTTGCACACCATCAACTTGGTGGTGCAGAGCTTCCTACGAAGTAACCGTGAGGTGCAGGAGATGCTTTCGGTGGCCCGTAAGATTTCAGACCATTTCAGGCATTCGGCCACAGCATGTAGGAGATTGCAGCAGCTCCAAGAGCAGTTTAACTTGCCCTGCCCAACTTAAGCAGGAGGTGGTAACTAGGTGGAATTCCACCCTGTACATGCTGCAGAGGATGGAGGAACAGCGCGAAGCCATCCAAGAGTATTGCATAAGCCATGACATTGGGAAAGGAAGGTGCATGTATTTCAGTCTTGCACAGTGGGGAATCCTTTCAGTGCTGTGCAAGGTGCTGAAACCATTTGAAGTTGTGACGTGTGAAGTGAGTGCAGATTCTGCTAGTTTGAGCCAAGTCATTCCTTTAATTAGACTATTGGAAAAGCAGCTTGAGAAACTGAGGGAGAAGATGAAAGCAAGCAATTCCGCAAAGTATGTTGGCCTTGTCGATCAAGTACTTAATTCGCTTCACAATGATCCTCGAGTTATTAAGATCTTGAGCTTGGATCACTCCATTTTGGCCACTGTGCTTGATCCAAGGTTTAAGACCTACATTGAGTCTTTGCTTCAAAATGAATGAGATGTGAACTTTTGCATGGAGCTATTGCTCAGCAAGTTGTCTGCTGAACTGGGCCTTGGCTTCCCGACGTGTCCTCCTTCAGTTTCTCAAGCAGCTGCTGCTCGTAAAAAATTGAATTTTCCCCAAAAAAGCAGGGAGGATGCAGAGGGCAGACCAGAACAGTTTAACATCTGGGCTGGTTTGAAGGATTTTTCTAAAAAATGTGTGACCTTGCCCATAACTCCATCCAATATGAGTATTAACATGCAAAGGATGGTGGAGGATTACTTTCAAGAGGTAGTTGATATGGAAACGTCAGACAGTCCCTTTCCTTACTGAGAAGAAAAGCAGGCCATTTGGAAACCCATGTACAAACTTGCTTTGTAATACTTAAGCTGCCCACCCTCCAGTGTGTACTCTGAACAAGTGTTCAGCACAGCAGGGAACTTAGTCAGTGATCGCCGTAGAAGGTTACTTCCCAAAAATGTGGAGAAAATGATGTTTATGAAAATGAACTACATCTTCCACGAGGAAGGCCTTCACCATCCAAGACATCCCAGCACTGACTGTTCTCTAATGGCGGATTCAAGCGGCGATGAATTGATAGTCTGTGATGATGACGTACACACTGATGAGGGTGAGGATGAAGCTGAAGATGATGATGATAACATCTTTTTAAAACTTTCTATTTAAGTGTAGGGTGCAATCTACCCCAAAAGAGGAAAAGGACTTTTGGCATTTCCATATCACGTACCATCTTGAAAGGCTGCTGTTTGGGCAATTTCTCCTTAAGGGTAGGGTGTCATAGACAGAGTGACCCCAAACTGGCTTTGTCCATTTCTCTTAACATTGTACAGTCTATAACGGCTGAATATTTTTGTATTTTATACACGTGGAGGGGGGCCTAGAGAGACCGAAACCAAACTGGCTTTCTCCATTTCCATTAATATTGTACAGTCTATAACGGCTGAATATTTTTGTATTTTATACACGTGGAGGGGGGGCCTAGAGAGACAGAAACCAAACTGGCTTTCTCCATTTCAATTAATATTGTACAGTCTGTAACGGCTGAATTTTTTTGTATTTTATACAAGTGGAGGGGGGCCTAGAGAGACCGAAACCAAACTGGCTTTCTCCATTTCAATTAATATTGTACAGTCTATAACGGCTGAATTTTTTAGTATTTTCTACAAATGTAGGGGGGCCTATAGAGACAGAAACCAAACTGCCTTTGTCCATTTCTCTTAATATTGTACAGTCTATAACGGCTGAATTTTTTTATATTTTGGACAAGTGAAGGGGGGCCTAGAGAGACCGAAACCAAACTGGCTTTCTCCATTTCTTTACATATTTAAGTATAAGTGTAGGGTGTAATATACATCCAAAGACGATGGCTGCATTGCCAATATTCATAGATGGAGAGGAAGACAATCTGGTTTGTGTGTAGAATTAATGAAGGCCTACCAGGAATGAAACAGTTTTTTGGATAATTTATTAGCTTTACAATTACATTACTTATCCTAGAAACAGGTGGAGCACTAAATTTGGTTATTTTAGGGCCAAAAACATTGATTTTTAATGAAAATAGCAAAACAAAACCAAAACCAAAACACGCAAGGGCGGTTTTGCAAAACCAAAACCAAAACACGATGGTAATCCAGATCCAAAGCCAAAAACAAAACCAAAACACGGGGGACAGTGAGCATCTCTAGTTTTAACATTTGTAAACAAACTCCTCGGACCTCGCACATTTGGTGTGACATATACATGTCTTAGCTTAACGTAGCAGAAGTAAACGTAGCATAACTTTTTAAGTGAGTTAATTGCTTAGAATCCGTTGCATCTTCTATTCCGTTGCGTAAAGGACTGAAGGTGGGTGTGTTTTTGGACTTTTTAATTCCTTATTGAATTGCGAATCTCTTATCTGGCCCCGTTTCTACTTAAAGTACTCATCACAGCTTACAATTTTTACCAACACCAGTAGAGTTATCAGAGTTTTTGCTTCTGTTGTGACTACCTGACTTACCAGGCCCGTGGGTTATGACTTAACTATGATTACAGTCCGCTTCCATGTCCAGACGTTAATTGTTGACACTTCTCTAAGCATCATACCATACAGTTTATTACCATTGTCCCTAATTCTGGACCATGCATCTTCAATAAAAATCCTGCACATAATGTAAAATAGTGCATCGCAGATGGTACAATGCATTATGAAGTTTCACTTACTCTGGATTCTTACACACACACACACACACACACACACACACACACACACACACACACACACACACACTACAAATAACTAGCCAATAGCCAATAATCATGCATGTGTGTATGTGTATGTTTCCCAGATTCTATTACACTTCCCAATACAACTCTCATACAATTCTCATCTTTACTAACTACAAACTACAACTCTCATTTATTCTGAATTCTACTGGTATAACTATATTTGTTATCTAACATCTAAAAATTATATACACAGTACCACTATAATTACTCCATATGCTATCTCCCAAATGCCATAGAAAATATGCTCTAAGTAACAGCACACAGTACTTGCCACTCTCATTTTTACTCACAATACTAACAACAAATCCTATCGCACAACAATACCACAACTCTCATCATTACACATTAAGTAAACTCCATACTATGTTCCCATATATATCATCACAAGGATCATAGTACCCATAAATCACAGTCACCATGTTTTCCTCATATGCATCTCACATGTACATACTCACTGTTAGGTATGCACAGGAATAACAAGGTTGTGTTGTAGTAAATAATGTTATGGAGTTTACTGCAGAATAAAGAGCACACAGGAAAAGCATAAACACTGAAGTAATGCAGTAAATAGTAATTGCCACATCGAAGTGCAGGAAGTAAATGTATCAAGCTCCGATTTTGAAAATCCCGCGATTTTCTTGGGAGGGTTGAAACTCCTGATGTAGTAACCTGAAATTTGATGTAAAATTTCTAGAGATGTGTTTCTAGCAAAATCGCTATTAAAAAAATTGCTAGAAATCGAAGTCCAGACTGTTTGCCTTCCTGGCTATAGAAATATGCAAATGAATGAAGCTGCGATTAAGCAAACTCTCCTGAGTTTGCTTTAAAATTGCTAGATACAACACGCTGCTTCCTAGCTGTGAGATTAGTAAACACATCACTGTTACACTGGTCTGCCTATACAGCCGCAGGTCCCGGCTGCTGTCAAAAATGTAAAAATAGGTAAATGTGGAAAAAAAAAATGCGTGGGTTTCCTCCGTCCGACTATCATTAACCCTAGTGGTGCCAGCCTACTGCTGGTTGCGTGAAAATCAGGGAAAAATTTGAGTGGGGTCCCCCCAATTTTCATGCAACCAGCATTAGGCAAACCAGATGGGGCGGTTGGCACTATAGCAGGAGGACACGAGGCAGGGGTCCCCCTGCCATAATGACAAACCAGCACCAGGCTGTTCAACACTGGGCTGGATTCCCTAAGGTGTGTGGGCTGCAAAAAAAATGAGCGACCCCCTCTAGAAATAACTAGCCCAGAGCTGAAAGCACTAGTGCTCTTTCTACAGCACTAGGTGGTGGGTGTAGGGTAATATTGGCGACTAAATTTATAAAAAACAAACAAACAGACACCATTTTGTTTTGTGGAACTACAAGTCCCAGCCATGCCAGAGTGCCCTAAACAGTCTGGGCATGCTGATGCTTGTATAACTACAAGCACCAGCATACCCATGGCAGCCAGGTCATGCCGGCCTTTGGAGAACCACAAGTGCCAACATAGCCTGGCACCCATGCCTGCTTGCGACCTATAGCTTCACAAAATAAAATGTTAAAAAAACACAACACCCTGTTTAACACCACAAAAATTTAATAAAATTAAAAAAAATAATAAATACATAACACACCCTCTTTAATACCACATCAATTTATTAAAAATAATAAAACCCCATATACTCACCAATACGATGTCTTCTTCTTTAGTTATCAGCTTTTAATTCAAAAATGCTTGTAAACCATGTCCCAAAATATTTGTATATCCAAATGTCCATGCTTGAAATAAATCTTCTTATCCTCAGGTCACATAGACCCCCATATTTGTAAATCCATGTTGAATGCAGTGTTCTTATCTTCAGGTCACAGGCTGGCAGCACTAGGGATAATAGTGGGGGACCCCACGCATTTTTTTTCAGAACATTTAACTATTTTTAAACTTTTGTCAGCCGCCGGGACCTGTAGCTGTATAGGTAGGGCAGTGTAACAGTGATGTGTTTACTAATCTCGCAGCTAGGAAGCAGTGTGTTGTCTATGGCAATTTTAACCTAAACACGGGAGAGTTAGCTAAACATGGGAGAGTTGGCTAAACACGGGCATGTTTGAATTCCCAGCAAATCGCAAGAGATGACCAGCGATTTTGAAGATCAGAGTAAAAAATGCAGTTTAATACATCTCGTGACTTGGGACCTAAAATTGTGGGTTATCACCGGCGATTTGCCACAATTTTTAATCTCTGAAAAAATTGTAGCTTGATATAT
The DNA here is from genome assembly GCF_038048845.1 of Mixophyes fleayi. Taxonomy (NCBI): domain Eukaryota; kingdom Metazoa; phylum Chordata; class Amphibia; order Anura; family Limnodynastidae; genus Mixophyes; species Mixophyes fleayi. Next base: position 140,528,353 of record NC_134406.1, on the reverse strand, counting down.
TTACTCCCAGGAGTTAAACAGTCATTGGTTGCATCACTGAAATAAACAATATCTCTTGAAGTTATACTGTAGCAGATTATACAGTCTTAGGCAAGGCAAGGAAATGCACAATGTCTCTTGAAGCAATGCTGGTGCAAATTAACACAGGGTCCAGTAATCACTGTGAAGCCCCTCTAGAGAGCAAAGGATAGCTACTGCAGCCTCTGTCTGGGGATTCTGAGTTGAGCTATATGGAAATACCTTGTAGGTGCAGACTAAGTAGACAGGAGACAAACAGAAACAGACTTGAATGATGCAACTAGATATTAAGAGTCCTATATGAGCAGAGCTAGAACCCAGCATATTTGTATGATGCAATATAGACATCAGAATACAAATATATGCAGAACCAGGAACCGGTGCAAAGTCAAGAGTAGTATTGGACAAGATGAACTGGAAAAGATACAGAATATAAGAAGCATGCATATACAACTCTGGATGAATCACTGCCAAGGTATAAAGACAGGAGGGAAATAGTGATTCTTACCAATCTGCTATTTGGGGAAGACATATCTACACTGCAGCTTAGAATTAATTGAAAGCAAGGATGCCTGACACAGATCTTCAGAAGGAGAAACACCTACACAACAGCACAGTTTTGATAGAAAGCAAAGATGAATGGGACAACCAGCTGAACCCTAACGCTTGCCATATTGTCCTCATAGGCTTCTCACATGTATCACAGTCGCCATATTGTCTAATATGCATCTAACATATATCACAGTGACCATATTGTCTATATAACAGCACTTCTCCCAGAAATAATATCACACTGTCTTGCAATAAACCATACATCACATCAACGCAGAATTTACTATCACATCTATCAAAATCAAAAATTCTCTCAGCATGGTAAACTTTGGTTCCTTAATCCATTACAATTCTATCCATGTTCCCATATATATCTATATCAATAACTGCAACATTATTTCATAGAGAGAATGTGATGTGGAAAGTGGCATAGACTCTGAACTGTTTTATTTTTTTAGATAATTGCGGGAGGAAACCTGTGCAGGAAATGGTCATCAATCCATTAATATGTGAATTGTAAGGTTGTGTGTCTTATCCCAGACATACTGGTTTTCCTATGTGGTTGGGTCCATTAAAGCTAAGATAGCTTGTTGGTGGAGGGATGTGTGTAATTTAGGTCTCAAAAACTCTCAGTTTATACAGACCTAACCAATGAGAGAGATGGGAGATTTGTCCTTTAACAACATGCCATAAACACAAGAGAGAATAGGGTCTTGACAGTGTTATTAATAAATATGAAAGTCAAATCCCTTTTTATTTGATCAATGACTTGGATGGCTACACATCCTTCATTCATTGCAGACAAGATTGAGACCAGTATCTCCAATGAACGTAAGCAGCTGGCATAAGTCCACCATGTTTTTCCATTGCATGAAATGTCAGTAGGCTGTATCCAGCAACTTGGATGAAGCCTACTGACATTGACCTAGCTATTAATAGATAAATGAAAGTGATATGCAATCTGCTGGATATATAACTTATGTAATAGCAATTTGTTCGTAACCTGAAGTGTAAATAATATTTTCTGGGCTATATAGGATAAATGATAGTTATGCTGTATGCTGAGAGAATAATGACTGGGTCAAAAATCTCAAACCACCTAATACATTAGCAACATGACCTCCCTCGCCACCAACATCTCTATCTTTAACTTTATGCAAGGGATTAGCTGCCAATGTTGCTAGCTTTATTGTAGGTTAATCGAAAGTCATTTATGTCTACAGTACAAACACCAGTAAATAAATGTCTTCCAAAATGCTGGTTTGGTTGACACCAACACAAGCACCGACAGGGACACATAAGGGCATGGCAGCACAGTGGCCTAGTGGTTAGCACTTCTGCCTCACAGCACTGGGGTCATGAGTTCGATTCCCGACCATGGCCTTATCTGTGTGGAGTTTGTATGTTCTCCCTGTGTTTGCGTATGTTTCCTCCGGGTGCTCCGGTTTCCTCCCACACTCCAAAAACATACTGGTAGGTTAATTGGCTGCTATCAAAATTGACCCTTGTGTCTCCATGTCTCCCTGTCTGTTTGTGTGTGAGTTTGTGTCTATATTAAGGAATTTAAACTGTAAGCTCCAATGGGGCAGGTACTGATGTGAATGAGTTCTCTGTACAGCGCTGCGGAATTAGTGGTGCTATATAAATGATGATGATGATGATGATGATTATATCCTTATATATGCTGCTATCTGAATAGGGGAGTTGCTCATCAATACTTAAACATCACTGTTGTGTATGTCAGCAATTTGCTAATTGGGATCTTTGGGCCTTTTTTTAGCATGACTATTTTCCTTAAAATTTGCCTCATCATGACTAAATGGATTGCTAATCCATTTAGTCATGAGGGCTATACTGCTGCGAACACAAGTACAGTGCTCCATCCCTTTGATTGCTTACATTTTAGTCAGTGACTTAACAGCCACTTTATAGATCTTAAGTTGTATCACACTCTCTTTTCTGTTTTAGCATGTTTAATTAATATTATTATAAATAGAGCAAACAAAAGGATATGTCTGATTGGCTCATTTGCCCACTGCTGCTGGGACCTGCGGAGAAGGAGAAATACTCACTGGCACTGGAACGCGGGTGAGCAAACTCAGCCTACAGTTAATTAATAGTCCCAAACCAACCCAGCATTACATTAAAGGTCCCACCATTTCACCTTAAATTAATAGATCCCACTATTAAATTAAATAGCCCAACATCACCCCACATATAAAATAGCACCCATTAAATAACTAGCCCCCACCTAAACTCTACCATTAAATTATTATCCTACCTCCCACCCACGTACTAAGACCCCCATCCGCCCTACCCTCACATCACACATTATATTAATATACTCCCCCTTCCCTCATACATCATAGCAGCATGTAGCATATACGCTTTCCTCCCTTCTTACTTAATAGTAGCATACACCCCCCCCACACATTATAGCAGCATGCAGCATACAGTCCCCCTCCTCAATCATAGCAGCACGTATCCCCCCCTCTTGAAGATTGTGCTTCCATCTTCTTCCTTCTATTTCTAACTGTACAGCCGTCGATGTCTGCCTGTACTCTGCTCCTCTGTTGCCTAGCAGCATCATGACATAAGATGCTGAGGGACAAAGGGCAGAGCTTAGATGGCAGGAGGAGCCGGGTACCTTGCACCTTTTTGGATGCGCCAGTTGCCGGCAGTCTAATTCTGAGGTTTGTCAGTCATAGAGGCAGGTAGCAGGCGGCCGCTGAGCCCCATTGGGCTTGCGCTCTGGGTGATGGTACTGCCCGCCAGGGCCATCTTTTCCATTGGGCACGATGGGCAGGTGCCCGGGGGCCCCACGGGCAAGGGGGCCCCATAGGCAAGGCTCTTAATAAGAATAAATAATCATGCAAAAGAAAAACTTCAAGGGTCACTGAGCAAGTACATTTAAAAAAAGCAGTGCATCGCGGCCCCTATATATATATATATATATATATATATATATATATATATATAGGGGCCACGATGCACTGCGCTGCCCACACCTGTCTAGTTACGGCTTTGGAATTGTTATGTCCTTTTCTGTGGTTTTCATAATTATCACTGTTTTCTAATTATAAATTGTGTGACATTGGATAGCAGTATTTACTATTTCAGAAAACCCTTGAGGAAGTAATTGGGCACCTCACTGGCAGTGCAGCAGAGCCCTTTTGAGTTCCAGGGGTGCGTCCTGTGGTTCCAATTGGGGGTCCCAGTCTGAGTTCCGGCAGGTCCCCTGGTGGTTCCAGATTGGGGCGGTGTTCCAGCAGTGGCCACTGACAGTTCCGAGAGGAAGCTGCCACCCTGGTGGCGCGTTGCTCCAGTGTGCCCCGGTCATGCAGGTGGCAACTGGTCCTTGGGATTTTGTGAGTGACCCCATAGTGAGAAGATAGCCTTCTCGGTATGACCTGGATGAGGGACAAGGTCAGCCCCAGAGTAGAAGGTGAACACCGGCTGGTGTTTCCTGCAGGTAAAGGGAGGAGGTCTAGGGAGTGCACTACACCCAGTACTTAGCGAAGTTGTGTTACCCGACCATTAGTTGTTTGTTTTAGGGTCAGGGCGCCTGTTGTTAGCTAGTTCCAGTTGTGTGGGTGGTACATTTAGCCTCACCTGTAGAAAAGAGGGAGGACGTGCTGTGTTCTGTCTTCCACAGGTGACGGAGAGGAGCAGGAGAGCAGGGACTGGAAGTTGTAGTGCCCCGGGTGAGTATTGCTCTTGATTCTTTAGTCCTTCACCGAGAGCTGAGTGGAGTATTTGGTGCGGGACTGTTCCTGGTCCCAAATACTCGTAGTCCCGCGCTCTTGGCATGAGCATAACGAGGTGTTGGCAGACAGGGTTGAGTGAAGGTCTCTTCTCCTTGCCGTGGCCTCGGACAGTTCCTTTCTGGTAGGCATGGGTTATAATTTCTGTTTCTTCCCCAGAGAGAAGGGGAGGGAGGTGACAGAGGTACAGCTGCTGGCCTGCCGGAAAGGGAAACAGCAGAACGCCAAAACGGAGAGTGGCTGGAGTGAATCCAAAGCGGACGGAAGGTGGTCATCGTCCGGAAGGTAAGGTATCTGTGTGCGTCTGTCCTGTTCCCCCACAGGCATTACACCTATCAGGGACAGAATTGTGTGTGGGACTTATGATGTCACTTGTACACATCTCCTGCGGGAAAAAAGACACCTGCTGGACAGTACAAAACTCGGATTAATAACGTTAAGTGCTGACGTACACATGCTGCGACAGGATATTTCAGAATTAAGAGACTTTCCTGATATGTTTGATTGCGAGACCATTGGAAAACTCCCTGTCACATTTCGCATGCGTCTTGATGAGACTGTTTCTCCTACAGTGTGTGCTCCTAGAAGAGTGCCTTTGGCCATGAAAGATAAGGTGATAGCGGAAATAATTCATATGACGTGTCATTGCTGCAGTGGTAGAAGCCACCCCATGGGTGTCGGCCATGGTTGCTGCAGTTAAAAAGTATGGTTCAGTACACATCTGCATTGACCCTGTGCATCTGAATAAAACTCTGATGAGACCACATCATCACTTCAGGACAATGGAGAAAGTCATTGTCGACATGCCAAATGCAAAGATATTCACCACTCTGGATGCCAAGTGCAGGTTCTGGCAGATCATATTGGACAAGGAGTGATAATTACTCACTACATTTATGACACCTCTGGGCTTCCTCCGAATGCAAAACAGTGTGAAATATTAGATAAAATGCTGCCGCAAGAAAGGAGTGAATTCCAGAAAACCCCTAAATAAATACAAACAAAATCCAAAATCCCCAAGGCACAAAAGACACAATAATACAAATAATAGTTATTGATGCAAATAATATTTATAAGTAGATGAAAAATGTGTTATGAATATTCTCTATAATAAAATCTGCATCATCAAAATAAAATGGGTGTTGTATGAATTATCGGCTCTGACAAAGTTGACACACTTAAGCACAGTCAATAGATAGTGATAAATGTAAATATAAATTTGCCACCCGGATTATATGTAGGAAACTAAAGGATCACAACTGAAAGAAATGTTTTTTCTCCGAAGGCTACACTTTGCCACAGCGGGGATCAGGAAATGTGAGTTGGAGCTATTTTCTATATAATGGAGTTCAGTGACTCATATTGAAAGTTCCTTTGACTATTTTAATGGAAGTTTGTGGTGGCATTTGTCTTTTGAATTCCGTAGGCATATTGTTGGTGTACATTTTAATATATTACTGGACCATTGTTCTATTAGTAAGGACCATTTCTCGCTTCCTCCTAATGCCCTATGTACTGGCAGTGAAGTGTTCCAGCGCAGTATGGAACACCTCTTTGAGGGAAACTTTTGTGAAATCATCAATGATGACATCCTTGTGCGGGGTCGCACCATGGAGGAACATGACATGCGCCTTCGCAAAGTCCTCCACAGGATTTGTGAAATCAACATGCGATTAATCTCTGACAAGTGTCATTTCAGAGATACTGAGGTCCCATATGTTGGCCACCTTCTAACCTAAGAAGGTATCAAGCCGGAACCAGCCAAGACACGGGCCATCCAACAAATGCCTAAATCCACAGACAAGCTGGGTTGCAGCGATTTCTAGGTATGACAAAATTTACCCTTCAAAATTTCTGCCTCACTGCATTGACATCACAGCTCGGCTCCGCTATCTTTTACACAATGACGTTGAATGGTGTTGGTTTGACTGTCAAGCTGATGCTTTTGCTCTCCTCAAGGTTATGATAATTTCTAGCCCAGTGCTCCAGTTCTTTAATGTACTGTAATGTTCCTGTGGTCATCTCTGCTGATGCTTCCCAGTATGGTCTTGGTGCTGTCTGTTTGCAGCGCAGTAAACCCATCAGTTTTGCATCCAGAGCCCTTACAGACACTGAGTCATGATACTCTCAGATTGAAAAGGAACTGTTTGCCCTTCTCTTTGTCTGTCAAAAGTTCCATAAGTTCAACTATGGACGTCCAGTGGTGGTTGAAACAGATCACCAACCACTGATCACTATTCTCCACAAACCTAAGCACACTGCTTCAGCACGTATACAACGGTTCATGCTCAAGCTCCAAAGGTACCATCTCGATGTGATCTACAAGCGCGGAACTCCACGTAACTGACGCTTTATCACGTACTCATCTTTTAGACTCAGGTGTCCCTGATGCTGACAATGACATAGATGTTATGGAGTTTGATGTCCTCTCCACTCAGCGCATGGTAGAGCTACATGATGTTACACTTAGGGATGACCTTTGCTAGCGGTCGTCGCATGTCGTTCTGCATGGTTGGCCGTCTTCCTCCAGAGAATTGCCTCGTGACCTCAAGTCATTCTTTGTTTTCTGGAATGAGATGACTATCTCAGAAGGCATCCTCTTGCATGGTCAGTGGTTGGTAATCCCATATGCTCTCCAGGGATTTTATGCCCAGCAGGCCCATCAGGGGCACCCCGGACGTGTTGCCACCTTGTGATTAGCTAAGGATGCATTGTATTGGCCCTCTATGGCTGCTGACATTGAGAGGGTAGTCTCTGCTTGTGCCCCCTGCGATGCTTTATGGCCCCATAATGGCAAAGAATCGCTCACTCTCCATGAGGTACCTGACCTCTCTTGGTTTATCGTTGCTGCAGATAATTTTGTGTGGAGGGGGAAAGAGCACCTTGTGTTAATGGACTCATATTCCGATTGGAGACTATTTTCCTAAACTGACAAGTGCCTTAGTCATTAACAAAATGAAAAGACACTTCTCTACCCATGGTATACCACGCAAGCTGTGCACTGACAATGCCATGCAGTTCATGAGTGATGAGTTTCAGTCCTTCACCAATGAATGGGACATCTCACATGACATTAGCAGTCTGCGCTATCCACAATCTAATGGACAGCAGAAAGGGCAGCAGAAAGGGCAGTACGTTCTGCAAAGCACCTGTTAGACAAATGCTACAGAGATGGTTCAGGTGTATTCAAGGCACTCCTTAATTTGAGAAATACCCCAAGGGATGAGCTCCCTTCTCCTTCTCAACGCCTTCTGTTCAGGCGCACCTGCACTATCTATCCTACTACTAAATCTAAGCTTACACCAACCATTAACACGAATGTGCAGAATGCTCTGGAGAAGTCCAGGTTACGGCTCAAAGCCAATCACGACAAAACCTCTCATCAGTTGAGACCGCTGTCGGGACTGTGCAAGGATCGTCCAACAGGCGCAACAGCTATGTGGTGCAATACACTTTGTATGAGTGCAACAGGCGTCACCTCTTAGGGGTGTGTGAGCCACACACTGATTTTGAATCACTCTCCTCTCTCATGATTCTGCAAGAATTCAGCTACTCCATCACCTGTTCTTTATTACTCTCCATTCAACACTTCCACCCACATCATTACTCCATGCTTTCCAAACAATCCACAAATAAACTATATCTACTACAGTATCACTCTGCACTATTTCTCTGATTACACAGGACATTGCAATTAAGTCATTTTTTTAATTCCCTAATTTTTTGCTATTTTACTCACAAATCCCAAAGCTTGCAAAAATATTTTTCTTTTTCTCTTTTCATGGCATTATCTTTAGGACTATATCATCCCTCACCTATCCTGCAACACACATCTCTGTCCACATTGCCCCTTCATTACTTCACTCACCTCTACTTAACACTCATGAACTATTTTCCTATTTAAATTCCATAACTTTAACAGCCCCGCCCTGTCGCCAGAAACTAAAAGGACACACATCTTACAATCATCTTTCCTATCTTTCTTCCTCCCTGCTTCTATTAGCTGGTGATATAATCACCTAATCCAGGTCCCCCTCACATCTCCCACACACATATATCTGAACGCTATGGAAATCCAGCAGACCTCAAATGCATCACCTGTCTCCCCTCTCTTCTAAAGTCTTTTAAATGTGCCCTTTGGAATGCACGCTCTGTTTGTAACAAATTTACCTCCGTACACGATCTCTTTCTCTCAAACAAACTAAACCTGCTAGCAATAACAGAAACATGGCTCACGCAATCAGACACTGCCTCACCTGCAGCCCTTTTACATGGTGGTCTCCATTTCACCCACACCCCCAGACCAGGAGGCAGACAAGGAGGGGGGGTTGGACTACTTCTCTCCCCACAGTGCACATTTACAGTTCTCCCAAATGTCCCATCACCCACGTTCACATTTTTTGAAGTATATGCTGTTAGTATTTTTAACCTATTCTCTATGCGTGTGGCTGTCGTCTATCGCCCTCCCTGGACCACACCAACAATTTCTTGAATACTTCTCTGCATGGCTCCCTCACTTCTTATCCTCTGACATCCCCACCTTCATCATGGGTGACTTCAAGATCCCTATTGCTAATCCATATCCCAATGCTGCTTCCAAACAACTCTCTCTAACATCCTCACTTGACCTCTCCCAGTGGATTGAATCTGCTAGTCATCAGGATGGCCACTGTCTTGATCTTCTTTTCTCTAGACTATGCTCAGTTTCTAAGTTCCTTAACCCTCCTTTCCCCCTCTTGGATCATCACCTTATTAGCTACTCGCTCAACCCCAGTTCTTTACCCTCCCCAGTGTCAAACTCTTCCAAGCCTCCTCACAACCACAGGAATATCAACTGTATTGATCTTCAACAGTTTTCCACCTCTCTCCAACACAATCTCTCCCCAATTTCTACATTCTCCTCCCCTGATCGGGCAGTACCCCATTTTCCCCAAATCCTAGCAACTACTCTTGTACAAGTGGCTCCAGCGACACTACATACTCCGCGTAGACTTCGTTGCCAACCATGACACACTAAATTAACACAAACTCTACAAAAACATTCTCGTAAAGTAGAATGTCACTGGCGTAAATCTTGTACCTCTAATGATTTTATCACATATACTGCTATCTACCACTCCTATAGAAATTCTCTGGACACTGCAAAGCATACAAACATACTTCCAATCTCTCATCTATGCTCAGGTTTCTAACCCCAAATGCCTTTTTAACACATTTAAATCTCTTCTCAATCCAACCACCCCAAACCCTCCGACTACCAGCAGTGCCCAGGATCTTGCTTCCTATTTCAAGGACAAAATAGATAAGATCAGTCTTGAAATAATATCATCTCCCTCGACAAGCAATCAGCTCAATTCCTTTGTAGCACCCTCTGACACTCTTTCTTGATTTCATTCCACAAATGAAGAGGAAGTTTCTACTCTCTTCTCATCTTCCTACTCTACCTCTTATCCTCTTGATACCATTTCCTCACAAATTGGTAGCTCCCTGTCTCCTGTGTTTATTCCAGCTCTAACTAAAATCTGTAATCTCTCTCAATCTACTGGTATTTTTCCATCACTATTCAAACATGCAGTGATTACTCCAATTTGAAAAAAACAAAATTCTAACCCAAACTCTCTCTCAAATTACCACCCCATCTCTCAGCTCCCATGCCCCTCCAAGCTTCTCGAGAGAATAGCCTACACTCATCTAACACAATTTCTTACAGCAAACAACCTACTGGATTTTCTTCAGTCAGGCTTTTGATCTCAACACTCCACAGAGACTGCACTGACCAAGGTTGTAAATGATTTGATCACAGCAAAAAGTGAAGGCCTCTCTTCACTTACTCTCTTCTCATTCTCCTGGATCTCTCTGCTGCATTTGACACTGTTGACCACTCTCTCCTCATACAAATGCTACAATTCCTAGGTCTTGAAGGCACTGTCCTATCCTGGTCCTCATCCTACCTATCTAATCGCTCTTTCAGTATTAATTTCTCTGGATTCACCTCTGCTCTGCCTTCTTTATCAGTTGGAGTACTACAAGGCTCAGTCCTATGTCCTCTGCTATTCTCTATCTACACCACTTCTGGAAAACTAATAAGCTCCTTTGGATTTCTGTATCAGCTCTATGCGGATGATACACAAATCTATCTATCCTCTCCTGATATTTCAAAATCTGTGTTGTCTTGCGTTACTGACTGTCTTTCTGCCATTTCATCTTGGATGTCTTCTCGCCAACTCAAACTCAATCTTTCAGAAACTGAATTAATTATATTCCCACCTAAAAACAGAAGCTTCCTGCCTGACATTTCTATTTCTGTTGATAACATGACCATAAATCCCACCCCACAAGCTCACTGCCTAGGTGTAATCCTTGACTCACAACTATCATTTATTCCCCACATTGACTCTATATCTAAATCATGATACATACATCTAAAGAACATTTCCAGAATACTCACATATCTCACACAAGACACTGCAAAAAAATTAATTCATGCACTCATCATCTCCCGCATCGACTATTGCAATTCCTTACTTGAACCCCTTGAACCCCTACAATCTATTTTGCATGCAGCGATTGAGCCACTTTGTCAGTCTCTACATTGGTTGCCTGTATTTCAATGAATCCAATATAAAATTATTCTACTAACATAGAAGGCCGTTCACAAAATTGCACCGACATACATCTCCTCACTTGTCTCAAAATATCTCCCGACTCGACACCTCCGTTCTGCACAAGATCTGGGTATCTCTTCCACACTCATCACTTCCTCCCATTCCCGGTTACAGGACTTTTTCGGGCTGCACCCACTTTGTGGAATTCCCTCCCTCGCACAGTTAGACTTTCCTCTAGTCTTCAAACCTTCAAGTGTTCTCCTAAAACCTACCTCTTCAGACAAGCTTATAATATTCCTCAGCCAGCATCTTAATCTCCCTAGCTTACCCTATTACCATCCTCTACACAGCTAACACAAGACAACAACCCTCTGACCAACATTGCTAAGTGACCGATCACACAGCCCACTGAATACTTTTTACCTTTGCATTCTAGCTGGTCCAATGTGCAATATGATGTAGCACATGCCCCTGTGTTTCAAACTCCCATTGTCCCATAGATTGTAAGCTTGCGAGCAAAGCCCTCTCACCTCTCTGTCTGTATGCATTACCCAGTATTGTCTTATAAATGTTTGTTCCCAATTTTAAAGCGCTACGGAATTTGCTGGCACTATATAAAGAAATGATGATGATGATACTTGTGTCATTCTCAAAATTTTTGGCCATGACTATACAGGGACAGACAATCACATATACGGTTTTAATGAATATGAATGAAATTAACTTATGATGTGGGGATTAATAATTAAAGTGGATAAAGGAGTTAATAATTATAAATGGGCTAATGATGAAAGGGGATTTATTATAAGGCTGTAGTTAACCATTTTGAAGAGGGGTTACTTCATGATGACGGGGTGGTGTTGTGAGGCAGTCACAAAAATGCTCTTTGTATTATATGGGGTCACTAGGATGTATTTGTATTGCGGTCACAAGAATGCTCTTGTCGAATCAAAATCAGATTGTACACCTGTAAGTGTCAGTTTATCAGTTTATGAGCTCATCATCTGGAGAGAATTAAATACACTGCATGGTTTGCGTGTACAATTAGCTCTGCTTTATTAGTTACAAGTCCATATCTATATAGCAAAAATCCCGTATTGCAGAAAACTACACCCCAAAAGGTTTTAATCACTCATGCTTTCTTTCTTGCAACATTCTCTAATTTTCACACAGGAATACTCCTCAGGGGGAATTTGTTTTATCTCCAGTTCTGCCATATTCAAGGTCATGGGCATAGTGCAAACAATGAATTACTCCTACAAACTAGCTGTATCTAATCTGTCTTTAAGCTATAAGAGAACAAAATAGCTATAAGGCAACAAGATGGTGTCAGCTTAGCAAAATCACATTTCTCACTCTCTGTATTGTATGGTGGTCATAGGAATGCTTTCTGTATTGTATGGCGGTCATAGGAATGCTATCTGTATTTTATGGCGGTCATAGGAATGCTCTGTATTTTATTGTGGTCACAGGACTGCTCTTTGAATTCTATGGTGGTCTTAGGAATGCTCTTTGTATTGTATGACGGACAATAGGAGGCTCACCGTATTTTATGGTGGACACCAGAATGCTCTCTGCATTGTATGATGGCTACTAGTTACAATCGACAAGGTCAAGAGATACAATAGACAAATGATATCTAATAATAAAGGCAAGTTGAAGTGACCAAGTATAATTAAAGTGATTAATTAAAGTGATGGTCTGGGATTTACTAGTGTAGTAGCAACAGTAACATAGAACTGAGAATAGACCCAGACAGGGTGTGTGATAATGTGACGTTTTGTATAAAGGGGAAGAAAAGAAGTAGAATTAAGAGAAGGGGGGGTTAAGGGGGGGATGGTGAGGCCGAAATGTTTCAATTTGTTAATTTGTTTTAATGAGTTTTATTACACTAACCATTTAATTTTTTTAAACAGCTAGCATTTGATAGTTGCATTGAAAGTACTGTGATTCTATGGAGGCTCATTGCATAAAGATTGGGAAGAATGGGGAATGAGAGTTTTTCAGTGCAGTCTAGCACTTTTAAAGTGCTTTCCACACCCCCATAGTAGGTTGGCCATTCCCACTCGACAATTGTCACTCCCATTTAGATGGGGGAGCCAGTGCCCTGTCTCACTCAGGACACTAAAATGACTGGCACGTTCCCACTGACACTGTGGGAAAGTTCGAGGTTATAAATAGACTTCCCAGCTGTCACATTTTTATTCTGAGGTGGGTCTTCCTTAGTGTAGGAAGTAGTTTTAGCAATTTTATTTTTTTGCCAAGCATAGATTATTTTGGTGATTCAAGCAGGAAGAGAAGCCTTGGAATAAATTTTAATTGGCTTTTCTAATGTTAAGCACACTATGGATTAAAAGAAGATATTGATCGTTTACAGATGAAGACAAGGTTCGTGAGTATGAATGGGGTTTTATTGATTTTTAATTAAAATAATGTGGTTTAAAAGAGGATTTTGGTTTACTTAAATTTTGGATTAGTGCACTACAGGTCGCAGAGGGCCCTGTCGTTCCGCACGTGCCAGCATGCCCTGGCTGCCATGGATATACTGGTGGATGTAGTAATACAAGCACCAGCCTACCCAGACTGTTAATAGCAGCCTGGGCTTGCTGGGAGCTGTAGTAGCTAGCATTTGATAGCTGCATTGAAAGCCCTCTATCTCAGTCTGCCTCAGGACCCCAGGGCTGACCCCCATACTGAGCTGCCTCAGGTGCCCCTAACGCCCCAGAAAATGCTGATCTTTTATCATTAATCATTCATACCAACAGTTGTTAACATATCTAATACTTGGGTCACCTAATTTCTAGTGACCAATTATTATGCCCTGGCCCATGCGCTATCATTACAACGGGGGTCATCCACATTTATTATCCTCAATCATGTGCCCCCGGCCGTAGTTTCCTCAGTCCACACTGGCCCTCTTTCCCTGACTCTCCTCGGACCGCTACCCTGTACCACCGGTCTCACCCAATCTCCTGACCCCTGGACCCACCTGCTTATTTGCCTTCCGGGACTGATCTCCGAACTAGTTGTATCGTCCCTCTGGAACTCTGCTCCCTCCTTACCACTGGACCCCTCGATCTATTCCGTCTCCTGCGCCTACCTCCTAATCACTGGACCCCTTTGATCTGCTCCTGCAACTACCTAGATTCCTCAGACTTGATTGGTACCTGTTACTATTCTACTGGTTTTTATCTTCACCTGTTATTATTTTTACCTGATATTTTTTATATTATTATTTTTACCTGATATTATTTTACCTGCCATTATTTTGTTTTGTTTTTTGTCCTGATTTTACACTTACCTGTTACTATTTTTACCTGTTTTATTCTTACCTGTTTCTGTGTCTGATGATGTCCTCTCACTAGAACCCCCGCAGCCATCACTGACACACCTCCTCCGGATGCCTCTTGAAGCTGCAGTAAATACAATCGCCTCTCCATGCGGGTTAATATAAGGACACTGCGCATGCGCTGTCGGGGACTCCACCAGGACAACTGCGAAATCATTTAGATTCGCCTTTGTACGCATGCATACACCGAGAGCCCGCACCGCCGTGTCACCTGTTCATTAGCTATTAGTCTTAAACGCATGTGCAGTGCATTCTGCTGTGTTGCCTTTTATAGTTAGCGATATAATATTAGTGTGGGGACACCAGTGGCAAAAAAAAAATAAAAAAAAAATGAGTCAGCTTTTTTTTCTCTGGCACGTTATTAATTAGGTGATATTGAATTAATATTATTTAGGTGAAATATATCAATAAATGACTATTGGATCATGTCTGTCAGGAGGGGACTCTGGTAGCATTTATATATATACAGACAGCAGTGGAACAGCGCATTACTGGGTCCCATAATAAAATTTGGGTAGGGGGCCTGGTGATGTTCTCGCCTCCCAGGCAGCCATCTCTGCTCTCTTCGGAGTATGTGCGGTCCAACGCGTCCGCCAGTCAGTAGAATCCTCTGAATTGCTACCTTCATCGCTCTTACTTGATGCCTGATGCCGGACCCTCACGCTGCTGACTCCCCTGGTTGTGTCGCCCGCCGCCTGCCGCCTGACCTCCATGGCTGCTGCGTTCCACCATCTGACCTCCATCACTGCTGCCTCCCGCCTCCACGTCAGCACCACTGAACACTACCTCCACGCCGCCGGCCAGGATCGAGAGGCGCCGGTGGTCTGAAGGTACAGCTGATCCCCTGGATGCTTCATCCTCTGTCTGGTGCTCCACAACTGCTGCTTTCTGCCTCTGATTGCCTGGATGCCTCACCTTCCATCTGGTCTTCCACGACTGTTGCTTTCCGCCTCCACGCTGATGACCCTCGTCGCTGCTCCGCCACCAGTCCTCCGGCTGCTGTTTCCTCCTGTTCCCGTGACTGATGCGCTCCTGCTTCTCCAGACTGACGCTGCACTCATCCGGTCTTGCTGATCCCTCCGGTGGTCACTGAGATCTCCCACCGCCCTGACTAAAGGTTAGCCCGCCCCCGGCCGTAGTTTCCTCGGTCCACACTGGCCCTCTTTCCCTGACTCTCCTCGGACTGCTACCTTGTACCACCGGTCTCACCCAATCTCCTGACCCCTGGACCCACCTGCTTATTTGCCTTCCGGGACTGATTTCTGAACTAGCCGTATCGTCCCTCTGGAACTCTGCTCCCTCCTTACCACTGGAGCCCTCGGTCTATTCCGTCTCCTGCGCCTACCTCCTAATCGCTGGACCCCTTTGATCTGCTCCTGCAACTACCTAGATTCCTCAGACTTGATTGGTACCTGTTACTATTCTACCGGATTTTATCTTCACCTGTTATTATTTTTACCTGATATTTTTTATATTATTATTTTTACCTGATATTATTTTACCTGCCATTATTTTGTTTTGTTTTTTGTCCTGATTTTACACTTACCTGTTACTATTTTACCTGTTTTATTCTTACCTGCTTCATTGTCCTTATTATCTCTCTGGCCTGTTGTTCAATACCTTCCACGCCCTAACTTTGTTACTGTCTTCCACATTGCTATTGTATTCCACATTGCTATTGTATTCCACATTGCTATTGTATTCCACATTGCTATTGTATTCCACATTGCTCTTGTCTCCCTGTTATTTTTCTTCCTGTTATTCTCTGTCCTTTTTATCTCACTGTTCTGTTACTCCTTGCCTCCCTTGCCCTATTTTCTGTTTTTGTCTCCCTAGCCCTCCTTGCCTTTTCTCTGCTTCGTCATACTAGGCCTCTCTAACCAACACCTCATCCCTTTCGCCCCTGCTCTCCCTTCCTCCTCTCTCCACCCGCTTTTACACCCTCCCTTCTCTCACCCTACTATGCCTTCCTGCTCTCGATCCATACCCATACTCTCCCCCCGCCCTACCTCTCCCGCTCCTCCCCACCCTCCCCCGCGCACTGCCCATCTTGCTAACCTCATCCTCATCTCCCCCCTCTCCTCATGCGCCCTCTGGAATGCTAGATCAGTCCGTAACAAACTGACTGCTATCCACGACCTCTTTTTATCCAACTCCCTTAACCTTCTTGCCATTACTGAAACCTGGCTCTCCGATTCTGACACCACCTCCCCCGCTGCCCTCTCCTATGGTGGCCTCTCCTTCACCCACTCCGCCAGGCCTGGTGCCCGCCCAGGCGGTGGAGTTGGCCTCCTCCTCTCCTCCACCTGTGCTTTTCGTGTCATTCCCCCTGAACCCTCCCTCTCCTTCTCCTCCTTTGAAGCAAACTCCATCCGCCTCTTCTACCCCATCCATCTCCGTGTCACTGTCATCTACCGCCCCCCTGGCCCCATCTCCCTCTTCCTTGACAACTTTGCTGCATGGCTTCCTCACCACCTCTCCTCCGACCTCCCCTCCATCATCCTCGGCGACTTTAACTTCCCCATGGACAATCCCACCGACCCTGCTTCCAGCAAATTACTCACCCTTTCTTCCTCCCTTGGTCTTACCCAATGGACCTCCTCCTCTACCCACTGCCTTGGTCACTCCCTTGATCTGGTCTTCTCCTACCTATGTAGTCTCTCTGACTTCTCCATCTCTCCCTTTCCTCTATCCGATCACCATCTCCTCTCCTTCTCTCTCTCCTCCTCTCCTGCTCCCCTCCCCCTGCCCAAATCTACTCTGACCAGACGCAACCTTGACGCCCTTAACCCGGCATCTCTGTCCTCCTTTCTCGATACCCTCCTTTCTACACTTTCCTCCTTGGCGAAAGCCAGCGGCACATTCTATTGCATAAAGCAGTTTGCTCCTCATTAGGTTTTCATCATAAAACTCTGGAAGTTTTAGGAGGTTCATGCAGGTACTTGCAGTGGGAAGCCGTTCTAGATCAGACCCACCCAGGCGGTCTCCCTCTACAATCACACCCTCACCTCTGCTCTGGACGCGGTCGCCCCTGTCCACTCCGTCCACCCTCGCTGCTCCAAACCCCAACCCTGGCACTCCAAATTTACCCGCTCCCTCCAAAAATGCTCCCGTACCGCTGAACGCCACTGGAGAAAATCCCGCTCCCTGGCTGACTTCCTCCACTTTAAATTCATCCTTGCATCCTACAGCTCTGCTCTCTCACTCGCTAAACAATCTTTCTTTAAGTCCCTCATCTCTTCCCAATCCTCTAATCCCCGCCGTCTCTTCGCCACCTTCAGCACTCTCCTGGCCCCACCCCCTCCTCCCACCCCCTCCTCCCTGACCTCCTCTGACTTCGCCTCCTTTTTCTCCTCTAAAATTGAGGCCCTCCGACTTGAAATCTCCTCATCCACCCCCCCACTTTTCCGTCCTCCCCCCTAGCCACCTTCCCCTCCACTCCTTCCGCCCCACCACGGGCGAGGAAGTCCACTCTCTCATTTCATCCTCCCCCCCTCTACCTGTCCCCTAGATCCCATCCCCTCCCACCTTCTTCGCTCCCTTTCCCCCACCACCTGCTCCCACCTCGCTCAGCTCTTTAATCTTTCCCTCTCCACCGGCATCTTCCCCTCCTCCTTCAAACATGCTCTCGTATCCCCCATTCTAAAGAAACCTAATCTTGACCCCACTTCTCCCTCTAACTATCGCCCCATATCTCTTCTCCCCTTTGCCTCCAAAATTCTCGAGAGGCTCGTCTGCAGCCGTCTCTCCTCCTACCTTTCTGAACACTCCCTCCTTGATCCTCTCCAGTCTGGTTTCCGCCCCCTTCACTCCACTGAAACTGCCCTGGCTAAAGTCACCAATGATCTCCTCTCTGCTAAAGCCAGGGGCCACTTCTCCCTTCTTATCCTCCTCGATCTCTCAGCAGCCTTCGACACCGTGGACCACCCCCTCCTCCTCCACACCCTCCAGTCCTTTGGCCTCTCCGGCCCTGTCCTGTCCTAGTTCACCTCTTACCTTTCGGACCGTTCCTTCTCCGTCACCACCTCTGGGTTACTCTCTCCCCCGTCCACCCTTCCAGTCGGGGTCCCTCAGGGCTCTGTTTTAGGCCCCTTACTCTTCTCTCTATACACCTCTTCCCTGGGTGAACTCATCAGCTCCTACGGCCTCAATTACCACCTCTACGCTGATGACACTCAACTTTACCTCTCCTCTCCTGATCTCTCTCCCTCCCTCCTCTCTAGGGTGTCCGCCTGCCTCTCTGCCATCTCCTCCTGGATGTCCTCTCGATTCCTCAAACTTAACCTCGCCAAAACTGAACTCATAGTCATTCCTCCCCCTCACACCTCGCCCCCTTCTGACCTCTCTATCACTGTCGACAACACCTCTATCTCCCCTGTCCCCCAATTTCGCTGCCTCAGTGTCATCCTCGACTCCTCTCTCTCCTTTGGCCCCCACATTCTCTCTCTTGCTAAATCCTGCCGCTTCCAGCTGCGCAACATCGCTCGCATCTGGCCCTTCCTCTCCCAAGATGCCACCAAATGTCTTATTCACTCTCCGATCATCTCCCGCTTGGACTACTGCAACCTCCTCCTTACTGACCTCCCCCACTCTCATCTCGCTCCCCTTCGATCTGTTCTTAACGCAGCCGCTATGCTCATCTTCCTTTCTCGCCGCTCCTCTTCTGTCTCCCCCCTCTACCAATCCCTTCACTGGCTCCCCTTCCCCTACAGAATCCTGTTCAAGCTCCTCCCTCTTACATACAAGGCCCTCGCCAACTCCACTGCACCCTACATCTCCACCCTCCTCTCTATTCATGCTCCATCCTGCCCTCTCCGTTCTGCCAATGACCGTCGCCTCTCTTCCCCCCTGATCACCTCCTCCCACGCGCGTATCCAAGACTTCGCCCGTGCTGCCCCCCTCCACTGGAACAAGCTCCCTCCCTCCATCAGAACTTCCCCTAATCTGTCCAGTTTCAAACAGGCTTTAAAAACCCACCTTTTTCTTAAAGCCTTCTAGTCTCCCACTTAACTTCCTACCTTTTCTTCTGCCTCTTCCTCCCCCCTTATCCTTATCCTCCGTTCCTCCATCTCTCCCCCGTGTCTCTCTGTCTGTCTACCCCACCCCTTAGATTGTACGCTCCTTTGAGCAGGGTATTCTCTCCTCCTGTCTTCACCACTGTTAACTCTGCTCTCCAGCTACTTAGCCCTCCTCCTTGAGGACCCTCTTTCCCGCGTCCCCTCTCGCTCCCTCCTCTCCCCTTGGGGGTCTCCCTGTCATCCGTGCCTTCCCTCTTGGACTCCGTCATTGGCGGACCTTCCCCTCTCCCCTCCTCCGCCCCTCTAGCTGTGCTTTGAGCTCACTGAGTTACTGTGATTATTGTTTACTCTACTGTGCTGTCTCACCTCGTATTGTAATTTCGTTTGTCCCTGTACCGCGCTACGGACACCTAGTGGCGCCCTATAAATAAAAATTAATAATAATAATAATAATAGTACACCAACTCAAAATATCTTGTCTTATATACACTAATAGTGCCTTACTTACATTAACCATATTATTACCGCACACATACCTTCCAAGAGTGTGGGAAGAGCCCTAGTGCATTTTTTTGTGGACCATAACTCCCTAGGGAATCCAGTAATGGGGATGTGTCATTATGGCAGGTGGACTCCACACTGCGGGTTCACTTTAAGTGCCACCAGCCCCTGCAGCTAAGTGCTGGATGTTTTAAAATCAGGTAGATCCCACACTTTTTCTTCCCCCCAATTTTGCAACTACCATCACTAGGCTGGCTGCACTAGGGTTAATTTGTTTGGGGAGGGGGCACGCTATTTAAAAAAAAAAGAAACATGTATATATTTTTAACACTGATTTCTGCCACCGGACCTGGAGGCATTACTTATTTAATGTCGGCATTGTGATTATTGGCACTGTGACTGTCTGAAAACACACTGTAGGCAGTTTCTGAATGTTGGGCAAATGGAAATGTCAGCATTTACCCTGCTGGCATTTTCATGTCGGAAGGATAAGTGTCTGCATTTCTTCCGTCAGAAATTTACCTATTTTATACACCTAGAAGTGATGTGGAGCTAGACAGCCTGGTCTTTGCTGTGCCCTAGGACCATCTACTTTATTGTAAGTGTCACCCTTTCCTTCCCTTCCTCCAGTTTCCCCTCCCTCCTCAGTATATAAAAGTTATATGGGCACTGGTATGGGGGCAGGGGTTACATGTTAAGTGAGAAATGTGGGATACTGTTATGTGGGAACTGAAGGGGGTGCTTAATGATATGCTATGTGGGACTTGTACTTGTGTGTAGTGAGTCAATGTTTTGTGGCGACTGGGGATTAATGTTATGTGGGTCTAGTGTGGGTGATATCAATGTAATGTGGGATGGTGTGTCCGAGGTAAATGTATTGTGGGGATGGTGTGTGTGGGGTTAATGTTATGTGGGTTCTGTTGTCGGTGTTGATTAATATTATATGGGGTATGGTGTGTGGTGGGTTAATATTATGTGGAGACTAGAGTGTGTGTGTTTTATGTCAAAGCATATTTGCCTACTCTCCCGGAATGTCTAGTAAATTAAATGAAGGTGACTGGCGTAGTGGCACGATTCACACTACATTGTGGCCCTGCCCTCTGTTGGTATAGGCCAAAAATGGTGATGACAGGTTAGTGGGTGGGGGAAGTGACTTAATTCTCAGAGCCACACCCTCGGACACCAACCTGCAACCCAGACCTTCCAAAAACCGAGTTGCCAAAGATGGCGTGTATGTGTGAATGTTACTAATTTGTTGAATGGTTGCCCTTGCTATGGTCCCAAAATGGTCCTATAATAGTGTGTACTGGACAATACAGAATTCCTGCAATTGGCCAGGAAAAACTCCAAAAATGACAAAACTGCTCTGGTTAAGTACTGAAAGTCCACCGGCTTTAAACAATACTTCAAAATCATTATTATGAAAAGTAATTTCCTTGCTAAATCTCAATATCTTAGTATGGTATAATTTTGTTTAATAACTGCCATAATGTTACAGCTGATAGTGCTTTTCAGCTGTCAATAGGAAGCAACAGTAGCAGTGACATTGCAAACAAACAATTTATGTTATCTCATCAAATACTAGTTTTGGAGAAGTAGTAGTAGTAATAGAGGTGGTGATAGAGCAGCCTTATTTTGATCAGCTAGTGAAACACCTTGAAAAATGGCTATGGGAGAAATGTATATTTTCCCTCTGTACTCGTTTTTTATATACCAGACTTCTCTGAAACACTGTTTTGTCCGTATCTTGTGATTAGCAAAAGATAACTGAACGTTAGTGGATTTTTAACATTATAGTAACATAATATTAAAGAATGAATAAGGGCAGTGTTTCATCAATCTGCTTGACACCAGCCTGTTCCATAAAACACCTCCCTGCAGCTGGCTGCGTTGCTAGGAGTCTCTAATAACCTTGGCTTGGTTCTTGCTGTGTGAACATGTCTATAAGTTCACATTCTCTATTGTCCGCTAATATCCATTATGCAAATTCAACACCAGCGCTTTATCAATGCTTGACACCTACCAACAGGCTGCTCTCTTATGGAAATCAAAAACATTACAGTAAAAACATGTCCCCACATGTCTATAAGTTCACATTCTCTATTGTCCGCTAATATCCATTATGCAAATTCAACACCAGCGCTTTATCAATGCTTGACACCTACCAACAGGCTGCTCTCTTATGGAAATCAAAAACATTACAGTAAAAACATGTCCCCACATGTCCTTATACACTCCTTTGACATTTAAACAGTTATATTTTACTACTCATTAAAATTTCATGAAATCAGAATTCCCTAGTAGTTTACAAGTTGATGGAGCCCTTCAAGTATACCAAACAGTAATAAATGTAACAGCAACTAAATATTAAACGGCATATCATTGATGTCCTCTTTCCACTGCACCATCTCCCTCCTATATTAAAACTGAAATACAGTAACTAAAATAAAGCATCTGACATGTAAATACATTGTCAAATAGGTCACAGTTTATTGAAGTAAATTGGTTGTGGAGAAAGCAATCTGTGGGACAGCTAAAACAACTGACTACTGAACCCAACGAGTTAATAGCAAAATGGCCCTGAATCCACTAACCAAAGATAAAATCCCTTACTGAATGGCTGTCGCTAAATCCGTCATCAGAGTAACTACACCCTGTCTAGACTGACAAAGATGTGTCCACACAAAGCAGGGGTCCTCCACATTAAAGGACCAAAAGACACCTTTACCTTTGACAAAGGGAGTCACTTGTGGCCAATCAGCAATAGCACCGGATATATCAGTTACTGAACGCGGTGCTTTCCCACCACCACTGTTGTCCTTTAACAAACCGACAGCTCTCCACCAAAAGACCTAAGCCAGCCCCCCACCTTTCAAAAAATCTGTTTTATGAACAGTTATAGACGGTGAAGTGAACCTTATTCCTTCAAAACAATTGAAACTGATCCACCGAGATTAACGGGTGGTCAATAACAAACCCCGCCCCAGGGACAGGATCACATGCCCTGTACAGCGATTAAGCTTTTGCATAACTGACAAGGGAATAACGCCTCCCCAACAGAAGCGTGGAACCAGTTATAACCAAAAAAGCATAATGGCTGGCCATCTGGATTTCCCTGTCCTCAAGTCTTTCAGAATCCTAATCAAATCAGGAAATCCAATGATTTCCCCCTACCCAAATTGTTGCCTCCCAGGTTGACTACAAGGATGTCTAGGGGCCCCCTTCTTGATATCTCCTGGTCAGCAGGGGAATAGAAGCCAGCCAGTAGAGATCTATCCACCAGACTCGCCACTATTGGTCGCCAATGACCAATGACCAATGTCGACAATCACACTGTTGACATTTTCAAGATGTCCAAACAATGAAAGTGTCGGCATTTAGCTTGCTGACATTTTCGTGCATCTGCAGTGTGGGGGGAAGGGGGTGATGGATGGGGAGAGCGGCAACCCATATGAAGGTAAAAACCTTTAAAAACCCTGCAGACATATAGCTAATCAGGCCTTGATCCAATTAAACAATTGAAAACATCCCTTGCTAAAAGCAACAAGCAGCAAAGCCCTGGGTGGCAGAGGGGTATTAGCCACTCATTTATTCAGTCTAATTTATTTTTGTAGGCTTCCAACTTCCATCTGCCAAGGGAATTAATAACGAAAATGGAAGAGCCAACCAAGGCAGCGGATGTAGCAGCCCCAATCCTGGGCTTTATATTAAAGTCTCAGGTTTGCTATAGCAGAATTTTTTTCCTGAGACGTAATATCTCTCTCAAGCACCTCACTCTGATCCAGACATCAGCGAAGGTAATTTCGCTTCCGCTAAGAGTTTATACATCAACTGAGAATCAGGTCGAGCCTCCCTGTATAATGTGTAATAGTATTTTTTAAAGTAAACAAATATATTTGTTGAAAAAACGTTGTAACTGCATGTACATGTCATCATGACAATCAACCAGCATAAAATCTCTTTAAAATACTGTTAGTTTGCTTTCTAGTTAGCATAAAAAGGAGCAAATAAATCTCAGTTTATTTTAATTTGCTACTCAACACTTCCACACTTCTTCCCATTTCATTTTTATCCTGCAACTATGAAAGGTAATTAGTGTAACATACCTTATATCACTTCTGTGAAACTCAACTGGTGCTGCAGGAACATTTACTTGGGATGCCAGATTATAGTGTGGTACCCCCTTTGTTGTACCTTCCCTTTTAGCTTCGGTTATGGCATTGGTGAGGCATCAGTAACCAGAGGGCTCCCAAATACATGGGTGCTTAGCACAGGCTGTGTGGAGTTAATAAAGAAATTGTTGGCCACAGACCCTCTCTTAATAAATTATATAAAAAATTTTATTTATACTTCCCTGCTGCATATAACCTTAACAGTTGCAATAGTATAAAATCACATAAACACCAAATTCTTTCAGCAGTTATCTTAAAGATTAAATTCACGTCTTCTCCAAACACCTCCAGCACATCAATTCCGCAGATAATAACATTCTTAAATACACCTCCTTCTCCACCTGCATCAGTTCTTAATGAACTAAATTGCCAATAATGACACAATTGCATACACTGTGTTACTGGGTGTAGCTTTTCCACATATTCAAAAATAAATTTTGTACTCACTTTCAGGTACTGAAATGTGTCAGTTTGTAATGAATACACCTGTGCTCCAGCAAAGAAATATGGAAAACATGCACTGTTAGGGATACTAGAGGCTTGGGTTTGGGAAAAACTGCTCTAGAGTAGCCACGTTGCCTAGTTGCAGCAACCCCCCTCACGGTATGTGGGCACTTTCCAAGGTGGCTCTTATGCAGTGGGATCTCTTCCTCCAATGTATCTCTTGCTGTCAGCTACACTGTGTCTGCTAGATAGATTAGATAGGTATTAGATAGACTCAGTTAGGTATGTTCTCTGTCCGAATCTGCCCTCAATTCATGCTGTCATTTCTATATTATGCGTCACCTGGCCAGCCTGTTTTTCCTAGCTCATTCACGTGGCTCCCTCATTATCACTTGCAGCCTTTTAGTTCTGTTCTCCTTAAATAGCCCGCTAATCTTCTGCAGGATTGCCGGTAATACATTACCTTAGAGTTCTGCTCCCTTGTGTTTGCCCTGTTACCTGCTCCTGTTGTTTACTGTTGGCTTAGTGTATTCCCGTGTACCAGACCATTTCCGTTCTTGACTACTCTTCATTGGATTTCTCTGTGTACCGACTCGGCTCTGCTTTGACTCTTTTCCTGTGTTGATATCCTGTGTACCAGACCTGATTCTGTTTCTCATGATTCTACTATCTACTCACCAGTTCCAGTCAGTTTTCTCCTGGACCCCGGTAAAGTCGTGCTCCCAGGCATAGCTCCGGCGTGATCTGCAGCTCCTCTGCTCGTCCTACCTTATATGGAGATGCAGCATCTCTGCACTCAGATTTCAACATTCTTCCTTTGGCTCCGGACTCAATCTTGCCACAGGTACTATTGACCGTGTGCCTATAATTGTAGACACACCTGACAACCACCAAGGAACTGTTTCCCTCCAATCTCCAGACTCTCACCGGTACTGTGGGTTGTAGTTACCCCTGGCCTAAGAAATGTTACCCCTAAATCTCCGGATTCTGACCAGTACTGTGGGTTGCAGATACCCCTGGCAACCGCCTAAGAACTATTTCCCTAAAATCTCCGGACTCTCACCCATATTGTGGGTTGTAGTTACCCTGGCCTTACTGCCTACATTCAGTTCCATCATCTTTCCCTATCACTGCAAATTCCATTCCTTTCCAGACAAGCACCGGTACAGAAGTCGCTGTGGATCAGGGGACTTCTCTATCAACTGTTCCTTATTTAATCCAGGGGCCACGAGTGATATATCAGTCTTGACACCATTCACTCGGTGTCTCACCGGACTCCCTCCTGCACTTCCTACTCTACGGACTTGGTAACTCTATTCCTGGGTTCTCCCCAGCCAGTGCACATCTCATGACCCTCTATTTGTCTGCAGCCAAGTCCGTCCCCACCACTAGGTGCAACAGTGAACACAAGATTTTGGAGCAGACTCTGGGTTTTCCTGTACTGGCTGGAGGGGTTCCTAACATATATAATATATAAATATGTGTACTGTGTGTTTTAAGAATGCATTCAAAATAATTTTTATAATAAACGGTTGTCCAGGTGCGATCACCACAAAGGTGAAATAACATCAGCAAGAAATCACTTCTTTTGTAACAATTGTGTATGAGTCCTAAAAGTGCCTAGTGATTGCGGGTGGTTTGAATTAACAGTACAGGCAGGATTGGCAGAACTGGAATAATGCTCTGGGTCTCCTGGAGCACTTAAGACTAGAGGTGCTTGGGTTCGGTTCTCCGAGAACCGGGCCCACCCAAGCTTTACCGATCCCAGTACCGTGTCGGTACTTTCTTGCGCCCTCAGAATTGAAAACGTTGAATTTCTGCATCGTCGAATCTCGCAAATTTTGGATTCTATAAGAACCGCCCTCCACGACGATCCAGCGCCATTTCACAGAGAGACACAGAAATGGGAGCACGGTTCTCGGCAGTCTCTAGTGCAGTTGGGCGTCATATCTAAAACAGAAAGAGGAGGGGTGGCAGTTTTCTTAAAAGTCTCCAGTGACAGGAGAGGTCCATTGCTCCATTGCTAATTGTCATTGCTTAAATTAGAAATAATAGGGCTGTCAGTGTTCTTCAAAATCTGCAGTCACATTGTACTGTGTTGTTATAGCTCACACAGAAACAGGAGAGCTCCATTGCTAATTTTCATTGCTAAAAAAAATAATAATAGGGCTGTCAGTGTTCTTCAAAATCTGCAGTCACATTGTACTGTGTTATTATAGCTCACACAGAAACAGGCGAGGTCCCAGTGTTGTTGCCAGTCTACCGTCTACGTGGCATTGCACCATTGCTAATTGTCATTGCTGAAATAGAAATAACAGGGCTTTCAGTGTTCTTCAAAATCTGCAGTCTCACTCTACAATGCCTAGCTCACCCATAAATAGGAGAGATGGCAGTGTTTAGTGCTGAAACAGAAATTCAAATATTAGGGCTGGCAGTGATTTTAAAAGTCTCTAATGACATTCTACTGTGCATCAGCTCATACAGGAACAGGAGGGGTGGCAGTGTCCTTGCCACTCTCCAGTCTCCAGTCACATTGTTCTTGTCACTCTCCAGTCTTCAGTAACATTGTTCTTGTCAATCTCCAGTCTCAGTCATGATGACTCTAATCCCTCTACGTCATGTGCCAAAGCCTATGTTCAAGTGCACAGTGGATTTATGTCAGGGAAGCAGAAATGGAAAAAAAAGCTTGAACCTTTTTAAAGAAAAAAAATCTGTCTAATAAAGGTGAAAGTTTACTGTAGAAAAACCTAAAATTGCCAACATGCCATTCTACCCAAAATATTAACAAGAATACCAGTATCAGCTAGCTACCTTCTCTCAGCTAAATCCCAACACCTGCAATCTACACTGTCATCATCCTCACCCTCATCAGTGTGTACATCGCACAATACTAATACTAATTCATCCCTGCTGAAATCCATCATTACAGAAGTCTCTGTACTTTGATAATTTGCAAATGCCGGTAATGGCCTTCCCCGTGAAATTTGTAGTTCATTTTACGACAGAGCTGTCACGATTTTTGGGCAATTCTGTAGACCTAAAACGGAGAATTCTGTAACGGTGGTTTTCTGCAGGGTTGAATTACTATTGTGTTAGGATGATGTAAACACTGATGAGGCTGAGGATGAGGCTGAAGATTATGACAACAACATCTTTCTACTATAGAGTTCATTGACAGCCCTGTTACCTTAGCTGCCTTATGACCATTGTTACCTTATTTTTTGGGGGGTCCAAACAAACCAAGCACTTCAGCCACAAGTGGCACTCCTAGTCACTGAAGTGCTTGGTTTGTTAAATTGTGCATGTGGCAGTACGGTGGAACGTGTTTGCATGGGTTTCCTCTGGGTGCTCCGGTTTCCTCTCACACTCCAAAAACATACTGGTAGGTTAATTGGCTGCTATAAATTGCCCTTAGTCTCTCTCGGTCTGTGTGTGTGTGTATGTTAGGGGATTTAGATTGTAAGCTCCAATGGGGCAGGGCAGATGTCAATGAGTTCTCTGTACAGCGCTGCGGAATTAGTGTGGCTATATAAATAAATAGATGATGATGATGTCCCAAGGACAATTCCATCTTGCTCAACTTTTCCTTTCAGCTACCGCTGTGTGCCAATGTTACCTACATGTGCTATAAGTGCTGAAGTTTGTTTTCAATCATCCTTTCAATTGCTTCTGTCTTGTACGTGTGACCACATACATTCTTTTTCACTGGGTTCACCATCTCCAACTGTGTTATAGGGGTGGCCTAGGTGACAGCTATCTCCTCGTCTTCATCTTCCAAATCTTTGTCTGCAGGGGCTGGTGACACACCCATTTGTTTTCTCAACTGTTCTTTAAACTGGACATATTTATCGTCCTGCTTCATGGCCTCCTCTGTATTATTCTTCTGAAATGCAGTGTATTCCTCGTGTATAAGTTCTCTTAAATCTGGGATCTCATCTGGTGGGTCACGTTTTAATTTAAGTACAGTCTCCTCAACTGCATCTATATATTGGTTTGAATCTTCCAAGATTCCAAGCGTATTCCAAGATGATGGATTCCATGCTGTCCACATGTTCCGTGTCACAGTCTGTCTGTAGCAGATGTAATGCCACTACAGTTGTAATATTCATTCCTGTGTCTATATATGTTTGGCAGTTCTTAAGGGATCAGAAGGAGGTATCCAGAGAGAAGAAGGAGATTAAAGATGCAGCATGAGGAGCCATGGTTTAATAATGTAGAGTTCATTGATAGCACTGTTGGGCTTAAGGCAGGTAAGCTTTTGGCAGCTTGTTTTGTGGGGGCCCAAACAAACCAAGCTCTTCAGCCACAACAGTGGCACTCCTTGTCGCTGGAGTGCTTACTTTGTTAAAATGTACATGTCCTTTTCAATAACTTACATAAGGGTGGGTGGGAGGGTCCAAGGACAATTCCATGTTGCACCACTTTTCTTTTCTGCCACTGCTGTGTGGAAATGTTTCCTAGACGTGCTATGAACTGCCATGTGTTTGTGTCTTTGCTCTGTCGCTTAGCATCCAGCCAGGACGTTGCAGTCTTTGTTTGAAAGTGGATGAAAATAAAATTGTGACCTGTGAGGGGGTCAAAATTGACTGGAAATTAGTGTTACTGAGGTTAATAATGTAAGAATATAAAAAGAGCAAAATTATGTTATTATAGCATATTTTACCTATTTTCCTAAAAAATACAGATCCAAAACCAAAACCAAAATATGGGGGTCAGTGACCATCTCTGCTTAAGACAGGGGGGTTATCATTTTAGATACGTTTTAGACAAATATACAGGCAAAACTGTGTGCACTACTGTTAGGTGCACTCAGCTCTGCCTTCATAAGCAATACAGTGTGAAGTAGCACATACCTCTTAAGTGCCCTTGTTGTTGGACCAAATACTGACTAAGTGAGACAGTCACCCAAATTCTGGACTGCCCCACCAGATACAGGACAGTTGGAAGAATGTCATGCTCTCTCCTACCTGTTCTTGTCACTTTCACTATCTGTGGCTGCTGGTGGCTTTATCTCAGTTGCTGCTTCTCTGGATCATGTAATGCTGGTGGCTCTATTCGAAAAAAATAGTGGGTTCATGAAATTTAGAAAACGCCAATCACCCCGGCATAAAATCAAGCAGCGCCTCCCTTTCTTTCCTTCATGCATTATAGTAGTGCCCCCCTTCTTTCCTTCACACATTATAGTAGCGCACCCCCAGCCTTTCCGTCACACATTATAGCAGCACCTCCCCTACTTTCCTTCACACATTATAGCAATGCCCCTCTCCTTTCCTTCACACATTATAGCAGAGCACCCTCCTTTCCTTCACACATTATAGCAGCGCACCCTCCTTTCCCTCACACATCATAGCAGCTCTTCCTTTCCTTCACACATTACAGCAGCCTCCCCCTATAGTTTTGTATATGGAGTCCACTACCTATAGTTTTGTATATGTAGCACCCCCTCCTATAGTTTTGTATATGCAGTCCACTCTCCCTATAATTTTGTATATTTGTAATACCCCATGCGGTGTTGTTTAATGTAACACGTTGAATTTCCACATTGCCAGTATAAGATAGTTCTCTTCACAATTTAATATTTCAGTTTTCCTATACTCTAGCGAGGTAATGAGGTTGATCCACAGACATTGAAGGCGACTGTGACAGGATGGATCTCTATGCCACCCTGTCTGTTATGTTGCTGCGAACCGACTGGGCTTGCCTTGCAACCGTCCCCTTTGTTTCAAATGTGCCCTCTAACTGCAGTAAGAGGAGCTCTTGCTGCTGTCACCACTGGATTCCTTTGCGGATTCCAGAACTGCTGTTACGAATCAATGCAGGAATACAGCTAAGGAGACAGGGATAAGATGAAAACACATAGTGTTTATTGCTGGAAGTACAACCTGATGGTGTAGAACTGAGCATTACAGGGAAATGCAGAAGTAAATACCAGGTACACAGCTGAGTTCACAGGCAGCAGGTAAACCATAAGCACAACAGAATGGAAAGCAACAACAATAACCAGCAATGTATGCTGGGAGTGACAGGTATACATAGGGAAACAACCAGGTGCAAGGGATAGTTAGTGCAGCAAGGTTAACTCCTAAAGGACAAGAAGCAAGCACAATAGCAGCACCTCTAGTGATCAGAGGTACTGCTGCTAACACATAAAATGAAACACAAATAATAAAGTCCAATAGTCCAGGAGGCAGGAGCTGCCAATACAAAGCAGCAAGCTATAGGCAGATCGTTACAACCGCATCCTTCTGGGTAACTCTCACTGCTAGTGTACTCCCTTGCTGGTACACCTAGGCTGGTACCCCTGACCTCTTGCCTTCAGATCAGGGTTGCTGTGGATGTTTCCCCCCAACCTCAGAACAGCCGGATAATGGATTAGATTTGGTCTAATCTAAAGGTCACAGGAATTACAGCAGGGTAAGTAGTCGTCAAAGCAGGTTCTTGAAGCAATGATGTTTTATTAACTCAAGTGTCCTAATAAGGACAGTTACATACTCACCAGTTTCATGTACTAGTGATATCCAGAAGGGTGGAATAATGCCTTTCAGTGTAAAACAGGGCTCTTTAAATACAATTTTGGACACTAGCTAGGCAGGAGGTAATCCAGCCTCCTGCCCCTTTAACCAATCCAGACTGATTCATGCAGCCTACACATAATTCTGCCTGGAGGGGTTTCACACCTTTTTACATTGCTACTAGCGGTGCCACTACATCTGAGGTTTTCTATTGAATGTTTACATTTCTATAATCCTGCTTTTAACTCAATTTAAATTGCAAGTATAATTATCTCCTCCTGTCTTTCAGCCTTAACAGACGTTTTGGTCACTGTGCGATGAAAAGGTCTAATTAACATGAGAATACCTGTCTCTAGACAGTTGCAAAACCCAAACATAAACATAACATACTGTCTGAAAAGTAAATACATTTCCATGCAAAACACATGCCAATATAAAAGGATAAGTACATTTGCAATGATATATAGAGGTGCATTTCACTCCTAATTAAACTATATATCTTCAATAAGTTATTTCTGCATGATCCAGTCACAAATAAGGTATTTATAAGTGATCCAGCCACAGTGACAAAAGTATATTCTGAACTGATTTCTCTTTACCCAGAAGAATTACATTGGACATAAATGTAGAAAATTCACATCTATTTGTAAACAATATCTCATCAATTTATAATTATTTACATTTGTCAAACCTCTACATCCACTATACTAATAACACGTATATCTAATTGGAATTCTATGTTCATAGATGTTTCTGCCAGGACAAATTATTTTGGTGTTTTGGGTTTTGGGTTCTGATTAGCTTGAGGTTTTGGGTTCTGATTTTGGGTTTTGGGTTTTGATTTTTTTTTAAAAAAGCATAAAAAGTGCTAAAATCCATATTTTTATTTTTTTTAACTCCTACACTATTATTAACCTCAATAACATTAATTTCCACTAATTTCCAGTCTATTCTGAACAACTCACACCTCACAATATTGTTTTTAGTCCAAAAGGTTGCACCGAGGTAGCTGGATGACTAAGCTAAGCGACACAAGTGGGCGGCACAAACACGTGGCCCATCTAGGAGTGGCACTGCAGTGGCAGACAGGATGGCAGTTTGCAAGAGTTTGCTAGAGGTGCAAGATGGAATTGTCCTTGGGCCCTCCCACCCACCCTGATGTTGTTGAAATAGGACATTCGCACTTTAACAAGCCAATCAGGAACAGTGAACATAGTTTAATCTCTGGTACTAATATTTCTGGACCGCAGGAACAGTGAACGTAGTTTAATCTCTGGTACTAATATTTCTGGACTGCAGGAACAGTGAACGTAGTTTAATCTCTGGTACTAATATTTCTGGACTGCAGGAACAGTGAATGTAGTTTAATCTCTGGTACTAATATTTCTAGACTGCCTAGTGAAGTGGAATCTATTAGGGTATTACATTTCTATAATCCTGCATGTCTGCAATGGTTGGCAGGGCCTTGGGTCCGGACAAGATGTTCTCAGCATCCCCACCAGCGGGTCTTTTAGGAAAACTGAGCTTTTTCCTTGCAGCCACAGGTGTTGAAGAAAATGAAGGAGGAGCTGTTGGCATGTCACGGTCCTCTTCAGAGGACAATCTCCTGACCAGCAGGTCTTTGCACCGCTGTAGACTCAGGCGCATCCCCACTCCTTTGCCTATGTCCTAGGTGGCTGTGTAGGCTTGAATGGCCTTTTGCTTCTCCTCCATCCTCTGCAGCATATAGAGGGTGGAGTTCCAGCGCGTCACAGCCTCTTGTTTGAGGTGAAGGCAGGGCAGGTTCAGCCTTTTTTGATGTTGCTCGAGTCTGCCGTAGGCACTGGCAGAATGCCGAAAGTGTCCAGCAATTTTGCCTGCCACCGCAAGCATCTCCTGCACACCCCTGTTACTCTTCAGGTAATGCTGCACCACCAAATTTATGGTGTGGGCAAAACATGGGACGTGCTGGAAATTGCCCATATATAATGCCCGCACAATGTTACTGGCATTGTCTGACACCTCAAATCCCCAGGAGAGTCTAAGTGGGGTAAGCCACTGCGAGATAATTTCCCTCAGTTTCTCTAAGAGGTTGTCAGCATTGTGCCTCTTATTAAAACCGGTGATACACAACGTTGCCTGCGTTGGAACGAGCAGCCGTTGTGGAGATGCTGCTACTGATGCAGCTGCTGCTGTTGCTGCGGAAGGCGATGCATCTACCCAGTGGGCTGTCACAGTCATATAGTCCTTAGTTTGCCCTGAACCACTTGTCCACATGTCCGTGGTTAAGTGGACAGTGGGTACAACCGCATTTTTCAGAGCAGTGAGGACACTTTTTTGTACTTCTCTGTACATCCCGGGTATCGCCTGCCTAGTGAAGTGGAATCTCGACGGGATTTGGTACCGGGGACACAATACCTCCATCAACCGTCTAAATCCCACTCCACTGATGGCGGACACCGGACGCACGTCTAACACCAACATAGCTGTTACAGCCGCAGTTATCCGCTTTGCAATAGGATGACTACTGTCGTACTTCGTGCTCATGGCAAACGACTGTTGGACGGTCAACTGTTTGGTGAAAGACGTAGCGTTCTTACGACTTCCCCTCTGGGAAGATGACCGACTACCAGCAGCAGCGGCAGTAGTAGGCATACCGCTGCAGGATTCCCCGGAAGAATCCCGGATTGAAGAGGACTCAGTCATGCCGGTGACATGGCCTGCAGGACTATCTCTGATGGAGATCGTGGAGGAAGTTGACGAGGAGGGTGTTGGTGGTGTGTATACAACAGGACCAAGGGATTTAATTGTCCCTGTGCTGCTGACGGTCCTAGCCACAGGTCCTGAACTAACCACTGAATTATGAAGGTTCTTCAGGTGACGTATAAGGGAGGATGTCCATAGGTGGCCAAGATCCTTACCCCTGCTTATTTGAGCTTTACATAAGGTACATATGTCCATACATTTGTTGTCCGGATTGGGATAAAAATAACTCCAGAGCGAAGAGGTGGATTTTTTGGTCTTCTGACCAGGCATGACGATGGGCTTTTTCATCCCATGGACAACAACTTTTTCCCACCCTGGTGCCTCATCTAAGATAACCACATCAGCATTCTCCTCGTCAAGTTCCTCCTCAGCGCCAGCTACATCAATATCCTTCTCCCGGTGTACAACATTGACACCTTCATTAGCCAAATCTGTAACTGGACTGTGGGTGATTCTTCCAGCATATGCAGAGGGCGTGCTGCATTTGGTGGAAGGAGTCACCTCTTCCCGTACAGTGATGGGAAGGTCAGGCTTCGCAACCATCAACACCCTTGGTCTCGCCTTGGGGATTTGTGATGCCATCTCTTTAGAAGGCAGAGTTGTTTGCTGTGTTGTTGATGACAGCTTAAGTGTCTTAAATTTTTTAGAAGGGGGGGGAGGAGGAGGGCTTAGATCCTTGAGTGAAGCTGAACCACTAGTCATGAACACGGGCCAGGGCCTAAGCCGTTCCTTGCCACTCCGTGTCGTAAATGGCATATTGGCAAGTTTACGTTTCTCCTCAGATGATTTAAATTTTCTTTTTTTGCTAATTTTAGTGAACTTTGGCTTTTTGGATTTTACATGCCCTCTACTAGGAGATTGGGCATCGCCCTTGGCAGACGACGTTGATGGCATTTCATCATCTATGTCATGACTAGTGGCAGCAGCTTCAGCATTAGGAGGAAGTGGGTCTTGATCTTTCCCTACTTTATCCTCCAAATTTTTGTACTCCATTATAGTTAAATCTCTGGTACTAATATTTATGGACTGCAAGAACAGTGAACGTAGGTAAATATTGCAGTACTAATATTTCTGGACTGCAAGAACAGTGAAAGTATTTTAATTTAGCAGTACTAATATTTCTGGACTGCAAGAACAGTGAACGTAGGTAAATATTGCAGTACTAATATTTCTGGACTGCAAGAACAGTGAACGTATTTTAATTTAGCAGTACTAATATTTATGGACTGCAAGAACTGTGAACGTAGGTAAATATTGCAGTACTAATATTTCTGGACTGCAAGAACAGTGAACGTAGGAATATATTGCACTAGAATTTTTTTTATACTTTTTAAATAATTTTTTTATTTTTTTTTTAAATTATTTTTGTATAATTTTTTAAAAAAAATTTCATTTGTTTTCTAGAATTTTTTTTACATTTTTTTTATGATTTTTTAATAATTTTAAAATTTCTATGGACTTAGCAGAACAAAGCACAGGACAAAAGCACCACTGGACTCAGCAGGACAGAGCACTGGCCAAAGCACCACTGGACTCAGCAGGACAGAGCACAGGACAAAAACACCACTGGACTCAGCAGGACAGAGCACTGGCCATAGCACCACTGGACTCAGCAGCACAGAGCACAGGACAAAAGCACCACTGGACTGATCAACAGGACAGAGCACAGGAAAAACTAACTAACCACTGGATTAAGCAGGACACAGGAGCACCACTACACTACTACCTCCCTCTTCCCAGATCTCAGCCAGAATGAAGATGGCGGTCGCAAGCGGGGAATTTATGACATCCGAGTCTAGCGAGATCCGACGCGAGACTTGGATGTCATAGCCTCGTTTTGGATTATTTTCGCCGCCGGAAAAACCCATACAGTGCTCGGATCCCGTCGGATCCGCACTGTTCGGGTAGGCTCAGATTAGCGAAATCCGAGCCCGCTCATCTATAATACATATATACATATACATACATATAAATATATATATATATGTATATACAAGTTAACCCGTGCATGATACTCATGTATTCTAGTCAAATCAAGCTACTTAAGGTCTTAAAAATGTTCTTGTCATGCATTTGGGCCTAGTCCGGGCCTCCTCAGGGGAAGAACGTTACTTCCCGACGCAAGCGCCCTTTTTAATGTGTGTTCATGAGGTAAAATTACCTCACGAAAATGAGTTTGACCCCGCAACTCGTAAATTTAGCCTTTACTACCCCTCCCACGAGGGGAAGGGGGGATGATGGAAGTTAACTGACTTCACTATTCTAATTTTTTTGTCAAATAATGTCAGTATACCAAATTGCAGGTCAATTGGATGAGCCCTTTCTGAGAAAATAGTTTTTTACACACACACACACACACACACACACACACACACTAACACACGCCGCTACACATGTGTGTTCATGAGGTAAAATTACCTCACGAAAATGAGTTTGAGCCCTCAACTCATAAATTTAGCCTTTACTACCCCTCCCACGGGGGGAAGGGGGGATGATGGAAGTTAACTGACTTCACTATTCTAATTTTTTTGTCAAATAATGTCAGTATACCAAATTTCAGGTCAATTGGATGAGCCCTTACTGAGAAAATAGTTTTTTACACACACACACACACACACACACACTAACACACGCCGCTACACATGTGTGTTCATGAGGTAAAACTACCTCATGAAAATGAGTTTGAGCCCTCAACTCATAAATTTAGCCTTTACTTCCCCTCCCACGGGGGGAAGGGGGGATGATGGAAGTTAACTGACTTCACTATTCTAATTTTTTTGTCAAATAATGTCAGTATACCAAATTGCAGGTCAATTGGATGAGCCCTTTCTGAGAAAATAGTTTTTTACACACACACGCACACACACACACACACACACACACACACACACACACACTAACACACGCCGCTACACATGTGTGTTCATAAGGTAAAATTACCTCACGAAAATGAGTTTGAGCCCTCAACTCATAAACACACACACACACACACACACACTAACACACGCTGCTAGGCTTTTACTTTTATATATTAGATAATGCTAAGAATTTAGTAGGTCAGTGTACAACTCCGCCAAGCAGGTGGCGCTGCAGCTTGTTTGTTTTTTTTCCACACACAGACTAACACACGCCGCTAGGCTTTTATATTATAGATATATATACACACACATATATATATATATATATATATATATATATATATACATACATATATACATATACACATTTATGGCCAAAGGTTTTGAGAATGACACAAACATTTTCTGATGGCAATTTGCATATACTCCTTAATGTCATTAGGAGTGATCGAATGAATTGCAATTAATTTCAAAGTCCCTCTTTGCATGACAATGAACTTTATCACAAAAACAACATTTCCAGTGCATTTCAGCCCCGACACAAAAGGACCAGTTGACATCAGGTCAGTGATTCTTTCGTTAACACGGGTGAGAGAGTTGATGAGAACAAGGCTGGAGATCACTCTGTCATGCTGACTGAGTTAGAATAACAGACTGGAAGCTTTAAAAGAAGGGCGGTGCTTGAAATCATTGTTATTCCTCTGTTAACCATGGTTACCTGCAAAAAACATGTGAAATCATCATTGCTTTGCACAAAAAGGCTTCACAGACAAGGATTTTGCTGCTAGTAAGATTGCAACTAAATCAACCATTTATCAGATCATCAAGAACTTCAAGGAGAGAGGTACAATAGTTATGAAGAAGCCTTCTCTTTTTTTTTACTTCTTCTCTTCTTCAACTTTCTTCACTTTTATCTGCTTATATATCACTTTGTCCAATTTCCATTCTGTCCCTACCTTTTCACCCTCCACACCAGACATAGGGATCTTTCTCATCAGTTCTGTTTGTGACAGGATGGACCGCCTATGCCACCCTGTCTGTTTCTTTGCTGGGGACCTGTTTGTCTTGCCTTGCCACCGTCCCCTTTCGCTATCCCAATTGCGCTCTCTAGCCGCAGTAGGAGGGGCTTAAGCTGTTGCCACCACTGGACTCCTTAACCGCATCCAGAACATATGTCCTTCTGGGTAACTGTTGTTGCTAGTGTACCCCTTGATGGTACACCTGGTCTGGTACCCCTTACCTCTCGCCTTCAGATCAGGGTTGCTGTGGATGATACCTCTGGCCTGTCACACTGGCCAGAACTGCAGGTAGCGGGCAAAGCATTAGTACTGGAAAGCTGGGTTCAAACCAGAACAGCGGAAATGGATTAGATTTGGGTCTAATTTGCAGGTCACAGGAATTACAGCAGAGAAGAAGCTGTTTCTGGTTTAAGGTACCAGTGATCAGAAGGTCAGATGGAACAATAATGATACATTTCAGTATAAACCAGTGCTCTTTTATACATATTCTGACAACATGTCAGCTGTGGGTAATACCCCCTGATCCTATGTGGCTCAACCACGTCTGAAATATTCCATCAGATCTCAGGATGTAATCTAATCTTGCATCTAACACAATTTAACTTACAAAAGTCAATCTGTGAGTTCCTAAAACTTGCTGTGATTTCCTGCATACTGTTTTAGAGACAGAGGAAATCTAACAGCAAGTCTACCTGTGCCTTCAGGTTATAGGATGTGTTGGACACTCACACATCAAAAGGTCTACTTAACATGAGATTAACATGGAGTCCTTTCTTCAGACAGTTGCAGAATACACATTTTCTCCCCTGGCATAGGCCTCAGAATTAAATACATTTCCTATACCAAAGTATAGACAATATAAAAAATAAG
This sequence comes from Mixophyes fleayi, assembly GCF_038048845.1. Lineage (NCBI taxonomy): Eukaryota > Metazoa > Chordata > Amphibia > Anura > Limnodynastidae > Mixophyes > Mixophyes fleayi. The sequence goes on along the minus strand of NC_134406.1, from coordinate 140,489,926 downwards.
TACATTTCTAATACACAGTATCAAGAATCAGTATATTTCTAACTAAATAATTTGGCACACTGTGCTAATAATTTAAATATATTATTGCTATAAGTTATTTAAAAGTGATCCAGCCACACTCTGTATCACACTCCTCTCTCTCTGTCACTCCGGCAACCAACATAACTCTTAACTGTCACTTTTGGATGCAGGAAATATTATCTTTTTTTAAATCTTTAGAAACACAATTAAAAAATGTAACCACAGTTAACAAGTCAGGTAGATGAACATAGCCATGTGTACACACATATATTTTCATATAGATACACCCCAGGATACTCAGGTTTTGGGGGGTATCACATATGCAAACCCCTCCCTATAGTTTTGTATATGCAGCCCCACCTCCCTATAATTTTGTATATGCATCCCCCCTTCCTATAGTTTTCTATGTGTAGCCCCCTCACCTACCTTTAGGTGCGGTGGCCGGCGCTCTTTTGGAGCACCGCTCCTCGCTGTTCATATCAGACAAACTGGAAGCGAAATTAATATGTGTCACAGGCACTAGGAGTTTTACCCAGAATTCACCAGGTGTAGCTACACTTACCAGAAGTGCGGACCTCTGGGTAGTGTGGTGAATCAGTGGAACCATACAGTAGAATAGAGGAAAGGACTGTCAATAGTATAAATGCTGAGTCTTGGCACCGTGGAACTGTGATGGTACAGCAGTTTAGTAAACAGGATAAAATGAGGAAAGAGTCCAAGTGCCTTAGCATGCAGGTAGCATATAGCAGGCCAGTACTTGATAACTGGATAACGTTAGGCAAAGACCAATCAACAATATAGTAGAAGAGTCAGCGACTTGTAGCTACAATACAGAGGCACTTGTAGACTTTAGTCCAGCTAATAGGTACTATACAGAGTAGTAGCTATATCACAAGGAAACATGAATGGTCTACAGCTGGTAAGTTTCACCACGGATATGTAGAGAAGACTTGTTCAGCGCAGGTGTGTAACAGAATAGTATGAGTGGTCTGCAATTGGCAAGTTGTACCACTGATGTGAAGGGAAGACTTGTCCAGGTGCAGGCGTGGAACGGAGTAACGTGAGTGGTCTGCAATAGGCAAGTTGTACCACTGATGTGAAGGGAAGACTTGTCCAGGTGCAGGCATGTAACGGAGCAACGTGAGTGGTCTGCAATAGGCAAGTTGTACCACTGATGTATAGAGGAGACTTGTCCGGGAGCAGGCAGGTAGCAGAGGTAGCGAGAGTAGTCTGCAGCGGGTAAGTTCTACTACCGATGTGGAAAGAAGACTTGTCCAGAAGCAGGCAGGTAACGGTGGTAGCGAGAGTAGTCTGCAGCGGGTAAGTTCTACTACCGATGTGGAGAGGAGACTTGTCCAGGAGCAGGCAGGTAACGGAGATAGCGAGAGTAGTCTGCAGCGGGTAAGTTCTAGTACCGATGTGAAGAGGAGACTTGTCCAGAGCAAACGGATAACACAAGCAGAAACAGGAAACACCTCAGAGTCTCAAGGAATGAGAACCAAGAACAGGCAAAGGTAATAGGGCAACAGGTGCCTTAAATACTGAGAGGTGATTAATTAACCAATGAGACTAGAGGCGAGGTATTAACAGTTCAGGGTTTCTGCACATGCGCAATCTTAGTCAAGATGGCGGATGGCCGCGGCTCAGGAGAGGCCCCGGCAGGAGCGAGAGAGACCCATGTCCCAACCGAGAGGCACTAACGGTCCGGTGAGTGACAGTACCCCCCCTTTTAAAGGTGGGCACAGAACACTTAGAACCAGGTTTGCCCAGATATTTGGAATAAAACTTTTTCAGAAGAGCTGGAGCATTAAGATCATCTGCACGGATCCAAGAGCGCTCCTCTGTCCGATTTCAGATGGACATCCATGAATTCAAAATATTTCCTTGATGAAATGATCAGCCAATGTAGAAGAAGAAGGTAATCATATCGAAGGGACGAAATTAGCCATCTTAGAGAATCTATCTACCACTACCCAAATGGTATTGCATTTCTTGCTGAGAGGAAGATCAGTAACAAAATCCATACTTATATGGGTCCATGGTTTAGAAGGAATGGGTAGTGGTTGAAGTAGACCCGCCGGTGTTCTACGGGAAACTTTAAATTGGGAACAAACATCACAAGCAGCCACAAACTCCTTGACATCTTTCCTAATAGAGGGCCACCAGTAACTTCGAGAGAAAATCTCCAATGTTTTTCGTTCTCCAGAATGCCCAGCAAAACGAGAGGAATGATACCATGACAAAATCTTTTTACGAAGAAGTGGTGGAACAAAGGTTTTCCCAAACGGTCGAACATTGGTGGAAGAAGCAGCTAAACTGACACATTTAGGATCCAGTATGGGACGATCAAAACAATCTTCAATATCAGAGGAAGAGGCCACCGCCCGAGACAATGCATCCGCTTTTTTATTCTTAGAAGCCGGTTTGAAGGTTATAATTAAGTCAAAGCGAGAGAAAAAAAGTGACCATCTTGCTTGTCGGGGGTTCATACATTGAGCTGACTGTAGATAGAGAGGATTTTTATGGTCAGTAAAAATAGTCACGGGGTGACGAGCACCCTCTAGTAGGTATCTCCACTCCTCCAAAGCCACCTTTATGGCTAATAGCTCCTTATCTCCGATAGTATAATTCTTCTCAGCAGGTAATAAACTTCGTGAGTAGAAAGCACAAGGATGGAATTTCTTTTGTTCAGATTTCTGAGATAGAATGGCTCCTAGTCCAACATTAGAGGCATCTACCTCAAGGAAAAAAGCAAGGGTAACATCAGGTTGTCGAAGAATAGGAGCAGTTGAAAATGCCCTCTTGAGAAACTGAAATGCTTGAAGAGCCTCAGGAGACCATTGCTTGGTATTAGCACCCTTACGGGTAAGCGCCACAATAGAAGAGACAATGGAGGAGAAACCTTGAATAAAACGTCGATAATAGTTAGTAAATCCTAAAAAGCATTTAATAGCTCTGAGAGTAGTTGGCTGGGGCTAATGTAACACTGCATTCACTTTCTCCGGATCCATCTCCAGACCTTCTCCAGACACAATATATCCCAGGAAGGGAATCTGAGATAATTCATAGGAACATTTCTCCAGTTTACAGAATAACGAATTTTCCCGGAGTCTAGAAAGGACCTCTGCCACTTGTAATCGATGGGATGAAAGATCTTGAGAAAATATCAATATGTCGTCTAGATGGACAACAACACAAACATACAACAAGTCCCGGAAAATCTCCTTCACAAACCCCTGGAAGACAGCTGGGGCGTTACACAACCCAAAGGGCATGACAAGATATTCATAATGTCCATCCCTGGTGTTAAAAGCTGTCTTCCATTCGTCTCTGGCCTTAATCCAAATTAAATTATAAGCACCACGAAGATCCAGTTTAGTGAATATCCGAGCTCCCTTAATGCGATCAAAAAGTTCAGTAATTAACGGAATGGGGTAACGATTTTTGATGGTTATGGCATTAAGACCTCGATAATCTATACATGGTCTCAAAGACCCGTCCTTCTTCTTAACAAAAAAGAAACCCGCTCCAGCGGGAGAAATGGACGGTCGAATAAACCCACGATGGAGATTTTCCTTGACATAGTCAGACATCGCCTGGGTCTCAGGTAACGCAAGGGGGTAAACACGACCCCTAGGAGGATTTTTGCCAGGTTGTAAATCTATTGGACAATCCCAAGCCCGATGAGGCAGAAGACGTTCTGACTGGGCTTTATCAAATACATCAGCAAAGGAGTTGTACTGTGGAGGAAGACCAGGTGGACAAGGTGTTATAGATGATTTATTTCTTTTCACTGGAACCACTTGAGTCAAACATCTGTGATGACAATCCAAACCCCAGGAAATAACTTGCGGAACATTCCAGTCAATCTGTGGAGAATGGAGTTGAAGCCACGGAAAGCCAAGTACAATAGGACTAGTAGTAACCGGAAGAACTAAAAACGAAATTTTCTCTTGATGGAAAGCCCCGATTTGAAGGTTTACAGGAATGGTACGTTGAGTAATAGTTCCATTTATAATTTGTGAACCATCTATGGCCGTAACAGCAATAGCTGTTTTTAAAGGAGTCACAAGTAAAGACCACTGACACACTAAGGAACTTGAAATAAAACTCCCAGCAGCTCCAGAGTCCAGAAGTGCTTGCGATGTAAAAGACTTAGTAGAAGTGGAACAGTAACAGCAAATGAGCAAACTTTAGAATTCAACAGGTGTGGAGAGGATTCCAGGGACCCCAACCTTACCTCTCCAGAACAGGTTAGGGCAGTGGTTCCCAAACTTTTGCAGTTCGCGGCACCCTTAGAGTCTCCAAATTTTTTCAAGGCACCCCTCCAAAATAATTATTGAGCAGTCCTGTTTTAGAAGTAGTTGGGTCAAAAAATTGTAATAAGTATTTAGGTCAGGACAGAAATACTTATTTAGTTGTATGCAAAAATGCCCCCTCTGCATCCAGACACTCTGCCCTCAGGCACTCTGCCCCCTCTGCATCCAAACACACTGCCCCCTCTGCATCTAGACACACTGCCCTCTCTCACACTGCCCCCTCTGCCCTCTGTCACGCTGTCCCCCCTCCTCTGCTCTGCCACGCTGTCCCCCCTCCTCTGCCCTCTCTCCCAATGTCCCCCTCCACTGCCCCTCTCACACTGTGTCCCCCTCCTCTGCCCCGCTGTGCCCCTCCTCTGCCCCACTGTGCCCCTCCTCTGCTCTCTGTCCCCCTTCTCTGCCCCGCTGTCCCCATCCTCTGCTCTCTGTCCCCATCCTCTGCCTCTCTGTCCCCCTCCTCTGCTCTCTGTCCCCCTCCTCTGCCCTGCTGTCACCATCCTCTGCTCTCTGTCCCCCTCCTCTGCCCCACTGTCACCATCCTCTGCTCTCCTCCTCTGTCCCGCTGTCACCATCCTCTGTCCTCCTCCTCTGTCCCCCTCCTCTGTCCCGCTGTCACCATCCTGTCCCCCTCCTCTGTCCCACTGTCACCATCCTCTGCTCTCCTCCTCTGTCCCGCTGTCACCATCCTCTGTCACCAACCTCTGTCCCACTGTCACCATCCTCTGCTCTCCTCCGCTGCCCCGCTGTCACCATCCTCTGTCACCAACCTCTGTCCCACTGTCACCATCCTCTGCTCTCCTCCTCTGCCCCGCTGTCACCATCCTCTGTCACCATCCTCTGTCACTAACCTCTGTCCCACTGTCACCATCCTCTGCTCTCCTCCTCTGTCCCGCTGTCACAACCTCTGTCCCACTGTCACCATCCTCTGCTCTCCTCCTCTGTCCCGGTGTCACCATCCTCTGTCACCATCCTCTGTCCCACTGTCACCATCCTCTGCTCTCCTCCTCTGTCCCGGTGTCACCATCCTCTGTCACCAACCTCTGTCCTGCTGTCACCATCCTCTGTCACCAACCTCTGTCCCACTGTCACCATCCTCTGCTCTCCTCCTCTGTCCCGCTGTCACCATCCTCTGTCACCAACCTCTGTCCCGCTGTCACCATCCTCTGCTCTCCTCCTCTGTCCCGCTGTCACCATCCTCTGCTCTCCTCCTCTGTCCCGCTATCACCATCCTCTGTCCCCCTCTCACCATCCTCTGTCACCAACCTCTGTCTCACTGTCACCATCCTCTGCTCTCCTCCTCTGTCCCGCTGTCACCATCCTCTGTCACCAACCTCTGTCCCGCTGTCACCATCCTCTGCTCTCCTCCTCTGTCCCACTGTCACCATCCTCTGCTCTCCTCCTCTGCCCCACTGTCACCATCCTCTGCTCTATGTCCCCCTCCTCTGCCCCGCTGTCACCATCCTCTGCTCTCCTCCTCTGTACCGCTGTCACCATCCTCTGTCACCAACCTCTGTCCCGCTGTCACCATCCTCTGCTCTCCTCCTCTGTCCCACTATCACCATCCTCTGCTCTCCTCCTCTGTCCCGCTATCACCATCCTCTGTCCCCCTCTCACCATCCTCTGTCACCAACCTCTGTCCCACTGTCACCATCCTCTGCTCTCCTCCTCTGTCCCGCTGTCACCAACCTCTGTCTCGCTGTCACCATCCTCTGCTCTCCTCCTCTGTCCCACTGTCACCATCCTCTGCTCTCCTCCTCTGCCCCACTGTCACCATCCTCTGCTCTCTGTCCCCCTTCTCTGCCTCGCTGTCACAATCCTCTGCTCTCCTCCTCTGTCCCGCTGTCACCATCCTCTGTCACCAACCTCTGTCCCGCTGTCACCATCCTCTGCTCTCCTCCTCTGTCCCGCTGTCACCATCCTCTGCTCTCCTCCTCTGTCCCGCTATTAGCATCCTCTGTCCCCCTCTCACCATCCTCTGTCACCAACCTCTGTCCCACTGTCACCATCCTCTGCTCTCCTCCTCTGTCCCACTGTCACCATCCTCTGTCCCCCTCCTCTGCCCCGCTGTCACCATCCTCTGCTCTCCTCCTCTGTTCCGCTGTAACCATCCTCTGTCCCCCTCCTTTGCCACGATCCCTCTCACTCTGCCCTGCGCCAGGCGCCAGCCATAAAAAACAAACAAACACAGAAACTTACCAATCCGTCGGGCGCCAGGACCCAGCAGCCTCCTCTCTCCTGCAGCTTGTTACTGACGTTGATATTCAGTGACAGCTGCGGGAGTGAGGAGGCTGCTGGGTCCCGGCGCCCGATGGATTGGTAAGTTTCTGTGCTTTGTTTTTTTTATGTCTGGCCCGCGGCACCCCAGTAACAGCGCCGCGGCACCCCTGGGAGCCGCAGCGCACAGTTTGGGAACCGCCGGGTTAGGGCCTCGCGTTTCCCGACTTTCTAGGGCATGAGTTCAGCAAGTGATTAGGATCAGCACAATAAATACAGAGCTTATTCTTCAACCGTCGTTCCCTTTCTTCTGAAGATAAACATTGCCTGTTCTTACTGTCATGGGCACTAGGAGTTTTACCCAGAATTCACCAGGTGTAGCTACACTTACCAGAAGTGCGGACCTCTGGGTAGTGTGGTGAATCAGTGGAACCATACAGTAGAATAGAGGAAAGGAATGTCAATAGTATAAATGCTGAGTCTTAGCACTGTGGAACTGTGATGGTACAGCAGTTTAGTAAACAGGATAAAATGAGGAAAGAGTCCAAGTGCCTTAGCACGCAGGTAGCATATAGCAGGCCAGTACTTGATAACTGGATAACGTTAGGCAAAGACCAATCAACAATATAGTAGAAGAGTCAGCGACTTGTAGCTACAATACAGAGGCACTTGTAGACTTTAGTCCAGCTAATAGGTACTATACAGAGTAGTAGCTATATCACAAGGAAACATGAATGGTCTACAGCTGGTAAGTTTCACCACGGATATGTAGAGAAGACTTGTCCAGCGCAGGTGTGTAACAGAATAGCGTGAGTGGTCTGCAATTGGCAAGTTGTACCACTGATGTGAAGGGAAGACTTGTCCAGGCGCAGGCGTGGAATGGAGTAACGTAAGTGGTCTGCAATAGGCAAGTTGTACCACTGATAAGAAGGGAAGATTTGTCCAGGTGCAGGCGTGGAACGGAGTAACGTGAGTGGTCTGCAATAGGCAAGTTGTACCACTGATGTGAAGGGAAGACTTGTCCAGGTGCAGGCGTGGAACGGAGTAACGTGAGTGGTCTGCAATAGGCAAGTTGTACCACTGATGTGAAGGGAAGACTTGTCCAGGTGCAGGCATGTAACCGAGCAACGTCAGTGGTCTGCAATAGGCAAGTTGTACCAAGTTGTATAGAGGAGACTTGTCCAGGAACAGGCAGGTAACGGAGGTAGCGAGAGTAGTCTGCAGCGGGTAAGTTCTACTACCGATGTGGAGAGAAGACTTGTCCAGAAGCAGGCAGGTAACGGAGGTAGTGAGAGTAGTCTGCAGCGGGTAAGTTCTACTACCGATGTGGATAAAGGAGGCTTGTCCAGGAGCAGGCAGGTAACGGAGGTAGCGAGAGTAGTCTGCAGCGGATAAGTTCTACTACCGATGTGGAGAGGAGACTTGTCCAGAGCAAACGGATAACACGAGCAGAAACAGGAAACACCTCAGAGTCTCAAGGAATGAGAACCAAGAACAGGCAAAGGTAATAGGGCAACAGGTGCCTTAAATACTGAGAGGTGATTAATTAACCAATGAGACTAGAGGCGAGGTATTAACAGTTCAGGGTTTCTGCACATGCGCAATCTTAGTCAAGATGGCGGACGGCCGCGGCTCAGGAGAGGCCCTGGCAGGAGCGAGAGAGACCCATATCCCAACCTAGAGGCACTAACAGTCCGGTGAGTGACAATACGTTCTGTCTGAGCAGCCTCAGACCATTCAGCATCAGGCAGCCTCACGATTAGCTGTCCGATGCTTTCCACTGACCACCAATTCCTTTGATTGAGTGCCCAAAACCCCACTGCCCCCTACCCATGTCGGGTGGCAAAAGATAAAGAAAAAACAATAATAAATAATAATAATAATAATAATAATGAAAAATGATATAGGAGACGGCCTCCGAGCAGCTCGGTAAGTCATATGCCCAATCCGCCCTGGCGAGAGGGCATGTGAGAAAAAGCTGTTTGAGATAAGCTGGTGGGCAGATGGATATGTGTGAAAAAAGCTGGCTAGGGTGCCTAGTGCATATGAAAAAAAAGCTAGTGAGCAGGGGGTATGTAAGAGAAGTTGGTGGAATAGAGGTGGCATAGGTGACAAGAGCTGATGGGTACCGGAAAAGTTGGTGAGAAGCGAGCGACATCTCAGTGTGTGATTTATTTTGGTTTTGTTCGGAAATCTAACATTTCGAGCCTCCCCTTTAGATATCCTGTGTTTTCTCCTGGGCAACAGTGAAGCCTGGACAGCATTCTGTGTCAGACATCAGTACATCTGGACATCAGTACATCTGGACATCACTGAATTTGACCTGTTGCCTTACCAGCCAGCCAGTAGGAGGTAAGAGTTACTAATTTTATTTATAAATGTCAAGTGTGTGATGGGCTAGGAAGAGGGAATTGGAGGGAGGAGGAACGGTAGGTTGATGCTTTGCTAAGGCGCTGAGAAACCTTGCACCTGACCTGGTCACTGCAACTCCTTTTTTGGTGTGCCTGTAATCAGGAGTTGTCCTATATATTCATTGGGTGCATTTGTGCGATAAAATCATTTTAATACAGAAATTTGACCAATGAAATAAATGCAGTCTTGATATCCCCTTTCTCTCAATGTTTATATAACACATATATTTTGTGCTCCTTTTTGTTTGCTTTGTTTCTAACTCAACATCAGGCCTTCAGTGCACAACAAGGCAAAATTAACCTGCATCCGCATATTCTGTAGTTAGTTAAATACCCTTTTTGACATTCTGTACAGCATACCTTGAACATGCCTGTATGTTAGAATCATACATAACTTGAATAATAATCAACTATTTATACCTGCAGTTCAACCTAATTCAATACTCAAGACCAGCAACTTGAAATGAAACCCATGATGCATGGGATTTGCTCAAATAATCAGAATACATTAATTATATAAATGTTAATAACATACTTCCAAAATGTTTTATTTATGGAATTGGGTCAGTGTGGACATACCACTGTGAAATGGGACATGGTCACAATATATGGGGGCAAGGTCACATTGGTGCATGTCCCCCGAAGTCCAAGTCACCTCGAGAGTGTGTCAAGTGCACTCATATCGCTGGGGCAACTTCAGGAATGTGGTCCAAATTCACAATGCTGATAATAACGACAAGACATATTGTCTTTGCAGGGGAAAATTAAAACGGCAATGGCTTTCAAGTAGAAATGGGCGGGTCCGGTTTCCCGAGAACCGAACCCACCCGAACTTTGGGTATCCGAGTACCGAGCTGAGTAGCTCGGTACTCTCCCACCCGCTCTGAATCCAAATCAAGGCCGAACGTCATCGTGATGTCGTCGGATCTTGGGGCTCGGTTCTCGCGATACTTCAAGATTATAAATACACGCCTCCACACCAATCCATCGCCATTTGACAGAGGGAGAGAGCAGGGTGTAGTCACAGGCTGATTAGAGCTGGGACAGAGAATCCAATATTCTGATTCCAATTGTAACAAAAATCGCTAGAGAAGAGAGGATGATAGAGGTTTTTTTTCTTTTCAATATTTGGCATTCCCCAGTGCTTTTGGGGTGTTCCCCATAATTGTGCATAAATATTTCTGGCTGTCAAAATTACTATCTGTCAGCAGTATCTACCGACTAATTTTTAGCACTCCCCTGTGCTTTTGGGGTGTCCACCATAATTGTGCATAAATATTTCTGGCTTTCAAAATTACTATCTGTCAGCAGTATCTACCAACTAATTTTTAGCACTCCCCAGTGCTTTTGGGGTGTCCCCCATAATTGTGCATAAATATTTCTGGCTGTCAAAATTACTATCTGTCAGCAGTATCTACCAACTAATTTTTAGCACTCCCCAGTGCTTTTGGGGTGTCCCCCATAATTGTGCATAAATATTTCTGGCTGTCAAAATTACTATCTGTCAGCAGTATCTACTAACTAATTTTTAGCACTCCCCAGTGCTTTGGGGGTGTCCCCCATAATTGTGCATAAATATTTCTGGCTATCAAAATTACTATCTGTCAGCAGTATCTACCAACTAATTTTTAGCGCTCCCCAGTGCTTTTAGGGTGTCCCCCATAATTGTGCATAAATATTTCTGGCTGTCAAAATTACTATCTGTCAGCAGTATCTACCAACTAATTTTTAGTGCTCCCCAGTGCTTTTGGGGTGTCCCCCATAATTGTGCATAAATATTTCTGGCTGTCAAAATTACTATCTGTCAGCAGTATCTACTAACTATTTTTTAGCACTCCCCAGTGCTTTTGGGGTGTCCCCCATAATTGTGCATAAATATTTCTGGCTGTCAAAATTACTATCTGTCAGCAGTATCTACCAACTAATTTTTAGTGCTCCCCAGTGCTTTTGGGGTGTCCCCCATAATTGTGCATAAATATTTCTGGCTGTCAAAATTACTATCTGTCAGCAGTATCTACTAACTATTTTTTAGCACTCTCCAGTGCTTTTGGGGTGTCCCCCATAATTGTGCATAAATATTTCTGGCTGTCAAAATTACTATCTGTCAGTAGTATCTACCAACTAATTTTTAGCACTCCCCAGTGCTTTTGGGGTGTCCCCCATAATTGTTCTTAAATATTTCTGGCTGTCAAAATTAATATCTGTCAGCAGTAACTACCAAATAATTTTAAGCACTACAAGTGCTTTGGGCTCAGAATGGATTCAAAGCAGTCCACATATGATCAGAATGAGCAACCAGGTTCTGTCACCCATCCTGATGTTAGTGTTCCCAGTACGTCATCTGGGCAACAGGATGTCAAACTGCACAGTGTTTCGAAATCAGTCCAAAAAAACAAACAAAAAAAAAATTGCTGTGTTGAAGCAAAAAAGAAGTGTTACTGAGCAAAAGTTAAGTGCCGCTAAAAAAAAATTGCCAACATGTCATTCTACACACGCAGTGGCAAAAAGAGAATGAGGCCTTTGGCTATTAGTGGCAGATCCCAAAAAGTTACCGAGCCTACAATTGGTGCACAACTACTGTTACGCGTCAAAGCCAAGCTGCAAGATAACAGTAAGGCATTAGAGGATAATGTTTGCTCTGATTCACAAATGACACCAATCCCTGTGGAGAGTCCATCCAACAGTGGTATGTCTAATCGTGAGCATTCTGTTAGTGTACCCATAAAGAAGGGCCCTTTAAGCAGTTCTGCTGATGTGTACCTGAAAAGCCAGAGTGTAGCCGGTGATACACAACTTTGAACTTTGGAAATAGAAGAGGATGAGGGGGAGATTTGTGGAGGTGAAGAGAGCGCTAATGAGGATGTTGATGATTATGATGCAGACAGATACCAAATTGCCTTTCTCAATTTCTATTTATATTGTAGATTATATAACGGCTGAATAATTTTCTTTTTTACTCCTAGTGGAGAGAGGATCTGATGCAGACAGATACCAAACTGCCTTTGTCCATTTCTATGTATATTCGAATTTCTAGTTCTACTGTCTATGCAGGCTGCTTTTTTTTCTATCTTACTACAAGTGGATGGGGGGGGGGGTCTGATGCAGACAGATACCAAACTGCCTTTGTCCATTTCTTTGTATATTCGAATTTCTAGTTCCACAGTCTGTGCAGGCTGCTTTTTTTATATTCAACTGCAAGTGGAGGGCGGGGGGGGCATAGATAGGCACCAAACTACCGTGGTCCATTTAATTTTACTTTCTAGTTCCTCAGTCTGTGCAGGCTGCTTTTTTTAATATTCAACTACAAGTGTAGGGTGTAATATACACCCAAAAACGATGGCTACATTGCCAATAATCAAAGATGGAGGAGATAGACAACCAGGTTTGTCTGTATAATTTGCAGACAAGTGTTCGAATTAAGGACGGCCTACCAGGGATTAAACTGTTTGTTTTTATAATTTATTAGCTTTAGAATTACCTCACTTATCTAAGAAACTGGTGGAGCACTAAATTAGGTTATTTTAGACCAAAAAAATTGTATTTGTTTCTAAAATAACAAAACAAAACCAAACAAAACCAAAACCAAAGCACGCAAGGGCGGCTTTGCAAAACCAAAACATGAAGGTAATCCAGATCCAAAACCGAAAACAAAACCAAAACACGGGGGTCAGTGACCATCTCTAATTGAAAGCCATTGCCGTTTTAAATTTCCTCCGCAAAGTCCACGAATATCGGCGACTTGCAGAATCCCTTAATTTAACTCCCTCTAATTCCTCCTACTAACCTCTCCTTTCTTCCATTGGCTCCCTCCTAGCCAGCTCCACCTCTAGTTCACACCTGTTCTACCTAACCCATTCCCCTATATCCATCAATAACCCTCTCCCCCTCACCTCTCTTAATTGGTGCAAGGCTGACACAACCTTGACATTAATCTTACTATCAGACCTCTGTCTCCTTTTTCGTTAAAATTCCTAACATCCAACTACATCACTCCACACTACATATAGAAGTAGTTACATTAATTATCAGATGTTCTTTTATAGAGGGGAGGAGTATGGGAGTTGGGGAGGGGGCAGAAGGCACCACCATGGACTCATGGCTTCCTCCTGTGTGTAGACAAACATACAGTTCCCCATAGAAATGTCTGTCCAAGTAAGAACATAGAAGTAAATCATAATTTTACATTTGCTTTCCTGCACAAAACACAACTAGTGACTAAGAGCCTGATTCATTAAGGACAGTTAAGTAAAAAAAAATGAGTACATGGTCTCCTGGAAAAAATCATGTTACAATGCAAGAGTTGCAAATTAGTTTTCTATTTTGCACATAAGTTAAATACTGATTTTTTTTCATGTAGCACACAAATATCTACTTTAAATTTCAGTGTACAGATAAGCTATCAAGTATTTGTGTGCTACATGAAAAAGCTGACAGTATTAACTTATGTGCAAAATAGAAAACTAATTTGCACCCCTTGCATTGTAACATGGTTTTGTCCAGGATACTACTTACTCAATTTTGTTTTACTTAACTTTCCTTAATGAATCAGCCCCTAAATCTTTTGAAATTTGAGTCCCTAAAATAGCTGCATCTCCAATAATAAATCAGTAAATGAAAGTTTATTTGCAATATTTTATCCAAACAAAATTGCAATCAACTATGTACTCTTAAAGGTTATGTTTAGACATTTAAATTCTACACAATTAAATAATTTAGAACCTGGTAAACAGTTTAATCATTTTTAATTCAGCAGGTAGCTTAACTTTGATCTTACAGCTCTCAGGCTGAACAGACTTTGTAACTGATATTGATTCTGTCGCAATTGGTTTAGTTCTCATTACATCTGAGGGGTTTTCTTTCTGTAATCAATCACTGTTTTGTGATGGTTTATCCCTTCACTTGCTATTGCCATCTCCTCCTACTCAGGGATGTGTTTAGTTGCCCTGGCTTACCTCCTCCTTAATCTTTGTTGCTTTGTGCATCTCTGGTAAGCAGATTTTTATCTCCCTAAAAAGTTTAATTGTTTGCAATGGATTTGTACACAAAGGGGGGAATAGTTATCGCACTAGAGATGGAACTACCTCATTATGGTATTGATTCATTCTTATGCTGAATATAACCTGGAGGGGGTGCTCTTCCAATATAAAAACAAACGTATAGACTAAAGACCAAAGTACGGTCTAAGTATATAAACAGAAGGCACTCCAGTTCACTTAAATATCAGTAGAGATTATATGTACAGTATCTTGGTCTTAGTAACAAATGGAATTACTATCATTGGGCAAAATAAGCCTTTATTACAAATATCACATATTGGCGAAATATTAAAACAAAAAAGAGTAAATGAGTGATATAAAGAAGATGAATTAAAAATACTATTCAGACCTTATAGTGTCTAAGCCGATAGGGATATATAGTAAGAAAATATGTATGAGATATCAAATTGCTGATTATTATCGTTCAGTGAAATCAGGCATGCTATGGTGCTCAATCTAAATATATGTCTCAACAAAATTAGTGATCCCAATTAGTTACTCATATATGGAGAAGCCCAATCATAACCTCTAAAAGGGCATGTAGCCCAGATTAATCAAAATGGGGACATTCAGATAACTATAATATCCTGCTGCAGTATTTCTGATCAAAAAACAAGCTATACATTTAGTGGTGTATGCTTGTTATATTAATGGTAATTATATTGGAAATATGCAATAGAATTCTAATAGTTCATATACAGATCTAAGTACCAACAAATTAATGGGAGAATCCCCCTATGATTACTTTATGCATAACATAACTACAAGTCCCAGCATGCTGTGCCAGTAGATAACTAGCGGATAGCTGGCAAAGCATGCTGGGGCTTGTAGTTTCACAACACCTGGAGTGTCACAGGTTAGCCATCAGTGGGATATAGCATCATTTTATATCTATGTAAGCCTATAAGGAATGGGTGGTAAATTTAAAATGTGGGTGTCAAGAATAGCCACCTCTAGCCACTCCCTGATTTAATATGTTATCATATATTCACACAGACAACAATATATCACCTCTAATTTGTCAGGAAACCTCTTCTGACCACCTTTATTTGTCACAAAACACACTCGTGACTTAGAAGCTTTCTGTATGGGATCGGACAGCATTTCAGCCTAAACCTCACTCTCACCTCTCTCTTAGGCAACAAATTTAGCTGGTCCCTTTCCCAACACAGACACACGTTTCACACCTCTTTGCAATTGCCACCAGCTACGTGTAAGGCCTATAGCAAATCTATGACTTAATTATCCAGTTATAAAGTTAACCCAGCCAAGCAATCCCTAAACAGGCAGCGAATTTGTGTTAGAGCAAGAAGAACATCACTATCAATTTTTTTTAATTTAATATACAAAAAGTACAATGCTTACAGGTTATGACAACAATTAATAAACAATTGAGATACAAATAAAAAATTGCATAACACTTATAAAAACAAATGTAATGAAAGTACAGTGCATAACTCACGTATAATAATATGTATGCCTTGGGCAGGCAGAAGAGATGGACAGTCCTTCAATTAGATTGATCCCCAAGAGCTGAGCCTTTGTCCCTGCACAACACAGGTTTTTAAGCAAAATCAAATGGGATGGCATTCACAGGGGCAGTGTGGATGTTAATGCGGGGGCGGAAATGACTACTGGGTGTCACCTAGGGTTTGTTCACAACTATTCCTAAAGTTTTGACCTGTCTTATCTTTTCTCATATAAATCCCAGAAACATAAATCCCCCTGTTAATAATCACAATCTCCCACACAGTTAAATACCAAACATGATGGAATTATAACAATATGACATACATTTCTCAAAGACATGTGACTTCACCTGTTCCCTGGTACCACTAGTATCTGCAAATCACAACCCTGGTGTGGTTTTCTGCCTCTCAGTATAGAGTGCCACATGGATTTCCCAAAATATGAAATCCGAAAGCATTTTCTTTGAAGTTCATATTCCTATATACCTGCATAGATAGCTGTGTTGCCTTTGTCTACAAGTGTTTAAAGCTGTGAACAGCTCCTTAGAGTCTCACTCAGTGTCAAAAAACTCTACTATGTCAGGATGCAGCTCAACCCAGGGGTCTTTGAAGCTGTTCACTCCCTAAAAGGTGACAACTGTTATCTAATAACACCGTGATGTGCAGAGCCACCAACTAAACACAGGCCATTTGAGAGCAGTGCTCTGCTTTGACTTCATTTGCATTTGGCTTACAGAGAAAACAAATTATAAAGGGTTATATTTGATACCCAGTATTTACAATGCAGTTAGGATTAGGCCTTATGCCCCACAATTATGTGATGGGTTAATCTTTATAACTGTAATTCTCTATGTTCGCTACAGTGGGGATAGATTTACAATTGACGTAGGGCATGTCTTAGATCAACTTTAAATTTCAATGTAAATATAAAGCTAATTTGCACCATTTGCATTGTAAAATCGTTTGTCTAGGAGACAACTTCTTTTTTTGCCTTACTTTCCTTAATGAATCAGGCCCTATGTCATTTAAATTTTACAGTGCCTTTGTGGCTATCAATATATTGGACAATGTGATGTATTGTGAAAGTCGCCATGAGACATCATATTGTATGCTAACAGCTAAACTCAGAAGCAGAGTTATGCTAGTAGTTGAATCAGTGCTATATTTCATCTCCTCTCCTCTGCTAAAGAGGTATGGAGAAACAGTTTCTATTAAAGAAAAAAGTTTGGGCCTCATTTAAAGTTAGAAGTAATTCCTTCTAGAAGGTCCAATTTTATACCTTGGCAAGACAATGTTGTGCTGCACGGTGGGGAGAAATTTCATATGTGTGGACAAATTTAGAGTTGGATGAGGAGCACATCCAAGCTCAACAGTATTTTTCCTGCATGCAAAGAAAATTGCATTGCAACATAGTTTGTCCTGGTGCAAATTTGCACCCTTAATATTTGTATTTGCTCCTAACTTTAATTGAGACCAATAGTGCTTAAGACAACAACTAATTGAGTAAACAGCTAAGGTAGAACCTGTTGGCAGATTCTGTTTTTTTAAGCAATGCCACAATGTCAAAGTCTGTTGATAATGGCAAATAGTCAATAGAAACTTAATGAAACAGGTGCTAATTAATAATGTAATTTAAATATAGCAGGAAATAAAGTAGTGTGCACACATGCAGTTAAGTTCTAGCTGCTGTCTGTTAGAGATCGGCCATTCTCCACACTTTCAAAATCATATTACTAAATTTAAAGACTGCGCTCAGACAACCTCTGTGTGAAAAAACAAAAATGTTTTTAAAAATATATAAAAAATAATAATAAAAATAGATGTATAAAATCTTACCACTTTAAGGAAAATATGTCTGTTAATTTCAGAATCACGTACAAAAGACAACCTGGAGTTAGCTTAAAATGTCCAAAAAATATTTAAATTTTAAACAATCAGTTCAATATCTACAGCAAACAACAAATAATCTATAACTTTCTAGGATTTAGCTCAAGAAGAAAATGAGACATTCAAAAGCATATGTGCAAAAATAGGTAAACATACTTTTTATCTCTGTGTAAACATCCTTTCGTTTGTCAACCTGGAGTTAGCTTAAAATGTCCAAAAAATATTTAAATTTTAAACAATCAGTTCAATATCTACAGCAAACAACAAATAATCTATAACTTTCTAGGATTTAGCTCAAGAAGAAAATGAGACATTCAAAAGCATATGTGCAAAAATAGGTAAACATACTTTTTATCTCTGTGTAAACATCCTTTCGTTTGTTTAAAAACGCATGAAAATGATCTCTGCGTACTCCCAAATTCAACAGGGAAAGAATCTGTAGATACATGCGCTGATGATTTTGGGGGTGTAGGTCTCCTGTGCTCTACTACACAAGACGCTATCATAAAACGGTATAAAAACTACAAGTATCTTTACGATGTCCAGAGTTTGATTTGGACGTGGCTGTTTGCGCTCAAGTTTAGCACACCCTTACTGTAAATTGACTACGACCGACCAAAAATCCCTTTTACTGCCCTGTTCAATACCCAAAATTGTAGACCGTGGTATGTGTCCTTTGCACTTGAAGATGGAGCGTACACGGCTGTATTTAGTGGTGTATGGTCCAGTTCTGGGCATGTGCAGAGTAATTTTGCGTGCAATACGCTCAACATCGACAGATATGTGTAAACCAAATCAATGTTTCTGACAATTAGAAAGGTTCATTGAAGAACTTACAAGTCCCAACATAGTTCTTTGATATCTTTTAATAAGTATTCAGCGAAGAAGGTAGTTCTACTGAGCAAACTATGTATAATATTATTGCGCATGATGGAACTATATGGATTCATGTTGGATCTCATGGCAGCATTAGGAGTGTATTTGGTGCATTGTGTGGCTGTATTGTGGCATTCTAGCTATATGGTGGCACTAAAACCCATATAGTAATAGCATCATGTTATATCATGGTATGATGTGGAATATAAAATGATGGTACGTCTATAAAGTACTAAAATTAGATGTTTCACTGATGTTTATAGTTTTACTGAGAGAACCAGAAACTGTCAAAATCTTTTACTAAGGTTACACAGAGATTTGACTTTATTAACGCTCATTAAAATTACACATGGAACATCCAGTTTATTTACTGCGTAACTGGCTGTGGAGGCAGACATTGTGGTCTTGAGTAGAGCCCTTTTAGACCCTGTATGGTCCACCAATTACACCACTAATTCTTACTACACTTCCCTTACTTGTATATTTTTTAGAGAACCAGAGAGCAAGGGCAAGACGTAAGCTATTTTTTAGAATGCAGTCTTTCCTCAGAGAAGCAACTTCTCCATTTTTGGTATGAAGCAAAATATATTCTATACAATTCTATTATGTCCAACAGTATAGACTTAATATGATGCATTTAACTGTGAATTAGCTGGTAAGAAATGCCTGTCAGTGGTCAAAATTTAAAGGATTAGATGGTGCATTTCATAAGAAAACTACAAAGTACATTTCTCGATCCAGGGAAGAAAAAGATTAATATTAAAATAAATTAAAATGTTTATGTTCTTATAACAAAATTAGAACAAAATTCTAGTTTTTAGGTCTCATGTTTTGTCAAGTACTAAGCAATTAGTTCACACAAGGCAGGCTAGAGGTACATTATTTACACTGAAATTTGACAATATGTTGATGACAAAATGTTTGAAAGTCTTTAAAAGTGCAAATAAATTAAAATATGTCATCCTGGTTTTAGTAGATTAGTATTAGTTTTGTATAATTTTGGAATTCATTTTAATTATCTACCATACAAAATTACAACTAAACTCAACAGAGCAAGACATAAAGTCATTGCCTTATATGAGGGTCACTTCACATCAGCTGAAGTAATCTGTTTGTGTTGTATGGTACTTTAGATGATTTATCATTTTATTTGAACATCCATGCATAACGGTGCAGGATAAATATTCATCAAATACAGTCAGGTCCTGTGACTTTGAAGCTCAACTTCACTGAAGATTTTCAATCATGACCAAAAAGGAATAAAAAGATCTGGCAGAGTCTTTAGTCTAAGCAAGTGCAACATTTACATTTTTATCTCAGTGGAAACTTTAGAATTTCGGCAGAACAAGGATTTGGATCTTTTTTTTTTTTTACAGTAAAGCCAGTTCCAAAGTTAATTGTAAATATGCAATATGAGTTTTTGCTCATTAAAAAGTAGTGTTTTTGGAGACAACTCATAGTAGATCCTTAAATCAGGCTCAGACATACAGTTTATGCTGTAGCACAGGGTCATTGTGGGCTTGGGTCACCATAATTATTTATTTATATATTATTATTAATTTATTTTTTTTAAAAAAAAAAAACTTTTTAATATTGCTTATTTTTCATAGTGTGACTCAATCACTTACACACCAGTAGGCAGTGCCAATGCTCTAATACAGAGCACCCACTCTCTGCAGCTGATGCAGAGTGGGATGTACTCCTGTTTGTGTAGAGTATCTTGTGTGAAATCCTTCTGTGTATGCCCAGACATGCATTACTCTGGCACTTATGCCCCCCTGTGTCTTGAAAGGAGGGACAGGGAAGGGAAAGGGTGTTCTAACCTTGCCCGAGTACAGTAAAGTCATATTTGTGGAAATCTGGATCATGTAGACCTGCATAAGAACATATATACACCTGTTAGGAGGCGCCTATATGCAGAGCCGGGTACATCTCGAGATGTGTCTGTCTCCGCAACAGCAGCATATGCTCCTCATTTACAACAAGTCATCATCATCACTGTGTATTTGCACCTATTATGGGGCAGGTGCAAATACACAGTGATGACGAAAATACACTATTTTTACATGCTCTTTTCTTAGAGTTATTTACGCCTATTTTGCCAACAAGTCTGTATTTACTCTTCTGTCTATCCCTTTTCTTAAGATGGCATCACATTGTTAAAAAGCTTCTCACTAGCTGTGTAAGCATGCACACACACACACACACACACACACACACACCACATATCAGCCTCCATACTATAACCATAATTAATGGTTAGGGTCATCTCACCTTTTCCCGACTTATCCACCTGAATTGTTCTCTCTCTTCAGGCTGTAGAACTTAGCGGTGTCCACCAGGGATCAACTTGAGAAACACCTGCCTAACTCCCTAAAGGGAACTTGTGAAAACTCATACCTTCTCACAAGTTAAAGGGGATAAACGACTTGGCACATTTATTAGAAATCCTTGTACCTAATGAACTGCAACCTGGTAAGGAGTCGGTGTGTACAACATGTTTAATCTCTAATGTCATGCAAAAGGTGCAGGGTATTGTAATCACAAGATGATAAATATATAATAACAAGATGCAGTAAATTAGAAGACTACGATTATGTGATCATTAATGTGCAGTTGCAATACTAGATAAATCTGAATGCAATTGACATAAACAGTTTTAGTACATGAAGTCTGTATATAAATATCATGTCACTCTGGTTCTTTCTGCTTTAATCACATTCTGTGCAGTAGTAAAGAGGAAATTTACCTAGAATTATACACCATGAATCAAGAGTCGAATACTAAAGAAATTGATGAAATAGAAACACAAATGGCAAGCATACATTCTACACCAAATGTGGGCTTACATTCAAAGAAATTTAGGTAGCAATAAACTGTATAACAATCTTAATGATAATGATATAAATGGTAGCAAATATAATTAATGTCAAAACAATGGAGGACAACTTGCAAGATTAAGAGGGCAATGATTTTGGGAGTTCTATTCCCAACTCTATTATTATGTGGAAGATAGCGTGATGGGTAATGCATCCTGTCCTAGGGCAATTGGAGATTCATACAAAGAAATATTATCCCAAACAGGTGTAGATAAATGCAATTAAAATAGGCAGATTAGTTGCTTGGGCAATAGGCACTATTAAATATAGTGGATAAGGGAAGGAGTAGTGTAGGGCAATGCAAGGCTATTTATCAAACAGGCTGTACCATAGCCAACTGCCTCCCAGTGTGATGCATGGCAGAACTGGGCAGGTTACTCACACATGCAGCGGAAACTGATGAGTTCTGGGAAGCTAGAGGGCTATTTAAACATAAATCAAAGACTTGCAATGACCTCCAGAGACTCAATTCACAAAAAGGCCATATAGATTTGATAAGAGCAGTAGCAGCAGCAGGAACCTGGCAAATAGTAAAGACAAGCAGCAGACAACTGGAACACCTCTGGAACTCTGGGCTAGGTCTGGACTCTTGTTCATCTGGCCTCTAATTCAGCACTGCAGAATTAGAGGTGCTATATAAATAACTGATGATGATGACCTGGACTCCATTGTTCTTCTTGGCTGGACTTGAACTCCTTCTGTTCCTCTGATCCAGTAATTTATTTTTATTAATAATCCATTGTCCACTTTCTGATTGTGACAGACTCACCTCTGACACTGCTATTTCCCTCAGTTAGTCTAGCAGCTAACTCTAGCAATCTTGCAGCTCTTGCTTATTGACAGCTTTAATAACTACTCTGGCAGTCCTGTCTGTGATTTTGGTCCATCCCTCTTTTAAAAGTGAAGCTTACTCTGTCAGACCTTTATCTCTGTCTAGGAGATATCTCAAACAGTCTCTGAGGTCTATATATTCTTTCTGCTCGTCTATCTATAGTTAGGGCACTTAAGAACACAGTACTCACTCTTCTTGTCCTGTGTGTTTCTTCTTCTCCAACAGGTTAAATAGCTCTACAGACACTCCTTGATACTTCTCCAAACCTGTGGCTCCTCAGGGTATGGTGTCTGACCAAGTAATGTCAGCGCCTACTTCCTCCTCTGCAACTGTCCAGCTATTTTCATTCTTCTTCAGCTGTTTTGCTGCCAAAGACTTGGCCAGGTACCTTGAGCATACTAGATCCTGTAGCTTTTGGCACTCAAGGCTGTATTGGACAGCCCCCTACTACTGGTAGCTCCTTCTCCCCTGTCAATTCAGGGGACCCCACTCGACTAGATAGACAGAATTAACTGAAAATAATTTGAGATGCTTTTTAATAGCATGTAGTAAAAAACAAAGACATATTAAATTATGCAAGTCTGCCCCCTATGTGTCCCCACCTCTCCCATCTCCTTTTACCTCTTCCCTTATTCCCTTAGCTGGCACTCAAGTTGGTGTCTCCTGCAGGCTGATTCTACAAAATCAGGGCATTACTCGCTGATCGTGAAGGTAAGGAATGGTACAATTTAGTAAGGGGCAGATGTGAGGGATCTCATTTGTCTACTTATAACAAAAAAGTCACAGAAAGCATGTAAGTTAATGTAGCAAAAGCATGGGTTATTCCAATGTTTAGGATATCAAGGATTTGTGACAGTCCCTGCCATACTCCTATGTGTGTCACTCCTTTAAATGTTGTTACAATGAGCCATAGGAGTGCTGGGACAGATTGTTATTGCCTTGTGTAATAATTAAAATTATAACTAAACAATTTAAAAAGAAAAAAACAGGCGACCTAGTCCCCTCCACAAATCCTGAATTAGCACCACTGCTATACAATCATGGCTGATTTCAACTATAATAAGGGGTTCTCCTATAGTATAGTGAAAATTAATCCCATCCTGGTCAGCCCAGGGCTGCTGTTTCAGTGGGGAGTGAGGTCACAAAACACACCACTCCCAAAGGCTACCACCCTGAAATTGAAAAGCACAAGGACTCTTTCCATCTCTCCTGGCCTGTAGGAATCAGGGTAATTAACACACTTAGGATCCCTGAAGTTATACCTATTACACTGGGACCACTAAATAACATGATCTAAATTACAGGATAATGTTTGATGTCAATCCATGTTCCATTATGTGAGTGTGTAAAGAAAGTACAAGTCAGCATACTGTTGCAGGTAATACATCAATTTGATTTGAAGCACCCCACTTTTATGGAGGACATTGTTTGATTGTCCAATGTTTGGTACAGTGCCCATGCTAAGCAGCTAATCTCTTAGTGTGAAGCAGCTCTTGTAGCTAAATATTGTTGAAGGTTTTTTGGACAAATATTAATGAGTCGGTGTTAAGGATGTTCCAATTTTTCTTTATGACCTTTTATACATACTTACTTTTAGAAGTGTATATTGAGAAATGAACACACAATGGTCTAGTGTGTCAACAGGCATCAAGAAACCAAGTTTACACAGTATATTGAAGGGGTTCTACTGTAATCTTGATTTCGAAAAAGGGACTTACCTTATTGTAGCTTTTCTTCAGCATTGCCTCCATCTTTGTTTTTATGGTGCACTGTAAAAAATTAACAGTACAGTATTCCATCTATGAGAGAAGGCAGGTGAAAGATATCTGCTCACAAAAGGGTATTACAGTCGGTCTCTTTATGGTATAATTTAGTGACATGGATCAAGAAAAAAGGAGTTGGGGTTCTGAGAACACTAAAGGGCACTCCAGTCCATTAATGTATAAGGTTAATAACACTTTGTGTATATCTGGACTGAAGCATTTATTTAGAAAATATGGGTGAAATATAAGAATAAAAACAAGTGAAAGAAATGAAAAAGATAGTGAGTTAAAATCTGTTGGCCCTTCCATGACTGGCACAATCAATATAGCTAGTGATATTGAGAGCTGTGGATCTGAATAAATTATCATATATCCCACTGACCTAGGTCTGTTTACCGCTGGAGCATCGTGGACAATGGATTATTAATAAAAATAGATTACTGGAACCAGACTGACACTGTGGATAATGAGATACAGATACTTTGAATCAACCACAGATAATTTATGCCTGATGTTATAAATATATGTCCTATATCAACATGAGAGTTCAAAATGTATCTCTGTATCATATGGTTATTCGATCACACTTATCCATCTCTTCGTATATTTAGCTATTGTGTGGCTATCAAACGTGAGTGTAATGCGCTGCAAAGAGACTCTCATCATTGAAGCCACATAAGGTACAATCTTTACAAATACCCAGTGATATTAGCCAATATTAGTCTGTAGGCAGCTAATCTTGAAAAGAGAGCATTTGCAAATGATGAGAGTCATAATCATATCTGAATTTGATGTGGCTCTGCACTTTATCCAGTTGTTGAACTTATTCAAAAATGATACCTTTAGCTCCAGACCAAATTAGTAGTCAATGTAGCAGTTAAACAAAATGAGGTGTTTCCTAAAAAATTGGTAAAATATGATGTAACATATACATTTTTAGAATATTGTGAGAAATGATCCCATCCAGCCAATTGGAAATAAACATCATTCTGAAACTTAAAATAGTTCTATGTGAGGTTTAGTATGAGAAAATGAGTCAAGAGGTCAGTGAGCTAGGAATCTTCGTTGGAGGTAAGCAAAGCTATCCTTGTTGGTTTAACCATATTGAGAGTTGCACAACCATAGTAATAAACAAAGTGTGAGCTTCCCGGCGACGGCAATAGTAGACAAGTGAGCCAATCAGGGCTCACTTCCCCATGTATGCCAATCAGCGTCCGGGAAGGTGAGCCAATCCATGCTCACCTCTGGCCATATGTATTGATTTTTGGTGCCAATCAAGGATCACTGCATCACCAAAGAGCATCGCTGGTTCACATAATGACTAAGCCGCAATGGCGGCAATTTAAACCACTGTGTATGGTGCCATTGGGTAGTTCATCACTGGATGTTGAAGGAAAAGGACGCCGTTGGACTACAGGACCCATGGACCCAGAGAGACGCCCCTGGACCAAGAAAAGAAGAAGAAGACCAGGCCGGCGGGGAGTCCTTGTCATAGCAAGGAACAACCATGTCCAGAAGACATCTAGAGGAAGCCAGTGGCAGCAGGAAGCCCTTGCAAGGGCTAGGAGTACCCCTGCCAAGAAGACAGCCAGATCTGGCGCGCTGAACGGGAGAAGCGGCGCTGGGGGCTGGAGGGTCTGCAAGACCAGAAATTGCTGGGGAGAAGCTGAGTTTCCTGCGTGGGGCAGGTAAGTATAATTTTCTGCTTGTTAGGTTGGGCACAATTCCTGTGGTGCAATTTGGGCACTAGGCACATGGGCCAATAGTGGGCACAAGACCCTGGCTAGTTTGAAGTAGGTAGTGTTTATTCTGAGTGCATTTTAGTGAAGGGGCATAAAGTTCTGGCCAGTGTTAGGGCACAAGGCAAAACTTGCCTTGAAAGCCGTTGCTGTTTTAAATTTCCCCTGCAAACTCGCAGAATATCGGTGACTTGTATAATGTGTAATGTACTGGAAATGTATAAACAAGGTAAATAAGTAAAAAGTATTTTAAAATGTTACAAATATTTGTAAGCCTTTACATTAAAAATGCTTTATTCATGTAATAAGAAATCCTGAAATGGTTATAACAGAACAAGTATTGCTGCTATGCAAAAACTGCCACAATATTTGTTAAATAGGCTCCCTTATGTGATGGCATGACGACTCATACTGTCTTTGGGCTAACCCAGTGGTAACCATTTCATGAATTGGATGAACTAAGAAAAAGCCTATTTCTGAAGAAAACTTCTGTAAAACTCAATGTGCACAACATTTTGACGCAGTTTCGCTCACCTATAGGTGCAATAATATATTGCTTCACACAAGTTTATATAGTTATCGTTTTAAAGTGTCTTAACTAGAAAATAGCAGAGCTGTATAAAACGGCAGTCTTTTAAAACTAAAATACATATTTTATGTAAAAAGACCTTGATTGGATGCAAACTGCTACAAATTGTACACTGGTACAAGTACTTTGATTTGCTAGAGCATTCAAACTAAATTGCAACGCAGCACTTTGCATATTAAACATTGTTTCTGCCATTTGGCAACAGTGACTATTAAACTATCTGTTGATTACAATTAAGATTAAAGAAATCCAGTTGCAGAGGTACTGATTCGTATCTTGTTCTGATGGAAAACAAGCATGTCTTAGTAATGCTAATTTGGTCAGCATTCATGTGCTTGTTCAATATATAGATTTTGTTTTATGAACATGTTGAGCCTGATTCATTAATGCAAGTAAAATGAATGTATTGTGTATTTTTTATTCATACATACGCACATCCGTATTCAACTACAAGCAGATCTGAAGAAATGTTTCTTGTTGAATACAGGCGTGGGTATACACTGCTTTTATGGCACGTGCCGTATTGAGACAGACACAACACACTGCTGGATATGTATAATGTATATGTTGAATATAAAATCCAAGCAAAATACACAAAAAAATGCAATTATTGTCACCTGTTAATAATTAATGAAAAAGATTGAAAAAACTAAATTATTATTTTATTATTCATGAAATACATTTATCAGGATGTTATTAATGTCTACTGTACATACAATGCATTCTTACAGTTGCTTTTGATTGCAAACACATGTTCTAGTATGCTTACACGTCAGTCATCACCAGAGCCGGATTAACCCTAGGGCTAACTGGGCTACAGCCCAGGGGCCTCGGGCATCCAGGGGGCCCTTGAAAGTCTCAGCAGCAGTATTGATCGGTTGGGGCGATCAATGCTGCTGCTGAGCACTTTCACTGTGGTCCTTCCCCGGTGCGCTGTAGTCTCCTTACTGAGGAGATCTCGTGAGTTTCACTCTCACGATATCTTCTCAGTCTTCCATTGGTGGAAGGGTGGAACAGGGAGAGCAATGGTTGTATGCACGTAGTCAATGTACAGTAAGAGCGTGCCAAGCTCGAGCGCACGCAGCAACATCTGATTCAAGCTTTAGGTATCTCAAATGTACGTGTTTTTCTTTTGTACTATTTGCACCAGCTACAGGTCAGGTGTAAGTGGTAATAGTGATGACTGTCACGTATGCATGCTAAAGCATGTGTTTGTAATCAGAAGCAATTGTATACATTTTATGTACAGTAGACATTAAGAACATTATGATAGATGTATTTCATAGGAAAAAACATGAAAAAAAACTTTTTTAATGTTTTGTTGTTAATTACTGCATTATTAACAGTTGACAATCACTGAATACTTTTTTATCTGTGCTTCTATTGGGACTTTACATACTTGTTGAATACAGATGTGGGTATGTCCAAATTACGTTTATTTTGCCTGCCTTTATGAATCAGGCCCCAAATGTTTATTGCTGCTCCACTCTGCTAGTCCCAGCATTGGTTGCCTGTACTTTACAGAATCTGATATAAGATGTAAGATAGTTATATTATTATTATTATTATTATTATTATTATTATTATTATTATTTTTATCGTACTCCACAGCGTCATACAGTAGGAAAAACACTACATACGTAAAACAAGGTTTTAAAAAAAATGCATACATGAAAACAAAGGGTATGAAGGACCTTGCTCATTAGAAAGCTTGCATTCTAAATCGAGGAGGTCATAGCTGAAAAAAGAGGACCTAGTGTGGCTGAGATTGGAGATTGGGATACTTGTGAGGGTGCATTAGTGTGAATAGTGTTATAGAGGAAAAGGTCACCTCTAAAAAATGGTTTTCAAAGAGCTTCTAAAGATTTGAAGGCTGTGGGAAAGCCTGATTGAGCGTGGTAAAGAATTCCATAAATGGGGAGCAGCACGGGAGAAGTCTTGTAGGCGGGTGTGAGAGGTGGTTACCAGAGACGAGACAAGGCGCAGGTCAGAGGTAGATCTGAGAGGGTAGGAGGGAGAGTATTTTGATATGAGATTTGAGATGCATGCAGGGGTAATGTTGTTGAGGGCTTTGTAGGTAAGGGCAAATAATTTGAATTTGATTCTGGAGGACACAGGGAGCCAGTGTAGGGACTTGCAAAGTGGTGTAGCAGATGTGGAGCGGTGAGAGGAAGATCAATAGCAGCATTTAGGATGGATTGATGTGTGAATATATGGGTGTCATGAATACCAGATAGCAGGAGGTAGCAATAGTCAAGACAGGAGATGATGAGAGAATGGATAAGAATTTTGGTAGCATGTTGAATAAGAAAATGGGGTATTCTGGCAACGTTATTAAGGTGGAATCGACAGGACTGGGAGAAGGTCTGGATGTGAGGAATAAAGCAGAGGGAGGCGTCAAGTGTGAGACCAAGGCAGCGGACTTGGGAGACTGAGGAAATTGTGGTGTTATTGACAGTGAGGGAGATTTGAGGGCAGGTGGTGACTCTGGCAGGAGGGAGGATAATAAGCTCTGTTTTGGACATGTTGAGCTTTAGGTAGTATTGAGACATGTGAAGGTAGCATAAAGACAGTTGGTCACACGATAAAGTACAAAAGGAGAGAGGTCGTTGAAGAGATATAGATATAGATATATCAACATATAAAGCCATTAACAAAACTATAGCAAAAAATATCTTTGCACTTGTCTCAAAATATCTTGTAACTTAATTCCTCCATTACTGTTAAAAGTCTTCGTATCTCCTCCTTACTCATTACTTGTTTCCATTCTCAATTACAGGACTTTGTTTAGACACTATCCAATCTGTGGAATTACCTTTCTTGTACAATATGGCTGAGTACACACTACAGTGTTTTCAGCCTACCATCGCACCTATTAAACGATAAACAACCATTCAGCCTGATATCGCATTAATGTGTACCCTGCAACAATGAACGATTTTTGTTCCAAAGCACATCGTATCATTTCATTTGATTTTTAAAGCAAACTAAAAATATCATTAAACGATGGAACAATGACGCAGAATCACAATCTTTTCAGCAGATAAAGAGCACAGATCTGAATGTAAATTGAGCTAAATGTGTTTAGTGTGTACACATGAATTGGCATGCCTTTTTTAAAAAATTTAATCGTTAGTAAAATCGCTAAGGATATCGCATCAGGAGGAATATTTTATATTGTGCACCCAGATTAAGACTTTCCTGAACCACTGTGAAACCATGCAATGCAATTTTTGTGCAAATAAAGCAGAGGCCTGTCTGCATACTATGAAAGGCTCACTGCCTTAAAGTTTATTTGCATATATTGTTCTTGCACATTTGTTTAAAATATGTTATTGTGTGCTTAAATGATGCCAGGTGGAATGTAAATCAGACATAAATGAGGATGAGATGTCTGGGTTTAACAATTGGTGTACACATTTTTAATGCTATAAAATCTCTCATGTATAGTCAACCAGGTCAATGTTATACCAGTATCCCTGTATTAGACTCCTACCGTGTTTCCCCGATAGTAAGACCTACCCCAATAATAAGACCTACCCTTTCTTTCCAAGAAAGTTCCAAAATAAGCCCTAGCCCGAAAATAAGCCCTAACTAAATCCCCATTTTGCCCGGTCATTGCGCTACAATACAATGCCCCCAGCTCCGCCCCCCTTGCATGAAATGGATGCCGCTGTTAAACATATAACAGTGGCATCCAATTACAGCTGCAGCGTCTCACTGTCTCCCTCGTTTTCTGTGAATGACGCTGGCGTGCATGCTAGCGTCATTTACAGCAGAGCCGCGGAGGAGAGTACCGAAAAAGAGGAAAGTGAAGAAAAAAGAAAAACGGTAAGTAAAGTTTTGTAAAGCAGGACTGAGGGGCATGATATGGGGAAAAAGCAGGACTGAGGGGCATGATGTGGAAAAAAGCAGGACTGAGGGGCATGATGTGGAAAAAAGCAGGACTGGGGGAGCATAACGGTAAACATTTTATTTCTTATCCTGTCTATTTTGACCCCCAGACATGAGTGCAAAAAGGAAGAGCTATACCGTTGAGTATAAGAAATTAGGGATGAGCGGGCTCGGATTCCGCTAATTCGAGCCCACCCGAACAGTGCGGATCCGACGAGATCCGAGCACTGTTCGGGTATTTCCGGCGCCAAAAAAAAATTAAACTGAGGCTCTGACCTCCAAGTCTCGCGTCGGATCTCGCGAGACTCGGATTGCATAAATTCCCCGCTAGCGGCCGCCATTTTCATTTGGGCTGTGATCAGGGTAGAGGGAGGTTGTAGGGTAGTGGTACTCCTGCGTGATCAGTCCAGTTGTGCTTTATGCTTGTGTCCAGTGCTCTGTCCTTGCTGAGTCCAGTGGTGCTTTATGCTTGTGTCCAGTGCTCTGTCCTTGCTGAGTCCAGTGGTGCTTTAGTCCTGTGTATTTTTGTGCTAAGTCCATAGTAATTGTCTAATTATTAAAAACTCCAAAAAAAAATAAAAATAAACAAAAAAAAGTAAAAAAAAATATTAAAAAATAATTTAAAAAGTATAAAAAAAATTCTAGAGCAATATATTATTGCAGTCCTGAAATATTAGTACTGCAATACCTACATTCACTGTTTCTGCAGTCCAAAAAATAGGAACTGCAATCTATATTTCTACGTTCACTGTTTCAGCAGTCCAAAAAATAGGAACTGCAATCTATATTTCTACGTTCACTGTTTAAGCAGTCCAAAAAATAGGAACTGCAATCTATATTACTACGTTCACTGTTTCAGCAGTCCAAAAAATAGGAACTGCAATCTATATTACATTTACTACGTTTATTCTTTAAGCAGTTCCAGAGAATAGGTACTGCAATCTATATTACATTTACTACGTTCAACGTTTAAGCAGTGCAAGAGAATAGGTACTGCAATCTATATTACATTTACTACGTTCATTCTTTAAGCAGTTCCAGAGAATAGGTACTGCAATCTATATTACATTTACTACGTTCATTCTTTAATCAGTTCCAGAGAATAGGTACTGCAATCTATATTACATTTACTACGTTCAATTTTTAAGCAGTGCAAGAGAATAGGTACTGCAATCTATATTACATTTACTACGTTCATTCTTTAAGCAGTTCCAGAGAATAGGTACTGCAATCTATATTACATTTACTACGTTCAACGTTTAAGCAGTGCAAGAGAATAGGTACTGCAATCTATATTACATTTACTACGTTCATTCTTTAATCAGTTCCAGAGAATAGGTACTGCAATCTATATTACATTTACTACGTTCAATTTTTAAGCAGTGCAAGAGAATAGGTACTGCAATCTATATTACATTTAATACGTTCAATTTTTAAGCAGTGCAAGAGAATAGGTACTGCAATCTATATTACATTTACTACGTTCATTCTTTAAGCAGTTCCAGAAAATAGGTACTGCAATCTATATTACATTTACTACGTTCATTCTTTAAGCAGTTCCAGAGAATAGGTACTGCAATCTATATTACATTTACTATGTTCAATTTTTAAGCATTTCCAAAGTGTGTGTGGTTTAGGGGTACACTCATTAGTGCTGCATATAATGGAGTACAAAAAATTGGAGGATAAAGTAGGGAAAGAGCAAGACCTACTTCCTCTTAATGCTGAAGCTGCTTCCACTAGTCATGACATAGATGATGAAATGCCATCAACGTCGTCTGCCAAGGCCGATGCCCAATCTCCTAGTACAGAGCATGTAAAATCCAAAAACCCAAAGTTGACTAAAATTACCAAAAAAACAAAATTAAAAACATCTGAGGAGAAACAAAAACTTGCCAATATGTCATTTACGACACGTAGTGGCAAGGAACAGCTTAGGCCCTGGTCCGTGTTCAGGACTGGTGGTTCAGCTTCACCCAAGGATCTAAGCCCTCCTCCCCCCCTCTAAAAAATTTAAGAGACTTAAGCTGTCATCAATAACACAGCAAACAACTCTGCCTTCTAAACAGATGACATCACAAATCCCCAAGGCGAGTCCAAGGGTGTTGGTGGTTGCGAAGCCTGACCTTCCCATCTCTGTACGGGAAGAGGTGGCTCCTTCCACCATTTGCAGCACGCCCTCTGCATATGCTGGAAGGATCACCCACAGTCCAGTTACAAATTTGGCTAATGAAGGTGTGAATGTTGTACACCGGGAGGAGGATATTGATGTAGCTGGCCCTGAGGAGGAACCTGATGAGGAGGATGCTGATGTGGTTATCATAAATGAGCAACCAGGGGGGGAAACAGTTGTTGTCCATGGGATGAAAAAGCCCATCGTCATGCCTGGTCAGAAGACCAAAAAATCCACCTCTTCTGTCTGGAGTTATTTTTATCCGAATCCGGACAACAAATGTATGGCCATATGTAGCTTATGTAAAGCTCAAATAAGCAGGGGTAAGGATCTTGGCCACCTAGGGACATCCTCACTTATACATCACCTGAAGAACCATCATAATTCAGTGTTTAGTTCAGGACCTGTGGCTAGGACCGTCAGCAGTCCAGGAACACCTAAATCCCTTGGTCCTGTTGGATACATACCACCAACACCCTCCTCGTCAACTTCCTCCACGATCTCCATCAGATTTAGTCCTGCAGGCCATGTAACCAGCCAGACAGAGTTCTCTTCAATACGGGATTCATCCGCGGAATCCTGCAGCGATACGCCTACTACTGCCACTGCTGCTGTTGCTGCTGGTAGTCGGTCATCTTCCCAGAGGGGAAGTCGTAAGACCGCTACGTCTTTCACCAAACAATTGACCGTCCAACAGTCATTTGCCATGAGCACCAAGTACGACACTAGTCATCCTATGGCAAAGCTGATAACTGCGTCAATAACAGCAATGTTGGTGTTAGATGTGCGTCCGGTGTCCGCCATCAGTGGAGTGGGATTTAGACGGTTGATGGAGGTATTGTGTCCCCGGTACCAAATCCCATCGAGATTCCACTTCACTAGGCAGGCGATACCAAAGATGTACAGAAAAGTAAGAACAAGTGTCCTCAGTGCTCTGAAAAATGCGGTTGTTCCCACTGTCCACTTAATCACAGACATGTGGACAAGTGGTTCAGGGCAAACTAAGGACTATATGACTGTGACAGCCCACTGGGTAGATGCATCGCCTTCCGCAGCAACAGCAGCAGCTGCATCAGTAGCAGCATCTCCACAATGGCTGCTCGTGCCAAGGCAGACAACGTTGTGTATCACAGGTTTTAGTAAGAGGCACAACACTGACAACCTCTTAGAAGAACTGAGGGAAATAATCTCGGAGTGGCTTACCCCACTTAGACTCTCCTGGGGATTTGTGGTATCAGACAACGCCAGTAACATTGTGGGGGCATTACATATGGGCAATTTCCAGCACGTCCCATGTTTTGCCCACACCGTTAATTTGGTGGTGCAGCATTACCTCAAGAGTTACAGGGGTGTGCAGGAGATGCTTGCGGTGGCCCGCAAAATTGCTGGACACTTTCGGCATTCTGCCAGTGCCTACCGCAGATGCAACATCAAAAGAGGCTGAACCTGCCCTGCCATCACCTCAAACAAGAGGTTGTGACGCGCTGGAACTCCACCCTCTATATGCTGCAGAGGATGGAGGAGCAGCAAAAGGCCATTCAAGCCTACACAGCCACCTACGACATAGGAAAAGGAGTGGGGATGCGCCTGAGTCAAGCGCAGCGGAGACTGATTTCCGTGTTGTGCAAGGTTCTGCAGCCGTTTGAACTTGCCACATGAGAAGTCAGTTCCGACACTGCCAGCTTGAGTCAGGTGATTCCCCTGATCAGGCTGTTGCAGAAGCAGCTGGAGAAAGTGAGGGAGGAGCTGGTAAACCATTGCGATTCCACCAAGCATGTAGCTCTTGTGGATGAAACCCTTCGTACGCTTTGCCAGGATCCGAGGGTGGTCACTCTTTTAAAGTCAGAGGAATACATTCTGGCCACCGTGCTCGATCCTCGGTTTAAAGCGTATGTTGTATCTCTGTTTCTGGCGGACACAAGTCTACAGAGGTGCAAAGACCTGCTGGTCAGGAAATTGTCCTCTGAAGAGGGCCGTGACATGCCAACAGCTCCACCTTCATATTCTTCCACACCTGTGGCAGCGAGGAAAAAACTCAGTTTTCCTAAAAGACCCGCTAGTGAGGATGCAGACAACATCTGGTCCGGACTGAAGGACCTGCCAACCATTGCAGACATGTCTACTGTTGCTGCATTGGATGCTGTCACAATAGAAAAAATGGTGGAGGATTATTTTTCTGATACCATCCAAATAGACATGTCAGACAGTCCATATTGTTACTGGCAGGAAAATAAGGCAGTTTGGAGGCCCCTGTACAAACTGGCTCTATTTTACCTGAGTTGTCCCCCCTCCAGTGTGTACTCGGAAAGAGTTTTTAGTGCAGCGGGGAACCTGGTCAGTGAGCGGCGAAGGAGGTTGCTTCAGCAGAATGTTGAAAAAATTATGTTTATAAAAATGAATTATCAATTCCTCAATCAAGTACAGCACTGGCCTCCAGATACTACAGAGGGACCTGTGGTTGTGGAGTCCAGTGGGGACGAATTGATAATGTATGAGGATGAGGAAGTACACACTGAAGGGGGTGAGGAATCAGAGGATGAGGATGAGGACGACATCTTGCCTCAGTAGAGCCAGTTTAGTTTGTACAGGGAGAGATGAATAGCTTTTTTGGTGTGGGGGCCCAAACAAACCAATCATTTCAGCCACAGTTGTTTGGTAGGCCCTGTCGCTGAAATGATTGGTTTGTTAAAGTGCGCATGTCCTATTTCAACAACATCAGGGTGGGTGGGAGGGCCCAAGGACAATTCCATCTTGCAACTCTTTTTTTGGCATTATGTGACCGTTCAACAGTCGTTTGCCATGAGCACAAAGTAAAACAAAATTAAAACAAATTAAACAAATTAAACCAAAAGTATAATATAACTTATAAACACTACACTTGAAAGCTTGAGCCTTTAAATGAAAAAGTCACTCTTCACTGCACGAAGATTTGCAACAGGGACAGTTTTTTTGTTCACAAAGTCAACAAATAACACTTCGACCCTGTCTGTCTTTGACATACTTGATGGGATCTCAATGATGAATGCTCTGTACTATGGTTGGAGGAGGTATTGTGGCCCCGGTACCAAATTGGGTACCGGGCCCACTCCACTACGCAGTCCAGAAAACTACCTCGGTGCAACGTTTTAGACTAAAAACAATATTGTGAGGTGTGAGGTGTTCAGAATAGACTGGAAATTAGTGGAAATGATTGTTATTGAATGTTATTGAGGTTAATAATAGCGTAGGAGTGGGAAAAAACCAAAAAACTGAATTTTAGTGCTTTTTATGCTTTTTTAAATATAAATCAGAACCCAAAACCTGAAATCAGAACCAAAACCTTTCGTCAGGTGTTTTGGCAAAACAAATCAGAACCCAAAACCTCAAGCTAATCTGAACCCAAAACCCAAAACCCAAAACACTAAAAGTGCCCGGTGCACACCCTTATAAGAAATCAATTGTGGAGGACTCACAGGGCAAGAATCTTTCAGCTTTCTGTAAAGAAAAGATGTTGGATCTCCGAATGGTCCAAAAATGGCGAGCGGAGTACAATAAGCTCCGTCAACAGGTGGATGAGGGAAAAGCTAAGAAGCGCAGGTCTGGATCAGGTCGGCAACCCTTATATCCTGAGCTGGATCATTGGTGAATGGATTGCTGACAGGAGTGCAAAGGGGTTGGATGTGCGCACGGCTGATATTCAAGCATTTGCCCTTGCAATGGCACCACAGTTCGAAATGGTCTCAGAAGGATTCAAAGCATCACAACACTGGTTGGACGGTCTCCTTCAGCGATATGAACTGTTTCTAAGACGATCAACAACACT
The DNA here is from genome assembly GCF_038048845.1 of Mixophyes fleayi. Lineage (NCBI taxonomy): Eukaryota > Metazoa > Chordata > Amphibia > Anura > Limnodynastidae > Mixophyes > Mixophyes fleayi. The sequence goes on along the minus strand of NC_134406.1, from coordinate 140,454,022 downwards.
GTTTAAGCTGGAAGATATTGAAGTAATTAAACGTGCACTTGCATTCAAGTCCTTTGTTGATAGGATCGACTTTTCTAAGTACCAAACTTGCAATATGATTGCTATGGATGAAACTGCAGTGTTTATGGGTCAAGGATCTCAAAGGACAGGTAATCACAGGGGTGCCACGTCAATCTACATTCCCACCACTGGCTACGAAAGTGCATAGGTTACCTGTGTTTTGGCAATTCATATGGATGGAAAGAAAGCCACACCTCTAATCATCAGTAAGGGCAAGAAAGATAAGATTGAACGTGTTTCAGGCATTTACGTTCTTGAAACCGAAAAAGCTTGGTGCACACAAGCAGTTATAAGGAAGGGACTAGATTTAATGCTGCCACTTGTTTTGCGAGGTGACCAAAGAGGTCTGCTAGTCTGGGATTCAGCCAGCACTCACCGCGCTAAAGACATGAAGATCTTCCTTGCAGAGAGAAGAATAGATCAAGTAATGATTCCCGCAGGAATGACTTCCTATCTCCAGTCTCTTGATATTGCAATAAACAAGCCATTCTAGGATCATTTGCGCATGGAAGTGAATGACTACATTGAAAATAGAATGGAAAGAAGTCAGCATGGAAACTTTGTGAATCCCCGTTTACAAGAGGTTATGACTTGGGTGTAGAAGTCATGGGATCAAATTACTGACAGCTGTGTCGCCAATGCACTACGAGCAGGCTACCTGGACAAAACATGCTCATTTAAGGAGAGCTATATTGCTGGACATGACAAATTGGGTCCACTTCTTCTGCAGGAAATGGAGGCGCAAGAAATCCAGGCCGGAATTCGGGTTATGGACACTTATGATGATGTTGTTGAAGAAGATGACATGACCATTTTTAAATAAAGGTAGGTTTTTTTGTTCACATTTACCTGTTTATTGAAATTGCTGTCAAAGTTAATTAAAATAAGCCTTACCCCGAAAATAAGCCCTATGCAGTTTTTTTGGCCCAAAAAAAATAAGACAGTGTCTTATAATTGGGGAAACACAGTAGGCACTTTCTTCACAAGGAGCCAACAGTCCCCAATCACTAAGGTTTTGGTTGAAACAAATTGCCTAGGTAATTTCAAAGACAAGACGTGCAGTCCTCACAAACACCTTCTTAACTCCTAGGTTATTTTACCCAATTACTACACCTGTATACAATTGATTCAAAACTTACATTTATTCTCTTTCTATAAACAGCCTTTTGACCCCTAAAACAACATTGCTGTGCGACAATCATATAGCCCCACTAAATCTTTTTTTTCCCCAAAATATTGTGGCTGGAATCTGTGGCGTCTAGCCTCATCTATCAAACTCCTATTTTATATTATAGATTGCAAGCTTGCATGCAGGAGGATCTCTTATCACTTTGTCTTGTTGTTAATACCGAGGGGCAAATGTATGAACCATCGGTTTCTGCGAGTCACCGGAAACCGTCGACTTTGCTGGGGAAATGTAAAGTGGCGATGGCTTTTAAAGACAAACAGTTCCTGCAAGTTGCCAATTTCCAGCGACTTGCAGAAATCAATGGTTCATACATTTACTCCCGAGTCTTGTTTTATTACTGTGTTTGTTCCCAATCCTATATTAGCGATATTTAAATAAATGTTAATATAAAGTAATACATTTTCAGCTCCTTTGTGCCTATAGATAAAAAGAAAATATTTAAAATACCAATTTTCTCTTTGTTTTATAATTTTTCCTTGTCTATTATTTATTTGCCCAATATTTATTTAATTTATGGTTATGTACTTTAAAAACATTTTCAAATTAGATATTGCAGTCTTTATCAATCAGTTTTTCAGTGGCAATCTTTTTGACCTGATTTCTAGATTTAAATATTGTGTTATATTCCTCTTATCTCCATAATGCATTGTCAGTCTCTTCTAGTGTCAACAGTTTAAATGTTCTGATTTTCTACTTTTTACTTCCATTGCTTTGTTCCTTTGGTTGCCTTTTATTTCTAGACATTTTGTTGCCATAGGGAACGTACTTATAGATTTTACAATTTCCCATTTTGTCTCTGTGCTTTTATTTAATAGTATATTATCCTTTTCTAAAAGCCCCATTGCTTTTCTGACTTAACTTTGCCTTTCTAAAATTCATAACTTTTGTAGCTCCCGTACAAAATATTTTATTGAAGCTCAAGTAATATGTTACCATGTTGTGATCGTCATTCACTAAATGCTCCCTGTACAATATATATATATAATAACTATTGAATTAGATACTACTAAGTCCAGTAGAGCCCTTCTTCTGTTATTGTGAAAGGTAGTGTTTTAAAAGTAGTAAAAATGTCATTCCTTTTCCAGAACCAGTAGTTTAATTTCTTCTCTGCATAGTTAAAATCACACGAGGACAAAATCTAGCATGTGGAGGCCATGAAAAAAACCCACAATAATAGATCAGACACATATGCTGAGGTGAGGCTACTTTGTTTCTTATTTAACAGGAATGCCTCTCAGTTTGGTACCTCATAGGGACTTTCAGACCTTTATCTTTAACTCATAAGATTCCATCCTGTTGTAAGCATTGTACCACATATGACCACCAAGGACTTGACCTATTCTATAAGTTGAGAGGCGTCCTTTGAATTCTTCCCTATCCTGCCTTTTTTCAAATTTCTCTTTACCTACCTCCTATAAGCATCACCACTACATTACTGAATTCCTGGATTACTGTTTATAAGGTCAGGATGTTGTGTTGTGCTGGGTATTACATTTTGCATGTGTAATTGCAATTTACCCCTGTTTAGAAATGTAACCATTTTTTTTTTGCCATTTTTCAATAATAGTGAATTTTAGTAACATTGTTTATGCTGGGTAGTTTATAACAAACACCAATACATACTTTATAATGAATGTATTTCTCCATGTAAATCTACTTATATGGACATTGTTATAGGCAACCTATCCTTTAAAAATTAGGTGACAATTTAAAAGGGGCAGTATTTATGCATGTATTTCAATAAAATACTTACCTATAAACGTTTGCTGGGGTCCTTTATGTTGCACTGATAATACCAGATGATAGTACACTGTTTAGGGGACATGTTGAAGAATATGGCAGTACCTATAGAACCTCCTGACAACATTTAAGAACATGTAAAATACCATACTTAAAAATAGATATATACAGATCCACAATACATGTCAATTAATAGAATACTGGTGGAGAAAGGATGCCAAGCGGGATTAACCTCTATTTACAACATGCCCAGCACCCTGCCCTCTGCACATTTCTCCACTTGCTTAAATCTGGCCAGATTCCGCTTGTCCTGCTTTCGGGAAAACAACAATTACTGGACCAGGGGCTTAATTAACTAACAGGCGGGTTGATTAAACTGCCGATTTTCTGCTAGTTTGCCGGTGGTTTAGCCATTGCCGGATTTACTAAAGGCAAAACCGCCGTCCAAACGACCAAAAATTACTTTTTTCAAAACCCTCACTTTACAATTCGCCATCCCGATTTTAACAATGATGATCATACAAACAGCCAGATATACTATAGAGGGGTTTGGCAAACCGTCGGAAAAGCGCCATTCAAACGACCAAAATAAAAGAGCTGCTTGTGAAAGGCGAGATTGCTCAAATAGCATGTTGTTGGAGCTCCGGCAGATATCAAAATAGTAAAGAACAGATAAAAGTGTAAAAAAAAAAAAAGCCCCTTCTATTCAGTCTTAATCCTAGTGCTGCCAGCCTACTGCTGGTTCCGTGAAAATCGGGGGAAAAATTTGCGTGGGGTCCCCCCGATTTTCACGGAACCAGCACTATGCAAACCAGCTGGGGTTGGCGACACTATAGCAGGGGGACACGCGGCAGGGGTCCCCCTGCCATAATGACTAACCAACCCCAGACTGTTCAGCGCTGGGATGTATTCCCTAGGGAATGGGGTCCGCCAAAAAAAATTAGCAGACCCCCCCAGGGACACCCAGCCCAGTGCTGATAGCACTAGGGCTCTTCCTACACCCCTGGGCGGTGGGTGTAGGGTAATAATGGCGAAATAAGATTTAAAAAAACAAACTAACGCCATTTTGTTTTGTGGAACTACAAGTGCCAGCCAGCCAGGTTGCCATAGTGTGGGTATGCTGCTACTTGTATAACTACAAGCACCAGCATACCCACGGCAGCCAGGTCATGTTGGCACTTGGAGAACCACAAGTGCCAACAAGCCCTGACACCCACGGCTAGCTGAGAGCTGTAGTTCCGCAAAACAAAATGTTTACAAAGTCACAACACCCTCATTACAACCACTAGCATTTATTAAAAATAATAAACCCACAATAAAGACAGTAAACACCCTCATGTACACCACATATTTTATTAAAAATAATAACTCCCCGATATACTCACAAATTAAGTTTTCCTCTGTTGTCAGCAGCTTTCAATCCAAATATGGCTGTAAACAAAATCAAAAATACATTTGTACAAAATACAAGATAATCGGGTCTGCGCTTCTTTAACCTATGTGTAGGTGCAGCCAATGGGATATGAAAGGGGCTCATCCTATTCCCCAGAATGACAATCGACAATCGCTTGTTTATACCATTGTGCCTCTCATATTGCATTCTTTCATTTGCACTTTGTCATTTGCACTCATTGCATATGTTTTTATGCGTACCAGTCTACCATATATCTTTACTGGTTATCAAACCTTTGTTAATATAATTAAATTCTGGCCTACAGCCGATTTCTATTACCACACTTTTTCATTACATACACCGACATCAGCGCCTGGGAACTTCTCTATTAAAAATACATTTGTATCCAAAAGTCCTGCTTGCCCCTGTCCCGAATAAATGTGTACTTTCAAATGTCCATGCTTGCCACTGTCCCAAATAAATGTGTACTTTCAAATGTCCATGCTTGCCCCAGTCCCAAATAAATTTGTACTTCCAAATGTCCATGCTTGTAATTGTCCCAAATAAATTTGTATTTCCAAATGTCCATGCTTGTAATCTGTTCAGTTCTTCTGCCAAGGTGGGGCCCATTGTTGCTTGAAGTCTTCTGTTCTTCGGCCAGGGGGGCCCCATATTTGTAAGATCCCCGAATCTTCTTGCTTGATTGCAGAAATATAAAAAAAGTTCTGGACCGCCGCCAACAGCTTCTATAATGTAGAAGCTCCGATACGCAATGAGCTTAGCTCTTTCGCGAGGTCTATTTATAGTATTAGGGGATTTTCCCATGACCCTTTTTTATGTTTCCTTGGCCTCCAGGCCTGAAGACCATGTTGACCTGGCCTCTGAGCTTGAGGTTCCTCCGTTGTCTGCCCTGTCTGAAGTGGCATCGTTGTCTCCTCTGCCTGATGTGCCACAGATGTCTGTTCTGCCTGAGGTGCCACCGGCTACTGATAATCATCCCTGCAAGGATCAGTCAATTATTTTTGATGTAGACATTACTCAGTATATGACATTGATACATCAATGTGCAAGTAATTTATCAGTTTCTTCTGACACCACTCAGCAGGACTTCATTGCCTGAATAATGATGTTATTTAGAGGAGAGGCTCTAAGATGGGTGTATTCCCTAATTGGGCGATATTCAATTAGGTCTAAACATTGCGGAAATGCGCTCCCACTGACAACACGTTGCCACAACATCACAGATTTTCCTGGGTGTTGCGGGTGTTGCAGTACCGTATTGTCACTTTCCACTCACAGCCGCGATCGCCGGACCTAATTGAATATGCCCTTTTAAAAATCCCATACTGCAGGATCTTACTGCTTTCAATGCTGCAGTTATAAAGAAGTTTTGCCTAGCACCGGTCCTCATATGTTTAGAGGAAACTGTTTTTCCTGCGCCCGCCTTGAACCATAAGGTCATTTCAGGAAAATAACAAACGGAAGAAGAAAAAGAGAGCCTGAATTCAGTGTCTTGTGGAGCGTCTGGAATGCGCTCCTTAAAGGTATGGGGGGAGGGGGGCTATATAATATAAGAGAGAGAGAGAGAGAAAGATTCCAGGTGAGGTGGCACTCAAGGATTTTAGACAAATTGTAGTTTGTGTCAAGAGGGTGTATTTAATCCATTCCAACTTTTCAGTATAATTTCTCAGGGACATCATGTGAGAGTCTGACAAACATACTCAATACATATAGTGCACAGCATAATTAACTTACCTTACATACCTGCTGCATTGTGAAACAAGCTGTCTGAAGTGTTTGAAGTGCTGCTATCCCAGCATGCATTGCAAGGGAATAGCACTCCCACTAGATAAAAACTACCAATGAATAAGCAATGCAGAGCAACATCATTATAGGGGCCATGGCTAGCAAATGTCACCATGACAATCTGAATTGTAAACATGCAAAAAAAACACAAATTTTCTAATGCAAAAGTATTAAACTAGCATCTGTTTACCCACTAATCGCGGCGCACAGTTTGGGAACCGCCGGTATATTCTAATGAATGTTCAAGAATGCCTACTCATGGGAGCCACCAAGGCTGAGATAAAAGTGCCTGGGAAGTCTCACAGGGAGCATGCATCCAGATCTACATGAAACAATTTAATGGCAGATTGTCATTAAGCCCTTATGGAGCCATTGTATTCAAGCGATATATCCAAGTAGATTTCAATTCCATTAATTTATTATCCCTATCTCCACCTCTAAGCAATAGTGGAACATGGTCAATAATTTTATACCGGATCATAGCCATATTGTGTCTTGCACGGCGGTTCCCAAACTGTGCGCCGCGGCTCCCAGCTGTTACTGGGGTGCCGCAGGCTAGCCATAAAAAAAAGAAAGAGCACATAAACTTACCAATCCACCGGACGCCGGGACCCAGCAGCCTCCTCTCTCCCGCAGCTGTCACTGAATATCGACGTCAGTGACAGCTGCGGGAGAGAGGAGGCTGCTGGGTCCCGGCGCCCGGCGGATTGGTAAGTTTATGTGCTCTTTCTTTTTTTTATGGCTGGGAGAAGCGGAGGAGGACAGAGGGAAGCGGAGGAGGACAGCGGGAAGCGGAGGAGGAAAGAGGGAAGCAGAGGAGGACAGCGGGAAGTGGAGGAGGACAGCGGGAAGCGGAGGAGGACAGCGGGCAGTGGAGGAGGACAGAGGGCAGCAGAGTGACAGAGGGCTGCAGAGGGGGGCAGCGTGACAGAGGGCTGAAGAGGGGGCAGAGTGCCTGGATGCAGAGGAGGATAGAGCGCAGCGGAGGAGGACAGCCGGCAGCGGAGGAGGACAGAGGGCAGTGGAGGAGGACAGCGGGAAGTGGAGGAGGACAGCGGGAAGCGGAGGAGGACAGCGGGCAGCGGAGGAGGACAGAGGGCAGCGAAAGAGGACAGAGAGCAGCGGAGGAGGACAGAGGGCAGTGGAGGCGGACAGCGGGAAGTGGAGGACAGAGGGCAGTGGAGGACAGCGGGCAGCGGAGGAGGACAGAGTGCAGCGGAGGAGGACAGAGGGCAACGGAGGAGGACAGAGGGCAGCGGTTGAGGACAGCGGGCAGCGGAGGAGGACAGAGGGCAGCAGAGTGACAGAGGGCAACAGAGTGACAGAGTGCTGCAGAGGGGGGCAGCGTGACAGAGGGCTGCAGAGGAGGCAGAGTCCCTGAATGCAGAGGGGGCAGTGTGACAGAGGGCAGAGGAGGGTGACAGAGGGCAGAGGAGGAGGACAGCGTGACAGAGGGCAGTGAGATGTGACAGAGGGCAGAGGGGGCAGCATGACTGGATGCAGAGGGGGAAGTGTGACAGAGGGCAGAGGAGGGGGACAGTGTGACAGAGGAGGGGGACAGAGGGCAGATGAGGGGTACAGCATGACAGAGGGCAGAGGAGGAGGACAGAGGGCAGAGGAGGAGGACAGTGTGACAGAGGAGGGGGACAGCGTGACAGAGGGCAGTGAGAGGGGACAGCGTGAGAGATGGCAGAGGGGGCAGCGTGAGAGGGGGCAGAGTGACTGGATGCAGAGGGGGCAGTGTGTCTGGATGTAGAGGGGGCATTTTTGCCTACAACTAAATAAGTATTTCTGTCCTGACCTAAATACTTATTACATTTTTTTGACCCAACTACTTCTAAAACAGGACTGCTCAGTAATTATTTTGGAGGGGTGCCTTGAAAAAATTTGGAGACTCTAAGGGTGCCGTGAACTGCAAAATTTGGGAACCACTGGTCTAGCATATAAAAAATGTCTAGCAAATGGTTGTTTACTGTTATGTTTTTCTTTGGCCATTCTTATCGCTGATCTGTGAAAAGCGATCCTTTCCTTGAATTGCCAAGATGTTTTCCCCATGTAGTAAAGGCCATATGGGCACTTAATGATATACACTATATATGTACTGGTGCAGGATAGCATAAAATTAATTTTGAATTTTTTGCCTGAGTGAGGATGTTTAAACATATTTCCTGTCTCCATATACCGACCGACATGTTATATAATTTGGACACTGAAAGCAACCTGTGCATACGTTTGTAAATCTATCAATAATTTCAGATGATTTGATTTGACTTTGATGTTTCGCTCCCGTTTCTAACAAGGCATAATGGAGAATTCTCTTAGTGACGACAGTTCTGGATCCATTTGGATAATTGGCCACAAAGACTTCACTATTTTAGCTGTACTTGGGCTTTTTATGTTATAACACTGTACCCACAGTAATTTATTAACCAATTTTGCCAATTTCTACATCATCATCACCATTTATTTATATAGCGCCACTAATTCCGCAGCGCTGTACAGAGAACTCACTCACATCAGTCCCTGCCCCATTGGGGCTTACAGTCTAAATTCCCTAACACACAGACACACAGACACAGAGACCAGGGTAAATTTGTTAGCAGCCAATTAACCTACCAGTATGTTTTTGGAGTGTGGGAGGAAACCGGAGCACCCGGAGGAAACCCACGCAAACACGGGGAGAACATACAAACTCCTTACAGATAAGGCCATGGCCGGGAATTGAACTCATGACCCCAGTGCTGTGAGGCAGAAGTGCTAACCACTGAGCCACCGTGCTGCCCTTCTACATAAGTGTATCAGGTTTTGGAATCTTCAAAATGTTCGCTTTAATATTTTCTAACAGCTGTTTAGAATATCCCCGTTTGAGAAATTTTTGAATAATCAAATCCATCTCCATTGGAGTATCCTCCATTGAGCTTGTTATGCGATTTACTCACAACATCTGTGAATAGGTTAAACCGGCGGTTCCCAAACTGTGCGCCGCGGCTCCCAGGGGTGCCGCGGCGCTGTCACTGGGGTGCCGCGGGCCAGCCATAAAAAAAAAGAAAGAGCACATAAACTTACCAATCCGCCGGACGCCGGGACCCAGCAGCCTCCTCTCTCCCGCAGCTGTCACTGAATATCGACGTCAGTGACAGCTGCGGGAGAGAGGAGGCTGCTGGGTCCCGGCGCCCGGCGGATTGGTAAGTTTATGTGCTCTTTCTTTTTTTTATGGCTGGGAGAAGCGGAGGAGGACAGCGGGCAGCAGAGGGGGACAGCGGGAAGCAGAGGAGGACAGAGGACAGCGGGCAGCAGAGGAGGACAGCGGGCAGCAGAGGAGGACAGCGGGAAGCAGAGGAGGACAGAGGGCAGCAGAGGAGGACAGAGGGCAGCAGAGGAGGACAGAGGGCAGCAGAGGAGGACAGCAGGGAAGCAGAGGGGGGCAGCATGCAGCAGAGGGGGGCAGCGGGCAGCAGAGTGACAGAGGGCAGCAGTATGACAGAGGGCTGCAGAGGGGGGCAGCGTGACAGAGGGCTGCAGAGGGGGGCAGCGTGACAGAGGGCTGCAGAGGGGGGCAGCGTGACAGAGGGCTGCAGAGGGGGCAGAGTGCCTGGATGCAGAGGGGGCAGTGTGACAGAGGGCAGAGGAGGGGGACAGAGGGCAGAGGAGGGGTACAGCGTGATAGAGGGCAGAGGAGGGGGACAGCGTGACAGAGGAGGGGGACAGCGTGACAGAGGGCAGTGAGAGGTGACAGAGGGCAGAGGGGGCAGCGTGAGAGGGGGCAGAGTTTCTAAAACAGGACTGCTCAGTAAATATTTTTGAAAAATTTGGAGACTCTAAGGGTGCCGTGAACTGCAAAAGTTTGGGAACCACTGGGTTAAACTCTGTTTAAGGGCTATAGGATGGTGACTATTAGCCAACAATATAGTATTTCTACCCGTAGATTTGTGGTATATAGTGGCGGCTAACTTGTGTCCTTGTTTTATTGTTGTTGCTGCCGGTCCATATTATGAAGAGATCGTCTATATACCTAGCGTAGAAAAAAATCTGTGACGAAATTTTAGGCTCAGAAAAAAACTCTTTTCTCTTATTGGAAGATAAAAATATTTGCATAAGATTTGCATAAGATGGTGCCACATTAGAACCCACTGCACAGCCTGTACGTTGTAAATAAAATTGACCATCAAAGTAAAAGAAATCTCTAGTTAGTGTTAGTTCCAATAATTGCATGAAAAAAAATCAATATGTGCACCTGTATATATTGGATTATTTGCTAAAAAGTCTCTTACTGCTTCAAGTCCATCTATATGAGGAATGCTGGTGTATAAGCTACATACAGTGGAAAGCAAACTGTCTGTAGGTAGCGGTGGTAAATCTTGCAATTTCAACAAGAATGAGCTTGTATCCCTGAGATATGTAGGCTCCTTTTGTATACATGATTGCTAAAAGTTATCCAAAAATGTGGCAATAGGTTCATATAAACAACCGCGAGCTGACATGATAAGCCTGCCTGGCGGCTCCTTGTCATTTTTATGTATCTTCTGAACTCAATATAACAGTGGTATAATCGGAAACTTCTGCATCCGTGCATCACAGGTAGACTTAGAGATTGTGTTATTATTGGTAGCTTCTATAAGAAGTAAATCCAATTCCTTTTTGTAGATATTGGAAGGATCACTGGCTAACTTTAAATATGTAGTGACATCATTCAGGTGGCGATATACTTCTGATTTATATTTGATGGTATCCTGTATTACAATAGCACCTCCTTTGTCAACGGGATGGATAATAACGTTGGTATTTTTGTTAAGATCTTTCAGCACCTTGGCCTCACCCTGAAAGCGATTTGACCATCTGTGTGGTTTATATATTTCATTATTCACTGAATTTTGTAAAAGTCTTGTAAAACATTTAATGGAGCCATTATTGGAAGGTGGGTCAAATGTTGATTTTCGTTTAATAATGGAACCTCGTGACTCTTCAGTAGCAGCTTGCAAGCCAGAGTTGATATTTTTATCTTAATTAAAGTACTCCTTCAATTTTAATTGACGATTAAGCTTCATAATGCCAATCTTACAACGTAGTTGACTTTGTACATTAGTGGGAACAAACGATAACCCACGGTTAAACACTGTTTTCTCTGCTTGAGGGAGCTTATGTGAGGAGATATTGAATATTAGGTTCTCTGTGTGTTGTAGTTCATTCTTGACCCCCCCCCCCCTCTTCCACTGACCGCCCCTTCTGGTGGGTTTAATCTTGGACCTCCTAGTTGTGCCCTTGTAATCACCCGTAAAAGGGGTCTCTTGTTTGATTAATTGAATTTATTATCAGAATTGCCACCATCACTGTCACTGATTGAAGAAGAATATTGTGTACTAGAATATATTGCTTGACGAGACTGCCCCCTCTAGTGACTCTAGGGGTTCTGAATCGACTATTTTTGCTTGATCAGCTCCAGTGAGCCATTGATACAATTTTTGTTCTGTGTAATCTCCATTTCCTTTTTGTAATTCATCCTTTTTTAAAAAAAATTAGTTATTTTCTATATACTTCAATCTGATTTTGTATTTTTTTAACCAATCATTATTGGTGTCAAGTTGCAAACTCCTTATGTGTTGAGCCTCAAATGATCTGATTTTATCCTTAATTGCTACCATTTCTCTCTTTAACTCCTCCGCCACCAATAATATTAAATCAGAAAAACATTTATTGACGATGGCCACCCACCATCTGCAAAATTCCATGCTATATTGAGCAATAGTAGGAATATTTTTTATTCTAAACCCTCTGGGTATATTTTTTCTCGATGATAATCAGATAAAGTGAGACCGTGTATATAAAATTCAATTTCTCATTTTTTGACCTTAAGTAACTCCCCATATATTCCTTCTATAGTGGCTGCTTCTCCACTAGTTAATAAATTCTCTTTAAATAAAATATTTTCAGCCTCTATATCAGAAAAGTTCAATTGGTAAATTAATACCCATAGTTATACCATCAAGTGAACACCCAGCATCAGCCATATTGCAAACAGTCCAAATCTCAATTTAAAAACCAAACAGAGTGACCAATGCGAAAATGCAAAGGATATAACCAGCAGAAAGATACTATACATATATATATATATATATATATATACATATATATATACATATATATATATATATATATATATATATATATATATAATCCCCTCTGCAGTACTGTTAGGTTTCAAAGTTACCTTAGTCAGCATTTACGCCGGCCTTCCTAGGGCGCGGAGTCTAACGGCCCTCCCGGTCTTCTCCAAGAACCGCCGCAAGGCAGTGTGGGTTTTGCTGCCGGAGAACCGCAGGTCGCGGCCCCCAGGTTAGCCTACTGATGTAAGGAGAGAGTTCTATGAGATGGACAAGCAGAGGTACGAACAGGCCTACAGGGAACTGATGACCAGGTTCACTAACCGTATATCTAGAAGGTAGCAGCCTGGAGTAGAAGCTGGTTGGTATGCAGGAAACAATCCGCGGTGTAGCCCCAGGGGCAGAAGGGTAGTCAGGAACACAGCCGGTTTGGTACACAGGAGTCAGTCCGAAATGCAGTACCAAGGGTGAGGCAGGAGAGTAGTCTGGGAGATAGCCGGTTCGATACACAGAAGTCAGTCCGATATGCAGTACCAAGGGTGAGGCAGGAGAGTAGTCTGGGATATAGCCGGTTCGGTACACAGAAGTCTGTCCAATATGCAATTCCAGGAATGAAGCAAGAGAATGGTCAAGATAACAGCCAGTTCGGTACACAGGAGTCAGGAGTAGCAAATGGGAAGCACAGGGGAGACAAGAGCACAGAGAACACAGCCAGATGCAGGTAACTCGTTGCTCTGACACAGACAGTGTGTCAGAGCAGCGCTGAAGTAGGATTTGAATTCCCGCCCAGAGATCAGCTGACCTCCGCCGGGACCTACCCAGAAGTGCGGCGGTACGGAGCGGGGGATCGGCGCTGGAACAGGTAAGCGCCGTGACAAGTACCTTTGTCTTACCAGAGGTGCTGCTTTTGTGGACTTTTGAGACTTGATCATCAAAATAACACAGATACAATACGGCGCTCAACCCGATATATGGTATTAGAAAAGTTCATGGAATCATACACCTTTATACACTACCTTGTGTGCAGGTGGCTACCAACCTTCAATCACCAGGTGGTGAGTCCGGAAAATTGTCTACAAAAGAAGTGTAGTATTTAGGATGTAAGTCTTAATATAAAAGGTGATAATAATTGTGTGCACCAAATGTGTAAAAATCAATAAAGCATGTCTATGTTATGGTCCCGAACTTTCAAACTTGTATCTTGATGGGCTCCGTAACATATAGCAATAAGATAAAAGAAACTAGAGGTAGTGTGATACCATTTTGACAGATGAGTAATTACAAAACAACTTCCACCAACAGTGCTAAAACGTACCAGACAAAAGGAAAATTGAGCTTATCTGTATAAATCCTGGGTACTGCTATGCATCTTTGTATTTCTGGGAGCTTTCAACAAGGGAATATGAAAAAAAACATATAGGGGCATATTCAAATGGCTGCGTTACTGTCAAAAGTAACGCGGCTTGCGCACTATTACCTTTATTACGGTAATAGTGCGCGTAATTTAAGTTATTACGGTACCTTTAAAGCCAGCTTTCTGCTTGCAGCTCAGGGAAATCCGGGTTAGAATTACCGTAATAACGGTAATACTTTTAACGCTGCGTTACTTTTGCAAGTAGCGTTGCTAATTGAATATGCCCCGTAGTGTAGTATTTTTACAACAAATCCATTTTAATAACAAAGATATATAGCTATTGCACTCATAATGCAAAATATAAAAGTATGCTTATCTGGAGTCGTGGCGATGCTGTCCAGATATAATTGGTACTGGGGTTGTTGTTATTCCCCCCCTAGGCTGGTTCTAATCACTCTGCTGCTCAGATAAGGTGGCTGATACAAAGGGTGTCCTATGGTGGCTTAAAAAAAAAGAGAAAAACAGAGAGTGCAGATGATTCAGAAGAAGTGAGTGGCCTATATGTGGCTTATATGATGGAAAAGGGGATCAAAAACAATCCAGGTCCAGCCCATAAAAGGGGCTCTGGTGGTGGTGAGCACGGCATACACGGGGATATGGAATGGGGAAGCAAAGTAAATAGTGATGGCAAGGATGGCTATGGTAACGTCTTCTGGGAAAGTTATCCGATTATTGCATGTGGGTTCAATTATTCAGGTCAATGTCTGTGGTTTGATGTTCTTAGGATTTCTGGGCAGCACACTGGACTGTGTTCTGACTGGACTGGAGACAGTTGGGGCTTGCCAGAGGTGAGGCAGCGGTCAGATGGATTATTTAGTGGCAAGCAAAAAACCTAGGCACCTTCAGAACAGCTCATGGTATTGGCTATTTATAGATCCCCCCTTCCATTTTGTGGGGAAGCACTTTGGCAAGAATTGGGGTTTAGAGGCTTATGTATAATTATAACTTATAATCAAGATCAGAGTATTACAAAGATTGGGATGCTTTAGGTATGATGATGAAAGGATACTAACTGCCTTTTTCTCTATTTATGTAGCCAATTTGTATACATGCAAACCCTGTGGACAAAAGTGGCCAAAAGCAGAATTCACTCTGCAACATTGTGTTTTTCTGCAGACAGTTTAGGTTGAAAACAAAAAAAATATGTAGAAAGAGTTATGATCATTTTAATTAACATGTCAGCTCTTAGTTTTACAATACTACAAATAATTTTTAGTTAGTTCCCTGATTTTTTTAATGGAGGCTTGGTGTTTGTTAGTTTACTAATTTTTGTTAATTAGTTAGTTTAGTCATTTTGCAAAGCCAGATCAGCACCCGTAAGAGGTAGCCAGATCAGCACCCGCAAGAAGGCTATCACCGTCCCAGCTACTACTGTCAATTTCCACGCTATGATACAATTCTGCATCATCACAGTCTCTGAACTACACAAGTAATAACTATTAAAAAAACAAGAAATAAGAAAACAACAAAATCTCAAACCAATGCCAACAACAACAAACAGCTTTCCAAGCTGCCATTCACACTCCTCACAACAGCTGTGTCTTGAGAGATTCAAACATGGCTCTGGGGGTTGGGTAAACTGACTGTACCAATAGAAAACTATTGTTTAGTTCAGGATTGCTTTTTTCGGCTACCATTAGAGTAAGTTGGCACAGAATTAGTATTTAACCATGACTAATTTGTCTTTCCTTAAATTACATTACCTCTCATTTCCTAATGCTAGATAGGGGACAAATTGAACTTGTGTTGTATGTACCAGTTACTGCACAGTACTTGAGGATTCAAGAGGCAACACAAATGCAGTATCTACTGTAAATATATTTAGGGAGAGGACAACAATCCTTGTTATTTTTTTTGGAGGAGTGTTATCCGGTCAATAAAATAATTGATCATTAACTTCTACAAAAACATATGGTATGAAAGGTATTCATCTACTTGTATGTCATGGCACCAGATTTGTTACCTACTGCCAATGTGTCCTTTCAGGCTGCTTAGATGTAGCATTGATATAGCATGTAGCTTAGAGGTAGCATAAATGTTGCATGTAGCTTAGATGTAGCATAAATGTAGCATGTAGCTTAGATGTAGCATAAATGTATCATGTAGTTTAGATATAACATAGATGTAGCATGTAGTTTAGATGTAGCAGAGTTGTAGCATGTAGTTTAGATGTAGCCTAGATGTAGCATGTAGTTTTGATGTAGCATAGATGTAGCATGTAGCTTAGATGTAGCATAGATGTAGCATGTAGCTTAGATGTCGTATAGCTATAGCTAGCATGTAGCTTAGATGTAGCATAGATGTAGAATATAGCTTAGATGCAGCATGTAGCTTAGATGTAGCAGAGATGTAGCATGTAGCTTAGATACAGCAGAGATGTAGCATGTAGCTTAGATGTAGCATAGATGTAGCATGTAGCTTAGATGTCGTATAGCTATAGCTAGCATGTAGCTTAGATGTAGCATAGATGTAGAATATAGCTTAGATGCAGCATGTAGCTTAGATGTAGCATGTATCTTAAATGTAGCAGAGATGTAGCATGTAGCTTAGATACAGCAGCATGTAGCTTAGATACAGCAGAGATGTAGCATGTAGCTTAGATGTAGCAGAGATGTAGCATGTAGCTTAGATGTAGCATAAGCCACCAATTATCATACCTCTGAATATTTTTCCAATTAAATTTTAGAATTAATCTTCTGTAAATAATGTGCAGTATTTCTGGATTGTATTTTCACTGCACACTACAACAAATATCACACATGTATATCTGTTGCAATTCATAGCATAATAGTGAAAATGCATAACCACCTGTTGGGATTTCTCTGAGACGGTAAAATAATTGTTCCTAAGGCTGGTTGAATAGAAAGAAAAATCTCTGCCAGTAGCAATGCAATTATAATATAAAAGCCAGAACAGCTTATGATTTTTAATGCGCAAGAAATGCTTTTTTATATAAATTGTGACCCTGAGCAGACAGGCAAACCTTTGTTGCCATTTGTATAATGTGAATTACCATTTTCAAGATATCTAATGTATATTTAAAAGTATTATTATTAAAGTATTACAAAATGTTTAAAAACACAGTGCAGTGTAGGGAGTAGTATAGCAGTGCAGTGAGCAGAGCAGTGTGAAAGAGTCAATAAGGCTACTATAGTATGTAGTGAGTGATACTTCTAGTCTCATACAAACAATATCTGTTAAAATAGCTACAAGCTTCTATTATAAGGATTTAATCATGTGATAGTCATTGTTGCTGTGTGAATGGCTCCTTTTTGCTTGTTATGATTGGTCTGATTCTGCTATATACATTCTTGTTCACCAAATTTTGCACAAATCAGAGCCAATCTAAACATTCAGTGCCTGAGAAATTTGTACAAATTTCAGTTTCAGTCGTATTAATTCATTCTTTTCTAATCTTAAAATTGGCTCTGACATTTGATCATGTTACTTAATTACATCCTCAAATGGACATTATACTTATCTCCTGTTGCGTTTTCACCTTTTTTAAATTGTGTTTCAGGCTGCATGGATAATTTATGAAGTTGGAAATTAAAACTGTTGAATGACAATCATCAAAAGTTGAATAATGTAAAAGATATATAGTTATGATAAGAGAGGAGCACTACATAAGACAATTTGAAATGTATTAAAAGTCAAATCAAAGTATAGTGTAAGTTACAGAATTTACCATTTAATACCCTCAGGCACAAATATATAAATACATGTTTTCTGTGGAGCATTTTATATGCAGTTTGAATGCTTAAGGCAAAAAGCACTACTCTCTATCTGGGAACATGTTTCTGTGTTCCACTATATATTGTCTTACTGACAATGAGAGCGTGGGTGGTTAAGTGGAACAATAGACATTAATAGAGCCATTATCACACTATGGAAGTGCATAGAGGGGAATACAAAAGGAAGCAACTGTATAATAAAACTAATAACAACGGAGAATGTAGCCCATTACAGTAAATAATAAATAAACAAATGAGAAGAAATAACAGTGCATTATAGAGAAATGGGAAAAGGGGAGAGCTTTCTTTTGTACAGTGGTCATAGAAGAGGAGGATTTCAAACAGGCTTCATTATAAAACCAAGTATGAATAATGCAGTGGGATAACACAAAAATTATGCTTAAAAAAAGAAGTGAAGTGTATAAGCCATTCACAAAGACAAATTGGCATAAACATGGAACCACTTAGAAACATAGGGCCTGATTCATTAAAGAAAGAAAAGGAAAAAAAAATGAATAACTTTGCACCTTGGGAAAACCAAGTTACATTGGAGGGGGAGGTAAATTTAAAATGTGATGGTAGATTAACAGTATAGGTGGGGTAGGACATGTCCTAGATCAACTTTAAATTTCAGTGTACAAATAAGCTATTAAGTATTTGTGTGCCACATGAAAAAGCAGTCAGTATTTTCCTTATGAGCAAAATAATAAACTCATTTGCACCCTTTGCATTGTAACATGTTTTTGCCAAGGTTCAAAGTCACTAATGGCTAACTGAATTGGCCTGACAACTCGAAATTAGGTTTGAGTTGTCAGGGTAGTAGGGTGGTCATTCCCTACTGGGGGTGGGGATTAAGTTGCAAACTGACTATCAGCAATAGGGGCAATCCTACAACACAATAACACAGACAAAGAGAGCACATTGATAGTAGGCAGGCTCATAGTTATCTACAGTAATATTTATAATTATGCTGCAATAGCAAAGATTTTCTATAGCCTCTTATCAAAGTGATAGAAAATCTTGTATTGCTACAATTTAATACAGAAGTGGAAGTTGCTGAATCAATTTATAGGTTCATAGTGGGTGCTTGAAATGGGGTTATTCTGAAAGGAAAAAAAAACACAGAGAAAAATCCCCCAGCGCACTGCTATAACCAGCAAAGGTTTTGCTATTTCTACTTGAACATTAAAATGCAGAAATCTAAGTTACACACATCTGCAAATGTATGGAAAGCTAACAGCCACTTCATAGTGCTTCTGCTAATAGGATGGTCCTAACTCTAAACAGTGAGTGTCCCTATATTTGGACCATACATATATGCATTTTTAAATTGAGAGCTAACTTACCAAGAGGTAGCACAGGAACACTGCTTGCTACAATTTACTAATGACATGTTTGTCAGGGTAGCTGAGTGATACTCTGGTTCCCAGCGACACTGAATGGCAGCGGTAAAAGGAGTCTTACTGCTTTTCCAGCCAGTCTTCCATGCAAATGAATTAAAAAAGCTTTATGTAAATAAAATTCTCTTACTATCCCCTGCTATTGCCATTCTGAGATGGCGGTAGCAATAGGAGTACCATGACGGTACTTATTTTACTTGGGGAAGCTTTCAGAGGAGGTAACTCTCTGATAGATAGGGAGGAGCCCTGACTGAAGAAAATCCCCAATTTCATGGAAGAAAAGGCTTTTCTCCCCTTCTTAAATAGGCCACCTAAATCTATATAATAGATCCCGTAAAGGAGTGTCAAAGAAATGTACAATAAAGATAGGTACTACTGGCAGATAGGTTCTTTCTTGCTATCAATTAATTTTACCCTGTCTAACATAGGAGTACAAAATACATTAAACACAACACAGATAATCAACAGTTCAGCACTGAGCTAACACGGCCATGACATCGTTGGTGCACTTATTGAAAAGGTGGCATAAATTACATTCTGAATTACATTCTGGGGAATAGCAGGTTAGAAGAGAAGTTACCAAAAGTCTCACTTTCAAAGGATGAAGGCTTGGTTATCTCCTCAGCAAGTCACAGGGTGTACCTCCCTGTCTACTGGTCACCAGCAGACAATTAGGAAAAAGGACTAATTCACTAACAGTTACATGAATATCTCCATTTGACATGCACCAATGGTGTTAGGAGACAGGCATTCAGGTTTTGTTGGCAAAACAGTCTCTAGCAGCAGTTCTGGGTCTAACATTAGCAAAAGATACGTACTCACACAGTTGATGGTGGGACTCTAACTCCTGACTCCCTGAGAGACAGGGTGTCCCTTCACAATCTGAATCTCTGGGTCCATTATGCTAGAGCTGCAGCCACAGTTTTCGCTGTTTGCTGCCTCTGCTGGCCACTCTTAGAATAGCAGCTGGGGTCTATATTGGTCTCTCTATACTGCTCTCTCCCTTGATCCTCCAAGCTACATTATACCTGCTGCTGTCTTCCTGTGCTGTTATCTATTTCAAGTGCAATCACCAGTCCTCTCCTCTTGTGTACTAGTCCCAATTCCAACCCTGAGATGGATAGAACTGCCCTTGAAGTTTACTAAAACTCTCCTAGATTCCAATCATGCTCTTTCTTTTCATATATTGAATCAGACAGAGGTTTGAATAATGCAAAATAGTCATTATTAATCCAATAGATGTATACAAATATGAAATATGAAAACTTTTAAAATGAGCTATGTCAGATGGTTCTTTTCAGTACATAATGATAAGAATTAGAGATGTGCACCGGCGACTTTTGGTGTCTCGTGTTTTGTGTTTTGGATTCGGATTTCCGTGATGTTTTGGGTTCGGATTTGTTTCGCAAAACACCTGCCGAAAGGTTTTGGTTCGAATTTAAGGTTTTGGATTCGGATTGTTTTTGAAAAAAGCATAAAAAGTTCAAAAATCAAGTTTTTGGGCTTATTTTCACTCCTACGCTATTATTAACCTCAATAACATTTCCACTAATTTACCATGTATTCTGAACACCTCACAATATAGTTATTAGTCCAAAACGTTGCAACGAGGTATCTTTCTGGACTGCATAGTGGAGTGGTCCCCACAATATAATAAGAAAACCATCAACTGGTCTTAATCGCACCAAAAAATGTACCTGGACTGCGTAGAGGAGTGGGTCACCACAATATAAATTAAAAACCCTGAACTTGTATGATTCGCACCAATAATGTACCCGGACTGCGTAGAGGAGTGGGTCACCACAATATAAATTAAAAACCCTGAACTTGTATGATTCGCACCAATAAATGTATCTGGACTGCGTAGAGGAGTGGGTCACCACAATATATACAATAAGAAAACCATCAACTGGTATGAATCGCACCGAATAATGTACCTGGACTGCGTAGAGGAGTGGGTCACCACAATATAAATTAAAAACCCTGAACTTGTATGATTCGCACCAATAATGTACCTGGACTGCGTAGAGGAGTGGGTCACCAAAATATAAATTAAAAACACTGAACTTGTATGATTCGCACCAATAAATGTATCTGGACTGCGTAGAGGAGTGGGTCACCACAATATATATAATAAGAAAACCATCAACTGGTCTGAATCGCACCGAATAATGTACCTGGACTGCGTAGAGGAGTGGGTCACCACAATATAAATTAAAAACCCTGAACTTGTATGATTCGCACCAATAATGTACCTAGACTGCGTAGAGGAGTGGGTCACCACAATATATATAATAATAAAACCATCAACTGGTATGAATCGCACCGAATAATGTACCCGGACTGCGTAGAGGAGTGGGTCACCACAATATAAATTAAAAACCATGAACTTGTATGGTTCACACCAATAATGTACCTGGACTGCGTAGAGGAGTGGGTCACCACAATATATATAATAAGAAAACCATCAACTGGTATGAATCGCACCGAATAATGTACCTGGACTGCGTTGAGGAGTGTGTCACCACAATATGAATTAAAAACACTGAACTTGTATGATTCACACCAATAAATGTATCTGGACTGTGTAGAGGAGTGGGTCACCACAATATAAATTAAAAACCCTGAACTTGTATGATTCGCACCAATAAATGTATCTGGACTGCGTAGAGGAGTGGGTCACCACAATATATACAATAAGAAAACCATCAACTGGTATGAATCGCACCGAATAATGTACCTGGACTGCGTAGAGGAGTGGGTCACCACAATATAAATTAAAAACCCTGAACTTGTATGATTCGCACCAATAATGTACCTGGACTTCGTAGAGGAGTGGGTCACCAAAATATAAATTAAAAACACTGAACTTGTATGATTCGCACCAATAAATGTATCTGGACTGCGTAGAGGAGTGGGTCACCACAATATATATAATAAGAAAACCATCAACTGGTATGAATCGCACCGAATAATGTACCTGGACTGCGTTGAGGAGTGTGTCACCACAATATGAATTAAAAACACTGAACTTGTATGATTCACACCAATAAATGTATCTGGACTGTGTAGAGGAGTGGTCACCACAATATAATTAAAAAACCCTGAACTTGTATGAATCGCACCAATAAATGTATCTGGACTGCGTAGAGGAGTGGTCACCACAATATATATAATAAGAAAACCATCAACTGGTCTGAATCGCACCAAATAATGTACCTGGACTGCGTAGAGGAGTGGGTCACCACAATATAAATTAAAAACCCTGAACTTGTATGATTCGCACCAATAATGTACCTGGACTGCGTAGAGGAGTGGGTCACCACAATATAAATTAAAAACCCTGAACTTGTATGATTCGCACCAATAAATGTATCTGGACTGTGTAGAGGAGTGGTCACCACAATATAATTAAAAAACCCTCCACGGGTCTGAATTCCCAAAAAAAAGGTTCTGGACTGCGTAGTGGGGTGGTCCCGGTACACAATTTTTTACCGGGGCCACAATATTATTAAAAAACCCTCCACGGGTCTGAATTACACCCAAAAAGTTTATGGACTGCGTAGTGTAGTGTTCCCCACAATATTATTTAAAAATTTTGCAGCAACAGTCAACGTTGTTTAATATCTAATACACCTCTATCTGGACTGCATAGTGGAGTGGCCCCGGTACCCAATTTGGTACCGGGGCCACAATACCTCCTCCAACCATGGAACAGAGCATTCATCATTGAGATCCCATCAAGTATGTTAAAGACAGACAGGGTCGAAGTGTTATTGGTTGACTTTGTAAACCAAAAAACTGTCCCTGTTGCACATAGTCGTGCAATGAAGACTGACTTTTTCATTTAAAGGCACCATCTTTCAAGTGCTCTGTCTGCTGCCTATCATTCAGATCAAATTGTTATAAGATATCACCTTACTATTCAAATGGAACTTTTATCTAAGATTACTGCTTTCTATCCGGACGTCTGAATTGGTGCGCACCGAAGACTGGATGTAACACGCTTTCAACAACCGTTTATACGGTAAGAAGGTATACCTTTCTATTTCTTTTCCGGATAAAAGATTATCTTCACCAACTTTGAAGGCAGAACGATCGGAGGTACGTGCTTCAATTACCTTATAGCCGCTTAGCCGGTAAGAAGTTGTCTATTACGTGCCGAATCCGATATTAGCCTCAAACATTGGATTGGATTTAAATATGATTATTTCTGGAGGCAAATCCATCGGAGGTATTTGATTCAACCATTTATTAGCCGCTCAGGCGGTAAGAAGTTGTTTTATATGTGTCTAGTCCGTGATTAGCCTCAGGCAATTGATTCAATACGGACATTATAAATATACTTGTGATATACAAAATAAGATATTTGATACATAACCTGAAGGATTTGGATTCGAAGATATCTAACTTCACTCTGGACTACATAAAAATATATATTTATATATGATCTTCCATCACTGAACCACTGTCTATATTTCTTGTGGATTTTATATCTCAAAGACGTATGTATGACCGTTTAAATATCCAGGAGGGATATCCCTGTTATATATGTCAATTCATTTTGATATTATAACATTAGTACATCAGCTGGATAATATCATATTATATAGCAATTACCATCTTAGGCTTAAGGGGTATTTATGAGTATAAAATTATATTACAATATCTGTATCAACACCTGTGGTTTAACTGTGGCTTGAACATCTATTCAATTGATCTTTTTTTGCATTACATATTGTGCACTTATTTTATATGTTTTATTTATCCTCATTGATCCATCGAATAAATATTAGGAGATTCTGCGCAAATTTTTGTTTTTTATTTGTTATATCCTTATAGAGGCTTAACACTGCCTCTTTTTTAGTTGCTGCATTTGATACCTAAATGTTTTTTTATATATATATTCTCTCAATTTTTGTTTATTAGCGCCAGAGAAATAGGGTTTTTTTGATTGTAGTGTTTGTCAGTCATATTATACTTTTGGTAAAATTTGTTTAATTTGTTCCTCTTTATGGTAACTACTAATAGAATTAAAGTATTAAATAGAAGCGGCAGTTCCTCTTTATGGGAATTAGTAATAGAATTAAAGTATTAAATAGAATTAAAGTATTAAATAGAGTGGTATAGAGTGGTAGTGTGGTATAGAGTGGTCCCCACAATATAATAATAAAACCCTCAACTGGTCAGAATTCCACCAAACAAGTATCTGGACTGCGTAGTGGGGTGGCCCCGGTACCCAATTTGATACCGGGGCCACAATAAAATAAATACACCCTCAACTGGTCAGAATTCCACCAAACAAGTATCTGGACTGCGTAGTGGGGTGGCCCCGGTACCCAATTTGATACCGGGGCCACAATACCTCCTCCAAGTTCCAAGTGTAGTGTTTATAACATCTTAACACTACACTAATTCTAGCACGTTAAAACCTCTTGTTTTAAATAATGACAGGGCATTTAACTTTTGATTTAATTTATTGAATTTGTTGGCATTTTCTTTTACTTTTTGAACATGGCAAACGACTGTTGAATGGTCACATAATGCCAAAAAAATAGTTGCAAGATGGAATTGTCCTTGGGCCCTCCCACCCGGGCCCTCCCACCCACCCTTATGTTGTTGAAATAGGACATGCACACTTTAACAAACCAATCATTTCAGCGACAGGGCCTACCAAACAACTGTGGCTGAAATGATTGGTTTGTTTGGGCCCCCACACCAAAAAAACAATTCATCTCTCCCTGTACAAACTAAACAGGCTCTACTGAGGAAAGATGTCGTCCTCATCCTCAACCTCTGATTCTTCTCCCCCTACAGTGTGTACTTCCTCCTCCTCACACATTATCAATTCGTCCCCGCTGGACTCCACAACCACAGGTCCCTCTGTACTATATGGAGGGCAGTGCTGTACTTCATTGAGGAATTGATTATTCATTTTTATAAACATCATTTTTTCAACGTTGTGAGGAAGCAACCTCCTTCACCGCTCACTGACCAGGTTCCCCGCTGCACTAAAAACTCTTTCCGAGTACACACTGGAGGGGGGACAACTCAGTTAAAAAATAGAGCCAGTTTGTACAGGGACTTCCAAACTGCCTTTTGGAGTTCTACCACGTCACTACCTCTAGTTAATTTAGATTGCAAGGTTTGTAAATATAAATACTTTGAAGATAAAAAAAGCAGGCTGCACAGACTGTGGAGCTAGAAAGTGAAATTAAATGGACCACGTTACTTTGGTGGCTATCTATGCCCCCCCCCCCCCGCCCTACACTTGTATTTGAATATAAATAAAGCAGCCTGCATAGACTGTAGAACTAGAAATTCAAATATACAAAGAAATGGACAAAGGCAGTTTGGTATCTGTCTGCATCAGATCCCCTCTCCACTAGGAGTAAAATAGAAAACTATTCAGCCGTTATATAATCTAGAATATAAATAGAAATTGAGAAAGGCAATATGGTATCTGTCTGCATCATAATCATCAACATCCTCCTCAGCGCCAGCTACATCAATATCCTCCTCCCGGTGTACAACATTCACACCTTCATTAGCCAAATCTGTAACTGGACTGTGGGTGATCCTTCCAGCATATGCAGAGGGCGTGCTGCAAATGCTGGATGGAGTCACCTCTTCCCGTACAGTGATGGGAAGGTCAGGGTTCACAACCAACAACACCATTGGACTCGCCTTGGGGATTTGGGATGTCATCTGTTTAGAAGGCAGAGTTCTTTGCTGTTTTGTTGTTGTTGCTGACAGCATAACTCTCTTAAATTTTTTGTAGGGGGGGGAGGAGGGCTTAGATCCTTGGGTGAAGCTGGACCACTAGTCATGAGCACGGGCCAGGGCCTAAGCCGTTCCTTGCCACTACGTGTCGTAAATGGCATATTGCCAACTTTACGTTTCTCCTCAGATGATTTTAAGTTTCTCTTTTTGCTATTTTTTGAGAACTTGGGCTTTTTGGATTTTACATGCCCTGTACTAGGAGATTGGGCATCGGGCTTGCCAGACGACGTTGATGGCATTTCATCGTCTATGTCATGACTAGTGGCAGCAGCTTCAGCATTAGGAGGAAGTGGGTCTTGATCTTTCCCTACTTTATCCTCCAAATTTTGGTTTTCCATTATATGTAGCACAAGAGAGCGTACCCCTAAGCCACACACACTCGGCAAAGCCTTTAAAAATTATATGCGGCACAGGAGAGTAGCACTGGACTTATACTGCTGAATCAGTGAACATTGTAATAGCAGTACCACTGGACTTATACTGCTGAATCAGTGAACTTGGTAATATAATATTGCAGTACCAATGGGCTTATACTGCAGGATTGGTTTTGCAAATTTTGTTGTAATTAATTTTTTTTTACATTTTTGTTTTGTATTTTTTTTTATAACTTTTTTTTTATTTTTTAAACACTTGGGAATAATGGGGAAATAACTATGCCCTTAGAAGCACAGAGCACAGGACACAGGACCACTGGACCACTGGACTGAACAGGGCACAGCACAGGACCTAGCAGCACCACTGAACTCAAAATTGACAGAGCACAGCACACAGCACCACTGGACTTTTACTGTTGAATGTGTGAACTTGGTAATATTGCAGTACCAATGGGCTTATACTGCAGGATTGGTTTTGCAAATTTTGTTGTAATTAATTTTTTTTAAAATTATTTATTTTTTTGTATTTTTTTTTAGAACTTTTTTTTATTTTTTAAAACACTTGCGAATAATGGGGAAATAACTATGCCGTTAGAAGCACAGAGCACAGCACACAGCACCACTGGACTGATACTGCAGAACACAGCACAGTACAGCACAGCACAGAACTAAACAGCACAGCACGAGATCTACCAGGACAGAGGACCACCTAACACATCCTCCCTCTACCCTGATCAATGCCCGAGTGAAGATGGCGGCGACTAGCGGGGACGTTATAGGATCCGAGTATCGCGAGATCCGACAGCGGGATTATGACTCAGAGCCTCGGTTTCAAGTTTTCATTTGGCGCCAATACCCGGATCTGTCTCGGATCCGACTCGGATCGGAAAGGTTCGGGTGGGCTCGGATTCACAAATTCCGAGTGCGCTCATCTCTAATAAGAATTATTATATATTCCTTGTCATTGGTTCAATAAATCTAAATTATGTTGCTAAACTGGGACCATTCGATAAGAGATCAGACCAGATAGATAGTACTCTTTGTCAATAACTAGCAAATGATTCCATTTTGAATATGTACGTGAGAAATGACTTATTTGAATCACTTGGTGAAATGTGATACAAAAAACCCCTTAAAATTCTGTTATATGGTTTGTGCCAAACAATAACATTCCACATCTAGGGCTAGATTTAATAAACTGCGGGTTTGAAAAAGTTGAGATGTTGCCTATAGCAACCAATTAGATTATAGCTATCATTTATATAGTGCATTCTACAAAATGACAACTAGATTCTGATTGGTTGCTATAGGTAACATCTCCACTTTTTAAAACCCGCAGTTTAGTAAATATACCCCCTAGCCTCTACATTATCAGATGGGAAATTGCTCATTGCTGAAAAATATGAAGAGAAAAAGTCCACTTCATTTTTAAATTCATATTTTTTTCTTTGGTGACAAAAGTTTGTGCTGTCTGAGCAGAAAACAGGACATACTTTTATCTAGTAATTTCAATAAACAGCAGACCTTCCACTTTCTTATTTCACTTTGATAAACTTATTTGGCATCAGTGGGAATTAAAAATAAACTTCCCCATATAATTCCAGGAGGATGTACACCAGTGCACTATTTGGTTTTCCTAAAAAATTGCCTTTTACGACAGAATAAAACATAATGTTACCGTGTAAAATCACAAAGAGCAAATAAATGGCTAAAGTAACCACTTAAAGTGTATTCAAACACCCCCATGAGATTTGCATTAGCAAGTCTGATTTCAGTCAGATTGCCTGTTATTGTACAGACTGTCTCAGTATCTGCTAGTGATGCTTTCTATTAAGTAAAATAATAGTCAGAAGGAAATAGCCTCAGCCAGATGTGTATTGGATAAGGAGTAACCCCTAAAACTGAATTATGAAATTGGAGGAGTTCCTTTTCACAGGTGGGAAAGGTATTTATAATTTTACATTCCAATGATGATGACATGAAAATCTGTTATCCTGTTATGTAAGCCTAAGGCCCTTAGAAGTAATACGTTCATCTAATAGGAACTAGTTGATTTAATAAGCAATTGCTTGCCATGGCCTGAGATAAAGATTTCATTTGTTAACCTAGATGGATAATCTGAAAATAATAAGCTGAAAAGGTGACATTAATAATCACAATAGTAAACATATTAATAATAATAATAATAATAATCATCATTCCTGACTCTGTGAGTAGGGCCACAAAGACGCATAATTAGAGGGTGTGTAGTTTGGAGTAATAATAGTGAGTGCACTATTTATGATGGAGAAATTGTTCTTGTGTTAACCAGATATGGATCTGTGTGATGCAGCAGATGACCATCATTGCGTGAGTGTATCCTATGTTGATCACTATGGGATATAGACGGATGCTGATGGGCAAAAAATACCCTAAGGGTTCTATCTCATATTGTTAGAGATGATAGGGATGAACGAGAGTTGAGTGTGTATCTATACATAATTGATATAAGATTCAGTTGCTCAGTATAGATTTGATGTCAAAGTCAATATTCAATCCCCTTGGAGTGAGGGTCTTAAGGTCCAACTTGCCTCCTCCCTGTTAATTTGCTTAATGAAGTCCCCTCCTCTCCACTTCCTTTCCACTCGTTTGATAGCTACAAATTTGAGGCCTTCAGGTTTGCAGTTGTGTATTTTGTGAAAGTGATCTGATACACTGTGGAGGGAATAACCTTTTTTGATGTTTCGAATATGTTAATTTATTCTAACTCTCAGTGTTCTGATTGTTTGTCCTACATATTGCAATTTGCATGTACATTCCAATAGGTAGATAATGTTAGTGCTGTTTCAGATCATTCATTGATTTATTGGGGACTCCTTGTTTGTGACCCGAGATAGAAAGCTTACTGTGGGTTTCGTGGCCCTAAATTGTATGTTCTTGCACCCAACGAGTTGCCCATAGTAGTAAAATCAACTGGGCTTGGAGGGGGTGTCAATCAATGTTTGTATGAGTTGTGTTGGAGGGATGTGATTATGCACAAGGGTCTTTATATGGCTAGGTGCTTTCCTGAAAACGACTTTAGGATTAGGTGCTAGAATGTGGCGTAGAATGGGATCCCTCAGTACTTTTTTATTGTTGAGGTTTTTTTTATATTTTGGAGGTAGATAGAAAAAAATAATGCACATTTGTGTCTCATTGTATTGCCACACTTTATTTCACTGTATAGAAAAAAGAAAACAAACAACTAACTAACAGAACTGTGAAGCTATAAGGTGAAAACATTGATATTTTAATAAATGAGCACTTACACTTATAATAGGAATCAGTATTAATGTCATGAATGCTGTTTCATACAGAAACTTGACCAAGATTTTTTAAACTTTTTTACTGTTCTATTTAAATATTATACTCAACAAAAAGTTGTTTATTTGTTTTACCTGGCTGAGAAATGTCACAAGTACGATGAGTATTTTTTCTGGTTAAAGGATGCTAAAAAAGTTGAACACATTAAATGCTAGATTAAAATGGTCAGCGGCAGACCTGAAATAACCCAGCACATAGATTTGGGCTATTGCAGACTGGGAAGTTCCCCAGTTTGTGTAGTGTATCTTGGGTGAAATCGCTCTGTGCAGGCCCAGAAAGATGGTGCACGCATATGTTCCTTTGCAGTCTAGCAAAAGTCTGAAACCTCTGCCTGGAGAGGTTAGATGGTGTAGGGAAAGATCTTGGCCGTGTACAGTAAAGGTGTGATTACGCAAATGCAGCTCATGCAGAAACTGGAGAAGTATGCATATAAGCCTGTTAGGAGCCTTATCTTTTGCACCTGCTATAGTGCAGGTGGAAAAACTTACTGACGATGATGACTTGTCATAAACCAGTTGCATATGCTGTTGATGTGGAGGCGAGCACATCTTGAGATGTATACGGCTCTGCTCAAGGTTGCCAAAAGAAATTTTGGGCCCCAGTACAGCAGTTTCTTGGGGCCCTTTTCATAGCTGCCAAAAAGGACATGGATACAGGCTGGTGTGACGGCGGCACACCAGCGGCTATATATGTCGCTCGATTCCGCCATCTTTGTTTTAGTATGGCTGTGGAGCCCTGAGATAAGTACGTTGTGGGATGTCCAGCAGCAAATAAGAAGACGCCGGCGGAAGTGGCAGGGAGCCCTTGTAAGGGCTAGGAGCTACTCTTCCATGAGAAGACAATGAAAGAAGATGCCAGGATCAAGTAACAGAAGACATCAACGGCGGGGAGCCCTTGTAAGGGCTAAGAGCACCCCTGCAAAGAAGACAGTGGAGACCAGCGCGCCTAAGAGGCAAAGATTTGCCACCGGCTGAAGGGTCTGGAAGACACGAAAATGCTGGGGCAAGTTGAACATCTGCACAGTGCAGGTAAGTAGGAATCCTTTAGGTAGGTCAGGCATAAGGCCCATTTGCATAAATCAGGCACTTGGCCTGTGGCACCTCAGTGGGCACAAGGCCTGGCACCAATAGAATTTGATTAAGTACTTAAGGCCCCATAGTTAGCTAGAGCACCAGGCCCCTTTAGTTTAGCTGGGGCACAAGGCCCCTTTAGGTTATTCGGGCAACAAGGTCCACATATAGGATAGGTTAGTTGCCACCAGCACATATTTATTGAATGGGTACAAGGTCCATCAGTAGTCAGACTGGGCA
The DNA here is from genome assembly GCF_038048845.1 of Mixophyes fleayi. NCBI lineage: Eukaryota > Metazoa > Chordata > Amphibia > Anura > Limnodynastidae > Mixophyes > Mixophyes fleayi. Next base: position 140,423,379 of record NC_134406.1, on the reverse strand, counting down.
CATGGCTCATAGGCAGTAACTGAACCCCAGGCCCTTGTATTTAGGCAGGGCATGAGGCCCTACAGTGCGGATAAGCATAAGACCCAATGCCTGTTAGGCCACAAGGCCCTAACAGTTTAGCTGGGCACCAGGCCCATAGAGTATTTGGGCAACAAGCTCTAAAAGTGTAGGGGAGCTCAAGGTCCTTTGTGTAGTGGAGCACTAAGCCCTTTGTGCAGCAGGGCGCTAGGTCTTTGTTAGTTAATTAGTAGGTGCTAGACCCTATGTGGTTATGAGGACACTAGGTCCTGATAGCTTAGGAAAGCACTCGGCTCTGGATGTAGTGGGACATTTGATCCCTTGATAGAGTGTAAATTAGTAGGTTGTTGAGTGGCTTCAGTGCCTCTCAATCTGATCCGGAAGGGTACCAACAAAGTCCTGAGTTCCTAAAGTACAGGTTTAAAGGCCGGGGATCCAGATGGCAGGCAGAGGCCTGCGGTGTAGCTCGGTGCCGGTGGGTGCTGATGGTGCCGAGGAGGGTAAGCTGTAGCAATATGGGTCTGTTCCCAAAGCAGTAGCAGGTGACCATTGATGAGGTGGTCACTGACAGGTAAAACACCTAACTATTCCTTGTGTTATATGTAACCTGCCTCTCTTTAAGTATCTTCCCTTGTCGGAGCCAAAGGCCAGGATCCAGCAAAGGCAGATGAGTTAGGGTGATCAGACACAAGGTGTGGCTCTCAGATTGCTGTGGATAAAAGTGCGGTGTGTCTCGTAGCTGTCCCTCAGAATTGGGTGACTACCTGGAGTGTCGGGAAGGGGATTGCGGTTTGTGGGACCTTGTTCGCCTAGACACCTATTACGTGCTAAGCTAGGTAATTGTTTGAAAAAACTAAGGTCCTTGGTTAACAATTTCTTCATAGTGCTGAAACCTATATATAGAGTTATCTCTTCATATGGGTTCCTGCGTTAATATTTTGGAACCAAAAAGGAGTCCATTGGAAGAATTCACCATAAAGTGGTATATAGGCTTCAACAGTTTTTTTACATTGTTACCAAAAATATATATTTTTTTTCAAAGCATTTTCTAGCTTAGCAACATATGCATGTTTTTGGCATTTTATGTATGCTCCTGCCCATTTTAATGTATTATGTAGTCAGTCACTGCAGTATAGAAACTTGTGCAACATATTTGCAGTTATAGAATTTGTGTAGATATCCCACTAAATGTTAAACAGAATAAAATTCTTTTTTAACATATTCATGTATTAACTTTACCATATTACAAGTTGTTTGAGCCAACAGTGAATTAAACTCCATCAAATAATGACATCAGATTTCTGTGCCCTGTTAATACACTCAACCTTTGGCCTTTATAAGGATGCATTATGTATTATGTATTTAGAATTCATTGGCACTTGAGAATGAAGACAGTCATGCTGAGCTGCCTTTGCTTAGTAACCAGCTGATTTACCAGTCATGATTACATGTGCAGCACATCCAATCATAAAAAGAATGTATTTCTCATAGCACCAAACCTGTATGAAGCCTATTAGTGCTTAACTGCAGATATTGGAATGTGAGAGACTGAAAAACTACAAATGCCTGGAGTGAATGAAGTGAGATAAATAATAATAAATAATAAAATACAAAAAAGACTTTTTGCCACCACTTATTCTGACTGCTTATGTACATGCCATCTAGTGGCTACTTGGCAAATAAGGCCCTGACAATAGTATAAATGATACTATAGATTACAACACATACGAAAATGACTTAATATCCTCATAATCTATAGTACAGTAGAAATTGTACATAAAATATATGCCATAAATGACTACATTTATGATTAAAATGAAGTTGTAATCAACCGGCTTGCTGATTATAAGGTTATATAGAGCATTATTCCCTCACTGCTGAATGGTTGTTCAGAGCCAAGATGACAAGTGCGAGATGTGCTGGCATGTGGCCTGTATCTCACTGATTATTCAGCTCCTCTCACTGACTGATGAATTCAAGTGGTTATCACTTAAATTCACTCTATATTCATGAGTTCAGTTATTTCTTTTATGTAACGCTTTTCAGGGGCGCACCCAGGGGGGGTTTCCTAGTCCCCACAAACCCCTGTCCTACCTGGGGTGTCGTATGATTACAGTGGCTGGCCCCTCTCCCGGGACCAGCCACTACTGCTTGTAATCATCTCCCAGTCAGTCCCCTGCTGTGCGAGCACAGCTCTCTGCCGGCAGTTTGGCCCCGCCCCTTCCTCCCACAAGGCCAGCATGGGTGTTATGCAGGAGGCAGCAGAAGAAGAAGGTAAGAATGTGTGTGTGTGTGTGTGTGTGTGTGTGTGTGTGTGTGTATGTATGTATGTGTGTGTGTGTGTGTGTGTGTGTGCGAGTCTGTGTTTGTCAGTGTATATGACTGCTTACATGTCTGTGTGTGTTTATGTATGTATGTATGTATGTATGTATGTATGTATGTGTGTGTGTGTGTGTGTGTGTGTGTGTGTGTGTGTGTGTGTGTGACAGCTTACATATCTCATACTTGCCAACTCTCCCGGATTGTCCGGGAGACTCCCGCATTTTGCGAGAGTCTCCCGGACGAGTGTGGCAATCTCCCTGATAGGACGTGGGAAAAATTCAGTTTAAACGCCGCGATTCACCCGGAATCGCGGCGTTTAGCTCCGCCCCCGCTGTAAAATGACGCGATTTGCGTCATTCCGTCACGGGGGCGGGGCCAAAGTGACGTGATTTCGCCGCCCCGCCCCCTGCACGCCCACGTCCCAGCCGGCATCTCCCGGAAAAAGAAAAATAAATGTTGGCAAGTATGACATATCTGTGTGTTTGATCCTGTGTGTTTATGTATGTGTGTGTTTATGTATGTGTGTGTATGTGACGGCTTACATATCTGTGTGTTTATGTATGTGTGTGTTTATGTATGTGTGTGTTTATGTATGTGTGTGTGTGTGTATGTGACAGCTTACATATCTGTGTGTTTGATCCTGTATGTTTATGTATGTGTGTGTTTATGTATGTGTTTATGTATGTGTGTGTATGTAACTGTGTGTTTGACACGGTGTGTGTAGCCACGCCCCTACACATACTCTACACGCCCACTTGTATCATGGCGTGGAAACCCCCCTCCTCGAATCCTGCATTTGCCCCTGCTTTTTCCTTTTGGGTACCACTTGCTAATTAATTTCATTACCCTTTAAATTTTTGTAGCCCAATCAGTGTTTTAAACGTTACTAGACTATCCACTGGACATCATTTTGTCTTTCATATTCGTTGAGTATACATTTTGTGAAAAGTAAGCACATAGAAAGGGTCTTTACCCCGTTATCAACTATTTGTTTTTGAAAAGAAATCATGTGGGGATTAGAATTAAGATCCCGTTCTACACTTCTCTTACCTGTCTCTTTAGGGTTTTTAACTCTGGGTATGATAAAGTGGTTTGAGAACTACAATACTTGTTTTTCTTTTCTCCCTATCTCCCTACACGCCCGCAAACTGCAAATAATACTGAAGGGTGTTCTGTGACCATTACCCATCATTTGGAGGTTGTCAAGGTTTTGAAAATCATCTTATCTGACTCCGATTGGATTTAAGATCTTAGAAATTTGTGGATATTATCCGGAGTGTATTTTTGGACTTTACTTGGACTTTATAATTATATTATTGCTAGATTATAATCTGTGTGGGAGTGGAGCTTTAAAATATTTGTGACTGAGTTTTACCTGTTTATTGTGATATTGAATATTTATGCAACGGAATAGGTGGTTCCTAAAGGGTAGATCAAGGCAGCACATATTGGAAGCGCTTAAGAGAAGTTACGCCATTGTTTTACATAGGAAATTTAATGCCATTTATCTTTGTGAAGCGCCTACCCTAATGGCAGAGGTCTCAACACTATATTATAAAGAGCATGTGCCGTTTCACTATTTACCCTTTCCTATACCACAGACAACATCTTTAACTCTGCAAAGGTACAGTATTTACCATATGCTAGATGTAGAAAGGATAACACTTATTCCTAGGAGCTAAAATTTCTTCTAAAATGTCTGATATTCCCAGACAGCAAGGTTTCAGTGTACCTGATCAGTTTATAAGTAACCACCAATATGCCCATATTCCCCAAATAATATAATAGCTATGTCAAGTGCTTATCCTATGTGCCAGATTATGACTTCTTACATGTGGTGTTGCATTCTTCTGTGTAGCATATAGATTGGATCCCATAGAAACATTACAGTGACTATTCCCTACTAAACATTTTCCAAATGAAACTAAAAGCAGAAGTAGCTAGATAAAGACAGAGGGGTTCATGTAGAGTCAGACAAATTTGACGCGATTCTCTGTGATTCACGCCATTTTGGAGGGCGGGAGGGGGCGGGGCGAGGCCAATCGCATCATTTTGACCACGCCCTGCAATTGGGTTGTGGGGGCGGGGCCAAAATGACGCGGTTGGACTCGCCCCGCCCCCTCCCACCCTCCAGTCACGCTCCTTCTCCCGGAAACTTGTTTCCGGGAGTTGGCAAGTATGCTGTTACTGCACGTGCCAGCAGATTTAAGCGCATCTCCCTCTTGTGCCTCTCTATGCATAAAGAGGCAGAATTGGGGAGGAAAGCGGTGGGCAGGTGTAGGCATAGTACAGTAAGGGTACATTAACACTCCTAACATACTAAATAGAGTAGGAAGATAAGCCTCAAGGAGGCATTTTGTGAATAGTTCATTACAGGTCTCAGCATGTCCTGGCCTCCATTAAGTGGTAGGGCATGCTGGCACTTGTAGTGCTACAAGCGCCAGCATACCCATGGTTTCCAGGGAATGCTGACACTTGTTAAACCACAAGTGCTAGTATACCCTAGCATCAAGGGCCTGCTGGTACCTGTAATACAGCAGTGAAAAAATGTAAATAAACAAACCATTATAATAAATGTGAGGATACCGGGTTTATCTGGCCCAATTCCATTTACTTCATGCTGCTGGTCATCTAGGGGTGCCTTACTAAGCCAGGGAAGCCTACCCAGTACATTCTAGGGTTCTTACAGTCACTCAGGCAAATGTAGTTAGAAACTACAATACATTTATTTAAAAAAAAAAATTACTAGAATATTATATGCACACAGTAAATAAGTACCAGGCAGATTTACCACATTATCTGTTCCTTACCCCACTAGCTTAAGGAGTTACAGTCACCTGGCTGTCCTGACTTGCAGGATCCAAGATCCATGGATTCCTATCAGCTACAGATGTAGTTCACTGGTGAGGATGACAACTCAACAGCAGTCACCCTGCACCTTCCAGGAATCAATCCTCACTAAACTACTCCTTCTTATGCCCACAGAATAGCCTTAGACTATAGGAGTGTGTTTGGCTTTCTTCTGTATCTTAGGAGCTTAAGGTATAGGAATACAATAAACATTTACTAATTTAGATGATAAATTAGGCACAGAGAGTCACCCTGTCTGACATGTGAATACACACCGAGGGGCATATTCAATTCTCGGCGGTTTCCGCCGCGGAAAAACTATTACTGGTATTACGGTAATAGTAAGCCGGATTTCATCTCGCGGCTTCCTGAGACGCGAGCTGAAATCCAACGAGAAAAGTACCGTAATACCGGTATTTACGCGCACTATTACCGTAATGACGGTAATAGTGCGGATGGCGCGTTCATTTTCGCTATAACGCCAACAATTGAATATGCCCCTTAAACTTTATCTAGTTTGCCTACAGATGTAGAATAAAGCACTATCTTACAATCTCCTACTGTTAGTCTGTAACATGTGGTTAAATAGCAATGTAAATAGCAGGGAAGAATATTTACAATCTATATAAATGATTACAGCATAATGCAATGTTGGCTATTCACTAGCAAGATCTCCTATGGTTTAGGTAAACAAAGATTGTTTCCATTAAATAATGGTCTGGTCTACCTGATAATATAATTCTTGAGGCATTGTTTCTGCAGATCAAGAATACACATAGACTTACTTCGTACTTATACACAAGGGTTACTCAGGCGCTAAGAATCATAAAAAATGGCATATAATGATGGATCGCAGCTCCCTAAAACAGATATCCAAACTGTCAATATAACATATAAAAAAAAGAAAAAAAGGGGCGCAGTTTCCAACAATATTAGTTATTATTCCATTGGAATGAAATATATAAAACAAAAAATACGAGTTAATACTCTATAGATCCAACTGCACTTCAGGCGCAGTGGAAAAACTCTTAATAACAAATGTTACACACTAATTGGCATTCTCATTCTCAGAAGTTAGATTAACTAGCAATTGAATGCATCCGGAGATGGAATTAGTAGATGTAGATATCCGCTGCAGTAAGTAAGACACTGGGAATCTTATACCATAGAAAAATAACAGTCAGTCTTTTGTGTAGGCATAAAGGAATTCCCTTAAACTTTTTCAGATATTCAGCAGCCCAATCGGCATGTAAATATACGCTGAAACAATATTAGAACAAGTGGATATCTTCTATAATGAAGCGGAAGTATGCAGTCTTATAATCAAAGGAAAAGACGCTGTCCTGGTCTTGCTATGTAGTTGACGGCCAGGTGTAAATGAAATAAACGTACAGTCCAACTGCATCAGCAGTAATAGATGATTTTTGTTGAACAATCATACACTCTTCATGGCCCGCATAGACATCTGCACGGAGGCAATAGAAATATAGATCCGCTTTATCCACTTAGTCCACTTACTTGAATTGCAGCTTGATACCCCGGGGTATAGGTAGAGAATGCCAGACTTAATGTGTTCGTAGAGTCAGATAGAGATAACCTGACGCGTTTCTCCGTATCAGTCACGGTTTCATCAGAGGAGTATGATTCCCAGTGTCTTACTTACTGCAGCGGATATCTACATCTACTAATTCCATCTCCGGATGCATTCAATTGCTAGTTAATCTAACTTCTGAGAATGAGAATGCCAATTAGTGTGTAACATTTGTTATTAAGAGTTTTTCCACTGCGCCTGAAGTGCAGTTGGATCTATAGAGTATTAACTCGTATTTTTTGTTTTATATATTTCATTCCAATGGAATAATAAATAATATTGTTGGAAACTGCGCCCCTTTTTTTCTTTTTTTTACTTCGTACTTGCCTACTCTCCCTGAATTTCCGGGAGGCTCCGGAATTTTGGGAAAGAGCAGGAAATCTCCCTAATCCTTGTGGACGAGGCCGCGTATTTTGGCATTTTACCGTAGGGGCGGGGCTGAGGTGATGCAAAAACATCACCACGCCCCCTCCTTCCTCCTGTCCCTGAGGACAGGCTATAAAGGTTGCCAAGTGTGACTTACTCCTTTGGCAGAACTAAACAATAGAAAGCCCTAGGCGAACATGAATACCTCAACTACAGTGTAATAGATAATATAACACAATCTCATATATTACTACTTTTAAGGCTGATATTCAAACACAGTGTGGGGTTGAGCAGAGACACTTACTGAATGCAGATAGTCATAATGTGTGCTAGGGCAGATACTCTAAGGGGACACAGGGATAAAAAGTACATATTCAATGGTGTTGTCACATTATATATATAATATTTTAATTGAAATAAATACTCACTAACACATGCTTCATTCACCCTCTTTATTATGTTACCTAGGTCCAGGCTGGCACCGCTGGCATCTTGAAGTACAGATCCAGATCTTGGTATATAAAGTGACAATGCAAGACTACCTCTACTAAGAGCTTCCATCTTGAATTACCTATAAGCAGTTATGTATTTATACTTACAACCGGGGAATTTCCCATGCCTTGATGTCAGGGCTGGCATAGCCTGGTGTTGCTGGTATTGGCAATTTTGGGGACAGTCCCACGCTTTTGCCCCCCTGATTTTGCCTGGTATCACTAAGACTAGTTTGGATTTTTTTGGTAGGGGTTTGTCCATCTCTATATAAAGCCCATACTATTGTGTTAAACTATTTATCTGTTGTTACCTATCATAAAGCTTTACAAACAGCTTTCTCTTTTGAGAAGTAATGGCAATAGTCTGTCAATTTGAAAGGAGGAGATATCATTGATGGGCCACATTTAGAGTACCCTTTGAGCCCAAAATAATTGCGAGACCTCACAAAAAAGTGTGGAGTTTAGCGAGCAGGAATGTTGGACACTAGACTGAAAGCTTAGCTTTAAACTATGGGCTGCGGCCCAATCAGTTCCCAGCTTATTTCTGCAGATCTGACTGCACAAATGTGCATGAATTCCACTGTATATAATAAAAGAAATAAATACACTTAAAAAATATGGGGGACCTTGCCTCCCCCAAAATTCTCAACTAGCCCCAGTGACAGACTGCCTGGCTGGTTTTAAATAATATAGGGAAACGCATGAGCATGAAATCATTCTGCCATAGTTAAAACCATCCCCTGGCTAGACAGTGTCTCTATGGGCATGTAGGGGCACATAAACAACATGTACTCCCTGCCAGAAACTACCATCCCTGCACTGAAAGTGCTGGGCCTGTTCCCAACCCTCTGTGTGGGGGCTGGCGTAATGTAGTATATTAGGACTCCAGGTTTGATAACTTTGTCACCCCAGTGGTCACAACACAATGGATCAAGGTCCTTAAAATCCCAGTACATTATGCAAAAACAGTAAAAATAAACACACACAAATAAAGTTTGACTGAATAAAACTCTCTGTGAATTCTTGTTTACACCATCAGCAATACACAACTGGTGTCCCACATTGGCCACTTGTGATTGATTAGCGGCAAAAGGGAGTCCCGCGGAATACCTGCTTTTATAATTTAGTATGGTCAAGCTGCTTTGCCATGGTGCACGTGAACCAGTATGTATATTATTTTGCAAAATCCAAGAAATGTCTTAAAGTGTATTTTCATAAGACATCATCAGTACAGTGGTGTAAGCTAAGCATTTGATGATAGCTATTTCAGAGGGCAAAATTAGTATCATTTAGTAATTGATCTACACAAGGAGCATTTTTAATTTGTATGTCTCCAGATTTAAAATAGCCAGTTGTTTCCATCCAGAGCTGTCCACAGTCATAAATCACATCAATAGCATTGACTTGTCTTACACAATCTTGTGCTGAGTAGACATCAACATAGAATAGGATTTTGTAAAGATATGTCTTTAAAATCTATCCTTGATGAGGTGAGGTGAGAGTGACTTAAATGTAATCATGTTCTACTTGCTCATATCTGGAATATAGCAATGAAGCAAGATTAAGTAGAGGGCATTTGGTGGTAGGAATAATAGGTGAGAAGAAGCGTAAAAACTCTTCCTTGGTAAGCCTCACGGCTGAAAGGTGTTGCATTTTAGTTTTGCAAACAAGCTCAGGTAATGTATGAGGTATACATATAGCGAGTGTAGTCCTAAACCTATATTGGCATTAGCATCTACCAACAGAAAGAGAAGAAAGGGAAAATACTTGTGCTACCGGATGGAACAAAGTGCTGTAGTAAGTTATAGGACTGTGTATATCTCTATGTCAGAACTCTCAGAGCAAAAGTATGCCTTTCAAGACATAATAGTTTAATCCTAGAGTTAAAGCACTGGAAAGCACTGGAAAGTTCCTGTTTAAGAGTGGAAAAATGCATTTTCCGTTTTATTCATCTGTGCATAGTAGCTATTTCCCAAAGGGTTTAATGGAAATTATAGGACTGAGAAAGTATGTTTATGAGATATAAAACCAATAATAACTAGTACAGTCTGAGCGATAGGGTTGATTAGAACAATCCACCCTTCTAATAGTTTGATCTGTTAGAGGGAGAGATAGAAAATAAGTTAGAAGCTTTCAGTGCACATACTGTATTCAATCTCATTATCATGCATCTCTAGCAAGCTTCCAGTAATAGATTTTAATTGGGGCTGGATAGTTGTCAAAAGACCATTCTCAAACGGAGGAGTTCCAGTCACCGGGTCTTTAAATTTTGACTGTCTATTAAAAATGTCTCTTAATCTCTCCAAATAATCTGCTAATGGCTCTATATTGTCTTTACAGTGTTTAAATGTTTATAAACATTTATCTTAGACCAATGTGTGCAGCTCTGGATAATGAGGCTTTTCCTCCTTTGGCTTCAACCTCTACATTGTAGGGCAGAGAGGTCATGGAAGTATGTATAGGAGGTCCCCTTTATTTTTTTATTTTTAACTTCTTTAAATAGTCTGAAATTTTATTTGGTTAAAATATACCATTTCCTATCCAACAATGTTAGACCATTCTGGTTTCTCTCTTCAAAAATACACCTTCTGAACTACTGTGACATACAAAAAAGCCATCTAACTTCCACAATTAGCATTGCCACTAAAGCCTCACACTCTTGTGAAAACATGGTAAGCATCACTCAAGCCTATATCGCTTAAACCATTCACTAGTTTCTACTTTTCTTACAAAAGTCTTATGCAAGTAATCCCAAGAAAGACCTTGACAGAGAAGGAAAATAAACTTTGATAGTACTTCTAAATTCAAATGTCCTGCAATATTATGATGAGAAATGTATTTTAAAAAAAAATCAATATTAAAAATACAATTGAACAGATTTAAAAAAATTCTTTACTGCTAGCCCCCCTTTCATCTACCTGTATAAGCTCTGCATCAGCAGCTAGTTCTGCTACCACAGTAGTTACGCCACAGAATGTATGCAAAGCTGTAATAAAAGTCTAACAGGTTTCACACCTTGTTCTGGAATTTTCTTATAATGTAATAGTAATGATCATATAGAGAGTCAATAGCAGTTGATTTTGAAGGATTCCACCATATAGCTTTTTTATCTGCCCCACTTGTATTGTGCTACTTCTCCATTTCTAAATTACTGAAATATACATTCAGTAGAGCTCTATATGGTCAATACAGCTTATTCTGAATTCCTCTGACATTCTGTGAGCCAGATTTGTCTGCAGTTAACAGGAGCACACTTAGGGGGATTTCCAGTTGCCCAGAAGCCCCCCTGTATTTGGATCAACACTGCACAACAACAACAACTGCTCAGGTCACCAGGAGGTGGGTGGACCATGTAATTACCTCTTCTTTCAGTGTTCTAAAGGCAGGGGCCATACAGCCTATTACTGCAGATCTGTCTTCTAACAAGCTGCAGGAGGACCCCCTTCCTGTATACGCTTACTAATACACACTCTAATCCACAGCTGCAGAGGACTGACTCTCACTTCTAATTCCATACAAATAGGAACATTTTCTGGATTACATCTACTCAGCATCCAGGGAATTAGTAAAAGACTTCCCGTATAAACGCTGCCTTTGTAATGGAGAAGGCAGCGCACAGCCATCTATTTTGCAGATCGCAGACATCACTCCAACATTTATGCAGGTAAGCAACAACTTACCATTTCTCCTCCATCCCTGCTTCCTTTATTTCTCTTGCCCTGACTCCTACCCTCATGTTTGTGTACTGTAAATCCTGCTGTTTATTTATTATATAAAGAGAGAGAACATAGAGGACTCCATAGAAATCTGACTCTATTATTTATATTAACATAGTGCAATTATCCACTTGTAATAATCATGCTAGTTTTGTTGCCTATCTTCTTATAAGATATGTGACACAGCATCACGTAGTACCACTTTTGCTATGGGAAACATAGGTTCATTGAGAAGTATTGAAAGCCCACCCTGACTCCTATCTCCCCTATCTCCCCTTTTGTGTTTATCTCTTTTAATTCTCCAATTTTTTATGTGCATTTCTCCTTCTTCAGCTCAATGAGAAAGAAGGGGTATACGTATGATTTCATAAGCATCACGTGACGGAGTCTAAGAGTGGCAGCACAATACCGGAGACCACTGTTTTTATTCCCTCACATACTGGGAGCAGACAGCATGTTTGGGAAGAAGTTAATGACAGTCAGTAGTGCTGTAAGCTATTTGGACCTATTTATCAATAGGTTCCTTAAACTGGAAATAAGTGGGATTTTTTAACAGTGCTTGTCTTTGCAGATGAACACATGTACAGCGGAATTGAAAGTTCAGATTTGGTCTTTCAATTCCTGTAAAGATGACAAAAATAACAGGCTAAAAATAGATTAAATAGCGATAACAGGACAGGTATTGCGGCAGTACGAGTACCGCTGTGTTACTTGTTAATTAGGCTTCCCCACAACAACATTTGGAAACATGTAGAAATCTTGCGTTTGCCCCTGGTTACCTTTATTGCCTTATAGCTCTTATAGCTGTTAGTTTATACTGTATAGCTGGTTGATTGTTAAATAAACATTAACAAGCAATGTTTTCTGTATATTTGTTTTATAACAAATTGTTGACCTTGTCACATGTTTTCTTTTATGCAGTGTTCACAGCCCCATATAGGTCAACATTTGGATATACTGACATTGTGATCTTGTGAAATCAAGTGAACAATGTACAGAGTTCAGAGTACCAGTGTCAAAACAATAACCCTTAATTGACTTGCTTCCCATGTACAATTATTTTAATTTCACTGAAGATTGAAAAACTAACTCCCAATGGCTGACACAAATTGATGCTAATGTTATAAAATAGAAAACTGAAATAGAGAATGGAAGATATGCCATATTAAATCACTATACAAAAGTGCTGTAAGACAGTAGCAACCAATTACAGAAGAAATATATTTTACATTCCAGAAGTTTGGGTAATGTCTGACAGTAACTAACGCTGATTAGAAACTAGCAGTCTATGAAAATTTACATATGGAAAAAATAAAATAAGGAACATTGATGCCATATGTTATAAAACCTGAACCAAGTTTAAGTAAACATTTTCTTTTGCATATAGTCTTTATTTAACACTCTGAATAAACACATAAACAAGTAGACTTTTGCAATTCAATGTGTGTCTATTGTAATCATTTTTAAAGAACATTATATACACATTGGACAACCAAATTAAGAATTTTTAGAAAAAAAGAACGATTGAAAGGGAAGGAAGAAATATCTGGGGAGAGGGGTTTAGTAAGCTTTAGCTCATTGAATATAAAGAAAAGGGAAGAGTGGGGTGTAAGGGAATCAGGGTATATTTTAGAATCTTTAGTCAGTTTTAAGATACTAATATTTAAAACATACTTTTATATTTATATGTCTGATATTAGGAGAAGGGATTAATTGTGTTCAAAGTCATAGGGATGTCCTAGTATGACTTAAATGTGTCTGATTTCTTGAACTCCATCCAATCCAATCATGTGGACATAAATTCTGTATATCTAGCTTGGGCCATGAGGGTGATGTCCTCTATTTTAATATAAAATTCAATCATCTTAAACCATTCTATTACGGATGGGAGTTTATCAGATCCAGTGTACATAGTAGCTTGGTTAAAGTGTTTTTTAAAGTTATTTTTTATATACTGAGATAAACATTTTTGGGGCATATTCAATTGTTGGCGGGATCGCCGAAAATCCCGCGGTCCACGCACGATTACCGTTATTACGGTAATCGTGCGCGGAAAAACAGTTAATACGGTAATTTACTCGCTGGATTTCAGCTCGCAGCTCCCTAAGCCATGAGCTGAAATCCAGATAGATTTTACCGTATTAACTTTAATAGTTTTTAAGAATTGAATATGCCCCTTAGTGTGTAAAAGAAGCCAGAAACCAGGGTCAATCGGTGCCACACCTCCTATAATTTTTGTGAATATTTGAAAGATTTCTAAGAGTGGGTGATCCAGTTCCAGATGTTTATGCCCATAGCCTTGTTATATCCACAACAAGTAGCTGAAATGTTTGGGAACATTTTATTGCACACTCGAAAGCATAAATACCACCTAAATAATTTTATATTGTGTTCAAATACCAACAGATTTGAACTTGCGTTTAAAGCTAGTGCGTCCTCCAATGCTAATTCTAGATCTCTGTCCTAAACTTGTATATACTTAGGCAAAGTGCTATGTGAGCTGTCGAGGATAATTTAATATATAGATTACATATAATGCTTGGGGTCTTGAAAGGAAGTACATAATTATTCAAAAGGAGACTGTTTCCTATAATTCTTTTCCCACCTTATGTAGAAAATGTTTTCAGATTAATGTTCATGTGTAGGGAGGAAGAGTAATTCCTTTTTATTCTCAGAAACGGATACACGCCAGTTGAAATTACCAACTGACTGACAAAGTCTCCAAACCCCACCGAGCTTTAAGTGCTTGTGGATGTGCCACAGGGGAATATCTCGGATTGTGGGTAACTGAGGTCAGTGGCAAAATGTATGAAGAAGTATATTTAGAAATGCATTGATTGTTCCAACACACCATATTTAGGGCAATTGTAGGAGGCAACACAGCTGGAATATCTTGTATCCAAAGAGATACATCTAGCAGTGTGGATGTAGGAGAGTTTTAATGCCTATCCACAGTTTTTCTGAAGTTCTATAAGGAAATTGTTTGAGACCATAATTGGAATGGTTTGAAGTGTAGAATTATTTGGAGGAGTATTCATTTTTATAATATAAATTCTTCCAAGCCACAAAAATGTTTGAGAAAACCAACCTTTTCATTCCAAACATATTTCAGGCAAAAGGAAATTAAATTAGCATTATATATGATTGTTACTTATTTGATACCTGTAATCCCTAAATATCTGATATTTGTACATTTCTCAATGTTATGCCACTGATGTCTGGATTTATTCTTAATGGTCATGTGGCTCTAACAAATGCTTCCATGCATAAAACAAATATTAGTGTGGATAGAGGACATCCATGTCTGATACCATTCATGATATGGAATGTGTCCGACAAAGATTCATTTATTTTATTTTAATTGGGATTTTTACACAGATTGATTTTCTTTAAAAGTCTTCTAATATGTAAAAGATGACTCTTCCTAGCAGGAGATGTGGATACAGAATCCTCCAGTTCCTGCAAGGTCAAGGGCAACCTTAATATTCTCTGAATGTTTTGGAAAATCAATAGATTAGAGATAGGAATCCATGGTTATTGTTTTAAATTATTTTCGGTTGGTGTCACTTTGATAGATACATTTTGTAATTTACTAACATGCGTGAAAGATATTTGTGATTTTCTCGGTTGTGAAATGGATTTTTATCTTTACCATCTTTGATTCAGTAAATATAGTTCAGGGCTTTTCGGGTCTATAAGGCTTTAGCTAGCAATCTGCTTGGCTTGTTACAAAATATCTATTCTGGCATTTTTGAAAAGCTAATCTTGTTTTGTTGTCCAATAATTTGTTTAAAGCAGCTCTACTAGTTCTATATGGGTTTCATTAGATAGATATTTCTTATAGCACAATTCTAGGATCTTAATTTAAGTAATATGGATTCCATCCTAGCTTTTTTTTTGGGTGGTTTTTAAGATGGATGCCAGATGCATTTATTTCTCCTTGATAAAACATTTATGAACTTCCTAAATTATATTTTTTTAAGTATCAGTGTTATCGTTTAAGGAAACATATTCGTCGATGGAATTTGCAATTTGGGTTGTACAGTAAATATTTTTTAGCATACTTTCATTTAAACTAAATTTATTGAATTTAAAATTAGTCTCTTGGACAAAGAAAACATCAAATTTCTCTGCATAGACCATTTACAAAAAAGTGGATCTCTTTTCTAGTAAAATTAATCCTTTAGCCTCAATTTATTAGCCTTAGCTGATGGTTTGTTTAATCAGCTTCTGAGAAATATCTCACAACATAGGTTTAATTTATTTAGCAATAAAAATATGACAGACACTAAAATATTTTATTTTTGAATATGTTGCCAAATGTAGCCCATACTCATTTTAAATGTAAATTCTTATGGACCCCATTTTGAATATGTTGTACAATTTTGGACACAAGCTTTTAAGAAGTACGCTCTGGGACTAGAGTGAGTCCAAAGACAGGCCACTGATTTCATAAGGGCAATTAAAGAACTTAGTTAAAACTGTCTTTCTTTAATGAAAGGATCTGCAATACTTTTAAAGACTATAAAGACTTAGAAAGCCAATGTGTAAAGACTAATTAAAATGATCATTAAGTTAAAAATCTTAACAGAGAGCATTAAAAAACGAATTAATAATAAAATAATTTCAAACAGCATGATGGGCTAGATTGCAGATTATTGAAATGGAAATTTGCAGCTAAAAGGAAATTACATAGTAGAATGTTGGTTTGATACACTACCTAAGGCTTCTTTCCTTATCGCTATTTTTTATATTATTTTGCCAGCCACTTTCGTAAAATGACTGTTAAATAACTTATTTGTAAATAAGTTTGCAAGTCTCATTAATTGAAAAGATGAGTTATTAACTATGTTCTATACACTGTTCCAACTCAAATGATGTACCAAATATATTTCTTTGTAGTGGACATACACTCCTGCAAGTTAAATCCCTGATGTGATGTTATATTTAAATTTTCTTTACATTTACATCAGTTCCTGCCCCACTGGTGAAAAACTTATATTTTTTGAGCCTAAGTACTAGCCACCGGCACAACAAGTAGTTCACAATAACAGTCCAGTAACCAGGTAACAGCAGAGTAAGGATAACCTGTGTCAGACGTGGAACTACAGGTGACAGGTAACTTGATAGTAGCTCTAACAGTGAGATGCAGCGATCTTAGCCAGCCAGCAGTAAAGTTGAACCAATAGGTAAGGCACAGGTTTAGCAACAACTCACGTTCAGCGTGCAGATGAATAGCAGAGAGGAGTTCCAGCTTGCAGGTGAACAGCGGTGAGGAGTTTGCAGCTTGTAGATGAACAGCGGTAAGGAGTTACAACTTGTAGGTGAACAGCAGTGAGGAGTTTGCAGCTTGCAGGTGAACAGCAGTGAGGAGTTTGCAGCTTGCAGGTGAACAGCGGTAAGGAGTTCAGTCCAGTGACCAGGAAACGTACACACGCAAGGAGAGGTATACAGCCAGATCCAAATGCAATCAGAGTAACACAAAGAACAGGCAATGAGTCCATAACCTTGGGAGGTTAATATAGTGCTCCAGGACTATATTACCTCCTCCTGAACCAATGAGGTTCAGGAGGAGGTACAGATCACAGTAGCCAGGAACACCTGTGAAAGTAATGTCTCTAAGACAGAATCAAGCAGAATCATGGTTCTTAAAGGAAAAGTCACAGCGCCGGCACCTAATTATGGGACCGGCGTGTGACAAGTTCAGCCATTCAGACCACACTCACACACAGGAAATACAGACAAAGTACCGATACTAGACAATTACCAAAAGCACAGAAAAAAATGGTGGAACACTGGAACCAGATAAAGTTAAATACAAGTTGTTTTAGTTAAAATATCAATATAGAAAAACAAGATAAAAATTATAAATTGAATATTGGAAAAAGCTCCAAATACTGATAAAATAACGCTTAAAACATCACAGACAAATACATATGGTGGTATCTGGTCCATCCGGTGTAGCTTATTGTTAGATGAAAATCCATCAAACAATATCTCCAAATGTGAGAGCAGGATAAATAGGACTCATGCGATAAGGAGCAATATCAGGTGGTTTTAGGTATAAGAGGGGTTGACACAAAAAAAGAATTCCTAAAAAGGAAATCAAAGATTATCTTTCTCATTGATTCTTTTAGTCAAAAAGGATGTAATGAAAATAAAAACTTTTTGTGTTTTTTGTAAACATATGATATCAAAATGTAATAAGAATTTTAATCAACAATAGTCAAAAAATACAAAAAGCATATTTTTTCACAAATAACCTCTGTGTAGAGGTGGGTGGGTTTAACAGTATCTATACACACTACAATTACTAATTTTCTACACTCAAATTCACATTTATTCACTAACAACAACTGAAAATATTCAAATTATTCAATAAAATAGTTAAATTAATTATTTGTAGATCTTTATTCAAAACATTAGTGTGAGATTATAAAAATCACTTTTCAAGTGCAGTGTGGATATAAGCTAGATTTATTTGAAAATTCACCTATTTGATTTGTGAAGTATGTTTACTTACATGTATTATCACACAAGCATCACTTTACTAGTAATAACTTATATAATTTGATAGATATATCCACCTAAGCACTTGAAATTAGTTAAAGTAAACTAAATTGTTAACAATGATATTACCTCGCCTGTGTGTGAAAGATGATAGATAACCGAAATTGCACGCATCTCTCTCCCCAAAGTACTACTAGAGGTAGTTGTGGATTAACAGTGACATAGACTATCCTGGCCTGAGCTGGACATCCTCATATGAGACTTACTTCTATAGCACTGCTGTTGTATGGTGGCACCACCTAGTGCATGCCACTACTCACTACATCTCAAACTTGGTGAAATCACATTAGTGAGCTGCACTTAGAGACTCTGTACTATCTCTGGTAACCACATTAATGTATCATATGTGTACATATTTGTAAACTTATATGAAGCTCCAGGTAGCTGAACGCTGCATGTCATCTCAACCAGGCTGACCTGAGGATGCCTACTTGACAACTTTTCCTTCTGGGCCATGCTCTAACCTAGCTGCTGTTCATGTCATAAAATCCTTTACCATACTCACTAATGGAGTTCTTGTGACTTACATTTTGTTTATCCTGAAAGTATTCGGGCACTATGCCGTCTAAAAGGGTGAAACCTAGCAAATCTGCACCTCCAGTGAACTTCTTTGGCACTGGCCCTGCTGCATCTTTGTACAAAACAGCTACATTCCAGGCTGCATGGCGGCAAACA
The DNA here is from genome assembly GCF_038048845.1 of Mixophyes fleayi. NCBI lineage: Eukaryota > Metazoa > Chordata > Amphibia > Anura > Limnodynastidae > Mixophyes > Mixophyes fleayi. The sequence goes on along the minus strand of NC_134406.1, from coordinate 140,404,780 downwards.
CATCCAATCTCCCAAGTCTCCACCCAGGTCACAACCAGAGCCACCCAGTGTACCAGATGAAACACAGGCCTTGGAAATTGATGGCTCTGTTGCATTGAGAGCAATTCAATCTCTATTGACTGCCCTTAAAGGAGACATTATCTCTGAATTCACAGCATCGATTAAAGCGGATGTGACCTCCCTTGGTGCAAGAACAGATCATCTTGAGCACAAGATGGAGGAATTAGTGTCTTCCCACAACGACCTGATCTTTGCTAATGACACCCTCCAGGAAGAAGTAACTGAGATCAAGGACAAATTGGTGGACCTCGAGGAGAGGTCACAGCGTAACAACATCAAAATCCGTGGCATACCTGACTCATTTGCTAATGCCGACCTGCATGAATATGCCACTGACCTGTTTCATAAACTACTACCATCAGCCTTGAGGACCGACCTCCTCATAGATCGTATCCACCGCCTGCCCAAATCTAAGAATGCCCCGGATACTCCACCCAAGGACACCTTACTATGAGTGCACTTCTACAAGATTAAAGAACAGATCAATGTGCCTCCTTGCCCTCTTCCTCTACCCGCCCTGAGTTGGGAGACCTCCAATTATTCCCAGATATATCTGCCGCTACTCTGGCTAGGCGCAAGTCATTTCACCAGACAATGGCAGCATTGAGATCGTCTGGCTTACAATACTGCGGGGGTTTCCTGACAAAATTAACATTCACAGAAATGGTACTTCTGTGGTAATACCATCACCTGACAAAGGCCTAGCAATGTTGAAAGATTGGGACATTCAACCATCAGACCCAACTCCTACTGCTAAGGTTAGTCGTATCGCTAACAAATGGTTTTCAATCAACACTTGAGCTTCTCACAGTTCACTCCACCCCTTGGAGCTGACTTTTCTTAATTTGTTCCTTGTCAGTACAAACCCGAACTCTGTATCCTTTTAAACAGTTTACACCCCTAGGTGTTCTAGAGGGAAATTCCCATAACCCAGTACCTGGACTTTTTTCCCTCCTTTCCCATGGAGGCACTATGCTCACTAACTTACTTGCTATGGGTCTATACCTTGTTACTACTCTAATGATGCTATGGTTCAAATTGCTTAAATTGCTATGGTAGTGGTACTTCCTAGATATGTTCATTGACATTGGTGTTCTGGTTTTGGTTTTGGCAAAACCGCCCTCATGTGTTTTGGTTTTGGATCAGAATTTTTTAGAAAAATAGCTAAATTATGCTAAAATCAATTAATTTTGTTCGTTTTTTGTTTCTACATTACTATTAACCTCAATAACACTAATTTCAAGTCATTTGCAGTCAATTTTGACCACCTCACAGGTCACAATATTATTTTCATACACTTTCAAACATAGACTGCAGCAGTTCTTGCCAGTGATAAGAAGGCCATTGTCATGCTTAGGCCAAATCCACCTCTGTGTGGAATTATTTTTACCCAAATTCTGACAACAGTTATCTAGCCGTTTGTAAAGCCACAGTCAGTAATGGTAGGGACCTTGACCATCTAGGATCCTTATCCATGTTACGGCATTTGAAGCGAGTTCATGGAAAGCTCTTGGGAAAATCAGAAACTTATGCTAAAAAAATAACAACAAGCAGTCCAGCATCAGCAATCTACACTCCCAACACCTTCATCATTAATATCCTCACAAGTGATCGGAGTTAGTTCTGCATCCAAGTTGCTAATGCAAGATGACTCCTCCCCTATCCAGGACTCCTTAGAAGAATCCTTGAGAGTTAGGCCCACTGCTGCTGCTCCTGCTGCTGGGGGTGGATCTTCAACCCAGAAGCAGATCAAGAAGAAGACTACTAGTAGTTTACAACAATTGACTGTTAAACAATCCTTTGTAAGAGGAAGCAAGTATGAAAGCTGTCACCCAGTCGCAAAGCGGATCACAGACACCATGGCGGCTATGCTTGTATTAGATCTGAGTCCAATATCCACTATTAGTGCAGCTGGTGTTAGACAATTACTTGTGGCCTTGTGTCCCTGTTACCAAATTTCATCACCATTTTACTAGAAAAGCTATTCCTCACCTCAACCAGAAGGTTCTTAAAAATGCAATTATTGGGCTACAAAATGCCATTCTACCCACTGTACACTTAACCACAGATATGTGGAAAAGCGGAACTGGGCTAACTAAAGATTATATGACTGTGACAGCCCACTGGGTTGGTGATTCGCCTTCACCAGCAGGAACAGCTGGAACATGTACCTAAGTACGTCACATCTTCAGAGGCAGGCTACTCTGTATATCACCGACTTCATTAAGAGGCATACAGCTGACAATCTGTTACAAGAACTAAGGGACGTCATTGCAAAATGGCTTATCCCGCTTGGACTCTCCACAGGATATGCAATTTCTGATAACGCCACCAATATTGTGAGAGAATTACAGCTGGGTGAATTACATTATACTCCCTGTTTTGCTCACACAATAAACTTGGTGGTGCAGAGCTTTTTAAAAAATGACAGGGACATGCAGGAGTAGCTGTCTGTGGCCCCGTAAAATATTTGGACATTTTCAGCATGTAGGAGATTGCAGCAGCTACAACAGCAATTTAATTCTCCCGGCCAAAAACTGAAGCAAGAGGTGGTGATAAGGTGGAATTCCACATTGTATATGCTTCTGAGGATGGAGGGACAGCGAACAGCCATCCACGCTTACTCCATAAGCCATGACATTGGGAAAGGAGGGGAAAATGTATTTTTCTCAAGCGCAGTGGAGAATACTTTCCGTGTTGTGCAAGGTGCTGAAATCATCCTAAGCAGTCACCTGTGAAGTGAGTTCAGGCACTGCTAGCTTGAGTCAAGTAATTCCCTTAACTAGACTTTTGGAAAAGCAGCTTAAAAAAACTGAAGGAGGAGATTAAACAGAGCAATTACGCTAAGTATGTCGGACTTGTAGATCAAGTACTTTATTCGCTTTGCCAGGATACAAAAGTTATCAAAATGTTGAAATCGGATCACTACATTTTGGCGACTGTGCTTGATCCTAGGTTTAATAGCTATGTCTTCTCTTTGTTTCCAACTGACCCAGATCTCAAAATATGCAAGAAGCTCCTGGTGAGCAAGATGACAGCTCAAGTGTTACGTGACAGGATGGCGTCTCCACCTTCAGTTTCTCACTCAACTGCTGCTAGGAAAAAACTTAGCTTTCCCAAGAAACCCAGGGATGAGGCAGATGACTCATTTGGACATCTGGTCTGGTCTAAAAGAATTGATCAAAAAACGTGACACCTCTGCCGTAACTCCACCTGATCCTACTATCAACATCCAAATGATGGTGGAGGATTATTTTAACGACAGCATAGAAATAGACACATCAGACAGACACTTTACATACTGGGAGGAATAAAAGGGAATTTGGAGACTCATGTACTAACTCGCTTTGCACTGCCTAAGCATCCCACCCTTCAGTGTGTACTCAGAAAGAGCTTTCAGCACAGCTGGGAACCTTTTCAGCGATCAGTGTAGGAGGCTACTTCCTCAAAATGTGGAAAAGATGATGTTCATAAAAATGATCTACAATTTCCACGAGAAAGGCATTTCCTGCGTCTGAGGATGATGACAACAACATCTTGCCACAGTAGAGTTCATCAACTGCACTGTTACCTTAGGTGTCGTAAGCCCATTGTTAGCTTGTTTTGTGGGGTTCCAAACAAACCAAGAACAATCAGCCACAAGAGTACCACTCCTTGTCGCTGAAGTGTTTGGTTTGTTAAAGTGTGCATGTCCTATTTAAGATCCAACAAAGGGTGGGTGAGAGGGCCCAAGGACAATTCTTTCTTGCACCACTTTTCCTTTCTGCTACTGCTGTGTGTCAATGTTACCTACATGTGCTATACACTGTTGTGTGCTTTTCAAAAATCAAAAGACACGCATTGATGATGACGATGACTCAGCACAACATTTTGACATCTGGTCCTGTCTACTGTAAAAGAATTGACCAAAATTAATGACACCTCTTCTATAAATCCATTTACAATTGTGGAGGATTATTTTTAGTTTTTTTGAACGGTATAAAGACAACAGTTTTATTAACAAAGAAATACGTTGCTTGCAGAAGTAATGTAGGCATGGATGTCTAAATAGACGTGTATATGTATTACTCAAACCTTCCACTTTGCTGCTGTTCCATTAGTATTGCAAAAAGTGTTTGTAATCTGCACTTTACGTCAAAGGTACCTAACTATATTATAATTTTTTATGGAATTGGGGCTGATTCGAAGCTCAGTGATGACCTTGCTTTTTGCTGTGAATTTCAATGGCTCTATTTAGTGCATTGTCTGAAACAAGATCCAATATACTCATGTCAGAGTGATCACAGCAAATTTTTGGACACCTGGCGGATTTACCCTTCTGAAGTTTATTTTCAACCATCCTTTCAATTGCTTGTCACCCATACGTGTGACCACATACTTTGTTTTTCACTGGGTTCACCATCTCCAAACCGCCGGGGCACCCTGGATTGGTCTTGGTCTGATAAATGCACGCATTCCGGGGGGTCAGCGCTCGTCGCCATGTGTTAGCTGTAGAATTACCACAGTTATCCAATGAACGGGTGGAGTGATCAAATGAATCATAATTGATTTTATGAGCCATTCTCAGTTTCACTGTACCGACCGTGTGCTCAGGGTGACGGCGATCTCCTCGTCTTCATCTTCCAAAGCTTTGTCTACAGGGGCCGGTGACACACCCATTTGTTATCTCGGGTCTCTTAACTGTTCTTTAAACTGGACATATTTGTCGTCCTGCCTCAGGGCCTCTTCTGTATTATTCTTCTGAAGCTTAGTGTATCTCTTGTGTACAAGCTCTCATAAATCCGGGATCTCATCTGGTGGGTGACGTTTTAACTTAAGTATGGCCTCCTCAACTGTGTCTATATATTGCTTTAAATCTCTGTTCAATGCAGCATATTCCAACATGACAGATTTCATGCTACCCACATGTTCCGTGTCACAGTCTGTCTGAAGCAAATGCCACTCCAGTTGTAATATCCATTCCTGTGTCTACGTAAGTTTGGCAGTTCTTCAGGGATGAGTGGGAGGTATCCACAGAGGAGAAGGGGATTAAAGATGCAGCACGAACAGACATAGTTTAATAATGTAGAGTTCATTGATAGCACTGTTGGGCTTAAGGCAGCTAAGCTATTGGTAGCTTGTTTTGTGGGGGTCCAAACAAACCAAGCACTTCAGCCACAAAAGTGGCACTGCTTGTCGCTGAAGTGCTTGCTTTGTTAAACTGTACATGTCCTTTTCAATATCTTACATAAGGGCGGGTGGGAGGGCCCAAGGACAATTCCATCTTGCACCACTTTTCTTTTCTGCCACTGCTGTGTTGCAATGTTTCCTAGATGTGCTATGAACTGCAGTGTGTTTATGTCATGCTCTGTCGCTTAGCATCCAGCCAGGTCGCTGCAGTCTTTGTCCGAAAGTGTATGAAAATAATATTGTGACCTGTGAGATGGTCAAAATTGACTAAAAATAACTTGAAATTAGTGTTAATGAGGTTAATAATAATGTAGGAACAAAAAAAGAACAACATTTTGTGATTTTAGCATATTTTAGCAATTTTTCAAGAAAAAACAGATCCAAAACCAAAACCAAAACACGAAGTTAATCCAGGTCCAAAACCAAAACCAGGACATGGGGGTCAGTGAACATCTCTAACATTTACCCCTAGATGTGCGCATGCTCAGTTCAGACCAGCAAGTGAATGCAGGGAGTGACAACCAAGGGTAACAGGTAAGAACAGTCACAGAATGAAAGGTAACTGGTGCAATGTGTAACAGTTGCTTTAAATTAATACAGGTTTTAACATATTTCTTCTGACTGAATTGATATTCCACATTAAAAAAGTAGGAAATGATCCTGTATGTTGAAAATAAAGAATATAATACATAAACTATTTTTTTAAAGAAAGCACAGAATAATATACCGTAATAAAGACTTGTGGGCAGATTCAATTCTGCGCTATGTGCCATCACAAATCACCACAATGCCTGGCTGCGTACAGTTCCGCTTAATAGGGTACTGACAGGAATCCTGCATTTAGGTGCAGGACTCAGTATCTATTGTTCACTTCACAGCATGGCAAGCACTGAGATGCAATCACATGATCTATGACATCACAGAGGCAGGGATTTGAACTCCCAAACAGCATTTAAACCTGCTTTCCCTGGCAGAGTATCAGCTTTGCTGTTCTGAGCTCCTGAGTGTGTTTTCCTGATTACTCCTTCACTCCTAATTATTGACCCAGTTTTCGTGACACTTGGATCCGGACTTTGTACTGTGCTGAGAATTGGTTTTGAAATAGAGAATGAGATCACAACCAATTATAGACCTGTAAGTCTGAAAACAATACTGGAAGGTATATTAAGAGATGGTATTCAGGATTACTTGGTGCACAATAAGATTATAAGTGGGAGTCAGCATGGATTTGTGAGGGATATGTCATGTCAAACTAATCTAATTAATTTCTACAAGGATGTTAATGGGAACTTAGACCAAGGTAGTACAGTAGATGTGATTTACTTAGATTTTGCAAAGGCCTTTGATACAGTGCTACACAAGAGGTTGGTTTACAAAATAAGGGAACTGAATTTAGGAAATAACATTTGTACTTCAGTCGAAAACTGGTGGAGAATAGAGAACAGAAAGTTGTAATAAATGAAACATTTTCTAGATGGTCAAAAGTTTTAAGGGGTGTACCTCAAGCTTCCGTGCTGGAGCCACTCCTTTTTAGTTTATTATTAATGACCTCGGTGATGGTTTAGAGAGCAAAGTTCCATGTTTGCAGATGATACCAAACTCTGTAAGATAATAAAACAGAGCAAGATGAAGTTTCTTTGCAGAGGGACCTAAATAAATTGGAGGATTGGGTGACCAAATGGAAGATGAAGTTTAACATAGATAAATGTAAGGTTATGCACTTAGGGATCAAAAACGAGCACGCAATATATAGATTAAATGGAACAAATTTAGGGGAATCTAAAATGGAAAAGGATTTGGGAGTGCTCATAGACAGTAGACTTAGCAATGGTGTTCAATGTCAAGCAGCAGCTGCAAGTGCCAATATAGTATTGGCATGCATAAAAAGGGACATAGAATCAAAGGAAGACAGTGTAATTTTGCCACTATATAAATCATTGGTAAGACCTCATCTTAAATATGGAGTACAATTCTGGACACCACTTCATAAAAAATACATTTTGGAACTAGAAAGGGTTCAGAGAAGGGTGACAAAATTGATAATGGGTATGGAACCATTAAGTTATGAAAAATGGTTAGCTAATTTAGGCATGTTTACTTAAGAAAAAAGGCGTCAAAGAGGGGACATGATTACTATGTACAAATACATTAAGGGTCAATACAGAGAACTTTCATGGGAACTTTTTCCGCCAAGGTCTATACACAGGACACGTAGTCACCCCATAAGGTTAGAAGAGAGAGAAGTTCCACAACCAGCAAAGGAAGGTGTTCTTTACAGTAAGGGCAGTCAAGATATGGGATTCACTGCCAGGGAAGGTTGTGATGGCAGATTCAATTGATATGTTTAAGAAGGGTTAGACAAATTTTTAGCTAAAAAGTGTATCCAGGGTTACGACCATTAATTAAAATGAAGGAAAGTTGTGGATCCAGGGAAAAATAGGACTGCAATATTGGGTCAGGAGGGATTTTTACCAATTGAAACAGATTGGCGGTTGCTTAATCTGGATCAATTTCAAATATAAGAGAGGGATTGCAGAAGCTTCAAATAGGTTGAACTTGATAGACTGGTGTCTACTATGTTACATTTAGCTTTCCCTGACTATTCCCCTGTCTACTGATTCTGTTTTGTGTTACCTGCATCCTGCTGACCTTGTCTTGTCTTACCATTTGCCTTCTGAGCTACTACCTGTAGTGTTCCACCCAGCATGCTAAGGGCCAGTTCTGTGGACCACAACCTGGTTACTACTTGCAGACAAATCCATCCCATTTTGCAGTGAGCTCTAGTAAGTCAGTATCTATCTTTCACTTCACAGCTTGGTTAAGCACAGCTGATGCACGTTCTCTGATGACATGAGCTGGTGCACCCCAGAGCCCGTGAAGTCAGTGAAGAAAAATAGAAAACAAGCCAGCATACGGTTTTTTGATGCCGCCGCGTTACTGCTCCGTGCTCATGTGCTGGCTATTATATAACAGTCCCATGAGGCATCCAATGGCGGAGAGAGTGCTGTGTGGAGCTTCAGAGAAGAGTCGGCAGTCAAGACAGAAGCCAACGTGATCAATATAGGAGATGCCAGAGAGAAGAAAGAAGCTGGCGGAGAGGTAAAGCGAAGACAGAAGACGCCGACAGACTGTGCAGAAAGGAGAGCTGTGTGATCAAGCAAGAAGACTGCTGAATATTCTGTCCAGAAGAAGCATTAGGGCGAAGACAAAAAAACTATCATGGATCTCCCCTGCTGCCAACAAAAACTTCCAAAGTCAGGTAAGGCCCCTTGGGCGGCCCTCTTCCAGGCCCATTCCTGTAGTCTGTCTTCTAACACTCTGTACACTTTGGGCACAAGGCCTTTGTCATCTTTCGAGCACTAGGCTTGTGCTGCAGTAGTGGGCCTGGGTATTAGGCATGGTTAAGTTCATTGTCATATAAGGGAAGATGGGAGGGAGATGTAGGTTGTTGGAGGGAAGTGCAATCTATACCCTCCATGGTGCTTGTCACGCCCACACACAGCTGGCCACACCCGCACATCACTGGCCACATCTCAGGTGGAATGGTGTTTCTCACAATAGGCCCTTTATAATTTTTAGCCCAGGCCTATGTGGCCCTTAGTCTGGCCCTGAAGGTATAAACATGAATAGCTGTATATTATTGGTTAATATATGCATTAAATTGCTTACATGTGTTAAAGCAAGAAAAGCACCTTGCAAATATATGGCCATGGCAGATGCTTTCAATTATGACATCAGAGTACTGATTTAAGCATAGGTAGCCGTCAACCTTTAATGTACCATAAAATACACTTTTTCTTGTTCTCTCATCACACTTACACACAATAAACAACCAATGTTCATAAGGATGAAGCCTAGAAATTCACTTCAATCTAGTGACACGACTGAGGCATAAGGCCTAAACTTTGGGCTCTCTGTACTAATGTACAGGGAGCCCAAGATTTCTATTTTTTGTAATAAAGAGACGCCATGTGTTATATTTAGTTATTACACATAATGCAGCTCATCTGACCTCCACCACCTCAGATGTGTCAGAGGATTTCGCACACAGAGCAGGAGAGGGAGCAGTACAACAAGTCGCATGGTAATGATTCATTTTATTACCAGGTGCACACACCCTCATACTGCTCTGTATCCTCCTTCAGAAATGCTCCCGATGGGAGCAAAGTCGCTCAGAGGAAGTGGAAGTGTATCACTCTTTCTTCCATCTTTGCCTCAATCCATAGACTTATAAATATATAAAGGATGTCTGGTATTTGTTAATTATATAGGCACCACTCTGTTCAGTATTGCCCATAATTTATAATCAAATCCCATTTCAAATCTCCTGCTGCGAAGCTCAGCCCCACTAAACCCGATCTGCTGACTCCCTGTCTGTCACCCTGAACATGCTGCCTGCCTACCAGTCTGTCACTTCAAATACAAAGCCTGCATGCCTATCTTTCACCTCACACCCACTATCTGTGCTAAGCAGATGTGTGATTTCATTCAAATGTACGGGTAGCGAATACTGACCAGAGTGGTACATTTATAACAAGTTCTGCGAGTCATCCTGCAGTCTAACATACGGTACCAATGACTGTACTCATAACAACATATTAGTGTTACATAAAGACAAAACTGTCAAATGCATGCTGAAGGCCAAGAGTAATAAAAAATATATTTGACTGTCATTTCAAATACTGAAATTGTTATGTAAATAAATTAAAATTGAGCATAAATCTGATTAACTTGCAAATACCTGAAGATTCTCTGCTGCTCATCTCTTCAGCTGTAAGCTGTTAAGGGATCAAGGGACTCCCTGTCAATAACAAAGCACTAATGAGCACCACAATGATTTCTGGGGGTGGTGTCAACCCCACTTATTAAGAAACACACAATGAACAGATTCTGCTGGGAATCTTTTTGTAGATTTTGTATATATTATGAGATGTGCTAATTAGTGAACAACAGCTGCGGAAGTTTTATCAAATCCTCTACAGTTTGTGGGACATTACCTATAATTGTACAAGACCATGTTATTTATTTAAGAGCTCTACTTGAATTTATATTTTAATTAATGGATTGAAAACAGAAGAGATATCACTATTTGTGTTATCTTCTAAAATGAACAGTTCTTTTGCCAAAGAGTCATGGTTTTAAGACACTAATATTTTAATGAAATAAAAAGAAAAATAATAGGTAAATAATGAAATGTATCATAATATACTGTACGTGTAAATATGGTGCAGCAATTGAATGTCAAGTTCTTTTTGTGAGATATAATTATAGATTAGATGTGGTGTATACTTTTCATCACCCACTAAAACAATCTCAGTAATACATTTGTCAACTACTGGTTACTAATCCTATTTGGAAGAAAATTGCCATTGTTATACAAGTGAAATCAAGTGTCTAAGTGACTACGTAGTAATACTATGGAAGGTGTTTGAAGGCAAACTTCTCAAATGTCAAGATTTCGGGGCATAGTCTAGGTTTGAGGGGACTGTCCCATAGATCAGGAATTTTGTCTCAATTGTAGGACAGTTGTGAGGTGTGCTCCACTAATGGATGCTGCTTCAAAGCGGAGCATAGCAGAGGCAATTGTGCACAGTATCGTAGGAGACTTTTTATGGAAGAGGGATGCGGGTGGCCTATCACTTCAGAAGCGCTGGCCATGCCCCTATCTTGTGCAATGTCCTGATTTTATAAATCAGAAAACTGGGAGGTATAAATGGAAATGCTAATTAATACAAAACGTAATAACAACCAGTATATTAACAACAACATTTTGCAAAGAGCTGTCAGTATAGAAAACAATTTGAGAGACATTGTCATGACCAACCCATTATTATTATTTTTATTGCTTATCTGTATGGTGCCACAGATTCCATAGCGCTTGACAAAGTAGTACAAATATGACATACATAAAACAGTAGACCTAACAAGCACATGGTACAGAGCAGAATAATAAATGCATGGATACAATTATTAGAATAAATCGAATGACATACAGAAACAATTCAGCATCAGACATGACAAGGACAAATAAGGAAGACAGACTGGATGGACATAAGACTTTGGATAGAGGACCCTGAATGTGAGAGCTTATAATCTAAAGGGAGGGGGTAATTAGAAACAATAGCACTAAAAGGACATTTTAGCAGTCCAGGTGGAGATGATGAAGGTTAAACAGTGGAACTGGCAGTGTGAGTTAAAGTGGCGATAGAGTAGGTTGAAGAAGGTGAAGGTGTTGGACTTGGAGACTGGGGAAGATGGAACAAGGGAGGAGAGGTAGGAGGGGAGTGTGGAGAGGAAGATGGTGCTGCGTGGATAGACATAGAAAGCAGCTAGCATAGTGTGAGTAGAACAACATGGTAATACAGAGGAACAGATTGAACATACTGGGAACTAAAATGAGAGACAAGGTTTGCAAGTGGTTCATTAAATCAGAAGTGATCTGATCACCAATGCTAGCAGATCAGTAAGGAGTTTCCAAAGCAGGTGCTTGAGGTGGAGGGTAACAGGACTCATTGGAGTGTTGAATTTTGTCCTGTTGTAGTAGTGTAATCAGGTAGAGTGTTCTCTTCCTTTTTACCCTCTGTTTATCTCCTGTATAACTCTGAATTATGCTATATTAATCCTAATACACTTGTAACTAACACACTTTGAACTAAATACACTAGCTAAGTAGCCTACTCTGGCTTGCAACCATTACACACGGATTATGTATAGTTAGCAAACATGTGATCAGTGACTTCAATCAGCCTCAAATGTTTACCCCACAATGGGGCAGCACAGTGGCCTAGTGGTTAGCACTTCTGCCTCACAGCACTGAAGTCACGAGTTTGATTCTCGACCATGGCCTTATCTGTGTTGAGTTTGTATGTTCTCCGTGGGTTTCCTCCGGGTGCTCCGGTTTCCTCCCACACTCCAAAAACATACTGGTAGGTTAACTGGCTGTTATCAAAAATTGACCCTAGTCTGTCTGTCTGTGTGACTCTGTGTGAGTGTGTGTGTATATTAGGGAATTTAATTGATTTTTTTCATCAGCTCTGAACTAACAGAGGTCAGTGCTTATTCTACCATTTTAATTGGATCCATTTTGCTCAATTCCAGTTATACTCCATGCCTAATTTCAAACACACTTCAGTGCCATATGTAATAAAGACAGTTCTGATGTCAACTCACTCTCATGATACATTTAAGAGAAAAAATAGGATAAACCATGCAGTAATGGGATATAAAGCAAAAAGTTTCATTCAAGAAAATGGGTGGTTCGAAAGTAGTAGAATGTTGAACTTTTGATGTGACATTTACTCTTTTGCACTTCTTTCTGAAAACAACTTCTAATTCACAGAGACATCTCCTGAGAGCATTGGTGTACAGCGCATTCTAAGTGCAAAAGTAAAGTATTTTGCACTGTGTATCAAGTGTGTTTCGTAAATGACCACTATGCAATCTATCAGATTGCTAGGAACTAGAGATGCTCAGGCTTGGTTCCCCGAGAACCGAACACACCCGAACTTAGCAGATCCTTTTGCCCGTCCTCGGAATTGAAAATGAGGCAAAACGTCATTATTACATCATCAGATCTCGCAAGTCTTGGAATCTATAAGTAAAGCTCTCCACGGACAGGACAGCTCCATTGCTAATTGTCATTGCTAATTGTCATTGCTGAAATAGAAATAATAGGGCTGGCAGTCTTGGTCTAAATCTGCAGTCACATTGTACGGTGTTATATAGCTAACACACCAACGGGACAGCTTCATTGCTCCACTGCTAATTGTCATTGCTGAAATAGAAATAATAGGGCTGGTAGTCTTGGTCTAAATCTGCAGTCACATTGTACTGTGTTATCTAGCTAACACACCAATAGGACAGCTCCATTACTCCATTGCTAATTGTTATTGCTGAAATAGAAATAATAGGGCTGGCAGTCTTGGTCTAAATCTGCAGTCAAATTGTACAGTGTTATATAGCCAACACACAAATAGGAGAGCTCCATTGCTCCATTTCTAATTGTCATTGCTGAAATAGAAATAATAGGGCTGGCAGTGTTGTTCTTAATCTTCAGTCACATTGTACTGTGTTATCAAAATGGATTCACAGCAGTACACAGAAGACCAGGAGCACCAAGCAGCTGCTGGCACGAGTCATAATGATAGTAATCCCTCTACATCATCTACTAAAGCCTATGTTAAAGTGCATAGTGTTTTTAAGTCAGGGAAACAAAAATGTAAAAAAACACCTTTTAACTTGGTCAAGAAAAAAAGACCTGTAATCCATGAATCTGTTATCTGCAGGAAAAAATAAAATTGCCAACATGTCATTTTACACATGCAGTGCAAGGAAAGAATGAGGCCTTCACCTTTCTCTATGAGTGCTAGTTCTGCAACTGTCACTGAGGCGTCTTCTTTTAAGGTCAGGCATGACCAAGCAAGACCTTGTCATTCGGACTCCAAAAGTGGTGTGTAAAAACTTTTACGTGTAAAAGTTGAGCTGGAAGAAAACAGTAAGGCATTAAAGGAAAATGTATGTTCAGATTGCACAAATCCCTGAGGAGAGTCTATCCACAAGTACCATGCGTAAGTCTGACCTTTCTGATAAGGTACCCATAAAGAAGGCCCCTGCAGATGTGTGCATGAGCAGCCCAAGTGTAGCCGGTGATACACAAACTATGATTGCCAATTTGGAATTGCAACAAGATGAGGGGGATATTTGTGTAGCTGATGAGGGTGCTAATGAGGATGTTGATGAGGATGATGTTGTTTGTGTAAGTCCTGCACCAGTGGAAGCAGTTCTTGTACGTGATACGAAGAAGGCCATTGTTATGCCTTGTCATAAGACCAAAAAAATCAACCTCTTGTGTGTGAAATTATTTTTACCCAAATCCTGACAACAATTGTATAGCCATTTGTAGCGCTTGTAAAGCCACAGTCATTAGAGGTAGGGACCTTAACCATCTGGGAACCTTATCCATGTTACGCCATTTAAAGCGAGTTCATGGCAAGCTGTTGGGAAAATTGAAAACTCATGCTAACAAAATAGCAACAAGCAGTCCAACATCAGCTAGGTCCCTTCTCTCAGCTAGATCCTGACACCTGCAATCTACACCGATAACACCATCCTCATCAATATCCTCATTATCGATCGGAGTTAGTCCTGCATGCAAGTAGGTAAGGCTAAATGACTCTTCCACTATCCATGATTACTCGGAAGAATTCTTTAGCGTTAGTCCCACTGCTGCTGCTGCTGCTGGGGGTGGATCTTCATCCCAGAAGCAGACCAAGAAGAAGACTACTAGTAGTTTACAACAATTGACTGTTAAACAATTCTTTGCAAGAGGAAGCAAGTATGAAAGCTGTCACCCAGTCGCAAGTCGGATCACAGATGCCATGGTGACTATGCTAGTATTAGATCTACGTCCAATATCCACTATTAGTGCAGCTGGTTTTAGACAGTTACTTAAAGTTTTGTGTCCCCATTACCAAAATCCATCACAACACCATTTTACTAGAAAAGCTATTCCTCACCTCTACCAGAAGTTTCGTAAAAATGTAACTATTGGGCTACAAAATGCCATTCTTCTCACTGTACACTTAACCACAGATAAGTGGACAAGCGGAAAAGGGCAATCTAAAGTTTATATGACTGTGACCGCCCACTGGGTTTCTGATTCGCCTTCACCAGCAAGAACAGCAGCAGCATGTACACAAGTACATCACATTTTTCAGAGGCAGGCTACTCTGTGTATCACCGGCTTCACTAAGAGGGATACAGCTGACAATCTGTTACAAAAACTAAGGGATATCATTGCAACATGGCTTATCTTGCTTGGACTCTCGTCAGCGTATGTAATTTCTGATAACGTTACCAATATTGTGAGAGCATTATAGCTGGGTGAATTCCATCACATTCCGTGTTTTGCTCACACAATAAACTTGGTGGTGCAGAGCTTTTTAAAAAATTACAGGGACGTGCAGGAGATGCTGTCTGTGGCCCGTAAAATATCTGGACATTTCTGGCATTCGGCAACAGCATGTAGGAGATTGCAGCAGCTACAAGAACAATTTAATTTGCCCTGCCACCAACTGAAGCAAGAGGTGGTGATAAGGTGGAATTCCACCCTGTATATGCTTCTGAGGATGGAGGAACAGCAAAAAGCCATCCACGTTTACTCTACAAGCCATGATATTGGGAAAGGAGGGGAATGTATTTTACTCAAGCACAGTGGAGAATATTTTCCGTGCTGTGCAAGGTGCTGAAACCATTCGAAGTAGTCACCTGTGAAGTGAGTTCACACACTGCTACCTTGAGTCAAGTGATTCCCTTAATTAGACTTTTGGAAAAGCAGCTTGTGAAACTAAAGGAGCAGATTATACAGAGCAATTAAGCTAAGTATGTCGGACTTGTAGATCAAGTACTTTGTTTGTTTCACCAGGATATGAGATATCAAAATCTTGACATCGGATCACTACATTTTGGAGACTGTGCTTGATCCTAGGTTTAAGAGCTATGTCTTCTCTTTGTTTCCAACTGACACAAATCTCAAGAGATGCAATGAGCTCTTGGTGAGCAAGATGACAGCTCAAGTGTTACATGACAGGACGGCGTCTACTTCTTCAGTTTCTCAGTCAACTGCTGCTAGGAAAAAGCTTCCCCAAGAAACCCAGGGATGATGCAGATGACTCAGCACAACATTTTGACATCTGGTCTGGTCTAAAAGAATTGACCAAAAAACGTGACACCTCTGCCGTAACTCCACCTGATCCTACTATCAACATCCAAATGATGGTGAAGGATTATTTTAACAACAGCATAGAAATAGACACATCAGACAGTCCCTTTACATACTGGGAGGAATAAAAGGGAATTTGGAGACTCGTGTACTAACTCGCTTTGCACTGACTTAGCTGCCCACCCTTCAGTGTGTACTCAGAAACAGCTTTCAGCACAGCTGGGAACCTTGTCAGCGATCGGTGTAGGAGGCTGCTTCCCCAAAATGTGGAAAAGATGATGTTTATAAAAATGAACTTCATTTTCCACGAGGAAGGCCTTTCCTGCCAATTACCTCAAAATACTGAGAATTCTGTAATGGTGTATTCCGGCAGTGATGAATTAATAATGTGTGAGGATAATTTACAAACTGATGAGGGTGAGGATCAGGCTGAGGATAATGACAACAGCATCTTGCCACAGTAGAGTTCATTAACAGCATTGTTACCTTAGGTTCCTTAAGCCTATTGTTAGCTTGTTTTGTGGGGGCCTAAACAAACCAAGCACATCAGCCTCAAAAGTGGGACTCCTTGTCATTGAAGTGCTTGGTTTGTTAAAGTGTGCATGTCCTTTTTAAGATCCAACATAAGGGTGGGTGGGAGAGCTCAAGGATAATTCCATCTTGCACCACTTTTCCTTTCAGCTACCGCTGTGTGCCAATGTTACCTTCATGTGCTATATACTGTTGTGTGCTTTGAAAAATCTTAGACACCCATTGATGATGCAGATGACTCAGCACAACATTTTAACATCTGGTCTTGTCTACTGTAAAAGAATTGATCAGAATTAGTGACACCTCTGCTGTAACTCCACCTGATCCTACTATCAACTATCAACATCCAAACAATGGTGGAGGATCATTTTTTTATTTTTTTTTGAATGGTATAAAGACAACAGTTTTATTAACAAAGAACAACGTTGCTTGCAGAAGTAATGTAAGCATGGATGTCTAAATAGATGTTTATATGTATTACTCAAATCTTCCACTTTGCTGCTGTTTCATCAGTATTGCACAAAGTGTTTGTAATCTGCACTTTACGTCAAAGGTACCTAACTATATTATAATTTTTGGGGAATTGGGGCTGATTCGAAGCTCAGTGATTAATTTTTTTTGCTGTGAATTACAATGGCTCTTTTAGTGCATTGTCTGGCACCCTGGATTGGTCTTGGTCTGATAAAAGAACGCAAAGTCAGCGCTCATTGCCATGTATTAGCTGTAGAATTACCACAGTAATCCAAGGAACGATCAAATGAACCATAACTGATTTCATGATACAAGGACAATTCCATCTTGCGCCACTTTTCTTTCTTGCCACTGCAGCTTGGCAATGTTTCCTAGATGTGCTAAGAACTGCCGTGTGTTTGTGTCATTGCTCTGTTGCTTAGCATCCAGTCAGGTCGCTGCAGTCTTTCTTTGAAAGTGTATAAAAATAATATTGTGACCTGTGAGGTGGTCAAAATTGACTGCAAATGGCTTGAAATTAGTATTATGGAGGTTAATAATAATGTAGGGGAAAAGAATCAAAATGATGTGATTTTAGGGAAAAAAAAATAGGAATTTTAGAAAAAAAAATAGGGATCCAAAACCAAAACATGCTAGGGCAGTTTTGCCAAAGCCAAAACACAAAGTTAATCCAGATCTAAAAACAAAACCAAAACCAGAACACGGGGGCCAGTGAACATCTCTACTAGGAACCAGCCACATCAGAGTCACTGCCTGACTAATATTCATGAGACCAGACTTATATACTGGTTCTTAGTTAATTGATTGACTACATTCTTTTGGATATTGGCTCAGACCACAAAAAGGCACCTTCCTCTGTGTGTAGATGATAGTTCCACTTTAAGTATGATAGACTTGAGTATAGAAATAGAGGTTTGTGCTATCTGCATCTCAAACAAGGAGCACCACGGTGGCCGAGTGGTTAGCACTTCTGCCTCACAGCACTGGGGTCATGAGTTTGATTCCCTTATCTGTGTGGAGTTTGTATGTTCTCCCTGTGTTTGCGTGGGTTTCCTCCGGGTGCTTCGGTTTCCTCCCACACTCCAAAAACATACTAGTAGGTTAATTGGCTGCTATCAAAATTCACACTAATCTATCTGTGTGTGTGTGTGTGTTAGGGAATTTAGACTGTAATCTCCAATGGGGCAGGGACTGATGTGAGTGAGTTCTCTGTACAGCGCTACAGAATTAGTGGCACTATATAAATAACTGATGATGAGTCCTGAACTTTGATTAAAAGGATTCACTGTAACTTGGCATATCTTTACCAATTGTAAAAAATTAGATTACCTTCCATTAGTGAGATAATAATACATGTAGAAGAAATAGCTTTACCTGAGATTTGCAAATAACTACAATATAACTATACATATACATTAATGTACTAGAATAATAATGTCCATCCCACTAGGGCCACTCACCTTATGTAGTGTAAAATTACCCCTCTATCTTTGCTCTAGTCTTCTAGTACCCACAAGAGATATACCTCCTGAGAGTCATATTTATTAATATGTTGTACTTACATGAAGACATCTTTACAGTACTATACATATGCTTGAGCAGAACAGAAATGTGTATATTACACGAAGAATATTCGTTTGTACCCAATTATCTACTTGGTAAACTAGGGAAAGCCTAGTATGCAGATACAAAACCTTGTGGAAGTGTTAAGACCCTTGAATAATTCTCTTTTGCATGTTTATTCTGTGATATTTTTATTTGAAAGCACTGAAACTCAAAATTAGGTTTTTATATGTGACATTATTTTGTGTAACAAAAACATTCTAAGAAAAAAAACGGAAATATGCTGTTTGCATGAGTATTTTGTCATGGCTGCTTCAAAGAAGAAGTCTGAAAACATGATATTTTAAATAGAGTCAAATTTTACTAACTCATGTGTACACAGACCAATCTGGTCTATGACAAATCAGAAGGGTAATAATAATATATTTGTACATATGTTTTATAAGCAATAATCTTGGCACCCTTATACAGAGGGGCGTTTAGCTTGGCATTTACACTGATTATGTGTACCTCTACTCAAACAGTGTGCCAAATTAACTACAATGGGCCTGATTAATTAAGGAAAGTAAGGCAAAAAAGTAGTTTTCTCCTGAACAAAATCATGTTACAATGCAAGGGGTGCAAATTAGTTTGTTATTTTGCATGTAAGGAAAATACTGGCTGTTTTTTCATGTGGAACACAAATACTTGATAGCTTTATATTTATACTGACATTTGAAGTTGATCTAGGACATGTCCTACCCCAATTATAAATCTGTCCCCACATTTTAAATTTATGTACCCCTTTAGTGCAAAATGGTTTTGCCCAGGTGTAAAATTACTCATTTTTTTTGTTTTACTTTCCTTAATAAATCAGGCCCAATATGTTAATATTTGAGGCCTTGTCTCTGAAGTTTAGAGATTCTAATTCTCTTATCAATGTTTCAAAATAAGCACTAGTTTGAGACAGTATGGCCTTGGAGAAAGGGTACATTCCAATAGAATGAAAGTTTTAATGTTGGCAATGTAAGGCAGTAAGGGCATATTTGAGCAAGTGCGTGCGCATTCAGACTGGGATATAGTTGCAATGGCTGAAAAGGCGATTTTATTTGTTGGTTGTATTTGTAACATATAGACTAAAAGGTTTTGAGCATGGACATAAGTGCCTGAGGGGAGTGTCTGTTTCAAGTGGTACTGCTACTTATGCAGATTTATGCAGGACGCGTCTTCAACTCTGCATACAGTGTACAAATGCATACACTTAAGTACAACTTTTCAATCACAATTTATGCCTGCATTTGTGTTCCACTCTAAATCCAGCCCTTTGTCTCCAACATGATAATTTTAAAATGAGTTAATTTATTATTTTAGTATAGTTCTACAAATTTTGACAGGTCCATTGTGCTATCAACATCATTGTCTGTGTTAATCTGCACATTCAAAATAATAGTATTATTGTATACATGGGAAGAGTAATATCATCCCCCGAGAAAGTAATCCTAGACCTATATTATAAAACTGGCTTCTACCTATCTATAATGATAAATATCTTTAGAGTCAGTGTCTGAAGTAGTCACCAATGACCCTCGCAAGGACATATTTACTTGGTGGCGTGAGGTGCATAGGTTGCTATTTTCCAAGTTAGTTACCAGTGCAATGGATGAAGTACAGGGATGGCCGTGCAGTCTGGGTCAGATACCAATTGATGGCGCGGTACACAGGAAGGATCCAGAAGAATGGTCAGAGACAAGCCAAAGGTCAGAAACCAGACAGTGAGCAGTACCAAAACGTAGGGCAAGAGAATAGTCAAGTCAGTAGTCAGAACCAAACAAATGTAACAGGAACAGGAAACTGGAGACAGGAATGCTGGAGCTGATGAACCAATATTCTGGCACCAGACTGAGGTAAGGGGGTGCCTAAAATAGTGTTGGCTAGGCTTCTGATAGGATACTGGTGATTTTGGCGGTCAGATGCACTTGATTGGCGATAACAGAATAGGAGAACGTCCCGTGGCCTGGCAACAGCATGCAACCTCACCCCGCATGCGCTCCCAGCATCGGGGCAGAATCCGGAAGTACATCCCGTTGCTAGGCAACAGGTCGCACCCCATCAAGGAGTAAAGGTGTCCGTTCCCGGCACCTACGGACAGTGCGGGGACGGCGCGTGGCTGAAACTGTCCGTATACCAATTTTAAGAAGCAAATCTAATTTTTCATGATCATATACAGTTTTATGGTATAATACACTGATGAGCCACAACATTAAAACAACTGACAAGTGAACTGAATAACATTGAATATCTTGTTACAATGGCACCTGTCAAGGGACGGGATACATTAGGCATCAAGCGAACAGTCAGTTCTTGAAGTTAATCTGTTGGAAGACAGAAAAATAGCCAACCGTAACGATCTGAGCGACTTTGACAAAGGCCAAGTTGTGATGGCTAAACAACTTTGTCAGAACTTCTCCAAAATTGCAGGTCTTGTGGGGTGTAACTGGTATGTAGTGGTTAGTAATTGCCAAAATTTGCCCAAGGATGGACAACTGGTGAACCAGCAACAGGGTCATGGGCACCCAAGGCTCATTGATGCACGTGGAGAGCGAAGGCTAGCCCATCTGGTCCAAACCCATAGAAGAGCTAATGTAGCACAAATTGCTGAAAAAGTTAATGCTGGCTATGCTAGGAAGATATCAGAACATACACTGCATTGCATCTTGCTGCATATGGGACTGCATAGCCGCAGACCGGTCACAGTGTCCATACCGACCCCTGTCCACCGCCAAAAGCATCTACAGTGGGCATGTGTGCACCAGAACTGCACTATGGAGCAATGGAAGAAGGTGGCCTGGTCTGATGAATCATGTTTTATTTTACATCATATGGATGGTCGGGAGTGTGTGCATTGTTCACCAAGGAAAGAGATGGCACCAAGATGCATTATGGGAAGAAGGAAAGTCGTCGAAGGCAGCTTGATGCTCTAGGCAATGTTCTGCTGGAAAACCTTGGTTTCTGGCATTCATGTGGATGTAACTTTGACATATAAATCTACCTAAACATTGTTGCAGACCAAGTACACCCCTTCCAGTGCAATGGTGTTTCCTAATGGCAGTGGCATCTTTCAACAGGATAGTGCACTGCAAGAAATTGTTTAGGAATGGTTTGAGGAACACGACAAAGAGTTAAAGATGTTGACTTGGCCTTCAGACTCCCCAGATCTCAATCTGATTGAGCATCTGTGGGATGTGTTGGAAAAAAAGTCTGAGTGATGGAGGCTCCACGTCACAACTTACAGGACCTAAAGGATCTGCTGCTAATGTCTTGGTGCCAGATGTCCAGAGAGACTCGTGTACTGACATAATTCCCTTTGTTTCAACCACCACTGCCTGCAAAATATATACAAGGAAATTCTTTGTTGTTGAGCCCATGGCTGAATGTTTACGATATGCAAGTAATAAATTAATTATATACAAAAGTGGAAAAATCTCATGAAAAGTGAGTAATACCACCCCAGCAAATCTTCCACCCTATGAACACGCCTATGTGGCCTCACATGAATCTGAACTCAATAGATCTATATTTCATTCAGCAATGACTATCAGTTGTAAAGCTTACTTCTCTGCCAGAGAGATCCGGAAACTAAAATAGTGTGACCTGCAGATCAAATATTCCATGCATATTTTATCAGGAAAAATAATTCTTACTTATTTCCCAGCGATGACTGCTGTAGTATCCCTTCATTTCCATAAGAGCAATGCTGGTGAAATTCACAAACAAAAGTAGATTTTATACCTTGCAGTATATGGTCCTAATAAAGGTTATTTCACTCTAATGCTGGCTACTTGTAGGGTACTGCAGACATCCATCATACACGAGAAACTGTTAGCCTGTTGTGCCTTGGAATTCTCAAGGGATTTGTGACAGGATCAGGAAGGTAAATGTAGCCTTTGGCTACTGCTAATTGAGTGGGTGGAAACAAGAAATCATCAAATATTCCTATTATTGCACATTACAGTACATAGTCAAAATGAATGCACAATATACATATTGTTTTTGATTTAATGATGCTTTATAAGGTAATTAGTCAGAGTAATATTTTAATCCACTGTCAGGGGTGTTATACACATTTCATACCTAGACCAGTTTTTTGAGATTTGTCGGATTTTGATCGCATCAGAGATAAATTTTAATTATTGCTTTTATTATTCAGAAAACTAATACATTTTATAATTTGCTGCCCTGCTTGATTTTACCCATGCTTTTTCCCAAATAATTTGTGCGCTGCCAGAAATAAACAGCAATCTTTACTCAGATTATTTCCATATGGATACCTTGTAGTATATTACAATAATTTACTCAATGTTTAAGACGTAGCTGTTTTAACAATAGATACGTTTGCTTTAAAACGGGCATTAAAATCCCACTTTACCTGTCCTCATACACTTCTTCCCTTTCCCAGCAAATCAAAATGCTTCTCGGTAGACAATCCCTGCAAGCCTGATTTTCCGCAGAGTAATCACATGATCGCACTGCACTACCCACCTGGCTGCTCAGAGACATTCATAACAACCAAACAGCCGGTGGAGGAGGAGGAGTCATGTTGTGTGTCTGCACCTGTGGCTCGTGACATCAAGTTAGGTTTCTTGACACCATTGCCATCTTAGTTTCTCTCTAGTGTGAATAATGTCATGTCCGAGAAAGATCTGACTTATAAATGAAGGGGCTTATTAGGAGTTGGATGAATTCAGTGTTGGACTGAGGTATGAAGGGCCCACCGGGGGACTGCAATGCTAGGGGCCCACCAGAGGGGGTGTGGTCATCCATCATAGAGGTGTGGCCAGCCAAAGGGGGTGTTGCCAGCATCAGGTAGCCTAGAAAGTTACAGGCTACCTAAGCCTCTTTTGTGTAGGTTTTTGTACTTTCCTCTCTATGGCTTCTAAAGCAGACATTATTTTACTCACTCCTGTTTTATATTACTGCTTTGGCATTCGTTTGCCTTTCACTGCAGAAACTTGGGAAATCCATCACATCACCTGTGACTAAGGATTCTCTGTTATGTGCATGGATTGTGTTACTGAATACAGATGTCCAAGCTTGTTCCTCTGCTGACAGCAGACATGTGGTGCTGTGTACAATGCTGGGAGTGACTAGAAATGACAACTTTGGCTAGATGGGGGCACAGCACCAGGGAATCATTCCTTCTCTGTGTCTGATCCCTTCCCCGTCCAGGCTAGGGGCTTACCAAGTGTTTGGATAGAAATCTTTCTGTACCTTCTTAATATTTCTGACCTAAAGCGTCCCAGCCAGTGGACATAGTGTAATATAAACACAATATTAAGTGAAGGGGGAGTTAGGGATGAGATTAGAACAGGGATTGGAGGGGTGGGTTTGGGGGACAGGGCGACGGTGGAATGTGCAGACGCAGCATTTTTAAGCACAATGTCATAATGTGTTGAACATATCCATGGGAACACTGTGCTAGCCATCAACACACCGGAATATCACAGGACCTGCAGAGTCATCTCTGAGTGATTGACGGAGTTCAGTATTACATTTGGTCTACAGATGTCAGTTGTGCAATTGACATCTATGAAAAGCATTTGCTTGAAGGCAAGATCTCTCCAATAAGCTGCAAAATAATTGTAGTGATAATACTGATTCTGTAAAATAATAAGAATTATTCTACAAATGTGTTGGTACCCTATGAATGTTGCTTCGCACAGCAATAATCACAATTTTGTTTTTATCAGTAGGAATGGTTTTCCGAAAAATGTTTTTACCAAAACAATTATAGAACCTCATTAAGGCACATATTGTAACATGTACATACCTAGTTTTACAATAAAATATAAATAAAACAATTACTTTGTAACACATTTCATCCATTATGTTTTGATTTTTGGCACCATTTATATTTTAAACTTATATGTATTGGTGATATACAGTATATATGTTTAAATTCATTACATAAGCACCTTCTTGGCATTTCACAAGGATTAACATGATTTATTCTTATAATAATTGTGTCATTTCAATGTATTCCCATTATAACTGCATCATCAATTGCAGGAATTTGATTCTTCAATCATAGTACCTAAGGGAAAGATTTTTTAATTGTCTCACTGTTATGCCATCTTTTATAGGAGGCATTAAAATAAAGGCAAAAACTATTGCCTCGTACAGCAGATCTATCAAAGGAATGTCAATTAGCTTTATGTGAAACGTTAAATATACTATACCATGTATACTCACTAAAATGAGACTGGTTAATACCAACTAAATGTCTTTGAATTAATTTTTCCATTGATTCCATGTTTTCCCATGATCCCACAATGCAGTTACATCACAGCAATTATAATTACAATTATGTACAAACAATAATGCTTCATCATCTGTACTGTAGTAAGGTAGAGCTGTGTTCAGCCACTTTCTGAATGCAGCTTAGACATTTTGTGAAACAGGGTTAATTATTCTCTGTGGAGGACGCACAGAGTAGCTGATACTGTTGTATGGATATGCATTTAGTGATACATCCAGCTCTGCAGCAGTAGCATAAGCGCTAGTTTTACGTCAGGTTCACTTACACCCAACCAGGTCATAAGTACAAGAAACGCTTTTAATATTTGTTTTAATAGCAAAATACACAATTGCTATTAGGTTTGATTTAAATAAAAATAAAACTCAATAATAAAGCAGATAAATTATCCCTTCTTGCATATGAATGAAAGTAGATACATCATTAATTTAAAAAAAATCCACACAAAATCATATAATATAGGCACAATCAAAGAAGAAAGTAGCTTCAGAGGTAAATTTGATATTAGCCAATCAGATGTTGTTAGCTAATGCTGGCAACTGTTATCATTATCATCATCAAGATGTATATGTAACTGCTCTCAGGCACTTGCAAGTAATAAGGTACTAAATGGCGTGTATGCGTCTCCATGCGGGTCTGCCTCAGTTCGCATTTACACAAAAATGCCCTTACTGTACTACATTCTGTACCAAATCTGCATACAGAGGCAAACATGTGCTTTTGTTTGTGAGCACACACAGTAAAAATTTGTGTATTTTGTGCAACACAAGTGGTTGTACACTCAACTCAACATGAGCAATGGAGTGCAGGAACTACCATTAACCTGGATCATTTCCATATGTTTAACCTCCATTTCTAAATCTGTGTCTACATCTCTATAGCAATCCATAGAGATTGGTTAACATTGTTTCACTTGATGTTAAAGCTGCATTAAGTTGAGCTTAACTCAAACTTTAAATATGTCTGACACTGAAGCAGCAGTATGTATACAGTATGTAACCCTAGGCAGTGGTACTTTTCTGCCATTTAATTCAATGGTAAATAAATGACAAATCATATATATTATTAAGTTATTTGTATTGATTTTTCTGTTTTATGGCTATTATAAGAATGGGGATTTTTTTGCAATTACAAATAATGTTTTTAAGGCAAAGTTTTATTATCTGATAAACAAAATATATAAAGAATAGTGTAAAACAGTTTTCTCTAGTGGTCTATTTTGAAGTATAAATCCCTTCCAATATTTTAGAATTAGATACATTTTCTAGTATCTAGTGAAAGAGTTAATGGTTAGATTGTCTTTTTCAAAGGAATGTCAGACGAAGCTAAGCAGTTTGTTTATAAAAAAAAAAACATGCTTACCTAGTATAGCTTAAAAATGTATTCTGTTACTTAACTGAATCCAAGGTCTTATGACGTATATAAATAAAGCACCTGCTTATTAGCGAAATTTCTAGAAATACGTTGAAATAGCCAATATACCCAATATAATGTATTTTCTTTAGTCTGCTTAGCCATGAGATACATACTTTTCTATTTGTTGGCATAATGCCATTCATTATATGCTTGTGCGATCGTACGTAATGTAATCTGAACTTCATAAACTGATGACTTTGTTCAAGTAAATCAGAGTTTTTGCAAATACCAGACCTTTGTGTATTTCACTGACTCTCTGGCTGGTAGTATTAATCTGATACACCTTATCTGATCACTGACCACTCAAGAAATATCGCTGTCACTAGCAACAACTTTCCACTTCCTCTGTTTTATTAAGAGATGGGAATCATATGCAACTATATGCATACAACCAGCCCAGTCACTGCATCATCTGCCTCAAGTGGTTTAGGAATTAGTAGAGATGTCTTCGCAGGTAATTTTAAGTGTTGTATTTATCAATATAAAATAGGAAGAGACTTATATTTAATAAACCTTTAGGGTCTAGATTATTATTTTTTACAGGAATCAAACCCACACAGGTGTCTGGCACTATATCTTTACAAATTATTATTATTATTATTATTAATAATAATAATAATAATAATAATAATAATAATGATAATAGATGAACTTAAACCCCAAACTCTTCCATACTGATTTCTTGAAATTCAATAACGCTATAAGATTTACAATATACATTAGGCATATGTTTTCTAATATTTTGTAATAATACAATGAAGTTCAATGAGACCCCACAAGGATTAGCTATTTGCGGATAGGCCCCACCTGTCATTACCATCATATCTCTGCAAAGAGCAGGTTATTGTCAATTTACAGGGCTTTTAATTTTTTTAACCTTTGGATTTCTACAGAAGAAAGAAGATGAAAGAGAAGAAGAAAGAAGTTCATTGTCTGTGATCTGTGGGTGTATAAATACCAGTGTCTGTAAGGTTACTTCCATCACTGGAGACTAGTTCCTCCTTAATATGAGTAGATGTTAGGATTCCTAGAAAGAACAGTATGGAGAGTTATGGTATTGAAAACAGAATACTGTACTTTTTGATAACATGGATACACAGGGAGCAATAGGTGCAGTCAATGTTTAACGGCAACTCAGTTCTTAGAGGCAACAGATTCAAAACAGCAGGAATGGCAGGCATAATGATAAATGCAGGCTCCTAGACACAGAGGGAGAACTACAGAAGAGGGTTGTAAGTTTACCAGGTCAGGCTCTGAGGCTGGAGATGCAGGTGAAGCAGGAGACACTGGATAAACCATGGTTATCATTATTCAGGTTTAGTCAGGAGGCATGAGGCACTGGATGATCCACGGGTGTCAGGAGTCCGGGTTATCCAAAAGGCACAAATCACCGGATAATCCAGGGGTTTCAGGATTGCAGGTTATCCAGGAGGCACAAGGCTCTGAATGATCCACAGGTGTCACGCAAGTGAAGGGTCACACAGGCCAAGTGTCAGAAGCCAGAAATTCCACAATGTCAGGGAATGAGCAGGAGCTCAGTCCCTGGTCATTTGACCTAGACCCCTGCTTCAAAATGAAGTGGAAGGGGTTACCAGAAGTCAAAACCAGGAAGTAGGTCAGGATCAGGTCACAAGAATGCACAGAGAAACCAGCAGCAGCAATGGCTTTTGTAGAACTGGCTCAGATTACAGGGAAAGGCAGTATCTTAAAGGCCAGTTACAGGTGATTGGGATTCATGTTTAACAATGAGGAGTTAACCCATTGCAGAAGGCAAATCAGCATCTATGGTGATGATGCTGCAGTGTAGCCGGAAACAGATTGTGACAGTAGTTATATATTGTGTCTGCTCTGTGGGTATGTAAAAATGTCTGTGTCTGTGAGGTTACCTCCCTCACATGAGACTGATTCCTCCTTAATATGAATAGATATATACTACGTCTGATATAAGGGTGTATAAATGTCTGTGTCTGTATGGTTACCTCTCGCACATGAGACTGATTGCTCCTTAATATGATTAGATGTATACTATGTCTGATCAGTAGGTGTATCAGACATATCGGAGTAAGTGAGGTTAATGTAGATGTGGGTGTAGAACAGTGATGGCTAACCTGTGACACTCCAGGTGTTATGAAACTACAAGCCCCAGCATGCTTTGCCAGTAGATAACTAGCTGATAGCTGGCAAAGCATGCTGGGGCTTGTAGTTTCACAACACCTGGAGTGTCACAGGTTAGCCATCACTGGTGTAGAAAGACTGAAGTAACAACTCTCAGGAGAGAAACATAACATGTTTACGCAACATCACATATATAACTAGAATGCACCACAGAGAACAGGAACTTCCCAGCATGCATAACCACTTACCTCACTTGCTGCCAGGCTCAGGGAAGTCATATGTTTACAATTACCTCCCTCACATGAAACTAATTCCTCCTTAATATGAGTAGATATATATACTGTGTCTGATCTGTGGGTGTTTAAATGTCAGTGCCTATGAGGTTACCTCCCTCATATAAGTGTTATGTGATGGCTACTTCTGATACAAGTCAGCTTATGGAACTGTGGCACAGACACTTAGAACATCTTGGGTACGATAATGTGCAGATACTTCTAAATGGGATTGTAACAGGAATGGCTGTAAATAATCCTGATAAATCAATTTGTGAGAGTTGCATCAAAGGAAAACAAACCAGACATCCCTTCCCAAAGTCAGCAACAAGAGCTGGCCAATGGTAATGGGCTTGACATACCCACATCCTCCAGTACATCTTTGTCAGAAATTTTACACCTTGAAAACCAGCAGGAGAAAAGAACTTATGTGAGAAGCAATAAAGGAAAATCTCCAAGAAGATATAGTGAGGAATATACAAACAATGCATTCTCATAACGACAAAATTTGCAGGAAGCAAAATTCTGTGATGAATGGAAATTAAAGGGATTTACTCAAATGCAACTGGAAGTGCAATGTATGCAAGTGTTGGAATTCGTCCCAATATTAAATAAGTGGAGAGCTGAGTAAGTCAATTTGCAATAAATCCTGGAAAACAGCATTGGACAGCTGTTAAGACAATCTTGAGACACCTAAAATGTACAAGTTCATTAAAGCTGAAGTTTCCCAAATCCAAATCTTCAAAACTAGAGAATTTCTACGATGCAGATTGGGAGTAGATGTAGATGATCATTAATTACATACTGGTTAAATGTTTGCATTAGCAGGTGCAGCGGTTAGCTGGACAAGTAAGAAGAAACCTACAGCTGCTCTTTCAAGTACCGAAGCAGAGTATATGGCTTTGACAGAAGCAGCTAAAGAAGCCCTATGGATTAAAGAAGATGTGTGAATTAAATCTTTTAATTAGAGTTGAGACCATCAACATAAAATATGACAACAGAGGTGCTATTGATTTGCCAGCAAGTGCCAAGCATCATGGCAGGTTTATGCATATTGCTATTACACATAATTTCATTTGAGAACTTGTTGCTGAAATATGAATTAGTGTAAGCTACATTGCAAGTGAGCAGAACTCAGCTGATATACTAACAAAAAGACTTACATCGGTGTTGATTTCATTTCATATTAAATGTGGTTTGATATTATGACAACTGATGGTTTTAGCTGACATTATCTGTTGCATGAACCCCATGTTTCAGTTACAGAAGAACCACTTTGAAGTTTATTGACAAAATTAATACATCTGTTTTGTAACTGGAGACAAGTGAAGGGGGGGTGTTGAGATGCATCTAATGTCGGATCTGCATTGTCATCCGGCCCATCTGGATGTCTACTGCACATGCACAATGCGGTCTGTCTGATATGTCTACTGCGCACAATGCGGACTGCCTGATATTTCTACTGCGCATGCACACCACTTATTGCTTACTGAGTTTGAGAGTTTCAGTACTGTACAGTCATGCAGTAATTAGCTCTTTATATGTTATCCTGATTCTACAAGACAGTTCACTGCAATACATATATCTGTATTCTATACAATAAGCCAACATTCTGGTCAAGATTGTAATGTGTGGATTAACCTCCTTACTCACATCTGCTGACATCTGTTATAATCTAATAGGCATCTGCCAATATCTGTCAGTTTACCTCCCTAACATGAGACAGATTCCTCCTTAATATAAGTAGATGTATACTGTGTCTGATCTGTGGGTGTATAAATGTTGTTGTCTGTGAGGTTACCTCCTTCACATGAGACTGATTGCTTCTTAATATGAGTAGATTTATATTCGAGCATTATGATCTGTCCTCTCAGAACTAAACTACTTAGCAGGTCATGATATCTCTGACAACTATCCTAGCCGAGTGGTTTTCTCCTTGGAGTAACCTCTACCATGTAATTTTGCTTGTGCCAAGATTGATAGAAGTGAGACTCTTATAAAGGCTGCAAAAAGGTGTGGGCTGGTAGTTTTAAAATTTGCTTGGCCTTTAGCAAAGTGCTGATTGCAGTGAAGTGAGAAAGAATGTGCAGTTCTCAGTATTGAAGGTGCACTGCCACCTGTCGTATGTAGTTGGTATTGTGGTGGATCCTAACATGGAGTATTGATTTAAATTAAAGGACTTTTTCTAGGGTGTGACCATTGCTTTGTTTTAACTATTTTTTTAAATCATGTATTTTGAAAATTTCCAGATTTTCACAAAAAACAAACAAAAAAATACAAAAAACAAAGACAATAACCCAATAGAGGAGTATAGCACTTACCTAATTGAATATATACATAACTAACAAAAGAGAAACAATACAATGTGGCAATATAAAGGCACATAAATGAGATGTACAATACATCAATCACTAATAAATAAAGTTGACAACAATTCAAAAGGCGCGACTCTAGAGAAAGTCTGAGATGCTGCTCAAAGTGGCAGGGGATGCCCCACCCCTACAAAACACAATATGCACGAAAGCCACTGGCGCAAAACAAGACTAAGATGTTACAAATTGGTATGATAGAAGTGAAGTCAAAATAGACAAAGAAACAGGAGACATAAAATGTTAAAAAATTGTATAATAAACAGCTAAAGAATTACATACATACAATAACCAGTGCACTGGTACATATCAAAATATATCGAAAATGTCCAATCATGAATCAGAAAACAATTAAAAATTGGTTGACTAGTAAAATAGTTATAACCAAGCTGTGGCATGTAATCCTGTTAATTAGGAGTGCATGCAAGTCGGTAGCAAAACCTTATTTGGTATACATCAAAAGA
Source organism: Mixophyes fleayi (assembly GCF_038048845.1). Lineage (NCBI taxonomy): Eukaryota > Metazoa > Chordata > Amphibia > Anura > Limnodynastidae > Mixophyes > Mixophyes fleayi. Next base: position 140,373,338 of record NC_134406.1, on the reverse strand, counting down.
GAAAAAATAAGAGAATATTCTCTTTAACATGTAGATGGTCATTCCGTAAATGGATATAAAAAAAACATTCCAAGGAGTGACTGGTATGAACCAGATAAAAATAGAATCCTTATTAGCAAATAAATGGCACAACAGCGTAGTGTTGCCTAAATACTGCTCTGATTGGCATAAAATAAATGTCATCCAGAAAAATATAAAAATATAAAAAATTTTTTTTTTTTTTTGGACAATTGTTATTATTCCACACAGTCAGTTGGTAATGTGTTGAACGGGGGACAGTATCAATAATGCACCAGCGTTTGGTGGCGCTATCCCTCTTGTTAACTGGTTTATAGATACAGTGGCGGTGGCGATGTTTCGCCTATTTGTTTAATGTCCAATGAAGTATATCCCCACTATCAATAGTATATTGAAAGAAGATTCTTACCAATAGTATGCTTGTGTCCGCTATTGATATACCGCTGTGCTCATACTATCCAGTATGCCGTGCACTGTAGTCTGTCTCTGAGCTTCTCAGTGGGCGGATGTGCATCACAATCTTCTCAGTGGTATACTGGTGTTCGCTATTGACATTCCGCTGTGCTCATACTATCCAGTATGTCGTGCACTATAGCCTGTCTCTTAGCTTCTTAGTGGGCGGATGCGCGTCACAATCTTTCTCTGTAGTTGCGCATGCGTAGATGGTACTTGTTAAAATAGATGTAGTAAACGAGCTCGTTCATACAGAAAGTATGTGTAAAGAACAAAAATTGATGTAGAAAAAATGTATAAAGCTTGTAGCCAACGCGTTTCACCCGTCTTGCGGGCTTCCTCAGGGCAGTGTGATAGTATTCACCATTCAGGTTCTGTTTATAAATCCTCTTAATTTTGGAGGCGTGGTTTGTAATCTTATAGGTGTAACAGCTGATTTATATTATTTAATAACCATTAGTTTAATTATTATTTTTTTATATATGACCAATCATGATAGATATATTACTTATCACTGATAAATAACCTTTTAGTCGTTCTATACAATGAGAACTAATGGTCCTTTCTCGCCGCTCCTCTTCTGTCTCCCCCCTCTACCAATCCCTCCACTGGCTCCCCTTCCCCTACAGAACTCTGTTCAAGCTCCTCACTCTTACATAAAAGGCCCGCCAACGCCACTGTACCCTACATCTCCACACTCCTATCTATTCACGCTCCATCCCGTCCTCTCCGATCTGCCAATGACCGTTGCCTATCTTCCCCCCTCATCACCTCCTCCCACGCGCGTATCCAAGACTTTGCCCGCGCTGCCCCCCTCCACTGGAACAAGCTCCCTCCCTCCATCAGGACTTCCCCTAACCTGTCCAGTTTCAAACGGGCTTTAAAAACCCATCTTTTTCTTAAAGCCTTCCAGTCTCCCACTTAACTACCTACCTTATCCTCTGCCTCTCCCCCTTCTTTCTCCTTCCCTGCCTCCGTCCCTCTACTCTCCCTCTCTCCCCTGCGTTTCTCTGTCTGTCCACCCCTCCCCTTAGATTGTACGCTCCTCTGAGCAGGGCCATCTCTCCTCCTGTTTCCACCACATCTAACTCTGCTCTCCAGCTACTTTGCCCTCCTCCTCGAGGGCCCTCCTCCCCCCTTTGGGGGTCTCCCTCTCTTCCGCACCCACCTTTTGGGCCCCGTCATTTGCGGATACTCCCCCTGCCCTCACTAGCTGTGCATTGAGCTTACTGAGTTACTGTGCTTTATGTTTACTGTACTGTGCTGTCTCACCTTGTATTGTAATTCATTTTTGTCCCTGTATAGCGCCACGGACACCTTGTGGCGCCCTATAAATTAATAATAATAATAATAATAATAATCAAGCCAAGCAGTTCATCCACAAGGAGTTCCAGTTTTGTGGCTGAAGTGCTTCTTTTCTTTCGGCCCTCAATAAACAAAATAACAATGTCACCCACAATTAGGAGAGGTAGCATGTACATTTTATCAAGCCAAGCAGTTCAGCCACAAGGAGTGCCACTTTTGTGGCTGAAGTACAAGTCTAACATGACCCTCTCTAAACAAGCGAACAATGGGCTTGTTAGAGTAATGCCAGAAACACACATCAGTGACAGGAAAGAGTAATGACAAAATTACCAACGCAGCTCTTCTCTTTGGGTGTATATTAGACCCTACACTTATTAGTGCAAATTCAGGAAAAAAAACTTGCAAGGACTTGTATATTTGTGTTTCAGCAATGGAGCTGTTGTCTTTGCCACTCTATCCTACCCCTTCTGTATCCCTCTCTCAAATGGTGCTAGATCACCGTGGAGGGCGGTAGTTATAGTTCCAAAAATCCCGAGATCCGAGACCTGATGACCTCACGATGATGTTTTGCCTCGTTTTGGAATCCGAAATAGCGCAAAAGTAGATCCCCGAAGTTCGGGTGGGTTCGGTTTTCAGGAAACCGAGCCCGCCCATCTCTACTTTGAACACTAATTACCCCACCAGCCAAGGGTGTTGGGAGAAGCCCCATTGTTATCAGCATGTGCCTGGTTTTTCCTAGTGAAGGCTAGAAAATTTAATATGCAGAACAGGCAAAAGGGGTATAAAAGTATCCGTATTTACACCATAATTGGGCACGCTATTTTCGTATTCTGCTAATGGATATGCTTCTTACATCACGATACACATTTACACTTTCCCTCATATGACACGTCTACTTTACGTCCTTTAACCCTTCTTAAAACTTACTCTATCAAGCAGATTTCTTATATATCTCATGTATCAAGACATTACAAAATCATAAAAATCACAACACAGTTTAATATACATATATACATATGTATATTAGAATCTTTACTTGTACAATAATGTAATAATATAATTTCAATAACATTATCTTATACACGGTACATATAATAGATGACATCCTGTATGTAGGCAAAATATCTTATCTATGTGTGTGTGTGTGTGTGTGTGTGTGTACGTACGTGTATGTGCTTGTCTGTATGCATCTCAGACCATTCCAATGTTTGCTGCATTATCTCCACCACAATCCTAATTTCACTAATATATATATATATATATATATATATATATATATATATATATATATACACACACACACACACACACACACACACACACATATACATACATACACAGAGGTAATCAGGGGAAAAGTACCATGTCCTGGGGTATAAAGCAGTGAACAGCAGCAATGAATCACGGTATAACTGACTTCAGCCGGTTTTATTAAGCAAATTCAAACAAACAAGACATAAATAAGAGGACTTGCCTGTCCGGTAGTCGCACCCTCTCTCAAGTGTGGAACCTTGTGTCCAAAACGCATACCAAACTTTAAGACAAAACCAGCTTTCAGATCACTAGCAATCCCCCCACTGTATTTTTTTTCAAAACCCCCTCTTGCCCACCAGTGTTTCTCCAACATATCACCTCAGCATACCAGCTCTCCCCCTGCACACAATCTTTTCTCTTACATGACAGCCCCTGCGCACAAGCTTTTCTAAAACAAATGAAACACTGTGCACAAACTTTTGGACAATGCTTCCTATACAGAGCAAACACATGCACACACACACAGACTAGGGTCAAATTGATAGCAGCCAATTAACCTACTAGTATGTTTTTGGAGTGTGGGAAGAAATCGGAGCACCTGGAGGAAACCCACATAATCACAAGGAGACCATACAAACTCTACACAGAATAGGCCATGGCCATAGTTACCACGCTTTGTTACAAGCACATGTTAGCAGCATTTGACTCAATGGCAGGTATTTTCCTAACAATGCAACCTTCACAGTCATAGTACTTATGAGTAAAAATCTCCAGTAAAATAATATAATACAATAACTGCAAGTCCACCACAAATATCTCCATTAAATAGTCATTACACATTGTCCACTAATCTCGCTTTGCTTTCAGAGGGAAAGGGGATGTCTGCAAACATCCAGCAACATTCACTAATTTCAATACACTACAAACATTTCTCACAAAAGGTGTAACCAGTGATTGTCCTAAATAACAAAATATAATAATATCTATTACTATCATTTCACAGTTGCAAACATTTTTAGAAACCAAAGAATATAATTTCAAACACCACATCATTACAGACCAAGGATGAGACATCACCCATTGTCCACTAATCTGTCTTTGGTCTCATAGGAGGAGGGGATGTCCACAAACATTCCAGTAACAATCAATACTTTCAGTACAAACTTTGTGCAAACACAGACATCTATTTCTATCCATCAGTAAAACAAAGTATGTCTTTTGCAATCTTTTTACAACAGAGAGCCTCCAAACAATGTCACTTAACTTACATACACTTGTTTCTGTCCCCCAAGTCCAATGCCTTGGGGTCATCCTTGATTCCTCCCTTTCATTTAAGCCTCACATTCTGTCCCTCTCAAAATCCTGCTACTTCCACCTTCAGAATATATCTAAGATACATCCCTTTCTCACCACGGAAGCCACGAAAACCCTCGTTCACTCGCTTGTTATCTCTTGCCTTGACTACTGTAACCTTCTTCTCTCTGGCCTACCTGATTCTCGCCTTGATCCTCTTAAGTCTATCCTCAATGTTGCTACCCGCCTCATTTTTCTCTCCCGCCGCTCTGTATCTGCAGTCTCCCTCCAACAGTCACTACATTGGCTCCCCATACCGTACAGAATTAAATTTAAACTCCTCACCCTCACCTTTAAAGCTCTTAGTCAATCTTCCCCTCCCTACATCTCCAATCTCATCTCTACCTACACTCCTACCCGCCCCCTCCGCTCTGCCAGTGACTGCCGCCTCACTACATCACTGATCACCTCCTCTCACTCTTGTCTTCAGGACTTTGCCCGGGCTGCTCCCCTGCTGTGGAACGATCTTCCACATTCCATCAGGTTAGCATCTACTCTCAAAGGCTTCAAGCGTGCCCTTAAGACTCATTTCTTTATTCAAGTCTATCAGTCCTCCTCCTAACTTCTTTGTCCTGGCTCTCTCCCGCAGTTAGTATCACCCTTTTTGTGTCTCTCCCTTCCCTTTAGGTTGTAAGCTCTCATGAGCAGGGCCCTCTTTCCTTGTGTGCTCCTTCTACTGCTCCTTCACCCTCTGTACCTCTTGGCCTGCTTCGCTAGCCCTGTTTTCTTAAGCTTTGGCCTTCTTCTCGCTGATTTCTACCATCCCTGTCACTATCTGTCAAGATATAATCTGATTTGCTTTACCCTGTCACCTGTGTTTGTATATATTTTGTATCATGTGTCTTGGTTCCGTTTTCTGTATATGTACTGTACGGCGCTGCGGACCCTTTGTGGCGCCTTATAAGTCAAAGATAATAATAATAATAATAATAATAATAATACAAAAGTCTTTTCTATCTTATCACACATCTGTATGTCCAGCCATTACACATCGTCTTCTCCACGCATGTCCCACAGCCCATGGAGGGGGAGGGTGGAACACACACCAGTAAGGCAAACTACCAAATACAGTCTGTATTAAAACCAACAACCAGTATTTGCCAATATTAATACTGAACTTCAACATTACACTGCAATCTTTGCAAATATCACCTTGCTGCCATATCTAGCTGGGACATGCAGTATATTGTATAGGCTTAATGAAACTCCTATTACTAATTTCAAACCCTTAAACTCTATTACTTCTTAAGCACACTAACATTTGCTACAATAGCAACATCTAATTCTATGACTTCTATAGCTACTTGACTTTCTATGCTTACAGTATTACACTACACAAAACAAAATTACCAAATTCCAAAATCCTAGATGTGTTTGTGTGTAGACATCTCCCAAATAGACACCCTTGTCTTCAAAGAGCTGATTACAAAAACTTCTGTGGGAGGGGCTAGTGTACTTAATTGGAAGCCTTTGTTTTGAAATGTAAATGTGCTTGGTCTCAGAGACAAATGCTAGTAAAGTGGGAGGAGGAAAGAAACCACCTCACTTGTAAATAATTTTGTGTGAAATGGAAAATGTCAAATATTTTATCCTTTCTCAGGGGGTTTCCCACTACGACAAGAGGACTTCTTACTGCAAGTTTCCCTGTTATAGTGTAACCAGTTAAGACTGTCATATCCTGGTTCTGGTTACAGTGTTTGCCCCACACTATTCATCACTCTGCATTAGCAGTAACCAGCTAGGGCTATGAGCTTGGATCCTTTTTACAGGGTGCATTTGACTATTTTATTTATTTAATTATTTTTTTAACCTTGCCAAGGTCCATGCTGAGGATCAGCAGCATCACAGATCTTTGCTCTGGGCATTGAGCACACGCAAAAGATATACATTCTTACCGGCATATCTGCAGATGTATCTACCTCTAATTGTCTTGCAATTACTTTAGCATGCCCTTACTGTACTCAGCTAATGCTTGCACAACCCGTCCCTCCCTCATTCCATCTCTCCAGGTGTAAGGAGACACAAGTCAGGGATATGCCACAATCTTGATAGGCATGTGCACATATTAATTTTTGGTGCACATGCGCCAAATGAAAATATCTATTTTAAAGAAAAAGATTGATTTCTGTCCAACTGTAAGCAGATACCTTATCTCCCAGCTTTTGTATATGCCCCCACCACTACCACAAATTGCAGTAGTTACTGCTGCCACATGCAATGACTCTTCTGCAGTCACTCTATGGAGATTGCAGTTCCTGACATTGGAAATACCTATCCTGAACCTCCTTTACTCATGTCACTGTGCTAAACAATTAGTGAGTGCAGAAGGAAATGCAAAGTGATATGTATCACTCTGTACTTCACCAATGAATGTGGAAGTGATGGGCGATAGCTGTGAAGTATTGTGTGCTTCCAGTGGTATAGGTGCCTGGAATGTCTTTGTTTATAATAATTGTTTTGCTATTGTAATTTTTTATTGTTTCATATCAAAGAGTTTTGTGGATATTTTGCGCTATTGTGTAAAAGGGGTGTGCTGATGTACTAAGAAGGAACCAAGCTTTAAAAATTTACATTAGCTTTGGTTTTAGTTTTGGATCTGGATTAATTTCATATTTTGGTTTTGGTTTTGAATCTGTATTTTTTTTAAAAATTGCTAAAATCAAATTAACACGGAAAGTAATCTCCACTGTCCTGGACTAAAATACATTCCCCCTCCTTTCCCAATGTCATGGCTTGTGGAGTAAGCGTGGATGGCTTTTCACTGTTCCTATATCCTCAGAAGCATATAAAGTGTGAAATTCCACCTTGTTACCACCTCTTGCTTCAGTTGGTGGCAGTGCAAAATAAATTGTCCTTGCAGCTGCTGCAATTTCCTACATGCTGTTGCAGAATGCCGAAAATGTAGCGAAATATTTCAGGCCACAGACAGCATCTCCTGCCTGTCCCTGCCATTTTTCAAATAGCTATGTACTACCAAGTAGATCGTGTGAACAAAACAGGGAATGTGATGGATTTCACCCCGGTGTAATGCTCTCATAATATTGGTGGCGCTATCATAAATGACATATCCTGAGGAGAGTCCAAACGGGGTAAGCCATGTTGCAATGACATTCCTTAGTTTTTCAAACAGGTTGTCATCGGTATGCCTCTTAGTGAAGCCGCTGATACACAGAGCAGCCTGCCTCGGAATAATCTGGCGTTGTTGGGTACATGCTGCTGCTGTTCCTGCTGCTGAAGGCAATTCACCAACCCAGTGGGCTGTCACAGTCATATAATCTTTAGTTTGCCCAGTTCCGCTTGTCCACATATCTGTGGTTAAGTGTTCAGTGGGTAGAATGGCATTTTGTAGCCCAATAATTACATTTTATGGAACCTTCTGGTTGAGGTGAGGAATAGCTTTTCTAGTAAAATGGTGTTGTGATGGAATTTGGTGACGGGGACACAGGACCTCAATTAACTGTCTAAAACCAGTTGCATTAATTGTGGATATTGGACACAGATCTAGTACTAGCATAGTGGCCATCCGTTTTGCAACTGGGTGACAGATTTCATACTTGCTTCCTCTTGCAAAGGATTGTTTAACAGTTAATTGTTGTAAACTACCAGTAGTCTTCTTCTTGGTCTACTTCTGGGTTGAAGATCCACCCCCAGCAGCAGCAGCAGCAGGAATAACGCTCAAGAATTCTTCAGAGTAATCCTGGATAGGGGAGATGTCATCTAGCCTTAGCAACTTGGATGCAGGAATAACTTCGACCAATAGTGAGGATATTGATGATGAAGGTGTTGTCGGTGTGGCTTTACAAACACTACAAATGACTAGACAACTGTTGTCAGGATTGGGTAAAAATAATTGCACACATAAGAGGTGGATTTTTTGGTCTTATGCCCAGGCATGACAATGGCCTTCTTCTTATCACTGGCAAGAACTGCATTCACTGGTGCAGGACTTACACAAACAACATCATCCTTATCATTATCCTCATCAACATCTTCACTATCGCCGTCAGCAGCTACACAAATATCTCCCTCATCTTGTTGCAAATACATAGTGGTATCCTACATTTGTGTATCACCGGCTACAGTAAGAGGCATACCGATGACAACCTGTTTGAAAAACTAAGGGATGTCTTTGCAACATGGCTAGCACGCATCTCACCGGTTAGTTCCATTTTGATCCTTATGTAAATTGGTTTCCCTTGGTTACTGCTATCTGCTGTAAAGCCTGGCGTTCCTCTTTCCTCACACGCCATTTTGCCATGTATTCTACACACGCGCAACCCCGGGAACCTTTGAAACCTATGCTCCGCAGTGATTGGATGATCACCAGCCAGATCCCTTTATAAGGGTCCTCCTCCTTTCCATGAGTGTCAGATCATCAGATCTCCCTACCTGATAGGAAGCATTACCTCTGACTCCTGTTCGTGCTTTTACTTACCTTTGTTCCTGACTTCGTGGGTTAGGCTGTTCATTCAACTGCTGCAGCTTCACTTGTTATTGGTCCTGTTCCAGTGTTATAACACCTGTGTGGATCTCAGTGCTTCTGCTCTCTGGAGTTCAGCACTTCACAGCTACACTTGTTCAGCCTAACTCCCTGCTAGACCTGTGATGACAGTGCTTCGCTCAGCATGCATTCTGTTCCTGAATTACTACACTAGCATATTCCTCAGTCCTTCTGAGTCCTGCAGCTTAATGCTTCACAGAATCATCGTTCAGCTTATTCTGCTGTTAAGACCTGTGACTATACTGCATCACTCAGCATCTGTCCTGTTCATGAATTACTACACTGGTGTATATCTCAGTCCGTTTCAGTCCTGCAGCTCATCGCTTTGCAGTTCTACCTGCTCAGCCTATTCCACTATCAAGATTCGTGGCTATACTGCTGATCATCACATAGCATCCATTCAGTTCCTGAATTCCATATACCTAGGGCTACATTCCATTCTGCCTTACAGCTACTTGGTGGTTCTCCGAATTATCTTCTCTGCGCCCACTAGAGGACCGCGACCTGCGGTTGAAAGCAGCTAAGACCATTTACCCTTGTGGGAATCCCTGGTGAATACCTCTCTTTCGTTAGACTCCACACCACTCTAGGGGTAAGCTGTCACTCAAGCAGAGATCAAGACCATTCCCACTATCCAGCTTTCATGACAATGACTTATCCCGCTTAGAGTCTCCTGATGATATGTGATTTGTTAGAACGCCACCAATATTGTGCCAGCATTACAGCGGGGAGAATTCCATTACGTTCCCTGTTTTGCTCAAACAATCAACTTGACTTGCAGGAGATGCTGTTTCCAGAAATAATTTGGGTCATTTTTGGAATTCTGCAACAGCATGTAGGAGATTGCAGCTCGAATTTGAGGGAGTATGTACTTTACTCCAGTGCGGTGGAGAATACTTTCTGTGTTGTGCAAGGTGCTGAAACCACTCTAAGTAGTCACCTGTGAAGTGAGTTCAGACTCTGTTAGCTTGAGTCAAGTGATTCCCCTAATTAGACTTTTGAAAAAGCAGCTAGAGAAATTGAAGGAGGAGATGAAACTAAGCAATTCCGCTAACTATGTAGGACTTGTAGATCAAGTACTTTATTCGCTTCACCAAGATCTGAAAGTTATCAACATCTTGAAATCAGATAACTACATTTTGGCAACTGTGCATGATCCTAGGTTAAGAGCTATGTCTTCTGTTTCTTTCCAACTGACCCAGATCTAAAGAGATGCAATGAGCTCCTGGTCAGCAAGCTGACAGTTCAAGTGGTACATGACACGACAACTCATCCTCCCTCAGTTTCTTTGGCAACTGATGCTAGGAAAAAACTTAGCTTTCTGTCACGGTCACTAAGGTTCTCGACCCTGAATTCTGCCAGTAGTTGTCACTGCCCTCGAGATGCGGAGTATAACGCAGCCGTTAGTCTTCTCCAGGGGACCCCCGCAAGAGGATTTGGGTTTTAGCGGCACCACTGCGCAGGTCGCTGCCCTCAAGAAAGTGCGGCAGAGTAACGGAATACAGCAGAGAAATAGGAGGATATGACAATCAGGACAATGGCACCTGATGTGGCGTACAGGAGATTAATATCACCGACGTACAGATAAGGTCTGGCCAATAGGAGATGTAGATAAGTTCAATAAGCGGCAGGTATTTACCACAGGGGTGGCGATAATTATCCGGCCAGTAGAAGAGATAACAGGAGATGTAATTATATTCAGCGAATGGCTGGGATTTACCACGGAGGTGGTGATGATTATCCGGCCAGTGGATGAGATAATAAGAGATGTAGTTATATTCAGCGGATGGCTGGAATTTACCACGGAGGTGGCGATGATTATCCGGCCAGTGGATGAGATGATAGGAGGTGTAGTTATATTCAGCGGTTGGCTGGAATTTACCACAGACATGGCAGAGAACTATCCGGCCAACAGGTGATATGTTGCAGGTACTGTGGTGGTCAGCGAGCGGCAGATATACCACGGACGTGGCTGTGAGTTATCGGGCCAGCAGGTGAGAGGTAGCAGGTGCTGCGATGAACAGCGAGAGGCAGGTTTATTCAATGAAAAATTTCCTCACATCTCAAGACCTCCCTTTACATTGCATTTTATTTTATTTATTTTTTTAAACAAACCTGACTGATTATAATGGGATTTATCAAAATGCAAAAAGCCTGTTTGCTTTAAAAAAACTGGGGGTAAAGGTATCAAGCTGAGAGTTTTCCGGTGGGTTTGAAAAACCAATCAGATTCTAGCTAGCAGTTATTTAGTACACTCTACAAAATGATAGCTAGAATCTGATTGGTTGCTATAAGCAACATCTCCACTTTTCAAACCCGCCGGTAAACTCTCAGCTTGATACTTTTACCCCTGATGTTTTTGCTTCACCCTATTTACTAATAGGGTTATTTGTTTTAGGGTTAACCTAAACCAAATAATATTAGAGGTGGTACTGGAATAGAGCACTAGGTGTCAATATGACATAGCTGGATTAAGGCGCTGAGGGGCCTGGGGCACTTTAGACAGGGGGGTCCTATGATGTAACATGGTTATTATTTTAGATTATTACATAGGCAATACTGTGTGTACTACAGTTAGGTGCATGCAGCTCTGCCTTCACAAGGAGCACAGTGTGAAGCAAGACATAGCTCCCAACTGTCCTAAGTAAGACAGTCACCCAAATTCGGGACTGTCTTACCAGATGCAGGACAGTTGGCAGACTGTCCTGGTCTCTCCTACCTGTTCTTGTCACTGTCACCACTTGTAAGTGCTGATTTCTTAACTCTTTTAAACTCTATATCTTTCTTAACTATGGATCCTGGAATGTTGAATGCACTCTTAGGAGTTGGTGGGGGGAGCTGGAAGAAAAAAACAAAAAAAACGATACTCGCGCAGCGCCGTGTCCCTCCTCTACTCTTCTCCATTCACACTGACTGCCGGGCGTGACATCATCAAGTCACAGCAAGTTCCTCCGCTTGAAACACCCATCTCTGTAAGCTCATTTCCAGCCCACGGACACAATGGTCAATTGCCAGTATGTCCACTGTCGAATCTAAATCAGATTGTTCACCTGTAAGTGTCAGTTTAACAGTTTATGAGCTTATCAGCTGGAGAGAATTAAATACACTGCAAGTTCTGCATGTAGAATTAGCTCTGATTTATTAGTTATAAGTCCATATCTATATAGCACAAAATCACGGATTACAGAAAGCTATACCCCAAAAGGTTTTAACCACTCATGCTTCCTTTACACAAATCTTGCTACATTCTCACATTTTCACATGGGAATTCTACCCAGGGGGAGTTACTTTATCTCCTGTGTGCTATATCCAAGGTCATTGGCATAGTTTCTTGCAAACAATGAATAACTCCTACAAACTAGCAGTATCTAATGTCTTTAAGCTATAAGAGTACAAAATGGCTATAAGGCAACAAGATGGCATCAGCTTAACAAAATCACATTTCTCAATTCCTATCTTTTTATTAATTATTTGCCCTAACACTACCTATCAGAGATCACATTCTTGCTGTCGCTTTTATTGGGTACTTATACACATACACCCTTCTAACAGAACATATGCATAGGGATGCCTAAAACTGGATATGTTGAACAACCCATCCCCCACCAAAGTCCATGATCCCTCTTCTAGCTGATATTATTAGATGGCCAATGAGTCGACAACCGTCTTGCACCCGCTAAATGTTCTGATGTCTGATCTTCACATATATCTATATCAGTGAACATGAGAGGCTCTGGGGCCTCTTGTGCTTCCTTTTTGTCTTCTAACTATGGATTTCATAGGGAAGGAAAAAAGGAAAGGGGGGGAGAAAATACGCAGTGCACTCGGCAAGTGTTATATGTCACTTATTTCACAATAAAAGAGATTGTCCATTGTGCTGTATATCAGTCACGAGCCGCGGCAGTACGCCGCATCCTGGCGTGAACTAGCAGCCAGGCGCGTGCTTTAGTTTCTATGCTCTGTTATTATCCTTGTGGCATAGATGTAGGAGAGTGTAGGGACATCCTCCAACTCCAGGGGGAACTCTCATATGATTTAAACTGGTTCATTTATATTTTTATACATGCTTCCTGGTTTATGTTATTACCTATGTCAGATCTAGCTAGTAATTAATTAGCAACCTCCTGAGGCTAATTGTCAGCCCTGTCCTCCTCTGTCCTGATTGGCTCTGAGTACTATTTAAGGCAGTGAGGTCTGAGCCTCACTGCTGGTTATAGCTTTCTGTTCACAGTACTGCTGCCTGCTTCTGAGCCCTGTTGGTGTTTAACCTTTGATTGTTCCTTTGTGTATGACCTCTGCCTGTTCCTGGATTCTGAATATTTGCCTGTGACCCTGATCTTTTGCCTGCACCTGGATTCTGAACATTTGCCCGTGACCTTCATATTTTACCTGCACCTGGATTCTGAATATTTGCCTGTGACCCTGATCTTTTGCCTGTACTCGGATTCTGAACAGTTGCCTGTGACCCTAATCTAGCTAGCACCTGTCATCTCTACCTGTGCTTGGCCAATCCGCAGATCTCTGACCAGACCCTACTCCGTGTATTACCTCCTGTACCTGTGCGCTGCTGTGTTAGCATAAACTCATACTACTCTTAGCATAAGACCTGGGGGCATCCGGGTACCTGTGAGCATAGCCAGTCTCTACGGGAAAGGCGGCTGCTAAAGGTGAAGACCTCTTCTACCTGTTCTATGAGTTTATGCTGCACTGGTGGCCATAACAATATCTTCATAAGGATAAGATTCAGTAACGAGCATGTGGATTCCAAGAAAAAAGTTCTTGTTTCTGCACTGGTCACAACTGGCAGTAGTACTGAGAGCTCCACAAGGTTCACACTCATTAGATGGGGTGTACAGTACAGCGGTTAAGACAGGTGTGGTAACTTTAATTTTTCTGGAAAAGAAACACTTAGCTTTAATACACTTGTTAATAAGCCACATGATCAATTTTATTAGTATATATGTATAGATGTATATATGTATGTATGTGTATGTGTATGTGCAGAGCCGTAACTAGGGTGGTGCGGGCGGTACCAATGCCCAGGGCGCAAGCCCAAGGGGGCGCAGCAGCCGCACGCTACCTTCCCCTCTGTGACACAGACCTCCGGCACAGTAAAAAAAAAAAAATCATGGCCGTGTTAAGGGAAAAAAAAGCTGCAGGTTGTCGTGGCCCTGTCTACCGAGTTATACTCGTATAATAACGCATCATATAGTCCTCTGCTTAGTTAAACAGGTCTTTGTATTTGTATCCCGAGGTCTTTAATCCCCTGTATCGGGCTCCATGCCGCAGAGGCCGTTAAAAGAGGCGTCTCAGGCTGAGATTTCCGTCTCCATGGTAACAGATGCTGGGCAATGAAAGAAACCATATGATTCTTCTGTAGGGGGAGAATTATCTTTGGATTGGCAGGAAATGCATTTTAAACTATTATAGCGCTTGTTATAGACGCAGAGAGAGTGAGAATAGAAGCTGAGATCGGCAGCCAAGACATTAACCTACAATGATAGGTATTTACTAGAAGGAACAATCTCATGACTAGCAGAATATCCCCCCCATAATGTTCCTTTAATTAGACTCAAGCATTCCCAGATGGAAGATGGCAGCGCAGTGCTGATGGATGGAGGTGAATAATCTCTTATTTTGTTATGATGAGGTGGGGGCTGAATGGGGTCTGTATTTGATTTAGGCAGGCTGTGGCTCTTGGCACTAAGGTCTCTTATGCTGGAATGACATGCTGATACTTGTAGTTCGACAACAGTGGGAGAGCCTCAGGTTACCTACATATGTAGTAGATAGTGACACACTAGGGTGTATGTACATATTTCCATGACAGTGGTGTCTGATTTAATGCAAATTAATTACAGGAGGATTGAATTTGTAGGTACATCTTGTGCTGCCAGGGTTTATAATCAAAATATTGCAATCACTCAGCCCTCTATCCCGATTTTTCACAGTTTCTTTCTGTTATTATCACCTAATCTAGGGTACATTCTATTCTAAGTGTTTCTACACATGATGCAGTGTGTTCAAGCTATTGTCTGAATTTGAGGGCTCATTGATTCCTGTTGTTAATGCACCCTCTTTACACTTTGACACTCATAGGCTATGTGTGTGGGCAGGCATTGTATTTGTATTATGTGTGTGGGCAAGCATTGTATTTGTAGTGTGTATGGGCGCAGGCATTGTGTTTGTATTGTGTGTGTGTGTGGGCGCAGGCATTGTATTAGTATTGTGTGGGCGCAGGCATTGTATTTGTATTGTGTGTGTGTGTGGGCGCAGGCATTGTATTTGTATTGTGTGGGCGCAGGCATTGTATTTGTATTGTGTGGGCGCATATATATATATATATATATATATATATATATATATATATATATATAATATATATTGAGATAGCTATATGTATATAGATATATATATATCATGCATTTGCAAATATGTGTAGCAGAATTCTTTCAGTAAAGTACTAGCCACACCCCAACATTAGGTTGGCCACACCCACTTGGCAAATGTCGCTCCCACTTCGATGGGAGGCGCCGGTGCCCTGTTTCACCCAGGGCACTGAAATGTCTAGTTACGGCACTGTGTATGTGTGTGTGTGTGTATGTGTGTGTGTGTATGTGTGTGTGTGTATGTGTGTGTATATTTTTGTGTATATATATATGTGTGTGTATATATGTGTGTGTGTGTATATATGTATGTATGTGTATGTATATATAATGATTAGTAACAGTCCTTGAAGTACAACATGTATAAAATCTGATGCCCATCTTCCTATACCCTTGACCCGATTGGCTAGGTGCAGCCATGAAAACTATCCTTCTAGATAAGCATCTCCAGTGTGCGCCTTTAAAAATTTATATTTCATGTCTTATTTTTTTGTAAGTGTTCATTAATTATTTTCTCTAGATTATCTGTGTCATTAGTTACCCTGGGCTCCAAATTGAGTATTTAGGGTTAGGCAGTACCCTTCAGACTAAACTGTCAGATAGTCCAATATTAACCTATTGTCTTGTGTAAATGTAATAATGTGTTGGGCCACAATACTCACAAATATATTTCTGTATTTGGTGTAAACCCCAACAGTCATGGGTTGCTCTTTTCTTTATTGGTTCGGTTAAACTTTCATATTGGAATTTTTTTTTATCAGGTATAATGATCTCTACATTACTATTAGCATGAGTCTGGTTCTCCCAGACCTGGCTTTCCTTTCTAGATTAGTACCCATCTACAGCCTACAGCAAAAAACGAGCAATCAATATTCCTCCTGCTAATATCATTGACCACTACTCTCTGGTGTCCCTTGGACCTTTAAGTAACTTGTAAAATACATTTTGCTCAGGCTCCCCTTGTCTGAAGATCTTGAAGTGGGATGCGTGTATTCAGGTGTCATTTCCCTGTACTTCCACTGCCACGGGAGTCATCAATAATTTGACATTACATTGCATTACTTTCTTTCAAACCATCTGTTAAGTGCATATTGTCGCTAACCAATAACGATTGTCGAACCTCGATTTGTGTTTCCAACGCACAAAGATTTATTCGCAATAAGTAGAATAATATGCTCAAGCGAAGTGATAATAAATACAGCCGTTACTTATCGCAGGCGCTCTGGATCCAGTGCAGTCATTCAATCCTGAAGTCTGGGGACAAGATGTCTGAACATTGGATGTGTAGCTGCTGCTTATATACACAATGAAATACAGTAATACAATGAAGATGGTATAGCTTGCATCTATTGGTCCAGGTCTCAGGAAGGTCCAAGGGGTTGTCAATCATTGGCTAGTTCATCCTAAGGAATCCAAAGGAGGGGGTCACCTCTCCAGGGGGTATGCTCGGCTCTTCCCGCCAAGATTCCTTAGTCTTAAGTGGTTCATAATTCCCTATTATTCATAACTTGTGTATGCACTCTGCGTTTCCTTCACAGAGTGAACCAAGCAGTAGGATATGTAACGAGGTTCATTGTGATACCACTCATGATGTGATTCCTTCAACCTGTTCCGTGTATTTCACTAATATGTATGTAACTCGGATATAACATATAAATACTACGATATTTCGACATAACAGACTATGTGTTGCAACTACCATTAATGTGTACTATTTTATAAGTATGCGTGTTTGTGCGAATGTATGGTAAAAGACCAATTACTGTTGCTGCCACGTGTAGTGGATGCGTACGCCCTTTCACGCCGTAGCGTGCCCATGTACGTCGTAGCGTACCGTACGCATCTTTTCAGACAAAGACAACCAAGTTTGCTCGACTTTAATTGAAATGACTTCAACAGCTCCACCCTTTGATAGTGTAATAAACTATCACCCAATCACCGTTTCAAGTTCAGGATTATATAATACTTCTTCACAGACTATGATCTCGGTATCTGGTACCACCCTTTCAGTCTCTTTCTCAGTGTTACTCCTATGAGACCGTTTTCCACACTTCAACACAGTAGAAACACATTTGACAACTAAACCAATTGCTAAGATGACACCCAGTATAAGGAGAAGGAGCTTACCTACACTAGCAACCATTTCCTGTACCCACTCCCCCAGACCGGAGAACCATTTCACAGGGTTCAACCACGAGAACCAACCCGCCACCTTTTCCCCGACCTCATATAACGAAGAATTATGGCTCTTTCGAAATTCCCATTTCGGCTGCAAAATTTCATCCATCTTCCGGTCTATAACCTCTTTAGGGTCATCCGTATTATTAGTAATGTATGTGCAACATTTGACACCGAACTGGGTGGCCAGTGTCACACAGTACCCACCAGTAATAGAGGTGAGATAATTTAGTACCAGTCTATGTTGCACCAACTCCTTCT
Organism: Mixophyes fleayi; assembly: GCF_038048845.1. NCBI lineage: Eukaryota > Metazoa > Chordata > Amphibia > Anura > Limnodynastidae > Mixophyes > Mixophyes fleayi. The sequence goes on along the minus strand of NC_134406.1, from coordinate 140,355,629 downwards.
TGTACGCTTGTAGCTCCCTTCCAGTATACCTGAAAGTGTCATCATACATCTCGGTGATATTTTCTATTAATTTAGCTAGGTCTTGGATATATTTAAAGTTTAATGTTCCCCGAGCGGTCCTGGTGAGGTCTAGAGCAACCATAACTTGAAAACCAGAAGTTTCACTAATCAGTTTTGTAGCTATGGGTTCCTCACCAGGAATCATATTTCTCTTGCCACGGTGTTCATACTGTGTGTGTATGTATGGTGGCGATGTAGTCTTGTGAATACCAACCATTTCTTCATGAGTAATAGTCATGATTTCAGGAACCAGTTTAGCTAAGAAACACAAGCCCTTGGAACTCGGAGTCACCCAGGAATAAGCTTTCCTTCCACAAACAAAATACACATCATCAAGGAGAACATAAGGAACAGTATGCCCATGAATTATATCACACAGAGTTTTGATAAAACTACCCATGCCTAGTGTCTCCATTTGCTCTAGACACGTGTCGGCATTAATGACATTTTTACATTTATCTGTAGAGACTTTTCCAATGGATACCTTATGTTTGGTTATACGCCCTAATTTGTGACTTCCATCAACATTCCTGCCTAGCAGTGACCTTGTGAGTCTCCCTCTAAAATGAGTGTGGCGAGCCATTGTCTGATCTGATAGGTCAGCCTCCCAATTCTCCAGGCGCGTTGCATGAGATATGTTTAAGCACAGCAAAGATTTGCCTATGGAGTATTGCCGAAGCATCAGACTAGGGGACCTAGTGTTATTGTACCTCCCGTCTATGGGCCTCCCACCCCTCAATTCGAGTACTTCAGATATGTTTAGAGGGAATGACACTAGTCCTAAATTATGCTGCCCTTGCGGCACGTGTGAGAGCACACCCAACACTCGGTTTGGTTTAGCACCTTACCCACCAGGGAGTGATAATCCTCCAAAGGATGCCCGCCTATATTCAGAGTACTGGGGGACTGGCATCGTTGGATGCATCTCTCTTCAACTAGGAAGTCGCAGAACTTGCAGATACAATACTCATCAGACAATAGCCCCTCACACTGCCTCCGAGTTCCTGAGCTAGCAGACCTTTTCATAACGCCCAGACCAAGCTTGATAATGGGCTGCTCTGAGTATTCTAATAACTTTTCTTCTGCCTCCATTTCATCCGTATCACTCCCAGAACTCTCCTCCGTCCTCCAAATTACTTCACAAAAATAGAATGTCCTAGAAAGAGTAAAAACAAGGAAAATCCTGGAACAAAAGAAAAACATAAACCGCCACTCCATCGCTGGAAAGATAGTTCTGAGGCAACGTCTCTGGTTCAGGTGTCTCGACTGCAGGCTTTAGGTCTCCCGGAACAGGCTCACAAGTGACAGCTCTATGTCGTCGGTCTTAGTTTTATCTTGCACTTTCTCCGGATTATGGACTCTCCTGCAGTGGGTGGAATGGACCCAAGTGTCTCTCTCTGCAACCTTCAGTGATGTAGTACTGGTCAGCAGCACTTGGTACGGGCCTTCCCAACAGTCTGTTAAACAACCTGAACGTAAGAAATTGCGGATCATAACATAGTCTCCAGGTTCAGCATCATGACAGTTCGTTTCTGGCATGCCAGGTGACAGCATTTTTAGTTTTTGTTGTTGTTTTAGCTGTCTACTCATTCTTATAAGATATTGTACAGTCACTTCATTATTACACTTCAAGTCATCTTGTGGACTCACGATCAAATGAGGCTGTCGTCCGAACAGTATCTCAAAGGGGGACAGATTAAGAGGAGGTCTAGGAGTGGTTCGAATGCTATGGAGGACCAATGGCAAAGCCTCAGGCCATGCCAACCCAGTTTCAGCCATTATCTTACCAAGCTTGTTCTTTATAGTACCGTTTACTCTTTCCACCTTATCACTGGCTTGTGGTCGGTAAGGGGTGTGAAGTCTGCTACCGATTCCCATGAGTTTACACATATTTTGGAAGATATCACCAGTAAAATGTGTACCCCTATCACTTTCAATGATTCTAGGGATACCGAACCTACACACAAAGTCTTGTACAATTTTCTTTGCAGTGAACACAGCAGTATTAGTGGCTGCCGGATATGCTTCTACCCAACCGGAAAACACATCAATACACACTAACACATACTTTAAATTCCTGCACGGTAGTAATTGGATATAGTCAATTTGTATTACCTGGAAAGGTCCGTCTGTAGGAGGGATGTGGGATGGCTCAGTTGGAATAGTTTTCCCAACATTTTTCCTCAAACAAGTAAGACATGACATTGCCTTCTTACCAGCCTGAGAGGAAAATCCGGGAGCACACCAGTATGCTCTCACCAGTTTGCACATACCTTCTTTACCCAGGTGAGTCAGGCCGTGTGCTGCTTCAGCCAGGCTTGGATAGTATGTTCGGGGAGCTACAGGCTTACCTTGTCCATCCCTCCAGAGTCCTGAGGACTCTTGACCACATCCCTTCGCCTTCCAGACCGCCTTTTCCTGCAGGGAACACAAATCTTGCATTTCAATTAATTTCTGCATGTCTAATGTCTGAAAAACCATCATAGTCTCGGTCGATACAGTCATAGGTTGCCCTGCTGCCCATTTAGCAGCTTCGTCTGCCCTGTTGTTGCCCAATGACACTGGGTCTTCTTCAAAGGTATGGGCTTTGCACTTTATGACGGCTACTGTTCTGGGTAACTGTATCGCTGTCAGAAGTCCTTTTATGTGTTGTGAGTGTGCCACTGGTGTACCTGCTGCTGTCGTAAAGTTTCTAAGATGCCAAAGGGCCCCAAAATCGTGCACTACCCCAAAGGCGTACCTAGAGTCAGTATATATATTGGCTGATTTACCCTCTGCCAATTCACATGCTCTCCTTAGTACTACTAGTTCCGCCACCTGGGCTGAGTGAGGTGGACCAAGGGGTTCAGCTTCTACCACATCCTGATCGTCTACAACAGCGTAACCAGTACATAGCTCTCCTATCTCTATCTGTCTATGGCAACTTCCATCTGTATAAAACGTAAAATCTATATTTTCTAAGGGGGTGTCACGTATGTCGGGCCTTGCAGTAAAGGTCTGATTCAGGTGTTCCATACAGTCATGCGTGTCAGTATTCTTGCCTAACTCATTATCAACCAGGGTCTCCTCACCTCCAACCCTTTGTGTCTCTAGAGACACATGCGGAAGGTATGTAGCTGGATTTAAGGTGCTATATCGTTTGATGGTGATGTTTGAGGGTGCCATCAGGGCTAGTTCCCACTTTGTGAATCTAGCTGAAGAAACATGTCTGGTTTGGGCTGAATTTAACAGAGCTGATACAGCATGGGGTGTATAGATAGTTGAATTATGTCCTAATACTACGTCCTCGCTCTTACTCACCAGAAGAGCCATTGCTGCTACACTTCTGAGACATGTTGGAAGTGATCTTGCCACATTGTCTAATTGTGCACTGTAGTATGCTACCGGTCTGCTAGCGTCACCATGTTTCTGTGCGAGGACCCCTGCTGCACAACCATCAGCTTCTGTACAAAATAGCTGAAAAGGCTTTTAATAATCAGGTATACCCAATGCAGGTGCTCTAGTCAGACTATCTTTAAGATTAAAGAACGCTTGCTCTGATTCTTCTGTGTGTACAACACGTTCTGGTTTTGAGGAAGAGACTAGCTCCTGCAATGGTAATGCCAGAATAGAAAAACCTGGGATCCAGGATCTACAGTATCCACACATCCTTAGGAAAGTACGGATCTGCTTCTGGCTCTGCGGCAGAGTCATGTGTTGTATGGCCTCAATCCTGTCGGTTGTCAGGTGTCTTAGCCCCTTAGTGAGGCAGTGTCCTAAGTATTTGACCTTAGTCTGACATGGCTGTAATTTATCCTTTGCCACCTTGTGCCCTGTTTGTGAAAGATGAAGCAACAACAATTTAGTATCATGTAAACATGACATAAAAGAATCAGAGCACAACAACAAATCATCCACATATTGAATTAGAACAGACCCATTGTGGGGTTGAAAGGATTGCAAACAGTCATGTAAGGCTTGGGAGAAAATACTGGGGCTGTCAATGAACCCCTGGGGTAGTCTGGTCCATGTGTATTGCACTCCCCTGTAAGAGAATGCAAAAAGGTATTGGCAGTCAGGGTGAAGAGGGACTGAGAAGAAAGCAGAACATAGATCAATGACAGTAAAATGACTGGCAGACGGTGGAATCTGCATGAGGATGACAGCTGGATTCGGCACTACGGGGAATTGGCTCTCAACAACTTTGTTAATTCCCCTTAAGTCCTGGACTAATCTATAGCCCCTCCCCCCATTCTTTTTCACAGGAAAAATGGGACTATTTGCTGTACTGGCTGTATGAATTAAAATCCCTTGTTGTAACAGCCTCTCAATAACAGGATATACCCCTAGTTCAACCTCCGGTTTTAATGGATACTGTGGGATTTTTGGAGCTATCCTACCACTTTTTAGATTGACCATGACAGGGGCTACGTTTGCCATCAGTCCAGTGTCCTGTCCATCTCTGGTCCATAGTGAACCTGGTATTTCCAGCAACATCCCCTTTACTTGAGATGGACTTTGTTCTATAACAGGAGAGTGTAACATTAACCTTTGAGGGGTGTCCAATATATCCTGTGCCTCATGTGCGACCTTCTCCGGTATATCTAAGAACACACCATCAGAAGTACAGTATATGACACATCCCATTTTACATAACAAGTCTCTCCCTAGCAAGTTAGTAGGAGCCGCCGCAGCCAAGAGAAACGAATGCTTAGTATGCAGAAGCCCGATAGTAACTTTAGCGGGTTTAGTTAGAGGATGATGTAACACTTTTCCCGTTATCCCCCATAGCTGGAATAGTTTTACTGGTCGCCTGTAGATTGAAAGGAGAGGTTATCACAGATCGGGCCGCCCCTGTATCTACAAGAAAAGTTTCTTTCCTACCAGCTATGTCAACTATCATTGTTGGTTCTTCACTCTGACTCTCAGTTAACCTCACTGGCTGTAGACTACAGGTATGACCTGACCCCTAGCGCTGACTATTGCTTTCCCATGCAACATTCACTGCTGCGACATGCGCGGGCAGGCGTGAGTCTTCTAGTCTATGTGAATCCCTCCTTGGAGGATATCTATGTGACCCTTCATTAGGATTATACCTTCCCTTTGTACAATCTTTTCTCATATGTCCTTCTTCTTTGCAATTGTAACATCTCAACACTCTGCGTTTCCCGTTATGTGGGTTATATGCTGGTGGTCGTGTATGCATTCCCCCTAATGCCTGTATACTCACCGTCATCAACTTGTCACTCTTTTCTTCCCTTTTCCTAAAGATATTTTTGTCATGTTCCACAGCAACTCCTCTAAGAGAATCTACTATACTGCCTCTCCAACCAGGGGTTGAGGTTTGTACTCTTGTTTTTAGATTTTCCTTTAAACCATCCATCAGTACTGTTACCGCTACTTCCCTATGATGTGGGTTCTCCCTTATATCTGATACCCCCGTAAACTGTGCCATTGATGCAAGAGCTCTACCAAAATAATCCGCTGCAGTTTCATTGTCTTTTTGTTTTATGGTGAAAATCTTACTCGAATTTACCACTACTGGAAAATATATGGCTAAGTGTTTGACAATTCTTTCTATATTCTTTTGGTTAATCTCATCAGTCAAGGTGTCATCTTCCTCCAACAAACAATCTTCAATAAATTTTTGTACGTTAGTATTGGGAGGAAGACACGCCCTCAACACTACACGCCAATCCTTATTGGTTGGTTCGTGGGCATTTCCTAAGTCTTTAACAAATTTCTGACATTTAGCAAACTCCTTTCTAGGATCTGGGAATTCAGTCATAATGGAACGTAATTCTGATCTAGTCCAGGGACAATGCATTGTAACATTTCTTAAAGGAACTACACCATCCTTGTCCGGTTTCCCATTGGGAACTGATATTGTGCGGACTGGGTACGCACCCTCTGGTTCACTGACTTCAGGGAACACTACAGGATTTGCTGGTTCAAGATTTAGAACGCTTTCACTCCTAGTGATGACGCTACTCTCACCTATCTCAGCCATTTTCTCATACTTGCGCTGAGCCTCTAGTACACTAACAGCATGGGCAATGGCCGAAATCACAATGGGTTCAGCTTCATCTTCAGATACACTTGATTTAAACTGGCTTAAAACAGGATACAACTTAGCAATTTTTCTTTTTTCAGTGTTAATACCGGCTATACTTACCGCTCCCGCCACATAAGGTGACGGGGGCGCGCTTGCGCTGAGTCCGCCACGCTTCTCAACGGTTACTTCCGTTGTGCGCGCGCTTTTAGCCACGCCTACTTCCGCTTTGCATTCGCTGCTCTGCCACGTGTTACCTTCCATTTGCCACAATTTTAAACAATCGTTATGTTTATTCCTCACTTTCGTTGAGTTAATCAACCATACTTTATCTTTTACAGTATTTAGTACCTCTGCATTAAAACTCTCTATTGTTGAGAAAGGCCTATCACAACCTTTGGTCATCTTGACCCACGTGTCGCAATACGCAGTTGCGTATGCACCATATTTCTTACACATGAGAAATCTCGCTGAACCAATAGGACCTTCCTTAGGCAGTACCTTGGCCTTCTCTAGCGTTTGCTTAGCACCCATATTGACAATAGGGTCCCAGAAATATCACAATATTTAGCCACTAATTTTCAATACTACCGCTAGAGATATTTTACCGGCCTGTGGACGTATTTGCTACAAGCCGCGTCCACTCGCTTCCTCTTGTATTAAACAAGGACCCCTAATACAGAAATATCAATGTGGACTAAAGGGTTATCAGCTTCCTGATCACCCCTGCCTCTCCAACAAAATCTGTTGAGTTTATTATGTTTGGTAGCATCCGGTAAAGTCAATTACCAGCCTTACTAACGTAATTCCACCCCATTACCCCCAAGTCGCAATCACGGCTATCCTTGCCGTGCGGTGCAATCGCAACGCTTAAAGCTAGTCTGTAAGCGATACGATTACCCTTGGGTGCACGTCGCGAAAACTTATTCAGTTTCCGCCCCCCGGTATACCTGCCTTGTATACCGTACACCAGTTGGGCACCTGCCTCGTCAAACAGCAACTGACACTCTATTTTACAATAGATAAAACCTTAGTGTATTTAAAGTCAACAAATCACATGGCATACACCTTTTCTGCGCAGAAAATAAAAGAATTCCCAACAAGAGTAATAATGTCCCAGAGGTTTTCACAAGTAATTATATTGTGCACATATAATAACTATCAAGACGATTGTTTAACCATGTGGCAAATCTACCGGAAGTTCGCGTACGCACAGCAGGAAATACACATACGCTTAGCAATGCAATACAGTTAAAACGCACAATGACAGAAAAAAGAAACAGTTTTCTCTTTTGTCCCTAGGTTCTAGTTAGTGTGCCCTAGATAATGCAAAACGGACATTCGGTTTCACAACACAGAGTAAAATTCAGGTTTTGAACACAATGCGTTCTTACCCGTATATGACGTGTCTCCACCCTTTGTTGCGGAACCGAAATCCGTTGGTCTTGCGTATCATCAGCAACGAAACCTCCAAAGCTCACGAGCCCCCAAATTGTTAAGTGCGTATTGTCGCTAACCAATAACGATTGTCGAACTCCGATTTGTGTTTCCAACGCACAAAGATTTATTCGCAATAAGTAGAATAATATGCTCAAGCGAAGTGATAATAAATACAGCCGTTACTTATCGCAGGCGCTCTGGATCCAGTGCAGTCATTCAATCCTGAAGTCTGGGGACAAGATGTCTGAACACTGGATGTGAAGCTGCTGCTTATATACACAATGAAATACAGTAATACAATGAAGATGGTATAGCTTGCATCTATTGGTCCAGGTCTCAGGAAGGTCCAAGGGGTTGTCAATCATTGGCTAGTTCATCCTAAGGAATCCAAAGGAGAGGGTCACCTCTCTAGGGGGTATGCTCGGCTCTTCCCGCCAAGATTCCTTAGTCTTAAGTAGTTCATAATTCCCTATTATTCATAACTTGTGTATGCACTCTGCAATTCCCTCGCAGAGTGAACCAAACAGTAGGATATGTAAAGAGGTTCATTGTGATACCACTCATGATGTGATTCCTTCAACCTGTTCCGTGTATTTCACTAATATGTATGTAACTCGGATATAACATATAAATACTACTATATTTCGACATAACAGACTATGTGTTGCAACTACCATTAATGTGTACTATTTTATAAGTATGCGTGTTTGTGCGAATGTATGGTAAAAGACCAATTACTGTTGCTGCCACGTGTAGTGGATGCGCACGCCCTTTCACGCCGTAGCGTGCCCATGTACGTCGTAGCGTACCGTACGCATCTTTTCAGACAAAGACAACCAAGTTTGCTCGACTTTAATTGAAATGACTTTATCCAATTTGCTGACTTCGACACATCTAATATAAAATTTGGTTAAAAAAACAAAACAAAGACAAACCCAAACACTATTTCATATGAAACTATGTTAGTTCATTTCTCCTTCGCTCTTTAAAAACATGCCTTTTGACCTTCTACGACATACAGAAAAACCACCTAGTTCATGCATTTGCTATGCAAATAGCCCATAAAGTCTTATATCTCTTTCCAACACACAGTAATCTTTACTCAGCAGAGTCTACATTATTTAAATCCTTCGTTAGTTTCTACTTATGTTTGTTGTGGCTGTGGACCAAGACATCTTGCAAACTTCTATTCATTGGAAGTTGGATAAATTCAATCTGGATTCCCTAAAGGGTCTTTCTCTGTAGCTGGAGACCTTCTGTGAAGAGAAAAAACTTTTGCATAGAGATTAACATTTATTCATTAGGGATTACAGTACCTGTCACTAATTCACATTTCCCAATCAGTGTGTTGCTGCTGTATGTAACACGCTTATCAGTATTAGTACACCATTATCAGGTAACCAGTAGACATTTTTGTGCAGTGAACAGCTACTAATAAGACACTTATTTATGTGTTTCTCTGTGTAGCTTAACAGTGACGCTATGCGTTCCATGCCATGACCTGGTATTCAAAGCCACTCCTTTCTCATCATCACCTAGTACAACCCCCTTCAATGACTATGATGTGTTTTCCTGGTTTTATACATTCAATGAAGCAGCTCTCAAAAGCTTCCAGGCATTCAGCCATTTTGAAAGCAACACTGCTCCTCTCATAAATCAGATTACTCTCGTTAGACACCTTGCATTCTGTCTACAAATAACTCAGCATTTTCTCGACAGGATCTCCCATCACCAAATATTCACACACATTTTCAGATTTTGTTATTTTTGTGTCAAAAGTTCAAATATATTCACTTAAACAAGTCTCGCTCACAGACTGCATTTTAACTCGTAACATTTCTTTATGGGCATAACAAACCCCCCTGATTTCTGAGAACATTCATCAGCGCCATTTTTACACAGATTAAGACCGCTTGTAATATCTGCATATAAAAGCTCACTACCACCTTTCTCTTTTAGCTTAAAGTGAAAGCTTTTTTTCCTCAAATTCACAGACAAAATGATTTTGTTCAACTACAGAAACAGCTCGTTGGACCCCAGCCAGCTGGAGGTCAGTGTTTTCTCCTGACACTATCTGTACATTATTTACAGTCTTGTCTGTCCACTGAATCGTGCAGTGAGGGACCAAAGATTTTAAAACTTCTTTTGTATCTCTTTAAAAGCTTACAATTAAGCAATGCAGGCATTACATTTACAAATATACAACTCTTTAGACCTTGAAACATGTCTCCGGTAAAATGGTCAAGACAGACAAACACCAAACTCCCTCACACGCTGTAAGACGGAGAGAAAACGCACATACAGAGGAAGAAAAATTAACTGATACCTTCCATCCTACTGCTGTGGAACTACAAGTCCCAGCATTAAACTAAATACAAGTAAGCTTCAATATATTATTGCCTCTAATGACACATTTTAGTTACTCTTGACAAACAGCGTGAACTTATTAATTTTACATACATTGTCAGATAACAAAAAACAGAGTCCTTATAGAAGATTTCTTTCACACTAACAGATTGAGGGAGAGAGATTTGCAGCTTCCCCCACTGCTCATAGCCCCCTTCTTATCTCAAAACAGAGTCCTTCTTATCTCAACACACTGAAATCTTTTACACAGAATAAGGGGGGACGGGGACATTTCACTCTTTCAGCTGCGCAGCATCAAATATACATTTATAATATACAACCTATTTGATTCATTATATCATTCAGCTTCTCATGCATTTAGCATATCCACTCAACACATATCAATTCATTCTTTGGCTATCCCCGCTTTCTTGAAAAAGTACTTGCAGACCTTCTACTACCCCCATCTCCTAGAAATCTGTGCATCATTTCTATGGGGGAGTTGCTGTCATCTATCTGCTTACTGTCTATATTCCCCATATTGACAGTATTCTGTTGAGTTCCAATAGAGACTCTGATCTAGTTTCTGTGGGTTGTCCTAACAGTGGACCTCCTGTTCTGTCGACTCCTTGGGGTGGATGTCCGATTTTGTTGTGCTCCTTACAGCGGATGCCCAGTTCTGTTGGCCTCCTAACAGTAGATGGCCAGTTCTGTGGACTCCTTACACTGGATGTCCGGTTCTGTGGACTCCTTACACTGGATGTCCGGGTCTGTGGACTCCTTACACTGGATGTCCGGGTCTGTGGACTCCTTACACTGGATGTCCGGGTCTGTGGACTCCTCACACTGGATTCCCCTGTGGACTCCTTACACTGGATGTCCCTGTGGAATCCTTATACTGGATGTCCATTCATAATAGCCTTTCTGACAGTATCTGGGATGAAGGTCTGCGAAATTCTTCTAAACTTTGGGCAGATTACAGCATCTCCCTTCTTTGATACATTTCTGGGGATGGTATTGGTTTGTCACTCATGCATTCAAAATTCACTCATCTTTCAGAAATCTAATTACCAATACAAATTGAGTTAGTAATTACTGTATAAATCTGAGACTTACAGATCTCTGTGCCTGACACCATAGACGTACATGAGGAAGCTCTAAACAAAGGAGCCTGACGAATAGAAAACTCTACTAACCCGGGTTATAGTCAGAGTCCTATGTCCAGGGTGACCTCTAATGTTGTCTGTCCTTGGCTCAGTTCAGCAGTCTCAGTGTGGACCTCCAATGCTGTTGTATCTAATCAGTCAGTTCACCTGTAAGCGTCAGTTTACCAGTTTATGAGCTCATCGGCCGGAGAGATAAAAGACACTGCAAGTTCTGTGTGTGCAACTAACTCTGATTTGTTGCTTCCAAGTTCATATCTATATAGCACTCTTATTATACAAAATCACGTATTTCAGAAAACTACGCCCCAAAAGGTTTTAACCGCTCATGCTTCCTTACTTCAAATCTTGCTACATTCTCACATTTGCACATTTCCTTCCAGGGGGGGTTAGTTTGTCCCCTGTCTGCCATATCAGAGGTCATGGGCATAGCTTCTTGCAAACAACAAGATAATAATGAATAACTCCTACAAACTATCTGTATCTAAGCTATTAGCTATAAGAGAATAAAAAGGCTATAAGGCAACAAGATGGCGTCAACTTAGCAAAATCACATTTCTCATTAGTCATTACCCGACCTTGTTTTGATTCTCAAACTTGCTTCTTCTTATATCACTTTTCCTTATTTTTAAATATTTTGCTTTTATTTTTCAAAAATATATTGTTTGCCAACAGAAATAAAGCTATTTGTAAAGAATTGAAGTACAATGTTGTTCTTTTTTTTATATTTTAATTATCCTGGAGTGCACAGCAAAGGGATAGCTATCTTTCCTTTTTCTTTTTGGCACAGACAAAATAGATTTCTAGACACAAAATATGAGGAAAGTAAATAACAATTAACCTTCAGGCGCTGAATATGGCAATAGTTAAAAAACACTCAGTGCAATCCTCAAAAAATACAACTGTAACAAAAGAGATATATACACTGGTAGTCAAATAACTACAAAAAGAACCGCGAACCGCGAACCTAATATACAATTTATTGGGGGCAGCATGGTGGTTAGCACTTCGGCCTTACAGAAATGGGGCCATGATTTCAATTCCCGACCATGGCTTTATCTGTGAGAGGTTTGTATGTTCTCCCCGTGTTTGCGTGGGTTTCCTCCGATGCTCCGGTTTCCTCCCACACTCCAAAAACATACTGGTAGGTTGATCGGCTGCTAACAAATTGACCCTAGCCTATGTGTCTTCCTGTCTCTGTCTGTCTGTCTGTCTGTGTGTGTGTTAGGGAATTTAGACTGTAAGCCCCAATGGGGCAGGGACTGATGTGAGTGAGTTCTCTGTACAGCACTGCGGAATTAGTGGCGTTATATAAATAAATGGTAATAATAATAAAATAATAATATTATTATTATTATTATTATTATTATTATCGTAGATTTGTAAGGCGCCACAGTGCTCAGCAGTGCTTTACAGTAGGGAAAACAGTACATACATAGAACAGGGACATACAAAGTAGGAAAATAAAATGTTATGTTATGTTAAAAAATGAATAAAAACATCAATTACGTATAATAAATATAAAAAAAACAAATTTGAAATAATAATGTTATATAATAAAACATACAATAAGACAATGAAAAAACAACCACTCTGTCTGGGAATCTGGGAATAGATTTGTATGTAACACACATCAAGCAGATGAATATGAGAATATATATCTATTTTTCTCTGGAATATATTCCTTTTATATATTTTTTTGTTGTTGTTGTTATCTCCACTCATTAGTAGCCGTGGTGAAGCGGATAAAAAAAATCCACAAAGCGTATTATATAGTCAAACTTTATAAACGATAAGGAGTGATAGAGAAATGATTGAAGAATGCTCAGCGTAGGTGAATATATGAATGTCCCCAGGTCCCAAATCCTACCCAGCTTTGTGGGGAAAAGAACAGTTCTATTACCACACCTCTAGACGACGCCACCTGCAATCTATCTCATCAGGGTGTGAACGCTGAGCCTGCTGGTCCATAGAGCTCATGGGAGCCAGTAGTGCAGCAGAGAAAATGCTCCCTCATGAAACAATGACAGTGCAGAAAAGTTCCTGTGACTAAGCAGTATGCTTCGTGGTAACAGTCTTACTGTGTGCACACAGCGGCTTAGATGAGCGAGGAGATAAAAAAAGCAACCAGAATTCTTTGTACAACCAGGAGGATAAACTCAATAAAAATGATTTAAAGGACACTGATGCGTTTTATTGCCTCAGGGCAATTTCCTCAAAGAAAAAAAATAAGAGGAGACATACTGTTCAACAGCAAAACACTTAATTTATGTATTTCATAAAAAGTAATTAAGGCTTAAAATTGTGGGAACTTTGGGCCGCTATCTCATGTAAATAGACAGCAGTGCCAGGCATCCGCAAGAAGCTGGGAGACCAAGACCTTCCTGCACATGTGGACACACAACATAAACTTATGAAATTGGTTTTGCTTATGATACTCCACCCCAAACTGAAAATTCACTTACTAATAAAATGTATGAACGTTACACATAAATTACAACCGGGACAGGCACCTCTAATAATGCAGGGGAACAAAGATGTAAAATGACAGTTAAAGATATGGGGGTTGGGAGTTTGCTGTGTATTATTGGTGATATGTACAATAAAAGCACCGTCATTCAAGTAAGAAATGGTTGTGTCTGTCACCTTCCTGTTGTCAGAAGTCGGATCTCTAAGGTCAGCCAAAGAGCCACTGACCACCGAACCAACCATATACAATGGTGATGAGTGACCTGTGTTGCAAAGAAAGCAAAAGTTTTAAAAACTTTTGGTTAAAGTAGTGACATACCTGTTAATTCAGTAAGTTGTTAGTGGAGTGTAATCTAAAAGCTTGTTATAAAGTTGTCAGTTGCAGGGTGAAACAATTGCTCTGTTGCAAATAAAGCAAAAATATTTAAATAAAAAACTTCTGGTCATTGTAGTGCCACACCTGCTAATTCACTAAGTTATGAGTGGGGTGTGGTCAGAAACCTGTGCAAAGAATTTAGCTATTTACCCGTGGAAAGTGCAGGATGTATGTAAAGAAGAACTCTGTTGTTTAAACAAATTAAACAAAGAATAGTTGTTTCCAATGCAAATTGTTTTTACTTAACATGAGCAAGAAAAGGAAAAAAGTGTGCCAAAAAGAAAGATTGCAGATAGGTGTGTCTGAAACTCAGCCCCAGAGGGAAGATTTGAAAAACCTGCACTGGTTGCAGGTGGGTGATAAAGTGGAAAAACCTCTTGCTCTCTGCAAAAACCTGTTAGTAACTCAAGCAGAATATGTGGCGAAAGAAGAGTTTGAATGTATGGAGAAAGTTTTCTTTTTGAATCTAGAGAAAATCACTGGCTTAAATAAGAAATTTGACATATAAAGCAACAGTATGATCAAAGGATGAAAGTCCATGAAGCTGTTTTTGAATCATTTAAAGGTGAATTGTATGATTTGCAAACAACATATGAGGAAAGAGGAAAATAGGTGAAAGCTCTTAAAGGGACTTCAAAAGAGACTGCAGTAGAGGAAGAGCATGAAATTGCTGTGTTGAAACAAAAACTTGCCATGGTTCAACAAGAGCCTGTAAAGAAGCATATGGAATGTTAGCTAGAGAGGGTTCATTTGGGTGTAAAGCATGAAGAGCTTGAACATTTGCTCCTTGTGGAAAAGAAACTTTCTTCTAAATATGCCAGGGAACATGAACAACTTGAAGCAGAGGCTCTCTATAAAGATGTCAAAGCTATGGGCTTAGCATCCTCTCTGAAAGACTCATTGGAAACTATTGCAGAGTTAGAAAAACTCAACAAGCAGCTGAATGATGACATAATGGACTTGGTAAACGTTAAGGATGAGAGCATCCAAATGTGTGAACCCCTAGTCCAAGTCCTCAAAGAGATCACTGCTGTTAGCTGTGGTCCAGTTATAACATTTCTGAACGGGGGTGTTTCAAGTGTGGGAAGCTTAGCCTCTTTAAAACTGAGTGCACTAGACTGTAAAAGCCTATGGAC
Source organism: Mixophyes fleayi (assembly GCF_038048845.1). Lineage (NCBI taxonomy): Eukaryota > Metazoa > Chordata > Amphibia > Anura > Limnodynastidae > Mixophyes > Mixophyes fleayi. Next base: position 140,340,608 of record NC_134406.1, on the reverse strand, counting down.
TGCTCATTTGCCTAGGCTGGGCCTATCTTCTAAGTTGTTGTTCCCAAAGTTTCTCAACCAGTGGTCTGTCTTTAATTAATGTGATACTGGAGAAGAACAAACTTGTCCTGGTGGTAGTGGACTATAAAAGTGAGCTTACACTGGTCTAGAGCTCTGTCCTGGCTGTAACCAAGGTCTCACAGTTGCCCAGGGTCAAAAGCTTTGCTTGCATGAGGCGACCAATACTTTTTTTTTTTTTAACGAGTAAAATTTTTATTGGTTTTTTCAAGGTTTTTCAAAAGGGGTACAGAAAAAAAAAAAGGGGAAAGGGTAAAGGGTACATAAAGGGGATGGAACACATACACAATATTCTTGAGAGAAAATACAGCGTCAAAATTCAATGCAATTGACTATACGTTGTGTACATTCGGCTTGATTAATACTTTACACCCCATCAAACAAAGGATCATTCACCAGCGTCGTTATCATTAGAGGGTGAGGTAAGTGAGCGTGATGGATTTCCCTCCCCATCTGTCACATAATTATGCCAGGCTCTCCACTTAATCAGCGGGGACGATGTTGACGTGGAATATGGGACCCCCAGGGTTTCCATTTCAAAATTGAAATTAATTTTGGAGATTATCTTGGCCAGAGTAGGGGGAAGAGGCTGCTTCCAGGCCTGGGCTATAGCTGCTTTGGTTGCTATCAGTATCTGGCCTGTCACGTATCTATCCCAACTGGGAAGAGAGGGGGGATAATATTGCAATAAAGCTAACTCTGGTGTGGGGAGGACCGAGTGACGAAGGACAGAGCTTATCAATTGAAAGGCCTTATTCCATATAGGCCTTATTACCGGGCATGACCAAAATACATGGAAAATATCGCCACGCTCAGAACAATTACGCCAACATAGTGGGGATATAGAAGGCCAGATCTTATGAAGTTTGTCTGGAGTAACATATATTCTATTCAATAATTTTACCAACATCTCAGTGTGATTAAGGCACTTGGACATTTTAAAGGAGTTGGCAAAAATATGTTCCCAGTCTTCCTCCGACAAATCTAACTGAAGGTCTGATTCCCATTGGATCTGAGGTTTGGATTTGGGAGCGGCATCAAGACTCAATAAGTTTTTATACCAGAGGGTAATACTGGCTCTACTACTACCTTTAGTTAATGGGGAATAATACCTGGCTAAAGGAGGGCCTATTGCCGGAATGCTCAACGGTAAGGAAGTTAATAGATGCCTGATTTGAAGGTATTTGTAAAAGTCGAACCAATACTTTTTAAAGGTCTCTTTTGGCAATGACACTTAAAGGCCAAATCGTGAAGGTGATGGCTGTCATAGCCTCGAACTTAAATTTTCCGCTTCTTCTGGGACGAGACTTCCCATTATTCCACGAGATTCCTTGTGGGCAAGTCCGGACGGACATATCGGCAATTGATTTAAGGGTTGGAAGTTTGATCCTAAGGAGCCTGCCTAAAGAAACACAGTTAATAGAACTTGAAACTTGGAAACAAACAACCCGAATGGTGTTGCAAAGGATAAAGGTGAAGCCATTGCAACATTGTTGTTGTTGGTTGCCCAGATCAGATCAGCCGATAACCGCACTAGCTGGTGACATCACAGATGAGTCTTCCTTGCCCTCAGGTGAGGGTATAGTCTTGTCTGACTTTCCAGAACTGTAACTTTTGCAGAACTTTGCACATGATCTTCTAAATGGCGTGACTTTACAACATGTCTTTAAATTGGCTAATAATGTTAGTGATATTGCAAAATATGTCGTCTTCACAGGCTGTATGCCATTGTATGTCTGTATGTCGTCAAAAATGATGTGTTGTTTCAAATTCATACTGTGAAGGGGAGAAAGGCAGAACAATTAGTAATTCTACATGTACCCATACTGTATAATTTTACAGGTTTATTAGTGTTAAAAACTGCATACACTCCGGTGGGCAGGGCACACTTAGGGGCAGATAGAACTAGAGAACAAGTTTTATCCCGTTTTTACTGGACTGAAATCCATCTAGCAAAAACAAAAAGGTTATGTAGGTCTTGTTCTGTATGCCAGAAAATCCATCCTACTATCACAGTACAACCACAGTTGAGAAGGTTTGCAACAATACAAGGCCATGAGCTGAGAGAGAAATAAGAAAGGTGTTTCAAAATAGTGTTCTCAAGCATCGTCAAGATAAGGTTCCTGTCCGTGCGCTGGTAGGCGTGGTTGTGGGGGCAATTGAAATAACAATAATCCTTTCCTTGTCCTACTTGTCAAATAACTACAAAAAGAACCGCGGACCGCGAACCTAATATACAATTTATTGGGGGCAGCATGGTGGTTAGCACTTCGGCCTTACAGAAATGGGGCCATGATTTCAATTCCCGACCATGGCTTTATCTGTGAGAGGTTTGTATGTTCTCCCCGTGTTTGCGTGGGTTTCCTCCGATGCTCCGGTTTCCTCCCACACTCCAAAAACATACTGGTAGGTTGATCGGCTGCTAACAAATTGACCCTAGCCTATGTGTCTTCCTGTCTCTGTCTGTCTGTGTGTGTGTTAGGGAATTTAGACTGTAAGCCCCAATGGGGCAGGGACTGATGTGAGTGAGTTCTCTGTACAGCACTGCGGAATTAGTGGCGTTATATAAATAAATGGTAATAATAATAAAATAATAATATTATTATTATTATTATTATTATTATTATTATCGTAGATTTGTAAGGCGCCACAGTGCTCAGCAGTGCTTTACAGTAGGGAAAACAGTACATACATAGAACAGGGACATACAAAGTAGGAAAATAAAATGTTATGTTATGTTAAAAAATGAATAAAAACATCAATTACGTATAATAAATATAAAAAAAACAAATTTGAAATAATAATGTTATATAATAAAACATACAATAAGACAATGAAAAAACAACCACTCTGTCTGGGAATCTGGGAATAGATTTGTATGTAACACACATCAAGCAGATGAATATGAGAATATATATCTATTTTTCTCTGGAATATATTCCTTTTATATATTTTTTTGTTGTTGTTGTTATCTCCACTCATTAGTAGCCGTGGTGAAGCGGATAAAAAAAATCCACAAAGCGTATTATATAGTCAAACTTTATAAACGATAAGGAGTGATAGAGAAATGATTGAAGAATGCTCAGCGTAGGTAAATATGAATGTCCCCAGGTCCCAAATCCTACCCAGCTTTGTGGGGAAAAGAACAGTTCTATTACCACACCTCTAGACGACGCCACCTGCAATCTATCTCATCAGGGTGTGAACGCTGAGCCTGCTGGTCCATAGAGCTCATGGGAGCCAGTAGTGCAGCAGAGAAAATGCTCCCTCATGAAACAATGACAGTGCAGAAAAGTTCCTGTGACTAAGCAGTATGCTTCGTGGTAACAGTCTTACTGTGTGCACACAGCGGCTTAGATGAGCGAGGAGATAAAAAAAGCAACCAGAATTCTTTGTACAACCAGGAGGATAAACTCAATAAAAATGATTTAAAGGACACTGATGCGTTTTATTGCCTCAGGGCAATTTCCTCAAAGAAAAAAAATAAGAGGAGACATACTGTTCAACAGCAAAACACTTAATTTATGTATTTCATAAAAAGTAATTAAGGCTTAAAATTGTGGGAACTTTGGGCCGCTATCTCATGTAAATAGACAGCAGTGCCAGGCATCCGCAAGAAGCTGGGAGACCAAGACCTTCCTGCACATGTGGACACACAACATAAACTTATGAAATTGGTTTTGCTTATGATACTCCACCCCAAACTGAAAATTCACTTACTAATAAAATGTATGAACGTTACACATAAATTACAACCGGGACAGGCACCTCTAATAATGCAGGGGAACAAAGATGTAAAATGACAGTTAAAGATATGGGGGTTGGGAGTTTGCTGTGTATTATTGGTGATATGTACAATAAAAGCACCGTCATTCAAGTAAGAAATGGTTGTGTCTGTCACCTTCCTGTTGTCAGAAGTCGGATCTCTAAGGTCAGCCAAAGAGCCACTGACCACCGAACCAACCATATACAATGGTGATGAGTGACCTGTGTTGCAAAGAAAGCAAAAGTTTTAAAAACTTTTGGTTAAAGTAGTGACATACCTGTTAATTCAGTAAGTTGTTAGTGGAGTGTAATCTAAAAGCTTGTTATAAAGTTGTCAGTTGCAGGGTGAAACAATTGCTCTGTTGCAAATAAAGCAAAAATATTTAAATAAAAAACTTCTGGTCATTGTAGTGCCACACCTGCTAATTCACTAAGTTATGAGTGGGGTGTGGTCAGAAACCTGTGCAAAGAATTTAGCTATTTACCCGTGGAAAGTGCAGGATGTATGTAAAGAAGAACTCTGTTGTTTAAACAAATTAAACAAAGAATAGTTGTTTCCAATGCAAATTGTTTTTACTTAACATGAGCAAGAAAAGGAAAAAAGTGTGCCAAAAAGAAAGATTGCAGATAGGTGTGTCTGAAACTCAGCCCCAGAGGGAAGATTTGAAAAACCTGCACTGGTTGCAGGTGGGTGATAAAGTGGAAAAACCTCTTGCTCTCTGCAAAAACCTGTTAGTAACTCAAGCAGAATATGTGGCGAAGGAAGAGTTTGAATGTATGGAGAAAGTTTTCTTTTTGAATCTAGAGAAAATCACTGGCTTAAATAAGAAATTTGACATATAAAGCAACAGTATGATCAAAGGATGAAAGTCCATGAAGCTGTTTTTGAATCATTTAAAGGTGAATTGTATGATTTGCAAACAACATATGAGGAAAGAGGAAAATAGGTGAAAGCTCTTAAAGGGACTTCAAAAGAGACTGCAGTAGAGGAAGAGCATGAAATTGCTGTGTTGAAACAAAAACTTGCCATGGTTCAACAAGAGCCTGTAAAGAAGCATATGGAATGTTAGCTAGAGAGGGTTCATTTGGGTGTAAAGCATGAAGAGCTTGAACATTTGCTCCTTGTGGAAAAGAAACTTTCTTCTAAATATGCCAGGGAACATGAACAACTTGAAGCAGAGGCTCTCTATAAAGATGTCAAAGCTATGGGCTTAGCATCCTCTCTGAAAGACTCATTGGAAACTATTGCAGAGTTAGAAAAACTCAACAAGCAGCTGAATGATGACATAATGGACTTGGTAAACGTTAAGGATGAGAGCATCCAAATGTGTGAACCCCTAGTCCAAGTCCTCAAAGAGATCACTGCTGTTAGCTGTGGTCCAGTTATAACATTTCTGAACGGGGGTGTTTCAAGTGTGGGAAGCTTAGCCTCTTTAAAACTGAGTGCACTAGACTGTAAAAGCCTATGGACTGCTCATTTGCCTAGGCTGGGCCTATCTTCTAAGTTGTTGTTCCCAAAGTTTCTCAACCAGTGGTCTGTCTTTAATTAATGTGATACTGGAGAAGAACAAACTTGTCCTGGTGGTAGTGGACTATAAAAGTGAGCTTACACTGGTCTAGAGCTCTGTCCTGGCTGTAACCAAGGTCTCACAGTTGCCCAGGGTCAAAAGCTTTGCTTGCATGAGGCGACCAATACTTTTTTTTTTTTTTAACGAGTAAAATTTTTATTGTTTTTTTCAAGGTTTTTCAAAAGGGGTACAGAAAAAAAAAAAGGGGAAAGGGTAAAGGGTACATAAAGGGGATGGAACACATACACAATATTCTTGAGAGAAAATACAGCGTCAAAATTCAATGCAATTGACTATACGTTGTGTACATTCGGCTTGATTAATACTTTACACCCCATCAAACAAAGGATCATTCACCAGCGTCGTTATCATTAGAGGGTGAGGTAAGTGAGCGTGATGGATTTCCCTCCCCATCTGTCACATAATTATGCCAGGCTCTCCACTTAATCAGCGGGGACGATGTTGACGTGGAATATGGGACCCCCAGGGTTTCCATTTCAAAATTGAAATTAATTTTGGAGATTATCTTGGCCAGAGTAGGGGGAAGAGGCTGCTTCCAGGCCTGGGCTATAGCTGCTTTGGTTGCTATCAGTATCTGGCCTGTCACGTATCTATCCCAACTGGGAAGAGAGGGGGGATAATATTGCAATAAAGCTAACTCTGGTGTGGGGAGGACCGAGTGACGAAGGACAGAGCTTATCAATTGAAAGGCCTTATTCCATATAGGCCTTATTACCGGGCATGACCAAAATACATGGAAAATATCGCCACGCTCAGAACAATTACGCCAACATAGTGGGGATATAGAAGGCCAGATCTTATGAAGTTTGTCTGGAGTAACATATATTCTATTCAATAATTTTACCAACATCTCAGTGTGATTAAGGCACTTGGACATTTTAAAGGAGTTGGCAAAAATATGTTCCCAGTCTTCCTCCGACAAATCTAACTGAAGGTCTGATTCCCATTGGATCTGAGGTTTGGATTTGGGAGCGGCATCAAGACTCAATAAGTTTTTATACCAGAGGGTAATACTGGCTCTACTACTACCTTTAGTTAATGGGGAATAATACCTGGCTAAAGGAGGGCCTATTGCCGGAATGCTCAACGGTAAGGAAGTTAATAGATGCCTGATTTGAAGGTATTTGTAAAAGTCGACCAATACTTTTTAAAGGTCTCTTTTGGCAATGACACTTAAAGGCCAAATCGTGAAGGTGATGGCTGTCATAGCCTCGAACTTAAATTTTCCGCTTCTTCTGGGACGAGACTTCCCATTATTCCACGAGATTCCTTGTGGGCAAGTCCGGACGGACATATCGGCAATTGATTTAAGGGTTGGAAGTTTGATCCTAAGGAGCCTGCCTAAAGAAACACAGTTAATAGAACTTGAAACTTGGAAACAAACAACCCGAATGGTGTTGCAAAGGATAAAGGTGAAGCCATTGCAACATTGTTGTTGTTGGTTGCCCAGATCAGATCAGCCGATAACCGCACTAGCTGGTGACATCACAGATGAGTCTTCCTTGCCCTCAGGTGAGGGTATAGTCTTGTCTGACTTTCCAGAACTGTAACTTTTGCAGAACTTTGCACATGATCTTCTAAATGGCGTGACTTTACAACATGTCTTTAAATTGGCTAATAATGTTAGTGATATTGCAAAATATGTCGTCTTCACAGGCTGTATGCCATTGTATGTCTGTATGTCGTCAAAAATGATGTGTTGTTTCAAATTCATACTGTGAAGGGGAGAAAGGCAGAACAATTAGTAATTCTACATGTACCCATACTGTATAATTTTACAGGTTTATTAGTGTTAAAAACTGCATACACTCCGGCGGGCAGGGCACACTTAGGGGCAGATAGAACTAGAGAACAAGTTTTATCCCGTTTTTACTGGACTGAAATCCATCTAGCAAAAACAAAAAGGTTATGTAGGTCTTGTTCTGTATGCCAGAAAATCCATCCTACTATCACAGTACAACCACAGTTGAGAAGGTTTGCAACAATACAAGGCCATGAGCTGAGAGAGAAATAAGAAAGGTGTTTCAAAATAGTGTTCTCAAGCATCGTCAAGATAAGGTTCCTGTCCGTGCGCTGGTAGGCGTGGTTGTGGGGGCAATTGAAATAACAATAAACCTTTCCTTGTCCTACTTTGGAATAGGGATGACTTTGATTCCATCCGGAGTATATCACTTTAAGTGAACCTGAGGTGGTGACTTCATTGGGAGATAAGAGGAATTTCTGTGTTGATAATGAAATTAAACAGTTAATCAGTGCAGCTTTGGTCCAGTGACCCAGGTTGGCAAAATGGTAGAGAAGCTAGCTGGTAGTAGGCCGGAGACTAGGCATGAGGTCTATGCTGACAAGAGTGTGCTGTGTATCATTGATGGGCTGGTATACAAAGATATGACATTGAAACTATCACTATATGTATTATATATACTGTTTCTCTGCTGCTATAATCTTATTTTGTTTTTTCATTAAGTTTTCTTTATTGCATTCTCGGTAACTAACAGTATATACATAGAATTGAATATTATATATATATATATATATATATATATATATATATATATAAAAGGATTTGTTCTAAGTGTGCAAGTGTGGTTTGTTCCAAGTGAATACACAGATTACGTAGCATAGTAGGAGCTACACATGAGTTATGTTAAACATCAGGCAAAAGAGTAGAAGATATTGCGAATATCTTCATCATCTGTTTCATCTACAGGTAAAAAAATTACAATAACCTTGGACCAGCTATTTCAGATGTGCTATCTTGCTAGTTAGATATATGGTATATAATTTACATCATCCTTGTGCCAGCTATCTTTAAAAAAATAAATCAAATGTGATGATTTGCTTTTTACATATATGGTATGCTTACTCTGTTTGCTTAAGAATTTTATTACTTTCTTTATAGTGAGATTAGTGGGGGTTTATTCAAGAAAGTGATTTCATGACTCTATAACTCTACTTAATCAATGGTTAAATGTAGTGTCAGCCTGTTAGGCTGTGTTAGCCACTGTTGGAGTTTTTAGGAAGTGTGGGTTTGTTTTCTCCGGGTGCTCCGGTTTCCTCCCACACTCCAAAAACATACTAGTAGGTAAATTGGCTGCTATCAAAATTGACCCTAGTCTCTCTCTCTTTGTCTGTCTGTGTATGTTAGGGAATTTAGACTATAAGCTCCAATGGGACAGGGACTGATGTGAATGAGTTCTCTGTACAGCGCTGTGGATTCAGTGGTGCTATATAAATAAATGGTGATGATGATGATGATTTGCTCTAACTGTGATTTGTTACAAGTGTATATACAGATCTATATAGCATAGTAAGAGTTACACAGAAGTTTTTTTCTACATCAGACAAGAGAGTAGAGGTAATTACTATTATCACCATTCTCTGTTTCTTCCACAGGTAAATATTGCACGAGGAGAGGAACATTCTACATGGAAATACAACTACATGTGAACAACAATCAATAATCACCTGTGAGTCCTCTTAACCTCCACCTCATGCACTTGTCTTGGGCACTCCCTGGACACACCCTGCTGTACTCTTTCTCAACATTGCTTCTTACAGCTACAGCTGTTGGTTTAATATCTGCTGTTTCTTGTATTCCTACCTTGAAACCACACTTGCTGCTCCAATTACTCTGACTCTCTAACTTACTCACCAGATCTGCTTAGCCCAGTGATCATACACAGCCACCTCACTGCACCGCCCATTATGCTTGTTATCTAGACCCTCTCCACTCAAATGTCACTGTCTAATCTGTGTTTTACTCACCCATCCCTTATCTCTACTGTTCGAACTGCTTGCCATTCCCTTGCTGACCCTTTTACAACCTTTCCACCCACTCTCTCCCCCCTCCCTACCCACTGTCTCACCACATTTCTCTCTTCTCTCTCACTCCTTGATCCACTCCAATCCAGTTTTCGTTCCGTCCACTCCACCGAATCTACGCTTACTAAGGTTACTAACGACTGTCTCTTTACTTAATATAAAGGACACTTCTCCCTTCTTATCCTTCTCAACCTCTCTGCTGCCTTCAACACCACTCCCTCCTTTTAGAAACTCTCAAATATCCCATCAATCTCTTCTCACCCCTCTCCTCCCTCCCTACCCACTTAATCCCCCCTCTGACCCTCCTTTTCTTCCTTCACTCTGGTATCTGGAAATTAAGTCCATACTCTTCTATTCTCCTCAGGCCTCTCAACCTGCCCACTTGACCTATCCCCTCCCTCCTCTTCTCCCTCTCTCTTGAGGCCTGCTCCCACTTTTCCCACCTCCTCAACCTATCCCTCTCCTCAGGAGCCTTTCCCCTCTTCCTTTAAACATACTCTTGTATCCCCATACTCAAAAAAAGTCCATTGACCCTGCCTCTTTCTCTCTCTCTAATTACTGCCCTTTCTCAACCTCCTTCCTTTTGCCTCTAAACTTCTCAAATGGGTTGTCTATGGCCATCTCACTGGCTTTCTCTCTCACTTATTAACCAACTCCAATCCTGTTTTTGCTCCCTCCAGTCCACCAAAACTGCCTTCACTAAGGTTACTAATGACCTTCCCTTTGCTAAATGTAAAGGACATTTCTCCTTTCTGATCATTCTTGACCTCTTTGATGCCTTCAATACCATTATCCACTCCCTCCTATTGCAAACTCTTATTTATATGCCTCTGTAACACTGTTTTCTCCTGGTATCCTCTTGCTTCACCAACTACTCTTTTTCAGTCTCTACACCTGACTTCACATCCCCCTGCTTCCCTTACCTGTTGGAGTTCCCCAAAGATCTATTATTGAATCCCCTGCTCTTCTTCCTATACATCTCCTACTTTGGTGACCTCACCTGCTCCTTTTCCCTCCAAAACCACCTGAATGCACATTACCAACCAATATCTTAATGGTATGATTAGACAAAAGGCATTCCAAAACTCTTATGGAGATATTCATTTCTGAGTGAAGTGCCTCGCTTGTGTATTGTTTGCGTCAAAATACATGGGAATAATTCAGTTCCAGGACCCACAATGCTTATTGCTCCAGTAATATGGCTCAATTACACCAATTTTTGCTATCACCTCCAGGAGCTCATTTGTATAGATGGCTGAAATTAATAAACTAAAATGCATGCTGAGTATTGTAAAAGCAGAGTGAATGTTTATAGGAATTAATATCATTCCATTCATTAATTGTCAAATGAAGAGTCTCTCAATTGCCTATTCAGTAATCACCTAAAAAAGTCAGAATCCCCATATTAACTGAGCTCATAATAAGACAAAAAATGTACTTACTGTTAATGGTGAATAAATTGTGCGCTTGTTATATTCCATATTTACTTGATGTCTTAATGTATTTTGTTCAATGTTGATGAAATGAAGAAGCTCATCTGTTGTCAAATTTGCAGTACCCCACTTATCTTTGTTTTAAATTCATACTTATCTTTATTTTAAAATCATGAATTTGAGTGAGTCCTTCATCTTTGCAAATGACAAAGAATATATTATTATTATTATTATTATTATTACATTGGATAGGAGATTAGACACCTGATACCAATGTGTCAGCTGCTCCCAGATGCTGTGCATGCCACTCATCAACAATTGCATGGGCATATTTATTGTATAAAATAAGATTGTGCTAATTAAGTTTAACAAATAAACATATTACAAATAGGTTGATTACTTTACCTTAGGGCTTACTCTTTATAGGCAATCAGTATTCTTTCTTGTCCTACTGTGCTGCTCTTCCAGAGCCAGACTAAACCCATCAAGTCTTCCAAATGATAAAATCTTAGGTTTATTAAAAGAGCAAATCACTGTATGTATGACAGATAGAGAGTAGTCCAAAAAAAGAAATAATTAGATTTCAGTGACATTATAGATGCAAAACACAATTAACACGTATAACATATAAAAGTTATACATTATAGAGTTATGAAGTTCACTATGACATGACATCAAAAGAAGAATAGATTAATTCATGAAAAATGCAACTTACCCCCAAAGCAAAAAATTTCCCGACTTTAAATAAGAGCAAATTAATATAATTGTATAAAATTAAATGAACAGAAGATTTGTGGTTGACAAATCCCATTATCAAGGGTTTACATAATTTGATGAGTTTGTCGGGTAATAGCATCAGCACACTTTTAACAAAATAATACACATAAGGATGTAAACATAAATGTTTTGCAAAAAAATAATATAAAAAGACATGAATGTATTTTAAGTGCAAGAATGCCATGTAGTGATGTAATTATGTATTTTAGAAATAGCTTGCATTGGGTTAAATGGAAAAACAAAAGAAAATTGTTTTGTTATGCTGAATTATTCTTTGCAGGCTACATTGTTAACAAGAATGATACCACAGAATTAAACAGATGTTTTTCCTAAGACATCTATCTTTCCTGCACTTAATACTGAGTTAAAAATAATGACTTTCAAGCATCACTGTTCACAAATGTTTAGTGGGTAACATAATACAATAGCGAATGAAAAAGAGAAAACACATGACATGAATAAGATAGACAGCATCTGAAAATACACAGTTTGAATTGGAGAACATGCAAATAAGACAATGAAGGAATTGCTGTCTTAACAAAGGGGGGCTAATGAAAGGGAGAAGCATAAAATTATAAACCGCTGTTATAATGGCAACTTAGGATTCATCAAAAGACATATGAACAATAAGGGGTCTCATAAAGAGAGGAGGAATGAACTCTTCTCAGGGGAAGTGGATTTCTTTTTCTAATGCAGTTTCTTTTCAGAGCACTCATCCAAATGTTTACATAGCAAACTTACTTTTGTCCCTGAGTACTCCACCAGAACTGGGAATTTGAAAGCTCTATTTTTTCCTGTTAACAAATATAAAGAAAACATCTTGCAATCCATAAAAATATATTATTACATAATTTAATGAAATTTATATTTATATTAAAATAATTTCTGTAAGGCCTTCTTGAAGGCAGCAGCTGGCCTACTATGCGAATGGCAGTGTCCCCAGTTGCTGTCACACCTGCAAGTGTTCATTGAATAGGCTAATTCTTTGTGCAAGAGCATTCAAAAGCTTCACTGAAATGTGGAAGCCTACTCTCCACTCTTAAAAGACATGAGGAAAAGAGAAGAGGAAAAATCTGCAACCTTCAAAAGTGTAAATGTTACATCAAAGTTCAAACTACTACCACTTTAATTTTATTAAAATAAACTTTTCTTTTTTTCCCTAAATGTATGCACTGTTTAGCCTTGTTAATCACTTCAAATAATAAGTTTTTATTGCATGTGGCATTTTTGTATATGTGATGGCTTTTATTACATTGCTCAGAGATAACCCAAATATGCACTTTTCGTTTGTAGTGCAACATCAAGAGCAAAATTGGTTTAATTAAATGTATACAACAAGAACAGAAGACTTCCGGCTATGAGCTGGTGCAGAGTGCAAATTCTTTTGCAGAGAGGTAATGGCATCCCTCCACACAGATGTATTTGCACAAAACGAGGCACGCATCGGACATTTTGCATTTTCTAAATGATTTACATTGATGTCACTCACTTGCTAACACAGCACTTGCTTGCCAGGGAACTTAAGCTCAATATATTATTATTATTATTGTTATTATTATCATTATTATTATTTATTTTTTCAAAACGTTTTTATTTGCATTTTCAAACACAAAAAACATAGTAGATATTCGATACATATTTTCAAATAGCGACATGTGTCATAGACACATATATATACACATACCCACATACACGTCATATAATCACATAGCAATAAAAAAAGTGAAAAATGAAAAGAAAAAGATATATGAAATGCGGATGACTTCGTTAAGAGAATATCCACTTATTAATAAACATAACTTAGCATAATAAGAATCAAACTCAAAGCGTCAGGTAATCATAGTTTTTTCTACAATATTTATACTGCATTTTGCATATTGTAAACTTTTATTTTGGTGCTTCATATTGTCTATGTTATACTGTGAATTTGGTATTTGGTGTTGATGGAGGGGGGGAAGGGTGAGGAGATAATATCACATAAATTAAGTTACCCACAATAGTACATTACACAAGTTATGTATGAAGGACCAGAGAAAATAATTAGCAAAAGCCATTAATCATCTTAATCCAGACACCTATATAAGGACCACTTAGTAGATTCAAATACTTGTAGAATGCCATACTACTGGGATTTTGGCAAAGACTCCACATAGGGACCCCACTTAGAATAGAATTTAAGTACTCCTTTTTCAATGTCTGGGAAGACTGCACATCTATCAAAGAAGAGGAATTCTAATAATTTTAATTGTACATCTTTTAAGAATGTAGAAGTGGAAGTCCAGTTGCGCAGAATCACTTTTTTTGCCACTGTCAAAACTACTGTTAGAATTGGAGTAATACTAACAGAAGGTAAGCTACCTTTCCAGGTGTCAAAGATACAAAATAGTAATGGAATGGGATCCCTGTAAAAGGATTTCTAGCGTAATTATGGGGTTTTAATCTCCTTAATAATCTGGCAAATGTATGGATGACCATTTAATATCGTTCATTCTGCAACCAACTCCTCGCAAAGGTACTTCTGATTTAACCTGAGAAATATCATTCTTATTTTTCCTTAAATCCTCAGGACCAATATTCATATAATAGCTTATGCTCATATCTTCATGAAAAACTACGCACAAAATATAGTTTCATTTAAAATGTGTTGCATTATTAACATTCTAATTGTAAAACTTATGTATATATTATAAAACAGTAAACAGCATAACTATATTTTACACAAAGTATAGATTTTGGTGCAATACATTACATTTATTGCCTGTTTATAAATTTACAAGTCATTGTGTGTGTGCTTTGACTAACTATTGTCTAATGGTGTGTGAATGTGTGTATGTGTATAGATGGAAGAGGGGTGAGATCTGTGGGGGAGAGAGAGACACATACTCAAGCATACATTTGAACCTTCCAAATAGTCTCAATACTCTACCACATTTATCTATCTATCCATCTATCATTTAATTTCACTTATCTCAGTCAAGGTCCAACAGCCATTATTAACTATCCACATTCCCTTCACATGAGAGTTTCTAGATGGCAGCCATTTTACAAGCATGGAGCTTTTAGATCCATTTCCTCTATTGTCTGATCTCAGCATGCTCTAAACACATGGTATTTCACCTTGCTGCCATATTAACTACATCAACATTTCCAGCAATAAACCACATTATTTCAGAGATTCAGAATTACAAACTACCCTTTAAACCAACAGTCTAAAAAAACTTTATATTGATCAATCTGACCACTTCCTGAACAATCCAATCACTTGCTATGCATCTAAATCATAATTTTCGCAACACTTTTCAACAGCAGCATAGCAGACTTTCCAATACCAATTACACGGTTCCTTCACTTTCCCATGAAATACTTTTCCAACACCATCATTCTATCTAACAAACTATGCACAACCATTTCCATACACTTACTATACATTTACACTAAACTGCATAAAAAAACTATTTTCATACACTTCTATTACACAACATTTGCAATTTCCATTAGCCTTCCAAGAATAACCTTTGTCAAAACCACAAATGCTTCCATGACCAAAACTTCACTAACTCCATTTTATCTGAACTTAGATAATTCCATTCAAATAACCTAACAAAACTCCATTACAACATTAAACCAACACAGAATCACACAGCAACCATCTTCCATTACAACACTTCTTTTACAACTACATTTTTCCTGCTAGTCAGAATCTAATATAAATGGCCTCTCCAGGCCCCTTATACAAACCGCCATTCCATTCCAGCAGTTTGGCCATGTGTGTCCTCCCAGGTAGAAAAACAGCCAGCAAGTGCTTCACTTCCCTTTTTACATGAGATCAAAAACCGTTCTTGTGGGCAGAGTTTACCTTTCCACAGGATACAGCCTTTTACATGTTAATCTGACCAACTGCTCAAAATTTTTCTGTTGTTCAAGTTCCATAGTAACAGGTGGAGGAAGGAATTGTATGTTCACAGTCAGTGTGCTCATTCAACTATGGCTGAATTCTGATATATATTATAAAATTAGATATAAAATAATAGATCATTTATATACGCTTCATCAATCCCCGCATAGTGTGATCTTAAAAACAGAGTTCATATAAGCCAATATTTTGTTCCAAAAGCAAGATATATTTCTGCACTTCCAAAAATTATGATAAAAGGTAACTGAGCTTTGCTTACATTTTGGGCATAAACAGCCTTCGGACTGGCCTGCCGGCCAGCCGGGCTATCCACCGGTAGGCCCTGGCACATTTAAGCTCTGCCCCCTCCGATATTAGGGTGGAGCTTGCAGGGAACAGCTCACTGATTGACGGCAGCGGCGGCAGTGTCGATAACAAACACACTACCGCGCAGGTGCAGAGAGCTCTCTGCACCTGCGCGGTAGTGTGTTTTTAACTTCAGCAGGGGAAAAGGAATTGACTTCCTGTCACCAGCGTCGGCCGCCCAGAGGAGCAGGATGACGGAGCAGTTCACAGTCACAGGTAAGTGACTCACTGCCCTCCTAAGCCAGACAGCCTTTTTTTTAGAATTGAATTTGTCCCCAAGTTACTAGCTCGGTCTCCAAAACATTTGTTATTAAATTTGCCTGCCAATTTAAGTTTCGAGTCACAAACCTCATTGTCCTCTTACAAAAGTCCACCTCTTTAAGGTATTTTTGCTAGAAGATATTACAATGTGAATTTGGCCCTGATTGTTATTAGTGAGACAATCTCTTGCAGTTTTATTTGCAGAGCCATTTGTTGGGATACGTTTTATTTTTACATTTTGTAGGTAATATATCTGTCTTAAAATAAAAAACAAGCAATTTAAGTTTATTTTGTCCAATGCTATTTGCTATTTCTTTCAAATATATTGTTGTTTAAAAATGACATATTAAACCATTATTTTATAGCAATTCTAGTTGTAGAGTAATCTCCTATGATTCTAAACCACTGAAACAGCAAAAACCTGGTGCAGAGAACTTTTCTTTGTAAATAGTAACATTTGGAGAACTGTCCTCACCAATATAACCGCACCTGCCCATTGGTGTGATTATATTAGAGAGGACAGCACTACTCCACGCTGTACCCTTGTCTATGATGAATGGCGCCAATGTGACCAGTTGCTGTGTGAGCCAGCACACTTACATTTATAAGATCATTAATAATTATTTAATGCTAGGAATGGTTGTGGGAAATGGATGTATTAAACGTAAATGCTATTAATTTATTGCTGGGACTGTTTGGAGGGAGGGTAATAGGTTTATTTATAGATCTATTTATCAAATGTGAGCACTATTACTTTAATGTTGAGGCTGGTGAGAGGCCTAATTATTAAATGTGGGTGCTGTTGATTTAATGGAAGGGATGTTTGTCATTTCTAAATGTACCCATTATTTTTTCCAAATAGGGCCCTCAACATTCCAGGATCCAGACAAGTCCCAACTAAAGTAACCAGCAGCCACCGGTGGTAGAAGTGACAAGAACAGGTAGGACAGTCTGTCAAATGTTCTGAGTCTAGTGCAGGCTTGGCTAACCTGTGGTACTTCAGGTGTTGTGAAACTACAAGTCCCAGCATACCCTTCCAGCAACAAGCTGCTATATATTGGCAAAGCATGCTGAGGCTTGTAGTTTCACAACACCTGCAGTGCCACAGGTTAGCCACACCAGGTCTAGTGGGACAATCCTGATTTTTGGTGACTGTTCTGCCCAATCTAAGGGGCAGGTCAACACTGTGTATTCTTTATACACACACTGCACTCTTTATATACTACACTATGGTGCTAGCTGTCCTTTGTGGACTGACCATTCCCCCTCTAGTGTCTGGTCCCACCTCTATGATGGCTGACCACACCCCCTCTGATGGGCCCCTAGTGTTGCAGTCCCCCGGTGGGCCCTTCATGCCCCAGTCCGACACTGGGCATAAACCTCTCTCTTTTGGTATGAAATACTTTCTCTGTCATTGTGGTATATAAGCTCTGTGTAACACTTTGATATGTACCTCTCGTAGTTTCACTGAGAATAAACAGTATAGTGTTTTGTCTTGATACTTCACTAAATTATCTAGATTCTTGATACTTCACTAAATTATCTAGATTCGTTAATGAAGGGATATTGTGACTCCAGCTTTGGAGTGTGTTGTTCCAGAGTCTAGAACTATCACAGTATAAGAGGTCCTGGTACAAATATTGAATTCTAAACTTGTTGGTCTTGAGAAAATGTAATGAACTTTCAAGCTTGACAGATTCTGGCCATGATCATGATGAAATGGCAAACTTGTAAATACGTGCAGAACTGTTTATTATGTTTCTGAGGTAATTGCTGAAATGAGTATAAAGATCCTCCAGGATCGAACACAACCCTAATAGAAGTAATCCCCTTATCCCTTCACTTCAAGAAATTCTTGTTGGTTATTCCAGGTTCAAAAATGGGATTGCCCTATATGGGGTTGTGTTTAGTGATATTAAAAGCTTGGTCTAATTTCTTATTAATCGCGTGCCATGCACGATACGTGTCCCATAATAAAACGATATTTGCTCTCTGAGGTGGAGGAGGATGTAGGGGTGTGTGTAATAGGGCTGCCAAAGAATAAGGGGCAGAAAGATTGTTCTCTAGATCTAGATTAACAAAAAAGGACTGTTATAATAACCAGCCAGAGGCATAAGGGATGTGGTGGCTTTCTCACGAAGGCCACCACATTTGGAAAGCCAATGCCACTTCTCTGTCTATCCAGATACAATATGGTTTTCTCATTTCTGGGTTTACAGTACTTCCAAATAAACCTGAAAAATAGCTTAGTACTATGAATGGCATTTGCTGCGTTTAACCCTACAGGAAGTATTTGCAATGGATAGGTGAGTTTGGGGAACAATATAGTTTTAGTGATCGCATTTCTGCCCAACACAGAAAGTTTTTGATTATATGCGGATAATTATATTTATACTTATACACACACAGTTGAGCAGGAATATATATACCCAAATACTTTAATTTGTCTTTCACTATTTTAAATTTAGATAATGCATCACGAATCTTGAGATCCGAAGCATGGTTAGTAAGGAACAGTGCTTCTGACTTGTCTATATTTACCCAGTTACCAGCAAAGGAATCACACACACATGTGGCGTCCATTATAGACGGTAAAGATTGTTTAGCATCTGAGACTAATAGTGGCATATCATCAGCTTTGCTATCTGTTTTGCCGACTTTAATACCTTGGTAGATAGTGTTTGTTCTTAAGGCAATCGCCAAGGGCTCCAATGCAAACAATAATAGTGACAATGGACACCCTTGGCGTGTGCCCCGCTGGATACAAAATGTGTCTGAGAGATAACCATTAGTTAAAAGTTGAGTCATCGGTCCTGTATATAGTGTCTGTGTTCTTTACAAAAACATCAGGGAACCCAAAAGCAATGTTTCAAATAAATGGTCCCATGTGACTAAATCAAAAGCCTTTTCAGCATCAAGTGATAAGACAATGCCTGGGACCAAAACCCCCGACGACTGCAAGTGCTGAATAACTGCCAGAACTTTCCTCACATTATCCACAGAATATCTACCCCAAATGAAACCTGTTTGGTCAGGATATGCTATATTAGGTAATATCAATTTAAGTCTCTCTACCAATAATTTTGTGAAAATTTTGTAATCAACATTAAGTAAAGATATCGGGCGGTATGAGGCTGGTTTTTCTGGGTCTCGCCCTAGTTTGGGCAATAATTTTATCAGGGCTGAATTGAAATGAGTGAGCAGGAGACCTTGCTCTATTATATCATTAAAGAACTCTCAGCAATAGGGCCTTTATACAATTCCTTAGACATACCATCAGGACCGGGAGCTTTCAATGCTTTTAGGGATTCAATGGCTGTTGTTCTGTGATCTGAGGTAATGAAATACCCTCACAGAATTTGTGTTTATTAGCGAGGTTCAGGGAATCTTGAGAATAAAGGGTAAATATTATTATGTAATAATTCCGCAATCTCCTTTGCATCATATACAAGGGAGCCTTTCTCATCCCGTAGGGCAGAAATAATGTTCAGGCCCTTATCTCCCTGCAAAAGGTAAGTCAGCACACGGCTAGATTTATTGCCATATTTGTAGAATTTAAATTTGGAATTTCAGGTATATGTAGCACTGATTTGTGACACTACACTATCAAGATAAGTCTTCTTTTCTTTGTATTCTCTTCTGGAAGTTGAGGAGGCATTGGCTTTTAAATTCTGATAGGCAGAAGTTAAGTGGGTCTGGGACTCTGGATAGAGTCCAATCTCAATTGTGTGCTGCTTGACAAATGATATAATGCGGCCTCGAAGTCCAGATCTAGCAGCTTGCCAGAATAATTGAGGATTTTCCCTATGTTGCTCATTATCACTGGAGTACACATGCCAAGCTGCAATCAACATATTACAACATTTCAAAGAGTTTGTGAGTTTAGAAGGAAATCTTCACTGTATATAAGAACCCTTCAAAGTCTGTTTTCAGAGTTTCAACCAAATAAGTGCGTGATTTGACAAACCCATAGGTTCAAGTCCAACATCTTCACATTTAGGAAGTAAAGAGGAAGAGAAAAGTAAGTAGTCAATTCGTGAGAGAGTGCAGCAGACAAGCCCGTGTATATGTGGGATGATGTGAGAGATATCGGTGTGTATATTTTTGCTTCTTGATCAATTGGAATTCCCCCAGATCCCTAGGGGAACCCTGATGTGTCCTCCCATCTTTTGAAACATGCAAAATTAATGTAGCAGGATTCAACATTGTGCGCTGAAATTGTGCACAGCCTTAAATCCAGTGGTAAGTGGTGCAGGGATCCCTGTTGTTAACAACGCTACCAGCACTCCTGAAAATCCTAGGTTGCCGACAGGCGGGGAAGGGAGAGAGATGGAACGCACGTGACTTCCGGATACGTCACTTCCGGATGACGTCAATCGTGTAGGCGTGTAGGCGTGTAGGCGTGACCCCACGCGTTTCATTCGCATAGGCGAATTTCTTCAGGGGTGAATGAAACGCGTTGGGGAACGCCTACACGCCAGGATTCCGCTTACATCTGACGGCCAATTGAGGTTGGTAGAATCACTATTTACCGGACCCCGCTGCCCTGCCATTTGTTCTGGGTTCTAAAGAACTTACCATTTTTCTTATGGGACCAACTACATCAATTCTTTTTCTGCTTCGCCAAGTGATGTTTTTTGTATTTTGTTTTGATTGACTTTTCAATGATCGGTTTGGGACTAATCAATGGTTGATTTTTGTTTTGTTTTTGTTTTATTTCTGTTTTATCGTGGCTTATTGGACATTTTTAACATTTGCTGCTAACCAATTTGTTTTTTATTATTGTGTAATTATTAAATGTTGATTTTTATCCCTTTTACCACTTGCACATTTCTATAGAATCAAGATAATTGAGCGCAATTTCCTAATAATTTATGTCTTGAATAACCACCTAGTTCATGCATTTGCTATACGAATAGTCCATAAAGTCTAATATCTCTTTCCAAAACACAGTAGTCATTACTCAGCAGAGCCTACGTCACTTAAATCCTTCACTAGTGTCTACTTATTTTTGCTATGGCTGTGGACCAAAACATATTGCAAACTTCTATTCGTTGGGAGTTGGATAAATTCAATCTGGATTATCTAAAAGGTCTTTCTCTGTAGCTGGAGACCTTCTGTGAAGAAAAAAACTTTTGCATAGAGATTAACATTTGTTCATTAGGGATTACAGTAACTGTCATTAATTTACATTTCCCAATCAGTGTGTGTTGCTGCATGCAACACGCTTGTCAGTACACCATTATTAGGAAACCAGTGAACATTTTTGTGCAGCGAGTAGCTGCTAATAAGACATTTGTTTATGTTTTTTTCTCTGTGTAGCTTAACTGTGACGCTATGCGTTCCATGTTATGAAAATATGATTTCCACAAAGGGGCAGCCCCTAATCTCACAAACAGTGAATGTCAAAGTGACATGACCTGGGTGAGTGTTCAATGTCACTCCTTTCTCTTTATTACCTAGTACAGCCCCCTTGAATGACTATGATGTGTCTTCCTGGTTTTCAATCAATCACAAACAGCCTTCTCCAGGCATTCAACTATTTTAAAAGCAACACTGCTCCTCTCATAAATCAGAGTACTCTCGCTAGACACCTTGCATTGTGTCTGCAAATCACTCAGCATTTTCTCAATAAAATCTCCCATCACCAAATATTCACACATATTTTCAGATTCTGTGATTTCCGTGTCAAAAGTTCAAATATATTTACTTAAACAAGTCTCGCTCACAGACTGCATTTTATCTCGTAACATTTCTTTATGGGCATAACAAACCCCCCAGATTTCTGAGAACATTCATCAGCGCCATTTTCACAGATTAAAACCGGTTGTAATATCTGCATGTAAAAGCTCACTCCTACCTTTCTCTTTTAACTTAAAATGAAAGCTATTTTTCTCAAATTCACAGACACAATTATTTTGTTCAACTACAGAAACGGCTTGTTGGACCCCAGCCTGCTGGAGGTCAGTGTTTTCTCCTGACATTATCTGTGCATTATTTACAGTTTTGTCAGTCCGCTGATTCGGGCAGCGACGTAACAAAAATTTTAAATCTTTTTTGCATTTTTGCAAGCTTACATTTAACCAATGGAGGCATTACATTTACAAATGTACAACTTTTTCGATCTTAAAACAAAAACAAAAAAAAACCTCACTTAGAGGAAGAAAAATGAACTGATATCTTACATCCGACTGCTGTGGAACTACAAGTCCCATCATTAAATGAAATACTAATCAGCATAATAAAAACAGAGTCCTTCTCCAAGATTTCTTTCACACTAAAGTCTGTTACAGAAATTCTCTACATCTCACACGTATCATTTGGATCAGTTATTGAACAGTTGATTCATCATTCATCTTCTGATGTATTTAGCATATCCACATATATTGCAGCTTTCCAGATCTCTTAACTTTCCTGTGCCACCAATCTCTTGGGGTTTGGTCTTAATACCCCTTTTTTTCTTGTCACATTACCACTTGCAGCACCCTAGTTTCTCCATCCGAACATATCAATTCCTTTTTTGGCAATCCCCGATATCTTGAAAAATTCCTTGCAGACCATCTACTCCCCCATATCCTGAAATCTTTGCGCATCATGTCTATGGGGGAGATGCTGTCATTTATCTGTTTACTATCTATATTTCCCATATTGACAGTATTCTGTTGAGCCCAAATCGAGACTCTTATCTAGTTACTGTAGATTGTAGTGGACATCCTGTTCTGTGAACTTCTTATAGTGGATGTCCGGTTCTGTGAACTCCTTATAGTGGATGTCCGTGCAAAATAGCTTCTTTGACAGTATCTGGGACGAAGGTCTGCAAAATTCTTTTAAACTTTAAGCAGATTACAGAATCTCCCTTCTTTGACATATTTCTGAGGATAGTGTCTAAAGTGTTCAATATATTTTCTTTCAATGTGACAACCTAATATGGCTGTAAAGTCTATTTCTGTAAAATCAGCAGGCAGACTTTATTGTTTACAAATTCACATACTTATAGCACTCTGATTATACAAAATCACATACTTCAACAAACTACGCCCCTAATGCTCTTAACCAATTATTGTATGTCATTCCTTTAAACAAACCTTGCTACATTCTCACAGGAATTCTCCAAAGGGGGCTGGTGGTTTATCTCCTGTCTGCCATATCCAAGGTCATGGGTGTAGCTTCTTGCTGACAACAAGATATTAATGAATAACTTCTAAAAAACTAGATATATTTAAACTGTCTTTAAGCTGTATTAGGACAAAATGACTGACGGGTAACAAGATGGCGTCAGCTCAGCAGAATCACATTTCTCAATAAGTTTGCCACACATCTACCAGATGAAGTTGATCAGTTATATAATGAATACCCTGTTTGTAATGGTCCCTTGCTCGCCTTGAGGATCCATCCCTGTCTAACACATGTGAGGCTACAAAATTGAAGTCACCTCCCATTACCATGAGTGAGTCTTTGAACACATAAAGGCAATTAATGATTTTTTGGAAAAAATGTTTGTCATACACATTAGGAGCATAAAGGTTACAAAAAAAATCAGCCACTGATCATTAAGTGTTAAATCTACAATAATAAACCTTCCCTCAGGGTCTTTAATTCGAGAAATAATAGTATCTTGAATGCCCTTCTTCAGTAATATAGCCACCCCCCTGAATTTCGAACTGTAAGAGGCAAAACCCAAAATTCGGTAGCCAAGTGTAGATTACATTTTATGTTCCTTGTCAACAAGATGAGTTTCCTGGAGGAAAGCTACATCAGTTTTAATGTTAACTATGTATGTGAGGATTTTTCTCTGCTTAACTGGAGAGTTTATTCCCTCTATATTCCAAGAGCAGAGCTTCATATAAGACATAGTGTTGGTAAAAATACGATAAAGTGTGTCAAGCTTCTCAAAATCATTTCAATAGAAACGCATGTACCATCCGCCAAAGGTGACTGATACTGTAGACCACTAACATCAAAAATTAGAATGTTGTGATTCTGAATTACACAACAGAGAAAAAAGTGTAAAAACACATAAACAAATCAAACCATGGGCAACGTAGCACTATGCAACTAAGCATTTTCAGCCGGGAAGTAATCCCGACTGTCAAATAGTACAGACTATAGCATAAAATGAGAAAGGATGTTATATCCCCTGTGAAGAAATCTCAGAGGGGACCCTAAGCAATATATAACATATGGAAAAAATTACCAATCTTATGTCACATAACATATAGATATATAACATGTTTGTCACTCACCGGACCGTGAGTGCCTCTTCACTGGTGCATGGCTCTCCAGTATTCCTGCCAGCACCTATCCTGAACCGTGGCCGCCCGCCATCCTGATGGTCTGCGCATGCGCAGTTCCTAAGAACTCTTCTGACCTTTGCTTTTAGTTAATTGGTTGATCAGGCAACGCTCCCTATTTAAAGCACCTGTGTTCATTACCTCATTGCCTGATCTTGGAGTCTCATTCCCTGTGAGTCTCTGAAGGTGTTCCTGTGTACTTCTCCGTGTCTTCAGCTTCCTGCTGATTCCTGCTCAACTCATTGCCGGTTTCCAGACCGCTTCAAGTCTCCTGTGTTCTACTATGTCTTCAGTTCCCTGCTGATTCCTGCCGGTTTCCAGACCGCTACAAGTCTCCCGTGTTCTACTATGTCTTCAGTTCTCTGCCTGTGTGCTGACCCGGACCCTGGTTACCACTACCACTCACCTGTGGTTTCTTTACTCGTGCTGGCGTGCAGCCGCTCAGCTGTTCCTGTATCATCTCGTGGACAGCCTGCTCAACTGAACCACGGTATGCTTACTTTCTATTGACTGTATTCGTTTACTGCATATCCGCTTCGACTGTTCTACACTTACCCACAGAATCCTCTATCTCCCTGAGACTGTGTTATTACTCCGCACATCTGCTGGGAAGTTTACCTCTTTGTTCAGTCGTGAGATACATATGCTAATTGACCTTCTGCTATTAGCCTGGATTCCAGTAGTGAATTCGTCTCTGTCAAGCAGCGCCTGCCACACCAACATAGACTTGTGCATATTGTTTGGGATCAAGTTCCTTGTGCTCTCAGTGTCTACATTCTATGTTTCCACTCATCGACACCTGTACCTATCCCCACCTATAGCAGTGGTACAACTTGCTGTACGCAGACCACTGACTCCCAGTTATCTACCTGCACCAGTAACAAGTCCTCTCACTATAAGCAGTGGTACAACTTGCTGTACGCAGACCACTGACTCCCCCGTTACCTACCTACACCTGGACAAGTCTTCTCACTATAGCAGTGGTACAACTTGCTGTCCGCAGAACACTGACTTCCCCGTTACCTTCCTGCACTTCTTCACGTCCATCAAGATCCTCGTGTTCATATCTACCTAATCATTAACCAGATTGCTGCTAGTCATTGACTTTTCTATTTGCATCCTCTCACCATCTGCTGAGTCATATGTTCCACTAGTCACCCTGCTACCAGAGGACCACTGTGTAACCCACACTACTCTGGTAAGATCATCATCTGGTGATATCCTGGGCAAAGACTCCTAGTGCCCGTGACAGTAAGATCAGGCCATGACAGACCCAGGATCGGAACCAACAGCTAAAGAGATGCTGCAGTATCTGGTCACCCGAATCGAACAACAAGATGTTCGCCAACAACAGTTGTTGCAATAATGTCAGGCTTTAGCCTCCCAAGGAACCCCTGTGTAAAATGTAGCAGCAACCGTTGATCTTCCAGTATCTCTATCTCCTTCCCCAGTGCCATCCCAGGTGTCCATAGCTTCCACGCTACACCTGCCTACTCCTTCTAAATATGATGGAGATCCCAAAACCTGTAGGGGCTTTCTTAATCAATGCTCCGTTCATTTTGAACTTCAACCTCATAACTTCTCTACTCATCGTTCCAAAGTGGCCTACCTCATCTCTTTGTTTTCCGGACAGGCTCTCACATGGGCCTCCCCTCTGTGGGAAAGAAATGACCCTTTGTTGCAAGATAGTGCCAAGTTTATTTCCACATTTCAAAGTGTGTTTGACGAACCTGGTCGTGCTATCTTTGCAGCTTCCAGCATCCTCCGACTACGCCAAGGATCTCGCACCGTAGCTCAGTATGTCATTCAATTTCGAATACTTGCCTCTGAACTTCAGTGGAACACTGAAGCCTTGATTGCCGCCTTCTGGCAGGGGCTTTCTGATAAGATTAAAGACGCACTGACCTCACAAGAACTACCCTCCTCCTTGGATGAGTTGATTTCTCTTTGCCATCGTGTAGACATGAGATTTCGTGAGAGAGATTCCGAGAAAGTAACTTCCTATAAAGCACCTCTTCGCTCAGTACCTCAAGTTCGTCATGCTCCATCTCCAGTAGTACCTATGGAGGTAGGTCGCTCCAAATTAACATCAGAGGAGAAGGAACGAAGAGTAAAAAATAGACTCTGTATCTATTGCGCTGATTCTACTCACATGCTCAACTCATGTCCTAGGAAGTCGGGAAATGCCAGGCCCTAACCAGTTCTGGACAGGTAAAGTTAGGGTCCCTGGAGTCCTCTCCATGTTCCACGAAAGTGAAAGTTTGTGCTTTTGATGTTACCGTTTCCTTTGCTACCAAATCCTTTGACACTCAAGCACTTATAGATTCTGGAGCTGCAGGAAATTTTATCTCTAGTTCCCTAGTGAATCAATGGTCTCTACCAGTGATTTCTTTAAAGGTACCCATTACCGTTACTGCTATCGATGGATCACGTATAATTAATGGTCTCATTACTCAGAGTACGTCTCCATTGACTCTTCAAATTGGAGCCTTACACCAGGAAAAAATTTAATTTCTAATTCTTCCTGTTACTACCAGTCCTATCGTACTAGGTTTTCTATGGCTTCAACTTCATTCCCCTCAGATTGACTGGAACACTCCTCAAGTCACGTCCTGGGGGTCTGAATGTCATCATCGTTGCCTTTCTCAAGTTGTTCCACTCAAGATACAGCAATCCTCCATTTCATCGTGTCCACCGGGTCTTCCTCCACAGTATGCTTCCTTTGCCGATGTATTCGATAAGCTTCAGTCTGAACGCCTCCCTCCTCATCGTTCTTGGGACTGTCCGATTGATCTACAACCAGGCAAGACTCCTCCTAGGGGCCGTGTGTATCCACTTTCTTTACCTGAGACTCAAGCTACATCTGAGTACATTAAGGAGAACCTCCAGCGAGGACTTATTCAACCTTCTTTCTCTCCTGCTGGAGCAAGATTCTTCTTCATGAAAAAGAAGGATGGGTCATTACGTCCCTGTATAGATTTTCGTGGACTCAATGCCATTGTTACGGTGCTGGTAGTTACAGGTCTGATAGTAAGAGCAGGCCTGTACACGACCAGATGCTGAGTCTAGTAGGTTCAGAATAAGGAGGCAAGACACAATGTAGTTCTTCAATACTTGAATGAAAAACATATATATATATATATATATATATATATATATATATATATATATATAAATATGCAAATGATGATATGCAGATGTCAATTAGCCACGGCGGAGCGTGACAAGGTGGTAAACACAATAGCAGTCTATTCACAGCACAGATGATAATATGCAGGTGTCCAATAGCCACGGCGGAGCGTGACAAGGTGATAACCACAATAGCAGTCTATTCACAGCACAAATGATAATATACAGGTGTCCAATAGCCACGGCGGAGCGTGACAAGGATAAACACAATAACAGTCTTGTTATATGCACATGAACAGACTTGCAGCAGGCTGTGAATCAGTAGAGGCACAATAGAGAGAAAACAAAGTCTTGGTAATATGCACAAGATGATACTTGCAGCAAGGAAATCCCAGTAGAAGTGCTCCAGCACTAGGTATAGAACTGAAACTCATACACAGGAAGGCACAGGAGTCCAAGGAATCAGGCTAGCAACAAGCTTCACTGACAGTGAGCAGATGTCAGTGCTGAGTTTAAATAGAGCAGGTAAAGTGACCACGTCCTGAGGGTGAGTCATGTGATGCACAGAAAAACAGAGCAGACAAGGAAAGTAACAAAACCTGGTCAGGATTGTTACAGCCATTACCATCAAAAATCGGTATCCCATTCCGTTAATTACTGAGCTCTTTGATCGTATCAAGGGAGCCCGGATCTTTACCAAGTTGGATCTTCGAGGTGCCTATAATTTAATTCGGATCCGGTCCGGAGACGAATGGAAGACAGCTTTCAACACCAGAGATGGGCATTATGAGTACTTAGTTATGCCCTTCGGGTTGTGTAACGCCCCCGCTGTCTTCCAGGGTTTCGTGAATGAGATCTTCCGGGACCTGTTATATGTTTGTGTCGTCGTCTATCTGGACGACATATTAATTTTTTCTCAGGATCTGCCCTCTCATCATCAACACGTGGCAGAGGTCCTTTCCAGACTCCGAAAAAATTCTTTATTTTGCAAAGTAGAAAAATGTTCATTCGAGTTGCCCCAGATTCCATTTCTGGGATATATTGTCTCCGGAGTTGGCCTTCAGATGGATCCAGAAAAGGTGAATGCTGTATTACATTGGCCCCAGCCAACTACTCTTCGTGCAATCTAACGTTTTTTAGGTTTTGCTAATTATTACAGATGCTTCATTCAAGATTTTTCGTCTATTGCATCTCCTATTGTGGCCCTAACTCGCAAGGGGGCCAACACTAAACAATGGTCCTCCGAAGCCCTTCAAGCTTTCCAGTGTCTCAAAGAGTCCTTCTCCTCCGCTCCTGTTCTTCGACAGCCTGATGTGACGCTTCCCTTCTTCCTAGAGGTAGACGCCTATAATGTTGGCTTAGGAGCCATTTTATCCCAAAGATCGGAGCAACAAAAATTCCATCCTTGGACCCAAGCCTTGGACCCATATTAGTATGGACTTTGTTACAGATCTTCCTCCTAGTAAAAAGTGTAATACCATTTGGGTAGTGGTGGATAGATTTTTGAAAATGGCACATTTCGTTCCTTTGACTGGTTTACCTTCTTCATCTACTCTGGCTGATCATTTCATCAAAGAGATTTTCCGAATTCATGGATGTCCTTCTGAGATTGTTTCAGATAGAGGAGTGCAATTCGTCTCCAGATTCTGGCGAGCCCTTTGTAAG
This sequence comes from Mixophyes fleayi, assembly GCF_038048845.1. Lineage (NCBI taxonomy): Eukaryota > Metazoa > Chordata > Amphibia > Anura > Limnodynastidae > Mixophyes > Mixophyes fleayi. The sequence goes on along the minus strand of NC_134406.1, from coordinate 140,311,561 downwards.
ACCTTGGGTATTCGATTATCACTCTCATCTTCCTACCATCCTCAATCAAATGGACAGACTGAGAGAGTCAATCAAGATCTCGAGACTTTCATAAGGATGTTCTCCTCAGCCAACCAAGACAACTGGGTAGATATGCTCCCATGGTCTGAATTCGCCCATAACAACATGTATCATGAGTAATCTTCAAGAAGTCCATTCTTTGTGGTTTACGGTCACCATCCGTCTTTCCCGGAATTTCCTGCCCTCCCTCCCACCCAAGTTCCTGCGGTAGAGACTGTTTGCCAGACCTTCAAAAATATTTGGTCTCAGGTTAAAACCTGTTTAAAGAAGACATCTGCCAGATATAAGTCCTTTGCAGATAAAAAAAGATGGGCTATTCCACTACTTAAAATTGGAGATCGTGTATGGCTATCAACCAAAAATATTCGTTTGAAGGTTCCATCTATGAAGTTCGCTCCTCGTTTTATTGGTCCATAAAGGCACACTTCAGTGATAAATCCAGTTTGTTTTAAACTTCTACTAGCTAAGAACCTTCGTATTTCCAACGCCTTCCATGTGTCATTACTCAAGCCTCTTATCATCAACCGTTTCTCTGTTCCTCCTTCAGCACCTCGGCCAGTTCAAGTTCATCAAGAGGAGGAGTTTGAGATCACTCATATATTAGATGCAAAAATTTAGCGAGGAGTTCTTCGTTTCCTCGTTCATTGGAAGGGCTTTGGTCCCGAAGAACGTTCGTGGATTCGGGCAGAAGATCTCAACGCCCCAGCTCTTCTAAGAAAATTTTATTCTAAGTATCCGGGCAAACCCGGCTCCATGTGTTCTGTGCTGTCACTCACCGGACCGTGAGTGCCTCTTCCCGGACATTTAGGAACCGTGGCCGTCCGCCATCCTGAGGGTCTGCGCATGCGCAGCCCTTTTCTATACTTCAGTGTATACTCCTTTAACTTAATTGGCAGATCAGGCAACCTCCCTATATTAAGCACCTGTGGTCACCACCACGTTGCCTGATCTTGGAGTCTCATTCCTCATGAGTCTCTGAAGGTGTTCCTGTATTACTCGTGTATTCAGCGCTGCTGATTCCTGTGGTTTCCAAACCACTTCTACTACTGTGGTTCCATACCACTTCTACCATCAACTGTATCATCATTACTGTTTGCTCATTGCTATCCGCTGCCTCCGTGCACTCCAGCTTTTACCTCACTCACCTGCTTCTCATCAAGTCTGTTTGCTGATTTCTATCCGCTGCCTCCGTGCACTACAGTCTCCTGCTTGCAACTCGCCTGTGTTCAACATCGTGACTGCCAGCTGACTACTATCCGCTGCCTCTGTGCACTACAGTCTCCTGCTTGCAACTCGCCTGTGTTCAACATCGTGACTGCCAGCTGACTACTATCCGCTGCCTCAGTGCACTACAGTCTCCTGCTTGCAACTCGCCTGTGTTCAACATCGTGACTGCCAGCTGACTACTATCCGCTGCCTCTGTGCACTACACTCTCATCTCATCTTTGCTGTGACTTCCTCGAGACTGCCGCTTTTCATTACCATCTGCTACCCTTCGTGATCTACAGCTCCTGCCCTGCGCTGCACTCCTGTTTCCCATCGCTGTTGGTTCCTGTGGTTGCTACTGGTTACCTCCGTGTGCCGCTGAGTCCTGCCGCTGTGGTCAGCGCTATCGTCCATCTCCTGCTGATCCACTCTCCACGCCTTCACGTGTTCCACTGGTCTCTACCCTCCTGTCAGCATTGGATTTGTATCTCTTCTACTACCCTCTGCTGGATCATCTCCATTCTCCTGGGTTTCCTATGAGTCCAGTTCCACGTGTTGCTGACTCCTGTGGATTCGTGTCCCTGTCGGTCTACTCACCTGTGCGCTGCATCTGCTAGACCGCTGCTTCACCTATCCAGGGACTTCCTATCCAGTCGGCCTCCAGCCGCTCAGGTACCGCTGCAATCCCATCTGACTGCTACTGCTGAACCACGGTATGCATACTTCTCATTGACTGTGCTGTGTATTGCATATCTTGCTGGACTGTGTTTGGTTCTCTCTGGAGTCTGCTATCCGCTGAGTCTATTGCCATCATTGACTGTGTTATCATTGTGCTGGATTACTTCAAGAGACTTTCTAGATTGCAGACCTGCTCAGTCATTTACATCTATATATATCTATATTGTGCATATTACTGTGGATCGTGTATAAGGTGCCTGTGTATATCCTGTGTTGCAGTCTTCCCCCGTGCACCTCCTCACATATATATTCAGTGGTACAACTTGCTGATGTCAGACCACTGATCCCTGTTTCCGGTATCACCTGTTCCATTATCCTCTCACATAGCAGTGGTACAACTTGCTACCGCAGACCACTGACTACCTGGATACCTCCACTTGGATTCCATTCCTTCACTCAGACAGCGGTACAACTTGCTACCCGCAGACCGCTGACTCTCATCACCTCCTTGTTTCAGTTGGACATTCCTCCTCACTATAGCGGTGGTACAACTTGCTATCGCAGACCACTGACTACCTTCACGTGTCCTTGTCCATACAGTTCCTTGTGTATCATTACCTCATTATTACCAGTGTTGCTAGTCATAGACTTTCCTGAGCATCTCATCGGCCATCATTTCATGTTCCGTGATCACCCAGCTACCAGAGTACCCTATTACCATCTACATTGCTCTGGTAAGCCTACCATCTGGTGATCCCTGGGTAAAGACTCCTAGTGCCCGTGACAGTAAGATCAGGCCATGACAGACCCAGATGTGGAACCTACCGCCAAAGAGATGCTGCAACATCTGGTTAGCCGTGTGGAGCAACAGGATGCCCGCCAACAGCTGTTACTTCAGTGTTATCAGTCATTAACCTCCCAAGGAACATCTGGACAGACTGTGACAGCTACTACTGAAGCTCCTGTGCTTTCCTCCGTTTCCCCATTGCCATCCCAGGTGTCTACAGCTTCCACGCTTCACCTGCCTACTCCGTCAAAATACGATGGAGACCCCAAAACTTGTAGGGGTTTTCTTACTCAATGCTCAGTTCATTTTGAGCTCCAACCTCAAAATTTTTCTACCCATCGTTCCAGAGTGGCCTATCTTATTTCATTGTTTTCTGGACAAGCTCTCGCATGGGCTTCCCCTCTGTGGGAGAGAAACGATCCATTGTTACAGGATAGTGCCGAGTTTATTTCCACGTTCCGAAGTGTATTCGATGAACCAGGTCGGGTTATTTCCGCTGCATCCAGCATTCTCCGTCTTCGCCAAGGATCTCGCACTGTGGCTCAGTACGTCATTCGATTTAGGATCTTAGCCTCTGAACTTCAGTGGAACACTGAAGCACTACTTGCCGCCTTCTGGCAGGGGCTTTCCGATAAAATTAAAAACGCACTGACTTCACAAGAACTACCCTCCTCTTTAGAAGATTTGATCTCTCTTTGCCATCGGGTAGACCTGAGGTTTCGTGAAAGAGAAACTGAGAAAACAACTTCGGTTAAAACACCTCTTCTCTCAAATCCTCAATTTCACCCAGCTTCATCTCCGGTGATACCCATGGAGATAGGTCGCTCCAAATTAACTTTAGAGGAGAGGGACCGAAGAATAAAGAATAGACTTTGTATCTATTGTGCCGATTCTATGCATATGCTCAATTCTTGTCCCAGGAAATGCCGGGCTCTAACCAATACTGGGGAGATAAGGTTAGGGTTCCTGGAGTCCTCTCCATCTTCCATGAAATCTAAAGTCTGCGCCTTTGATGTTACGATTTCCTGTGCTACCAAAGCCTTTGAGTCACAGGCATTGATTGATTCCGGAGCAGCAGGAAATTTCATTTCCAAATCATTAGTGAATCAATGGTCCCTACCAGTGATTACTTTGAAAACACCGATTACTGTGACTGCTATGGATGGATCACGTCTCATCAATGGTCTCATCACCCAGAGTACGTCTCCAGTAACGCTTCAGATTGGTGGGCTACACCATGAAGAGATTTCGTTTTTAATTCTTCCTGTTACGACAAGTCCGATTGTCTTAGGCCTTCCATGGCTTCAGTGTCACTCTCCCCAGATTGACTGGCGCACTTCTCAAGTTACATCTTGGGGAGCTGAATGTCATCATCGTTGTCTCTCTCAAGTGGGTTCATTCAAAAGACAGCATTCGTCTATTCCACCAGGTCCTCCTCCACAGGATCCTTCATCTACGGATCTGTGTGATAAGGTTCAGTCTGAACGCCTTCCTCCTCATCGGGCGTTCGTGACGTCATCGGACGTTGAAGATGGATCTCAGGAGTCATCTTCAAAAAGTCAAGTGCTGGTGGTTCACGGTCACCATCCGTCTTTTCCAGAATTTCCTGCCCTCCCGCCCACCCAAGTTCCTGCGGTGGAGACTGCTTGTCAGACCTTTAAAAATATCGGGTCTCAGGTCAAAACCTGTTTAAAGAAGACATCTATCAAATATAAATCTTTCGCAGATAAGAAGAGGCGGGCTATTCCACCACTAAAAATTGGAGATCGTGTCTGGTTATCCACCAAAAATATTCGTTTGAAGGTTCCATCCATGAAATTCGCCCCTCGTTTTATTGGTCCATATAGGATCATTCAAGTTATCAATCCAGTATGTGTGAAACTCCTTCTTCCTAAGAGTCTTCGGATTTCTAATGCCTTCCATGTATCTTTGCTCAAACCTCTTATTATCAACCGTTTTTCAACTCCTCCCTCAGCTCCGCAGCCAGTTCAAGTTCATCAGGAGGAGGATTTTGAGATTACCGAGGTACTAGATGCAAAAATTTCGCGAGGAGTCCTCCACTTCCTCGTTCATTGGAAGGGCTTTGGTCCTGAGGAGCGCTCTTGGATCAAAGCTGAAGATCTTAATGCTCCTGCCCTTTTGAAGAGGTTTTACTCCAAAAATCCGGACAAGCCCGGTTCCAGGCGTTCTGTGCCCACCTTTAAAAGGGGGGGTACTGTCACTCACCGGACCGTGAGTGCCTCTTCCCGGACATTTAGGAACCGTGGCCGTCCGCCATCCTGAGGGTCTGCGCATGCGCAGCCCTTTTCTATACTTCAGTGTATACTCCTTTAACTTAATTGGCAGATCAGGCAACCTCCCTATATTAAGCACCTGTGGTCACCACCACGTTGCCTGATCTTGGAGTCTCATTCCTCATGAGTCTCTGAAGGTGTTCCTGTATTACTCGTGTATTCAGCGCTGCTGATTCCTGTGGTTTCCAAACCACTTCTACTACTGTGGTTCCATACCACTTCTACCATCAACTGTATCATCATTACTGTTTGCTCATTGCTATCCGCTGCCTCCGTGCACTCCAGCTTTTACCTCACTCACCTGCTTCTCATCAAGTCTGTTTGCTGATTTCTATCCGCTGCCTCCGTGCACTACAGTCTCCTGCTTGCAACTCGCCTGTGTTCAACATCGTGACTGCCAGCTGACTACTATCCGCTGCCTCAGTGCACTACAGTCTCCTGCTTGCAACTCGCCTGTGTTCAACATCGTGACTGCCAGCTGACTACTATCCGCTGCCTCTGTGCACTACACTCTCATCTCATCTTTGCTGTGACTTCCTCGAGACTGCCGCTTTTCATTACCATCTGCTACCCTTCGTGATCTACAGCTCCTGCCCTGCGCTGCACTCCTGTTTCCCATCGCTGTTGGTTCCTGTGGTTGCTACTGGTTACCTCCGTGTGCCGCTGAGTCCTGCCGCTGTGGTCAGCGCTATCGTCCATCTCCTGCTGATCCACTCTCCACGCCTTCACGTGTTCCACTGGTCTCTACCCTCCTGTCAGCATTGGATTTGTATCTCTTCTACTACCCTCTGCTGGATCATCTCCATTCTCCTGGGTTTCCTATGAGTCCAGTTCCACGTGTTGCTGACTCCTGTGGATTCGTGTCCCTGTCGGTCTACTCACCTGTGCGCTGCATCTGCTAGACCGCTGCTTCACCTATCCAGGGACTTCCTATCCAGTCGGCCTCCAGCCGCTCAGGTACCGCTGCAATCCCATCTGACTGCTACTGCTGAACCACGGTATGCATACTTCTCATTGACTGTGCTGTGTATTGCATATCTTGCTGGACTGTGTTTGGTTCTCTCTGGAGTCTGCTATCCGCTGAGTCTATTGCCATCATTGACTGTGTTATCATTGTGCTGGATTACTTCAAGAGACTTTCTAGATTGCAGACCTGCTCAGTCATTTACATCTATATATATCTATATTGTGCATATTACTGTGGATCGTGTATAAGGTGCCTGTGTATATCCTGTGTTGCAGTCTTCCCCCGTGCACCTCCTCACATATATATTCAGTGGTACAACTTGCTGATGTCAGACCACTGATCCCTGTTTCCGGTATCACCTGTTCCATTATCCTCTCACATAGCAGTGGTACAACTTGCTACCGCAGACCACTGACTACCTGGATACCTCCACTTGGATTCCATTCCTTCACTCAGACAGCGGTACAACTTGCTACCCGCAGACCGCTGACTCTCATCACCTCCTTGTTTCAGTTGGACATTCCTCCTCACTATAGCGGTGGTACAACTTGCTATCGCAGACCACTGACTACCTTCACGTGTCCTTGTCCATACAGTTCCTTGTGTATCATTACCTCATTATTACCAGTGTTGCTAGTCATAGACTTTCCTGAGCATCTCATCGGCCATCATTTCATGTTCCGTGATCACCCAGCTACCAGAGTACCCTATTACCATCTACATTGCTCTGGTAAGCCTACCATCTGGTGATCCCTGGGTAAAGACTCCTAGTGCCCGTGACATGTGCCCACCTTTAAAAGGGGGGGTACTGTCACTCACCGGACCGTGAGTGCCTCTTCACTGGTGCATGGCTCTCCAGTATTCCTGCCAGCACCTATCCTGAACCGTGGCCGCCCGCCATCCTGATGGTCTGCGCATGCGCAGTTCCTAAGAACTCTTCTGACCTTTGCTTTTAGTTAATTGGTTGATCAGGCAACGCTCCCTATTTAAAGCACCTGTGTTCATTACCTCGTTGCCTGATCTTGGAGTCTCATTCCCTGTGAGTCTCTGAAGGTGTTCCTGTGTACTTCTCCGTGTCTTCAGCTTCCTGCTGATTCCTGCTCAACTCAATGCCGGTTTCCAGGCCGCTTCAAGTCTCCTGTGTTCTACTATGTCTTCAGTTCTCTGCCTGTGTGCTGACCCGGACCCTGGTTACCGCTACCACTCACCTGTGGTTTCTTTACTCGTGCTGGCGTGCAGCCGCTCAGCTGTTCCTGTATCCTCTCGTGGACAGCCTGCTTAACTGAACCGCGGTATGCTTACTTTCTATTGACTGTATTCGTTTACTGCATATCCGCTTCGGCTGTTCTCCACTTACCCACGGAATCCTCTATCTCCCTGAGACTGTGTTATTACTCCGCATATCTGCTGGGAAGTTTACCTCTTTGTTCAGTCGTGAGATACATATGCTAATTGACCTTCTGCTATTAGCCTGGATTCCAGTAGTGAATTCGTCTCTGTCAAGCAGCGCCTGCCACACCAACATAGACTTGTGCATATTGTTTGGGATCAAGTTCCTTGTGCTCTCAGTGTCTACATTCTATGTTTCCACTCATCGACACCTGTACCTATCCCCACCTATAGCAGTGGTACAACTTGCTGTACGCAGACCACTGACTCCCAGTTACCTACATGCACCAGTAAAAAGTCCTCTCACTATAAGCAGTGGTACAACTTATTGTACGCAGACCACTGACTTCCCCGTTACCTACCTGCACCTGGAACAAGTCCTCTCACTACAAGTAGTGGTACAACTTGCTGTACGCAGACCACTGACTTCCCCGTTACCTACCTACACCTGGACAAGTCTTCTCACTATAGCAGTGGTACAACTTTCTGTTCGCAGACCACTGACTTCCCCGTTACCTTCCTGCACTTCTTCACGTCCATCAAGATTCTCGTGTTCATATCTACCTAATCATTAACCAGATTGCTGCTAGTCATTGACCTTTCTATTTGCATCCTCTCACCATCTGCTGAGTCATATGTTCCGCTAGTCACCCTGCTACCAGAGGACCACTGTGTAACCCACACTACTCTGGTAAGATCATCATCTGGGGATATCCTGGGCAAAGACTCCTAGTGCCCGTGTTATGTGCGTATTGTCGCTAACCAATAACGATTGTCGAACCTCGATTTGTGTTTCCAAAGCACAAAGATTTATTCGCAATAAGTAGAATAAAAATGCTCAAGCGAAGTAATAGTAAATACAGCCGTTACTTATCGCAGGCGCTCTGGATCCAGTGCAGTCATTCAATCCTGAAGTCTGGGGACAAGATGTCTGCACTCTGGATCACAAGCTGCTGCTTATATACACAATCAAATTGTCACTCACCGGACCGTGAGTGCCTCTTCCCGGACATTTAGGAACCGTGGTCGTCCACCATCCTGAGGGTCTGCGCATGCGCAGCCCTTTTCTATACTTCAGTGTATACCCCTTTAACTCAATTGGCAGATCAGGCAACCTCCCTATATTAAGCACCTGTGGTCAACACCACGTTGCCTGATCTTGGAGTCTCATTCCTCATGAGTCTCTGAAGGTGTTCCTGTATTACTCGTGTATTCAGCGCTGCTGATTCCTGTGGTTTCCAAACCACTTCTACTACTGTGGTTCCATACCACTTCTACCATCAACTGTATCATCATTACTGTTTGCTCATTGCTATCCGCTGCCTCCGTGCACTCCAGCTTTTACCTCACTCACCTGCTTCTCATCAAGTCTGTTTGCTGATTTCTATCCGCTGCCTCCGTGCACTACAGTCTCCTGCTTGCAACTCGCCTGTGTTCAACATCGTGACTGCCAGCTGACTACTATCCGCTGCCTCTGTGCACTACAGTCTCCTGCTTGCAACTCGCCTGTGTTCAACATCGTGACTGCCAGCTGACTACTATCCGCTGCCTCAGTGCACTACAGTCTCCTGCTTGCAACTCGCCTGTGTTCAACATCGTGACTGCCAGCTGACTACTATCCGCTGCCTCTGTGCACTACACTCTCATCTCATCTTTGCTGTGACTTCTTCGAGACTGCCGCTTTTCATTACCATCTGCTACCCTTGGTGATCTACAGCTCCTGCCCTGCGCTGCACTCCTGTTTCCCATCGCTGTTGGTTCCTGTGGTTGCTACTGGTTACCTCCGTGTGCCGCTGAGTCCTGCCGCTGTGGTCAGCGCTATCGTCCATCTCCTCCTGATCCACTCTCCACGCCTTCACGTGTTCCACTGGTCTCTACCCTCCTGTCAGCATTGGATTTGTATCTCTTCTACTACCCTCTGCTGGATCATCTCCATTCTCCTGGGTTTCCTATAAGTCCAGTTCCACGTGTTGCTGACTCCTGTGGATTCGTGTCCCTGTCGGTCTACTCACCTGTGCGCTGCACCTGCTAGACCGCTGCTTCACCTATCCAGGGACTTCCTATCCAGTCGGTCTCCAGCCGCTCAGGTACCGCTGCAATCCCATCTGACTGCTACTGCTGAACCACGGTATGCATACTTCTCATTGACTGTGCTGTGTATTGCATATCTTGCTGGACTGTGTTTGGTTCTCTCTGGAGTCTGCTATCCGCTGAGTCTATTGCCATCATTGACTGTGTTATCATTGTGCTGGACTACTTCAAGAGACTTTCTAGATGGCAGACCTGATCAGTCATTTACATATATATATCTAGCTATATTGTGCATATTACTGTGGATCGTGTATAAGGTGCCTGTGTATATCCTGTGTTGCAGTCTTCCCCCGTGCACCTCCTCACATATATATTCAGTGGTACAACTTGCTGATGTCAGACCTCTGATCCCTGTTTCCGGTATCACCTGTTCCATTATCCTCTCACATAGCAGTGGTACAACTTGCTACCGCAGACCACTGACTACCTGGATACCTCCACTTGGATTCCATTCCTTCACTCAGACAGCGGTACAACTTGCTACCCGCAGACCGCTGACTCTCATCACCTCCTTGTTTCTGTTGGACATTCCTCCTCACTATAGCAGTGGTACAACTTGCTATCGCAGACCACTGACTACCTTCACGTGTCCTTGTCCATACAGTTCCTTGTGTATCATTACCTGATTATTACCAGTGTTGCTAGTCATAGACTTTCCTGAGCATCTCATCGGCCATCATTTCATGTTCCGTGATCACCCAGCTACCAGAGTACCCTATTACCATCTACATTGCTCTGGTAAGCCTACCATCTGGTGATCCCTGGGTAAAGACTCCTAGTGCCCGTGACAGTAAGATCAGGCCATGACAGACCCAGATACGGAACCTACAGCCAAAGAGATGCTGCGGCATCTGGTTACCCGTATTGAGCAACAGGAAGTTCGCCAACGGCATTTACTGCGGTGTTACCAGGCGTTAGCCTCCCAAAGACCGTCTGTGCAAGATGCCACAACTACTGTTGATGCTCCTGTGCCTTCCTCCGTTTCCCCAGTGCCATCCCAGGTGTTTACAGCTTCCACGCTTCACCTGCCTACTCCGTCAAAATACGATGGAGACCCCAAAACTTGTAGGGGTTTTCTTACTCAATGCTCAGTTCATTTCGAGCTCCAACCTCAAAATTTTTCTACCCATCGTTCCAGAGTGGCCTATCTTATTTCATTGTTTTCTGGACAAGCTCTCGCATGGGCTTCCCCTCTGTGGGAAAGAAACGATCCATTGTTACAGGATAGTGCCGAGTTTATTTCCACGTTCCGAAGTGTATTCGATGAACCAGGTCGTGTTATTTCCGCTGCATCTAGCATTCTCCGTCTTCGCCAAGGATCTCGCACTGTGGCTCAGTACGTCATTCGATTTAGGATCTTAGCCTCTGAACTTCAGTGGAACACTGAAGCACTAGTTGCCGCCTTCTGGCAGGGGCTTTCCGATAAAATTAAAAACGCACTGACTTCACAAGAACTACCCTCCTCTTTAGAAGATTTGATCTCTCTTTGCCATCGGGTAGACCTGAGGTTTCGTGAAAGAGAACCTGAGAAAACAACTTTGGTTAAAACACCTCTTCTCTCAAATCCTCAATTTCACCCAGCTTCATCTCCGGGGATACCCATGGAGATAGGTCGCTCCAAATTAACTTTAGAGGAGAGGGACCGAAGAATAAAGAATAGACTTTGTATCTATTGTGCCGATTCTACGCATATGCTCAATTCTTGTCCCAGGAAATGCCGGGCTCTAACCAATACTGGGGAGATAAGGTTAGGGTTCCTGGAGTCCTCTCCATCTTCTACGAAATTAAAAGCCTGCACTTTTGATGTTACGATTTCCTCTGCTACCAAAGCCTTTGAGTCACAGGCATTGATTGATTCCGGAGCAGCAGGAAATTTCATTTCCAAATCATTAGTGAATCAATGGTCCCTACCAGTGATTACTTTGAAAACACCGATTACTGTGACTGCTATGGATGGATCACGTCTCATCAATGGTCTCATCACCCAGAGTACGTCTCCAGTAACGCTTCAGATTGGTGGGTTACACCATGAAGAGATTTCGTTTTTAATTCTTCCTGTTACGACAAGTCCGATTGTCTTAGGCCTTCCATGGCTTCAGTGTCATTCTCCCCAGATTGACTGGCGCACTTCTCAAGTTATATCTTGGGGAGCTGAATGTCATCATCGTTGCCTCTCTCAAGTGGTTTCATTCAAAAGACAGCATTCGTCTATTCCACCAGGGCCTCCTCCACAGGATCCTTCATCTACGGATCTGTGTGATAAGGTTCAGTCTGAACGCCTTCCTCCTCATCGGGCGTTCGTGACGTCATCGGACGTTGAAGATGGATCTCAGGAGTCATCTTCAAAAAGTCAAGTGCTGGTGGTTCACGGTCACCATCCGTCTTTTCCGGAATTTCCTGCCCTCCCGCCCACCCAAGTTCCTGCGGTGGAGACTGCTTGTCAGACCTTTAAAAATATCTGGTCTCAGGTCAAAACCTGTTTGAAGAAAACATCTATCAAATATAAATCTTTCGCAGATAAGAAGAGGCGGGCTATTCCACCACTAAAAATTGGAGATCGTGTCTGGTTATCTACTAAAAACATTCGTTTGAAGGTCCCATCTATGAAATTCGCCCCTCGTTTTATTGGTCCATATAGGATCATTCAAGTAATCAATCCAGTATGTGTGAAACTTCTTCTTCCTAAGAATCTTCGGATTTCCAATGCCTTCCATGTGTCTTTACTCAAACCTCTTATCATCAACCGTTTCTCAACTCCTCCCTCAGCTCCGCAGCCAGTTCAAGTTCATCAGGAGGAGGATTTCGAGATTACTGAGGTATTGGATGCAAAAATTGCGCGAGGAGTCCTCCGTTTCCTCGTTCATTGGAAGGGCTTTGGTCCTGAGGAGCGCTCTTGGATCAAAGCTGAAGATCTTAATGCTCCTGCCCTTTTGAAGAAGTTTTACTCCAAAAATCCGGACAAGCCCGGTTCCAGGCGTTCTGTGCCCACCTTTAAAAGGGGGGGTACTGTCACTCACCGGACCGTGAGTGCCTCTTCCCGGACATTTAGGAACCGTGGTCGTCCACCATCCTGAGGGTCTGCGCATGCGCAGCCCTTTTCTATACTTCAGTGTATACCCCTTTAACTCAATTGGCAGATCAGGCAACCTCCCTATATTAAGCACCTGTGGTCAACACCACGTTGCCTGATCTTGGAGTCTCATTCCTCATGAGTCTCTGAAGGTGTTCCTGTATTACTCGTGTATTCAGCGCTGCTGATTCCTGTGGTTTCCAAACCACTTCTACTACTGTGGTTCCATACCACTTCTACCATCAACTGTATCATCATTACTGTTTGCTCATTGCTATCCGCTGCCTCCGTGCACTCCAGCTTTTACCTCACTCACCTGCTTCTCATCAAGTCTGTTTGCTGATTTCTATCCGCTGCCTCCGTGCACTACAGTCTCCTGCTTGCAACTCGCCTGTGTTCAACATCGTGACTGCCAGCTGACTACTATCCGCTGCCTCTGTGCACTACAGTCTCCTGCTTGCAACTCGCCTGTGTTCAACATCGTGACTGCCAGCTGACTACTATCCGCTGCCTCAGTGCACTACAGTCTCCTGCTTGCAACTCGCCTGTGTTCAACATCGTGACTGCCAGCTGACTACTATCCGCTGCCTCTGTGCACTACACTCTCATCTCATCTTTGCTGTGACTTCCTCGAGACTGCCGCTTTTCATTACCATCTGCTACCCTTGGTGATCTACAGCTCCTGCCCTGCGCTGCACTCCTGTTTCCCATCGCTGTTGGTTCCTGTGGTTGCTACTGGTTACCTCCGTGTGCCGCTGAGTCCTGCCGCTGTGGTCAGCGCTATCGTCAATCTCCTCCTGATCCACTCTCCACGCCTTCACGTGTTCCACTGGTCTCTACCCTCCTGTCAGCATTGGATTTGTATCTCTTCTACTACCCTCTGCTGGATCATCTCCATTCTCCTGGGTTTCCTATAAGTCCAGTTCCACGTGTTGCTGACTCCTGTGGATTCGTGTCCCTGTCGGTCTACTCACCTGTGCGCTGCACCTGCTAGACCGCTGCTTCACCTATCCAGGGACTTCCTATCCAGTCGGTCTCCAGCCGCTCAGGTACCGCTGCAATCCCATCTGACTGCTACTGCTGAACCACGGTATGCATACTTCTCATTGACTGTGCTGTGTATTGCATATCTTGCTGGACTGTGTTTGGTTCTCTCTGGAGTCTGCTATCCGCTGAGTCTATTGCCATCATTGACTGTGTTATCATTGTGCTGGACTACTTCAAGAGACTTTCTAGATGGCAGACCTGATCAGTCATTTACATATATATATATAGCTATATTGTGCATATTACTGTGGATCGTGTATAAGGTGCCTGTGTATATCCTGTGTTGCAGTCTTCCCCCGTGCACCTCCTCACATATATATTCAGTGGTACAACTTGCTGATGTCAGACCTCTGATCCCTGTTTCCGGTATCACCTGTTCCATTATCCTCTCACATAGCAGTGGTACAACTTGCTACCGCAGACCACTGACTACCTGGATACCTCCACTTGGATTCCATTCCTTCACTCAGACAGCGGTACAACTTGCTACCCGCAGACCGCTGACTCTCATCACCTCCTTGTTTCTGTTGGACATTCCTCCTCACTATAGCAGTGGTACAACTTGCTATCGCAGACCACTGACTACCTTCACGTGTCCTTGTCCATACAGTTCCTTGTGTATCATTACCTCATTATTACCAGTGTTGCTAGTCATAGACTTTCCTGAGCATCTCATCGGCCATCATTTCATGTTCCGTGATCACCCAGCTACCAGAGTACCCTATTACCATCTACATTGCTCTGGTAAGCCTACCATCTGGTGATCCCTGGGTAAAGACTCCTAGTGCCCGTGACACAAATACAGTAATACAATGAAGATGGTATAGCTTGCATCTATTGATCCAGGTCTCAGGAATGTCCAAGGGGTTGTCAATCATTGCCTCGTTCATCCTAAGGAATCCAAAGGAGGGGGTCATCTCTGCAGAGGGTATGCTCTGCTCTTCCCGCCAAGATTCCTTAGTCTTAAGTAGTTCATAATTCCCTATCATTCATAACTTGTGTATGCACTCTGCGATTCCCTCGCAGAGTGAACCAAACAGTAGGATATGTAACAAGGTTCATTATGATACCACTCATGATGTTATTCCTTCAACCCGTTCCGTGTATTTCACTAATATGCATGTAACTCTGATATAACATATAAATACTACTATATTTCGACATAACTGACTATGTGTTGCAACTACCATTAATGTGTACTATTTTATAAGTATGCGTGTTTGTGCGAATGTATGGTAAAAGACCAATTACTGTTGCTGCCACGTGTAGTGGATGCGTATGCCCTTTCACGCCGTAGCGTGCCCTTGTACGTCGATGCGTACCGTATGCATCTTTTCAGACAAAGACAACCAAGTTTGCTAGACTTTAATTTAAATGACTTTATCCAATTTGCTGACTTCGACACCCGTGACAATGTTATATCAATATAAACATTGGCACACAAGAAAAATCCTGATATTTCAGGTATGAAGCGCCTCATCTTCTCATTGTCGTTTTTTATTAAATCAAACAACAGTAAGCCAGATGGTGAATTCCGCTGATCCTGTGTACTCCATGTATAGAAGATAAATCAGAGCAGGTGCTGTGTTCAAATGTTTAGCATTGGTGTACACTCCACTACTGCTTAAATGCCCAGATGTGGTTAATAGGCAATACTCTGGGGTGGTTTGTGTCCTCTGCAGCCGTGCACCGATTCCAGTCTTCAGATAATGAAAAGGCAACGCGCGGCAGGCAGCAACAGCAGGGACTCAAGAAAACTCAATTGCAGCACTGATCAAATGGCCAGCTGGTCAGAGTCACAAATCCCAAATCCACTGTACCAGAGAAGCGACACCAACAGGGCACTCCCTTGGAGACACAGAACAAGCTCGACACAGAGGCACACAGCCCCGCCAGCAGAAGAACAGTAGGCAATCCTGAGCCCCAACAATCCAACCTGGAAACCAGACAGATAAGTCATGGATAACCCGTTAAAGGGGTAGGGGGGATCCAACGATGATATAGGGAAGGAGAAATGAGATGGAATGCCTGGGAAAATGTACAGCAGAATAAGCTGTGAAACCGATCTCCTTCTCCACAATGACTTCACAGACTCCAAGCCAACTTGTTTCTGAGACCTTTAGTGGTAGTATAGAATGGAACAGCTGCCTGGCACCTCAGACTTGAGCAGTTAGAAAATTAGGCTGTGCAGAGCACTCAGAAAGAGCGTGCAGCCATCTTGACTGCCAGGTCACGCCCTCTATTATTTTTATTATAACTAACATATATTTATGTAGCACCAGCATAATCCACAGAGCCTTAAAATTGGAAACACAGTAATCAAATATGAAAAAAGGTAAGAAGGCCTTGCTCACAAATTTAAAATATATTGGAAAATAGGAGTTTGATATGTGAGGCCACAGATTACATATTAGTCCAGCAATATTGAAATGGGAGTGCTTATATGGACAATGTGATTCAGTCACACAAAATGCTAGTTTTGGGAACAGTGGATTGAATATATGAAGAGAATATATGTAAAACATGCATTTGTTGTGTGAACCATGTAGAAGGTGAATTAGGGATGTCAAGTAATTAGCTTCTGTTGACTGGTGTAAATAATATTAGCTAATAATTAGTCATTGGCTTCTGAAAGATTGAGTTTTGGTGATGATATCCAAAATGAAATGGCAAAAAGACATTCAGTAATGGTGCTTAAAGATTTAGTGAGGATGAAGTTGGGTGTTCTCCACAAAGAGTTGATACTTAAATCTAAAGGAGCTTATTTGTTTACCAAGAAAAGTGGTATAGATAGACAAGAGCAGAGGGTCTATGCTTGATAGAAAAAGTGGAGAGAAGATGGATCCAGAGAAACACAAACAACCAGTTTTTTAGAGACCACCCCCTTCCCGCGTGGTTTTTGGTGCTCTTAGCTGCCGGAAGGCGTAGTGAGAAATGTGATTCTGCTGAATGAATGCGGGTGTGGATGAGAGATTACCTTCTAGAGGAGGGGGGATGTGAGAAACAGTAGTAGTTAAATGACATTAAGCATAGAGAGACTTAACAGTTGAAGTAGCAGTAGGGTGGGTTGAAGTAAATAAGGAACTTGGGCAGCGAGAATGGGAAAAACGGAGAGCAAGGGAGGATAGGAATATGGAGCAGTGTGGAGAGACATAGCAAGCAGTCAATGTAGTATGGGTAGAGGTGCTTGGTAGTATACAGGGGTTGGCTGGCCAATTTTAGCCCGGGGGCTAAAGACATAGCTCAGCAGCCTATTAGGAAAATTTTAAAGGAAAAAAAATTGCAGGCAGCCCAGTGACCCAAGGCAGCCCACTATAGGGTAGGCCCAGAGAGAAAGTGCCCCCAACCCCTCAGCCCAGTCAGCCCCTGGTAGTATAGATAAAATACATGGTAATACAGATGAATAAGAGAGTGGACATATTGCAGAGTTAAATGAGAGATAAAGTTTTCAAGTGATTCAGTAATTCAGAATTTATCTTATCCATGCTAACAGGGCTGTATGGAATGTACAAGTACTGTGCAAAGCAGAAGCTTAAGGTGGAGAGTAATAGAACTCACTGGAGTGCAATGGATTTTGTTCTCCTGCAGCAGTGATATAAGGTAGCGTGATCTGATCCGGTTTAACTCCTGTTTAGCAGTGTTATAACTCCAAATATCAATTGTGAGGATTTTAGGAATTGTGAGGGTTTTAGAACCTAAGATCACTAGGTTACCCGGTCCCCCTTAGGTTCAGAAATCACACAGGCAAGGAAGAGAAAAAAAGTTACAATGCTATCTTTACTTTTCTTACAGTAAAACAACAGAATATAAAACTGTACACTTTAAACAATAGGTCAGCAGATCAACAGTGTCAATAGGAGTCCAAGCAACATTCCCCACCCACCTTAGTTCCACAGGTAAAAAAATCTGTCAGCATAAGGTCCAGGGAGTTTTGGTATCTTGCTGTTCCCAGTCGGTTGGCCAACTCTCCACCAGCATGGTGGGGCTCTGGGTTTCACTCTCCCTACTCCTGTTGGCTCACCAATTTACACATAACCTGGCGAGTATCTCCCGATGGCGTGAGGTGATGACAGGTCCAAAGATGGTGCTACAGCCTGCTTTCCCATGTACAGGACAGTGATGACCATCCGGTCTGCTGGTAGAGAACAGAAACTAAACACCAGTCAGCCCCATACCTTCCAGGAATCAATCCTCAGAATGAATATCTCCTCCCCCATTGAGTGGCTCATTATATCGATGGTCAAATTGTTCATCTCCCCGTTCAAACCCCTAGGTCTTGCCTTCTTGAACATTGGTGGGTGCTGGGCCAGGGGGTTGAAGTGAAAGTGGAGATTAGCTGGCTATCCACAGTGGCTTCCCTGCTGTGTCCTGCAACCATGTCTGGGCCAGTCATGTGGAAGACAATCGGTAATACTTATCTTTCCCCACCTTCAGATCTTGGATAACACACAGTCCATTCTGAAATTAACCTCTATCACTCTTTTGTTACGTGTCAGGGCGTCCCTCACTTCCTGTCCCATCCTTCTTACTGCCCCATGTTTCTGCAATAAATTCTCCGCCTGTCTGCCGGGCACAATTTAAGAACTGATCCTGGGGTGACATTCCATGTAATCCTTACAAATTGATGGGCTGGTGGTAGATGTTACTTTGGCAGTGTGGCCGGGTCCCGTCACATCAGTCCTAATACACTTGTAGCTAACACACTTTAAGCTATTACACTATCTATGCAGCCACACTGGCATGCAGCCAATATATATTGAATATGTATGACACTCTTCTGCTGCATCCAGATGTTACTAATATACATAGAGAGCTTTTAATCAACAATTAAATTAAACATTTATGCACACTAGTAATGGGTACCTGATAGTTTTAAGACATTATTACTTAATAACATAATTACGTTGAGAAACCTCATCATAAGATAATACCATCAAAAAAATATGAAATGTAGTTAATATTTTATATTAAGTAGCATGTTGGAGAAATATGTCTGTTTTTAGAACAGATAATGCTCAACTAAACACAAAAGAGGAAGTAGGTAGTATGAATTGTGTCGTCTATGTATATAAAATTAGAATTATCCAAAGAACTAATCAGAAACTATATAGTAGGCAGGTCTCCTAGATCTTCCAAGGGTTTCCTGTATTGGAGTTTCTTGGTCAGGAGCAATGGCATCTTAGTGTTCCAGTAACAACTAATGCACAGACCTTAGACTATAACACAGAGAACTGATGTGGAACAAATGACAAAAAGAAAACTACTCAATACGACATTCTCAGCAATCACATTGGTCCACCACAATTAGTGGTGACAATGAAATAGACACTGTTATACAGGCGAGTCCTCACTTTGGATGTATTGATCAATTATCTAACAGTTATATAGAGGATTGGTTCAAAGGTGTTGACCATACCCAAGTATTCATTTACATTAATTCAGTTTTGTTAAGCATGTAACCAGGAGCATCATTTGAAGGTGGTCAAGAATGACCTTAACTTTCAGTGTGTGTCCTCCAGATATTGGTGATGAGTCTGAGATGAAAATCTTGTTAGAAGCTGTATGCTGGAGATCCTTTGGAGATGGAGCTCAGCGTTTGCTGTGGACAAACTCTAATGCACAAGTAGGAATAAACAATGAGCAAGCTACAACTGAAGAGTTAGCAGTCAAGACAGGAAGAGTTAGCAGACAAGTTCACAGTATTGATGAGCTGGCACGGATTCTGCTAATCCAAGCCCACCCGAACAGTGCGGATCCGACGGGATCCGAGCAAGTAACCACTGAAAATAAGCAGGACAGGGGCTCCCAAACTACAACCTCCCTCTTCAGAGATCGCAGGCAGAATGAAGATGGCGGCCGCGAGCGGGGAATTTATGACATCCGAGTCTTGCGAGATCCGACGCGAGACTTGGATGTCATAGCCTTGTTTTGGATTCATTGCGAGGCCGGAAATACCCGAACAGTGCTCGGATCCCGTCGGATCCACACTGTTCGGGTGGGCTCGGATTAGGAAAATCCGAGCCTGCTCATCTTCAGTATAAATGCAACTAGAAGGTAATTTTGGAACTTGGTAAACCATGTAGTGCTGCGGCAAGGGGGATATTAAATGTGCGCACAAAGTTGAAAGGAGAGCACATCCTAGCTCAACAAATAGGCAATAAGGCTGTCTGGTATTTCTGTGCTACATACAAAAGAAAGCAGTATTTTCCCTACATGCAAAAATAATAATAATAATTGCATAATAAATAATTGCATTTGCACCTCTAGCATTGCATCATGGTTTATCTAGGTGCAAATTTACACCCATTTGTTTGATGTACTCAGAACTCAAAATGAGGCATAATATGTTCCTTCATCTCTCCCTATAAATCTTCCCAGAGTAAATGATTCATTTGATGACAACAGTGTTGAAAAACAACAAAGACAATAAACTCCAAAGCCCTAAGACCAGAATTGATAGCAATCAATAAGCTATTTGAAGATACATTGTGTGATATTTTGTTTAATATTGACTGCATGTTCTGCTACTGTGCTCATAGTGAAATTTAAATCTTCATTTGCAAATGTTAAACCTCCATTGAGGA
Organism: Mixophyes fleayi; assembly: GCF_038048845.1. NCBI lineage: Eukaryota > Metazoa > Chordata > Amphibia > Anura > Limnodynastidae > Mixophyes > Mixophyes fleayi. The sequence goes on along the minus strand of NC_134406.1, from coordinate 140,291,388 downwards.
AAATACATTGTTCACCTGAATTTTCACTGTAACTGTTAACATAAGTATTACCCAATCTTCTCTACAGACATCTGAATCCCTTCCCATATTTTTAAGGGTGGGGTATTAAATTACAATGACAATAATACCAACATAAATTACATCCACACTAAAATGCTAATAGGTAAAATATCAACTTGTAGGAAATCGAGACTTACACAAAAACTTACAGACAACATTCCCAACAGCCATGGTAGAAACGCGAAAAGGCCGGCATTGTGCTTGCTGGCACTTAAAATGGCGACTGTTACTTTGCCAGCATTAAGGAGGCAATGCGAGTCGGTCCAGCGCCTATACAGACGCAGGACCCACCGGCTGCATAATGTACAAACCTTAGTATAAAACAGGGGGGGGGGGGCGGGCCTGGGGGTCCTGCAGGTGTATTATTTCTGACCAAATTAAAACCCTATTATGCAATATAAAAGTTGATTTGAGCAGATTGCCAATTAATTAGGTGCAAAAACACTATTGATTTTTCCTAGATCTCAGGAGGACTCAAAATAATTTGAGAATGTGGGAGATGAACTTTGCAACATTGGATTGCCTGAATTATATCCTCCCATTTAAAACCTCTTTCCCCTACTCCTAATAAAATATAAAAAAACTGAGCATTTATTCTCAACTGTTCCCTATAAAGCTGTTGACACGCTCTACTTCTGGCCCATAATATATGTATCCGATGATCTATACAATCTGCATATCAATAAAGATCTAATCAGGCGCTATCACTAAGGTATGCAGCCGTGTATATACTCAAGAATTTCCACCAAAATTCACAAAATACATAGGACATAATAAAACAGAATGGTACATACACTGGCGCTCCCGTTCTTGAATCACAGAGAGTAATGTAAAAGACTCTTAACCCATAGAGGAAATTTTTTTTTCTCAAACCTCTCGCCTTATAGGAAACATATGTGTACATACAATAAAAAGAAAAGAACAAACATGGCATAATATCATTTGGCACAAAGGTAAACGTCCACCAAGACTATAGAATATGAATGGTAGTCAAAAAAATAGTGATGAGAAAACTTCCAATTGCAGCACCCGTGCTCTTTCTTTCTTATTCTCCCCTTTGGGTATATGCTTACATGCGGAAAAACCAATATGCGCCTATCAGAATGACACTCAGGGGTATATTTACTAAACTGCGGGTTTGAAAAATTGGGGATATTGCCTATGGCAACCAATCAGATTTTAGCTGTCATCTTGTAGAATGCACTAAATAAATGACAGCTAGAATCTAATTGGTTGCTATAGGCAACATCTCCACTTTTTCAAACCCGCAGTTTAGTAAATCTAGCCCTCAGTCTCCTTTCAACGATCCCAGTATGTGAACCTCCTCACTTCATTCCAGTTGTGTGATCATAGAAAAAAGCAACAGAGCATCCCGCAATAGTGCATTATCTCAATACACAATTTATTCATCAATAAAATACATAAAAGGTTTAAAAACATGTACATCCAAAGCAATAGAAATAGCCCCGTGCCGAATATCCATATGAAAAGCGCTCTACAAAATAAGACTGCTGCAGCTGAAGTCCACTGTAAAAAGGCACTAACACCTGGGCATTTGATAATCGGGTCTCTGGCCAATGCGTTTCAACCCACAAAGCTCCTGGGTCTTTCTCAAGGCATAACTCTCCAAATGAAAAAGTCTGATGTTAAATAGTCCACATTCTGCTTCTAATTGTATAGAGATCGTTATCAGCTGTGTCCAAACATGAGTCCTGGTATTGTCCGTCCTCTATCCAGAACGAGGTCTGGTTTGGAATAATTTTATCCATCGCGGACAATCGGACATGTGGTAATGCGTGGTATTACATGTGAATGAAATCATAATCTTAAAACAATCCTATATAATATCAAATAACAAAGAGAAAAATAATCTTGCTGCTAGTCAAGTGTTTACCCATCACCTGATAATCTATCAAGCAATAATCATACAGTCAATACAAGCCATATTTGTAAAACCACACTGACATGTAAATTAAATATGAGACCTCTAGTGGACACAAATAAACAGCATGGCACATACAAAGAATTCAATCTGAAATAATATATGATGGATGTGTATGACTGTATACCCTACATGTAATATATCAACATGTGTATATAAAAAGAATACATCAGAATGTAACTGTATCCTAAATACAAACTTAAAGGAACCATTTAATCTCAAACTCTGCATTCAAACCCATGGGTATTAAAGCTTGTAAATTAAAAACCCAGCGCATTTCTGCCCTGGCTAGATTCCCAGCCAGATCCCTATTTTTCCATGCTGTGTCCATAGTCTGTATACCCCAGAATTGTTCTATGCAACGGATCACATAAATGATGTTGCTTAAAATGTTGTGATACAGAGTGGGTTTCCATACCTTTTTTAATATTGTATATGTGCTCGCGTAACCTGATTTTTAAAGGGCGGATGGTCTTTCCCACATAGACCTTACCACATGTACATCTAATCAAGTAGATAACATTCCTTGTATTGCATGTAATGAATTGGTCTATAGAGAATTTGTATCCGTTTATTACTAATTCAGTTGTTTTTGAAATGGCGGTTTTACATGCCTGACAGGCTACACACAATCCACATCTGTGGGAACCCACTGTTCTGACAGACTTTCTGGTATCCTCTTCCAGACAGCTCCTCACTATGCTCTCTTTAATATTGAGTGCCTTCTTGTAAATGAATGTCAGGAATCAAATTCCCAATGATCTCATCCTTTTTAAGAAGATGCCAATTTTTTGCAAAAATTCTCTCCATCTGTTGATAATCGTCAGAAAAATTCGACACAAAAGCCCACTAAAATTTTTCAGAATTCTGCTCTCTTTTTTCCTTCCCCGTAATCAAGATGTTTCTATCTAATTGTTAATCTATACAGTCGATTTCAACAGATATACAAACAAAATAAGAAATGACAAGGAGAGGTCTAACATAAATGCTAAAACATTTACATTCAAATCACTTTGATCTTGTAAACCCATTACTGTCAAGCATTTCTGGAATACCTTAATAAATTAAAAGCAAATCAGAGGTAAACATCTGGATTAATCAAAAAAACAGCAGGAATGCATGCTCTTATTAGCCTAAATTCATATACTAGCCTTATTGGGCATAATTTGTTCTCCCTATATTTACCTAGCTAGAACAACCTACTTCAATCCCCTTGGTCAGATTTTGATTTACAGATAGAAAAAACAAATTGTAACCTATTACCCCATAAATGAATTTTGTTGTTATGTTATAACCTTACTATTAGACACCAACTCATATTCTAAACACTGCTGGACATGCTTAACTAAATGCAAAGAAGACATTCCTGTTCTGGCGAATCATTTCTTCAGTCTGTTGTCTCTACTTAATAGACAAAGCTGGCTTTATGGGTACTTCAGAATTTTCAATGGCAGTACTCACTACCCGAGGAGAGGTTTCCTCATCATGCCAAGGTTTAAGGAGGTTAACATGGTATATTTGCTCCTGCCTTCTCCTATCTAACTGGTGGACCCTGTAATTGACAGGACCGACAGCCTCTAGTACTTCATATGAACCCTGCCAATAGGCGAAAAATTTGCTTTCCTGGGTAGGAACCAGGACTAGAACCTTGTCCACAGGCTTGAAGGATCGAACAACAGCACTTTTGTCATAACTTTTCTTCTGTCATTCCTGAGCCTCTTTTACATGTTGTTGTACAATGGGCTCTATCTTTCCAAGCCTCTCATACATTTGGGAAACAAATTGTACCAGATTTAGCTCCCTGGGACCTTGCTGCTCCCACCCTTCCTTTAACATATCCAAGATATCCCTGGGCTGTCTCTCAAAGAATAACTCAAAGGGAATAAACTTTGTTGAAGCTTGAGATACCTCACGGATGGCAAACATCAAATAGGGAATAAGAGTGTCCCAATCTTTTTTCTCTTGAGTCCCAGCTTTCCTGAGCACGTGCTTCAATGTGTGGTTAAAGCATTCCACCAAGCTGTCTGTTTGAGGATGGTACACGGAGGTGTGAAGCGCCGTCACCCCTAACAACTGGTACATGTCCTTCATCAGTTTGGACATGAATGGGGTACCATAGTCTGTGAGAATTTCCTTGGGTATTCCCAAGCGTGTAAACATCAATACAAGTTCTCTAGCTATGGTTCTGGACTTTATGTTCCATAGGGGAATTGCCTCTGGATACCTGGTTGCATAGTCAAGCACTACTAGTATATATTGGTGCCTACGTGCAGATTTTTCCAGTGGCCCCACAAAGTCCATGGCTATCTGTTCAAAGGGAACTTGTACTATTGGTATTGGAATGAGAGGTGCCCTGTACATGGGTTTTGTACAGGTTCTGTGGGACAGGACCGGCTATACTTATTCACTGCCATGTGTACACCGGACCAGTAAAACCTAAGCAGAACTCATTCCCGTGTTTTATCCTCCACAGACATGTGTGTATGCTGCTTTTAACACTAGGGGTACATGGACCTGAGGAACCATTAATTGTTCTACTTTTCCACCCTGTACAATAGCAACTCTATACAGAAAATTATTTTTGACAATAAAATATGGTATACCTTCTGCAGGTTGGGCGACTTTCGCTACCCCCAGTCATCTCAGTCACACTTTTAAAGACATGTTCCAAAGTGGCATCATTAAGTTGGTCCCGAGCAAAGTCCTCACTGACAGGTGGTTTGGGTTCACCCGCGGCATCACCAGCCACTGCTAGTTTGGACTGTCCATGTTTCCCTGCAGGTGGATGCTTTTGTGGAACTCCTGCTGTGACTCCCAGGATGGCATTCGGGTTTGGCGGTTCCCAAAGATCGAGGTTCAGATATTGTGGATTCTTAGGCGGCTCCTTTAAAACCGGGCTTCCGACCATTGCATCAGTTGCCGGCATGTCCGGCCGGATCCGCTCACCGAGGACCTCATTAAACAGTGGGAAGTCTCGCCCCAAAATGAGTGAATATGGGAGTTTAGGTGCTATGGCAGCTACCATCATAACGGTTTTGTCTTTGAGTGTGACTGGTAGTAGTGTTCTTTCATACTCCTCTTTAGTTCCATGTACACAAAGAACCTTCACCTTGGGCAACCGAGAAGTTATAGTTTTGGGTAAGGCAGAGCTGGAAACCAATGAAAGTTCACTCCCTGAGTCAACCAAGGCCAGAACAAGGTTTTGTTCTGTCACCCGGAACAAACAAGACAAACACGACTTCCTGATGTGGGACTCATGGTAAAACAGGTTGGGAAAGCTGGCCCAATATGTGCCATGGAACAGTCCATGGGTTCTGGTAGTTTAGAACACTCTGCCTTAAAGTGGCCTGGCTCACCACATTCGAAACACTTCAGATAATTCTGTCCGTAGCAGTTTTGCCATTGGGCCCTGTAGAAAGGATTGTCAAACTTGGCTTTTGGAGTGGCATAGGCTTTGGTACGAATCCATGTAAGTTAACCAAACTTTAAACTATTGTTTGTCACATAATTACTGCACAAATGTTTTACTCTGCTTCCATGCTTTCTCTGCATATTGCCAGCTAAATGCCTTCCTTTGTTACAACATATATATACAACATGTGTATATATATATTGTAACAAAACCGCACCCTTCTCTTGGCACTTTTGTCACCTTCTGTTGCAAGAATACCCAGTAGACATCAGCAACACGAAAACTTCTTTTATAAATCAAATATATTTATTGTTTTCATCACAATAAATTGCACAACTTCCGTCAGGATGACACCAGCAAGCAACTACCTTTGCCTGCACCTCCTGGTGACCCTAAACACTAACTAGACACAGTACAGCTCCCTACTGACTGGCCAACTGGTTCAGCGTCAGTCACCTCTAACAATAGCACAACTCAGGATTAAATACAGATATCTCCTCCCACAGGCTTGGATGACTGACAGGCGACACTCCCACCTTGTCTTTAAGGGATGGCTCCTCAGGTGTTCTGTAACGCCTAATCAGCACAGCCACCCCTACCAGCTCTGTGGATACAAACACGTTAAAGCATGCAAGTAAATTACTTTTTACATTTACTTTACCACATGTCTCTGACCTGTACATTACTGAACTTAAGCCCAGTGCTACACCTGTATATAACTTGGACTGCAGCCTTTTACCTGCAGACAGTTAGCACCATAGCTAATTCCACTATTAGAGGCCTGTAGCAAACAACTCCCATTGCCACAATATATATATATATATATATATATATATATATATATATATATATATATACATCAATATATACATAGGAGGAGGAAAAATGGCGCCAAATAAAGTGGGTGATTTTTACCAGCCAACACTAGACAGTCAATAGATACTGTATGCGAAATGGAAATGCAGAATGAAATGTTTATCATGTCAAGCTGGTAAAGTCGATATCAACCAGTTTCCAGAAACTCCAACCATATTCCCGAAATATAGATCAGGGGCACACGGAGGATTGTCGGGGGGGGGGGGGGTTCTCCCCGCCGACCCAAAAAAAAACAAAAAAAAAAACCTGAGAGAGAGCTGCTGTGCATGCGCCAGTGGCCACTTAGTTAGCGCAGGGGGGGGGGTTTCTAGAGACTCAGAAACCCCCCCTGCGTGCGCCACTGTAGATAGAGAGAAGCAAAAGACAGAGTGTCAAATGCACCCGTGATATGCAATATAAAGTAATAGGTGGCAGCATACCAAAAAGATATAAATAAACAGCTTATCTGTATCAGAAATGCTTGGAAGTGGCCTCCAGTCAGCCTAGTATGTCAGGAACAGGCATATAGATAGCTTGTGCGGATACACCGACCACAGCACAGTTGCTGCTCACAAACTCCACTCAGCTGTCTTGTGAGGCAGAATGTTTCACAAGCAGATAGGTCCTATCAGATTTAGCAGCAGAGACAACTGCAGAAGAGTGCCCTTTGTATATAAAAGGTTAGCATCTACTTCCCTGACAAAAAACACCCAATCATTCCATGTTGACACATAAGACTCCCAGTAGCCATAACAACTGTATTTGTTAAAATTTGTATTATTCTCATATTTAATTACAAAGGTGCAATGGGCAAGTCACTCAGCCAAATAATGTGTGACTTCTGTAATGGACTTTCCTCTGTACCAAGTGTTACCTTTAAGATAGAAAAAAAACTATGGCCAAATAGAAAATTTCGAATTGACAGTATGGAAATTTAGAAGTGGCATTATGGAAAATCTAAGTGAATGGAATTTAATAGTTTTAAAATCAAAGGAGTAAGAGAAGTGGCATTACCACCTTATAATAGCCCACGTCAAGCACTGTTTATGGCCTTAACTAAGATAATACTTCTTTGGAAGATGCCAACATGTAATTTATTGCATTGACAATATCAATATTATCAATGCAAAAGCAATGTTATATTCTCAAAGTCCTCTTTCCAAAGAACTTCTGCACTAAAGACAGTGAATAACTCTAAAGTTGTAACATTGTTAGTTATGCCTGCAGCCCATTCATTGCTAAGGGGACTTTGCCCACAGCATCTCACTGCATCTGTATACAAACCTAGCTCATTATTTTTAAAATAAACTCATCTAGCTTACCATGCTGCTTAAAATACTTACTCTCAATGGTAAGGGACTGAATACCCTAAAACGCAGCACTCAAAAAACTCAATCCTATATTGTTCTCTTGCAAGAAACCTACTTTGGTCTGCTCCATCAATTCCATTAAGGGGAAACTTTTCTCACAATTCTTCTTTGCTTCAGCATTCTCCAAGCTCAGAGGGGTACCTATCCTATTCCGTAATATTATCCCACTTACTGCTCGACATAGTATTGCAGACCCTTGGACAAAATCCAGTCACCCTGGTCTGTCGTTACACTCCCAATACCAGTCATATCTCCTTTCAGTCTTCAGCAAATTGACATGCATGCACAAGGTTACCTTATCCTGGGAGGTGACTTTAATCCAGGGTTGTCCAACCACTGGCCCGCGGGCCGCATGCGGCCCAGCACGCATGTAAATGTGGCCCAGAAGGAGTTTTGGCTGTGGCAAAGGGGCAGCGCTCTTAATGTAAAAAAAAATCCTGCAAAAAAAAAAAAAGAAAAGAAACTACTTACCTTGCGGTCACGTCAGCTGGTACTCCGGCTCCCTCCCTTGTCTCCTCCTCTGTGCAGCGCTCGCAGTGAATGTCAGGCGTGATGTCATCACGCCCAACATCCATTGCGGAGCGCAGCACAGAGGAGACACCCGCGCGAGAAGAACAATCAGCAGCGGAGAAGAGAAGAGGACAGCAGAACAAGCCGATAAAAAAGGTAAGTTAAGGGGGATTGTTTTTATTATTTCAAGGGACGCTGACCAGTGAATAAAAGTCACCTGGTCCTGGAGTATCATGGACCTTATTTCCCTGCTACATACTTCTACTTGTATTACTAATGGGGCATTATATATTATTCTCTTAGGCCCATTATAAGTTGTTATCCCTTAACTAACATAGTGGTGTAATTATCAAAACAGGCAACAATTTGGGGTCACAGTGGTGTATATGTCAGGTACTGTAGGCCTGGTCAGGGCACCCTGATATACAATGCCTGGCTTAAATGATATTGCATCGAAACAATACAAAAAGTGATTATAGTATAATAACTAGAGAGGATTTTTGGAACAGGGCGATTGAAAGGTAAGTATAGGGGGATTTGAAAAAAAAGTGATATCTATATCTATATCTTTATCTATATCTATCTATATATATATATATATATATATATATATATATATATATATATATATCTATCTATATATATATATCACTTTTTTTCTCATATATATATATATATATATATATATATATATATATATATATGTTAACTATGTTTTCTATGGTTTTTTGGATGATCAGCTATCGTTATTGTTAGTGTATCTTATGTGCGGCCCAAACCAACTCGTTGTCTGCCAATGTGGCCCAGGGATGCTAAAAGATTGGACACCCCTGCTTTAACCTGCTCCTGGATCAGAGTCTAGATAGATCATACACTGCCTCCTCCTCATCACCCACTCAGCCATTTAAGTCAATAATAAAAGAAGCACCCCTTGCTGGCGCTTAGATTATGATTATCCTCAAGCAGGCAAGGATTCCAACCTCCATTGTAGTTATCGGCCCTCGCTTTATTAAATATTGATTTTAACAAAGTTCGAATTAATAGGCCAAACATGGTCCTACCAAACCTGCTCCACATGGATCAGATAGGCTTTGTTGCCAGCCGCTGACAACACCAGGCAGATCGTTGACTTAATCCATCACATATACGAGAGCCAGATGTCATCTTTTTGTTAGATGCCGAAAAAGCCTTAAACCACATTGGGTGGCCCTTCATGATGAGAACACTTCCCTCCTATGGCTTCAAAGATAAATTTTCCTCAGGCGTCTCAGCCGTGTACCACAATCCATTTGTGTTAGTCCCGGTGAATGAATGTTCTGTCCACTCCTGTTGCACATGCAATTGCACCAGGCAAGGGCACCCCTCATTTTTGCCTTGACCATTGAGGCTTTAGCTATCAAGATCTAACCCAGACATCACAGGTATAAAGGTGTCCAATCATAAGGAAGCCTTATGTGCGGACAATATTATCCTTTACATTACAAACCCCTTCGCTCTCAAATGTGTTTAATGAAATTCATCTCTTCTTTGCTCTGTGAAACTTTAAAATAAATGTGGCTAAGGCAGAAATCTTGGACTTTTTCATTTTAGAGGCCGCTACTAGAACTTAACATTTGCTCCAACTGGAAAACTATTCAGATCAAATACATAGGATTTATTCTAACAAATAAAGTTAAAACTCTCTATCAAGCAAGTTACATTGACATAATGGAATGGTCTTATTATGCCCTTGATTGACTACATTACAGTGGTTAAAATGAACATTCTCACAAACTTGCTGTATCTTTTTCATGCACTATCACTGCAAAGTCTCTGAGACTCTGCAAAGGACCTATACTCTTTGCAGGAGGTGATGTGCTTCATCTGGTCAGGCAGAATACCATAAATTAAATCTTGCATCCTTCAGAGAGCCATAGTGTCAGGTGGCATGGACATCAAGAATTTCTGTAGGTACTATAATTCAGCACAGCTGTCACAGTGTGTTGAAACTGAATTAGGTAAGACCCTGGTATGCACCCTGCTATGTTCAACCTTGACTCTGAGACCTTCTGTTACTGGCACATAGCCTATAATTCATTTGATTCTAGCTAGCTGGTCCTACTGCAATAAGATGTGTAAGTTTTGTAACCACTCACCCTCCACAGTAATGCCCATATGGGTTCCTCCCCTGACATGGCAGCTATGTGGTCTAAAGCAGAGGTACTCTTCCTGAATAACCTCTCTAAGGCAGGCAAATTCCCTAAATTCTATGATCTACATGTTAGACACTTTTTCATTTAGTCAAAGCTGGGCACTGGATTTTGGCAATATTCTAGACCCTGAGTGGTCTGACATTTGGGAGGAGTTGTGAAATCTTCCATTAATGTCTGCAATAAAGATAATGCTTATAAATTACTCTATGAATGGTAATACGTCCCAATTAAGCAATCCGCAGCATCTTCACGCATATTTCGAACATCTGTTGGAGAATTGTGGCAAACACTGAACTTTCTTGTATATCTGGTGGAGCTGTCCGAAAATGCAGTCGTTCTAGAGCAAAGTAATATCCCTGGCATCTACATCATTAACTCACCAATTTCCCATCAGCCTAAATATTGTTACGATCTTACCTGTCCTGGTTCCAGCACTGTCTCGCCTGTGTGACTCCACCACTTCCGGGTGTTAGCTCACATGACGGCTGGCTGGGGCAGGTTTTTCAAATCTGCTTCACTACTTAAATGGCGCTCTGACACTCGTTCAGTGTCAGAGAAACATTGTTGCTATCTTCTGACTCCTGGACCTGTTCACTGTGTCTGTTCCAGTCTTCCCTTTCTGGGTGCTCTCCTGATTGATTCCTGGAACCAACCTCTTGCCTGCTGACTACTCTCCTGATTGATTATTGTGTACTGAACCTCTGCCTGCTGATCAACTGATTGATTTTTCCATGCACCGATCTTGACTTCCATCTGACTCTGCCTTTGCCTTCCGCTTGTGCTCTGCCTTAGCTCGCACATTTACTGTTTGGCTTGTTGTGACCTTCCTCCCTCTCCGCAGTACCCCTGTGTATGCTAGTGCATGTCTTGTCAACTTCTCGCAGCAGCAATACATCCTGGGGCAACCCAAAGCACCGCGACCTTTGAGTTCTCGGCAGCAAAGTCCATCCTACCCTTTTGGCGGTCCTTGATGAATACCGGGGATTTCATTAGACTCCACACTTCTTAGCCTGCCAGTGTCAATCAGGGTTAGTCCCTGAGCTCTATTCTCCAGGTTATGTGACAGTTTGCTCTGACTAATAGAAATGGACCCTGCAGAGATTCCCTCTCCTAAGGATTTATTGGAACATTTTGTTACAATAGTGGAAAAACAAGAGGCCAACCAGGAGCATCTGCTGAAATTTCTCCAAGGTCTGTCTGCCCACATTGACAACCTCCAAAATACCCTTGCAGCATCTGTTTCTTCAGCTTCGGCTCCGGAATCTGTGTCTGGTCTGGCTTCCTCCTCTGGTTTTAAAATGCGCATTCCTAATCCTACTAAATTCAATGGGGATCCCAAGCTTTGCAGGTGATTTTTAAATCAGTGTGCAATACAATTCGAGTTCCTCCCTAGAAACTTCCCTTCAGAGAAAGCTAAGGTAGCCTATATAATCTCTTTTCTTTCAGGGCAAGCTCTCGCCTGGGCATCTCCTTTGTGTGAAAGGAATGATCCCTTGCTTCACAGCTGCTCTGAATTTTTGTTTACCTTTAAGAAGATTTTCGATAAGCCAGGAAGAGTTTCCAGGGCTGAGATTCTTTATTTGCGTCAGGCTTCTCAGTCGGTGTTAGGAACCCCTCCAGCCGGCACAAAACAACCCGGAATCTACTCTGCCAATCAGGTGTTCACTGGAGCCCCTGATGGTGGGGACAGACTGGGCCGCAGACTGACAGAGGGTCGTGAAGTGTGTACCGGCTGGGGAGAATCCAGGCAAGCGGAGTGAGGTCCAGGCAGAGGTCAAGGGCCGGCAGCAGACAACAGAATCGGTAAGCAAGCTGAGGTCAGGGATCACAGGCGGATAGCAGAAACGGTAAACAGGCCAGAGATCAGGCTCACAGGAAACACAAGCGAAGTCCAATTCAAAGCCAAGGGTCATACACGGGAAATCAGTAATGGTATCAAAATACAGGGACAGGAACAAGCAGGTCAGCAGACTGCAGCACAGAAGCCATAACCGGCAATGAGGCAGCAGACTAATTGCTCATACAGAGCAGGGCCAATCAGGGCTTGTCCCTGAAATACACAGATGCAGGCTAATGCTGTGAAACCAGACCTTAGATTAATCAGCCCACAGGCTGCCTGACACGCGCATGCGCTCGCCTACCGCCGGGACGCAGCGCTATAGCAGAGGCGTCCGGCCGTTGCCATGGTGACGGCTGGGCAGGAATAGGAAATGACGTCCCGGTCGTCAAGGTGACGGCCGGGACGCTGGAGCGCATGAGAAGCGAGCCGCGGCGGCTGTGAGTACCGCCGCGGCTCGTGACAGTCGGTAGGCAAACATGCTGTTCAATTCAGAACTATGGCTTCTGAGCTCAGCAAAAACAACGAAGCCTTAGTGGCAAACTTTTGGCAGGGGTTCTCAGTCCGTATTAAGAATAAGTTGGCTTCACGTGAGCTGAAATGACAAGGCCTAACTAGACGAGGAGAAGTCTCGCTGGGTCCATCATGGTTTTCGCTCTCCAATTCTTATAAAAAAGAAAATCTCGTTTTTACCTGTTTCCTTGTTTATCAGGACTAGTTCCATTTCCCTTTCTGCTCTCCTAGATTCTAGTGCGGCGGGCAATTTTATTTCTGCCTCCTTTGTTGCACAATTCTCCATTCCTACGGTTCCCCTGGATCAACCTATGGGTCTCACTGCAATTGATGAAAGCATTGTATTGAAGCCCTAGTTCAAACCTGGACTATCCCTCTTATTCTCCAGGTTGGATCTTTACACAGGGAGGAAACATATTTTTTGTTTTTTCCTAGGGCAATCAATTCCTTGACCCTGGGCTTTCCATCGCCTCCATTTTCCTACCCTGGATTTGCGGACTGCCCAGATTCTCGCCTGGGGTTCACACTGTCATTCCAGTTGCTTGGTGAAGGTGGTTCCTCAATGTCTTTTTCCTCATTCTCTTCCTCCTCAATATCAGAGCTTTGCTGATGTCTTTGTGAGCAGAAAGCAACCAAAATTCCTCCTCACCAGATCTAGGACTGTGGCATCGACCTTCTCCCAGATAAACCTATTCCTCATGGACTTGTCTACCCCTTATTTATTCCGGAGTCCAAGGCTATGTCTGAATATATTCAGGAGAACTTGAAGAGAGGATTCATCAGAAAATCCTCTTCATCTGCGGAAGCAGGATTCTTTTTTGTAAAAAGAAAGATGGGGTCCTCTGTCCTTGCATTGACTTTAGTGTCTGAAAGCTATCACTATTTAGAATAGATATCCACTACCACTAATTAACAAGCTTTTTAACTGCATAAAAGGGGCTACCGTTTTTGCTATTCTGGTCTTGCGAGGGGCTTACAACCTCATCTGCATCAAAGAGGAGGATGAGTGGAAGACTGCCTTTAACAACCATGGTGGTCTGTAAACCAGACCTTAGATTAATCAGCCCACAGGCTGCCTGACATGCGCATGCGCCCGCCTACCGCCGGGACGCAGCGCTATAGCAGAGGCGTCCGGCCGTTGCCATGGTGATGGCCGGGCAGGAATAGGAAATGACGTCCCGGTCGTCAAGGTGACGGCCGGGACGCTGGAGCGCATGAGAAGCGAGCCGCGGCGGCTGTGAGTACCGCCGCGGCTCGTGACAGTCGGTAGGCAAACATGCTGTTCAATTCAGAACTATGGCTTCTGAGCTCAGCAAAAACAACGAAGCCTTAGTGGCAAACTTTTGGCAGGGGTTCTCAGTCCGTATTAAGAATAAGTTGGCTTCACGTGAGCTGAAATGACAAGGCCTAACTAGACGAGGAGAAGTCTCGCTGGGTCCATCATGGTTTTCGCTCTCCAATTCTTATAAAAAAGAAAATCTCGTTTTTACCTGTTTCCTTGTTTATCAGGACTAGTTCCATTTCCCTTTCTGCTCTCCTAGATTCTAGTGCGGCGGGCAATTTTATTTCTGCCTCCTTTGTTGCACAATTCTCCATTCCTACGGTTCCCCTGGATCAACCTATGGGTCTCACTGCAATTGATGAAAGCATTGTATTGAAGCCCTAGTTCAAACCTGGACTATCCCTCTCATTCTCCAGGTTGGATCTTTACACAGGGAGGAAACATATTTTTTGTTTTTTCCTAGGGCAATCAATTCCTTGACCCTGGGCTTTCCATCGCCTCCATTTTCCTACCCTGGATTTGCGGACTGCCCAGATTCTCGCCTGGGGTTCACACTGTCATTCCAGTTGCTTGGTGAAGGTGGTTCCTCAATGTCTTTTTCCTCATTCTCTTCCTCCTCAATAACAGAGCTTTGCTGATGTCTTTGTGAGCAGAAAGCAACCAAAATTCCTCCTCACCAGATCTAGGACTGTGGCATCGACCTTCTCCCAGATAAACCTATTCCTCATGGACTTGTCTACCCCTTATTTATTCCGGAGTCCAAGGCTATGTCTGAATATATTCAGGAGAACTTGAAGAGAGGATTCATCAGAAAATCCTCTTCATCTGCGGAAGCAGGATTCTTTTTTGTAAAAAGAAAGATGGGGTCCTCTGTCCTTGCATTGACTTTAGTGTCTGAAAGCTATCACTATTTAGAATAGATATCCACTACCACTAATTAACAAGCTTTTTAACTGCATAAAAGGGGCTACCGTTTTTGCTATTCTGGTCTTGCGAGGGGCTTACAACCTCATCTGCATCAAAGAGGAGGATGAGTGGAAGACTGCCTTTAACAACCATGGTGGTCTGTAAACCAGACCTTAGATTAATCAGCCCACAGGCTGCCTGACATGCGCATGCGCCCGCCTACCGCCGGGACGCAGCGCTATAGCAGAGGCGTCCGGCCGTTGCCATGGTGATGGCCGGGCAGGAATAGGAAATGACGTCCCGGTCGTCAAGGTGACGGCCGGGACGCTGGAGCGCATGAGAAGCGAGCCGCTGAGGCTGTGAGTACCGCCGCGGCTCGTGACAGTACCCCCCCTTGAGGAGGGGTCAAGGAACCCTGACACCCAGGTTTTCTTGGAAATTTCCTGAAGAACTCCTTCAGTTGTTTGGGAGCATGGAGTTGTCTCCGCGGAACCCAAGAGCGTTCTTCTAACCCGCGGTTCCTCCACTGTACCAGGAAGTGCACCTGCCCTTGCACTTTTTTAGAATCAAGGATTCTTTGAACCACAAGCCTTTGTGGCTCGCTGGAACCTCTCCCAGGCACACTAGAAGTCTGGGCTTGACCAGGGTATAGTACCGGCTTCAACAGCGAACAGTGAAACGTGTTGGGGATCCTCAACGAGCCCGGAATTTTTAACCTAAATGCGACTGGATTCACCTGCTTGATGATGAGAAACGGCCCGATGAACTTAGGACCCAACTTCTTACAAGGTTGTTTGAGCCTGATATTTTTTGTAGACAGCCACACTTTCTGGCCAACCTTAAGGGAGCAGATGGTACGGTGTCGGTCCGAAATCTTTTTTGCAGCAAATGAGGCTTGTCTCAATGATGAGTGTGCTTTCCTCCAGATAACCCTGAGATCCCTGGCAGTGGAGCGGATCTCCCGGATACCAACGGACTGAAGTGAATACAAGGAGTTAGATCTGGGGTGAAAACCGTAATTACAAAAAAACTGAGAAATTTTGGTAGATGAGTGACAGGAGTTGTTACAGGCAAATTCCGCCCAGGGCAACAAGGAGGACCAGTTATCATGGAATTCTGATGTGTAGCATCTTAAAAATTGTTCTAGGGTCTGGTTAACCCTTTCGGTTTGCCCGTTAGACTGAGGGTGGTATGCGGATGACAGGCTGACTTTAATTCCGAGTAAGGTACAGAAGGATCTCCAGAATTGTGCAATGAATTGTGATCTACGATCGGAAACGATATCAGAAGGAAGTCCATGGAGACGGAAAATATGTTGTATGAAGAGAATGGCTAGATCTCGAGCAGTAGGAAGCCGGGTTAGTGGAATGAAATGTGCCATTTTGCTGAAGCGGTCTACCACGACCCAAATGGTATTGTGTCCCACAGAAGGTGGCAAATCAACGATAAAATCCATGGACAAATGTGTCCAAGGTTTTGCAGGTGCAGTCAACGGAACCAACTGACCTACTGGGCGAGTCCTGGGAACTTTGTTCCTGGCACAAACTTCACAAGACAAGACGTGACTCTTGACATCAGCAGACAGTGATGGCCACCATACAGTACGGGAAAGGATTTCCAATGTTTTGAAGACTCCAGGGTGTCCTGCAGACTGACTATTGTGTGCTTCAGCAAGGACTGCCTTTCTTAAATGAACAGGAACAAACAGGCATCCTCCTGGAGTATTGTCAGGAGCCAACCTCTGGAACCTTTGTAAGGTACAGCTCAAATCTTGAGTTAATCCGGCATGGATTATAGACACAGGAACAATAGGTTCTGGGCTAGTGACCGGAGCATGATGTGCCAGGAAACTTCTGGACAGAGCGTCTGCTTGGATATTTTTAGAACCAGGACGGTAGGTGATAATAAAGTTAAACCGATTGAAGAACAGCGACCAACGAGCCTGTCAGGGGTTCAGTCGTTTGGCTGACTGTATATACTGCAGATTCTTATGATCCGTTATAACGGAGATCTTGTGTGCAGCGCCTTCCAACCAGTGTCGCCATTCTTCAAAGGCCCATTTAATTGCCAGCAATTCTCGGTTTCCCACGTCATAGTTGGTTTCTGCTGAGGAAAACTGACGGGAAAAAAAGGCACATGGATGTAAGCGGTGGGTCTGGGGATCTTTTTGTGACAAGATGGCCCCAGCACCGACGTCAGAGGCATCTACCTCAAGAATAAACGGTACCTTAGGATCCGGGTGTCTGAGGACCTGAGCAGACACAAAAGCTTTCTTCAGGGTTTCGAATGCAGTTATTGCCTGTTGTGACCAGACAGCTGGATCACCTCCTTTACGGGTCAAGGTGACGAAGGGAGCCACGATATCCGCAAAGCCGCCAATAAACCTCCTGTAATAATTGGCGAATCCCAGGAACCTCTGGACCGCCTTGAAGTTATTCGGTTGTACCCAGTCTAGGATTGCTTGGACCTTGGTTGGGTCCGTAGAGAATCCCTCCGAGGAGATTATATAACCAAGAAAGGATACCTTCTGAACCTCAAACTCACATTTTCGAGTTTAGCATAGAGATGATGTTTTCTCAACTTTTGTAAAACTTGTCCTACATGACCCTGGTGTACTGACAACGAGTCCGAATATATGAGTATGTCGTCCAAGTAAACCACAACGAAATGTCCCAGAAACTCACGTAGTACTTCGTTAATTAGATCCTGAAATACTGCAGGGGCGTTACTCAGACCAAACGGCATGACCAAATATTCATAGTGGCCAGAGAGCGTATTGAATGCCGTCTTCAACTCATCACCTGCTCTAATACGTATGAGGTTATATGCACCCAGGAGATCAATTTTGGTGAAGACTGTTGCACCTCTTAGTTGATCGAACAATACAGAGATGAGAGGAAGTGGATAGGTGTTCTTAACTGTGATGAGGTTCAATCCGCCGTAGTTAATACAGGGTCTTAGCCCTCCGTCTTTTTTAGATACAAAAAAACAACCAGCTCCTACTGGAGATTTGGACGGCCTGATGAAGCCCTTTTCCAAATTCTCCTCAATATACTCCTGCATGGACTTGGTCTCGGGAGCTGAGAGGGAATACAGGCATCCCTTAGGCAACTTGGAACCAGGTATGAGCTCGATAGCGCAGTCGAAGTCACGATGAGGTGGTAGGATATCCGCCGCTCTCTTGGAAAACACGTCCCAGAAGTCGTGGTATTGTGAGGGAAGTTGCTCCGGAATAGGCTGGATCACCCGCAGCGGTAGTGACAAACAGGACTGTTCACAATAAGAACTCCAGTGGACAATTTCTCCTTTTATCCAGTCCAGTACAGGGTTATGCCGGGAAAGCCATGGTTGACCCAGGATCAAGGGCACCGATGAGCAATCAATGAGGAGGAAGGTTATTGATTCTGAATGGAGGGCACCGATATTCAACTGTAGTGGCGGGGTCTTCCAGGAAATCTTGCCACCGGGTAACGGAGCTCCATCTAAACCACAGACAGTAACAGCAGACTTGAGTCTTACCATTGGAATTTCAGCAGCGCGCGCGAACCCGATGTCAAGGAAGTTGCCCGCAACACCACTGTCAATGAAGGCTGCCAGGTCCATGGAACGGGTATTGAACGTGAGCTGCGCAGGGATCAATACGGCATTTTTCGGGGAGACAATCTGCAGACCTAGGTGAACTTTCCCCTCATTCCCTAGGCATGCTCTTTTCCCGGCTTATTTGGGCAGGAACGGGAGAAATGGCCTCTTGTGCCACAGTAAAGACATAGGCCTTGTGATCGTCTCCTGTCTCTTTCCTCAGGGGAAAGGCGATATGCTCCTAATTGCATCGGCTCCTCACCATCCGTGGAAACAGGAACGAAGGCAGATGGAGGTGATGATGTCTCCTTTTCAGTTTTCCGCTCTTTAAACCTCCTGTCAATTTTAATGGAGAGGTGCATCAGATCCTCCAGAGAGCTAGGAGATGGGTATTGCACCAAAGAATCTTTGATCTGTTCCGATAGGCCAAGACGTAACTGACTAAGTAAGGCGGTTTCGTTCCATCCACTATCAGGTGACCATCTACGGAATTCAGTGCAGTATTCTTCTGCCGACCGCCGGCCTTGTTTCAAGGCCCGTAGATGAGCTTACGCGGAGGCAACTCAATCTGGGTCATCATAAAGTAGACCCAATGCCTCAAAGAAAGAGTCTACGGACTGCATGGCAGGACTGGTCTGTGGCAAAGAAAAGGCCCAGGACTGGGGGTCACCTTGTAGGAGGGAAATGATGATCCCGACTCTTTGATGCTCTGACCCTGAGGAACGGGGTCTCAACCGGAAATAGAGCTTGCAGCTCTCCCTGAAATTCCGGAACAGAGATCTATTTCCAGAGAAGCGATCCGGCAAATTCATCTTAGGTTCACAGGAGGAACCTTAAGTGGGTTGAGAAGTTTTTGCGGCTTCTTCTTGAACAGACAGACGCTCAGGCAATCCCTGGATCATCTGATACAAGGACTCAACATGGGCTGCCAAGGCTTGTGCCGGAGACGGTGTGAATCCGCTTCCATCCAACGCAACCTCGTCTCAGTGTGCGGCCGGTTATAATGTTAGGAACCCCTCCAGCCGGCACAACACAACCCAGAATCTACTCTGCCAATCAGGTGTTCACTGGAGCCCCTGATGGTGGGGACAGACTGGGCCGCAGACTGACAGAGGGTCGTGAAGTGTGTACCGGCTGGGGAGAACCCAGGCAAGCGGAGTGAGGTCCAGGCAGAGGTCAAGGGCCGGCAGCAGACAACAGTATCGGTAAGCAAGCTGAGGTCAGGGGTCACAGGCGGATAGCAGAAACGGTAAACAGGCCAGAGATCAGGGTCACAGGAAACACAAGCGAAGTCCAATTCAAAGCTAAGGGTCATACACGGGAAATCAGTAACAGTATCAAAATACAGGAACAGGAACAAGCAGGTTAGCAGACTGGAGCACAGAAGCTATAACCGGCAATGAGGCAGCAGACCTCATTGCCTTAAATACAAGTACAGACCAATCAGGAGTAGGATACACTGCTGCAGACTAATTGCTCATACAGAGCAGGGCCAATCAGGGCTTGTCCCTGAAATACCCAGATGCAGGCTAATGCCTGTAAACCAGACCTTAGATTAATCAGCCCACAGGCTGCCTGACATGCGCATGCGCCCGCCTACCGCCGGGACGCAGCGCTATAGCAGAGGCGTCCGGCCGTTGCCATGGTGACGGCTGGGCAGGAATAGGAAATGACGTCCCGGTCGTCAAGGTGACGGCCGGGACGCTGGAGCGCATGAGAAGCGAGCCGCGGCGGCAGTGAGTGTCACTGTGAGTGACAGTCGGTAGGCCAACATGCTGTTCAATTCAGAACTATGGCTTCTGAGCTCAGCAAAAACAACGAAGCCTTAGTGGCAAACTTTTGGCAGGGGTTCTAAGTCCGTATTAAGAATGAGTTGGCTTCACGTGAGCTTCCGGCTACCCTAGATGATCTTATCTCCTTCTGTATTAAGGTGGATCTGCGTTTTAAGGAAAGACCTCAGGAAAGGGAACAGTCATGGTGCAGTACCATCCCCCTAGCTCCTCACTTCCAGGCTTCTATATCCCCTGCTAAGGAACCCATGCAATTAGGTAGAGCCCGTCTTACTCCAGAGGAAAGGGAGCGCAGGTTCAAGAATAAACCCTGCTTTTATTGCTGTGGTAATGGTCATCTTCTGGGAACCTGTCTGGTGTGTCTGGGAAATGACAAGGCCTAACTAGACGAGGAGAAGTCTCGCTGGGTCCATCATGTTTTTCGCTCTCCAATTCTTATAAAAAAGAAAATCTCGTTTTTACCTGTTTCCTTGTTTATCAGGACTAATTCCTTTTCCCTTTCTGCTCTCCTAGATTCTAGTGCGGTGGGCAATTTTATTTCTGCCTCCTTTGTTGCACAATTCTCCATTCCTACGGTTCCCCTGGATCAACCTATGGGTCTCACTGCAATTGATGAAAGCATTGTATTGAAGCCCTAGTTCAAACCTGGACTATCCCTCTCATTCTCCAGGTTGGATCTTTACACAGGGAGGAAACATATTTTTTGTTTTTTCCTAGGGCAATCAATTCCTTGACCCTGGGCTTTCCATCGCCTCCATTTTCCTACCCTGGATTTGCGGACTGCCCAGATTCTCGTCTGGGGTTCACACTGTCATTCCAGTTGCTTGGTGAAGGTGGTTCCTCAATGTCTTTTTCCTCATTCTCTTCCTCCTCAATATCAGAGCTTTGCTGATGTCTTTGTGAGCAGAAAGCAACCAAAATTCCTCCTCACCAGATCTAGGACTGTGGCATCGACCTTCTCCCAGATAAACCTATTCCTCATGGACTTGTCTACCCCTTATTTATTCCGGAGTCCAAGGCTATGTCTGAATATATTCAGGAGAACTTGAAGAGAGGATTCATCAGAAAATCCTCTTCATCTGCGGAAGCAGGATTCTTTTTTGTAAAAAGAAAGATGGGGTCCTCTGTCCTTGCATTGACTTTAGTGTCTGAAAGCTATCACTATTTAGAATAGATATCCACTACCACTAATTAACAAGCTTTTTAACTGCATAAAAGGGGCTACCGTTTTTGCTATTCTGGTCTTGCGAGGGGCTTACAACCTCATCTGCATCAAAGAGGAGGATGAGTGGAAGACTGCCTTTAACAACCATGGTGGTCTGTAAACCAGACCTTAGATTAATCAGCCCACAGGCTGCCTGACATGCGCATGCGCCCGCCTACCGCCGGGACGCAGCGCTATAGCAGAGGCGTCCGGCCGTTGCCATGGTGATGGCCGGGCAGGAATAGGAAATGACGTCCCGGTCGTCAAGGTGACGGCCGGGACGCTGGAGCGCATGAGAAGCGAGCCGCGGCGGCTGTGAGTACCGCCGCGGCTCGTGACAGTCGGTAGGCAAACATGCTGTTCAATTCAGAACTATGGCTTCTGAGCTCAGCAAAAACAACGAAGCCTTAGTGGCAAACTTTTGGCAGGGGTTCTCAGTCCGTATTAAGAATAAGTTGGCTTCACGTGAGCTGAAATGACAAGGCCTAACTAGACGAGGAGAAGTCTCGCTGGGTCCATCATGGTTTTCGCTCTCCAATTCTTATAAAAAAGAAAATCTCGTTTTTACCTGTTTCCTTGTTTATCAGGACTAATTCCATTTCCCTTTCTGCTCTCCTAGATTCTAGTGCGGTGGGCAATTTTATTTCTGCCTCCTTTGTTGCACAATTCTCCATTCCTACGGTTCCCCTGGATCAACCTATGGGTCTCACTGCAATTGATGAAAGCATTGTATTGAAGCCCTAGTTCAAACCTGGACTATCCCTCTCATTCTCCAGGTTGGATCTTTACACAGGGAGGAAACATATTTTTTGTTTTTTCCTAGGGCAATCAATTCCTTGACCCTGGGCTTTCCATCGCCTCCATTTTCCTACCCTGGATTTGCGGACTGCCCAGATTCTCGTCTGGGGTTCACACTGTCATTCCAGTTGCTTGGTGAAGGTGGTTCCTCAATGTCTTTTTCCTCATTCTCTTCCTCCTCAATATCAGAGCT
Organism: Mixophyes fleayi; assembly: GCF_038048845.1. Classification (NCBI taxonomy): domain Eukaryota; kingdom Metazoa; phylum Chordata; class Amphibia; order Anura; family Limnodynastidae; genus Mixophyes; species Mixophyes fleayi. The sequence continues at coordinate 140,268,945 of NC_134406.1, read as the reverse complement.
TTGCTGATGTCTTTGTGAGCAGAAAGCAACCAAAATTCCTCCTCACCAGATCTAGGACTGTGGCATCGACCTTCTCCCAGATAAACCTATTCCTCATGGACTTGTCTACCCCTTATTTATTCCGGAGTCCAAGGCTATGTCTGAATATATTCAGGAGAACTTGAAGAGAGGATTCATCAGAAAATCCTCTTCATCTGCGGAAGCAGGATTCTTTTTTGTAAAAAGAAAGATGGGGTCTTCTGTCCTTGCATTGACTTTAGTGTCTGAAAGCTATCACTATTTAGAATAGATATCCACTACCACTAATTAACAAGCTTTTTAACTGCATAAAAGGGGCTACCGTTTTTGCTATTCTGGTCTTGCGAGGGGCTTACAACCTCATCTGCATCAAAGAGGAGGATGAGTGGAAGACTGCCTTTAACAACCATGGTGGTCTGTAAACCAGACTGTCACTCACCGGACCGTGAGTGCCTCTTCCCGGACATTTAGGAACCGTGGTCGTCCACCATCCTGAGGGTCTGCGCATGCGCAGCCCTTTTCTATACTTCAGTGTATACCCCTTTAACTCAATTGGCAGATCAGGCAACCTCCCTATATTAAGCACCTGTGGTCAACACCACGTTGCCTGATCTTGGAGTCTCATTCCTCATGAGTCTCTGAAGGTGTTCCTGTATTCCTCGTGTATTCAGCGCTGCTGATTCCTGTGGTTTCCAAACCACTTCTATTCCTGTGGTTTCCATACCACTTCTACCATCAACTGTATCATCAGGACTGTATGCTGATTCCTATCCGCTGCCTCCGTGCACTACAGTCTTCTAAACCACTTCTACCATCAACTGTATCATCAGGACTGTTTGCTGATTCCTATCCGCTGCCTCCGTGCACTACAGCCTTCTAAACCACTTCTACCATCAACTGTATCATCAGGACTGTTTGCTGATTCCTATCCGCTGCCTCCGTGCACTACAGTCTTCTAAACCACTTCAACGTTATTGTATATCAATGTGACTGTTTGCTCATTGCTATCCGCTGCCTCCGTGCACTCCAGCTCTTACTTCACTCACCTGCTTCTCATCAAGTCTGTTTGCTGATTCCTATCCGCTGCCTCTGGGCACTACAGTCTCCTGCTTGCAACTCGCCTGTGTTCATCATCGTGACTGCCAGCTGACTATTATCCGCTGCCTCTGTGCACTACAGTCTCCTGCTTGCAACTCGCCTGTGTTCATCATCGTGACTGCCAGCTGGCTACTATCCGCTGCCTCCGTGCACTACAGCCTCCTGCTTGCAACTCGCCTGTGTTCAACATCGTGACTGCCAGCTGATTACTATCCGCTGCCTCCGTGCACTACAGTCTCATCTCATCTTTGCTGTGACTTCCTCGAGACTGCCGCTTTCATTACCATCTGCTACACTTCGTGATCTACAGCTCCTGCCCTGCGCTGCACTCCTGTTTCCCATCGCTGTTGGTTCCTGTGGTTGCTACTGGTTACCTCCGTGTGCCGCTGAGTCCTGCCGCTGTGGTCAGCGCTATCGTCCATCTCCTGCTGATCCACTCTCCACGCCTTCACGTGTTCCACTGGCCTCTACCCTCCTGTCAGCATTGGATTTGTATTTCATCTACTACCCTCTGCTGGATCATCTCCATTCTCCTGGGTCCCCTATGAGTCCAGTTCCACGTGTTGCTGACTTCTGTGGATTCGTGTCCCTGCCGGTCTACTCATCTGTGCGCTGCACCTGCTAGACCGCTGCCTCACCTATCCAGGGACTTCCTATCCAGTCGGTCTCCAGCCGCTCAGGTACCGCTGCAATCCCATCTGACTGCTACTGCTGAACCACGGTATGCATACTTCTCATTGACTGTGCTGTGTATTGCATATCTTGCTGGACTGTGTTTGGTTCTCTCTGGAGTCTGCTATCCGCTGAGTCTATTGCCATCATTGACTGTGTTATCATTGTGCTGGACTACTTCAAGAGACTTTCTAGGTTGCAGGCCTGCTCAGTCATTTATATCCATATATATATCTATATTGTGCATATTACTGTGGATCGTGTATAAGGTGCCTGTGTATATCCTGTGTTGCAGTCTTCCCCTGTGCACCTCCTCACATATATATTCAGTGGTACAACTTGCTGATGTCAGACCACTGATCCCTGTTTCCGGTATCACCTGTTCCATCATCCTCTCACATAGCAGTGGTACAACTTGCTACCGCAGACCACTGACTACCTGGATACCTCCACTTGGATTCCATTCCTTCACTCAGACAGCGGTGCAACTTGCTACCCGCAGACCGCTGACTCTCATCACCTCCTTGTTTCTGTTGGACATTCCTACTCACTATAGCAGTGGTACAACTTGCTATCGCAGACCACTGACTACCTTCACGTGTCCTTGTCCATACAGTTCCTTGTGTATTATTACCTCATTATTACCAGTGTTGCTAGTCATAGACTTTCCTGAGCATCTCATCAGCCATCATTTCATGTTCCGTGATCACCCAGCTGCCAGAGTACTCTATTACCATCTACATTGCTCTGGTAAGCCTACCATCTGGTGATCCCTGGGTAAAGACTCCTAGTGCCCGTGACAGTAAGATCAGGCCATGACAGACCCAGATGCGGAACCTACCGCCAAAGAGATGCTGCAACATCTGGTTAGCCGTGTGGAACAACAGGATGCCCGCCAACAGCTGTTACTTCAGTGTTATCAGTCATTAACCTCCCAAGGAACATCTGGACAGACTGTGACAGCTACTACTGAAGCTCCTGTGCTTTCCTCCGTTTCCCCATTGCCATCCCAGGTGTCTACAGCTTCCACGCTTCACCTGCCTACTCCGTCAAAGTACGATGGAGACCCCAAAACTTGTAGGGGTTTCCTTAACCAATGTTCAGTCCATTTTGAGCTCCAACCTCAAAATTTTTCTACCCATCGTTCCAGAGTGGCCTATCTTATCTCTTTGTTTTCAGGACAAGCCCTGGCTTGGGCCTCCCCCCTGTGGGAGAGGAACGATCCAATATTACAAGATAGTGCCAAATTTATTTCTGCATTTCGAAGTGTGTTCGATGAACCAGGTCGTGTGACCTCCGCTGCTTCCAGCATCCTCCGTCTGCGACAAGGATCTCATACTGTAGGCCAGTACGTCATTCAATTTAGGATTTTAGCCTCTGAACTTCAGTGGAACACTGAAGCCCTAGTTGCCGCCTTCTGGCAGGGGCTTTCCGATAAAATTAAAGATGCACTGACTACTCAAGAGCTTCCTTCGTCACTTGAAGATTTGATCTCTCTATGCCATCGTGTTGATATGAGATTTCGTGAAAGAGAGGCTGAGAAAACGACTTATGCTAAAGCACCTCTTCGCTCTAACCCTCAATTTCGTCCAGTGTCACCCGCTGTGATTCCCATGGAGATAGGACGTTCCAAGTTATCTTCTGAGGAGAGGAAACGAAAAATCAAGAATAGACTCTGTATCTATTGTGCTGATTCCACTCATGTCCTCAGCTCCTGCCCTAAGAGATCGGGAAATGCCAGGCCCTAACTAGTTCTGGAGAGGTGAAGTTAGGGTCCCTGGAGTCCTCTCCATCGTCTATGAAATCTAAAGTCTGCGCTTTTGATGTGACTATTTCCTTTGCTACCAAAACCTTTGAGTCACAGGCATTGATTGATTCCGGAGCAGCAGGAAATTTTATTTCCAAATCGTTAGTAAATCAATGGTCTCTACCAGTGATTACCTTAAAAACTCCCATTACTGTGACGGCTATCGATGGATCACGTCTCATCAACGGTCTCATCACCCACAGTACGTCTCCAGTAACCCTTCAGATTGGTGCTCTGCATCATGAAGAGATATCGTTTTTAATTCTTCCTGTTACGACAAGTCCGATTGTCCTAGGCCTTCCATGGCTTCAGTGTCACTCTCCCCAGATTGACTGGCGCACCCCTCAAGTCACGTCTTGGGGGCCTGAATGTCACCATCATTGCCTTTCCCAAGTCATTCCTCTCAAGGTACAGCAAGCTTCCATCTCAGCTATTTCACCGGGACTCCCTCCTCAATATGCTTCATTTACCGATGTTTTTGATAAAGCTCAGTCTGAACGTCTTCCTCCTCATCGTTCTTGGGATTGTCCGATTGATCTTCTTCCTGGCAAGACTCCTCCCAGGGGCCGGGTCTATCCACTCTCGTTACCTGAAACTCAAGCTACATCTGAATATATACGGGAGAACCTCCAGCGTGGGTTCATTCGACCTTCCACCTCGCCCGCTGGAGCTGGGTTCTTCTTTGTCAAAAAGAAGGATGGATCATTACGCCCTTGTATAGATTTTCGTGGACTCAATGCCATTACTATCAAGAATCGGTATCCCATTCCGTTGATCACTGAGCTATTTGACCGCATCAAGGGAGCCCGTATTTTTACTAAGTTGGATCTTCGTGGTGCCTACAATTTAATCAGAATCCGTTCCGGTGACGAATGGAAGACAGCGTTTAACACCAGAGACGGGCATTACGAATATCTGGTAATGCCTTTCGGGCTATGTAATGCCCCCGCTGTTTTTCAGGGCTTCATCAATGAGATTTTTCGGGACTTATTATATGTATGTGTCGTCGTCTACCTGGACGACATATTGATTTTTTCACAGGACCTGCCTTCTCACCACCAACATGTGGCAGAAGTCCTCTCCAGGCTACGGAAAAATTCATTGTTCTGTAAATTAGAAAAATGTTCATTCGAATTACCCCAGATTCCATTCTTGGGGTATATTGTTTCCGGAGTTGGTCTGAAGATGGATCCTGACAAAGTAAATGCTGTACTACATTGGCCCCAGCCAACTACTCTTCGTGCCATCCAGCGTTTTTTAGGTTTTGCCAATTACTATAGACGCTTCATTCAAGACTTTTCTTCCATTGCATCTCCTATTGTGGCCCTGACTCGAAAAGGGGCTAATCCTAAGCAATGGTCTACTGAGGCTATTCAAGCCTTTCAAACATTAAAAGAGTCCTTCTCTTCGGCTCCAATCCTTCGTCAGCCTGATGTGACACTCCCCTTTTTCCTAGAAGTAGATGCCTCTAATGTGGGCTTAGGAGCTATTCTCTCCCAACGCTCGGAACAGCAAAAATTCCACCCTTGTGCCTTCTATTCTCGGGGTCTCCTACCCGCAGAGAAGAATTATACCATCGGAGACAAGGAATTACTGGCTATCAAAGCCGCATTAGAGGAATGGAGATACTTGTTGGAGGGAGCTCGCCATCCGGTGACGATCTTCACGGATCATAAGAACTTGTCATATCTCCAGTCTGCCCAATGCTTGAACCCTCGTCAAGCAAGATGGTCTCTTTTCTTTTCCCGTTTTGAATTAATAATTACCTTCAAACCAGCTGCCAAGAACAAAAAAGCTGATGCCTTATCTAGAGCCTTTGTTACGTCCTCTGATATAGAAGAGGTTTCCAACCATACCATTCTAGACCCCAAATGTATCTCACTGGCTGCTTCATCCACCAAAACGCTACCATTTGGGAAGACCCTCGTGCCTCCTACTCTAAGGAGGAAAATCCTTTCGTGGTTCCATGCCTCTCGTTTTTCTGGACACGCCGGTGAACACAAGACTTTTGAGATCCTCTCTCGAAGTTACTGGTGGCCTTCAATGAGGAGAGACGTCAAAGAGTTCATTGCTTCCTGTGAATTATGTTCGCAATTCAAATCCTCCCGCAGAACCCCAGCAGGGTTGCTGCGACCACTACCCATTCCGTCCAAACCATGGACCCATATTAGTATGGATTTCGTTACTGACTTACCACCTAGTAAGAACCATAACACTATTTGGGTGGTAGTGGACAGATTTTCGAAGATGGCTCATTTCATCCCTCTGTCTGGTTTGCCTTCCTCGTCTATCCTGGCTGAACATTTCATTAAAGAGATCTTCCGTATCCATGGATGTCCATCTGAGATTGTGTCTGATAGAGGAGTACAATTCGTGTCCAGATTCTGGCGAGCCCTTTGTAAAACCTTGGGCATACGATTAGCACTCTCATCTTCTTACCACCCACAATCCAATGGACAAACCGAACGTGTCAATCAAGATCTTGAGACTTTTATAAGGATATTTTCATCAGCCAATCAAGACAACTGGGTAGAGTTACTCCCTTGGGCTGAGTTCGCCCATAACAACATGTACCATGAGTCATCATCCAAAACTCCATTCTTTGTGGTCTACGGTCACCATCCGTCTTTTCCGGAATTTCCTGCCCTCCCGCCCACCCATGTTCCTGCGGTGGAAACTGTTTGTCAGACCTTTAAAAATATCTGGTCTCAGGTCAGAACCTGTTTAAAGAAGACATCTGTCAAATATAAATCTTTCGCTGATAAGAAGAGGCGGGCTATTCCACCACTAAAGATTGGAGATCGTGTCTGGTTATCCACAAAAAATATTCGTTTGAAGGTTCCATCCATGAAATTCGCCCCTCGTTTTATTGGTCCATATAGGATCATTCAAGTTATCAATCCAGTATGTGTGAAACTCCTTCTTCCTAAGAGTCTTCGGATTTCTAATGCCTTCCATGTATCTTTGCTCAAACCTCTTATTATCAACCGTTTTTCAACTCCTCCCTCAGCTCCGCAGCCAGTTCAAGTTCATCAGGAGGAGGATTTTGAGATTACCGAGGTACTAGATGCAAAAATTTCGCGAGGAGCCCTCCACTTCCTCGTTCATTGGAAGGGCTTTGGTCCTGAGGAGCGCTCTTGGATCAAAGCTGAAGATCTTAATGCTCCTGCCCTTTTGAAGAAGTTTTACTCCAAAAATCCGGACAAACCCGGTTCCAGGCGTTCTGTGCCCACCTTTAAAAGGGGGGGTACTGTCACTCACCGGACCGTGAGTGCCTCTTCCCGGACATTTAGGAACCGTGGTCGTCCACCATCCTGAGGGTCTGCGCATGCGCAGCCCTTTTCTATACTTCAGTGTATACCCCTTTAACTCAATTGGCAGATCAGGCAACCTCCCTATATTAAGCACCTGTGGTCAACACCACGTTGCCTGATCTTGGAGTCTCATTCCTCATGAGTCTCTGAAGGTGTTCCTGTATTCCTCGTGTATTCAGCGCTGCTGATTCCTGTGGTTTCCAAACCACTTCTATTCCTGTGGTTTCCATACCACTTCTACCATCAACTGTATCATCAGGACTGTATGCTGATTCCTATCCGCTGCCTCCGTGCACTACAGTCTTCTAAACCACTTCTACCATCAACTGTATCATCAGGACTGTTTGCTGATTCCTATCCGCTGCCTCCGTGCACTACAGCCTTCTAAACCACTTCTACCATCAACTGTATCATCAGGACTGTTTGCTGATTCCTATCCGCTGCCTCCGTGCACTACAGTCTTCTAAACCACTTCAACGTTATTGTATATCAATGTGACTGTTTGCTCATTGCTATCCGCTGCCTCCGTGCACTCCAGCTCTTACTTCACTCACCTGCTTCTCATCAAGTCTGTTTGCTGATTCCTATCCGCTGCCTCTGTGCACTACAGTCTCCTGCTTGCAACTCGCCTGTGTTCATCATCGTGACTGCCAGCTGACTATTATCCGCTGCCTCTGTGCACTACAGTCTCCTGCTTGCAACTCGCCTGTGTTCATCATCGTGACTGCCAGCTGGCTACTATCCGCTGCCTCCGTGCACTACAGCCTCCTGCTTGCAACTCGCCTGTGTTCAACATCGTGACTGCCAGCTGATTACTATCCGCTGCCTCCGTGCACTACAGTCTCATCTCATCTTTGCTGTGACTTCCTCGAGACTGCCGCTTTCATTACCATCTGCTACACTTCGTGATCTACAGCTCCTGCCCTGCGCTGCACTCCTGTTTCCCATCGCTGTTGGTTCCTGTGGTTGCTACTGGTTACCTCCGTGTGCCGCTGAGTCCTGCCGCTGTGGTCAGCGCTATCGTCCATCTCCTGCTGATCCACTCTCCACGCCTTCACGTGTTCCACTGGCCTCTACCCTCCTGTCAGCATTGGATTTGTATTTCATCTACTACCCTCTGCTGGATCATCTCCATTCTCCTGGGTCCCCTATGAGTCCAGTTCCACGTGTTGCTGACTTCTGTGGATTCGTGTCCCTGCCGGTCTACTCATCTGTGCGCTGCACCTGCTAGACCGCTGCCTCACCTATCCAGGGACTTCCTATCCAGTCGGTCTCCAGCCGCTCAGGTACCGCTGCAATCCCATCTGACTGCTACTGCTGAACCACGGTATGCATACTTCTCATTGACTGTGCTGTGTATTGCATATCTTGCTGGACTGTGTTTGGTTCTCTCTGGAGTCTGCTATCCGCTGAGTCTATTGCCATCATTGACTGTGTTATCATTGTGCTGGACTACTTCAAGAGACTTTCTAGGTTGCAGACCTGCTCAGTCATTTATATCCATATATATATCTATATTGTGCATATTACTGTGGATCGTGTATAAGGTGCCTGTGTATATCCTGTGTTGCAGTCTTCCCCTGTGCACCTCCTCACATATATATTCAGTGGTACAACTTGCTGATGTCAGACCACTGATCCCTGTTTCCGGTATCACCTGTTCCATCATCCTCTCACATAGCAGTGGTACAACTTGCTACCGCAGACCACTGACTACCTGGATACCTCCACTTGGATTCCATTCCTTCACTCAGACAGCGGTGCAACTTGCTACCCGCAGACCGCTGACTCTCATCACCTCCTTGTTTCTGTTGGACATTCCTACTCACTATAGCAGTGGTACAACTTGCTATCGCAGACCACTGACTACCTTCACGTGTCCTTGTCCATACAGTTCCTTGTGTATTATTACCTCATTATTACCAGTGTTGCTAGTCATAGACTTTCCTGAGCATCTCATCAGCCATCATTTCATGTTCCGTGATCACCCAGCTGCCAGAGTACTCTATTACCATCTACATTGCTCTGGTAAGCCTACCATCTGGTGATCCCTGGGTAAAGACTCCTAGTGCCCGTGACACAGACCTTAGATTAATCAGCCCACAGGCTGCCTGACATGCGCATGCGCCCGCCTACCGCCGGGACGCAGCGCTATAGCAGAGGCGTCCGGCCGTTGCCATGGTGATGGCCGGGCAGGAATAGGAAATGACGTCCCGGTCGTCAAGGTGACGGCCGGGACGCTGGAGCGCATGAGAAGCGAGCCGCGGCGGCTGTGAGTACCGCCGCGGCTCGTGACAGTCGGTAGGCAAACATGCTGTTCAATTCAGAACTATGGCTTCTGAGCTCAGCAAAAACAACGAAGCCTTAGTGGCAAACTTTTGGCAGGGGTTCTCAGTCCGTATTAAGAATAAGTTGGCTTCACGTGAGCTGAAATGACAAGGCCTAACTAGACGAGGAGAAGTCTCGCTGGGTCCATCATGGTTTTCGCTCTCCAATTCTTATAAAAAAGAAAATCTCGTTTTTACCTGTTTCCTTGTTTATCAGGACTAGTTCCATTTCCCTTTCTGCTCTCCTAGATTCTAGTGCGGCGGGCAATTTTATTTCTGCCTCCTTTGTTGCACAATTCTCCATTCCTACGGTTCCCCTGGATCAACCTATGGGTCTCACTGCAATTGATGAAAGCATTGTATTGAAGCCCTAGTTCAAACCTGGACTATCCCTCTCATTCTCCAGGTTGGATCTTTACACAGGGAGGAAACATATTTTTTGTTTTTTCCTAGGGCAATCAATTCCTTGACCCTGGGCTTTCCATCGCCTCCATTTTCCTACCCTGGATTTGCGGACTGCCCAGATTCTCGCCTGGGGTTCACACTGTCATTCCAGTTGCTTGGTGAAGGTGGTTCCTCAATGTCTTTTTCCTCATTCTCTTCCTCCTCAATATCAGAGCTTTGCTGATGTCTTTGTGAGCAGAAAGCAACCAAAATTCCTCCTCACCAGATCTAGGACTGTGGCATCGACCTTCTCCCAGATAAACCTATTCCTCATGGACTTGTCTACCCCTTATTTATTCCGGAGTCCAAGGCTATGTCTGAATATATTCAGGAGAACTTGAAGAGAGGATTCATCAGAAAATCCTCTTCATCTGCGGAAGCAGGATTCTTTTTTGTAAAAAGAAAGATGGGGTCCTCTGTCCTTGCATTGACTTTAGTGTCTGAAAGCTATCACTATTTAGAATAGATATCCACTACCACTAATTAACAAGCTTTTTAACTGCATAAAAGGGGCTACCGTTTTTGCTATTCTGGTCTTGCGAGGGGCTTACAACCTCATCTGCATCAAAGAGGAGGATGAGTGGAAGACTGCCTTTAACAACCATGGTGGTCTGTAAACCAGACCTTAGATTAATCAGCCCACAGGCTGCCTGACATGCGCATGCGCCCGCCTACCGCCGGGACGCAGCGCTATAGCAGAGGCGTCCGGCCGTTGCCATGGTGATGGCCGGGCAGGAATAGGAAATGACGTCCCGGTCGTCAAGGTGACGGCCGGGACGCTGGAGCGCATGAGAAGCGAGCCGCGGCGGCTGTGAGTACCGCCGCGGCTCGTGACAGTCGGTAGGCAAACATGCTGTTCAATTCAGAACTATGGCTTCTGAGCTCAGCAAAAACAACGAAGCCTTAGTGGCAAACTTTTGGCAGGGGTTCTCAGTCCGTATTAAGAATAAGTTGGCTTCACGTGAGCTGAAATGACAAGGCCTAACTAGACGAGGAGAAGTCTCGCTGGGTCCATCATGGTTTTCGCTCTCCAATTCTTATAAAAAAGAAAATCTCGTTTTTACCTGTTTCCTTGTTTATCAGGACTAGTTCCATTTCCCTTTCTGCTCTCCTAGATTCTAGTGCGGCGGGCAATTTTATTTCTGCCTCCTTTGTTGCACAATTCTCCATTCCTACGGTTCCCCTGGATCAACCTATGGGTCTCACTGCAATTGATGAAAGCATTGTATTGAAGCCCTAGTTCAAACCTGGACTATCCCTCTCATTCTCCAGGTTGGATCTTTACACAGGGAGGAAACATATTTTTTGTTTTTTCCTAGGGCAATCAATTCCTTGACCCTGGGCTTTCCATCGCCTCCATTTTCCTACCCTGGATTTGCGGACTGCCCAGATTCTCGCCTGGGGTTCACACTGTCATTCCAGTTGCTTGGTGAAGGTGGTTCCTCAATGTCTTTTTCCTCATTCTCTTCCTCCTCAATAACAGAGCTTTGCTGATGTCTTTGTGAGCAGAAAGCAACCAAAATTCCTCCTCACCAGATCTAGGACTGTGGCATCGACCTTCTCCCAGATAAACCTATTCCTCATGGACTTGTCTACCCCTTATTTATTCCGGAGTCCAAGGCTATGTCTGAATATATTCAGGAGAACTTGAAGAGAGGATTCATCAGAAAATCCTCTTCATCTGCGGAAGCAGGATTCTTTTTTGTAAAAAGAAAGATGGGGTCCTCTGTCCTTGCATTGACTTTAGTGTCTGAAAGCTATCACTATTTAGAATAGATATCCACTACCACTAATTAACAAGCTTTTTAACTGCATAAAAAGGGGCTACCGTTTTTTCTATTCTGGACTTGCGAGGGGCTTACAACCTCATCTGCATCAAAGAGGAGGATGAGTGGAAGACTGCCTTTAACAACCATGGTGGTCACTTTGAATATCAGGTGATGCCCTTCGGATTGTGCAATGCCTCAGTGGCCTTCCAAAGCTTTATGAACAAAATCTTCCAGGACCTCCTGTATCAGTTATATATCTTATAATTTAACTATATTATATATATCTTGATGATAGTCTCATCTTCTCACAAGATTTTCGCACCCACAGAAGACATGTGGCAGAGGTCCACACGCGCCTCAGGGAGCATCAGCTGTTGTGCAAGCTTGAAAAGTGATTCTTTGAACAGGGACAGTTGCCCTTCTTGGGCTACATTATTTCAGGTACAGGACTTCAAATGGATCTCGCTAAAGTGAAAGCCATTTCTGACTGGCCACAACCCACTGGGTTGAAGGCTATCCAATGCTTTCTCTGCTTTTCTAATTAATAAAGGCAGTTTATTAAAGGTCACTGTTCGATCATTGCTCCTATAATGGCTTTAACCAAAAAAATCGGCTAACACTAAGGTTGGGCCCCCAGAGGCCATCAAGGATGTGAAGCAACTTAAAGCAGCATTTTCTTCTGCACCTATTATACATCACATCATCATCAGTAATTGATATAGCACCACTAATTCCGCAGTGCTGTACAGAGTACTCACTCACATCAGTTCCTGCCCTATTGGAGCTTACAGTCTAACTTTTCTAACAAACATATATTTACTTTTGTACATACATACATATATTATTTTTATGGATCAAAAAAACTCTTATACTTATTTTCAGCACGATGCTTGAATCCCTGCCAAGCAACGTGGTCATTGTTTGACATTAATCTGACGTATTTCCCTGAACCCAAGAACAAGAAAGCCGATGTGTTTTCCAGGTCTTTTGACTGTGCTGACAGTGTACATTCTGAGGAGGTTAAATTAATTTTTGATCCTAAATGTATTTTAGCTACTACACCTTTTGTGGACTTCAGCTGTGCCCCTGGGAAGTCTTTTATTCTCCTGAATTTACAAGCTAAACTCTTACGCTGGGCCCATGCCTCCCAGTTTTCAGGCCATGCTGGAATCTGGGAACTCCTCTCACGCAATTACTGTTGGCCTTCCTTACGCAAGGATGTTAAGGGTTTCGTGTCCGCATGTGCTGTTTGCACTCAGCAAAAGGTTCCACGGGATAGACATCATGGTCCTCTTATTCCTTTACCAGACCCTGAGATTCCTTGGTCCCAATTGTCTATGGACTTTATTACAAACTTACCTCCCTCTACCAAAATCCCAGATAAACCTGGCCATTTGAAGCAAATGGCCAGGGTTCTCTGGGATTTTGGTAGTATGACATTTATTAGCCCTAGTTCGCAAGACAGTCCCACCACATTCAAAACAGTCTCTTTCCGGTTGTAGTATGAGTGATCGGTGCTGTAAACACCGACACTCTTTAATCCTCCACATTTTTTCCTATACTGAACAGAGCGACGAAGAAAAAATAACTACTTGCTAGTAAAAAGACAGAGAGTAAATCCGAAGACAGGAGATTGTGACTGTTGTAAATGACGTCACTTAAAGCGTTGCCACTTTAAATTCGGAACTTTGCAAGTCACAGTTGTAAGTGACATCATTTACAACAGTCACAATCTCCTGTCTTCGGATTTACTCTCTGTTTTTTTACTAGTAAGTAGTTTTTTTTCTTTGTCGCTCTGTTCAGAATAGGAATAATTGTGGAGGAGTAAAGAGTGTCGGTGTTTACAGCACTGATCACTCGATTACTAGCGTCAACGACATGAATTCTTCCAGTCCAGAAACAAACAAAATAAAAAATTCAATGCAAATGAGGCAATTTGAAAAGGTGTTTGTTATTGTAAAAATACAAGTTTTGCAATGTAATTTTAGGCTACTTTGAAAATAATGTAAGATGGATATCATATGCTACTGTGACTCACAATGTAAATTACTATTCTCTGTATTTAACTTGTTAAAAATGACAGGAAAACTGCTATTATGAGTATAAAATAAAGTATCAAAGCTATCTGTGCCTTTTGCATGGACTCTAGGGAATTAATCAAAAAAACCCTCCTGCTGCTTGTAAGAATTTAAATATCTATGATTTCTAAAAAGCTAGATTAATGGACAAGTTTTAACTTTTAATTATGGTTTATACTTTTTATTATTTTATAAATATCCACTTTTAATTTCTGTTACTACTTTCAAAGTTATGTCACAAATTTCTCATATTTTTAAGTTTTCAATCAAGACCATATTTGCCCACTCTCCTAAAATGTCCAGAAGACTCCTGAACTCCAGGTAGGTCTATTGGATTCCTGGGAGAGCTGGCAATCCTCTCACGTCCTGCCCATTTCGAGCGGGGTAGGGCCTAAATGACATTATTCATATAATCTTCTACTTATTGGCAATTCACCTCCCCTCCAGCATCTCCTAGAGGGGAAAAATTTAAAGTTGATAAGTATGCTCAAGACCATATTTAGCATACATTAAATACCTGTAGAATGCTTGCTGGAGAGCTAGTGGATATATTTTCAACTTTATGTGTCTTAAAGGTTCTGGTCTTCTCCAATTTTAACTAGGGATGTGCACCGGCCACATTTGGTGTCTCGTGTTTTGTGTTTTGGATTCAGATTTGCTTGAGGTTTTGGGTTCGGATTTGTTTCGCAAAACACCTGACGAAAGGTTTTGGTTCGGATTTAAGGTTTTGGATTCGGATTTATTTTGAAAAAAACATAAAAAGTGCTAAAAACCAGTTTTGTGGGGTTTTTTTCACTCCTACGCTATTATTAACCTCAATAACATTCAATAACAATCATTTCCAATAATTTCCAGTCTATTCTGAACACCTCACAATATTGTTTTAAGGCCAGAAGTTTGCACCGAGGTAGCTTGAGCACATAATGCCAAAAAAAGAGGTACAAGATGGAATTGTTCTGGGCCCTTCCTCCCACCCCTCGCGAGATTCAACGCGAGATTTGGACGACAGAGCCTCGTTTTCAATTTTTTGCCTGCCGGAAATATCCGAACAGTGCTCGGATCCCGTTCGGATCCGTACTGTTCAGGTGGGCTCGGATTAGCGGAGCGGAGCTCATCTCTAATTTTAACTAAGCCCCTCACCTAAACTTTGAAGGTTTCTGAGACAACAAGTTATTGAAAGAGAGTGTCACAAACTTACTTGCTTTCATGCTGCTGAATTTCCTGCCTCTGTGTACAACAGCACTTCCTGGTTTGGGTGGTCACATGATCGTGGCTGGGAGTCGGCTTTTACTATCTACAGACTATAGTAGCTCACCTGGACACTGCAGCTTTGTCAGAGCAACAAGTTACCACTTAGCATCTGGCTCTCCCTGTGTATCCTGTGCTGCATTCTGGTGTTTTCCTGTGTATCCGACCCGGCTCTCCTTTGAGTACTCTGCTGCCTGTGAACCTGTGTATCTGACTCGGCTATCCTTCGACTACGCTTCGGCCTGCTCCCCTGTGTATCCGACCCAGAGTTCCACTGCATACGGCTAGGATTCTTCTGCATGTGCTGTGTTCCTTCAGCTAACAGATCCTGCTCCTCTGTGCATTGCTACACTACCTCTTCAGAGTCTATTCCCCTTTCTTGCCAGACCTCCTATCAAACGTCTGTCTACTATCACGTCAGTGGGCTAACCTAGCGACCGCGACCTGCGGACCCCCGGCAGCAAAGTCCATCCTGCCTTGCGGCGGTTCTTGGTGAAGACCGGGGGGTTTGTTAGACTCTGCGCCTTAGGAAAGCCAGCGCTAATACTGACTGATAGAAATCTCCTGAGAACCATAACAGTTTGCTCTGACCACATTATGAAGGACGGATCTGGTAACCCCTTACCGAGGGATCTCCTGGAGCGTCTGGCAGGTCGGGTTGAGGAACAAGAAATGAACCAGACCCAGATACTGCAGCTCCTGAGGGGTCTTTCTACTCGTCTGGAAAAACTAAATTTAGCTCCCTCTTCTCCGGCACAAGTGCCTTTGGCTGCCGCACAGGCACTCTCTCAGCTCCAGATTCCAAATCCTCTTAAGTTTGATGGAGATCCTAAAGTTTGCCGTGGGTTTTTAAATCAATGTGCCATCAAATTTGAATTACAGCCAGGGAATTTTCCTACGGAGAAAATTAAGGTGGCATATATTATTTCTTTATTATCTGGACAAGCCCCAGTTTGGGCATCTCCCTTGTGGGAAAACGATGATCCCATTTTAGATAACTGTACCACATTCCTGGAAACCTTCAGGCGTATTTTTGACGAACCTGGACGGGTCTCCAATGCGGCATCCGTTATTTTGCGCCTTCATCAAGGTACTCAATCTCTAGGCCAATATGCTGTCCAGTTCCATACTTTGGCAGCTGAACTTCGCTGGAACAATGAAGCTCTGGTGGCAACATTTTGGCAAGGTCTTTCGGACCAGATGAAAGATGAATTAGCTGGTCGTTAACTCCCTTCATCGTTGGATGCATTAATCTCTCTATGTAATCAGATTGACATTCGTTTCCAGGAACGCAAACAGGAAAAGGAACTGTTCCGTCAATATGGACTTCGCTTGGCTCCTCAGTTCCAAAGTCAGTCCCCAGTAGAGGAACCTAGACAATTGGGGAGAGCACGTCTTTTTCCGGAGGAAAGAGAGAGACGATTCAAGAACCACTTATTCCTGTACTGTGGAGAACCTGGGCATATGCTTGGTAACTGCCCTAAAACATCCGAGAGACGGCAAGGCCTAACCGGTTCTGGAGAAGCTAGGTTAGGTGTATCCGCTTCTTCTCCATCTGATTCCATTTTCTCCATCAGGGTCCTTCTTCAGTATACGGGCAAACAGCTTTATTTACCTGCCCTCATTGGTTCTGAAGCGGCTGGGAACTTCATAAGTGCCGCCACAGTCGTGAAGTTGTCCTTACCCACACTACCCCTGGACAATCCCATTGCCATTACTGCCATTGATGGTAGTAGGATTATCGGGGGATCTATTAAGAGACACACGACTGACCTTTCACTCCAGATTGGGGCTCTACATAGAGAGACTATTTCTTTTTTGGTAATCCCCAAAGCTATAAATCCACTGGTACTGGGTCTCCCCTGGCTTAGGCTTCACTCTCCAAGTCTGGAGTGGCACAAGTCCCAAATACTATCTTGGCGGCCCACCTGTCACTCTCGATGCCTTCAAAGAGTAATTTTACCCCAGGAAAAAACCTTGTCCACTTTTAAAGTGTCTTCCAGTATCCCTCCTCAATATAGCTCTTTTTCTGATGTTTTCTGAGAACAGGAGGCCTCCAAGTTACCTCCACACAGACCTTGGGATTGCAGCATTGAACTTTTGCCAAGCAAGACGCCACCCCGTGGGCGAGTCTACCCATTGTCCCAGCCGGAGTCCCAGGCTCTGTCCACATATATTGAGGATAATTTGGCACGAGGCTTCATCAGGAAGTCTTCTTTACCATCTGGTGACGGGTTCTTTTTCGCTAAAAAGAAAGACGGTGGTCTTCGCCCATGTATCGACTACCGAGGACTTAACGCTATCACAGTAAAGAATAAATACCCTTTACCTTTAACCTCCGAGTTATTTGACAGAATCAGAGGAGCTTCAGTATTTTCCAAGTTGGATCTCAGAGAAGCATACAATTTAATCCGAATAAAGCAAGGAGACGAGTGGAAGACGGCCTTTAATACTCATGATGGTCATTTTGAGTATTTAGTTATGCCATTTGGGCTATGTAATGCCCCCGCTGTTTTCCAAAATTTCATCAATGAAATTTTCCGATACATTCTTTATCAATTTGTGGTTATATATTTGGATGACATTCTCATATTCTCTCCTGATATAATTTCCCATCAGGAACATGTATCTTTCGTCCTTGACCGGCTTCGGCAACACCGACTATATTGCAAACTGGAGAAATGCATTTTTGAGAAGGAACAGCTTCCCTTCCTGGGCTATGTGGTATCAGGCTCTGGCCTTCAAATGGACTCCGAGAAACTCAAGGCAATATTGGATTGGCCGCAACCTGTAGGGCTTAAGGCAGTTCAACGGTTTTTGGGATTTGCTAATTATTATCGACAATTCATCAGGGGGTTCTCCTCTTTGGTTGCACTCATTACCGCGTTAACAAAAAAAAAATGCCAATTCCAAACACTGGTCTCCTGAAGCCTTAGAGGCTTTTATGGTACTCAAGAAAGCATTCATCTCAGCACCTATATTACGCCAACCTGATTCCACCCTTCCTTTCTTTCTCAAAGTAGACGCTTCCTCCATCGGTGTTGGAGCCATACTATCTCAGAAGAACCCCTCGGGGAAACTTTGTTCATATGGCTTCTTTTCTCAGAAATTATCTACGGCTGAGAGAAATTATGGCATCGGAGATAGGGAACTTTTTGCAATTAAATTAGCCCTAGAAGAGTGGAGGCATCATCTAGAGGGGGCCATATTTCCTGTAACCATCTACACAGATCATAAGAATCTCTTATATCTTCAATCTGCATCATGTCTGAACCCTCGACAGGCCAGATGGTCCCTATTCTTTTCCCGCTTTGATATGATAATCACATTCAGGCCTGGTTCCAAAAACAAGAAAACAGATGCTCTCTCTCGCTCCTTCGATTCTGCCGACTCTGAGGATCTGGATTGTAGAAGACCTATTATTGATCCAGAATCCATTGTGGCTGCTACTCTTACTCATCTAAAAATTCCCTGTGGGAAAACCCTGGTTCCTTCCCATCTGCGTACTAAACTCCTCAGATGGGCTCATGCTTCACGCTTTGCCGGCCTTTATGGTAACAAGAAGACCAAGGAACTAATTTCCCGAAGTTACTGGTGGCCTTCCTTACACTCTGATGTTGAAGAATTTGTCTCTTCATGTTCCATCTGTGCACAGAACAAAGTTCCTCGACAATCTCCTTATGGATTTCTACATCCCCTTCCCATTCCTGATCGTCCTTGGAGTCATCTCTCTATGGTTTTCATAACCGATTTGCCCTGTTCCAAAGGGTGCTCTGTGGTGTGGGTTGTCACTGACCACCTTTCTCGTGCAGCTCATTTTGTTCCTTTAAAAGGCTAGCCCTCAGCCTCCACACTTGCTCAGTTGTTCATAAAAGAGATATTTCGTTTACACGGTTGCCCGGACGTGATAGTCTCTGACTGTGGAACCCAGTTTGTAGCAAAATTTTGGAGAGCTTTCTGTCGTGTATGTGGGATCAAGTTGAATTTCTTATCCGCTTACCATCCCCAGACCAATGGGTTGACTGAAAGAACCAATCAAGAACTGGAGAAATTCCTCAGGTGCTATATCTCTGCCAAGCACGATAACTGGGTTGACCTATTACCTTGGGCAGAATTCGCCCATAATAACCATTGTCACAGCTCAACTTCAGTCTCTCCATTCTTTGTTCTGCAGGGATTCAACCCCAAACTTCCTCTGTTCACGGATCTACCACCCTCCGGAGTTCCTGCTGTAGATTCTCTTTTGCAGAATTTTTCTTCCTGGTGGTCCCAAATCGAACAGAAACTGTTTCAAACCTCTAGTCTAAGCAAGAAGTCTTTTGATAAGAAGAGACGGCCTGCCCACATCCTTTCTCCAGACGATAAAGTGTGGTTATCCACTCGCAACCTACGTCTCCAGGTACCTTCCAGAAACTTTGCTCCCTGCTTCATTGGTCCATTTAAGATCACGGAGGTCATCAACCCTGTGGCTTTTAGATTAGAATTGCTTTCCACCATGAAGATACCTAATGTATTTCATGTCTCCCTTCTAAAGCCACTTGTTATTAACAAATCTTCTTCCTCTAAAAAGTCTCCCGCAGCTGTCTCTGTACAAGACCAAGAGTATGAGGTTGATGAAGTCTTAGACTCTCATCTTTCCAGGGGCTCCCTTCAGTTTCTGGTCAACTGGAAGGGTTATGGACCCGAGGAACGTTCTTGGACTCCAGCTAAAGATCATCATGCTCCAGATCTTTTAAAAGAATTTCATAAAAAATTTCCACACAAACCTTTTAGGGTGTCCAGTGTCCATCTTTAAGGGAGGGGGTACTGTCACAAACTTACTTGCTTTCATGCTGCTGATTTTCCTGCCTCTGTGTACAGCAGCACTTCCTGGTTTGGGTGGTCACATGATTGTAGCTGGGAGGCGGCTTTTACTATCTACAGACTATATTAGTTCACCTGGACACTGCAGCTTTGTCAGAGCAACAAGTTACCACTTAGCATCTGGCTCTCCCTGTGTATCCTGTGCTGCATTCTGGTGTTTTCCTGTGTATCCTACCCGGCTCTCCTTTGACTACTCTGCTGCCTGTGAACCTGTGTATCTGACTTGGCTATCCATCGACTATGCTTCTGCTTGCTTCCCTGTGTATCCGACCCGGAGTTCCCCTGCATACGACTAGGATTCTTCTGCATGTGCTGTATTCCTTCAGCTAACAGATCCTGCTCCTCTGTGCATTGCTACACTACCTCTTCAGAGTCTATTCCCCTTTCCTGCCAGACCTCCTACCAAACGTCTGTCTCCTATCACGTCAGTGGGCTAACCTAGGGACCGCGACCTGCGGACCCCCGGCAGCAAAGTCCATCCTGCCTTGCGGCGGTTCTTGGTGAAGACCGAGGGGTTTGTTAGACTCCGTGGCTTAGAAAAGCCAGCGCTAATACTGACTGATAGAAATCTCCTGAGAACCGTAACAGAGAGTTTACAGTATAAGGTGTTTTGCAGATCCCCAGGGGCAGCAGTCTCTGTGAGACCATTTACATTAAGCACATTCCTCCTTTACCTGGTTTTCAAGATAATCTTGATGATTTATACGTTTGTAGGAAGTACAGTTTGTCTATATGCAGGTCTGTTACAATGCCATCAATTTTCATTAGGCTTTCTTCCACCCTCAATCAGTCAACTGGGAAAACTCAGTCCTTATTGCCTGAATAGATGTTCGTATCCTCTGTGCAGAATTATCTAAATCCCCCTCAATGTGGATGGAGTCCATGTGGTATAATCTCAGAGTTCTTGCCATGTCCTTCATTTTCTGTCTCTTCCGCTCTGAGTCAAATAACTGCTTTTGTTCTGTTAGGATCACTATCTTGAAATGAAACAGTGAGCTTCTTTACCTGTTATGAAGAAACTGGTGTAACACTCTAATAGGTAGGAGTTTTTAGAATGTAGTGTGGATCGTACCTGTTCTCCGGTTGTTCTTCTTTAGTTCACGACACGGCAGTGGGACAGAAAACCCTCTGGTCCCCAAAACAAGTAGGACACCAAAAATTAAGTAACGTCAAATTTATTATTCAGGAACAATATATTACTAAAATGTTTTTTGTGGGGCAAAGAATGTTTAGCCACAAATACCATATAATTACAATTTTCTAGTTATAAGTAGTGCTGCTCAGAAATATTTTACTCTTAATCTAAGTCAATGTTCGCTATCTTGGTGTGTTTTGGCAACAGTTATGGAAATTGCACAGCGGATTTAAACACATTTTTACATTTCTACATACAGCATATCAAATAAAACAATTACTCTTTTCCTTTTATATCAACAATTAGTAGTCTTTGCAACATGGATGCCAACCACAATATAGAGAATGTTTCTGAGATGAGTCTGCTACAGTTAAAATGGAGGTTCTGTGTGACTCTAAGATAAGAGTCTCTGTCACTGGACACACATCACACTTATTTGGTTTTTAAACATAACTTTTAGCCAATGTTCAGTACATTTATTCTTATAAATTGGGAGGAATAAATATTACTGATATTCTTATAACTATGTGAAACTATTTGTTTTTTTCCTGTCAGAGTAAATGTCACTTGCAAACAGGTCAATATGTCTCATGGTCTCATCCTCTGCTGTTATCTCTTTCTATCTCCTTAG
The DNA here is from genome assembly GCF_038048845.1 of Mixophyes fleayi. NCBI lineage: Eukaryota > Metazoa > Chordata > Amphibia > Anura > Limnodynastidae > Mixophyes > Mixophyes fleayi. The sequence goes on along the minus strand of NC_134406.1, from coordinate 140,247,541 downwards.
CAATTTCTCTTTATAATGCTATCTTTCTCACACTTTTTAATGTCTGTCTCAGATTTCTTTCTTACTGTGTCTCACCACCTTTGTTCACTGCTGCTGTCCCTCCAGCTCGTTAGCTGTCTTTTTTATCTGTTTTCCTCTATTATCACAAGATTATCACAAGGCTCCTTGGCCCTCTCTCTGTTACTCTGCTTCCTTGAACCACTGTCTTCACAGTCTCACCATTTTTCCTGTCACACAAAACACAGAACTTTCCAGCAGCTTAACAGACTTGACTTTTCTGGGTCTTAAAGTCTCTCCAGTTTCATGCTGTGAGACAGTCCTGTATCACTGGGTCCTAGTGCCCAACAGTTTCTGGGTATCACACTGGGCATATCCAAAGTTTGGTTGTTTATATGCACTCACTGTGCATGGTTCAACTTATCTCTGTTGTTGTTTAGCTCATGGTATTAGGCCCATTGTGCTGTATGCAGTAGGAGCTCTCTTCAGTTAGACTCAAGTCGCGTCACAATTTTCTCAAGCTTTGATAACGTTAAAAAGGTTCAGTCCAGCCACTGAGATTAGCCCCCATTTAGATCACAAATGATATTCTTGGTAAAACATTCTTTTCCATCATATTCTCTACAATACTAACAAAACAAATGTACTCTTAGTTGAGTTGAGTGAGCAATATATAAGCAGTTTTAATAATTTGCAAGGAACCTTAACTCTTTTACAAACCACAATCCCTTCTGAGGTATGTACACTATTATTATTATTATTACTCATGGTGCGTAAACGATGCCTATGGCAAAAGCATGAATGAAGCAGCATAGCACATTTTTTGCTGAAATGGTTGTAACTTGTAGCCCATGGCTGTAATTTCCTGCATAATGCCTGTAAAATAAGCACATTTTACACATTGTCAGGCACCGCCTGTGAGATCGGGATGGATGTCCCGCGGTGCCGTTCAGCGCGCCTGGTTGCCTAGCAACCAGACGCGTCACTTCCGCCCCAGCTCGGCCGCCGGCTACAAGATCAGAAAGGCAACGGGACGCTGCATTAAGGAAGCGCTACGGCGCTAGTGTTTGACAGCGCTACGGCGCTAGTATTATGACAGCGCTGCGGCGCTGAGGCTTATTGGCTACCAGGAGTATTTAAGCCTCTCTGGATCCCACCTCCTGTGCCAAAGTTTCAGGTCTTCCTGTCCTCCAGCGTTTCCAGTGTGTTCCTGTGATATCCTATCTCCTGACCCTTTGCCTGCCTCCTGATAATTGCTGTTTGCCTGTGACCCTCGTGACCCGGATTGCCTCGACTACTCTTTTGGATCAGAACGCTACCGACCCGGCTTGACTCACCACCCCTTCAGATTCTCCTTGTGTACCTGCATTGCCCGCACCATTGCTGAACCGGCCTGTCTGACATTTCCTCTCGTGCTTCGCTATCTGACTCGTGGAAGGACCGCGACCTGCGTGTTCCCTGCAGCTGAGTCCATACCTCCTTGCAGGGGTCCCTGGTGAATACCAGGGGCACGTTAGACTCCACACCTTCCTCCAAGTAGTGCCAACGATAGCAGGTATGCTATACTCAGTCGTGACACACATGGTGCAGAAGACAACAACCAGGGTAATAAGTGACCAAATTTATCTACCTTTACTGTAAAATGGAGACCATATCACCATAAGAGTTTCTAAAATATATTATAGCAGTAGTCCTAATAGTCCTCTAGCACTTGTGGTACTCAATATTCCGACGCTTCTGTAGCACAACTCTCCTTCACTAGTATTAGTCTCCTATCAAAGTATCCTAGGTGTGCACTGAGGATCTATAGGTTCTGTCTCTATCAGTGCCTCCCGACATTACACAGTGGTTAGTAGTTGTTAAATGGAATGGACACCAGACTATCTATTTTTATAAAATAAATGCAAAACTAACACACAGATGATTTCAAGAACTGATGCCCTCCTTCCCTCAGGATAATCATCATGGCTCACCTTGACACTGCCAGTCTCTCTATGTTTTCATTGCCATTACTCAGCATAACATCTCACTTATTACTGTCTTACTTGGGCATCTTACGAACAGACAGAATTGACTCACTTGCCTGTCTCCTGCATCAGATGTCGCAGCCCACATTGCTCAATCCGGTCTTTTACACTTGAGATTTTTTCAGCTTTTCACAGTGCTTACTGAGTTCTGGAGTTTCTCTCTCAGAACTCGGACTAACTTCAATACACTTGGCATATCTGTCACTGCAGTCAATTCAATTATACAGTATATGTTTTAAAACTTAATGATAATCACAGTTAGGAGTAACTCAAAGAGACGAACTTGAAAGAGACATGAACTTGCATTCTAATTCAGAAGTTACATGTGTACATGAACATAAATCTGTCCCAAACTGTTCAATCATGTCCCAAACTCACTCCACTGTTCTGATCAACACAGTAATTGAAACAATCATTATTAATATGATTGATCCTGCCACAAAATATCTGTCATGCCCTGTGGGCAGAAACTAACTAAAAATTATTGTCATTTACAATTATTATATGCCTAGTTAGTTTGTGTTTTCCATGATATATTTTATAAACGCTTAGGGTGAAATTGTTTCTTTTTACAGTAGAGGGAGATACATTTCTAAGTACCCTGGAGTGCCCAAGACAAAGCAACTTAAGTCACTACATAAAATTTCTAGTGATTCAATCATCAATCATGGCTCACTATCATCAAAAGTGATCCTGTTTAGTTGAGTGCTACTGGAGAAAATCTTACTCTCTCCACTATTAGATTATCCTTTCACCTTAACACAGCGTCCTTTCACTTGACAAACCAACATATTTTGCATCTCTAATATCCACATAGTCTTCTTGCCCCTGATTTTCTCCCCTTCAACTCACTAATCTGTCCACTTGCACCACCTCCCCCTTCTTCCCTCACATTCTGACTTTGCAACCCTTGTAAAAGACAAAATCTACACCGTTTGACAAGATATCTCCTCAAGTTGCACTCCACCAATCCACCCTCAATACAGTCTCTCCTGTAATCAAGGATGAATTCTTTGCACTCATCTCATCATCTCACACCATAACCTGTTCCTTCAACCCTATTCCTTCTTAACTTTTCTGTTCCCTGTCACACACTGTATGCCCACATTTAGCTCACCTCTTTTACTTGCACAATCCACTTGCACAACTGGCACATTTCCATCCTCCTAAAAAAAAAACCACTCATCTCACTAATTGTAAAGATACCGGGTCTGATTCATTAAGGAAAGGAAAGCAAAAAAAAAGTAGTAACTTTGCACCTTGGCAAAACCATGTTGCATTGGAGGGGGAGGTAAATTTAAAATGCGATGGCAGAATTATAGTTAGCATAGGGCATGTCCTAGATCAACTTTTAATTTCAGTGCAAAAAAAAGCTATCAAGTATTTGTGTGCTACATGAAAAAGCAGCTAGTATTTAACTTATGTGTAAAATGATAAATTAATTTGCACCCCTTGCATTGTAACATGTTTTTTTCCATGAGAAAATGTACTCCTTTTGTTGCCTTACTTGGCTCAGCCTCTGTCTTCAACTACCACCTTATTTTTTCCTTTCATTTGCCTCTAAACTACTTAAGCATCTTGTATATAATCATGTATCTAGCTTCCTCTTCTATTGCTCCCTTTTAAGCTATTTGCAATATGATTTCCATCCCCAATACTCCACAAAAGTGATTAGTGATCTACTTACAGCACAGTCTAAGGATCACGCCTGCATCCCTCTCTAGCAATTTTGGCACCATTGATCACCCGTTTTCCCTGCATACCTTTCATTTCATTGGCCTTTGTGACACAATTCTTTCCAGCTTCATTACCTAACTATCAAACTGTTTGTTCAGTGTCTCTACCTCTGGCACAATCTCCCCTTCACTGCCACAATCGGTTAGGATCCAACAAGGCACTGTGATTAAGCGTCAACTCTTCTCACTTTATACCTTTTCTCTTGGTGAACTAAATCAATCATCTGGCCACCAGTGCCACCTTCATGCTGAGAACACCCAAATCTACTCTACTCCCCTGGCCTATCCCCTTCTTGACTATATAGTGAGCAATTGTCTCTCTGATGTTTCCATATGGATGTCCCAACTCTACCTAAAGTTCAACATGTCCAAAGCCGAGCTTATTATCTTTTCTGCTTCCAAAGTCACAACCATTCAAATCTTTTTCCCAACAGCAATACCACAATTTTCTCAATCTCCCAAGCTCTACTCCTCATATCTTATCCCTTGCACTGTCCTGCCACCTTCACAAAATTGCTAGAATTCACCTTTTCTTACATAAATGAAATCTAAACTCTTATCCATTTATCTTTATCTCCCGCCTCTGCTACTGCAATGTCTTTCTATCTGGCATTCCCCTCACCCATCTGCCCTTGCTTCAATCCATCCGAAATGTTGTGGCAAGACAGAGCTGCACCAATCTGTAATTTCCTGCAATGGTACTATATATCCTCCAAATTACTCCCCCTCACCTACAAAGTCCTCAATAAGACCACCCATTCACACATCACAAATTTCCCTCATGCGCTTTCAGATCTGCCTCTGACCTGCGCCTCTTCGATGTTATAACTACCTTTCACTGACATCTACTAGACTTCTTCCCTGCTGCTATCCACTCATTAAATTTCCTATTGTGCCTGATAAACTTTTCCCTAGCCTTCACATCTTTATGTGCTCTGAAAATCAACCTTTTTGCAAAAGCCTACTCTATTCCCATTATATGCTTCTCTCAATGGTATACTCCAATCTCCTTGACTCCTGATACTTTTATCTCATCTCTCTTAATCCCACTAGTTTGTAAGCACTTTTATGAGCAGGGTACTCCCTAAGCTTTCCACGGTTTTCCCATCTGCATTTATTTTGTCTATCCAGTATGTCCATGTTTTAATAATGTTTTAATATCCATGTAATATTTCTGTTTCTCCCCACTCTTCAGTGCTATGGAGAATTGTGGCACTTTATAAATTAATAACAATAGTAACAATAACAAACTAAAAGGGTGTTACTTTAAAATATTTCCTGACTGGGAGGAATCAGTGCCACACTCTGCGGTTTAAAAGTAAAAGAATGTACCAGGAAACTGTTGGTGTCTACCAAAAGTAGATGTAATTCCTTTTCAAGTGTTATATCAATGCTTACAAAGTTTGCTAATAAGCAGAGTGTTACACTTGCCAAAGGATGGTAGTGGATGGAGGATGTTTACCAGTGATTGGCGCTATTGAACAGACAGGAGCGGGGTCTAACACACCTCTGGTGTTCACCAGGAACCCGCGCAAGGAGGTTTGGGCTTTGTTGCATGGGACTTGCAGGTTGCAATTCTCTAAGTCAGTCACTGGTGAAACAGACCATCTGAAGTCAAGCCTGCCAAAAGCAGAGTACCAAATCAGAATGCAGAAGAATAGTTAGGAAGCCAAAGGTCAGGAGCAGGTTAGGTATTGTAGCCAAAATCAGGATTCGTAAAGAGAGGTCAGAAGCCAAGTCGTTGTCACAACAGGTAATATAGCCAAACAGGAAACAGGAGACTGGAAACAGCAGCAAGTAAGGTATATATGCTGTAGCTAGGATGGACCTAATACTATGGCACCTAAGTGGTGCCAGAGACTTCTATTTATAGGGGCCTGATAGGCCTGGTTACGTGCCTGCCAGTCAGTGACATCACTGACGGATGAAATCGGCAATAGAAGCATCTAGTTGCCTAGCAACAGGACGTGCGCACATGCACATGTGCTAGGGGGAACCTGAGCTGACTGGGAGGAAGCCATGTCCCATTGCCTAGCAATGGGATGCCCCCAGCTGGAAAGAGAAGTCTCGACCAACCCGAGTTGGTTGAGAGTACGGGGACAGCACCTGACACAGAGCTTGACAAATGTCAATTATAAAATGATTAAATATATAGGAAATGTATGCAAAGTAAAGTGGACCATATATAAATAGTTTTTTTTTTCTTTGTTACATAATTACCATGCACTGTTTACTATGCACTGTTTATAATAAATGTATAGAGACCAATTTGCTGTTTCCACACACATGTAATGATTACATATATAATGAAAGGCAACAATCACTATCAAGCCATATTATACATACTGCCACATAGCCTTAAATTAATTATGGAAAAGCAGCTAAAATATAGGAGAAAATGGTAACCTTGAAGATCTAGCAATTTTATTAATAAATAAAGCTTTTACTGCTCCCAATCTGAACGCTTTCTGATCAGTGGAAGATAATTCAAATAGTACACATGGAATAATGAATCAGAGCACTCGATGAAGAAACCGCAATCTGGTTGCAGAGAAATGTGTCAGGGAAACAGAAAGATATATATGCACACTATAAATCTCTGGAATTGATTATTGGTTATTGCAGAGGACCTTTATCTGACACAATGCGTTATCTATTGACAAAGCACTGCATGGAACCTGAGGACACACAGCTGCGGCTTAACACACAAGAGTAAGTGGATACTGTATTACAAGTCAACTAAAAGCTTTCTGTGTAGCTACTTGTGTCTATTAAGTAAACAGCAGATTGATCATTCATTGCTTATGGAACTCTTCCTGTGTGATTTCTATCCTATTTTGCTTAGCTGCCAGGTAAATACCTGGCAGCTAGAAGCTTTTGGGAATTACTTATTTATTAATTTATACACTAGGGGCCTGAATCATTAAGAAAGGTAAGGCAAAAAAAGGAGTAAGTGTTCTCCGAAACAAACCATGTTACTATGCAGGGGGTGCAAATTAGTTTATTATTTTGCACATAAGTTAAATACTGGCTGCTTTTTCATGTAGCACACAAATACTTAATAGCATTATTTTTACACTGAAATGTAAAGTTGATCTAGGACATGCCTTGTCGCAAATATATTCTGTCCCCACATTTTAAATTTACCTCCCCCTCCAATGCAACATGGTTTTCCCCATGTGCAAAGTTACTCATTTTTTATCCATTACTTTCGTTAATGACTCAGGCCCTAGAAGTTCTAACTAGTGGAGAGTGTTTTTATATGGGGTAACCAAGAAAAGACAACGGTATTCCGAAATATTATCTTGGATTAAACTTGTCCCCAGATTGGATTTATAACAATTCTCTCCAATGGACTCATATGTGTTCTCTATATAAGATGCCTTCAGCTTTCAATTTCAGAGTTAATTAACTCCTAATATAAGATAAGCACATATACATTTCTGTATGCTTACATTTAGGAGAATTGTTTTATGTTGTTTTATTATTATTAATTTCTAACAAACATTTGTGTGTTTTGAATTAGTATTGATCTAGTGATTATTATATATTTACATATGTAATGTTTGATATTGTCTGAATTAAGAAAAATAAAACTCACAAAATGATATAGTTTATAGCCCAAAGCTTGATAGTTGTGTATTTGGCTTGTAAAATTGAGTCTTATTTATATACATATACAATGCCCTACACAAGAAGATTACAGCCTTAGGCTAATGACAGCTAGTGACTGCTGTCCATGGTCTCTGACAGCTCAGATTGTGCATTTGAAGCAATGTTACTGATTGAGGATATTAACGTGTAGGAGCAGACTGTTCTATGGGCTTCGTGCCAGAACTTACATTGCAATTAGCACAAGCAACACTTGTGTGCCCCTTCACTCCTCACATGTCTATTTACACTGTACCAAAGAACAGATTGTCATTGAATAAACTTATACCCTAATGTAATTTGACTCTGACAGTGACCAACATCTCTAAATAACACATATAATGATCAATATATGCAAAACTTAGCATACTTCTAACAAATAATGCATATATATATATATATATATATATATATATATATATATATATATATATAGATATATATATATATATATATATATATATAGATATATATATATATATATATAGATATATATATATATATATATATAGATATATATATGTATATCTATATATATATATATAGATATACATATTGTTATGCACGTTTTGTTGCTATCCAATAACGATTGTCGAATCTCAATTTGTGTTTCCAACGCACAAATATTTATTCTCAAAAAGTAGCAGAATAATTCAAGCGAATAATAAGTACGTATAATAATAAGTACAGCCGTTACTTATCGTAGGTGCCCTGTATCCAGTGAACAGTCATTCAGGTCTGAAGTCTGTGGTCAAAGAAGGCTCACTAGATGAAGAGCTCCTGCTTATATGCAGTCAGAAATACAATAAAACAATGCAGATGGTGTGGCTTGCTTCTATTGGTCCAGGTTTCAGGAAGGTCCAGGATGTTGCAGATCATAGGTCAGTTCAAATCAAAATATCCAAAGGTGGGGGTCATCTCTCCAGGGGATGTGCTCCGACTTTCCCGCCAAGAATCCAGTCTCAACTAGTCTATTAGCATTTTATAGTCAGTATTATTTTAAACATTTATTCCCTAACATTGCTAACTAGAGTATGCAATTTGCGATCTCTTCAGCGAAGGAACCGGACAACTGCTGATGAATAGGGAATTAAAATGATACCAGACATGACACATTTCATATAACCTGAACCATATGTTTTACTAACATGCATATAATTTATAATATTAAACATAAATACTACTATATTTCGACATAAATAACTATGTGTTGCAACTAAAATTAATGTTTACTAATTACAAATGTGTGTGTTTGTGCGAATGTGTGTAAAAGAGTAAAAACTGTTATTGCCACGTGTTGTGGCTGGATACGCCCTTCCACGCCGTAGCGTGCTCTACGCATTTTTTCAGACAAAGACAACCAAGTTTGCCCGATATTAATTGAAATGACTTTATCCAATATAGATACACAGATGTATATATATATATATATATATATATATATATATATGGACAAAAATAACAGGGGTACTTTTCGTATTCATAATAATGTACATATAGTAGATAGATATTTATTTAAAAGAGATGAATAGATGAACATTTGGTATCACAGAAAGCTGGTATCTCAATAAACGTATAAATTATATGATACCATATTCATCATTTGACACACACACACACACACACACACATATTAATATATCTAATATATTTACAGTGTTATGAATATGAACGTTTTACTTGTTATATTTGTCCTTTGATGTTATCATTTGACCACTTAATTATATTAAAGTAACCTAACCTAAGTATATGCAATAATGTAATTTAGATAAATTAAAACTGCTTTAACATGTAATAAACAATTCACAATACATTACACATAACAGCCAAGGTGTGTTTAACCACTTTGTAATTAGAGATGCTCAGGCTCAGTTTTCTGAAACCCACCTGAACTTCGAGGATCTGAGTAGGTTAGGGAGCCGGCTCGGTATCTCTGCACGTCCTCAAATCTGAATCGAGACAAAACATCATTGTTGCATTGTCGGATCTTGCAGGCTTTGGATTCCATAAGTACCTCCCTCCCCATTAGATCCAGCGCCATTGCTTACACATAAACAGGAGTAGCAGAGTTCTTGTCACTCTCCATTCTCCAGTGACATTGCTCAGTGCCATTACTCATACATAAACAGGAGGCGTAGCAGTGTCAGGGCCGGATTAACCCGAGGTCTAACTGGGCTACAGCCCAGGGGCCTCGGGCATCCGTGGGGCCCTTTCTTGGAAGTGTTACTTTTTTTGTTCAGCTGTAGCGCAAGCCGCCGGCCGCGCTACAGACTGTACAGCGGTCAACGGTTGGCGACTCCTATTGAATGAAGGTGACGTCACTCACCTCCATTGACAGGCTGCTGGCAATGGTCCGTCCGCGGCGCTCATTAATCTCCTTGCTAAGGAGATCTCGTGAGAGTGAGACAGTCTCACTCTCACGAGATCTCCTCAGTAAGGAGATAGGTGCACGCCGCGGAATGGACACTACAAGCAGGCAGGCAGCAGGGAGTGAGCTGACTGAAGAACACAGAGGTAAGCTGGCTGGCTCAGACATTGTATTTTTGGTGCAGAGAATTACAAGGGGGGGGCTGGCTGGCACCATAGTGTGCACTTTTGGGGGCGATATTTGCAGGGGGGTTGGGGGCTGGTTGGTGCAGAGAATTACAAGGGGGGGGCTGGCTGGCACCATAGTGTGCACTTTTGGGGGTGATAATTGCAGGGGGGGGGTGGGGACTGGCTGGCACAGTGTGCAGTGTTAGGGGTGATATTTGCAGGGCGGGGCTTGGGGGCTGCCTGGCACAGTGTGCAGTGTTGGGGGAGATATTTGCAGGGTGGGGTTTGGGGGCTGGTTGGCACAGTGTGCAGTGTTGGGGGAGATGTTTGCAGGATGGGGTTTGGGGGCTGGCTGGCACAGTGTGCAGTGTTGGGGGAGATATTTGCAGGGCGGGGTTTGCGGGCTGGCTGGCAAAGTGTGCACTTTTGGGGGTGATAATTGCAGAGGGGGGTGGGGGCTGGCTGGCACAGTGTGCAGTGTTGGGGGAGATATTTGCAGGGTGGGGTTTAGGGGCTGGCTGGCAAAGTGTGCACTTTTGGGGGTGATATTTATTTGTTTATAAGTAACCTTGTAAAAAAAAAAAAAAATTTGTATTTTACTTCATTTTGGCATTTTGAGAATACTGATTTGGTATATTAAAAGGAACACAGCTCAAACTACTTATGCCCAATCCGATATTACCGGGGAGCCCCCAATAATATCGGATTAGGCATTAGTCGCTTGAAAAATGGGGGCCTCACAGTACCCCTTGCCCAGGGGCCTACAGTGTCTTAATTTGGCCCTGAGCAGGGTTCTTGTCACTTGACAAAAACTGACTGGAAATGATTGGAAATTAATGTTATTGAGGTTAATAAAAATGTAGGGATAAAAAAAAATAGGGAATTTAGAAAAAAAACCAAAGCCAAAAACCCAAAGCCAAACCCAAAACACACAAGGGTGGTTTTGTTAAAACCAAAACCAAAACACAAAGTTAATCCACATAAAAAAACACTGGGGTCAGTGAATTTGTAATACAATAAAGGTAATGTTTAGTAATGCAATAATGCTACACTTCATATACAACAGTGTTAACAATGTAAAAGCTGTTCTTTTAAAATGTTTGTTATTTTCACACTTTCTTTCATCTTTTTGTTTCATTTTACCTCATCTTAAATGTATATGCAACATTATTATTAATATTCCTGATCTTTTGCTTCCTACGCATTTCATTACAGAAATCATTTTTATAACGTTGGAGTTTTCTAAAAAAATAAATAAATACAAAAAGGTCTACCGTTTGCAGACTCAGACACCATCCGACCACCTACAGTCCCAGCTGAGCTAGATTATGGGCAGGGGAAAGTGATTGCATAGACCAACAGCTTCCTATTGGTCTGTGCGTTCTCAACCCTCCTAGGCTGTATGCACAACACCTGCTTTTCCCAAAGCTGCGAATACAACCTAGGAGTGGCTTTATGAAGAGGTCTTATAGGGAGCTCAAGTTTTCTCTCAGTAGCCTGTTTATCGTCTATCAAAGCAATACGCATGTCAACAAACTACTGTAACTTTTGCATCAGTCATAGACAATCAATCTTAATTAATGACAACTTTCTTTTTTGTCTTCTAAAATACTTATATTTTTAAATACTCATTTGAGTATTTTAAGTCATGAAAGTAAGGTGTTGTCTTTCATGTTTTATTTAACCTTCTTTTGCACAAAAATAAAAGCATTTTTCTTTATCAAATACAATTGAATGCCACAAAAGTAAGCACACAAATTAACAAAACAAGAAAAAAAGGCATTTTTTTCTGGTTGAAAAATGACTTTTTATATTTTCGATAAACTAGCATTTTTTAATTCCAATGCAGTATCCTTGCTTCTAGGAGTACACTTTTTGATGCAATTTTAGATAAGTGGAATTAATGTAATAAACCTATTGTAAATCAGTCCATATTCCATGCCTCTTAAAGAGGTTTTCCACTCTCTGATATTGTTCATTTATTGGCTTGTACATGTCTTGTGCAATTTTTACTAGATACGCGGCTTTCTGTTTATGGCGTCCTTTTGTGTATTTTAGGCATGTCTTTTAATCACCAAGAAGCTGTTTATTTTCATTGTTTTGCACATGACAGTAGGAGGCCTGACAGATAATAAAGCACTCTATTTAGTTAAAGTTTAATAAAGGAATGAGCAAACTATTATGTAGTTTCTGAAGGTGAAAAACCCTATTAAAGTTAGGACTCCCATTTATTTATTCAAGCAGATAGACATGTACCAATATGACTGGAAGCTCCCCCAGTCTATAGTTGCCATTTCTTACTTTCAGTTCCCAAAAGCAGCAAGCAACTTAAAGATGTAAAAAGTAGGGGCCTGATTCATTAAGGATCTTAACTTGAGAAACTTCTTATTTCAGTCTCCTGGACAAAACCATGTTACAATGCAAGGGGTGCAAATTAGCATTCTGTTTTGCATATAAGTTAAATACTGACTGTTTTTTATGTATCACACAAATATCAACTTTAAATTTCAGTGTACAAATAAGCTATCAAGTATTTGTGCGCTACATGAAAAAACAGTCTGTATTTAACTTATGTGCAAAACAGAATGCTAATTTTCACCCCTCGCATTGTAACATGGTTTTGTCCAGGAGACTGAAATAAGAAGTTTCTCATGTTAAGATCCTTAATGAATCAGGCCCCAGGTTTCCGGGGAGACCAAAACTCACTGTAGATTTTTTAAAACTGAAGACATGTTACAACGTTTACAGAATCAAATGCTGAAATCACGTTTTAAGATCAGAATATGAATACTCAGAATATGGGAAGACTTGTCAATCTAACTTGTTTGAATAGGACTGTATGAACAACCTTGTTGCCAGAAATGATGCAACAAAATCCCACGTGTGTGCTTTTTATTGAGTCCAATGTAGTCTTAATACATGGATGCCATAGTTGATTATAATACATCCATATACAACGCTGTCAATCATAACATGTCTTTTTTATTGACATTACTGGAGGCTGAGGCTAGAAAAATCATTGCATTTAGTCACTTTGCTTCAGGTAAAATACATTTTTGTGAAGGTTTGCATCCTGGTGGAAAACAAGGATTTATTGTGACAAGTTGCAGTGACTTATCCAAAGTGCCCATGTAGTCCTGGCCTTAATCTGCAAATATTCTCCTTCATGCATTACAGTTTTATCTATATTTTTAATTGGGCTTTTGCTATTGCTAATTATGGAAGGACTTGGCCATAAACTAAAAGCAAGGAAACGTTATATTTCATTTAGCAGAGACACACTTGCATTGTTCATCATCATCATACACAGAAGAAATAGAATAGGAGCACACAGAAAGAGGTATGGATGGCTTATATGAAGTGAGACAATTCCTGTCGTGAACATAGAGAGCTTGCAGTTATTTATAAGGGATAATTCATAACTGCAGTGTAAATAGGATGTATCAAATGAATCCATTGATAAGGTAGTGTGAAAGCTAAAGATGCAGAGTCTGATGTAATTGTGTTTGAAGGTTTTTTTACATCCCAGTGTGAGGAGATAAGCCTGCCACTTTTAGCAGCTTCCAGGAAATCCCACTGTTTGCGTTAGACACTTGAATAGACTTTGTGGTGCCAATCACAGCTGGAGATCCTGGTAGGCAGCATGTGAAAGCCTATACAGGTATATAGAAATATGACCTCCAAAGGAAAATGTTTTTATAGTTCATATTTTGGGAAATCTGGATGCCACTCCGTGCTGAGGGGCAAAAACCACACAAGGGTCTTGAAGCATAGATACCAACTACACAGGGAACAGCCATAGGCACATGTATTTCAGGATGAGATTGGATATTGTTGTAATCTCATCATGTTTGGTATTTAAATGTGCGGGAGATTATGACCGGTTTATTGAGGGGGGTGTTATTTCCCTGAGATATATCTGTGAAGAATTACAAACAGGTCAAAATTTAGGAATAGTTTGAACAAACCTGAGGTGACACCCAGGGGACATTTCCGCCCCCACATTAGCATTCACACTGCCCGGGGGAATGCCGTCCCATTTGAGTTTGCTTAAAAACCTGTGTCTGGACGGACAAAGTGTCAGACTTTTGGGGAAATCAAGATACATTGATAAGCTGTCCATCTTCCTAGCCAAATTCCCCTTGGCCAGAATGCAATTCATGTAAGTGCAAATCTGAATGTAATCCTTTTTATTTTAAACTGTTTTTGCTTGTTATGTCAATATATTAATTGTTTATTCATTATTTTTCTTTATATCTGAATGCCCTGTATTTTTGTATATTAAATCTAAAATGTAATAAGTTGCGTCCTTGATACTCTAACGGAATCATTAGCCTGTTTAGAAGAGATTGCTCGTCCAGGTTACCCTGTATGTGATTTGTTGATACATTTGATTAACAAGCTGTGTGTGCTTGTATTTACATTTGTGTAACAGTCTGGAGGTGTGAAGAGTTAACCCTGTGTGTGCTGGTGTGAGTCTTGCTAGTTTGTGGAACTAGAAGCCTGTGTGCCAGTGTGGGACAGTATATTGGGGTCCTATTGCCCGTACCCAATAGGTGGTGGCTGCACTTGAAGTGTCTGGGGGGTGTGAGAGCGTTGTGTTTGGGGGCGATTCCGTAGGTCTAGAACCTGTGTGATAGGTGAGAGAGACTGCGGGCTGAAATCGTGTGTGACCTCATACAGCAAACACCCCAAAGTCACGGCAGCTGGGAACGTATTCGTGACAATTCCTATAACCTTTTTTTTTATAATGTCACATTATTAATTACCAGAATAAGGAAATCCAACATATGCTTTGAGGTCTGGGCGCCAAACATTTTAAGAAAGAGTCACCATCATTGTACCCAATAGCATAGCTAGACATGAAGTCTTTCTACATATCTGTATATTTTACAGTCATTGTTAACGCCATCATACTGCAAATTTATCCGCAAGACACATTTGTTGATGTTCGCTGTCCTTATATATGACAACTGATAAGCTCAGCTGTAGAAACCCCTGCCTTAACACCAGTGACTGAAATTGACATTTTACAAAAAGTTGTTTCACAGTTCATCCATTTGAAACATAATGATGCCCATAAGTGTAATCTGCACAGCTGCAGTATCCGAATTTGTGAAGCAAAAATAGTATCGGTCAACCTCATCTCTTAAAACAGGATTGTCTATGTGAGCCTAACCAAATTCTTTCCAGTTTCACTTACTTTCCCATAAAGTAATGGTATGCCAAATATTGTTACTGTTTGAAATTCCATTACCTCAATGATTGGATTTCTTCGTTAATAAAGACTACACAACATGAAACTAATGTTTTCCCTGAAATCATATTTTCTAGTCCCTCACTCCCAGGCGCGGGCTGGCAGTTTTCGGACCGGGGGGCGCACAGGCGGCCGCATCACGTGACACACGATGCGGCCACATCGGATGCGGCCACCGGTGATGTTGATCATTTATTTCATCCACCGGGGGAGGCGGCCGGCCCGAACAGCCGTTAGACTGAGCGACCCGGGTGCCCGCTGCCCCACTGCCCCCCAGTCCAGCCTGCCTCTGCTCACTCCAATGTTCATTTTGAATAGTTTTTTTGCTGACTTCAGTGCATATTTAAGGGTCTATGCATCAATAAGATGCGGTACAGCTGAATATGCATTGCTGCACATCGCAGTGATGCATATTTAAGTACCGCTTAGACGCACCATGTCGGGGCTACTCTGGGAGCCCCGGCGAAGTGACTTCTATACTGCGAACTGTGCATGCGCACAGCACTTCCACTATACCGGATTCTGCAAAGCCAGAGAGACTTCAGCAGAATCCCATAGGAAATGACAGATAACGCCATCCTGAGATGGCGTTACCTGTCCGTGCAATGTGAAGCTTATCAAAGCTTCATGTATTGCAGAACATCGCAGTCCCCGTAGTAATCTATGTAGAATGCGATGCGCCTAAACGGAGGAGATTTCATAGAAATCTCCTCTGTTAGGCAGTTAATACATAGCAAACTTACTTAAAAGATGCGTAAACTGCTGTTTCCGCATCTTTTAAGTAAGTTTTTGCTTGATGCATAGACCCCTAATTATGATGTGTTGAAGAATTGCGCGATAAGACATATGTGGCAGCATACAAGCCTTTCAAAGGCAACTTCTCATTTTTGCATTTACTTTATAATGGCCTTAGTTCAGCAACTTTATGTTAGCCTCTGTATAGTGAGTCATTACCTTCCCCTAAAGTTATGGACCTATTTTAAGATGATAGCAAAGGATGGAATGATAGAAACTATGCTGTAAAGATAATGTCAAAGTGTTATGCTAATGAAAGTAATAAAGTGTTTCTGAAAAGCCAAATGACAATGGGCAGACGTTCCTTTGAATTTAAAAGTAACTCAGTATGTTAATTTCATCTTAATTTCACCTTTCATAAAGTAGTTCAGACAGAAATATAGCTAAAGCATTTTCATATAACTACACAAGAGGACAAGCAGTCATGTGACAAAAGACTAAAGGGATCATGTACAGATCTAAGTAGACTTATGTTCTTATCAATTATGTTATCTTGAAATGTTGAAACAAGTCTACATTACTGGAGACTTTAAAATGTAATGTGCAGAGATAATAGTTACAGATGTAATCGCTGGGTGCAATGCAATTTGTAAAGAAGAATAACTTTTTTATTATCTTGTTTTATCTTTGATACTTCACAGATGACCATAATGTTCTTGGTTCAGGAAGTACATTGATTAAATGGAGTATTTTCCAGTATCCATTTGATCCATACTGGTTGGTGACTCCATGTTTGTGGAAGTGTATGGAATTTTACCTCTGCACAATTATCTCAGAATATAGTTCATAGTTGATCATTTTTAATTGCATGTTAGAGACCCATGTTAATAGACTAAACTAACGAGGAGAGAATAATATTTGCTTATATTTAAGAAAAAATATATTTCTTCTACTTTTATAGATTTTATAATGTTGAAATTAAAATATAATGTAGACAGCAAACAACTATTATGGTATTCGTACATAAAGAGGCTCAATTAAAGCATTTATGTCAAATGTACAATGAAAAACAACAAGTAAATGTGCATGAAGCGTATCATGATGCGATGGAATACTCCAGACACTATTCATTATCATCAACTTTACGATAAAAGCCTTTTTTGTTTCGCTTTTTAAAAAAGTTTTAAATTAATAATTTTTAAAAAACGGAGTGTTTAAAAAAAAAAAAACAAGTTCATAGCCTGGCTGTGAATCAGGGACAGAAAATTAGAGGCAGGAATGTATCTAAGATGAGTAGCATACTTATCAGGGTTGTACACACTACAGAATTTTCCGACCAATCTGTTATCTACAATGATTGTACCTATGACTGAAGGTCCAATCAGTCTGATGATTCATGCGTACACACTATAGATGATTTACCTTCAGATCTGTGCTTTTTATCTGGTCCTCTAGTCGTTTAGAGAATGACAGAAAATTATTCATTCATTAATTTATTCGTTAACCGCTGAAATAAACTTTGACTTTGCCACAATGTAATTTTAAATTTTGTTACCTTCTGTGACTCAGAAACAAAATATTCAGTTCAAAACGAATGGATGAATTATTCCTCCTACAGCACTCTCTACATTTATTCACCGGGACAGCAGCTGATGTTATAGCTATCCACATGCCCTTATGAATTTCGTTAACTTCTGTGACTCTGAAACAAAGTCTCAGAACAACCTATTCCATTTACAGCACTCGCAACATTTAAGTCACCGGGACATATTCATTGCTGGCTTCGACTGAAAAGACCATGACACTGTAAACTCTATGGAGATCGTGATCGTAAGTGCATACACACTGCATGATCGAAAGGTGATTGGAACAAGATTATTAGTTTTACCAACCAACCAAATTAACTTACAAGCTGGGTACACACTACACGGTTTTCGTCCAATAATCGGCTCAATCAGCCGACATACGACCACTCGTTCAAAAGTCGGGTCAGTGTGTGTAGTGACACGATGGTCGAAAGTCTGCCCAAATGGACGATTGTCGCCTCATTTGGTTCGTCGTACCGTTTAATATTTTCGTTTCAATCTCGTTTCCGTTGTGCAGTGTGTATAAACTTCCGACCGATCCACGACACTTCCTCGACCTGGGGGGCGTGTGTATATAAATTTTTTGATGTCTGTTCCAGTCCCACGTGGTGCGGAATCCGCACATCACTGACTTGTGTTTTGCATAGATGTATATTGCACCTGTCTGGCTGCAGGCTATTACACTTGTATAAAGCACGTGTGTTATTACCCTTTGCGTCTATTTTGGCAATGTATTCATATTTACTCTTTATAAACTTTAACCTTTATAACCTATTAAAGTTATATTAACTTTTATTAACTTATAATTGGGAAGTACCCAGAATAAACCCCACAGTGTTCATGCAACATTTTTATTGCAGGAAAAAGGTACAAAAATGTTTACACACACAGCTATCTGAAAGATTCGCATGAGAAGTGAGCGCGCAAATACCAATCAGAGCGCAGAGTACTGAAGAGTATTATTTTTAGTATTTAGTATTTTTAAAGGTGCTACTGGTTTGTGGCAGAACAGGTCTTTATGTCACTTGGATTTCTATCCCCTTTGATTTCTTTACCTACGATACAAGGAAATAAAAAAATGTTTACCATTTAACTTCTATATCTGTAATTTAAATTCAACGACATAAATACTCTCATTTTCTCACCTTGCACACTGCTCGAGATCAGTTTATATTTTGGTCCCTGTTGCAAAATCGCAATAATAGTGGGCTTCACCTCCATACATTCTGAAAAACAGGCGGCATTTTGGTTATTATAACGGTACAGGTATGTGCCCAAAGCATTTAGCTGTCTTCACATGTTCACTGAAATACCTTCGTTTAGAACTTATTTAGTACAAGTTAACCCGTGCATGATACTCATGCTTTCTAGTCAAATCAAGCTACTTAAGGTGTTAAAAAGGTTCTTGTCATGCATTTGAGCCTAGCTCAGGCCTCCTCAGGGGAAGAGCGTTACTTCCCGACGCAAGCGCCCTTTTTAACGTGGTTTTGTCCACATGTCACCACCTCATCATTTTTCTCCATCACCTCATCCTTCATCTTCATCGCCACATCCTTCATCAAGCTACTTAAGGTGTTAAAAACTCCCCACTGTCACCCCCGGCAACCACCAACCACTCCCAACTGTCACGTCTCCTTCAAGAAATATATAGGTCAGTGTATAACTCTGCCCAGCAGGTGGCGCTGCAGCTTGTTTTTTTTTTCCACACACGCCACTAGGCATTTATATAGTAGATATTTTTCTTTTTCAATTTTTTCTTGTTTTATAACAGGTGTAACATTAGTGGTATCAGTGGTATCTAAACAGGCCTTCTCACCGTTAATTCTTTGTTCTGACATAAAAAAATTAGGTTACAAATTAGGCGTTTACATTGCTTCGTGTCAAACTAGAATGAAATAAAGTCCTTCAAGCAGGTACACTACATGTGCTACTGACCTTTTTTAATGTTGTTTTCGTCCTGGACCAGTACTTTGACCATCATCTCCACCTCTCTTGGATTTGCTCTTTGCTCTTCTTGAGTATCTCCATCCTCCACCTTAACTTTTCCAACATTTTTTGGCCCTTCCAGCCCCATCTCTGACTCTGTCTCCGTCTCCATAGCTGCAACCCCAACTGACACCTTCTCCTCACCCGCAACCCCCACTGACACCTTCTCCTCAACCTTAACACCCACTGACACTTTCTCACTCGCCATCTTCTCACGCTCCTCGGCAGCAAACAGGTTCCTCTGTCATTTTATACACTCAGACATGGGCATTTGTTTCTGCTGTGGACCAATCAGCGATGATGCATGCCGAGAATGGAGCATTCCATTACATACAAAGGGATTTTATTATTAGGGAATATTCATTGCATTGCACTTTAGCAGTTTAATGTTTTTCTAAATTTTATGTATGTTACTAAACTTCTATTTTATATGAATGAATGAAGAAACAGTGTTGCCTTCTCTTTTTATGCAGCTTTGGGTGTTAACTATAGCGAAAGCTCTGCCCCCTTATGCTAATGTATTTGGTATCTCGTTACATTTCACGCAAATGTCGCTGCAGTGTGTACGAAATTAAAATCGTTGCTCACGACAACATAGCTGTAAAAAGTCAGCCTTAGTTATGTTGTAAAAAGGAGACAAATCCATCAAGTTCAGCCTTTTATATATTGTAGATGTGTTTATTAGGATTGAGTGAAATTTGCAAAACTGTTCAGCAAAATAAAATATTTGCCTGATTCCACATTTGTCCATAACATTCGCTCAAATTTCATTAGCAGAATTTGACCTGAAGTACTCCCAGTCAAGACACCACACACCAGACTGAATAGAAGATTTTTATGCCAGCTCCATTTTCTACTATAAATTCTGTAAGTTTCCATGCAATGAGAATTTACAAATGTAGTACAGAATGGCAATCTGCCGACTGGTGAAGCAAATGCAGAACCCAAAGATTCTATCCCTAGAAGTTTTCCTTCTGCAAAACAGCCTCTTCACCACAAAACTTGTTTGGCGTTCAATTTTGCTGTAATTACGTTCATTTCAAGTTCAGAGGAAGGAAAAGCAACATCTCCTGCAGATAATTTGACAACACAGGGGAAAACACAACTCCTTCCTGACCCGATACATGATACTCAGATAAACTCCCTGGATGAATCACCCCAAATGTTTACTTTACCAGTTATCCACTAACTTTGACAATACAACCTCTAATCAGTATTTTCCACAGTCCAGTCCAGTATTTTTCCTACCATCAGTATGAAAAATCTCTCTTCTGTGTTAGTAATATAAATGTTCCTCCAGTCTCAGTGAACATCCCTATTGTCACCTTTGTGGGTTTAAAAGTTCTTGTTAGACAAATCATGTAGTACCTTTGAATATATTTTCTAGGCAATAATTATGTACATCTATCCCAGTTTGTCAAGTCTTTCATTCTAATGTAAACTCTAAATTAATTTTATCAATAAGGTAGTTCATCTGTGAGCCTTCTCAAGTTCTGTTATGTCTTTCTTATTCACAGGTTCCCAAAATGATACGTTTTATTCAAGATGTCATCTAACAAGCGGTTTATACAGTGGCAAAATTATATTTGCTCCCTATTGCCAAAAGTATTGCCAAGTCCTTTCCTATCTCAGATGTCCCCATATGTAACATACTGGGTGTATAAGAAGCACAATTCTTACCATGACCTAAATTCATTAATATATATATATATATATATATATATATATATATATATATATATGGAAATATAGCTACATTGAAACTCATCTGCCATTTTACCGCACAACTTATCATTTGGTTTAAGTTCCTCTGTAGGAACTTGTCCCGCTCAATTAATAACCTTGTGAAGATCTGTATCAACAGAAAATATGGGCACTTTACTTCCAAAATCTTCCGCAAGAACGTTAATACAAATAAGTAAAAGAACATGCCCAGTACTGATCCCTGTAGCACCCTATTTATCACTTTAGTCGGGTCTGGATATGTAAGTTGTTATTTTCAGTAATATGTGAATATTTTTATATTTTTATCTTATGTGGTATGTGGCAAAAAAATCAAATAAATCCAGTTTACAACTTCATAGACACTGATAAATATCTGCTTTATTAGATAGAATTAAGTCTGAAATAACTGCCCCTCTAGTTGTTGTCTTTTAGCGTTCATATACAGCTGCCTACTCTGGCAGAATTACTTGTTTCAGTATTCTAGTTTATACTGAAGTGGTTAAATTCATCCATTGAAAGGGATTAGACTTTGCTGCTCTTTGCATTTGCATTAGTAATATAATGTCAATATAATCTGTTATGCCTGAAGACTTATAACAAGTATAATAAAGTTAAATAATTGGATGAAGCTGGTAATCAATATTTTCTGTACACTACAATCAGTAACGATGCAAGCTATACGCAACGTAATTATTTTCACAACAACCTTTTATTAAGCTTAACATTTACCAATCTTTTTATATAAAATTAAGTGGCATAGAGGCTAAAATATATTTCCATCACAATCACATAGTGTTTGATATCAATCTGTTTGCAATTGTATGAGAACGTTTCTAGTATTATTTGTGTAGTGTTCGCACTCTGCGAACGCTAGTTATAAATAATATCACAGGGATCATAGAAATCAGTTTATACAGGTCTAGAGGCGGGAAACTGAAGATAGACAACTTGCAATTTCAAGGAATAATTACCAGAAGAATCCACCAATGCTGTACCAAGTTCTTGGGAGGTCAAGACCCTTCGATCTATGAATGAAG
Source organism: Mixophyes fleayi (assembly GCF_038048845.1). Taxonomy (NCBI): domain Eukaryota; kingdom Metazoa; phylum Chordata; class Amphibia; order Anura; family Limnodynastidae; genus Mixophyes; species Mixophyes fleayi. The sequence continues at coordinate 140,225,269 of NC_134406.1, read as the reverse complement.
ACCTTAATACTGTAACTGTACTTTGTGATGTCTTCGTTTTTTGCAACTGTGGTGTATAAATTGTACCCCTCTGGCTCTGGAAACCAGAGCGCTCTCATAAAAGCTTGTGCTAGCGCTAGCAGGCGCATGCTTATGCATACCAAACTTTGCCTTGTATTCCACTTGAGAATAAAATCTATGTGCTTTGGAACCACAGCGATCATATTGGACAGTCTTTGTTTTAAACAATAGTTACAGACGTAAGAAGTATATATATATATATATATATATATATATATATATATATATATATTTATATATATATATATATATATAACAATAGATACACCCTTTCCTTTGGTACAGCCTTCTATATTCACTGCTCAGTCTTACATCTCATCCTGTCATATTTCATTTCTACTCACTTTATCATAATTCTTCTCTAATATTATTAGCTCCTCCATTTAGAAAGACTCCTAGCATTTGCTACCATACATTTGATATTCTTCTGCCACATTTATATTTAGGCACTTCCTTACCACCAAGAGCATTTTAGGGCCCCAGTACAGCAATTTATTGGGGCCCCTTCTATAACCACCAAACAGGGTGGTGACAAACCAGTTCCATTACTACTGCCTCCACACAGGCAGTCAGGGCCACCAGGCTGGCCCGGGCCTCGGTATTTTGTACTTGCCCCCCCACTATTGGTGCCCCTGATCACCTTTATTAAATGCACCCCAACATCACCCCTCCCACACTGTCTTTCTGATGGATGTGGCATAGGTAGTATCTAACCTTGGGCCCCTTGACTTGAGCTTCCAGACTATTTCCCTGAAGTGAAGGACCTTCCATCTCACTCTCATTTGTCATTGGTACCTATACATACCAAGACTGCTTGGTTCTGCCCAGCCAGAAAATATCTATCTACCAGGTTTTCAATTTTCTGAACCAAAGCATCTGGACATTCACAAACTGTTTGGTATTTATGTATTTGATGACAGTTTATCGTATATGTCCACCAGATAATTAAGTCCTCTACCATCAGAACCTGCCTAGCCTCTACTTAACTCTTATTCCCTTCCTTACTAATTCGACTAACAGCTTCAGAAAGCATTCTGAACTAACATCCCCAATATAAGCCAATTTGCAACACTTTAAGGGATGTGCTAAAATTAGGACTTGCCTCTCTGACACTCTTTCTTCAACCCCATTTTAAGGTTACCCAACCAACTACTGTACTTCAATATTCTGTACTGTCATGTCTTCACCTGCAACTTTACTTGCCTCAACTAGTGTCAATAAAGCATTTCCAGGTGATTATCTAGATTGAGACTCTAGGCTTCCAATAGGGCAACTCACCTACATCCTAAACAGAAAAATGTAAACCCTGAAAAGTTGATCCAGAATACCAGAAGATATTTTAGCATATACTGTATATGTATCCACTTAGTTAGGGAACACATTTGTAGAGCAGCCTGAATTCATCGTGACATGTATCCAACAAGATGCTTTAAACATTTCTTAGAGATTCTGGTTCATGTTTTCATGATGGCATCAACCAACTGCTGCATATTTGTTGGCTGTATATTCTTTCTGCTAATCCACCACATCCTTAAGGTGCTCTATTAGATTGAGATCTGGAGGCCATTGGAGTAAACTGTGGCCATTAAAAGAATGCACATGGTCAGCAACAATACTCAATTTACTTTTTGTGGGAACGATACAATAATGACAGATATGTTATTTATGTGTGTCTTATATAATAATATGTCATGTGAATCATTTTATATATCGTTTGGTAGGAGATCAAGCTCTATATCACGGACTGGTTACTATTGATACTGTAAGTTAATTCCATCAATTCCTATTGGATGAAGGAACCTTAAATACCTTGGTGCTTATGTCTGCCTTTATGCCTTGATAAAGATTTGCTTACAAATTGAAACGTGTCGGTAGGAGAAGGGCGGATACTTTGACATACACACACGCCAGCTGATCAGAACTCACTCTGAATCTCCACTGCTCGTACAGAGAGCAAGCACGCTACCCGACCATGCGGATGGGATCTACGTTCTCTTGACACGCGCTTTTCCATCTGAGATTTGGTAAGAGTCCAACTTCACTAGCATCTCTGTCTGGTCTGGATTTTGGAATTTTTTTGATCATATATATTTTATATTGTTTTTATAAACCTTTGGTGCAATAAAATATCTTTTATGTGAGATAATGCACTATGAGTTTTTACATTTCTTTTGAGTATCGATTATAAGAGGATCCAATAGGAGGATAAGGTCTGAAGAGGACATCTATATCCATATACTGATCTACGTGATTCAAGATTGAAATCTTGTAAGTGTACACCCCATAGGGATTTGAAAGCCTCCATCACGTGGTGTGTGCATTCTTATTATTAATCTTCACTGGATCTTTGGAATATCTAGTAGCCTATTATGAAATCGTTGATTATATGTTACGCTATGATGTGATTTTCTCTGCTTCCTTTTTTATATGATTACATGCGGGGAGAGAGAATATCAGTAATTTGATTTATTTTTATTACTACTAGCTTCTGGAATTTGTGGAGGACACACATCAAGTTTGAAAGAAGATATATATGCAGTATTACATCATTGACTTTTGAGAACTGTGTGCGCCAGCTCTGTCACCATTTGGTATTGTTTAAGTTGTCTGTTGCACATTATTGGTGGATTGTGTGTGTGTGTGTGTGTGTGTGTGTGTGTGTGTGTACAGAGGGCTGCTCCTAGTTGGCCTGCGCAGATATACCAACTACTATAGTACTTTGTAACAATACTCAAGTAGGCTGTGGCATTTCAACGATGCCTAATGTGTGTAAAGAAAACATTCCTCATATCATCACACCACCATTACCAGCATGTACCATTGATACACGGCAGGATGGATCCATGGATTCATTTGTTTATGCCAAATTGTGACTTACCATCTACATGTTGCAGCAGAAATCGAGATTTGTTAGATCAGGCTACGTTTTTCCAATCTTCAACTGTCCACTGGATGATTTTATTTTGCATACCATTCTCTGTAGGCTCTAGAGACTGTTGTGTGTGAAAGGAGATCAGCAGTTTCTGAGATACACAAACCACCCCCTTTGGCCCCAACAATCATTCTATGGTCAAAGTCACTTAGATCACATTTCTTCCCAATTCTGGTGTTTGGTCTGAACAACAACTGAATCTATTGGCCATGTCTGCATGCTTTTATGCATTTAATTGTTGTCACATGATTGGGTAATTAGATATTTACATTAACATGCTAGTATAAAATTTCCACTGAGTGTGGACACTGGACTTGTTTTTTTGGTTTTTGGTTTTTGTTTGTTATCTTTCCTGTACTCTGCAACGTAATGCAAAACCACCAATTAAGAACTAAATACATTCCTCATAAAAGCATTGGGGAGGTGCACTATAAAATCTTAGGGGCATATTCAGTTCTTGCCGTTTTCCGCGGCGTTAAAACTAATACCATTATTACGGTAATAGTAAGCTGGATTCCAGCGAGAAAACTACCGTAATAACGGTTTTTACACATACTATTACCGTAATAATGGTAATAGTGCGTGGAGCACGAGATTTTTGGCGTTTCCGCCGACAATTGAATATGCCCCTTAGAGTGGGGAGGACTAAAATTTAGTTGTCTTTGTGCCACTATCATCACTATTAATCATCATCACAATCAACATATCATTATTAATAGTAGCTTTGCCGCCCTTTTGTCAAAACAGGGATTAAGTAAAAAAAAAAGCAAAAACTTATGCAGCAATATATTCTTATGTTTTTGGGTCTCAATAGTTTTTTATGTCTGCACTCTACTGCTTAATGTAAAACCAATGACTGAGAACCAAGTGCACTCCTGATGCAATTTCTCAAAATTCAAACATACATGAAACTGGGGATTTTTTTTAAACAAAATGTCTTATATACCTACTGAAACAGATGTTATTTGATGCTGAATATGTCAACTAATCATAAAAATGGATACAAAGCAGTAAATTTCTTCTTAAAAAAAAGACAAGGATGATGTGTGAATTCATATTGTATCTTCTGAAATTTTGTTGGACACATAATTGCTTCACCTTTAATGATAAATATTACCTGCAAATGTGGGGAAACGCAATGGGCACAACAAGCAGGGGCAGACAGGGCTGCGGGAAAGGGGGACATATGCCCCCCGGGCCAGTCCCATAATGGCCCACCTTGGACTGGTTCACTGGGCCACCTGCATTTTTCCATTAAAATAGACTACTGAGTCGAGTCTTACACCACGTGCTGAAATTTGCCAGCCCTTCCCTGACAGCAAGTATATCTTAGATGGTGGGTAGACAAATGTGTGTTTACAGATGACAATTATTAATGGGTAATGGCATGGTTTAGGTATATAAATGAACTGTTTACTAATTGTAAAATATCTCCTATATAATTTGAGACTTTTGTAACAATTCTGAATAGCAATAATTATAATTTAAAAATAACACAAAAGATCAAATGTAAGAGTAAATTTTCTTCATGTGACAGTGTGAAAAAACTTGAAAAATCTTTTAACTTCTGATATTTATAGGATAGGAAATTCAAATTGCATTTTCTTGAGAAAATATATTAACGTAGGGGGAGTGCGCACATGGATAATGGAAGCAGAAATGCTTTAGCACCGTGTCACTATAATCTCAGCATGTCATGGAGAATGGCAGGCCGCTAACAACAAATGTTATGCTGCTAGCTGCCTGCTGTCATTGTAGTGCCTCCGCGGTGCGCAGTAATCTCCTTACTGAGGAGATCTCGTGAGAGTGAGAAAAAATAGAAAAGTGTTTGGGCATGCTCATAATCCTGATAAATCTATTGGCAAAACAGATCCAGAAATAACTGATACTTTCCTGTCCCCCAACCTCCCATGTATTTTAGTAGGACCTACAATGTACTGCCTCCTCTATTCATGTGTAATATTTGAGGTACTTTTCCTATATAATATATTAAAGTTTTTAAAACCTGGTAATATGGTTTAATCAATCTACAATATTAGGAATTGTGTGTTGGTGTGATGGAACTCTTTGTTGCAATGAATATTTGAATTTTTCATTCAAGTGATACTGACGGCAGTGTGAAAACATTACGGCCACATTTAGATTAGGACACAATTTTGTGGGCCAAACAAAAAATACACAAATACAAGGCTGCAAAATTGTAGCCTAACATGTATATTTTGAGTTGCGTGGATCTTAAGATATGTGTAAATCCATATACAGTAAAAGTCAGTGACTGCTTCAAGATATGTTTAAAATGTATCTACAAATGCATAGAATCAGGGAGAGCAACAGCTGCTTCTTGCATTGGTAAAATATCTTAAAGTAGTAAATTTGTTAACCAATATCTTCTTCTTTCACTACTCATCACTTCCTCTTACTTTTCAATCACATTTTTTTACAGCATGGTTTTGCCAAGGTGTAAAGTTGCTCATTTTTTTTTTTGCTTAACTTTCCTTAATGAATCAGGCCCAGAGTGTCTATTCTGCATTATTGCTTGGCATTTCTTGGCAGCTTTAAATATATTTAGAAAATACAAATGCATAATGTGCCTGATCTTTATCAGTTCTAAAGAGTAAAAATAAAATAAAAATACATAAAACATAAATTATGTCTCCACAGATCCCCTATTTAGGAGAGATGGTCAAATTGAGTCTTTATGAAGCCAATAATCTAATAAATTAAATGCATGGGTGCTAAGAAGATTTTGTTTACAAAGTTAAAAATTACTTGCATGACAAAATGGAACAGAATAATTTAATAATTCTACAACTGCAAAACAACATGTGCAGCCATTGCAAATAATGAATCTGAAATCTGTATAAAATGTAGTATAGAAAATATTTGGTTCTTTTTACACTTGATCTATTTTCTATTATACTTTGTTCACTTGCAACCCACTCAAATGAAAGGTGTAACAGAGCATAGCTGGACTAAACAAAAGAGGATTTAGTAATCAGAATCCATTATGGTTGAGAAGTGGAGAGAATGTTGCTGAGAGATTTCAATGCAGTTGATAACAATTGAGTAAAAATATTATGGAAGTATATCTTAAGGCAATTGTTCTTTTTTCATCCTTTAATGTAACCATGCAAGAGAAGTCAGATATAGTTCTTGCATTTCTAAACAATAAACTCTTTTTTTAGTAAAGTGTTCTGTAACCTGATGCAAAACTGCAGCTGTAAATGTTGTATTTCTATTAGAAATAATGCAAATACATAGCCATTTATAATAAACATAACTTCTTGGAGATTTAGTATGTTTCACACTTTAAACAGAGTTGGATTATAGGCAGGGCAACTGGGGCATTAGCCCTGGGGCTCCCACACAACACAGGGCCACCTTAACAACTTTATGGGCCCAAGGGCAATGCAGTATACCGGGCCCCTAAAAAAAAAAAAATATATATATATATATATATATATATATATATATATATATATATAGTGTGTGTGTGTGTGTGTGCGTGTAAAAAAAATATATATGTATGTAAAAAAAAACGTGATTATATATATAATCACTTTTTTTTACATATATATATATATATATATATATATAGGGGCCCCCTTAACTTACCTTAAGTCCGATCCTCTTCTTTTTTCCGCGCCGCTGAGTCTCCTCTGCCCTCTTCCGTGCTGTGGTTGCAGTGAATGCTGGGCGTGACATCACGCCCAGCATTCACTGCGAGCACAGCATGGAAGAGGGGACCAGGGAGGGAGCCGGATCACCGCTGATGTGACCACAAGGTAAGTATTTAAAAAAAAAATATTATTTTTTTTTAGGATTCGGACGGGCCCCCCTTGCCTGCAGGGCCCCCGGGCACCTGCCCATCGTGCCCAATGGAAGAGACGGCCCTGACACAACAGGGGCCCCACAAACTAATTGAGTCCCTTACTGCACAGTATGCAGAGAGTTGTGCATGCCTGATGCCTGGCTAGACAGTATTAACTGCCGGCAGTCAGAACAGTAACTACCTGACCTGCACATGACAGTGCTGGATGCAGACGGGAAACTCACGCAATAATGTTTTAATAATATGGGCCTCTATAAGTTTCTTGCCGCGAAACCTAAACCAATCTTAATCCGGCTTTATTACTAAATAATAGACAAATCAGAAGTTAAGGTAAAAAAAAAAGCTCAGGAATACATAAATAACCCCATGAAAATCATATCTATGGAGATATTAGAAAAGAGAAATGTTTTGGCATAACATCTGATGCTTTATAGTCAGTTTTTGGGTGTAGAACAAAGCTAATATTCTGTTCTTTATGTTTACAGATTGTAAATAGACTTTTCTCCTTCAAGTTTTCAGTGATAAATTGACACAGTGAAAGAGATGATCAATATGTTCCGTCTAGATGACTTTCAGCCAGTTGAAGCTCACAGTATAATAGCATTTTGTAATGCGTATGCACTTCTTGAAAGTCACACAATTTTTCAAATGCCCTTTCATGTTTATCAGTGTGAAACCTGACACACAGCAGAAACAAATGTAATGTTAGGGAAAGACATATCATGAATTTCAAATGCATAACATTATGAAAATGTAGAATATGTTCAAATATTTTTCATGAATACTATCTTTTCACTTTAAAGTGCTGTATAAACCATTCAAAGAGTAACCATGGGATGTTTTATTTCATGTTCATGTAATTAATTGGTGTAATATTTGACTGACAGTATAGAATCATAGTAGACTTATAAATGTGCTGGTTTAGGATTCCACATTTCTGGTAGTAAATGCAGGATCAGAAGATATGTTCTATTGGATCGGCTAGCTCAGATAACTCATTACACATGTCCAGATAGGGAAGAGCCTCGAAAATGATAGTACTAATGTGGCTCAGTTTCATATGGGTTACAAAATAAAGTGGATGGAACATTGAATTTAAAAAAATCTAATATTTTTTTACTATGCTACTGGTCTCTTTAACACATTGGTTGTGCTTTAGAATTGGACACAAGTGCATTTGCCTGTCATAATTTTGAATGTCTGGTAAAATCTTTAGCACCGAGTATGCACACAGTTTGTGATAGCATTTTGAGCTGCATGTATCTAACAATGGCAGCCCCTTTTGCTTCTAGAAGCAGATCATGTACAAGTGCAGTGTAGTAAGGGCATGCAGAGCCAGGTTAAGCACACCCCTTAAGAGTTGTATCATCTATTTATATAGCACCACCAATTTTGCAGCTCTGTACAGAGAATTCATTGGAGCTTACAGTCTAAATTCCCTAACATACACAGACAGACTAGGGTTAATTTGTGAGCAGTCGATTATCCTAATAGTATGTTTTTGGAGCTGTGAGGTCAGTGCAAACCAATCAGAAGAGTCTAGATAGTGCTGCTGATAGTCATCATCATCACTGTGTATTGTTGCATCAGCATTCCAGCACCTGCAAGGGGTATGCCTCTTAAAAAGTATATCTGCTGATGAAGTTTAATTGTCTCTCAATTATGTGAATAGGCCCTTACTTTGGTCAGCTTGCTTTTGCTTGCCCCTGCCTTTTCCTGTTTCACCTCTCCAGACACAATGAAACTCAAGTCAGCAATAATCAAAATATTAAAGCACATACATGTTCATGCGTGTTTTTTGGAAAAAAACAGACATTCACCCACCTCTAAATGAGTTCCAAAGAAAATTATTTTAAAAAACATCACAGATCAGAAGTTGACAGCCTTTAAATATTATCAAACAAATACAATCAATGTAGTTATTTAGGAAACAAATGAAAACAAATTTGCAATCACTGCATCTAAATTTACTTGTTAGAGTAAAATACAAATACATAAGCATATATTTAGGAACTGCAAATAAAGTAAGAAAAATCTGATATGATATTTAAAATAGAGATTATTGCTGAAAGCAGCAAGACCAATCCAAAAAAAACTATATACATACACCAATGTACCTTTAAAGGATGAGGATGGTAAGTTTGTTACTATGGATAAAGAACAAGATAATTATAAATGTGAATAAAGCACTTGGTCCTGATGGTTTACATCAGTATTTAAATTGTTGAACTCAGTAATACCCAGACTGTGTAATTATCCAGATTCTATTATGTCTGTGTTAGGTAATTCAATGCATGATAGAGGTAGGAGAGAAGTTTAAACAACTATGAGTTTATTTGAATATGTTGAAAACATCCAGAGTAACCAATGAGCAATGGCAGCTGTAGTGAATTAAAGATCTGCAGAAACACTGGCACTTTGTAGTACTTAACACAGAATAATAACAGCTCAGATTTGTAGAAGCAGACACAGTACTCACAAGATGCAATCTTGGTAATGGAGAACATTGAATATTCTTGATGACCTGAAGGCAGCAAAACTTCAAGTGCAACTGAGACAAGCCCAGGTCCAGTGCAGTATAAGCAGGCAGAGTGATAGAAAGATTTCTTTCCTAGCCATCAGACTAGTATTCAATATATTTGCAGTTCTATTTTGAAGCTGCTGTACACACAATAAGCTGAATGCCAGAATGCTGAGTTTTGGTAGTAATTAGAGATGCTCACTGACCCCCATGTTTTGGCTTTGGTTTTGGATTTGGATTACCTTCATGTTTTGGTTTTGCCAAAACCATCCTTGCGTGTCTTGATTTTGGTTTTAGTTTTGTTTGGTTTGGTTTTGCTATTTTTTACAAAATTAAATTTTTTGGCCTAAATTCACATAATTCAGGTATTATTTTGTACCTACATTATTATTAACCTCACTAACACTAATTTCCAATAATTTCCATTCAATTTTGACCATCTCACAGGTCACAATATGCTTTTCATACACTTTCAGCCAAATAGTGCAGCGATCTGTCTGGATGGTAAGCGACAGAGCAATGACTCAAAACCACGGCAGTTCCTACCACATCTAGGAAACATTGCAATGAGCGCTTTACGTGTTTCTTGGATAAGTGAGGTAATTCTACAGCCAATAAATGTCAACGAGCGCTGACCAGTAAAAAGAGCTATTGAAATCCATAGCAAAAAGGCAGTTGGGTGTCTAACTGTATTTTACAACCTATACTTATAGTGAAATAGAAAAAAAATCAGCCTGCAAAGACTGTACGATAAATAGAAATGCCCAAACAGCTTTTCTATTTGGGTGTATATTATTCCCATACACTAAGGGGTATATTTACTAAACTGCGGGTTTGAAAAACGGAGATGTTGCCTATAGCAACCAATCAGATTCTAGCTGTCATTTTTTAGAATGCACTAAATAAATGAAAGCTAGAATCTGTTTGGTTGCTATCGGCAACATCTCCACTTTTCCAAACCCGCAGTTCAGTAAATCTAGCCCTAAGAGTTAAATATAAAAAAATTTAGCCTGCAAAGGCAATAAATAAAAATGCCCAAAGCAGCAGATTACACCCTACACTTATAGTGAAAGTTTCAAAAAGATGTTGTCGTCATCATCTTCAGCATCATCTTCACCCTCATCAGTGTGTACATCATCATCACCACAGACTATTAATTCATCTCCGCTCGAATCCGCCATTAGAGAACTGTCAGTACTTGGATGTATTTGCCGGTGAAGGCCTTCCTCGTGGAAGATGTAGTTCATTTTGATGAACCTTATCTTTTCCACATTTTTTGTAAGTAACCTCCTATGTCGATCACTGACCAGGTTCCCGGCTGTGCTGAATACACACTGGAGGGTGGGCAGCTTAGGTATTGCAAAGCAAGTTTGTACATGGGTTTCCAAATGGCTTGTTTTTCCTCCCAGTATGGAAAGGGACTGTCTGACATTTCCATATCAATTAACTCTTAAAAATAATCCTCCACCATATTTTGTATGCTAATAGTAGGATTGGATGGAGTTATGGACGAGGTCCCACTTTTTTTGGTAAAAATCTTTCAAACCAGCCAAGATGTCAAATTGTTGTGGTCTGCCACTTGCGTCATCCCTGCTAGTCTTTGGAAAGTGCAATTTTTTCCGAGCAGCAGAAACTGAAGGAAGAGACGTCGTCAAGCCAAGGCCCAGTTCAGCGGACAACTAGCTGACCAATAGCTCCTTACAACTGTTTTGATCTCGGTCCTTTGGAAGCATAGAATCAATGTAGGTCTTAAACCTCGGATCAATCACAGTTGCCAAAACGTAGTGATCCAACTTCAAGATTTTAATAACTCTTGGATCATTGCGAAGCGAATTAAGTACTTCATGCAAGGGTCACTATGCTATACTCATCCTCCTCGACCTCTCTACGGCCTTCAACACCATGGACCACCCCCTCCTGCTGCAAACTCTTCTCTCTCTCGGCCTCTCGGCTCTGTCCATGCCTGGCTCACATCATACCTTGCTAACCGCTCCTTCTCTGTATCCACGTCTGGTTCTTCCTCCACCCCCTCCCCTCTCCCTGTTGGAGTCCCTCGGGTCTCTGTTCTTGGCCCTTTACTCTTTTCGCTCTATACTTCCTCCCTTGGTGCTCTCATCTCTTCGTTCGGTCTTCAGTATCACCTATATGCTGATGATATTCAACTCTACATCTCTTCTCCTGATCTTTCCTCCTCCCTCCTCTCTCGTGTAACTGACTGCCTCTCAGCCATCTCCTCCTGGATGTCTTCACGCTTTCTTAAAATTAACATCTCCAAAACCGAACTCATTGTCTTTCCCCCACCCAGACTCCCTTCCCACCAGGACCTCTTTATCGTTGTTAACAACTCCACTATCTCCTCTGTCACCCAACTCCGCTGCCTAGGAGTCACTCTTGACTCCTCTCTCTCTTTTGCCCCCCACATTCAATCCCTTGCCCAAGCCTGTCACTTCCAACTCCGTAACATTGCCCGCATCCGTCCCTTCCTCTCTCAAGATGCCACCAAAACTGTCATCCATGCTCTCATCATCTCCCGCCTCGACTACTGCAACCTCCTCCTTACTGGCCTCCCCTGCTCCCACCTTACCCCCCTCCGCTCTATACTCAATGCGGCTGCGAGACTCATCTTCCTCTCACGCCGCTCCTCCTCTGCCTCATCTTTCTGTCTTGACTTACACTGGCTCCACTTTCCCTACAGAATCCTTTTCAAACTCCTCACCACCACTTACAAGGCTCTCTCCAACTCTACTGCCCCTTATATCTCTAACCTCCTCTCCATTCACACTCCCGGCCTCTCCCTGCGCTCGGCCAATGATCGCCGCCTCTCCTCCACTCTGATCACCTCTTCCCACTCTAGAATACAAGACTTCTACCGAGCTGCCCCCCTTCACTGGAACGACCTCCTCGCTCCATCCGTCTCTCACCCAATCTGTGCTCCTTCAAGCGGGCACTTAAAACTCACCTGTTCCTTAAGGCCTACCAACCATCCACTTAACCTCTCACATCTTCTGTTTCTCCCCTGGCTCCTTTTTACTCTCCCCTTTGCTTCACTGGCTCCCTTCTGTGCCTGATTTTGTTTACCCTCCCTTAGGATGTTAGCTCGTATGAGCAGGGCCCCTCTCCCCTCCTGTCTCCATACCTGTTCTTCCTCTCCGTCTTTACAGTATTTGCCTGCCTGGAGTTTCTGAAGTTCTGGTACTTTGTGTTTATTGTTCTGTACTGTTTTACCCTGCATAGTGAACCGTTTGTGCTGTGTACGGTGCTGCGGAAACCTTGTGGCGCTTAACAAATAAACAACAATAATAATAATAATAATAATAATAATCTACAAGGCCAACATACTTTGTGGAATTGCTTTCTTTCATCTCCTCCTTCAGTTTGTCAAGCTGCTTTTCCAAAAGAAGAATTAAGGGAATGACTTGGCTCAAGCACGCAGAGTCTGAACTCACTTCACATGTCACAACTTCAAATGGTTTAAGCACCTTGCACAGCACAGAAAGGATTCTCCACTGTGCAAGACTGAAATACATTCCCCCTCTTTTCCCAATGTCATGGCTTGTGCAATACGCTTGTATGGCTTTGCGCTGTTCCTCCATCCTCTGAAGCATGTACAGGGTGCAATTCCACCTATTTAACACCTCTTGCTTAAGTTGGTGGCAAGGCAAGTTAAATTGTTCTTGGAGCTGCTGCAATCTCCTACATGCTATTGCAGAATGCCGAAAATGTCCTGAAATTTTACGGGCCACCGAAAGCATCTTCTGCACCTCACGGTTAAACAGGGAATGTGATGGAACTCACCCAGCTGTAATGCTCGCACAATATTGTGGGCGATATCAGAAATAACATATCCTGGGGAGAGTCCAAGTGGTATAAGCCATGTATCAATGACATCCCTTAGTTTTCGTAACAAATTATCAGCTGTATGCCTGTTAGTGAAGCCGTTGATACAAAGAGTAGCCTGTCTGTGAGAAATGTTATGTAGTGGTGTACATGATGCTGCTATTCCTGCTTGTGAAGGCGAATGACCAACCCAGTAGGCTGTCACAGTCATATAATCTTTGGTTTGGCCACTTCCACTTGTCCACATATCTGAGGCTAAGTGTACAGTTGTTAGAATGGCATTTTTGAGCCCAATTAGTACATTTTTACGAATGGTTTGGTACAGTTGCGGAATAACTTGTCATGAAAAATGGTGACGCGATGGTATTTTGTAACGGGGGCACAAAACATCAATTAACTATGAAAAAACCAGCTGCGTTTATTGTGGATATTGGACGCAGATCTAACACTAGCATAGTCGCCATGGCGTCTGTGATCCGCTTTGCAACTGGGGGACTGCTGTCATATTTGCATCCTCTAGCAAAAGATTGTTTCACAGTTAATTGTTGTAAAGTACTAGTGCTCTTCTTCTTGGGCTTCTTATGGGAGGAAGAGTCACCCCTAGCACAGCAACAGCAGCAGAAGTGGGACTAACACTCAAACATTCTTCAGAGAAATCAATTATAGTGCAGGAGTCATCAAGCCTTACCAAGTGGGATGCAGGGCTAACTCCCATCGCTACTGAGGATATCGATGAGGACGGTGTTGTGGGTGTAGATTGCAGCCGTCGGGATGTAGGTGAAAGAAGGGTGTCTAACTGTATTTTACAACCTATACTTGTAGTGAAATAGAAAAAAAATCAGCCTGCAAAGACTGTACGATGGAGTGCTTGTTATTTTTTTGCCATAACAATCAGCTTTTCCCAACACCTTGCCATGAACTCTCGTCAAATGGCGTAACATGGATGAGGTTCCAAGATGGTTAAGATCCCTCCCTTGACTGACTGTGGCTTTACATACACTACAAATGGCTATACAACTGTTGTCAGGATGTGGGTAGAAATTATTCCACACATAGAAATATCATATCAGCTGGTATTCTCTGATTCTTTTCTACAATAACGACGTCTACTACTTGTATGGCTTTTTTGGTCTTATGCCCAAGCATGACAATGGCCTGCTTCCACTGGTGGAGGACTTACACAAACAACCTCATCCTCATCAACATCCTCATTAGCGTCCTCGCCGGCTACACAAATCTCCCCCTCATCCTCTTCCAATTCCAAAGTGACATCCTCAATTGGTGTATCACCGTCTACACTCGGGCTGTTCAGGCACACATCAGCAGAAATGCTGAAAGGGTCCTTCTTTATGGGTACACTATCAGAATGGTCACGATTACACATACCACTAGTGGATGAACCCTCCTCAGGGATTGGTGTCATTTCTGATTCTGAGCATATATTTTCCTCTAATGCTTACTGTTTTCTTGCAGCTCGGCTTTCACACGTAACAGTAGTTGTGCACCACTTTTGGACTCAGAATTACTTGGTCTTGCTTGGTCACGAGTGACCTTACAAGAAGAAGCCTCAGTAACATTTTTAGATCTTGCACTAATAGAGAAAGGTGAAGGCCTCATTCTTTCTATGCCACTGCGTGTGTAGAATGGCATGTTGGTAATTTTTCTTTTTATCAGCAGTTAACTTTTCCTCTATTACAGCTTTTTTTCTCTTCAACACGGTAAAAGGTGTTTTTTTGGTGGATTTTTCCCTGACTTCAAAAGACTATGTACTTTTACATAAGCTTTACCTGATGACGTACAGGGATGACTACCATCAGGACTGGTGGCAGCAGCTGCTTGCTGCTCATATGTGGACTGCTGTGAATCCACTTTAAAGAGACCCCAAACACTTGTAGTGCAAATTCAGAAAGATATAGTGCTGGTATATTACAATTTCAGCACCAGAAAATAGCTTTCTTAGAACAGGGGAATGTGTCACACCCTAAACACTTGTAGTGCAAATTCAGAAAGATATAGTACTGGTAGATTACAAATTCAGCACCAGAAAATAGCTTTTTAGAACAGGGGAATATGTGACACGCCAAACACTTTGTTGAGTAAATTAGGAAAAATGCCTCCTCTATACTCCTATCTTCCTGCTCTATTACTGCTCTCTTCCTGCTCTATAACTGCTCTATTACTGCTCTTTTCCTACTCTATTCCTACGACCTAACCCTTCTCTCTCCCTCTCTCAAATGGCGCTGAATCCCTGTGGAGGCGGCTATTTATTCATTCTAAAATTCGCGAGAATCAAGATCCGACGACGTCACAAAGACGTTTTGCCTCGTTTTGGAATCCGAATAGGCGGGAGAGTACCAAGCCGACTCGGCTCGGTACTCGGATACCCGAAGTTCGAGCGGGATTGATTCTTGGGGAACTGAGCCCGTCCATCTCTAGTAGTAACGCTGTTTGCCAAGGTACAGAGTCTGAAGTCTTTGTATGCTGTTTGCCACGGTTGTAGCGCCAGAGCTGAAGCAGAACTTGGTAAACTGAAGAATCCCACAGAGAAGAGACTGTGCAGGGTGTCCAGAGTAAATTGTATTACTGGCAAGGATGCATAAAAGAGGAGCAAGTTTTTCAAGTCCAAAGGTCCAGTTAGGTCTCGAGTGAAGCACACCTTAATTTAATGAGACAGGTGTGCAAATACTCATGCTCATTACAGTTGAAGAGTTAATATCAACATACACAGTCAATGACTCATGCTACCCAGAGTTAATGAGGCAATCCCAATATCCTAACCGACTATCCTATGGATTTGTAAAAACCAAGTGTGGTACATATATTGAAAAAGAAGTGTAAGCTCAGAATGCAACTACAAACCTGTAATTTTGACTTCAGTATATTTGGAAGTTTCTTAAGGGATTTTAAGGAATGAATAGCAGAGAAAAATAATTTCAGTAGCAGTCAATATGTTTTTAAGACAGCCAGAAATTATGAAGATATTTCACTTGCTTTTTATGGAAGACAGTGGATGTGATATACCTAGATTTTGCAAAGACTGTTGATACGGTGCCTCAATAATGATCCTGTAGTATAAATTGAAATATACTCTGTCCTACAGGGTGTCCCCATTTCCAAAATCTATGCTGGAAGCCAGAATAGTGGTCATACATAAGAAGGATAAAGACCCTTTCGACTTATCTCTTTCCTTAATAATGATATTAAGCTTTACTCAAATTTTAGGCAATCATTTGAACAGAATCCTCCTGCATTGATCCACTATCGCCAGGTTGGGTTTGTGCCAGCTCGACAGGCCAGGGACAATACACGTAAAGTTATCAATCTTATACAAATTGTAAATAAGAAGAAAATGCCTACGATCATTTTATCAGTAGACATGAAGAAAATTCCGTAATTACTATACCTTTTTCAAACCTTACTGGTTAAGGTCCCTAATTCAACGTTTAAATACTTGCAATCTTTTTTCTTGAAATTCGTTTATAACAATAAACCCGCTAGGACTGCTATGTCTATTCTCAAGAAACTAAGGAACCAAGAGTGCCAACCGCTCTTTGAGACATACGTGAGTACATCATCATCTGGATACTCAAAACACAGTTTCCAGAACCTCCTCTTCACATTCATGATCACATAGGATATATGCCTTCCAGATTTGTAACTTACCTTTTTATTGTTTTGTTTTTTCTCTTCAAGTTCTAGAACTATGTTAGACCTCTCTTTGCTATTATTTATATTATGTAACTGTTAAATAGAACCTCACCTTTCACCCTTTTTTGCACTTGTCCCTAAATCCCGCCCCCTCCCTAATGTGGAAACAATTCTGTTGGTTGTTATAACTTGTTCACTGTTGTACTGTATCTATATATACATAAAGTTTAAAAAAGAAAAAGATGCCTTATAATATGCATTGTGCCATTCATTATAGCTAAATTCACTATGTAAATCTGTATGCTAGTTGTTCAATATATAGTTCTATATGGCAGTAGACCAGTTTAGCAATCGTTATAGGAGCATTTAACAGCAGAGGGTACTTTAGTTATCTATACTGCACCGTGAATACTGCACCGTGATAACAGTATATATATCTGTAGCAGCATGTGCTAAGACGGTATATAAAAATTTTCTAAAAGAACTTTTATCAACATCTACAACTTCATCCAGAAGGTGAATGTATAACATTAATGTAAATACTTTGTTAATTTATGAATGCATGAAACAGAAAACATTTCAGCTTAGCAATAGTAATAAAAAAAATTTGGTTTACAATATAAATAGAACGAAAACACTGTCTTGTACATTTCATAGAACAGACCTAGACTAAACCCAGCTGTTTGGATCTGTCTATGTTATTGTAATTTTTAAATCTGGATCAAAATTACAGTAACAAAGTTAAAGAGACATTTACCATTTTTTAATACCAATACTTTTAAAGGTTTATTCTTATGACCAATTAACATTTATCTTCAATTCTAACAGGCTACAGCAGCTTTATTTGCCTATTTAGGCACCATAATGGATATTAGGTCTCATTTTAATATTAGAATAGTGATTTTGATTCTTATTATATTTAGAATTCAGTGTACATGCTGTGACGTCCGTATATATCGTATTCAATGAAGATTCTCTGATGCGAGCGCTGTGGTTCCAAATCACAAAGGTTTTTTTCACAAAATAGATTACAGGGCAAAGTATCGTATGCATACGCCTGCGCAGTTGGCACCAACACAAGTTTTATCAGAACACTCTGGTTTCCAAAGCCAAAGGTGAATAATTTATATACTGTACAGTTGTAAAAAGCAGTGACATCACAAAGATATACAGTTACAGTATTAAGGTCCACATTCATAGGTCGATGGGTCATGATCTCCCAAGAACTCAACATGCAATTGGTTGATTCCTCTGGTCACTGTACCTTGAGGTGGCCAGGTGGCCTTCTTCAGGCTCCCACCTCTACACCTGTATAAATAGTTTTTTTTATGACATCTCTGGACTTGCTATTTGGTTTATGAAAAGTTATATTGTTTATAACTAGCGTTTGCAATGTGCGAATGCTACATGAATAATACCAGAACCGTTCTCACGCAATTGCAAACAGAATTATACCAAACTCTATGTAATTTATATGTTGGAAACATTAATTACCCTCTTCACCACTTTATATTTTATATTAAAAGATTGATATACATTAAACTTATTTAAATGTTGCTATGATATTAATTAAGTTGCTTATTAATTGCAGCGCAACTGACTGTAGTGCACAGAAATTATTAATTACCACCTTCGCCCAATTATTAAACTTCAACAATGCTTACCTTTGTCTTTACCTCAATTCACTTCTCTTTTACTCCTTTTGTTTCTAGCTTTGTCCGTGTGTTGCCCAAGGAAAGACTTGGGATGCTTTTCCTTTTTTAAATCTAAAAAATTAAAGTACATGATATTTCAATCTGTGATTTCTGCTTAAGCCCAGAAAACTTGTTAGTTAAACTTAAAGGATATATCTGTGTATATGATACGCAGTACATCAAGCAAAAGTGATTACATTTGTGTAACTTATCTTTGTTCAATCTCTTTACATAACACCATTGTATGTGTGTAATATTTAGCATTATCATATGGTCATCTACCTAGCATTTCCAACAAGACAGAGATTACTAAAATAATAGGCGCCATACTGAGTATAAAATATTTAGCATTTATTTACATAGTAGCTTCTGAATCACTGGATGACATTCACATTCATAGTATCATCTCTCATTATCATCCCAACCACACACTTCTACCAGTTACTCATCTTTGAGTCCACATGTGACTCACTTCACTGGACTGAGTGGTCCCTTAGTCCTCTCTAAACTTAATAAGTTATAATTAGAGATGCTCAAGCTCGGTTCCTCGAGAACCGAACACACCCAAACTTAGGGGATCCGAGTACCGAGCCGGCTTGGTACTTTCGAGCTTTTTCGGAATCGAAAACGAGGCAAAACATCGTTATTATGGCGTTGGATCTTGGGAGTTTTGAAATCTATAAATACCGCCCTCCACAGAGATCTAGCACCATTTGAAAGAGGGACACAGAAGGGATAGCACAGTGTGTAGAGCAGTTGGGCAGACAAATAGATAGAATTGAAAGAGGAGGGGGTAGCAGTGTTCAACAAAGTCTACAGTGACATTCAGGAGAGCTCCATTGATCCATTGCTAATTGTCATTGCTGAAATACAAATACTAGTGCTGACAGACTTGGTGTAATTCTGCAGTCAAATTCTAATGTGTTATATAGGTAACACACAAAGAGGAGAGCTCCATTGCTAATTCTCATTGCAGAAAAATACAAATACCAGTGCTGGCAGGGTTGGTGTAATTCTACAGTCACAGTCTACTGGGTTATATAGGTAACACACAAAGAGGAGAGCTTCATTGCTAATTGTCATTGCTGAAATACAAATACTAGGCCTTGCAGGCTTTTCTTCTGACTTTGCAGTCGAATTGCACTGTGTTATATAGGTAACACACAAAGAGGAGAGCTTCATTGCTAATTGTCATTGCTGAAATACAAATACTAGGCCTTGCAGGCTTTTCTTCTGACTTTGCAGTCGAATTGCACTGTGTTATATAGGTTACACACAAAGAGGAGTGCTCCATTGCTAAGAGTCATTGCTAAAATGCAAATACGAGAGCTAGCAGGCTTGTCTTCTGAATTTGCAGTCAAATTGTACGGTGATATATAGCTTACATACAAAGAGAAGAACTCCATTGCTCCATTGCTAATTGTCATTGCTGAAATAGAAAATATAGAGCTGGCTAGCTTGGTCTAAATCTGCGGTTACATTTTACTGTACTGCAGCTCACTCAGAAACAGGAGAGGTGGCAAGGTTCAGTGCTGAAACAGAAATTGTAAAAATAGGGCTGTCAGTGTTCTTAAAGTCTCCAGTGACATTGTACTGTGCCATAGCTCATACAGAAACAGGAGGGGTGACATTGTTGTTGTCACTCTCCAGTCTCAGTCAATATAATGCTAATCCCTCTACCTCATGTGCTAAAGCCTATGTTCAAGTGCATAGTGGTTTTAAGTCAGGGAAACAAAAATTTAAATAAAAAGCTTGTACCTTTTTAAAGAAAAAAATACCTCTCTAAAAAAGGTCAAAGTTTACTGTAGAAAAACATAAAATTGCCAAGATGCCATTGTACCCAAAATATTACCAAGCATACTAGCATCAAGAAGCTCCTTTCTCTTAGTTAGATTTCAGCTCATGCAACCTACACTGTCATCACATTTACCCTCATCATTGTGTATATCTTCCTCAAACAATACTAATTCATCCCCGCTGGAATCCACCATCACAGAAGTTTGTGTACTTTGATGTAATTGCCGATAATGGACTTCCTCATGGAATTTGTAGTTCATTTTATGGCAGAGCTGTCATGATTTTTGGGCAATTCTTTTAGACCAGCCCAAATGTCAAAATGTTGTGCTGACTCATCTGCATCACCACTGGGTATCTTGGGAAAGCTTAATTTATTCCTAGAAGCAGTTGCCAGAGAAACTGAAGGAGGAAATGTCATTACAAGATGTTGATAACTCTTGGATCCTGGCAAAGCGAATTAAGTACTTAATCTACAATTACAATATAGTTAGTGGATTTGCTTTATTTCATTTCCTCTTACAATTTCTCTACCTGCTTCTCAAAAAGTCTAATTAGGGTAATCACTTGACTCAAGCTAACCGTGTCTGCACTCTCTTCACAGGTGACTACTTCACTGGACTAAAGTATTTCCCCCCTCAAATTCTATTCTTGCAGCTGTTGCATTCTCCTACATGCTGTTGCACAATCCCGAAATGATATTTTGGGACACAGACAGCATCTCCTGCATGTCATTTTTTAAAAAGTTCTGTACCACCAAGTTGATTGTGATGGAATTCTCCCCGTGGTAATGATCTAACAATATTGGTGACGTTATCGGAAATCACATATCCTCAGGAGAGTCCAAGCAGGATAAGCCATGTTGCAATGACATCCCTTAGTTTTTAAAAGAGGTTGTCAGCGGTATTACCTCTGACCTGCGCTTTGTCTTGTCTCTGATAACCACCTCTCACTCCCGCCTTCAAGACTTCACCCGTGCTGCTCCTCACTTATGGAATTCCCTACCATGCTCAATCAGACTTTCCCACAGCCTTCAAATCTTTAGATGTTCTTTGAAAACCCATCTCTTTTTTAGAGGTGACCCTATCCTCGATAACACTATTCAAACTAATGCACCCTCACAACTATCCCAATCTCCACTCTGAGCCACACTTGCTCCTTTTGTTTCAGTTGTGCCCTCTTCCCTTTAGAATGTAAGCTCTGTAATGAGCAGGGTCCTCAATAAATTTTGTTTTCATGTCTCCATTCATTTTGTCTGCCTTGTCTGTTCTTGTTTTATGTATGTCTAGTTTTATGTATGTCCTTGTCTTCCCTACTGTACGGCGCTGTAGAGCACTGTGGTGCCTTACAACTCTACGATAATAATAATAATAATAATAATATGCCTCTTAGTGAAGCAGATGATACACAGAGTAGCCTGCCTCAGAAAAATGTGACGTACTTGGGTACAGGCTGCTACTGTTCCTGCCGGTGAAGGCGAATCACCGACCCAGTGGGCTGTCGCAGTCATATAATGGTTAGTTTGCCCAGTTCCGCTTGTCCCCATATCTGTGATTAAGTGTACAGTGGGTAGAATGGCATTTTGTAGCCCAATAATTAAATTTTTACGAACCTTCTGGTAGAGGTGAAGAATAGCTTTTCTATAAAAATGGTGTTGTGATGGAATTTGGTAACGGGAACACAAGACCTCAAGTAATTGTCTAACACCAGCTGCATAAATAGTGGATATTGGACGCTGATCTAATAATAGCATAGTCGCCATGGCATCTGTGATCTGCTTTGCGACTGGGTGACAGCTCTCTTACTTTCTTCCTCTTGCAAAGGATTGTTTAACAGTCAGTTTGTCAGGCACCGTCCCCACGCCTTCTCGCTGGCCAGGGACAGATGCCTTCCTTTCCCGCTGGAGCGGCCCGTTGCTATGCAACTTGACGCTCCTTACGGCTGTCGTCAAGGCGCATGCGTGTCCACTGCCGCGTCAACGGGACACGCGCCCTGACTTCCGTCGGCAGTCAGCACTTCTGACCGCCACACCACTGCCCACCAATGAGGGCTTACTTCCTCCTATTTATTGCACGCTCTGGCACCATTAGGGTGCCAGAGCAACTAGGTTACTAGCCTCCAGCACTTCTTATGTATTATTGCTTCCTGATTGACTATCTGTGTACCGACCCGGCTTTTTCTGACCCTGTCTTGGATACCCCTTTGGATTTGTGCTGTACTCTCTGGTTGGACCCTTGGCTTGCTGACTACACTCCGTCTCCTTATTTGGTGCTTCATTTGCCTGCACAGTTCCTGACCTCGGCCTGTATGACCACGATTACTCATCGCCATCTCACGGATAGCTTCCTGGGAGGGCCGCGACCTGCACGTCGTTTGCTACGAAACCCAAACTCCCTTGTGGGGGTCCCTGGTGAAGACCAGCGGCGTGTTAAACTCCGCGCTTCCTGCTGTAGCAGTAGCAATATCCGCAGGTTAGCCGCATTCCTATATCGTGACACAATTGTTGTAAACTACTAGTAGTCTTCATCTGGGTTAAAGATCCACCCCCAGCAGCAGCAGCAGCAGCTGGACTAGCGCTCAATAATTCTTCAGAGGAATTATGGTTAGAGGAGGAGTCATCTAGCCTTAGCAACTTGGATGCAGGACTAACTCCCAAACTCCCATCACTTGTCAGGATATTGATGATGAAGGTGTTGGGGGTGTAGATTGCAGGTGCTGGGATCTAGCTGAGAGAAGGGAGGTAGCTGATGCTGGTCTGCTTGCTGTTATTTTTTAGTATATGTTTCTGATTTTCCCAAAAGCTTTCTATGAACTTGCTTCAAATGGCGTAACACGGATGAGGATCCTAGATGGTTAAGCTCCCTACCTGTACTGACTGTGGGTTTACAATGCTACAAATGGCTAAACAACTCTTGTCAGAATTTAGGTAAAAATAATTCCACACATAAGAGGTGGATTTTTTGGTTGTATGCCTAGGCATGACAATGGCCTTCTTCTTATCACTGGCAAGAACTGCTGCAATCTTTGTTTGAAAGTATATGAAATTAATATTGTGACCTGTGAGGTGGTCACAATTGACTGCAAATTACTTGAAATTAGTGTTAGTGAGGTTAATAATAATGTAGGAACCAAAAAGGAGCAAAATTATGTGATTTTAGCATATTTTAGCAATTTTTCTAAAAAATACAGATCCAAAACCAAAACACACGAGGGCGGTTTTGCCAAAACCAAAACACGAAGTTAATCCAGAATCAAAACCAAAACCACTTCACGGGGGTCAGTCAGCATCTCTAGTCATAATATGTACCCAAGCTCTCACATAGCTCATTTTTAACAGTACTCGTTCTTTCAAAGTCAACACGTGCTCTGCTATATATCTTCTCTCATACATCTCTCTTTATCAACACTTAAAGTTCTTTTTCTCTGGATCTCTCTCATTCATCTTCCGTACCACACTCAACCCACCCAGGCTTCACATACACAATTAGTGCACAAGCGAGCTTACATGTACATTCTTGATTTTTGCTGTTGTTGTTGTTGTAACATATCTTTAACTCCTTTTCTGTACATTATACAGTTCTTCTGGATCAAGAACCCTCTGTGAACTCTCTGCATTACACTCTAGATAGTGATGTGCAACTAAGCATAATGGGCCTGATTCATTAAGGAAGTAAGACAAAAAAAGGATAAAGTTTTTTCCTGGACAAAACCATGTTACAATGCAAGGGGTGCAAATTAGTTTATTATTTTGGACATACTGGCTGTTTTTTCATGTAGGACACAAATACTTGACAGCTTTATTTTTACACCGATATATGAAGATGATCTAGTACATGCCCTACCCCAATTATAAATCTGTCCTCGCATTTTAAATATTTCTCCCCCAACATGATTTTGCCCAGGTAAAAAGTTATTAATTTTTTTGCTCTACTTTACTTAATGAATCAGCCTCAATTTTTATAAAGAATTCTCTAGCAATGCTTGTAGATTGACTGTGCCATGGCTCTCCATTATTACATTATCACCAGCTATCAGTT
Source organism: Mixophyes fleayi (assembly GCF_038048845.1). Classification (NCBI taxonomy): domain Eukaryota; kingdom Metazoa; phylum Chordata; class Amphibia; order Anura; family Limnodynastidae; genus Mixophyes; species Mixophyes fleayi. Next base: position 140,200,914 of record NC_134406.1, on the reverse strand, counting down.
ATAACAAATTAACAGATACATAGTTCACTAGCAACTAATAATTGTGATTTTCTAAGTTAAATACATTTTTGTACGCTGGTGTCAGATGGGCACTATGAAATCCTATACTTTTTCCACTAGAAAGTCACTAGTATTCATAGCACTCAAGTTGCTGCATGCTGACACATTGAAGTGAAGGAGGAACGTTTCTCACCTGTCACATGAGAGTGATCGCACTCATAAAACGTTACATGCAGTCCATGTGAAGTAGAGATGCTCACTGACCCCCGTGTTTTGGTTTTGGTTTTGGTTTTGGATCTGGATTACCGTCGTGTTTTGGTTTTGGTTTTGCCAAACCGCCCTTGCGTGTTTTTGTTTTGTTTGGTTTTGTTTTGCAATTTTGTTTAAAAATCAATGATTTTGGGCATAAAATAACCAAATTTAGTGCGCCACCTGTTTCTTGGATAAGTAAGGCAATTCTAAAACTAATAAATTAGGAAGAAAACAGTTTAATCCATGGTAGGCCGTCCTTAATTCTGCACACAAACCTGATTGTCTTCCTCTTCATCTTAGCCCGCGCTCCACTTTTGTTGAATAGAAAAAAGCAGCCTGCATAGACTGTGGAATTAGAAAATAAAAATAAATGGAGCAAGCTAGTTTGGTGGCTGTCTATGACCGCGGCCCTCCCACCCCCACCCCCGCCTTCCACTTGTAGTTGAATAGAAAAAAAGCAGCCTGCATAGACTGTAGAATTAGAATATAAAAATAAATGGACAATAAAGTTTGGTATCTGTCTGCATCAGACACCCTCTCCACTAGGAGTAAAATAGAAAACTATTCAGCCGTTATAGAGTCTAGAATATAAATAGAAATTGAGAAAGGCAATTTGGTATCTGTCTGCATCATAATCATCAACATCATCATTAGTGCCCTCGTTGCCTACACAAATCTCCCCCTCATCCTCTTCTAATTCCAAAGTGACATCCTCAATTGGTGTATCACCGGCTACACTCGGGCTGTTAAGGCACATATCAGCAGAACTGCTGAAAGGACCCTTCTTTATGGGTACACTATCAGAATGGTCACGATTACACATACCACTAGTGGATGGACTCTCCTCAGGGATTAGTGTCATTTCTGATTCTGAGCATATATTTTCCTCTAATGCCTTACTGTTTTCTTGCAGCTCGGCTTTCACACTTAACAGTAATTGTGCACCACTTTTGGACTCAGAATTACTTGGTCTTGCTTGGTCACGAGTGACCTTACAAGAAGAAGCCTCAGTAACATTTTTGTATCTGCCACTAATAGAGGAAGGCGAAGGCCTCATTCTTTCTTTGCCACTGCATGTGTAGAATGGCATGTTGGCAAATTTTTTTTTAGCGGCACTTAACTTTTCCTCAGTTACACTTCTTTTTCGCTTCAACACGGTCATTTTTTTTTGTGTGTGTGTATCTTTCCCTGATTTAAAAAGACTATGTACTTTGACATCGCCTTTCCCAGATGACGTACTGGGAACACTACCATCAGGACTGGTGACAGAACCGGGTTGCTGATTCTGCTCATATGTGGACTGCTTTGAATCCATTTTAATGAGCCCAAAGCACTTGTAGTGCCAAAATTGTATTAGATAGATACTGCTGACAAATATGACTTTTGACAGCCAAAAAAATAACTGTAAAACACTGGGGAATATGGGACACCCCAAAAGCACTTGGATTGCAAAATATTGTTTTAGTTACTGCTGACAAATATGACTTTTGACAGCCAGAAAAATTAGTGTTTCACACTGGGGAATATGGGACACCCCAAAAGCACTTGGATTGCAAAATATTGTTTTAGATACTGCTGACAAATATGACTTTTGACAGCCAGAAAAAAATAGTGTTTCACACTGGGGAATATGGGACACCCCAAAAGCACTTGGATTGCAAAATATTGTTTTAGATACTGCTGACAAATATGACTTTTGACAGCCAGAAAAAATTAGTGTTTCACACTGGGGAATATGGGACACCCCAAAAGCACTTGGAGTGCCAAAAATTGAAAAAAAAGCCTCCTCTATCCTCCTCTCTTACTGCTCTAACAATTGCTAATACAATTGGTATTAATATTAGAATTGTATAGAATAGAATAGAAACAATAATGTGTCCAATTATTGCTCTGTCCCTGTGCTAATATAGCCTATGACCTAACCCTGCTCTCTCCCTCTGTGAAATGGCGAGGGATTGCTGTGGAGGCGGGTATTTATGCTTTTCAAATCTCGCGAGAACCGAGCTCAGAAATACGAATACGTCACAATGATGTTTTGCCTCGATTTTGATTCCGAATGGGTGGGAGAGTACCGAGCCTGCTTGGCTCGGTACTCGGATAGGCGAAATACGGATGGATTCGTATTCGGGGAACCGAGCCCGCCCATCTCTAATGTGAAACGTCCCCTTTCCCTTCAATGTGTCAGCATGGAGTGATTAATAGATAGCCGATATGACATCACCCATCTATAGTATATTTATTACACATTATTAAAGTGGGTTTATTACATATATACCTCACACATAAAAATCTAGTCTTTCAAAAAGTTATTTCTTTTAACTTCATATTTGATTGAAATGATGTCTTTTAAAGCCACACAAAGACTGACAAGTTCTCAAAGTGAAAAGATTGCTATTGTGTGAATAAAAGGCCCAACCACCAGCTGTGAGTCTTTGATTTTGAAACCATGGATCAGGCTGCAGTTTTTGCATTCACATTCACAAAGAAGATTTCTGGATCGGTAGCAATTGGCAGAGTCCTAGACAATTGACATCCACTTCAGTGGCCTGAGACTGTCTTTCTGTAATTGGGATGAAAGGAAACCGTGACAGCTTAAAATGAAGTCACAGAATGAAGATACCAATTTGTTTCTTGTTTATTTTTTTAAGTTAAGTAAAATGGCTCCACTTTGCATTTACACAGCAAGTGGTAAAATATTCTAATTCTTTTTCTTAATGTCTGAAAATGGGTAAAATAGTTTGTTATCACTTGACTACAAATTTGGCATTCTGTTATATTTACTTAGGCAAGTCATCTGAAATGATGCAGGGTTGTATACATTAGGCAGTATGAAAATAAAGTATATACATTTATAGTTGGATTTGTAGATAGAAGAAAATAATTGTCTGTTAAATACTCACGTATCTGCTATAAGCCCTTCTTGAAGAAATCAGTGCCAATATTTGAACAGCATTCAAATGCAAATATATCAATGGTCAGATGTAGCTAAGTATTTTACACAGAGCGATCATAGAACATTATATATCTAAAGAGTCTGGAACCCACTAGATTGTAAGCTCCCTCACAAGCAGGGCACCCCTTACCCTCTGTTTTTGCTTATGCATTTGAGGGCACTTTTAACTAGAGATGGGCGGGCTCGGTTCCCCGAGAACCGAACCCACCCGAACTTTGGGTATCCGAGTACCGAGCCGAGCAGGCTCGCTCAGAATACAAATCAAGGTCGAACGTCATTGTGACGTCGTCGGATCTCAGGGCTCGGTTCTCGCGATAATTGAAGATTATAAATACACGCCTCCACAGCAATCCATGGCCATTTCACAGAGGGAGAGAGCAGGGTGTAGTCACAGGCTGATTAGAGCACGGACAGAGAATACAATATTCTGATTCCAATTGTGCTAAAAATAATCGCTAGAGAAGAGAGGAGGATAGAGGATTTTTTTTTTTTTTCTTCAATATTTGGCACTCAAAGTGCTTTTTGGGTGTCCCCCATTATTTTGCCTAAATATTTCTGGCTGTCAAAATTACTATCTGTCAGCAGTATCTTACCAAATAATTTTTAGCACTCCCCAGTGCTTTTGGGGTGTCCCCCATAATTGTGCATAAATATTTCTGGCTGTCAAAATTACTATCTGTCAGCAGTATCTACCAAATAATTTTTAGCACTCCCCAGTGCTTTTGGGGTGTCCCCCATAATTGTGCATAAATATTTCTGGCTGTCAAAATTACAATCTGTCAGCAGTATGTACCAAATAATTTTTAGCACTCCCCAGTGCTTTTGGGGTGTCCCCCATTGCTTTGCCTAAATATTTCTGGCTGTCAAAAGTCATATTTGTCAGCAGTATCTACCAAATAATTTTTAGCACTACAAGTGCTTTGGGCTCAGAATGGATTCAAAGCAGTCCACATATGAGCAGAATGAGCCACCAGGTTCTGTCACCAGTCCTGATGGTAGTGTTCCCAGTACGTCATCTGGGCAAGGCGATGTCAAAGTACACAGTGTTTTGAAATCATTCAAAACAACACACCCCAAAAAAAAAATTACTGTGTTGAAGCGAAAAAGAAGTGTAACTGAGGAAAAGTTAAGTGCCGATAAAAAAAAAATTGCCATTCTACACACGCAGTGGCAAAGAGAGAATGAGGCCTTCGCCTTTCTCTATTAGTGGCAGATCCAAAAATGTTACCGAGCCTACAAGTGGTGCACAACTACTGTTACGCGTCAAAGCCGAGCTGCAAGATAACAGTAAGGCATTAGAGGATAATGTTTGCTCTGAATCAGAAACGACACCAATCCCTGTGGAGAGTCCATCCAACAGTGGGATGTCTAATCGTGAGCATTCTGTTAGTGTACCCATAAAGAGGGGCCCTTTCAGAAGTTCTGCTGATGTGTGCCTGAACAGCCCGAGTGTAGCCGGTGATACACCAAGTGATGATGACACTTTATCTTTAGAAGAGGTTGTGGGGGAGATTTGGTTATCCGACGAGGGCGCTGATGATGCGGTTGATTGTGTAAGTCCTGCACCAGAGCCAGCAGTGTGGCACCAGTGGCACCAGTTCTTGCACGTGAGGTTCTGGCACCAATTTGCACTTTCCAAACACAAGCAGGGATGACGCAGGTGGCAGACCACAACAGTTTGACATCTGGGCTGGTTTGAAGGATTTGTCAAAAAACTGTGTGACCTTGGCCATAACTCCAACCAATCCTACTATTAACATGCAAAGGATGGTGGAGGGCCTATCAGGGATTAAACTGTATTTTTCCTAATTTTCACTAATAATGTTTGGGTGTAATACACTGTCAAAGTCAGCAAATTGGATAAAGTCATTTCAATTAAAATCGAGCAAACTTGGTTGTCTTTGTCTGAAAAGATGCGTAGAGCACGCTATGGCGTGGAAGGGTGTGCCCAGCCGCAACATGTGGCAACAACAGCATTTACGCTTTTACATACATTCGCACAAACACGCACATTTGTAAAATAGTACACATTAATCGTAGTTGCAACACATAGTTATTTATGTCGAAATATAGTAGTGTTTATGTGTAATATTATAAGTTATATGCATATTAGTGATACATATGGTTCAGGTTAAAAGAAATGTGTCATGTCTAATATCATATTAATCCCCTTTACATCAGCAGCTGTTCGGTGCATTCGGCGAAGAGATCGCACATTGCATACTCTAGTTATTGATGTTAGGGAATAAACCTTTATTATGATATTAACTGTCAAATGCTAATGGACTGATTGTAATTGGAGTTTGGCGGGAAGAACAGAGCAGTTTGGCGGGAAGAACAGAGCTCATCCCCTGGAGAGACCCCCACCTTTGGATTCCTTAGATTGAATCAGCCTATGATGTGTAACCCCCTGGACCCTCCTGATGCCTGGACCAACAGAAGCAAGCTATACCATCTGCATTGTTTCACTGTATCTCTGTTTGTATATAAGCAGTAGCTCTCATGTAGTGTTCAGTCACCTTGACCACAGACTTCAGGACTGAATGACTATTCACTGGATCCAGAGCGCCTGCGATAAGTAACGGCTGTATTTACTATTATTATTTCGCTTGAATAATTCTGCTACTTTGTGAGAATAAATAATTGTGTGTTGGAAACACAAATTGAGATTCGACAATCGTTATTGGATAGCGACAAAACGCTCATAACATATACATCCAAAGACGAGTGCTCAATTGCTAAGAGTCATTGATGAAAAGGAAGACAAGCAGGCTTGTCTGTAGATTTTGCAGGCAAATTGTGCTGCGTTATATAGGTAACACCCAAAGAGAAGAATTCCATTGCTCCATTCCTAATTGTAATTGCTGAAATAGAAATAATAGGGCTGACAGTCTTGGTCTAAATCTGCAGTTACATTTTATTGTACCATAGCTCACTGCGAAACAGGAGAGGTGGCAGGGTTTAGTGATAATCTTCCTCAAACAATACTAATTCATCCCACCATCATAGAAGTCTGTGTAGTATGATGTAATTGGCGATAATGGCCTTCCAAGGGGAATGACTAGTTGATTTTAGGGCAGAGTTGTCACGATGTGTGGACAATTCTTTTACAGCAGAGCAAATATCAAAATGTTGTGCGGACTCATCTGCAATTTTTTTTACAACAAGCAGTTGCCAGAGAAACTGAAGGAGAAGACGTCTAAACAAGATGTTGATAATTCTGGGATCCTTGCAAAGAAAATTAAGTATTTAAATCGACAATTAAAATATAGTTAGCACATTTACTTTGTTTTATTTCACACTATAATTTTCTGTAGCACCTTTTCAAAATGTATTATTAAGGCAATCACTTGACTCAAGCTAACCGTGTCTGCACTTTCTTCACAGGTAACTACTTCGCTGGACTAAAGTATATTCCCCTCAAATGCTAGTCTTCTTGCAGCTGCTGCATTCTCCTACATGCTGTTGCAGAAACCAGATATTGACCCTAAATGTTTCTGGACACAAACAGTATCTCCTGCATGTCATTTTTAAAAAGATCTGTAACACTAAGTTGATAGTGTGTGCAAAACAGGAAATGTGATGGAATTAAACCCTGCTATAATGCTTGACCAATATTGGTGTCGTAATCAGAAATGACATATCCTCAGGAGAGTGCAAGCAGGATTAGCCATCTTTTAATGACATCCCTTAGTTTTTGGAACAGTTTGTCAGCTGTATGCCTCTTACTGAAGCCGCTGATACACCGAGTAGCCTACTTCTCAAAAATGTGATGTACCTGGGTACATGCTGCTGCTGTCCATGCTGGGGAAGGCGAATGACCAACCCAGTGGGCTTTCACAGTCATATAATCTTTAGTTTGCCCAGTTCCGCTTGTACACATATCTGCGGTTAAGTGTACAGTGGGTAGAATGCCATTTAGTCGCCCAATAATTAAATTTTTATGAACCTTCTGGTACAGGAGAGAATTAGCTTTTCTAGTAAAATGGTATAGTGATGACATTTGCTAACAAGGACAGAACACCTCAATTAAATGTCTTAAACCAACTGTATTTATAGTGGTGTTGAAGTCGTATAATTGGATGAACGAAAGTATATTGGTTTAATATTGTTTAGCCATGCAAATGCGATCCGTATGCTACGTAACACGTGGCGTGGTGCGTTCGCATGGTAAAATATGCACGCACACACTCGCATTGCAACATTTAGTTATTTATATAATTCATATTCATATTGGTTCCGTTACACTGTAATTTAGGAGCAGATAGTATTTGGTTTATTATTAGTCTATATATATATATATATAGTGATTATATGTACACTTCAGTGATATTCAAGGTTCAGGTTATAGGAAAGGTACCACACCTGGTGTCATATTAAAGCCCTATTCATCAGCAGCTGTCCGGTGCTGTCGGCGAAGAGATCGCACATTGCATACTTTAGTTATTGATATTAGAGAATAAACCTTTGCATGATGCTGGCTATAAAAGGAGCAGACCCCCTGGAGAGACGACCCCCTCCTTTGGATTCCTTAGATTGAATCAGCCTATGGCCTGTTTGCCCTGGAGATACCCTTTGTCTGGACCTATAGAAGCAAGCTACGTCATTTGCATTGTTCTCTGTAACACTGAATGAATATATATATGATCACAGCTGCAGCTGCCAGCCAGTCTACTCTGACCACAGTTATCTAAAAGATATACTGTTCCATTGGGACCCATCGAAGCGCAGCGATTGCAGCGGTATGTATGTATTTATCTTTTGGTATTGGCTGTACTGTACTGTACTGTATCATAATATAATAATGTATTGAATTGTTGACTATTTACATCTGCTAAAATAAATTACTTTGTGCTTTGGAAACACATACAATTGATTGGGCAATGCTTATTTGAAAACGATAAAATTACTTTAATAGTGGACATTGGACGCAGATCTAACACTAGCATAGTACCCAGCGCGTCTGTGATCCGCTTTGCGACTGGGTGACAGGTTTCATTCTTGCTTCCTCTTGCAAAAGATTGTTTAACTGCCAATTGTTGGTTCATGGGATACTGATTATGAAGGTGTTGGGAGGGAAGATTGCAGGTGCTGGGATGTAGATGAGAGAAGGGAGGTAGATTATGCTGGACTGCTTGTTGTTATTTTTTTTAACCTAAGTTTCTGATTTTCCCAACAGTTTTCCAAGAACTTGCTGAAAAATGACGAAACATGGATGAGGATCCCAGATGGTTAAGGTCCCTACCTCTACTGAGTGTGGCTTTAAAAAAGCTACAAATGGATAGACAACTCTTGGCAGGATTTGTGTAAAAATAATTCCACACTTAAGAGGTGTATTTTTGGTCTTATGCCCAGGCATGACAATGCCTTTTTGTTATCACTGGCAAGAACTGCAGCAATTTTTCTTTTCAAGTGTATGAAAATCATATTGTGACATAGGAGGTGGTCAAAATTGAATACAAAATGCCTGGAAATTAGTGTTACTGAGGTTAATAATAATGTAGCTACAAAATAATACCTAAATTATGTTATTTTAGCACCAATAAATGCACTTTTTTTTAACAAATTGCAAAACAAAACCAAAACATGCAAGGGCGGCTTTGCAAAACCAAAACCAAAACCAAAACACGACGGTAATCCAGATCCAAAACCGAATACAAAACCAAAACACAGGGGTCAGTGACCATCTCTACTTTTAACAGACTTTGCGAAAGTAATTAATTACATTCTTTCTTTCGCTATTAGACTTCTCAATGACATCATTATTTTTTTCACTGCACTACAGACAGTTCTGGGAAATGTTAAAAGTGTTAAAGAACATGAACATCACACATACACTCATATAAAAATGTTTCATGTCACTTTGTATCAGCAAACCAAGATTTTATTTTAATATTAATGTAGCACCCCTTTCATTACCACTCTGAAAGGGGTAGTGAAATGTTGTCTCTCTCTCTACAGTGCCTCAACCCGAGTCTTCTACACAGTATGGTGGGATTTGGACTATGACTGACTACACCAGGGGGTGGCTCAGGAAGCCCCTTGTACCTGACCACACTAACCCTCTGAATAATATCGGACCACAAACTGTGTTTACAAATAATCAAATGGGTGTTTATTTTGGGGAAAGTAAATGGGCAAGGCAGATTATGGAGAAATTCTGGACAGGATAAGTGAGACAGCAAAGGCAACAGTACAATGAATAGTAATAATGAACAAAGAAGATGGCTGCCACACGTGCATTCACTGGCGCCCAAACTCTCCCACAATCAACTCACACACAGTGTAAAAATATAAATCAACAATGATTTAACACAATTATCGCAGTCCTGCCAATATTAAATAGTTTGTGAGATTAACTTGTTAACGTTGGTATACTTGTAGAAATGTTGGTAACTTGCATTAGATTTCTGATACTTGGATTGTCTCTATGGGCCTGATTTATTAAGGAAAGTAAGGCAAAAAATTGAGTACATTTTCTCATTGACAAACCATGTCACAATGCAAGGGGTACAAATTAGTTTATTATTTTGCACATAAGTTAAATACTGGCTGCTTTTTCATGTAGCGCACAAATACTTGATAGCTTTATATTTACACTGAAATTTAAAGTTGATCTAGGACATGCCCTACCCCAACTATAAATCTGTCCCCATATTTTAAATTTACCTCCCCGTCCATTGCAAGATGGTTTTGCCAAGGTACAAAGTTACTCCTTTTTCTATTTACTTTCTTTAATATATCAGGCCCATAGTGTTCTTTTCTAAATGCAGCAATAATGGTGTCACAGTGTTTGGTGTATTATTTATTACTTATCTGAGATAAGTTATCTCTATCCTTCTGGATGAAGATGAAGGTATCAGCCACTGTTGGGTTATGAACTACCTACAGTCCTGATCCTGCTACTTGTCCCTCTGTGCTAACACACAATTCTCTAATAGTGGGAGTCTCCTCTCCATATATAGACACACTTTGCTGTGTAATCTCACTGATAGCTGAATTTTTGCAGGGATCCCACTACAAGAGCTTTACGTGCAAAGCTACACCCAGCAATGCTTTTGATAGCTCCGATGTCCCTCTCTTTGTTTGCACACTGTCTTTCCTGCAGACTCTCCTATCAGATCTCTCTCCATCCCCTGCTGCTGTCACACACCTCGGACTTCTAGCACCTCTTCCTGTCAGTTTTATCGCTAATTCCTGTCTATTCTCCTAGATTTGATTCATTGCCTGGGATGACCTCTGCTACACCCTATGTTCCCATGGTAACAGGGTGTCCTGTCTGCATAGAGGAACAAGACAGCTTTGCTACATTAGGATTGCTATATTCTTTATAAATCTATTTATTTGCTTTATATATTATATATGGATTATACATTTTACTCTGTTATCAGAAAGTGAACTCAATTGACCGGAGTTTCCTTCTGTACTGTGATCTACAGTCATGTGATAGAAAGCGAATTGAATGGGAAATAAAATGGCACTAGGCAAATTGGGCTAGTCACAGCATGGGTTCTCCTGTCACAATGTGATCCAGCTTCAGGCCATACAGTAGCCCTGCACTAAATGAACTGGGATGGGAATGGCAAAAAACAGCCTGTTGCCATCCTCCAGTAGGTTATTATTCCTTTACTGAGGTAAAAATCTGGTCCCCGTAGTGGCAACTTTGACACTACAGTGATCCCACTATAAAGAAATTGGTGTCACTATTACCCTTCCACATTATACTTGCATATAATAATAATAAGTAAATATAATGCTGACACAAGAGCTTACAAATTAATTATTTACAGTACTACAATAGATCCATGTTAATATTCTACAGTAGAGTAATCTTGTGTAATGTTAACTATTGGAAGGTATTCCACAATAATATGTTGATATCTTTTTGTTTGCACCTTTAAGCATTTCCCCCTGTATTGTGCAATGGAGACAATGCTGGCGCTTCTAAACATACCAAGACATTGCCTCAGGAGTCATGCATCTGCTTGCAAAGTCATGCATAAGAAGTGAAATGTAATAACTTTAAGGCAGTATATACTGCACAGTAACAAAACGTTTAACTCTGCCGCTGTTATACATGTTATAGTTTGTAGCTACATCATTTAACTCAAGTACAATCGGCAAAAACAAAAGAAGTAAATTATTAAGTTATTGCAAGTTTCTTTATTTAGGTGACAGGGCCAACATGTTTTATTTACTGCCAGCAGCTTTCCTTTATTTTAATCTTTACCATTTTACGAATATGTTTTTTTATGCCGAGATTAATTTAATCTGGCTAAATCAGACAAAAAAAATAAAATAAAGCAATAATAACTAGAGATGGGCGGGTCCGGTTCCCCGAGAACCGAACCCACCCGAACTTTGGGTATCCGAGTACCGAACTGAGTAGTTTGGTACTCTCCCGCCCGCTCCGAATCCAAATCGAACGTCATTGTGACGTCGTCGGATCTCGGGGCTCGGTTCTCGCGATACTTCAAGATTATAAATACACGCCTCCACAGCAATCCATCGCCATTTGACAGAGGGAGAGAGCAGGGTGTAGTCACAGGCTGATTACAGTAGGAACAGAGAATTCAATATTCTTTTTCCAATTGTTGTAACAAAAATCGCTAGAGAAGAGAGGAGGATAGAGGTTTTTTTTCTTTTCAATATTTGGCACTCCCCAGTACTTTTGGGGTGTCCCCCCTAATTGTGCATAAATATTTCTGGCTGTCAAAATTACTATCTGTCAGCAGTATCTTACCAAATAATTTTTAGCACTACAAGTGCTTTGGGCTCAGAATGGATTCAAAGCAGTCCACATATGAGCAGAATGAGCAACCAGGTTCTGTCACCAGTCCTGATGGTAGTGTTCCCAGTAGGTCATCTGGGCAAGGCGATGTCAATCTACACAGTGTTTCGAAATCAGTCCAAAAAATGAAAAAAAAAAAAATTACTGTGTTGAAGCGAAAAAGAAGTGTTACTGAGCAAAAGTTAAGTGCCGATAAAAAAAAACTTGCCAACATGCCATTCTACACACGTAGTGGCAAAGAGAGAATGAGGCCTTCACCTTTGGCTATTAGTGGCAGATCCCAAAAAGTTACAGAGCCTACAATTAGTGCACAACTACCGTTACGCGTCAAAGCTGAGCTGCAAGATAACAGTAAGGCATTACAGGTTAATGTTTGCTCTGATTCACAAATGACACCAACCACTGTGGAGAGTCCATCCAACAGTGGGATGTCTAATCGTGAGCATTCTGTTAGTGTACCCATAAAGAAGGGCCCTTTCAGCAGTTCTGCTGATGTGTACCTGAACAGCCCGAGTGTAGCTGGTGATACACAAATTGAGGATGCCACTTTGTAAATAGAAGAGGATGAGGGGGAGATTTGTGGAGGTAACGAGAGCTCTAATGAGGATGTTGATGATTATGATGCAGACAGATACCAAATTGCCTTTCTCAATTTCTATTTATATTCTAGATTATATAACGGCTGAATAGTTTTCTATTTTACTCCTAGTGGAGAGGGGATCTGATGCAGACAGATACCAAACTGCCTTTGTCCATTTCTTTGTATATTCGAATTTCTAGTTCTACAGTCTATGCAGGCTGCTTTTTTTTCTATTTTACTACAAGTGGATGTGGGGGATGGGGGGGTCTGATGCAGACAGATACCAAACTGCCTTTGTCCATTTCTTTGTATATTTGAATTTCTAGTTCCACAGTCTGTGCAGGCTGCTTTTTTTATATTCAACTACAAGTGGAGGGCGGGGGGTGGGCATAGGAGTCTTTGCCCAGGATAACACCAGATGATGTACTTACCAGAGTAATATAGCTGGTACTATGGTTCTCTGGTAGCGGGGTGACAACGGAACAGGAGAATCAGCAGATGGTGAGAGAATGCTCAAAGAAAGTCTATGACTAGCAGCAACTGGTAATGAGTAGATGAATGTACACGAGGAACCAGATGGACAAGTAAACGTGAGGAGAGTCAGTGGTCTGCGTACAGCAAGTTGTACCACTGCTATAGTGAAGAGGAATGTCCAGGAGTAGCGAGGAGGTAGTGAGAGTCAGTGGTCTGCGTATAGCAAGTTGTACCACTGTCTATAGTGAAGGAATGGATTCCAGGTGCAAGTAGGTAACAGGGAAGTCAGTGGTCTGCGTATAGCAAGTTGTACCACTGCTTATGTGAGAGGAAACTAGAAACTGGTGTCACAGGGAAACAGGAGTCAGTGGTCTGCGTCAGCAAGTTGTACCACTGCTATATATATGTGAGGAGGGGCACGAGGAGATGAATGTAATGCAGAGGATACACGGGGCACACGGAACTTGATCCCACGATGATATCCACAATACAATAATAACTGACAAGCGCTGCTTGAAGTATACAAAGTCACTAGAGCGATCCAGGTAATAGGACACAAAGTCAATAGTCACAATAGCTTCAGTAGATAGAAGACTCCGGAGATGAACACAACACAGTCCAGACGGATATGCAATACAAAAGCAAAGTCAATGGAAGGTATGCATACCGCGGTTCAGGAGAGCAGGCTGTCAGTGAGACGTGCAGGGATACCTGAACGGCTGAATGCCGGCAGGAGGAGAAACCACTGGAGGATGGAAGCGGTAATCAGGTTGGTGCAGCGCACGGCAGGTAACCAGTATCAACGGAGCAATACTCAGGAAGCAGTAGTAAGTAAAACTGGAAACATGATGAACACGGGAGAGTTGAGGCTGTCTGGTATCCGGCAGTAGTAGCGGAGGCAGCGGAGGGAAGACACGCTGAACACGGGAGAGTAGAGGCGGCCTGGAATCCGGTAGTAGAAGCAGATAGGAATCAGTGGAGAGCTGACACGATGAACACAGGAGAGTTGAGGCGGACTGGAATCCGGCAGCAGTAGCAGATAGGAATCAGCTGAGTGCAGGCACGATGAACACAGGAGAGTTGAGGCGGACTCGAATCTGGCAGCAGTAGCAGATAGGAATCCGCTCAGTGCAGGCACGAAGAACACAGGAGAGTTGAAGTGGTCTGGAAACCACAAACGTAGTAGACAGGAATCAGCTGGAGCTGAATACACGAGGAAACACAGGAACACCTTCAGAGGCTCATGGGGAATGAGACTCCAAGATCAGGCAACCAGGTAATGATCACAGGTGGTTTAAATAGGGAGGGTTGCCTGATCATCCAATCAATTAAAAGCAACAGGTACTGAAGGTTTAATAAGGGCTGCACATGCGCAGACCCTCAGGATGGCGGACGGCCACGGTTCCTGAACACAGGAGAAATGGCACTCACAGTCCGGTGAGTGACACCCTGTATATATGGTGCAGTAAACAGAACTACAGTATATAGCATGCAGCACTCAGCAGTGCATTGTGTCTTGAGCTGACAGGGAAGCAATGCATCCTGTGACTCATGAACTAAATGATCTAAATGATTGAAAAGATTCAGAGAGTGAAAAGATTCAGATGAGTCAAATGAGTCAGAGACTCATATGAGTCAGAGAGTCAAATGAACTAGATGAACTAATGAACTCCTGAGCCAGGAGAATGACTTATGACTCATAGTCAGTGATCAGCTCCAGAGTCTCACACAATGTCTGAGCACAGCAGTGCCACCTATGGTAGTTTAGAGGTACGGACTCATGAGTATTAAATGAGAGAGCTGAATAGAAACAAAAGAGCCAGTGTGAATGAGACAGTAAGTGAGGCTGCTGGAGCTGCTCTGCTTTATCTCTAGCTCCTCCCACTTGTTTTAGTTCCTGGTGAACTAATCTTTGCCAGATCTGTGAACTAAATGAATTAGTTCACTTTGAAGATTAGTTCATTTGAATTAATCATTTGTGAACTACCCATCACTATTCTGCAGACACTGTCTGTGCAGGTAACTTTGTGGGAGGTGGATAGAGTATGAGGGGAGAAGTGCAAAGGAGTTTCTGGGATTTTGACAGCTGAATTTGAAATGGCAATTTAATTAAAGGCAGTGTTTGGCTATTAAAAATGTATAACAAATATCGATAACAATCCGCTGCTGCTATTACGTGGAAATTTCTTTACAGTTTTATTTCACCTGTATCGCTTGTTTCCCTCATTGTAAAACTCAATAAAATATCTTTTAAAAAAAAAAAAATGTATAACAAGCTTGGTTTTGTCTTCAGTTAAATTGACATTTTAAATTTACCCGGCAAAATCAGTGATTTTGCGGCACGACAGGATAGTACATTTATCAGTAAATCACCACTTCTTCAGATAAGTGATGATTTGGATCAATAGCAAAAATGAATCTTCTATCTTAATTGAGAAACATAGTAGAGTCCTGTTTTGAATTGTGTCTGGATAATTGAAGCTTTGTTTGTTCAGTTCCACATGAGTGTAATCTGTATCAATAGCTGTCAATCTGAGAAAGTATTGCACTATATACAATAGTCATTTAGAATAAAGGGAAGCATAAAATCAATTTGGAATCCAGTGGTTACTGGGAAATGCTTCACATTTTACCCTCACCTAATTAAGGGAAGTGTATTTTAAGCCCAAGTGTCTTCTATTTAAGATTTTGTTATAGAAATTACACAACGTCTTACAAATCTTTTTATTGAGGGATACTTGGATATTTATTTATACACTCTAGGGTGTATTATATCATAGAGGTGGGCCGCTGATCGTGCATTGTGGGTCAGTGCTGTGAGCTCGCATCCCAGGCTAAAATTTGCTAGCCAGCCCTGCCACTGTCACTATTTTCCCATCATGTCCATCCCGGCAAGATTTTTAAACTTCCCACTGAGCACGGAAAAAGCCCAGGATTAGAGGGGTGCCAAAAATTCATCTTAAATGTGTCATTAGAGGAAATTTCCTTTCGATCAGATACAATCATTGAACTCCTAAATAATGAAATGGGTGCTCCCAAACTGTTTGAAGGCAATGCGCACATACAATAACCTGGTTATACAGAGAAAGATTGAAACAACATTCAAATGTGAGAGGGTGTAAGGTAGCTGTCACAGGGGTGCCCTGGCCAGGAACAAAAGAGAAAACAAAAACTTACCAATCCGGCAGCACCTGGGACCCAGCATCCTCCTCCCTTCTCACTGAATGTCGGGCATGACGTCATAACGTCCGAAATATTCAGTGAGAAAGGCGGGAGAGAAGAGGATGCTGGTTCCCGTACACCGACGGATTGGTAAGAAGACAGAAGAAATAGAAGAAAAAAGGCCAAGTATGGTAAGTAAAGAAAGGGGAGGGGAAATGATGATAGGAAACAGCAATGGAGGGGCAAAAGAATGAAGGAGGGGGTAGAGTGAGGAAGAAGAGGGGCAAAGTGAGGATGAAGAGGGGCAGAATGAGGGTGAAGAGGGGCAGAGTGAGGATGAAGTGAGCACAGAGTGAGGAAGAAGAGAGCACAGAGTGAGGGTGAAGAGGGCACAGAGTGTGTGGATGAAGGAAGGCACAGTGTGTGTGGATGAAGGAGGGCACAGAGTGCGTGGAGGAAGGAGGGCACAGAGTGTGTGGGTGAAGGAGGGCACAGTGTGTGTGGATGAAGGGGACACAGAGTGTGTGGATGAAGGAGGGCACAGAGTGTGTGTGGATGAAGGAAGGCACAGAGTGTGTGGATGAAGGAGGGCACAGAGTGTGTGGATGAAGGAAGGCACAGTGTGTGTGGATGAAGGAGGACACAGAGTGCGTGGAGGAAGGAGGGCACAGAGTGTGTGGGTGAAGGAGGGCACAGTGTGTGTGGATGAAGGGGACACAGAGTGTGTGGATGAAGGAGGGCACAGAGTGTGTGTGGATGAAGGAGGGCACAGAGTGTGAGGATGAAGGAGGGCACAGAGTGTGTGGATGAAGGGGGCACAGTGTGTGTGGATGAAGGAGGGCACAGAGTGTGTGGATGAAGGAGGGCACAGAGTGCGTGGAGGAAGGAGGGCACAGAGTGTGTGGGTGAAGGAGGGCACAGAGTGTGAGGATGAAGGAGGGCACAGAGTGTGTGGATGAAGGGGGCACAGTGTGTGTGGATGAAGGAGGGCACAGAGTGTGTGGATGAAGGAGGGCACAGTGTGTGTGAGGATGAAGGAGGACACATTGTGTTTGGATGAAGGAGGGCACAGTGTGTGTGGATGAAGGAGGGCACAGTGTGTGTGGATGAAGGAGGGCACAGAGTGTGTGGATGAAGGAAGCACAGAGTGTGAGGATGAAGAGGCACAGTGTGATGATTTTTGTACATGTTGTTGTTTTATTTTGTTTGTTCTTATTATTAGCTGTAAATTATTCTTTGACAGAAATATAATTGAAAAAAATATATAAAAATATTCTTTTCCCTTTTATGTGTATTATTTTTGCAAACAACTTGCTAAGTATTTCTGTCCTGACCTAAATACTTATTACGTAATTATTTTGGAGTGGTGCCTTGAAAAAATTATGGAGACTCTAAAGGTGCTGTGAACTGCAAAAGTTTGGGAACCACTGGTGTAAGGTATGCTCCTTGTAATGTATTCATCTGTATAATAGGTCACTATTTAGCTTTGGTTGTTAGCTTTGGTGCTCTGCAAAAGCTTTACTTTGCTGTTAGAAACCTTTTTTTCTTGTTTTGAAAAACAGCATCTACTCCTACCAAGATGCAGGTGAAAGCGGAGGAGCGACCAGCGTACTTTCTCGCCAAGTGCACTAAAATGTCTAGTTACGGCTCTGCGGTAACTGTGGATATATTATCTTGAGGTCTATTGTCTGTAAATACTGGGAATTGGACAATGGTGTAATTCAACCTCACAATAACACCCCCCTTCACGCCACCTAACGTCCTGCAAATGAAACAAAATACCAATATTCCTATAGTAGAAACAGTACAGTAGTATATGTACTTAAAATGGCATATGGATGTGTCTGTATAAAAAAAAAAGGGCAACAGAACTAAATAACAAAATATTAGTAACTAGTTTGTTCTTCTTGCTTGTCTATTATGCACTATTGTAGTTTATGGTCACATTTAAAAAGTATCTCTTACTTCATGGTGCAATGAGTACAACAACCAAGTGTGTTGTTTGCCAAACTTATATGCATATCAAAAGGTGAATTGCACTCACTCTAATACTGTATAGATCATCATGGTCTTTGGTTATACCTGGGACAATGGACCTCAGACCACTTCAAAATAAAAAAGGATTTTTCAGTATGAAAAAATGAGAGCTACTTTATACTGTATTGAAGTCAAAATGTATTGGACAAAGGGCATGTTGTAGTGTAATGTACTTGAAGGTCCAGTCACATCAATCACATATTTACTTAACATGTCCCTTACAGTACAGTACAAGCGTAATATGTCTTACCTATGGGATGATTGCTTGGGTATGACTTTATGATGGTGGTGTGTAGATGGACTCAACACAAATTTGCATGGGTTCCACATATTTATAGTTACATACCTGATAATCCCTATTATTTTACAATACTGACATAATTACAATATATACTAATGTGTGTCATCCTGCTACAATAAATAATGTGAGACACAACGAGTAAAGTTTAATGAAGTTATTCCCTAGGTGTACTTTTTTAACAGTATTGCAGTGGAATGTTAATGTAACACTGAATAATGTTTTTATCTCCAAAGTTCATATCTGAACAGAGCCGTAACTTAAAATGTTAGCGCCTGGGGCCCTGTATCTGAAAGTTTTAAATTGGTTTTTTTTTATATAGAATTTTTAATAGAATTTAGCAGGCAGCTAGAACTACTGTTAGTTTTTTTACTTTGTTGAAACGTAGCAATTTCTTGCTTAACAGTTAATTACAATAGAGAAGCTGATCATTTTAAATATAATTTTCAACTACAATCGAGAATGAGTAAAATATTTGCAAATCATACTATCAATTGCAGCAAACAAATCTAAAGAAAAATACATGTTTCTTATTGGCAGAAAAATAATGCATTTACTAGTAAATCTTAATACTAGTAAAAGCACATAAATTATTATGGGGATGAAGGCTAATAATTTTAAATATCCCACACCGACTTGCCTCTTACTCCAGCAATCGGGAGCATTTGGAGTGAGTCTTTTGATGCTGCAAGCTTTGTGTATATGTGTTCATGCATTATAGTGAATAAGTGGCCCTAGATTGATAACCATCTCCAACCACAAGTGCATGCCCTCCATACAACCGCATGTCAAATGGTGGCGAATAACCAGCCTTATGTTGGCATCTCCTCCATATATCAGCAATCAAACTAAGATCAGAGGACAATGGAGATGTTTATGTGCAGATAGTCAAATGTATTAAAATCAGTTTACAACAATGTTTATATTACCCTTTTCATAGACACCCACAGTAAGGAATACATCTAAACATGTGTCCTATTAGTCTCATTACACTAATCTCACGCTGCAAATAGAAATCTCATTTGTGCACTATATCTCAGAACTAGCCACACCAGTGCATCTACTAAATCATAATTCCCGGTGAATCGCGTCATTTTAGCAAGTTAATTTCGGGATGCGGGAGAAATGCCAGCTCCCCCAGGAGTCCAGGAGACTGACCCGAATTTCAGCAGTCTCCCGGACTTTCCGGGAGATTTGGCAAGTATGTACTAAATACTTTGTAGGGTAGCCCTCATTTTGTCCAACTTCTCCACTCAGCCTGTGAAAACTTCTGCTCCGCCACAAAAACTGTAATTTTTTTCTGCAAACTTATACCCCTTGGCAAAAGTCTAGGGGGTAAATGTATCAACCAACGAACTTCCGGCGGGTCTGAAAAGTGGAGATGTTGCCTATAACAACCAATCAGATTCTAATTATCATTTTGTAGAATGTACTTAATAAATTATAAATAGAATCTGATTGGTTGCTATAGGCAACATCTCCACATATCAAACCTGCCGGAAACTCGCAGCTTGATAAATTTACCCCTAGATCTCTAGCTGGTGCAAGAGATTCAGCAGAAAAATATGTAACTTTCAGATGCCCAGAGTTTGATTCCGATGTGGCTGTATGCACTTGAGTTTGGCATCGTGGCTGCTGCGCTTGAGTTTGGCATACCCTTACTGTAAATTAATTACGGCCAAATGCTCCTTCCCCACTTTGTTCACTCCCTGAATTTATAGGCTGTAGTAAGTGTCCTTTGCGTACAAAGACGATACAGATATGGATGTGCATTTACTTGCATATGGTCCAGTTCTAGGCATGCTCAGACTGATTTTGCGTACAATACACTCATAATGAGTAGATACGTGCCTTGATGAATCAGGCCCAATGTGATCACAATTTACCAAAAAATTATCGCTGGGGCTGCTGGCTCAGAGCAGTAAGGGTTAATTTACCTCTTCATTCGGCTACTTTCTGCAGAAATGTGCATGTGTGAGCCAGCTTGCCAACATTTGGGATTTCAGTTACTCTAATTTGGAAAAAATAAGGTTTAATAATAGAGAAACTGTATTGAAAAAATAAAAACATATGTTAAAACCTTCATTCATTTAAAAAAAAAATCTTCAGTTAAAGAATAATGTTAAAAGAGGAAATTGTATTGCATCAAAATTTCTAATTGGTATGAATGATTAACAATCTGATTGTATAGCACTGCAAAATATGCTGGCATTATATAATAAAAGGGCAATAATAGCTTTCACACCAGTCAAATCAATTTGATCCAGGAGATAGGATGGCTTCTGGTTCATTCATTACGATGTTGACCAATTTAGTCATATTATAATATGTCGGCCAGACTTGACTAGACTACCCTTTAACTACACAAGGTCGGACTGGCTCTTTGGCACTTATGGCAAATGCCAGAAGGGCCAATAGCTAAATGGGCGGATCCGCCCATTCACCCGAGAGGCAGCACCTCCTGGCAGCACATTTTTGTCCCCCGTTAGATGGCACGTGTATGCATGCAACCGAAGGAAGGGACAGCAGCACAAGCCCTGGGCCCTCCTATTTCAGGTCCCAAATTCTCTCAAGGGGGAGAAGTGTCCTCTGGGGTCAGCCACCTTCACCCTCCCCTTATGTGTGCCTATTTTGTCAGAGACAGGATCACATGGGATATGCATCACATGACAGGACCGTCCCATGTGGCCAGAACAGCACCAGAGGCAGATGGAAAAGTCTCATACACAGTGCAGATAGAACAAGGTAAGTGTGAGGGAAGGAGGGAGGGGGGTATTTTTGGCCATACCTTTTGATGTTAGTAAAAGGTGTCAGTGGTGGTAAGCGGATGTGAAACCACAAGCATATTAAACTTAACCAATTAACCAATAGCAGTTTTGGTGAACTTAGTACAAAAGACTTCATGCACATACGCACAGATGTTGTGGAGTAGTACAGCAGCAGGCAGTAATACAATATATATACATATATATATATATATATATATATATATATACATATATATATATATAATATATTGTTGGCACACTCAGTCTCTGCTCGTTCATGCAGGATTCACTATTGGCACAGGTGCTCCTATAAATATATTATGGAGCCTCTGGTCACTATTAGAAGGTGTTTTGGGACTTTATAACATACCTAGGTATGCAACTAGGGATAATGGTGTCCGTCTCTATTCAATGTCTAACGAAAGTAACAGCTAAAAGATGAACTTCCTGTTTGCACTGTTTGCTGTAGCGCATTTCCGACTAAGGGGTATCCTGCTCCACCTCCTCCTCCACTAGACCACTGGTAAAAAGGTAGATAAGAGAATGGAGCATAGTGCTGCTATTCTAATAGGTATGTTAATATAATGTATAAGGGGGGTATGTTAATATAATAAGCGAAGGAAGGAAGGGGGTTCTTAATATGTGTAATGGAAGTGAGTGGGGGCTCTTTATATAATGTGGGTTTGAGGTAGGCTATTAATCTAAAGGAGTGTAGATGAGGGCTAATTATTTAATGGGTGCTATTTTATTTGTGGGGTGATCGTGGAGCTATTTAATTTATTGGTGGGGCAATTTTATTTAATAGTGGGGTGTATTAATTTAAGATGGATTGATGGGACATTTAATTTAAAGCTGGGGCGTTTTGGGCTAATGATTGAATGTGGGGCTGAGTTTGGGGAGGAGGGGTATTTATTAATTGTGAATGCGAATTATTTAAAGCCGGGGAAGCCGGGGATGGTTGTGGTTATTAGTTATATTTATTAAATGTAAATACTGCTACTTCTACTATTTCTTACTCACCTATGGAGGGAACCACAAATATTTAATGTACCGGGGCCCTAAATTTCTCTTGGTGGCCCTGTAGATAGAGATCACGTTTCAATGGAAATCACAGCTATGGAGCCAGGGATGTGATGAAAACATAAGGTGTTTATTGAGCAGGTATTAATCAGAAAATCAGAAAATAATACGAACCAAATATTGCCAATACTGTACGGGGATTTCTGAGTAAAGCTGAATACTGGTAACAAAGGAATACAGCTGATGCTGAATGGCTGAGTGGAGAGAAATCCTGTGTAGTGATGTCAGCAGCAGTATATGAAAGTCCCAGAGCACAGGAGAAGCAGGAGAACACAACCATAAGAAAAGGCAACAAAACAACAATGGCCAGCACAGGTAATAGAGAGAGACAGGTATAAATAGGGAACCACCAAGTACAGGAGATAATTGGTGCAACAACTTAACCCCTAGTAATGACAAAGAAAAAGGCACAATATCAGCACCTCTGGTAAATAAAGGTACTGCCAGATAAACATTAATGTAACAAGTTCAAGGTTCTGGAGGCAGGAGCTGCCAATAGAAAGCCGCATGCAATGCAGAAAGCTGCAGGCAGATCCGGACAATAGCATTGTCTGATACTGGCGCTCTCTATGCTGCAAATAGAAAATCAAGCTCCATTTCTCTTCACGGGACACCACGTAACAGGGTTCGTATCCATAGTGACGGAGGAGGTTTGTTCCGTGACTCCTATGATCATGGTAGTGATATCAGGAGACAGCCAGCGCAATCCAGACAGCAATCGGCTGATCCCCAGAGGACTCTAGTAACATACCTCAAAACCTTGTAGCTCTCCAGCTGCTGTGGAACAAGACATTTCATTATACCAGCCTATTGGGGGCATGCTAGGAATTATACTGGAGAGCCACAGGAGGCGTAAGGGGGATGTTCCTCAATCATACTTCTGTTTGACAGCAGCTTCAAGGTCTTCATAGATTCCCTGATTATGATACAATGAGCTTTGCAAAAAGTATTGTAATTATTATTATTATTATCTGAAACATAGGTCTGTGTGCTATAAATGTTGTGGCTGATTTCTACTCGCATACGTGAGAGTATAAAACAATGAATGGTTACTAAAGGTACAAATATATGTGTAAAATACCTTAAAAAAACCTATAACTATAGATATGAGAACTACGCCCTTGACATAAGAGTTGAAGAGAAAAAAGTTTTTCCCATGGAACAGAGACAACAGGATGCAAGACTAAAAACAACGGCCTGAAAGATATTTCACAGTACTGGATAAAGGTTATTGCCTTATATCTACTTATTGTTGCAAAGAAAGATTTGTTGAGCTGAAAGAGATTTCCTTATATGTACTTGTTATTAACCAGTTAATGCTCAAGCTTAGGTATAAATAAAGGAACAGTCTGAGAAGTCCCTGAGAGCTGATTCTGAAACTACAACTATTCATCTGTGTTTCATTTCATCCTCTCCAGTCGAGTGTAAGGTAATCAGGTTATCAGAGATCAATAACAGGGGCACCAAGCCTTGGTACCCCCACACATACGTCCCTGCTACTATATATTAGCACTGATATCAACATTATTACAGATTGTGCTAACTTTGTTTCAGCAAAGTAACATAGTCTTCTAGACTGCAGAGGGAAAGAAAAATAAGTTTATTTGGATTCAGACAAGTAGATGTGTTAAAGCTGCTCTTGTATGCACTTAAACTGTATAGTATTGATATCACCCTTTCATTGTACCCAAAACTTCTTTCGCATGTGCAGACTTACTATCACTGTAAATGAATAAATGATCACATGGACGCCAATGTAACTACAGCAAAATATCAGTTTTATTAAACAAAAATGGTGGCAGAGAGAGTAATGCGAGTCAGCTAACAACTAATAGCAAAACCAAACAGTGACAGGTCAAATTGATATAACACCTCTGCTCCCAGGATATAATCCTTTACTATTGGCCGATGCTAAATTTGGCATCAGAGTGATTACACCCCTTCTGGACTCGCAATGACGTGCCTCCACAAAGCAGGTCATGAGGTGCTCCACATTAAAGGACCAAGAGTCACGTTACTTTGAAGAGGGCAGTGACCTGCGGCCAATCAGCAGAAGCACTATATAAATTAGTTGCTGACTGAAATGCTCTCCTGCCTACTGTGCTTCCTCTGTGAAAGGGAGAAAAAAATTGGTTAACACCAACAGGAATGCAATAAAACAGTTACACTTGAAGGGCTGGAGGGAGGTATTCAGTGCAGCAAACAAAGAGACCCAGCATTCACTGGGGGGGAGAAAATATAGAGAAGCTTAAGACCCTCCCTGTGGATATTATTGGCTGGGGAATGCAGAGAAAAAAAGACAAAAGTCCCAGTTATGTTTTTGTACATAAACAGTTTCCATAATAGGTTGAAGGTTCAGTTAATGATTTATTATAAATGTGTCAAATGTGTTTTACTACATATATTCCCTAAAATATATGTTTCAGGCCATTGAATACTGAGCTGCTTCCCAATTTTATCAGTGCATTTAGAACCTAGGAAGATGAATGTTCCTGTTTGCCTTTGCTTAGTACCACAAATGATTTTTTTTTTACATGAGTTCATTTTGTTGTCTAGGTATTTCTCTCACTTTCTTTACTGTTAATCTATCTGTCTGTCTTCACTTGTTTCTTAAATCTCTTCATTTACTTTGCTCTTTTACAACTTTATGGTTTCACATTCATCTATCCTTGCCCTGACTACAGTGCTGCTCTCCCAACCTCCCCATTCCCAGTAGCAGCATGGGGTCCATTGCTACAATTCATACAATATGAGTGCAGTCATTGCTCCTGATTTGTTAACTGCTGTCTGTAAAGTGCCAGTGGGGGAGGTGAAGTCACTGAAGCAGATATGCAACTGAGATAGAAAGAGGTCAAGAAAAATATCTATAGGAGGTAGAGGTATAATTTTATGCTTCCCACTGTGCATTATATCCACCCTAAGTACTATATAAATAGCCAGATATGTGAAACCTAAAGATAGACTAAGACAAGGCATACATTTATAGAGATGAATGACACGGTCAAAGCTGTACAGCAGAAAATGTCTGTCATCAATTTGGGAGCAGAATTATTCATGTTTCTCCAGCGAAATTTGACCTTTAGGGTTCCATTTGGAATTCCCTATATCATTTATTTTCTACTTGGAATTCTTCATGTTTATACCCTACCCACACCACAGAGGAGAATTAAATGACCATTGTCATTCAAGTTCTATTTGTAGACTCAGAATTCAGCAAAGTGTGAATTTACAATGCAAAGCAAAATGAGCATTTCTTGAAGCAAGAGGGGCAACTATTGTGCAGAAGTTCACCTCTCTACAAAATAATCTTTCCCTCTCCGATATCCAATTTGCACAAAAATTTGCCACATGTTCACTTCTCTCTAGCCATGGCTAATTGATTCACATTAAATATAAATCATCTGATTTATTTTAAACATCCTGGGGACCAAACTATATATATAACTTTAGGCTCAATATAGTGCATTAAACAATGCTAAATTCAATGTGCAGAGGATATTCTAGGTATTCTATTACATGTTATTATGAAGCCAATATGTAGGAAAGTATGCAAAAAGGCTTCATATGTAAAGCAGATGTTTTGACTTCCAGTTTCACAGAAACAGACACACATCATCATCATCATCAGTTATTTATATAGCGCCAACATATTCCGTAGCGCTTTACAATTGGGGACAAACGTAATAAACTAATAAACAAACTGGGTAAAACAGACAAAGAGGTGAGAAGGCCCTGCTCGCAAGCTTACAATCTATGGGACAATGGGAGATTGACACATGAGGTTAAGTATACATTTTGCATCTTGGCCCAGCCAGACTGCAAAGGTAGGGTGACTCATAAGCTAAATGATCCTGTCACACAATAATGTTGGTCCGGGGGTAGTTGTCTTGTGTGAAATTGTGTAACAGGCTAAAGGTAGTAAGGTTAAGATGGTGGTTGAGGAATATTATACGCTTGTCTGAATAGGTAGGTTTTCAGAGAACGCTTGAAAGTTTGTAGAACAGAGGAGAGTCTTATTGTGCGAGGGAGAGAGTTCCATAGAGTGGGTGCAGCCCGAAAAAAGACACACTTACATAAGTCTTATTATTGCTTACATACCGTATGTAAGTGCACACATTTGGTATTTCTATAAAGTTGCAGAAACTATGCTTATACAATTTAAATGCAATAGTATATTTATTCCACTATATTATGGTCACGATACAAGGCTCACCCACAGGATTTACATACTTTCATATTTAAACTATGAATGCCTTGTGGAGGACAGAAACTATTATTCTCACTAGATACAAGCTATAATACATACAATGCTAGTGATTTCTCTTTCAGTTTACCCAGACTTTCAAATGTCTTTTCAGTCAGATAAATATGGTAGTAGATATTGTTAAAATTATTAGATTATACTTAATTCTATTTGCAACATTAAATTGACACCCAGACAATATATGTATAAAATATGCATTAGGATAAATAAATGCATGAACACTTTCAGGAAATGGTACCAAAATCATACCATGGCAGATGAGACATACATCCCATCAATGCAACACTATACAGGTATTCTATAAGTCACCTTAGGGTATCCGATCCAGGCTTGTAGCAGCTATGTGGAGGCTTCTCTCCTAGCACTGCAGTGTAGGAGGTCAGGGGCAAATGTGGGATTTAATGACCAGAATGCAACGGGCATGGCTATCATTTTAGACAGTGCTAGGCCACTCTACAACCTTCCAAACCATTTCAAACACATGAGCAATATTACGTGCACTACTGTTAGGTGCACACAGCTTCCTCTTCACGAGTATTGAATCAGTGTAACAGTGTAAAGCAGGACATATCTTACGAATACCCTTGCAGTTGGGACAGTCACCTAAAATCGAGACTGACCCAACACCAGGACTGTTGTAAGAGTGTCCTGCTGTCTCCTAACTGTTCTTGCAGCTTTCAGTTCCTGTTGCTGCTCATATTGTAGGCTCAGTTGCTACTGGATACTACAATCTTGGGGAACTGTTTGGAAAAAAAGATATGTACATGAAATATGGAATGCCTAGCACCTGAGAACACTCTAGGCCTACCCCAACATTAAATCAGTAGCACCCATGTTTAATAAATTAGACATCCCTAGAATTTACATTTTATAAATAGACATATTTCCTCCTAATGAGTCCCAACATTAAATTAATAATTTTCACATTTAATAAATAGACCCATTTCCCCCCATTCAGGCCCAAAATTAAATTAACAGTATTTATATTTAATAGATAGACCTATTTCCTCTAACCATCCCTGACATTAAAGAATTCACTTTTAATAAATAGCTTCCCTTCTAACCAAACTTGGCTCCACATTCAATTAATAGCTTCCACATCACTCCAGCGTTAAATTAATAATAACCCCACCTTAAATTAATAGGCCCCACTATCATGCTACAATATAAAAGATTATACCTTATAGACACTAAAAATTACTAAAAATATTTAGCTGCTAGAAAGAGACTCTGGGGCACATTTATCATTTAACGTTGAAATAGAGAAATGGTTATCAATCCTTATCGGACGGATAAGTATTGATTCATTTCTCAAATTTATCAAAACCGGAGTACAGAAACAGCAGTCCCGATAATCTGCTGTTTCTGTGAGAAAAAAAAAACATACTTACCCCCCTCTTCGGAAGCGCTGTCTTCGGGTCTTCTCTTCACTCTTCAAGTGCGCATGTCCAGTTCCAAGAACTGGACATGCACACACAGATCCCCTCTCTGTCTCTGCAACGATAGTTGCAGAGAGAGAGCGCTGAGTGACAGGGAGGGATCATGTGATCCCTCCACACATGCGCTGTACAGCTCTGCTCTCCGGAGCAGAGCTGACAGCATTAGATTTCCTCAATTCGGATGATGTACGCCAGCTGCAGCTGGTGTACATTAACATGACAAGTTCCCAAAAAAAATGTTTTTTTGGGACTTGTTAGATTGCGGCCAGGAGCAGTCACCATTCTGTTGAATGGTGACTGCTCCCAAAAACGAAGAGGAGTGCAAAGCAGCAGATATCCATGATATCTGCTGCGATGCCCCCTTAATAAATTTGCGGAGGACTCTGTGGGACCTTAATTATCCGTTAAAAGCACTATCGTGCTTTATTAAATATGCCCCTCTGTAACTTAAATAAATATTATAAGTAAAATCAAGGGTGGAAAAGAGCAACACTATTGTTAAAGCCAACTGCTGCAGACAAACTTTTAGAACTGATGGTAAGAGGTCTTCGCCTAGAGCAGCTGCCTTACCATTAGAGCTTGTTGCGCTTGCAGGTACTCGGATGTCCCCAGGTCAACTCTAGCATTGTAAAAGTTTATGTAAGGCTACTGTAGTGCACAGGTAGGAGGCAGATAACTGGAACACAGCAGACAGATGCCAGGTACAAGCCAAAGATCATGGGTCAGAAGTAAGCAGGTTTGTCTGGGAGAGGCAAAAAGGTCAAGACAGGTTGCAAGCAAGTAGAATCCAAAAGACAAAGACAAAGGTCAGGAGCAAACAGAGTTTAAGCAGGGTCTAGAAACAAGCCAGGGGTCACAACAGGAGTCAATCAGAATTCTGACAGAGTATTCACAGAAAACTGGAGCAAGTCAGCTAATGTGTGGCACAAATGCTATAACTGGCAGGGAGGCTAAGCCCTCCCTGAATATGTAATAAATGCAAAAAAGGGCCAATCACAATGCAGGGCAACAAGATATTACAATCAGCCTCAGAAGGCTGCTAATTCATGAAACTATACTGTGCACATGCGCCCGGCTGTCAGACACAGCAGCAGTAAAGAGAATGTCCCGGTTCCCCTGGCAACAGCCGAGACACTGAGGTCAAATGTGACGTCCTGACTGCCAGGGCAACAACCAGGACACAGCCAGGAGGAGAGATAGGTGAACCGTCATGGCTAAAGCAGCAGCTTATGGCAACTATAGTATATAGTTCAGGCTTGGCTAACCTGTGGTGCTTCAAGTGTTGTGAAACTACAATCCCCAGCATGGTTTGCCAATATATAGCAGCTTATTGCTGAAAGGGTATGCAGGGACTTGTAGTTTCACAACACCTAGATTGCCATAGGTTAGTCAAGCCTGTTATAGGTGCATGGTTTAAAATTCATAACATATAAAAGCTGGAAATTGTATGAATAACAGAGATTCAAATTAAAACCTCATTATTTATGGTAGGAATCTAAGGAAATGAGTAAGGAGATCCATGTAGGACACCATTATTATATTAAATACAATAAATAACCCTACCATCACATCATCAATAAATGAATAGTTCCCACCCACATTTAAACAATTAAGTCAACCCCACTCCCTTTTCATTGAGTTCCCCCATACATTTACCTTCTCTATCCAGTGGTATATTGGTTCTTCTTTCTTGCTGGCTGTAGCAGCGCACATGTCAGGTGGTGCACACCCCACATATGACTTCATGTCAACGATTAAGAAAAGGGCTAGGATGGGCAGGGACTGATCAGTAGGATCTGCAGATACATAAAGTAAGGTGGCTGGACCTGGGGGACGGGCCAACCGCCAGGAATCATTCAGAGCTCCTGCCATATTCATACATATTTAAACTATGAATGCCTTGTGGAGGACAGAAACTATTATTCTCACTAAATACAAGCTATAATACATACAATGCTAGTGATTTCTCTATCAGTTTACCCAGACTTTCAAATGTCTTTTCAGTCAGATAAATATGGTAGTAGATATGGTTACAATTATTAGATTATACTTAATTCTATTTGCAACATAAAATTGTCTGTCATATAAGTACTTCTTTTTCACTTAAATAAATGTGTGATTCAAATAATTTTATTGCATGGTATTATAATTGTTGCAGAAATTTGCTAGTCACTCAGCGCATCAGAGCAGACATGCGACCTACCCACACTGCCATGGAGGATGCAAAGCAGGAAACATAAGCTTTGTGTCTGTATGTATGAGAGAGAATCTGTGTCCGTGTGTATGATAAATGTATTAGTGTGTGTCTTTGTGTATGAAAAACGTGTGTATGAGAGGGGGGGGGGGGTGAGTCAGTGTATGATAAATGTATTAGTGTGTGTGTGTGTGTGTGTGTGTGTGTGTGTGTGTGTGTGGCTGTGTGTATGATCAGGGCCGGTGCAAGGTTACCCGGCACCCTAGGCAAAGCTTAAGCTTGATCCCCCCCCCCCAAAAAAAAAAATCTAATTCCCCAGCCCCTAACACACTTAAAAATAATAAATCTTACCTCCTCTTGGCTGGCTAGGATGCAGTCCAGATGTCTGACACAGCACTGATGTCTGATGCAGAATGCTGTCCAGGCTTCACTGCTGCCCAGGAGCAAACACAGGATATCTAGAGTGGAGGCGCCAAATGCTAGACTTCAGAACAAAACAAACAAAGAAAAGAAAACTTGACATCACTCACCTGTTACACACTGACATGTACCCCGCTGCCCACCAACTTCTCTCACACATGCCCATCTGCCCACTAGCTATTTTCACATATGTCACGGTCACCCCTTGGCCATCAGCTTGTGTCACATATGCTAGCCACATAACACCAGCTTTACTGACATGCCCCCCTGCCCACTTTTTTTTTAATATTTGCCCACTACTTGGCTCTCCTCTGTTGCTGTCTATTAATGTATTCTGTAGATGATATATTAAATATACTAACACATGCAAATAAATAGAGAAAGGTAATCTAAATGACAGATAATCTAGACCGTTCTATTTTATTTGCATTTGTTAATTTATTCTGCAGATGTAAAATGAATTATACTAATAGAGGACAACAAAGGAGAGCCAAATAGAGGGCAAATACTAAAACACATAAATGGTTCCTTAACTATCCTAGAGTAGCCCCAGCAAGGTGAATTAAAGCTGTGCTTCATTATGCATAGCTGCATTTTGTCACTGCACTATTTTAGTACAAAGACCCAAAAGTCTCTAACTCAAGGACATTTCTAAGTGTAATCCCTCGTCTCCCTATTTTCTCCAGCCTCCTCCCCCTCCCCAATATTCTGTAGCATCCATTCTCCCCCCACACATTTTCTGTAGCATCCATTGCCCCCCGCATTTTCTGTAGCATCCATCCCCCCTTTCTATAGCATTCATTCTCCCCCCCTTTCTGTAGCCTCCATTCTCCCCCATTTTGTATATCCTCCATTCTCACCCCCTTTTGTATATGCTCCATTCTCGCTCCCTTTTGTATATCCTCCATTCTCACCACCTTTTTTATATCCTCCATTCTCCCCCTTTGTATAGCCTCCATTCTCCCCCTTTTGTATATCCTCCATTCTCACCCCCTTTGTATAGCCTCCATTCTCCCCCCTTTCTGTAGCCTCCATTCTCCCCCTTTGTATAGCCTCCATTCTCCCCCCCTTTGTATAGACTCCATTGTCCCCCCTTTCTGTAGCCTCCATTCTCCCCCTTTATATAGCCTCCATTCCGCCCCCCCTTTGTATAGCCTCCATTCTCACCCCCTATCAGGATCTGCCTGCAAGCCCTTGCAGCGCATGCAGCTTTGCCTGGCAACTCCTGCCTCCTGGACTATTAGACTTTACTATTGTGTGTTTTGTAGCAGTACCTCTATCCTCTGCTGCTATTGTGCCTTTCTAGTCCCTTAGGAGGTAACCCTGCTGCACTAATTATCCCTGGCACCTGGGTGTTTCCTATATATACCTGTCTCCCCCAGCATTCATTGCTGGCTATTGATGTTACACTCTGTGGTCACTTCCTCCTGCTGTGCTCCTGGGTTTATGCTGCTTGAGATCTCTACATACATTCTGCTGACCTATTTCATCTGTGAACCTGGTATTTACCTCTGCATTTCCCTGCACTTGCTGCCTGGAATCTTTCCATACCTCCTGTTTATCTGCAACTGCTGTATACCTGGTAATTACTGCAAGGCTCATTATTACATCATCTGTTCATACTCTTCAGCAATAAACTTTGAATGTTTTTTCACCTTATTCATGGCTCCTTAGCTGTATTCCTGCATTGATTCGTGAAACCCCCTTTGTATAGCCTCCATTCTCCCCCCCTTTGTATAGCCTCCATTCTCCCCCCTTTCTGTAGCCTCTGTTCTCTCCCCCCTTTCTGTAGCCTCTGTTCTCTCCCCCTTTCTGTAGCCTCTGTTTTCTCCCCCTTTCTGTAGCCTCCATTCTCCCCCCTATGTATAGCCTCCATTTCTCCCCCCTATGTATAGCCTCCATTTCTCCCCCCTTGTATAGCCTCCATTCCCCCCCCTTTCGGTAGCCTCCGTTCTCTCCCCCTTTCTGTAGCCTCCATTCTTCCCCCTATGTATAGCATCCATCCCCCATCCCATCCTGTTTTCTGTAGCCTCCTCTTTCCTGTACTCACCTTAGCTTCTTCATTTTCCTTCCTTTCTCTTCTTGCTCGCTTCTTTCTTCTTTCTCTGTCGGCTCCTCTACACTCAAACAAATATATATCAACCACAAATATAAGAGGAGTTGGCGCTATAGGATATAGCATATAAAATACTGTAAAAAATCTTGGTAGTTGGTAATACGATATAAGCCGTAGATGTCCCGGGTAACACTTCTGCACTGCACGCTGTCCGGAGAGAGCTGAAGTTTCCACACAAGGATTCCCTAATAGAGCGTCTGACGTCACTCCCTTCCGTCTGCCGACACGTTTCGATTAAAAAATCTTTATCCAGGCATAGTGAGTGAACAAACTAACAGTCCTATATACGATGCTTAAACTAATCATATGCAATTTCCGGATACCTTCATATGTTATACACGTATAATCACAAACTCTCATGGCACTCCTATAATGTCTAGATCAAATAAACAGTAAGGAAATCTTAATTTTGGTCATATATTACATTTTACAATATAGACATGTTACATATACCTACGCACAAATACCGAAAGAAATTTATGTATAAAAATTACTCCACAGGTACACTTATCTAAAAGGGGGTAGGGCCTATCATATCTACCTACAAAAACTTATAAAAATAAAAGGACATAAAAATAAAATAGAAAAAATGAAATTAAAATTAAAATCAAATCCCCCATTATATGACTCCACATTATGTAATCTGAAAAAGGGAAAATTAAAAGGAACTTACATAATTGAATATCATTCTAAAAACCAATATTTATTTATAAGCTTGAAATAAATGTTGTGAGGATTTTACACTATGAAGTCTTCTTTCTCCTTTTACCATCACTATGGCTGAGTGAAGTTCTGTGTTGTGGAATAGAGATCAGAAATGAACATTGGAAGTAATTTTACACGCTTTATTTCTAGTGTTCTCTAGTTTGTTTGAGTACTCACAGGGGATTGCGTACTATAAGTGGAGAGGCTGCTTTTGGATAGACCGCGCAGATAGACTTCATTGATTGGTTTATTTTTGCTCCTCTACACTGGCAGCGTCATGACGTCACAACACTGCCAGAAGCCGGGAGCCAGGCGTCGGGTAAATTTTAAAATGCGGTGCTGCTACAGTGCATTAATTTATAAATTAGTACTCAGTCCCCGGCCTTAGTGCTGCCCCCCACAAGCCGGCACCCTAGGCAGCTGCCTAAGGCTGCCTAATGTAAGCGCCGGCTCTGTGTATGATAAATGTATTAGTGAGTGTGTGTGTCTGTGTATGAGAAATGAATTTGTGTGTGTGTGTTATGGTAATATGTGTGTTATGTGTGTGTGGGCAATGGGGTTTGTGGCAATGCAATAGAGGTGAAGACAGGGGGGGCTGTTATACGTGAAATGGGGGGTGAGGACAGAGAGGCTGTCATAAGTGAAATGGGGGTGTGAGGACAGGGGCGCTTGTTATAAGTGAAATAGGGTGAGGACCGGGGGGGTTGTTATAAGTGAAATGGGGGGTGAGGACAGGTGGGGCTGTTATAAGTGAAATTGTGGGTGAGGGCATGGGGGCTTTTTATAAGTGAAATGGGGGTGAGTGCAGGGGGACTTGTGGTAATATAATGTGGGTGTGAGGTAGGAGGTGGCTAATGTATGCAATTTTATGTGTAGGGTGACGGTGGGCCAATTTAATTTAATAGTGGGGCCTATTAATTTAAGATGAGGTGGCGGGATCTTTAATGCTGGGGTGGTTTGGGGCTATAAATTGAATATGGGGTTAAGTTTGGGCAGGAGGGCTATTTATTAAATGTGAATTATTTAATGCCACGGATGGTTGTGGATAATGGTATTTATTAAACTTAAATGCTGGTTATAGCTAGGCCTCTTTGGAGGTAGGGAAATAGGGCTATTTATTACATGCGAATACTATTAATTTAATGTTGGGACTGGTTGGAGGGATCTACTTATCAAAAGTGAATACTATTATTTTAATGTTGGGGCTGGAGCGAGGCCTAATTATTAAACGTGTGTACTATTAATTTAACGTCGGGGCTGGTTGGCATTCTCTAAATGTCATGTAACTTTTTATTTTACAGATAGGACTCCCAACATTGCAGGATCCAGACAAGCAGCAACTAAGCTAAATACACCAGCAGCCACAGATCAGGAAAGCGACAAAAAAAGGACACACATACTCAAGTACATACAGTAGGCGCACAGACATACTGGGCCACACCTAACATTTATTTGGCCCCGTCTACATGTCACTTTCAAGCTTTTTTCCAGGGTCACTTTAAGTTCCCAATCTGCCCATGCCCTTTTCTATGTAGGTGGGGCCCAACCAAGTCCAAAATTTGCAAAGCGCAAGTCACCTGCACCTTTAAGAGTTGCACACGTCATGACGTTGCGATGCTGGAAGCGTACAGAAGCAGCGAAGACCCTGCCCAGCCGATCACAGAGAGCAGATGAAGCAGAGGTAAATCACATTTATTTTATTTTATTGTAATTTTTTTTCCCCCCTTTCTTTTTCAAACTTGTTCCCTTTTTATCTGGGGGGGTAGCCTGTTCTTGGCATAATATTAATTGGGGGCAGTACTCTGTGGAATAATATTGTTTGGGGGCACTACTCTGTGGCCTAATATTGTTTGGGGGCACTACTCTGTGGCATAATATTGTTTGGGGGCCTAATTTGTGGTATAATATGATTTAGAGACATTATTGTGTGGCATAATATGATTTGTGGCATAAATTGAACTGGGTCAATACTGTATGGCATAATATGAACATTTATTTGTTGGTTCCATTATTATTATTAATAATATATATATAATATAAAATCTCTCTAAATGCACAATTGGCACATCTGGGCTTGACTAGATTTTAGCAAATCCATGATCTGCAGCAATGGTAATTCCCATGGAGTCAAGGTTGGGGGTGGCACTGTATATTCTCACTAAGGGTAGTAATAGTATGCGGATACACAGGTTAATTGTAACTGTTTTGAGACAAGCTGCCCCTCTGCTTGTATATGTGTGTCTTTTCACTTTTTGTCTTTCCTTGAAATATTATTTTTTCCTATTTGTCTGTTTCCTTATAACACCTATACACCTTCCACTACGTATGTAGTGCTTTTAGGGCACTGTCCCTGAAACTCAGGACTTCTGTTTGCCTTCCTGGAGATATGTCACACTTCTTTGAGCAGGCAGTGTACACTTCTATCAATGGTGTACACAACAATGCAAGGTTTTTGCTGTAGGGGAGTGGCCTAGTGCTTTTCACACTCACACTCAACCTTTAAACTTGAGAGCTATTGATTTAACATTGTGACTGGTTGGAGAAGGGGGCTAGAGTGTGCCCTCATTGCTAAGCTTTCCATATTTAATGTGCATATCCATCTTTCAGAACAGAACCCCAACATTCCAGGGTCCAGACCGGAACTTAGTTTAAGATATCAGCAGCAGGTAGTGAACGCTGCAAGAACAGGTAGGAGAGAGCAGAACAGTCTGCCAACTGTTCTGATTCTAGTGGGGCAAGACTTTGTCCCAATCTAAGGGGTGGGGCCTAGACTATGCACTCTTTATATACACTGCATTCTTTATATACTACACTTTGCCGCTAGCCATGCTCTTCATGGACTGGCCACTCCCATTCTAGTGTCTGGTCTCGCCTCTATGGTGGCTGGCCACTCCCCCTCTGGTGGGCCCCTACCGTTGCACTCCCCCTGTGGGCCCTTCATGCCCCAGTCAGACACTGAGTAGGTGTATTTCAAATTATTTTAAGATGCTTCTTTTCTAGTCATGACAGAAAATTGTTTGCCTTATAAAGTCCTCTTTTTCACTCAAATATCACAATAGGTGTGGTTTAAATTCTTTCAGTTTAATTAATATATCCAATATATTCAAATTTGACATCTGTAAAAAATAAAACTGTAAGATCAAAAAATGTACAAGTTTAATCAGGAAAAACTGTCCTATGATGTTGGCTTTCATTTATAGCAGAGCGAAAGAAGTTGTTTAACCTGGTGGATCAATTTGTGCAATTACAAATATCGTTATCAAGTTCAGTAATATGGCACACATTCTGGTGCCCCACATGGTTAATGAAACAAGGGTAGGCATGTGACTCTCAGAAAAAAAAAAGAATCTCCTGCAGGTCGGTGCATGAAAATATTTACAATATTATAGTACATAATTTCCTGGAATCAGTTGCTGTATGAAGGTATTCTAAAAGCATCAGACAATCCATCTCCATGCTCAGGAGTGAGATTCCAAATGTTTGCATGGGGAAGTTTATTTCACAAGCATTGCAGCAGTACTTGTTCTGCTACAATACCAATTCTGTTATCGTTATCTGAGGACGGCAGTAACAAATTGATGTTATTAAAAAAAAAAATAATGAATGCAGGATTTAAAATATTTTTTATTAAATTATTAATTTTAATCTGTGCCTGGCAGATGCTAATATCAAGAGGTAAATTGAGCACATTGAGGGTTCTCGGTAACTGGCAGCCCTTCAAGTGTGCGCTTGGATCACCAATGGGATGAGAGGTCAAAAAGAGACAAACATACACCAAAAGACGAAAAGGACAGACACCAACAATCCAGAGGCAGAGACACTCAAACACAAGGGGGAGAGAGACACATATGGTTAGACAGAGGGAGAGAGAGACAGACACACAAAGGAGAAGTAAGAGACAGAAACACAATTAAGAGGAGAGATATGAACACACACACACACAAGGGGAAAGGAATTATACTGACCGACCACCTTTGTTTTGCTTAGGTAATAAAGAAAACTCCTGACGGATGGCATCATGAGTTTGTGATTCCCGTAAAGGGAGAGTTTCTGAGCAACTAGTAGTTGAGCGCTCCATATGCTCAATCTGTCTTATGTCTTTACAGACTAGAGATGTTCACTGATCACCATGAAGTGGTTTTGGTTTTGGATCTGGATTAGCTTTGTGTTTTGGTTTTGGCAAAACCGCCCTCATGTGTTTTGGTTTTGGTTTTGGATCTGTATTTTTTAGAAAAACTGCTAAAATATGCTAAAATCACATAATTTTGCTCTTTTTTGTTCCTATAATATTATTATTAACCTCAAAAACACTAATTTCAAGTCATTTGCAGTCAATTATGACCACCTCACAGGTTACAATATTATTTTCATACACTTTCAAACAAAGACTACAGTTGTTCTTGCCAGTGATAAGATGGCCATTGTCATGCCTGGACATAAGACTAAAACATCCACCTCTTATATGTGGAATTATTTTTACCCAAATCCTGACAACAGTTGGCTAGCCATGTGTAGTGTTTGTAAAGCCACAGTCAGTAGAGGTAGGGACCTTAACCATCAAGGATCTTCATCCATGTTATGCCATTTGAAGGGAGTTCATGGAAAGCTCTTGGGAAAGTCAGAATCTTATGCGAAAAAAATAACAACAAGCAGTCCAGCATCCACTACCTCCCTTCTCTCATCTAGATCCCAGCACCTACAATCTACAGCCCCAACACCTTCATCATCAATATCCTCACAAGTGATCGTAGTTAGTCCTGCATCCAAGTTGCTAAAGCGAGATGACTCCTTCCCTATCCAGTACTCAGAGGAATCCATTTGCGTTAGGCCCACTGCTGCTGCTCCTGCTGCTGGGGGTGGATCTGCAATCCAGAAGCAGACCAAGAAGAAGACTACTAGTAGTTTACAAAAATTGAATTTTAAACAATCCTTAGCAAGATTGAAAGCTGTCACCCAGTCGCAAAGCGGATCACAGACGCCATAGCGACTATGCTAGTATTCGATCTGCGTCCAATATCGACTATTAATGCAGCTGCTGTTAGACAATTACTTGAGGTCTTGTGTCCCCATTACCAAATTCCATCACAACACCATTTTACTTGAAAAGCTCTTCCTCACCTCTACCAGAAGGTTCGTAAAAATGTAATTATTGGGTTACAAAATGCCATTCTACCCACTGTACACTTAACCACAGACATACGTAAAACAATGTTAACAAGATATATGTAAAACAAGCACAGACAAGACAGACAAAATTAATGGAGACATAAAAACAAAGGGTATGTAGGATCCTGCTCATTAGAGAGCTTACATTCTAAAGGGAAGAGGGCACAGCTGATACAAAAGGAGCGAGTGTGGCTCGGAGTGGAGCTTGGGATTGTTGTGAGGGTGCATTTGTGTATAGTGTTATTGAGGATAAGGTCACCTCTGAAAAAGAGATGGTTTGTCAAAGAGCATCTAAAGATTTGAAGGCTGTGGGAAAGTCTGATTGAGTGTGGTAGGGAATTCCATAATTGGGGAGCAGCACGGGAGAAGTCTTGAAGGCGGGAGTGAGAGGTGGTTATCAGAGACGAGACAAAGCTCAGGTCAGAGGTAATACTACTGACAACCTGTTTTAAATGTCATTGCAACATGGCTTATCCTGTTCGGACTCTCCTGAGGATATGTGATTTCTGCTAACGCCACCAATATTGTTAGAGCATTAAAACGTGGGGAATTCCATCACATTTCCTGTTTTGCTCACACAATCAACTTGGTGGTACAGAACTTTTTAAAAAATGATAGTGGCATGCAGGAGATGCTGTCTGTGTCCCGAAATATTTAGGGTCATTTTCGGGATTGTGCAACAGCATGTTGGAGAATGCAGCAGCTGCAAGAAGAATGAATTTGAGAGGGAATGTACTTTAGTACAGTGAAGTAGTCATCTGTGAAGAGAGTGCAGACACTGTTAGCTTGAGTCAAGTGATTACCCTAATTAGACTTTTTGAGAAGCAGCTAGAGAAAGTGAAGGAGGAAATGAAACAAAGCAATTCTACTAATTATGTTTGACTTGTAGATTAAGTACTTTAATCGCTTCGCCAGGAACCAAGAGTTATCAACATCTTGAAATCGGATCCCTACATTTTGCCAACTTTGCTTGATCCTAAGTTTAGGAGCTATGTCTTTATTTCCCACTGTCCCAGATCACAAGAGATGCAATGAGCTCCTGGTCAGCAAGTGACAACGACGTCTCCTCCTTCAGTTTCTCTGGCAACTGCTTCTAGGAAAAAACTAAGCTTTCCCAGAACACCCAGTGGTGATGCAGATGACCCAGCATTTTGACATTTGGGGTGGTCTAAAAGAATTGCCCAAAAATCGTGACAGCTCTGCCATAAAATGAACTACAAATTCCATGAGGAAGGCCATTATCAGCAATTACATCAAAGTACGCAGACTTCTGTGATGTGGATTCCAGCGGGATAATTTTATATTCTTTAAGGAAGATGTACACAATGATGAGGGCTAATATGATGATAGTGTAGATTGCAGGTGCTGAAATCTAGCTAAGAGAAGGAGATACTTGATGCTGGTATGCTTGGTAACATTTTGGGTAGAATGGCATCTTGGCAATTTAATGTTTTTCTACAGTAAACGTTCACCTTTAATAGAGAGGGGGTTTTTTTCTTTAAAAAGGTAAAAGTTTTTTATTTACATTTTTGTTTCCCTGACTTAAAACCACTATGCACTTGAAGGCTTTAGCACATGAGGTAGAGGGATTAGTATCATCATGACTGAGACTGGAGAATGACAACAACAATGTTACCACTCCTGTTTTTGTATGAGCTATGGTACAGTAGAATGTCACTGGAGACCTTTAAGAACACTGACAGCCGTATTATTACAATTTCTGTTTCAGCACTGAACCCTGCCACCTCTCCTGTTTCTAAGTGAGCTATGGCACAGTAAAATGTAAATGCAGATTTAGACCAAGCCAGTCAGCCCTATAATTTTTGTTTCAGCAATGACTCTGCAATGGAGCTCTCCTCTTTGTGTGTAACCTATATAACACAGTACAATTTGACTGCAAATTCAGAAGACAAGCCTGCTAGCCCTAATATTTGTGTTTCAGCAATGAGAATTAGCAGTGGAGCAATTAAGCTCTCCTCTTTGTGTGTTACTTATTGTGGCAAAAGCCCACTACTGCAGAAGCACACGCGAACAACTTCTTCCTTTTATGTAGTTTTATTATCAGGATGTTAAATGTTTTGACACCATACAGATTTCACAGCATTTCTTGGAGACTCTAAACGCTAGCTAGACATAGCTCTGCTCTCTCAAGACCAGCCAGCTTCCCCAGCATTGATCTCCCTGAACAAATGGCACAAACAAGCTTTTATACATGTTACTCCTCCCCCAGCCTTAGCTTGATGGACAGGTGACACACCCACCTTCTCTTTAAAAGAAAACACCCATCAGTGGCTCTGTTTGCCCAGACACACCTTGTCTGTTTGCTGAGAGGAAATCATGTAAGTTAACAAACTTTAAACTACACATATGTTTTTACCTGGTTTAATCTCAACCTAGGTGCATAACTGTGCCAATGTTTTATTCTGTTTGTATACTTTCTCTGCCTCTTGTCAGAAAAATGCCTCCCTTTGCTACACATCCCTCCCCCTAGCGTCTCCAAGTAGGGGGAACGCGGACTTCGCGAGGAGCACATATTTTCGTGACAATGCATCTGCATTCTTGTGCAGAATCCCAGGTCTATGTTCTACTGAGAACTTGAAAGGTTGCAGTGCCAAGAACCAGCGGGTTACCTTGGCATTTACCTCCCGGTTGTTCTGCATCCATCTTAATGGTGCATGGTCTGTTATTAAGGTGAACTCTCTGCCTAGGAGATAATAGTGCAGAGCTTCTGTAGCCCATTTTATGGCGAGACATTCTTTCTCCACAGTGGCATATTTTTGTTCCCTTGGAGGCAACTTCCGACTTAGGTACAGGACAGGGTTTTCTACTCCATTCTTCTCCTGTGACAAGACTGCACCTAAGCCAACACCAGAAGCATCAGTTTTGAGGAAGAACCTCCGGGTAGAATCTGGTGCTTGTAGAACTGGAGAGGAACAAAGAGCTAACCGAAGATCAGACCAGGCGGTTTCTGCAGAGTCAGACCAGGTTAATCTATCTGGACAACTTTTTTATAACATGTCCGTAAGTGGAGCAGCTCTAGTGGCGAAGTGGCTTACAAACCGCCTGTAGTAACCTACTAAGCCTAAAAAGGTTCTTAACTGCGACTTTTTCTCTGGTCTTGCCCAATTTTTGACTGCCTCCACTTTGTCTAGCTGGGGTTTTACATGCCCTCGACCAACAATGTACCCCAAATATTTGACTTCTCTCATGGCTATGGCACATTTCTCTGGGTTAGCTGTTCATCCTGCTGACCTTAATGAAGCTAAGACCGCCTCAACTTTGGCTAAATGTGATCCCCAGTCTGGGGTATAAATCACTATATCGTCCAGGTAAGCTGCTGCATATGCTGTGTGAGGTCCTAGCAATTTATTTATGGCCCTTTGGAAGGTGGCAGGTGCCCCATGCAACCCAAAGGGTAGGACTTTATATTGATAGAGACCTTCAGGGGTGGAAAATGCAGTCTTTGGCTTGGCCGTGGAAGTCAGGGGAACTTGCCAATAACCCTTTGTTAGATCAAGGGTTGTTAAATAATTGCTACCAGCAAGATTATCCACTAGTTCATCCACACGTGGCATCGGATAGGCATCAAACTGCGACATACTGTTTAGGCGCCTAAAGTCATTGCAGAACCTAATTGTCCCATTGGGTTTCAGGACAAGCACAATGGGACTATTCCATTCACTAGTGGGCTCTTCAATTACATCTAACTGGAGCATCTTCTCGACCTCCTTCCTCATGTCCACCCGTCTGGCTTCTGGAATACGATAAGGCTTCTGCTTTACAATGACTCCTGGCGCAGTGAAAATGTCGTGTTCGATTAAAGTAGTGCGCCCAGGAATGGAAGAGAAGACATCCCTGTTCCGGCGAATCATTTCCTCAGTCTGTTGTCTCTGCTGAATGGACAAAGCTGGCTCTATGGGCACTTCAGACTTTTCAATGGCAGTACTCACTACCTGAGGAGAGGTTTCCTCATCATGCCAAGGTTTAAGGAGGTTAACATGGTATATTTGCTCCTCCCTTCTCCTACCTAACTGGCGGACTCTGTAATTGACAGGACCGACAGCCTCTAGAACTTCATATGGAACCTGCC
The DNA here is from genome assembly GCF_038048845.1 of Mixophyes fleayi. Taxonomy (NCBI): domain Eukaryota; kingdom Metazoa; phylum Chordata; class Amphibia; order Anura; family Limnodynastidae; genus Mixophyes; species Mixophyes fleayi. The sequence continues at coordinate 140,158,125 of NC_134406.1, read as the reverse complement.
AATGGGCAAAAAGTTTGCTTTCCTGGGTGGGAACCAGGACTAGGACCTTGTCCCCAGGCTTGAAAGATCGAACAACAGCACTTTTATCATAACTTTTTCTCTGTCGTTCCTGAGCCTCATTTACATGTTGCTGCACAATGGGCCCTATCTTTCCTAGCCTCTCATACGTTTGGGACACAAATTGTACCAGATTTGGCTCCCTGGGACCTTGCTGCTCCCACCCTTCTTTTAACATATCCAAGATACCCCTGGGCTGTCTCCCAAACAATAACTCAAAGGGGCTAAACCCTGTTGAAGTTTGAGGTACCTCACGGATGGCAAACATCAAATAGGGAATAAGAGTGTCCCAATCTTTTTTTTCTTGAGCCACTGCTTTCCTGAGCATGTGCTTTAATGTGCGGTTAAAGCATTCCACCAAGCCATCTGTTTGTGGATGGTATACAGAGGTGTGAAGCGCCGTAACCCCTAGCAACTGGCACATGTCCTTCATTAGTTTAGACATGAATGGAGTACCCTGATCTGTGAGAATTTCTTTGGGTATTCCCAAGCATGTAAACATCAATACAAGTTCCTTAGCTATGGTGCTAGACGTTATGTTTTGTAGGGGAATTGCCTCTGGATACCTGGTTGCATAGTCAAGCACCACTAGTATATATTGGTGCCCACGTGTGGATTTTTTCCACTGGCCCCACAAGGTCCATAGCTATCCGTTCAAAGGGAACTTGTACTATTGGAATTGGAATGAGAGGTGCCCTGTACATGGGTTTGGGACAGGTTCTCTGACAAATGGGACAGGACCGGCAATACTTTTTCACTGCCATGTGTACACCGGGCCAGTAAAACCGAAGCAGAACTCGTTCCCGTGTTTTATCCTCCCCTAGGTGTCCCCCACAGACATGTGTATGTGCTGCTTTTAACACTAGGGTTACATGGACCTGAGGAACCATTAATTGTTCTACTTTATCCCCCTGTACAGTAGCAACTCTATACAGAAAATTATTTTTAACAATAAAATATGGTATACCTTCTGCAGGCTGGGTGGCTTTTGCTACACCATTTACCTCAGTCACACTTTTGAAGGCATGTTCCAAAGTGGCATCATTAAGTTGGTCTCGAGCAAAGTCCTGCAAAGGAAACAAAATTGGTATTGCAGACCAGTCCGTATCCTCACTGACAGGCAGGGTGGGCTCATCTGCGACATCACCGACCAATGCTAGTTTGGACTGTCCATGTTTCCCCGCAGGTGGATGCTTTTGTGGAACTCCTGCTGTGACTCCCAGGATAGCATTCCGGTTTGGCGGTTCCCAAAGATCGATGCCCAGATGTTGTGGATTCTTAGGCGGTTCCTTTAAGACCAGGCTTCCGACCGTTGCATCAATTGCCGGCATGTCCGGCTGGATCCGCTCACCGAGGACCGAGGACATCATTAAACAGTGGGAAGTCTCGCCCCAATGAGTGGATATGGAAGTTTAGGTGCTATGGCAGCTACCACCATAAAAGTTTTGTCTTTGATTGTGACTGGTAGTATTGTTCTTTCATACTCCTCTGTCGTGCCATGTACGCAAAGAACCTTCACCTTGGGCAACCGAGAAGTTATGGTTTCGGGTAAGGCAGAGCTGGAAACCAATGAGAGTTCACTCCCCGAGTCAACCAAGGCCAGAACAAGGTTTTGGTTGATTAGCACAGTCACCCGGAACAAACAAGGACTTCCTGATGTGGGACTCATGGTAAAACAGCTTGGAAAAGCAGTCCCAATATGTGCCATGGAACAGTCCATGGGTGCCGGTAGTTTAGGACACTCTGCCTTAAAGTGGCCTGGCTCACCACATTCAAAACACTTCAGATTAGACAGCTTTGCACCTGGCCCTCTGTCCGTAGCAGTTTTGCCATTGGGCCCTACAGCAAGGATTGTCAAACCTGGCTTTTGGCGTGGCAGTGGCTTTGGCACAAATGCCGGTTCTTTAGTCATTTGCTATAGCGCACAAAACCTTTCTACCACGGTGGCAAGCTCTTCATAAGTTTGTGGGTCTGATTGCAGAACCCACCTTTGCATATCGCCCCCGGATGCAGTGATCTATCACCAGAACTTCAATAATCCGAGAAGGCGAATTCTCCTCAGGCTGCAGCCATTTCTTTAAAATTTTAGAAAGCTCAGCCACATGTGCTTTGACCGGTATTTCTTTATCATAGCGCCATTGGTGATAGCTCTGGGCTCGGCCTGGCCCAGTAACTCCAATGCGAGCCAATATCTCAGACTTTAGGCACAGATAGTCAGAGGCCCGTTCCTCATCTAGATCCATTTAAGCTCGCTGAGCTTCACCAGTCAGATATGGCACCAGCCTCTCAGCCCAGTCTTTAGGAGGCCATTTTGCTCTTTTTGCAAGTCTCTCAAAGGACACCAGATATGCTTCTATGTCATCACCTGACAACATTTTCTGGAGAACAGGACCAAGTGGTTCATTTCCGTCATGCCTCACCTGGCTTAACTCTTCTCTTAAGAGCCTTGTGTTTTCCACCTGTGCCTCGGCAACTCGTAGCATCTGAGCTTGCTGTTCTTGCTGCGCAGCGGCCACATTCACGAGGGTTCTCAGTACTTCCTCCATGTTGTCATCTGCGCGGGTTGGGTAGCGGAAACTTACTTCCCGGAGCATCCCACTTCTGACACCACTTGTGGAAAAAGCCCGCTACTGCAGAAGCACACGCGAACAACTTCTTCCTTTTATGTAGTTTTATTGTCAGGATGGTAAATGTTTTGACACCGTACAGATGTCACAGCATTTCTTGGAGACCCTAAACACTAGCTAGACATAGCTCTGCTCTCTCAAGACCAGCCAGCTTCCCCAGCATTGATCTCCCTGAACAAATGGCACAAACAAGCTTTTATACATGTTACTCCTCCCCCAGCCTTAGCTTGATGGACAGGTGACACACCCACCTTCTCTTTAAAAGAAAACACCCATCAGTGGCTCTGTTTGCCCAGATACACCCTGTCTGTTTGCTGAGAGGAAATCATGTAAGTTAATAAACTTTAAACTACACATACGTTTTTACCTGGTTTAATCTTAACCTAGGTGCATAGCTGTGCCAATGTTTTATTCTGTTTGTATACTTTCTCTGCCTCTTGTCAAAAAAATGCCTCCCTTTGCTACACTATATAACTGTCACGGGCACTAGGAGTCTTTGCCCAGGATATCACCAGATGATGTTCTTACCAGAGTAATATAGCTGGTACTATGGTCCTCTGGTAGCAGGGTGACAACGGAACAGGAGAATCAGCGGATGGTGAGAGAATGCTCAAGAAAAGTCTATGACTAGCAGCAACTGGTAATGAGTAGATGAATGTACACGAGGAACCAGATGGACAAGTAAACGTGAGGAGAGTCAGTGGTCTGCGTACAGCAAGTTGTACCACTGCTATAGTGAGGAATGTCCAGGAGTAGAGAGGAGGTAGTGAAAGTCAGTGGTCTGCGTATAGCAAGTTGTACCACTGTCTATAGTGAAGGAATGGATTCCAGGTGCAAGTAGGTAATGGGGAAGTCAGTGGTCTGCGTACAGCAAGTTGTACCACTGCTTATGTGAGAGGATACTTGAAACTGGTGCCACAGGGAAACAGGAGTCAGTGGTCTGCGTTCAGCAAGTTGTATCACTGCTATATATATATGTGAGGAGGGGCACGAGGAGATGAATGGAATGGAATGCAGAGGATACACGGGGCACACTGAACTTGATCCCACAATGATATCCACAATACAATAATAACTGACAAGCGCTGCTAGAGGTATACAAAGTCACTATAGAGATCCAGGTAGTAGGAAACAAAGTCAATAGTAACAATAGCTTCAGTAGATGGAAGACTCCGGAGATGAACACAACACAGTCCAGACGGATATGCAATACAATAGCAAAGTCAATGGAAAGTATGCATACCGCGGTTCAGGAGAGCAGGCTGTCAAGGAGACGTGCAGGGATACCTGAACGGCTGAACGCCGGCAGGAGGAGAGACCACTGGAGGATGGAAGCGGTAATCAGGTTGGTGCAGCGCACGGAAGGTAACTGGTAATCAACGGAGCAATACTCAGGAAGCAGTAGTAAGTGAAACTGGAAACATGAAGAACACGGGAGAGTTGAGGCTGTCTGGTATCCGGCAGTAGCAGCGGAGGCAGCGGAGGGGAGACACGCTGAACACAGGAGAGTAGAGACGGTCTGGAATCCGGCAGCAGTAGCAGATAGGAATCAGTGGAGAGCTGACACGATGAACACAGGAGAGTTGAGACGATCTGGAAACCGGCAGTAGTAACGGAGGCAGCGGAGAGCAGACACGCTGAACACAGGAGAGTTGAAGCGGACTGGAATCCAGCAGCAGTAGCAGATAGGAATCAGCTGAGTGCAGACACGATGAACACAGGAGAGTTGAAGTGGTCTGGAAACCACAATCGAAGTAGACAGGAATCAGCTGGAGCTGAATACACAAGGAAACACAGGAACACCTTCAGAGGCTCATGGGGAATGAGACTCCAAGATCAGGCAACCAGGTAATGATCACAGGTGGTTTAAATAGGGAGGGTTGCCTGATCATCCAATCAATTAAAAGCAACAGGTACTGAAGGATTCATAAGGGCTGCACATGCGCAGACCCTCAGGATGGCGGACGGCCACGGTTCCTGAACACAGGAGAAATGGCACTCACAGTCCGGTGAGTGACAATAACACAGTAGACTGTGACTGCAGAATTACACCAAGCCTGCCAGCACTAGTATTTGTATTTTTCTGCAATGAGAACTAGCAATGGAGCTCTCCTCTTTGTGTGTTACCTATATAACACAGTAGAATGTGACTGCAGAATTACACCAAGCCTGCCAGCACTAGTATTTGTATTTTTCAGCAATGAGAATTAGCAATGGAGCAATGGAGCTCTCCTGAATGTCATTGTAGACTTTGTTGAACACTGCTACCCCCTCCTCTTTCAATTCTATCTATGTTGCTGACGAACTGTTCTACACACCGTGTTACCCCTTCTGTGTCCCTCTTTCAAATGGCGCTAGATCGCAGTGGAGGGTGGTATTTATAGATTTCAAAACTTGCGAGATCCGATGACATAACGATGACGTTTTGCCTTGTTTTCGATTCCGAAAAAGCGCAAAAGTACTTGGTACTCGGATATGCTAAGTTCGGGTGTGTTCGGTGCTCGAGGAACCGGACCTGAGCATCTCTATTACAGACCATAACATTATTAAGATAAATCTCATAGATGTCAGGATGGAGTTAATTTTATCTAGAACAGTAATGTTTGTATAGTACGAAAGATGAAGAGTAGCTTCAGCAGATCTAATTTTTGGTTAGCATAGCTTTTCCTTATAGATAATATTAAGAAGAAAACAGCTTAGGCAAGTTTAGGATGCATACTGGATACAGGTCAGATATCTATAGGTTTTAAAAGTATAGTGGGAAATTAAGGTTGCGCACACCATTCCCAATTCCAGGAAGAAAACTGGACGGAGCCAGGAACCACAATCCAAAGAAAAAGAATATGTAAGAAAGAGCAGCTGGGTAGCTTTTGGTGCCAGTGAAAAACTATGTCTTAAAAAAAAACAAAGAACAAAAGCAAACACTACACTTAGATTATTTAGCACTTTAACACTTTCTTATACAACTGTATAAGAAATTTAAAATTAATATAAATGCCTTATACCAGCGTTTTTTCCCAAACCCAGGGAGCCGCGGCAAGGTCACAGGGGTGCCGCGGGCCGGCGGCGAGCGGGATGGGTGGAGCGCTCCCCTCTGCCTGCCACCCTCCCCCCGCTTGCTCGCCGGCTGTCCGTTTGAAGAACCCAAAAAAAACAACTCCTCTTTGCACTGCACGTCGGGCATGATGACGTCACGCCCGACATTATCAATGAAGAGCAGTGCAGCGAGAAGCAATGACAGAAGACAGAAGAAAACAACAGAAGAAGACAGAATTAAACGGGAGCAGAAGAAAGAAGTGCAAGTAAAAGGTAAGAAGATAAAATTGAAAGGAGCAGTTGAAAACAAGGAGCAGTGATTCTCCATGGAGGGCTATGAATGGGCACAGAGGGTTATGAATGGGCACAGAGGGCTATGAATGGGCACAGAGGGCTATAATAGGAATGGGCACAGAGGGCTATAAATGGGCACAGAGGGCTATGAATGGGCACAGACGACTATAATAGGAATGGGCACAGAGGGCTATAATAGGAATGGGCACAGAGGGCTATGAATGGACACAGAGAGCTATAATAGGAATGGGCACTGAGGGCTATAATTGGGGACAGAGGGCTATGCATGGGCACAGAGAGCTATAATAGGAATGGGCACATAGGGCTATAATAGGAATGGGCATAGAGGGCTCTAATAGGAATTGGCACAGAGGGCTATAATTGGGCACAGAGGGCAGTAAATGAATGGGCAGAGTTCACAGAGAGCTATATATATATATTTTTATATAAATATATATATATATGGGGCACAAGATGACAGTTTAAAGGGGCACATGTGATGATGAAGGGTCACAGTATGATGGATATATTCTACCACGTAATTATTTGGACTTCGGGGTGCCTTGAAAAATTTATGGAGACTCTAAGGGTGCCTCCAAATGAGAAAGTTTGGGAACCACTGCCTTATGCTATGATTTTTAGAGTACTCAAAAAACACAAATAACCGAGACAGCAAGCTTACGCCATGGCATATTTCAATTGATAAAACCCAGGGATGTGACTAAATATGTAAAAGGTGATGACTTCTAACTGGGCAGTTGGAATGCCAAAGCACTCACTGGAGACTGCAAGCAAATCCCACTTAAAACTGGAGACCAGGATTTATTTGACAGGAACTGAGCTGTACAGAAAAATTCTTGTCAGCAAATAGAAAAAAGCCTCAGAAGCACAAACCAATAAATTTAATAATCAGGTTAAATCTCATAATATATTATATTGTATATTTATGACTCCCCTTTCCATGCATACCTCCAAACTTTCTGCAATAGAAGGCTACATTTCACATATAAACCAATATAAATGCTCTCTGTGTTTATTCTCCTGACCCCTTCCCCCATATTATTCCTAACCTAGGTCATAACCCCCTGTATTGATTCTCCACCAGGACATCCAGTCCCCCTGCTTTAATCATCCATTGCCCTGTGAATTCATTCTCCCCAAACCACCATACCCCAGTACAATCAATAATAACATAGCTCTCAAATCACCTCTTTATGTTACAGTGTATGCTCTTAATAACCAAAGTTGTAAATAGCATGCTTTCTTTAAACCAGTTAAATACATGTATTTGATTCTCCATACCCCCCAAATTTATCCTAATCCAAATCAGTACACTGTGGCACTGAGGACGTGGCTGTCCCACGATAGAGGCATGGACATGTCCAGCATGAGCATTCTTAGCACTTTTGAATATCTAGGCCACCCAGAGCCGGATTTAGACCTCATGGGGCCCTAGGCAAGATATTGGTTTGGGCCCCCCCCTTCATACACACAGTGGCCCCTCACACACACATAATACACAAACAGTGGCCCCTCACACACACAGTGGCCCCTCACACATACATAATACACACACACAGTGGCCCCTCACACACACATAATACACACACTGTGGCCACACACACACACACACACACACATAATACACACACACGCAGTGGCCACACGCAGGGTAGGGCTGGCAGACTTTAGCCTGGGGGTCAAGCACATAGCACTGGCCCATAAGTAGCAACCCAGCCTTAAAGGGTGGTTTTTGGTACAATATATATTTATCTATATAAAAAGAGACTATTTTAGTGTTGCTTAATCCATATATATATTTTTATGCCCAGGCCCAGAGCTGGATTAAGGCTCTGGGGGGCTTGGGCACTTTAGACAGGTTAACCCCCTTTGATGTAACAGGGTTATCATTTTAGACACATACACAGGCAATACTGTGTGCACTACTGTTAGGTGCACACAGTTCTGCCTTCACAAGCAGTACACGGTGAAGCGGGACATACCTCCCAACTCTCCTAAGTGAAACAGTCACCCAAATCCGGGACTGTCCCACCAGATTCAGGACAGTTGGCAGACTGTCCTGCTCTCTCCTACCAGTCACCACTTGTGGCTGCTGGTTACTTTAGCTCATTTGCTGGTTGTCTGGATCCTGGAATATTGGAGGCCCTATTTGGAAAAAAATGGGTACATAAAATTTAGAAAACTCCAACTAGTCCCAGTGTTAAATTAATAGCACCTACATTTTATAATTAGGTCTCCCTCCAGCCACAACATTAAAATAATATTCCCATTTGCTAAATAGATCTCTTTCCCTCCGACCAACCCTGACATTAGATAGCAAACACATTTAATATATAAACCTATTTCCCTCCCTCCAAACAGACCCAGCAATAATTTAAATAGCAATTACATTTAACAAATATTACCTTTTCCCACAACAATCACAGGCATTAAAAATACATAATCACATTTAATAAATAGACCTCATTTTCCACAAACAGCCCCACAATCAATAAATAGCTTCCAAACCACACACACACACTAACTACATTCATTTACTGGCCACACACACACACACACAATATATCATACTTACCTACTTTTGACACCAGCTGTCCGGGAGGAAGTCCGTCAAGGGGGCGTGGCCCCGCATGATGCGCCGTTAGGCCTCACCCCCTGTCAATCTTAGTAGATTCTGGCCAATCGTAGCAGGGGGCAGGGCCACTGTGCCACGGTTAGCCACGCCCCCACCCTTTACAACAACGGGGAGATGCTGGTTCCGGGCATATTGGCCCCTCACTCACTCACACAATATATTGGCCCCTCACACACACAATATATTGGCCCCTCAGTCACACAATACATTGGCCCCTCACTCACTCACACAATATATTGGCCCCTCACTCACTCACACAATATATTGGCTCCTCACTCAAACAATATATTGGCCCCTCACTCACACAATATATTGGCCCCATACTTATATATATATACACAATATGCTGGCTGACACACACAACATGCGGACACTGACACACACACACACACACACAATATTCCAACCCCCCCACCACTTACCTTGTTCAATCCGCGCCGCGCTCTGCAGTCTTCTGACATGGGACAGCACCTGTTATGTGGTGCACGTCCCATGTGACACAGAGAAGGGAGGGAGGAGACCAGCCACCACATCTACATAATACCTGGAAGTTGGTAATATATAACAGTGGAGGCTTCTGTTTTTACTGATCATAATACACAAAAGTAGATTAGTAGATATGGATTTTAGGTGTAATGAATTAAACAAATAAAGCTCTAGCAGTACTTACAATAAACCTTGGGATCATATGATATAACAAGTTAACCCGTGCATGATACTCATGCATTTTTTTGTCAAATAATGTCAGTATACCAGATTTCAGGTCATTCGGATGAGCCCTTTCTGAGAAAATAGTTTTTTCCACAGACACACACACACTAACACACGCCGCTACACATGCAGGGGCGGATCTAGAAAATGTTTGTTCCCCGGAGGGATGTTAGGGCGGGGCGATTTAGGCCCCGTCCTCTTTCCGACTTCTGAGGCTGCCGGGGGCTGCACAGTATGTGCAGGTCCGCTCGGCAGTGACAGGCAGGGACAGTGTGCTGCCCGGCTGCTCTGATTGTGTTTAAAACACAATCAGAGCAGCCGGGCAGCACACTGTCACTGCCAAACGGACCTGCACATACTGTGCAGCCGTCGGCAGCAAACCCCTGCTAGGGGGGGCGAATGCCCCGATCGCACCCCCCTGGATCCGCCACTGTACACATGTGTGTTCATGAGGTAAAATTACCTCACGAAAATGAGTTTGACCCCTCAACTCGTCAATAATGTCAGTATACCAAATTTCAGCCCTTTTTGAGGGTTTTTTTCCACACACACTAAGAATTTAGTAGGTCAGTTAACCCGTGTATGATACTTATGCATTCTAGTCAAATCAAGCTACTTAAGGTGTTAAAAACTCCTCACTGTCATCCCCGGCAACCACCAACCACTCCCAACTGTCACTTCTCCTTCAAGAAATATATAGGTCAGTGTATAACTCTGCCCAGCAGGTGGCGCTGCAGCTTTTTTTTTTTTTTTCACACACAGACAGACTAACACACGCCACTAGACATTTATATTATAGATAATGAAATCAGCCTGTCTAGAGATTATACTGTTAGTAGTGGAGATAAAGATGCACAACTTAGCACTTTGTCCCATATTCTGCAATATGAAAATAAAGGCAACAGTTACTGGTATCATACAGCTCAGTGTCCTCCATGTTGCAACTCCTCTGCTTGCAATCTTTTGTCAGACACTGCTCCAAGCAGATTAATGTATTACTTAATCTCTGTGCTGCCGCCATTGTTATGTAAGACACTTTTTAGTACTTTTTTGACTTGAAAAATATCTCTCTTCACACAATAAACTTGTAAAAATGAATTATCACCGCAATGCTTACTTCAAGGGGAAAATCTCTGAGCATGGCAATCGAACAGTTTCCAGGATCAAAACACTATTTGTGTTATTAATGCTTGTAGCCCTCTCTGTTCTGTTTTGTTACAAACTTGTCCGATCCTTTCTTACATTTTTTCTGGAGACCAGCCACCACACAAGTCCCTCCTCCCTCTCGCGGCAGCCGACCCCCTCCCCCGACTCGCGGCACCCCCGCGATTCGGGGAAGGGGGCACAATTTATTTTTTTTATTATTTTTTTTTATATATATTTTCTGTTGTCCCCCCCTTCTGGGCCCACTGAGAGCCGCTAGGCCCTAGGCAGGTGCCTAGGGTGCCTAGCGGTAAATCCAGCCCTGAGGCCACCCCCAGATATTTTCCCCTCCCGTAAAAACATTCCTTGTGGCACTGCTGCTCTACTGTGTGCGAGATTTACCTCCCAAATTACCTCAATCAGGACAAATGTTGTGACTGGTGGTACGGAGAGACAGTCCATAAAATTCAGACAGCTGGGATTACGGTTCTTCCCAAGTTATAAACTTCCTGTTTTTATTCTATCCCCAGCTATGCCCCTTGTATTGATTCTATCACAGACATCACGTCCTCTTGCATTTATCCTCCCAAACTCATTCTGCCCAAATCGACAAAACCGCAGTGCAATCAATAGTACCGTAAGTTATAAGTTTTAAAAATGTATGCTTCCTTTTAAACCAGTAAATATGTCTAATACTCATTCATTTGATGAAAAGAAAATTCATTCAACATAGCTTAAGACAGCATCTGAAGAGTTTAGTTAAGTTTAATCACAGGGATTTGGACAAAGTGCCTTTATGCTTTTGACAAATAAGTGCAGTTGCTTTAAGAAAGGGCACTGCTAAAAAGGATATTCAAGGATCTGAGTGAGTGTCTGAAGAACAATGATAGCAATGCAAGAGGATGAAAATAAGTAGCAGTACAAACATAGAGTAAGAAATGTATTTTAGAATATTTTAATTATATAAAAAAGACAATGGCTTCAATATTGTTTTAGTATAAGACAAGACAAATAACCAGTTAAAACACAAAATACACTATATTAATATTATACATAGATTGCACTTAAGTAATGCTTAACAGAAATAGCTGCTACAATATATTAACATTAGTATTCATTAAACCACATTATATATAGTACCTCCAGGATCCTTCCTGGCAAGGATGGACTTTTGTATAACCTCGTGCTCTTTGTTTACATTGACAATCTTACTGTCACAAAAACTCTGACTTGCATGAATAAACCATCTCATATTAGCAGTAATTTATGATACTGCAGGTTTTGCTTTCCCATTTACCTGTTTTTATGCCAAGACAAAACAGAGAAGAGTGTTTTTTATTTCTTTTATACAGAGATTATGTACATAAAACATAATATTATCAATTAATATGGATAAGCTAATATAGCAAGCATTACCCTATTTAAGTCATGTTGTTGACAATTACTGTATATTGCACAATACTGCTCAATTCATCACTATATCAGCCCTTGGTCAGAAAACACATAGGTCTTGATTTACTTATCCGTGAGAGACCACTACTGACTGGCTGTCTGCCTGGAGAATAACTCATTTGGTGTTTGGAGCTTCTCTTTCATAGGTACACTATTAATTTATTATTTATAGGAATGGGGCATTATCAATGATTTTTTTATAGGAATGGTCAAACTATTATTTTAATTGATAAAGGAATAGGCACACTATTATTGTATTAGTTATAGAAATTGGGCATCAATTTTTATTACATTTGGCTCTACAAGTGTTCGGCGTCCATGTGTTTGCTGGCGTTTGTAGTTCTGCAAGTGCAAGCTTCCATAAATCTTATACAATATGAGGAATAACACTGGATATTTCCCATCTGGTTTTACCAAGCAATTTGAACTAACCCACATGTAGTTTGGCCAAAACCGCATGTGGTTTAGAGATTTTCAAACTGCCACAGATCGCCAGCGGTTTCAGTTTTCACCCTCCATACTGCAGGATATTAAATCATGTGGTTTAGAGCTGAAAACCACTGGGAGTTTGTGTAAATTTCCAAAATGCAAATAAAAATGCCCCTTAGTAAATTTACACCTTAGTGATTAATTCTTTAGATTATAAATTCTCCCTACCCTTATGTCTGCAACGTTTCCTTCAATTGTGTATGCTCTTGTTCTGTTTATATGTATGATTTGTTTTGGGGCTTTTTTGTATGATTTGTTGTAAACCCTGCCTGATACTGTGGAATTTTGTTTTGGTGTTGATGATGATTATAATGTTGTTCGCAGTGGAGGTAATTTATGTATATTAATACATGTATGAATTTTGCATAGCTCACAACTGTCCCTATTTAGGCGGGATATTACAATTAGCGGATCCCAAAAGGGGTGTGACTTAGCCCATGTGTTTGGGGTGTGGCTTATTTTATCCCGCCTTCGGGATTCTAAATACTGAGAGGTATGCTTTTGCGCTTTGTATTACATTGTTCAGAGTAAGTCTGGAAATGCACAGAATACTACATGGGTTCCTCCTGGTACCCCTTGGGTGAACGGTTCCAGAGACACAGAGAGCCGTGTATGGGGATATGTTCATAATCTCTGTCTATGAAGAAGAGTAGTCTAATGGGACTTATGCTGTTGTCTTCTATGAGTAACAGAAAGACACCGTATTAGTAATATACTGAGGCGCCTGAAATCATATACTTCAAATGCACTGATAAAATCAGCAAGATTAAATCCTGCCTTGCAGAAATCCTAGAGGATGTATTGGTACTCTATGCAATAGTACACAGTAATAAATGCTGGAGGAATAATAATTGCAAACACATTTTAATTTGTCGATCTGAATAGACAGGAGGTTTGAATTGATTAACAAATTGAGAAGCATATACAGCAGTTTTAAAAACACTTCATTAAAATCAATGCGCCAATATTTTACTGTTTTTATTAATAGGACAATTTTAATATGGTTGTAATAAAAGTTAGTTTTTAATGTAAAGAAAAGGGATATATGTGCAACACACCAATGAGTTTAACAATATAAGGACTTTATGTGCGTCGTTCATAGCCAGCACCTGTGTTTTTTTGCTTGATGTCTTTATTCCAGCTGGCTGGCAGCACCTCAGATTATTGTGGGATTGAAAGTTAGTGGCAACATCTATAAATACAAGAAAGGAGAAAATACATTAATGGAATTACATTAATGAGTAACAGTTCTTATAATCTAAACTAGTGCAACAATACTCTCTTAAAAATATATTTTATTTGTAAGCATTATCCACAAAAAACTGTATCGCAGACATTGCAGAACATGGTAATAAATAAAATATTTTAAACTTCTGAAGTAATTATAATTATTTTAACATTTAATCTGGCTCCAGGCTTCAAATACTACTTTCTCATACATGTGAAGCAAGTCCAGGTTTTCTCCAGTTTGTGGAACTTTTTCTTCACATCATCGATGTTAGCCCTCAATTCTTTAAAATGTTCGTTCAGCTATTCAATCTTATCGACCACACCTTTCCATCACCGGAAGTTATAGAAATATTGGTGCTTGTGCCCTCCTTCTCTTCTTCCGAAAGTTCATCAGATATAAAGATGGTGTATATATATGGAGAAAGAAAAATTATTTAAATTATTATATTATGAATATCCAGAACACAACATAATTTTTAATAGTGGGACTACTACCATTTGCTCACCTTGGACACTGCTTGAAATCACTTTATGCTGATGTCCCTCCAGAGGAGGGCTGGCAAATTTTTTAAACTGGAACTTTGTTCTTTTTTTTACAGAGTTTATCACTAAGCAGATTTATGAGCTTCTGCATAATTCGTTTCTTTCGGTGATTAACTTTTCAGTATTTTCGCTTTTGACAGTCGTAGTCGTGCTGGTTCAGCACTCTCACCATCATCTCCATCTCCTTTGGGCTCATTGCCTTGACTCTTTTAATGTCCTCCAATTGCATCCTTTCTTCTCGATCTCCATTCCCCTTCACTCCTCCATCATTTCTGTCACTTCTGTCTTTCACCTGTTCATCCACCATCTTATCACGTACCGCTGCAGACAGACTGACTCCTCTATAATTTTATAGACACAGACATGGACATTTACAGTTGGTATGGATCAATCATGGCAGCTATAGCTGCAGAGTTGAGTATTGTGGGTGAAAGTTCATTTGTCTATAATTTGTGTTTGCAGCTGTGTCGGAAGAATTTTTGGCCTGAAGTTTCTGTAACATATGAACGGATACAACAATTTCTTACCTGATTTCATCACTACAAAATGTCACTCTGTCAGAACACAACAGCCTCTTGATTAAGATATTCTAAATAAGCCTCCCTGTTTAACTTTGCCATGTGATTGGCATTTCTCACCTTGGAATACTCCAGTGGTGTCATCAATACCACTTCCACAAATTCTAGAGTGCTCTCTCCATATTGCTAGGTGCACTGCGCACACTGTGGCTTTTATGCCTAAGAAAGTTGTGTAAGATACAACAAGCCATCACCACTTTGTCTACTTTGTCTAGGCGCAGATTTATGGTGGAATACAAATTCTAAATCTATTGCTCATTATGCAAAAAGCATTTTCCACAACTCGCCTTGCTCTTGACAATCTATAATTAAAGATCCTCCTTTCTGGTGTGAGATTGCTTTGAGGATAAGGTTTTAATACATTGGTGTGGAGCGCAATGGCTTCATCAGCTACATAAACAAAATTTAGCCCAAATTGTGTTTTGCTGCATGGTGGCAAATTAAGTGCATTGTTTTTAAATTTATCATGGAAAGGAGTCTGCTCCAATGCCTCGCCATCTGACACTTGTGCATTTCTACCAATGTCCACGAATAGGAATTCATAGTTGGCATCCACTATCGCCATCAGAATACTGCTGAGAATCCTTTACAGTTGCAGTAATAGGATCCTCCTTTTGAGGATGGCATAATTCTCACATGTTTGGCATCTATGACACAATTTGTGAAATTCCAAAGTGTTTCAAAATCTTGGGCAATAAGTTGCCATTTCTCTACCGTCGCAGAAAACTGTATGAGAAAGATTGTTGTAATGTTAAATCAGTACATACATGTATTGTTGTTATACTAACTAGTTTACATTCTGCTTTTATTACACAGTCAGCTGTCTTATCTGAAGCCGTATTCGGGGATGTAGCAGAGCAATGTGGCACAACACTGCATGCCACCCAGCTGACTGAAGACAGCCAGGAAAGCACATTTCTACCCACACAGCTAACCACAAATGGACCTACACAGGACAATGGTAAAGTCACCTAGCCACAAGGATGTCAAAATGGCAGAAAGGGGAAAAAAAGGGCCCAAGACCATAAGCAAATTGACGCTCCTACGCAAAAAATTATAGCGTACGCCACCCACTTAACATCATAGGAACCAGACGAATTTTACCTGCTCGGAGCATCACTCGCAAAAAATGAGAAATGCAAATGGAGAAATGTGAATGGAGATGAATAGTTTGGTTTATGACATGATTTATAGGGTACAGAGGGGTTATCTCTCACAAGACACTATATTGACACAATCCCCCCACACACAAGAGCAAGGACATTTCAAGCCGTCCCAATCTTATACATTTCACCTACTACCACTCCACAGGCAACATCCCATCACTTTAACACCTATGGGAAGCACAAGTAGGCTACAGCACACAGGAAGACTGTCACCATTGGAAAAAGTGAACATTTGCAATATGAACAGCTGTGACACCTGTGATTTATTTTATTTTTTTATTTTTTTAAAAAAATTGTTGTTATATGCTTTATGTGTGCACTAGTTAAGTTAAAATATTTGTTTTGCTTTTCTTTTGTCAGGCCATCTCTGGACTGCCTTTAGACCCAAAGCAGCTCATTTTCTGTATGCTGGCATACAGTGGAAGCGCATGTTTGCCTTCAATTCTCATAAATAATCGTTTAGCTTTCCCATCTTCAACCCATCTCTGCCCATCTCTGATGTGTTAACGTAACATGGAGGGTTTTGGAAATCTTTAGTCAATCAGTTTTAAGGCTCAGGGAGTTGCTATGCTAGGAAGGCTCATAAAGGTGGTAAGTGTTAGTTAGATTTCTCTTGCCTTCTGGAAAGTTCTTGGTAAGTATTGTCTGACTGACCTAGTGGGTAAGTATTTGTAGATAGTGATTTTACTGTGCTCTTATTCCCTTTTTATCTATATTTTCTCTTGTCATTTTTCTCTTTAACCAATGAAGTTTGCCTTGCTTCTAGGTTTCTTTGTATTTCCTCTTTTATATATTTTTTTCTTCACTATTTACTTATTTCTTTATTTTCTTTCTCTGCTTGTTGTTTATTTTTGTTAATTTCTCTTTCCCTCTAGCTAATTTTTCGTAAGCCCATCTTTCATACTTTTAGCTTTGCCCCCTCAATATGGCCTCTTCTATGTTGTGCCCTAAGAGACCACGGGTTCCTCCATATCACCTCATTGAGGCTGCCCGGGGTTCCCCATCTGTTTCCTTGTGGTGAGTCCCAGCTGCAAACTCACCACAGTTTGCTCTCCCTACTCCCCTCGCTTGCCAGAATCCAGACAAGTGAGGGGAGACAGCCGTGTGTCTCCCGGCCGCGGTTTGACTGCGCATATGCACCGGTATCCGTCAGGGGTGGGCTGGGCCGGGGGCATATGGGCCAGCAGGATCAGTCTATTTTAGTCCGGCCCAAGTCTCTATTGCTTGGTGTCTAGCCCCTCCTCCGGGACAAGTCACCTACTATGATTGGCCGTGGATCTTCCGATCCGTCTCCCTCCCTCCCTCTCTCTCCTCTCTCTACTCTCTCTCCCTCCCCTCCCCTCTCTCTCTCTCTCATCTCCCTCTCTCTCTCTTTCTCACTCCCTCTCTCTCCCTCTCTCCCCTCTCTCTCTGAGCCCCGTTGTCACATTGGATAGGCACCATGTGACAGGTGCCAACCCATATGTAAGGAGCAGCACGCGGATGGAATGAGTAAGGTAAGTGATGGGCAGCATGTTAGTAAAATGTGTGTTTGTGATGGGCAGCATGCTAGTAAAATGTGTGTGTGTGATGGGCTGCATGTCAGTAATATGTGTGTGTTTGTGTGTGTGTGTGTGTGTGTGTGTGTGATGGGTAACATATCAGTAAAGTGTGTGTGTGTGTGTGTGTGTGTGTGATGGGCTGCATGTCAGTAAAATGTGTGTGATGGGCTGCATGTCAGTAAAGTTTGTGTGATGGGCAGCATGTCAGTAAAGTGTGTGTGATGGGCAGCATGTCAATAAAATGTGTATGTGTAATGGGCAGCATGTCAGATAAGTATGCGTGATGGACAGCATGTTAGTATAATGTGTGTGTGAGATGTCAGTAAAGTATGTGTGAGATGTCAGTATAGTGTGTGTGTGTGTGTGTGTGTGTGTGTGTGTGTGTGTAGCATGTCAATATAATGTGTTAGGGAAGGGGGGTCTTAATTTAGTGTGGGAGGTAGGCTATTTAATGGGTGCTATTTCGTTTTTGGGGTGGTGAGGGGCAATTTAATTTATTGGTGGGGCTGTTTGGATGGAGGGAAATAGGTTAATATATTAAATGTGTTTGCTATCTAATGTCAGGGTTGGTTGGAGGGAAATAGATCTATTAGGAAATGTGAATATTATTATTTTAATGTTGGGGCTGGAGGGGGGCCTAATTATAAAGTGTGGGTGCTATTGATTTAACACTGGGACAGGTTGGAGTTTTCTAAATTTTATGTACCCATTTTTTTCCAAATAGGGCCTCCAACATTCCAGGACCCAAACAACTAGCGAATGAGCTAAAGTAACCAGCAGCCACAAGTGGTGACAGTGACAAGAACAGGTAGGAGAGAGCAGGACAGTCTGCCAACTGTTCTGAATCTGGTGTGACAGTCCCGAATTTGGGTGATTGTTTTGCTTAGGACAGTTGGGAGGTATGTCCCGCTTCACCGTGTACTGCTCGTGAAGGCAGAACTGTATGCACATAACAGTAGTGCACACAGTATTGCCTGTGTATTTGTCTAAAATGATAACCATGCTACATCATAGGGGTTTACCCTGTCTAAGGTGCCCAGGCTCCCCAGAGCCTTAATCCAGCTTTGGGCCTGGGCATAAAAATATTTATATGGATTAAGCAACACTAAATAGCCTCTATTTATATAGATAATATATATTGTACCAAAAACCACCCTTTAAGGATGGGTCGCTACTTATGGGCCAGTGCTATGTGCTTGCTCCCCAGGCTAAAGTCTGACAGACCTCCCCTGGAGTCCGTTCACATGTGCCGGACATCACCTCCGTGCATGGATGGACTTCATTTCAGTTCTCAGTGGCCATGTCAGCTGCGGGCACTCCACGAGCGCTCGTGGCTGACTCTACTGCCACCAATGATACAATGGCATTAAATTTGTTCCCACCCTGGCTTTAGGCAAGATACAGGTTCGGGGGACAATGCCAACAGTATGAATTGCGGTAATGTAATTTTAAGTAGCAGCACTTCTACATTCATTGGTGGCAGTGAAGAGCCAGCACAAGTTACACATTCCCTCCCTTCCTCTTCAGTGGGATATGTTCTTGCTAATTCTGAGCCAATACAGTCCGTTCAGGCTGGTGTAGTTGCAAATGTCCAGGGTAAAAGTTTATATATCCCCTTCATCCTGGCAACAGAGCAGTTTTCCTCGACTGCCCTCCCCTTTGCTATACAGTCCTATGCTTTCAGTGTATCATGCCCCCCCCACCTTCAGTTTTACTTGCACCCCTGGGTGCCCGAGTTTCAAATGGTATTGCCACGGCAATTGTTGATACAGTCCTGTTCAGTTCATTGACTGCTTCTGCCCCCTGGTCATCACCTCTGTGCATTCAGTTGAATCTATTTCCTCCCCAATTCCCATTGCGTCACCTGAAACCAGCCCTGTGTCACAGCATTATACCATGTACTCCCCTTCCCCTTCCTTGGTGTTTTTTACACATGCTCGATGCAGCGCATTTCCCTGGTGTGCTGGCCATGCGGCTGGTGGTCTCGCTTCTGCCATTGGTGCTTGCGTAATACAATTTTACCTTTGTAGGGTTTAAGTGCAAATTGGTTCCCATTTGGACCAAATAGTTCTCTTTTTTTTTGTTAATTATACGGGCCAAGCATTTGAATTTCCTACTGGTTTCGAACCCATTAATGCTTATGGTCTTTATCATCATCATCATCATCACCATTTATTTATATAGCGCCACTGATTCCACAGCGCTGTACAGAGAGTCCCTGCTCCATTGGAGCTTACACTCTAAATTCCCTAACATTCACACACAGATTTATTTTCCTAATTCTTCTTTTTTGCACAATCCCATGTTGAGCTCTGGCATTTTGGAAAACTAAGTTAGAGAGAGCTCTTGGCACAGGCTCTGGTCAAATGCAGGGTCCAATTTGTCTTTGGTTAGCGACATGCCTACTGGTCACATAGGGCATTTTACACCTTCATTTCCAGCAATTTCTACTTTAACTCAAGCGAGGTCTGATCAAACACATGTCTCTAATGCTACACCATAGTTGCATATGGCCAATAGCATCATACCGTTGGTCACTCGTGGAGCAGGCTGAGTTGTGTGTCTACCCCGATGGCCCCTCTGGTGGCTTTCTGCAAGACCTGGGAGCTGTGTTTCTGCTTGTTCCGCTACAGGTTCTTCGGGTAGTATTTCATTGAGACATTGGAGACATTGCACAGCTGGCATCGAGGCAGCATCCAAATCAGCTCAGGGGTCTTCGTCTCAGGCAGTCAGCGATGTATACAGGGAGTCTGTTGCAGCTGGTGGGCATAGCTGTAATGTGGGCTCTTCTTCAGACAGTGATGTAACTGTACAGTTGGCGAGCAACAGTGAGAAATTGATTCGGCTCCTTAAGAGAAAGTTGGACAGTCCCTGCTGCAATACCAGGGAAACTGGGGAGGGCACCCCAGGCAAAGGTATGGAGTGCGCTGTGCTAGTACAGTTGTCCTTTGGAACACTAGAAGAAAGGTACGGGATAGAATTCAAAATGGAAAATTTGTTGACATGTTCACCCTTACTAGTAAGGCTAAGGCTGCATTGTCTGCTGCTAAAGCTCGTTCTGGCATTGGTGAGGAAGCATACCACAATTTTGGTTTCAGGGTATGCTAGTGTTTGCCGCCTGCTATTTGGAGACCAGGCCTGAGGAGCATATGAATGTGGTGAAGTATATATACCTGATACAAGGGATGTACATACGCTCTAAAGGTAGCATGTGGAGGAGGTATGATGAGACTTTTTGTAAAAAGCAAGATGGGCTACAAATAATGGATTTGGGATGTAAGGATGTAGAAGTCTGGCTGGAGGTGATACAGCCTAGAGCAGGGATGTCTGATACACCTGTCGTGAGAGAGCGACAGCAGCAAGCCTCTGTGAGGTTCTTCCTTTAAAGGCCGTGACAGATGTTTTGCATATAATGGAGGGCACTGTCTGTAACAGGGGTCAATCTTGCTAATTTAAACATGTCTGTTTATCATGTGGTGGAGTACATCCCAGGAGAGAGTGCACTTAGTAGTCAGCCCCTAGTGCACCGACCAACCCAGTGCAGGGGCACTTGCTCGTTAAGGCCTTTTCCACAGTTGTTTTGCCTGAAATATGCAAGTGGTTATGTTGGTATCCCAATAGTCGAACAGCAACATTTTTATGGGAAGGTTTTGTTAATGGGTTTGAGCTGAAAGTAAGTGATCAGATTCAGGTGGGTGTACTTAGAAGTTTTAAATCTACTAGGGAAATGGCGTTAGTGGTTCAACAAAGTGTGGATAAGGAAGTCAGCTTAGGCAGAATGTGTGAGTCCTTTTCTTTATTTACAGGGTTTAGTTGTTTCACCTGTGGGGGTTTTCCTTGCCCAAAAATGAGCAAGGAAAGTTAAGACTGATACAGCACTTCTCACACCCTCCTGGGATGTGAATGATGTAATCCGAGTGGTTTATCAATCATTTGAGCATGCTTTAATACTTGTGCAGCGTTGTGTGTCTAGCACATTGCTGATGAAGCTTGACATAGAATCTGCCTTTAGACTTCTGCCTTTGCATCCTTCTTCATTTAAATATATGGGTTTGCATTTGCCAAGTGGGTATCATGTTGACAAATGTCTGCCTACGGGTTGTGCTATGTCTTGTGCCTGTTTTGAATCTTTGAGGTCTTTTTTTCACTGGTGTATTGTTGCGGATTCAAGGCATCAAAAGGTTGTCCATTATTTAGATGATTTTTTTGCGTCAAAAAATAGCAACCAATCAGATTTTAGTTATAATTAATTTAGTACATTCTACAAAGTGAGAGCTAGAATCTGATTGAATGCTATAAGTAACATCTCCACTTTATCAAACCCGCAGTTTAGTAAATAAACCTCATAATTTCATGAGGCTCTCTGAGGAAAAAATAAAAGATTTAATTATGTGCTGTTTTTTAGTGCAACACTTCAACACAATTTGTTTGTGGACCCCTCCTCCTGCCAATAATTAGGAGATTCAGCTCTTTACTGATGCTGCTGGGTTCGCTGGTTTTGGGGCCTATTTGGACTGTGCACTGCCCCATGGCCTCCTTCATGGGCAGTACGGTGGCTTAGTGGCTACCACTTCTGCCTCACAGCAGAGGTCATAAGTTTGATTCCCGACCATGGGCTTATTTGTGTGGAGTTTGTATGTTCTCTCCGGTTTTACGTGGGTTTCCTCCCACAGTTTTGGCTGCTATCAAATTGACCCTAGTCTGTGTTTCTGTCTGTCTGTGTGTATGTTAGGGAATTTAGACTGTAAGCTCCAATGGGGCAGGCACTGATGTGAGTGAGTTCTCTGTACAGCGTTGTGGAATTAGTGGCGCTACATAAATAAATAAATGATGATGATGATGGCATCAAGCGGGGTTCACAAAAAAACTCTTGCTTCCGAAATTGCTTCCAATCATTGTGGCAGTAGATTTGTGGGGGGAACGCTTGCATGATAGAAATATAATTTTCTGGTATGACAAATTGAGAGTAGTGCATGACATTAATAACCAGAAGGCGACTTGTCCTCTTGCTTTAAGGTTGCTTAGTATATAAATATTTATACTAATTTGGTATATAAATGTTTGTTTCAATATTGTTTTCAAAGCAAGACATGTTCCAGTGTCTAATTTCTGATGCTTTATTGAAATTTGACTGGGCTAGGTTTCGTTCTCTTGCACCAGATGCTAATGATGTCAGTGTCCCTTGTCCCGATTTTCTTTGGCAGATTATCACACCGATATAAAAGACCTAGTGGGGCATGCCATAGCCTCTTCCACCTCAAATATAAGGAGTCCTGGTCATCTTGGGAGGTTTTCTGTTTGTCAAACAAAGCTAGAGGCAAGACAGATGAGCAGCGTATTTTTGCTTTGTGTGGAATGGTTTTACTTTGGGCAGTTCTAAGGCTTTTATAATAGCGAACCTTGCAGGGTATTTCTTTTTTCTTACAGGTCTTTGTGATGTCACTAAATCTTTTTTGTGTGCAAGGCATTAAAAGGCTGGGCAAGGCTTGCCCCAGTTCAGGACGAAAGGAGGAGACCTATTGACAAAGTAATGTTGAGTTGTTTGATGGTGGTTATTTCTGACATAGCTACTGATAGTTTTGAGATGTACCTTTTCTGCTTGGCTTTCACTATTACTTTCTTTGGGGTCTTTAGGATAAGTGAATTAGTTGCCTCTTCCAAGTTGTCAGCCTGTTCGGGTTTACTTTATAAAACACGTGGTTTTTCCAGGATGATGCCATTGTATGTAAAATCCACTGGTTTAAGACTGACCCACCCGGCAAAGGACATTTGCCCTGTGTCTTTTATCAGAGTATGGAGCCGACACCAGGTAGTACTTGGCTTAGGCATCGTGATGGTTCTCCTTTGACAAGGTTTCAATTCACTACACTGTTTAAGAAATGTTTAACCACACCAGGTTTGAGCATTGTGGATTATGGGACACACTCGTTTAGAATTGGCACGGCTACTGCTGCTGCTTTGGAAGGTAGTTCTGTGTAGAACATTATGGCATTAGATATGTGGAAGTCAGGTTGAATCAGGCCATCCGCAGTGCAATAAGTTGTTTGTATGCTCTCAGCGAGGTTGACCCATAACAGAAGTGCATTTTGCTGTGATTCTATTTGTTTAATGTATGTTTTAGGTATGCAGTGGGATGTGAAATCAGTTTGGCTTGTGGGCCATTTATTTATTTTTTGGGCCAGTAAAAGTGGTACTGCTCGAGATAGAGCTTATTTGTCTATATATTGTTGCATATTTTGTTGAGCAAATTTATCACATTGTGCGGTCACTTTGTTTGCACGCTTAGGCTCCTGGGGTGGGGGAACCTAGCTGTGGCAGAAAGCAGTCCAATCAGCAGCCTTAATGGCACATTTGGGTGGCGTGTTGGGCACTTCCCCCAAACATGGATGTTCAATTCGTTATACTACCCTCGGGGTATTTGGAGTCATCGTTGGTTGGGCAGGCCCTAGCTACTGAGCCAATTGGGGTAGAGTTGGGCTCCACCACCTAGAAGTGTCCCAATATTTATTTCAAGCGGTTTATGGTTTATGGATATGGCTGAAGACTGATTAGTCTTGCTATTTATTGGCCACCATTCTGATTAAAATGTAATTTTCAATACAATTTTTGTGACCTTTCATACGCCGAAAAGTGTCTTGTGGCTTTATTTTATGGTGATAAGATAACTCTTGATAAGTGAAATAATAATAAGCTGCTACATGGCTTATGCAGATATGGGTCTCCTTAACTGGGTGTCCTCCTTCTGGATGGGTGGGGTGACAAATTGGAGCAGCTCCTGAAAATTGGGGTCATTTATCCTTAGGAAATTCCTGAAGTCATCAGGGTTGTTACCACGTATCTCCTGTTCCAGGGGCATATGTGAAAAACAGTCTCTCCTCTGGAGCCACTCTTTGGTCCAACAAGTCCGATTCTTTCTTCTTCTTTCCATCCGGGTCTGTGTTGACAGTGTTCTTGTCATAGTGAAAAGCAAAAAATCACAAGCTTTCTGTTAATTTATTGGGGATATTATATTAAAATAAATTGTAGTAATTGTGCAGTTACAAATGGAGTTAACGAACTTACACTATACACAAAGCTGTACAATAGAATGAATGGTGATGATGTATTTCCTTTTCGGAAATCTTTGTTTGTGGGTGTAGTGTGTGCTGAGGTTCAGGCTTTTATTTAAATTTGTTTAGCATATATTGAAATGAATATATACTTGAATATTGGATATCACACATCATACTGGAAATGCTGGTGGAGATTTTTCTATTTTTAAAAAAGTGTGCTGAATAAATCACTACACGATTTCATTAAAAATTTAAATAGGATTTCCATTTTTGAGAATACAGTACAGAATAAACTTTTATCACAATGTTAAAAATAATCACTACCAGAGTACATAACAGTTTCTGACTTATCTATTTATGACACTCACTAAATAAAGATTATTGTTTCTGTTCATTCCCTGTATTTGAGATTATTGAATTCTTAGCTCACTGATAACACAAAGAATTATAAAAGTGATATTAAAACTTTGAAATAAATCTGAATCAAATAGATTCATAAAACACACAATGAAACAAAGATTTTGCATGAAAAGAGTTCATAAACTATGATGTGTAATCTGTAAATAAGGTTATATTAGTATAAGCCAATTAGGCAGCATATACAAACAACATGGATATAAAAGCAATATTAGTTTTAATATATGTACAAGTGGTGATGTGCTAAATCATCTGCTATTTAAAAAAATTCCAACAGAAATGTCATTGTGGGCTTAATAATCTAGAAATAGAAAGTGTCATCGAATTCCATATCACATACTTGAATCAGAATAAAGACCACGGATGTGTTTATCATATAGGCAAAATAGACACATGGCTAGAACTGCGCTGCTCAGGAAAGAGCAGAGAAGTGGTTTTGTTCAATTAATTTCATATTGCTTTAAAGTATCCTACTGCTGCTAACCTTTACCAACCATCTTCATTCCCAGTAAATTAAACAGGAAAAGGTGTGTTGTATAGAGAGGCATGAACAGGTGGGCTGCATCGACACTGATATGCAGCCCCGGCCTGGGACTAAAAATCAGCCCTGGCATTTAAAGTACACAGGCCCACCTCAGTTCCAGTAGGAAATAAACCATGTGCCGCCGCGCAGTGGCGGCGCCGAAGAGGGCGTGACCACATTGTGTTGTGGGTGTGGCCAACATGGGGCATTGATACATACATTATAATAAAACATTACATTTATCACGCCCTACCACCAACATCATGCCATCCCCCAGGCACATTATGACACCCACTGTACTTATCTATGCTTCTGGTGCTGCTGACATCCATAAGGGTGGGAACTATCTGTAGAGTGAGCAGGGAAGGTTACCAAATCTTGTGATACTTAGAGCTCCTCGGCTTGCTCTGCAGTCTGTGTACTGTCCAGGAACTGGAAGCAGCTAACAGTTCCCTTCCCCTAACCAGAGGTGGAATAAGGCTCAGGAGCCAAGGGTATTTAAGACAGCAGAGCCCCTATTATGTAACATGGTTATCATTTTATACAAATACACAGGCACTACTGTTAGAGGCACACAGCTCTGCCTTCACAAGCAGTACGTTGTGAAGCAGGACATACCTCTCAACCAGGGGCGGATTTAGAATTTTTTTCTACCCCGGGCGATGTAGGGGGGGGATTTAAGCCCCGCCCCCTTTCTAACTTCTAAGGCTGCCGGCGGCTGCACAGTATGTGCAGATCCGTTCGGCAGGGATAATGTGCTGTCCCGCTGCTCTGATTGTGTTTAAAACACAATCAGAGCAGCCGGGCAGCACATTATCACTGCCGAACGGACCTGCACAGTGTGCAGCCGCCGGCAGCAAGCCCCTGGGGGGCGATCCGCCACTGCTCTCAACTGTCCTTGCAGTCGGACCAAATTTTGACTAAGTGAGACAGTCACCCAAATTCAGAACTGCCCCACCAGATTCAGGACAGTTGGCAGACTGGTTTCTTTAGCTCAGTTCCTTCTTGTCTTGATCCTGTAATATTGGATGCCCTATTTTGAAAAACAAATGGGTACATGAGATTTAGAAAACTCCAACCAGCCCCGGTGTTAAAACAATAGCACTCACGTTTTATAATTAGGCCTCCCTCCAATCCCCACAATAAAAATATTCACATTTAATAAGTAGACCTATTTCCCTCCAACCAGCCCCAACATTAAATTAACAGTATACCCATTTACTCAAAACATATTTCCCTCCCTCCAAACAGTCCCAGCAATAAATAGCATTAAAGTTTAATAAATATAGCCATTTTCCACAACCATGCCCGGCAATAATTCATATTCACATTTAATATATAGCCCTCCTCCCCAAAATCAGTCCCATATTCAATTGATAGCTCTAAACCACCCCAGCATCAAATTAAAGGTTCCTTCACCTCACCTTAAATAACTAGCCCCCACCTACACTCCAACATTAAATAGCCTACCTCCCACACTATATTAAGATCCTCCCTTCCCTCACATATTATATTAAAATACTGCGCACTGCACACATGCACACTATATTAAAATGGCCAAACACACAAACTATATGAAGATGGGGCCACACACACGCACACACACTATATGAACATGGGGCCACACACACGTGCACACTATATGAACATGGGACCACACACAGACACACGCACACACTATATGAACATGTGGCCACACACACGCACATTATATGAACATGGGGCCACACACACACACACGCACACTATATGAACATGGGGTCACACGCACACTATATGAACATGGGGCCACACATGCCGACTATAGCCACATGGGGCCACACACGCACGCTATAGCCAAATGGGGCCACCCACGCACGCTATAGCCAAATGGGGCCACACACGCACGCTATAGCCACATGGGGCCACACACGCATGCTATAGCCACATGGGGCCACACACGCACACAGTAGCCACACAGACGCATACTGTAGCCACACAGACGCACACACACTATAGCCACACAGACACACACACACTGTAACCACACAGACACACACACACTGTAGCCACACAGACACACACACACTGTAGCCACACAGACATACACTATAGAAGCAGCCACTTGTCTTGTTACATCCTTCCTGCGTGCTGCTCGGCGGACGGAGAGTCAGTGACTTCCGCCTATGCAAGTAATCACATGGGACGGCACCTGTAATGTGGTGCCGTCCCCTGTGATTTCTTGCATAGGCGGCAGTCACTGACTCTCTGTCCGCTGAACAGCGTGCAGAGTGCTGCTGCTCGGCGGCCATGTTGCGGACCGGCCCATCTGAACATCGGCCCTTCTGATATTTGCCAGACGTGCCAGATGGCCAGTCCGGCCCTGCTGATATGTATATTATTCACTCAAAATGGCAGGGAGCTCCGACTCTAAAAACAGCCATCAATAAACAAATCGGCTCTGATTCATTTCCGTGCTGTATCTTGCATGAAAGAATTCTGTGTTTCACCAATGAACGCAATTGTCTGAATGCAAATGATACTTACAAATGCCTACGACATGAAAATAGAAATGGAAGAGAGAATGGATGGACTTGGTTCTTCAAGAACCAAGCCTACGCGAAGTTCGCCGAACCGGCTCGGAACTTTCACATGCCCTCAGAAGAGAAAACGAGGCATAACGTCATCGCTGCTTCGTCGGATCTTGCGAGTTTTGGTTCCTATAAGTACCACCCTCCACAGCGATCCAGCGCTAATTCCCAGAGACACACAGAAGGGGTAGCACGGTTCTTGGCAGTCTCTAGTGCAGTTGGACAGCTTTATATCTAAAACAGAAAGAGGAGGGGTGGCAGTTTTTTTAAAAGTCTCCAATGACAGTCTACTGAGTTATAGCTCACACAGAAACAGGAGAGGTCCATTGCTTCATTGCTAATTGTCATTGCTGAAATAGAAATAAATGGGCTGCCAGTGTTCTTCAAAATCTGCAGTCAAATTGTACTGTGTTATCAAAATGCATTCCCAGCAGTACACAGAACACCAGGAGCACCAAGCAGCTGCTGATTATTTTATTTAGAAAAACTTGCAACAAAATACATATCTCAACAATCTTACAATAACGAAACCCCTCCCATATCCCAATAAAGGAATCCATACTCATAATAAATAAAGTCCATAAAAATAGAAAAGTCCATAGGCCTTCATGGCTAACGTAAACTGGTTATATGCACCATAATAAATCTCAACTTTAATGTTAAAACAAACTTTAACTGTACCAAAACTAAAAACAAGCATAGTGGAAATAAATAGGATGACTAGACATATGCAAGCACTTACTAAAAAAAAAAAGGAACCAATCAAACTCTACTGGGAGGTGAAGAAATAGAAAGCCAACAGATGGAGAGGCCCCAGATTTCCACCACCCACTAAGGGGGTTTCAAGCCACGCCAAAGCCTGGCCAGCTCGCAGCATCCATCCATTGCCTCTCCATATCCCTTATTTTCCAAACCTCGTGAAGAATATCTCCCACCACCTCTTTGCATGGGAGGACTTTCTTGCGGATTGTCACTAAACACTGTGCATTCCACGTGTAATACCTAACCACTAATGTAACTAAAACAGAGTGACCAAATCAAAAGCCCTAAACCTCTTGAGCACCCCGTAAACCCACTCAGGGTAACTAAGCCCCGAAAGACTAGGCATGCCCATGACACACGAGACCCCATAATAAACCTCTATGTTAAAAGGACACCTCAACAAGAAATGATCCATTGTCTCCTCCTCCCCTGGACACTTCACCCGTGGGCAGCCACGATCATCGGCATTCCTTACCTTGAGGTTTCCTCTAACATAGAGTCTCCCGTGGAAGGAGAGCCAGACAATGTCCCTGAGCTTCAGTGGTATCCTCCGATCAGTGATCAGAGCTATGCCATTTGAGCAGACACTGCTCGGGCAGTCCCTCAGTGACAGAGGCTCCCAGAAGTGAGACCGCAAGACTCTCCTCTCCAACTCCCTTCTAGAGGAGCTGTTGACCTCTCCCACCTCCAGTTGTCATTTCCTTGTCACCTTCAAACCCAGTTTCACGTAGGCCGTGAGGTAACCATGTGGAACTCGAAAGCTCTTTACCGCTCCTCCCTCTACCCAGGAATTTAAGAATGGATGCACCCAGGCACGAAAGCCCTCTACCCATTGAGGGGGAGTCTCCAAGATGAGACTGTGCAGATGTAATTTAAGAAAGGTGAGCATAAAGAAGAGCACTGGGTTTACCATAGCCAGGCCCCCCCTCCCCCTCGATCTGTAGGTCACGCTATGCTTAACAAGGTTCAGCCTGTTCCCCAAAAGCATCTGGAAGAACACTGCATTCACCCTGGCCCATAAAGATTCTGGCAAAAGGCATACATAGCTGACATACAAAAAGACTGGAATAAGGTAAGTCTTGATCAAGTCCACCCTTTCCCTAAGAGACAAATGCCATCCTTTCCAACGTACCACTTTAGCGGAAGCTGCTCCCAGCCTACTCTCCCAATTTCGCTTGGCGTAATCACCAGGGTCAAATCGGATACTAAGAATTTTAATCTCCTCGCTCGCCTGGGGAAGGCTGTTCGGAAGGTCAAAATGCCGACCCTCCTGATTGATTCTGGACCCTAAGGCCTCAGAATATGTACAGATATCAACCGGCACGTCTTTCACTTCATTCACATCAGAAATCACGATCGTGACATCATCTGCGTAAGCCACCACTTTCAACGGCTTCCCCGGGCTCAGTTGCACCCCTCACACTGTGTCGCCTTCCCCCCTCCTGATGAAGGGATCGATTGCAAACACGTACAAGAAGGGGCTCAGGAGACATCCCTGTCTGACTCCCAAAGTCACAGAGAAAGTAGGACCTACCCAACCATTCACAAGCGGGAAGCTTTTGGCTTGCCTGTAGATCACTCTAATCCAATTGACCACCCGCTCTGGGAGCCCATACCTGCCAAGTAGACACCAGAGGTACTCATGATTGACCCAATCAAAAGCCTTCGACTGGTCCAGTGTCAGCAAATACTTTCCCCACTTCTCAGCACGACACCGCTCAACGGACACCAAAGGTGCTACGACCCTGCACGGTGCAATGCTGAGAAGGATAAAGTACCAGGTCTGTAGTCTGAATCAACCTGTTAAACATCACTTTTGCCAGAATCTTGTGATCCACATTAAGAAGGGCAATGGGGCGCCAGTTCTTAATCTTGGATTGGTACGATCCCTTGGACAATACTATAAGGGCAGATGTCCTCATGGAAGGAGGGAGTAAACCCTCGCCCAGGCGCTCATTGAACAATTCCATAAGGTGAAGGGCCAAGATGTCGACAAAGGTCTTATAAAACTCGGATGTCAGGCCATCCGGTCCTGGGGACTTCTTCATAGACAGACTATCTATGGCAGCCTTGACCTCGCCTACCGTTATATCACCATCCAGGGTGTCAAGCGCAGCATGCAAGTTATTCACACCAGGAGTTTCCTTCAGAAATTGCTCCATCTTCCCTCTGTCAAGTGATTTCTCAGAGAGGAGGCCAGAGTAGAAAGAGCCAATGATGCCAAGAATGCCCTCCCGAGACTTTTGAAAGACACCCCGCTCATCACACAGCTCTCTCACCTCCTTAGCATAGATCGAGTTCCTACAGCTCTGGTAGGGGTTTGGCGAGTGGTATTGACCATAATCCCTCTCCAGAACTAAGGAAGCATATCGATCATACTGACACTCCTTCAACCAAGCCTTGACCCGGGAGATCTCCCCACCGTCTCCCTCTTCAGGAAACAGGAAAGCAAGTTTCCGCCTCAAAGCTGAGTAGGTATTTATTTTTACCAAGTTTCTGTCACTTACGAGTCGGTGGAAGAAGCTCCGAGTTCGCTTCTTGCAAACCTCCCACCACTCTGACCTACTCCAACCTGCCTCCAAAAGTGATTCCTGTGTTTCAAAGAAGTCCCTAAAGGACTGCCTAATCTCATCCTCCTTTAGGAGCTCAGGGCTCAGGTGCCACAGGCCCCTGCCTTTCTGAGGGGTTTCTGAGGCGTTCAAGCTGACACACAGACAAACATGATCGGAGAACTCCACAGGCCTCAGCGGAAGTCGCAGTGCCCTCCTTAACAAAAAACCTGTCTATCCTAGATCTACCCCTACCTCTAAAAAAGGTGAAACCCGTGAGGTCTGGGGAATGGCGAACGTGCACATCCAACAGACCTGCCTGTCTAACCATGCTAACTAGAAAAAGGGAATCGTAGCCCAGCGTAGAATTGGATCCTCCCCTGTCTTTGGGCCTAATAATGGTGTTGAAATCACCTCCAAAAACTACCTGCCGGGCTGTAAAAAGGTAAGGCTTCATCTCTCTGAAAAGGCACTTCCTGTCCCACTTAGATTGCGGACTGGCATATATGTTAATTAACCTGAGGTCGCACCCCTTCAGAGTGACATCCAGAATCATACATCTACCTACTTCAAGTTCTATAACCCGCTGAATGATTACCATGCAGGTAAAAAGTACCGCCACCCCACCGTACGGCTCGGCCGCAAGAGACCAATAGGAGGGACCCCGCCTCCACTCATGCTTGGCTTTGTGGAGGTCCGACAGTCGACCTACCCTTGTCTCTTGCAAAAATAAAAAAACGACCTCAAGCGTGTCGAAAAAACTATAGGCCATGTAGCGAGCTCGCTCGGACATTATAGATGCCACATTAATGGTGGCAAATCTAATAGGTTGGGGAGCCATCATTCTAGGTTATAGAAGTAGGCCCATTTAGTTCCACTTTACTTATTTTGGCTGTGTCCCACAGAGGAGACCAGCTCTTTCCTTGACTCCTTTGAAGGAGGCTTTGAAACCTGAGTCCTCCCTCTAACACTCTTTTTGAAGATGTCAACCATACCTGGCCCACCATCACACTGTTCCTTATCACGGGGATGGATTTAGTAATGACTACCTCTTTAGCAGAGGCCTTAAGGGGCTTAGGAACAGCAATTGTACCCAAGGAAATGCCTGAATGAGTATTAACCTCTGGAGTCTTTACATGGGTGGGTACTTCCCCTGGCATTATAGTGTTAAGGGTCAAGGGAACTGGAGCAACTTCAAGAACAGGATCTATCCTCAATGTCGAAGGGACCACTGAGTAATCTGGCTGCCTCTTCCCCCTACCCTTCCCCTTGCCTCCTTCTACCCCTAACCCAACCCCTACACCAACAGGGAGTTCCTACACCTGTAACTGAGGGAGGTTCCTAGGTAACTTCTTCACCCTCTTCCTCTGACGCTTAGGCCTAAGTTTCAAATCACCTTCTATGTCCCTAGCCACCTCTCCCTCTTCCTCCTCTTCACTGGAAATAACCAGAAACCGATTTACAACCACAATGTCCCCTGATTTGCTGGACAACTGCTTTCTCCTTTTATTTTTGCCCACTAAGGTCCATTCCTCATTCTCCATCTCCATTTCGGACTCTGAGACGTGATCAGGAGCGGCATGTGCCTTATTCTGAGATCTGCCTTGCACAGCCTCCTCCCTCACACACTCCAGAGTACCCTCTATGCTTTGTTGCAAGACTATTCCCTCTTCAACCACAGGGCCCACTACTGAGGGGGTCATAGTGGGAACCACAATTGAAGAAACTTTATTATGCTCCGCCAGTGGGCATCTAATATATGGGTGGCCATCCTTACCACAAAGGTTGCACTTAATTGCAGTACAATCCCTTGCAGTGTGCCCTAGCCCCTGATGACACAGAGAACACTTCAATTCCGTACAATTATTGCTAATGTGCCGAAAAGACCCACACCGGTGGCAGAAACGGGGCTGCCCCGGGTAGAAACACTGGATCCTATCCCGACCTATGTAGGCTGCAGATGGAAGATGCAGAGTACGCCCCTCACTCTGCTGCAGCCGTACAGTCGTGGACCAGGCCCCACCCCAGACATTGTGTTCTAGATCCGGCACCTTACTTAAAGGTGAAAGTAGGTCTGCGTAACATTTAACCCAAAAGGACAGATCTGCCATTGACAAATACTCGTTACGGACTAATATTGTAATCCTAACCTGCTCTTGTCTAGTAACTGCGTAAGCTCTATATCTTAGCCAGGGACTCTGCCCTTTAACAGAACCCCATATATTCCAGAATGCCTGAAGACCCCCATAGGTGGAAAAGCTAATGTCGTAGTCAGGGGAGCCTACAGGGTATATGCAAGCAAACAGATCACTAGCTACAAAGCCCAGTGTAAAAAATTGGTTAAGAAAATCAGGACTAGAGGGAGGGAGAGTCTCTTTACTTATCTATTTTAATTGAACAAAATTTCGCCGTTTTGGTGGCACTCCTCCTAACACAGGCTGTGGAGTCATCACCTGCTTCCCTGTTAATACCCCAGCATATGACACAAGGGCTGGCCTACCCACAGCACCTGAAGTCCCAGGTTGAGGCTCTAAAAAAGTAACTGGAGGATCAGGGATCTCCCCATCCCCACCCCTAGGCATAGCAGCAGCCACAGACATAGCAGGAGCCAAAACAGATTCATCCACACTAATTGCAATATCTTTTACACACTTAGCCCCACTGGGTAATTTTCCAATACTAACAGGCCCAAAGACTGATTGCACAGACACAGTACCAGCACTAGGTGAACTAGCAAATGCAAGTTTCTCACCCCTTATCTCAGTGTCCAAAGCACTTGGTGCCTCAATCTCTGAACTCAGTTTATTTACACCTGTGGTAACGCTGGCTGCTGCAGACATTAGTTCTCCAAGAGACTCACTCATTGCAATATCAATCTGAGCCTCCTCTTGCTGCACAACACAGTTCGCTGCTGACACAGATGCAACAGAGTCCATTACAGACTGCGCCATACTTCCGGTCGCAGCACTCGAACCAAAGCCGCCATCTTGGGTTTTGAATTTTACCACTGGACCACCAGGGAGAGGAGTGACCCCTGATTGAGGTACAACGGGGCCAACTACAGACCCTTCAGTGCTCTCAGCTGCCGCTGACAAACCACCATCTTGGACTTCAGGTGACTCTTTTACTTTAGACACTGTAATTCCTACTACAGACCCTACTGCACTCACGACCACACTCTGCGATGTCACAATTTCTTCCAATGCACGTATGGATGAATAAAGGGCATTTTCTCCTTCCATATTTTCCATCTCTGCCACAGGGATATTAGCAGGCAGAGGGACTGATGCAGATTGTGAGGTTGTATTTACAGAGACAGGATCCACACATTTTACAGCTTCACATGCAGGACCCACAGTCAGCTGTATCATACCTTGGGACGGATCAGAAGTAACAGCATCAGCAGATGTTAATACCTGACTACTCTCCCTCGGATTGCTAGCATGTTGCTGGTAATATGCCAATCTCTTATGCAACTCCTCCAGGTGAGATTCTTTATACTTTAGGTTATCCGCCAATTTATCAATAGCCCTCTGCATTTCCACTTTGTCACGGGTAAACAACTTATTTTTCTTTAGCTTCTTTTTTATCAATTCTCTGTTGCAATCTAGCAACTGAAGTCTCTGCCCTTTGCACTTCTTCCTGCAGATCCTCTATTTCCACTCTGTCTCCCCATGATAGATACTCTCTGGAGTCAGGCACTGACCGGGCATCCCCCAAGGCTTCAGCCTCCTGACCATCCTGACTGGATGAAACAGGCACTTCCGCCCCAGGATCCAGCCCACCACCTGAACCACTTTCTCCCTCTAATGTGGTAAGTTGAAAACAGGGGGTTACCTTCAGGGCTGCCAATGGGAATTCAGGGCCCCGGTACAACAAATTCATGGGGCCCCCCCTTATAGTTGAGTAAGCAAAAAAAAATTCATGTGTATGGTCGCACAATTGGGAGCGTGGCAATGCGCCGTTAGGGCGTGGCTAGCACAATAAAATCAATGGGTCCGGAATTCGCGGAGCGTGACATTTGACCAAGCATTCCTGTTTCAGGACATCTAGCACCCTTGTGTAGTATAGGAAGAATGCAGTGTGCACACAAAGAGTTCAGTCTTGGCCTGCGCCCACTGGACTCACCAAACATTGACATTGTCCCTACTAGAATCACAACATTTCACACACTATGCTGCTCTGTCCTACCTGTTCTTCTCACTTTTACCACATGTGGCTGCAGATTTCTTTAGTTGCGGCTTGTCTGGATCATGGAATGTTGGAGGACCTATTTGGAAAAAAAATGGCTACATTTAGAAAATTACAGCCAGCCCCACCGTTAAATCAATAACATCCATTATTAATAATTAGGCCTTTCTCCAGCCCCAACATTAAAATAGTATTCCCATTACTCCGCAAACAACATAGCAGCCATTAATTAGCCACCATCTACCTCAGACACACTACATTGCCAAAAGCTCCGTGCCATCACACACACATTACTGTGCCCCGTTATCACCACGCTATGCCCCCTTATGATCACACTGCGCTCTCCATGCAGCCTTTGCCCCTTTCTTTAACCCCCTGTGCCATGCTGCTTGTCCTTTTCTTTAACCCCCTGTGTCATGCTGCTTGTCCCTCTTTTCTTTAACCCCCTGTGCCATGCTGCTTTTGTCCCTCTTTTTTTAACCCCTCTGTGTCATGCTGTTATTGTCCCTCTTTTTTTAACCCCTCTGTGTCATACTGCTATTGTCCCTCCTTTCTTTAACCCCTTTGTGTCATGCTGCTATTGTCCCTTCTTTTTTTAACCCCTCTGTGTCATACTGCTATTGTCCCTCCTTTCTTTAACCCCTTTGTGTCATGCTGCTATTGTCCCTCTTTGTTTAACCCGTCTCATACTGCTATTGTCCCTCCTTTCTTTAACCCCTTTTTGTCATGATGCTATTATCCCTCTTTTTTTAACCTCTCTGTGTCATACTGCTATTGTCCCTCCTTTCTTTAACCACTTTGTGTTATGCTGCTATTGTCCCTCTTTTTTTAACCCCTGTGTCATACTGCTATTGTCCCTCCTTTCTTTAACCCCTTTGTGTCATGCTGCCCCCCCCCCGTTTTTTAACCCCCCCGTTTTCCTCCCTTCACTTACCTTTACTTCTCTCTTCCTTCTTGTCTTCTCTGCTGCTCTGTGTTCCATGATGATGTCACACCCGGCATTCAGTCAGCCTGGAGCAATAGAGCACAGAGCAGCATAGAGGAGGGACGCCGGCGCCGCAATCACGCGAGTATGGTTTTGGTTTTTTTACTACCCTGCACCCCCCACCAACGACCGACCCCCCCCCCCTCCCCCCGCCGAAAAAAATATAAAAAAATAAAAAAAAATTAGTTTTGAAAAAAAAAAGAATTAAATAAAAAAAAATCATTGGCGCGAGGGCCCGGGCCCCCTGACATGCCCGGGCCCGGGTAATTAGTACCCGCTCCCCCCCCCTCTCGGCGGCCCTGGTTACCTTTGCTGCAGGTTTCTTTTTTTTCCACAGGCTGCACCGAGCCAGGAGCTTTAGCTTCAGCTTTATCCTGATCACGTTCTGTTTTGTCACCCGGAGATGTTGAAGCCGGGGCCTTTCCATGCATTTTCACTAGCAGTAGCACCACTTATACTGGGAAGCTGATTATCATGGATCCTGGATGAATCTGGGCCTAGGCCCAGGCCAGGCCCATTAGGCAGGGGACTCTCCTGGAATGCTGCCCCAGGAGGCTCCATCAAGGCTGGGTTAGGCAAAAAACTCTACCCTGCAGGCTTCTGGAAGTCAGAGCTGAAACAAACACCTCCTCTCTCCACAGCTGCTGGCACCAGTCATGATGATAGTAATCTCTCTATGTCATCTACTAAAGCCTATGTTAAAGTGCATAGTGCTTTTAAGCCTGGAAAGCAAAAATGTAAACAAAAACATCTTTTCAAGTTAACTTCAGAAAAAGTTAATTTCCGAAAAATAAAATTGCCAACATGCCATTCTAGACACACAGTGGCAAGGAAAGAATGAGACCTTCACCTTTATATATGAGTGCTAGTTCTGCAACTGTCACTGAGACATCTTCTATTAAGGTCAGTTATGTAAAAGCCGAGGTGGAATAAAACAGTAAGGCATTAGAAGAAAATGGATGTTCAGATTCAGAAATGACACAAATCCCTGAGGAGAGTCTATCCACAAGTGCTATGTGTAAGCCTGATATTTCTGATACTGTACCCATAAAGAAGCCTCCTTTCAGCATTTCTGTAGATGTGTGGGTGAGCAGCCCAAGTGTAGCCGATGATACACAAATTGAGGATGCCACTTTGGAATTGCAACAGTATGAGGGAGATATTTGTGTAGCTGACAACAGCGCTAAAGAGGATGTTGATGAGGATGATGCTGTTTGTGTAAGTCCTGCACCAGTGGAAGCACTTCTTGCACGTGATAAGAAGAAGGTCATTGTCATGCCTGGGCATAAGACCAAAAAATCCACCTCTTATGTGTGGAATTATTGTTACCCAAATCCTTACAACAGTTGTCTAGCCATTTGAAGCATTTGTAAAGCCACAGTCAGTAGAGGTAGGGACCTTAACAATATAGGAACCTCATCCATGTTCCGCCATTTGAAGTAAGTTCATGGGAAGCTGTTGGGAAAATCAGAAACTTATGCTAAAAAAATAACAACAAACAGTCCAGCATCAGCTAGGTCCGTTCGATCAGCTAGATCCCGGCACCTGCAATCTACACCCACAACATCTTCCTCATCAATATTCTCAGTAGCAATCTGAGTTAGTCCTTCATCTAAGTTGCTAAGGCTAGGTGACTCCTCCACTATCTAGGATTCCTCTGAAGAATCCTTGAACGTTAGTCCCACTGCTGCTGCTACTGCTGAGGGTGGATCTTCATCCCAGAAGCAGACCAAGAAGAAGACTACTAGTAGTTTACAACATTTGATTGTTAAACAATACATGCAAGAGAAAGCAAGTAGGAAAGCTGTCACCCAATCACAAAGCGGATTACAGATGTCATGGCGACTATGCTAGTATTAGATCTGTGTCCAATATCCACTATTAATGCAGCTGGTTTTAGACAGTTAATTGAGGTATTGTGTCCCCGTTACCAAATTCCATCACGACACCATTTTATTTGAAAAGCTATTTCTCACCTCTACCAGAAGTTACATAAAAATAATTGGGTAATTACCGTAATTATTGGGCTACAAAATGGCATTCTACCCACTGTACACTTAAACACAGATAAGTGGACAAGCGCAACTGAGCAAACTAAAAATTATATGACTGTGACAGGCCACTGGGTTGGTGATTCGCCTTCACCAAGAGGCATACAGCTGACAATCTGTTACAAAAACTAAGGGATGTTATTGCAACATGGCTTGGACTCTCCTCAGGACATGTTAATTCTGATAACCCCAAAAATATTGTGAGAATATTACAGCTGAGTGAATTTAATCACATTCCCTATTTTGCTCACACAATAAACTTGGTGGTGCAGAGGTTTTAAAAAAATTACAGGGATGTACAAGAGATGATGTCTGTGGCCATAAAATGACTGGACATTTCCAGCATATGGTAATAGCATGTAAAAGATTGCTACAAAGCAATTTAATTTGCCCTGTCACCAACTGAAGCAAGAGGTGGTAACAAGGTGGAATTCCACCCTGTATATGCTTCTGAGGATGGAGGAACAAAGAAAGGCCATCCACGCTTACCCCACAAGCCATGACATTGGGAAAGGAGTGGGGATGTATTTTACTCAAGCGCAGTGGAGAATACTTTCCGTGTTGTGGAAGGTGTTGAAACCATTCGAAGTAGTCACCTGTTTAGTGAGTTCAGACACTTCTAGCTTGATCCAACTAATTCCCTTAATTAGACTTTTGGAAAAGCAGCTTGAGAAACTGAAGGAGGAAATGAAACAAGGCAATTACGCTAAGTATGGACTTAGATCACGTACATTATTCGTGTGAAGATATGTTGTTCCCAAATCACTCAGACACGGTATTAGAGGAAAAATAGAAGGAAGATTTATTCTGCAGAACAGGATTAAATACAGCACAGCCCCTTAACGATAGTAGGTCCAACAAGTGAGAAAATCAGTTAAAATAAATCCATTGGGATAGGTACAGCAAGGTACCCTTAACAATAGCAGGTCCAACAAGTGAGGAAAACAGTTCAAATAAATCCAGTGGGATAGGTACAGCACGGTCCCCTTAACAATAGCAGATCCGACAAGTGAGGAAATCAGTTCAAATAAATCCAGTGAGATAGGTTAAGCAAGGTACCCTTAACAATAGCAGGTCCAACAAGTGAGGAAAACAGTTCAAATAAATCCAGTGGGATAGGTACAGCACGGTCCCCTTAACAATAGCAGATCCGACAAGTGAGGAAATCAGTTCAAATAAATCCAGTGAGATAGGTTCCACAGCACAACTCTCGCAGAGCATCACGTCTTGGCCCAAGTCAGTCACATACATGTCCAGCCTCCAGGGTAGCCTTTTTTTATCACCTCATAATTCCACCTCGGGAAAGGCCTGCCCAGAGGAACTGCAAAAGGTCTCGATTGGGGGGCTTCTCACACTATCCAGCCCCCTCCCCTACCTCCCCAGGTGTTTTCCCTCAAGTGACCCCTGCTGGGTCTGGCTCCTGGCTGCCTGTAGAACTCACTAGTGGACAATAGGGAGCAAATATAAATAACAATGGTAGCTTAATTCACTCAACTCCTGAGTATTACCTCTGGAGGTGGAATTTAACCCCTGAAGTACTTTTCCAAGGAGATGTTATAGTTCCATCACTGATACTTCCTGATAACAACATGGCTAAAAAGTGCAATTCAGGTATGGATTAGATTAAGGGGTTGTAACATCATACACCATGCCCGTTGGTTTACATTCCTCTCCCAACTTTTTAGTACCCGTGGTGAAAGGTACTGGCTGGGCAGTTCCAGAGGTGCAACGAGGCTTGGAGTCTGGTTCCTGCTGACGGGACAGGACATCCGCATTTCTGTGATCTTTACCCTTTTTGCGAGAGATGGAAAAGTTATACAGTTGTAAGGCCAAGTTCCATCTCAGCAACCGTCCATTGTCCCCTGCAGTGCATTGTAGCCAACTAAGGGGATTATGATCTGTGACCACCGAAAACACGCGCCAATATAAGTATGGCTGCAACTTTTTGAGAGCCCAAACTATTGCCAGGCACTCATTTTCAATAGTGGCGTATGCTACCTCGATCAACAAGTTTCTGGGAGAGATAGGCCACTGGGTGTTCACAACCATCCTCCCCTACTTGACTCAAGACAGTTCCTATTCCCCAGCCCGATGCATCTGTTTACACAATGAACCACCGTCAGAAGTCAGGGCCTGCTAATACTGGGGAACGGGACAAGATATCCTTAAGCTGGGAAAAAGCCTGCTCACAATCAGTCAATTTGTCGGGAGTACTTTTTGGTCATCAAATCAGTCAGCGGCTTGGCAATGATGCTGTACTGCTGCACAAACTTGCGATAGTACCCCGCCATCCCAAGGAAGGCGCGTACCTGTTTTTGGTTGATGGGGTGAGGCCAATTTAGGATAGCATCAAGTTTTGCCAGCTTGGGTCGAATATTTCCTCCACCAACCCTGTTCCCGAGATACAACACCTCCGCCATCCCCATTTGACATTTGTTGCAGGTGGGCCTCCCAGATCTCACTAAAAATAGCTTTATCGTCCAGGTATACCTGGAAAAACTCCTCACACCCTGTCAGTAAACGGTCTACTGTACGCTGAAAGGTGGCTGGGGCAATCTTCATTCCGAAGGGCATGGCAGTAAACTCAAATAGTCCAAACAGAGTGGTGAATGCAGACCGCTCCTGTGCCTCCCTGGTAAGGGGTATCTGCCAGTACCCGTTACTAATGTCCAGCGTGGACACATAGTGAGCCGCCCCAGTCTGTCTAACAGCTCATCTACCGGGGCATGG
This sequence comes from Mixophyes fleayi, assembly GCF_038048845.1. Classification (NCBI taxonomy): domain Eukaryota; kingdom Metazoa; phylum Chordata; class Amphibia; order Anura; family Limnodynastidae; genus Mixophyes; species Mixophyes fleayi. The sequence continues at coordinate 140,116,772 of NC_134406.1, read as the reverse complement.
GATACGTGTCTGTCACCGTCACTTCGTTCAGTTTCCTATAATCCATGCAGAAGCGTGTACTCTGGTCTTTCTTGGGCACTAACACCACACTGGCCACCCAGGGACTATTGGATGGTAGAATGACCCACCAGTGCCAGCATTTCATCTACCTCTTTTTTGATCATGCCAAGCATCTCGGGATTCACTCGATACGTGGGTTGCCGAATAGGCCAAGCCTACCCGGTGTCGACATGATGGGCCACTACATGAGTGCGCCCAGGCCTGCTGGTGAACTGAGGCCACTCTACCTCCAATACTTCCTTCATCTGTTGAGTCTGGGCTCCTATTAACTGCTGGCCAATGGGCACCACCTCAACCCCTAGGTCCTTTTTGGTTGCTGCGAGAATGTCGGGTATGGGGTCAGTCTCTGGGTCATCCATAGGTGGGCAGCAGATTGCCACAGCCCCTATTTCCCTGGTGACCTACTCCTTTAACCTATTAATGTGATAGGTACCCACCCGCTTCCTGGTTTGATCTAGTGCAATAACGTAATCTACCTGACCATGTCTGTCCACTACGGTATGGGGCCCTGCCTAGGTCGCCTGTACCTTGTGCTTTCTGGCAGGTACTAGCACCATCACTTTCTGTCCAACTTCTAACTCCCTTTCTCGAGCCCCATGGTTGCAATAATGGCGCTGCCGGTCCTGCACCCCCAAAATATGGTCATGAGCGAGCTGCATCAACCTTTGCAGTCTATCCCTCATTTGTACCACATATTCCAAAACTGGAATCTCAGGTTCCTGGAATGACCCTTCCCAGCTTTCTTGGACTAGAATGAGAGGTTCCCGTACCCTTCGAGCATATAATAACTCAAAAGGAGAGAACCTGGTTGAATCCTGCGACACTTCGCGGTACGCGAATAATAGCTGCTGCAATGACTTTTCCCAGTCTCCCCCCTCTGACTCAGCATATGCCCGCAGCAACTGCTTAAGGGTCCCATTAAATCTCTCGCAAAGCCCTTTCGTCTGGGATGATAGGGGGTTGTGCGGAAGGGATAAACCCCAAATTTACACCATACTGTCTGCAGCAAGTCCCTTGAAATTGTGTCCACTGTTCAGTGACTACTTCTTGAGGGAATTCTACATGACTAAAGATATCCATGAGAGCCTTGGCAATATGTTCACTAAGATTAGGATGTACTTCTTCCCTATTCGACTTGGTTTCTTGAAAGGTCCCACAATGTCCATGGCTCCCCTCCTAAAAGGCTCACCTATGATGGGCATGGACTCTAGGGCATTGGCATACATCGCAGTAGTGTTTGACCTCCTGGTTAACTCCAGGCCAGAAGAAATGTCGTAGCAACTGGGCACAGGTTTTACGAACCCCTAAGTGGCCAGCTAGGGGGATGTCATGGGCTAGTGTTAGTAACCGGTGACGGTACTGCTGGGGAACAATCAGTTGTTTCCTATACACTCCTGGCTCTAGAGGATCAGCCTTGGTGGGCACCCAGTAGAACCTCCCTTCTTCCCACATGATCTTATCCTCCTGAAGTCCCCAATCTGTCCTTTCCGCCACACTGCAGAGACTATCTAAAGATGGGTCAGTCCGTTGGGCTTCCCTAAATGCAGTCCTGTCTATCTCCCCCAGATTCATGTCAATGTCAGGTAAGTCTGGTACAGCGTTACTCACTGACAGTGGTTTAGGTGGTGTGGCAGCTGATCATCAGGGACTTCTGGTGCTGGTATGGGTGGGTCCTCGGGAGGTGTTCCGAAAAGTAGGTAATCCATCCAAAAGTCCCACATTCACCTCCCCCGAACCCTGGCCCCAATCCAAATTAACCCTGGCCATGGGGTTAACTGTAATCTGGCCTCCCGCCATTGAAATTTCGATTTTCCAATTCATTAGCCTTTGATTAGGTAGGACTAAACCCAGGCTGTATCAGAGTAATAGAAGCCCCCGAGTCCCTGCAGTTCCTAGCCATTCACTTTTACAGCCTGCAGGTGTCCCTTCATAGTTGCATGGGTAGTCTTCCCGATTGACGCTACCACCTCCACCTGACAGACTACTTCCTTCGCCTCTGGCACATCAGGAACGCAGTACCCCTCCCCACCCTCAATTGATGTTCTTTGACACACCGAAACTTGGAGCACAGCTGGTCTCAATCCAGAGAATGGTATTCCTCCACGTAGGCAATTTCTTTGTATGTGTCCCGGTTGTTGGCAAGTGTAGCATCTCCTAGGGTTGAATACTGCTGGACCACAAGGTGCAGCTGGGGTACATGGCGACATTGGGTGTGATGTAGCCGGTGGTGTATCTCGATCGGGTGGGGTCCTTTGAATATTCGCCCATTCACCTACGCTAGGTCCCCTCTATCGGGGATGGTTTGTCAGGAATTCATCGGATAATACTGCTGCTTTCTCTGGGGTAGTGGGATTTCTGTCCACCACCCACTCTCTATATACTGGAGCCATTTTATTCATTAGCTGCTCCAATATAAAGATGTTGTTAATGTTCGTTACGGATGTGGCTAGCTTTTCTTCTAGCCACCGATTGCAGTTTCTTTGCAATAAACTACTAAGTTCCATATAAGAAGAGTCACTGCTTCTTGCCATAGTTCTGAAGTTAGTGTGGTAGGATTCAGGAGTGACCGCATATTGAGCTAACAATACTTTCCTAATCTCCTGGTATACAGAGAAAATATTAATCTACATTTAGCGCGTCATAAACGATTGCAGCTGAAAGCCTCCCAAAAAGACAACTGTACACTAGTTGACAAATATAATATAATGCAAAATAGATAATGGGAATATCTTCAGCGCTATTGGTGCCTCAAAAGACCAACAGGAAAGACAAAAAGAAAAAAAACATTCAAATAAACCCCATAAAAACTCTGGTAAATATGAATGGTAAATAATGTACCAGTGTTATACAGATATATCTAAAAATTTAATGTACATATCATCATTGCACTGTATAGTAATGTATTACATTACACGGTTCCAACAAAGCTCTTTTCATAGGGATCCCGCGTTATCAATCATGACATGTGAAAGTGTGGGTAGGAGGAGATTATATTACTCTTCAAACATCCCATCCTTCCCCAAAGAAATAAACTTACAATTTAAAATCTTTCAAAATTCCCGTAACGGGTGCTTGTGGAGAAGGTCCAAACAGTCTCACTTCCCACAGTATGTGTAGATCAATTTCATAAGTATCAGAATTTCCATGTAACAAAAATTATATAAAAAATCTAGTGCAGTGTGTTTAAAAGTCTCAAAATTTAATATAGTTAAATATACACACAATATATAAATAAAAAAGGTCACAAATAAACAGGTGATGCGGTTGCTCATACCAGAAGTCAGAAGAAATTCACATGGAAAAGCTAGATGTTAGTTCCGGATCATCAACATATGAAGTTTCTGCATAGATGTTCGATTCCGAAATAAGCAGCCAATTCTCCAGTCAACCAACCACCGACACGTTTTTACTATAAATAAGTATTTTTCAAGGTAATAAGTTGGTACTAATTGAGGCTTTATATATACCTCTACTTCCTAATCATGTGACCTAACCAGAAGACACTTCCGTATTGTCAACATTATATGAACAATAAAGTATAAGATATATAGCTAATAATCTCTAATTTTCATACAGTTAAATAATATTAATAGCAATAAAACCAAAAACATATGCATATATTTCATGTATCCTCTCGGAGTATAAGAAACGTCACAAACAAGCATCCGTTCCATATCTACATGGCAACGCAGCCAAGCCTCATCATCATAAATCGGGGCCATATTTTGATAAAACGCAATTGCGCTTATATATATATAAATACATAAAAAATATCACATCTTTGGAAGTTATATTGATAAAAAATAAATATAAATACTAATTATTGGACGGTTCAATACTTCGAACACAGCAAATATGCATATGTGCACATACAAGAAAATACATTCCAAAAAATTTTTTTCAGAAAAAAAGAGGTAAGTACTAAACAACCAAATTTATTGAATTAATAAAATAATGAATATAGTGATCCAAATATTATAGAATAAATGTAGGAATCCAATTTTCTTCTTGTTTTATTCTTTTCTCAATCTTTTCAATTCATCTTCTCAGCTTTGATGATAGCTCAGTAATAAAAAGAACACAAAAAGAGGGGTATCAGTGGAAAATAAATCAAATTAAACTATAAAAAAAAATTCAATTCAAAATCCTTATTAAGACCCTCCGGTACCAAACAATTCAACTTAAAAATCCAAGACATTTCTTTTCTGGATAAGAGATTATATAGATCCCTATTCCTCCAACTTTTTTGGATAACATCTATACCCCAAAATTTTTTGATACCAATCACTGAACGATTATGACATACTTTACAATGTTGAGAAACCAAATGTAATTCATAACCTATTTTTATATTACGGAGGTGTTCATAAAACGTTTTCTTACCCACATAAAATAAGCCACATTAGCATTCAAGTAAATATATAACATTATTGGTATTACACGTATTAAAGTGATATTTAAATGTTTGGTTATGTGCCACAAATTCACTTATTTTGCTGTTCTTATTGGGTATATTCTTGCAGGCTATACAGGTACCACATCTGAAGAATCCCTTGGATAAAATTTTACACACATATGTGGTATCAATAATTGGACCTTTCACAACTTATTCTTCAAATTAGTTGCCCGTGTATATGTAAGATATGTTTTAATAGGAAGAATCCTAGATAAATGTGAATCTTTAGCTAACACATACCAATATTTCCTCACTATCTTTTCCAATTGTTTGGATGAATCATTAAATTGTGTAATACAGGCCAATTGTGGACAATTGTCTTTCTTCTCAAGCTTGTTGTTCGCGTAGAACGCATCACATCTATCTACCTTCCTAACTCTTTCCTTAGCTGAATCCAAAATAGAGTTTTCATACCCTTTCTCTTTAAAATCCTTGTACATATGTATCATTTCTGTTTCAAAGTTAATATCTTCTGAACAGATCCTTTTCAATCAAAGAAACTGGCTAAAGGGGATACCCCTAAGCCAGTTCTCGTGATGTTGGCTATTACGTAGGATATAAGAGTTGGTATCGGTAGGTTTACGATAACACTTCGTTTGAATGGACATATCTCTAATATAGATTTCTAGATCTAAAAAGTGTACTAAAGTTCTACCAACATCAAAAGTATATTTGATGTTCCACTGATTTATGTTCAGACTAGCACAAAAAATATCCAAGGAAAATCTCTCTGCTCTCCATAGGAACAGGACATCATCTATGTAGCGTTTCCAGGACACCAGATTCACACCCAGTCTATCTTCAATATACTGATGTTCCCTATAAGCCATAAACAAATTGTCATAACTGGGGGCAAATCTGGTACCCATCGCTGTCCCCGTTTTCTGAATATAGTATTCCGCATTGTAGCAAAAGTAGTTGTTAATAAGTATAAATTGAATACCTTCAAACAAAAAATCTTTGAAATTGGTTTCCATGTTGGTTCTGTTCAAAAAGAACTTTACTGCTTCTAGCCCTTTCTCATACGAAATAATAGTGTACAACGATGTCACATCCGCTGTTACTAAATACACATTCTCCTCCCATTCAAGTGCCTCAAATTTAGTAAGAACATCATCCATATCTTTTAAATAAGAAAATTTTTCTCTAACTAAAGGTTGAAGATGATTGCCAATAAAAGCCGATAAATTGGATGAAATACTGTTTACGCCCGAAATAATCAATCTGCCAGAAGGTCAACCAAGCTTTTGTGAACCTTCAGGAGTATATAAATAAATGGGGTAGTGGGACCTTTAATCTTCAAAAAACTCAATTTGTCTTTGTCCAAAACTCCACTATTTTCAAATGTACAAATAAATATGTCAAAATGTTGTTTGATTTTTAAAGTGGGGTCATTGTACATTTTTAGATAAGTGTTTTGGTCCCCCAATTGTCTCTCAATCTCTTTACAATATTTATCTTTGTTCATCAATGCCACAGCCCCCCCTTTATCCGCTGGTTTTATAATCAAATTAGGGTCTTTTTAAAGTAGTCTTAGTAGGCTAATCTTTCTTTAGACGTAAGATTACAAATGGATAAGATTACAAACTGATATTCATTTTTCTCCTCTTCTTAAGCAGTTTCATAGCATCATCTGTAACTAATTTGCTAAAAGTATCTATGAAAGAACCTTTTACATGAACCGGGAAAAATTAATATTTCCCACTCAATATTAAAAGTAGAGATGGGCGGGCTCGGTTCCCCGAGAACCGAACCCACCCGAACTTTGGCTATCCGAGTACCAAGCCGAGTAGGCTCGGTACTCTCCCACCTGATCGGAATCCAAATCGAGGCCGAACGTCATCGTGACGTCGTCGGATCTCGGGGCTCGGTTCTCGCAATACTTGAAGATTATAAATACACGCCTCCACAGCAATCCATCGCCATTTGACAGAGGGAGAGAGCATGGTGTAGTAACAGGCTGATTAGCGCAGGGACAGAGAATACAATATTCTGATTCCAATTGTGCTAACAAAAATCGAAAGTGCTTTTTGGGTGTCCCCCATTATTTTGCCTAAATATTTCTGGCTGTCAAAATTACTATTTGTCAGCAGATTAACCAAATAATTTTTAGCACTGCCCAGTGCTTTTGGGGTGTCCCCCATAACTGTGCATAAATATTTCTGGCTGTCCAAAGTATTATCTGTCAGCAAATTTACCAAATAATTTTTAGCACTCCCCAGTGCTTTTGGGGTGTCCCCCATAATTGGGCATAAATATTTCTGGCTGTCAAAAGTCATATTTGTCAGCAGTATCTACCAAATAATTTTTAGCACTCCCAAGTGCTTTTGGGGTGTCCCCCATAATTGTGCATAAATATTTCTGGCTGCCAAAAGTCATATTTGTCAGCAGTATATACCAAATAATTTTTAGCACTACAAGTGCTTTGGGCTCAGAATGGATTCATAGTAACATAGTAACATAGTTGTTGAGGTTGAAAAAAGACACCAGTCCATCAAGTTCAACCTATTTTGGATCTCCTGCGATCCTGCACTTATATTTAAAATTAATCCAGAGTAAGCAACCGCCAATCTGTTTCAATTGTGAAAATCCCCCCAGACTCAATATTGCAGTCCTATTTTTACCCTATATCCACTACTATCCTTCATTTTAAATTAACGGTCGTATCCCTGGATACACCTTTCCGCTAAAAATTTGTCTAACCCTTTCTTAAACATATCTATTGAATCTGCCATCACAACCTTCCCTGGCAATGAATTCCATATCTTGACTGCCCTTACTGCAAAGAACCCCTTCCTTTGCTGGTTGTGAAATTTCCTCTCCTCTAACCTTAGGGGATGACCACGTGTCCTGTGTATAGTCCTTGGGGTAAAAAGTTCCCATGAAAGCTCTCTGTATTGACCCCTAATGTATTTGTACATAGTAATCATATCTCCCGTTAGACGCCTCTTTTCTAAAGTAAACATGCCTAAACTGTCTAACCTTTCCTCATAACTTAATGACTCCATATCCTTTATCAATTTTGTCACCCTTCTCTGAACCCTTTCTAGTTCCAAATTATCTTTTTTATAGAGTGGTGCCCAGAACTGTACTGCATATTCAAGATGAGGTCTTACCAACGATTTATACAGTGGCAAAATTACACTGTCTTCCCTTGCATCTATGCCCCTTTTTATGCATGCCAATACTTTGTTTGCCCTTGCAGCTGCTGCTTGACATTGAGCACTATTGCTAAGTCTACTGTCTACGAGCACTCCCAAATCCTTTTCCATTATAGATTCTCCTAAATTAATTCCATTTAATTTATATATTGCGTTCTTGTTTTTGATCCCTGAATGCATAACCTTACATTTATCTGTGTTAAACCTCATATTCCATTTGGCCGCCCAATCCTCCAGTTTATTTAAGTCCCTCTGTAGAGAAGCTACATCTTGCTCTGATTTTATTACCTTACAGAGTTTAGTGTCATCTGCAAAAATAGAAACTTTACTCTCTAAACCATCACCAAGGTCATTAATAAATATATTAGAAAGGAGTGGTCCCAGCACGGAACCTTGAGATACTCCACTTAAGACTTTTGACCAATTAGAAAATGTTCCATTTATCACAACTCTCTGTTCCCTATCTCTAACCAGTTTTCGATCCAAGTACAAATTTTGATTCCTAGACCCAGTTCCCTTATTTTGTAAACCAACCTCTTGTGTGGCACTGTATCAAAGGCCTTTGCAAAATCTAAGTAGACCACATCTACTGTCCTGCCCTGGTCTAAGTTCCCACTAACTTCCTCGTAGAAACTAATTAGATTAGTTTGACATGACCTATCCCTCACAAATCCATGTTGATTCCCACTAATAATTTTATTGCGTACCAAGTAATCCTGAATTCTGTCCCTTAAAATACCTTCCAGTAGTTTCCCCACTATAGGCTTACAGGTCTATAATTCTCTGGTTGTGATCTCGTCCCCTTTTTAAACAACAGCACCACATCTGCTATTCGCCAATCCCTTGGTACTGAGCCTGATGAGATTGAATCTCTGAAAATTAAGAATAGCGGTCTAGCTATTTCCGAGTTTAACTTCATAAGGACCCTTGGGTGTATGCCATCTGGACCTGAAGCTTTATTTATTTTAATATTCTTTAGTCGCCTTTGGACTTCTTCCTCTGACAACCAAGTATTAATTAATGGCATGGTTTCATTTCCATTTTTATGTATTACTCCTGCCATTTGTTCCTCTCTGGTAAATACTGAAGAAAAGAACGTGTTTAATACCTCTGCTTTTTCCTTAGTATCATTTATCAATTCACCCATTTCACTTCTTAGGGGTCCTATATTATCTTTTTTTAATCCTTTTGCCATTTATATACTTAAAAAACTTTTTGGGGTTTGTCTTACTTTCTTTTGCAACGTGCCTTTCATTTTCTAATTTAGCCAATCTAATTTCCTTTTTGCATGTTTTATTACATTCCTTGTACCTACGGAATGACTCCTCTGACCCTTCAGACTTAAACAATTTAAATGCACGCTTCTTCCTTTGCATTTCTTCCCTTACCTTTTTATTTAGCCACATTGGTTTCGACTTAATTCTTTTACATTTATTTCCCATAGGAATGAACTTATACGTGTATGTTTCCAACAACATTTTAAAGACAGCCCACATTTCTTCCGTATTTTTTCCTTCAAAGGCTTTGTCCCAGTCTATGCTCTTTATAGACTCCTTTAGCATATTAAAATTTGCCTTTCTAAAGTCCTAGTTGATCCCTTATACCATTGTTTCTGGAAACTAATTTCAAATGAGACCATATTATGATCACTGTTTCCCAAGTGCTCCTTTACTTGAATATTTGATATTACGTCTACATTGTTTGTTATTACTAGGTCCAGTATAGTCCGGTTCCTAGTTGGTTCCTCTACTAATTGGGACATGTAATGGTCTTTTAGCGTGCTCAGAAACCTATTTCCCCTAGCTGTACCGCAGGTCTCAGTACTCCAATCATTGTCCGGATAATTAAAATCCCCCATAATTAAAATTTGACCTAGTTGTGTAGCCTTTTCAATTTGCTGTAGAAGTTGGGCTTCCTCAATCGTACTAATATCTGGTGGTTTATAGCATATCCCTATCAGCAACTTCTCTGAACTTTTTCCTCCGCTGGATATTTCCACCCACAATGCCTCTATATTATCACCAATATTCTCGTATATAACTTCCTGAATACTTGGTTTTAATTCTGGCTTAATATAAAGACATACTCCTCCTCCCCTTTTATTTACCCTATCCCTCCTGAAGAGAGAATAGCCTTCCAAGTTGACTGCCACATATAAACAGAATGAGCAACCAGGTTCTGTTACCAATCCTGATGGTAGTGTACCCAGTACGTCATCTGGGCAAGGCGATGTAAAACTACACAGTGTTTCGAAATCAGTCCAAAAAACACACACCAAAATTTTTTTTACTGTGTTGAAGCGAAAAAGAAGTGTAACTGAGGAAAAGTTAAGTGCTGATAAAAAAAAAAATTGCCAACATGCCATTCTACACACCCAGTGGCAAGGAGAGAATGAGGCCTTCACCTTTCTCTATTAGTGGCAGATCCAAACAAGTTACAGAGCCTACAATTGGTGCACAACTACTGTTACGCATCAAAGCCGAGATGCAAGATAACAGTAAGGCAGTAGAGGATAATGTTTGCTCTGAATCACAAATGACACCAATCCCTGTGGAGAGTCCATCCAACAGTGGGATGTCTAATTGTGAGCATTCTGTTAGTGTACCCATAAAGAAGGGACCTTTCAGCAATTCTGCTGATGTGTGCCTTAATAGCCCGAGTATAGCCGGTGATACACAAATTGAGGATGCCACTTTGGAATTAGAAGAGGATGAGGGGGAGATTTGTGTAGGCGATGAGGGCGCTAATGAGGATGTTGATGAGGATGAGGTTGTTTGTGTAAGTCCTGCACCAGTGGCAGCAGTTCTGGCACGTGACAAGAAAAAGGCCATTGTCATGCCTGGGCATAAAACAAAAAAATCCACTTATGTGTGGAATTATTTCTACCCAAATCCAGACAACAATTGTATAGCCATTTGTAGTGTATGTCAAGCCACAGTCAGTCGAGGGAGGGACCTTAACCATCTTGGAACCTCATCTATGTTACGCCATTTAACGAGAGTTCATGGCAAAGTGTTGGGAAAAGCTGAAAGTTCTTCCAAAAAAATTACAAGCACTCCATCATTAGCTAGGACCCTCCGGTCACCGATATCACGATGGCTACAAAATACACCCACAACACCATCCTCATCAATATCCTTAGTAGCGCTCAGAGTTAGCCCTGCATCCCACTTATTAAGGCTGGATGACTCCTGCACTATTATTGATTCCTCTAAAGAAAGCGTTAGTCCCACTGCTGCTGCTGTTGTTAGGGGTGAATCGTCAGCCCAGAGGCAGGTCAAGAAAATGACCAGTCCTACATTTCAGCAATTAACTGTGAAACAATCATTTGCGAGAGGAAGCAAATATGACAGCAGTCACCCAGTCGCCAAATGAATCACAGACGCCATGCCTGCAATGTTAGTGTTAGATCTGTGTTCAATCTCCACAATAAACGCAGCTGGTTTTTCACAGTTAATTGAGGTTTTGTGTCTGCGTTACAGAATTCCATCGCTGCACCATTTCTCCCGTAAAGCAATTACACAACTATACCAAAAAGTGTGTACAAATGTAGAGATTGCGCTGAAAAATGCCATTCTGCCCACTGTCCACTTAACCACAGATATGTGGACAAGTGGAAGTGGCCGAACCAAAGACTATATGACTGTGATAGCCCACTGGGTTGGTCATTCACCTTCACCAGCAGGAGCAGCAGCAGCATTTACACCACTACGTAACATTTGTCACAGGCAGGCCACTCTTTGTATCACCAGCTTCACTAACAGGCATACAGCTGACAATTTGTTACGCAAACTAAGAGATGTGATTGATACATGGCTTATACCACTTGGACTCTCCCCAGGATATGTCATTTCTGATAATGCCAACAATATAGTGTGAGCATTACAGCTGGGTGATTTAAAACACATTCCCTGTTTTGCTCACACCATCAACTTGGTGGTGCAGAGCTTCCTATGAAATAACCGTGAGGTGCAGGAGATGCTTTCGGTGGCCCGTAAAATTTCAGGCCATTTCAGGCATTCAGCCACAGCATGTAAGAGATTACATCAGCTCCAAGAGCAGTTTAACTTGCCCTGCCACCAACTTAAGCAAGAGATGGTAACTAGGTGGAATTCCACCCTGTACATGCTTCAGAGGATGGAGGAACAGCGCAAAGTCATCCAAGCATATTGCACAAGCCATGACATTGGGAAAGGAGGGGGGGATGTATTTCACTCTTGCACAGTGGGGAATCCTTTCAGTGCTGTGCAAGGTGCTGAAACCATTTGAAGTTGTGACGTGTGAGGTGAGTGCAGACTCTGCTAGTTTGAGCCAAGTCATTCCTTTAATTAGACTATTGGAAAAGCAGCTTGAGAAACTGAAGGAGGAGCTGAAAGCAAACAATTCAGCAAAGTATGTTGGCCTTGTCGATCAAGTACTTCATTCGCTTCACAATGATCCTCGCGTTATTAAGATCTTGAACTCGGATCAGTACGTTTTGGCCACTGTGCTTGATCCAAGGTTTAAGACCTACATTGAGTCTTTACTTGTAAATGAGCGAGATGTGAACTTTTGCAAGGAGCTATTGCTAAGTTGCCTGCTGAACTGGGCCTCGGCTTGACGATGTGTCCTCCTTCACTTTCTCAAGCTGCTGCTGCTCGTAAAATTTTAAATTTCCCAAAAAGAAGCAGGGAAGACGCAGGGGGCAGACCAGAACAATTTAACATCTGGGCTGGTTTGAAGGATTTTTCAAAAAAATGTGTCACCTTGCCCATAACTCCATCCAATACGAGTATAAACATGCAAAGGATGGTGGAGGATTATTTTCAAGAGGTAATTGATATGGAAATGTCAGACAGTCCCTTTCCTTACTGGGAGGAAAAGCAGGCCATTTGGAAACCCATGTACAAACTTGCTTTGCAATACCTAAGCTGCCCACACTCCAGTGTGTACTCTGAACGAGTATTCAGTACAGCCGGGAACTTAGTCAGTGATCGCCGTCGAAGGTTACTTCCAAAAAATGTGTAAAAAAATGATGTTTATAAAAATGAACTACATTTTCCATGAGGAGGGCCTTCACCATCAAAGACATCCAAGCACTGACTGTTCTCTATGGCGGATTCAAGCGGCGATGAATTGATAGTCTGTGATGATGACGTACACACTGATGAGGGTGAGGATGAAGCTGAAGATGATGATGATAACATCTTTTTAAAACTTTCTATGTAAGTATAGGGTGCAATCTACCCCCAAAGAGGAAAGGGACTTGTGGCATTTCCATATCACGTACCGTCTTGAAAGGCTGCTGTTTGGGCAATTTCTCCTTAAGGGTACGGTGTCATAGACAGAGTGACCACCAAACTGGCTTTGTCCATTTCTCTTAATATTGTACAGTCTATAACAGCTGAATTTTTTTGTATTTTTTCGAAAAGTGGAGGGGGGCCTATAGAGACAGAAACCAAACTGGCTTTCTCCATTTCAATTAATATTGTACAGTCTATAACGACTGAACGTTTTGGTATTTTCGACTAGTGGAGGGGGGCCTATAGAGACAGAAACCAAACTGGCTTTCTCCATTTCAATTAATATTGTACAGTCTATAACGGCTGAACGTTTTGGTATTTTCAACAAGTGGAGGGGGGCCTATAGAGACAGAAAGCAAACTGCCTTTTTCAATTTCTTTACATATTTAACTATAAGTGTAGGGTGTAATATACATCCAAAGACGATGGCTGCATTGCCAATATGCATAGATGGAGAGGAAGACAATCTGTTTTGTGTGTAGAATTAATGAAGGCCTACCTATCAGGAATTAAACTGTTTTTTTGATAATTTATTAGCTTTACAATTACATTACTTATCCAAGAAACAGGTGGAGCACTAAATTTGGTTATTTTAGGCCCAAAAACATTGATTTGCCAACAAAATAGCAAAACAAATCCAAACAAAGCCAAAACAAAAACACGCAATGGCGGGTTTGCAAAACCAAAACCAAAACACGACGGTAATCCAGATCCAAAACTGAATACAAAATCAAAACACGGGGGTCAGTGACCATCTCTAATTAAAAGATTAGTACGTACCCTCTGTTAGCACTCTGTCCTTATTCTATATCAGGCCTGCAGTACCTCTGTGTCACCAGAGGTGCTGCTGTTATGACTTTGGACATTTTCTCTTCACCTGCAGGAGTTAATCTCGTTCCTCTGCTGGGTCACCTGCACCTGCGTCCCTGACTCTCACCATGCACCTTGCTGGTCTTTATTTGTTGTTTGCCATTTATTCTGTGCTCTGGACATTCAGCTTATCATTGTTTGTTGCTGTGTAACTCTGGCTCTACCTGCTACCATTATTCCATACTCACAGTTTACCCATACCTGCCTACTCTCCCGAAATTCCCGGGAGGCTCCCGAAATTTGGCAAAATTCACGGTAGTGAATGGAGGGGGTGGGGCTTAATCACATCATTAAGCTCCGCCCCCTCCATTCAATGCCGAATTTCGGCTTTCCTATAGTGGGGGCGGGGCTATGGTGACGCAAATCTCCCGGGGAAGAAATCTTAAAAGTGGGTATGTATGAGTTTACCTGGATTCCTTCAGCATCTGGTTTGCAGCATTTGCCTATGCCTTGTATTCTTTTTCATTGTATGTTTCCTTACTTCCTTGTTCCTGCAAACTACCTGTTATCCAGTTTATGCACAGAGACTGTGTATTTCTGTCCAGCCACACCAGGATTGTATATTGCATTGCTCTGTCATGTTCTGCAACAGTGTGTTTGTGCTTCAATATACTGGTAGGCCTTCTCCTATTCTGGACTACTTTGCTATTATTACAAACACCAAGTTAATCATAATACCCTCACCACTACATTAATATCTAGCCTCCAGCCCTTAAGAGTAAGAGCCCTCCCACGCCCCACACTACTTAGCTTCTTCCCTCTGGGTATGTAGAATTTAGAGGCAGACTCCTCTGTTTGCCCTCTTATCATGTGTATTAGGAAACAGAGGTCAGTGCATGCGAAAGGTGGATGGGACGTATGGAGAAGAGAAGGATGGAATGGATCAATAGATCCGTGGCGGTAAAGTGAGCTGTTAATCAGTACCGTCAGGAGAGTGGGATCCCGGGAAACCATGTCAGACATTCTAGGCTGGAGAGAGGTTGGCTGAAATGTCTTTCAAATGGATTATTGAACAGGAAGTCTGCTGTGTTTAAGTAAGTATGTACCTTCACAAGAACCTTAAAGTTTTACCTATACATTTTTGAAAATTATTAATAGTTCTTTTACATAACCCAACTTTTATATTAGCTTTAGTTGTCTTTAAGTTGCTGCATTAAGCATCTGAATAGTTGAGCTTACTTCTGCTGACACAAATCTATATTTATATAGCAGGCAAATGGGAAGGAAAAAACAGAAGCATACATTAGGTCGCAGACACATGAGTATTTTTAGGTTTCCAAAAAAATCAGCACATTTCCAATGATTTAGTAAAACATACACATTTTGTATTGTGCATGTGACTCAAGTTGCTTCAGGCATTAATACTGAAATGCATGTTTCATCTGTACAGGAAACTGGACAACCAAACAAAAAAGATTACAGAGAAGAAATCAAAGAAATTACTACACAACAGGAGTACAGTAGAAGTGACAGTTACTCAGAAGGAACGTGGTTCTGAGCACCATAAAGGAGTTCAGTGGTGGCAGCAGGCCCCTCCCACTGCGGCAGGAGGGCCGTATTCGAAATAATGAAAGGGAACGGTGGCAAAGTAAGCCCAGCCGGTCCCCAGCAACAACAGACAGGGTGGCAAAGGCGGTCCATCCTGTCACAGATATCCTTCATCAAAACCGTCAGAACAATCTCTGAGTGTTTCTTCTTGTAGTCATCATAGGCAAACCGAGGGGGGTTTCTTAGTGCCTGGAAACCCCCCTCCAAGCCTAGGGCACTGTATAATTGAGGTGGCTGGACCCTGCCCCCGCTTCACACGGCTCTGCTCGAAAAGAGAGAGCTGCGTGCATCTAACAGTAGTGCATGCAGCAATACCCATGTATATTATGGGGATAGGGAGAGTTGGAGAGCAGCCAAGCACTGTCTAATATTATAGCCACGCCCCAATGCATGCTGGTCACGCCCACTGGTGGCGTGGTGTGGAAACCCCCCTCTGCAAATCCTGCGTTTGGCCCTGGCCATGGTATGAGAATGCCAGTGTCTGACAGAGGGGGTACAGGTACAAGGAACATTGAATAGGTATCATTGGTTTACAGTAAATGCCAGTGGAAACAATATTAGCACTTGTTTTGAATAGATTTCTTGTTGGTATTCCTTTTCGAGTGAAGCGTTCAAACAAGAAAAATATTTGCATTCTCTAGCTTTGATATTTATTGAGTTTCAAAATTAATATCAACATATGGCATTTAAGTACACCAAAAAAGGTTGTGACATAATGTGAGACCTTTTAAATATATATTTGCAAATGTATTTCATTTTAGATCAACCTCAATTTCGAACTTTCATTTAATTGCTATTTGAATAGAAAAGTGAGGATATCTGTGGTATGTTATATATACTTTTGTGCTGCTGTATGGTAATAAAGACAAGTGCAGGACCTAATATCAATCAATAGCAAACAGAGGTAGATAATTATTAAAGTAATTTTATCATTTTCAAATAAGCATTGCCCAAGCGATTGTGTTGTGTTTCCAAGGCACAAAGTTATTTATTTTAGCAGATGCAAAGTTTAACAATTTAATAACATGATTATAATGCAGTACAGCCAATACCAAAAGTTAAATACATACCGCTGCGTTCGCATGCGCTCGCTGCACTCCCACGGGTACCAGTGAACAGTATATCACTCCAGATTACTGTGGTCAGAGTAGACTGAAACCAGTGGGATCACAGCTATGACTATATACACTCAGTGTTACAGAGAGAACAATGTAGATGACGTGGCTTGCTTCTACAGGTCCAGACTTCAGATGTGTCCAGTGTAAACAGGTCATAGGCTAGTTCAAACAACTCCCTCAAAGGCTGAAGGTCAACATTCCAGATGATTCTCCCGCCCAGAAACCAGTTACAACTAGTCCATTAGCATTTTACAGTTTGGCATCACTCTGACTATTTATTCCCTAACATCAATAACTAGAGTATGCAATATGCAATCTCTTCGGTGTATGAACCGGACAGCTGCTGATGAATAGGGGAATAAAATGATATCAGACATGACACATTTCCTATAACCTAAACCTTAAATACACTGAAGCGTACATATAATCACAATATATAAACTAATAATAAACTAAATACTCTCTGCTCATAAATCACTGTATAACGGAACCGATATGAATATGAATTATATAAATAACTAAATGTTGTAATGCGAGTGTGTGCGTGCGTATTTTACCGTGCGATCGCAGTATGCCACGTGCAATCGCACAATAAAACAATATTAACCAATATACTTTCGTTCATCCAATTATACGACTTCGACTTGTTAGATCAAAGGAAGAAAAGACAAGAAATGTAATATTGACAAAAAAAACTATTCCTTTGGTTCTCTTATTTCAAGAAGGTGGCATATTATTTCTTACGTAAACACATACATCAATCAATTGATTTGTTTAGCAGCATTAACAATACTTTAAAGAGAACATACAGCATACCTATAAACAAAAGGATAGTATTTTTTCATATGTTTTAAAGAGGACTTGTCACAATCTGTCATACAATAATCCAGAGCAGCAGGCTTCTGGAAATCCAGTACCTTTGATATAAATTAAAACTCACCTATCTCACAGACATCTTGTGATCTCAGTTCAGAATAGGTGCTTCTCATTGTTAAATAGAGATGGGACTGGCTAACACTGGGAACAACAGAAAAGTATAATGAAAAGACATCTAAACAACAAAAAATTTGAAGGGAAAAAATATTTATTTTTTAGACCTTGTACCCACTGACATTAAAAAAATTCCTTTTACTAGCATTTTTAAAGTTTGTACAATTCATGTATATGTTGCACTCAAAGGAGAACGGTACAGTGTCTATAATCAGCAGAGAGTTTAATGAGCTCCATGCTGTGTGAACACTGACATCGCAGGAATACCATGCATGCATCCTAGGGCTACCAATAATTGTGTCAAGAAGGTAAGGAAGCTCTGATGGTCCCTTCTTTTTTGAGCACAAAGTACAGAGTGGCGAACTGTGAAGCGGAGGCAGGGGGCGGGCCCAGCCATCAGGGTGCACCATTCACTGTGTAGTAAGTTTTTTAATGTCAATTGGCCTGATTTAGACTCGGACGCAAGTTCTTCTGATAAGTGCAAAAAGTACTATTGACCATGAATCCATCTCAGTTTGCACCCGACTGAGATGGATCTCCCCGCTACACCTCTCTGCGCTTAGAGAGGAAAGATTGTGGACGAGCCTAGCAATGTAAAGGCGTGTTAAAGCTCTTTACCTGGTATTCTGAGTTGATAACAACCTGTCAAGTGCAGGGACTGTCAGGGATAGTCGCCTTTCTTTGCCGGCAGCTCGTTCCGTCGCTAAGCCTGACCTCCTGGATTCTGACCCGGCTTCCCCTGACTCTACTTCTGGATTATCCTTCGGCCTGACTACTTCTCCTGGTTTGATCTTCAGCCTTCTGACTTCACTTCTGTCTGCTCCTCCGGTACCGGATCTGACAACATGGCTTGACCCTGATTTGCACAACTATGATTGGTCACCTCCTGCTTTGCTGGTGGCTATCTTTGAGGGCTGTGACCTGCACATCTCCAGCAGCGAAACCTAAACTCCCTTTTGGGGGTTCCCGTTGAAGTCCAGAGGCTGTTAGACTCTGCGCCCCCCTGCTTAGCTGCATCTATACCAGCAAGTAGCCTTCAGTTTTGGCAAGAATCTGTCACACAACACCAAATAGTTCTCTAGGAGACGTATCTTTTGCGGGTGCTTTCAGCTGGTGCAAGAGACCTTGGTGTATTAATAAACAAGGTAAAAAGATAATGAAATTTAAAAAAAAAAAAAAAAAGGGTGCACCACCTCCCAAAGTGCATAACCAATCCTTGTACTGTTTAGGGGGGAGCACATTTGATTTTTTTGCCATTCAATTTGTTACTCATTTATCTATTTATCTGCTTTACAGGGACGCTGTGCATGATACATTACTATGCTGGCCCATAAGGCAGATAAAGAGGTGTGTTTGTGCAATTTGCACAGTATTCAAAGTTGAAATACTGAAATACTTTGTAAATTAAGGGATGAAATTTACACTTATGATTTCAGTGTAAATTGGGTCTGAATCTAAATCAGGCCCAATATGTATATAACTAAATGCACGTTCAAATATATATAAAAGCAGGACCTACCTGATAGTTAAGCTGTGGCAAGTGATGTCTTTTGGGTC
This sequence comes from Mixophyes fleayi, assembly GCF_038048845.1. Classification (NCBI taxonomy): domain Eukaryota; kingdom Metazoa; phylum Chordata; class Amphibia; order Anura; family Limnodynastidae; genus Mixophyes; species Mixophyes fleayi. Next base: position 140,097,730 of record NC_134406.1, on the reverse strand, counting down.
ATGTGACCGATCGTTCAATGCATTTTTTGGAATTAAAATTTGGTGTTTACAATTAACAATTACATGTTGACTATTAATCCCTTTACATAGTTTACAAAAATAGAACATGAAACAGAATATTTAGAGACTAAAATAAAGATATACCCAACATTCTCTATCTCAGCAGCAAACATAATGCAAATAAAGTGATTAAAAATATTTAGAAAAAAGCCTAAAAAATAAATATTCAAATATTGGTGTATTAAAATGATCTTTCAGGACCTAAATGTGTACATTGTCACAAAGTGTATATGACTAGCTCATGGCTATGTGAAAAGGTGTCAGCAATCAAAAACATAGGGTGTTCTTGAGAAGTAATTTTATGCAACCCAGAGTATAAACAAAGTGTGAAAAGTATGATTCCATAATGGAACAATCCTTTATCTTGATGCATGTAGCTTCAATATGTGTTGGTTGTATATAAATACACAGATATGAGAAAAAAATGACATGTAACTGACATACTGTATGTCTGGTGCAAATACTACTGTTTTGAGCTGGACGCATCTTGAGATATTCTCAATATATACATGTATGAATTTTTGCAGCCGTCTTTTTCTAGATATGTTTCATGCATAGAAGTATCCAACTCTACATGAGTCCCAAGGTGTACAAGTTTACCTCTGTGGTTTGTGAGAGGGTGTCACTTTGAAAACAGCAAAGAACAGCAGAGTGTTGCGCTGAGCATTTATATTAGGCAACCCATCTATATTAACCACCAAGCAAGATTTAGGTGCAGGAAGAGTAAGCCAAGTGAGAATAAGGCTTGGGAGCATAGCCAGTAGGGCAGTGGTGGGGGCTAGAGACTATACAAAGATGATTTATCTGAGAGATTGGTCTGTAGGGTTGCTCTCAAGGACAGCATAAGCAGTAAGATCAGATTATATTCTTATGGCCTCCTGGATGTAGTCAGTCCCATTCTCTATCATTATGCCACCACCTTTGTCTACACTCTTGATCACAGTGCTCTTGTTCTCCATTAGCTTTTCTAAGGAGTATGTCTCCCTGGGAACCAGATTTATCAAGGGACTTCATTTCTAATTGTTCAAAATCTCAGAGAACACAAGAATAGAAGTCATGTGACTTATTTTAGATATAACCGGGTAGAATGTGAACCTGGATTTAAACCCATTATGTGTCACCTCAGCTATTTATCCCATAATTGTTTCCAGACAGTTTCTCCAGGGTCCGTATTTCTCTTCTTTCTATTGAGGGATATCATCCCATGTACTATACTATCATTATCAGTAGACAGCGTGAAATAGGTTCTCTTTGATATATATGGAATTTTTTTTCTTATTAAAATATTTTTTTGAGTCAACCTCCTTGTGTATTTATGCAAATCAAAACGTTCAAATTTGTTTTATTTTATTCATTACTTATGATAGTAGCCAATCCTAGTAGATTAAATACATTATCAGACCAGTCTTTCTCTTTTTCTGATTGATCCCCTTATTTCTGCTTTGTCCTGCCCTTCTGGATATGCATTCTCAGGTTGGAGCAGTGGTGACCTGGCTTGAGCCATCCTCCTTGGATGCAGTCCTATTATTTTATATGTATATTTATTTATATAAATATTTGAACTCAATGATTTGCCTTAGGTCTTTACCCTCCAACATATAGGCCTGAATATAAGGATCTTTATCCCTTATTTATATTATTATACAATGGGGCAATTCATTTGGCCTGTTACTGTAAAAAGTAATGCAGCCTGCGCACAATTACCGATATTACGGTAATAGTGCGCATAATTACCTTTAATATGATAATGTCAACACCGGCATTTTGCTTTCGGCTCACTGAACCGCGAGCAGAAATCTGTGTTAAAAGTACCGTATTAACGGTGATAGGTTTACCGCGGTGGTATTCTGGGGGGAACTGAATTCCCCCTTATGAATGGTTACTGTTTAGGGCCTCACAGTAGAGTTGCTCAATTCTGTTTTCTATTTTTGCTTTGATAATATAAATGGTTAATTCTGATAAGGTGTCCCCTTATGCGTAGTAGAAGAGTAAGTGGGATATTGTGTAGGGGTCTTGTCCCAGTTCCTTTATCTATTTTCTTTATAGTCCTCCTGGTCCCATATAAACATTCTCCATTTTATATTAACAACTTCTGACTTCTAATTTGCTTAAACAGTTTTCATAAGCGTAGCCCTGACCAAGCAATCCTCGTCTTCTTTAAAGTGCTCCAACTGAGTATGCAGAGATTCTATCTCTGCATTTTATGTTTCTCTAATCTGACTTCCTTGGGCCTGATTAATTAAGGAACGTAAATGCTGATATTGATCTGCACATGCCAAGAACGGACCATAACCCTGGGACCATGCCTGGAACATACCAGCATGATAAATTATAACAATATTGTATTATGCATTGCTGTGATTGGTCATACATAGACCCCATTATCTCTTACTGTAATGTCTAAACAGCATGCAATATACAGAGTACATCTACATTATTTGGGTGTTCTGTTTATTTTTCAAAAGGGAGCCTCATGCAGGGTGGTTATAAGGACAATGGATGAGAATAGGTTTATTGCCATGCTGGTTTTTTAGAGGGCTGCTGATGGCTACAGATGTCTAAACTCTCAGCATCAAGCATTTTTTTAATCTAAACTCAAGAAGATTGTGTAGCCATATGATCCCACAGTATATGGATAATACACTGTACAGTATTAGGGGGGTATTCAATTGTCCGCGGGTTCGAGCGCGGAAAAACTATTACCATTAATACGGTAATCTCTCGCTGGATTTCAGCTCGCAGCTCCCTGAGCTGCGAGCTGAAATCCAGCGAGTAAATTACCGTATTAACGGTTTTTCCACGCAGGATTAGCGTAATAATGGTAATCCTGCGTGGAGCGCGGGATTTTCGGCAATCTTGCGGACAATTGAACATGCCCCTTAGAGTTGAATTATTGCATGTCTCCTGCAGATGCAATCTATTGCATAGCAGCGAATATGTATCAACTCGGCTATTGTTTTGCAGTTTTTTCCCCAGATCCCAGCTACTGTGAATAACACAATACAGAAGCCGGGCATTGCTATAAACTAGGGATGTGCACCGGCGACTTTTGAGGTCTCGTGTTTTGTGTTTTGGATCCGAATTTTCATTATTTTTGGGGTTCGGATTTGTCTCGCAAAACACTTGACGAAAGGTCTCGGTTCGGATTTAAGGTTTTGGATTCTGATTTTTTTTGGAAAAAACATAAAAAGTTTAAAAATCAAGTTTTTGGGCTTATTTTCACTCCTATGCTATTAGTAACCTCAATAACATTCAATAACAAGCATTTCCACTAATTTACAGTGTATTCTGAACATCTCACAATATAGTTATTAGTCCAAAACGTTGCAACGAGGTATCTTTCTGGACTGCGTAGAGGAGTGGGTCACCACAATATATATAATAAGAAAACCATCAACTTGTATGATTCGCACCAATAAATGTACCTGGACTGCGTAGAGGAGTGGTCACCACAATATATATTAAAAACCCTGAACTTGTATGATTCGCACCAATAAATGTACCTGGACTGCGTAGAGGAGTGGGTCACCACAATATATATTAAAAACCCTGAACTTGTATGATTCGCACCAATAAATGTACCTGGACTGCGTAGAGGAGTGGGTCACCACAATATATATTAAAAACCCTGAACTTTTATGATTCGCACCAATAAATGTATCTGGACTGCGTAGAGGAGTGGGTCACCACAATATATATAATAAGAAAACCATCAACTTGTATGATTCGCACCAATAAATGTACCTGGACTGCGTAGAGGAGTGGGTCACCACAATATATATTAAAAACCCTGAACTTTTATGATTCGCACCAATAAATGTATCTGGACTGCGTAGAGGAGTGGGTCACCACAATATATATAATAAGAAAACCATCAACTTGTATGATTCGCACCAATAAATGTACCTGGACTGCGTAGAGGAGTGGGTCACCACAATATATATAATAAGAAAACCATCAACTTGTATGATTCGCACCAATAAATGTACCTGGACTGCGTAGAGGAGTGGGTCACCACAATATATATTAAAAACCATCAACTTGTATGATTCGCACCAATAAATGTACCTGGACTGCGTAGAGGAGTGGGTCACCACAATATATATTAAAAACCCTGAACTTTTATGATTCGCACCAATAAATGTATCTGGACTGCGTAGAGGAGTGGGTCACCACAATATATATAATAAGAAAACCATCAACTTGTATGATTCGCACCAATAAATGTACCTGGACTGCGTAGAGGAGTGGGTCACCACAATATATATAATAAGAAAACCATCAACTTGTATGATTCGCACCAATAAATGTACCTGGACTGCGTAGAGGAGTGGGTCACCACAATATATATTAAAAACCCTGAACTTGTATGATTCGCACCAATAAATGTACCTGGACTGCGTAGAGGAGTGGGTCACCACAATATATATTAAAAACCCTGAACTTTTATGATTCGCACCAATAAATGTATCTGGACTGCGTAGAGGAGTGGGTCACCACAATATATATAATAAGAAAACCATCAACTTGTATGATTCGCACCAATAAATGTACCTGGACTGCGTAGAGGAGTGGGTCACCACAATATATATAATAAGAAAACCATCAACTTGTATGATTCGCACCAATAAATGTACCTGGACTGCGTAGAGGAGTGGGTCACCACAATATATATTAAAAACCCTGAACTTGTATGATTCGCACCAATAAATGTACCTGGACTGCGTAGAGGAGTGGGTCACCACAATATATATTAAAAACCCTGAACTTTTATGATTCGCACCAATAAATGTATCTGGACTGCGTAGAGGAGTGGGTCACCACAATATATATAATAAGAAAACCATCAACTTGTATGATTCGCACCAATAAATGTACCTGGACTGCGTAGAGGAGTGGGTCACCACAATATATATTAAAAACCCTGAACTTTTATGATTCGCACCAATAAATGTATCTGGACTGCGTAGAGGAGTGTGTCACCACAATATATATAATAAGAAAACCATCAACTTGTATGATTCGCACCAATAAATGTACCTGGACTGCGTAGAGGAGTGGGTCACCACAATATATATTAAAAACCCTGAACTTTTATGATTCGCACCAATAAATGTATCTGGACCGCGTAGAGGAGTGGGCACTGGGCACCACAATAAAATATATAGAAAACCTTCAACAGGTCTGCATTACACTGCACATACGGCTGCTCCTCCATCATCTCCATCATATACATGTTGGAGTTTTAGCGTGTGACAACCTCTTGTTTTTGATAATGTCAGTGCATTTTGAATATTTTTCAATTTGTCCCACACCACTGAATGTACTTTATCTATGATACGCATCTATCTATCTTGACTGTGTAGTGTGGTGGCCCCGGTACACAATTTGGTACCGAGGCCACAATATAATTAAAAAACCCTCCACGGGTCAGAATTCCACCAAAAAAGGGTATGGACTGCGTAGTGTGGTGGCCCCGGTACACAATTTGGTACCGAGGCCACAATATAATTAAAAAATTGGGCATCAACTGTCACCGTTGTTTAATATCTGATACACCTAAATATGGACTGCACAGTGGAGTGGCCCCGGTAGTAAATTTGGTGCCGGGGCCACAATACCTCCTCCAACTTCCAAGTGTAGTGTTTATAAAGACAGACAGTGTCGAAGTGTTATTAGTTGACTTTCTTAACCCTAAAATTGTCCCTGTTGCAAATATTCGTGCAATGGACAGTTACTTTTTTATTGAAAGACTCAAGCTTTCAAGTGTAGTGTTTATAAAATATAAACAACAATACAGTAGTTTTAGAGCACGTCAATACCTCTTGTTTTAAATTATGACAGGGCATTTTACTTTTGGTTTAATTTCTTGAAATTGTTTAAATTTGGTTTTACTTTTTGAACATGGCAAACGACTGTTGATTGGTCATATAATGCAAAAAAAAAAGTTCCAAGATGGAATTGTCCTTGGGCCCTCACACCCACCCTTATGTTGTTGAAATAGGACATGCACACTTTAACAAACCAATCATTTCAGCGACAGGGCCTACCAAACAACTTTGGCTGAAATGATTGGTTTGTTTGGGCCCCCACACCAAAAAAGCTATTCATCTCTCCCTGTACAGACTAAACAGGCTCTACTGAGGCAAGATGTCGTCCTCATCCTCAACCTCTGATTCCTCTCCCCCTACAGTGTGTACTTCCTCCTCATCACACATTATCAATTCATCCCCGCTGGACTCCACAACCACAGGTCCCTCTGTAGTATCTGGAGGGCAGTGCTGTACTTCATTGAGGAATTGATTATTCATTTTTATAAACATCATTTTTTCAACGTTATGAGGAAGCAACCTCCTTCGCCGCTCACTGACCAGGTTCCCCGCTGCACTAAAAACTCTTTCCGAGTACACACTGGAGGGGGGACAACTCAGGTAAAATAGAGCCAGTTTGTACAGGGGCTTCCAAACTGCCTTTTTTTCCTGCCAGTAACAATATGGACTGTCTGACATGTCTACTTGGATGGTGTCAGCAAAGTAATCATCCACAATTTTTTCTATTGTGACAGCATCCAATGCAGCGAGAGTAGACATGTCTGCAATGGTTGGCAGGTCCTTCAGTCCAGACCAGATGTTATCAGCATCCCCGCCAGTGCCTCTTTTGGGAAAACTGAGCTTTTTCCTCGCAGCCATAGATGTGGAAGAAAATGAGGGTGGAGCTGTTGGCATGTCACGGTCCTCTTCAGAGGACAATCTCCTGACCAGCAGGTCTTTGCACCGCTGTAGACTTGTGTCCGCCGGAAACAGAGACACAACATACGCTTTAAACCGAGGATCGAGCACGGTGGCCAGAATGTATTCCTCTGACTTTAAAAGAGTGACCACCCTCGGATCCTGGCAAAGCGTACGAAGGGCTACATCCACAAGAGCTACATGCTTGGTGTAATCGCAATGGCTTACCAGCTCCTCCCTCACTTTCTTCAGCTGCTTCTGCAACAGCCTGATCAGGGGAATGACCTGACTCAAGCTGGCAGTGTCGGAACTGACTTCTCGTGTGGCAAGTTCAAATGGCTGCAGAACCTTGCACAACACGGAAATCAGTCTCCACTGCGCTTGACTGAGGCGCATCCCCACTCCTTTGCCTATGTCGTAGGTGGCTGTGTAGGCCTGAATGGCCTTTTGCTGCTCCTCCATCCTCTGCAGCATATAGAGGGTGGAGTTCCAGCGTGTCACAACCTCTTGTTTGAGGTGATGGCAGGGCAGGTTCATGCTTTTTTGATGTGCCTCTAGTCTGCGGTAGGCACTGGCTGAATGCCGAAAGTGTCCAGCAATTTTGCGCGCCACCGCAAGCATCTCCTGCACACCCCTGTCACTCCTGAGGTAATGCTGCACCACCAAATTAATGGTGTGGGCAAAACATGGGACGTGCTGGAAATTGCCCATATTTAATGCCCGCACAATGTTACTGGCATTGTCTGACACCACAAATCCCCATGAGAGTCTAAGTGGGGTAAGCCACTGGGAGATAATTTCCCTCATTTTCTCTAATATGTTGTCAGCGTTGTGCCTCTTATTAAAGCCTGTAATACACAATGTTGCCTGCCTTTGCACGAGCAGCCATTTTGTAGTTGCTGCTACTGATGCAGCTGTTGCTGTTGCTGCGGAAGGGGATGCATCTACCCAGTGGGCTGTCACAGTCATATAGTCCTTCGTTTGCCCAGAACCACTTGTCCACATGTCCGTGGTTAAGTGGACAGTGGGTACAACCGCATTTTTTAGAGCACTGAGGACACTTGATCGTACTTCTCTGTACATTTTTGGTATCGCCTGCCTAGTGAAGTGGAATCTCGACGGGATTTGGTACCGGGGACACAATACCTCCATCAACCCTCTAAATCCCACTCCACTGATGGCGGACACCGGGCGCACGTCTAACACCAACATTGCAGTTACAGCCGCAGTTATACGCTTTGCAATAGGGTGACTAATATCGTATTTTGTGGTCATGGCAAACGACTGTTGGACGGTCAATTGTTTTGTGAAAGACTTAGCGGTCTTACGACTTCCCCTCTGGGAAGATGACCGACTAACAGCAGCAACAGCAGCAGTGCCAGTAGTAGGCGTACCGCTGCAGGATTCCTCGGATGAATCCCGTATTGAGGAGGACTCAGTCTGGCTGCTGACTTGGGCTGCAGGACTGAATCTGATGGAGATTGTGGAGGAAGTTGACGAGGAGGGTGTTGCTGGTGTGTATCCAACTGGACCACGGGATTTAGGTGTCCCTGTACCGATGAGGGTCCTAGCCCCAGTTCCTGAACTAACCACTGAACTATGAAGGTTATTCAGGTGACGTATAAGGGAGGATGTTCCTAGGTGGGCAAGATCCTTACCCCCTGCTTATTTGAGCTTTACATAAGCTACATATGGCCATACATTGGTTGTCTGGATTTGGATAAAAATAACTCCAGACCGAAGAGGTGCATTTTTTGGTCTTCTGACCAGGCATGACGATGGGCTTTTTCATCCCATGGACATCAGCTGTTTCCCCCCCTGGTGCCTCATTTACAATAAGCACATCACCATCCTCATCATCAAGTTCCTCCACAGCGCCAGCTACATCATCAATAGCCTCCTCCCGAGCCACCTCTTCCCGTACAGTGATGGGAAGGTCAGGCTTGACAACCACCAACATCCTTGGACTCGCCTTGTGGATTTGTGATAATTTCTCTTTAGAAGGCAGAGTTGTTTGCTGTTTTGTTGCTGACAGCATAACTCTCTTCAATTTTTTGTAGGGGGGGGGGAGGAGGAGGAGGGCTAAAATCCGTGGGTGAAGCTGAACCACTAGTCATGAACACGGGCCAGGGCCTAAGCCGTTCCTTGCCACTCCGTGTCGTAAATGGCATATTGGCAACTTTACGTTTCTCCTCAGATGATTTTAAGTTTCTCTTTTGGCTACTTTTTCTTAACTTGGGCTTTTTGGATTTTACATGCCCGGTACTACGAGATTGGGCATTGGGCTTGGAAGACGACGTTGATGGCATTTCATCATCTATGTCATGACTAGTGGCAGCAGCTTCAGCATTAGGAGGAAGTGGGTCTTGATCTTTCCCTACTTTATCCTCCAAATTTTTGGTCTCCATTATATGTAGCACAAGATACTGCAGAATGTGTGAACTTGGTAATATTGCAGTACCAATGGACTTATACTGCTGGATTGGTTTTGCAAATTTGGTTATAATTATATATATTTTTTTTAATTTTTAATTTTTTATTTTTTTTACTTTTTTTTTATTTTTTAAAAACTTGGGAATAATGGGGAAATAACTATGCCCTTAGAAGCACAGAGCACAGGACACAGCACCACTGGACTGAACAGGACACGGCACAGGACCCAGCAGCACTACGGAACTCAGCAGGACAGAGCACAGGACACAGCACCACTGGACTGAACAGGACACGGCACAGGACCCAGCAGCACTACGGAACTCAGCAGGACAGAGCACAGGACACAGCACCACTGGACTGATACTGCAGAATGTGTGAACTTTGTAATATTGCAGTACCAATGGACTTATACTGCTGGATTGGTTTTGCAAATTTGGTTATAATTATATATATTTTTTTTAATTTTTAATTTTTTATTTTTTTTTACTTTTTTTTTATTTTTTAAAAACTTGGGAATAATGGGGAAATAACTATGCCCTTAGAAGCACAGAGCACAGGACACAGCACCACTGGACTGAACAGGACACGGCACAGGACCCAGCAGCACTACAGAACTCAGCAGGACAGAGCACAGGACACAGCACCACTGGACTGATACTGCAGAATGTGTGAACTTTGTAATATTGCAGTACCAATGGACTTATACTGCTGGATTGGTTTTGCAAATTTGGTTATAATTATATATTTTTTTTTTAATTTTTAATTTTTACTTTTTTTTTACTTTTTTTTTATTTTTTAAAAACTTGGGAATAATGGGGAAATAACTATGCCCTTAGAAGCACAGAGCACAGGACACAGCACCACTGGACTGAACAGGACACGGCACAGGACCCAGCAGCACTACGGAACTCAGCAGGACAGAGCACAGGACACAGCACCACTGGACTGATACTGCAGAATGTGTGAACTTTGTAATATTGCAGTACCAATGGACTTATACTGCTGGATTGGTTTTGCAAATTTGGTTATAATTATATATTTTTTTTTTTATTTTTAATTTTTACTTTTTTTTTACTTTTTTTTTATTTTTTAAAAACTTGGGAATAATGGGGAAATAACTATGCCCTTAGAAGCACAGAGCACAGGACACAGCACCACTGGACTGAACAGGACACGGCACAGGACCCAGCAGCACTACGGAACTCAGCAGGACAGAGCACAGGACACAGCACCACTGGACTGATACTGCAGAATGTGTGAACTTTGTAATATTGCAGTACCAATGGACTTATACTGCTGGATTGGTTTTGCAAATTTGGTTATAATTATATATATTTTTTTTAATTTTTAATTTTTACTTTTTTTTTACTTTTTTTTTATTTTTTAAAAACTTGGGAATAATGGGGAAATAACTATGCCCTTAGAAGCACAGAGCACAGGACACAGCACCACTGGACTGAACAGGACACGGCACAGGACCCAGCAGCACTACGGAACTCAGCAGGACAGAGCACAGGACACAGCACCACTGGACTGATACTGCAGAATGTGTGAACTTGGTAATATTGCAGTACCAATGGGCTTATACTGCAGGATTGGTTGTGCAAATTTTGTGGCAATTAAAAAAAATTAAATTAGTTTTTGGTATTTTTTTAAATAACTTTTTTTTATTTTTTTAAACACAGGGGAATATTGGGGAAATAACTATGCCCTTAGAAGCACAGAGCACAGGACACAGCACCACTGGACTGAACAGGACACAGCACAGGACCCAGCAGCACCACTGACCTCAGAAGGACAGAGCACAGCACACAGCACCACTGGACTGATACTGCAGAACACAGCACAGCACAGCACAGTACAGAACTAAACAGCACAGCACGAGATCTACCAGGACAGAGGACCACCTAACACACCCTCCCTCTACCCTGATCAATGCCCGAGTGAAGATGGCGGCGACTAGCGGGGAATTTATAGGATCCGAGTATCGCGAGATCCGACAACGGGATTATGAGTCAGAGCCTCAGTTTCAGATTTGAATTTGGCGCCAATACCCGGATCTGTCTCGGATCCGACTCGGATCGGCAACGTTCGGGTGGGCTCGGATTTCAGAAATCCGAGTGCGCTCATCTCTACTATAAACTGAGCAATTAATCTCAGTTTAAAAGTGTGTATGTGTATGTATATATATATATATATATATATACACATAAAATATTTATATATTTTTCTGTATATCAGTATATCATAGCTATATTTTCTAGTTATCCGTTCTACCTGGCTCAATGTATGTCGGAATGGAGCGCTGAGTGCATTATCCATCCATTCCGGCTGCTGAAATGGAGCTCCAAGGACCTTAATCATCCATTACGGCTGCCAGGATTGGCTCTCAGTATCTTCGACAATTATTCCAGGTGCCGGAATGGGGCACTTAGTACATTTTTCATCCATACCGGCAGAAAGAATGGGGCTCAGAGTACCCTAACTATCCATTCTGGCTGCCAGAATAAATGTCTGAGTACCTTAACCATTCATTCCAGGTGCCGGAATGGATGCCAGAGTACCTTAGTCGTCCATCCCGGCTACCAGAATTGGACTCTTAGACAACTATTCCAAGTGCCGGAATGGAACTCAGAGTACCCTAACCATTCATTCCGGCTGCCGGAATGGTGCTCCAAGTACCTTAGCCATCCCTTCTGGGTGCCGGAATGGATGTCTGTGTACCTTACCCATCCATAGTGGGTGCCGGAATGGATGATTAATGTACTCAGAGCCCAATTCCAGCAGCCGGAATGGATGCTTAATTATACTCAGACCTCCATTCCGGCTGCCCAAATGGATGGTTATGTTCCTCAGGGCTCCATACTGAAAGCCAAAATGGATGGATAATATACTGGCAGACCCATTCTGGCAGCCGGAATGGATGGGTAAGGTACTCAGAACCCCATTTTGGGACTCAGCATGAATAACTATGGTACTCGCAGACCCATTCCGGCACCCGGATTGGATAGCTATGAAACTCTGAGACCCATTCCGGCTCCCGGAATGGATGGGTAAGGTGCTCATAGATCCATTCCGGCACCCGAAATGGATTACTACAGTACTGGCAGACCTATTCTGGCACCCGGATGGATGGCTAAGGTGTTCAGATCCTCATTCCGGCAGTCGGAATGGATGGGTAATACACTCAGAGCTCCATTCCGACATATATTCAGGCAGGTAGAACGGTTTACTAAAAATATATATAATTATATGTATGTATGCATATATATATATATATATATTTCTGTATATCATATCTATATATTCTAGTTAACTGTTCTACCTGTGCACAAATTGGCTTTCTAAGTTTTATTACAAAAATATATATATGTATATATATATAGACAATATAATATGCGGAATAGTTGTTCCACATATTACAGTGAACATATCTGTGTAGCAGAATAGAATGCACTATGTAAAGTTCCGGCATTCCGGCAATTCTGGTTTTCACCCACACCCCATTTTCTGGGTACAGAGTTGGTATATTATTAATATGGTCATATGACTATATTGTTTATTGTAGTTTGACTGTAACATAGTTTTCTATTCTTCCGAAGGTAAGACATACTTAACATTGCCGATTCCTTGATGAGGATGACATGAGTTTACTTTTTGTTATATAGGGGAGAGGTTGAAGAAAGGCAAGGGGGGTGGTCACGTGGCCCCCCTCTTATTATTCTCCTCCTCCTCCTAGTCATCCTCTCTCCCTCCTCCTGCTCCACTCGCTCCCTTTGTTGTTGCCAGAAGCCACACGTATTGCACCCATCTCGTGGCTGGTGACAGACTCTCTGCTGCTTGGAACAATAACCCGGCCAGGCAGTAAAGGGGCAATCAGCGCAGAGCTGGAGGAAGGGAGGGGCAACAACATATAGGACTGGGAGGGTACAGAAAGACACAGCTCATTTAGTTCTGGCATAATCTTGAGGATGGGTGACATCCCGTTGTTCATCACTGGAAAGAAGTGATGGTCTTGGGGGAGGTGTATGTGAAGCTGCCGGGTGGTAGAATTACATACTGATCTATATGTATGCTGATGAAAATTATTTGTGCTAGTCACTGGACAACATTGGCACTCTTGCTCTTCTCGTGGGTATTAGATCACGGGAGTGAGATATAACACAAGCCGCACACACAAGCTGGAGTGACAGAAAGGCTGCTGTATGCAGGGAATGCTTAATAACTGCTCTGTGTTGGAGAACCAAGGGAAGAGTCTGGCGTGTGCTCTCTGCTGTTATTGATGCTCCTGGCCTGCCGTTGTAAGCTACTACTCTTCTCGCCACAGCATCTTCTAACACCAGCATCCTGCTCCTCATCATGGAAGGGTTGCATCCTGCCTCCAGGCTGTTGGGATCCCTGGCTTTCTGGTCCATGTCTTCAGTATTTGTCTTCTTCCTAGCTCTCTCCGGCGTCCAGACGTCCAACCAGATGCCCAGCGAGTGCCAAAATGGCAAAGGCAAAGGCATTAATTGCTCAGGTAACATACCCATCTTTGTACCAGTTATGTGAACTACCAGTCCATGTCTGCTGGATCATGGCATCTGTGCATGCAGCCATATGTGGCTCAGTACGTGAGCATATACATCACAATGGCAATGAAAATATACATGCATGTATCACACACACACACACACACACACACACATATATATATATATATCATATATATATATATATATATATATACATGTATGTATATAAACACATACGTTTATACAATGTACATATATATCACATTGCTGTTAACATGCACTATAAATTATTTTATTTTTAATTCTTTAAAATTTCATTTTATACATGGCATTTGTGTATGTATAAACACGTAGATGCTGATTTCTCAAAAATTGTTAGCCAATTATCACCCATTTTATGGTGATTCAAATGTTAATGTACCATCATTTACAGTATTAATTTAAAGGAGTACATTTGTGTATGTATTTATAGTAACACAGCCTATTCTATTAAACAAAGAGCACTGGGCCATCCTTTAAAACAGCACTATTGTTTTAGGACATTTCTGTTTCAGCAGTGCTCTGTGAACAAAAGGGTGTGCAAGTCCTTATGTGCTGTTACAGTATGTAGGCAGCTGATCCATCACTGCCTGGTCACTGGCAGGTGGATGGCAGGAGTCATTAATAAGTAAACCGCACCCCTTGGTATATTTTCCTGGGGTGTTTCTGTGTTTTGTGTCACTTTCTGCATAACTCAGTCGCTAGGAAGTAGCCAAATGAGTGCAGATTGGGCCATGTGACCAAACCCTTAGGACTGGAATTGACACAGAAAGATGATTGTTCTGGGCAGATCAAATAAAATAAAGCCTTAACAGCTGCTCCTCTCATGCAGAAAGTCCGGATTCTGGCTGCTTGTGATCACATCTGTGGGTCCTTGTGCCCATCATAACACTCCTGCTTTAATGTAATTCATGAAAGGATAACACTGCATTTGAGAATTATTCATTTACTTTTGTTTTAGCTGACTATGGTTTTATTGGCATAAGTCTGTGCTGATGTGTACTTGACCTAATATGAAGTTATGGTTAAGCATATTTATTCCTATTGGGTTCATTTATTTTCATCCCTTAAGGGAGGCTCAGCATTGGCATAATAACTGAAATGTATGCTAATTACTCGTTAATTGTGTATTTCTTTTTCAAAGTGTTATGGCTACAAGGAGTAACCCAATATATATTAACACAAGAACATTTATCATTCTTATATAATTATGTAATGCAATGGATACAATACTGGTTTGTTTGCAGTACGTACATATATTTGCTGTAATTTTATACAAAATCACTAAGAAATGATTACTGGTGTGCTTAGGTGCTCAGCTTCCAGTTTAATAATAATAAATAAACAAATAGTAGTTCTGTCATGGATACTTTAAATATTGCCATTAGAAACACATTTATGGTGGGTATTCAACAGCCTAATGTACAAAATATACCAGCTATATAAGTAATATTCCATTATACAGTTTATTCTGCATTGATAGGTTCTTATCTTGCATTTCATGTACAGTGTGAGTGATGACCTGTAATATTAATTCACTATATTTATGTACAGTATACTTGTTTCCCAGATTTTTTTAGTTAAGATATTGTCTGTGTTTAATACATCTATTTCAGTCTGATTTATGTGTCCTATTTTCTCTTGTGATGCAATTCATTTTGTAAAGGAAAAGGTTAACAGGTTAGCATGTTCCAGTTATTAACAGCTTGCTTTAATCAAGTATATAGGTCATTTGAACACACTGTTAAAAATGTAAAGCACTAGGATCAATTTATCCTACGTCCTACTGTGAAAACCTGCAAAATGATTCTTCTTTAACTCAAAGATAGGCACTACTCTCGGGTTGAAGGGAGTTTCAGCATGAATTGACCTCGTGGTCTAAGGTTATAAAATCAATACTAAAAGGACTGTTTTAAAGTTCTAATAACTATATTAATGTTTGAGCAAAGATGATTTATATACAGTAATGAAAAAACACAACAAGAATGGTGAATGGTAAAATAAAAACACTTCATTTGCACCTTTATTTAACTATATATATATATATATATATATATATATATATATATATATATATAATTTATTTTTTTAACCCTTTTATTACAAACTTTGCAAACTGATCTAAATGTTAATACTTATTATTAATATTAAATAATATTTTGTTTAGTGGATATGCTCTTGTATTAAACATTATTTTTAGAATACATTTTAAATAAAATAGAACATTATTTTAAATGGAGGTATAATAAATGCTACTTCCTTTAATCATGCTTACCGATCATTTTTAGTAACATTCTGTTTTGTCATTGAATAAGTATTTTGTCATTGAATAAGTATTTCACAATATTCTAACAATTTATTTTACTGTCCATATACTGGTTGTAAATAAAGGCAAACAAAGTTTTGATCAGAAAACAATATACCAAATGCATGTGTTTGTGCATGTGTTCCAGATGCCTTCAGGTGAGTTCTGTTTAAAAAGTTATACTTAACATGCATGCAAATGGATGTAAATTTCACAGTTATGTGAAACAAAACACCCAAATTCCTACACCATTACATGGTAATGCTTTTCTTTAGAAAAAATTATTGTGATTGGGAGGTTGGTGCAAAAATTTTCCTTGGACCAAAAGTCAACTTTTGAAATTGCCTAGTGACTTCTTTTGGAGTAGGCACCATGTGACGGGATTTATTTTCCCGTTTCCTGGGCTGTTATAGTCATTTTGCTGTAAAGTTATCATATAGGCGCTTAGTGTCTACTTATTATATTTTGACATCTTTCTATTCCATTTTGATGTACGTAAAATGGGCTTCTTATAAGATAGCGTAATAGCCAAAGGTAAATGTCATTTACACTTTTCATAGGTGCAAAGGTGCATTAACACATGAAAAATCAATTTTTAATCTGTCTAATAGAAGTTTGACAATGAAAGCAATGTGTGAATGGCTGCCTTGCCTCAATGCAGATTTGTACCTCTGAGCAGTGTTAATGAATAGCCCTCAGTGTCTTTAAGGTGCACTGTCTTTATGGTTCATATGTCATGAATAACAGCATCAGCTGACATAGGAGTCCATTTATTCATATTGCTCATATTAATCATAATTTTTTATCGCAGTAATAAAAAATAAATTGACGTGGACATTTATTAAAATTTATTAGACGGAACAGTGGCTCTGATAGGAGCCTCTCCAGGCGAATAATCTGTAGTACAGGGTCTTATGTCCTTGCACAATTTGCGAGGGGGTGGAGCACAATGCTTGCCAGGTAGGGAAGAACGGAGAGAACTACTAACGCCATCTTCAGCTGTCGGGCTCAATCTCCAAATTTCTGAGCTTGATAAATAGGGTATTTTCACAGTCCCCATAAATACCTATAGGGACAGTATTTGCGGTGTAAGAGGCTGGGACTGCAGCAGAAATCGGAGATCCTCTAATAATTAGTAGCCTTGTTACTTTAAAATGTTGTAACTTACTATAATTAAAACTTCTTTGAAGGTAAATCTATAGGCCCCATAATGAGATGAGGACCCAGTGAGGTACATTTATGAAAATTGCTGTACACGTATCTGTGCAAAAAAGGTAGCAACCAAATCAAAACATCAGATTTGTTACTATGGTTTACAGCACTTTTTTTTGCAATGTACCATTTTTCAAAAAAGTCCCCTGCCCCCCACCACTGATTTTTATTATTGATCTCCTTATTGCACACTATAAATAAATAGACATTACCATTTTGGCAGGTGGGCATCTGCACATTTTACACTAGCGAGAAAGAAGTAGATGTTTTCAATTTTAACCATAATTTAATCATATTTTATCATTTCAATTGAATACAGGCCTCATAAGTGCTACCATAGGCATTATCATGATGCATTTCTACTGATCCTGTCAGTCTGTCCCACAGCTAAACTATCATTGATGGCAAATGTGTTAGATATCCACTTTGGTTCAAGGCATAACTCAAAGATATTGAAACTGAGAAGACATGGGTTCCTTAACTGTTGTATCGTCACAAACAAGATGTGTTTTACTGAATGTTACAAATGTGACTTTTTAGTGTATAAGTTAGCCAGTCACCTCACAACCAGCTAATCACTAAAATCCATATTAGTATGAATACTCTGATGACCAGTAAACTGTCAAGTTGTAAACTCTGTTTTATATATTTGGATTATTCCACAGTGCTGCTCCAGATTATGGAATTGAATCCATAAACTGCTGATCATGGGGCGAGAAGACATCGCCATACAGTTATGGTTTACCATTTTGATTTGGCTGCATATGTGCACTGTAATTGTGCTTTGATGTCAGGATACCAAGCAATATGGTTTAAAGGAGAAGTTGTTTTTCTGTGATAGCCACCCATGGGTAATCTTCTTAAAAACTGAAGGCAGTCCCCATGTTGTCTGTTGACATAGATAAAATTAAATAGACCCTCCCTCACATAATAAGACTTTCCTATAGTCTTCAAACCTTCAAGCGTTCTCTAAAAACCCAACTCTTCAGACAAGCTTATAATATTTGTCAACCACCCTCTTATTCTCCCTAGGTTACCCTATTACCACCATCTACACAGCTAACACAAGACAACAACCATAGTTGTATGACTGAGCATACAGCCCGCTAAACACTTTTTAACCTTTGCATTCTAGCTGGACAAATATGCAATATGATGCAACACTTACCCTTGTGTATCAAATCATTGTCCCATAGACTGTAAGCTTGTGAGCAGGGCCCTCATATCTCTCTGTCTATATTACCCAGTATTGTTTATTACTGTTTGTTCCCAATTGTAAAGTGTTAGGGAATCTGCTGACGCTATATAAATAAATATTGATTATGATGATATATATGGTGTGCATTTGATGCACCTAAATATGTTTACCATCACAGACCAGAAGGGAGATTTTAAAGGCTTATGCTAGGTACACACTGAATAATTTTTCGACCGACTTGTTATCTACAACGATTGTACCTGCGACTGAAGGTTCAATCGGTCTGACAATTGATGCATACACACTAAAGAGATTTACCTTCAGATCTGTGCTCTTCATCTGGTCCTCTAGTCGTTTACAGAATGACAGCACAATAGTCCCTCATTCACTCATTCCTGTCACACTGGCTAAATCCACCTTGTTATAGCTATTTACATATCCTTACGAATTTCGTTAGCTTTTGTGACTCTGAAACAAAATTTTCAGCCTCAGACCAAACAAACAAACTATTCCATCTACAGCACTCTCTACATTTAGGACCTCATTTAGAGTCGGATGCAAAGTCCGTTTAAGAAGTGTAGGAGTGGGAGTGTGCCGCAGCTTGGTAGGGTATTACGAGTGGCAAGCAATCCCAGTTGTGTCCCACTCTTAATACCCTATCGAGCTGTGAGCAGTTCCTGCAGCTAGCTAAAGCTTGCGCCACCTAATTCCTGCCGCACAGCTTTAGCCCTGTTTTGACGTGTGTTGCGTCTGCGCCTCACTGCGACTAGGATGTATTTACATGGTCACGCCTTCACAATTCCTCGTTCCTCCCATTCTCTCGTAGTGAGTCGCAAGCTGTCGCCAGTGTTAATTGCGTCCAAGATGCAGGCGGATATGGTGCTTTCTGCACATGCGTGGTAGTGTTTTTTGGTTAGATGCGCCTAAAACTGACTTTTTGTCCGACTCTAAATGAGGTCCTTAGTCACCAGGACATGTTCACTGCCGGCATCGTCTGAAAAGACCATGACTCTGTAAACTCTATGTAGATCGTGATCGTGCGTGCAAACACGTGCATACACACTACATGATCGACAGGTGATTGGAGCGAGATTGTTAAACAGTATGACCAACCAAATGAAACAATCGGCACTTTGGAACAACTGTCGTTCACCGTGTGAGTGTACACACTAACGTGACATGTGCCAGAGAGGTCGTTAATCGGGTGATTGGCCTGATAATCGGCTGAAAAACCTCCAGTGTGTACCAAGCCTAAGTCCACCTTTTGTCGACTTAAATTATTTAACATAAATAAAGGATAAGGCAAATTTTTCAGAACTGACCTACCTATGTGCTATATTTTTGTTTTGTGCACTCTCAAGTACACTGTGCCTAAGAGTTGAACGACCATGACGTTCTTCAGTTGTTTACATACCAATTCCATATGCACTTTATACTGAGGGCCCCAACGTCATGTGGTGTCATATTCCCAGTGCAAATATCTTTTGGTGTTGTGGGCCAATAGTGTGCATATGGCGTAGGTATGTAAACAGAAGTTGAAGGTCAGATAACTAAAGAGTAGACAAGTCTATTAGATAATGCATGAAAAAAACTAAAGCCGCTAGGGTTTTCAATAATGAGTAATGAACATTAGGATATCTATATTACACAAAATAAAAAGAAAACATTATTGTTTAACTATAATAACACAGTTGCCAACTGTCCCTAATGTTCACAGATGGTTCCAGGTTTTTAAGATTTGTCCTTGGAGATTTTTGCCCTTGGATATGTCCCAGTATTGACCACCTGCACAGTACTTCATGAAGTTTTGTATTCTTAATGCAGTTCTCAATATCTCTGCATATTCTCTGATATAACCCCTACCCTAAAATCTCTACAGAGCAGTAAGTGATCGGAACATTCCACCCAACATTCTGACATTTGGGACAAAGGTACCAAAGGTCAGGGCAGTGTGACAAAGCTCCCAAACCGGCACTGTCCCTCCAAAATCGACACAGTTAGGAGGTATGGTAAGGGATGCATTATCCCAAATGTTTTAAACATATTTGCCTACTCTCCCAGAATATTCGTGGGAGTCACAAATTTTTAATAGTTCAGGTAGCCATTGCGGCATTTCATACCAGGGGATGAGCCCAAAATGATGCATTTTTCTGTGTCACACCCCCTGCACTTTTCACTTGAAACTAGGCAAGCTGTAGTAAAAGACCAGAACTAAATAAGGTTGATCCAATATAAATTGTAACAATCTCAACTAAATATACATTAATATTTGTTCTATAGTAAAAATAGTCTTGTTAGTTAGCTAAGTATAAGCTATTGTCTTCTGTAAACTTCCTTAAATTTCTTTCACTGCATAGTGTGTCAGAAAGTGTGTACACTGAAAAGCTGCTTACCCATGTACAAACTGTATGATAAATAACTTTACTTTCTATATCCGTGGTCAATGTTTTTAGCAGTTCTTATATGCAATGTGTATTTTCAGTTTAGTTGTATTTTAAAAATCTTTATGTTTATTGTTTTATTTTACGCATAGAAACTGAGAATGAAAACTGAAAACCGGAAATGTTTCTTTTATACACAGTCATTTTGAAATTAATTTTACAAATCTCCTTCTCTGTGCTACAGTATAATATAATACTCGGTATAAGCTTTTTTTGTGTGTTTTCTTTTGTAAAATGAACCCTGTACATAAGATTGTTTTTCACTTCAGTTTTTCATACATTTAGAGCAGGCAGTGTCCAAAAGACAGCAGCAAGCGGAAGTGGTTATGGGGTCATTAGAACCAATATGTTCCATTCCCATATACAATTGCATGCTTTTCCTAGAGGTAAAAAAAGGTTAATAAAATGTGTAACAAAGTGCTCCTTATATTGGGCAAAAAGCTGAAAAGGTAAAGCAAGGCATGTTGGTTATGACTGCTGTGACAGCATTTTACTTGTGAATGGGGTGATAACACAATGCCAAAAAACAGCATGCTTTTCTATTTGGATTCACTGTTTAAATTAAATTAAGCTGGGGTTTCAGAGCATGTTTAAAGGTTTGAAAACTGTGGGAGAGAGTCTGAACAGGCAGGATAAGGAGCTCTGTAGGTAGATTGTGGCATGGGAATAGTCTTGTTGGCGGGAGTGGGAGGGGTTATCACAGAGGAGGCAAAACGTCAGAGACAGATTTAAGAGGCAGCAGGCAGAATATTCGAGATGAGGCAGTTATGCATACTGATAATGGAAGACATTAACAACAGTATACATCCTGATTTGCATATTCCATTACATTTTAATAATATGGGCCTGACTCGGGTATGTCTGTTCATAGTTGGGTGGAACTAAGCGTGGCTTGGGTGGGTAGGGGTTATTTGTGTCCCGATTTTGCTTTTTGAAATGTTGGGGGGTGGGGGGGGGGGGTATGCGATAAATCATGTCACACCATTGAGTGGGACATTTCTTAATTAAAAGGTGCTTTTTACCTCTGGTAAAATACATCTCAAATGGAGAGTAGTTAAAGTAAATAATATCCTATACTTGTATCTCTACATACACCTTACATCCCTTGTTTTTCCTTTCCAGTCACATTTCTTAAATAACTTTATTCCCCTCAACACTTTGATCAGAACATGTCATTGGTGTACTATTGTTGTCTCATTAGATGGTCATGGAACTCCACAGTGACTGAATATCGTTATAATCTACAGCATTATTCTCTATGCATTGTATTCTGTATATACAACTGCAATAAATCTCACCTTATGCATCATGCAGAAAAGGGACAGATACTGAGGACTGCATTCTGCAACCAAAACAGGCAAAGTAGCATGGACAATTAGTCTATTTTAGAAACCATTGACATTATCAGTGACACAAACTTCCTGAGCACAATCTGATAAATTTTAATTCTATTGGGATTAATTTAATTTAATACTACTTTTTTGTTTCTTGGGATAAACTAATTACTATTTGCTTCATTATCAATATATGATTTATTGTATTTGAAGTATTTGGTGTGCCTTGTTTCGTTAACATTGTATTTTGTATTAATAAAGTTGTTTTGTAATTTTTCATTTTAATAGTATGTTTAGGTCATTGTGACTGTATAGCTCTATATAGTTATGTCATAAGCTTTGAGTAAATATGTATCACATATTAGCCATAATTTCTGCAGCTTTATTATTGCTGTTATTACATCTTTTATATCTGCTTTTCAAAGTTCAGATTGTACTATCGTTTATTTATTCTATTACCCCCCCCTATTAAAGTGTAAGAAATTTGTCTGAGTAAATGGCTTTTTAATCACTTCTTAGGATAATTGAAAGGGAAATTTACTCAGATGCTTAGATTTTGTGTGTGAAAATTGTTTGGAGGAACAATTCGCTTGGAGCTGTGAGCAATTATTGATTCTCTGCTCCAGTGAAGATTTATGTCAAATCTTTTTTATCAGCTGACTAAGAAAGCTGCAACAGAGTAGGGTCCTTTGTTAGGTTGGAGACTAGTCTTGCTGTTTTACTTTAGGTCATTAGGTGAGATCAGTTGCTGATTGATGTTGCTGCCAGCAGTTGCTTTCTTATAATATATCTTATTTTGTATATAGTATCTGTCACAAAAGTGTCTGTTCATATCAACTAATTTTTTTATGATATAATTATTGATTTAGCGGTTGTCTACGTTACATTCTAAAATATTCCTTTGAAATATCTCTTAGCCATGCCACATATGCTTTGTCTAAGGGCAGAGAGATTTTGGACATGAATTTAATACTAGGTCGTTTTGTAAACAACATCTGTAAACAGGAAGGGCGAGCTCTGGGCCTCTGGGACCCCAATGTGTACAGACTGTACGACACAGCTAAAGTTATCAGAAAAAAGTAAAATAAAATATTTTAAAGCTGCTGAAATGATACCAAAGTATTATCAATAGAAAGGCCATGAAGAGCACTTCCACCCCACATCCTCCATAATGCTCATTACCTCCTTGTGATAGAACGCACTTGCCGACTAGCAGACATCTTGGATGAAAGAACTGGAACAGGTAGTTTAAGTAGCATGTAAGGATCTATTGCCAAATATCCAGGGCCTTATAGGGACAACAGTACCCCTCCATTTTTATTATTGTGTTAAGCTTTGAGAAGAAATATAATCATTGAGGTGTAACTCAGGTTTTGCATTTAATGTGATAATGCAACAAGGGATTATTTCCAACTTCCTTTGGATCCCCTTTTTAAGTAGTAAAACCATACTTGCCAACTTTTTAAATCTGTACTCCGCGAGATCGGAGTACAGATCATGTGACAGACGCGGTAGGAGGAGGCGTGATGACGTAATTACGTCACTATAGCCCCACCCCTACCATAAAATACAAAAATCCACGGTATTGAATAGTGGGGGCGGGGCTTAAGCCCTGTCCCCTCTATTCAATGCCGTGAATTTTGGCATTCTACAGGGTCCGGGAGGTTTGCCTTGTCTTCTGGTGGTCCGGAAGGACTCCCCAAACTTCGGAAGTCTCCCGGAATTTGGCAAGTATGAGTAAATCCCATCAATGTTTTGGTGCATTGTGCAAGAGCGTGAGAGCTTGTTATGTTATGATTTATGAGCAACATACATGTTTAAATGACTTTGAAGTCCACTGGACCAGGTATAAGCAGCAGCTTAGACTAGAGTGTCTGTAGTGCTAGACTGATCTTCAGCCAATCACATTATAAATAATATTCCCATAAATGTCAGACTTATGCATTAAGTCACATACAGCAGAAGCAACAACAGAATATATGTGTGGAACTTGCTTTTATATGAAATCACGTTCATACATCCTACATTACACTTGTAATAAACTTTTGCTGGTTTTCATATGCACAGTTGGGAACATTCCCTCTGGTTGGATGTCTGCTCTATCTATTAGTCTTTCCTTCTGATTGTACATTTTCCTTTGTTCCTATATGTCAGAGAAGATAACATGTACTGTATTGTGTATTCCTGTGTACTACCATCACTGACAAGCAGAGGTAATTTCAGTTTAAAATTAAGTTTTAATCCTAATACTGCTTGCATTGAGCATCTTGAAAGACTCGTAAGAAGAGTTCACAGAAAACATCTTTCAGTTTAAAAATATTTAATATATATTTTACTAACATGGATGGATCACAGAGGCTTTGAACACATTAATACTATGGGGTTGCAAATGTATTAAATGCATCTGTGATATTTCCAAAGACTTGATTCATTTAGAAGCTTTCCTAGTGAGTGTCATTCCATGTCCACATACACACCGTCATAGGGTAATAGCTGCAAAAGCAATACAAATGCAAATAAATGCAAAGCTATTATCCTATAACAAATGATTAACCAAGGTAAATATGAGTAGAAAGAATGGGTTCTAAACCTGTCTGGCATTAAGCAGTTTCATAAATACAGGAAGCACCCAAACTATCACAGCTCTTCTCAGCCATTTGGCTCACATCACAAAAGAGCTTAACAGACATTTCTGAAACAGAGCAGCATCCTCTTACGTTTATGAGCATACAATGATTCAGGCCAAATGGCATAGTTTTAGATTCCGATAACAAGTACCTTAGTAGGACCAGAGCAATGTTCTAATGCCTTGTAGGTCATCAATTCTGGTTTTATGTGGTAAAAAGTTATTACCTTGAAGCTTGAACCTTTTCTGCAACATTTTTTTTCGTACATTATGCTTCCAGCTCTGCAATTTGTGGTTACCTGCCACTTTAGCCTGTCTTAGCTATTTCCTTTTTTTTTTGTATCTTTTTTGACATTTTCAACAAGTACTTGATTTTTCTCTTCTCTGCAATAACACTGCAAAGATAGTTACTTCAATGGGCAGCACTATCTGAATATGAGCCTCCGAGGCTGGAGAAAAAGATAGTAAGTACAAAGATTCACCCTGTGCTTTAAATTATTTACTAGAGCTTTTATCTGCAACAAAAAGTTCTAGTAATGACTCTGTATTCCCATATCTGCTCACAGAGCACACTGTGCTGATTTACACATTTTCCCTGTTTCATTAAATAAAGCGCAATGAATGTACATATGCCTTGTGTTATAATTATCACAAATAATGTAAATGTCAAGTTGTAAACAGAACCTAACTAGCAGTCTGAAAAATGCAAATCATAGTGCAAATAATAATATATAAATATATATATATATATATATATATACATCATATATATATATGTGTGTGTGTGTATGTATATATATATATATATATATATATATATATATATATATACATACATACAAGTTAACCCGTGCATGATACTCATGCATTCTAGTCAAATCAAGCTACTTAAGGTGTTAAAAAGGTTCTTGTCATGCATTTGGGCCATAGCCCAGGTCTCCTCAGGGGAAGAGCGTTACTTCCCGACGTAAGCGCCCTTTTTTAACGTGGTTTTGTCCACATGTCACCACCTCATCATTCTTCTCCATCACCTCATCCTTCATTTTCATCGCCACATCTATCCAGATGTCTATCCAGATACAGGGATCTCTCTCAGCGGTCCTGAGTATCACACTCCTCTCACTCTGTCACCCCCGGCAACCAGCAACCACTCCCCACTGTCACCCCCGGCAACCACCAACCACTCCCAACTGTCACTTCTCCTTCAAGAAATATATATATATATTTTTTAAAATCTTTATAAACACTTTTAACAACTAATAAATTAAAAACATCTTAGTATACCAAATTTCAGCCCTTTCTGAATTTTTTTTTCCGCACACACTAAGAATTTAGTAGGTCAGTGTATAACTCCGCCCAGCAGGTGGCGCTGCAGTTTGGTTTTATTTTTTCCACACACACACACAGACAGACTAACACACGCCACTAGACATTTATATTATAGATATATGTATATCTAATATATATAAGCCTAGCGGCGTGTGTTAGTGTGTGTGTGTATGTGTAAAAAACTATTTTCTCAGAAAGGGCTCATCCAATTGACCTGAAATTTGGTATACTGACATTATTTGACAAAAAAAATTATAATAGTGAAGTCAGTTAACTTCCATCATCCCCCCTTCCCCCCGTGGGAGGGGTAGTAAAGGCTAAATTTACCAGTTGAGGGCTCAAACTCTTGACCGTGTGGGTATTTATTTACCAGACCCTGTGTTTGGTCATGGACAATTGTATGTCGCATTTTCACGAGTACAGAGAAGCAGTGATGTAAAAGTGCAGGTTATGAATACTGCTCTTCAAGGAAGATTGATTGAGCACAGCGATAAGGTGTTTAGCAGAAACGTTGTGTATCGAGAGGTTTTAGAACAGTAAGACGATGGAGATTAAGGACGTGGCGATGAAGATGAAGGATGAGGTGATGGAGAAGAATGATGAGGTGGTGACATGTGGACAAAACCACGTTAAAAAAGGGCGCTTACATCGGGAAGTAACGCTCTTCCCCTGAGGAGGCCTGGCCTAGCCCCAAATGCATGACAAGAACCTTTTTAATACCTGAAGTAGCTTGATTTGACTAGAATGCATGAGTATCCTGCACGGGTTACCTTGTGTGTATATATATATATATATATATATATATATATATATACATACACATATATACAAATATATATACATATATATATATATATATGCGGAATCAGTGGCCCTATTTAAATAAATTGTGATGATGATGATGATGATGATGATGTGGCTAATTTAATATTATCACCAATGATCAATTGGTGCTGCCCACATGTGTCTGATTCCGACCAGGGCATAATCTGTTTGGATTTTGTATGTTCTTCCCATGTCTGCTCCAACAGTCCTAAAACATATGATAGGTTAGTAGTTTCTGACAAAATGTACACTACTCTGTCTGTGTGTTAAAGAATTTAGATGGTAAGCTCCAGTGGGGCAGGGACTGATGTGAATGACAAATATTCTCTGTACAGCGCTGTGAAATATGATTGGCGCTATATAAATGAACAATAATAATATGAAAAACATGTATACAAAGTATGCAATAAAGACCTGACTCTGTTTAACTTAGGAATTCTTCTTCACTGTACTGACAAAATATACAGTATTTTTCCCATAATGTCTTGCAAATATCATTGTGAAATCATACTTAACTAGACTATAAAATAAATATTTTAAGCCTATTTATTTAGGTAGTCTTCACTTAAGGATAGCTTGATAAATTGTAATGGCATAAGTTCCACATCAATTTGATATTTTTATTGCTTTACCAATAAGGAAAATTGTATTTTCCCCGATATGTATACTTGGAAATTTAACTATTGTACACACTTAGGGCCTGATGTACAGTCGGACGCAATTTACACTTAACTCGTAAGTGTAAATTGCATCCCGTAATTTACACAGTATTCCAAGCCAAACAGATCTTTACTTCCGTGCAACCCAGAGTACTATGCAAAATGCACAGACACGTCTCTTTATCTGCTTATGGACTAGTGTGCATGATACACTTAAGTGTATCAGTCACAGCGGCCCTGTAAAGCAGATTACTGAATAAATAAATTAATGTGAAAAAAAATTGTGCTCCCCCCTAAACAGCACAAGGGTTGGTTATCCTGTTTGAGAGAGTGTGCACACCTTTTTTTAATTTAATAATTTTTTTAATTCTTTTTTTTAATAAAGTAAGGTCTGTTGCATCAGGAGAAGGCGCCTGCAAAATATACGTATCCTAGAGACATATCTTCATTTGCTTTCAACTCAACATAGCATGTAAAGTGCATGTGCACGCCTTTATATTGCTAGGCTCACCAACTAACTTCCCTGTTCCACTTCTCTAACCGCAGAAAGGTGCAAGGTTGAGATCCGTCTTAGTCGGAGTGGTGAAAACTGAGACAGATCCTTGGGTAAAAATGCTTTTGCACTGTTCATTGGGAGGTAAATCAAGCTGCGGGTTTGAAAAAGTGAAGATGTTGCCTATAGCAATGAATCAGATTCTATCTGTTATTTTGTAGAATGTACTAAATACATGAAAATTGGAATTTGATTGGTTGCTATTGGCAACATCTCCAATTTTTAAACCTGCAGCTTGGTAATTTTACCCCCAAGACTTTTTGATTGATGGGCATGGAGGAGGCATAAAGCAATGATAATCACTATAAATACCACAAAATTCTGTTAGATGTTTTGTATGATACTGTTCTGGATGTTACATATTGTGGTTAGACTTAAGTCAAGACACCATCACCCTGTGTCTATGTGATAAATCAGGCAGCAAGAACCAGCTGTGCTAAACCATTCAGAGTAATAGGAAGAATCTAGTCCAATAGATTAAGCAGCCATTAAATGTTAACCTGTAAACTGTTAGTACTCTGTCCTGCTGTTGGGTAGAAGGAAACATGTATGGTTCTGACAAGGAGATGGAAATTCTCAAAGATAATTTGAGTTGCTAACCACTGTTCCTAGCTCTTTCAATTTGTGGTTTAAAAGTATATCATGGATTGCATTCCTTTGAAATGTAAACCAATGTTTATGTTGCAAAAGAACAAAGAATGTTTCATTCTATTTATTTTCTTTTATTATGGCAAAATGAAATGTGTAAAGCTGGGTACACAATATTACAATCTTACTTCAGATGCGATTTCTGGAAATATTTTACCAACGACTAAAAGTCCTGATGAGCATGGAGATTCATGCATACACACCTACATGGTTTACCTTCAGATCTGTGATCTTCTAACCATCTGATGAAAAGATTGTGACTCTGCACACTATATAGAGATACGCTGCTGGTCTTGAGTGCATACACACTTCCACATTTGCCCAACATCATTTCATTTTTGATTGTGGTTTTTAGGAAGTTTATAAAACCAAATTAAAGAATGCAGTGTTCTCTAGTACAATAAAATTTGATTGTGGGGGCCTGCATACTAATGCAATATCTGACCAAACAGTCGTTTATCGTGTGATCTGTGTGCTCTGCTCACTTCACTAAATAACGTGGAAAATAGAGTAACTGTGCTAATCTGGTGAGATAATGCCTCATTTAGAATTTGCGGGATGTATACATAATACCTTGCCAATGTTTTAGGCAGCTGTGGAAAAATGCTGCAAAGCAAGAATGCTTTCAAAAATTGAAGTGTTAATAGTTTATTTTTATCACGTAACATAATGCAAAGTGAATGAACAGAAGAGAAATCTAAATCAAATCAATATTTGGCGTGACCACCATTTGCCTTCAAAACAGCATCAATTCTAGGTACACTTGCACAAAGTCAGGGATTTTGTAGGATTATAGGTGTATTCTTAACCAATCATATCAAACAGGTGATAATAATCATCATTTTCATATGTAGATTGAAACACAGTCATTAACTGAAACAGAAACAGTTGTGTAGGAGGCTTAAAACTGGGTGAGGAACAACCAAACTGTGCTGCAAAGGTGAGGTTGTGGAAGATGGCAAGAAACAAGGTAGTTATACTGCATCTCTCAGGCAAAGATTTCAAGGCAGACTGGGATTTCAAGAAATGATGTTCAAGCTCTTTTGAAGAAGCACAAAGAAACAGGCAACATTGAAAAAAATAAACTATTAACACTTCTATTTTTTAAAGCATTCTTACTTTGCAGCATTTTTTCCACACCTGCCTAAATGGTTTGCACAGTATTGTACATATGCACCAAATGCCCAGAGACATTTCTGAAACAGAGCTGCAGCATCCTCTTACATTTATGAGCATACAATGATTCAGGCCAAATGGCATAGTTTTAGATTCTGATAACAAGTACGTTAGTGGGACACAGCAAAGTTTTAATGCCTTTTAGGTCATCAATTCTGGTTTTATGTGGTAGAAAAGTTATTACCCTGAAGCTTGATCCCTTTCTCCAACACCTTTTCCCTTACATTATGCTTCCAGCTCTGCCATTTGTGTAGTTACCTGCCCCTTTAGCTTGTCTTGATCACTTCCCTTTTTCTGTACCTGTTTGACATTTTATAACCAGCGTTTGATAGAGTGAAGCTGGATTTGTTTGTTATCTTGGGGCATAAATATGTATACTCACACAAGACTTCTTTTTGCAGTTTGATTTTTTTTGCATATGATCAGTCCCATTGTGTGCTAAATATAGTGTATAATATTCTGCAAGACAAGCTTTGAGACTCAAACCCAAAATATATTTTCCTTTTTCAACACACTCTATAGGGCTAGATTTACTAAGCTGCGGGTTTGAAAAAGTGGGGATGTTGCCTATAGCAACCAATCAGATTGTAGCTTTCATTTATTTAGTACCTTCTACAAAATGACAGCTAGAATCTGATTGGTTGCTATAGGCAACATCCACACTTTTTCAAACCACCAACTTAGTAAATCTAGCCCTATAGTCCTTTACAAAAAGACAGGCATTTTGAATATGCAATGATAAAAATGCAGGATCAAACATAAGGTGAAAAGGACATACTTACACATGCACATGCTTATATAACAGTGTTCATTTGTATTTAAATTATTTATGTATTTTCTCCCTGTGAATCCGTCACCGCAATCATGTTCTGATTGACCGCCCTCATAGGCCCATTAGGACAAGTTTAGTAGTCTACTCACACTCACATTTACAGTTTAAATGAAATATTTCAGAGATGTAGCATTTAGCTGTAGAAATTTTCAGGCCAAAAGCAAAAAGCCTTGCCTCCTTATCGAACAAGATTATGCACAACAACTGTCAAGGGATCTACTATTATTTCTACTGCTAATGTCATTCAAACAGTGCATGAAGAAATACAGTTTGTATACATCCCTACCCCAGAGACATAAAGAGAGCTATTGCTTGCATGCTAATGGATACAGTGCTGGGTTCTGCAATAAAGATTGTAAGTAATCCCATACAATCTGCTGCTGTAGGTTGTACGATATTAATCAATGCTTTGCAGTCTTCTTATATGGAGGTACATGATCATTTCGACCAAAACTAATTGTTTGTTGCTATCTATGAGAATTGTTTTCTACAATTTAAATAAACACTTTAGGCTGCTTACACACTGGTGTTGCAAGTTCAAACCGCATGTGAAAATACATCATATGCAGTTGATATGTACATTCACATAGGTTTGCAAATACTAGGAGAATGCCAGCAGTATGGAGCTTTTCCCATTATTTTTAATAATACATTTATCGTTTTCAGTGTGTACTCTACACAAAGTAAATAGTTAAATAAATACAACATCCTGCCATGACTTACCCCCCCCCCCCATTGCCCCCCCAAACCCTTAACCAGCACTAGACTGCCTGGACTGCTTCCCACTATTAGCAGGGAGACCACAAGCATGGGATCCCGCTTTGAGTGTGAAAACAGTCCCCGGTTAGTCATTGCAGGACTGTAATCTTTATGGTGACCCCCCCACCAAAGCATGCCTTCCCAAAAAAACAGCCTGCCCTTTTCCTCCCCGACACTACCAGCACTGCACAGAAAAATGCTGGATCTCTTCCATGGTCTGTGGGGGTTTAAATAATTAGGAAGATTAGCAATTTTACCATGTAAGAGGCGCTGCAAACTTCTTGCTGCAGCATGTCAGAAGAATTAATTGGCCGGGAGTAACATTATCCACTCACAATCCAATCACAAGCAGTTTTTTAAGATAGTCATGATGTGATTGGCTGGTGGTGAAGATAGTCCAGGGAAATTCCTGCTTTTTTCACACATCAATGGAGACTAATTAAATATCTTTTAATGTGAGGATTCATGTCAATGGTCTATTCAGTTCAATTACCTATTCATTTAAACTGTAGTGGAATGAGGCAATATTGAATCCTGTGTATTCCAATTGCATGGGAAACTCCTGTTAATGACTCAAAACCTTATTAAGCCTATGAGTTGCAGGTACAAAACTAGAACTTTGGGGACACTGGATTTAGGGCTTTCCATCTATTGATAGATAGACCCCTTAGACTTGCACATTAAAACATGTTATTCACAGCAAAGCCAATGCAACACAAAAGCAAAATATTTTCACTTCATAAAAGTGCAAATGATGCACAGTACAATTCCTCATCTCTTGAATATTTAATACAACCTCTGGGTTTTATAATCAATATTTATTAAAGCCGAAAATGTAAATGTTAAAAAATACATTATACACACACGTATACACACATACATTATACACACATATATACATCCATACATTATATGCAAAACATACATAAAAGACAAGTAACTACATAACTAAGGGATAGTGCTTAGAGGTCCACCTAGAAGGCACCGCACATTTATTAGAATAAATACTTTTGTGTCATATCTAAACAGATTTTTAGTTATTTTGGATGTCCGCAGCTAATTATAGATCTTTACATTTACATTTTTCATTATATATTATTAAAATTATTATAGCAACTTACACGTAAATATATTGGCAAGAGAAAACTTGAGCTGTTAAAACAGCATGCGGGCAAGTCCTTGAAATTGCTTGTGCATATGGGGAAAACAAGTACACTCAGTGGTCACTTTATCAGGTAAACCTTTCTAGTCCTGGGCAGCACCCCACTTTACCCCCGGAACAGCCTAAATTCTTTGTGACATGGATTCAGCAAAGTGCTGGAAATATTACTTAGAAATTCTAGTCCATGTTGACATGATAGCATCACGCAGTTGCTGCAGATCTGATAGCTGCACATTCATACTGCTAATTTCCCCGTTCCACCACATCCCAGCCATGACACTTGCAACTGTTTCTTTGGTGAGAGGAATGAGGAGTTAAAGACCAAGGAAAGCCATTATTTGACTACTATGCCCTCCACTCTTTTACAGCAAATTTCTATGTTGGGACTATGTTGGGACTAAGGGGCATATTTATGAATGACCTCATTTTTAACACGATCCCTTTCAATCCTTATTGCAAAGATAAGGATTTAACGATTGTCTGCATTAATTAAAAAACTTCAACAGGAACAGCAGTCATGATAAACTGCTGTTCCTTGCGAAGATCCCTGTCCTATCTTTTTCTATGGTCACTATTGCCAGGTGACCACCTTTGCGATAGTGACCGGAGGGGAGAGCAGTAAGATGTGGTGAGGGATCTGAAGTTTCCCATAGAACAGAAGTGAAATTTACATTATCGTATGTGTAATTTCATTTTCTGAACTTGTTACATAGCAGTCCCCATAGTCATTTATGGGGAAAATGTTATTAAATGTTAACTACACTTAAAAATGCAGATTTTTCTAACTTTGCAGCTACATGGTGGTAAAATTGCTTTACAGAAACACAATGTGTGGATTGGTGGATTTATGCACAAGGCTATATCCAGAAATTGAAATGACTGCAGTCTAATCAGGACACTATCCTAAAGAAGAAGGAGGGGCTTCAACTTTCTGTAATGGAGTCTGAAGGTAATACCAACAGAGCTGCAGTAGAATATCATAACACTCAATGTATTTTACTTTAATGACACATCTTAGAATGCTTGAGTTATGTTGTAACAAGTGGTGAAACAGATACATTCTGGTGCAACTTAAGAACAGATTTCATTTACTTAAGCATGGACCTTCTTTTTTGATAGGGATGAATTTTCCTAATGTTTTATTGTACTGCTTTGTTGCTTTATCTTCCTGGTGTGGTTTGTGGTTGGTTATAGTTAATGTTCTATATTGATGAAATACACTGTCTGACTGATATTGAATTATAGCTCTCCCTTCAACATTATGGCTTTTATGTAGTTGACTGGTGTGGTTATTTCACATACTTTATGCTAGAAAGGCTGTGATTTTGATTTTTAAAGGTTAACTTAAATCAGTTTCTGATAACCCATGTGTCACTGGTACATAAGGAGGCGGAAAAAGTCTTCAACATTTTTCCTCAGATGGGGTTTTTGCTTTTATTCTCAAAAAGATTTAATGTTCGATCAAAATTCGGACTAAATTCAGTTTGTAAATAATGTTTCGATAAAAACACGTAAATCCTTTTATAAACTTTAATCTGAATCTACAACAACTAAAACTTCTATTGGTATATTAAGGCTTGTGTGCACTAGCCCTCATTTCCATCTCATTCCAGTGATGCAAGATGAAAACCAAACAACTTCTATAACACATCTGCTGTTAGAGCATGGATAGGGTAAATAGTATGTTGGGTATGTTTACTTACAGTATGTATAATATTAGATATTTTTTTTTGTAACCGTTTGACTTGGTATATTAATGTTAATAACAGGTATATATCCTCTGTATATAAGTTCCACTATTCCCATGCAAACTTTATGCATTCAAATTCCTGACCAGGCTGGCAAATATTTTATACATTGCTTTGCATCTTGATACAGCTTCATGTTTCAGTTATTATTATTGTTTCTAGTTATTATAGTGTTTAAATGTGTACATGCATGTGCTGTTAACCTCCCAAAGAATATACATTTGAATCCCAGTTATCCTTCAAGGTTCACTGAATTTTAAAGGCAATACTGCACAAATGAACCAAGGCCAGCAAGGACATGTATCATGCTTGTTGATCCATTGTTGTAGGGAAGTTTGTCTCTAGGATTAATTAATGTTAGCAGTTTCTAGGGCATAGAAAGTATCAATCCCTTTATGCAGTAGCTGTTTACAAATTCAAATAAACTTTTCTTGGCAGCATATTCTAATTTAGTGCCAAATAAATAATGTTATAAAATAATACCATGTTCTTGTTTTATGATCCATAATCAGGCATGGCTTTTTCAAACAAGATACTGGATCCCTTAGATCAGTGATGGGCAGCAGACAGCCCTAGGTCTGCATGCGGTCCTCCGAGCCTTCACCTGCGGTCACCAGCTCCTTCCTGCTTTAGTGTCAGATTTCTTTGTTATAGCTTGTAACACTAGTTTAAAATACCTGGGGGTAAAT
The DNA here is from genome assembly GCF_038048845.1 of Mixophyes fleayi. Lineage (NCBI taxonomy): Eukaryota > Metazoa > Chordata > Amphibia > Anura > Limnodynastidae > Mixophyes > Mixophyes fleayi. Next base: position 140,062,460 of record NC_134406.1, on the reverse strand, counting down.
GTATTAACCTCCGGTTTCTTCAACTCCCGCGAGTTCCGCGTCTTCGGCGCTTAAATTTAAAGCGGCGCTGCCTTGTAAAGGGAAGTTTCTATATGTTATTACATATAGGCGTCTTTTTCTTTGATTAAATGTATTGTTTTCAATTGCTAATGAGATTAAGACTAATGTGCGGCCCTTCTGAAGGCCAGAGGGCCGCACAGTGCGGCCCTCAAAGTTGCCCATCACTACCTTAGATGATATTGTACATTAGGGTCCATCAGCACACAGCATGTATTGGGCATACTATAGGAAAGATATCTTTATAAATTTCATTTGAACGTGTGAATGTCATTTTTCGCTATTATTCATATAACATTGTACTGTTTTATGATTTTGGCATCTAAATCTCACAAACTATTTAGCACAAGCGACACTTTTTTAACACTTTTACAATCTGCTCCAGAGTTCATTAAGACAGAAAGAAAAACTGATTAGCCAAAGCCATGATATTATTCTTCATATGTGTGTAATTTAGCTTTAATATTGAATTTATTAACGCTCATTCATTATTCATTTGTCAATGAATAATTTAACAGGCTCAAAATGGTTTTTGAGCAGACTGCACTAGAAGCAGTTAGTTAAGAGAGGCAACATCATATGACATCGTCTAGCATTGAGATTGTTTTGCAGCTCTTTCTCTTCCATTGAAGCGGCAATATAGTTGTTAGTATAATCAGTTGGTCCCTCACTGATTATGTAATATTAAAAAGAGGAACTTTTTTATAACTTTGATCCATGCTCAAACTTATTTCATGCATAGCTGAAACTGCAAGATGCTTGATGTTTGAATCTTTTAATACAAATGTCATGGGTCTTTTGCTTTTGATCCATCCTTCATAATGTGACACAAAAGGGAAGACAAATTAACACATAGTACTTAGATAAATTAATGTTTTTCAAATTGTCTCTTTAGTAATCAATTTTCAGACCTGTCAACAAGTATTTCTGATTTGTGAGTCACCATCATAGATTTGAAATGAAGATAGATCTTTTTAGTTAATTGCCATTATTCAATAAAGTTCAGTTTAGAGTGACTGGTTTTGTCAATATAAATATTTCTAGCTGTATAACTACTTTTGTAAAGTGTCCATCTTCTGAATAGTGACAATATTGTGTAAAGTTGAATGTGGTTTGAAGACTTTATTTTTAAAATATTTTGTCCGAAATGTATAGTTAGGTAAAACAATATTAACATAACAATAGCATTTTATTAGTGCCTTTGCTACAGTAGTCTGATTTACATAAGTAATGTCATCTCATAGACTAAGCCAGTGGTTCCCAAACTTTCTCAGTTCGAGGCACCCTTAGGGTCACCATAATCTTTCCAAGGCCCCCCTAAGCCAAAATAATTACCGGGTAGTCCCGTGTTTTAAGTAATTGGGTAAAAATTACTTAAGATGTATTTAGGCCCCTTCACCATCACATTGTGCCCCTTCATCATATCACTGCGCCCATTCACCATATTACTCTGTCCCCCTCTTCGCCATCTCACACTCTATGTCCCCTTCTTCACCATCTCACACTCTGTGTCCCCTTCTTCGCCATCTCACTCTGTCCCCCTTCAGAGTGTCTCTCTGTCCCCCTTCAGCGTGTCTCTCTGTCCCCCTTCAGCGTGTCGCTCTGTCTCCCTTCAGTGTGTCTCTGTCCCCCTTCAGCGTGTCTCTCTGTCCCCCTTCAGAGTGCCTCTCTGCCCCCTTCAGCGTGTCTCTCTTTCTCCCTTCAGCCTGTCTCTCTGTCCCCCTTCAGCCTGTCTCTCTGTCCCCCTTCAGCCTGTCTCTCTGACCCCTTCAGCATGTCTCTCTGTCCCCCTTCAGCGTGTCTCTGTCCCCCTTCAGCGTGTCTCTCTGCCCTCTTCAGCGTGTCTCTCTGTGCCCCCCTTCACTCTCCTTTACTTACCTTCTTTCCTGATGTCCTCTCTGCTGCTGCTCCTCATTGAGGCTGGCGGACTTGATGACGTCACACCCGGCAGTCAGTGAGGAGGAGGATCCGTCGCTGGATGATTGGTAAGTTTTTTTTAATTTTAATTATTTTTCTCTTCTTTTTATTGCTAGGGCGATCGCGGCACCCCTGTGACAGCGCCGCGGCACCCCAGGGAGCCGCGGCGCACACTTTGGGAACCGCTGGACTAAGCTAAATATAGCAATGGATATACACTTGCAAATGTATTTCTATTGTCATACTTGCTGCCCGGAGGCATCACCACTACTCCTATAAACAGTAAATGAAAATATGAGTGCTCATGTGTGCTTTACCTGGTAAACATAGTAACAAAGTCCAAGCTGTGTTCTGGCTGCACTGACCCCTCCGGTTACCTTCTCAGATGCACAAAAGAGGTCCCACATTTACAGGTTATAGAAACTGGATCATATTCATAGACTTACAATGTCAATATGAAAACAAATAAGAACAGACAGAGCTGGAGAAATGAAATTTAAGTATTTAGATATTACTGCAATCACATCATTTGCTGTATATGACAAAATGGATATGGCCATGCTTATCCACTGCAAATAATGAGTAAAGTTTACATACACATTTGTTAACAAAATAAAACAATAAAAACACACAAATTACCCAAAAATAAAAACCTTATATATTCACTCAAATCAGCTATTATAACAGTTTAGCTGTCTTGATACATCACACTTTGATGATTACTATCAGTCATGGAGTATTTTCAAGAATGCTGCTGAGTCCTTAAAACTGGCAGCATCAATATAGCAGAAAACCTTAGGCACAATAAACAAAGTTTCATGGCACAAGCAATTAATTCAGTTTTAAACACTAGTACAGTGCAGGATATGGTATATGGAAGATCCAGTCTAGAAGATCTCAGCAGAATTCTGTTTCTGGAACTGTCTGTTAGAGTGGTGTGAGTAAATATGCAATGTCCACTGCAGGGTTCTTCCAGTATTGATACAGCATCACAGTAGCTATCGCCAACCAACAGTGTCTTTCTGTCATCTTGGAGGAGTACACTTTATGGTTGTTTTGCTCTTAAATTATGTTCATTTTTAATTTAATACCTTATTGACAGGATTTGTAGAGATGTCAACCTGACCCATTCAATCTGAATGATATTAGTCTCCTCCTGAACCTAGCTCTGACTTTTTTTCTTGAGTGAAACTGGGCTCAATTAATTAACTGATGTAAATCAAGTCTTTTCAAGTAACCTCAATTAATTTATTGAGCTCAGTCTAATTCCAAAAGTCAATGCTAAATTCAGGAGACATATATGATTAAGATCAAATGGGTCAACTTGATGTCTGAATCAGAAGCAAAACGATCTTTCAAGGACATATTAATCGCCCTTCAGAACAGGCAGCTTAATGTCACTAACTAATTCTTTTTTTCTTCTCTGAATCTCTATAAGTTTGTACCTTGTTGTGATGTTTTTCAAGTTCTGCATTTAGAATACAACTTTATGTTGATGTAACCATTTAATAGGCACACAAACACTCTTTTGCACATGATATGATATCTTTGGTTTTTATGTATCAGTTTAACCTGGTCAACCAATGGGCTGATCCTGCCACTCACTGCTCTCACCAAGCAACAGAATTAGTGCCCAACTTGGACAAGAGCTGCTCATCATGGCTGATAATGATGTGATTGATACCTGATTGTGTCAGAGCAGAAAGTGCATACAGAGGTGACCAGCAGTAGATAGGTCATACAGAACCCACCGAAGCTCGTGATTACACTAGCTATGTGGCAATAAACAGGATTGGAACATATTTCCTTTTGGATTAAACCAGTTATGATAATGTGATAAAACACGCAGTTGGAATATTAGACAATGAACCATGCAGATTTGCTATTTGGAAAAAAATTGCACAGCAGAAATAAGTGTTGGGAAAGGCTTTGTGTTTGAGATAGATTGAGTTCAACTCTACATCATGTCAACCATCTATTTCCAACACTCATGGCTTTGTGTTCCACGTCATTAACGTGTTACAGTTTTGTAGTGTTCAGATTATGGTTTTAGAAAATTATTTGATCATATCTAAAAATTTCAAATTTTAGTTTTTACATGTACCCTATTGGCGCAAATGACTGAAATTCTTTCCTGTATTTTTAGTCAGTAAATGTATAAATTGCTGTACATAAATGTGTACACTTACTGAACTATCTTCACTTAATATATTGTTTATTTATTCATATTTCTATCCATTATTAATCTATTTGATATTCTTCATAATTGTCCAACATGAGATTTCTCAGTGCTGCAGATACAAGTCATTTGTGCATCTTCCCTTCTCCTCTACCCGCTATGACCACTAATGTGAAATCCTTGTTCATCTTTACTAATGTCTTTCTGACATAACATATGTAAATTAAAAATGTTTTGGTTGCATTCCACCAACCCCACTAATATATTAATATACATATGTTAGTGTTAATGATATGCAGATTAAATTTATTTCTAGCATACCCTATCAACCCTGCTCTTTTAGTTATCATGCTAAATAAATCAGCATTATGACTGACACTGTCAGTGGAGCAATAATTAAATCAGTGCATTAAGTAGTACATCAGAATTAACTAATATATTTTATATTAGTCCTTTCAAATTCTCAGCATTCAGCAAAATATATACTTTTTAATTAACCCCTATGGTGGTCTTGTACATAATTCTCTAAGCACAAAGGAGAATCCTTTGTGTGCTTTAATTTGCATTGGGGTGCCTAGATTTCCACCAAATCACATGGGATTGCGGAGCAAAGGACGTTTGTTCTTGTCTATGCTAGTAGTTCAGCATTTTTTTTTTAGAAGTATGGACATTTCAGTGTGACTAGTTTTGTGGAGCAGGGCAAAAACAATATATAAGTTTGCAGATCAGGATTTTTTTAAATGAGATAAAAGGTTGGAGAGGGTACAGCTTTAGTGACGTTCCATTTCCACACAGCAAAAGGACTTTACTTTTGCCTCTTCCAGGGGTGTAATTAGACATGTTTATCTGCCCATGGCAATATTTAAGTAAAGACTCTCATATACATTAGACCAGGGGTGCCCAACCAGTCGGAGCAGATGAGCCAAAAAATACCCATAGATACGACAAAGAGCCAACTTCACCTTTTATATATGTGTGCATATACATATACACAGTATAAACAAGCGCATACATTACGCACACACATATATTAAAAATATAACATAATTTACAATATCTTGCTATGTGAAAAATAAGATATCCATTGCCAAAATGTTCATAATAATAAAAATAATAATCAACTCAGCCCTTACCTTGCTGCTGTGTCCAGCGGAGGAGGGTTCAAAGGGTACTTACAATCTCTCCACAGTAGCTCACGCTGCTTCTGTATTCACAATCAAAGTAAAAGGAACTGTTGAAGGGATAAAAAAAGCCATAAATAGCCAACATGCCCCTCTGACCTCTTCACATTCCCACCAGACCTCACCACATGCCCCTTACAAACACAATAACCTCTCCACATGCTATGAGATCTACCCACATGCCCCATACATGCCAATCAGCCTCCCTACATGCCTCATACATGCCACTCAATCTCCCCAAGTGCTCCATACATGCCACTCAGCCTCCCCACATGCTCCATACATGCCACTCAGCCTCCCCACATGACCCATACATGCCAGTCAGTCTCCCACATGCCATGAGATCTACTTGCATTCCTCATACACCACATCAGACCACCCCACATGCCCCTTGTATACTATCAGACCTCACCAGATGCCCATCAGACCACCCCACATGCCCCTTGTATACTATCAGACCTCACCAGATGCCCATCAGATGACCCCACATGCCCCGTATATACCACCAGTCCTCACTAGATGTCCGTCAGACCACCCTACATATGCCATAAGATCATAAGATCCGTCACATGCCCATCAGCCTCCCCAAATATTATTAAAACTAACATTACTACCCCTTACTTACCTTACACACACCACACACACAGCAGACACAGCCTGGGTCCTGTGAAAAAAGAAAGGAGGGAAAACACTCTCCACTGTCACCTCCTCTTTCCCTAATTGGACTGATTACACCATGTGACCTCCCTGCATGTGTAGAGGAGGTTGCATGACCGGGGAGTTGCGCTGGCTGGGGACCAAACTGCCCCTGCCGACATCTGGAGCCTGCCGGCATCTGGTGCAACGGAGCGCTGGCAGGACTGATCTGCCCCTGCTAGCATTGGAGCCGCATGTGAGAGCTAAAAGAGCCGCATACGGCTCGTAAGACACGGGTTGTCCACCCCTGCATTAGACAGACAATTTCTCATCTCCACCTGTTTACGAAAGCTCCCACTACTGGCCAGGCTGTGGCTGCTATTATAGAAACCAATAGGAAGCAGACTATGCTGTTAATCAATGACAGGCTATTATTTAGCTACTATAAAAGCTGCTATGGTCTTATCACTAGAGGGAGCTTCAGTAAGACGTAGGAGGGGACAAATTGTATGTAGCCCCGCTGCTGCTATTTGGGACTTTGGCAATCACCTCAAAGCAGCTGTGCCTCCTGCTACTGTGGTAGTTCTGCTCCACCCTGGCACCAGCTTTGGTAGAGATATGGTATTGTCCTATACTTTTAATAATACACATACACATGTTGTGCCTTTCAGTGGCGATTCAGAGGTGAAGGACATTTATTGATACACTTTACATAATAAAAATAATGTAGTAATGGCAATCTTGATGTCCCCTCACCGTCATGATTATTTTAAGCCATAAATGAGGCTAAGGGGTATATTTACTAATCTGCGGGTTTGAAAAAGTGGAGATGTCGCCTATAGCAACCAATCAGATTCAAGTTATCATTTGTTTAGTACATTCTACAAAATAACAGCTAGAATCTGATTGGTGGCTATTAGGCAACATCTCCACTTTTTAAAACCCGCAGTTTACTAAATATACCCCTAAGTGTTATAGGATAAATGGGAAAAAGTTTTATTTAATAAAAGATGTGATTCTAAGCTGGTAGAGGGTTGGACTTTATGACATGAGATATTTCTGCCACCCTACAAAACTAGATCCCTTGTAGTCTGCATAATTGCCTCACAGTGGAGAGTAAATATTATCACCTCCTCCCCCTTATCACCTCCTCCCATGTGCGTATCCAAGACTTCGCCCGCGCTGCCCCCCTCCACTGGAATAAGCCCCCTTCCTCCATCAGAACTTGCCCTAATCTGTCCAGTTTCAAACGGGCTTTAAAAACCCACCTTTTTCTTAAAGCCTTTCAGTCTCCCACTTAACTTCCTACCTTTTCTTCTGCCTCTTCCCCATCACGCCCCTTCACTCATAGTTATCCTCCATTCCTCCTTCTCTCCCTCCCTCCCCCGTGTCTCTCTGTCTGTCTACCACGCCCCTTAGATTGTACGCTCCTTTGAGCAGGGTCTTCTCTCCTCCTGTCTCCACCACTTTCAACTCTGCTCTCCAGCTATCAGCCCTCCTCCTCGAGGACCCTCTTCCCCCCCCCCCCCCCCCGTCCCCTCTCGCTCCCTCCTCTCCCTCTGGGAGTTTCCCTGTCACCCGTGCCCTCCCTCCTGGGCTCCGTCGTATGCGGACTCTCCCCTACCCTAGCGTTGAGCTCATTGAGTTACTGTGATTATTGTTTACTGTACTGTGCTGTCTCACCTTGTATTGTAATTCTGTTTGTCCCTGTACAGCGCCACGGACACCTAGTGGCGCCCTATAAATAAAAATTAATAATAATAATAATAATAATAATAAATATGCACCTTGAAGACCATCTAAGAGCATTAGTGCAAAACCAAGGTGTGTATCAAGTGTACTGTGTAATGAGGTCCTCTGTTTGCAATTCTGATTAGTATGCTCAGCCATTGCATGATGCTTTATTTTATCCCCAAGACATAGACTTTATATAATTATATGCACCTGAAATTTTCTGTGTAGTTTTTCAGAACGAGGTGTCAATCACTGTAGCATTAACATGGAATGTGAGCCTGTAAAATTTTAATTTATTTAAAAAGGTCTAGCTTACATTCCTATGTGTGTTGCAGGATAATGACACATTTTATGTAAAGAATATCTATTTAAATGTACAATGCATTTGAGTGCAATTGAACTTGTCCCATCATCTCTGTGACAATCCTATCTAAATGTGTAATTTACAGTAAAAGCACTTTGTGTTTAATATTTCAGAGCTCTTTTGCGGTGTCTATAAAATAATAGATGGTCCCTCCCTCCCCCCCTATTTCTTTGTTACTCACATAATGCCTCTTCGCTCATACCACTGAACAAAAATAAAGGGCTGTCATGATAACAGATAAACACCCTACATTTTTTCTTGTTTAATTCTTTCAAATGTATCCAAATAGGAGATTATAAAAAAAAATACTTCTCTTTATCCTGCAATTTACCATACAAAAATAATATGCTGTACTTACATCCAGGGGATTATACTACAATTTTATCCTGGTTATAAGCTTAATGGATGTAGAACACATGTAATAACTGGTTTCAAGTCAAATAGCACTAAAGGCTTTGCTGTTCACCACTCTAGTACTGATTTATAAGGCAGGACAAGAATACAAATAAATAAATAATATAATACCATGTGTTTTACTATTTATGTGACAGTTTAAACAGGTACTGTGTATTTTATTTAACCTGTACCATTTTTAAACTCATGAAGGCTTTACAGTCATTGCTATATACTTAGCAGCACTTTGTAAGCACTATGAGAATTAAGCACCTTACTTTCGAATGCAAATATAGTATACACACTACAAATAACAGTGCTTAATATATAAGACACAAATTAAAATGTCATTTATCAAACCAGGATAAAAATGTCTAACCATTCATCATGTATGTAAATAGTCTTCACAAACTAAAAATCAGGTAAGACAGTAGAGTATAGCATTAGATGGGATCATTTTTAATGTGTGAAAATAAAATGTAATTTATCATTCCTATGTAAAACCACATTTTAACATGAAATAAGGATTAGCTTAGGTAAGTGCTAAAAGAACGTATCTCAGTACCTTGGCATATAGGAGTATATTTCTAGTTGTCCTTGGTTAAAATGTCATGTTTCCCATGACCATCCGAAACTTTCTTGTGAGTCCCCAGGTACTGATGTTTGGGTACAAGTTACACTGAGGCAGGAATTCAAATATAACAATTCTTTATTTTGGATACACCTACACCACCACTATGTTACATATAATAGATAAAACAAGGCAACTATACCAGCCTCAGCTGACATACATACATACATACAGGGGTATACATGCATAGAGAGAGACTTTACTGGTCACTGGGGCACTATGTTATATTACCTCTACAGTTAACACATGAGTTTGTTTTGCTCCTTGCTGCCATTTACTTAGAATGTCACTGGCAATAGGGTGAAGGAGCAATCAGAAAAGTAGACAGTTGTGGATGAAATGGCTAAATATATGCAGTTTATTAGGTATTGTAGAATCAGTGAAATTATCTGTAATGAACTTACTATTCCAGTTTTATAATAAAAAGCTTTTGCATGTGAGAAGACAATTTAGTAGGCGCCCTATAATCTCTCTTGCAAAGTACTTTGTGACCTGCCCAATATAGACGTGACCTCTGCTCCAATACCTCCGCTCCACCATTAGATCTGTGGTATCTATGAGAGCAAGAGTCAGTACTGTCTGCTACATCGAGTATCTATGCTTATCAGAGGTAAAGGTTAATTAATGTTTATGCCATTATAAGCTCCCCCTTGCTAAAAAGCTACTAAGCCCAAAATGACTCCAATCGATTAAGGGAAGTGTTTGGCTTTCATGGAGACTCAAAAGGCATTAGTGGAAGTCTCCTGTCTTCTACAGAAAGCTCTCTTTCAGAAGCCACTGGGTCAACTTATTCAGCTTCTTCATGCGATATGTTATTTATGACTTCAGTATGTCAGCATTATACATTTATTAATATTTAATTTATGAAGCACAAAGCTATTATTCAGCCCTGAAAAATGATTACATAAATGAAAAGTCTGCACAATTGTTGACCAAGAGAAGAATTGCTCATGATAGTTTATATAGTTTAAAGAGGTGAATAGTACTTCAACTTGAGACATATGGTTTACTTACATTATTTTAATAATATAACTAATCTTAATTTGTAATATAATTAAATTATTAAAAGAGAGAAAAAAAGTCACTCTCTTCTAACACGGATAATAAATATCCGTGTGCTTCAATTCCCTGGTTTACTCAGGGAGCCTTTCCACTTCCTGTAAGTAGTTACAAGCATTCAGCACACTAAGAAGTATGTAATATATATGAACTAAGAGTGATTCACAAAGCTAAAATGTACACCACAGTGCATATTTGTTACATGCTTTTGCACAAATATGCTTATTTGTTTGAGAGGGGCACATATTACAGCATCAGACTCATATACTGAAGTTCAATATAATCTAATGAATACAAAAAATGGTGGCTTCTGCAGTGGGTGTAAATGCTGGAGATGGGGAAAACTGTGTGTAAAAGAGCATTCACCGCCTTGTATTATGCTGAAATGCAATAAAATAAGATATTGCAGGAAAAATATTTAAATGCACTTCATGGGATAGATTAGCAGGGACCACAGAGCTTCTTTCCTCCATAAAAGAACTTCATTTTTATATGCATTTAGTGGTGGCAGAAAGCAGACATTGGGTTGTACAAGGGGAGCAGAATGACACAGTGGCTTAGGCTGAGAGTGTATCCAAGGAAATCTTATTACTAAGCACCTCATTAAAATGGTTAAGAGAAATGAAGGTAATAAACCAATGATAGTCAAACAAACCAAGGTCTAGGGGAATAAGCTGACAGCGATATTACTGAGGATAAAAATAAACGGGTAGTTGGGCAGGCCGTGAAGTGAAGAGGAAACGTAACAGAACACAGGCACAATAGACACAACAGCATGGGGAGGACTTGTCAACCAAACTACTACTGAAGACCCAAGTTCTCGGTCCCTGCCTTAAGGTACCTGGATGCCCTCAGGACTTGATATCACACAAGGAACGCTAAACTGTAGCATGGTAAACATTACCAGTCTAGGGAATCAAATAAGGCAACAGCAACAACAGGTCAGGTCAGAAACAGGACCAGGAAAACCAGGTTACGCAAGGCCACTCAAAAATTACTATAGACCTGGACACAGAGACAAGCCACACAATGAACTAGGAATATCTAGTAATTAAGCAGGGCTTATATAGACCTGGAGATTATTGGGAATTCATTGCAGATGACCATGTTAGGATGGAGAACGCAGACCAGAAAGAGTAGACAGCAAACACTGCAGATCATAGGGAGGGGCCATACCTATGCTCCTATAGTCCAGAGACTAAGGAGAAGACACTAAATTACTAGGTTAATGGATTCAAAATCCCAGCAGAACCGTACAGGATGTCATTTGCCGCACTTAAGATGGGAATGCACATTTCTACAAATATATTAAAAATTTACATTTCTGACACACGTAATATAAATATAATGTCTTCTCATGCATTATTTAAGACATAAATAAAACTTAAATAAGGCTTTTGCTAAGCAGCTTTAGGAGAAAAAAAGAACATTTAAGATTAATGACATTCAAATGAATTGGGTAAAAATTCTACCATGAACATTTCACCCTGACCCAAAATATAAATTTAGACATTGCAGAACATTTTTGTAGGAGCAGTTCCCAAAAGCAGAAATTAGTATTCTATAGGGGTTTTGGACCTATATATGTGATAGTTGGACAAGTAGGCACAATGGAGAAGGACTTAAGGAGCTATATGTGCACATATTTTGCTTTTAGTAAGTGAGTTTTACCTTTCTATTTACACTATATGGACAAAAATATTCAGACGCTTGACCATTACACCAACAGGGACTGTAATGTTTAAATACATATACTTTAATATGGAGTTGGTCCCCCTTTTGCAGTGATAACAGCTTCCAATCTTCTTAGAAGTCTTTCCATGAGATGTTAAAGTGTTTGTGTGGGAATTTGTGCCCATTCATTCTGTACAGCATTTATGAGGTCAGGCACTGATGTTATTTGAGAAGACCTGGCTCGCAATCTCCATTCTAGTTCATCCCAAATGTGTTCAATGGGGATGAAGTCAGGGCTCTGTGCGGGGCAGTCAAGTTCTTCCACACCGAACTCATCAAACAATGTTTTTGTAGTTCTTGCTTTGTGCACTGGGGCACAGTCATGTTGGAAGTGAAGAAGGCCACAGAGCTGGAAGCATTGCATCGTCCAAAATGACTTGGTACGCTCGGCCATGGAAACCCATTACATTAAGCTTCCGCCACACAGTTTTTGTGCTTACATTAATGCCAGTGGAAGTGTTGACGGCTTTTACGCACCATGTGCCTTAGCAGACGTTGAACCTGCTCTGTGATTTTACCTGGTCTTTTGCTTTGTAGCTGAGTTGATTTTGTTCCTAAACACTTTCACTTCCTAATTATATCACTTACATTTGACCTTGGAATACCCAGCAGGGATGAAATTTCACGAACCGTCTTATTGCAAAGGTGGCATCTTATCACTGTACCATACTTGAATTTACTGAGCTCTTCAGAACGACCTATTTTGCATCACAAATGTTTGCAAATGGAGACTGCATGGCTAGGTGCTTGATTTTTATACACCTCTGGCAATTGAAACACCTCAATTAACAGGGTGGGCAAATACTTTTGTCCATATAGTGTATTATAGGACAAAAAGCTCTATCTCTAGTAAAAATGGGTGTTGCCGAAGATAGGACTTAACCCTCTACGTAAAGGGGCCACTGCTTGCGATAGCAGTGCTATTGCCTGTGTTATTCACCACCGGATATAAGTCTTGTCTTCGAAAGCTTTCTGGGGAGACTATTTAAAAACAATGAGAATAGTATCATGGGATCTTCCCTTCAGACTCAGAAACAAATAAGATAAACAATGTCTGAGGCATTACTGCATGTAGTGGAAGGGATACTGCACAATATGTAGTGGCACATGTTATGCATATACCATATCTGGTATGGGTCCATCACAAATGATGTACTGGTATTAGTGATGTGGATATTCATGGCAAAACTGTTTTTGGAATGTACTGTTATTACATTTTTATATGTATGTTCAGTCAGTTAGTAGCTTTTATACATTTTAAATCCATAAACTAAAACTTTTCATTGGTTTTGTAAGATAGCATACTGTAGTCCATCATACACTGTTTTGAATCCTTTTAAGAGACTTATGTATTCTAACCCAATTGGATTAAATGATTGTGTGTTTCTTAGCAGAGCAGCAGATGTATAGTAATATCCTGTATAATCTCCAGTAAATACACAATATTGGCTGGGCAATTGGTGCAAATACTAAAACTTGTTTTTGAAGGGCAATAACTTTACTAGCATTTTTTCAACATTTTTAGTGTGTGTGTGTTACAAATAAAAAATGACCTGTCCCTTATGTGCAGATTTCTTTTGATTCCCTGACCATAATTATCTTCAGTCCCACCTAGAATCTTATTTATCCACTGGAAGTGCCTAGTTTAAATTGGCTAGGTATTAATAGTTCTTGGCCATGTATATATGCCATGCTATATATATATATATATATATATATATATATATATATATATATATATATATATACAATCTGTCACCTTTTTGCCCAGAGCCTATTATATATTTTGTTTTTCTAGACCTGACCAAACTATCAATGCATTCACACATATATCACTTCCCACTAGACCACACCCATGCTATAGTGTTCTTAGAGGATTAATACACTTCAGTAAGACTGACAGGATGGCTTTGGAAGAAGATAAAAGGAGTTTAGGGAAGAGAAGGCTGACAATAGTAATGTTAAAAGGAGACTTCATAGCAGAAACATGGAAATTAAGTCCTATAAGCAGACTAGTTTTATGAACTATAATATGTATATTGGGCAAATTCAAAGGGCAATTAAAAGAGGGATAGCATCTTCTTTAACTGGTTATACTTTTTTTTCATCATCAGATCCACAGGCGCAATATAATGTACACTGAGGTTACTGACAACAAAGATCTTTGTCTCATGGTTGATATGTTTACAAGAAAGTCAATAAAGAGCCACAAAAGGACTACAATGTTTCCATCCCCTCTTTAATGTAATGTAAAGCCTGTGGCTTTTTATATAATGTTGTTAAGCAAGCTCATTTACTCAGTGATGGCAGAGCCCAATAGGCGCTCAATGTGTGTAACATGCAACTGGCATGTAAAATAACAGCTATAGACAATTTTTTTTCTTTTGATCTTGTGACATTTCTCCATATAAAATAAACTGTAAAACATGAGTATGTCCACATCAGATATTACAATCATTTAAACAATATAATGGTGGTAATTTGTGTTGTCTAAATATATTTTTACATTCAACAAAGCATGACAATGTCTACTTACAGGAATCAAAATATAATACCACTTTTGATTACAAGTGGCATCAATTGCCTGAGACTGAATTACATACAGATATCTAATTATTGCAAATTGCCTTCATTAAAAACACTTCTGTCATGCATATAATGGCATCAAAATGATACATTTCTATATTATCTATTATAACTGCAAGGTTTCACCTATTGACACAAATTCTAGTACTGCTTTGAGTCTAGGATATGTTCCTGGTTTAATTGCTGTTGGATATCTTTCCCTGTAAAGAAATCCATATGGCTGCTAAATTGACTGAAATCCCTTGAGTACGCGGAAGCAGCAAGTCATGAGTTGTTTCCTAGCGACTAAGATAGCCATATAAGTAAATGCTAAGCCTTTATCGCTGGTCATTGCTACAAGAATATGATTTGAGACCTTAAAAAAATTAAACAAATCTTCTGTGTCATGTTGCACAGAAATCTGCTGATTGTGCTGCCCCATCCCTCACATACATAAGTGCCCATAGTGCTTGCATTATTTAAGTAGTAATATTCCTAGGAAAAGCCTAGGTGGAGGAGGGGGCTAGCAGCGAGCAGTTTTCATACTATTTGGCTTTTATAGCTCTTTCCTGCATTGTGTTTGTTAACATCATTGATCTGATCTCATTCATTACATTTACACAACATGAAACAGCAATAAATAATATACATCTTTTTTTTATTAGCTATGCAGTCATTTAAGAGGTAAAAAATTTAAACAGTGTATATTCATAGATATTGTGTTGCATCTATCATAATGATAATGTAACCCCTTTTTAAAATGTTAATTTGTGTTGCTAGGCATCTTGATACATCTATAGATTTATTTTACCATTTTTATGTAATTTATGTTAAATAAGCAATCCCATGTAGATTTGTTTTTCTTTAGATAGCAATGTAAGTATCTGTTAAGCATAGATCTTTTTCCTAATCTTTCCCACATATCTCTAACTCTTAACTCAAAATCTCTCTGGAGGTTAAAAAATGTGGCTGCCATTTACATAAACACAGATGACACAGCTCTCAGCATGTCATGTGAAAGTAAAGGGGGTGGCGGATTTTACAGTACACAGTGCAGACAGAGCTCAGAGGGGCTTTAAAGCCTCACTGCCCACTACATCATGTTGTATGTGACTGTGGTTGCCATGGTAGTCCATGACACTGTGCAGAATTATAAATCATTAATAGCAGCCTGAAGAAACAAACCAAGCCACAGTGATTTATGTAAAAAAAGAAACATACGTTATTTATTTTTGTATTAAATTTACACACAAAATGAGCATAGGTTGTTATGTGTGGATGTTATGCTTTACAGTATTTAAATTGTTTTTACAACAGCAGGAAAAACCACACTAGGAAACAAAAACTTTAAAAGGGTTCATACTCTACTTAGCAGGGTTAACAGTGCCTGCAGCTACCAGTGTTTTTCTTAATAGAAAAAAAATGATGTTGTTGTCACTTAAATCTAACATATAACAGCACTACATTATCCTTTTCATAGAGGTCAACATCATTTTTTTTGTTCATAATATACTGTATAAAGTTATGTTTGTGAACAAGGCCATATAATGTAACCTTTTTTTCTTGAAACCATTACAATTATGTGTCTTCCACTCAAAACAACGTTGCTAATGCCATTTTTGTTATAATAATTCATGTAGAAGTTTATTTTGCAAGCAGTGTATAATAATTAAATACTGCATTTAATAGTTGTGAAGAAGATATAATTTGTCTGCTTAATTTGTATAATTGATCATTGCCCAATGCTGAAGAATGTTGCAATACTTACAGGCCATTTTCCCATACATTGTTATCTGTCAGAAGGTGGCATTATGTTTCTTTCAGATGTAACTGTGTTTCTAGAACTACTTGACCACACACACAGTGATGTTGCCTTTGCGTGCGGCCAGAGTGGAAATAGACCCCATCACTCAGCGCTTGGGGCGAGTGACAGAAACAGTCCATGTGTGGCTTGTTTGAGTAATACGCTCTCTTTGTTCACACATGTCGTGGTAAAATTATAGCATTATGCCATATGTCCATGAAAGCACTGCACTAAGATTTTTTTTACAAGCTTTTGCCAGTTATATTTTTGTTAAATTAGGTATAAACATTTTCTTTAAACAAAATACAACAAATAATAGCCATAAGCTGCTTATAGTATGATTATGTTGTATACAGTCATACATACATTTTTAGTGTAAGAATGTCAAGCCAATTTATGCTGTTGTATTAGGTCAAGTCTGTCTGATATTATCTAAAGATAACCTTGTTATCAATAGGATTTACTATAAAATAGCTGTTTTTCCCAAGCAGTGTTAATGTTTGTATATATGTTCTTAAATCTTTTAAGAGGGAAGCAATAACTCTCTGCATGGCAGCTGGGAAACCTCATATGTGTACTAATATCTAATGAGTGCCCAAATGTTGTCTTAATTTTTTTTGCATAAGGTCATGTTTCATTTGTACCTTACATCCAAACCTAATATCCATTTGGCAAATTATATGACATTCATTTTAACAACATTTATTAAGTTGTTGATGCTATTAGGTTATTGCTCAACATTGTTAGAAGGCCATATCCATGGTAACCAAGCACTATAAAATGTTGTTATGCACTGCACACAAAGTAATAACCTTGCTTTTGACAAACATTCTTTTATTATTGACTGACAGAAAAATGTAAGATTCATGAGACTGAAAGTAAACTGACAACGGTGAGCTCCAAAAGAAATCACCAAAGATGAGGAACCCCCCCCTCCCCCAAATAATCTGGTTTAGACTGATAACGTGATTTGAATTCATTGGTCCCATTAAGTTGTATTGCCACTTATATAACATTTTAGCACTAAGCTATAATTACCTTAAAAAAAAATTGAGTCCTTATTTTAAGCCAATACATTTAAAACAGTGTTGAGCATCTGACAAGAGTCTCACATGGATACATGTTTTTTAAATGAATGTCCCATTATATGATCATACACTATGAAACTTCCCAATAAGCAGCTTTTATGTGCTACCCATAACTGGCGCCCTTGTCTACTTTTCATCTCCTAACACATTATGCATTAATGCAATGTACACATTTTCTGTTTGAGCAGACATGATCCACATCCTTTTCTATGATATTTAATGGAACCACTTAATCTACAACCATGACTCTTTAAGTACTCTTTTCTTTGATGTAATTAACTTCTTATATGAAGGATTTGTTTGTTTTTACATTTGTTATTCTTGCATAGACGACATTCTGCCATTAGCTTATAGACTGAAATGCTTTGAGCTGTTCCTTACCTCTTGCCCCACACATGCAGGAACTGGAGACAAAACAATACTATACAAACTCTATTTATATCCATTATGTATGAGACACAAAAAGAGCTTTCAAAGCTGTGTTCACATATTTAATTACATGTTTCCTTAAGACCAACAAAATTTTAATGCATATTAAGCTACAGCACAAACCCCCCACAGTGCCTTTATTTTATCTACTCTTACTACACTGTAGATCATTTTTTTAAGAATCTCTGAGAACAGTAACTGACTCATCAGAAATCCCTGCTAAGTCCCAGAAGGATTTTAAATTTCCACCTATTACCAATCAGTGGTTTCACCTATTGATCTTCTGAAATAGCAGTATGTTGCCTTTGCATACTTGCACCTGCTAATGTTGTGATATCGAATTGAGTTGAGTGGCAATTGCAAATTGTTCCTGGATCAAAGGGCTCATTTTTTTCCAATATGTTTTACAAAGTATGACAGTTTCACATAAAATATAATATACTAGAATGCTTAATATTCATACTCAATACATAAGCAGCGGAGTAAAAAAGAAAAAGCATAGTCCTGGCATATTATGGTGTCTTACAGAAATGACATGTACCTTTTATTTATTTGTGTTTGTTTATTCCTTAACATAATATCTAGGTTTATGCAACATGCAGTAAAAAAGTACAACACACCAAAATACATCTGTTTTTATTTCTTTATATAGAAACATTTGTGGGGGTATCAGTATTTACATTAATTAATTGATCTGTAGTTGTACCCCATAAACAGCCTACACTCATTTATGTGACATTACACTTTTTGAAATTGTTCAATGATAGAATGCATAGGAGCCATTAAAGAAACAACACACAGTTTAAGTAAGTCTGCAGATTAAATAGTTAACAGACTCATGTTGTGATATACCTATATACATATTTATAGTCCCTGGCTGCACTTATAAATTACATTTCTTGCCAGGTCTGAATTTAACTCCTTTTATCCAAGGTCTCTTTTGATGCACAATGGCCTCAAAATCTACAAAGCCACATCTGTTGGGCAGCCTGCCCCGCCTGTACTTCTGCCACCCTAGGTGAGGTCTGTGTGGCCTTTTCACAAATCGTCACCTGTTGCCTAAATCTTAAAAGTAGACTAGTCAGGAAGATGATATCCCGAGGCAGCAGATCAGTGCACACATTTCCTATGACAAGAGAAACATTTATAAAATACTGTCATTACTTTTTATTCCATAAATGTGGTACTTTTTATTCTAGGGTAACCAACGTGTTGAGAAAAAGCAAAAATGATAACTATTACATCTATGTTTCACTTTTTACTAAGGGTGTGCACCGGCCACTTTTAGTGTTTTGGGTTTTGGGTTTTGGGTTCTGATTAGCTTGAGGTTTTGGGTTCTGATTTGTTTTGCCAAAACATCCGACGAAAGGTTTTGGTTCTGATTTATTTTTAAAAAAGCATAAAAAGTGCTAAAAACCAGTTTTGTGAGTTTTTTTTCACTCCTACGCTATTATTAACCTCAATAACATACAATAACAATCATTTCCACTAATTTCCAGTCTATTCTGAACACCTCACAATATTGTTTTTAGGCCAAAAGGTTGCACCAAGGTAGCTTGAGCACATAATGCCAAAAAAAGAGGTACAAGATGGAATTGTTCTGGGCCCTCCCTCCCACCCCTCGCGAGATTCGACGTGAGACTTGGACGACAGAGCCTCGTTTTCAATTTTTTGCCTGCCGGAAATATCCGAACAGTGCTCGGATCCCGTTCGGATCCGCACTGTTCGAGTGGGCTCGGATTAGCGGAATCCGAGCCCGCTCATCTCTACTTTTTACACATAATTGGACAAGCTCCTGTGGTCTATTTTCGTTCAAAGTACAGTAAGCACAAATAAATTACTTCTCAATATAGGGATTATTGATCCTTGAAGAGAATGCACATACAGTACACACAAGTGTTCAGGCAAAAAAAAATGCATGCTGCTGCTCTTGGCTGCCCAGGGTACACATACATGTGAGTGTTTAGTTGGGTGCATTGTCTTCCAAGGTCCCTATTCTGAGGTGTGTTCAAACTGTACTTCCTGGTCTTTGGAGCACATCTCAGGGAAACATACTGTAGCTTGAAGTCTACAATGTAGCAAAATGATCTGTACAACTAGGTTGATTAAAAACAGGCGATTGCCTCCTTTACTTTTGAGCCATTTTATCCATTTAAACAGCTCTTATTGACTGTAGTCTATAGGATGTTCCTGATGTTCTTGCTTCCTGTGACATTTCAGATAATACTCCCCATAAATTTGAATGTCAGTGAAGCTAGAAATTAATTGGACCACCAAACCTAAAATATAAAATATAAGTTGCCATATTCAAAATCACTATTACTACCATATATAAAGACAGGGTAAAGTTCTTATACCTTGTCAGAACTTGAGATGCTTGACATTGAAATTACAGTTACTGTGTACTATATAGCTGAATGCAAGCCGTTGTCCTCAGATCCTCAGGTTAAATTAAGATGGCTGTGCTGTCTTTCACTTGGTTTATGCTGGTACACACTAAACAAAATTTATCCCAATGCGATATCCTTAATGATTTTACCAACTATTAAAAAAAAGTCCCGATCATCATGCCGGTTCACATGTACACACTAAACATATTTTACATGATTCACCTTCAGATCTGTGCTCTTCATCTGTCATAACAATCGGCTAAAAGGATCTTGACTCTGCACACTCCATAGAGATATATGGACACTGCTGGTCATAAGTGCATACACACTGCAGAATTGGAACGACATTGTTCCATCATTGAACGAGATTTTTAGTCTGGTTTAAAAATCAAATGAAAAGATACGGTGAGCTTTGAAATGATAATTGTTCATCGTTGCAGTGAAAACATGCTATATTTCGGGCAGAACTGTGTTTATCGTTTGATTGAAAACACTGTAGTGTGAACCCAGCCTTACACAAAGTAGGTTTGCTTTCACCACAATCTTCTACAACAATTCCAACTTAATCTCATATAAAGATATAGGCTGAAAATTCTACAAAACACAAATTATATTTACTTAATCATTTCCCACAATAATTTCCCTATCTATTATTGTATTGTTCACATACATACAGTTTTATTTCTATGGAGGGGGCTCTCACAAATACAGATAGCACCTTACAGAAAAAAGAAGACCAAGGGGTAAATGTATTAACATGCGGGTTCTTCAACACCCGCGAGTTCAGCGTCTTCGGCGATTAAACTTAAAGCGGCGCTGCATTGTAAAGGAAAACTTCCCTTTACAATGCAGCGCCGCTTTAAATTTAATCGCCGAACTCGCGGGTGTTGAAGAACCCGCATGTTAATACATTTACCCCCAGGAGTATTTAGATATGTGGGGTACACTTGAGGTGGATTAATTTTCCCACGATGTGCCATAGAGTGCCTCCAGAATGAGCGTGAAGGGACGTCATGGGGATGAATCTTCACTAATTTTTATTTGCATCCCAAAGATGTGAGCTGGAAAATCAGCGATGTTCGGATTCCGTAGTACATAGAAGTACGTGAATTGAATTCAACCTCGATCTTCTTTTTATGTAAGATTCAAACTTCTCTTGCCTTTATCAGCAGGAAAGTAGACCATTACAGAGGTGCTGTTGAGGTGACCACGTACCAAAGGCCAGCGATTCCAGTCAGTGGACTCCAGTAATTTTTGTAGTAGAGGGTTACATAATAAGATAGGTTTAGGGCAGAGTTTTAATTTAACCGGTAGTTAGGACTAGTAGTTATATTTTTAAAAGATCTAGTTTAGGGATGGTCAAAAATTCCTTGTAGTGCGGAGACCCCAAATCTGTAGGAAAAACTCAACATGTTCCCCCTTTAGAGGTAATGCTAGGATATAGTAGGGAAGAATACAGACTAAATGCATCTGTGTTAATTGTCAAATGATCAAAAAGTTAGTGGGAGGGTGTTTTTAGTAAAGTGACTAAAAAAATGCAGGAGTATAAAAATAATTAAGGCACATAATTATTATTTTATTTAAGTATATCATTTTTTATGTTTTTTGTTCTTCTTTAAATTACATAGACTAAAATACCAAAATTAATCCATAGCTTATAAATAGCTATGAAGCAACTTTATTCTTAAACTAAAGGCCCAATGAATAATGAAGACCAAGTAGCCAAATTATATCACTTCATATTCTTCACACATACAAATGATATCTGTTGAAGTGTCCATATTCTCAGTTTTTTTTATTGAAAAAGTAACTTTATTTGTATAAAGGTACAAAACACACACAATACATTGCATTCAAGTGTACGCAGTACACCATAAAACATAATCATTCATACATTTTAGTACAATACAAGGCATAAAGTGTCTATATTCTCAGTTACATTAGTTATATTGACCTTGTACCTCCTGACACATATTCTGACGGTGTTGCATTTCATAACATCTAATTACTAACGTATAAATGCTCCACATTATCATTAAGGTGATGAACACACTCCCATTATAACAGCACCAGCGAACAATGCTTAATTGCTTGCTGACCATTTCAGAGAAAACACTCCAAGGCAGCAATCATTATTATGATGACAGAGACATTGTTCAGCATTAAACCAGCTGTTTACAGTCTGCAGAACAGGGCAAAAGCTTCTTGTGTAAGAAACATTTTTGTAAAATAAAGATAATTTGAATATTTACTTTAGTCATAAAATTTTCAATTCAATTTCAACAAAATTATGTAGCACTTAATTTCTATTTTTATAGCTTTCTTTGATATACTTTAAATAATATATCTATTCAGGCCCGGTGCTCCCATTAGGCAAGGTTAGGCACTTGCCTAGGGCGCCGGGCTCTGGAGGGCGCCTGGAGGGCGCCACAGAACTGGAAATTAATTTTAAAACTGTGCGGCGACCGCTGACCATACCTGTCACGGCCGCCGCACAGCATTCAGATGCATGGGGAGGGGGGAAGAGGCTATTGCTCACCACCGCCGCCTATCTGCTCCGTCTTCTCCCCTCCACTCACTAGTGTCAGTGAGTGGAGGGGAGGAGACGGAGCAGAGCGGCGGCGGTGGTGAGACAAGGTAAGAAAAGACGGGGTGAGGGGGGAGGAGGGTGCCGATTTTTGCGGAGGGGGGGGGGGGAGAGGGTGCCGATTTTGCCTAGGGCGCCATGGACCCTAGCACCGGCCCTGTATCTATTAGAATTCCACAATGTAGATGTACAGGTGTGTATTTACTTATATCTTCTCCTGAAGACATTTTTTTTTAACAGTTTATATACTGAGGAATGTAAATATAAGGAGTACACAATTCTGAAATGTATTTCTATGTTATATTTAACGGCGTTATACATGATGGAATTTTTATTTACAACATTTACAACCTTTAGCTCATGAGACTTCTTTACACAGTTGTCCTATATATTCTCAAAATACTTTAGAATGGTGGTATTAGAAGTGACTATTTTAAGTTCTCAAGTTTCTAGACTCAAAATTTATTGTGGTACACAGGCAATTAAAATGTCTTTGCCACCACCTATATACTATGCAGTGGAGGCAGCCGGTATTATGCCTATCACTTCAAAAAGCCTTGAAGCTCCTCATGCCTCAGTGATTTCACTAGTTCCTTGTAAATTGATAAGCCGCATACTGATCAATATTGTTTCAGCCAATAATATTAGGCTGAAGCAATATTCTGAATATTGCTTCAACTGGTTCAACTGTGTAAGCAACTGGGTCCATTTTAAGAAGAGATAATAGTGTGATTTGCATATTGTGGTCATGGGAACCAGTGATCAGTGTGATCCAACGATCTCTGATTTTTCAATAATCTGTATTGCATCCAAAAGTGAGTGTTTTAACTAGAGATGCTCACTGACCCCCGTGTTTTGGTTTGGTTTTTGGTTTTGGATCTGGATTACCTTCGTGTTTTGGTTTTGGTTTTGCAAAACCGGGCTTGCGGGTTTTGGTTTTGGTTTTGGTTTTGGTTGGTTTTGTTTTGCAATTTGTTAAAAAAATTACATTTATTTGTGCTAAAATAACATAATTTAGGTATTGTTTTGTAGCTACATTATTATTAACCTCACTAACACTAATTTCAAGTCATTTTTTATTAAATTTTGACCACCTCCTATGTTCGAATATGATTTTCATACACTTGAAAAGAAAAATTGCTGCAGTTCTTGCCAGTGATAATAAAAAGGCCATTGTCATGCCTGGGCATAAGACCAAAAATCCACCTCTTAAGTGTGGAATTATTTTTACACAAATCCTGCCAAGAGTTGTCTATCCATTTGTGGCGTTTTTAAAGCCACACTCAGTAGAGTTAGGGACCTTAACCATCTGGGATCCTCATCCATGTTTCGTCATTTTTCAGCGAGTTCATGGAAAACTGTTGGGAAAATCAGAAATTTAGGTTAAAAAAAATAACAACAAGCAGTCCAGCATAATCTACCTCCCTTCTCTCATCTACATCCCAGCACCTGCAATCTTCCCCCCAACCCCTTCATAATCAATATCCCCTGAACCAACAATTGCCAGTTAAACAATCCTTTGCAAGAGGAAGCAAGAGTGAAACCTGTCACCCAGTCGCAAAGCGGATCACAGACGCCCTGGGTACTATGCTAGTGTTAGATCTGCGTCCAATGTCCACTATTAATACAGTTGTTTTAATACATTTAATTGAGGTGTTCTGTCCCTGTTAGCAAATGTCATCACTATACCATTTTACTAGAAAAGCTAATTCTCTCCTGTACCGGAAAGTTCCTAAAAATTTAATTATTGGGCGACAAAATGGCATTCTACCCACTGTACACTTAACCACAGATAAGCAGAACTAAGCAAACTAAAGATTATATGACTGTGAAAGCCCACTGGGTTGGTCATTCGCCTTCCCCAGCATGGACAGCAGCAGCATGTACCCAGGTACGTCACATTTTTGAGAGGTAGGCTACTCTGTGTATCAGAGGCTTCAGTAAAAGGCATACAGCTGACAAACTGTTCCGAAAACTAAGGGATGTCATTGAAAGATGGCTAATCCTGCTTTCACTCTCCTGAGGATATGTCATTTCTGATTACGACCCCAATATTGGTCAAGCATTACAGCGGGGTTGAATTTTATCACATTTCCTGTTTTGCACACACTATCAACTTGGTGTTACAGAACTTTTTAAAAATGACATGCAGGAGATGCTGTTTGTGTCCAGAAACATTTAGGGTCAATATCTGGTTTCTGCAACAGCATGTAGGAGAATGCAGCAGCTACAAGAAGACTAGCATTTGAGGGGAATATACTTTAGTCCAGCAAAGTAGTTACCTGTGAAGAAAGTGCAGACACGGTTAGCTTGAGTTAAGTCAGTGCCTTAATAATACATTTTGAAAAGGTGCTACAGAAAATTATAGTGTGAAATAAAACAAAGTAAATGTGCTAACTATATTTTAATTGTAGATTAAATACTTACTTTTCTTCGCAAGGATCCAAGACTTATCAATATCTTGTTTGGACGTCTTCTCCTTCAGTTTCTCTGGCAACTGCTTGTTTTAAAAAAAAAATGCTTTCCCAAGACACCCAGTGGTGATGCAGATGAGTCCGCACAACATTTTGATATGTGCTCTGCTATAAAAGAATTGCCCAAAAATCGTGACAGCTCTGTCCTAAAATCAACTAGTAATTCCATTTGGAAGGCCATTATCGGCAATTACATCATACTACACAGACTTCTATGATGGTGGGATAAATTAGTATTGTTTGCGGAAGATTATCACTAAACCCTGCCACCTCTCCTGTTTTGGAGTGAGCTATGGTACAATAAAATGTAACTGCAGATTTAGACCAAGTCTGTCAGCCCTATTATTTCTATTTCAGCAATTACAATTAGCAATGGAGCAATGGAGCTCTTCTCTTTGGGTGTTACGTATATAACGCAGCACAATTTGCCTGCAAATTCTACAGATAAGCCTGCTTGTCTTCCTCTTCATCAATGACTCTAAGCAATTGAGCACTCGTCTCTGGGTGTATATTACACCCAAATATTATTAGTGCAAATTAGGAAAAATACAGTTTAATCCCTGATAGGCCCTCCACCATCCTTTGCATGTTAATAGTAGGATTGGTTGGAGTTATGGTCAAGGTCACACAT
This sequence comes from Mixophyes fleayi, assembly GCF_038048845.1. Taxonomy (NCBI): domain Eukaryota; kingdom Metazoa; phylum Chordata; class Amphibia; order Anura; family Limnodynastidae; genus Mixophyes; species Mixophyes fleayi. The sequence goes on along the minus strand of NC_134406.1, from coordinate 140,036,607 downwards.
TTTTTTGACAAATCCTTCAAACCAGCCCAGATGTCAAACTGTTGTGGTCTGCCACCTGCGTCATCCCTGCTTGTGTTTGGAAAGTGCAAATTGGTGCCAGAACCTCACGTGCCAGAACTGCTGCCACTGGTGCCACACTGCTGCCTCTGGTGCAGGACTTACACAATCAACCGCATCATCATCAGCGCCCTCGTCGTATACCCAAATCTCCCCCACATCCTCTTCTAAAGACAAAGGGTCATCATCACTTGGTGTATCACCGGCTACACTCGGGCTGTTCAGGCACACATCAGCAGAACTGTTGAAAGGGCCCCTCTTTATGGGTACACTAACAGAATGCTTACGATGAGACATCCCACTGTTGGATGGACTCTCTACAGGGATTGATGTCATTTCTGATTCTGAGCAAACATTATCCTCTAATGCCTTACTGTTATCTGCAGCTCGGCTTTGACGCGTAACAGTAGTTGTGCACCACTTGTACGCTCGGTAAAATTTTTGGATCTGCCACTAATAGACAAAGGTGAAGGCCTCATTCTCTCTTTGCCACTTCGTGTGTAGAATGGCATGTTGGCAATTTTTTTTTTATCGGCACTTAACTTTTCCTCAGTTACACTTCTTTTTCGCTTCAACACGGTAAAATTTTTTGGGGTGTGTGTTTTTTTGTCTGATTTCAAAAGACTGTTTAGTTTGACATCGCCTTTCCCAGATGATGTACTGGGAACACTACCATCAGGACTGGTGACAGAACCTGGTTGCTCATTCTGCTCATATGTGGACTGTTTTGAATCAATTATGAGCCCAAAGCACTTGTAGTGCTACAAATTGTTTTAGATACTGCTGACAAATATGACTTTTGACAGCCAGAAAAATTAATGCAAAAGAATGGGGGACACCCCAAAAGCACTTGGAGTGCTAAATATTATTTTTTTAGACTGCTGAAAAATAGTACTTTTGACAGCCAGAAATATTAATGCAAAAGAATGGGGGACACCCCAAAAGCACTTGGAGTGCTAAATATTATTTTTTTAGACTGCTGAAAAATAGTACTTTTGACAGCCAGAAATATTAATGCAAAAGAATGGGGGACACCCCAAAAGCACTTGGGAGTGCTAAATATTATTTTTTGAGACTGCTGACAAACAGGACTTTTTACAGCCAGAAATATTAATGCAAAAGAATTGGGAGAAACCACAAAGCACTTGGAGTGCCAAATATTGAAAAAAAAGACTCCTCTATCCTTCTCTCTTCTAAATCAATTGTTATCAGAATTGGATGAGGAATAAGGTATATTCTCTGTCCCTGCTCTAATCAGCCTGTGACTACACCCTGCTCTGTCCCTCTGTCAAATGGCGATGGATTGCCGTGGAGGCGGGTATTTATGGATTTCAGTTATCGCAAGAACCGAGCCCCGAGATCCGACGATGTCACAATGACGTTCGGCCTCGATTTGGATTCCGAGCGGGCGAGCGGGTACCGAGCCTGCTTGGCTCGGTACTCGGATAGGCAAAGTTCGGGTGGGTTCGGTTCTCGGGGAACCAAGCCCGCCCATCTCTAGTTTTAACAAGTCTGGTCTGTGCACATTACTTTACATTACTGTGCACCGCTTGTACCTGAGTTCTGAGAGATCATGAGAGTGTCAAGAGTGTGAGGTTGGAGCAAGATGCTGCTAACCTAACCTGCATGTGTGTTGGGTGTTATGAGTATGGGGGCTCTCTCCAAGGCATCCAAAGGTGAGACTGAGACTGCATTTACCTTAAGTAGTGAGCAATGATCCTAAAGCAGTGGGGAGAGCATGTGAGTGCATAGAGATGCAGCAGCATTGTTGAAGAAGCTGAGAAAGTGGAAGAGAGTGACTGTTCCACAACACAAGAGTATCAGCCATGAGGTCAAATGATAACTACTGCTATGCAATGTGATAGAACTTTCACTACATCTACTCTATTTTTAATCCTGCATGTGCAGGGACTCCTCTTTTTTTTTATTTGACTCTCAGGTGGAGAGATTCACTGAACAACAACCAGGTGGGTGACCCATGGCTATTGCAAAGTAGGAGTTAACTATAACAAACTACCACTACTCCCCAGGCAAACAAAGGGTTACATTGCATTTCTTATTGTCCATTATTGGTTACCTTCTTACCTGGACAAGTACAACTAAAGCAGTTCAGTACATCTAATTTGTGTATCAATAGTAGTGCTGTGTTGATGGCAATTTACCTTATATATAAAGACTATAGCTGTCTTTTAGTAGCCGGTGCTACCACATCACTGCCAAATGGAACTCATAGCAAACTACCAAAATTTTGTTTTGATAGATTTAGTGCACCTAAAAGAATAAAAGCAAATATCTCCTAACTTTCTGCCGGGGCTTTGCAAATTAGTATTTTTTATGTTAGTAAATCCCTAGTTGTGAAAGTTTTCAAAGATATGAGAATTGACTTGTATAATAAGCTAGTTGCATCTAATGAATCATTTTATATATGGCAACGTTTATTTGTCCATATAATATGTTGTCTATATCCCTATGCAACTAGCTACCACTGATGTAAATTGTTTTATGTTAGTTGTATTATGCGTAAACAAAGCAGAGCACAGCACATTTGAAAGCCTTAATGTCTTAATTTATTGAAGAGGAGAAGTCATTCATCATTTTCAGTTCTAGTTTTCATCTGCATCTTATTGCAAGCACATGAGACACCATATGTTGACAAACTCCAGACTTTCAGAAACTGGTTATAAGCTCTATTTAGGCTCTTGAGCATGTCTCAAATGAGTATATAACAGGAGAACAAAGGATCAGAGCAAGGAAACACTGTGTATAAGTCAGATGACTATGCTAAGTATGTGCAGAAAACACATCAAAAAGCACTTCAAGGAGTGAAATAGCTTCTTGTACAACTTGTAGAGAGAATGAAACTGCTATATATGGCGTTACCAGCATCTCTGCTGCAGAAAAGATTTCACTTAATTGCCACAAAAAGTCATCATTTATTCTGGGAAATGCAGACTCTAATTTTTTTCCTTGGATGATTTTAGTTTTTCCAATCATTGTAGGGTATCCAGCGACACCAAGCATAGTAATTAATGTAGACTTACTGGAAGGAAATGAGAGGCCTGGAACTTTAAATCTATTTTATCTTGAAGGACAGTGATGGAATGACAGATGGAAGGGGAAGACTGCCAGATACAGCATTACTGCTTGACAGCAATTTACTCCTACTACTCTAATATTATTAACACTAGCCTAAAATCACTGGCATATCAATAGCCTAGTTATACATTTATCTTCCACCCTAATGCAAGTTTCTCTTTCAACTTCATTTTTTTCTTTATTTTTTTCTGCAAAAATATATCAGCTTTTTGTAGCAGTCCGTTTATATGACATTAATATGTATGACTACAAATATTTAATTTTCATAAAATAAATAGAATTCTAATCATAATATATACAGTGTTTATAATTCATTACCAACCCTGCATACATAATTAGATTAAAATTAACTGGAACATTTAAAAGTTTAAACACAACCACTTGAATTATCTTATTTCATCAAGAAAATGAATTTATTAGATGCTGTAGGTACACAGTGAAAAGCATACAATAAAACATTTACACAAAAGAGTCGACTTCAAATTCATAGGCACACAAAGGTGCACATGAGGGGTGAGGTGTGTTCCATGGGAAAATAGTGGACTGGTTTTATTAGAATAGAACCATAGAGTACCTAACCCACAATTTAAAAAGAGCACACAATGTATGATAGCAGCCCCCTTGGTTAATCCAAGGAGAAAACCCAAAACATACCAGTCATAAAACCAAAAAGAGAAGGTGATGGGCAAATATTGGAAAATGCACTAGAAGACTAAACCATTTTACGTACTCTGTAGATTATTGAGCAGACTTGTCTCAAAATGTCTCCCAACTCGACATCTCCGCTCTGCACAAGATCTACTTCTCTTATCCTCGCTCATTACCTGCTCCCAAGCGCTACGGAATTTGATGGAATTTGATGATGATGATGATGAAGATGTAGAAACGCAATGAGTTTTCAATATCTTTCCCACTATGGAGGCAATAGAGCTGATTCATGTGTCAGTCCTCAAAGAGTCAAAGTAGACCTGTCACATTTGGTGCGCATGTGCAGTATTAACATACATATATTTACACCAAAATTGATGTATAACAACTGTAAACCAGGCCCTTTACTTGGATTTGCTTCTGACTAATAAATGAGGCCCAAAGTATTTAGAAGCAGGGTAAAAAGTGTGAGGCATTTGCTGCATTTAGTACTTTGGAACGGTTTGTTATGTGTACATTATATGTACGGTAATTATTGAACTCAGGGCTTATATATTAGTGTCTCATGAGAGAAATGCATTGTGTAAGTATTGTTGTGGCAGTCTGTGCCTCAAGCATTTGATTTACGATGCTCTCTACAATGCAGAAACCCGCTACAAATCATAATGCCTCGATGTGAAGCAAATTTATCAAAGCGACTAGGAAATATCTGCCTGATAGAATAATGGATGGAAGAAAGGTTTCTAACTGCATAGTAAATATAGACCTATGTGTATTTCAGAAGCAGTTTTATGGTTTATGCCATGTCTTTGCTTAAAAGTAAAGTCCATAATCCATTAGTCTCTTGAGTGCCATGAACAGTACAACATATCCTTCAGCAGAAGATTTGAGGACTTTAAAATTATACAGTATTTTAAATCCAATCTTCAACAATGAGGATTTGAGCTCTGCAAAACTCATTCACTCAACTAGGACAAGTAAAATATGGCAATATCTTAAGGAAAGTATGCTCATTTAGCAATGAATTGTCACATTGCACTTTTCTTTTCTGTACTTAAATAGACACCTTGGCACTGCAATTCAATATATTAACTTTTAGGTGCTTTTCATGGGGATCAGAGCACCAATTGCACTCATTTTTCAATATTGTTTATACACAGATGTGAAAGATGTTAAAGAGGTGAGGTAGGTGTGGATAGAACAACCTGTGGCTAATCAGAGCATTATAATGCTAATATCAGCACAGTCATTCAAGCTCAGACAACTCCTGCATGTGTTTGTGTTTTAAATGGGAGTATTTAAGTCAACAGGCAGCCAATCTTAGCTTTTAAATGTTAACAGTACAAATGAATGACATGAGGCTCCTATCAAACTGATGCAGAAACACTGGTGTGAAACACAACTTTACTGTATATATACACCAATCAGCCACAACATTAAAACCACTTGCCGAATACTGTATGCCCCCCCTCCTGCAGCCAAAACAGCTCTGACCTCTCAAGTCATGGACTCTACAAGAAGTTGTCCTGTGGTACCAAGACATTATAAGCTCAGACTTGTTTTTCTAGCTCATCCCACAAATGCTCAATAGGATTGAGATATGGGATATTTGGAGTCAAGTCAACACCTTGAACTCTTTATCATGTTCCTCAAACTATTCCTGAACAATTTTAGCACTGTGACAGGGTGCATTATCTTGCTGAAAGTGGCCACTGCCATCAGGGAATACGGGTGCCATGTAAGGATGTTCTTGGTCTGCAGCAAGGTTGCAGAACATTGCCCAGAGCATCACATTGTCTCCACTGGCTTTCCTTCTCCCCATAGTGCATACTGGTGCACAAGCACCCAGGGCCATCTTTTCCATTGGGCACAATGGGCAGCTGCCCGGGGGCCCCACAGGCAAGGGGGCCCCATTGGCACGGCTCTTAATGAGAATAAATAATCCTGCAAAAGAAAAAAAACCTGCAAAAAAAGGGTCACTGAGCAAGTACATCTATCTATCTCTATCTCTATATATCTATATCTGTATCTGTATACATCTATATATCTATATATATAGCTATATCTAGGGGCCTCGGTGCACTGCTTTGCCCGGGGGCCCATAATGTTGTTAAGATGGCCCTGCAAGCACCTGGGTGTCCATATGATGTAAAAGAAAATGTGATTCATTAGACCAGGTCACCTTCTTCCATTTCTTCATGGTTCAGTTCTGGCGAACACATGCTCATTGTAGGCACTTTCGTGGCAGACAGGGGTCAGCATGGGCTCCATATGCAGCAAGCTGCAATGCACTGTGTGTGACAACTTTCTAACATAGCCAGCATTAACTTTTTCAGCAATTTATACTACAGTAGGGATTAGACCAGACAGGCTAGCCTTCGCTCCCCACGCACATCTATAAGCCATGGGTGCCCATGACCCTGTCGCCAGTTCACCGGTTGTCCTTTCTTGGACCACTTTTGGTAGGTACTAACTACTACAAACTGGGAGCACCCCATAAAACTTGCCGTATTGGAGATGCTCTGACCCTGTCATCTAGCCATGTCAAAGTCGCTCAGATCCTCAGGTCCATTTTTCCTGCTTTCAACACATCAACTTCAAGAACTGACTGTTCACTTCCTGCCTAATATATCCTATCCCTTGACAGGTACCAATGTATTGAGATAATCAATGTTATTCACTTCACTTATCAGTGGTTTTAATGTTGTGGCTGATCGCGTGTGTGTGTGTGTTTGTGTGTATATCTGTCCTATCTATCTATCTATCTATCAATCAATCCATATATATATATTTATACATATATATATATATATATATATATATACACATACACGCTTAGATTTGGCATTACTGATGAAGAGTACATTTAAATGAAAAAGTACATTGTTGGGGCTTGGCCTAATTCTAAAACGACTTTCAGTCATACATGCAGATACTTGGTGTAATGCTGGAATGTCCTCTGCAGCTATTAGTAAACATTCTTTATATGCGTAAAGCTTTATTTTGATTCTCCTTTTGGCAAAATGGCTTTGGGACATCAGTACATTTTGTGTTCATTCAAAGATAATTAATACAATTCTCAGAGTGCTCATGTACTTTGGTTTTTGTGTTGGGAAGGCACTATTCACAGTTAATGAATGTAGCAAACAAATTAATTTTCTCATTGACTCATGAAGATGTCAGCAAGCTGCTTGTGTCTGGTGCATTCCTCCATAACTGTATGTAAGACACTGAGGTAAATTAGTGTTCCCATTCCTGCAAGCAGTAAATTTACTAAATGTCAAACTGCAGAATGAATACATTGGATGCACTAACTGTTCTGCCTATATTAGAATAAGCATCTCCCATCAACTATACCTCTTTTTATGCTGTATGATCCTGCTCTGTTCTGACTCTACACAAAATCAGTCTGGTATACAGTCTGGAAATTGCTGTGTATATGGGCTCAAATCTATCGAATGTCAGTTATGACTTTCGCAAAATGTGGATGAACAATGATCACAATCAGTGTGTACACACAGCTCCGGAATATACAAAATAAGTCCATGGCATCCAGACATTCAGCTGAGTGGTGACTACTCGGACCTATTAAATTTGACTACATAAATGTGTGGACAAACTGGACATATTTCTGGTAACAATGTGTTTTGGCTGAGTGACTGGATTAGGCAATGGGCAGTTCAAGGTCCATTTACCAATATATCTGGGTTATGGAGATGCATTCGTTTTTTCTGTGTTGTACATATAAACAATACATGTATGTGTACAAAGAACTTTTAAATGGTCTTTGTACCTTGTTCCATCATAAATGTGGCATGCTCCAAAAAATGTATATTGTTTATATTCACTAAAATCCACTAAATAGGTAAAGCATAATCAACTAAAATAGGTAAAGTATAATGCATAGGTAGGGGAAGCTATATCTGTAGCTATGAATTATTTTCTCCTGATGGCATCCTTCAAAAAAAACTTACCTGAATATTTTCCATTTCAAAAAGAATATTATTAAAATGCAAATGACAAAATCCAACTCTACCAGTCTGTTTTTTTTTTGAAGTGCTAGGAAAAATGATACTTAATAAATTGTACTTAGTAAGTGAGAAGCATGTGGTGGGACAATTACTTGAGATCACTGAGTTGCATGATTACAGGCCATCCGTAGGTCTGGATTTATCACAAACATTCAGATTTTTTTGGAATTGCTTCTTACATGGCGTTCCATGAAAACGGATTTGAAGACATTAATGCAAAAATACTGCATTATTTCTGCAATTAGTCTTTGAGCATGCTACTCAATTTCTGAAACTCTAGTAGATTTTTAATCAGTTCAATATTTTAGAGAATCAGTATTCCAGAATAAAATACAGCTGAGTACTCGAAATATTATCACTATAAAGTTTGGGTCCGCACCAGATATCTTTTTTGCAGATATCAAATTATCAGCTTTCCCCATTCAGTATTATGTCCTAAACCACCAATTTGAAATATAAACTATAGGTGGTGCTCATATGAATACAGAATAATTATTCCTATAGGAAATGTATTCCTATAAGGGGCACTCTAGGACTGAGATATGGGAATAATATCTACAATGAAAGCGAGGGGACATACTGCATGAAACTGTTCCAGTGTCACGAGCCGCGGCGGTACTCACAGCCGCCGCGGCTCGCTTTCTGTGCCTCCTGGCGTCCCGGCCGTCACCTTGACGACCGGAACGTCACTTCCGTTCAGTACCCCGACCGTTGACCTGCACTGTAGCGCCGCGTCCTGGCAACAGGGGACAGCCGGGCGCGTGCGCTAAGTCTGTTAATAGCCTGGAGGCTATTAGGCTTTAATTGGGTTTCAGCTGGGACCTGTAAGTAATATCAGAGCTAGGCTCTGATTGGCTGGCTGAAGTATTTAGGGCAGTGAGGTCTGCAGCCTCACTGCCGGTTATAGTTTCTGTTGCCAGTGTGCTGACCTGCTCCCTGCCTTGTTCTGTCCTTTTTATATCGTGTTGGATTGCTCGTGTATGACCCCTTGCCTGGATTTGGACCTTGCTCGTGTTTCTTGTGACCCTGACCTTCTTGTCTGTATCTGGACCTAGCTACCGTGCCTGTGACCCTTGACCCCGGCTTGTGTATTGGATTCCCTGTCTGCTGCCGGCCCTCGACCCTTGCCTGGACTTTACTCCGCTTTCCTGGGTTCTCCCTAGTCGGTACACACTTCACGACCCTCTGCTAGTCTGCGGCCAAGTCTGTCCCCACCACTAGGGGCTCCAGTGAACACCTGACTGGCAGAGCAGACTCCGGGTTGTGCTGTACCGGCTAGAGGGGTTCCTAACATTTTAACCGGCCCAAAACAGACGTTCCGGAGACGGGATGGATGAAAGCGGAACCAAATCGTCTCCTTTTCAAGCCCTAGCGCGTCATGTTGAGATCTTGTACCAGATGGTCCGAGGATTGTCCCAGCATTTGTCCGCCCAAGAGGGGGACTCCCGGACTGCACCAGCCATTTTCGATTCCACCAATGAACCCAAGTTAAATTTGCCAGACCGGTTCTCCAGAAATAGAGCCCTATTCCGGAACTTTAGGGAAAGCTGCAAGCTCTACTTTCGGCTGAAACCTCGGTCTTCCGGTTCAGAACAACAGAGAGTTGGGTTTGTCATTTCCCTCCTGCAGGGTGACCCCCAGTCATAGGCCTTCATCTTGCCGCAGTCTAGCTCTTTCTTGCAATCCTTGGAAGCCTTCTTTAATGCACTGGGTCTGCTCTACGATGACCCTGACCGAGTTGCCTCCGCTGAGGCTCCTCTACGGGCTCTAAAGCAAGGACGACGTCCTACGGAAGAATACTGCGCTGAATTCCGCAGATGGTCACCTGACAGTGAATGGAATGATCCAGCGTTACGTAGCCACTTTCGCCTTGGACTGTCAGAGCAGATCAAAGATTCACTTGTGCAGTATCCTTTTCCCACCTCGTTGGAAAGCCTTATGCAACTCGCCATTAAAATTGACAGGAGATTCAAGGAGAGGAAGACTGAGAAAGATGCATCCTCCTTTTCGTCTGCATTTATCCTGGTTCCCACGGAGGAGGAGGAGCCTATGCAGTCAGAGGTGTATCGCCTCTCACCTGACGAAAGAGACAGAAGACGGTCACAAGGCCTATGTCTTTATTGTGGCAATAAAGGTCACTTCTCCTGCTCTTGTCCATACAAACCTGAAAAAGGAGCATGTCTGGGAAAGGTCCACTTAGGTTTCCAAATTGTTTCCCAAAAGAATGCTGTCCTTATTCCCGCACAAGTCGCTTTCGGTACCAGTCCTGTGGCCCTCTTGGCCTTCATTGATAGTGGAGCTGCAGGCAATTTCCTTGACATCTGGTTTGCCCGTTCTGCTGGGATTCCTATGGTGAAGCTTCATTCTGCAGTTACAGTTTGTGGCCTAGATGGTAGTCCATTGCCCGGAGGTAAAATTGTTTGGGAGACTCCATCACTACAACTGAACATAGGAGCTCTCCATTCCGAGGCCATAACCCTCTTCCTTATCAACTGTCCGTCAGTTCCGCTGATTCTGGGCCATCCGTGGCTTTCCCGTCATAATCCTGTCTTGGATTGGGCAAAAGGAGAAATTGTCCAGTGGAGTTCTTATTGTACACAGTCTTGCTTGACCCTGCCTCTGCGTGTGATTCAGTCTATTCCGGAGCAGCTTCCCTCACAGTATCATGAGTTCTGGGATGTGTTCTCCAAAAAGGCTGCTGACACCTTACCACCGCACCGTGACTTCAACTGTGCCATCGAGCTTATTCCTGGCTCCAAGTTACCCAAGGGACGCTTGTACTCCCTCTCTGGTCCAGAGACCAGATCCATGCAGGAATACATTGATAAAAACCTGGAGAAAGGCTTCATCAGGCCATCTAAATCTCCAGTGGGAGCGAGATGCTTCTTTGTATCCAAAAAAGACGGAGGACTAAGACCCTGTATTGACTACCGAGGACTGAATCTCATTACAGTCAAGAACACCTATCCCCTTCCTCTCATCTCCGTATTATTTGATCAATTAAGAGGTGCCACAGTCTTCACCAAAATCGATCTTCGTGGAGCATATAACTTCATCCGTATCAAAGAAGGAGATGAATGGAAGACGGCATTCAATACGCACTCTGGCCACTACGAATATCTGGTCATGCCGTTTGGTCTTAGCAACACACCTGCAGTATTCCAGGACCTGATTAGTGAAGTTCTTCGGGAATTCCTTGATTGTTTCGTGGTCGTCTATTTAGATGATATCCTCATCTATTCTAAATCCTTATCCGTACATCAGGGTCACGTCAAACAGGTTCTACAGAAATTGCGAGAACACCACCTTTACGCAAAACTAGAAAAATGTGAGTTCGAGGTGCAGAAGGTATCCTTTCTGTGTTACATAATCTCTTCTGAGGGACTCTCCATGGATCCAACTAAAGTTCAAGCTATCTTGGATTGGGTGCAACCAAATAATCTTAAGGCGGTGCAGAGGTTCCTGGGCTTCGCCAACTACTATAGGAGGTTCATTCGTGGCTTTGCTGACATCGTGGCTCCCATTGTCACCCTAACTCGCAAAGGAATGGATCCAACTAATTGGTCACCCCAAGCAGTAGCCTCATTTGAAAGCTTGAAAAAAGCATTTGTGTCTGCTCAGGTCCTTAGACACCCGGATCCAACTAAAGCATTTGTTCTTGAGGTTGACACCTCTGACGTCGGTGCCGGTGGTATCTTATCCCAGAAGGACCTTCATACTCATCGTCTACATCCATGTGCCTACTTTTCCCGTCAGTTCTCCTCAGCAGAGGCCAACTATGATGTGGGTAACCGGGAACTTTTGGCAATCAAATGGGCCTTTGAGGAGTGGAGACATTGGCTAGAAGGCGCTACACATCAGATCTCTGTTATAACAGATCACAAGAATCTGCAGTACATACAGTCGGCCAAACGCCTGAACCCCAGACAGGCTCGTTGGTCGCTGTTCTTCACCCGTTTTATCTTTGTGATCACCTACCGTCCAGGTTCCAAAAATGTCCGAGCAGATGCTCTGTCCAGAAGCTTCTTGGCACACCATGCTCCAGTTACTAGTCCGGAGCCTATCGTTCCCTCGTCCATGATCCATGCTGGGTTAACCCAAGACCTGAGCTGCACCCTGCAAAGGTTTCAAAGGTTAGCTCCTGATAAAACTCCAGTAGGATGCTTATTTGTCCCCGTTCACTTAAGGACAGCAGTCCTGTCTGAGGCACATGATAGCCAAACTGCTAGAAATCCTGGGGTTTATAAAACTTTGGAAATCCTCTCCTGCACTGTGTGGTGGCCATCGTTGTCTGCTGACGTCAGGAGTCATGTCTGCTCTTGTGAGGTTTGCACCAGGAATAAGATCTCCAGGACTCGTTCGCTAGGCCAGTTGGTTCCCTTGGCTATTCCTGCAAAACCTTGGACACACTTGTCCATGGACTTTATAGTAGACCTGCCATCCTCTGCGGGACACAATACCATTTCGGTCGTGGTAGACCGGTTCAGCAAGATGTCACACTTTATACCGCTAACCATGCTTCCTACCGCTCGAGATTTGGCTGTCTTGTTCATACAACATGTTTTCCGTCTCCATGGACTCCCTATTGATATAGTTTTTGATCGTGGTTCCCAGTTCATAGTACAGTTCTGGAAATCTTTTTGTACCCTTCTCGGAATCAAGATTAGTCTGTCCTCTGCATACCACCCTCAGTCTAATGGGCAAACTGAGACGGTTAATCAGTCATTAGAACAGTTCCTACGCTGTTATACTTCAGAATTTCATGATAACTGGTCTTCCTTGTTACCCTGGGCAGAGTTTGCCTACAATAACTCATCCCATTCATCTACTCAAACGTCTCCGTTCTACTGTAATTTTGGTTTCATCCCAGGTCCAATTCTTTATATTCCCTCAAATCTGCTGGTATCCCGGGGATTTGTTCCACAGCCGCTGATCTCAAGGTCATCTGGAGGAAAGTGCAATTCTCTTTGAGACGGGCTTCACTTTCTGCAAAAAAAAATTCGGATCACCACCGTACCATCTGCTCCTTTAAAGTGGGCCAGAGAGTGTGGCTTTCTGTGGCCTTCAGTTAATTCTGTGGCCTTCAGATTGAAAATTCCTGCTTCGTTGAGGATCCCTAACACATTCCATTGTTCTTTGCTTAAGCCTGTGCTATATCCAAACCAATCCCAGCCTTCGAGTTTGCCTGTGTGGGATACAAACACACCACAAAGATACATTGTTCAGAAGATTCTCGACTCTAAAAGAGTGCAGGGTCAGGTGCACTTTTTAGTACAGTGGAAGAGTCGCGGTTTGGAGGAGCAGTCCTGGGTTCCGCGAAGACGACTTCATGCTTCAAAACACCTGAAGGCATTTTTTAAAAAACTCCCTACTAAGCCTGGGTGTCGGGGTCCCTTGACCCCTCCTCAAGGGGGCTACTGTCACGAGCCGCGGCGGAACTCACAGGAGCCGCAGCGGTACTCACAGCGCCGCGGCTCGCTTTCTGTGCCTCCTGGTGTCCCGGCCGTCACCTTGACGACCGGGACGTCACTTCCGTTCAGAACCCAAGGCAACGGTCGGAAGCCCTGCACTGTAGCGCCGCGTCCCGGCAACAGGGGACAGCCGGGCGCGTGCGCTAAGGCTGTTAATAGCCTGGAGGCTATTAAGCTTTAATTGGGTTTCAGCTGGTACCTGTAAGTAATATCAGAGCTAGGCTCTGATTGACTGGCTGAAGTATTTAGGGCAGTGAGGTCTGCAGCCTCACTGCCAGTTATAGTTTCTGTTGCCAGTGTGCTGACCTGCTCCCTGCCTTGTTCTGGCCTTTGGATATCGTGTTGGATTGCTCGTGTGTGACCCCTTGCCTGGATTTGGACCTTGCTCGTGTTTCTCGTGACCCTGACCTTCTTGTCTGTATCTGGACCTAGCTACCGTGCCTGTGACCCTTTACCCCGGCATGTGTATTGGATTCCCTGTCTGCTGCCGGCCCTCGACCCTTGCCTGGACTTTACTCCACTTTCCTGGGTTCTCCCTAGTCGGTACGCACTTCACAACCCTCTGCTAGTCTGCGGCCAAGTCTGTCCCCACCACTAGGGGCTCTAGTGAACACCTGACTGGCAGAGCAGACTCCGGGTTGTGCTGTACCAGCTAGAGGGGTTCCTAACATCCAGGCAATACATTTAATGATCCTAGATACATATTGACATAGGGATTTACGATACAGACCTAGACAAGCAGCCACATATATATATATATATATATATATATATATATATATATATATATATATAACAACTGCTTTTTGTCCAGCTGTTTCTCTTACAAATCTTATCGTTGCAAGCATGTTTTAAACCCCTGTCTCCCAATCACTGGACTGATCAGTGTCCCAGATTGTTTCCCCGATTTTCTCTTTTGCTTCCTATTTCAATGCTTTATGCTTCCCTTGGTGTGCTCATTTCCTTTCTCACTTACATCCAACCTCTTTTATGGGCTCACTGTATTAAGACAGTCTGTGAGTACAAGAGTGCAGACAGGATGGGATTTTTTGAGTCTGAGCTACCGAGTACAGATTACTCAGGGGCAGGTTCCGGGATGGCAATAGCATCTTTTAAGTGGGGATTGTGGAATGAAGAGGCATAGGTGTAAAAGGAGCCTTGTACAACCACAATTAAAATTGTAAAAATCTACTAAATGGTCCGCCCTTATTTTGGATTCCATCATGCTCTTGCCTGCCCTAAAAATGGTCCTGTGTATCCAGAGTAAATGAGTATATATCCAGTCTGAAAGTTGGAAACGTCAGACATATTTAATCACACAGCTGACTTTCACTAATGGTCTTAAGTAGTTTATGTTAGTACTGAGTGTATATCCAGTTTATTTATTCATTCATTTATTTATTTTTCAATATACACTTTGGTAATAACTATTGCAGATGGGCTGGCTTGCAAATTTTAGCCTGGTGGGAAGGGGGGCAGACTCTATTAGGAACATTTTAAAGGAAAGAAATGCAGAGACGCAGCCCAAGGTAGCCCACCATGGGATCACCCCCTGGGGGCAGATGCCTCCCTGCACCCCCCCCCCCCCCCCCCCCGGCCCAGCCAGCCCCTAAATTCTTCTATTTTATTTACTTGCATCTCTCAGCTTCTCATCTAACAATAAAACGCCAAACTGTAAAGCCCTCGGAATTTTTCATTTAGCCCAGCATTGTCTAATACTGCATGCCTGAATTGTAAACTTATCACATCCCTTCTCCATGATTTCATCTGTTCTGGTTCAAGACACACATGCTGTTTAAGAGCAAAAGTATAAAATTAACTGGGGCTTTGGCTTTTTTTTGCCTGAAAGGACATGTTCAGTTTTAATGAAGAAAGGCGTGCTTTACAAAATGTAATGAAAATCTAGCAGTAAACACAACACAGTAATTCAAAGAACACGAGAGAGAGGGAATAAAGCCTTATAAGTACGGAAAGTGGACATTTTGGAATAGTTCTTCGCAGCTCATCTGTGCAAAACAGCTGTTTCATAACATCATTTGCTCAGTAAAGTTTCAAGAGGATAGTTCTGTTGTGATATATGCAATCACAATGTGTAATAGTACAGGAAGACAAAAACATTAACTATTTGTAGCAAGTAAAAGGAAGGGAATTCATTTTAAAATGTTTTTTTTTCCAAAAGTGTAAATTGTTGGCATTTTGCCTTGTTGACAGTATTTTAAAATAGTTTCTAGAGACACTTTGCTGCAGAGTGATCTGAGTACGTCATATGCAATACTGTCTCAACGGGGCTTAGAGAACTACAATTTTTTACATTAAATACTCCTCTTTATCTTATAAACCTCAGTGAATAAAAATATATGGTATGAACTGCATTCAACATGCAGAAAATCCAGAAATATATTGTAGACTTGGGATAATAGTGCTATACCCAAAAGCAAAAATTTCAACTAGTACTGTCACATGTAGCCATCCACCGGTGTGACTGGGATGTGCCAGCTTTAGGTCTACTGTATAGACTAACTAACACTATATAATTATATAATAATAATGTTGAGAATATTGATGCCATAACATATTGGTTTGAAAAGTGCATGTTAAAAGTAATATTATCTGATGTTTTTTGGCACACACTAATTATAAATACATATGACAGTGACAATTTTAATTTATCTTGTGTAATTTACCTTCATTTTGAGATAATTAGAAAACACATCAAAGTAATCAGTTGCCACAGCTGTATCATAATTGCTTCTAATTAACTTAGAGATATGGATTTTAGACAATTGGGTTCTGAGAAATAGCACACTCCCAACACTGTTCCAGAAAAAACTAGTATGTACTGAGATTTGTAGTCTTCTTTCATTTAATCGTGTCTTTAGGATCTTGTGTCTGCTTTGTACAGAGTATATAACATTACTGTTTCTATACATGTTGCCAATTGTCAAGAGTAGTGCTAATATTGCTTGTCTACATATGTAAAACCATTTGGCTGCCTGTCATTGGCTTCTGTAACTACAAAATTTTAAGTTTGAAAAAGTTAAATAATAAAAGAAAAACATAGAGAGTAATATTTATGATGAACACTCGGTCCACGGCGCAAAACTATTTGTTTTTTCTCCAGTTCACCTGGATGATGCACCGAGTTCACATCATGGTACAGTATTACTCTCTACTCTCGGGTCTGCAGAGAAGCGCAAAATTATCAAGAGGCGCACTCTTCAAAACTGTAGCCTTAGCATCAAACATTCATCCTCCTACCACTATAAAACCGCTACTTTCAATGAATAAATCTTTTCTGTTTTTGTCCTTAAATATTGCACTGTTCAGCTTCTTTTATGGTTTAAACTAATCAGAGTGAAGGGACATCAGAACTCTATTTTTCACTTGTGGCACTCTTCTGTGTTTGCAAGCTTTGTTTTAAATTGGGCAAAATGCTAAGACAAAATGCAACTGAGAGGTGCAAAACGTGTCCCAATAAAAGTACAGAATGACACCCCATCTCCCCCAGCTCCGAGATGGTGCAAAATGAAGTCCTTCGGCAAAATGGAAATGTCCATGTACCCCTCTGCACAACAGGGAATATCCCTCCGCAAAATGAAATATCACTTTTGCACTACTCCACAAAACTAGGTGCTGGTATGCCTACACTGTACTTTACAAGGAATACCCTGATTACACTTAACTTATCCGGTGCAAACCTCTGCTAATTCTCAAACATTAATATCATAAACAAATGCACTTTTTCGCCTTAATCCATGCACACTTGCGAAAATCAAGGTAACGTCAAAATTACGTATATATGTGTAAAAAAACAAACACATTTGGACGTAACGTAAGTTTTTATCTGTTCCAAAGCAGGTGGCTGAGGTAGTATTTAACCCACATTTGAAGTGCAAAAGGAGTATCCTGAAAGCCTATCTAGTATGTAGCCACGAAGAACCAAATTTGAAAACCTTTGTTCTGGTGAAATACAGTAATTATCATCTAAGAGGAGAAATGGCATCTGCTCAGAGTACACATGACAAATTTATCAAAAATGATTTATGGTACAGGTGGCGCTCATTAGAGATAATCAAGGTTAATATTTAAGTACACACAGGTGCAGAAACTTTATTTGTGTACGACTGTGACAAGTGAAGTGCAGCACTGATCCTTAGGATAAGATGAAAGATTATATTTTAACACATATAAGTTTTAATGGAACATTATACCGTATACAAGAAAATTACAACTAGCAAAACAACTATTGAAAATGTGCTGTTCAGTGTTATCATGAGAATGTTGTGTTCACTTACACCTGCTAGACATAGGGGTAGATTCAATTGAGAAAGATCCGCACAAGGTGTCTCCGGAATGGCCGCAAGACACCTTGTTCTGATTTTTTTTGCAGAAATCTCACTAATTAATTAACTAATTAACACTTATTTTTGCTTGCACCTCTATGGGGTGCAAAAAAATTAGTGTTCATTTTTACCGTACTACTGGTAAAAAGTGAGGGGCCGCGATATTCTGAGGAGCTTCGCGGCCAATTGAATCTGCCACTTAGTGTATAAATTAATCATCAAAAATATTGTTAAATGTTGTAAAGTGAAATGAACAGCACCATCTCTCAAATGATAGAATGAAAAAACATCTACTTCATGAAATTCACAAAGATCTGTTTTTCAAGATTTATAATAATACTTCTTAAAACGTTCCTTTCAGAAAGTAGATGAAATTCTTGTATGCATTGGTGGTAATATTTCCAATATCAACTGTCCAGTCCACCATGTTAGCCTGAAACCAGAGAAAATGAATATTGTTATGTCCTCTGCATAATAACACAGGCAGGAGACTTTCCCAAGGGTTGGTTTGAGCAGGCCAAGATTGGGTAAGGGCTGGGTTAGGGGCAGGACAGGCATAGGAGTTATGGCCACATTACAGTGGATAAAGCAATTGGAGGAAGATCCTTTAGTTATTGGCAGGTATAAGATTATGAATATTTATGAGATTTCACAAAAAGTTTTTTGGCAGAACAGGGCATTTCACAGAGGTACGACATTCTCGTAATGTTCGAGTTTCTCTTTTGGTTAAACATTCCATACTGCATTTGTAAATTCATATTTTGCTGCATATATAATCTATGAATAGAGTTGGGGCAACAACAGTTTATTCTGCTGTGTTGTGTAGTTTGGACCGGGAATACTTGAGGCCAAATTCCACCAGCAAAACGTGCAATATTTCACAGCCAAATGTGGAATGAGACGAATATTTTGTTAAACAGTTAGCTTGTGTGACATCTACTGTTAGAACAGGGCTCCCACTCACTTCTGCTACTCGTGTGTGTGTGTGTGTGTGTGTGTGTGTGTGTGTGTGTGCGCGTGCGTGTGTGTGTGTGTGTGTTTTTTTTGTCACTGGAAATATGACCAGAGACGATTTGTGTCAGCAGATAAGCAGAGCTTGCATGTAGATGCAAAAAAGCCTGGAATGCAGTTTTCAGCGAGATGTTTAAGTGCAGGAGTGAGGGGGCAATTGCTCTGTTGCAGAAAGGGACATCACTGCACTTGGTGAATGAACAGTAAATTCATTCATTGGATTAATTGCATGTCCTTAAATATGATTGTACTAAATTTGAAATAAATATGTGTCAGCCTTGTATTGTATTAAGTATGTGTTAGCTGCCTATTTAAATATATTTATTGACTGTACCTTTGATTAAATACTGATAGGGTTGCTTGTATTACTTGGATTTCAGTGGTTGCTTACTTTTTTGTTGTAAGTAAATATGTTTATTATATTGTTGAGTTTTATCATTTTAATTATTATATTTTTTAAAATATTAAATAAAGACATTTTATATTAGTGTATGTCTTTGTATTGTTTCATAGTTTCATAAACCACTTCCCAATAATGATGTTCTGGTAATGGGTTTCTCTGTGTATTTCTGTTATATTGCAAGTAGTGGTTGTGATTGGAGAGGTGCATGTAATAAATAGTTTTCTGTATTTCTATCCTAAGAATGATGGAGCAGGTCATCCATTTTGTCTGGACATATTTAGTCCCCTGTGGAAGTGGTACATAATGAATTCAGTGTGAGGGCTGCGCCAATTGTCAAGAAGCAGCAAATGGACCACTTTCACACTGAGTGGGAGGATTATTTTTTGCTATGTCCAATTCAAAGTGATTGTGCCTGATCTGCCATTCGCTTGTAGCTATTAAAAAGAAATGGAATTTGGAGAGGCATTTTACAGGAATACATTTACACAGGGAGTATGACAGTGATTTCTTGTAAAAAGTAGTGGTCGAAGTGGAAATTTAAAAGTGGCAGTATGGAAAATTTACCTGATCAGCTGTGGGTCTGGGGGCCACCCAGGACCCACATACTTTAGGGAATTTAATAATTCTGAAACAATAAATGAATTATCTGTATTAGTAATTTTATGTTTATTATTTAACAAGCCTAAAAACATATAGTAAAAACAAAGATAAATACAATACTCTATACATTACTATACAATATTCTATTGTATATATTATTATATCCACAAGCCTTATGTAAAGTGAATGAAACAGAAGCTTTATAATTTACAGCATTAACCCCTCATGTACTGAGGGAGTCCTCTCCCTGCACCCCAGGACATATGTCACTTAGATCAGGGCCGCGGATTTATCAGGCTTAGCTGGGGACTGGAATATATAGAAAAAACCCGACAGACATGCAAGCTCTGTACACTGAGCCAGAATCCCTTTCCCCAGTGACAGCACACTAAGACAGGGGCAGAACTGGCGCAAGGTGAATGGGCGCAGATGAATAAACGTGATCTTCATAGCGCTCACATCATAACTCTCCCATACTGCCAGCCTGGGCGAAGGACCCAACTATCACTCACAGCTTAGGGACTGGGAGTTTCAGGATGCAGAGGCGGCTGTAACTTGCGCAGTGCTGGTCGTTGCTTTATCTCAGTCATTGCCACAGGTGTGAGGTGAAGAATTGAGCTCTAGAAGTGTGTTATATGTTATGATGCACCGTTTTCTACCTCTTCCCCTGGCAGAGCATCTCACCTGCCCCTGCAAACACTGCACAGGCAAATGCATGTTAAATACAGAAAAGTTGTCAAACTGATTTGGAAATCTCTTTTTCACCAGATGCGGAAGATGAACAGGTGACTTTACTTGCAGCTCCCAATTACACCTGTTTGTAAAGTACATGAGCAGTTAGTTGGGAGAAGTGCTGGTATCTCATACCGCCCTATATCGGCACACTTCAACCACTGGTTAAAAGTAAATTCAGAAAGAAGAAAGTTAAAGAATAGAAATTGTGCATAACTATGGAACAATTAATTCTGGTCCAACTGTAAATCAAATACAGTGTCATTCTGCATGATCTGCATATGTAAACTACATCAATTGTTTGCATGATAGTGAAATGGCTATTAAGGCATTTTAGAAACAGCAAAAAAAAAACCCTCTAGATTTTAAAAATAAATCTTATATGGTTTCCGCTGTTAGGGTTATTTAGCTCTCCATAAAAAGTACAATGTCATGTTGTGGCTGAAAATTTGTTGGAGCAATTGACGAGACCACTAATTTTAATTTCACTTCATTTCTATGAGTCACAGCTTTACATTTTTGTGAGAATGGTATATGAAAATATGCCTGCTAAATAGGAGATGGTGAAGGCCCTACTGCTAAAGGGGAAAACTAGAGGAGTGGATATTTCTCAATAATTTCAAAGACTTCATAAATGAAATACAGTTGTCAATTTATAAACTTGCTCCCATAATTACTGATGGAGCATCTGCTACGATCAGCCGGACCAAGGGGTCCATTGCTCTATGCAAAACTGATGACACATTTGCTGACTTTGTCAGCTATCATTGCATAATTCATCAACTGTCTTTGTTTAGTAAAATGCTGAGTATGAGCAATGTCATGAATATTGCAATTGCAAATTGTCTATGCAATTTGTGCCAGAAGTCTCCAGAGTTGTCACAGCTTTAATAAAATGAAGCAGAACATACTGACCTTTTCTGCACACTGATGTCAATGGCTAAGCATGTATTCACATAGTCTCTGCCAAGATATAGGGAACTATTACCTGAAATTAAGGAGTTTCTGGTCCTGATTCATTAAGGAGAGCAAGGCATAAAAAAGGAGTAAATTTGATCATGGGCAAACCATGTTACAATGCAAGGGGTGCATATTAGTTTATTATTTTTCACATAAGTTAAATACTGGCTGCTTTTTCATATAGCACACAAATAATTAATAGTTTTATTTTTACATCATCATCATTTTTTATCCTTTGCTCTCCTTAATGCCTCAGGCCTAAAGTGTGGCTGCTAAATTTTTGACTGACTTCACAACTTTGTTGTATGATCTGAATGTACAGTTACAAGGAAAAATCAAATATGGCATTCAAATTATTAGTTTGGATTTTCAACAGAAATCATAATTCCAGTGAAGAAAATATTAAGCATGAGTTAGAATGTCAGTAAAAGAATATTCACAGTTCTACACTGGTGGTTGTATGCAAAACATCATGTCGGACTTCTTCAGGTGTTTCCAGGACTATGCAGTGCTTGAACCTGTACAAAACTTTTTTCTGCTTCCCTTTTGTTGTTCTCATTAATATTGATGACATTTCATTAAAAAAAATGCATCATTATTGCCCGCTATCTCCGCTTATTTCACTTTGGCAATGAAGCCCCTAGCGGAACGGATCAGAACAACCTCCATTATCTCTGGCACCCAGATTTGGGATTAGCATCACAAGGTTTGCTTATTCGTAGACGATGTCCTTCTGTTCCTGACTGAGCCTGAGACCCCCTTACCTGGCTTGCAGGAAGCTCTCTGGGCATACTCAGAGTTTTCCTACTGCAAAGTGAACTCTATCAAATCAGAAGCTATCGGGGTGGGTCTTCCGCAGAATAGGTTTCTCTCCCTTCGTCCACACACAAATTTCACTTGTGCTCCTCGTCTCTTAAATACCTGGGAATCAATTCCCATCCTAAAGACCTCATAGAATGTAACTATACCCCGCTCTTGCACCACTTTATAGCTTTGGCCTCTGACTTCTACAAATACCTACAGGTACACCACTGGATCCAGTCGCAGCAGTCCTGCCCGTCTCCACTCCAACCTCCTTCACCGCTAGTGAAGCTTCTGACTTATTCACATTTCCATGCTGGGGGCATCTCCGCCTGGTATCAATGTCTTCTGACAGTGCCTGAGCATTGTAAGTTGAAAGCCCAAGTGCAATGGCAATCTGAACTTGGTCTCCCCCTGGCAAATGAGGAATGGGATCCCATTCTCAAAAATGTATATAAGATATTGAGGTTCATCAATAACTCGGAGATGCTCATTAAAATGATTCAGCACACCACCAGTACATTGCCGGTCATATTTGAATTGCTGCTAGAGTGCCCATTGCTCAGCATTGGAGGAGCCCGGCCCCTCTGCCTCTGTCAAAAATTATAGCAAAAACTCAGTGTAGTTATATTGTTTCAATTATTTTACTTCAGCGTCTTCCTCCCTGATGAAGAGGTTTACCTGGTCTTATTATTATGCTACTCACATGCCTGCGGCCTTGCCCTCTAGGTCCAGTTAGGGACCATCTACTCACTTGATTTCCCACCTAGTGTGAT
Source organism: Mixophyes fleayi (assembly GCF_038048845.1). Lineage (NCBI taxonomy): Eukaryota > Metazoa > Chordata > Amphibia > Anura > Limnodynastidae > Mixophyes > Mixophyes fleayi. The sequence continues at coordinate 140,013,678 of NC_134406.1, read as the reverse complement.
GTCTCCTTCTCCCCTTTCCCCCCCTGGATGCTTCTTCCCTGTAGATTGTAAAGTTCCCCTATCTTTGTCCTTTTGGTTTGATGTATATTTGTTTATAATACCTGATGTGTTTACCTGCCATTTGAACTGTGACTGTCTATGTGTCTATGTATACTTGTTTCTTTGGAAACTTTAATAAAAATCTTTTTGAGTTAAATTTTTTTTAAAAAATGCATCATTATTTCACTTAGACACATTTTCAATTGTTAATGAGATGACAACTAGGCAAAATGGCACCAACATTAAACCATACTTGCCTACTTTTCCAGAATGCCCTGGAGGAGCTTCCTGGGTCCTGGTCCTTAATGACACAAATCACGTCATGAAGCCCTGCAGTGCAAAGTTGCAAATCCCAACAGGCTACGAGGCTACAATGATGCAATGGCATCACCAAGTCCCCTCCCACACTTACCAGGCGACTTCCAGGATCTCCCAGAGAGGAGAAACTATAAGTTGTCAAGTATGCTTTAAACCCAATGTCTTTGGGTGAAATTTTTTAACCTAATAGTTGAGGACAAGTATCCAAACATAAGGAAAGGTGATATACACTTGACAGCACGTTTTGTATCTATATACCTTTGTTTGTCAGCATTCTCACATATGAATATAATTAAATCAAAATACATTTTTAACTCATGCTTACTTAGGTTAAGGAATCAGCACCTACTGGGCTGATTATGCAAAGCTTGCAGTAGTGCAAGTCCTCTCACCAATAAACTTGTCCTTAAGTCTCCTGATCGCGTCTTCTGTCCTCATAATAATATGCTAACAGTAATATATGAAAAATAACACCTAAGGTAATTTTTTTAAGTTATTTTTTTATATATATATATATATATATATATATATATATATATATATATATATGTATATATATATTTGAATGTCTTCCTAATAAAGTTGTGCCTGGTTTAAACAATATTATTCTTATTCTTTATTTATATGGCGCCACAAGGTGTCTGCAGCGCCGTACAAAATACAAAAATACAGTACAGACAGTATACAAGAGTACGACAGTACAGAGTAGAGCAAGTATAGCCAAGACTTCAATATCTCCAAACATAGCAAGTAGAGTGGTGTAGGAGTAGAAGAAATGGTGTAGAGACAGAAATGAAGAGGGCACTGCTTACATACTAAGGGAAGGGGAAGCAGACAAAAGGCACAAGGGAAGTCAGTAGAGGGGTTCAAATAAAAGAGGAGACAGGAAAGTGGGAGGTGATGAGAACGATAAGGTTATGTGGATGGTTGGTAGGCCAAAGGAACAGATGAGTTTTGAGAGCCCGTTTGAAGGAGCCATGGGGACAGGCGGATAGAGGGAGGGAGGTTGTTCCAGTGAAGAGGGGCAGCACGAAGAAGTCTTCAATTCTGGCATGGGATGAGGTGATCAGTGCAGAGGAAAGGAGACGGTCATTGGCCGAACGCAGGGAATGGGTGGGAGTGTTAATGGAGAGGAGGTTACAGATATAAGGGGCAGTGGAAAGGGAGAGGGCCTTGTAGGTGACAAAGAGCAGTTTAAAGAGGATTCTGAAGGGGAAAGGGAGCCAGTGAAGGGCAAGGCAGAGAGGGGAGGCAAAGGAAGACCGGCGTGAGCGAAAGATAAGTCTTGCAGCCACGTTAAGAGCAGAGCGAAGAGGGGCGAGATGGGAGTGGGGGAGGCCGGTGAGGAGTAGGTTGCAGTAATCGAGATGGGAAATAATGAGAGCATGGATGATGGTTTTAGCAGCCTCCTGAGAGAGGAAGAGCCGAATGCGGGCCATATTCCGTAGTTGGAAGCGACAGGAGTGGGCAAGAGATTGAATGTGGAGGGCATATGAGAGGGCGGAGTCCAGGGTGACACCCAGGCAGCGGAGATGGGGAACAGTAGAGATGGTAGTGTTATTAACAGTGATGGAAAATTCACGGTGGGTAGAAGATTTAGAAGGAGGGAAAACAATAAGGCATATTCAGTTAGGTTTCCGGTCGCGTTACGCGGAACCTGCACAGTATTGCCGGTAATGCGGTATCGCAATAACGTGGATTTTCATTCGCACCCCATAGGGTTGCGAACGAAAATCCACGTTATTGCTGTACCGTGTATAAACTTTGTGGCTCGTTCCAGCGTGATCCCACGGACCAGAAATCTAATTGAATATGCCCCAATGAGTTCAGTTTTCACAATGTTGATTTTGAGAAAACGTGAAGACATCCAGGAGGATATAGCGGAGAGGCAGTCGGAAACACGAGAGAGGAGGGGGGGGAAGGTCAGGAGAGGAGATGTAGAGTTGAATGTCATCAGCATAGAGGTGATACTGGAGACCAAAGGAAGAGGTGAAATCACCCAGGGAGGTGGTGTACAGTGAGAAAAGAAGAGGGCCGAGACAGAGCCCTGACGGACCCCAACGAGGAGGGCAGAGAGGGGTGAGCATGAGTCAGGAGTGGAAACAGAGAAGGAGCGGTTGGCAAGGTAGGAGGTGAACCAAGTGAGGACAGTGCCAGAGAGGCCAAGAGAGAGAAGGGTCTGCAGAAGAAGGGGGTGGTCCATGGCGTCAAGAGCCGCAGAGAGGTTCAAGAGAATGAGCAAGGAGAAGTCGCCCCTGGATTTGGCTGAGAGGAGGTCATTAGTAACTTTGGCCAGGGCGGTTTCAGTCAAGTAGAGGAGGTGGAAATCAGATTGGAGGGGGTCAAGTAGGGAGTTAGCAGAGAGGTGACTGGAGAGGCGATTGCAGATAATCTACTCAAGTAGTTTGGAGGCGAAGGGGCGAAGTGATATGGGGCGGTAGTTTGCTAGATAGGCGGGGTCAAGATTAGGTTTCTTTAGAATGGGGGAGATAAGGCAATGTTTGAAGGAAGAGGGGACGGTGCCAGTAGAGAAAGACTGATTGAAGAGGTGTACAAAGTGGGCGAAGGCAGAGGGGGAAAGGGAGCGAAGGAGGTGAGAGGGGATGGGATCCAGTTGGCAGGTGGAAGGAGGAGAGTAGAGAATGAGGGAGTGGACTACATCACCCGATGTGGGGCGGAAGGAGCTCCAGAGTTGGTTATTGGAGGAAGAAGGTAAGATGACAGTGGCTGAAGTATGCACTGAGGGGGAGATGTCCAATCTGATAGAGACTTAAAGAAAGATTGTTTGGCAAGGAAGAGGGCGAGGCTGAAGGAGGAGAGGATAAACTTAAAGTGAAGGAACTCGGCCAGGGAGCGAGATTTCCTCCATAGACGTTCATCAGCGCAAGTGCACTTCTGAAGGAAGTGGGTAAATTTAGAGTGCCAAGGTTGAGGTAGCCGATGGCGGCAGTTAACAGAAGAGGCTGGGGCAAGGGCATTCAGAGCAGTGGTGAGGGAGAGCTTATCGAGGGAGATTGCCCAATCAGGGCAGACCAGGGTAGGAAGTGGGGCAAGATGAGTGTCCAGAGAAGAAGAGAAGGAGGTAGGGTCCAGAGCATCAAGGTTGCGCTTGGTGAGGGTGGATTTAGGCAGGGGGGTTGCAGGAGAGGGTGACAGAATAAAGGAGAGGCGGTGGTGGTCAGAGAGCAAAAAGGGGGAATTAGAGAAGTTGGAAAGAGCACAAAGATGAGAGAAAACAAGATCAACAGAGTGACCAAGACAGTGGGTGGGGGATGAGGTCCACTGAGTGAGACTGAGGGAGAAGGAGAGGGCAAGGAGTTTAATGGAGGCGGGATCGGTGGGGTTGTCAAAGGGATTTTAAAGTCGCCAATAATAATGGAAGGGAGGTCAGAGGAAAGGAAGAGGGGAAGCCAGGCTGCAAAGTTATCAAGAAAAACGGAAATGGGGCCAGGGGGGCGGTAAATGACGGCGACACGAAGGTGGATGGGGGAGAAGAGACGGATAGAGTGAACTTTGAAAGAGGAGAAGCAGAGGGAAGGCACAGTGGGAATGACTCAAAAATTACAATTGGGGGAAAGGAGGAGGCCCACGCCACTTCCTTTCAGTTTTATGTATTTTTTAAGGGTCTTTTAGGGTCATTTTATGGAAGGCCACACTGAACTAGTCACTGAAATGATTTAGAATTTTGGATATCCAAGGAAAAATCCAGTTCTTGTGGCATGGTGGCACCTCTGTCCTAAAATCTTCCTCTGCTTGATGTTCTAATAAATGTGTCTCACATGTGTTAAAAATAGTTTTCCTTACTTGCATTTGAATTGGCATTTCACTTAGTGACTTTGTTGTGGTACTAATTGTAGTATACTTTCTCATTCGACAATCATACTAATCTATCTTTTATAAAGTCACAGAGGTGTGACGAAACACGTCAGTATGGGGTATTATTGATGTGGGGAAATGCAGACTGCGGTGGTCTTTTATACTTAACCCCTGATTGATGTTGACATTTTCAAGGAGTGATATACTCACATACAGATAAGTGATTATACAGCCTTTACTTACCTGACCAATTATTGCATTTGGAAAGGACGAGCTAAATGGGAGATCTATTTTATCCAGCTACCTTTTTGCATGAAGGGCTGCTCAGTCCTGAAGTTAGCTGTGCACAGTGAGTCCCGAGGAAATCTTCATAAACCATCAGTGTCCCAATGTGCAGCAATACACAGGTGACCATGATTGGTCCTGGCAAATACTGTATGTCATTCTATTTCCAACTATTGGCTTGTTGTAAGGAGTTATAATTACAGTTTGGACACTTGGATATCATATAGTCCATCACATAATGAGTGATTTAGTTACAGAGGGGGGCGAGCTGGCCACTCGACCCTTCCAGGTACTGTTTGAATTACTAACAATGTCCAGATAGGACTTGATGTTAGTATGTATAATATATAAAATATATATGTAATTTTTAAATTAGACTTGATAATCTAGTAACTATTGTTCTAACCATCTTGGACAACCCCATCATCATATACATTTGTGTACATATTCTATATGTGATATCAATGTTAAATAAGTGTAGATAATAATGATATAGTGATATATGTACATAATATGTAGGAATTTGAGTGTATTCTGCCATATCTGTTTAATTTTTATTTGATATAAACAAGGTGACTGGCTCTCTTTATTGTGTTTTTTTTATTAGGACAATCATACTAACACTGTTGCTAAATATTGAACATGTGCTTAAGAAATTACTACTTAAAAGTATAACCACCCTTGAAATAACCTACACATTTTCAAGTACAGAATGTGCTGCCTTTCCTAGCTCTTCTGCCACTCTCGACGGATTTGCCAAAGCTAATTCTCTTTTGTCATTCCAGTTTGACATGTGGGGTTCAGTGAAATATCATAGTATAAATGTAGTAAATGGCAAAGAAAAGGGAATATCTACATCTATACATTACGTTTGGCTTCATTATGGAGCTGTACAGTTATGCAAACATTAAAAGGAGATAGTTAAGGAATGTTCTCTACATGCATGGTATCCAAAGCATTCTGGATTGTGACATAGAGACAGCAGCTGTCACAGGACCACTACTGGCTGACCTAATTGCATGATGTCCTGCTAGGGTAATGTGATCCCTTCCTTTTGCTTCTGAATCCTGTGCTGACAGTGAATAAATACCTTAACTTCCATCATGACTTCTTTTACATGAGATTCTGTGCTCTTCTACTATTTTCCCACTTATTTACCAATTCAATTAACATGGGCTGAATTAAGTATTTTATATTCACAGTGTTTTTGCCACTTTGGTTATTTGATTCAGATTCTGAGTTAACACCTTTGGGAAATTAGTGGAAAAAGTGAAGTAAAGCAATGTGTTACATTTCAAATGGGCCAGGTAGAGAAATATTAACCCATTCGTTGCCACTGATGTAACTTTTCTGTATAACTTATAGAGTAAATATAAACATATATAAAAGCCCATTTTCGATTTGAGTATTTCACTTTACAAGGTGAAAGTGATTACTAACGCACCACCACTGTTACGTAGCCATGGATGTGTTACCTAATGTATGCAGCTACCCACTGCAGCAGACTGTTTGCCATTACCTTCCAGCCATCAGATCACTACTGGTTACAAGTTCGGTGAACCTAGAGAAACAGCAGCGGCAGCGCAATTATGTTTGGGTACTCTGGACCCACTGGAAGTGAAACGCGACCTTCAGGTCATATACTCTATCCTTTAGCTAATAAACATTGCCTTTATATTAACTGAGTTCGCTGTCTGGGAGTGAAAGGACAACCTTCTGGTTATTTGATCCCTGAGCTCATGAGAGTATTTTAGCCTATTTACATTTGGAGGCATATCCTCTCTGATAGTGATAAGAAAAAGATAAAGATAAAAAAAATAAAAGATTATATAAAAAGTGTGTGTCTCATGATCGGGACACCAAGGGGCTCACACTGAATGCAATTTGTGTGTTTGGCATATAATACGATTTTTTACTTCTGGGCAAGCGCGCAAAGCACCTTTTCTGAAATTAGTGGTTTTTGCACATGCACAGATGTACAAAAGCATTTTATATGCCAGAAATGCAAAGTGCATTCAACTCAGCATGAGCCAGTAATTTTGTGAAAATAGCTAAGAACAGGATTGTGATGAAGAACAATTTATGATTTTTGCCTGCTTGTGGTTTTGGTTGTTTGGTGATTGCATACAAGTTTAAAACGTGACATAAGTAGAATTTATGAATTCTGAACTGCTATGCTTAGTAGACAATTTGTGTATAATCACCATCATTACCATTTATTTATATAGCGCCACCAGTTCCGCAGCGCTGTACTGATAACAGAGCTGGATTAAGGCTTTGGGGGGCCCGGGGCACTTAAGACAGGGGGGCCCCTAAGATCTAAAATTAAGGGCATAGTGACACATTCTGCATTACAGCACGTACAGCCCACAGTATGACACTTACAGCTCTCCCAGAGGGCTCGCTTAGGTTGTCTGCATAAGAAAAATCATTGCTTCCACAAGCTAAAATACTGTACATTAAAACAATCATCAAAACACCACATTAAAATGGGTATTGACACCACACATTAAAACTAGCAATGATATCACACATTAAAAATACCATTGATAATGTACACTAAAACTAGCAATGATACCGCATGCTAAAACTACCAATGATACCGCACTTTAAAAATAAAATTTATAATGCACATTAAAACTAGCAGTTATACCGCAAATTAAAATACCATTGATAATGCATCACTGGGCATGGCCAGGCCACCCTCCTACAGACAAAAAACTGCATTGTTGTGTACACCACTGAATGGTCACCAAAAATTGGGATTGTCCCACTAGAATCACAACATTTCACAGACTTTGCTGCTCTCTCCTACCTGTTCTTCTCACTTTCACCACCTGTGCTGCAGGTTTCTTTAGTTGCGGCTTGTCTGGATCCTGGAATGTTAGGGGCCCTATTTGGAGAAAAAAAATGGGTACATTTAGAAAATTACAGCCACCCCCGGCGTTAAATCAGTACCACCCATGATTAATAATTAGGCCTTCCTCCAGCCCCAGGATTAAAATAATAGTATTCACATTTAATAAATAAACCTATTTCCCTCCCTACAAACAGCCCCAGCAATCAATTAATAGTATTTACATTTCAGAAATATACCTATTTCCCGCAACCGTCACTGCCTTTAAATAATTCATAGGCACATTTAATAAAGGGACCTCATTCTCCCCAATCCACCCCATCTTAAATTAATTGTCCCCACTATTGTGTCTCCCCCCCCCCTTTTTCCTCATGCTATGTCTCTCACCCTTTTTTCTTATACTGTGCCTTTCTCCCCCCTTTTTTCTCATGCTGTGCCTCTCCCCTTTTTCCTTACTGTGCCTCTCTTCTCCCCCTTTTTCCCCCATAGTGTGCCTCTCTTCTCCCCCTTTTTCCCCCATAGTGTGCCTCTCTTCTTTCCTTTTACCTCCATACTGTGCCTCTCTTCTTTCCTTTTACCTCCATACTGTGCCTCTCTTCTTTCCTTTTACCTCCATACTGTGCCTCTCTTCTTTCCTATTTCCTCCATACTGTGCCTCTCTTCTTTCCTTTTACCTCCATACTGTGCCTCTCTTCTTTCCTTTTACCTCCATACTGTGCCTCTCTTCTTTCCTTTTACCTCCATACTGTGCCTCTCTTCTTTCCTTTTACCTCCATACTGTGCCTCTCTTCTTTCCTTTTACCTCCATACTGTGCCTCTCTTCTTTCCTTTTCCCTCCATACTGTGCCTCTCTTCTTTCCTATTTCCTCCATAGTGCCTTTCTGCGTTATTCCCTTTTTTTTTTTACTTACCTTTCTGTTAGCTTCTTTCTTCTCCTCTCTTCTGTTTTTTTTTTATCTTTCCTGGTCCTCTCTGCGCTGCTCCTCACTGAATGACAGGCGTGCCTTGATGATGTCACGCCTGTCATTCAGTATTAACAGTGCAGAGAGGAGGGAGGAGGAGGGACGCCAGCGCCGCGGTGAGGTGAGTAGTGTATCTTTTTTTTTATTTTTTACTACCTGGCTCCCCCCACCAACGAAGGGAGCCCCGAACCCCCCCCCCCACCTTCCGCCGCCGCTAAAAAGAAAAGTGTAAAAAAAAATCAAAAAAAAAAATCAGAAGTTATGCGCGTGGCGGCGGGGGCCCTCGGAGAGAGGGGGGCCTGGGGCACGTGCCCCCTGTGCCCCCCCCCCTTAATCCGGCTATGACTGATAATATTTGTCATCTACATCAGTCCCTGCCCCATTGAGGCTTACAGTCTGAACTCCCTAATATACACATTCCCTAATATTCATATTCCCTAATATACACATATTTTATCATCAGCCATTTAACCTACCAGGAGGAAACCCACACTAAGTGCTAACCACTTAGCCATCATGGTGCCTACATTATTACATTGCATTTTATGAAACATTTTTAAGCAATGTTTTTTTGATCAACATTTGTTGGAGCTTAGTGTGAAGTAGAAATGTATAAATATTAGTTTTAACATTCTGTAGTAAGTTTACTCTTGGTCTATGGTTTGAAAAGGGCTGGAATTCATTTTGGAATCAGTAATGCATATTTTATTGGCACATACAAAAATATTAAATCAAGCTCGACCGCCTGAAGTGTAAGTCAACAAACCCTTGAAAGCAAAAATTATACATATGTAAAATTATTATTTCTTCTTCAATTTGGAATGCAATCTGATTTGTAACCAACAAATTCTCCATATCAAATGCTTACCACCAGCTATCACAGGCGGTAAACCCTACTGAGAAAACTTTTGCCAAGTTTTTCCAGCGACAGCTGGAGAAAGCTAGATTTGGGATTATTGGTTTGGACAGTCAATGATTCATGAACCTACAGTGTTTTAACAGTACTTTAATCATATGCATCCTATCAGAAAAGTGACACAAATTTGCTGAGCCATTACAACTGTATTATGCAGGTTAATTAATCTATATGCCATTGCAATAATTATCTTGTATTTAAATTCTATTTACAGTTTAACAAGGAGCATTGTAAAAAAAAAGTCAGCCACATAGATGAATATTTTACTACTTATAGTATTATTATTTACAATTACATATATAGTGTTAGCATACTCTACAGCTCCTTACAATTGCTGTTATATCAATAAAAGATAACTGTGAATTGTAATGAATTAAGTACACTATTATTATTATTATTACTAATATTAATAATAATAATAATAATAATTATAAAATACTTATAACAAGTTTCTTCTAAATGTTTACACTTTTTTAAGCATATGTAACAACATACAGATGTAATCACAGTTTATATACTGTATGTTCTGCTATGATTCTCTCGTGTATATATGTCCTGCAGCGCACTTCTGTGTGAGCAGTTAATACTAAGGGACCAGTACATGGTCCAATAACCTTACTAACTAACTCCTGGCCAGCTAATCATTGTGCAATGTGTTGAAATTGTGCTGGTAATGAAAACGATTTTATTCAATTCATGTTAGGTTTTGACAAATAAAACTTTAATTGTAGTGTGGAGATTTTAGAAGCATGTCATAATATGGCTAAACGCATGGAATGATCAATATTAATTTATATATCTATTTGCTTCTTTCACACTGCAGAGTTGAACATGAGAGAATCTGAAGTACGAAGAGTGTGTGATGAATCAACATGTAAATATGGAGGTGTGTGCAAGGAAGATAGTGATGTTCTGAAATGTGCCTGCCAGTTTCAGGTAAAGACACTTCATTTTTTTTCTTCTTATATTCTGATGCTTAACCACAATGTTTATTTAGCTTTGTTTAATTGTTTTATTTTCATATTTTATGGTCTTCCCTTTAAATAGACTACTATTAAGGTGCCAAAGCAGACAATACAAAACAACTCTCATAAATAATTGTATTTAAAAAGAAATGCTATGCTACAAGTCTGAGAACCAATCAGCAGGCAGACACAGCTGCCCTCCAAATTCTGAAGTAGAGATCATGGAACTGTTTAAACAGAATCATTATAAGTAGCTGAAAGGACAACTAGTGCTATACAAATGCTGTATGTAACATTTTCAGATTGTCTGACCTCAAAATTTTCTAAAACTCAGTTAAAAGGGCACAGCACAAAGCATGTAAAATGTAAAGATCACAGTTGTATATAATCACCATTTATTATTTATTTACATTTCACTTGCTTTACACAGCACATTTTGGGTCTCATTTATGGCTAGGCACGTCCTAGGTCAATTCTAAATGGATGTATAAAAATTAAGGTTAAATTGGTTCATATAAACTTTTCAACCTAGTCACCTGTTTTTTTGCCAGAGATGGGGCTTTTCTCCCTTTGATAAATAGAGTCCTATGTGACTGATTTCTTTTACTATGATCTGGATTTAATTACTACTTCCACTTCTACTGCTCTATTATTATGCCACACATTATGCCACAGACCAGAAGTGCGCGATGAAGAGGCGCACCGTGAAAAAGTGTAAAAGTTACATCTGAAATCTCCTACCACCTTAAAAATACCCAATTTATTAAATAATTATTTGTTTTCCTGCTAAAATATTGCAGTTTAGCCTAATTTATGTGTTAAATTAATCATGAAAATGAGGGAACTTTGAGACTGTTTTTTTCACTTATCCCTTTTTGTGCTTGGTGTTTTTGTCAGAAACCTATACGTACTTGCACAATTCATGCCAGTACCAAAGTTAATTTTATGCTATACCTTAGCTGTTTTCATAAATTATCTCCAGTGACACCAGGTAAATGATGTGACTGGAAACCATGGACACTACTGTAAACAATCAAAAGAGATGAGATCTTAGGTACAATTTGATATATACTTACAGTTTATCTAACCAACAATGCGTGACAGGTAGGGAAATCTTTTGTAGAAATAATCAATATGGCCTATACTTTTAAATCATACTTACTAACTTTCTAAAGTTGGATTCCGGAAGCCTGCCGGGGGAGGTGGGCGTGATGGGGGCAGGGCTCCAAAATTTGCGTCATTTTACAGCAGGTGAATCGCGGCGTTTTGGACCTAATTCTGCCCAAGTAGGCAGATGCGGTAGATTGCCACACTCTCCCGGGAGTCCAGGAGACTCACGCGAAATGCAGGAGTCTTCCGGACATTCCGGGAGAGTTGGCAAGTATGTTTTAAATATACATACTCTATATTAAAGTTATCAGATATTCTAACTTGACTTTTTACTTTTTGTTTTAAGAATTAGGTTGGTTCAGCAACTTAATATTGCATTCAGAAAACTTAGTATTGTGTAGAATCAGGTTTATCAAGTCTGGATTTTCATGGTTTTCAAAACAGCATATAAGTGATACACATACATCCACATCAAAGTTACAGCAAATTTCTGCAGAAGTCTTGAACACAATCCACTAGCAAAACATTGCATTTGCATGTTGGGTAAAAGTATATTTAAGATTTGATGATGTTAGTTTGAATCCTTTTTTAATTCTATTTTTCTGGTATTTGGTGAATTATCTATGATGGGACATGAGATTGTGAATTTGCTGCACCTGTGTTCAAGCTTAAAATGATTATGAAATATAGTGGGCCACTTGTTAGTCCTCTCTTTCCAAATATTGAATTCCTGTATATCAATCATGTCAATTGTTGTTAAGATATTTCTAAAAGTTTTTTCAGTTTCTCAATCTTTTAGCCTATCCAGATGTCTATGAAAATCATGCAGGTGCATAATTGTTTACTGTCTTTCTGCCAAAACGGAAAAAAATGAAAGCTTTTTGAAAAGCAGATAATATTTTATAGTATATCTATTGACTGATTCATATAACAAAAACAAATGTACACTGGGGGTTACAGGCAAACTTTAATGATATTGGGGCAAGGCACACACTTTAGGCTTCAAGGAGAGTTGGAAGTAAGCGTCTTTTTTCGTAAAAGACACATATTGGTAGAGTGTATGTGCACAAAAATGCATAGGTGCAAGATTCAGACGCTTCTTACACTTCAACTGTATTATACCTCCCAAATGTCCTGATTGCAGCGGGACAGTCCCAATTTCAGGGTGCCGTCCCGCTGTCTCTCCCAGGAATATTTTTGTCCTGTGGGTGGGAATGTTGAGGGATGGGAGATATGTAATGGTCAGCTTAGCAATTTACAACACTAGGCAGCCCTCTGTGAGTGTGGCCACACCCCTGGTACAATCTGGCCACACACACATTTTGGAATGGTCATGCCCACTGTCCAAATGTGGGGACAGACATGTTAGGAGGTATACCTTATATTTAAGGAGGCACACAAGGGAAGGGGCCTTCATAGGCCAAGTGCAGTAAGTGTGTTTAGGTAAATGCAGTGTAGTCTGACCTGGAAGCAGATTTATATACACCTGGCAGGACGCATTTCTCTGGCAGGTGCCAGAGGCCAAGGTTCAAAATGATGACGATATGAAACTAGCGCATATGCGCGTATAATAAAGACCTGGATACATCTTCCAGCTCAGATACTTCCAGCTCAGCATACTACGCAAATTGCATGTTTTATTCAGACGTAATTTACATCTGTGTTTTTTGCATAAATACTGATTACTGACAGAAGTGGGGTAAAACCTGTTCATTTTGATTGCTACACCATGATAGAAGTAACTCCTCCAAATATTCACAGTCTCTCCCTCGTAAATTTTATTCCTTCTTCAAAACTAAACCTTTTTTACATATTGCCTGAATAGCAAGAAAATAATTACTCATTCTGCAGTCAATTACATTTTACCACACTACTCAGAGTAAAAACAGACATAGTGGCACAAAATTAGGTGTATGTCACAAAAAACCATGAACAAACTAATTGTTTTTCTGTTTTTGCAAATTACCTCTTCTTCTTACCAAAGTTTTATGGCTTTGTTCTACTAGTTGTGAATATTACATAAACTGTAGGAATATTTAAATAATTCATTTATTTTCCACTTGTGAACTTTTTTTGGGAGTAATTGTTTCAGCTTTCTGTGATTTTTTTCCTCCACTTCATTTCAAGAGCAGTTCCTTCCATTTCAAGCCAGGTTAGAAAACAATTCAATTTTTTTTTTAGCCTTTTCCTAATCTGATAGGATTGGGCATTGGTAGCTAACAGGGTACTGTCATTAATTAGTAACCATTTTACTTGTGCCATTAAATGGTATTATAGCACTGGCCCGATTTGTGACTAAAAGTTCATGGTTCAGAATGTATAAAAAAAAATCCTTTATGGGTATATTCCCTTCTCCTCATTATAGGATTCAAGTGAAAAAACAAGCACAACAATACAAAAAAAAAATCAACACTTCATTTATTAAATATTTTGAATCAGCCTGAGTTTTAACAGTAAATATACATAATATATATTTATTATTTTTCTTTTCAAGTGTTACACTTGCGAGTGGTTTTTATTGCTTATTTCATTTAACCCTCCCCCCCCGCTGTGTTACAGCCAAGTTCTTGATAGAAGATATGTAAGGCCATACAGGTTGCATGAAAAATGTTATTGCTTAGTCAGGTATTTCCAAAAAATGTCAGCTTTGTAACAGTATCTTTAGATGTCACAGAGCTTTTCCAGTAGTAATTAATAAAATGAAAAAATCTCAATAATCATCTCCCCCTCCTTACAGGTCCCCTTTGCCCACTATGCCCCTGACATTATATGCCAAGGGGGAATTTCCACACATTGACTTCCAAATTAGATATGCAAAGTATTTCCTGTACAAATTACCATTGTTCATCCCCCAGGCTATAAAACACTATTATAGATGTGTTAGTATCTGTATATTTAACAATACTTATTGGATATTATTTTTGCAGTGCCACACTAACTATGTACCAGTTTGTGGATCAAATGGAGACACTTATCAAAATGAATGTTTCCTGAGGAGATCTGCCTGCAAGCAACAGAAAGATTTAGCTGTAGTAACAAAAGGTCCCTGCTTTTCTGGTAAGAACAGTGTATCATCATAAACTTGTCTTTAAAACGTTAGTAGGGTATAAATATGTCCTAAAGAAATGTGACTCTTAATCAAAGACTGTTCCAGTGTCATATCTCTTGGCATCACATGTGTGATTTACACCATACTTTCAGAATATAAAAATGGCAGCAATTCGGTCTCTGACTTTATCTTTCTTTGGATAATGCAGAAAGGTGATGGAAGTATAATGTAACCAAACACACTGCATTTTGGGTAATACTGCACTAGGAATACTATACTTCAATATCTTTTATATGTACTTTCTCTTCTTTACCAAGGTTTGCAGATAAACAAGATCACTGCAGCTTTACTTTACTATGTTTACTGATAAGATCACAATGCATCTGTGTATATTACAAGTTATTGTGCCAGGTAGGGTAGAAATACCAATGTTCTTTGCCTACCACTTTATTTCAGTATATCAGTATACCTCTGTTTTATAATATATGTTTTATAATCAATACCAACTGGTTATTGAGGTTACATGCAGGTTCATTTTTATTTATGTTTTCACATGGTGTACCCAAAAGAATGTATCAGAGCTATTTACCATTTATCTAATACAGGAGATATGAGGTATGCCAACTATTGCAGCATACTGCAGTCCCCATAAAGATCACTAGGGACTGTGATCTGGTTTTACTTTTCAGAGCTTGAAGTCTTTATCTAACACCATCTGAGGTTTCTCGTTAGCACAACTTCTTTAAGTATATGCATATCATGTCACCAATAGTTGTGTTACAATTGGTGCAAAAAAATAAAATCCAGGAATAGTCTAGGGAATTAAAAGTGTGGTAGACTGAAGCTACTGCTGTTGTCCTGTTGTTAGAAGTTCTTACATTACTGCAACATAAGCATTAAAAACTACAGTACAGAAACACACATATATATATATATATATATATATATATATATACACACACATATATGTGTATCAGTGTCTTTTGTAATACCTTATTTGTTGAGGTGCTTTACATGTCATATTGAGTATTGCTTTAGAGTCTATAAAGAAACAGTATTAATATAGCAATACTGGGTTGCATGGTTACACAGCGGTTTACTTTGCTGCCTCAGAGTGCAAGGGACATGAGTTCAGTTAGAACCAGAGCCCTATCTGTGTGGAGTTTGTATATTCTGTCCGTGTTTGTGTGGGTTTCCTCCCACAGTCCAAAAACATACTAGTAGGGTATTTGTTTGCTAAAATATGGATCATAGGGCAGGAACTGCTGTGATCGTCTTCATATCCTGTGTAGAGTGCTGTGTAATATGATTGGGGCTATATAAATGATAATACTCTGACCGAGCGGCCCGGGGGCCGAGGGGCCCCCGGGCCGCTCGGTCAGACCGCTACTCGGGCCGGGGGGGTAGGCAGGCCGGCCGCCACCCGGATGCAAAATACAGCACTTTCCCCCGTGGCCGCATCTGATAACATCAGATAACATCATCAATGACGCGGCCGCATCCCCTGTCATGTGATGCGGCCGTCTGTGTGCCCCCGGGCTTCCCTCTCCCAGCCCGCGCCTGACGATGACTGAAAATGTTATTTATTAGAAAAGTATCTGGAAAAGTATCTGGTTGTAAAATCCAAAACTTTTAAGTTACCGTAATTATCTTTGAGGTTGTATTTTGCCATTTCAATTTACAGGCTTCAGAAAACAGATAATGCAATTAACACTTTTCTATGAAATTCAGTAATAGCATATTATTTGAAGTTCTCAACAGAGATTTAGTGATTAAAATATATCTACTAATATAGTATAAAAATATATGAAATACATACATTACATCAAATGGATTACATTAATAAAAAAAAGCAAATATGCCTATATGGCAAAGGCAGAAGCAGTTTAATAATGCATGTGCATCAGTAAGTTAAGCTATTGTCTCATTGCATTTATTAGATTTGAATATATTCCATTATTATATTTTGTAATAATAACTTCTGTACCCTTGAGAGTTATATTATTTATATCTAATAGGGCAAAACAAAAAAGTTGCCAACAATTGACTCCCATTGTGACTAAAAAAAGTAAAAAATAAGTATATAGATAAAAGATATATGCTATACCTCACAATATTCCAAAGCAAAAGACAATACAGTGGAACAAAATAGGCACATCCATGCCAAGCCCAGTCAGGTTTGATATTGATATACAATACACAGAGCTATATAGTGGCCTCTAATAAATACAGAGAGCATTCTAGTAACATCTATAGAATGCAGAAATCGTTCTAGTGACCTATATACAATACACAGAGCATATTAAACAATATACAACAGAGAGAACTTATTAATGACCTCTGTACAATCCAAAAGCATTCTAGTGATCTGTTTACAATATAGAAATACAGAAAGCTCCCCACAATACAGAAATCGCCCCTTACCAATTTGCAAAGCAGAGAGTATCTTGATAAATTATATACAATAGATAGAATATTCTAGTGACTTCTATACAATATAGAAATCATTCTAGTGATCTCTGTACAAAACAGAGAGCATTGCAGTGACATCTTTAAAATACAGAGATCATTATAGTGAACTCTATTATGCATGACTAGAAGTCATGAGAATACTTTCTGTATTATATAGTGATTTCTAGTGAGTAATGTGCAGTAGGTGTAAGATTTAGATCCCTTATACCTCCTTCTTAGAGGCAGTGGTGCTCCTATTAAACTAGCTTCCTCTAACAAAAATGTCTCAGAATAAGGTGACACACCAAGAAGCTGGAACAAAGCTTCTTATATGCTCATAAGAGCTATTTTATTATTTATTTTACAACAAATGTTATAACAGGAATAGTGCATGACGTATTCTACCCCTAGTGAATAGTTTGTGTTCCCTGAAACGTTGTGCACTAGCCTTGTTGTGGCATTGGTTGTCTTATAAAACAAATACATTTATTCTTATACATTCTGTACTAGTGATTACTATATAATGCCAACACTCTTCTGGAGGCCACTATCAGACCCCTAAATCTTTGATGGCTTTACAATGTAGTCTACCCCGTATTTCAGTAGGCATTACTATACAGACCCCAGACCTAAGGTGGCGGTATCATACAGACCCTAGAGCTAAGGTGGCGTTACCATACAGACTCCAGGTCTAAGAACGCTTTACCATATTGACCCCAGGGATGGCGTTACTATACAGACTCCAGACCCTAGGTGGCATTGCTGTATAGACACCCAGACCTAAGGTGGCATTACCGTACAGACACAGAGCTAAGGTGGCATTGCCATACAGACCCCTGAGCCAAGGTGGCGTTACCATACAGACCACAGAGCTAAGGTGGCATTACCGTACAGACACAGAGCTAAGGTGGCGTTGCCATACAGACCCCTGAGCCAAGGTGGCGTTACCATACAGACCACAGAGCTAAGGTGGCGTTACCATACAGACCCCAGACTTAAGTTGGCGTTACCATGCAGACCCCAGGTTTAAGGAGGCGTTACCATACAGGGGTGGGGTACGTATTCCTGATGATAGTAATGGCGACAACAGTGACACCAACATAGAAATCACAATTACCATCAGTGCGACAGTGAGTAAATATCTACATACCATTCTCGGTGAATCTCTGCGTTTGGCCCCGCCCCCCGCTGTCAATTGATGCGTTTGCGTCATTACATCACGGGGTGCCCCCCATCATGCCCACCTCCCCCGGCAGGCTCCCGGAAACCAACTTTCTAAAGTTGGTAAGTATGTATTATCAGTGTTAGGCTACAAATACACTGCCATCTGCAAAGCGTTTTTTAACACATGTTACAAAGCATGTGACCTGTATATAAACTGCACTAAGTTTATCTACGCATTTTTATGCATTTGTTATGCATTTAGACGTGTAGATAAATGTGTTTAATTTGCATTTTTTTAAAAAAACAAGCCTGTGAAAAAAACACTTGTGAAAGAAGCATCTCATTGCATTTACAATGCATTCCCTTTGACATCAATTTAAGTTTATCTGTAAGATGTATGTCATATCTGTAAGGTGATTATCTGGTACTACGGAAACTCTGGTGCCCTATAAATAAATGGTAATAACGATGATGATGTCATCAGACCTACTGAATTGGAACAAGAAACCTTAAAAAGAAATACACTGCAGTGCAATGCAAGTTAAACACACATGAAATGTTTCATTTGGTGCAATGAGTTTTATTTTCACAGCCATTTACATGTGCATAACTTGCATTAAAATTTTAACGCCACTAGTTGCATAGCCTAAGCCTCAGACGATCTCCTAATAGGATCTTTTTAGAGACGGCTGGCAGTAGTTACTTTTTCTCCAAGAGACGGACCAAAGCGAGTAGCAATTTTACAGTTTAGTGCATTTGTAATCCTTACAGGGATAGATCAGATGCAGCTCATTCAACAGATCCATTTTTGTTATCATTTGCAGTATTGTAACAATATTATCTTTCCACACAGTAATATGTACAGCATTTCTTATATAGCAGTGTGGTTTCTATATACATCATCTAGCTGCTTAGTTATATAATACTGCACTGAATCATAAGAACTACTTTAAAAGGTCTGTTATTCTTTTGCTTACATGCAGTGACATTGCTGGACAATTAGACACATTATCCTGGCACACTAAATCCTATTAATGATTCCCCAATCACGTTTAACCATCCACACACATTTTAAAATTTTGTTTAGTAATAATAAAAAGGTAGTATGAAAACTAAGATGAGTGCCAATATACATATATATATATATTTTTATATATATATATATATTTATATATATATATATATATATATATATATATATATATATATATATATATATATCTATATCCCCTAATGTTAATTTTCACTTCACTTATTTAACTAGTGAAGAAAGAGAACTATACAATTCTGCATAACTGAGAAAAGGACCAGATTTGCTTTGGCTTCCCGCTGGCCAGAATGTATGTAACCAAATACCATACCTTTTTAGTACATGGCAAGCAGCTCAAAATAGTTTTATTTTTATTCCAAGACACAGAGTGCCTGATCCATCTTCAGACATAAGTCTCTTTGCATGCCGTATGTTGTGTGAGATTGCTCTGCACATTCTCCAGATTGGGAATTACACCAGTGAATGCAATTGCATGCAATTCATGGCCAGACGCAAATGTCATTTCCAACTGCCTACGACATCAAGGGTGGAACAGAAGCAGGAAGGGGCAGATGCAGATAGGCAATGTACATTAAGGGCATGCCGAGGTCGAGGACGATTCAATATCAAGGCTTCTCTTATGTACATGTTTTTTAGCTGTATTACATGTCAGTTGTACGTGCCTACTGATAGTGATGACTACACACATGCATACCAGAACATGTGTTTGCAAGTATGAGAAACAATAAAAATGCATTTTATGTACAGTGCAAATTCAGGATATCGTGATTTATGAATTTCATGTAAAATAAGAAAAAAAATATTTTTAGACATATCATTTTATTAATGACTATAGTTTAAAGATTTGTTAATTTATTTTTATAAAATAATTTTTTTGCATGCGTTCTGATGGGACTTTGTAATGTATAGCCAGAGCATACTTTACCCAGCTTCAAATTGAGATCTTGATATCCACTTGTATTTGAATACGGGCGTACATGTGTGCTTTATGTGCATTCTTTTATAAGCAAGATGTGTTCACATTACGTTTAAAGATGAATCAGGCCCAGAGGGTATATTGCAACCAAACATACATTGTTTTCATTGTCTAACTTGTACTATACAGATAAAGAGAAATTGTGAATTGGTACGATGGATTTACTGCAGATTTGTCCATTTGATCAATGCTATTAAATAACCACCATTGGCCTGATTTTTTAAAGTTACCTTGTAGGACACAACATACTGTTCAGTGCATTGTACTCCTGAGTCTTGCATCAAGGTCTGGCGATGGAAATGTACATTCTGAATCTGGATAAAGATAAAAACCTATCTGTTTTTGCTTGAACAAACACGGACGCATAAAATAAAAATACATGAAAATAAATAGCAGCTAGCATTAGATCACAAATAAAAATAATCTGACAATGGTGTGGTGCATGACTTGGTTCAGATCTCTCTGCACCCCCCACATTAAAATATGAAAAGTAAAATTTTTTTTTTTAAAAGATGCCCCCCTCAGACTTGTGCCCCAGCACTTTAATAATGTGCTGCCCACTCTGCATGACACTGATGTATTATATGTTAATGTCACACACTTATACAAAAATGTGACAGAGAATAAATATTGCCAACACACTAAACAAGACGCCAACCCCTCACATTTGTCGTTCCCCCTTTACACACACGCAGCCTATACTCTTACTCCCCACTGTAGATAGATATTTTGTTGCCGGACCTGTAAGTTCATCTGAGCTTGAGCAAAGTACATTCTTGTAAAAAGCAACTATTTGTACCTTTTTGGGGTTGCTGTTTTTCAATCGATTTCATTGGAAGATTCATGTAAAGAATGCTTTGTTTCCCCATTTTGTCTCAATTCTACTATATAATGCCCATAAAACAAATACATTTATGTCACTAAGCTATCAGATGAGCAACAGTTATTCCTGGTGAAAGTTATTCCTTAAACCAGCAGATCTCTTTAAAATACAATTTATAAGTTAGCTTAGGGCAGTAAAGGAATCCAATATCATAGTCATTCAAGGTGTGAAAAGTCAAAACTACATTTTGTTTACATTTTGGAATGGTATGTGGATTTATTTGGCTGATTAGGCCTGATACAATTACAAGCTATACATATATTCACAGGACTTGCACAGACATCCCACAGAATGAAGTTATAAGCAAATTATCTTTTTCTTTGCTGAAAACAAAGTATTCCAAAAATAAAAACTGCAGATGAAACAACCATAGAAATCTAAAATTCTAACAGATGTAATTAGTTGGCACCAGGGCATGGATAATTCAGAGTACCAGAGAAGAGGGCATTACTCTTGTGATCATCAAAGAAGGTACATAAAAAATAAAAGGTTGTTATAGTTCTACTTTAATTCAAGACACATCATGGGGGAATTCAAGTTCCACCCAGAGTATCGCCGCGCTAAACCTATTATCATTTTTACAGTAAATTTAACCCAGCTTTAAAAAAGCCAGCGTTGAAACTACCATAATAGCGGTATTTCAGAGCACTATTGCCGTAATATCGGTAATTGTGCTTAGGCCGTGTTACTTTTTACAGTAACGCGGCCAATTGAATTCCCCCCATCATGTTTGTTAAACTGATTGATGACTGCATAGGTTTATTTTAATTGAATAGAATTGGATGCAAAATATAGCTTGACATTAAAATTTTCAGGAATATTAAGAGCATAACAAATAACTATGAAATATATGTCTATATTCTAACATCTAACTCAGAAAAAGAAGCAACTTGATTTAAGGATAATAAACAGTTTTGTTTGCTTACAATGTATCCTCACCTATAGATATTGCAGACAGCTTTGTGCAGCAAAACAAAGCTCAGTTTTGTTGTAGCAGTTGTATTACATATATTGTTATATTCTATAAATTATGATATGTAATTGAATTGTACATTTTGCTATTATTTTAGATTGCCAGGTACTGCAAACAGGTGACCTGGTCATACACAATAATGAAATGGGTCAATGATTATCTTGTTTCTTTTGCGTGTCCTTTTTGTCCTAATTATAGTTTCATAAAATAGAAAATATGACAATAGAAATAACAAAATGCCTTCATAAATACTTTAAAGCTGCAATCACACATACTCATTTTTGTTCTTTAAACAAAAAGTTATGTAGCTGTTTAACATAAAGCCTGGGCATAAATGTATCAAGGTCCGATGCCCACACTATTTAGGGCAACCTGGCTGACTGAGACTTGTAGCTCCAGAAAACAAAATGGCGTCTGTTTGTTTTTTTTCAACATTATTCGGCGTTATTAACCCACACCCACCCTCCAGGCATGTAGGAAGAGCCCTAGTGCTATCAGCACTGGTCTGGGTGTCCCTAAGGTAGGGGGGCGCTCGTTTTTTTTCGGTGGACCCACTCCCTAGGGAATCCAGCCCAGCGCTGAACAGCCTGGGGTTGGTTAGTCATTATGGCGTGTCCCTCTGCTATAGTGCCACCAACCCTGGCTGCTTTGCCTAGTGCTGGTTCCGTGAAAATAGGGGGGACCCCACCCAAAATTTTTCCCTGATTTTCATGGAACCAGCAGTAGTCTGGCAGCACTAGGGTTAAGACTAAATAGAGGGGGTACCTCACGCTTTTTTTTTTTTTTTTTTACTTTTATTTGTCCTTTACTGTTTTGACAGCTGCCAGAGCTCAGGCAGTATGACAGGCAGTGTAACAGTGATGTGTTTACACAACACGCTGCTAGCAAGCAGCGTGTTGTATCTGGCGTGTTTTAAAGCAAACTCTCCTGAGTTTGCTTAATAGCAGCTTCATACATTTGAGACTTGTATAGCAACAGGGGCAAACAGTCGGGAATTTGATCTCTAGCAATTTTGCAAATAACGATTTTGACAGAAGCACAACTCTGGTGACTTTACATGAAATCTCAGCTTCATACATCTGCGAATTTCAACTCTCCCGAGAAAATCGCTGGATTTGCAAAATCGCACCTTGATACATTTAACCCCTGGTCTTTGTAGGATGTACACCTATAGCTCAGTCTTCCTTTTACAAAATGGGGGAGACTAATATGGCTGCTACTGCAAGGAACAGTCTCTCAGCTGGGATGTGTTTGCATTTCAGCACTACGCATGTTCTCCTCATGTTCTGTAATGTTCTCCTCATATGTCACCATATGCAGTAACATGACACTTATCAATCTGTAAATCAATAATAGCAGCTTAAAGAAAAAAGGTGAGGAGAATCAAAAAGCACCATGTATTTTGTAAAGGTAAAACACTCGCAATGTACTGTTCTCATGAGGATAATAAAGCTGGACAAATGTGTATGTGAGCCCCTTGTTAAATGTTGATGCTTGTTCCTGTACAATTCATAGGTAAAGAAAGCTCTTTGGTGATTAAAATGTATGTTGTGCTGCTTACACCTAATATATAGCCAGAATAAACAGCTTGTGAACTATCAGTACCAAAGGAAATTTGTTTGTTTGTCTTTAACCTATGAAAGTGCAGAGGTAAGCATAGGTTTGTATCTTGCAGATCCAGGTCCTTTAGACGCTCCACATACATACACAAGCATCCTTATAATTTTGTCTATTTTCTAATTTGATTTGCACACAGTTAGTCTCTTAGTTATTATTGCAACTCAGATAGTTTAATATTACAATTGTGAATTAATTTAAGTGCAAGGTCCCGAAGGAGAGGTGCAGGGAAAAATCAGTTATGTTTTACTTACCGGAATACGTGGCAGTGCGCGCAGACGCACATCGCTCATGGCTCCTATGGGTCCTCAGGCTGATTTTGATTTCCTACAGAATGTCTAACATCTGGAGCAGTGTTGTGATAACATGTTTATATAAATCCAGAAATGACAAATAGGTAGCACGAAAAGTTTAAAAGGCTGTTTAAATAATGTTTTCTTTCTTCATCTCTGTTTTGCTCCTTAGATATTGCATCTGGATCTGGCGAAGGCGGTATGTTGTATTTTTTATTTACAAAATATTTCTCTGTCATAATGCTAAAACAAAGTTGCAAAATGGAATTCCAGAGAATATGTAAACACACACTACCCCTTAGACATCACTACACCCAATTATAATACACACACTCCTTGCACAGATACACCTCCAAAATTGCCTAGCAGTCTCTCCATGCCACTCTACAGCTGATGTGCTAGCAACATCTGGCTTACACTAAACTACAACTCTTAACTGAACCCACAACCAAATTTTCATCACCTCCTTCAACCTCCAGTCACAGCTGACTCACTTCCTTCCAGCAACCCCAACACTCTCATCTATCCCTGCTCCCAAGCACACCTATCTCACCACCTTATAGTGCCCCCCATTAATATTTTACTCTGCCCCATGGGCTGTGCCAGAACCTCTACTCTCTACCAAGTATGATGTGTCTGGTCTCTGATCACCTCTTGTCGACTTAGGAATGCTAGTTAACATGAAGCTGA
Source organism: Mixophyes fleayi (assembly GCF_038048845.1). Classification (NCBI taxonomy): domain Eukaryota; kingdom Metazoa; phylum Chordata; class Amphibia; order Anura; family Limnodynastidae; genus Mixophyes; species Mixophyes fleayi. Next base: position 139,989,263 of record NC_134406.1, on the reverse strand, counting down.
GTAGCAGTACACAGCAACAGGCAGCGGTTTCAAATACACATGATACAAACATACTATTAACTAGGGATGTGCACCGGCGACTTTTGAGGTCTCGTGTTTTGTGTTTTGGATCCGGATTTTCGTTATTTTTGAGGTTCGGATTTGTCTCGCAAAACACTTGACGAAAGGTCTCGGTTCGGATTTAAGGTTTTGGATTCGGATTTTTTTGCAAAAAAACATAAAAAGTTTAAAAATCAAGTTTTTGGGCTTATTTTCACTCCTAGGCTATTATTAACCTCAATAACATTCAATAACAAGCATTTCCACTAATTTACAGTGTATTCTGAACACCTCACAATATAGTTATTAGTCCAAAACGTTGCAACAAGGTATCTTTCTGGACTGCGTAGAGGAGTGGGTAACCACAATATATATTAAAAACCCTGAACTTTTATGATTCGCACCAATAAATGTACCTGGACTGCGTAGAGGAGTGGGTCACCACAATATATATTAAAAACCCTGAACTTTTATGAATCGCACCAATAAATGTACCTGGACTGCGTAGAGGAGTGGGTCACCACAATATATATTAAAAACCCTGAACTTTTATGAATCGCACCAATAAATGTACCTGGACTGCGTAGAGGAGTGGGTCACCACAATATATATTAAAAACCCTGAACTTTTATGATTCGCACCAATAAATGTACCTGGACTGCGTAGAGGAGTGGGTCACCACAATATCTTAAAAACCCAGAACTTTTATGAATCGCACCAATAAATGTACCTGGACTGCGTAGAGGAGTGGTTCACCACAATATATATTAAAAACCCTGAACTTTTATGATTCGCACCAATAAATGTACCTGGACTGCCTAGAGGAGTGGGTCACCACAATATATATTAAAAACCCTGAACTTTTATGATTCGCACCAATAAATGTACCTGGACTGCGTAGAGGAGTGGGTCACCACAATATCTTAAAAACCCAGAACTTTTATGAATCGCACCAATAAATGTACCTGGACTGCGTAGAGGAGTGGGTCACCACAATATATTAAAAACCCTGAACTTTTATGATTCGCACCAATAATTGTACCTGGACTGCGTAGAGGAGTGGGTCACCACAATATATATTAAAAACCCTGAACTTTTATGAATCGCACCAATAAATGTACCTGGACTGCGTAGAGGAGTGGGTCACCACAATATATATTAAAAACCCTGAACTTTTATGATTCGCACCAATAAATGTACCTGGACTGCGTAGAGGAGTGGGTCACCACAATATCTTAAAAACCCAGAACTTTTATGAATCGCACCAATAAATGTACCTGGACTGCGTAGAGGAGTGGGTCACCACAATATATATTAAAAACCCTGAACTTTTATGATTCGCACCAATAAATGTACCTGGACTGCGTAGAAGAGTGGGTCACCACAATATATATTAAAAACCCTGAACTTTTATGAATCGCACCAATAAATGTACCTGGACTGCGTAGAGGAGTGGGTCACCACAATATATATTAAAAACCCTGAACTTTTATGATTCGCACCAATAAATGTACCTGGACTGCGTAGAGGAGTGGGTCACCACAATATATATTAAAAACCCTGAACTTTTATGAATCGCACCAATAAATGTACCTGGACTGCGTAGAGGAGTGGGTCACCACAATATATATTAAAAACCCTGAACTTTTATGATTCGCACCAATAAATGTACCTGGACTGCGTAGAGGAGTGGGTCACCACAATATCTTAAAAACCCAGAACTTTTATGAATCGCACCAATAAATGTACCTGGACTGCGTAGAGGAGTGGGTCACCACAATATATTAAAAACCCTGAACTTTTATGATTCGCACCAATAATTGTACCTGGACTGCGTAGAGGAGTGGGTCACCACAATATATATTAAAAACCCTGAACTTTTATGAATCGCACCAATAAATGTACCTGGACTGCGTAGAGGAGTGGGTCACCACAATATATATTAAAAACCCTGAACTTTTATGATTCGCACCAATAAATGTACCTGGACTGCGTAGAGGAGTGGGTCACCACAATATCTTAAAAACCCAGAACTTTTATGAATCACACCAATAAATGTACCTGGACTGCGTAGAGGAGTGGGTCACCACAATATATTAAAAACCCTGAACTTTTATGATTCGCACCAATAATTGTACCTGGACTGCGTAGAGGAGTGGGTCACCACAATATATATTAAAAACCCTGAACTTTTATGAATCGCACCAATAAATGTACCTGGACTGCGTAGAGGAGTGGGTCACCACAATATATATTAAAAACCCTGAACTTTTATGATTCGCACCAATAAATGTACCTGGACTGCGTAGAGGAGTGGGTCACCACAATATCTTAAAAACCCAGAACTTTTATGAATCGCACCAATAAATGTACCTGGACTGCGTAGAGGAGTGGGTCACCACAATATATATTAAAAACCCTGAACTTTTATGAATCGCACCAATAAATGTACCTGGACTGCGTAGAGGAGTGGGTCACCACAATATCTTAAAAACCCTGAACTTTTATGAATCGCACCAATAAATGTACCTGGACTGCGTAGAGGAGTGGGCACTGGGCACCACAATAAAATATATAAAAAACCTTCAACAGATCTGCATTACACTACACATACGGCTGCTCCTCCATCCTCTCCATCATATACATGTTGGAGTTTTAGCGTGTGACAACCTCTTGTTTTTGATAATGTCAGTGCATTTTGAATATTTTTCAATTTGCCCCACACCACTGAATGTACTTTATCTATGATACGCATCTATCTATCTTGACTGCGTAGTGTGGTGGCCCCGGTACACAATTTGGTACCGAGGCCACAATATAATTAAAAAACCCTCCACGTGTCAGAATTCCACCAAACAAGTATCTGGACTGCATAGTGGGGTGGCCCCGGTACCCAATTTGATACCGGGGCCACAATACCTCCTCCAAACATGGTACAGACAATTCGTCATTGAGATCCCAGACAGACAGGGTCAAAGTGTTATTGTTTGACTTTGTAAACCCAAAAAACTGTCCCTGTTGCACATAGTCGTGCAATGAAGACTGACTTTTTCATTTAAAGGCACGATCTTTCAAGTGTAGTGTTTGTAAGTCTAAGTCATATTATACTTTTGGTAAAATTGGTTTATTTTGTTCCTCTTTATGGTAATTAGTAATAGAATTAAAGTATGAAATAGAATTAAAGTATGAAATAGAATTAAAGTATTAAATAGAATTAAAGTATGAAATAGAATTAAAGTATGAAATAGAGTGGTATATAGAGTTGTAGTGTGATATAGATAGAGTGGTCCACACAATATAATAATAATAAAACCCTCCACGTGTCAGAATTCCACCAAACAAGTATCTGGACTGCATAGTGGGGTGGCCCCGGTACCCAATTTGATACCGGGGCCACAATACCTCCTCCAAACATGGTACAGACAATTCGTCATTGAGATCCCAGACAGACAGGGTCAAAGTGTTATTGTTTGACTTTGTAAACCCAAAAAACTGTCCCTGTTGCACATAGTCGTGCAATGAAGACTGACTTTTTCATTTAAAGGCACGATCTTTCAAGTGTAGTGTTTGTAAGTCTAAGTCATATTATACTTTTGGTAAAATTGGTTTATTTTGTTCCTCTTTATGGTAATTAGTAATAGAATTAAAGTATGAAATAGACTTAAAGTATGAAATAGAATTAAAGTATTAAATAGAATTAAAGTATGAAATAGAATTAAAGTATGAAATAGAGTGGTATATAGAGTTGTAGTGTGGTATAGATAGAGTGGTCCACACAATATAATAATAATAAAACCCTCAACTGGTCTGAATTCCACCAAACAAGTATCTGGACTGCGTAGTGTGGTGGCCCCGGTACACAATTTGGTACCGAGGCCACAATATAATTAAAAAATTGGGCATCAACTGTCACCGTTGTTTAATATCTGATACACCTAAATATGGACTGCACAGTGGAGTGGCCCCGGTAGTAAATTTGGTGCCGGGGCCACAATACCTCCTCCAACTTCTAAGTGTAGTGTTTATAAAGACAGACAGCGTCGAAGTGTTATTAGTTGACTTTCTTAACCCTAAAATTGTCCCTGTTGCAAATATTCGTGCAATGGACAGTTACTTTTTTATTGAAAGACTCAAGCTTTCAAGTGTAGTGTTTATAAAATATAAACAACAATACAGTAGTTTTAGAGCACGTCAATACCTCTTGTTTTAAATTATGACACAGCATTTTACTTTTGGTTTAATTTCTTGTATTTTTTTAAATTTGGTTTTACTTTTTGAACATGGCAAACGACTGTTGATTGGTCATATAATGCAAAAAAAAAAGGTCCAAGATGGAATTGTCCTTGGGCCCTCACACCCACCCTTATGTTGTTGAAATAGGACATGCACACTTTAACAAACCAATCATTTCAGCGACAGGGCCTACCAAACAACTTTGGCTGAAATGATTGGTTTGTTTGGGCCCCCACACCAAAAAAGCTATTCATCTCTCCCTGTACAGACTAAACAGGCTCTACTGAGGCAAGATGTCGTCCTCATCCTCAACCTCTGATTCCTCTCCCCCTACAGTGTGTACTTCCTCCTCATCACACATTATCAATTCGTCCCCGCTGGACTCCACAACCACAGGTCCCTCTGTAGTATCTGGAGGGCAGTGCTGTACTTCATTGAGGAATTGATTATTCATTTTTATAAACATCATTTTTTCAACGTTGTGAGGAAGCAACCTCCTTCGCCGCTCACTGACCAGGTTCCCCGCTGCACTAAAAACTCTTTCCGAGTACACACTGGAGGGGGGACAACTCAGGTAAAATAGAGCCAGTTTGTACAGGGGCTTCCAAACTGCCTTTTTTTCCTGCCAGTAACAATATGGACTGTCTGACATGTCTACTTGGATGGTGTCAGCAAAGTAATCATCCACAATTTTTTCTATTGTGACAGCATCCAATGCAGCGAGAGTAGACATGTCTGCAATGGTTGGCAGGTCCTTCAGTCCGGACCAGATGTTATCAGCATCCCCGCCAGTGCCTCTTTTGGGAAAACTGAGCTTTTTCCTCGCAGCCATAGATGTGGAAGAAAATGAGGGTGGAGCTGTTGGCATGTCACGGTCCTCTTCAGAGGACAATCTCCTGACCAGCAGGTCTTTGCACCGCTGTAGACTTGTGTCCGCCGGAAACAGAGACACAACATACGCTTTAAACCGAGGATCGAGCACGGTGGCCAGAATGTATTCCTCTGACTTTAAAAGAGTGACCACCCTCGGATCCTGGCAAAGCGTACGAAGGGCTACATCCACAAGAGCTACATGCTTGGTGTAATCGCAATGGCTTACCAGCTCCTCCCTCACTTTCTCCAGCTGCTTCTGCAACAGCCTGATCAGGGGAATGACCTGACTCAAGCTGGCAGTGTCGGAACTGACTTCTCGTGTGGCAAGTTCAAATGGCTGCAGAACCTTGCACAACACGGAAATCAGTCTCCACTGCGCTTGACTGAGGCGCATCCCCACTCCTTTGCCTATGTCGTAGGTGGCTGTGTAGGCCTGAATGGCCTTTTGCTGCTCCTCCATCCTCTGCAGCATATAGAGGGTGGAGTTCCAGCGCGTCACAACCTCTTGTTTGAGGTGATGGCAGGGCAGGTTCATGCTTTTTTGATGTGCCTCTAGTCTGCGGTAGGCACTGGCTGAATGCCGAAAGTGTCCAGCAATTTTGCGCGCCACCGCAAGCATCTCCTGCACACCCCTGTCACTCTTGAGGTAATGCTGCACCACCAAATTAATGGTGTGGGCAAAACATGGGACGTGCTGGAAATTGCCCATATTTAATGCCCGCACAATGTTACTGGCATTGTCTGACACCACAAATCCCCATGAGAGTCTAAGTGGGGTAAGCCACTGGGAGATAATTTCCCTCATTTTCTCTAATATGTTGTCAGCGTTGTGCCTCTTATTAAAGCCTGTAATGCACAATGTTGCCTGCCTTTGCATGAGCAGCCATTTTGTAGATGCTGCTACTGATGCAGCTGTTGCTGTTGCTGCGGAAGGGGATGCATCTACCCAGTGGGCTGTCACAGTCATATAGTCCTTCGTTTGCCCAGAACCACTTGTCCACATGTCCGTGGTTAAGTGGACAGTGGGTACAACCGCATTTTTAAGAGCACTGAGGACACTTGATCGTACTTCTCTGTACATTTTTGGTATCGCCTGCCTAGTGAAGTGGAATCTCGAGGGGATTTGGTACCGGGGACACAATACCTCCATCAACCCTCTAAATCCCACTCCACTGATGGCGGACACCGGGCGCACGTCTAACACCAACATTGCAGTTACAGCCGCAGTTATACGCTTTGCAATAGGGTGACTACTATCGTATTTTGTGGTCATGGCAAACGACTGTTGGACGGTCAATTGTTTTGTGAAAGACTTAGCGGTCTTACGACTTCCCCTCTGGGAAGATGACCGACTAACAGCAGCAACAGCAGCAGTGGCAGTAGTAGGCGTACCGCTGCAGGATTCCTCGGATGAATCCCGTATTGAGGAGGACTCAGTCTGGCTGCTGACTTGGGCTGCAGGACTGAATCTGATGGAGATTGTGGAGGAAGTTGACGAGGAGGGTGTTGCTGGTGTGTATCCAACTGGACCACGGGATTTAGGTGTCCCTGTACCGATGAGGGTCCTAGCCCCAGTTCCTGAACTAACCACTGAACTATGAAGGTTATTCAGGTGACGTATAAGGGAGGATGTTCCTAGGTGGGCAAGATCCTTACCCCTGCTTATTTGAGCTTTACATAAGCTACATATGGCCATACATTGGTTGTCTGGATTTGGATAAAAATAACTCCAGACCGAAGAGGTGCATTTTTTGGTCTTCTGACCAGGCATGACGATGGGCTTTTTCATCCCATGGACATCAGCTGTTTCCCCCCCTGGTGCCTCATTTACAATAACCACATCACCATCCTCATCATCAAGTTCCTCCACAGCGCCAGCTACATCATCAATAGCCTCCTCCCGAGCCACCTCTTCCCGTACAGTGATGGGAAGGTCAGGCTTGACAACCACCAACATCCTTGGACTCGCCTTGTGGATTTGTGATAATTTCTCTTTACAAGGCAGAGTTGTTTGCTGTTTTGTTGCTGACAGCATAACTCTCTTCAATTTTTTGTAGGGGGGGGGAGGAGGAGGAGGGCTAAGATCAGTGGGTGAAGCTGAACCACTAGTCATGAACACGGGCCAGGGCCTAAGCCGTTCCTTGCCACTCCGTGTCGTAAATGGCATATTGGCAACTTTACGTTTCTCCTCAGATGATTTAAAGTTTCTCTTTTTGCTACTTTTTCTTAACTTGGGCTTTTTGGATTTTACATGCCCGGTACTACGAGATTGGGCATCGGGCTTGGAAGACGACGTTGATGGCATTTCATCGTCTATGTCATGACTAGTGGCAGCAGCTTCAGCATTAGGAGGAAGTGGGTCTTGATCTTTCCCTACTTTATCCTCCAAATTTTTGGTCTCCATTATATGTAGCACAAGATACTGCAGAATGTGTGAACTTGGTAATATTGCAGTACCAATGGACTTATACTGCTGGATTGGTTTTGCAAATTTGGTTATAATTATTATATATTTTTTTTTTTTTAATTTTTTATTTTTTTTTACTTTTTTTTTATTTTTAAAAAACTTGGGAATAGTGGGGAAATAACTATGCCCTTAGAAGCACAGAGCACAGGACACAGCACCACTGGACTGAACAGGACACGGCACAGGACCCAGCAGCACTACGGAACTCAGCAGGACAGAGCACAGGACACAGCACCACTGGACTGATACTGCAGAATGTGTGAACTTGGTAATATTGCAGTACCAATGGACTTATACTGCTGGATTGGTTTTGCAAATTTGGTTATAATTATTATATATTTTTTTTTTTTTTTTAAAATTTTTATTTTTTTTTACTTTTTTTTTATTTTTTAAAAACTTGGGAATAATGGGGAAATAACTATGCCCTTAGAAGCACAGAGCATAGGACACAGCACCACTGGACTGAACAGGACACGGCACAGGACCCAGCAGCACTACGGAACTCAGCAGGACAGAGCACAGGACACAGCACCACTGGACTGATACTGCAGAATGTGTAAACTTTGTAATATTGCAGTACCACTGGACTTTTACTGCTGAATGTGTGAACTTGGTAATATTGCAGTACCAATGGGCTTATACTGCAGGATTGGTTGTGCAAATTTTGTGGTAATTAAAAAAAATGAAAGTAGTTTTTGGTATTTTTTAAAAAAACTTTTTTTTATTTTTTTAAACACAGGGGAATATTGGGGAAATAACTATGCCCTTAGAAGCACAGAGCACAGGACACAGCACCACTGGACTGAACAGGACACAGCACAGGACCCAGCAGCACCACTGACCTCAGAAGGACAGAGCACAGCACACAGCACCACTGGACTGATACTGCAGAACACAGCACAGCACAGCACAGCACAGAACTAAACAGCACAGAACTAAACAGCACAGAGGACCACCTAACACATCCTCCCTCTACCCTGATCAATGCCCGAGTGAAGATGGCGGCGACTAGCGGGGAATTTATAGGATCCGAGTATCGCGAGATCCGACAACGGGATTATGAGTCAGAGCCTCAGTTTCACTTTTGAATTTGGCGCCAATACCCGGATCTGTCTCGGATCCGACTCGGATCCGCAACGTTCGGGTGGGCTCGGATTTCATAAATCCGAGTGCGCTCATCCCTACTATTAACATTGCATAAGTCGCTAGATAGAGCTTCTGTTGAATATAGGGTACAGTTTTGGGGACCACACTGTAACAAGGACAACAAGGATTTGTGAGGGTTAGAGGTCAGCAACCTCAATAATAAAGGGGTTAAATTATATATAGTTAAGAAAAACTAGGTTTATTTAATATAGAAAAAAGCTACTTTTACCTTATTTATACATATAAATTAGGTCACCTCTAGGATATGTAAGAAAAAAAAATCCTACCAAGGACTATACAAAAGACAAGGGGACATCAATTGTAAATGGAAGAATGGTGCATAGAAAGAAGTACTTTACTTTAGGGGAATTAAACTGTGTAATTTCTACCACATGAGGCAATAATGATAAATTCACAACTGAATTTAAAAAATGGATTGTCTTTTTACAAAAAAAAATAAAAAAAAATGGTATCTGTACTTATAATTAGAAAAGGACATTATGAGGTTGATCGATCCAAGCAATGTATCCAATTACCATTGTTGAGGTCAGAAAGGAATACTTCCCCCTATGAAGCTGAATGGCCAGTTGTCACGTTGGAAGTCTAGTTTTGCCTTTTCTCTAGATCAACACAGTTAGAATTAGAACTTCATGATAAGTCTGGTCCACAGCTCCCTATACTATTAGTCACCTCACCAAGTGTTTGATTGACATCTTCCATTCTCAAGCATATCCTGACAGTTATTGAATCCCTTCATTACTAATAGCTCCCCCAGCTGATGCATGGGACATGCTTAGCCTTACTGTACTGCATCATAGGCCTTACTGTACTTGCATGTTAACACCCCTGTTCCTCCTCTCTAAGGCACCACAAGTACACTATACATGCAACTCTAAAGCATGCCTCAAGTGTACGTAAATAAAGTCCAGTTTTCTGTTTTTACTAACTAAACTGTTTGGGATATGAAAATGTCCAAAATCCATGGGTCTTGTCTACTGTTCATACCTCTGGGAGATTCAGAGGTGAGGTATGAAAAGATTTGGACGTGGGTTTGCCAGCAGGATTTGCATAATCAAGTAGGCGGGGCAAAACCTACTACACTTTTTGCATCATCACATCCCTATCCACTCACTATTCACGAAGGTGGGTGGGACTTGATGATACAAAGCACCCACCTTCCAGGAATAGTGTCTGCCCCTTCTGGAGGCATCTTATTTTATGGTTGTATCTCAGTTAAATAAAATCCTTGCAGTCCCCAGGTGTCCTGCCCAGGACCGCTCAGTCAGACCGCTACTCGGGCCGGGGGGTAGGCCGGCCGGCCGCCCCCCGGATGCAAAATTCAACACTTTCCCCCGCGGCCACATCTGTCCTGCCGTATCCAAAGTGAAGAATAAGGGAGTTTGAACTAGACTGTATAAGTAATAAAAGAAAGATTTAGAGCTAGGTTAAAAAAAATGGTTTTGAAAGTTTACTTTTTCATTACAATACAAACAGATAAATGTTAAACTACCTAACTTATTGCATGTTTATTTATGAACTCAGGAACAGATAAATTGGTTTCACCTGCAACATGTTTTAAAAAAGAAAATACAATGTACAATAGGACTGCAAGCTGTGGAAAGTATTGTTTAACTTACCAGACTGTGAATGGTTATGTGGTAGGCTGCCTGCAAAGGTTGTTATTAGTAGTTAAGCACTAACTGGGAATGGTGTCTGCATTCTTACAAGCACTGTGCTATTTTTAAAGCATCATCTTTCTATTCTATGTTTCATAGCGCATCAACATTTTATTCCTATGGTTTATGCAATATTGTAAAACATTAAATTATGGTCTAATTTTATTTTATGCAAGATAAAGTAAGCTGGTGGTAATCATATATTTATGAGGCATACATATGTGCTGTTATAAAACAATATGTAAACTGTAACTATATATATCTTACGGTATAAATTAGGAAAGACTAGTTCAGAAATTAAAGCACACAGCTGGAGCACTCACATTGTTTTTCCATGTATATCCAATTTACTTAAATATTTATTGGACTATAATACCAAAAGAAAACACTGCTTGTCCTGTAAAAAAGAACAATGTGAAGTTATAGGTACTTACTGCACCTCTGCTCCCATGAGCCTCCATTTTGGAAGTTTTGGTGAAGTTTGGATTCTTGGTTTAGCGTGGACACAAATGTGAAATGTGGTCTGTTGAGGAATGTATAAAACATCAGTCATTCTGTTCCATTCCATTCCAAGTTCCTGGGAACATTTAAAACAAATACAAATATGCATTTCTCAGTTTAATTGGATGTCACGAATACTCACCTCTCCTTGTTCCCCCGCCGCTCCGTCGGACCCGGAAGCCGCACTTCCGGGTTCAGCGGTTCAGCAGTTGGTAAGCAGCAAACCGCTGCTACCGACTCCACATGCTTGTGGTATGCCTTCAACATATTTACGTGGTAGGTCCGCTGACGTCTACCGTCTCTATTAAATGACACCACGTGAGTGATGTCACTCAGGCATTTTGAGACCGTGTACGGTCCAGCCCAAGCAGCCTGGAGCTTATTCTGGCACGTGGGCATCAGAACAAGCCCTACCTCATACACTCTGACACGCGTGCCCTGATCATACCAAGTCTTCTATTTCGCCTGCAAAATCGATTCGGTCACTGCTACGGAAAGGAGCATCCCCGGGCACCCCCACAAGATCAGGTTGGCAAGAGACAACATCCTGTGCATTACTTGGGGAAGTAGTATTTCCAGAGGCATAGAGCTGGCTGTTTCCTGAAGAAATAGCAGATGTGGTCTTTTCCTCTCAGCTGGCTGAAGCTGTAGTTGCTGGTGAAGGCTGTTGTCTAGCAGCCATGGTCTTTTCCTCTGGGCTGGATTGTGCAGGTGTAGATCCTGAAGACTGTAGTTTAGCAGCTTGGCTCCGGGTAATAGAGTTGAGAAATGCGGTCACAATTGCACCCCAACATCGTTGCCCAAGATCACATCAGTTGGGAGGCCATCCATAACGGCAACATCTTGCAACTCTCGGCCATCTCCCCAGTCCAGATATACCCTTGCTACAGGCACTTCTTTCTCCAGTCCATCTGCCATGGTAACTTTGGCAGTGTGACCTTGCAATACTGCAGCAGGATCACATGTTTTTGGGGGGTCTTTTGGACAAACAAGTGACTCTCTTTACTGAGTCACCTTAAGACATGCCACACTTCGTTGGGCTGGCAGGGGTGGAAACAGTCTCTACTGGCTCACATTCACCAGTTAAGCAAGTCATCCGGGCCCCAGGACTCGGATTGGGGCATGAGTCTGGGGTGCTGGGGCTTAAATGAACAGTTTTCCCGCAGTTGTAGCACTTTTTCTCCAGCCTGGGCTTCGATGTTCTCCAAGGGACAGGGCGGGGCGGTGGCTGGCGAGGGGTACCCGAAGGGTTAGGTACTTGCTTTTGGGGGTGAGTGAAAGATGGGTGTCCCCCTGATTGTACAGTCCTTTGGGGTTGGCTGTTAACCTGGCGCTTCTACCAGTGTGGCCTCACTGCCACATACTGATCCGCCAGCTGGGCGGCTGCTTCCAGGGTGCCTGGCTTTCTGTCCAGCACTCATTCTGTCACCTCCTGTGCGCACCGATGGTGAAACTGTTCTTGGCACATTAAGTCTATTACTTCCTTCACGGTCTGGGCACCTGCTCTGCACACCCACTTCCTGGCAGACTCCAGCAGCAGGTTGGCAATCTCCTGATGGGTGGAGTGGAGGTTCTTGGTAAGGTCCCAGAAATTCAGATGATAGGTCTCTGGAGTAATAGTGTACCGTTTAAGGAGATCCCTTTTCACTATATCATAGTCCGCACAGTCCTCTGTGGGCACCCCACGGTAGGCCTCCACTGCACAATCTTGCAGTGTGGGCACGAGATGCTTAACCCATTTCTCTCTGGGTACAGCGTGTAGCCTGAAGGTCCTTTCAAATACCTGCAGGTGCTCATCAATATTCCCAACACAGTCCTCAAATTTAGGGCAAGGTAGAGATGACAGTCCTGATCCTCTAGGGGGCGCCTCTCCTTTGGGCTGCATGGCTGGTGGCCTTCCCTCTTGGCGCCATGGCATGATGACCTGTGCCCACTCAGCTGCAGATTCGTTGTCCCCCAAGGCCGCCAGCTGGATCTTTAGCCCGGCAGCCCTGCGCTCATCATAGGACAGAGGGGTTGGTTGTGCGGATGCAGTCTGCTGGGTAGAGGTTGCTGCAGGCTGTTGAGCAGGGATCTCTGGTGTCTGGGGTACCTAGCTAGCTCCTGGCCGTCAATTGAAGCACCGTCTTGGCCATTGCCGCCATCAGTTTCCTCTGCCTGGCTACCCTGCTGTCGGTGTCACTCGTATAGCAGCTCTCTCATCTCTGCCCTGCTTGGTGAATGGCTGTGGTCAATGTGCTTGGCACTGCACAGAGTCTCAAGGTCTGCCCTGGACATATTGGTGTAGTCAGACATCCTGTGCGTTCTCCTATCTGCAGTTACTCCTCTCCTGAATAACTCTACTGGGCTTATCCCACCAGAAATCTGTGACAGGATGGACCGCCTATGCCACCCTGCCTGTTGTTGCTGGGAACCGGCTGGGCTTACTTTGCCACCATTCCCTTTCATTATCCCAAATGCACCCTCTTGCCACAGTAGGAGGGGCTTACAAATGCTGCCACCACTGGAGTCCTTTACCGGCATCCAGTACTTGGTTTCTTCTGGGTAACTTATGCTGCGAGTGTACCCCATTACTGGTAGACCTGGGCTGGAACTCCTGACCTCTTCATATGGATCAGGGTTGCTGTGTAGCGGCAGAGTGGTGGTACTGGATGCTGGGTCCAAACCTCAGAAGCAGCCAGGAACGGATTAGATTTTGGGTCTAATCTGTAGGTCACAGGGATAGAGAAGTTTCCGACCAGGTATTTGAAGCAAGTGATGTTTGTTTGCTCACCCTGATTGAAGGTTCCGGGCTCAGGTTAGATGGAATCAGAAGACACATTTTCAATAGAAAGTGCTTTTTATACAAAATTGGACACAGGCTTTTTTTAGAATCAGGATGCAATTTGTTTACCCAAACATGGAGTTACATGCAATGCAAAGCTAACAATATTTACACTTCTCTGTTATGTGCTAAAACTTGATTCTTGCATTATCTGAGATGCAGTCATGCCAGAGAGCCAGGCAGTGGCCTCTTGCTGGGTAAACAGGCTAAACAGGTCTTCACATAAAGACTTACTTAACATTTCCTGCTATCAGCACACAGACTTCCTCCAGCAATGTTACAAACCCAAACAATGACACATCCCAATGTAACATAAGTGCATTTCAAATTATACATTGGTGCCTGCACCTCTGATTGAAATACATTTCTACAATAAATTATTTCTACATGATCCAGCCACAAATAAGCTATTTATAAGCGATCAAGTCACACTAATCATTTCCACAGTAATTATTGTCATTAAATAAACACTCGCAAAATTCTATGTTGAAACACATTAACACAGCTTAAACTTCTCTAGATATACATGATTGTCTGATTCTCCTTTAGCATAATTGTTGCTTATAAGTATAAAAAAAAATTGTCCTTTAGCTTCTCTAATAATACCATGAAAATGAAGAGTATGGTGCATTACTTTATAAAAAGCAGATGCTTTTAAGTTTGAAAAATGTTCCCGTGGTATCCCATGACAAACAGATTTAGCACAGTGTCAAAGTTAATATACACCGTGAGTGTTTGATCCTCATGTTTTAAAGTCCACAATAAATCAGAGACCATGAATCAATCAGCCTCCTATCAACTCATGGGTAGCTCTTTTCATTAGGGCAGTAGCCCACTTTAGTCTAGAGAAAGGCACTTTCAAATTCTAACTAGTACACAAAAAGTTGAAATAATAGTGCAAAAAATAAAGAGAAAAGAATGATATATAAATAGACACAGTGGTCAAAGTAGAAAAAAAAAGTGGCGGTATGGAAAATGTATATGCATGAACTTTAATAGTTTTACAATTAAAACTGACCACTTTAATCGCTGTACATATGTGTGTGCATGTATGTTTGTATGAATGTATGTATATATATATATATAGAGAGAGAGAGAGAGAGAGAGATAGAGATAGCTAGCTATATATCTATATATCTAGATATATATGCACAAACTGTAAATATATAAAAAAAAATATATATATATATATATATATATATATATATACATATATATATATATATATATATATATATATATATGTCTCTATATATCTATAGATATAGATACATGTATATATCTACATGTATATATTTATATATATTTACAGTTTGTATACATATCTCTCTCTCTCTCTCTCTCTCTCTCTCTCTATATATATATATATATATATATATATATATATATATCAATTTCAAAATGTATATGGTAGAATTAATAATAATAATTATAAAAGTAAGGGTCTTGTGTACGCTTGGAAGCATTTTACTTAAAAAATTCAGATGTAAAATAAACAAAAAAAATGATTCAATTATGTGTGTATAGCACAAGTCAGAATACTATTAAGCATACGATATCCTTTATTGTATCATCATGCGGTAGTGACGTCAGTCATCATCAGCAAGTTGATGATGACTGGCATTTTACTGTTGAATAAAAATATATAAATTAAATAAATAATTGTTTCAAGAAAAAACAACTTGCTTGGATTTTCTGGTGCTTGTAGAACTACAAGTACCAGCATATCCATAACTGGCTGAGCATGCGGGTGTTTGTAGAACTGCAAGTACCAGCATGCCCTGGCATCCAGGGCCAGCTGGGACCTGTAGTGCACCTTAAAAAAATATATTGTTAAAAAGAAATACGTGTTAAAATATTTTATTAAATACAAACCCACACACACTCTTTTTCCACTTTATTATAGTCCTAAATCCATGGATGGGGTCCTCTTTTGTTCTCCAGATTTTAATCCAATTGGGAAAGAAATAAAACCCTATTGATGACACAAACGGATCTGTAAGGAACACCGTTGCGAATGGCAAGCCTCCTGGCAACAGATACGCTTCCTGACAGATGTATCTATGGCTCTTTCCCCCTCTGAATGTGCCGCAATTACATTTACACACCCTTACTGTACTTGCCCTACTCTTGCCTGCCCCTTCCATTGCCTGTTCTTCCTCTCTATGCTAAAGAGTAGCAGTGGCGCACGCAGGGGGGGTTTCTGAGTCTCCAGATACCCCCCCCCTGTGCTAACTAAGTGGCTACCATAGTGGCACTGTCCTATACAGCAGCCGTGGCGCTGTCAAAGAAGCGTCCGCGGCGGTGCTGTATTGTATACAGCACCGCCGCGAATGCTTCTTTGACAGCGCCGCGGCTGCTGTATAGGACAGCACTGCCGAAACGGGCATGCGCAGCAGCTCTCTCTCGTGTTTTTTTTTTTGTGTTTTTTTGGGGGGGTTCAACCCCCCCCTGACAATCCTGCGTGCGCCCCTGAGTAGTAAGTGTAAGATGTGGAGTCTGCATATGGATGGAAAACATATGCATCTTTTGTGCACATACACAGTACTGGAATGTGCATGTTACACCATACTTGCCAACTCTCCCGGAATGTCCGGGAGACTCCCGAAATCCGGGTAGCTCTCTCAGACTCCCGGGAGAGCAGGCAAGTATCCCGCATACTGCAATTTACTCGCCAAAATGATGCGATACGCTGTGAATCGCGTCATTTCTTCCCCGCACCCCGCAACAAAATGACGTTTTTGGCATGGGGGTGGGGCCAAAACGACGCTATTGACTGCACCCCACCACCTCCCAGCCTCCAACCACGCCCCCTGCCGGGATCTCCCGGAATTCACTTTTCAAAGGTTGGCAAGTATGTGATACACAAAGAAACGTACGTCCAAATCTACATGAGGCCAAAATGTGTTTATTTAGAGCATAGGCAGGAGCTGGCTGGCATATTTTAGACCAAGGGGTGGGAGACTCTGCTTAGTAGTCTATTAGGAACATTTTAAAAGAAAAAAAAAATTCAGGTAGCCCACTATGGCACCCCCCCTGTCACCGAGGCCAACCAATCCCTGAGCATAGCAAACTTTCAGATTTCAGCTGTTAGTGTAGTGCCAACAAGTGTATTATCTGTAGTGCATTCAATGATCCATGACCACAGGGGAAAATAGTAAATGTTGATGTCTATGATATATATTCTAATTATTCTCACTTTAGGTTTAATAAATGTCAGAAGGACAAAGTAGTTTTTATGAACCATGTACCATTTCTAATGGTATACTTAATCTTTTTATCATAATGATCAATGATCCATGATTTGATCTGCTTTCAAACTGTGTTCACAGTACACATGAAGAAGCAGTGTAGGTCAAGTAGAACATTTCCCTGACTCACTTAACAAATTATGGATAATTGTTGATAAGACAAAGTATAACTAATATTTTTAAGTCAGAGCCAAAACATTTATGGATGCCAACATTTTTACTTTATTTTTCTATAAATACTTGTTAAGATGGACAGAAATTATTCTACAGGTAACCTCATTTTTGCATATTTCAAATTTAGCATGTGCCTCTCTTATCACTTGTGCACCAGACTTTGCCTGCTTTGCTTTGCTCCTATGCTCAGAGCCGGATTTAGACCTCATGGGGCCCTAGGCAAGATATTGGTTTGCCCCCCCCTTCATACACACAGTGGCCCCTCACACACACATAATACACACACACAGTGGCCCCTCACACACACATAATACACACACACAGTGGCCCCTCACACACACACGATACACACACAGTGGCCCCTCACACACACACGATACACACACAGTGGCCACACACACACACACACACGATACACACACAGTGGCCACACACACACACACACACACACAGTGGCAACACACACACACACTTCCAACCCCCCCACCACTTACTTTGTTCAATCCGCGCCGCGCTCTGCAGTCTTCTGACATGGGACGGAACCTGTCATGTGGTGCACGTCCCATGTGACACAGAGAAGTGAGGGAGGAGACCAGCTACCACCACACTAGCCATTCCCCCCTCTCGCGGCATCCCCACCCCCCCAATGAGGGGCAACATCTACATAATACCTGGAAGTTGATAATATATAACAGTGGAGGCTTCTGTTTTTACTGATCATAAATACACAAAAGTAGAGGAGTAGATATGGATTTTAGGTGTAATGAATTAAACAAATAAAGCTCTAGCAGTACTTACAATAAACCTTGGGATCATATAATATAATAATGAAATCAGCCTGTCTAGAGATTATACTGTTAGCACTGGAGATAAACATGCACAACTTAGCACTTTGTCCCATATTCTGCAATATGAAAATAAAGGCAAAGGTTACTGGTATCATACAGCTCAGTGTCTTCTATGTTGCAACTCCTCTCCTTGCAATCTTTTGTAAGACACTGCTCCAAATAGATTAATGTATTACTTAATCTCTGTGCTGCCACCATTGTTATGTAAGACACTTTTTAGTACTTTTCTGACTTGAAAAATATCTCTCTTCACACAATAAACTTGTAAAAATGAATTATCACCGCAATGCTTACTTCAAGGGGAAAATCTCTGATCATGGCAATCGAACAGTTTCCAGGATCAAAACACTATTTGTGTTATTAATGCTTGTAGCCCTCTCTGTTCTGTTTTGTTACAAACTTGTCCAATCCTTTCTTACATTTTTCTCGAGACCAGCCACCACACAAGCCCCTCCCCCCTCTCGCAGCACCCAACTCCCCCCTCCCCCGACTCGCGGCACCCGACACCCCCCCACCCCTCCGCATGAGTCGCGGGGTGTGCCGCGAGTCGGGGGAGGGGCCACAATTTTTTTTTTATTTTTTTTATATATTTTCTGATGTACCCCCCTTCTGGGCCCCCTGAGAGCCGCTAGGCCCTAGGCAGGTGCCTAGGTTGCCTAGCGGTAAATCTGGCCCTGCCTATGCTACTGGCGCTTCTTATGTGGAATGGGTGCAAAAGTGAAAAAGTCAGGTCAAGGAACTGCTTATGTTATCTTTTAGACAAAAACTCATCATTAAACGTTTGTGTTTCACTCTTGTTAGCTTAAGAAAATGAAGATACCTTAAGGCTGTCTTTACTTTAGTTGCCACAATTATGAAGTTTATAGTTTTAAGGCGGATTAGGCACATCTATTACTCAGGATATGTAAACAGCACCCCACTGTAGATAATATTAAAAATCATAATTTATTTATATAACGCCAGTAAATTCAGTAGCCCTTTACAATTGGGAGCAAACAGTGAAAAAATAGTACTGGGTAATAATACTGACAAACAGAGAGGTAAGAAGGCTCTGCTCACAAGCTTACAGTCTATGGGATATCTATAAGATTGAGTTAAAAACAAAGACCAGTTGGTATATTTACGAAACTGCGGATTTGAAAAAGTGGAGATGTTGCCTATAGCAACCACTCAGATCCTAGTTATCATTTATTTAGCACATTCTACAAACATGACAGCTAGAATCTGTTTGGTTGCTATAGGCAACATCTCCACTTTTTCAAACCTGCAGTTTAATAAATATAACCCTAAGTTTGCTAAAAAAAAAAAAAAGTATCTAAAAACATGCAAAGAAGGACGCTGGGTGCATAGGTCAATATTCAACATCCCAATATGCCCATTACAAATAGAAATCACGTCCATCTCTACAAAAGTCCCATTTTTCTTCACAAACCCTGCTGAGGTGGCACAAGTGTAGACTAGCATTGAGAATCAAAGGTGGTTGAATGATATCACAACTTAGGGAAAGACCGTGTATGTGCTTGTTTGCCATCCACACATAAGCTCCAAAGAAACATTGTTTAAAGTGGTCAACCTGTAAAAAGAGGCATTATATAAACTGTATGGAAATACATTGTATGTTATTACCACTCTGAATATCTGATTTGCAGTGAATTTTAAAAAATAAGTTTTGCATAGGATTGCAATATTTGCATAGGATTTACTTTTTGCTTATCAGGGAGAATGGTTGTAGATTTCTTTCTCAGTGCAGTCAATGTTACTGTAGCACAGAGGATAAAATACTGTCTGACGTGATTGTGTAGGAAGTATTTGATTTCCTTCGGACATCGCTTAAGAGGATTTTGTCAGAACTCAATTTGCTGCTTCAACATTTTCTTGACTAGTTTCAATAGCTGAGGCAGAAAGTAAACATGGCATGGAAACGTGTGGGATTAGATAAAAGATGTCTGTAAAAGACTATCATAAATCCTAACAAAGATCAGAAAGGATCGATCATTGGCACAAATCCACAGCAATCTGGTATTGACCAATAACATTCACTGACTCATGCTCATAAATTACTGAGAGCACCTGTCTGTTCCTTGTCAACAAAGCTTTTTGAAAGTGTCTTAGTTCTAAATGAGTTATACTGGTGTAATATAATATAGTGTCTCAGTTACCAGACACCTCTCATTTATGTGACAGATTGTGTGCAGGAGTAAGGACAGCGCACCTGGGCCATTCATTATTTTTAGACTTCATTTGCAAATCTACATGAATAGTAGTTGGCAAAACATAAATTTAAAGGACAGCAATGTAAATGGCAGTCTCAGCAGTGACAGCTCTCTAGGGAGGAGCTTTAAAGTCTCTCTAACCTTTGGGATTTACACTTCCCCTCAGACAGTAGAAAGTCTGGAATCATTCCGGAGAGTAGGACAAAGTTGATGAGTAGAGAGTATCTCCAGTGTTCATAAAAGTCATATAGAGAAACTGATTATTTCATCACTGATGTTTGTTCAGAGACACTGACTGTACACTAACCCAATGTGGAAGATTCAAAAGTAATAATCTGCCCACCTAAATGTATAGTGTTACATTAGCAAACACCAGCAGGATCTCTCACTTTTATGAGCCCCATTTAGAAACAAATTCAACTAATTGTATACATTTACCTGGCTTTTTTTATGCATACAAGGACAATACTGTCCCTCTTTCATAATGCACACAAATAGTTGCCACCTTTTGTGTTAGAACATTCCCCCAACTCTGAATTTAGCTAGATGTTTTAAATTTCATACATGATACATAGAGCTTATTATGCATGTAATATACACATACTTCATACTGTATATGACCAGATTATATACAGCATATAACTTTGAGTTAGAAGATTTGGAATTTTTTAGCGGTCAACATTTTAATTTCCACAGACACTTTCCTATTAATTTGGTATATCTATGCACATCACTGTACTACACACAATATCACATATACAGTGGAAGTAATGTATCCTTTATGCAGTTTATTGTATGTTAAGTGCTTATGCAACAATTTGTGACTCATTCGGTTTATAGATTGAGATACTGCTATCTGTATAAAAAACATTCAGAACAAGCCTACATTTGTGGGAACTCCTTAGCTTTCAACCAGGCTGCAGTATTACTTATGGACCCATCTCAATTTGCATATTTATTAAAAGAACCCTGCACCCAGAAAAAGAGACATTGTACTGTGAATTTGATATATCTTAAAAAAAGAAAAACAGCTGTGTTTTATGATATATTGGTGTGTTCCATACCCACCATGTACCCCTTCCCCTCTGATCTATGTCTTCACCTTTCCTTCCCTTGTTTTTTTTATGTATCCCCAGAAAATATTTTCTAAACTTACTTTCAGTTAAAAAAAAGAAAGAAAGAAAGAAATAGAAAAACAGAACCACTTTTAGACACAATACTTGAAACGGACAGATCCATAATTGTGGTCCCCTTTAAGTCATTTGGCAGCTATGGGCTTTACTTTAACCTCCATGGCACAACAGATGTTTAACTATCTTTTTTATGTCGGCTTTAGTATTTATGTGTCCATTAATTCACGAAGCGGGGGGACCATTTTCATGTATTCCATGACTAACTAATATATTTTACATTTTCAGCACAGCCTGTGCAAAAACAAATAACTGTCGGACCAAGCATACTATATGCAGTTAGAACAGTCACTAAATTATCAGATGAATGTGTTGGGAGAAGTGCAATCAAGTGTCACCACAAAAATTACAGCCCTTGCTGCTAGACATATGGAAATTCTGACAGTAATTGGATGGTTTTAGGCATAATAATGTAAGCAGCTGCATTGGTCACAACACTGACTGAACTCTGAAAAGAAAAGGGCTCTCAAGTGATATTCTTTGTTCTAACATTTCACTGCAGTAGCTTCTACAGTGACAGAGACTTGATAGATGTAACAAAGTGTAAGATTTCTTGCATTCAATCCTTCACACTGATAAACCATGCTGCACAGGGAAAAGTAGAAAAATAACAACTGATGAAAAGTAATAACATTTGGGGGAGGGGTCCTTATGAAAAAGTTTTAATATCAGAGGATGTTTTTAGAGTTTTAGACAAGAGAGATTGAAGCCACAAAGAACGAGTGATGTTTCAGGCTCACATGAAACTAAGGAGTTTTGCCTTTAATAAAATTGTCTTTTTAAAGAATGACGGCAAATCACAGAGAATCGGCGGTTTAAAGTAACCACCGATCAGGGCCTGATCAGCCAATGGCTGACCAGGCTGCAGCCTGGGGCGCTGGAGCCAGGGGGGTGCAGCGTCGCTGTGATGTTTTTTTTTTTTTTAAATGTGGCAGCCGGAGTCATCGGGACCTCCCCTGGTCTAAAGGAGCAGCCCCGACTGTCACTATCACATGACATCGCTGCTAGCTGCCTGTCAGTGTGGCCACGGGCGCTTCTTACTCTGGTCACGTGAGATTAGGACTTCCGCAGCTAGCAGCGATCGCTGCCAGACTTCCTGTCATACACAGCGCTGAAGAGAGTACTCCACAGCATTTAAGTCCGTTCTAATGTCTTGGGGGAAGGGGCGGCAGATGGGCGGGTGAGGCAGGTGAGGGGAGCAGGTGAGGTGGCTAAAGGGGGCAGGTTATGTGGCTAAAGGGGGCAGGTGATGTGGCTAAAGGGGGCAGGTGAGGTGGCTGAAGGGGGCAGGTGAGCAGGCTGAAGGGGGCAGGTGAGGTGGCTAAAGGGGGCAGGTGAGCAGGCTGAAGGGGGCAGGTGAGGTAGCAAAAGGGGGCAGGTGAGGTGCTGAAGGGGGCAGGTGAGCAGGCTAAAGGTTGCAGGTGAGCAGGCTAAAGGGGGCAGGTGAGGTGACTGAAGGGGGCAGGTGAGGTGGCTAAAGGGGGCAGGTGAGCAAGTTGAAGGGGGCAGGTGAGGTAGCTGAAGGGGGCAGGTGAGCTGGCTGAAGGGGGAGGAGGGGGGCGCTACGGCTGAAATAACCTAGGCCGGCCGAAATCCTTAATCAGGCCCTGTGTCACTCACCGGACTGTGAGTGCTTCTTCCCGGACTATTAGGAACCGTGGACGTCCTCTATCCTGAGGGACTGCGCATGCGCAGCCCTTTCCAAACCTTCAGTGTATGTTCCTTTAACTTAATTGGCAGATCAGGCAACCTCCCTATATTAAGCACCTGTGGTCAACACCACGTTGCCTGATCTTGGAGTCTCATTCCCCATGAGTCTCTGAAGGTGTTCCTGTGTTTCCTCATTTATTCAGCCCAGCTGATTCCTGTGGTTTCCAAACCACTTCTACCTCTGTGGTTTCCAAACCACTTCTACTACTGTGGTTCCCATACCACTTCTACCATCTACTGTATCATCGTGACTGTGAGCTGATTCCTATCCGCTGCCTCCGTGCACTACAGTCTTCTAATCACTTCAACTCTACCTTGTATCATTGGGACTGTTAGCTGATGCCTATCCGCTGCCTCCGTGCATTACAGGCTTCAACCACATCCACTCACCTGTTCATGATTGTGACTGCCAGCTGATTCCTATCCGCTGCCTCCGTGCACTACAGGCTTCAACCTGCAACTCGTCTGTGTTTCATCATTGTGACTGTTTGGCTGATTCCTATCCGCTGCCTCCGTGCACTACAGTCTTCAACCTGCAACTCGTCTGTGTTTCATCATCGTGACTGCTAGCTGATTCCTATCCGCTGCTTCCGTGCACTACAGTCTTCAACCTGCAACCCGTCTGTGTTTCATCGTGACTGTTTAGCTGATTCCTATCCGCTGCCTCTGTGCGCTTCAGTCTTCAGTCCTTGTCTACTCTACCGTGTTTCCTTGAGTCTGCTGCCACTATTGCTACCCGCTACTCTCCGTGATCATCTGTTCCAGTTCAACTCTGCTTCGGTGTCCCATCGTTACTGCACCTGCTGGTTGCTATTGGTTACCTCCGTGTTCCCGCAGTGACCCGCTGCTGTTACTTCTCAGCGCTACTCATCCATCTACTGCTGATCCGCTCTCCACGCCTTCCTGTGTTCCCTGCTGGTCTACCTACCTGTGCGCTGCACCTGCTAGACCCCTGCTTCACCCATCCAGGGACTTGTATCCTGCTGGCCTCCTGCCCTTCAGGTATCTCTGCACTCCTGTCTGACTGCCTTCTCCTGAACCACGGTATGCATACTTCCCATTGACTGTGCTGTGTAGTGCATACCTTGCTGGACTGTGTTGGTTCTCCTCTGGAGTGTACTATCCGTTGAGTCTATTGCCATCATTGACTGTGTTGGTTCTCCTCTGGAGTGTACTATCTGCTGACTCTACTGCCATCATTGACTGTGTTATCTCATGCCGGATTACTTCAAGAGACTTTCTATATTGGCAGTGTTGTTCAGTCATTTATACATTTATATTGTGCATATTACTGTGGATCAAAGTCAAGGTGCCCGTGTATATATTGTGTTGCAGTCTCTCCCCGTGCACCTCCTCACATATATATTCAGTAGTACAACTTGCTAGTGGCAGACCACTGACTCCTGTTTACAGTTTCACCTGTTCCAGTATCCTCTCACATAGCAGTGGTACTACTTGCTAACGCAGACCACTGACTCCCCGGATACCTCCACTTGGATTCCATTCCTTCACTCAGACAGCGGTACAACTTGCTATCCGCAGACCGCTGACTCTCATCACCTCCTCGTTTCTGTTGGACATTCCTCCTCACTATAGCAGTGGTACAACCTGCTACCGCAGACCACTGACTACCTTCACGTGTCCTTTGTCCATACAGTTCCTCGTGTATTACTACCTCCATATTGCCAGTGCTGCTAGTCATAGACTTTCCTGAGCATCTCATCATCTGCTATTTCCTGTTCCGTGATCACCCTGCTACCAGAGTACCATATTACCACCTATACTGCTCTGGTAAGCCTATCACCTGGTGATCCCTGGGTAAAGACTCCTAGTGCCCGTGACAGTAAGATCAGGCCATGACAGACCCAGATACGGAACCTACTGCTAAAGAGATGCTGCAGCATCTGGTCAGCCGTGTGGAGCAACAGGATGCTCGCCAACAGCTGTTACTTCAATGTTACCAATCGTTAACCTCCCAAGGAACATCTGGACAGACTGTTACAGCTAGTATTGAAGCTCCTGTGCTTTCCTCCGTTTCCCCAGTGCCATCCCAGGTGTCTACAGCTCCTACGCTTCACCTGCCTACTCCGTCAAAATATGACGGGGACCCCAAAACTTGTAGAGGTTTCCTTAACCAATGTTCAGTCCATTTTGAACTCCAACCTCAAAATTTTTCTACCCATCGTTCCAGAGTGGCCTATCTTATCTCATTGTTTTCTGGACTAGCCCTGGCTTGGGCCTCCCCTCTGTGGGAGAGAAACGATCCAATTCTACAAGATAGTGCCAAATTCATTTCCACGTTCCGAAGTGTGTTCGATGAACCAGGTCGTGTGACTTCCGCTGCTTCCAGCATTCTTCGTTTGCGACAAGGCTCCCATACAGTAGGACAGTATGTCATTCAATTTAGGATCTTAGCCTCTGAACTTCAGTGGAACACTGAAGCATTAGTTGCCGCCTTCTGGCAGGGGCTCTCCGATAAAATTAAAGATGCACTGACTACCCAAGAGCTTCCTTCGTCACTAGAAGATTTGATCTCTCTTTGCCATCGTGTAGACATGAGATTTCGTGAAAGAGAATCTGAGAAAACAACTTCTGCTAAAGCACCTCTTCGTTTAAACCCTCAATTTCGTCCAGTTTCACCTTCTGTGATTCCCATGGAGATAGGACGTTCCAAATTATCTTTAGAAGAGAGGAAACGAAGAGTAAAGAATAGACTCTGTATCTATTGTGCTGATTCCACACATATGCTCAGTTCTTGCCCTAAGAAATCGGGAAATGCCAGGCCCTAACTAGTTCTGGAGAGGTGAAGTTAGGGTCCCTGGAGTCCTCTCCATTGTCTATGAAATCTAAAGTCTGCGCTTTCGATGTTACGATTTCCTTTGCTACCAAATCCTTTGAGTCACAGGCATTGATTGATTCCGGAGCAGCAGGAAATTTCATTTCTAAATCACTAGTGAATCAATGGTCCCTACCAGTGATCACTTTAAAAACACCCATTACTGTGACGGCTATAGATGGATCACGTCTCATCAATGGTCTCATCACCCAGAGTACGTCTCCAGTAACCCTTCAGATTGGTGTACTACACCATGAAGAAATTTCGTTTTTAATTCTTCCTGTTACGACAAGTCCGATTGTCTTAGGCCTTCCATGGCTTCAATGTCACTCTCCCCAGATTGACTGGCGCACCCCTCAAGTTACGTCTTGGGGGCCTGAATGTCACCATCGTTGTCTCTCTCAAGTTATTCCTCTTAAAGTACAGCAATCTTCCATCTCATCGTCCTCCCCGGGACTCCCTCCTCAGTATGCTTCATTTGCCGATGTGTTTGATAAAGCTCAGTCTGAACGTCTTCCTCCTCATCGTTCTTGGGATTGTCCGATCGACCTTCTACCTGGCAAGACTCCTCCCAGGGGTCGGGTCTATCCTCTCTCGTTACCTGAAACTCAAGCCACATCTGAGTACATACAGGAGAATCTCCAGCGTGGGTTCATTCGACCTTCCACCTCTCCCGCTGGAGCTGGGTTCTTCTTCGTCAAAAAGAAGGATGGATCATTACGCCCTTGTATAGATTTTCGTGGACTCAACGCCATTACTATCAAGAATCGGTATCCCATTCCGCTGATCACTGAGCTATTTGATCGCATCAAGGGAGCTCGGATATTTACTAAGTTGGATCTTCGGGGTGCCTACAATTTAATTAGAATCCGTTCCGGTGACGAATGGAAGACCGCGTTTAACACCAGAGATGGGCATTACGAATATTTAGTAATGCCCTTCGGGCTGTGTAATGCCCCCGCGGTTTTCCAGGGTTTCATCAATGAGATCTTTCGGGACTTATTATATGTATGTGTCGTTGTCTACCTGGACGACATATTGATCTTCTCACAGGACCTGCCTTCTCATCACCAACATGTGGCAGAGGTCCTCTCCAGACTACGGAAAAACTCGTTGTTCTGTAAATTGGAAAAATGTTCATTCGAGTTACCCCAGATTCCATTCTTGGGGTATATAGTTTCCGGAGTTGGCCTGAAGATGGATCCAGACAAAGTAAATGCTGTACTACATTGGCCTCAGCCAACTACTCTTCGTGCCATCCAGCGTTTTTTAGGTTTTGCCAATTACTATAGACGCTTCATTCAAGACTTCTCATCCATTGCATCTCCCATTGTGGCCTTAACTCGGAAAGGGGCTAATACTAAGCAATGGTCATCTGAGGCTCTCCAAGCCTTTCAAATCCTC
This sequence comes from Mixophyes fleayi, assembly GCF_038048845.1. Lineage (NCBI taxonomy): Eukaryota > Metazoa > Chordata > Amphibia > Anura > Limnodynastidae > Mixophyes > Mixophyes fleayi. The sequence continues at coordinate 139,961,878 of NC_134406.1, read as the reverse complement.
AAAGAGTCCTTCTCGTCTGCTCCCATTCTGCGACAACCTGATGTGACACTCCCCTTCTTCCTAGAAGTAGATGCCTCTAATGTGGGCTTAGGAGCTATTCTCTCCCAACGCTCGGAGCAACAAAAATTACATCCTTGTGCCTTCTACTCTCGGGGTCTTCTGCCCGCAGAGAAAAACTATACTATCGGGGACAAGGAGTTGCTGGCCATCAAAGCTGCATTAGAGGAATGGAGATACTTGTTGGAAGGAGCTCGCCATCCGGTGACGATCTTCACGGATCATAAGAACTTGTCATATTTGCAATCTGCTCAATGCTTGAACCCTCGTCAAGCAAGATGGTCTCTTTTCTTTTCCCGTTTTGAATTAATTATAACCTTCAAACCAGCTGCTAAGAACAAGAAAGCTGACGCTCTATCTCGAGCTTTTGTGACGTCCTCTGATGTAGAAGAGGTTCCCAACCATGCTATTCTAGACCCCAAATGTATTTCTCTGGCTGCTTCATCCACCAAAATGCTACCATTTGGGAAGACCCTCGTGCCTCCTACTCTGAGGAGGAAAATCCTTTCGTGGTTCCATGCCTCTCGTTTTTCTGGACACGCCGGTGAACATAAGACCTTTGAGATTCTCTCTCGTAGTTACTGGTGGCCTTCAATGAGGAGAGACGTCAAAGAGTTTATTGCTTCCTGTGATTTATGTTCTCAGTTCAAATCCTCCCGCAGAACTCCAGCAGGGTTGCTGCGACCACTACCCATTCCGTCCAAGCCTTGGACCCATATTAGTATGGATTTCGTTACTGATTTGCCACCAAGTAAGAATCACAATACTATTTGGGTAGTGGTAGACAGATTTTCGAAGATGGCTCATTTCGTCCCTCTGTCCGGTTTACCTTCCTCGTCTACTCTGGCTGAACATTTCATTAAAGAAATCTTCCGCATCCATGGATGTCCGTCTGAGATTGTGTCAGATAGAGGAGTACAATTCGTTTCCAGATTCTGGCGGGCCCTTTGTAAAACCTTGGGCATACGATTAGCACTCTCATCGTCTTACCATCCGCAATCTAACGGACAAACGGAACGAGTCAATCAAGATCTTGAGACTTTTATTAGGATGTTCTCTTCAGCCAACCAAGACAACTGGGTAGAATTGCTCCCTTGGGCTGAATTCGCCCATAACAACATGTACCATGAGTCATCATCCAAAACTCCATTCTTTGTGGTTTACGGTCACCATCCGTCTTTTCCGGAATTTCCTGCCCTCCCACCCACCCAAGTTCCTGCTGTGGAGACTGCTTGTCAGACCTTCAAAAATATCTGGTCTCAGGTCAAAACCTGTTTAAAGAAGACATCTAACAAATATAAGTCTTTCGCAGATAAGAAGAGGCGGGCTATTCCACCACTAAAAATTGGAGATCGGGTTTGGTTATCTACCAAAAATATTCGTTTGAAGGTTCCATCTATGAAATTCGCCCCTCGTTTTATTGGTCCATATAGGATCATTCAAGTTATCAATCCAGTATGTGTTAAACTTCTTCTTCCTAAGAATCTTCGGATTTCCAATGCCTTCCATGTGTCCTTACTCAAACCTCTTATTATCAATCGTTTCTCGACTCCTCCCTCAGCACCGCAGCCAGTTCAAGTTCATCAGGAGGAGGATTTCGAGATTACTGAGGTATTGGATGCAAAAATTTCGCGAGGAGTCCTCCGTTTCCTCGTTCATTGGAAGGGCTTTGGTCCTGAAGAGCGTTCATGGATCAAAGCTGAAGATCTTAATGCTCCTGCCCTTCTGAAGAAGTTTTATTCCAAAAATCCGGACAAGCCCGGTTCCAGGCGTTCTGTGCCCACCTTTAAAAGGGGGGGTACTGTCACTCACCGGACTGTGAGTGCTTCTTCCCGGACTATTAGGAACCGTGGACGTCCTCTATCCTGAGGGACTGCGCATGCGCAGCCCTTTCCAAACCTTCAGTGTATGTTCCTTTAACTTAATTGGCAGATCAGGCAACCTCCCTATATTAAGCACCTGTGGTCAACACCACGTTGCCTGATCTTGGAGTCTCATTCCCCATGAGTCTCTGAAGGTGTTCCTGTGTTTCCTCGTTTATTCAGCCCAGCTGATTCCTGTGGTTTCCAAACCACTTCTACCTCTGTGGTTTCCAAACCACTTCTACTACTGTGGTTCCCATACCACTTCTACCATCTACTGTATCATCGTGACTGTGAGCTGATTCCTATCCGCTGCCTCCGTGCACTACAGTCTTCTAATCACTTCAACTCTACCTTGTATCATTGGGACTGTTAGCTGATGCCTATCCGCTGCCTCCGTGCATTACAGGCTTCAACCACATCCACTCACCTGTTCATGATTGTGACTGCCAGCTGATTCCTATCCGCTGCCTCCGTGCACTACAGGCTTCAACCTGCAACTCGTCTGTGTTTCATCATTGTGACTGTTTGGCTGATTCCTATCCGCTGCCTCCGTGCACTACAGTCTTCAACCTGCAACTCGTCTGTGTTTCATCATCGTGACTGCTAGCTGATTCCTATCCGCTGCTTCCGTGCACTACAGTCTTCAACCTGCAACCCGTCTGTGTTTCATCGTGACTGTTTAGCTGATTCCTATCCGCTGCCTCTGTGCGCTTCAGTCTTCAGTCCTTGTCTACTCTACCGTGTTTCCTTGAGTCTGCTGCCACTATTGCTACCCGCTACTCTCCGTGATCATCTGTTCCAGTTCAACTCTGCTTCGGTGTCCCATCGTTACTGCACCTGCTGGTTGCTATTGGTTACCTCCGTGTTCCCGCAGTGACCCGCTGCTGTTACTTCTCAGCGCTACTCATCCATCTACTGCTGATCCGCTCTCCACGCCTTCCTGTGTTCCCTGCTGGTCTACCTACCTGTGCGCTGCACCTGCTAGACCCCTGCTTCACCCATCCAGGGACTTGTATCCTGCTGGCCTCCTGCCCTTCAGGTATCTCTGCACTCCTGTCTGACTGCCTTCTCCTGAACCACGGTATGCATACTTCCCATTGACTGTGCTGTGTAGTGCATACCTTGCTGGACTGTGTTGGTTCTCCTCTGGAGTGTACTATCCGTTGAGTCTATTGCCATCATTGACTGTGTTGGTTCTCCTCTGGAGTGTACTATCTGCTGACTCTACTGCCATCATTGACTGTGTTATCTCATGCCGGATTACTTCAAGAGACTTTCTATATTGGCAGTGTTGTTCAGTCATTTATACATTTATATTGTGCATATTACTGTGGATCAAAGTCAAGGTGCCCGTGTATATATTGTGTTGCAGTCTCTCCCCGTGCACCTCCTCACATATATATTCAGTAGTACAACTTGCTAGTGGCAGACCACTGACTCCTGTTTACAGTTTCACCTGTTCCAGTATCCTCTCACATAGCAGTGGTACTACTTGCTAACGCAGACCACTGACTCCCCGGATACCTCCACTTGGATTCCATTCCTTCACTCAGACAGCGGTACAACTTGCTATCCGCAGACCGCTGACTCTCATCACCTCCTCGTTTCTGTTGGACATTCCTCCTCACTATAGCAGTGGTACAACCTGCTACCGCAGACCACTGACTACCTTCACGTGTCCTTTGTCCATACAGTTCCTCGTGTATTACTACCTCCATATTGCCAGTGCTGCTAGTCATAGACTTTCCTGAGCATCTCATCATCTGCTATTTCCTGTTCCGTGATCACCCTGCTACCAGAGTACCATATTACCACCTATACTGCTCTGGTAAGCCTATCACCTGGTGATCCCTGGGTAAAGACTCCTAGTGCCCGTGACACCCTGTCACCGATTAATACATTTACCCCTAAGTTTTTGCTTTCACTAGTGTGAATGTAAGCAGACAGGATAACGTAATTTTGGTGTGATTCTTATGGATAGAAAGCATGCAGTGATGTATTACAGACTTTAAGTTTACACCAGTTTATAGACAAGATTAAAGGGAGGGCTCAAGTATAATTTGCACTGGATTCACAAATTCCATGACAGGGTCTTATAATTACTTTGGACTAAGTAGTCCTTCTTTTATGTCACCATTTACCTGTTTACAATTGCATTAACCTAGTCTAGATTAGTGTAAATGTAAAATAAATAAAAATTAACAGGGGCTGGGAACTTGGGTTAGGTATACATTATTCATGAATAAAACATGCAATACAATATTCTAGTATACAGTATATATTATATACAGTATATAATATAGATTTTAAATACAGGTGTTTTGGAGTAGACTTTCTGAGGCTCGGACAGCAGAATGGTTATAATAGACAGGGATACAGGAATTAGCTGTTTGATGTATTGTATGTATGTCAGTTAATGCTATATTTCAGTATTAAATACATAGGTAAACAAACTGACCATTGCCAGTGTATGTGTTAAAAATAACAGAAGGTTTAAAACAGGTTTAAAAAGTGATTGGATTTTGGCCAATTTTGCCAAAACTGTATTTGTTCCTAGATTTATTGTTCGTAAAGGTCTTGGGCTGTGTGGTCTGCAGGTGGGGAAAATTGCGTTATACATGGATGATATGCTTCTTTTTTTGAAGGATGCTGACGCTTCCCTTACTAACTTTCTGGGGGCAGTGGATGGCTTTGGCACCTATATATTCTCCGTATGTTAAAGCATACCCAGGAATGTTCAGGCAGATTCCCTACGCCAGTGGAAGACTCAGCTCAGCTTTTTGGTGATACAAATTTCTAACAATGTGTTTGACTATGTTACGCTTAACATAGACCATGTCTTTGAATATATTAAATCAAAACTCCATACATGGAAGAAACTGCCCTTTGCTGTGACAGGTCGAGTGAATTTAATAAAAATGATTATACAGCCTAAGCTCCTGTGCCTGTTACAACATGCCCCTGTTTATTTTCCCGACAGGTTTTCTCCCGGATTAACAAATATCTTTCCTGTCTGGTCTGGGGGGGATAAGAGGGCACTTGGTTATACTCTGCAGCTCTACAGCTTCTAGGAGCCTGGCCTTCTTTAATTTTAAAGCCTATTATCTTGCAGCCCAGCTGTCACACTTCAGGGAATAGATTGGGAATGATCCGGGAAGCACGCTTTGCAGATTCTTACATGGGTAGACAAAGTCTCCCAACTCTCTGGTGCAGGTCCTTCTGGGGGCCAGGATCTCTGGAGTACAGTCCTTCTTTTTAGACAAGCAGTTCTGGTTTGGAACAAATCTGTGGAATATGTGAGTTGGGACCCAGAGACACTGATATGGGCTGTCACGAACAGCATTCACCTGAGCCTGCGTGATGCGTGTGTGACACATGGTTAACCTAAAAACAACCACCTGGTCTGTCTAAAATGATTAAATCCTTCCCTATCTATGCCACACACTAGCTTTGCGGTACTAACTATGCCACCACCAAGGTTTTTTCTGACAAGAGCTGACACTCTTATTTAGGAAGCCTTAGGTTCTCCCTAGCATTAATATAACACAATTTAATTTAATCAGAGTTCACATAAATCACAATGTTCTCCCCGTTTCAATTATGTAGCGTCTGGTTTAAACTGTTGCGTGAATTCGTAAGAACACAGAGACTTGAACTTATTAAGTGTCATTTAATATGGAAAATACATCCACAGTGCTTAAGATAAAACAGATAATAAAAAGCATACAAATATAATGCAATTGTTTCTTATAAAATAAAAAGGATTAAACACAGAATTGATACCTCACTTATAATAAAATTTCTGGTGCTGGGAGAAGCAGAAAAAATGGGACCCTCTTCAATCAAATTGACTCCCTCAGAGTGAACACCAACTTACATTTTCACTACAGTTTTAAAACCAAGCTGCATGGCCCCCCAGCCCCATTTCCTGTGAGGTCAGAACCAACAGGATGGTAGAATGCAAATTAGGGTTTTATGATTTTGCTGTAGAAACACTTTTAAGTCAAGTTTTCTTTACACTGTCCTAACTTTTCAACAGTATGGCTTACAAACATGATTTTACCTCCACACAACAGGTCATAAGTTTCCCTTCATCTGCATACCACACATGCCTCTGGTAAGTATGATATTGGAAAAAATTAGATGATATTTTCCTGTGACCCTATTCAGCTTGAATCTGTCATTAACATACAACCCAGTCTCTGCAGTCGGCCTGTCTGGGGCCTCCCAAACACGTGTTAGATTTCATTGTCTTGAAAGAGATATCTTCAAAGGCTTTCATATTTGCGTCCTGCCCTAAATGGTACAAGGTGCTACCCTTATCTACCAGCCCCCTCTGGGTAGTTTCACATAAACAAAACCCATTGATCTAAACACCTTCTCTGAGACATGTCACACTATTTCAAGGAATTAATTCACAAACACATATTTCCAGATTTATGTCTAAAAATTACTTGCACATGACATGGGCAATTCTAGGTTGGGAGAAATGCGTAAACTGGGGACTGAATCCATTTGCTTAGATATGGGGTTTGGTCAATTGGCCAACTCTACTCTGACACCTATTTGAAATCCTTTGAACAATTAAAGTCAGAATTTGGACTCCTGAACCTGTTATTTTATGGCTATTCACAGCTGTGGCATGCTTTGCCAGGCTCAATTCCAAAATATTGTTCCCCAGATCGGTCTCAATCCACTTGAGGCCACCCTATGTGAATTGGGCTTCCGAAAATTATTTCAGTGCAATATGCTACCGTTCTTCCTGTTATTTTACAGAGAGACTTGAGTGGCCTTAAAGGTACAAGATTAGTTGAGTTAGGTTCTCTGAATGAGGAGGATTGGAGCACCATGCTTTGCTGTACCAAGATTGCTAATTCATGCATCAGACTTAGTAAGATCCAGTTGTATCTGCTGCATAGAGTTTACTATGAGACTATTGAAATTGGGTAGGAGACAAGATTGTAACTGCTCCAATTGTGGTGAGCGATCGGCTCACTTCTGGTATCTCCTTATGTCCTGTCCAGAGGTCGACCAGTTCTAGGTGGAGGTCAGAGAGTGTATTTGATCTACAGTGATTCGGATGCCCCTGATGTCCCTGAAAGTACTAGTAGGATAGGGTGGGGAAGCAAATGGAGACTATAGGGGTAGCAGAATAGGAAGGGGAAGGTGGAGCCTGAAGAGGGAGCTGTATTAGGACGGGGCAGAGTAGGCAAGCATGAAAAAGTGAGTGGGGGGGGGGGGGGGTGATGGAAGAGCTTCAAAAATTGGAAGTTAGGGAGAGTATGGAAAGTCCCAAAAGGTGAGGATCAGCATGGGTAAAGTCCTGGAGGCAAGAATGCGAGGCAGTGATAGTAAAGAAGAGGCAAATTTCATTGACAGAATGGAGTGGGTGAATGGGGGAGTATTTATTGATGAGGTTGGAAATTTCAGGGCTTGATAAGTGAATAGAAGTATTTTAAATTGAATTTTGGATGGAATGGGGAGCCAATGGAGGGCTTTGCAGAAAGGCACAGTAAAAGAGGAATATATTTAGTTGTCACCTATTGACCCCACTAACATAAAACCCAAACGCCCCAGTTAGAAATGCTGCATTTTATAAAAAATTGAGTATTTAAGACACTCTACAGTTAGAATGCCCCACTAGAGGAAGATCCACTGGTGTATCTGTGGGGCACCTGTGCAAAAAAACAAGTTGGGAATAGTCACAGCTTTCTATGCTATTCACCATATTGGTATCAACACTACATACTAGTCACCATATCTCAGATAGCACTGTACCAGTGACTTTGAATATCAAATTGGACTGATCATACTATACCACTCTCAAAATTGGGGGTCAGTATTATATAATTGCCGCCAAGTAGGACTGGAAATTAGGATCAGTTGGCAATTATGAATTTTTTTTACTTTTTATGAAACCCTGCTTCCTATTTCATATTGTCAGAATTTGCAGGGACAGTGCCATACTTCAGAGCAGGCCTGGACAACCTGTGGCTCTCCAGGTGCTGTGAAACTCCAAACCCCTGCATCCTTTGGCAGTAGATAGCCAGCTGATAACTGACAAGGTATGCTGGGGCTTGTAGTTTCACAACACATGGAAACCCATAGGGTTCTCCATGCCTGCTTTAGAGATTTGTCCCTAAAAATTGTATTATTTTTCAGTCCACTGCACAGTACCTTTCCTCTTATACCTGTATTTTGGATAGAAATCTCCCTATTGATTAAATTATATGGGGTTTATAACTTATAAATTGTTGAAAAAAAGTATTTGAAATGCAAAAAACTTAAATTCTTGAAACATGACATGATCAATGTTGCTAAAGATGTGTTTAGATGCATCTGCTCAGCAGCAAAGTCTCCCTGGAAAATATTTTAGAATGTTGGCAACTATGCTACATTTGAATATAAAGTTGCATACATAGATTTGGTCACTTCATTAATAATTTTAAATTATGGATCCACAGAGCTTTTAGCATTGATTTTCAGCACATACCACATTCACACAACGGCTTAAGGGCATTTTATATTATTCAGCAGACCTTCTACATCAGCCAACATTACGCGCTGCTGTGATCATAATAAAAAAATGTGCTTACTTAGGGATCTTATCAGGGCTGTCAGCAATATAAATCTAGATACATGTCTGTAATGTTTGCTGTATTACATATTTAAGATAACTTGCATGAATCAATAAACAAATTATCTTCTAATTATAACTACTTATAACATGTCTTGCAAGAAAGGCATCTAGTCCATGTTTTAATTCTGCTTGGGGCAGCACAGTAGCCTAGTGGTTAGCACTTCCGCCTCACAGCACTGGGGTCATGAGTTCGATTCCCGACCATGGCCTTATCTGTGTGGAGTTTGTATGTTCTCCCTGTGTTTGCGTGGGTTTCCTCCGGGTGCTCCGGTTTCCTCCCATACTCCAAAAACATACTAGTAGGTTAATTGGCTGCTATCAAAAATTGACCCTAGTCTCTGTCTGTCTGTCTGTCAATCTCCCTCTTTGTCTGTCTGTGTCTGTGTGAGTGTGTATCTATATTAGGGAATTAGACTGTAAGCTCCAATGGGGCAGGGACTGATGTGAATGAGTTCTCTGTACAGCGCTGCGGAATTAGTGGCGCTATATAAATAAATGATGATGATGATTATGCTTGTTAAGTGGTAAGGAATTCCACAGCTCAACCGTTCTTACTGTAGAAAATCCTTTCCTATGATTTCTTCTTTCTTCTACTCACAAATGATGACCCCTAATGATGACCCCTTTTTGTTCCTTGTTTGCAAAGACAAATATTGGTATTGTCCTCGAATATATTTATACATATTATTAAGCTACCTACTCTCTAGTTCTCCCATGTCTTTGAGGTGTCCAAAATTGTACCTTATATTCAAAAAGTGGTCTAACTCAGGGCCATCTTTTCCATTGGGCACGATGGGCAGCTGCCCAGGGGCCCCATGGGCAAGGGGGCCCCATAGGCATGGCTCTTAATGAGAATAAATAATCCTGCAAAAGAATAAAAACCTGCAAAAAAACCCTTCAAGGGTCACTGAGCAAGTACATCTATCTATCTCTATCTCTATATATCTATATCTGTATCTGTATACATCTATATATCTATATCTATATCTATATCTAGGGCCCCTGGTGCACTGCTTTGCCCGGGGGCCCATAATGTTGTTAAGATGGCTCTGGTCTAACTAGTGACATAAAAGATAGTTTATATGTACCCCAGAATTGCATTTGAATTTGGATCTGCCCTCTGGCATTACGTGCAGAATTCTGACAACTCGTATTCTTTAGTCTTTTTCCATTTCAGTTCTACCCAATTTTATTCCATTTAATGTGAAAGTAGCATAATTAGTATCACAACCTAGGTTTATAATCCTACATTTATTTACATTAACTGTCATCTGCCACTTCTTGACCAAGTTTGCTATTTTGTCTACATTTTTCTGTAGCAATTTACTATCCTGCTCCATGTTAATGACATTAGATACCTTACATTATAAGCTATCTACACAGTCATTAATGAAAAAAATAATTCTAAAACGGACAGAGTCCCAGTCTAATTATGTTCAGTTTATAACTACCAATTGTCTTCTACCCTTCAAACAGTTCTCTACCCATATTCATACAGTATATTTCTCCTTAAATCTGTTACTCTAACTTTATGTAGCAGAATGTTATATGAAACAATTATTGAACATCACATCAATTGCGCTACTAAGATTCAGTTTAAAACTTAGTTCTTCATAAAAGACGAATCATATTTGCTGGGCATGTTGACTGCTTCATGAGACAATGCTGACACTCGGTTACTAATATATTTTATAAAAGATATTTCAGTATTTTTCGTCAATCTTGTGGCAATGCCCTGTTTATAAGCTGGGAGTTCATAAATATAAGAAATAGTGGTCTACAAAATCCATAACTTAGTTTCTTTAGCAGACATGGATGGATGTCATTTGGGTCAGTTTCTGTATCTTTCTTATACTTGGTTGTACCATGCTTACCAACTTTGGAATGTTGATCTACAGGAGATCCCGGGGGGGAGAGAACGGGTGGATTAAACATGTCATTTTACCATGGGGGAGGAGGGACAGGCCAGATTCGCGTGATGGAGGCTCCAAATTCTGCCCGCTTCACTAGGAAGTGGACAGATGCGGGAGAATGACCTACTCTCCCAGGAGTCCGGGAGACCAGCCAGATTTTGGGAGTCTCCCAAACATTCCGGGAGAGTTGGCAAGTATGAGTTATCCTTGGTTATATATAACTGCACATCTTCCTGTGTTAGACAAATAACATTTAATGATGTACAAAGGTTAAATCGCAAAACAATGCCTTTAAAGCCATTGCTGCTCTAAATTTAACTGCAAACTCGCTGAATAGTGGCGGGTTGAAAAAATTGGCTCTTAATACATTTACCCCCTGGTATTTAGTCCACTTTTGTATATGCAGATGGAAAAAATACATATTTAAACATATTTAAATGATCAGCATATCATTTATCTTCTACAATATGCCCAATATAGCACTTGTAATTGTGCTGACTCATTTGGTCTTTGTGCAGTCTACAACAGCAAACCAGTCCTCAAGGGCCAACAACAGTTCATGTTTTTAGGATTTCTGTCTGTAGAAACAGCTCGGATAATTACTGACCCAGCCAAATAGATTAACTCAGCTGTGCATGATTAAAGAAATCCTAAAAACATGAACTGTTGATGGCCCTTGAGGACTGGTTTGCCCACCTCTGGTCTACAAGCTTCAATGTCCCTCTGAGTTTATTAAGGATACATAACCACTGGCATATTTTTAATGCGATTCACTAGTGTCTTTAACATTTGTAAAACTTATATAAACGGTTCTGACACTATGCGTATGGCAACACTAGAAACATTGCTTTTAGTGTTACCATACACTTTGCTGTTTTTATTGTATTGCCTTCCATTGTGTTGTAGTAGTGTTTTTTAGACCATACATTTTTTCATTGTTTTATCAGTTATCACACTTAACACATTGGGCAGCCTACAGTGAAGTCTCAAACATTAGTAAAAATGCAATTACAAATAAAAATTAAATTATTTTGCATTTGATATGCATTTTTACTAGCGTTAAAAAATGACAATAATTATGAGGCTGTAACTATGTAAATTTAACAGCTCCCTTATAAACCTTTTATTGATATTGAAGTTAAATGTTACTGTTTGTTCCGACTAGTTATGAGTGTTGATATCATCACTGGGAGCAGGTGCCTCTGGTGCGTACCACAATTGACAGTGTTTTTAGGGGATGAGGGGCTTGGAGGCGACCTAGCACTTTTGAGATGCTGGGCATACCCCCGGAGGATGTGACTACACCTAGGCTTGTGACAGTGCACAGAATTTGTTGCTACTAGTTACCGGACAATGTAAAATAATTGTATTGCATCCATGCAGCATTTGTATGAAATAATTGCAGAAACTCTATATAGCATGTTTGGTGTAAGGATAGATATACAATATTTTGTGTCCTAAGTGTTTGATTGTAAGTATTTTCATTCTTGTCTATAGCAGTGATTAGAAAACTAATGGTATTACTCACACAAGAGAGCGCCAGCACATGTGACTTTAGAAACTAGGCCCAGATGCTTCGATTAATAGCACAAAGTGTAGGATGAAGCTAAAAAAACACAGTGGAGGTCAATTATGAAGCACATTGAAGATCACTGCAAAATGTCATGATTGTGCACTGATGCACATTGGGGCGCACCTAATGTATTTTCTGCACTCTGGAGCAGCCTTTGCAACGTGCACCTCCATATGTGGATAAGCAGAAAAGTCTCTAGAAGGTAAACATTGCATCAAAGTTCAACCACCTGACTCTTTAGTAGCAACACTTTTAATAAAGTAAACTGTTAAATTTTCTCCCAATATGCTGATTGATTTAGCTCAAGGGCTGACTAGGCTGGTGGGCAGGAGGGCATCAGTCCCATAGTGGTTTTACCTGGGGCACAGTCACTGGGATGCCTGCATTTTTTTCTTCTTTAAAATATTCCAAATAGGCTGCTTAATCCCCCAGCCGAAAATTTGTCAGCCAGCCCCTGATTTAGCTTTATTTAAAGCTTAAACAAATAATTACATTTGTCACTGTTTAGTATGTGAGGCTTTATTTTATATTACTTTCACTATGCCTTGGAAGGCACTTTTTCGCCTAAAGCTGGTGGATATCGGGTCTCGTATCATTTTAATGGGACAAAGAAATTAATTTGCTGGTGCACTCCAACAGAGCCGATTCTTGGATGTTTGGCACCCCCAACAAATTATGGAGGAGGGCCCAGGAATGCTTGTCAACTCCCTTGAGGCAACCTCATTTATACATTATACCAAACGTTTTAAACTCAGCAAACACTATATCAGCATTAAAGCCCATACATTCATCAGCACAGTGACTCACACTATATACAAGTACAGTAACTGTGCAGAGCCATTGTGATGCCCGGTACACAATACACACTCCATTCTCTGGTTGATGGTAAACAGTACAAAGCCCATTTTCTGGTGAAGGTGCAAAGTACAGGTCCATTCACTGGTGAAGAGTGTACAATTTAGAGCACATTCCTTGGTGGCTCTTGGACAATACTTAGCCCATTCTCATGTTGGCTAGTGTACATTACAAACTCCAGTCTTTAGTGGATGATACAGAGCACATTCTCTATCTCTCTGAACATGGAACTATTGTTTTATTTAGCAAGAATTAAGAAAGAGTCATGTACAGTGAACTTTTTAAACAATATTTTTATTTCAAAATAATGTGAATGTATTTTAACAAACTGAATACAAAATTAAGGACAATGCTTAAATAATCTACATTTTCTTAAATTGTATAGTTTTTTATGTATTAATGTAAAAGGGGAGAGAGAGGATTGAAGAGAAAAAGGTAGAGTGTAATTAGTGAAAAGATGATGTAATCAGGAGTAATCGGAGTATTGCTGTACTTTTTAATATAATGTCAGCTTAATTATAGTATTATTTATAAACTTTTCTTTTTACTCATCTGAGTCTGTTGCTTTGTCTCATAATAAGGCGCAAAGACACCTGCTTAAGACTAACATCTTATGCTTTCTCCAATTATTTCTTTCATCCATGTTTTTGTTTTTTGGCAGAATATGAAGGATCTGGGACCGAAGTTCATAGGAAACATCCCAAATGTGGAGCTTGCAAATACGGAGCTGAGTGTGACGAAGATGCAGAAGATGTAGGGTAAGCGGAATTGATGGAGCGTTTAATTATGTTTTTAAACATCTAATTGTATACAGATCATAGTACATACATTGATAGTACTTGCAAGATTAGTTATTGTATTGTGCATGCTATTGTTCTCTGTTATTAACCATTTCAGACTCAATAGTGACTACCTATGATGTTCTTTAATGGTTTTAAAGACAACAAGGGGTCTGCTTCTCAATGGTAGGCGATATAAAAGATTTTCTATTTCTGCTTATTGCAACGATTCATAAAAAAATCAACTAAAAAATCTGAGAATTTGAATTCAAAGTAAGGATTTATTTGAATGAATTAAGCATTTCTTTATGTATTCCCCCTGCTGTCTCCATCATGAGATGGTGAAAGCGATAGGAGGACAACGGCGATACTTGTACTGCCGCTGTCCATGGGAAATAAGCTTCCCTATATTTTGCAGGGAAGCCTTCATGCAAGGCCCCTGGTGATAGCTATCACTGGCCCATTTTGATCTGAAAAGGGCTTATCCCCACTATGATAAATAGGGGCTTATGTCTGTTGTACACAGGAAAATGATATGCCAGTTCACAACATTATCACAAACATTTTCAGTGCTATTCAGCTTCTGAAGCTTTTATGCTTTCCACACTTGGGCAGATCTAGTTATTTAACATCATAGTCAGACTACCAAACTGGTGGCCAATTTGATCATGCACATGGTGGCCAATTTGCAAAGATCTGGTCATTCAGACTAAATTATCAGATTAAGTGGCTCCCTCCTGTCAGACAATAATTACGCACACATGCCTATGTAGTTGATCAAATTTACCATATGATAAGTTCAAGTCAAACATTTTCCACACATGGAGCAAATTTAGGACAACTTTTTCCAAAAATGACCCGTTGCTCAATATGATTCCTTTGTAAGTGACCATCATGACATGGAGGAGATATTGGTTGTATTGTTAAAATTAGCTCTTTTACATCATGCAACTAGTATTTAGATTCAGTTTTCAAATGAATATTCTTAAAATATATATTCTGCTGGCCTGAGTATCTCATATATGGCTCCCTAATACATACCTCTCAACATCTCAATAAACCAAACAGGAGCACTTCAGAATCTTATCAAAAAATCTTTCTTGTATTCACAAACATACACACACACCTAACAATCTTCTGGATACTAATTACAATCAAAATCAACTTATAATCTACACAGCTGTTTTATACACTTAAGTATATAATGAACAACATTTTTAATTTAGTAAGTAAACGCTATGGAATAATTGAATCACGTATACATATGACACAAAAGAGTGATGAATTGTAGAAAAAAAATAGGGGTATTTGGGTCCAAAAAAAAGGAATGTCTTTCCAAAAGACTGGGGGGTACTGTATACTGAAGGAGCATTCCTATTTTACGAAACTGTTTACCTAAACACGTTGGCCTAAAAGAAAACAGTGCAGACCTGAGGACAGGGACCCTCATCACTCTGTTTGAGGGTGAGGGGTAAAAATATATAGAATTGTTAGATCTGCTTTAATAAGCATGTCACACATGCCTAGCATATTTTATTGTGCAAGTAAAACACAATAAACCTTGCTAATATATAGACTTTATATTTTGTCTAAGCATGCAGAGTGGCGGTGCTAAATATCTGAAAGGTATTTTTGAACAATGGTAGAATTAAGGAATATATTTCTGACATATTGCAAATACACGCTGTCCTTTTGCTATTCCTGAATGTGTTTGTGGGTATCTAATAGTGAACAAAACACTTTGGAAAATCCATAATTATGGACAGCGTGACATAGAAATCAGCCAATCTCTATTACATAAATAGAGCACATCCCTGTTGTGTCTGTGTAATGGTCGAGCCTCTAGCAGATTCTCAGTAAAAGCTTTTATTCTTTATAAAGACTGTAGATTAAATGTTGAGGAGACTGTTAGAAACTAATAAATGCCTGTTCCCATGTGATTTTTTTTCTGCTTGCCTATTTAGTACAGACAGAGCAGATTTTTAGTTGATTTATAAGGTCAAAGTAAATATGGTTGAAAATCCATGTGTCCTAAATATGTTCAATGACACAAATGTCTGTTTTAAATTTGTTTAAGTTCACTCAATGGACAAACAAATGGACACACCTGGTCAAAGGAGGGACATCAAGCATATTGAAAGCAAAGGCTTATACATAGGTGTGAATCATGGGTTAATAAAGAAAATAACATTCCAACATGGTCTCTGGGCAACATAGTGGCTAAGTGGTTAGTGGTTAGCACTTCTGCCTTACAGTACTGGGGTCATGAGTTCAATTCCCGACCATGGCCTTATCTGTGAGGAGTTTGTATGTTCTCCCCGTGTTTGCGTGGGTTTCCTCTGGGTGCTCCGGTTTCCTCCCACACTCCAAAAACATACTGTTAGGTTAGTTGGCTGCTATTAAAATTCACCCAAGTCTGTGTGTGTGTGTGTGTGTGTGTGTGTGTGTGTGTGCGTGCGTGTGCGTGTTAGGGAATTTAGACTGTAAGCCTCAATGGGGAACGGACTGATGTGAGTGAGTACTCTGTACAGTGCTGCAGAATCAGTGGCACTAATTAAATAAATGGTGATGATGATGGTTAGCCTGTCATTAGACTTTCTAGTAATCAGTGTCGGACTGGGGCATGAAGGGCCCACCGGGGGACTGGAACGCTAGGGGCCCACTGGAGGGGGTGTGGCCAGCCATCATAGAGGCGTGACAAGACACTAGAGGGGGAGTGGTCAGCTCACAAAGGACAGCTAGCACCATAGTGTAGTATATAAAGAATGTAGTGTGTATATAAAGAGTACACAGTGTTGACATGCCCCTTAGATTGGGCAGAACAGTCATCATAAATCGGGATTGTCCCACTAGACCAGGCTTGACTAACCTGTGGCACTCCAGGTGTTGTGAAAGTACAAGCCCCAGCATGCTTTGCCATTATATAGCAGCTTATTGCTGAAAGGGTATGCTGGGACTTTTAGTTTCACAACACCTAGAGTGCCACAGTTTAGCCAAGCCTGCACTAGACTCAGAACATTTGACACACTGTCCTACCTGTTCTTGTCACTTCACTTTTACCACCTGTGGCTTCTTTAGTTGTGGCTTGTCTGGATCCTGGAATGTTGAGGGCCCTAAAAAACAATGGTTACATTTAGAAAATTCCAACCAGCCCCTGCATTAAATAAATAGAACCCACAATTAATACTTAGGATTTCCTCCAGCCCCAACATTAAATAGTATTCCCATTTAATAAATAAACCTGATACCCTCCCTCCAAACAGCCCCAGCAATAAATTAATAGCATTTACATTTAATACATCCATTTCCCACAACCATTCTCAGCATTAAATAATATTCACATTTAATAGATAGCCCTCCTCCCCACACTCAGCCCCTCATTCAATTATAGACCCAAAACACCTCAGCATTAAATTAAAGGTTCCATCACCCCCTCCCTATAGTGTTTTCTGTGCAGCCCCCCTCCCTATAGTTTAGTATAGAAAGGCAGCCCACCTATAGTGTAGTATAATCAGCCCCCCTATGCCACACAGTAGTGCCCCCAAACAATATTATGCCACACAGGAGTGCCCCCAAACAATATTATGCCACACAGGAGTGCCCCCAATGTTATCCTAAACAGCAGTGCCATGTTATGCCACACAGTAGTACCAAAAATTCACAAATGCCACGCTATAGTGTCCCCAATTCATATTATGCCTACAAAAGTCCCACCCAATTCATATATATATATATATATATATATATATATATATACTCTCTGCTCCTTGATGCTCCTGGCATCCGGTCTAACTTTTGATGCTCCAGGCAATCAGCTGACAGGGGGAGAGAACGGGTCACATGATCGCAGCTGCGATCGCATTTGAAAGATGTGATCTCAGCTGGGATGTGGCCGTAAGGCAGCGGGGCCCACCGGTGATTTTTCCAGTATCCCGGTGGGCCAGTCCGACGCTGCTAGTAATGGAACGTGGAAGAAAGCCTAAAATAGCCTATGCACCACTTGGAAAGCTACAATTACTAGAGCTAGAAGATTTGCTGTAGAGGATATGCACCAGTAATATACTTTCAATTGGTGTTCCTTGTTGTCAGCAGGGATTCTCTCACTTCTTTAGACTTTTCCATACTACGATGAGATATCTGATTTAAAAGAGAAATCCAGGGAACCTAAATATTTTTGTCTTGCACTTTTGTACTGCACTCTTGATAAAATACGATACATTCTAGATTTGGGTAACAGTTGCCAGTATCCCCTTGTGTATTGCAAATGCGTATTGGGCAACACTAATGTCAACTTTTATCTGTACCCACTATGGATTTGGGATTGGGCTTTGACACTGAGTTGTGCCCATATTTATCTATGTGGCAGTATCTTGTTACTAAATATACTTGCTGTACAGAATTTGCACCAGTAATATACTTTAAAATGTTTAATTTGTGGTTGTCATGTTTCATCTTGCTTTACTCACTTGTCATAGCTGTGAGAATTGAACAGAGCGATATAGAAGGGATTTCCATTGGGAAAAAATAGCAAAACTCCCTCCCACAGGTAATATTGTGTGGGCAGCACCATCTGCCTTTCACAGGTTTCTCGCTTCAACTGACTCCCTGCTTCTGCTGTTCTGCAGGACAAAATAGTCTGAGGTTATCCCGTGGGAAAGCTGGTTGGACGAGCCTTACAGCATTAGTGACAATAAGTATGTTAGGTGCAAGCAGGGACGAGTGCTCATGAATTGCACTGGTCTCAATAGCTGGAAACCACAATTTTGGGGGAGACAGGGATTTTGTTAAAAATTACCCTACAGTTCTCCTTTTAAAAACACTATATAACCACTGAATACAGATCAAACATTACTTTTGTGGTACCTTATTACAGTGAGACTATCTCTGCCAACATCAAAATAAACAATTTGTGCAAGAAAAATATCAGACCGAAGCTTACAATAGTGTTGCTTAATACCCGTTTATGATGCACCTGTGCGCAAGTGTGCCTGAAATCAAGAGTGTATCAAAATTTCTCCTTTAACATGATTGTAGTATGTAAGCTTTTTTGGTATTCTGCTGAAATAATGTGTGTTCAGTTTACTGTATTAAAGTTGAGTAAAACAAAACTTATCATAGCCTATGCATAATGTGGTGAATGAACGACTGATTCTAAGCAGAATGTGGTTTCAGCACACCTAATTGGATTAAACATACAGGCACACTCAGATGCCTTGTAGCGATACTGGTCTAGACTATTAATATCCACTAGTGAAGAAGGGAATGTCCATCACGGATGAATATTTTACATAAGCCATTCTTCCACTCCGTGGCTAGCAAAAAGGTGAAATCCAGGGGTACAAAGATCTAGCCTAACAAATTATTGTATTCTTGGGGCATAGTGTCTGAGGAAGTTACAAAGCTGATCTTAATTGCTGTAAGGTTTCACTTGATTGAATGACCTCCAATCAGCTCATGCCAAAACATCAAAAAGTTCAGTTCCATTTAAAAATTCTTCAGACACCGAGAATTGGAGAATATAATGTCTACTAGGTGCGATCTCGGTAATGACAGGGCCACAGGGGAAGTTTACAATGGTTTTAAAATTACAGAATAACACATAGCGGCAGAGTTCCCCAATTATCAGAATTTGGCATGACAAAAATATTCCGGTAAATTCTTTAAGTCAGAAAAACAGTTTTACCAGTCATAGCACTGAAACTGCATGATCTGGTTCACACCCTGACTACTATTTATATTATCACTAAGTATTAACAGTCAAATACTCATGCCAGGATTAATCTGATGAAGAATGCTATGCCAGCTGTCACTAGCTCAGCTCAAAGACCTAAATTGTACTAAGTGAAATAAAGGCACAACATATTATGTTTACATGGAAGATTGATATGGATGCCGTGAATAGCGCAATTCTGTGAAATCATGATCAACAGTAATAATGTTGGCAATAATAAGCACTTTCAGTTCAGTTGGTGGCTTCATACAGGGTGAAGATGTATGGGACTGTCAAATCATCCCCCCACTGCAGTGGAAGTTATCGAATCATGTCCTCATTGTGTGTAAAAAATGAGATTATCACTCCACTCACAAATCAATCATTATTTCTGTAGTAATATGTGTCTCCGTAGCACTTTACATGTTACATTCAGAAAAGCAATCCTCCACACATAGGTGTGTGTAATGCAGCTAATTGGCAGAAAATATAACAAAATAGCATCTGCACTCATGTTTTTGTTATTGCAGCATGGCGTGTAATGTAAGAATTGAATGAACATGCCTGAAATGTTTTCATTCTTCTAGTGCTGGTTGAAATTCCTTTTGTAAAATAATGTCAAAATTTATAATAATCAGTTTCTGAGATGTTATAAAGGAAATAGTCCAGTTGTCATGCACACAGACACACACAAACACACACATTGATACAAGAGCCTTCAGTTGGAGACCTAGAATAACCTAGTGAACTTAGGTCAGGCATTATCTCCTTGTGTCTTGAGTTCCTAAAGCAGATGTAGAATTATTTTAGTCGGGGAAGGTTTTATTATATACAGAACAAGTATCTGGTACAAAGTCAGCAATGTAAAAATGGATTACTATCTTGGCAAAGCAAATTTGGATACTTCTGCAGTATGCTTTTAATTTAATACCAATTGCCGTTACTTACACCTTAAAAAACATATTTTTAATCTCTGATCTCAAACTGTATATAAAATATATACCGATTATACAGACGTTATAAAAAGGCAAGTAGAGATATTCTTAAATTAATGATGATTAAAACACTTTTAACAAAGTGTAGTGGAAATGACAAGCTTGAAAGGTCATAGACATTTTTTTGGTCTGTAAATAAGGAGTGTACTTTATAAGAAGTGGAATATATCTTCTGGTATGCAGGGTCACAGAGAGCATCCTCGGTTCCCGATGCAGCCGCTTATTAGGGTCCCCTAAGGCAGCGCACGCACCATTGGAAAATGCCATTTTTTTGCACAGAACCTATGAGGAGTGACCATATAGATACCCCATATGATGCATGCACAGTATCAGCAAAAGCCATTGCTGCACATGCAACTGAGGCAGTAAAACTATTGGTCCTCAGTCATTAATCCCCCTGTCCACAATCCAGCTCAGATGGGACTTTGATTGGACAGATACCCAACCTTTTTTTTGGGTAAGAAAAAAAGAGGAGTTAAGGCATTGTTTTTTTTCTCTCTTCTGATTAAATACTACAATTTACTATAATATAATAACTATATAATTATCTCTCCTTTATTATTCCTCTTTGTATATTGTGTATAGGCCCCTAGATGCACCAGAACAAATGTACAATGGATAAAACAAACCATGAGTAGTATGTCATTAATATGTGAAAGTGAATATAAATATATATATATATATATATATATATATATATATATATATATATATATATATATATATTGTGGCAAGAGCCCGCTACTGCTGAAGCACACGCGAACAACTTCTTCCTTTTTATGTAGTTTTATTGTCAGGATGGTAAATGTTTTGACACCGTACAGGTTTCACAGCAATACTTGGAGACCCTAAACACTAGCTAGACATAGCTCAGCTCTCTCTAGACCAGCCAGCTTCCCCAGCGTTGATCTCAGTGCACAAATGATACAAACAAGCTTTTATACCTGATACTCCTCCCCCAGCCTTAGCTTGATGGACAGGTGACACACCCACCTTCTCTTTAAAAGGAAACGCCTCATCACTGGCTCTGTTTTGCACTAAAGAGACACACCCTGTCTGTTTGCTGAGAGGAAGGATTTCTCTGCATGTAAGTTAACCAAACTTAAACTATTGTTTGTTACACATAGGTCTTTACATTCAACCTAGGTGCATTGCTGCACAAATGTTTTACTTTACTTCCCTGCTTTCTCTGCATATTGCCATCTAAATGCCTCCTTTTGTTACAATATATATATATATATATATATATATATATATATATATATATATATATACATTATATTTGGTACGCACTCACACACACACAATAGTGGATGGTGTCACACTGCTTGAAATACTGATTCATTGCACAGTTTCTCTGGTTTATTCACATTTTACCTCTCTTTGGTGATGAGGATTGGGTGTATCACCACTTTGGTTTGATATGCACCTTTGAAAGATTTATTATCAAAATACTACACTATTGTGCGCCTTGTCCTTTTGCTTCTATTCCTAGATTTCATTTTCCATAATACACCGATTGGTTCGTGGAGGACTGGCAGCCACCTGCACATGGGAAGTGTATACAAGGATTTTATATATTGGACTATGATTATATTGGACTACCATTACTAATAATTAGTCACGCGTCTTTTTGTATCTGAATTGCTATTATTTTCTATATATATACACATATATGTTTGCATATATACTAGTTTACTGTTAGTTTTGTTTAGTAAATGAGTTTGTTAGCTGTCAGTATTAATCAGGGACGTACTGGGACAAAAGAGCAGCCCTGTGAAACAAACCATGCCAGCTCACATCTGAGTGCATGTCCAAAGCAGAATACATTTCTTTTTCAGCCACAGAGGGTTTTATTTTATTAACCTGCACTTAAGTCTATCAACATCACCACAAACTAGAGATGCTCGGGCTCGGTTTTCTGAAAACCGAGCCCACCTGAACATCACAGATCCGAGTACCAAGTATGTTCTGGATTCTATAAGCAATACCCTCCACGGAGATCCAGCTCCATTTCACAGAAGTCACAGAAAGTCTCCAGTCACATTTCTCTGTGCCATCGAAATGGATTCACATCAGTCCACAGAAGACCAGGAGCACCAAGCAGCTGCTGGAACCAGTCATGATGACAGTAATCCCTCTACATCATCTGCTAAAGCCTATGTTAAAGTGCATAGTGTTTTTAAGTCAGGGAAACAAAAATGTCAAAAAAAACACCTTTTACCTTGGTAAAGAAAATAAAACACCTATAACCAAGGCAAAGTTAACTGCAGATAAACATAAAATTGCCAACATGCCATTCCACAAAAGCAGTGGCAAGGAAAGATTCAGGCCTTCGCCTATCTGTATGAGTGCCAGTTCTGCAACTTTCAGTGAGGCATCTTCTTGTAAGGTCAGTCATGACAATGCAAGACCTTGTCATTCAGACTCATAAAATGGTGCCAAAATACTTTCAAATGTAAAAGCCGAGCTGGATGAAAAAAGTAAGGCATTAGAAGAAGCTGTATGTTCAGATTCAGAAATTACACAAATCCCTGAGGAGAGTCTGTCCACGAGTGCTATCTGTAAGCCTGACCTTTCTGATACTGTACTCATAAAGAAGCCTCCTTTCAGAATTTCTGCAGATATGTGGATGAGCAGCACAAGTGTAGCTGGTGATACACAAGTTGAGGATGCCACTTTGGAATTGCAACAGGATGAGGGGAATATTTGTGTAGCTGACAATGAGGATGTTGAAGACAATGATGTTGTTTTTGTAAGTCCTGCACCAGTGGAAGCAGTTCTTGCCAGTGATAAGAGGAAGACCATTGACATGCCTGCACATGAGACCGAAAAATCCACCTCTTATAAGTGGAATTATTGTTATCCAAATCCTGACAACAGTTGTCTAGCCGTTTGTAAAGCCACAGTCAGTAGAGGTAGGGACTATAACCATTTAGGAACCTCATCGATGTTACGCCATTTGAAGAGAGTTCATGGGAATCTTTTTGGAAACTCTGAAACTTATGCTAAAAAAATAACTAGCAGTCCAGCATTAGATTGGTCCCTTCTCTCATCTGGATCCTGGCACCTTCAATCCACACCCACAACACCTTCCTCATCAATAGCTTCACTAGTGGTCTGAGTTAGTCCTGCATACAAGTTGCTAAGGTTAGATTTCTCCTCCACTACCCAGGATTCCTCAGAAGAATTCTTTAGCATTAGTGTCCGTACTGCTGCTGCTGGGGGTGACACTTCATCCCAGAAGCAGACCAAGAAGAAGACTACTAGTAGTTTACAACAATTTACTGTTAAACACTCCTTTGCAAGAGGAAGCAAGTATGAAAGCTGTCACCCAGTCGCAAATGGGATCACAGACTCTATGACGACTATGCTAGTATTAGATCTGCATCCAATACCCACTATTAATGCAGCTGGTTTTCAACAGTTAATTGTGGTCTTGTGTCCCCATTACCAATTTCCATTATGACACCATTTTGCTAGAAAAGCTATTCCTCACCTCTACCAGAAGGTTCATAAAAATTTAATTATTGGACTACAAAATGCCATTCTAGCCAATGTACACTTAACCACAGATATGTGGATAAGTGGAGCTGGACAAACTAAAGATTATATGACTCTGACAGCCCACTGGGTTGGTGATTTGCCTTCACAAGCAGGAACAGCAGCAGCATGTACCCAACTATGTCAGATTTTTCCGAGGCAGTCTACTCTGTGTATCACCGGCTTCACTAAGAGGCATACAGCTGACAATCTGTTACAAAAACTCAGGGATGTCATTGATACATGGCTTATCCCACTTGTATTCTCCTCAGGATATGTCATTTCTGATAACGCCACCAATATTGTGAGAGCATTACAGCTGGGTGAATTCCATCACATTCCCTGTTTTGCTCACACAATAGACTTGGTGGTGCAGAACTTTTTGAAAAATGACAGAGACGTGCAGGAGATGCTGTCTGTGACCTGTAAAATTTTGAGACATTTCCGGCATTCTGCAACGGCATGTAGGAGATTGCAGCAGCTACAAGAACAATTTAATTTGTCCTGCCATCAACTGAAACAGGATCTTAAATGAAGAGGATTCTTATTTCAGTCTCCTGGACAAAACCATGTTACATTGCAAGGGGTGCAAATGAGTTTTTTGTTCTGCACATAAGTTAAATACTGCCTGTTTTTTTCATGTAACACACACATATCAACTTTAAATTTCAGTGTACAAATAAGCTATCAAGTATTTGTGTGCTACATGAAAAAACAGGCAGTATTTAACTTATGTGGAAAACAGAACACTCATTTGCACCCCTTGCAATGCAACATGGTTTTGTCCAGGAGACTGAAATAAGAATCCTCTTCATTTAAGATCCTTAATGAATCAGGCCCTTTATATGCTTCTGAGGATGGAGGAACAGCGAAAACCCACCTACGCTTACACCACAAGCCATGACATTGGGAAAGGAGGGAGAATGTATTTTAGTGCAGCGCATTGGAGGATACTTTCCCTGTTGCGCAAGGTGCTGACACCATTAGACGTAGTTACCTGTGAAGTGAGTTCAGACACTGCTACCTTGGGTCAAGTGATTCCCTTAATTAGACTTTTGGAAAAGCAGCTTGAGAAACTGAAGTAGGAGATTAAACAAAGCAATTATGCTAAGTATGTGGGACTTGTATATCAAGTACTTTATTCGCTTTGCCAGGATCCAAGAGTTATCAAAATCTTGAAATCGGATCACTGCATTTTGTGCTTAATCCTCTGTTTAAGAGCTATGTCTTCTCTTTGTTTCCAACTGATCCAGATCTGAAGAGATGCAAGGAGCTATTGGTGAGCAAGATTGCAGCTCAAGTATTACGTGACAGGACGGCGTCTCCTCCTTCAGTTACTCAGTCAACTGCTGCTAGGAAAAAACTTAGCTTTCCCAAGAGACCCAGGGGCGATGCAGATGACTCGGCATAACATTTTGACATTTGGTCGGTCTAAAAGAATTGACCAAAACGTGACACCTCTGCTGTAACTCCACCTGATCCTACTATCATCATCCAAAGGACAGTCCCTTTACATATTGGGAGGAAATAAAGGGAATTTGGAGACCCATATAACAACTCACTTTGCATTGCCTAAAGCTGCCTACCCTCTAGTGTGTACTTGAAAAGAGTTTTCAGCACATCCGGGAGCCTTGTCAGTGATCGGCATAGGAGGTTACTTCCTCGAAATGAACTACAATTTCCACGAGGAAGGCCTTTCCCACCAATTACTTTAAAATACTGAGACTTCTGCAATGGTGGATTCCAGCGGTGATGAATTAATAATGTGTGAGGATGATGTACACACTGATGAGGGTGAGAATGAGGCTGAGCATGATAACAACAACGTCCTGCCACTGTTCAGTGACAGCACAATTAGCTTAGGTGTCTTATGCCCCTTATTAGCTTGTTTTGTGGGGACCCCAAACAAACCAAGCACTTCAGCCACAAAAGTGGCACTCCTTGTCGCTGAAGTGCTTGGTTTGTTAAAGTGTGCATGTCCGTTTCAAGATCCATTATAACGGTGGGTGGGAGAGCCCAAAGACATCTTGCACCACTTTTCCTTTCAGCAACCGCTGTGTGCCAATGTTACCTAGATATGCTATAAACTGTTGTGTGCTTTGCACAAGTTAGCTTTCGCAAGATACCCATTGATAATACAGATGATTAAGCACAACATTTTGATATCTGGTCTGGTCTACTCTAAAAGAATTGACCAAAATTTGCAAAGAATGGTGGAGGATTATTATTTTATTTTTTTAATGGTATAAAGACAACAGTTTTATTAGCAAAGAACAACTTTGCTTGTAGAATTAATGTAAAAATGGTTGTCTAAATAGACGTTTATATGTATTACTCAAACATTCCACTTTGCTGCTGTTTCATCAGTGTTGCATAAAGTGTTTGTAATATGCACTTTATGTCAAAGGTACCTATCTATATTTGAATTTTTTTGGGATTGGGGACGATTTGAAGCTCAGTGATGACTTTGCTTTTTGCTGTGAATGCCAATAGCTCTTTTTTAGTGCATTGTCTGGAACAAAATCCAATATACTCATGTCAGCCAATTTTTAGACACCTGGCGGATTTACCCTTCAGAAGTTTGTTTTTACTCATCCTTTCAATTGCTTCTCCCTCGTACGTGTGACCACACACTTTGTTTTTCACTGGGTTCACCATCTCCAACTGTTTTATAGGACAAGTGAAATTTGCAGTGCTCTGGGTGAGAGCTATCTCCTCATCTTCATCTTCCAAAGCTTCGTCTGTAGGGTCCAGTGACACACCCATTTGTTTTCTCAGGTCTCTTAGCTGTTCTTTAAACTGGACATATTTATCGTTCTGTCCCCTGTATTGTAGTTCTGAAGCGCAGTGTATCTCTTGTGTACAAGCTCTCTTAAATCCGGGATCTCATCCGGTGGGTCACATTTTAACTTCAGTGTGGTCTCCTCAACTGCATCTATATATTGGTTTAAATCTCTGTTCAGTGCAGAGTATTCCAACATGACGAATTCTATGCTGCCCATATGTTCCATGACACAGTCTATCTGAAAAAGATCTATTGCCACTCCAGTTGTAATATCCATTAATGTGTCTACATAAGTTTGGCAGTTCTTCAGGGATGAGAGGGAGGTATCCACAGAGGAGAAGGAGATTAAAGATGTAGCACGAGCAGACATGATTTAATAATGTTCATTGAGTTAATTGACAGCACTGTTGGGCTTAAGGCAGCTACGCTATTGGTAGCTTGTTTTGTGGGGACCCAAACAAACCAATCACTTTAGCCACAAAAGTGGCACTGTTTGTCGCTGGAGTGCTTGGTTTGATAAACTGTACATGCCCCTTTCAATATCTTACATAAGGGTGGGTGAGAGGGCCCAAGGACAATTCCATCGTGCACCCCTTTTCTTTTCTGCCACTGCTGTGGGGCAATGTTTCCTAGATGTGCTATGAACTGCCGTGTTTTTGTGTCGTTGCTCTGTCGCTGAGCATCCAGCCAGCTTGCTGCAGGCTTTGTCCGAAAGTGTATGAAAATAATATTGTGAGTTGTGAGATGGTCAAAAATGACTGGAAATTAGTGTTATTGAGGTTAATAATAATGTAGGAACAAAAAAAAAAGCAAAATGATGTGATTTTAGCATACTTTAGCAATTTTTCTAAAAAATACAGATCCAAACCAAAACCAAAACACAGAGTTAATACAGATCCAAAACCAAAACACGGGGGTGAGTGAACATCTCTACAACAAACTCAGTAAAGAAGTGGGCACCAAGATCAGAGAGTGCAGCAGCAGCAGTTGAAAACTATTGAAATCAGAAGTAGTAGGTTGACTGATGCTAAGGAGCCCATTTTAACAAAAGTTTGGGAACCCAAACCAGCCCACTGATACTTTTGTGCATACTGTTTGGCAAATGCCAGAAGTCTTAGATTCTCAGTCCAGGCCTGTTATTGATGCTGGTGCTCATGAAGTAGTTTGCTGTGAACTAAAATATCTTATAAGATAGAACAGTTGCCATAATCTGAGGGCAGTTTCCAGAGACAATTTGTTTCCTGAGCATGTGAGTCTTTGTATACAGAGCAATCTAGAATAGTGATGAGCAAACCGATATATATCAAGGGACGTCGAACTCCAAAAGGGTCGCACATTACCCTTAATTTCAATAATTAAATAAACAGCCCCAAAACAACTCATCCCAATATGAACTGACACTTCCATCTGCTTCAAAATTCCGCCACATGCCACTCAGACCTGTAACTAGCTCCAATATACCCTCACATGCCCTCAGACCGACACTTGTCACAAAATATCCTCACATGCCCTCAGATTGCTCATATACTCTGAAACTCCCCCACATTCCCATTCAGACTTGCCCACATGCCCCTCACATGCCTCTCAGGCCTCACCCACATCATCTGTTGCCCACCAGTGATCTAGAAACACATAGGACACTGTTAAACATGACTGTGGAACATGATAGACCTCTGATACAGTGAACTTTCCCACCACAATTGTCCCAATATAATGATGCCAAAAAATGGAAGTACCAGGGATGGCTGAGTATATGGGTGTGGAGGAGGGGTATACTGCCTGCTATTTTAATTTTTTCATTTGTAATCAAAGAGTACACCGTGTATGTATGCATGAAAAATGATAATCGGAATTCCATGCTGAACACTGAAGGACAATTTCTGTCTGAGAAACGTGTGAAATATTGTCTCAGAACAGTTTGGAAAATTTTGCTCCCTATAGAACCAGCATCAATTCCTGGGAATCATGAGGAAAAAGTTTCACAGTTCAGTATTTGCAGTCTCCAATGCAATTCTGTTTGCTTGTTTTTTTATTCTGGAAAAGAAATGGATGCATAGAGCATCATAGTACATTTGACTGAGTAAGCATGTTTTGTGGATGTATTACTTTTTTAATAGAGAGAAGTATAAATAATCTTCTTTCTGACATTATATAGTCCCTCCAGTAATGACGCTTGTTAGTTTTTCATTTCTGCTGGATTGCACTACAGAGAAAAGGGTAAAACTTGAACAGATGGTTGTCATAAAGAGGATTCCAGCAGGGAAAATGAATGTACCAGCGTATGTTAACTGGTATGTGGGATTAAATGTTTGAATCAGAAAACTAAAATGCAGAATTTTTTGGCACCTACAAACAAACCACTCAATTTGTAAAATAGTCTTTACTATAATGCAAGTGATATTCATTTAATACATGACAGGTAAATAAGAATTAGACGTTAATACATATTTAAATTTGTGTCTACCTTTCTATCAATGAAAAAATCATTTGGTTTGATTTTTCTTCCACCTTAAGGATTCATTATATGTACCTTGGGGGTAAGTTAATTAAGCTACAGGTTTGAAAAAGTGGAAATGTTGCCAATAGCAACACATCAGATTCTAGCTGTCCTTCGGTAGAATGTACTAAGTAAACGATAACTAGAATCTCCACTTTTTCAAACCCGCAGCTTGATAAATCTACCCCCTGGAGTCCACTAAAGAGAGGGAATTATTGTCCAAATGGTGCTATGCAAGTTAAAAAGGAAACAAAAAACTTGCAGTACCACTTATGGCCACTGGGTAGGGCCTTCTTACAGAGCCCTTCAGTTCAAAACTGTATATCTGCTGTAAAATGTACTTTATAGCCAATACTTATACTAATTCCAAATCCATATATGATATTCCTAGAGATATTTTATGCTCTATACACATACTTGCCAACTCTCCTGGAATGTCCCGGAAACTCCCGAATTCCATGTAGGTCTCCCGGACTCCCAGGAGAGCTGGCAATTCTCCTGCAGGTTTTGAGCCTCCATGATGTGATTCTCCAGGAATCGCATCATTTTGGCCCACCCCTTTCCCATGGTAAAATGACACAATTCCATCATTACATCATGGAGGCAGGTGCAAAATGATGTGCTTAGCTTAGCCCTGCCCCCTCACTCACCCCCGGAGACACCCGGAGGCAAACCTGGAAAGGTTGCCAAATGTCTATTCAATGTGATTGGCATTGGCATTTGACTAAAAGTAAGAGTGAATGACGCCCAGATGTTTTGCATTTGGTGTCCCTACTCCCCTGAAATTCTACACTTATTTTGTTAGAAGATTTGATAGACCTGATTTGTTTTGTTAGAGAGTGCCCTTCATCAGTATATGGGGAGAGAGTTTTTATCACAGGTTGAAGGGTCTATTTATTAAATGGAGAAACGCTCTAAATCTGCAAGTTTTCGCCAGGTTTATTAAAGCCCCCTGGCTGGTGTAGACTATCGCCTCTGGTGAAGCTTCCCTTTGCAAATCGCTGTACTCCTGTTGCTATCTCCATCTCAGGAAACTGTTATTGATAAATTGTGCAGTAATTTGTGGCAGGGATAGGAAATAAATAGATCCTAAATCTCATAGATAGCGGTAATAGCAAGCTGCAGAAAAGAGACTAACTTAGATGAAGTCCTCACCTAGGAAAGAATACAGATAAACAGCACTTTGCAATTATATATTCAACAGAAATCAACTATAATTTGCTCTTACAACTGTACATCTGAAAAAGTGAAAGGTTTAAAATAGTTTTCAATTCAACAGAAATCAACTATAATTTGCTCTTACAACTGTACATCTGAAAAAGTGAAAGGTTTAAAATAGTTTTCAATTCTGCTTTTTCCACATTAATAAATAACAAAATGCTGGTAAGTTAAAGGTCAAGAAATCAATAGCACACCAAAGGCTACAGTATATAACGCTTTTATTAACAGTTTACATAGAAAAACAAATTGTTTTGTTATAATGTTCCTCTTCTTCACTATGATGTTATATTATGTACATTAGCTTGGTATAGCTTGAGTTTACCTCCAGAAATATAAATCTTTTCCATAATACACATAATAGTATTGTTATTTTACCAAACGACTGTCAAAACAGCTAAAAGTTTTGAAAATGTAGTTGTATTCCGACTTTGGGCCTCATTTAGAGTCGGATACAATTTACACTGAAATTGTAAGTGTAAATTGCATCCCGTAATTTACACAGTATTTAGAGTGGCATGGATCTTTAGATCCGGGTGACTTAGAATACTGTGCAAATTGAACAAACACGCCTCTCTATCTGCCTTGTGGGCCGATGTGCAGGTGTATCATGCACAGTACCCTGAAAAGCAGATAATTAAATAAATGAAAAAAATGTAAAAAAAATTATCCCCCAAACAGCACAAGGGTTGGTTATGCTGTTTGGGAGGGGTGCAAACCTTTTTTTAAAAATGTTTTATTATTTTTTACTTTGTATTTTAATACAGTAAGATCTCTTGCACCAGCTAAAAGCACCCGCAAAAGATACGTCTCCTAGAGACCTATTTGCGGTTGCTTTCAACTCAATATAGCATGTAAAGTGCATGAACGCCTTTAAATTGCTAGGCTCGCCCACTACCTCCCCCATTACATCTCTCTAAGCGCAGAGAGGTACCACGGGGAAATCCGTCTCAGTCATAATCAAATTGAGACAGAACTTTGCCCAAAAGTGCTTTTGCACTGAACAAAAGGACTTGCGTCCAACTCTAAATGAGGTCCTTTATGTATATTTATATTAAGAAATTTGTATACATGTTTTATGTTTTAGCTAATAGCTGTATGCCCCTTATAAACATATAGTCAGAACACCTTCACAAATGTGGGTGTTTCCATCTTCACAAATCTTATCAGTATAATGTCAAAACAGCTGCATGTGAGAAAATGTTGTTCCTTTCTACACTAGCCCATGCTGGGCATTATAAGCCGTCTGACAGCAACAGGCTCATGAATGTTAAAAAAGGGGATATTATTCATCATAGTGTGCGTGCCACTGCTCCCTGTCTGCAGGTGAGAGATGTAACCAACTATGTGATTGCCAGTAGCATAGTAATGTAGTCCATTTAAAAGATGAAATTTGTTGGCAAGAAATATATAATAATTATCTGTCTTGAGGTTAGATGACATTTCTGGTTATATCATTTTTTGAAAATATTGATTTTAAAAAACTTTATATATATATTAATCTGAAATGTGTTATTTTGCTATTTGTTTTTAAAAATATATATAATTTTTATCAAATTATTTGTGCCATTGCAGTTAAACATATTTGTAGCTTAATGGTTTAACATTTCCTCTGCATCACCAATACATTGTTTAAACCACTTGATATTAATAGCGTTTCATCTTTGTGTTGCTTGCTATATCTCGCCTCTTTTGTGTTCTTGTGAATATTTTACACGCTCCTCCTTTGTAGAGCAGTTCTAATTGCTCTCTTCATGTGCCATTGACAGGCGCTTTCTGGCTTTTGTGTGAAGCTGACAGCACACGCCTCTCACACTGACTCTACTTCTGATAGAGGCTCAACCAGACTATTGTGTAATCGGAGACTGCTAGTAATGGTGTCAAACATTGCACATTAAAGCACTAAGGAGAAATTCTGGAACTTGTGAGCAGCTTTTGTTCAGCAATGACGAACACAGCTGACATATGCACTTTGCTAATGTTGGTGAATAGGTATTGGGACATTCTATTTGTGTTGCATTTGTGCTATTTGAGAACTAGAAAGATAGATAGATAGATAGATACACAATCAGTGTTCGAAGTGGAAATTTAGAGTTGGTGGTATGAAAAATGTAATGTAAATGTAAGTGAATGGCATTTGATAGATTTACAATGAAGGCAGTAGGAGAAGTGGAGGAATGGCGTACCCCTGTATACACCTCCCACTTCCACCACTGAATACAATACAGAATTTAGACAGTATATATATATATATATATATATATATATATATATATATATATATATATATATAATGTAGACATTGGTCCTCTGCACTCACCATGTACAAGCTGTAGATAGATATTATATGGCGATATATAGAGAAATATATGGATTATATGAAGCAATATATATAGCCCAGGACGCCGAGAAAGGGTGGGGGTCTTACAGTTTACTGGGGTCTAGGTGGAAGCTGCTCCCAGTCCCCAGACATTGTGTAACATCACACACTGTCTGAAGAGTTCAAAATCTTGTGAGATTTGATAATCACATGAGACTATGATATTTCCTGCTTCTTATGGCTGTCAGCTTAACAGCACCCGCAAAACAAAGGTAAGTACAGTGAGCTGGAGGTGTCCTAATGTGTCTGGGGTGACGCAATTTGTCTGGGGAGAGGGTGGCGTGATGTGTCTGGCGGGGTGTATATATATTTATATATATATATATATATATATATATATATATATATATATATTGCATCTTTACGTCACGCCACGTAATTCAGTGAGGAACGGTGCAGAGAGGAGCCAGCATGCAAGAAAAAAAAAAGAAGACAGAAGACACGAAGAGAAGAAAAGAGATGAAAGAAGCCAATAGGAAGGTAAGTAAAGGAACGGAGGGCAAGGGGAGAAAAGCAGAAAAGCACATAGTGATGAAGAGGGGGGCAGAAAGGCACATAGTGGTGAAGAAGGGGTGGCGCAAAGGCACAGAGTGATGAAGACTGGGGGGCAGAAAGGCACAGAGTGATGAATAAGGGGGGGACAGAAAGGCACAGAGTGATGAAGAGGGGAGGAAGGCAGCATGGCACATAGTGATGAAGAAGTGGGAGGTAGAAA
Organism: Mixophyes fleayi; assembly: GCF_038048845.1. Lineage (NCBI taxonomy): Eukaryota > Metazoa > Chordata > Amphibia > Anura > Limnodynastidae > Mixophyes > Mixophyes fleayi. Next base: position 139,928,353 of record NC_134406.1, on the reverse strand, counting down.
TGCATGGAGTGATAAAGAAAGAGGGGGGTAGAAAGGCACAGTGTGATGAAGGGGGGGCCAGGTGAAGAAGGAGAAGCTGCATGGAGGGCACAGTGTGATCATAAGAAGGCACAGCGTGCTGATGATGAAGGGGCACAGTAATGTGCATGTGTGATGGCACAGGGGGCTTGTGGCAATGTAGTGTGTGTGATGGTACAGGGGGCTTGTGGCAATGTAGTGTGTGTGTGTGGTAGTTGGTGGCTAATTAATGGGTTCTCTTTTGTTTGTGGGGTGATGGTGGGGCAATTTAATTTTATAGTGGGGACTATTAATTTAAGATGGGGTGGTTTGGGGGCTATTAATTGAATGTGGGGTGAGTTTGGGGAGAATGAGGTCTATTTATTAAATGTGAATATGAATTATTTAATGGCAAGCGATGGTTGCAGGAAACAGGTATATTTATTAAATGTAGATACTATTAATTTATTGCTGGGGCTGTTTGGAGGGAGGGAAATAGGTTTATTTATTAAATGGGAATACTATTAATTTAATCTTGGGTTTGGTTGGAGAAATATAGATCTATTTATTAAATGGTAATACTATTATTTTAATGTTGGGGCTGGAGGAATGCCTAATTATTAATCGTGGGTGTATTTGATTTAACGCCAGAGTTGGTTGGCATTTTCTAAATGTGCTCATTGTTTTTATCAAATAGGGCCCACAATATTCCAGGATCCAGACAAGCCGCAACTAAAGAAACCAGCAGCCACAGGTGCTGTAAGTGACAAAAACAGATAGGAGAGAGCAGGACAGTTTACAAATTGTTCTGATTCTAGTGGGACAATTCCGATTTTTGGTGACTGTGCTGCCCAATCTACGGGGCAGGCCAAGAATGTATACTCTTTATACACACACTGCATTCTTTATATACTACACTACAGTGCTAGCTGTCCTTCGTTGCCACACCCCCTCTAGTAGTTTGGTTACGCCTCTCTAGTGGCTGGCCATACCCCCTCTGGTGAGCCCCTAGCATTGTTTCCCACATCGGACCCTTCATGTTCCTGCCCGACACTAATATAAATATAATATATTATATATATATTGCAAAATACACGATACAAAGAAATGGCGCTCGTAGCAAATCACCAATAGTCCAGTACAGAGTCTATATTCTTCTCAATAAACACTCCCTATGTGCAAGTGGCTGCCAATCCTCTTTACCAAGCGGTGTAGCATGGAAATAACCTAAAAAACCTAAAAAAGAAATGGAGGAGGAGGCGCACAATAGTGTAGTATGTTGATACAATATTGGAATCACACACGAATCCACAATAGGACCAAAAACACCAGTGAAGAGGAAACCAGATAACAAAAACTGTAATACAACACCCAATAGAGATAATGAGGGTGTAAGCGTACCAGATACAAAGTGGCAGATTATTCTCAAGACACAATTATAGTGACTGAACTTGCAGTATTTCCATATAATATATGTGAACCACCCAGGACACACTTGTGCATATATATGCGTACCAGATATCCAAACTTTTCAGCTTGTCTATGTAGATGTCTCTCAGCTGATCAAGGATAAATCACATGACTGGATACACGACTGTTATCTTCTTTTGTTATCTCATCTCTTATCTATGGATAACTCAATGAGCAAATGGAGCAATACATCTGTTATGCGAGACTCTAGTACACAGAACGATACTTAGACTGTGAGATGATCAGCAGACACAGTCACAGCAATAATTAAAGCCTGTGTATACGTATGTATATAACATACTGTTCACGCTCAGGTGAGAAAACTGACTGCTCTAGTACCAAGCAGTGACTTTTATAGTACTATAGTGTATCAACATACTACACTATTGTGCGCCTCCTCCTCTATTTTATATATATATATATATATATATATATATATATATATATATAATATGTCTATATTAGTGATGTGCACATCTTCATCATCATCATCATTTATTTATATAGTGCCAACATATTCCGTAGCGCTTTACAATTGGGGACAAACGTAATAAACTAATAAACAAACTGGGTAAAACAGACAAAGAGGTGAGAAGGCCCTGCTCGCAAGCTTACAATCTATGGGACAATGGGAGATTGACACATGAGGTTAAGTATACATTTTGCATCTTGGCCCAGCCAGACTGCAAAGGTAGGGTGACTCATAAGCTAAATGATCCTGTCACACAATAATGTTGGTCCGGGGGTAATTGTCTTGTGTGAAATTGTGTAACAGGCTAAAGGTAGTGAGGTTAAGATGGTGGTTGAGGAATATTATACGCTTGTCTGAATAGGTAGGTTTTCAGAGAACGCTTGAAAGTTTGTAGAACAGAGGAGAGTCTTATTGTGCGAGGGAGAGAGTTCCATAGAGTGGGTGCAGCCCGAAAAAAGTCCTGTAACCGGGAATGGGAGGATGTAATGAGGGTGGATGAGAGACGCAGATCTTTTGCAGAACGGAGTTGCCGAGTTGGGAGATATTTTGAGACAAGAGAGGAGATGTATGTTGGTGCAGCTTTGTTGAGGGCCTTGTAGGTTAGTAAAAGTATTTTATATTGGATTCGGTAGAAGACAGGCAGCCAGTGTAGAGACATACAGAGTGATTCAACAGAGGAATAGCTATTTGCAAGGAAAATCAGTCTTGCCGAAGCATGCAAAATAGATTTTAGGGGTTTGAGTCTGTTTTTGGGAAGACCAGTAAGGAGGGAATTGCAATAGTCAATGCGGGAGATGATTAGTGCATGAATTAAGGTTTTAGCAGTGTCTTGTGTGAGATATGTGCGGATTCTGGAAATGTTCTTTAGATGTATGTAACATGATTTAGATATAGAGTCAATGTGGGGAACAAAGGATAGGCGTGAATCAAGGATTACACCTAGGCAGCGAGCTTGTGGGGTGGGATTTATGGTCATGTTATCAACAGAGATAGAAATGTCAGGTATGCTCTTGTTGGCGGGTGGGAATATTATTAACTCTGTTTTAGAAAGATTAAGTTTGAGTTGACGAGAGGACATCCAAGATGAAATGGCAGAAAGACAGTCAGTTACACGGGACAACACAGATGTTGAGATATCAGGAGAGGATAGATAGATTTGGGTATCATCCGCATAGAGATGATACTGAAAGCCAAAGGAACTTATTAGATTTCCAAGAGAAGCGGTATAGATAGAGAACAGCAGAGGACCTAGCACCGAGCCTTGTGGTACCCCAACTGATAGGGGAAGCGGAGCAGATGTGGCTCCAGAGAAATTAACAGTGAAAGAGCGATTAGAGAGGTAAGATGAGAACCAGGATAGAACTGTGTCTTGAAGACCTAGGGATTGCAGCGTTTGTATGAGAAGAGAGTGGTCAACTGTGTCAAATGCAGCCGAGAGATCAAGGAGAATTAGGAGAGAGTAATGGCGTTCAGTCTTAGCAGTGATCAGATCATTAACAACCTTGGTCAGCGCAGTCTCTGTGGAGTGTTGAGAACGAAAGCCTGACTGAAGAGGATCCAACAGGTTGTTTGTGGAAAGAAAGCGTGTGAGGCGAGTGTAGGCAAGTCTCTCTAGAAGCTTGGAGGGGCAAGGGAGCTGAGAGATGGGACGGTAATTTGAGAGAGAGTTTGGGTCGGAGTTTTGTTTTTTTAGAATAGGAGTAATCACTGCATGCTTGTATAGTGATGGAAAGATGCCAGTAGAGAGTGAGAGATTACAGATTTGAGTTAGAGGTGAAATGAGCACAGAAGACAGGGATCTACCAATTTGCGAGGGAATAGGATCAAGAGGACAGGAGGTAGAGTAGGAAGATAAGAAGAGCGTAGAAATTTCCTCTTCATTTGTGGGGTCAAATGAAGAAAGGGTGTCAGAGGGTAGTGGGAAGGAAATGAGCTGATGGCTTGTTGAGGAAGAGGATACCATTTCTAGTCTGATCTTATCAATCTTGTCCTTGAAGTAGGTAGCAAGATCCTGAGCACTGATAGTAGATGGAGGGTTCGGGGTGGGAGGATTGAGAAGATGATTAAATGTATTGAAAAGGCGTTTGGGGTTAGAAGCCTGAGCATAGATAAGAGATTGAAAGTATGTTTGTTTTGCAGTGTCCAGAGCATTTCGATAGGAGTGGTAGACAGAAGTATATGTGAAGAAGTCATTAGAGTTTCGAGATTTACGCCAGTGACGTTCTGCTTTACGGGACAGTTTTTGAAGATTTCGTGTTGCTTTGGTGTGCCACGGTTGACATCGAAGTCGACGTGTAGTATGAAGTGTCGCTGGAGCCACTTGATCAAGGGCCGTTGCTAAGGTTAGGTGAAAATGAGGTACTGCCATCTCAGGGGATGAGAATGTAGAGATAGGGGAGAGAAGGTGTTGGAGAGAGGTGGAAAATTGTTGAAGATTAATAGAATTCAGATTTCTACGAGTATGAGGAGGCTTGGTTGAGTTAGACAGTAGAGAGGTTAGAGCAGTGGGGGTAAGAGTGTAGCTGATAAGGTGATGATCCGAGAGGGGGAAGGGTGTATTAATAAAGTTAGAAACTGAGCATAGTCTAGAGAAAACAAGATCAAGGCAGTGGCCATCCTTATGAGTAGATGATTCAATCCACTGGGAGAGGTCAAGTGAGGATGTTAGAGAGAGTAGTTTGGAAGCAGCTTTGGAAGGTGGGTTATCAATGGGGATGTTGAAGTCACCCATGATGATGGTGGGGATGTCTGAAGATAAGAAGTGAGGGAGCCATGCAGAGAAATCCTCAATAAATTGTTGGTGTGCTCCAGGGGGACGATAGATCACCGCAACACGTAGGGAGAATGGATTAAAAATGCGAATAGCATGTACTTCAAAAGATGTGAACGTGAGTGATGGGACATTTGGTAGAACTGTGTATGTGCACTGTGGGGAGAGAAGTAGTCCAACCCCACCTCCTTGTCTGCCTTCAGGTCTGGAGGTGTGGGTGAGATGGAGGCCACCATGTGAAAGTGCTGCAGGTGAGGCAGTGTCTGATTGCATGAGTCATGTTTCTGTTATTGCCAGAAGGTTGAGGTTTTTTGAGAGGAAGAGATCATGAACGGAGGTAAGTTTGTTACAAACAGATCGTGCATTCCAAAGGGCACATTTAAAGGACTTGGGAAGAGAGGGTAGACAGGTGATGTGTTTGAGGTTTGCTATAGAACGGTAGTGTTCTGATGTATGTGTGTGTGAGGAGTGTGGGGGACCTGGATTAGGTGATATATCACCAGCTAATAGAAGCAGAGTGAGCGAAAGATAGGCAAGGGGATTGTAAGATGTGTGGCCTTTTATTTTCTGGCGACAGGTGGAGGCTGTACTTGTTAGAGATAATAAATAGGACAACAGTTCATGGGTGTTAAATAGAGGTGAGTGGAGTAATGCAGGTGCAATATGAACAAATTTGTGTGTTGGTGGAGGGGTGAAAGATGACACAGTCCTAAAGATCATGCCATGAAATGAGACTAAGAAAAGCAATTTGTGAAACATTGTGAAAAAAGGGGTAAAAGCAAAAAGCAAGGGTATTTTAAGAATTACCTCTTAGCAGTATTCCATATAAATAGACAAGTAGTGCAGAAATAGGCTGTGGCAGATGTTGCTTATTGCTGGGAGTTAAATCAAGTCAAATGTAGTCCAATGTTTGTCCAACTGTGTTGTCTAACTGTGCATTTTCGTCCACTTTGTGAGAAAATCCCACTTAGTGAAGAAATCACACACGTCTAACCCCACATACGTCTCCCCATCTTCAATTACATATATATATATATATATATATATATATATATATATATATATATGTGTGTGTGTGTATATATATATATATATATATATATATATATATAATATGTCTATATTAGTGATGTGCACATCTTCAATTATATATATATATATATATATATATATATATATATATATATATATATACATGTGTATATATATATATATATATATATATGTGTGAGAAAATCCCACTTAGTGAAGAAATCACACACGTCTAACCCCACATACGTCTCCCCATCTTCAATTACATATATATATATATATATATATATATATGTATATATATATATATATATATATATATATATATATATATATATATATGTGTGTATATATATATATATATATATATATATATATATATATATATGTGTGTGTGTGTATATATATATATATATATATATATATATAATATGTCTATATTAGTGATGTGCACATCTTCAATTATATATATATATATATATATATATATATATATACATGTGTATATATATATATATATATATATATATGTGTGTGTGTGTGTGTATATATATATTGTTGTTTCATTATTACTTTTTTGTATTGTCAGGCACATTGTTACTTTATGAATAAATTGATTTGGATTTTGTAGTTTTATGTAATTTTCTCTCATCATTATTGAATTTATATGTTATAGGGTTTTTAAATGCCTCCTTATTTTTATCATGCAACGTATAATAAGGGGACTTTGCAGTGAAATATAAACACGGCAATTGGTTATCAGATATGTAATCAGTGGAGAGATAAATGTTGGGAAGGTGAAGTGATGAAAGACTTGTATACACACTTGCCAGTAAATGAGTGAATGGCAGAAGTAAGTCAATAACTGTTTGTAGGCATGGAAAACACTTTGGGCTAGATTTACTAAGCTGCGGGTTTGAAAAAGTGGGGATGTTGCCTATAGCAACCAATCAGATTGTAGCTTTCATTTATTTAGTACCTTCTACAAAATGACAGATAGAATCTGATTGGTTGCTATAGGCAACATCCCCACTTTTTCAAACCCGCAGCTTAGTAAATCTAGCCCTTTATCTTGCTCTTTAATTAAGTAATTATAGGTATTTGTACATAGGAATGCATAGCACATGCATAGCGTATATGCATAGCGTATAGCACTTTCACAACTTAATTAGCATTTTCCCACCTGAAGAAATATACAGCATTGGTGTTAAGGGGATTTCAGCCCTCAGACAATTTTAATTTGTTGGTTTTTACATATCATCCTACATCTTATGAGATTTACTGTTTTCTGGCTACCACCTTTGTTTTTGACCAAAGCCTTTAAATGATTTATATGATCCACGTACAGTTGTTTATTTTTGTTTAATTTGAAATTGACATCCTAGCCTTGCTCCAATTCAATGCACAGTGCACTTTTGTGTCGTATCAAGTGCAAGAAAAACAGTTCTGCCTAGATGATGTAAAGGTTTTAGTGAAAACGCAGAAAAGACACCAGAATAATAAAGAAATGTTTTAAATAAAAGCTGCAGATGGGCATGTATAAACCAATACATTTAAGTCTTTATTAAAGTCCCTTTAAAATTGACTTTTTGTGTAACCTAAAATATATTGTTTATTTTTTTAGGTCATATTACAATGGTTAGTAATTTAATGTTGTTTTGAGTATAATGCAGTACTCCTGTTTTAGGTAACATTTAGCCAAAATTACTGCTTACAATGATAAAATCATTGCATTCATATGCATTTATCTCCCATGTGAAAGAGTTCCCGTAAAGTCAAAACAATCTTCTCACAATTGGCTGGACAACTGGATATTCCTTTCTCAGTAACGCTGTTACTCTTTCATTGTTGCGTATAATTCATGCTGTCGTGTGTTTTTAAGGAAATTTTCTCCCAAGTACTGCCAGGCACTCAACCTTCAGCTTTGTTCATATCCGCCAGTCTTATTAATATTCACTGTTTGAGATTGGCAGGCTGCGGCAGTCAGCACATTATGTAAACATTGCTATTGACAACAGCCAAACCGCAGCTCACTTTGCATTGTTGAATTCCTTTTGTAAATAATCAAACACATCCATCCCTGTGTTCCCATCTACCGCATTTAACTGTTTCATATTTTTTTACGGAAAAGGAATAGCAAGCCATTATCAATGTCAGTGTACATCTAAAGTAACAGCTGCAATACATTTTCCTTCAACCAGGGTATATCCAAACTGACTTTATTTGTTTTGGGGGCAGGGGGGCTCAAGAGCTTTCACACTTCAGATATGCTCCTGAATTGCCTTTCTATTGAATGGAATTAAAAAAAAAAAAAAAGATAACAGCTCAGAAATGCCTATAAGTGTTGTTTTTTTTTAACCTGCCAGCTAGAAGTGTGGAATATGAAGCCTACCTTATATAACATAACCATGAAGAAAAAATACCTCTCTTATGGCACTTTAAAAAAATACATTTTACCATTCATTTAGATATACTAGAGTTGGGGAAATGGGTAAAAATGCATATAAAGTAACACATGTTTTAGAAGCATAGTGATTCATTGTAAATGCATTTCTGTGTGCTTTTGATGTATTGTGCCTTTATAATTAGTTTTAGTCGTAATAGTTGTTAACACATGGGAAATATGACATGCCGCAGTCTAAACTGTTAAACCAAAGTCGTGGATACAAACCCATATGGAACCATGCTTCCTATTTTAATGTGGTTTTCAGGGATTAGCTAGTGGCTAGAAAGCAGAAGTGAAAAATAAAGGTGTGAACAAGCATTTAAATGTATATAGATAAAAAAAAACTGATGCAACATTAAGGCTAGGTACACACTGAAGAAATTTTCGACCAACGTGTTATCTACAGCAATTTTACTAACGACTGAAGGTACGACCAGATGGGCGATTTTTGCATATACACTGACACGATTTACCTTTAGATCTGTGCCCTTCATCTGGTCCTCTAGTCGTTTAGAGAATTACAGCACAAAAGTCACTCAGTCACTCATTCCTGTCACACTGCTTAATACCACTTTGTTATAGCTATTTACATGTCCTTGCAAATTTCGTTAACTTCTGTGACTCTGAAACAAAATTTTCAGTCTCAGAACGAGCGAACGAACAAACAAATTATTCCATCTACAGCACTCTCTACATTTAGTCACCAGGACATGTTCATTAAAGGCATCGGCTGAAAAGAACATGACTCTGTATGAACTCTATGGAGATCGTGATCGTGGGTGCATACACACTATGTTACTGACAAGTGATTGTAACGAGATATTAAACAGTACGACTAACCAAATGAAACGATAATCAGCACTTTGGAACGATTGTCTTTCATAGTGTGATTGACACGATATGTGGCTGAGCGGTCGTTTATCGGGTGATTGGCCGGATAATTGGCTGAAAAACCTCCAGTATGTACCTAGCCTTATTGTTTGACTCTCTTATTGTCATCCCTCCTGGGATCCAATGTGTATTGTACGGGCATAGTATCCTTGGAATACAATCATACTGCTTAATAGGAACTGCACAACAAAGTTCTGTGAAGAGCATAGGTAAACATCTACTGATACCGTGAGCAGTACTTTTTTTTATTACATAGGGATGTCTCATATCTTCCAGTCATACAATTTTTTGGTGTAACTGTCCTCATGTGCGGATCCACATTGGGTTGGAAGGTTATGGGCAGTGGTTGTGATATCAATCAAATGTTCAAATGTGGGAGTGGCTGGGCTGGAGGCAAGGCTTATTTTATCCTGATTTTGCACTTTTGGAAGGTATGGTGTCTTGAATAACCTGTAAAGTATAGACTTTTAAACAGACTGCCGAGTATGAACCTGAGAATAGAGTCATTCTTCCGTTTGGTAAAGGTGTTGCAAACATGCTCCATGCCTGCAGCATACTTCAGGACTAATGTTTCCTGAATTTCTGCATTTTCAACATATGCGTGAAAGAAGACTTAAAATCACAAGGACCAGTAATTCTTTCTTGCACTCTGTATCTTTGTGCAGTTCTGACAAGAAGGCACACACCTGTGTGACATTTTTACTATTTGTTTGTTTGTTTATTGAAAGCCCAGAAACAGTGCTTTTGTGCCCCTAGTGCTCCAAAAAAGTGGGGAAAAAACATAAAAAAAGGTGTGCGAACTTCAGACCCTTCTCCAAAGAGAAAGCTTGCCTGAAGGCAAGAGGAAAGTTTTATTGTGCAAAGGAAGGAACAAAGGATATTTCTGAGTCAAGGATTACACCTAGGCAGCGAGCTCGCGGGGTTGGATTTATGGTCATGTTGTCAACAGAAATAGAAATGTCAGGTAGGTAAATTCTGTTTTTAGGTGGGAATATTATTAACTTTGTTTTTGAAAGATTGAGTTTCAGTTTTCTGCCATTTCATTTTGGACATCCAAGATGAAATGGTAGAAAGACGGTCAGTAACGTGGAACAACACAGATGGCGAGAGATCAGGAGAGGATAGATAAATTTGTGTATCATCCGCATAAAGATAATACTGAAAGGAGCTTATTAGTTTTACAAGAGAAGTGGTATAGATAGAAAAAGCAGGGGACTTAGCACTGAGCCTTGAGGTCCTCCAACTGATAAAGGAAGCGAAGCGGAGGTGGATCCAGAGAAATTAACACTGAAAGAGCTAGTAGAAAGGTACTTTGAAAACCATTATAGGACAGTGTCTTGAAGTCCTAGGAATGTAGCATTTGTATAAGAAGAGCGTTGTCAACAGTGTCAAATGCAGCAGAGAGAACCAGGAGAATTAGAAGACAGTAATGGCCTTTAGTTTTAGCAGTAATTAAATCATTGACAACCTTAGTCAATGCAGTCTTTGTGGAGTGTTGCATGACTGAAATTGTTTGCAGAAAGAAAGTGTGTGAGGCTAGTAGTGTAGGCATTTTTCTCTAGAAGCTTGGAGGGGCATGGGAGCTGGGAAATGTGAGGGTAAACTGAAAGGGTGTTTGAAGTAGGAAGCAAGATCCTGGGCACTGATAGTAGTCGGAGAGTTTGGGGTGGAAGAGTTGAGAAGAGATTTAAATGTGTTAAAGATGCGTTTGGGGATACAAGCTTGAGCAGAGATGAGAGATTAGAAGTATGATTGTTTAGCAGTGTCCAGAGCATTTTGATAGGAGTGGTAGATAGCAGTATATGTGATGAAATCATTAAAGGTACGAAATTTACACCAATGATAATCCGCTTTATGAGAATGTTTTTGAAGATTTTGTGTTACTTTAGTGTGCCACAGCTGACATTGAAGTCAACCTGGAGTAGAAAGAGTCGCTGGATCCACTTGATCAAGGGCTGTTGTTAGGTTTTGGTGAAAATGAGGTCTTGCCATATCAGGGGAGGAGGATGTAGAAATTGGGGAGAGAGGGTGTTGGAGAGAGGTGGAAAACTGTTGAAGATTAATAGAGTTAAAATGTATGCGGGTATGAGGAGGTCTGGTGGAGTTTGACAGCAGAGAGTTTAAAGAACTGGGGGTGAGTGTGTAGCTGATAAAGTGATTATCCGAGAGGGGGAAAGGTGTGTTAAGGAAATCAGAAACTGAGCATAGTCTATAGAAAACAAGATTAAGGCAGTAGCCATCCCAATGAGTAGAGGATTCAACCCACTGGGCGAGACTGAGGGGGGAGGTTAGATAGAGTACTTTGGAAGCATCATTGGAACATGGATTAGCAATGTGGATGTTGAAATTACCCATGATGGTGGTGGGGGTGTCGGAAGATAAGAAGAGATCGAGGTATGCAAGAAGTTATTGTTGTGGTCTGGGGGGCGATAGATCACTGCAACAATCATAGAGAATGTATTAAAAATTCAAATAGGATATACTTCATTTGTTAGAACTGTGAATGTACATTGTGGGGAGAGAAGTAGTCCAACCCCACCTCCTTGTCTGTTTCCAGGTCTGGAGGAGTGGGTGAAATGGAGGCCACCATGTGAAAGTGCTGCAGGTGAGGCAGTGTCTGATTGTGTTAGCCATGAAGGTTGAGGTTGTTTGAGAGAATGGGGTTGTATATGGAGCTACGTTTGTTACAAACAGAGCGTGCATTCCAAAGGGCACATTTAGAGGACTTTGGAAGAAATGGGAGACCGGTGATGCGTTTGAGATTTGCTGGATTACGGTAGTGTTCAGAAATATGTGTATGGGAGAAGTGAGGAGCACCTGGATTAGATGATATATCACCAGCTAATATAAGCAGAGAGAGAAAAAAGATAGGAAAGATGATTGTGAAATGTGTGACAACAGGATAAGGCTATTCGAGTTAGTGTTATAAATAGGAAAAAAGTTCATGAGTGTTAAATAGAGGTGAGTGGAGTAAGGAAGGGGCAATGTGAAGGTGTGTGTTGCAGGAAGGGTGAAGGATGATATAGTTCTAAAGACAATTCCATAAAAGGAGAGTATGAAAAGCAATTTGTTAAGCATTTGGATTGATTTATGAATTATAATATAGAGTACAAATCCAATGTGTATATTTTGTTATTGGGATGAACCAACGAAAGAAGAAAAAAAGGCTGTTTGGAAGACAAGTTGGATGATAGCGCTTGTACAAATAAAATATTATATATTTTATCAATAAAATTAGAGCTTTATGTTTATTGTGGTATCAATTTATTTTATTTTAGGCATATAGAAAGATTAAACCTTGTCCTCTGCCCTCCAAATTTCATTGTTGTGAATACGCTCCAATACTTCTATAAAACATCTAGAGAAGAATTTGTTTTTGAAGAAATTGACATTTATTTAAGAAAAAAAATATTAATTTTAATTTGCAGCATTTTTCAAACTATTTAAGAGTAAGTGCACTAAGCTGGTAAGTTCTCAGGTTTAAAAATTGACTTTACCGCTGTCCTGTCTAATCTCCTATCTATTTATAATCATACTAATTTGCTTCAGTCTGTGTTTGTTGTTTAAATAAAAATGCTCCCTGCCTTATATAACCCCCTCCCATTTTTTATTCCCCACTAACTTATCACTAGGGATATTCTCTACTCAAAAATATATTCACATGTATTAATTGCTTGATGTCATTTTCTTTATTATGCCTGCATAGAGAGCTGGGTAATCCATCTCTCTAAGGCCCTGGCTCCTCTTCTGTTTATTGAGTGACACCTTGGAAAAACTAGGGATGTGCACCGGCGACTTTTGGTGTCTCGTGTTTTGGATTCGGATTTTCTCGATGTTTTGGGCTCATTCTTTGTTTCGCAAAACACCTGCCGAAAAATTTTGGTTCGGATTTAAGGTTTTGGATTCGGATTTTTTTTGAAAAAAGCATAAAAAGTTCAAAAATCAAGTTTTTGGGCTTATTTTCACTCCTACGCTATTATTAACCTCAATAGCATTCAATAACAATCATTTCCACTAATTTACAGTGTATTCTGAACACCTCACAATATTGTTATTAGTCCAAAACGTTGCAACGAGGTATCTTTCTGGACTGCGTAGTGGAGTGGTCCCCACAATATAATAAGAAAACCATCAACTGGTCTTAATCGCACCAAAAAATGTACCTGGACTGCGTAGAGGAGTGGTCACCACAATATAATTTAAAAACCCTGAACTTGTATGATTCGCACCAATAAATGTATCTGGACTGCGTAGAGGAGTGGTCACCACAATATAATAAGAAAACCATCAACTGGTCGGAATCGCACCAAAAAATGTACCTGGACTGCGTAGAGGAGTGGTCACCAAAATATAATTTAAAAACCCTGAACTTATATGATTCGCACCAATAAATGTATCTGGACTGCGTAGAGGAGTGTTCACCACAATATAATAAGAAAACCATCAACTGGTATGAATCGCACCAAAAAATGTACCTGGACTGCGTAGAGGAGTGGTCACCACAATATAATTTAAAAACCCTCAAATGATCTGAATCCCACCAAAAATTGTACCCGGACTGCGTAGAGGAGTGGTCCCTACAATATAATTAAAAAACCCTCCACGGGTCTCAATTCCAAAAAAAAAGTTTCTTGACTGCGTAGTGGGGTGGCCCCGGTACACAACTTTTTACCGGGGCCACAATATAATTAAAAAACCCTCCACGGGTCTGAATTCTACCAAAAAAGTTTATGGACTGCATAGTGTAGTGTTCCCCACAACATTATTTAAAAATTTTGCAGCAACAGTCAACGTTGTTTAATATCTGATACACCTTTATCTGGACTGCATAGTGGAGTGGCCCCGGTACTAAATTTGGTACCGGGGCCACAATACCTCCTCCAACTTCCAAGTGTAGTGTTTATAACATATAAACACTACAGAAGTTCTAGCACATCAATACCTCTTGTTTTAAATTATGACAGGACATTTTACTTTTGGTTTAATTTTTTTAATTTGTTGACATTTTGTTTTACTTTTTGAACATGGCAAACGACTGTTGAATGGTCACATAATGCCAAAAAAAGAGTTGCAAGATGGAATTGTCCTTGGGCCCTCCCACCCACCCTTATGTTGTTGAAATAGGACATGCACACTTTAACAAACCAATCATTTCAGCGACAGGGCCTACCAAACAACTGTGGCTGAAATGATTGGTTTGTTTGGGCCCCCACACCAAAAAAACAATTCATCTCTCCCTGTACAAACTAAATAGGCTCTACTGAGGAAAGATGTCGTCCTCATCCTCAACCTCTGATTCCTCTCCCGCTACAGTGTGTACTTCCTCCTCCTCACACATTATCAATTCGTCCCCGCTGGACTCCACAACCACAGGTCTCTCTGTACTATCTGGAGGGCAGTGCTGTACTTCATTGAGGAATTGATTATTCATTTTTATAAACATCATTTTTTCAACGTTGTGAGGAAGCAACCTCCTTCGCCGCTCACTGACCAGGTTCCCAGCTGCACTAAAAACTCTTTCCGAGTACACACTGGAGGGGGGACAACTCAGGTAAAATAGAGCCAGTTTGTACAGGGGCTTCCAAACTGCCTTTTTTTCCTGCCAGTAACAATATGGACTGTCTGACATGTCTATTTGTATGGTGTCAGCAAAATAATCCTCCACCATTTTTTCTATTGTGACAGCATCCAATGCAGCAACAGTAGACATGTCTGCAATGATTGGCAGGTCCTTCAGTCCGGACCAGATGTTATCAGTATCCCCGCCAGCGGGTCTTTTAAGAAAACTGAGCTTTTTCCTCGCAGCTTTATCCTCCAAATTTTTGTTTTCCATTATATGTAGCACAAGAGAGCGTACCCCTAAGCCACACACACTCGGCAAAGCCTTTAAAAATTAAATGCGGCACAGGAGAGTACCACTGGACTTATACTACAGAATCAGTGAACTTTGTAATATTGCAGTACCACTGGTGGACTTATACTGCAGAATAAGTGAACTTTGTAATATTGCAGTACCACTGGACTTATACTGCAGAATCAGTGAACTTTGTAATATTGCAGTACCACTGGTGGACTTATACTGCAGAATCAGTGAACTTTGTAATATTGCAGTACCAATGGACTTATACTGCAGGATTGTTTTTGGATATTTTTTTTTAATTTCTTTTTTTTATAAAAATTTTTTTTTTTTTATAACTTTTTTTGAATTTTTTTATAACTTGGGAATAATGGGGAAATAACAATGCCCTTAGAAGGACAGAGCGAGGGACACAGCACCACTGGACTGAACAGGACACAGCACAGGACCCAGCAGCACCACTGAACTCAGAAGGACAGAGCACAGGACACAGCACCACTGGACTGAACAGGACACAGCACAGGACCCAGCAGCACCACTGAACTCAGAAGGACAGAGCACAGGACACAGCACCACTGGACTGAGCACAGCACAGCACAGCACAGCACAGCACAGGATATTGCAGGATAGAGGACCACCTAACACAACCTCCCTCTACCCTGATCAATGCCTGAGTGAAGATGGCGGCGGCCAGCGGGAAATTTATAGAATCTGAGTATCGCGAGATCCAACAACGGGATTATGACTCGGAGCCTCCCTTTCAGTTTTGCAATTGGCGGGAATACCCGGATCTGTCTCGGATCCGGCTTGGATCGGCAAGGTTCGGATGGGCTCTGATTTCAGATATCCGAGCCCACTCATCCCTAGGAAAAGCTTTGGAAAAGATGACATATTTAGGGACCTTACACGTGGTATCACTTATAACATTTGCATGGAAGCAACTGATCATTATTTCCTAATTGCAAGTGCACCTCCAGTGATTTCCTAATCGTCAGAGCATGTACGGAGTGTATTTACTTAGCTCAAGTAGCAGGTCATTCAATGTTTGATGCTCAATGTTTATTATTCTATGGGCCTGACTCATTAAGGCACGCAAAACAAACCTATTTTTTTTTTTTAAATGCACATAAATTGGCCAAACGCACGTCCATATTCAACAAGGAGGAGGTGCAAAAATAAGTCTGTTGATGAATACAGGTCTAGGTGCCCTCTGCTCTAACAGACAATACACTGCAGGATATGTCCAATACATGTGTTGAATATAAAGTCCCAAAAGAATGCACAGAAGAAAAACAAAACTATTCAATTGATGTCACCTGTTAATAATATTAAAAAAAATTGGGTTTCCCCCCCATAAAATACATTTATTAGGTTGTTATGAATGTCTACTTTACATAAAATGCATTTTTACAGTTGCTCCTGATTGCAAACACATGTTCTAGCATGCATACATTACCATCATCACTAGTAATTGGCACTTACACCAGACTCTTAGCAGATGGAAGTGATACGACTCATACAACACATACCAAGCTGGAATTGGACGCTTCTGCGTGTGCTCAAGCTTGGGATGCCCTTACTGTACATTGACTACGTGCATATTCCAATTCCCCTCCCTGTTCCGCCCAGAAATTGTAGGCTGTAGTAAGGGTCCTTTGTGCTCCAAAATGAATTGGATGTTGCTGTGTTCTCTGGCATGTGGTTTGTTTCTGGGCCTGCACAGAGAGATTTTGTGCAAATTATTACGTTCCTTAAGGAATCAGGGCCTATATGTGGGGGATCCGCTTGTTTGTAAAAGATGTACACATACAATTGAATTTTCCAGTATGGTAGCAAAGCAAATGATTCTCAAAAACTCATCAAACCATAACTAGATTTTGTACACTGTAAAAATTCCTTCTAATACTGCTCTTAAAAAACAATAGCTCTATGCAATTTTCTTAATTATAATTATATTTGAAAGGATTTTCTTGTAAAAAAAAATATTATCAATCAAATTCTTTATTTTAAGCCACTGAGGGTAAGATTTTGGACAGTATAAGTAGAGTACTCAGGAGCAATTTATGCACTAAATAAATGTTTTATATTTCCCTGCGCTACCTTCAATTGCTGCAATATACACCTTATGTTTACATCCAATTTAGCATCCAAATTACAAAATATCCAAAGCACAAATAAAGTGTACTGTGCGCTATTGGCACATTATACAATAAGAATAGAATTTCATTAATTATACATTAGCCTACAGCACTTGGTATTCTCCCATCCGAGTACTAACCCAGCCCAATCCTGCTTAGTTTCCAAGACGAGGCTTGAGCAGGCTTTTGCGGCTGTACACATATATCAACACAATGGCCTTTTAAAGTGGTGTGTGCCTTCTTCTTAAAAGAAGTGTGTTACTTCCTTTTTTTCCTCCAGTGTTACAGTACAAACCAACAAACAAATAATGTCCTTTAAAATGATGTGTGCCTTCTTCTTAATAAAGGTGTATCACTTTCTCTTTTTCCTCCATTGTTACATATGTGTTTATAGATCCACATTTCCAGGCAACTCTTTAGCCTAACTAATGTACTATGAAGTGCTATACCTTACTTGCTGGGAAGGATGGAACATACTATTGTAAATCAGTCTGATGGTTAGGAAGATCGTATTCCCTTATCTATAAAGGATAGGTGGCACAAGACAATGTACTTCTGATCTCTAGACATATTGTAAGTGGCAATTACGTGATGACGGCTCTGTACATACGCATGCCAGAACATCTGTTTACAATCAGGAGCATTTATAAAAATGTATTTTATGTACAGTAGACATTAATGCCATCATGATAAATGTATTGGAGTAAAAGAATGACTATATTATACATTAATGATTATATTATCAACAGGTGACTATTATTGAATATTTAAATATTTTTTCTGTGCGTTCTTTTGGAACAGTGTGTTGTGTCTGTTAGTGCAGAGCGTACCTATATGCATACCCAGCAAGATTCGCTCCTAGTTGAATAGTTGAATACAGACATGCTTATGCCCGATTTACGTGCTTTTGTAAAAAAAAATGCGTAATTTATGTTTGTTTCGCGTGCTTTAATGAATCAGGCCCACTGTATTAATGAACTACCACTCTTCCAATGATTAGTGCAGAATATATGAGACGCAACAAAAGAGGAACATAAATTTCTGAATGCTACAGGTGGTTTGAATTGTTACCTTCAGTAACTGTGATAAAAAAACACTTGCATGTTGAGACCACTTACAGCAAAAACATTTTAAAGTAAAAGACAAAAGATTGCTCTGTCCCATTTACTTTTAACAAGGTTTTGAGAGTTACTGTGATTGCTGAAATCTCCTGCAGTTGAGTTCTGTGCTAGCTTCATGTTTCCTTACAGTAATGGATTTGCAGTGTTGTGTTCTTAGGGAAGTAAGACCCTGAAGTAGCTTATTTGGACATCAATGTATTGAAAGAAAGCTCTGAAATACTGTATCCTCATTGAGGAGAGAGACATGATTATCAGAAAATGACCTGTTAAGCTGCTGGAAGCATTGCACAACAATACATTCCACATCATATATCTGTATAACAGTGTGTTTTTCCTTTTGCCTTTTCCATACTTTCCTAGGTTGAAACACCATAGTTGATAACTAATTTCTCTCTCTCGCGTGTGTTTTCTCTCTCTCTCCTTTCTCTCTGTCTCCTTCTCTCTTTTCTCTTTCTCTGTCTCTCTTATTTTCTCTTGGTTTTCAAACTTAAATGGTAATTCCACATTTAAGTAATCTAGGTAATACAGCTAATATTTCCCCATTCAATGTGTCTGTTTTCTTGTTTTATTATTATAACTCCACTTTGTAGGAGCTTCTGTGAATCACAATACCAGTTGTTCTAGTTTTGTATTTCTGTCCTGATGGGAAAAGTGCAGCCTTCAGTTACATCCCAGCTCACTGTGCAATGTCTGTGACAGTAAGCTGCACCTCCCTACATCCATTGCATTTGCCTTGTGACACCATCACCAAACTGCCTGTAGCATTGTTGCAGCAGCTAGTTATTGAATCCTGCTTTGCTTAGAAATAGAGTTTGTAGTCAGATGTTGCAGGGCATAGCAGTGTCTGACTCCCAGAGCAATCTAAGAAAACAGTAGTACTCTATAGGAAGTCAGGCATTGCTGGGGCCTATTTATTACATGGAGAAAAGAACGCTGGTGAGTCCATGTCAGTCCTATCAGTAATGTGGTAGTATTAGGTTTTGCAGTTACAACTGATGCCTGGCATCCTTCCCAGAGCTGCAGCAACAACTATATCCTATACTGCAGTTGATTCACCTATAGAGACCTCTGATTGGCTGCCAGTGTTCAGTGATGGGAACTCACTGGCAGGGCTGATAATTGAAACCACCTTAGGTCTTGTTTCAAGTTTTGGCAATAGGACCTTTGGGGATTAAATGGGCACTGTGAGAGTAATGTGGCTCCTGAGGCTTTATTAGTATTGATTATTGATGCAGTATTTATGATTGTCTCTGTGACTACATTACTCGATATTTGAGCTGTATAATACCAGGTTGTTTGGGCTAAAGACTTTGGGTGGTGTTGGATGTTTGATGGGTTTCCTGAATTCAATTTTTCACTAAGACCAAGTGGTCTTCTACTAAACCAATGAATCCTTCTGCTTCCTTTTGCTTTAAACATCATGTACTCTCTTCTACTATGTGCACACATATGTTTTATTTAATTAATTTATCCTCTGTTCCATTTAATGACAGGTGAACTGTGAAGGCAAATGCTTTCATAGATTAGAGATCACTTATTATTACAGGTGTTACAACAGGGCCCAGAAATGTCAAATTACTCTGTTAAGTTGGACCAATATTAATGTTTTTTTAGAATTATTACATAAGCATTACAGGAGACATGAAACTTTCCGTTACATTATATCTTATTTATTTATTTTCGCTCACCAGGTGTGTCTGTAATATAGACTGCAGTGGTCATAATTTTAACCCAGTCTGTGCATCTGATGGAAGCTCCTATTCCAATCCATGTATGGTACGAGAGGCGTCGTGTCTCAAGCAAGAGCAGATCGATGTGAAACATTTGGGGAGCTGTACAGGTAGAGAATCAAACAATACTTTATTAAAGCAGAACTGCATTCAAAACATGTTGTTTTGGATGGAATCTAGAAATATATGGAAAAATACAGAGTGATATTTTATTTTTGTGTGGCGCAACACTGATCTAGTGGGTTCCACCAGAAGACTCCAATGGCCCAGCACGGCTTACTTCTCTTTCACTACCACTTACCTGCCTAGACAAGCTGTTGTATTGTGTTGACAACTTAACATGAAAATTGGCAAGCTGGCGTTTGCACTCCTTGATGTGGTCCACACTTTAGCTTTTTTCTATTTTTCATTCAGTAACAGATGACACAATCATGGTTGGGAAGAAAGATGATGGCTTACAGTACCGCCCAGAAGTGAAAGGTAATCACTGTCCATCTTTGTATTGAAAAGACACCATTATTGAGCTAGTGTTTGGGTTATATTTTCCTTTTCCTTGATTATTGTAATTTGGCCTGATTCATTAAGGAAAGGAAAGCAACATAAATGAGTAACTTTGCACCTTGGCAAAACCATGTTGCATTGGAGGGGCTAAATTTAATATGTGGGGACAGATTTATAATTGGTGTAAGGCATGTCCTAGATCACCTTTAAATTTCAGTGTAAGCATAAAACTATTAAGTATTTGTGTGCCACATGAAAAAACAGCCAGTTTTTAACGTATGTGCAAAATAATAAACTAATATGCACCCCTTGCATTGTAACATGGTTAGACCACGGAGAAAACATACTCATTTTTTTACTTACTTTCCTTAATGAATCAGGCCCATTGTGTGAAAAAAAACATAATGTACCTTGAAAGCGATCTGAAAATATAGCTATGTACTGGAGTCCAGAAAGATCCTACTGTAAATGATATCAGATATCAACACCCACAAAACAATTTTCTTAGTTCTTTATGATTCACATTCATTTTATTGGACAAAAGATGTTTGTAGTTCAATACATAAAAATATATCTTAGGCTGTCACTATGTAACGTATAAAAATAGTCAGGTTCTGGGCGCTTGTAAAGGAAAGATATATCAATTTAATATGGATAGGTCCACAATACGCTCCGGCCGGAACGAGACAGCTTAGATGTGTTAAACAATTAACATGCATCAATTGACACTGCCGAAAACAATGATAATGGTAAAAAACACTATAAACTCAGTGTGATTGAAAATATGGTTAGAGTGCACTTGCAAGCTACTAAAATATGAAATGACAATTGGTATGAACCGCAAAAAGGGAATGTAAGGAAATATAATGTCCAGAGTTGTAAAATAAAAATGTTGGTGATGATGAAAAATGCAAGCAAAAATGAAATTGGTAGCCGTTACTCACATGAAGCAGGGATGTCTGGCTGTCTATAATGCAGACAGGCACTTAGTAGCGGTCCCAGAGTCTGTGCTGATGAGGTTAGATATAACGTTGATTTCAATGATAAAAAGCACCCAGCAGAATGCCAATTATTAAAACAAGAATGAGGAAGAAAGTTCTTCTAGTTCCTAAAGGGAAATCCTCTCCTTGTTGAAAGAAAAAATGATCCCGCTCAAATAGCGTGTGCACGCTGCGGGATATCTTCGTGTTGAGATTAAATGTATGGATATCAAAATGCCTCCAATAATGGACAGGTATACCCAGCAGAATTTTAGTTTTGCAACTAGTGCACTATCGTTTTCTTTTGTTTTTTTCCATCATGCCTGTTGGATTGTTGTGCAATCACCAGTACTCAGATTTATTCACTAATTACTTAATTACTCCATTGCCTCTTGGCTGATTGGCACATCCGGATCTCTTTAAAAACTGGCTAGGAAGACCAGTTGGACATTACTATCCCTGAGGAAGCCCACTGGCCATTGCCACCGGGCGAAACGCGTTGGAGACTGTCCCTCAACTCAGTTTTATTCAACTTACTAGCATGCTAGCATCTTACATTACCATATACAGACATCCACATCGGAGACCAGCCTGTAGCGTGTATGCGCTCATCCGTAGCGGCACTACCGCTTCCCCTGTTTAGCCTCAACTTTATGAGAAAGAGAGAGACTACGTTGGGGATTAGGAGGACTACATTTGGATCATCACCACCTATATTCTGCTGGGTACCTGTCCATTATTGGAGGCATTTTGATATCCATACATTTAATCTCAACACGAAGATATCCCGCAGCGTGCACACGCTATTTGAGCGGGATCATTTTTTCTTTCAACAAGGAGAGGATTTCCCTTTAGGAACTAGAAGAACTTTCTACCTCATTCTTGTTTTAATAATTGGCATTCTGCTGGGTGCTTTTTATCATTGAAATCAACGTTATATCTAACCTCATCAGCACAGACTCTGGGACCGCTACTAAGTGCCTGTCTGCATTATAGACAGCCAGACATCCCTGCTTCATGTGAGTAACGGCTACCAATTTCATTTTTGCTTGCATTTTTCATCATCACCAACATTTTTATTTTACAACTCTGGACATTATATTTCCTTACATTCCCTTTTTGCGGTTCATACCAATTGTCATTTCATATTTTAGTAGCTTGCAAGTGCACTCTAACCATATTTTCAATCACACTGAGTTTATAGTGTTTTTTACCATTATCATTGTTTTCGGCAGTGTCAATTGATGCATGTTAATTGTTTAACACATCTAAGCTGTCTCGTTCCGGCCGGAGCGTATTGTGGACCTATCCATATTAAATTGATATATCTTTCCTTTACAAGCGCCCAGAACCTGACTATTTTTATACGTATCTAACATTGTTGGGAGTTTAGGGGTCCCCCACACACTCTCAGGTTCGCATTTGGCTGCTTCATATATTTGGAGGAAGCGCAGCCTATCCCTCTTTTTCAACCATTCTGTCACTATGTAACAGTTGCCTCTGGAAATATATTTGGACAAGTTTTGTTCTGAGAAAATGAAAAAAACTACTAGATGAATGCTAAAACCACTGAGCTGTGTACAAATAAACCACTACTTACGTGACTGGTAATGTAAAAATTTGGATGAATTTGTCGATATCCAGGTGTTCTTTTTCAGCTTTAATTGAAAATAAAATAAATTGATTTTTTAACTGGTGATTTTTAAAGCCAATCTATACAACTAAAACATGTGAAGTTTGAGCTTTGGGGCAGTGTAGAGTCAGTATTTTATGCCCTAATGTCCGGAATATTAAAGGGGTGTGGTTTTGGTATATAAAACTTTGGAAAGTCAATTAATCACGTCATGCTTTTATTTGCAAAAATCAGTTCTATACTTTAGACATATGTTTACCAATGGTGATGCTTTATCCATTTGCTCTTTTTGTCCTTCTATTACAATTTCAATTTATTTAGATATTTGTATTGATTATTGTCATTATTTATATATGACATCCTGTTAAGCCTAGAGTTGCATTGGTTACTCCTGTAAGATGTGTGTCTCCCCTCCCTGTCTCACAATACCCTGGAGCTGAACAAAGGTCACTTGTTCACCAAGGTCACACCATTTATTTATGTATGCAATTCAAAGGACAGCTTTTTGTATCACTAACTACAATGCTTGATTGTCATTGGAGGTGTGTATCATTGGAAGCACCACACAGCACTGTAAAAGAATACATTGAACATGAAGGAGAAAAAAGCAAGTCTTACAGCACTGGCATGTGCATCAGTTTTGATATTCATTATCAGTCTTACTGAAACATTTACAAAACGACACATTGACACTGTTGCTGGTTACCTTCTGGCATTAACAAACGTCCAGTGACAACTCGCGTCCAACGCTATCACGTTCTCCATGTGGGGGTGACCAGTGCTGTCAGGTGAGAGGAGGGGGTCAGTGGAGGACATTTCTTTGACACCCTAGAGTTCACTTGCAGTGAACACAAGTAAATAGAGCAGACAGAATCCCAAAAAATGTGACCATGCCACCTCTGCTGCCAACCACATGAGCAGTAGGGTATTATTGGAACCACTAGATTATTAGTAAAGAATATATCCCCCCCCCCCAGTAGTACAAGATTAAATTTGACACAGAACCTGCAGGATTAAAATCCTCTCACCACATAATTGTAGGTATGCAGAGGATCATATTTTGCTTGATTTAGCTTTCAGCAAATGAAGAACTCCACACTTATTACCATTTTTACAGCAAACACATCTTCACCCATCTTCCCTCAGCTAGCAGAACACTGGAAAGAAGTGAAGAATTGTCTAGAAACCTCGCTATTTTGGAAGTGCCCCTGTGGCTGCTGATTGGAATTTTGTACCTTTCAACAGCAGCCTCAGTTGGTGAACTTGTGAATCTGGTACAGTGTTCTACTATAATGTGCTGTGCTATTGTGGCTAGATGGTAACAGTTTGCTTAGAGCATCTACTGCTCAGACCATTGCATACATTTTAAGACTATCCATATAAAGGTAGAGCAGGTTAGTAGGATTTTTGTATGTTATTGATCTTACCTAACTGCACCCAAAACTAAATTTTTAGTTTTGGGTGGATAACTGTCTCAAATCTTCTTTTCTCTGCCCTATTCCCCCTTTAATTATTTTTTTCCAGCTCCCTTTTCTAGGTCTACCTACTGCCCCCATTGCTTTTCACGGCTTACACACAATGTCTCCCTTGCCCCGTGCTTAAAAAAGACTATACTACTGTGTCAGAACACTATATACATTAAAGATTATCGTTTCACTTCTGGATGCAGCGTGAGCATTCCTGGTAGTAAAGGGAAAGTATCTGTCTTTAATAAAGGAATCTCTCCGCCGAGCAGGATCGTAAATATTGTGGGGAGATTACAAAGTTGAGGGTAGTAGAAAGCAAATGAGAGGCGGTCATTTAGAAAAAAATACAAAATTGTTGGAAAAAAAAGCACATAACTCTGCCCCTTCCTTCATCACCTGATCTGTAGCCCCAATCGCCCACCCCTCTAAACAGCAGAGATTATTTATATGGTCAACTGCATAAGAGAGCCCTTATTTATACTAACATAAGACAAATTAAAAATATAATCGGCATTCACAATATTATGTGTTTTATATGGTTTAATGTGTTAAGGTGGTTCAGACTCAAACAATTTTAGCGACTGAATTGCAATGTGTGTTCCGCTAAATATATGGATAAGTGTGTGGCTGGTCATTTTTTCATTACTTGCAGTTTTGAGTGTCCTACTCATCTGTGCAGCTACTAAGTGATTTTGGCATTGTAACTCCAATCCATGAGATTCCTAAGCATCTGCAATTTCTTATTTCAATATCTACCTGTACCAAGTTAGTCTCACCGTTTTTCTCAATATAGCCAATCATGTTACGGTGCTGTGATATATTTACAATCTGTCAGTCTCTACATTGGCTACCTGTATATCAACGAATCCAATATAAAATTCTTCTACTGACATATAAGGCCATCAACAAAATTGCACCGACATACATCTCCTCCCTTATCTCAAAATATCTCCCTACTCTACACCTCCGTTCTGCACAAAATCTACGTCTCTCCTCCACTCTCATCACATCCTCCCATTCTCGGTTACAGGATTTTTTCCGGGCTGCACCCAATTTGTGGAATTCCCTCCCACGCACAATAAGACTTTCCTCTAGTCTTCAAACCTTCAAGAGTTCACTGAAAACCCACCTCTTCAGACAAGGTTATGATATTCCTCAACCACCATCTTAATTTCCCTAGATTACCCTATTACCATCCTCTACACTGCTAACGCAAGACAACAACCCTCTGACCAACATTGCAACACACACAGCCCACTCAATACTTTTACCTTTGCGATCTAGCTGGTCCATTGTGCAATATGATGTAGCACATGCCCTTGTGTTTCTAACTCCCATTGTCCTATAGATTGTAAGCTTACGAGCAGGGTTCTCTTACCTCTCTGTCTGTATGTATTACCCAGTATTGTCTTATCAATGTTTGTTCCCAATTGTAAAGCGCTACGGAATTTGCTGGCGCTATATAAATAAATGTTGATGATGATGATGATGAATCTTACATTTGTTCATTTTTCTGTGTTAGATTCCAGTGATCAGAGAGAAGATGACTATATGGGAAATTACATGCCATGTTCAGAAAATTACATTGGATATTGTGTGCATGGGACATGTGAATTAAACTACTCAACTCAGAAAGCATTGTGTCGGTAAGTTAAAAAGAATAATGCTGAAAACATTTTTCCCATTGTGCAGGTTGTTCAGTATGTAGGAATTTGAAGTGAGAATAGTTCCATTGTTAGAAACCACACAATGCACAAAATAAATAAAATCAATTCTGAAAAGTATTCTACAGATTACAAAAAATGCTTTTGGAGACTGTGTTTTATTATTCTTAGCATTGTTATCTATGTGGTGAAGGAATAGGTTAATTAGTGTATAGCCGTAAAGCAAAATATATTCTACAGAGAAGTGGGTAGAATGAATGTAAATTAAAGACCAACACTGGGTTGTGAGGATGGGCTCTGGCATGATATAGCCTTAGTCATATTGACTCTACAATTCATAAAGACACATGCCAGAATATTTACTTGGTGAGCTTTCTTCTCAGTCCATTCTCTCTGAACCGCTTAATTGCAAGACGATGGTGATAGGTCAGCTAAAAAGGAGTTTGATAATTAGTCTACCACTGCACTAGTATATTTAAAGGATATCGCTGTTTCTGCAAACTTGCTTCAATCTTGCTGCAACTCAAATTAACAGCATTGGTTATTTGAGAACTGTGTATTACAATTGAACTTGTGAAGTTACTTTTACTACATTAATTCAGAGCCACTTTCAAAGCTACATACCTATTTATTTCTGTAGCTGTGGTTTTTAATAATTCTTGTTCCATTTGTGTCCATTCATTATATGCTGGTGGTAGGTTGTGTTATATTTGCTTCATGCAGTTGACTCATCTCTACTTTCAGCCTTGGCCTATTCTATTATTCTCATCCTTTAATGTGTATTTTACTTGAACTGTTTTATAGTATTGTTTTTATTTTGTGTTCATTTGTGATATTACCATTCAACCTTCACAACAATCTATGTTTTCATCAGAGTGCTGCTGTAGGTCTATAACACACATTTTATTGATGATGATAATAGATACATACAAAACTACCAACACTTTCTGTCTGAATGAGCCACTTGAAAAATGTTCTAATGTTCTTTTGCAAAGAACATTATAACATCTGATTCAGATGTAACAACAATATTTACAAAATGTAGCTATATATCATGATTAAATTTTGTTCCTGAAATGTATACATTTGAAACTATTTGCTCACTTTTTTGTTGGCATTTTCCAAATGTCAGTGGTAGACAGATGAAGTGGAAATAGGAGACGGACTCAGCAGCATTCTATTAGAATGAAATAGAAAGATGCTAATACCGCTTTGTGTGGATAACACCAATATAATAGTTGCTGTCTGTTAGTCACACAGGGCCTGAGTCAATAAGGAAAGTAAGGCAAAAAAAAGGAGTACATTTTTCACTGGGACAAACCATGTTAGAATGTCAGGGGTGAAAATGAGTTTATTATTTTTCACATAAGTTAATGACTCAGGCCCATAGTGTTAATTAGACTAAATCCTTATTTGGTTTTAAAGGCCTCATACACACAGGAGTTACAGAAAATAGTTAAACACACATTCTTAAAGACTTTTAAATGTTCTTTATAGCTGGTAGTCCAAAAACATAGTGTTAAGAGAATGGACCTTATTAAAGGTAAACAAGTTGATGTCCTACCAGGTTGTGGTTTTAAAGCACAAAAAAGTTTATTTCTCAAATAAAAGTAAGTTCAAAAGTATCACTATTATAGTGTGCAAGCGCGGCTAGTACCAGCATTGAGCTTCTATCCACAATGCTCTCTCACCAGCAGTGCCTGACAATTTACACAGGAATACAATACGGGCAGCATGTTGGCTAAGTGGTTAGCACTTCTGCCTCACAGCAGTGAGATCATTAGTTCAATTCCCAACCTTATCTGGGTGGAGTTTTTATGTTCTACCTGTGTTTCCGTACACAGAGTCATTGGTCACAACTATTTAGCAATATAACTGACAGTCATATATAAATAACAATAAGATCGCACACATTGAATTGTACTACAATTTAATTGCTGAATCGACCAACTTCATTCAATTATAAATCTGTCTTTAACAACCTGTACACCATACTTTTGCCTACTCTCCTGGAATTTCTGTGAGGCTCCCGAATTTTGGGGGGCACCTGGAAGAGTAGGCATCCTCCTAGACGTGATGGAGGCAAAGCTTAAGCCCTGCTGCCTGCAATGCAATTCCGTGAATTTCAGCATTTCCTAGCAATAACGTCACCACGCCCCTCCTACCCCCTGTCACTTGACCTCTCCTCCTCCGGGATCTCGGGAATTTGAAAAGTCGACAGGTAACACGTGCACTTTCTGTGAAGTGTTCGCTTTGCTCAGCTCTGCCTCTTGTCAACTTTGATGTTTCCTGCATTGTCCAGAAGCGTTAATGTTCGGTAAAATATAATAAAGTTGTAATGGAGTGTTCATTTATGCACATATGCATTATGCAGGGAAACTTTCAAAATGAAACGTATTAGAATATTTGTGAATATTAATTACTAGCAAAAACTGTCATTTATCTTTTCATTTTCATTTAAATACTCTACATATTTACAGAGCACTTTTTTCTTAGCCTTCACCATATAAACATAAATTATTTCCACAAAAGCGTAATGTGCCTCTCATTTTCATGTAATGCACTCTATACTGTAAATTATAAGGAGTTAAATGACCACAAAAAGACACAAGGCAATAGGACAAGTACTTTCATAGAGATCACAGAAATCTTAGGTGATTTATAATATCTGTGATAATTAACAGCTGACAGCGTGTTATTCCTTATAATACTAATATTCCCTAATGAATTGACATAATCAGAGCTCACTATGTATACAAATATTATTTATGTGAGTTTTTATATTTTTATTGGTCACTTGTATATTATACGGAAATAATGGGCATTTTACATAATGAAACTAATTTCACCAGTGTTTATGTGCCCTTTGTTTGTGAAGAGTCATTTGCAGACCCCAAGGACACAATCATGTTTTGACTCAGACATTTGGGTCTTGTCTCTGGGCTGAATAGTTTCCCTGTCTCTTTTGAACAATCACTTCTATACTGAAGTACTTCATTTACACACAGCACAGGCGTAATACGGGCACTCAGAGTATAGCTTTCTTCATGCATCAGCGCCCCTTCAACCACTCTTCTTGCTCGGACATCTAGTTCAAGTTTCATGGTTGTCAGGTTTGATATCTGTACCTGAAGCTATAGTTTTTTTAAAAAGGTATAATCCATGATGGCAGATTCTTTTGAAGTAATCACTGCTCACATCTCACTGTAGTGAATAGTCCATCATTCTGAAGAAAGAGGCTTCTTATATACAACCTTGCTGTGCTTTTGCTTATAAAGATAAGTCATAATTTCCACATTCAGATAACAAAAACCTTAGCTACATATATTTTTGCATGGTATAGCATATATTTCACTGTGGTATAATTAAAGGGATAATTAAAGTGTAAAAGAGTTGATTTGTCCGATCCAGTTGCTTAAAGTTAAAATAAATACATTTATTAAGAAAACATTACTGTAATATGGTACTACGCCGGCACAGCCAAATTCAGCTTGAGAGTTTCTATGCTGACCATAGTAAATTATCCTGAAGTTTTTATACTATTTGAACAATGGAATCAGTTCACACATATACATAAGTAATTACAGTGTTTATACAGTGTTCTGAAAAGAAGTTAATTATAATTTGCAATAAGGTCTGTATCTGATGAGGATCATTAGAATGATTATTAGCTGGGGATGAGGGTATTGATGTTGATGACGCCTGGGCTGCAGATGAGTGGGACAGTGTCATGTTGTGATAGGTGAGAATGGAGGCAAGCAGGTAGCCACAAACTGAGAGTTAAAAAGTGGAAGAAACATGAATCCCAACATGGAGTAGATCCTGTCAAACTGGTGAAGAAAGATTGGTGCCACACATTCATTTATGTGAAAGGAAGTTCATACATTCAACTTGTTTGTACTTAAACAATAATTGTCATTTTGCAAATACAACTCTCTACCTAACTTGTGCTGTTGGTAAAGTACTATATCTAGTAGAGTGTATCTAACAATACCTGAATATGCTGAAAAAAAATTCATATAACAATTCCATAGCACAAATGGCATTTCGGGCTCTAGAATTCAGATCTGTTGCTGTTGGCCTGTGAATGGGGCTACTCATGTCGGTGTATATAAAAAGTTGTAGTTAAAGGATAATTCCACCCAAAACTGAAAACTTGGCGCACTTTCGCAAATCAAGGAGCATGGCAGGTCCAAAGCTGCATTAGTGTTACTGAGTGGCCATATTATAAATGACCTCTACTGATAGTTCCACATTCTTTTACACTGCACTTTTTCAGAAAGAGGGATTTAGCAGTAGTTGCACTGATGATTTCATAGTTTACAAAGTATAAAATAGCAAGTACTTTAAACTACAACCGTCTCCTCTTTTTCCTCCACTTTTTCTACCCCAGTGCACTCCTTTCTAAAAACAACATCATCTATTACAACATGACATTACTAAGCACTGAACTCCTTTCATAATGGAATATTTTTATTATTGGTAATTTGGCAAATATGGGTGGGCCTTTTTCTTAACTACAAATGAACAGAAACTGGCAAAAGTGAAAGTGCTGTATATCTTTGGCAATAATGAACCTAACAAGAATGCCACTTGCAAATAACTTTACTAGCCCCAAAACTATAATCATTTTTTTTAATTAATTTATTTAATCAAATATCTTGAAAATAAATGTTTGTATGCTGTCTGCTCAAATTATAAGGAAATTAGAAATCATCTTACAATTAAGTGAACTTTATAGAGCAGGGGCAGAACTCTGCATCGCCTGGCCCCATACCAAATATCCTGCTCTACTCTTCTCAGTGCATAGTGGCAGAATCGGGGGTTAGTCCCCCCAGCTCCACATACCCTGCACCCATTGCTATTCTAAAACTGGTATAGAGGTAATTGATCTGCAGTCTTGTTCCTTTACCCATCCATGGAATTCACAAGTTAGTGTTGTAATAGAATGCAAAGAATTAGCAATTTAAACGACGATTAATATATTCTGGCCCTATTTTATAAAATCTATAAATTAATTGTAATTTTACTTTAGAGTAAGTTGCAAAGTGATAAATACAAATTCACAGATAAATATATTTAACTGTATATGATTATATAATATATGTGACCATATATTGTGCTCACTATTTATTGCAAATTAAAACTACATTTTTAAAATCTTATCTAACAATTTACCAGTATTTCTCCTTCAATGTCACATACATCATTCAATAGGTTATAGCTTACCTGTTGCATGCTTTTCTAGAGTGAAGTATTTCTGTTGGATATATACAAAAACTTAGTGGGAAGCATATTTCTGTAGCATATAGATTAGTGTAGTGGGGATTTATGCAGAGCATTCAATAACTTAACTTTCTGTAGAACATTTAATAGCTTAGTAGCTGTTTTACACTAAATGGCCTAAAGTATGTGGATACTCGAACATCACATCCTATAATATGGAGTTGGTCAGTTTACTATAATTACTGTAGTTACCTCCACTTTTCTTGGCATGCTTTCCATTAGATTTTGAAACATGGCTGTGGGGATTTGCATCCATTCAGCCACATGAGCATTAGTGAGGTCAGGTATTGATACTAGGTGATATGGCCTGGCTAGCAATCAGTGTTCTAATTCAATTGGGGTCAGTGGGGTTGAGGTCATCGCTCTTTGTAGGGTCTTCCACACTAAACTCGGGAACATTTTTTTCATGGACCTCACTTTGCTCACAGGGCAATGCCATACTGAAAGAACTTCCCCAGACAAGTTAAAAAAGCGCACAATTCTGTAGAATGCTGTAGCATTAAGATGGAACTAAGGGGCCCAGGTCAAACCATGCAAAACAGCCCCATACCATTATTCCTCCTCCATCAAACTGTTGGCAGCATTTGGGTAGGAAGCATTTTCCTGGCATCTGCAAAATGCAGATTTGTCTGTCAGACTGCATGATGATGAAGTGTGATTCTCCACTTCAGAGAACACATTTGCATTGCTCCAGAGTCAAAATGGTTTACACCACTCCACTCCACACATTTGGCAATGTGCAGGGTCATCTCAGGCTTGTGTGCCATGGAAACACAATCCATGAAGCTCCCGACTAAGAGTTCTTGTGCTGACATTGCTTCCAGAAGCAGTTTGGAACTCGGTTGTGTGTATTGCAACCGGGGACAGATGATTTTTTACGTGCTACATACTTCAGACTTAATGCTCCCGTTCTGTGAGCTTATGTGGCCTACTATTTGGCAGTTGAGCAGCTGTTGCTCCTAGATAATTCCACTTCTTGGCTCGTTGGAAAGGTGGCATCCTATGACAATGCCACATTGAAGGTCACTGAGGCCTAGAGTACAACCTATTCTGACTATGGAGATTGCATAGCTGTATGTTTGATTTTATAAACTTGTTATTAATGTGTGTGGCTGAAATGACCAATCATGCTAATTAGAAGCGGTGGCAACAAACTTTTTGGAATGTAGTGAATTTCAACAAAATAAACAATATCTAATAAAGGAGTTATTTTTAAGTTTCATATATGTTAATTTAGTAAGGACTTATTTCTATTGGGTTTAGAGCAGCTTAGTGGAAGAAATATTTCTGTAGGGTATACAGTAGCTTAGTGATAGGAATATTTCTGTAGGGTATACACTAACCCAGTGGGAAGAATATTTCTGTAAGGTATACACTAGCTTAGAGGTAGAAATAGGTCTGTAGGACAGGATCGGCAACCTTTTTCTATCAGTGTGCCGGCTAAAGTCTAGTCAAGTCCAGTTTATCATGTTAATAACGTGGTAATATTAATAGTAACAGGACAAACAAATATACGTTCATATTATGCCACACAGTAGTGCCCCCAGTTCATGTTATTGTTAGGAACCCCTCCAGCCAGTACAGCAAAACCCGGAGTCTTCTCCGAAAGTCTGGTGTTCACTGTTGCCACTAGTGGTGGGGACAAACAGAGGGTCGTGAGATGTGCACTGACTGGGGAGAACCCAGGAATAGAGTTACCGAGGCCGTACAGTAGGCAGTGGAGGAGGGAGTCAGGTGAGATGGTGGATGGTGTCAAGACTGATATATCACTCGTGGCCACTGTAATAAATAAGGAACAGCTGATTTGAGAGAACCAGTTCTTAGGCGGTTGCCAGGGGTAACTGCAACCCACAGTACCGGTGAGAGTCCGGAGATTTAGGGGTACAGTTCTTAGGCAGTTGCCAGGGGTAACTACAACCCACAGTACCGGTGAGAGTCCTGAGATTGGAGGAAAACAGTTCCTAGGCTGTTGCCAGGGGAAACTACAAGTATTGGCACACGGTGATATATGTAAACAGTGAATAGTACCTGTTGAAATCTGAGCGCAGAGATGCTGCAGTGGCTGCGTCTCCGTATAAGGTTAGGATAAGCAGAGAAACTGCAGATCATGCCGGAGCCAATCCTGGGAGCACGACTTTACCGGGGTCCAGGAGACTGGAACTGGTAAGTAATCAATCGTCAGGAACAGAATCAGGTCTGGTACACGGGATATCAACACAGGAGAAGAGTCAAAGCAGAGCCGAGTCGGTACACAGGGAAATCCAATAAAGAGTAGACAGGAACGGAAACGGTCTGGTACACGGGGATACCACAAGCCGACAGGAAACAACAGGAACAGGTAACAGGGAAAACACAAGGGAGCAGAACACTATGGTAAACGTATTACCGGCAATCCTGCAGAGGATTAGCCGGCTATTTAAGGAGAGCAGCACCATATGGCTGCAAGTGATAATGAGGAAGCCAGGTGAGTAGGCTGAGAGAAACAGGCTGGCCAAGTAAAGGGCACTACATAGGAATGACAGCATGATTGAGGGCAGGTTCTGACAGAGAACAGACCTAACTGACCCTATCTAAATACCTATCTAATCTATCTAGCTAATCTATCTGCCTATCTAATCTACCTAAACTAATCTATCTAATCTATTGAAGAACTAAACTAACTACCTATCTAAACACCCAATGTGGCTATCTAACTACCCACCTAACTACCTACCTACCTATCCCTAACTATCTATCTACCTATCTATCTATATATCTATCTACTTACTCTGACAGAGAGCCTGGCGAGTCATAACAGTCATGCCACATAGTAGTCCGCTAGTTCATATTATGACACACTAGTGCCCGCAGTTCATAGTATGCTACACAGTAGTGCCTCCAATTCCTATTATGCCATATAGTAGTTCCCCTTTTAAATAATGCCACACAGTAGTGCCCCAAATTTATATAGTGCTACATAGTTGTGCTCCAGTTCTTATAATGCCGCACAGTACTACCCCCAGTTCAGTAGTGCCTTCAAATTATATTATGCCACATAGTTGGGACCTCAGTTCAACTTCAAACATATGTAGGCAGCTTATGTAGGCAGACCTAATTCTGTAGTGTAGGTTATACAATATCTTATTGATGGATTATTTTATGTATCTCTATATGCAAGCATAGTTTAGTAGAATATACTTCACATTTCAGTAAGATATAACTTGGTTCGGAATATTTAGGGTAGGTCCACATGGAGTTAAAAATATAAGCTTGGCAAGTATTTTTAACGCAACTAAGTGCATGCAAATGGGTATGAAAATAAAACTCATTTTATGAAATAATAACCAACATACATGCATTTCTCTATGCATTATTTTGAACACTTCTTGCTCCATATCCGCGCATCTGACATATGTCAACACAGATGAAAACTTATATTCATCTCGAAACATATGTGTTTTTACTTGCATGTAGGTAGATCTTATACTAAGAGCATTTCTAAAGGCTAAAATGCAGCTTATTTCTGCAGGGTATTATCTGTACAGCTTAATCTGTGTAAAGCAGCAACCTCAAAAATCTGCAACTTTAGGCTTAGTAGTGTAATGAAGTTTAGGTTACAAACTTTAAAATGATTTCCGGTAATAAAACTGCTGATGCTTTACCATTTTCTATCTGTCTTTTTATCGAAAAACTACCACTGTGTCATAATGTCATTTTCATATAAGTCTCTGAAATGTATTTGAATGCCTTAAGCAGTGGAGAAGCCTGCAGAGCAAAACATATTAGACCCCTAAGGCCTTGACTTTTATTTGTAAAGGATTTATTTTGATTAGGATGTACAAAAAAACACATTTAATACACAGTCAAAATATCCAAATACATATACTAGCTGTTAAAGTGGTGATAAATAATTAAAATGATCCTATTTCTACTCCTGAAATAAACATGACCTTGGTTCCATGCTTTGTATTAGCATATTATGTCCTATAATATGACCCAATTCTTTCCAATAACCTAAACTTTCCCCCAGATGTCACACATTGTATGCAGTTTTCTATGGTGGGGGGATCATACAATTATATATAATGGGGTATATATATAATTTCTTAATCCAACATATATTTAGTCTGCACTGTCATTATTAATGTTTAGATTTAATAATATATAGAAATACAAGTCAGTTCTTTTCTTTGAGATGCTGAAAATTAAAGCTCCAAATATGTACCACTCAGAACCTCTTATTTCCTAGTGGTCCTGTTTACTTTTCATACCAGTAATTTGCAGAGTACTCATTACATAATTTACTAAGAAGTTTGCACATATTATGACAATTTCCCTAAATGATAACATGAGGGATGAAAACTGTACTAGTATAGCTCACCTGCAAATGAACCAGGGTATCAAAATGTGCCCTTCCGCGGTAGGTGATGAAAGAGAAAATCCTGCTTTTGTCTATGCTGCAGAACATTGCCCTGTTGCCCTTGGTAGAAAAATATTGATATGTGCACACATCTCAGGACATATACTTATAGCACACTATGTACTGTACTATATATAAATGACATAACTGTTGCGTAAATCAGGATTCTACAGCCGAGTATAACAAGGACACCGAGTAGCACAAATGGAGTCATATATCTTGTCATTGATCAGTGACTGAAGGAGGTTGTGGACAAGCACAGATGGGTATTATTATAGGTTTTATTTTATAAAACGCTAGCATTTTACATAGCGATGTACAATCTTGGGATTATACAAAATGAATAACCTACAAGGACATGGAATAAAAGGTAAAGATGGCCCTGCCTAAATGAGTTTACAATCTAAACGATATGGTTGTAACAGAATCAAGATGGGCCATGGTAACATTGGCAAATACACTCAGTGGCCACTTTATTAGGTACACCTTTCTAGTACTGGGTAAGACCCTCCTTTGCCTCCAGAACAGCCTTAATCGTGGCATGGATTCAACAAGATGCTGGAAACAATCCTTTGATAATCTGATCTATTTTGACATGAAAGTATCATACATTTGCTGCAGATTTGTCAGCTGCACATTCGTGCTGCAAATCTCCTTCCTTTCACATCCCAAAGATTATTTGTTGGATTGAGATCTGGTGACTGTGGAGGCCATTGGAGTACACTAAAATCAGTGGCGCACGCAGGGGGGGTTTCTGAGTCTCCAGAACCCCCCCCCGCTGCGCTAACTAAGTGGCCGCCATAGCGGCACTATCCTATACAGCAGCCACGGCGCTGTCAAAGAAGCGTATACAGCACCGCCATGGATGCTTCTTTGACAGCGCCGCGGCTGCTGTATTGGACAGCGCTGCTCTCACTCGTGTTTTTTTTTGTTTGTTTTTTTGGGGTCAGGGGGGTGAAACCTGCGTGCGCCCCTGGAACTCGTGTCATGTTTATGGAACCAGCTAGAGATGATGTGTGCTTTTGGTTTTCCTGCTGGAAGTAGCGATTAGAAAGTGCTAAGAGTGAGGCCATTAATTGATGCAAATGGTCAACAACAATTCTCAGGTTGATTTTGGCATTAAAATGATGCTCAATTTATTATTAAGGGGTCAAAATAAATATTCCTAACATTATTACACCACCAGCCTACATGTTGACATAAGACAGGATGGAGCCATGGGTTTATGTAGTTTACTCCAAATTTTGACCATATCATCTGCATGTTGCAGCAGAAGTCAAGGTTCATCAGACCAATCAATGTTTTTCCAATCTGAAACTGTCCAGTTTTTGTGAACCTGTGCCCACCGTAGCCTCAGTTTCCTGTTCTTAAATGAAAGAGTGGAGCCCATTGTGGTCATCTGCTGTTCATCCACTTCAAGGTTCAACGTGCTGTGCTTTCAGAGTTGTGCTTCTGCATACCTCTGTTGTAACGCAGGGTAGAGTTACTGTCACCTTCACAGACGTAGATTGTCTGCACTCTCCATGTACAGATTGTAGTGCAGAGGATCTACGTCTGTTTTTGTTCATACAATGTATGTCCCACTCTTGCACCCCATTCTTTACATTTATTAATTCCAACTTGTGTCAGGTGAGTCCCAGGTCTCTCATGGCTGCTAGTGCTTGGGAAAGACTATTTATTTTCCCTGAAGAAGCCCCTATTGGGGTGAAACGCGTAGGAATAGCATATTGACACACTGTTTGAACTTTACATTATCGCCTCTGGTCCTACTGCGCATGCGCGGACTCTGAGATTGTCTTTCCGGCATTTTTGTGAGGATTACACTACGCCTAGGAGCGGGATCGCTACCTGGGTGATAGACTCTACAACAGAAAGTAACAGCCTCTTACTGCCCAGAAACACTTCAGTTTGGTCTCACCAACATTACCGTTGTAACTTACGTGGATGCAGAGACTTTGAGACTGGTACATCGCTGAAAGCACCAACTTTCTAGGAACAGGATCGTTACCTAGAAGGAGGACCTCTATACGGACGATCTGGACACATCATCTGGGGAGGGAGGTAAGTGCACTACCCAACCTTCCCAGACTTGTGGTCCCTTTGTTTCTCTGTGACTTTGTTTTAACAGTACCCATAGACAGGCAGTTGCTACTTTTGGACTGTGAGACAGATACAACTAGCAACCTGTCTCCTACATATAAACGGATATTTTTTACTTTAGAGACGCCTTCTTGTTTTTATCAGTAAGTCAACGTTTATTTTAACACTGTCACATCTATATACATTTATATATCTCTCTCACTTCGATTTTTCACTGACAAACCCCCCCCCCCTTCCTTTTTTTTCTATCCCTTCATCGCACTGGGGAATCCATTGTTCTTGGGAAAGACTTGCCTTTCAAAACTGTGTGCAGGTAAGCCATAAGCCCAGATAAAATAGCATAACATTTGATCATGTTTGGACTGACCAGAATGGGAAGACTTTGGCGTGAGTTGGCCAGCTTAACACATGTTGCAATATGTGTAGCTGACATTCCCTGTTTTTAATATAGAGGAGTATTTAATACAGCATTAATTATGTGTTTGGAGAGTGCAGAGTATCCCTGATAGATAGATATATATATATATATATATATATATATATATATATATATATATATATATATATATTAGAGATCCTCAGGCTCGGTTTTCTGAGAATCGTACACATCCAATCTTAGCAGATACTCGGTACTGTCGCGCGCCCTCGTAATTGAAAACGAGGCAAAACTTCATCGTAACGATGTCGGATCTCACGAGTTTTGGATTCTATAAGTGCATCCACGGCGATCCAGCGCCATATCACAGAAAGACACAGAAGGGGTAACATGGTTCTTGGCAGTCTCTAGTGCAGTTGGGCAGCATCATAGGTAGAAATGAAAGAGGAAGGGTAGCAGTGTTCTTCAAAGTCTCCAATGACATTCAGGAGAGTTCCATTGCTCCATTGCTATTTGTCATTGCTGAAATACAAATAATAGGGCTGGCAGTCTTGGTCTTCTAAGTCTGCAGTCACATTGTACAGTGTTATATAGCTAACATGCAAACAGGAGAGCTCCATTGCTAATTGTCATTGCTGAAA
Organism: Mixophyes fleayi; assembly: GCF_038048845.1. Taxonomy (NCBI): domain Eukaryota; kingdom Metazoa; phylum Chordata; class Amphibia; order Anura; family Limnodynastidae; genus Mixophyes; species Mixophyes fleayi. Next base: position 139,889,383 of record NC_134406.1, on the reverse strand, counting down.
TAGAAATAATAGGGCTGGCAGTCTTGGTCTTCTAAATCTGCAGTCACATTGTACTGTGTTATATAGGTAACACACAAACAGGAGAACTCCATTGCTCCATTGCTAATTGTCATTGCTAAAATACAAATAATAGGGCTGGCAGTCTTGGTCTAAAACTGCAGTCAAATTGTATGGTGTTATATAGGTAACACACAAAGAGGAAAGCTCCATTGCTCCATTGGTAATTGTCATTGCTGAAATACAAATAATAGGGCTGGCAGTCTTGGTCTTCTAAATCTGCAGTCACATTGTACTGTGTTATCAACATGGATTCACAGCAGTACACAGAAGACCAGGAGCACCAAGCAGCTGCTGGCACCAGTCATGATGCTAGTAATCTCTCTACGTCATCTGGTAAAGCCTATGTTAAAGTGCATAGTGTTTTCAAGTCAGGGAAACAAAATGGAAAAAAACACCTTTTACCTTGGTCAAGAAAAAAAGACCTGTAATCCAGGCAAATTTATCTGCAAAAAAAAAAAAATTACCAACATGCCATTCTACACATGCAGTGGGCAAGGAAAGAATGAGGCCTTCGCCTTGCTCTATGAGTGCTAGTTCTGCAACTGTCACTGAGGCATCTTCTTGTAAGGTCAGTCATGACCAAGCAAGACCTGGTAATTCGGACTCCAAAAGGGGTGTTCAAATACTTTTACGTGTAAAAGCCGAGCTGGAAGAAAACAGTAAGGCATTAGAGAAAAATGTATGTTCAGATTCAGAAATGACACAAATTCCTGAGGAGAGTCTATCCACGAGTGCTATGTGTAATCCTGACCTTTCTGATAGTGTACTCATAAAGAAGGCCCCTATCAGCATTTCTGCAGATGTGTGCATGAACAGCTCAAGTGTAGCCGGTGATACACAAATTAAGGATACCACTTTGGAATTGTCACTGGATGAGGGGGATATATGTTTGTGTAAGTCCTGCACTAGTGGAAGCAGTTCCTGCACATGATAGGAAGAAGGCCATTATTATGCCTGGGCATAAGACCAAAAAATCCACCTCTTATGTGTGGAATTATTTTTACCCAAATCCTGACAGCAGTTAAACAGTTAACAGTAAAGCCACTCTCAGTAGAGGTAGGGACCTTAACCATCTAGGAACCTCATCCATGTTACGCCATTTGAAGCAAGTTCATGGCAAGCTGTTGGGAAAATCGGAAACCTATGCTAAAAAAAATAACAACAAGGAGTCCAGCATCATCTAGGTCCCTTCTATCAGCTAGATCCCAACACCTGCAATCTAAACTCACAACACGGTCCTCATCAATATCCTCAGTAGCGATCGGAGTTAATCCTGCATCCGAGTTGCTAAGGCTAGATGACTCCTCCACTCTCCTAGATTCCTCAGAAGAATTCTTGAGCGTTAGCCCCACTGCTACTGCTGCTGGCGGTTAATCTTCATCCAAGAAGCAGACCAAGAAGAAGACTGCTAGTAGTTTACAACAATTGACTGTTAATCCTTTGCAAGAGGAAGCAAGTATGAAAGCTGTCACCAAGTCACAAAGCAGATCACAGACGCCATGGTGACTATGCTGGTATTAGATCTACGTCCAATATCCACTATAAATGCAGCTGGTTTTAGACAGTTACTTGAGGTCTTGTGTCCCCCGTTACCAAATTCCATCACAACACCATTTTACTAGAAAAGCTATTCCTCACCTCTACCAGAAGGTTCGTAAAAAATGTAATTATTGGGCTACAAAATACCATTCTACCTGCTGTACATTTAACCACAGATACGTTGACAAGCGGAGCTGGGCAAACGAAAGATTATATGACTGTGACAGCCCACTGGGTTGGGTGATTCGCCTTCACCAGCAGGAACAACAGCAGCATGTACCCAAGTACGTCACATTTTGCAGAGGCAGGCTACTTCACTAAGAGACATACAGCTGACAATCTGTTATAAAAACTAAGGGATGTTATTGTAACATGGCTTATCCTGCTTGGACTCTCCTCAGGATATGTTATTTCTGATAACGCCACCAATATTGTGAGAGTATTACAGCTGAGCAAATTCCATCACATTCCCTGTTTAGCTCACACAATAAACTTGGTGGTGCAGAGCTTTTTAAACAATGACAGGGACGTTCAGGAGATGCTGTCTGCGGCCCGTAAAATATCTGGACATTTCCGGCATTCGGTAACAGCATGTAGGAGATAGCAGCAGCTTCAAGAGCAATTCAATTTGCCCTGCCACCAACTGAAGCAAGAGGTGGTGACAAGGTGGAATTCCACTCTGTATATGCTTCTGCGGATGGAGAAACAGCGGAAAGCCATCCACACTTACTCCACAAGCCATCATCATCATCATCATCATCATTTATTTATATAGCGCAACTAATTCCGCAGCGCTGTACAGAGAACTCATTCACATCAGTCCCTGCCCCATTGGAGCTTACACTCTAAATTCCCTATTATAGACACACACTCACACACAGACACAGACAGGGAGACAGACAGAGAGGGAGAGACTAGGGTCAATTTTGATAGCAGCCAATTAACCTACCAGTATGTTTTTGGAGTGTGGGAGGAAACTGGAGCACCCGGAGGAAACCCATGCAAACACAGGGAGAACATACAAACTTCACACAGATAAGGCCATGTTCGGGAATTGAACTCATGACCCCAGTGATGTGAGGCAGAAGTGCTAACCATTACGACACTGTGCTGCCCAAGATTGCCATGACATTGGGAAAGGAGGGGGGATGTAGTTTACTCAAGCGCAGTGGAGAATACTTTCCGTGTTGTGCAAGGTGCTGAAACCATTCGAAGTAGTCACCTGTGAAGTGAGTTCAGGCACTGCTAGTTTGAGTCAAGTGATTCCCTTAATTAGACTTTTGGAAAAGCAGCTTGAGTGACTGAAGGAGGAGATGAAACAAAGCAATTACGCCAAGTATGTCGGACGTGTACATCAAGTACTTTCACCAGGATCCAAGAGTTATCAAAATCTTTAAATCTGATCATTACATTTTGGCGACTGTGCTTGATCCTAGGTTTAAGAGCTATGTCTTCTCTTTGTTTCCAACTGAGCCAGATCTGAAGAGATGCAATGTGCTCATGGTGAGCAAGATGACAGCTCAAGTGTTACGTGACAGGACGGCGTCTCCTTCAGTTTCTTACTAAACTGCTGCTAGGAAATAACTTAGCTTTCCCAAGAGACACAGGGATGATGCGGATGACTCAGTAAAACATTTTGACATCTGGTCTGGTCTAAAAGAATTGACCAAAAAACATGACACCTCTGCTGTAACTCCACCTGGTTCTACTATCAACATCCAAAGGATAGTGGAGGATTATTTTAACGACAGCATATAAATAAACACATCAGACAGTCCCTTTACATACTGGGAGGAAAAAAAGGCAATTTGGAGAGCCATGTACCAACTCGCTTTGCACTGCCTAAGCTGCCCACCTTCCAATGTGTACTCAGAAAGAGTTTTCAGCACAACCGGGAACCTTGTCAGCGATCGGTGTAGGAGGCTACTTACTCAAAATGTGGAAAAGATCATGTACAGAAAAAGGAACTTCAATTTCTACAAGGAAGGCCTTTCCCGCCAATTACATCAAAATACTGAGACTTCTGTAATGGTTTCCAGCGGTGATGAATTAATAATGTGTGAGGATGATGTACAAACTGATGAGGGTGAGGATGAGGCTGAGGATGATGTCAACAATATCAACAATATCTTTCCACAGTAGAGTTCATTAACAGCCCTGTTACCTTAGGTGCCCTAAGGCCATTGTTAGCTTGTTTTGTTGGGGCCCAAACAAACCAAGCACATCAGCCACAAAAGTGGCACTCTTTGTCACTGAAGTGCTTGGTTTGTTAAAGTGTGCTTGTCCTTTTTAAGATCCAACATTAGGGTGGGTGGGAGGGCCCAAGGATCTTGCACCACTTTTCCTTTCAGCTACCACTGTGTGCCAGTGTTACCTACATGTGCTATATACTTTTGTGTGCTTTGCAAAAATCTTAGACACCCATTGATGATGCAGGTGACTCAGCACAACATTTTGACATCTGGGGGTATATTTACTAAACTGCGGGTTTGAAAAAGTGGAGTTGTTGCCTATAGCAACCAATTATATTCTAGCTGTCATTTTGTAGAATGCACTATATAAATGATAGCTATGATCTGATTGGTTGCTATAGGCAACATCTCCACTTTTTCAAACCCGCCGTTTAGTAAATCTAGCCCCTGGTCTTGTCTACTGTAAAAGAATTGACCAGAATTAGTGACACCTCTCCTGTAACTTCACCTGATCCTACTATCAACTATCAGCATCCAAAGAATAGTGAAGGATTATTTTTATTTTTTTTGAAAAGTATAAAGACAACATTTTTTTTAACAAAAAGCTATGTTGCTTGCAGAAGTAATGTAAGCATGAATGTTTAAATAGATGTGTATATGTATTACACAAACCTTCCACTTTGCTGCTGTTTCTTCAGTATTGCACAAAGTGTTTGTAATCTGCACTTTATGTCAAAGGTACCTAACTATATTATAATTTTGTGGGAATTGGGGCTGATTCGAAGCTCAGTAATGAACTTGCTTTTTGCTGTGAGGGCATTGGCTGGCACCCTGGATTGGGAGGAATCAGCACTCGTCGCCATGTGTTAGCTGTAGAATTACCACAGTTATCCAAGGGGCGGGTGGAGCGATCAAATGAACCATAACTGATTTCATGATCCAAGGACAATTCCATCTTGCACCACTTTTCTTTTCTGCCACTGCTGTGTGACAATGTTTCCTAGATGTGCTATGAACTGCCGTGTTTGAGTCATTGCTCTGTCGCTTAGCATGCAGCCAGATTGCTGCAGTCTTTGTTTGAAAGTGTATGGAAATAATATTGTGACCTGTAGGTGGTCAAAATTGACTGCAAATCACTTGAAATTAGTGTTATTGAGGTTAATAATATTGTGGTGAAAAAAAAAAAAAAATTATGTGATTTTAGCAAAAATAATAGGGATCCAAAACCAAAGCATACAAGGGTGGTTTTGCCAAAACCTAAACACAAAATGAATCCAAAATCAAAACCAGAACACGGAGGTCAGTGAACATCTCATATATATATATATATATATATATATATATATATATATATATATATATATATATATATATACATTGTAACAAACCATATACATTGTAACAAACTTCTTGTAGCACTTTTGTCACCTTCTGTTGCAAGAACACCCAGCAGATATCAGCAGCACAAGGAACTTCTTGTTGTAAATCAAAGATATTTATTGTTTGCATCACAATAAATGGCAATACTTCTGGTCAGGATGACACCAGCAAGCAATACCTTTTGCTTGCACCTCCTGATGACCCTAATGCTTACTATACACAGTCCAGATAGGCCAACTAGTTCAGCATCAGTCACCTCTAACAAGAGCACAACTCAAGGTTAAATACACAGGTCTCCTTCCACAGGCTTGGGTGACTGACAGGTGGCACTCCCACCTTGTCTTTAAGGAAGTCTCCTCAGGTGTTCTGTAATGCCTATTCAGTACAGCCACCCCTATTAGCTATGCTGCTAGCTGTGGAAACAAACACTTTAAAGCATGTAAGTAAATCAGATTTTACATTTACTTTATCACGTCTCAGACCTGTACATAACTTAACATAAGCACAATGCTACACCTGTGTATAACTTGGTCTGCAGCCTTTTACCTGCAGACTGTTAGCTCCATAGTTAATTCCACTCTGAGAGGCCTGTGGCAAGCCACTCCCATTGCCACAATATATATATATATATATATATATATATATATATATATATATATATCAAATATTGTCCTTATTACATACATACTGTTTCCATTCTCCTTTAACATTGTTAATGTTAGAGAATTTCAGAAGAAAGTTCATGAGAATATGCGAAATATTGCACAATATATGATTGGACCAAAACTTAATTTGGGACGCACTGTCACCTTGAATGAGATAAAATTTGGAATGGCTTTTGCTGTGTGGTTCTACTGCCACCTACCATAGTATGTGGTGACCACTTATATTTGTTAACTATAGGGTCCTATTGGAGTATAAATAACAGGTCTCAAGGAGAGTGCTGGGAAGTTTCTCCAGTGGACTAAAAAAAAAATCAGTGCCCTGTAGCTCTCCCATTTGTGAAATATCTAATATCTATTTTAACTGGAATTTCCTACCCAGGTTTTCAAATGTTTGTACATATTTAGCTAAATACTAAATTATGTGAGGTCTGCATCTTTTTTAATGATAATATTTCTGTCTGTTGCTATTCTTTGCCTGTCAAAGTACCATGTAGGCACAAGAGAACCTAAGTTTCAGGGAAGCTGAAACGTTCACTTGTAACAGTAATCCACACCAACCAATCAGATATCATCTTTCAGAAATTTAGTGTAGTTTGACCATACATGCCAACCTTTTGAAGCTGGCCTCCGGGAGCTGGGGGAGAAGAGGAGGGCTTGAAAAATCGCATCGTTTTGTCCCTGTCCCCACTATAAAATGCCGAAATTCACAGCATTGCCTAGCGGAGGGAAGTTTAATGATGCAATTAAGCCCCACCCCTTATATTCAATATTCAATGCCGTTAATTTCAGCGTTTTTTTAGGATACAGGAGTTGTGACTACTCATCCGGACTCCCCGAAATTAGGGGGCCTCCCGGAAATTCCGGGAGAGTAGGCAAGTATGAGTTTGACCAAGGACATATATCTGATACAGCAAAAATTTTGTGTGCCATTTTGTTTAAGAAGCCTTTATCTCTGGGTATTGTGAAATGCACCAGTAATACTAGTGAATCATTTTCCAATGGGGATATTTCTATTTTTGACTTCTTTCTGCCTTCAGAACAGTTGGAAAAATATGAAATAGGAATTTCATTTTGACTTGCAATAAAAAGCAATATTTTGTAGCAGCAGGTGAACCTTTGATGATTTACAGTGTTATTGTGTCCTTTTCTTTTTTTGTATGCAAAAGCTAAATTAAAATGGAATTATACTGTATATCATACTGTATTTCATGTTAACCTTTCATGGATGCTGAAAAAAGAAACAAGTTTTGCTTCCTAAAACCAACAATTTACCTTTAGTTATTAACCGTAGACCTGATCATTTTGCTTTTTTTTCCCAGGTGTGACTCGGGATACACAGGTCAATACTGTGATAAGACAGATTTCAACATTCTTTACGTAGTTCCAAGCAGACAAAAGCTCACCCATGTCCTCATAGCAGCCATCATTGGAGCTGTGCAGATCGCCATTATAGTTGCTATTGTTATGTGCATAACAAGGTATGTATGTAATGAGTTTTTTTTCATTGTTACTCCTGCTTTTTCCTACAATATTCTTAAAAGATATATCCAGTATTGATGACGAATGAGATACATGTCCTATGTGATATAATTATAGACAGAAGACCAAGCAGCTCTGCAGATGACAACCATCTGATGGATTCACAGACTCCTGTTATCTGCAGCACTGTGCCCAAACATTCCTGCTTCGTTATTCCAAGCTGTATATACTTCTATCCTGTGTTTTCACATACAGCACAGTATAGGGAAGCCTTAATGCATAGATAGCGTGCAGGAGATAGTAATAGGTGAATGGCTTTGGTAAGGAAAGATACATTAGTAAGAGATAGGTTTCTATAGGGATATAGAATGAGAAAGTTTTCATTTAGACCGAAGATTCAGTAAGCTCATTGAATGAATTGAAAGCACCACAATCATATTTTAAAGTCATCCCTTCTGTTCTTTACATCAGTCACATTTGAAGAAGGCATATCTCTATAGAGCTGCATTTCAGCAGTGTGTAAGTAATGTCTGCATAGTCAAGACTGCAGGCATGTAGTAAGCATACTGATTTTACTGAAGTCATACAGCATATGTACTTCATATATCATCATCATCATCATTATTTATTTATATAGCGCCAACATATTCCGTAGCGCTTTACATATGGCGACAAACATAGTAAACTGGGTAAAACAAACAAAGAGGTGAGAAGGCCCTGCTCGTAAGCTTACAATCTATGGGATATATGTCCAGATTTATCATACACTGGTCCCTTACAATGAAGTTGTTAATATATCTTAGTGAAAAACGTTATAGTTCAATATATGAAATACAGTAAGATTTTAGATATACATGTATGATGCTCCTCCAATTGTGCAAACAGTGAAAAGAGAGCTATAAAAAATAAATATGTTAACATGCTGTTTAAAATTACGTACAAATTGAAGTTTCCCATTTAATTTTTGTAACAAAAGAATAATAGCTACATATGTGATGATGTTATTATGTGTTCTGTGTTGGCGTACTTCCACCAGTATAGCACTAACACAGTAACTGTTATTCCAAGAGTGCACTGCAGTAATTACCGGTCGTTTATATGTTTAGTACATGGTAAATGTACTATCATTCTTAGTATAAATGTCCCTATTAATGTTTGAATCCTGCAACTGTAAAAAATGTGAAAAGAAAGCTATGAAAACAAGTGTTTTAACAAGCTGTTTAAAACGGTGTGTTATAATTTTTAAAAAAACTGAAAAGAGTTGATAATGTTATTGTTATGGTGTTCTTAATTACACATAGTACTGCTATAATAGCTGTTAATTAAGAAGTTTAAAGGCTTTGTTTTAAAAACACGCGGCAGATAACATATGTTCTGATTAGACTTTTCATGAGCTTACTTAATACATAAGTTGTAAACATTACTTTGCACTCACAATGCAGTCTAGAATCTAGAAGCGTTATTCTGTTCATATCTCACTCACTCACTCACTATTATTCGGAATTATTTATAAAAGCACTGTACAGATGTATATAGAAATAATGTCACACACATCAGTTGCTGCCCCATTAGAGCTTACAGTCTTATTCCTAAACGCACGCACACACTAGTCTCCATTTTAGTCAGCAGTCATTAATTACGATTTTGAAGTGTGGGAAGAAACCAGAGCAACCAGAGGAAATCCACATAAACACGGGGAGAACATACAAACTTTACACAAATTGAGCCCTGATCATGAATTGAACTCTTGACCCCAGTGAGGCATCAATGCTAACCACTGTGCCACCACGCTGCCCTATAAGATTCACATTAAAGCAAAACAGCTGCCAAGCCCTGTATATCTGCCACCCATTCTGTTATGGGCCCTGCTCCCTTCTGTCATCTCAACTGAGTACTTCACTCAGAAGAAAATAGCACAATGTCTGCTGTCAGCAGGGAGTTATTATTTTTCATTAAACCTCCCAACCCTCATGCCATAACTAATGGAACCACAGTACTCAGATGCTCAGAATACCAGTGGTTCTGAAAACACTCACCCACCAAAATCTGTGAAGGCATTTTTCTAAAATGCTGTCAAATCTTCAACCAGTCTATTATTAAGCCCACAGACAGAAGTTTGCAGTTGTTTCTATCTTTGTTGTTCATGCTGTTTGTTTTCTCTCTGACTGTTTATTTTCTCTACTACCATTAGAGCGATATTTACATTTTTCATGGTAAACTTCAAACTGTCTGCTGTATGACCGCCAACACTGCAAGACATTTAAGCCCCAGAATGCTTTGTTCACCAGCCATAATCAAAAATTAAATTTCATGTTCACTTTCTCTCTGAGCAGAAAGTACAGAGAGGTGCCAGTCCAGTATGGTAAAGTGAGCAGAGAGTGTTCACAAGTTCAAGTGCGTATGGGATCATTGGAACCAATAGTTCCATTCCCATAAACGTTTACCTGCTTCTGAAAACACTACAGAAGTCAGTGTTAAGCCTCTTAACCACAAACCTTAAAAAAATCATACTTTCACACTTTCAGCAAATGTAGACCAACAGGAATGACATTTCTCTGGAATAGGCTGTGGAGACACATTGAGGCAATGTTTATGCTGAAATTTCTGCTAATTTTTCCTCATTGCCCATAGAGGTGCACTGAAAAGTGAACGGAGATTGATTACCATACTAGACAACAATGTGCGCAGCCAGACATCGTGCAATGTCGTGTTGAATTGAATATTCCACTATGAGACATAATAAATTTAATGGAGAACTGAAAATATACAAAATTATTTTTCATTAAACCTCCCAACCCTCATGCCATAATGGTACCACAGTACTCAGATGATCAGAATACCAGTGGTTCTGAAAATACTCACCCACCAAAATCTGTGAAGGCATTATTCTAAAATGCTGTCAAATCTTTAACCAGTCTATTATTAAGCCCACAGACAGAAGTTTGCAGTTGTTTCTATCTTTGTTGTTCATGCTCTGTTTTTTTTTCTCTCTGACTGTTCGATTTTCTCTACTACCATCAGAGACATATTTACATTTTTCATGGTAAACTTCAAATTAAAGTGAACCCGCTCACATATCAATGGTATAAGCATCAATTTTCTGAGAGGTTCAGGAAGATCTTGCAGGATTCACAACCGGGCACAAAAAGTCCATTGCTAGTTTGCTAGTCAGGTTTTACAGGTAATTATTCATAAATAGATCAGGCATCTTTCATATCAAGAATTCACATTTGAGTATAATGTATACACACGTTTCCTAAACATAGATATTTATAAGCCATAGGAAATGTGCTAAAAAATGCAGGACATTTTCTAAAATATATCTATAGGTGAATGTGAGTTTCAGTGAATTTATTGTGAATTTCTTTATTCACTTTATAATGAATAAATAAATAGGATGTTTTTAATAAAAATAAAAATAATTACATGTCCAAAGACTTTGTTATCAGCCTTACATGCCTTGCTGAATCCCTATAGTTAAGTCCAGAGCCATAACTAAAATTTTAGTGCCCTGGGAACGCAGAGCCAGAGGGGGCATTCCTACCTGCTGCTGCTGTCTCAAACGCAGTGTCTGGTTGGCTGAACACTGGAACGTTGGGGCCCTGTTTGGAAAAGAGATAGTTACTATTCATGTCCTGGAAAGTGGTGCATTGACTAAACACTAGGCCTCCCTAACCCCAACCAGCCAGACATTAAATTATTAGCTATTTTGGTTCAGTAAACAGGCCACCTTGCACCCATTCAGCCCCAGAATTTAATTAATTGCAATCACATTTAATAAATATGCTTATTTTCCCCCATATAGCCCCAACATTAAATGAAATAGCACCCACATTTAATATTTAGGTCGTCGTCATCTAACCAACCCTACATTAGTATTTACATTTAATAAATAAAGCCTCCTAACACCAAACCAGACCTAACATTAAATTGAAAGCATTCACATTTAATTAACAGACCTATTTCACCCGTCATCAGCCCCAATATTAAATAAATAACATTCTCCTTTAATAAAGAGATATACCCCCACCACATCAGCTGCAACATTAAATTAGTTGCAGTCCCATTTATTTGACCAACTTTTTTCATTTCCGATCATCCCCAACATTAATTTAATAGCATTCCCGTTTAATAAACCGACCAATTCACCCCTCACCAGCCCCGGTATTAATAGTATTTCCATTTAATACAAAGGCCCATTTCACCCACCGGCCCAACAATCATATTAATGGCTTACTAATTTCTACCACATTTAATAGAGATTATTACTAATAAACACATCACCGCCTTTTTGAATATAGTACTTTTTTTTTTCACGAAAGCCCCCTCTCTCCCATTTCTTTCCAGCGCCCTCTCTCCATCCCATTCCCCTCTCCCCAATCGCAGAATTTTACAGCCCCCTCTCCCTCCACCCATTTTTTACAGCCCCCTCTCCCTCCACTCCCATTTTATACAGCCCCCTCTCCCTCCACTCCCATTTTATACAGCCCCCTCCCCCATGTTCTCTACATCCTTAAAACAATATACTTACTTTAGGGTTCCTCAGCTTCTCTTATATCTGCATCCTGCTTCTTCTTGCTCTGTCTGCTCCTTGTTCTGTTATCGTCTAGCTCTGTCTTCTTCCTGTTACTTGTTTCTGTGCTCACTCCTTTATGCAGCGTACTGCTGTCACATTTGCATGTCAGGTAAACTGCTGGGAACATGGTGCAGTATGCTGTGTGCTGATGTAAAAGGATTTCTAGGGTGATTATGGGGTTTTAATCTCCTTAATAATCTGGCAAATGTATGGATGACCATTTAATACCGTTAATTCTGCAACCAACTCCTCGCAAAGGTACTTCTGATTTAACCTGAGAAATATAATTCTTATTTTCCCTTAAATCCACAGAACCAATATTCATATAATAGCTTATGCTCATATCTTCAAGAAAAACTACACACAAAATATATTTTCATTTAAAACGTGTTGTAATATTAACATTCTAACTGTAAAACTTATGTATATATTATAAAACAGTAAACAGTGTAACGATATTTTACACAAAGTATAGATTTTGGTGCAATACATTACATTTATTGCCTGTTATATAAATATACAAGTCATTGTGTCTGTGTAAGTATAAATATTCTCATATACTCTACCACATTTATCCCTCTATCATTTCATTTCATTTATCTCAGTCAAAGTCCAACAGCCATTATTCACTATCCACATTCCATTCACATGAGAGTTTCTAGATGGCAGCCATTTTACTAGCATGGAGCTTCTAGATACATTTCCTCTATTGTCTGAACTCAGCATGCTCTAAACACATGGTATTTCACTTTGCTGCCATATTAACTACATCAACATTTCCAGCAATAAACCACATTATTTTAGAGATTCAGAGTTATGAACTACACCCTTTAAACCAACAAAACGTTATATTTAACAATCTTACCACTTCCTGAACAATCCAGTCACTTGCTATGTATCGAAATCCTAATTTCAGCCACACTTTTCAACAGGAGCATAGCAGACTTTCCAATACCACCGACACTGTTTCTTCACTTTCCCATGAAATATTTTTCCAACACCACTATTCTATCAAACAAACAAACTATGCACAACCATTTCCATATACTTCTATTACACAGCATTTGCAATATTTTTTACAAAGCATGCATTTATGTAACACTATCCATACCAAACCAAAGTCTTCACTAACTCCATTTTATCTGAACTCATACAATTCCATTCAAATAACATAACAAAACTCCATTAAAACATTAAACCAACACAGAACCACACAGCAACCATCTTCCTTTCAAAACTCAATTTTTCCTGCTAGCCAGGTTCTAATATAAATGGCCTCTCCAGGCCCCTTATACAAACTGCGATTCCATTCCAGCAGTTTGGCCATGTGTGTCCTCCCAGGTAGAAAAACAGCCAGCAAGTGAGCTTCACTTCCCTTGTTACATGAGATCAAAAACCTTTCTATTGGGCGGAGTTTACCTTTCCACAGGAACTGCTCACAGCAGTCATATGCTAATAACTGACCAGCTAAACAGCACAAACATTCACAAACCATATGTTTCCAGTGGGGGGAGGAGGGTTTTGTTCAGACCAACTTCTGCTTCAATTATAAAATGAAATATAAAATAATAGATTATTTATATACTCTTCATCAGCTGGCTCAATGTCACTGAAGAATGACAGCCCTGTGGTGAGTGTGATGGAAACATCTGGGGGCTACATAAAGCAGGTATTGCACCGCCCTTGTTGCGGCCCTGGTGAAGCCTCTCTCTTTACCTATTGCTACTATATCGGAAGCCCTTTCAATTTAATATACCTACCCTGTCTAAATTGCAAAACTAATTCAAATATATTAGTAAATAATAATAATAATAGTGATGCAATAATAACAAAACCTATCAGTGATTAATTATCTTTTGGATAGTGTTTGTCAGAAGATTATCAGAACCTTCATGTTTGTGGTGGGTTTAGATTTTACTTTCTATACCACAACTCTTGTTTAGTACAGGAATACAGATAATTCAAAGTGTTCACAAGCTTTCTCTCACCTGTGTATCTATTTGACTTACCTCTGAAGCTTAATATATGTTCACATATTAAATTTATCATTTACTTGCAGGAAATGTCCGAAAAACAACAGAGGACGCCGACAGAAGCAAAACCTCGGCCACTTCACTTCAGATGCTTCTTCCCGGATGGTGTAGCCTCAGTATTTTTCCCCCTCTTGTTTATTTTTTATACTTACATTGACCATGTGATGTACATTTTTATTATATCTTTTTTTAAAGAATGGAAATATTTATTTCAGAGGCCTTATTTTTGGACATTTTATAGTTTTGCTTTGTTGGTTGTCTGTTGTACTTTCAAAGCAGTAGCTCTGGCAGCAATGGACTGATACAGCTTTCGTTATTTGTATTATTTGCTTTTTTTATATTCCTTTCCTGGAAACATAGTCCACCATTTTTTTTTGTATCTCCTTTCACATGGTTGTAAATTATCCACATTCCGCTCTTCAAGCATCCCAGTTTTGAAAATTTTGGGGTCCAGCCACAAAATTTTCAAAGATTTGTTAACTGAGGGCAGGTCAGCGTTTATAACTTTTTGATGTTAATAAAGTATTAAAAAGATGATTTTGGGTGCCAAGCTGCTCTCAGCCAGCATGAAACGATTTACATTTTGTAGACTGGTTTTGAAACTGCCACAGCTTAGCAGTATGACATAGACTGTAACTCAATCTGAACCTCCAATGTCTAAAACAAAATGGCGGATGAAATGTTCACTACATCCCCAAATTGGTTGCTCCTATGGAACACAGGCTCAGGCCTCCTGTGGTTGTAGATAATGAACAAACATCAAAATATTTATAAACTTCAGGCATGAGCTAAAGGTAACAATGTTTACAGTTTTATTTTATTTTTTGTAACCAAACTTCGTAGAAGACACTGTGTTTAAATAGACATTTCAATGTTTTATAGAACTTAGTTATGGATTTTTTTTTAATGACACTGGCTATCGCATGATATGTGAATTGTAATCTGTGAGTAGTGGTAACATGTTAAATATGTTCTATGGTTTTTAACCTTGACATTTATTACCCATTGGGGCCTGTTAACCAGGGGCTAGGGAATGCAGTAAGTGCATTGTTCTGTGGTGTCATTATCCGTAACTGTTTTGTATATCTTTTATTTATTTTTAGTTAATTGTGTTTGTGACTCTGTATTTTATACGCAATTGCTGAAAAAACATGTGAATTGGGCACCAAATAAAGACACCACACAAACAATAGCCATTGCTCCCATGCCATAATGGGCCCTTGATAAAGAAATTCCTCCTTTTTTTAATAGAAATGTAACATTTAATAATTCTGGGAGAAAATGTTTCCTTGGCTCTGACATTAAAGTTCGCACAATACTTTTGTTACATTTAGATAAATGTTAAAATTCATGTAAAATAAAATTTGGAACTGTTGATCAGCATACTTATGTTTATTTGAACACCATTACAAAAATAAAAGGCTGCTTTAATAAAAATTGGGTTGTTTTTTTTTCTTAATGCTAAATATCTATATTAATATGTAACTAATTATGCTTTTAATCTAATAGTGTTTTACCCAAATAAATGTATTACATTTCACTTATTTGCTGACAGAAATGGATTTAGCATTATCATACAATAATTTGAGAATTATCACTGTCTCTGTATTTTGTCACTAAATGGAAACTGGGTTGCATGTTGACTTGGACTTATGTGCTATATATAGATATTAATATGTGGTGTGCATGTAGCAATAACATAGTGTTTTTGTACACTACACTAACTGATGAGAGTAACTTGTTCATTCACTATGATTCAACAGATGGTCTGGATATTTCAGTTAAGCACCCTACAGTATTTTCTTTCATGTATTTACTTACTGAGAGCATGAATCCTAATTTTAGTGTTTTGGTATTTCAAAAGGCATGTTGACCACAATCTTACAACGATGAGTAGTTATAAATGTCTTTCCAGCCTCTTGGGTGGAGCTTTACATTTTATGTTAAAGGTCTACTGAGGCAGCTGTCTCACTTTGCTCTGATACCAGAATTGTTCATTAAGTCTTAAACAGTAACCAGAGGACTCCAGCTTCTGTAGACAAGCTAACGTCTAAATGGAGAAAATGGATCACCATGAAAAAACGTCAGATCAAGTTAACTTGAATCGATTGTCAGTGGTCTCAGAAGATGATGAAGATCATGATTCTGCCCTGACTATTGTTACCGTTCTTGATAAAGTAGCCACCATTGTGGATACTGTGCAGGCCAGCCAGAAAAGAATCGAGGAACGTCACAGAGAAATGGAGAATGCGATTAAGACCATTCAGATTGACCTTTTAAAACTTGCCCAGGCTCATAGCAACACCAGTTACACAGTTAACAAACTATTTGAAAAGACTCGAAAAGTAAGCTCCAATGTGAAAGATGTAAGATCTCGAGTAGATAGACAGAGTGATCAAGTTCAAAAAGTAGAATCCAAGCAAGAGGAGATGCTGAGAAAGAACAAATTCAGAGTTGTCATATTCCAGGTAATAAACATGTTTATTGCATAATGCATGTATTAGTTGTGAAGTACATTTGGAAACCTGTCTTCCCTAGTATCCTGCGGATCCTTAATGCATCCCACAATTTGTCAACTCCAGAAATGTCTATAAGGGTTGAGAGGAGGAGAAATACTGTGTTCTGCAATATTTGTTTCTCTTATTGTTGTAAATAGATCCCCTTACTTTAATGTCATACATTTTTAGCTGTGCAACCTTGTTGTCCCCATTTTTGTTGCTATGTTTTTCTAAAATTATCTCAATTCTTTTTTTTGTTTGAGGTCAAACGATATGTAAAAGATATATAAAAGCGACAAACTTTCCTATGTGACAAATACTGCATTTTAACTAAAAACTTCACACGCACAAAAAAAGTAATTTGTCTGTAGCTTACATGGTGAAGAATCAATCTCTTTCTTATACGTAAATTAGTAGTTTTTCTACAGAAAATTAATTGTTGGTGTTATTAACAGTTCCTGTTTTTCACATTTCATTATTTCCCTGAAAAATTGGTTGTTGATTTTCTTATTAATACCAAACATATGTTTTAATTACTTTACTATGATTTCAGTCCATTTTTATATGATTGCATTGGCTATTATTAAATGGGGTAATGTTTTTGATGGTGCTATATTTAGATGTGGTAATTTTCGTTGCCTGGCAGAGTAGTATAAACTGCTGACCTGCGTGTCCTATTTGTTGCCTCTGTGAATGGTAACATGAGGAATTAGAGACGATAAACGTGTCAGAGACAGAAGCTACATTTATTCTTCCACCATATTTGGTAGGATACAAAGTAGTACAATTTTGTTTCACATGAAGGAGAATCCTGTATCAATGTTTCTCCCAACACAATAAAGAGCTAGTACAGTACAGTGGTTCTATATTAATAGCTGCTTCTGATGATGATTATATTAGTCTTTAGTTGAATACGGACTTACTGCTTAGTATTGGGTGCACTAAATTTGAGTAAAAATGAACCAGAAAAATAAATATCTATTTCTCATTTGCTTATTATCGGGATATGAAAGTCCACTATCCAATGTCAGATAAAACCGTCCTATTATAACTATACACCAAACAAGATGGGTTAACAGATTCTTTAAATAAAAATATCAACATTTTGTTTGTTTCTTAATTGTTTGTTAACCTTTATTTAGCGACTGGGGTAAGAGCTCAGATTTCCTTTCACTGAAAATCTGGTTTCACTCCAATGTATCAATAAAATGAGGGCAGATGAACGATGCTCAGTTCCCCAGCGATTCTGTTGTGCATTGATAAAAGTGCTTTCACCACTAGCCAGGCCAGAGCAAGGACCCTCTGTGCATCCAGATAAAATAATAATAATAATAATATTATTATTATTATTATTATTATTATTATTATTAAGTTTTTAAGAAAAAAAACAGCAAATGAAAAAAAAAACAAAGAAAATAGAAAAAAAATTACTTTATTAAAAAAAAATGAAAAAAGATGCTTTATTTTAAAAGCATTGATTCTAGTGGTAAGTATTGGTACTGCCTGTTTCAATATTAAAAAGGCCTCCCCATGGTTAACATGGGTAAGGTTGAATGTACAGACCCAACTATAGACTTGTTTCCGGTGTTTTTAGATTAAGGGCTTTTCACTATATATTAAATAGACCCTTAATCACAGTTTAAATTATTATTATTATTATTATTATTATTATTATTTATTTATTTATAAGGCGCCACATATTCCGAGGTATTACATGTCAGCAGCAGTGATGAGTGTGAGTAATGCTACAGAGTGCAGTAAAAGACGTGGCAAGACATACGAGGGACAGGAGACAGACGTGGGACAATAGGTAGAGAGGATCCTGCCTGCGAGGGCTTACATTCTAAAGGGAGGGATGGTGAGAGACAGTAGGACCAATTGGGAATAAAAATTTAGATGGTAGACGAGGGAGAAGAGGTGATGTATATAATGGTTAGGAGGTGGTAGGTTAGGAAAGTTTGAAAAGGAGAGTTTTGAGTGAGCGTTTGAAAGACTGAAGGTTGGGGGAGAGTCGAGTCAGACAGGGTAGGGAGTTCCAAAGATTGGTGGCAGCACAGCAGAAGTCTTGGAAGGATGTAATGGGAGGATGTAATGAGGGGTGAATTGAGGCAGAGCAGAATGGTCGGGTAGGTATGTACCTCGAGACAGGGTCAGAGAAGTGTTGGAAAGGGCTTTGTAAGTGAGGGTAAGGAGCTTGAACTGAATTCTGAAATGGATAGGTAGCCATTGAAAGGATTTATGCAGAGGAGAAGCGGAAGAGCTGCAGTGGGAGAGGAAGATGAGCCTAGCCGCAGCATTCTGTATGGATTGAAGGTCAGAAGTACGAGAGCGAGGAAGACCAGTGTGATTGAGATTGCAATAGTCGAGACAAGAAATGATGAGTGAATGGACCAGGATTTTGGTTGCTTCCTGAGAGAGGAAGGAACGGATTTTCATAATGTTACGGAGGGAGAAGTTGCAGGTGAGGGACTGGATATGAGGGATAAAGCTGAGGGTTGAATCAAGGGTGACTTCAAGGCAGCGGGCTTGGGAGACAGGAGAAAGAGTGATGTTGTCAACCAAGAGAGAGAGATTGGGAGGGATAGTAAAATTGGCAGAAGGAACGATGATGAGCTCGGATTTGGAGATGTTGAGTTTCAGGAAGCGCTGTGACATCCAGGTAGTTACAGCAGAGAGACAGCTAGATACCTGGGTTAGGATAGCGGGAGAGAGGTCAGGAGAGGAAAGATAGATTTGTGTGTCATCTTCATAGAGGTGGTATTGGAGGCCAAATGATTGAATGAGTTTACAATAAGAGGTGGTGTAGAGAGAGAGAAGAGCAGAGGGCCAAGGACAGAGCCTTGTGGGACTCCAGTAGAAAGGGAAAGAGGGGGGGAGGAAGAGCTGGAAGCAGACACACTAAAAGAGCTGCCAGAGAGGTAGGAGGCAAACCAGGAGAGCTCTGTTTCACGAAGACCTATGGAGTGAAGGGTGGTGAGAAGAAGAGAATATTCGACGGTGTCAAAAGCAGCAGAGAAGTCAAGGAGTATGAGAAGGGAGAAGTGAACAGTGGACTTAGCTGAGAGCAAGACATTTGTTACTTTAGTGAGAGCAGTTTCAGTTGAGTGAAGGGGACAGAAGTCAGACTGGAGAGGGTCAAAAAGAGAGTGGGAAGAGAGAATGGGGGTCAGACGATTGAAGACAAGTCATTCGAGAATTTTAGAAACAAAGGGAAGCAGAGATATGGGGCGATGATTGGAGAGATCGGATGAGTCAAATGAAGGTTTCTTGAGAATAGGAGAGATGAGAGCATGCTTGAAGGCAGAGGGAAAGATACCAGTGGAGAGAGAGAGGTTAAAAATGTGTGCAAGGTGACAACAGGCATTGTAAGAGTGGGAGCGGAGGAACTTGGAGGGGACAGGATCGAGAGGACAAGTTGTAGAAATAGAGGAGGAGAGAATAGAGAGGATCTCAGGCACAGTAACAGGTGGGTAGAGTGAGTGATAGAGCGGACAGGTGGTGGGAGGCATGTCTGACGAGAACCGATATCATTGTGTATAGAGTCAATTTTGTCTTCGAAGTAGGTGGCAAAGTCTAGAGTTGTGATGTACGAGGGGGAGGAGGTGGGGGAGGATACAGTAGAGAATAAATGTTAGCAAAGAGGTGTTGGAGTTTATTGGACAGGGAGGAGATGAGGGATATGAAATAGGTTTGTTTGGCAAGAGAGAGGGCGGAATAGTAGGAAGAAAGGATGAATTTATAGTGGGTGAAGTCAGCAGTGGAGCGGGATTTCCTCCATTGGCGTTCAGAGGAGCGGGAGCACTTTTGGAGGAGATGAGTAAGAGGGGAGTGCCAGGGTTGGTGCTTAGATTGGCGGGGATGAAGGGGGATGGCAGGGGCTGCAGTATCAAGAGCGAAAGAGAGTGTGGTGTTGTAAAGAGAGACAGCAGCGTTGGGACATGATAGGGAAGAAATGGGATCAAGTAATCGTTTGAGAGAGGATGCAAAGATGATGGGGTCAATGCTGTTGATGGGACGCAGCGTGCAAGCAACTTTGGGTGAGAGAGGTGGGGCAAGGGGTAAAGAGAGGGTAAAGGAAGGGAGATTGTGGTCGGAGAGGGGGAAGACAGAATTGGAGAAGTTGGAGCTGTCACAGAGATAGGAGAACACTACGTTCAGGGAGTGACCGTGGTGGGTAGCAGAAGTTGTCCATTGGGAGAGGCCATGGGAGGAAGTGAGAGTGAGGAATTTAGAGTCAGCAGTATTAATAGGAGAGTTGGTAGGGATGTTAAAATCCCCAATAATTATAGTGGGAAGATCAGGAGAGAGGAAATGGGAAAGCTGGGCGGCAAAGATATCAAGAAATTGAGAGGATGGGCCAGGGGGAAGATAGATGACCGCAACACGAAGGTGGAGAGGGGAGAAAAGGTGGATGGAGTGAACATCAAAGGAGGAGGAGAGGGACGGTTCAGGAGGAATAATACTGAAGGTGTAGCCAGGAGACAGTAGGACATCTACACCACCTCTTTAGCAGTACCCAGGATGGGGAGTGTGGGAGAAGGAGAGCCACCCATGGGAGAGTGCAGTGTGGGAAGCTGAATCAGAAGGGGAGATCCACGTTTCTGTAAGAGCCAGGAGACCAAAGGAATGGGAGAGGAAGAGGTCATGAATGGGAGTGAGTTTGTTGCACACAGATCTTGCATTGCAGAGTGCACAGGACAGGGGAAGGTAAGAGGAGTGATGGGATTAAGGTTGGTGGGATTTGATGTTCGAGAGAGACGGTGATATGTTGTGGAGGGGGGAGGGACGGGGATAGAAGGAATAGAAGGAATAGGCTTGGATCTGTAGTATGGAGTAGAAATGTGGGGAGTTATGAGCGGGGGGGATGAGTGGAAGTGCTAAATGGAGAGTAATAAGGTACAGGAGATGTAGTAATTGAGACCTAGCATAGTCATGAAATAGGAGAGAAATATTGCGTGGAATAGACAAATGAGAGTATGGCAGAAGGTAAGGACTGAGACAGGTTACAAGTGAGGTAAGGATAGGCAACAGGACAAGTGAGTAAAGTGAGCGACTGTAGAAGTAGTAGGAGAGTGAAGAGGAAGAAAATATGTAAAAGGATCAGCAAGGGAATGGGAAGTAGTAAGGACAGTAGAGATAAGGGATGAGTGAGTAAGAAACAGTTAGACAAGACAGTGACATAGGGCAGGAGTGGAGAAAGATTATAAGCCATTAGCCACAGTGGAAGGTGCACTGAGGTAGCTGTGTATGTACAGTGTGCAAGGGGGAGCAGGTGTGCCACTTAGAGAATCTGGGTAAGTGGAGCAACAAGTGTATTTTGAAGGTAGGAATACAAGCAACAGCATAAGTGAAACCAACAAGTCATAATCAAATAGCAAATGCAAGAATTAAGGTTGAAAAACAGATCAACAGGGTGTGTGCAGGCAGTGCACAATGCAGGTGGTGGAGGATTTTAGAGCTCACAGATGATATTCTTTCACATTCCATGTTTAGCCAATGTGGCTGATGTTTATGTTGCTTTGAGATAATATATGAAGAGCGTGTAACATATTTCATAAGTTAAGCACCATTTAACATCATACTTGCCAACTCTCCGGGAATGTCCGGAAGACTCCTGAAATCCAGGTCGGTCTCCCTGACTTCTGGGACAGCAGGCCAGTCTCCCGCATACTGCAATTCCCTGGCGAAAATAACACGATTTGCGGTGAATCGCGTCATTTTGGTCCCGCACCCGTGACACAACGGCATTTTTGTCGTGGGGCGGGGCCAAAATGATGTGATTGGCCGTGCCCCGCCCCCTCCGCCCTCTAGTCACGCCCCTCTACCGGACTGCACTGTCTGAAAGTAGGCAAGTATGTTTAAAAATACAACTATTGGTTATTGTCCATTTGCAAAATAGCAGATGAGACAGCTGATTTGTTATTGCTTGTATAATTGTATTATTCTTATTCAAAACTTTTGAAATAGGAACTTTTAAAATATACCTAGACATATCAGTTTTGTGTTAGTAGTTGGCAGACACTTGTATGTCCAACCTGAGTGTATTTGCACAAGTTAGATTATATGTATTTAGTCAACATGAGGAGATTAAGGTACTTTAATTTTTATAATTGGTATTGCAAAAAACTCACTAAGATTCATAAGCACAAATAGACCCATTTTCATGGGTAGACGCATGGCTTTATGTGCCAAAAA
Source organism: Mixophyes fleayi (assembly GCF_038048845.1). Taxonomy (NCBI): domain Eukaryota; kingdom Metazoa; phylum Chordata; class Amphibia; order Anura; family Limnodynastidae; genus Mixophyes; species Mixophyes fleayi. The sequence goes on along the minus strand of NC_134406.1, from coordinate 139,866,766 downwards.
GTAGATGTCTGAGGGCAGGGCCAGTTTGGGACTAAAAATCAGCCCTGGTATTAAAGTACACAGGCCTACCTCAGTTCCAGATAATAATAATAACAGCAGCTGGAGAGCTACAGGGTGTTGGAGCATGCTACTATAGTCCTCTGTGGATCAGCTGTTTGCTGTCTGTTACCTGCCGTGTCCTGTGAGATACAAATGTATTACAGCGCAGCTTGATTCTCTTTTTGCAGCATAGGGCGCACCAGTATCAGACAATGGTATGTACAGGGCTGGCAAGAAAAATTTGGGGCGGCGGAACAGTGAACTTTGGGGCCCCCCTCCATAGTGAAGCAGGAAAGAAATTGTGTACCACCGCGCAGCGGCGGTGCTGAAAACGACGGGACCACATTTTGTTGTGGGTGTAGCTTTCATGGGGCATTGATACATACATTATAATAAAACATTACATTTATCACGCCCTCCCTGACACATCACGCCACCCCGGTGGGCTGGGGGTGTCATATTATGACACCCCCAGCCCACCGTACTTATCTATGCTTCTGGTGCTGCTGACATCCATCAGGATGGAAACTTCCTGTAGAGTGAGCAGGAAAGCTCTTAGTCTCACGAGATTACTAAATTTTATGAGATTTAGAGCTCCTTGGCTTGCTCTGCTGGCTGTGTCTCAGGGCTGGAATGGGACTAATAATCAGCCCTGGCATTTACAGTACACAGGTCCACCTTAATTTGAGCAGGAAAGAAATCGTGTGCCGCCGTGCAGCGTTGGCGACGAAAATGACGTGACCATATTGTGTTGTGGGTGTGGCCAACATGGGGCATTGATGCATACATTATACCAAAACATTACATTTATCACGCCCTCCCAACCACATCAGGCCATCCCCCCAGGCACATTATGACACCCCCAGCCCACTGTACTTATCTATGCTTCTGGTGCTGCTCACATCTATCAGGGTAGGAACTTCCTGTAGAGTGGGCAGGGAAGCTCTTAGTCTCACGAGATTACCAAATCTTGTGAGACTTAGATCTCCTCGGCTTGCTCTGCAGGCTGTGTACTATCCAGGGACTGGGAGCAGTTATCTGCTCCCTCCTGCTAACCAGAGCTGGATTAACGCTCGGGGGGCCAAGGTTATTTAAGACAGGGACCCCTATTAAGTAACATGGTTATCATTTTAGACAAATGTTAGACAAATACACAGGCAATACTGTGTGCAGTACTGTTAGTTGCACGCAGCTCTGCCTTCACAAGCAGTACAGTGTGAAGTGGGACATACCTCCCTACTGTCCTTGTAGTTGGACCAAATCTCATTAAACAAGACAGTCACCAAAATTTGGGACAGTTGGCAGACAGTACTGCTCTCTCCTACCTGTTCTTGTCACATCCTCCGTCTGTGTCTTTAGGTGCTGCTTGTCTGGATCCTGGAATGTTGGAGGCCCTATTTGGAAAAAAAATGGGTACATGTAATTTAAAAACTCCAACCAGCCCTAGTGTTTAATCAATACAACCAATGTTTTATAATTAGGCCTCCCTCCAGCCTGAACATTAAATACTAGTATTCACATTTAATAAATAAACCTATTTCCCTCCCTCCAAACAACCCCAGCAATAAATTAAATAGCATTTACGTTAAATAAATATACCTATTTCCCGTAACCATCACTGCCAGTAAATAATTCATATTCACATTTAATAAATAGATGTTATTTTTTCAATTAATAGCCACCAAACCACCCCAGCATTAAATAAAAGGTCAAATCACCCCTTCTTAAATTGATAGGCCCCAATATTAAATTAAATTGACCCACACCACCCCACAAATAAAATAGCACCAATTAAATAATTAGCCCCCACCTAAACTCCACCATTAAATTAATAGCCTACCTCCCACATTATATTAACACTTCCCCTTCCCTTATGCATGAGTATGTGCCCTCAATTGATATTAAGTTGCCATAGAGCCCACAAATCATATTATGCCACACAGTAATGGCCCTAATTCATATTATGCCATACAGTTGTGCCCCCAAAACATATTATGCCACAATTGTGCCCCAGTTCATATTATGCCACAATAGTGACCCCAAATTATATTATGCCACAATAGTGCCCCCAAATCATATTATACCATATAGTAGTGCTCCAAAATCATATTATGCTATACAATAGTGCCCCAAAATCATAATATACCATACAGTAGTGCCCTAGTTCATATTATGCCACAATAGTGCCCCCAAATCATATTATGTCATACAGTGAACATATTAACACCACTAAATTATACTTGAATAAAATGTGAGCTTATATAAATATTCATTAGGAATAATCATGGATTATACAGAAGAGCATACTAACTGCAATACTGCAGTATATAAGTTTAACAAAAGTCAGCTTGGAGCTCTGTAACATCATGGTTTGTGGCTTCTCTTCTGTCATAGTAAGTCCTCAGAGTTTCCTGTAGCATCCTTCCTCTTAACCCCCCCCCCCCCCGTTTTCTGTGTGGCATCCTTTCTCCCCCCCCCCCATCTTCTGTGTAGTATCCTCTCTCTCCCTCCCCCCCTCTGTTTTCTGCAGCATCCTCTCTCCCTCCCCCCATTCAGTGTACTTACCTTTTCATCTTCTTTTCTCCTCTTGTTTCTGTCTTCTTCTCCTGTCCGCTCCTCTGACAGCTTGCAGGACCCGGGCAGTTGCGGCACATGTAGTCAGGTGGCTGGTTCCTGGGAAGGCCAGTCACTGACAGGCTGTCAGTGTCGGTGCACTAACTGCCCGGAACCTGGCCCATCTGACCATCGGCCCTTCTGGCATTTGCCAGAAGTCCCAGATGGCCAGTCCAGACCTGTCTGAGAGGTACAGAAGTTTGAACTGTCTGATTGGAGGAGTTTGGTGAATTGGACATTCTTTGCTACATGCAAATTACACACATGACTTCACCTAGTTTTGCAATTAAGTGAAAAAAAAAATTACATTTTGTGACACTATTATTTGAATAAGCTGGCAGCAGAGTAGAAGTCACATTTCACCCACACAAAATGGAGTTGAAATGTGCTGGGTGGATAATTAAGTGGAACTGCACAATAAAAAAGCAGCATGGTACTGCATTTCATCAGTTCATAAATGAGCTTTAGTGATTACTGTATTTATCAACTATAAGAATTATATCATAATAAGAGGAGGATTGACACCAACCTATATTTTTCAGCAATTTTTTGTTGCAATCTCAATTGTTATTGAAACTGATGAAACAGATATGAAACTCAAGTACACAGTTGCCAGTAATGAAAAATAATAATACAGTCTTCTGCAGGTCACAATAATAGTGAAGAATAGTGAAAATATTGCACAGTAGGTTGAAAACATTGCAAAGTGATATTTGAACCAGTTTTTAGATAACTTTATTTAAAAAAAATGGAAAAGGGATAGCGAATTGTTTGGGGGGAAAATGGGAATAGGAAAGGCAAGGGCTGGGAGTCAAATATTAGTGTCTAAACAAAACCACAGACCAAAGACTGTGGGTAATGCGACCATGATGTGTAGGTGGGTGAACATAGATATTAACTCTTTAGTTGTTATTGTTTAGAAAGGCAAACATAGAAGTATCCTTGAACTCGATACAGTCATGCCATATAGCAAAGCAGTCATGAAATTATTCTTTGGAGGATAAAATCAAGTCATCCATGGTCATGTAATAGTCCAGTCTCACGAACCACTCCTTTATGGATAGTGGTGAGGAAAATCTCCAGTGGACTGGTATCGCAGTTTTCGCAACACTGTTAAGGTGTTTCAGCAAGGATTTTTTATATTGGGCAGAGGGCTTATTGATTACATTGAGTAAGCAGAAACTTGTGAAGTCTGATACCTCAGTTCCTGTAATTTCTTTGGAGATAGTGATCACTTCATCCCAGAAAGTGTGTATTTTGGGACAATCCCACCAAATGTGAGGGGGTGTCCCAGACGCCATATTACACCTCCAATAAGTGTTGGATGTGCCAGGGTACATTTTAGCTAGAAGGCTGGGACACCATTACCACCTTGATAGGATTTTATATTAGATCTCAATTTATAGTAAGGCTAACGGAACCAGCCTGTGTTGTTTGGAAGATGCCATTTTTGTTCTGTTACTAAATTTCCTAGGTCCCGTTGGCAATCTATAGTGAATTTTGACATTGAGCTGAAGGTATTTTCAATTAGAAGTTTATAAATAGTTGAGATGGTATGTTTAGGGTACTGGGTGGTCATGCACAGTGTTTCGAATAAAGTAATTTCCCTTCCTGTCATCTTGTGCATGTCTTGTGTCATTAATAAATGCTTCAGCCGAAGATATCTCGAGATTTCTGAGTTGAGTAAGGCCCATTTAGATTGAATGTCATCGAAAGGGAGGACACCCGCCACTCCCACCAACTGGCCTGTACGGAGAATCCTCGCCCATGTCCAACATCCAAAGTGTGTGCCTGAGCTTTCGGCATAAATTATGGATTAATGAACAGAGGGATGAGATGTGAAGTCAGGGAAGAAACATATCCTAATATGTGTAGTCTGGACCATCGTGTCAGCATGGGGATTATTGTTGGTTGGTGTGTGGAAGGAAGTGTTGATAACAAAAGGGTCATGGCAGGAATTCACCACCCCTCGTCCATAATTCAATTAAGCATAACCGCATCATAATACATAGCAAATTGAGGCAATTGCAGTCCACCTAGATATCTGCTTCCATAGAAAATGTCATGCTTAAAATGTGGTTTCCTAACATTTCATACAAAATCTTGTATTCCCCAGCGTAGATCAGTGAATCATTTATTGGGAATATGTATAGGGAGAGTGTGTAGGAGATAGAAATTCTTAAGCGTAGGTTCATTTTAATAATGTTGAGTCTCCCTATCCAGGAAAACATTTTTGTTTTTTGTTAATGTTAACCTCCAAATACTTTATCTTATTAGGGTGCCAAGCAATTGTGAATGCATGTCTGAGACCATCCACCACATCAGGAGGGGGAGAGATAATAAGTGCAACTGATCTTGTGTAATTAATCTTGAAATTAGAAAGATTCACAAATTTCTGGAACTCTATTAACAGTTTGGGGATTGAGACAATGGGGTTAGTAATTACAGCCTGGAGATCATCAGCAAAAACAGCTAACTAAAACTCTTTCTCTCGCACCCATATTCTGGAGATATCTGGACTACCCCTTATGGATCTTTTTAACGCTTCCATGCATAATAAAATTATCATTGGAGAGAGTGGGCAACCTTGTTTCGTGTCGTTAGTGATCTCTGCTGGGTCAGAAAAATCCACATTAATCTTGCTCCTGACAGTAGAGTTGTATGCAATGCATGGATCTTATGAAGACCCACAGAGTACAATCCAAAGTGACCAAGCACACCCAGCATGAATCCCAGTCAACCTTGGAAAAGGCCTTTTCGGCATCGGTTGACAGAATTATTGAAGGAGTGTTGGAACACAAAGCTAAGTGTATTAAGTCGATTATTTTGGGTGCGTTGTCTCAATCCTCTCGGCCCTGAACAAATCCTACTTGGTCGGGGTGTATTAATTTAGGTAAAATGAGCTTAAATCTATTAGCAATGAGTGTATAGTTTAATGTCCACATTGAGTGAAGAAATGGGCCTATAACTATGACACTGGGATGGGTCCTTTCCCTCCTTAGGTAAGACTGTGATGTGTGCTGCAAGTGACTGTTTGGAGACGTGTTAAATCTGAAACAGCATTAAAAGCTTGGAGGATCAGAGGAGCTAACTTCTCCTTCCAACTATTTTTAATCATTGCACAAACAGATGCATAACATTTCTTGGCACAAAATGGATACTTCTAGTCAGATCGGTTTTCAAACTCTGTCCCGTGTTCTAGTTATTCTATTCTTTTGGGAAAGACTTCAAAATTTGTATCCCTTTATTTTCATGTTCATGTAGGGATACACAGAATATGCCAGGCCAGAGGGTAGCACATATTCAGTACTGTATAAGAACAATTGCATATATTAAACAAATGTACTAGAATCCCTAAGTCAAGTTCTAAGATAGTAAATCAAATATTTGCCACATATAACCCAAACTAAAGTGAACTTATATTGGTGGAGGGGGGTAAAGATGGCTTTGGACAGATGCCCCAGGTGCCCTCAGTCAGTAGATCTGTTTCACCCACCCCCTTCACCTCTTCTTCGTATAGTAAGTAGAGTGGGTGGGGTAGCATGTTCTGCTCCTCTGTCAGACTAGGGGCATATTTACTAGACTTGTCACAGAAGCGTCCACGGCGGTGCTGTATTGTACTACAATTCTTTGACAGCGCCGCGGCTGCTGTACAGTACATCATCGCTAAGATGGAGCTGCTGCGCATGCGTGGCAGCATGCGCAGCAGCTCTCTCTCTCTCTATTTTTTTTTGGGGGGGGGAGAAAACCCCCCCTTAAAAATCATGCGTTTGCCCCTGTTGCCCATAGCAATCATGCTAGCATTTATCTACCTACACTTTTCCTTTTTAGAAATTTTAGTAAGTCTACCCCAAGATCTGCATTTTGTTGTGTATTGAATTCTTCATTGAAATTCGTTTTGGAAAAAGTTAAATAAAGAGATTTTAAAAAAAAATCCCAGAGGATAATTTGTCTGCATACATATCATTCCCTTCTACTGGCAGGCCTAATAAAAAGGACAAATAGTTCTTTGGAATAGGATATAGCTTAAGAGGGAGGTTATGTCACCGCAAATAGCAGAGAAGTCGGGCCAAGTCTATCAGTATACCCACAGTTTCTCCAACACAATGGGACTAGATAAATTCTGTGGAGCTTGGTGAGAATCAAAACTTAACAATTTTAATAGTTCCATTATTTTATTTGAACATTGATACTGTATCATATCTCTTCTGAAATCATTACATATTTCTTCTTATTAAGTTTAATTTATATGATAGCAGCATATTCCAAAGCACTGTACAATAATGTGTTAGATAGAATGACACAGTCAAAGTTTAGTAGAAAAAAAACATTAATTGCAAGAGCTTACAATCGAGAAGAAGAAAAGGGGCAACAGACACAAGGTAAGAATGATTATTCACCAAAGTTATGTTAGTTAAACCAGAACTGTCCATAATGGATTGAATGCAGCTCTTCAGATTAGTTTACAACCTAGTTTGAGAAACACAAGGTAAGGATTGGTATAAATAGCCCATTCCATTCCCAGGAAGTACTGTTATAAAATCAGGCATGTACAACAGTGGTTTTGATGTAGTTCTGTAGTTCTCCAGTACATACCTGTGCATTTATTGTATGCCATAATGTTTCTAAGAAAAATTCTAGATGAGATTTCACAACAGATCTGTGCAGTGACTAAAAAAGCTCACTCTCCTACTATTTCTTAGTGTAATCAATATAGTATATTACATCCATACCAAGTGGCTTCCTGGGAAATAACCAAATAATGCTGGGCCCTCACTGCTTTAATTATGGCTGGGACTTAGCTTTAGAAGCAGTGCTGTCAGCAAAGACCTTTTATGGGACAATGACGTCCACACAGGCCATTAGGGAGTAGAAAGGCATAACATAGTTTTGTGATTCATACATTGTATCAAAACATAAAATACTATCACACAGTTGGAATCATTTCCGCTATATAAGCAGAGAGCAGAAACTGATTTTGATCTCTTGAGATGTCATTGCATCAGTTTGTGCTGCTTTTGTACAATAAGACTGGATGTATGTGCATGACAATGACAGTTTTGCTGACATGCATACATGTTAGCTGGACATTAAGTAGTTTGAACCTAGTGCACACTAGAGATGCTCAAGTTCGGTTCCCCGAGAACCGAACACACCCGAACTTAGCAGATCCGAGTACTTTCACGTGCCCTCGGAATTGAAAATGAGGCAAAACGTCATCGTTACGTCATCGGATCTCAGATCTCCCCAGTTTTGGATTCTATAATACCGCCCTCCACGACGATCCAGCACCATTTGACAGAGCGACACAGAAGGGGTAGCATAGTTCTTCGCATAGTTCTTGTGGCCCCTTTGTTTCTCTGTGACTTTGTTTTAACAGTACCCATAGACAGGCAGTTGCTACTTTTGGACTGTGAGACAGATACAACTAGCAACCTGTCTCCTACATATAAACGGATATTTTTTACTTTAGAGATGCCTTCTTGTTTTTATCAGTAAGTCAACGTTTATTTTAACACTGTCACATCTATATACATTTATATATCTCTCTCACTTCGCTTTTTCACTGACAAACCCCCCCCCCCTTCCTTTTTTTTCTATCCCTCCATCGCACTGGAGAATCCATTGTTCTTGGGAAAGACTTGCCTTTCAAAGCTGTGTGCAGGTAAGCCATAAGCCCAGATAAAATAGCATAACATTTGATCATGTTTGGACTGACCAGAATGGGAAGACTTTGGCGTGAGTTGGCCAGCTTAACATATGTTGCAATATGTGTAGCTGACATTCCCTGTTTTTAATATAGAGGAGTATTTAATACAGCATTAATTATGTGTTTGGAGAGTGCAGAGTATCCCTGATAGATATAGATATATATATATATATATATATATATATATATATATATATATATATATATATATATATTAGAGATCCTCAGGCTCGGTTTTCTGAGAACCGTACACATCCAATCTTAGCAGATACTCGGTACTGTCGCGCACCCTCGTAATTGAAAACGAGGCAAAACTTCATCGTAACGATGTCGAGTTTTGGATTCTATAAGTGCATCCACGACGATCCAGCGCCATATCACAGAAAGACACAGAAGGGGTAACATGGTTCTTGGCAGTCTCTAGTGAAGTTGGGCAGCGGCAAAGGTAGAAAAGAAAGAGGAGGGGTAGCAGTGTTCTTCAAAGTCTCCAGTGACATTCAGGAGAGCTCCATCACTCCATTGATAATTGTCATTGCTGAAATAGAAATAATAGGGCTGGTAGACTTGGTCTTCTAAATCTGCAGTCACAATGTACTGTGTTATATAGGTAAAACACAAAGAGGAGAACTCCATTGCTAATTGTCATTGCTGAAATAGAAATAATAGGGCTGGCAGTGTTGTTCTTAATCTGCAGTCACATTGTACTGTGTTATCAAAATGGAATCACAGCAGTACACAGAAGACCAGGATTAGCAAGCAGCTGCTAGCACCAGTCTTGATGACAGTAATCCCTCTACATCATCTTGTAAAGCCTATGTTAAAGTGCATAGCGTTTTTAAGTTAGGGAAACAAAAATGTAAAAAAACAGCTTTTACCTTGGTAAACAAAAAAAACACCTGTAATCAAGACAAAGTTTGCTTCAGATAAACATGCCATTCTACATACACATTGGCAAGGAAAGAATGAGCCCTTCGCCTTTCTCTATGAGTGCTAGTTCTGCAGCTGTCACTAAGGCATCTTCTTCTATAGGATGAGGGGGATATTTGTGTAGCTGACTAGGACGGTAATGAGGATGTTGATGAGGATGATGTTGTTTGTGTAAGTCCTGCACCAATCAAAGCAATTCTTGCACGTGATAAGAAGAAAGCCATTGTCATGCCTGGGTATAAGACCAAAAAATTCACCTCTTATGTGTGGAATTATTTTTACCCAAATCCTGACAACACTTGTCTAGCCATTTGTAGTGTTTGTAAAGCCACAGTCAGTAGAGGTAGGGGCCTTAACCATCTAGGAACCTTATCCATGTTATGCCATTTGAAGCGAGTTCGTGGCAAGCTGTTGGGAAGACCATCTTCATCAATATTCTCAGTAGCGATCTGAGTTAGTCCTGCATCCAAGTTGCTAAGGCTAGATGACTCCTCCACTATCCTGGATTCCTCAGAAGAATTCTTGAGCATCAATCCCTCTGTTGCTGCTGCTGGGGGTGAATCTTCATTCCAGAAGCAGACCTAGAAGAAGACTACTAGTAGTTTACAACAATTGACTGTTAAACAATCCCTTGCAAGAGGAAGCAAATATGAAAAATGTCACCCAATCGCAAAGCAGATCACAGACACCATGGCGACTATGCTAGTATTAGATCTGCGTCCAATATCTACTATTAATGCAGCTGGTTTTAGACAATTACTTGAGGTCTTGTGTCCAGGGCCACCTTAACAACTTTATGGGCCCCTGGGCAATGCAGTGTACCCGGCCCCTAAAAAATATATATATATATATATATATATATATATATATATATATATAAATAGTGTGTGTAAAAAAAATATATATGTATGTAAAAAAAAACGTGATTATATATATAATCACTTTTTTTTTTACATATATATATATATATATATATATATATATATATAGGGGCTCCTTTAACTTACCTTAAGTCCGATCCTCTTCTTTTTTCCGCGCCGCTGAGTCTCTTCTGCCCTCTTTCGTGCTGTGGTTGCAGTGAATGCTGGGTGTGACATCACGCCCAGCATTCACTGCGAGCACAGCATGGAAGAGGGGACCAGGGAGGGAGCCAGATCACCGCTGATGTGACCGCAAGGTAAGTATTTTTTTTAATTTATTTTTATTTTAGGATTTGGACGGGCCCCCCTTGCCTGCAGGGCCCCTGGGCACCTGCCCATCGTGCCCAATGGAAGAGACGGCCCTGCTTGTGTCTCCGTTACCAAATTCCATTACAACACCATTTTACTAGAAAAGCTGTTCCTCACCTCTACCAGAAGGTTCGGAAAAATGTAATTATTGGGCTACAAAACGCTATTCTACCCACTGTACACAACCACAGATATGTGGACAAGCGGAACTGGGCAAACTAAAGATTACATGACTGTGACAGCCCACTGGGTTGGTGATTTGCCTTCACCAGCAGGAACAGCAGCAGCATGTACCCAAGTATGTCACATTTTGCAGAGGCAGGCTACTCTGTGTATCACCGGCTTCACTAAGAGGCATACAGCTGATAATCTGTTATAAAAACGAAGGGATGTCATTGCAACATGACTTATCCCGCTTGGACTCTCTTCAGGATATGTCATTTCTGATTACACCACCAATACTGTAAGAGCATTACAGCTGAGTGAATTCCATCACATTCCCTATTTTGCTCACACAATAAACTTGGTGGTGTAGAGCTTTTTAAAAAATGACAGGGATGTGCATGAGATTCTGTCTGTGGCCCGTAAAATATCTGGACATTTCCGTCATTCGGCAACAGCATGTAGGAGATTGCAACAGCTACAAGAGCAATTTAATTTGCCCTGCCACCAACTGAAGCAAGAGGTGGTGACAAAGTGGAATTCCACCCTGTATATGCTTCTGTGGATGGAGAAACAGGGTAAAGCCATCCACGCTTACTTCACAAGCCATGACATTGGGAAAGGAGGGGAGATGTACTTTACTCAAGCACAGTAGAGAATACTTTCCATTTTGCGCAAGGTTCTGAAACCATTCGAAGTAGTCACCTGTGAAGTGAGTTCAGACACTGGTAGCTTGAGTCAAGTGATTCACTTAATTAGACTTTTGGAAAAGCAGCTAGAGAAATTGAAGGAGGAGATTAAACAAAGCAATTATGCTAAGTATGTCGGACTTGTATAACAAGTACTTTATTCCCTTCGCCAGGATCCAAGAGTTATCAAAATCTTGAAATTGGATCACTACATCTTCTCTTTGTTTCCAACTGACCCAGATCTGAAGAGATGCAAGGAGCTCCTGGTGAGCAAGATGACAGCTCAAGTATTACGTGACAGGAAGCATCTCCTCCTTCAGTTTCTCAGTCAACTGCTGTTAGGAAATAACTTAGCTTTCCCAAGAAACCCAGGGATGATACAGATGACTCAGTACAACATATTGACATCTGGGGGTAAATGTATCAAGCTGAGAGTTTTTCGGCGGGTTTGAAAAGTGGAGATGTTGCCTATAGCAACCAATCAGATTCTAGCTGTCATTTTGTAGAATGTACTAAATAAATGATAGCTGGAATCTGATTGGCTTTTCAAACCAGCCGGAAAACTCTCAGCTTGATACATTTACCCCCTGGTCTGGTCTAAAAGAATTGACCAAAAAACGTGACACCTCTGCCGTAACTCCACCTGATCCTACTATCAACATCCAAAGGATGGTGGAAGATTATTTTAACAACAGCATAGAAATAGACACAGCAGACATTCCCTTTACATACTGGATGGAAAAAAAGGGAATTTGGAGACACATGTACTAACTCGCTTTGCACTGCCTAAGCTGCCCACCTTCCAGTGTGTACTTGGAAAAAGTTTTCAGCACAGCCGGGAACCTTGTCAGCGATCGGCGTAGCAGGCTGCTTCCTTAAAATGTGGAAAAGATGATGCTCATTAAAATGAACTTCAATTTCCACGAGAAAGGCCTTTCCTGCCAATTACATCAAAATACTGAGACTTCTGTAAGGAAGGATTCCAGCAGTGATGAATTAATAATGTGTGAGGATGATGTACAAACTGATGAGGGTGAGGATGAGGCTGAGGATGATGACATCATCTTGCCACAGTAGAGTTCATTAATCGCACTGTTACCTTAGGTGCCTTAAGCCCATTGTCGGCTTGTTTTGTGGGGGCCCAAACAAACCAAGCACATCAGCTTCAAAAGTGGCACTCCTTGTTGCTGGAGTGCTTGGTTTGTTAAAGTGTGCATGTCCTTTTTAGGATCCCAACATAAGTGTGGGTGGGAGGGCCCAAGGACAATTCCATCTTGCACCACTTTTCCTTTCAGCTACTGCTGTGTGCCAATGTTACCTTCATGTGCTATATACTGTTGTGTGCTTTGCAAAAATCTTAGACATCCATTGATGGTACAGATGACTCAGCACAACATTTTGACATCTGGTCTTGTCTACTGTAAAAGAATTGACCAGAATTAGTAACACTTCTGCTGTAATTTCACCTGTAGCATCCAGTCAGGTCGCTGCAGTCTTTGTTTGAAAGTGTATGGAAATAATATTATGACCTGTGAGGTGGTCAAAATTGACTGCAAATGACTTGAAATTTGTGTTATTGAGGTTAATAATAATGTAGGGGGGAAATAAGCAAAAGATGTGATTTTAGCAAAAGAAAAATAGGGATTGTAGAACAAAATCGAGGATCCAAAACCAAATCCAAAACCAAAATACGCAAGGTCGGTTTTGCCAAAACCAAAACATGAAGTTAATCCAGATCCAAAACCAAAACCGAAACCAGAACACGGGGTCAGTGTACATCTCTAGTGCACACAGGTTGTGCACAGAGCTTGCAAAGTATATAGACATATTTTTTCTCAGGAACAAGGTTCCTGGTGCTGCTCAGACCACTGACAGTGGCATGGACATCAATGACTATAGTTACACCCTTGCTAGATAGTAAAGCCTAGTGTTGTAACTCAATAGCATGTGGGTGACAATTTAATTTCCCTTATAGGTCTGTTGTTTATTTTGTAAAAGCAAAACCTGGATTTCATAGACAAGAATTTAGTTTAGTGCATACAATATATTGTATGCTTCTTTTTAGGTCCAAATGCAGTAAAACAGTTGCTGGGACATTTTTGAATCTACTAAGATGTTGACTGCTAAGCAAATAAGCAGTCTAAAATTTTTGCACTAAATACGGAGCCTTTTTCTGAAAATAATCCAACACTGCAATTTTCATTTACATTCACATTTTTTTCTTTACTGGGCCTGTTATTCAAAATAAAAATATATTGGCATATTAAAATATATAAAAAGTGTTCTGTTTTCTTCAATTGGTTATCTACATTATATTTTGTTAATATGTGTTTTCTGCATTCTTTGAAATATGTTTATTTGTGCTCTCCTTATTAGGTCAGATGCTAAATGAGAACAAAAATAAGCAAAATAGCTCTAATGTGCATGGAACGCATGGAATATAGATAAGACTCAATGGGCCTAATTTACAAAGTGCTTTCTGGCTAATATTCAGCCTAAATTCCCCATTGGTGACATCACGGACCTCGATATGTGCTGGTGTGTCTAGATTCCACCAAAGTGCATGCGGCTTTGCCAAGCATTATAGTGGCGTTTGCAACAAATAATTGAGATAAAGAAGGGAAGATATCTAGCACCATTCTTTCCTTTGCAGTAGGACTCAGAGCAAATTTTGCTCTGTGAAAACACTTGAGTTTTGTATAAGCTGGCAGAGATTTTATCCTATACTTTCAAAGGAATGCATTTTGCACTTTTAATTTCTCATTTCTAGACTAACTATGCCTTATTTGAAGAAAACTTACAAACAAAAAGTGTCCACGTAATAAAGACACTCCCACTGTAACACTATAAATGAGGCAGTATTTAAAAACAACCTGAAAAGTTTAATGAAAGCAGTGGTTCTAAAGCAGTAGAAGCCGGATCCGAACGTGCTGTTTACAGTTTTCCATAGTGCCCCACATTCTTGCAGTGGCGCCATGTTCTTGCTTGCGGAGGCATATCCTGAGAAGGCACCTTGAATTCTAGATACCAAAACCAAAGCATTTTGCGCACACATCCAGTCGTCTTTGTATATGAGGTTTTTGTACTGTAGGAAAACATTAAAATTTGCTCAATCTTTTCTCAAGGGCAACAAGAAAAAGGCACACAAATAGTTCACGCTTGAGATGGATTAAGATTCTCTAATGAAGCCAGCTGCATTATCACATCTACAGTGTAGAAAGAAAAGCATGACAAATTACAGTATGGAGTGAAATACAAAACAAAAGGTCTAAAGGAACATTGTACTTGTTTCATGTCCCATTATGTCACATTTCAGTGTTGAGAATCCTGCTCACTTAGAACAAAAGGAATCTTATCAAGACCATATTGTTGTGTCCATAGCAAATACATCTTATTGATGTATAAATAATGTGCAGTACATTGTATATAAGTGACTAATTAAGAATTAACATTACCTTATATTCCATAGCATCTGCTATTGTGGTTCCACTTGAAAGCAGTAACTATGTAGTTAAAATGCATCATTTTGTTGCCATCCTGTTTGTGTTACATTAAATGAAAAATAACCAGTATCCTGATCTCCAACCTTCCCACCCACCTGCAGTGCATCATTCCAATGATGCCTCAATCAGTGGTGTAATCCTAGAGAAGGAAGTTCCAGGGCTATACCAGTCACATAGGTGGGCATATTCCAATGTGCAATTATGTTTGGGAAAGTATTTTGATCAGTCAGGAAAAGTAATGGGCGTGGCTATTCTAAATCGTGATTGGGGTTTAAATATACAGAACAAGCACTATGCATTTATTACACAAAGAATAACCAGGGCTTACTCAACACAATGTGTGTTTCTCTTTTAATGATTCACCCAAGCTGTGCCCTGGCAGCCAAAAAGTACCAGGGCTTTACTCTGACTCATGCTGACCCAATACCATTGGTCATAATATAAGTCTCAAGAAGTTGTCAATTTTCATCTGCATAATACATGTCTTATGTTTCCACACATCTTAAAATACTTTAAATGTAATGCAGGTATGCATCCAAAATGCATATGCAGCAGTCATCATCAACTAGAAAACCCTTCTTGTGTAGGCATAGAATTTACACTATCTAGGAACCTATCTCAAAGAGATGTGTAACCCATAATAAGATCTCAAGGGGACGTGTGTAACATGCATCTGGCCAACAATAGTGTACAGCACTTGCAATGAAAATCTACCTGATACGCCTTTCGAAGTACAAGCTGTTATAAAATACTGGCTTAAGTTGTGCACATGCACAGTGCAACAAATCTTTATTCAGCCAACATCCAATTACATTTATGTATAATAATTTCGCATCCATGGATATTACATACTGTTAGGACTATGATGACACAGGGGGCGTATTACTACACCTAAGTTTTCCATACAGAAAATTGCACCATTCAGAAGGTTCACTACATTGCATGGTAAACATAGTATCCCTATTATCATCATTATTATTATTATTATTGGAGATTTCTAAGGTACTACAGTGCTCTGCAGCGCCGTGCAGTAGGAAAAACAGGACATACATACAAAAAGGATATACATAAAACAATGACATACAAGTCAGACAAAATAAATGCAGACATGAAAACAAAGGATATGGAGGACCCTGCTCATTAGATAGCTTACTTTCTAAGTGGAAGAGGGCACAGCTGAAACAAGAGGAGCGAGTGTGGGTTAGAGTGGAGATTGGGACAGCTGTGAGGGTGTATATAGTGTCATCAGGGATAAGGTAAACTTTAAAAAAGAGATGGGTTTTTAGAGAGCACCTAAAGATTTGAAGGCTGTTGGAAAGCCTGAATGGGCGTCGTAGGGAATTTCATAAGTGGGGAACAGCACGGGAGAAGTGTTGTAGGCGCGAGTGAGACATTATTACCAGAGACGAGACAAAGCACAGGTTAGAGGTAGATCTAAGAGGACAGAGGGGAGAAGTATTTTTATATGAAATGTGAGATATATGAAGGGGTGGTGTGGTTGAGGGCTTTGTAGGTTAGGGTGAGTAATTTGAATTGGATTCCTATTACACTATGAAAGCATTACATATAACACATGCATATCTGAAACACTTTGAAGTGCTACTGTATGACAGGTAACATTAAACAAATATAATGGAAACATAATGGAAGAAACGCCTACCATTATTGTTATTTTATTGGGTTTTACATTATCAGTGTTATACTCATTTTTATACAAGGATTTTGACAGAATCATTTAGAATTCTTGAGCCAACCATACAAATCTGGAAGTTTGCAGAAAGTACAGTCTATTTTTTGTTGATTAAAACCTTATTTTGTTATATAAATATATAATATTTTAATTTTTTGCAGGAGGATATTGAGTGCCCAACAAAACTGACTGTAGCTAAAGAATCGGCTTTGGATGGACTCTTGAGGGATAAACTTTACCCACCAAATGACCTTTCTTCTGATGAAGAATACGAAGTACAAGAGTCCAGGACTTCACGTCTAAAGAAATCCGGCATGCAGCGCATTGACAATATCAAGAAAGCATTTTCCAAAGAAAGCATGCAGAAAACAAAGCAAAATTTTGGAAAGAAAGTAAATAGAATCCGCACAAGGATAGTAACTCCAGAAAGAAGAGAAAGAATTAGACAGTCTGGAGAGAGACTGAAACAGTCTGGAGAGAGGTTTAAACAATCAATTGCAAAGGCAGCACCAAAGAAAGAAACATTTAAAATAAACACGAAGAAGAAGGGAAAACAGCGGACCACGGCAGAAGGCCAAGAAGGTGGTAAGGAAGATGAGGTTGACTCAGTCTCTGAGAGTGACTTAGTTGAGCCTATCTCTGAAGTCACCTACACTGAAGTGGTCACTGTAAAGAAGAAGAAGAAGAAGAATGAAGAAAAAGCTGAACTTCTGCCAGCCCAGGATGAGGAGAAACCTGCCCCTGTACCTGAAAAGTCTTTGCTGAAACTGGAAACAAAATTAGACACAGATGAGACCCCACTTGTAGATATCAAGCTGTCATAATAAGGAAACTTACTAAGAAGAGGGTCCAGACTGGATTTAGAATTAGTCACACTTGGGCTGTGTCTGCAGGCACTTGGAGAAAAGTTATTCCCTATACATTTTAGTCCTGACAAACCTATTACAAACTATGTCCATTTTGCGTGTGATACTATTGCATTTACATACATAATTTTTAACATCCTTTTTGTTGATAACTGCCCACTGCTTGAGTAAGACAGAAGAACGCAACCTGTTTGAGGGCATTGAAGTGTTGAAATTGTCCATGAAATCTTCATAAAAATGTCTATAATTTATCCCAATCATAAAAATTGAACAACAATAAGTTTTACTACATAACAACATAGCTATGTTATGTGAAGTAAACCTGAATAAGAAATCACAACATACACGGATGAATATAATTAGTTGGTAATAGAAAAATGAGAATATTAATAAATATGCACTACAATGTATTATAGTAATAACAGCTGTTAGTATACCAGAATGAATGAGCAATAACAGCTGTTAGTATACCAGAATGAATGACTGAATAATAACAGCTGTTAGTATACCAAAATGAATGACTGATACTCTTAGTGAGACTGCAGCTCGGCCCTCTATGTGTGTTGGGTAATGGACAACAGAAAGTAACTAAACCCTCCTTTCATGGTATGTTCATCTTTGAATACGTATACTTTTTTAAATATGAAATAATATTTTCACTATTGGTTTGAATCATATACATAAGAAAGTGTGGTTGTGTTTTAATACAATAAAGTGTAAGTACAATTCAGTCTTGTTTCAAAATTGACAGCAAGACTGTTGCTATGTAAAAGAAAAGAAAACCTTTAGAACTGTTATTTAGACCCTTTCTAAGGGCCGCTGAGAGGAATACTGGGCACCGGTGCGGATGATTCTTGCCCCCTCCCAAAGTGGCTGTGACAACAGGGACCAATAGGAATCAATTGGTCCACATAGTTACTTTGCCCCACCCATAATCTGGCTTAGAGGGGCAGTGTATTTGGCTCCATCTGTTACCCACCATAATCATCCCCACCGTTTCCCCAATGGAGGCTCATGCCCAGGTACTGTGTAGCCACCTTACCACTTGGCACCCCTTTTAACTTGTATTACATATATTAGAATATAAGAATTACATATCTGACATACTGTATGTTTATGGTGTGAATGAATTAAACTATCTATAATAAGTGTCTTTTTTCATAGAAGGATCTCTTACAGACTAATTTTTGCCATCATTGTGACCAGTTCATATACCATAGGTGCATATGAAATATAACACACATTTTAACTAAAAATCAGATCCTTTTCATGCTCTCCTACTAAACAAAATGATCTGAAATCTTAAGTAAATGCTAGCTGAAGACCCTTCATTATATTGACTGGGTGGCAGATTGCAAAAGATCTCTGTTCAGGAAAATTGGGGGTTCCTCCACCGTTCCACCACTCCGCCAGATACAAAATAGAAAATATCTACTTGGGGATTTACATCCTTTTAGGGGGAGCAATGATATAACAAATATATATTTAAATTATTCTTACAGTAGTAAGTTTTCTTAATACATTTACTTAATTATTTATTTGGACCCAGTAATGCCTGCCTCTTCGTATGACTCCCATCCAGTCAGGGAATATGGTATAAATGAGAAGCCAACCCTATCTGTGAAACACATTATTTCACACCTATTACTGGTGCTATATCAATGTGTATGGGTTTTCATGAAGAGTCTAGCATCCCTTATAGAGCCTTATAGGTAAGAGAGACTTTGTATAATGTATAAGAAACTCACTAGTTAGCTGGAACATTTTTATTTTGAAAACATTATGTCTATAAATATTTTTGGAATCAGAATATAGACTAGACAGCGATAATGTTGCCACAACTAAAATACTCATGGGAATGGATCAATAACTTGTTAAATGTACTTTTCATATTGCAAAACTGCTATTACTTTAATGGCACCATAGAGCATTTTTGAGATTTTGGCTGTTCAATTTTGCCAATATTTTGAGGATGCAAAATGTTTACAGT
Source organism: Mixophyes fleayi (assembly GCF_038048845.1). NCBI lineage: Eukaryota > Metazoa > Chordata > Amphibia > Anura > Limnodynastidae > Mixophyes > Mixophyes fleayi. Next base: position 139,847,348 of record NC_134406.1, on the reverse strand, counting down.
TATCAATTTTGTAAATCTAGTCCATCTAAGAATGTATTTTCTTTCAGGATGAACATGAGAAATTACCAGAGTTGTATAGACCAGGAATTAATATATTTGAGCCTGTGACCCAGATTCTGTTTAATTTTGAATTAATAATGTATTTCCATTCAATTATTTATATAGCACTATATATATATGTATACATTAGTAAATAGTTTTGTAAATGATGATCACAGTGAATCACCCTAATTAGCATGGGACTCAATTTATGTATTTTTTAAGTCAGTAACTATTCATGGAGAACTAGGTAGGACATTTGCAGTGGGAGATTAAAGCAATGTATTGCATTGGCCATTTAGAGGCAGAGACTAACATAAAAACAATTTACAATTATCGTGACAAGTAGTAAATATGTTGTGATGGGGCTGCCATTCTGGATGCTATAAATGACTTTGATGTCAAGCCATACCTCCGAGCAGCCAGTGTAATTCATATCTGAAATCTCCAAGGGAATATCTTCCACCTGTGACTATACCTATGAAAAAGCTAAAGGTATTGTTTACATTTTCAATGAATACAACAGTATACACTGATATATATCAGTGAAATACTTTCAATAAAAGGGAGTAATTATTCTGCATGACTGCAGCTTTTAATAAAGCTTGTGTATTACATTAGAAAAATAGCAGAATATTTTTGATAAATAAGAAAAGAATATATAATTAATCAGAAAACTTATTGTTGGTTTAATATATTTTAATCCTATTTAGTATGTAGTAAATCTCAGAGTAAATGATACCTGTAACAACCAGATGCAACCTGACACATGCACATTATAAGAACATATTACAACATACTGTGGAGGAGCAGGGGCTGCATCATAACAAAATAATATATAAAATGTGTTGCTAGCAACAAAAGAAACATTATATTTAATTTTTGGTTGAAAAAGCTAAAAGCTGTATAAAGAAATCTAGATGTATTTTGCCTTCATTTACAGCTATAAATCCATCACTGTACAAGCAGTCATGTGACACAAATTGAAGAGTGCTAAATACACCTAAATATATCTTAAGGATCTTGATGTTACAAAACGTTGATGTTAAAAAAAAATATAGTTTAAATACCAATAGAGGTGGACAATCAAGCAAAATGGACCTTTCCTCTGCTATATAATCTCATTTGCTATTAAGTGTAACTAATAAAATGTCCCGGATGCTGTACATTACACTTAATTAAATGTAACATTTTTGTACATTGCTTTATACTAAATATGTCAGCAACCTAGGCACAATACCAGTTAAATTAAATATTTAAAGAATAAACTAATTTATTGTGTCTATTTTACTTTTACTAGAACTTTACTAGACCTCTACACCAAAGAGTCTTTAATGGCAGGTTACATTGCATAACAATATATTGAGGGACATTTTGGAAACCAGGTGCAAATTAAAAATGTTATGTTGCCCATAGCAACCAGTCAGATGATTGTTTTCTCATTGTAAACTGAACCAGATAAGTCCCATCATATTATTGGTTCCTATAGGCAACACTAGATTTTACTTTTGCACCAGTTTTGATAAATATCACTGAATCAGAAATCTAGAAAATATTGTTAGGCCCATATTCATCCATATTCCTGGTATAGCCAGTTCTATCGCTTAATTGACCAGAAAGTAAGAACGATTGGTATAGGGTGGCAACCATTCAACAAAAATGTACACAAACAACGAAATACTTGGTAAGAATTAAGTACTTTGCCATAAACAGTCTCCCCAAGGTTATTGAACTTTACAACAAGCCCCTCAAGTTCATATTACCTCTGGTGCCACTGAGTGTCAGCGTGAAAGATCTAGGTCCCCAAGCTAACGCCTCAAACATTTTATTTTTATATCCCACTGATTTTTGCCATTTAAACACATTCCCTTTCTTCCCTTTAATGTAGCTTTCATTTTCTCTTGTAGTCGTTTAAACTCCATGGGCTAGATTTACTAAGCTGCGGGTTTGCAAAAGTGGGGATGTTGCCAATAGCAACCAATCAGATTCTAGCTATGATTTTGTAGAAGGTACTTAATAAATGAAAGCTAGAATCTGATTGGTTGCTATAGGCAACATCCCCACTTTTTCAAACCCACAGCTTAGTAAATCTGGCCCCATGTCTTGTAAATTATAACGATACAGAAAATCACCAAGGCCAAGTGTCTTTATACAGGGCACAGAACTCAGAGGTGACTGTTCATCTCCCTATAATCTGAATTGTACAAGATACATTTTCCATTATAATAATAGCAATGTTTTTGTTTTTTTAAAATACTTGAAGTAATATGTCAAGAAAATATATTGGTTACAGTGTTGGTAGGAAAATAAATATTAAAAAATATGACTAAAAGTAAGAGGAAGTGATGTGAGATTAAAGAAGAGGAAGATTTCTTGGAAATGTACTTGTTTGTTATCACTGTTATTAAGTATGTTCACCAAATGCAAGAAGCACCTTTTCCTACTGACTGATTCTGTCTGGAGTTAGGAAAACTCCAGACGGAATAATGATGGAAAAAAACTGGCAGTGAAAGCATCCCCACAGGTAATGTGATGTGTGTTATAGATAAAGTTATTTGTAATGGTACAACTACCAAAAATGGTGCACTGTGGGAAGAAAAAGTGAAAATAAGGATGGAGGTAGTTAATAGATATTTAATAGATAGATATTTTGTCCTTTGTAATGTCTTCTGAATATATTATACTTATGCTGGGTACACACTACAGTGTTTTCAGCAGATTATCGGGCCAATCAGAAGATATCACAGTGGGTTGGGTACATTATTCCAGGTACCACAACGCCGACCAGCAGCATGCCTATAAAGAAAGATCGTTTAGACAAAAAAACAATGTCAATATAGTCAGACTTACCTAAAAACCGAAGATTCAGAGTTCCGATGCCTGGATGATGCAGACAGCAAGTAATTGTGATGACGGAGCTCTCCGGCATGTCACTTGGACAGTGCGACCTAGATACATATTCAATAAAAGCGGCAATGTGCGGACCCCGCAGGTTAAGTATTTTGAACATGAACATGAAATGAACGTGTATCTAGGTTGCACTGTTCTGTGACTTCCAAGTGAAGTGCCGGAGAGCTCCGTCTTCGCAATTACTTGCTGTCAGCATCATCCAGGCACCAGAACTCTGCACCTTCGGTTTTTAGGTAAGTCTGATTATATTGACGTCGTTTTTTTTTAAATCGATCTTTCTTTGTAGGCATGCTGGTTGTCAGCATTCTGATAATCGTGAAAATGATTACCACCGATCACAGTAGTGTGTACCCTGGAATAATGAACGATTATCGTTCCGAAGCATAGATCATCATTTGATCTGGTTCGTCGTCCTGTTTAAAAATCTAGTTCAGTTTTGGAACAATGTCGGTCCAGATATAGATTTATCACCTTGGCAGCTATGTTATATTATATAGGATAATGTTAGTTGAACAAATACATTTGATCTAGAGATTAATTAAAGAGCATGTTTGCAGCTCAAACCATACACTATATTCTGTAAGTGATTACTTTGTGCGTTACGATCAATTGCAAATCAACTGCAAAATACTTAATTTAAATTGGCAAACAATTATAATGTATGACAGAATAACATTTGGAGGATGATTATTTGTAACCTATACTATTAATAAATGTATTTCTTTTGAAATGAATCATTTTATAAAGTCAGTTGAATGTTATTTCTGTATTATAAATTAAGCTCTAGTTCATTGATATAAATGTAACCCCCTGTCACTGTGTGTAATGTGCGGTGCAATGGGTACACAGTGCACCTCCTCCTCAAGCCCTGGCTAGCTGATGGGCATGGGTGTAAATGATCAGGGGGTCCCTGCACATGCAGGTGTTTCTCTGTAGTTAGTGGGACACAGGTAATGTCACTTTGTAATGCAGTGTGAAAGTCACAATAATTTGGGCGCCAGACCATCTCTATGATAAACTGAACTCTTTATTTACACTCCTCTTCCTCCAGCACGATAATCATAATGGTTGCAGCAATAAAGAAAAATATATACAGCTCCTCACTCTCTCCAGCACAGTTCTTAATGAGCAATACGAATATGGTTGAAAATATCTTATTACTCCTCCTGCACAGTTCTTAATGTTATCCAGATGTTATAGAACATAAATCACATGTCTCTTACACTCCATACGTCACTGCAGATCACAACCTCCGCAGGGGCACTCACATGGATGCTAACAGGCAGGCAGCTTCTCCTCCATGCAGCTCTGACACACTCTGTGTACCTCTCATTTGCAGCTCACCCCTCCTCTGCGGGATGATATCTCCTGTCGGCTCTGACAATTCACTCTGTGTACTCCCAGCCTCAGGCTATGACAATACAGCTACCATGCCTCTTGTTGCAACCCTCCTCCAGGGTCTCTTCCATGCGAAGTGTCCCCCTCTCTTTTGGGTTCTCTATAGTGACATGGAGTTCTCCCCCTCATCCAGGGCACAAATTCCTTGCCCTGGCTCAGTCACCACGCTCAGACTTCCTGGCAATGCTGGGGGATCCTGGAGGTTCCACCCCACACTCTCCCAGGTCCCCAGCTACCATCTCTCCTCTCCTGTGTCTCCTCTCTCTCTCTCCTGTGTCTCTCTTCTCTATCCCCCTTAATGACAGCCCCTCCTTCCTTTTACTCAGTCTCACAGGCTGGGCTGGGTTATCACCATGGTAACCAGTTTATGTAACTTTTTATAAACTTCTAGCTTACCCTCTAGGTGACCCCTCCTGTATTCACTGAAGTGCAGGGTTTTACTAGAACACCACTAGGGGGGTGTTACATAAATGATGTTGAATTTGTTATTTCTTTTATCATTTTGTTAATAATTAGACCAACAGCACATTATGCTAGATGACAGTCATTACATATTACATTTATTAATTCATAAAAAAAACAAATCACTGGAATACAATGGGCCTACCAAGCAATTTAGCTGCCTATCTCACTGACTGAGTCACAATTAATACTTAATACTGCTTTTAAAACTATAATAATAATAATAGCATGCAAATTTCATCAGTTGACAGAATTATACAATACAGGTATACAAGGATATTATGGAAACATGAGGAGAAAATATAAAATTTTTCTTTTCCAGTAATTATTCATATTGCTATATAAAAAGAGCTTAAACATATCTCTTGTGTACAGCTTGGAGAGCATGCATTAAATGCAATAATAGACCAATCCAGCAATATTAGACCAATCCAGCAATATTAGACCAATCCACACGCTAGAACTAATCTAACTTTACCTACTTAGTCAATTGGAAGGAAAAAGTATCCTTTAAAAATATGAACTTTCATGTAGACTGTATCTGAGTCAGACATTAATCTATGTTCATACACAATATTTTGGGGGAATTATATTAGTACATTTTGAGATATAATACCAGGGATGTACTAATTATATGACTGTGTTAATAAATTAGCACACAGCTGAGACCTGTAGTTAAGAAAATAGACTAGCTCAGCGAAAATAAGATTTATTACGCCTTATAGGTTATGCTCCAAAGTTGTTCATTAGCAAATATTGACATGTTGTTGCAATATCACACCTATGCACACTGATGGAAATGTAGGCACACTAGCAAAGATCGAGGTGCAGGGTGGGATAAAGCTAGTTTTGCACTTTGCAGATGACCTTCTGCATGTTGTAAATGACCTCTAGGGTGCTATGAAAATATGTAAACTACCAAAAAAGCAATAGACTTAGAGGATCACTCAAGCTTAGAGTCGTAATAGAGCACAACTCATAGGGGAAAATTCAATTCCCCCAGAAGTACCGCCGCATAAAAACTATTATTGCTATTACGGTAATATTAACCCGGCATTCAGCTCGCAGCTCAGGGAGCTGTGAGCCAAAGCCGGCATTAAAACTACCGTAATAACGGTATTTATGCGCACTATTATTATTATTATTATTATCGTTTATTTGTAAGGCGCCACAAGGTTTCCGCAGCGCCGTACACAGTACGGACAGTAGACTATACAGGGTAAAACAGTACAGAACAATAAACACAAAGTACCAGTACTCCAGAAACTCCAGGCAGGCAAATACAGTAGAGACGGAGCGGAAGAACAGGTATGGAGACAGAAAGGAAGGGGGGCCCTGCTCATACGAGCTTACATCCTAAGGGAGGGTAAACAAATCAGGCACAGAAGAGAGCCAGTGAAGCAAAGGGGAGAGAAAAAAGGGGCCAGGGGAGAAACATAAGAGAAGAGAGGTTAAGTGGATGGTTGGTAGGCCTTGAGGAACAGGTGAGTTTTAAGTGCCCGCTGGAAGGAGCACAGATTGGGTGAGAGACGGATGGAGCGAGGGAGGTCATTCCAGTGAAGGGGGGCAATGCGGGAGAAGTCTTGGATTCTGGAGTGGGAAGAGGTGATCAGAGTGGAGGAGAGGCGGCAATCATTGGCCGAGCGCAGGGATCGGGCGGGAGTGTGAATGGAGAGGAGGTAAGAGATGTAAGGGGCAGTAGACTGGGAGAGAGCCTTGTAGGTGGTGGTAAGGAGTTTGAAAAGGATTCTGAAGGGGAAGGGAAGCCAGTGTAAGGCAAGACAGAGAGGGGATGCAGAGGAGGAGCGGCGTGAGAGGAAGATGAGTCTCGCAGCCACATTGAGTATAGAGCGGAGGGGGGAGAGGTGGGAGCAGGGGAGGCCAGTAAGGAGGAGGTTGCAGTAGTCGAGGCGGGAGATGATGAGAGCATGGATGATAGTTTTGATGGCATCTTGAGAGAGAAAGGGACGGATGCGGGCAATGTTACGGAGTTGGAAGCGACAGGCTTGGACAAGGGATTGAATGTGGGGGGCAAAAGAGAGAGAGGAGTCGAGAGTGACTCCCAGGCAGCGGAGTTGGGTGACAGAGGAGATAGTGGAGTTGTTAACAACGATAGAGAGGTTATGGTGGGAAGAGAGTCTGGGTGGGGGAAAGACAATGAGTTCAGTTTTGGAGAGGTTAATTTTAAGAAACCGTGAGGACATCCAGGAAGAGATGGCTGAGAGACAGTCAGTTACACGAGAGAGGAGGGAGGAGGAAAGATCAGGAGAAGAGATGTAGAGTTGAATATCATCAGCATAAAGGTGATACTGAAGACTGTACGAGGAGATGAGAGCTCCAAGGGAGGAAGTATAGAGCGAAAAGAGTAGAGGGCCAAGAACAGAGCTCTGAGGGACTCCAACAGGGAGAGGGGAGGGGGTGGAGGAAGAACCAGACGTGGATACAGAGAAGGAGCGGTTGGCAAGGTATGAGGTGAACCAGGCATGGACAGAGCCAGAGAGGCCGAGAGAGAGAAGAGTTTGCAGCAGGAGGGGGTGGTCGACGGTGTCGAAGGCCGCGGAGAGGTCAAGGAGGATGAGTATGGAGTAGTGACCCTTGGATTTGGCTAATAGAAGATCATTAGTAACATTTGCCAGGGCTGTTTAGGTGGAGTGTAGGGGGCGGTAGCCGGATTGGAGAGGGTCAAGGAGGGAGTTGTCAGAGAGGTGTCTGGTGAGGCGGCTGCAGACAATCCGCTCAAGTAATTTGGAGGCATATGGGAGGAGAGATAGGGCGATAGTTAGCAAGAGAGGTGGGGTCAAGATTGGGTTTCTTGAGGATAGGGGAGATAAGAGCGTGTTTAAATGAGGATGGGACAACACCAGAGGAGAGTGATAGGTTGAAGAGGTGTGCGAGGTAAGAGCAGGCAGTAGGAGAGAGAGAGCAAAGGAGGTGGGAGGGGATGGGATCGAGAGCACAGGTAGAGGGTGGAGAGGAAAGAATAAGGGAGCAAACTTCTTTACCTGATGTAGGGATGAAGGAGCACCACAGCTGGTTGATGGCGGGAGGTGAAGCGGTGAGGGTGGCAGGAGCGGGGTGGGAGGAGGAGATGTTCAGTCTGATGGCTTCAATTTTGGAAGAGAAAAAGGAGGCGAAGTCAGAAGCAGAGAGGGAAGGTGGGACAGTGGGAGGGGGGGGAGAGGAGGGAGTTGAAAGTGGCAAAGAGGCGGTGGGGATTGGAGGACTGAGAAGAAATGAGTGACTTAAAGAAGGATTGTTTTGTGAGGGACAGGGCAGAGCAGAAAGAGGAGCGGATGAATTTGAAGTGAAGGAAGTCAGCCAGGGAACGAGATTTCCTCCAGAGGCATTCAGCTGTGCGAGAGCACTTTTGGAGGGAGCGGGTGTGTTTGGAGTGCCAGGGTTGGGGAATAAGGCGACGGCGGCGGATGGAAGAGGCTGGGGCAACGGTGTCCAGGGCAGTAGTGAGGGATTAGTTGTAGAGAGAGGACGTCTGATCAGGGCAGGCCAGAGAGGGAAGGGGTGATAGGAGAGTTTCAAGAGAGGAGGAGAAGGAGATGGGGTCGATAGCATCAAGGTTACGCCTAGTCAGGGTGGCTTTTGGCGAGGTGGGAGCAGGGGAGGAGGACAGAATGAAGGAGAGGAGATGAAGGTCAGAGAGAGGGAAGGGAGAGTTGGAGAACTCAGAGAGATTACAGAGATGAGAGAAGACTAGGTCGAGGGAGTGACCAAGACAGTGGGTAGGGGAAGAGGTCCACTGAGTAAGGCCTAGAGAGGAGGAAAGGGTGAGAAGTTTGATGGTGGCAGGGTCAGAAGTGTTGTCAATGGGGATGTTAAAGTCACCCAGTATAATGGAGGGCAGGTCAGAGGAAAGATAGTGGGGGAGCCAGGCAGCGAAGTTGTCGAGAAAAAGAGAGGTAGGGCCAGGGGGTTGGTAGATGACAGAGACACTGAGGTGGATGGGTGAGAAGAGCCGAATGGAGTAAACTTCAAAGGAGGAGAAGGAGAGGGAAGGTAAAGTGGGTATGACCCGAAAAGTGCAGTTAGGGGATAGGAGGAGGCCCACTCCCCCACCTGGATGCTCATCTGGTCTGGTGGAGTTGGTGAAAGAGAGGCCCCCCCATAGGAGAGAGCAGCAGGGGAGGCAGTGTCAGAGGAAGTGAGCCAGGTTTCAGTTATGGCAAGAAGATTAATAGAGTTAGAGATGAACAGGTCGTGGATGGGGGGCAGTTTGTTACGGACAGACCTGGAGTTCCAGAGGGCACACGAAAAAGGGAGGGATGGAGAAGGGGAGATATGGATGAGATTGTCAGGGTTGATGGAGCGAGGGGGATGATGAGAGATGGGACAGAGAGATTTGGGCCCTTGACGGGGGCTAGGGGAGAGGATGGGTATAGGAAAGAAGCGAGGCGGCATGATGAGAGAACAAGAGTACGGCCAGAGGAAGCAGGGGGGGTGTGAGGGAGAAGCGCAGAGGGGAGGGCAGCAATAGGGAGTCCGAATAGGGAGTTACTATTACTGTAATAGCAGTAATAGTGCGTAGGCCGCGTTCCTTGAAAAAGTAGCGCGGCCTGTGCACTATTACTGTTATTACGGTAATAGTGCGTGTAATAGTACGGGAGATCTCAGAGTTAACCAAATGACTTGTTATAACGCTCACCACAAAAAAATGCTGAGCTAAAGTGCACCTAATATGCAACATTACAACTATGGGATCTATGTAGAGTTGGATGCATTTTACGTAAAGTCACAGGAGTAAAATCTGCTCCAACAAAGACACACTGCTGTGTGTATGCTGAGTCTCTCAAAACACAACCAGATCAGTAGCATATGCACTAGTTTTACACTTGGGGCTTGACAGTGTTAGTAGTAAATCCTAAAGACATATTACTCAATTTGTACACAATATAATACTGGAATGAAATGTCAAATACATAATAGAATATTGTAAACACAAACATCTGTTGCCTTCCCCTTTAAAAATCCTTCCTTCCTTCCCAGACCCAATCACACAATTAGAAGCGGCTGCTATATGGCATCATCATCAAGGGATGGGCCTCCGTAAGAGATATGCTTCCTGACAGGCATATATGCATCTGTGTCCAGTTCTACATCACCACATTTACATGAATCGACACTCGGAGCAACATTTTAAAGATCTTTGGTCATGACAGTAATGCACATATCACTAAAAGTAAAAAACATCACTTCCAAACACTATTATTACACTTACTTCATTGAAACACTTCATCTTTTTTTCTGCTGAAAAACTGTGTGTTGGAAAAATATTTAAATCTTAAAAATATCCTGACAGCATATCTTCCAGTGCGTACGTGTTCCCATGCACATTTAGGCGATTGTGCAGTGTATTCCTTTCTTATGGATCCGCCGGTTTGGGGGTATCACAAGCTTTTTCTATTGAAGCCTATTTTTTCTAAATCGATGCATGTCACAAACTGGCATATGCGCTACAGTGGAGCAGTTTTGCGCTTTCTTAAAAGACCTTAAGCATCTCCACCGCAATTTGCCTTACATTTAAGAGAAAACCCCTAGAAAAGATTAGAAACAGAAAACTAAAGTGGGGCACTTAATATGTGTTCACACATTTCCACAATATCTAATTTCGGTGCCTTCATACAGCCTATTTTGAAACAGTTTCGAACAGCCCCCCATGTTAAAATGTAATTCATTATTGGCCATAAAAATGTATTATATGTAGGTCATTCAATCCATTAGACATACTTTCTACCTTTATTTTTACCCATTCGCCTACATGTGGTGAACTTGTCGATGCAGTCTTATTAGGTTGCACTTTGACATAACTTTAGTTTTGATACCAATCATGTTCTCTACATTTTTTATTGTTATCTGTCAGTATATCTTCAAAGGTTTTGTCATACAAACCAGCATTACCTGAGCAACGATGACAACCCAGTTTTTCTGATGACAGAACACAGAAAAGCAGTAAGAAGACACCGCAAGAAGAAGCAGATAAGAAGAAGAGAAGCTGGGAAGGTCTAATGCAATTAAATTAATGTAGTGGCTGTAAAGAAGAGGGGGGAGGAGGCAGAGCCGTAACTTAGAATTCTGGTGTCCTGGGCGAGAAAGACAAATGCCGCCACCCTAGCCCTCAACTTTAACCAAATTAACCTAAAATATTCCTAAATTGCGCCCCCCTTCAGCCTTGCGCCCTGGGCGGTCGCCCCTGTCGCACAGCCCTAGTTACGGCCCTGGGAGGAGGGCTTGAGACAACAGGGGGAGGGCTGGATAGAACAGAATGAGATTCACAAGGGTTGGGATTTGAAGAGAAGGAGGGGTTCTTTGTAGTACATAAATAAACACTACATTAATAGTATAAAAACATAATAAGCAATTATAGAAAATAAATGAGTACTATATTAAAAGTAATGAATAATAAAAAAATAAATAAATTAGTTCTATATTAAAAAAGGTGGTGATGTGGTTATTAATAATAATTTTTCTTAAATGTGGGGTAAATTTGTAAGCCATTAAGTTGATTTGGGGGTTGGTGGATGAAATAGGGCTTTGTTTTAAATGGGAATGTTATTAATTTAATGTATGGCTGGTGGGGCGAAATTGGTCAGTTTGTTAAGTGTGAATGTTATTAATTTAATATTAATATTGGGGCTGATGAGGGGTGAATAGGTCTGTTAATTCAATGTGAATGTTATTAATTATTATTGTTATTAATTTAATGTTGGGGCTGGTTGGGGGTAAGTATAACATTGGGCTGGTTAGGAAAACAGAGAGCTAATTATTAAACATGGGGGCTATTCATTTAATTTAATCTCAGGGCTGTATAGGGGTAAATAGGAATATTTATTAAATGTGAATGTTATTGATTAAATTCTGGGGGTGATTGGGTAGAATGAGGCCTACTTATTAAACAAAATAAGCTACTGATTAAATGCCTGTCTGGTTGAGGGGGTGGGATGCCTAGATTGTTCAGTCACTGCTCGACTTTACAGTAGGTGAATAGTAACTATCTCTTTTGAAACAGGGCTCCAACATTCTAGGGTCCGGCCAAGCAGCAACTGAGCTTAAGAAATCAACAGCATCACCATGTAGTCAAAGTTGAAAGAACAGGCCGGAGAGAGATACACAGCAGTATGGCATTGTGCTTGTAAAGGGCTAGTCACATCCCCTCTGGTGGTGCGTTCCTGTGCAGGGGATGGAGAGGGGCTGTCTTGCCCAGGGCAAACGACTAGTCACATCACCAGTGTTGGTGCTTTCCTGTGCAGGGGAGGGAGAGAGGCTGTCTTGTCCAGGGCAAACGGCTAGCTAGTCACATCAGCACTTTTAGTGCTTTCCTGTGCAGGGGAGGGGGGCAATGTTCTGTCTTGCCCAGGGCACAAAAATGTTTAGTTACAGCTCTGCCCAGATATATTGAAAAGATGATAATCGGCAAGTTTAGTGATGATACAATAATGTCATCTATAGTCTGTCGAAGTCAGCAAATTGGATAAAGTCATTTCAATTAATATCGAGCAAAATTGGTTGTCTTTGTCTGAAAATATGCGTAGAGCACGCTACGGCGTGGAAGGGCGTATCCAGCCGCAACACGTGGCAATAACAGTTTTAACACTTTTATACACATTCACACGAACACACACATTTGTAATTAGTACACATTAATTGTAGTTGCAACATATAGTTATTTATGTCAGAATATAGCAGTATTTATGTTCAGTATTATAGGTTATATGCATGTTAGTAAAACATGAGGTTCAGGTTGCAGGAAATGTGTCATGTTTTGGTATCATTTTAATCCCCTATCCATCAGCAGTTCTCCGGTTCATTCGCCGAAGATAGGGGTACCCACTTTACTGGTGATATCTTCCAAAACATGTGTAAGCTCATGGGAATCAGTAGCAGAATTCACACCCCTTACCGATCACAAGCCAGTGGTAAGGTGGAAAGAGTAAACGGTACTATTAAGAACAAGCTTGGTAAGATAATGGCTGAAACTGGGTTGGCGTGGCCTGAAGCTTTGCCACTAGTCCTCCATAGCATCAGAACCACTTCTAGACCTCCTCTTAATCTGTCCCCCTTTGAGATACTGTTCAGCTGACAACCTCATTTGATCGTGAGTCCACAAGACGACTTGAAGTGTAATAATGAAGTGACTGTGCAATATCTTATAAAAATGAGCAGACAGCTAAAGCAACAACAAAAACTAAAAATACTGTCACCTGGTATGCCAGAAACAAACTGTCATCAAGTTGTACCTGCGAACTATGTTATGATCCGCAATTTCTTACGCTCAGATTGTTTAACAGACCGTTGGGAAGGCCCGTCCCAAGTGCTGCTGACCAGGACCACATCACTGAAGGTTGCAGAGAGAGACACTTGGGTCCATTCCACCCTCTGCAGGAAAGTCAGTAACCCAGAGAAAGTGCGAGATACTGAGACTGACGACACCGATCTGTCACTCGTAAACCTGTTCCGGGAGACCTAAAGCCTGCAGTCAAGACACCTGAGCCAGAAACGTTGCCCCAAAACTATCTTTCCAGCGATGGAGTGGCGGTTTTTGTTTTTCTTTTGTTCCAGGATTTTTCTTGTTTTTACTTTTTATAGGACACTCTATTTTTGTGAAGGATGATGAAGGACAGAGGCAGGATCTGGTAGTGATACCGATGAGATGGATGTCGAGGAAAAGTTATTAGAATACCCAGAGCAGCCCATTAACAAGCTTGGTCCGGGGGTTATGAAAAGGTCTGCTAGCACTGGAACTCGGAGGCAGTGTGAGGGGCTATTGTCTGATGAATATTGTAACTGTAAGTACTGTGACTCCCTAGTCCACTGGTAATCTGGACATGGGCGGGCATCCTCTGGAGGATTATCACTCCTTAGTGGGTAAGGTTTTAAACCAAACTGAGTGCTGGGTGTCCTCTCATGTGCCTCAGGGACATCATAACATAGGACTAGTGCCGTTCCCACTAAACATCTCTGAGGTACTCGAATTAAGGGGAGGGAGGTCCATAGAAGGGAAGTACAATAACACTAGGTCCCCTAGTCTGAAGCTTCGACAATACTCTTTAGACAGATCTTTACTGTGCCTAAATATCTCACATGCAAAACGCTTGGAGAATTGGGAAGCTGAACTATCAGATTAGACAAGGTCACCAATAGGCAGGAATGTTGAAGGACACCATAAATTAGGACGTGTAACCAAACATAAGAGAGTATCCATTGTGAAGCTCTATAGGTAATTGTGAGAATGTTATCCATGCTGACACGTGTCTCGAACAAATGGAGACACTAGGCATGGGTAGTTTTGTCAAAACCTTATGTGATATAATTAATGGCCATACTGTTCCTTATGTTCTCCCAGATGATGTGTACTTTGTTTGTGGGAGAAAAACTTATTCAGACTAGGGTGACTTTGAGTTCCAAGGGTTTGTGTTTCTTAGGTAAACTGGTTCCTGAAATCATGACTATTACTCATGAAGAAATGGTTGGTATTCACAAGACTACATCCCCACCATACATACACACACAGTATGAACACCGTGGCAAGAGAAATATGATTCCTGGTGAGGAACTCATAGCTACAAAATTGATTAGTGAAACCTCTGGTTTTCAAGTTATGGTTGCTCTAGATCTCACCAGGACCGCTCGGGAAACTTTAAATTTTAAGTATATTCAAGATCTAGCTAAGGGAGTTACAAGCGTATAAGAAGTTGCAACATAGGCTGGTACTGAATTATCTCACCTTTATTACTGGTGGATATTGCGTGACATTAGCCACCCAGTTTGGTGTCAAATGTTGCACGTACATCACCAATAATACAGATGACCCCAAGGAAGTTATAGACCGAAACATGGTTGAAATTCTGCAACTTAAATGGGAATTTCGAAGGAACCATAATTCTTCGTTGTATGAGGTCGGGGAAAAGGTGGCAGGTTGGTTCTCATGGTTGAACCCTGTAAGATGGTTCTCTGGTCTAGGGGAGTGGGTACCGGAAATGGTTGCTAGTGTAGGTAAGCTCCTTCTCCTTATACTTAGTGTCATCCTAGTAATTGGCTTATGTGTCAGATGTGTTCCTACAGTATGAAAATGTGGAAAGCAGCCTCGTGAAACCGAGACTGAAATGGTGGTGAGGGATACCGAGATCATGGTCTGTGAAGAAGTGTTGTACAATCCTGAACTTGAAACTGTGATTTTGTGATAGTCTATTAAACTATCAAAGGGTGGAGCTGTCGAAGTCAGCAAATTGGATAAAGTAATTTCAATTAACATCGAGCAAAATTAGTTGTCTTTGTCTGAAAATATGAGTAGAGCATGCTACGGCATGGAAGGGCGTATCCAGCCGCAACACGTGGCAATAACAGTTTTTACACTTTTATACACATTCACACGAACACACACATTTGTAATTAGTACACATTAATTGTAGTTGCAACATATAGTTATTTATGTCAGAATATAGCAATATTTATGTTCAGTATTAAAGGTTATATACATGTTAGTAAAACATGAGGTTCAGGTTGCAGGAAATGTGTCATGTTTAGTATAATTTTAATCCCCTATCCATCAGCAGTTGTCCGGTTCATTCGCCGAAGAGATCGCACATTGCATACTCTAGTTGTAATGTTAGAGAATAAATGTTTAAAGTGATTCCAACTGTAAAATGCTAATAGACTAGTTGAAACTGGAAAGTCGGAGCACATCCCCTGGAGAGATGACCCCCACCTTTGTATATTTTGGTTTGAACTGGCCTATGACCTGCAGTACACACAACCTTCCTAAAGCCTGGACCAATAGAAGCAAGCCACATCATCTGCATTGTGTTACTGTATTTCTGACTGCATATAAGCAGGGGCTCTTGAGCTAGTGACCAGTCTTCTTTGACCACAGACTTCAGACCTGAATGACTGTTCACTGGATCCAGGGCGCCTGCGATAAGTAACGGCTGTACTTATTATTATTTCGCTTGAATTATTCTGATACTTTTGGATAATAAATTACTTTGTGCTTTGGAAACACAAATCGAGATTCGACAATCATTATTGGATAGCGACAAAACGTGCATAACAAGTCCTTAAACTTTTAAGTCAGCAACAGATGCTTCCCTTTAATATTGAACCCCACAACAAGATAAGGTAATATTACTGTAGCCTGGTTGAAGTGTAGGATAAAATTAAATAATAATGGTTTCCTGTTGTAGAGGGCTCTCAAATCAATTTTTGTTGGATTGATGTTTATTTAAATGCTAACTGCAAAAACTATGGTATGTGTTTTGTTAAGTTGTTAATAAAATAAAAACAAAACAAAATAGGAAACTAGGAACTGAAACAGTTGGCTGTGATATGTGTTGCTGTAGTGTAAGAAGCAGCTTGTTGTTTTTGCTCTAAACAGAAAATATTCTTTAACTTCAAAATGCCTGGACCATGTCCTGAATGAATTACTGTTAACAACAGCGAAAGTCAGAACTTGTTAAAAAATGCTGCTAATAGGGTATCAGGTGCAAATTACATACACTATATATACAAAAGTATTCAGACACTTGATCATTACACCTACAGGGACTGTAATGACATTGTCTTCAAATACATATACTTTAATATGGAGTTGGTCGACCTTTTGCAGCGATAACAGCATCCACTTTTCTTGGAAGGCTTTCCACAAGATGTTGAAGTATTTGTGTAGGAATTTGTGCCCATTCATTCTGTAGAGCATTTATGAGGTCAGTCACTGATGTTGGATGAGAAGGCCTGGCTTGCAATCTCCGTTTCAGTTCATCCCAAAGGTGTTCGATGGGGTTGAGGTCAGTGCTCAATGCGGGAAAGTCAAGTTCTTTCACACCAAACTCATCAAACCACATCTTTGTAGTGCTTGCTTTGTGCACTGGGGCACAGTCATGTTGGAATAGAAAAGAGCCTTCCTCAAACTGTTGCCACAATGTTGAAAGCATAGCATTGTCCAAAATTTACTTGCTATGCTGATGTGCCCTTCACTGGAGATAGGGGGTCTATGCCAAACCCTGAAAAACAGCCCCACACCATTATACCTCCTCTACCAAACTTCACAGTTAGTATAATGTAGGCAGTCAGGTAGCGTTCTCCAGACATCCGCCAAAGCCAGACTCACCCATATGACTGCTAAACAGAGAAGCGTGATTCATCACTCCACAAAAGATGTTTTCACTGCTCCACAGTTCAGTGTCGGTGTGCTTTACGCCACTCCATCCAACGCTTGGTATTGGTCTTGGTAATGTGAGGCTTACATGCAGCTTCTCGACCATGGAAACCCATTTCATTAAGCTCAGTTTTTGTGCTTACATTAATGCCAGTGGAAGTTCGGAACTCTTAAGCTATGGAATCAGCATAGCATTGGCGACTTTTATGCACCATGTGTCTAGGCAGCCCCGCTCTATGATTTTATGTGGTCTTCTGCTTCGTGGCTGAGTTGCTGTTGTTCCCAAACGCTTCCATTTTCTAATAATCACTTACAGATGACCGAGGAATATCGAGCAGGGATGAAATTTCACAAACCTTCTTATTGTAAAGATGGCATCCTATCACAGTACCACACTTGAAGTCACTGAGCCCTTCAGAACAACCCATTTTCATCATCAACATCATCAACATTTATTTATATAGCGCCAGCAAATTCCGTAGCGCTTTACAATTGGGAACAAACATTAATAAGACAATACTGGGTAATACATACAGACAGAGAGGTAAGAGAACCCTGCTCGAAAGCTTACAATCTATAGGACAATGGGAGTTAGAAACACAAGGGCATGTGCTACATCATATTGCACAATGGACCAGCCAGACTGCAAAGGTAAAAGTACTGAGTGGGCTGTGTGTGTTGCAATGTTGGTCAGAAGGTTGTTGTCTTGCGTTAGCAGTGTAGAGGATGGCAATAGGGTAATCTAGGGAAATTAAGATGATGGTTGAGGAATATCATAACCTTGTCTGAAGAGGTGGGTTTTCAGTGAAGGCTTGAAGGTTTGAAGACTAGAGGAAAGTCTTACTGTGCGAGGGAGGGAATTCCACGAAGTAGGTGCAGCCCGGAAAAAATCCTGTAACCGAAAATGGGAAGATGTGATGAGAGTGGAGAAGAGACGTAGATCTTGTGCAGAACGGAGGTGTCGAGTAGGGAGATATTTCGAGACAAGTGAGGAAATGTATGTCGGAGCAATTTTGTTGATGGCCTTGTATGTTAGTAGAAGAATTTTATATTGGATTCGTTGAAATACAGGCAGCCAATGTAGAGACTGACAGAGTGGCTCAGCAGAGGAATAACGGTTTGTAAGGAAAATCAGTCTAGCCGCTGCGTGCAAAATAGATTGTAGGGGTTCAAGTCTGACTTTGGGAAGACCAGTAAGGAGGGAATTGCAATAGTCGATGCGGGAGATGATGAGTGCATGAATTAATGTTTTTGCAGTGTCTTGTGTCAGATATGTGCGTATTCTGTAAATGTTCTTTAGGTGTATGTAACATGATTTAGATATAGAGTTGATGTGGGGAATAAACGACAGTTGTGAATCAAGGATTACACCTAGGCAACGAGCTTGCGGGGTGAGATTTATGGTCATGTTATCGACAGAAATAGAAATGTCAGGCAGGAAGCTTCTGTTCTTGGGTGGGAATATTATTAATTCAGTTTTTGAAAGATTGAGTTTGAGTTGGCGAGAAGACATCCAAGATGAAATGGCAGAAAGACAGTCAGTAACGCGAGACAACACAGATGGCGAAAGATCAGTAGAGGATAGATACATTGGTGTATCATCCGCATAGAGATGATACTGAAATCCAAAGGAGCTTATTAGTTTTCCAAGAGAAGTGGTGCAGATAGAGAATAGCAGAGGACCTAGGACTGAGCCTTGTGGAACTCCAACTGATAAAGGAAGCGGAGCAGAGGTGGATCCAGAGAAATTAACACTGAAAGAGCGATTAGATAGGTAGGATGAGAACCAGGATAGGACAGTGCCTTCAAGACCTAGGGATTGCAGCGTATGTATGAGGAGAGAGTGGTCAACAGTGTCAAATGCAGCAGAGAGATCCAGGAGAATTAGAAGAGAGTATTGGTTATTATTTTTTGCAGTGATCAAATCATTGAGAACTTTGGTCAGCGCAGTCTCTGTGGAGTGTTGAGAGCGAAAGCCTGACTGAAGAGGATCCAATAAGTTGTTTGCTGTAAGAAAGTGTGTGAGGCGTGTGTAGGCAATTCTCTCGAGAAGCTTGGAGGGGCATGGGATCTGGGAGATGGGGCGGTGATTTATGAGAGCGTTAGGGTCAGAATTCTGTTTTTTTAAAATGGGAGTAATCACTGCATGCTTGAATATAGATGGAAAAATACCAGTAGAAAGAGATAGATTACAGATTTTAGTTAGAGGGGAAATGAGCACAGGAGACAGGGACATACCCATTTGTGAGGGAATGGGATCAAGAGGACAGGAGGTAGAGTAGGAAGATGAGAAGAGAGTAGAAACTTCCTCTTCATTTGTGGGATCAAATGAAGAGAGAGTGTCAGAGGGTGCTACAAAGGAATTGAGCAGATTGCTTGTCAAGGGAGATACCATTTCAAGCCTGATTTTATCTATTTTGCCCTTGAAATAGGAAGCGAGATCCTGTGCACTGATGTTAGTTGGAGGATTTAGGGCGGGAGGATTCAGAAGAGAGTTAAATGTGTTAAAGAGGCGTTTGAGGTTAGAAGCCTGAGCATAGATGAGAGATCGGTAGTATGCTTGTTTAGCAGTGTCCAGAGCATTTCTCTAGGAGTGGTAGATATCAGTATATGTGATGAAATCATTAGAGGCACAAGATTTACGCCAGTGACGTTCTGCTTTACAAGAAAGTTCATGTAGAGTTCGTGTTACTGTAGTGTGCCATGAGTGGCAGCGAATTCTACGCGAAGTATGTAGTGTCGCTGGAGCCACTTGATCCAGAGCAGTTGCTAGGGTTTCATGAAAATGGGGTACTGCCCGATCAGGGGAGGAGAATGTAGAAATTGGGGAGAGAAGGTGTTGGAGAGAGGTGGAAAACTGTTGAAAATCAGGGAGGGTAAAGAACTGGGGGTGAGCGCGTAGCTAATAAGGTGATGATCCGAGAGGGGGAAAGGAGTGTTAAGGAAATTAGAAACTAAGCATAGTCTAGAGAAAACAAGATCAAGACAGTGGCCATCCTAATGAGTAGCAGATTCAATCCACTGGGAGAGGTCAAGTGAGCAGGTTAGAGAGAGTAGTTTGGAAGCAGCATTGGAACGTGGATTAGAAATAGGGATGTTGAAATCACCCATGTTGATGGTGGGGATATCAGTAGATAAGAAGTGAGGGAGCCATGCAGAGAAGTGTTCAAGAAATTGTTGGTGTGGACCAGGGGGGCGATAGATGACAGCAACACGCATAGAGAATGGGTTAAAAATCCTAATAGCATGGACTTCAAAAGATGTGAATGTGAGTGAAGGGATACTTGGTAGAACTGTGAATGTGCACTGTGGGGAGAGAAGTAGTCCAACCCCCCCTCCTTGTCTGCCTCCTGGTCTGGGGGTGTGGGTGAAATGGAGATCACCATGTGAAAGGGCTGCAGGTGAGGCAGTGTCTGAATGTGTGAGCCATGTTTCTGTTATTGCTAGAAGGTTGAGGTTGTATGAGAGGAAGAGATCATGTACGGAGGTAAGTTTGTTACAAACAGAGCGTGCATTCCAAAGGGCACATCTAAAGGACTTAGGAAGAGAGGGGAGACAGGTGATGTGTTTGAGGTTTGCCAGATTTCTGTAGTGTTCAGATATATGTGTGTGGGAGAAGTGAGGGGGATCTGGATTAGGTGATATATCACCAGCTAATAGAAGCAGGGAGGAAGAAAGGTAGGAAAGATGATTGTAAGATGTGTGTCCTTTTAGTTTCTGGCGGCAGGGTGAGGCTGTTAAAGTTATTGAATTTAAATAGCAAAAGAGCATTTTGTATCACAAATGTTTGAAAATGGAGTCTGCATGGCTAAGTGCTTGATTTTATACACCTCTGGCAACGGGTCTGATTGAAACACCTCAATTTAATAATTAACAGGTGTGGTCAAATATTTTTCTGTCCTTATAGTGTAGAAAAGTGATGTATCGCAAAACAGAGTCACAAAGAAAAAAAACAGTATTATTAATACATCAAGTATAATATTAGATTCAATGTCTCTGAAGGCTTCTTGTGATATAAAAAAAATTGCAATTGACGCTATCAGATTTTAATTAGGGATGTGCACCGTCGACTTTTGAGGTCTCGTGTTTTGTGTTTTGGATCCGGATTTTCGTTATTTTTGGGGTTCGGATTTGTCTCGCAAAACACTTGACGAAAGGTCTCGGTTCGGATTTAAGGTTTTGGATTCGGATTTTTTTTGAAAAAAACATAAAAAGTTTAAAAATCAAGTTTTTGGGCTTATTTTCACTCCTAGGCTATTATTAACCTCAATAACATTCAATAACAAGCATTTCCACTAATTTACAGTGTATTCTGAACACCTCACAATATAGTTATTAGTCCAAAACGTTGCAACAAGGTATCTTTCTGGACTGCGTAGAGGAGTGGGTCACCACAATATATATTAAAAACCCTGAACTTTTATGATTCGCACCAATAAATGTACCTGGACTGCGTAGAGGAGTGGGTCACCACAATATATATTAAAAACCCTGAACTTTTATGAATCGCACCAATAAATGTACCTGGACTGCGTAGAGGAGTGGGTCACCACAATATATTAAAAACCCTGAACTTTTATGAATCGCACCAATAAATGTACCTGGACTGCGTAGAGGAGTGGGTCACCACAATATATATTAAAAACCCTGAACTTTTATGATTCGCACCAATAAATGTACCTGGACTGCCTAGAGGAGTGGATCACCACAATATATATAATAAGAAAACCATCAACTTTTATGAATCGCACCAATAAATGTACCTGGACTGCGTAGAGGAGTGGGTCACCACAATATATTAAAAACCCTGAACTTTTATGAATCGCACCAATAAATGTACCTGGACTGCGTAGAGGAGTGGGTCACCACAATATATATTAAAAACCCTGAACTTTTATGATTCGCACCAATAAATGTACCTGGACTGCGTAGAGGAGTGGGTCACCACAATATATATAATAAGAAAACCATCAACTTGTTTGATTCGCACCAATAAATGTACCTGGACTGCGTAGAGGAGTGGGTCACCACAATATATATTAAAAACCCTGAACTTTTATGAATCGCACCAATAAATGTACCTGGACTGCGTAGAGGAGTGGGTCACCACAATATATATAATAAGAAAACCATCAACTTGTATGATTCGCACCAATAAATGTACCTGGACTGCGTAGAGGAGTGGGTCACCACAATATATATTAAAAACCCTGAACTTTTATGAATCGCACCAATAAATGTACCTGGACTGCGTAGAGGAGTGGGTCACCACAATATATATAATAAGAAAACCATCAACTTGTATGATTCGCACCAATAAATGTACCTGGACTGCGTAGAGGAGTGGGTCACCACAATATATATTAAAAACCCTGAACTTTTATGAATCGCACCAATAAATGTACCTGGACTGCGTAGAGGAGTGGGTCACCACAATATATTAAAAACCCTGAACTTTTATGAATCGCACCAATAAATGTACCTGGACTGCGTAGAGGAGTGGGTCACCACAATATATATTAAAAACCCTGAACTTTTATGAATCGCACCAATAAATGTACCTGGACTGCGTAGAGGAGTGGGTCACCACAATATATATTAAAAACCCTGAACTTTTATGATTCGCACCAATAAATGTACCTGGACTGCGTAGAGGAGTGGGTCACCACAATATATATAATAAGAAAACCATCAACTTGTATGATTCGCACCAATAAATGTACCTGGACTGCCTAGAGGAGTGGGTACTGGGCACCACAATAAAATATATAAAAAACCTTCAACAGGTCTGCATTACACTACACATACGGCTGCTCCTCCATCCTCTCCATCATATACATGTTGGAGTTTTAGCGTGTGACAACCTCTTGTTTTTGATAATGTCAGTGCATTTTGAATATTTTTCAATTTGCCCCACACCACTGAATGTACTTTATCTATGATACGCATCTATCTATCTTGACTGCGTAGTGTGGTGGCCCCGGTACACAATTTGGTACCGAGGCCACAATATAATTAAAAAACCCTCCACGTGTCAGAATTCCACCAAAAAAGGGTATGGACTGCGTAGTGTGGTGGCCCCGGTACACAATTTGGTACCGAGGCCACAATATAATTAAAAAATTGGGCATCAACTGTCACCGTTGTTTAATATCTGATACACCTAAATATGGACTGCACAGTGGAGTGGCCCCGGTAGTAAATTTGGTGCCGGGGCCACAATACCTCCTCCAACTTCCAAGTGTAGTGTTTATAAAGACAGACAGCGTCGAAGTGTTATTAGTTGACTTTCTTAACCCTAAAATTGTCCCTGTTGCAAATATTCGTGCAATGGACAGTTACTTTTTTATTGAAAGACTCAAGCTTTCAAGTGTAGTGTTTATAAAATATAAACAACAATACAGTAGTTTTAGAGCACGTCAATACCTCTTGTTTTAAATTATGACAGGGCATTTTACTTTTGGTTTAATTTCTTGAATTTTTTTAAATTTGGTTTTACTTTTTGAACATGGCAAACGACTGTTGATTGGTCATATAATGCAAAAAAAAAAGGTCCAAGATGGAATTGTCCTTGGGCCCTCACACCCACCCTTATGTTGTTGAAATAGGACATGCACACTTTAACAAACCAATCATTTCAGCGACAGGGCCTACCAAACAACTTTGGCTGAAATGATTGGTTTGTTTGGGCCCCCACACCAAAAAAGCTATTCATCTCTCCCTGTACAGACTAAACAGGCTCTACTGAGGCAAGATGTCGTCCTCATCCTCAACCTCTGATTCCTCTCCCCCTATAGTGTGTACTTCCTCCTCATCACACATTATCAATTCGTCCCCGCTGGACTCCACAACCACAGGTCCCTCTGTAGTATCTGGAGGGCAGTGCTGTACTTCATTGAGGAATTGATTATTCATTTTTATAAACATCATTTTTTCAACGTTCTGAGGAAGCAACCTCCTTCGCCGCTCACTGACCAGGTTCCCCGCTGCACTAAAAACTCTTTCCGAGTACACACTGGAGGGGGGACAATTTAGGTAAAATAGAGCCAGTTTGTACAGGGGCTTCCAAACTGCCTTTTTTTCCTGCCAGTAACAATATGGACTGTCTGACATGTCTACTTGGATGGTGTCAGCAAAGTAATCATCCACAATTTTTTCTATTGTGACAGCATCCAATGCAGCGAGAGTAGACATGTCTGCAATGGTTGGCAGGTCCTTCAGTCCGGACCAGATGTTATCAGCATCCCCGCCATTGCCTCTTTTGGGAAAACTGAGCTTTTTCCTCGCAGCCATAGATGTGGAAGAAAATGAGGGTGGAGCTGTTGGCATGTCACGGTCCTCTTCAGAGGACAATCTCCTGACCAGCAGGTCTTTGCACCGCTGTAGACTTGTGTCCGCCGGAAACAGAGACACAACATACGCTTTAAACCGAGGATCGAGCACGGTGGCCAGAATGTATTCCTCTGACTTTAAAAGAGTGACCACCCTCGGATCCTGGCAAAGCGTACGAAGGGCTACATCCACAGGAGCTACATGCTTGGTGTAATCGCAATGGCTTACCAGCTCCTCCCTCACTTTCTCCAGCTGCTTCTGCAACAGCCTGATCAGGGGAATGACCTGACTCAAGCTGGCAGTGTCGGAACTGACTTCTCGTGTGGCAAGTTCAAATGGCTGCAGAACCTTGCACAACACGGAAATCAGTCTCCACTGCGCTTCACTAAGGCGCATCCCCACTCCTTTGCCTATGTCGTAGGTGGCTGTGTAGGCCTGAATGGCCTTTTGCTGCTCCTCCATCCTCTGCAGCATATAGAGGGTGGAGTTCCAGCGCGTCACAACCTCTTGTTTGAGGTGATGGCAGGGCAGGTTCATGCTTTTGTGATGTGCCTCTAGTCTGCGGTAGGCACTGGCTGAATGCCGAAAGTGTCCAGCAATTTTGCGCGCCACCGCAAGCATCTCCTGCACACCCCTGTCACTCTTGAGGTAATGCTGCACCACCAAATTAATGGTGTGGGCAAAACATGGGACGTGCTGGAAATTGCCCATATTTAATGCCCGCACAATGTTACTGGCATTGTCTGACACCACAAATCCCCATGAGAGTCTAAGTGGGGTAAGCCACTAGGAGATAATTTCCCTCATTTTCTCTAATATGTTGTCAGCGTTGTGCCTCTTATTAAAGCCTGTAATACACAATGTTGCCTGCCTTTGCACGAGCCGCCATTTTGTAGTTGCTGCTACTGATGCAGCTGTTGCTGTTGCTGTTGCTGCGGAAGGGGATGCATCTACCCAGTGGGCTGTCACAGTCATATAGTCCTTCGTTTGCCCAGAACCACTTGTCCACATGTCCGTGGTTAAGTGGACAGTGGGTACAACCGCATTTTTTAGAGCACTGAGGACACTTGATCGTACTTCTCTGTACATTTTTGGTATCGCCTGCCTAGTGAAGTGGAATCTCGACGGGATTTGGTACCGGGGACACAATACCTCCATCAACCCTCTAAATCCCACTCCACTGATGGCGGACATCGGGCGCACGTCTAACACCAACATTGCAGTTACAGCCGCAGTTATACGCTTTGCAATAGGGTGACTACTATCGTATTTTGTGGTCATGGCAAACGACTGTTGGACGGTCAATTGTTTTGTGAAAGACTTAGCGGTCTTACGACTTCCCCTCTGGGAAGATGACCGACTAACAGCAGCAACAGCAGCAGTGGCAGTAGTAGGCGTACCGCTGCAGGATTCCTCGGATGAATCCCGTATTGAGGAGGACTCAGTCTGGCTGCTGACTTGGGCTGCAGGACTGAATCTGATGGAGATTGTGGAGGAAGTTGACGAGGAGGGTGTTGCTGGTGTGTATCCAACTCGACCACGGGATTTAGGTGTCCCTGTACCGATGAGGGTCCTAGCCCCAGTTCCTGAACTAACCACTGAACTATGAAGGTTATTCAGGTGACGTATAAGGGAGGATGTTCCTAGGTGGGCAAGATCCTTACCCCTGCTTATTTGAGCTTTACATAAGCTACATATGGCCATACATTGGTTGTCTGGATTTGGATAAAAATAACTCCAGACCGAAGAGGTGCATTTTTTGGTCTTCTGACCAGGCATGACGATGGGCTTTTTCATCCCATGGACATCAGCTGTTTCCCCCCCTGGTGCCTCATTTACAATAACCACATCACCATCCTCATCATCAAGTTCCTCCACAGCGCCAGCTACATCATCAATAGCCTCCTCCCGAGCCACCTCTTCCCGTACAGTGATGGGAAGGTCAGGCTTGACAACCACCAACATCCTTGGACTCGCCTTGTGGATTTGTGATAATTTCTCTTTAGAAGGCAGAGTTGTTTGCTGTTTTGTTGCTGACAGCATAACTCTCTTCAATTTTTTGTAGGGGGGGGGAGGAGGAGGGGGGCTAAGATCCGTGGGTGAAGCTGAACCACTAGTCATGAACACGGGCCAGGGCCTAAGCCGTTCCTTGCCACTCCGTGTCGTAAATGGCATATTGGCAACTTTACGTTTCTCCTCAGATGATTTTAAGTTTCTCTTTTTGCTACTTTTTCTTAACTTGGGCTTTTTGGATTTTATCCTCCAAATTTTTGGTCTCCATTATATGTAGCACAAGATACTGCAGAATGTGTGAACTTGGTAATATTGCAGTACCAATGGACTTATACTGCTGGATTGGTTTTGCAAATTTGGTTATAATTATTATATATTTTTTTTTTTTTACATTTTTTATTTTTTTTTACTTTTTTTTTATTTTTTAAAAACTTGGGAATAATGGGGAAATAACTATGCCCTTAGAAGCACAGAGCACAGGACACAGCACCACTGGACTGAACAGGACACGGCACAGGACCCAGCAGCACTACGGAACTCAGCAGGACAGAGCACAGGACACAGCACCACTGGACTGATACTGCAGAATGTGTGAACTTTGTAATATTGCAGTACCAATGGACTTATACTGCTGGATTGGTTTTGCAAATTTGGTTATAATTATATATATTTTTTTTTTAATTTTTAATTGTAATTTTTTTTTTACTTTTTTTTTATTTTTTAAAAACTTGGGAATAATGGGGAAATAACTATGCCCTTAGAAGCACAGAGCACAGGACACAGCACCACTGGACTGAACAGGACACGGCACAGGACCCAGCAGCACTACGGAACTCAGCAGGACAGAGCACAGGACACAGCACCACTGGACTGATACTGCAGAATGTGTAAACTTTGTAATATTGCAGTACCACTGGACTTTTACTGCTGAATGTGTGAACTTGGTAATATTGCAGTACCAATGGGCTTATACTGCAGGATTGGTTGTGCAAATTTTGTGGTAATTAAAAAAAATTAAAGTAGTTTTTGGTATTTTTTTAAATAACTTTTTTTTATTTTTTTAAACACAGGGGAATATTGGGGAAATAACTATGCCCTTAGAAGCACAGAGCACAGGACACAGCACCACTGGACTGAACAGGACACAGCACAGGACCCAGCAGCACCATGACCTCAGAAGGACAGAGCACAGCACACAGCACCACTGGACTGATACTGCAGAACACAGCACAGCACAGCACAGCACAGAACTAAACAGCACAGCACAGAACTAAACAGCACAGCACGAGATCTACCAGGACAGAGGACCACCTAACACACCCTCCCTCTACCCTGATCAATGCCCGAGGGAAGATGGCGGCGACTAGCGGGGAATTTATAGGATCCTAGTATCGCGAGATCCGACAACGGGATTATGAGTCAGAGCCTCAGTTTCAGATTTGAATTTGGCGCCAATACCCGGATCTGTCTCGGATCCGACTCGGATCGGCAACGTTCGGGTGGGCTCGGATTTCAGAAATCCGAGTGCGCTCATCCCTAATTTTAATTAATAAAAAAATAGAGGAAAGGGGTGAGGTGAGGGTGCAACGGGGGATTGGGGAGGAGCAGATGATGGAGGGAGGGGGCAGCGAGGAGGGGGTCCACTCAAATGAAGTGTTAGCTAAAAAAGTAAAAAACATTTTTGAGGAGGCCTGCTTTGGGGAGAAGATAAAATGTTCAGGACATTAAGGACAGCCTGTCATTTTCCAGATCTTATGTCTGGCATGCTTGCTCTACTCTCCTCCCCACACCAATGTCCTCCTCTGCTGCCACACTCTAGATAGCAGCGGCCACTTGACTGTGCTAGGAAGTTAAGCTTCCAGTCATGTGACCACAAGCATCACAGCCCACCCAGTTCAAAATTGCTTTATTTAAACATTCTCTATGCCTACTGCTGTGACAGAGTATTAGACTCCAACCTGTATTCCAACAGTTCTGTGAATTCTAAGTAGCTGTTCCTTGTGATTTTGACCCAGATCGTTCCTGACCTATCTCCTGCCTGTCGTTTTGGTATTGCGTCTGACTCTGATTGTTGCTGATCTGTCCTGACCTGAAGTTACCTCCTGATCTCAGTTTGGCACTCCACAGTCCGTCTGTATACCAGTCCTGACTATGTTGACCTGTCCTATCCTCCACCTAACACCAGCTTGTCACACATGGTGGCAGAGATGCAGCCTGCTAACCCACCAACAGGGAAGCTCATCATCTATACAGGGGTTCCCGGTGAAGACTTGGTGCTCGTTAAGCTCTGTGCCTCTCTGTTCCTGCCAGTTGCAACCCAGGATTGCAATAGAATAATCTGCTAACTTCATTGAAATCACAACAAGAGAACTGGTTCAGTAGTTGGGAAAAGAATAATTGTGAAAGGAGACAGAGGAGTTTCTGAATATACTGGACATATATTCCATTTGGTATATTTGCCAAATGCATTTAAAAATCCGTATTGAGGATGGTAGACATGACATTTTTCAGGAAGCTGCAATCTTATTTGACAGTTAACAAAGCTGAGAATGTGTCTGATGACTTCATTTTAATGCTTAGGAACATTCAGAATGGGCAGAGGGAGTAAGGTGAATTTTGGGCTTGACGGAATCATAATTCTTGTAACACTGAAAATCAGGTTTTTTGATCTCCATCCACAGGAGTTGGAGTGTGGAACAGCTCCACCAGATATGCAGGAAAGACCCTCTTTGGCGTTATACCCTCCAACATAAGTCAAGCATGCTGCATAGGTTTATTGTACCATTGAAAAAGCAGTTTTGACAGCAATTTCTTTTATGCAGACATTTATTGAAGATTTAAATACACAGTCCCAGTTGTCCGACCATACCTTTAAGTCCCTATAGTTCCCCTGGATCAGTTTCTCATGTAATTCTATAGAATTATTCAGTGGAGCTAGTGCATTGTAAAAAGTTGAGATGATAGAGTGGTTACACTTTCAAATGAGTTAAGTGGTCTGTAAATAATCTGTTTAACAAACGGTCCCGGATGCAAGATAGAAGTGCTTAATCTGTAGCTCCAGAAGTGAAGATGATGAAAAATCCAAAGTACCATCTCCCTTAGCATAGATGATGATAAAATTGTGCATATATGCAAATGTGAAACTGCAAAACAAATGCAGGATGGAAAGTGAATAAAAGAACAAATATCAGCAATAAATTGTATTTAATCATAAAATGATAACTAAGCTCATGTAAGGGCTAGCAAATGCAGTTACTAAAGTTTGTGATATTATTGCATATATTAACAAAACAAAGTTCTAATGTGATTTTGGAAAATAAATGAAACAATTCCATGTAGGAACAGTGCTACTCAGTGATCTACCAGACAGCTAAATAACTGTTGTAACCACGCTTGATGCTCAATTACAAGCAGAAAACAGAGATTACAAGGAGTGACAGTGTGACCAGAACAATCATTAAATACAGATCTTTAGGGTAAGAATTATAGTCAAAAATATGAAGCATGTGAATGTTGTGTATGTCAGAAGCCTGGTCATCTGAAGGCTGGCTGGCAAGTTTGGAAAGCTAGCTAAAAGGCAGTTTACCTATGGTATTACTATTGATCAGTGCAACCAGATGAAACTCATAGCTGCTTGAAAATGCAATTCAAAACCCATCAGTACCAGAGCTGAACTGCTTCCTGACTTGATAAACATGTTGTCACGGGCACTAGGAGTCTTTACCCAGGGATCACCAGGTGGTAGGCTTACCAGAGCAATGTAGGTGGTAATGGGGTACTCTGGTAGCTGGGTGATCACGGAACAGGAAACAGCAGATGATGAGATGCTCAGGAAAGTCTATGACTAGCAGCACTGGTAATATGGAGGTAATAGTACACGAGGAACTGTAGGACAAGGACACGTGAAGGTAGTCAGTGGTCTGCGATAGCAAGTTGTACCACTGCTATAGTGAGGAGGAATGTCCAACAGAAACGAGGAGGTGATGAGAGTCAGCGGTCTGCGGATAGCAAGTTGTACCGCTGTCTGAGTGAAGGAATGGAATCCAAGCGGAGGTATCCGGGGAGTCAGTGGTCTGCGATAGCAAGTTGTACCACTGCTATGTGAGAGGATACTGGAACAGGTGATACTGGAAACAGGGATCAGTGGTCTGCTACTAGCAAGTTGTACCACTGAATATATATGTGAGGAGGTGCACGGGGAGAGACTGCAACACAGGATATACACAGGCACCTTATATACGATCCACAGTAACATGCACAATATATATATATATGACTGAACAGGTCTGCAAATATAGGAAGTAGTCCAGCACAAGATAACACAGTCAATGATAGCAATAGACTCAGCGGATAGCAGACTCCAGAGGAGAACCAACACAGTCCAGCAAGATATGCAATACAGCAGCACAGTCAATGAGAAGTATGCATACCGTGGTTCAGAAGCAGGTAGTCAGGTAGGCGTGCAGGGATACCTGAGCGGCAGGAGGCCGGCTGGATGAGAAGTCCCAGGATACCTGAAGCAGCGGTCAGTAGGTGCAGCGCACAGATAAGTAGACCAACAGGGACACGAATCCACAGGAATCAATAACACGTGGAACTGGACTCACGCAGAACCCAGGAGAGTGGAGATGATCCAGCAGAGGAGTAGTAGATGAAATATAAATCCAATGCAGACAGGAGGGTAGACCTGCGGGACACGTGAAGGCGTGGAGAGCGGATCAGCAGTAGATGGATGATAGGGCGGTCAGCAGCAGCAGGACTCTGCGGTACACGGAGGTAACCAGTAGCAACCAATAGTTGTCAGTAGCGATGGCACACGGGATAGCAGAGCAGACCAGGAGCTGTTGATCACGGAGAGTAGCAAATGGCAATGAGAGCAGCAGTCTCGAGGAAACACAGAAGAGCTGAGAAGAGACTGCAGTGCACAGGAGCAGCGGATAGGAATCAGCTAACTTGTCACGATGATGAACACAGGCGAGTTGTAGGCTGGAGGCTGTAGTGCACGGAAGCAGCGGGTAGACATCAGCTAACAATCCCGATGATGAACACAGGCGAGTTGTAGGCTGGAGGCTGTAGTGCACGGAAGCAGCGGATAGACAACAGCTAACAGTCACGATGATATAGTTGATGGTAGAAGTGGTATGGGAACCACAGTAGTAGAAGTGGTTTGGAAACCACAGAGGTAGAAGTGGTTTGGAAACCACAGGAATCAGCAGCGCTGAAAACACGAGGAATACAGGAACACCTTCAGAGACTCATAGGGAATGAGACTCCAAGATCAGGCAACGTGGTGTTGACCACAGGTGCTTAATATAGGGAGGTTGCCTGATCTGCCAATTAAGTTAAAGGAACATACACAGAAGTATAGGAAAGGGCTGCGCATGCGCAGACCCTCAGGATGGAGGACGGCCACGGTTCCTAAATGTCCGAGAAGAGGCACTCACGGTACGGTGAGTGACAGTACCCCCCCTTTTAAAGGTGGGCACAGAACGCCTGGAACCGGGCTTGTCCGGATTTTTGGAGTAGAACTTCTTCAAAAGGGCAGGAGCATTAAGATCTTCAGCTTTGATCCAAGAGCGCTCCTCAGGACCAAAGCCCTTCCAATGAACGAGGAAACGGAGGACTCCTCGCGAAATTTTTGCATCCAATACCTCAGTAATCTCGAAATCCTCCTCCTGATGAACTTGAACTGGCTGCGGAGCTGAGGGAGGAGTTGAGAAACGGTTGATGATAAGAGGTTTGAGTAAAGACACATGGAAGGCATTAGAAATCCGAAGATTCTTAGGAAGAAGAAGTTTCACACATACTGGATTGATTACTTGAATGATCCTATATGGACCAATAAAACGAGGGGCGAATTTCATAGATGGAACCTTCAAACGAATGTTTTTAGTAGATAACCAGACACGATCTCCAATTTTTAGTGGTGGAATAGCCCGCCTCTTCTTATCTGCGAAAGATTTATATTTGATAGATGTCTTCTTTAAACAGGTTTTGACCTGAGACCAGATATTTTTAAAGGTCTGACAAGCAATCTCCACCGCAGGAACTTGGGTGGGCGGGAGGGCAGGAAATTCCGGAAAAGACGGATGGTGACCGTAGACCACAAAAAATGGAGTTTTGGATGATGACTCATGATACATGTTGTTATGGGCGAATTCAGCCCAAGGGAGCAACTCTACCCAGTTGTCTTGATTGGCTGATGAGAACATCCTTATAAAAGTCTCAAGATCCTGATTGACACGTTCAGTTTGTCCGTTAGATTGCGGATGGTAAGAAGATGAGAGTGCTAATCGTATGCCCAAGGTTTTACAAAGGGCTCGCCAGAATCTGGAAACGAATTGTACTCCTCTATCCGACACAATCTCAGACGGACATCCATGAATACGGAAGATCTCTTTAATGAAATGTTCAGCCAGAATGGATGAGGAAGGCAAGCCAGCCAGAGGAATGAAATGAGCCATCTTCGAAAATCTGTCCACCACCACCCAAATAGTGTTATGATTCTTACTAGGTGGTAAGTCAGTAACGAAATCCATACTAATATGGGTCCACGGTTTGGACGGAATGGGTAGTGGTCGCAGCAACCCTGCTGGAGTTCTGCGGGAGGATTTAAACTGGGAACATAGCTCACAGGAAGCAATGAACTCTTTGACGTCTCTCCTCATTGAAGGCCACCAGTAACTTCGAGAGAGAATCTCAAAGGTCTTGTGTTCACCGGCGTGCCCAGAAAAACGAGAGGCATGGAACCACAAAAGGATTTTCCTCCTTAGAGTAGGAGGCACGAGGGTCTTCCCAAATGGTAGCGTTTTGGTGGATGAAGCAGCCAGTGAGATACATTTGGGGTCTAGAATGGTATGGTTGGAAACCTCTTCTATATCAGAGGACGTCATAAAAGCTCTAGATAAAGCGTCAGCTTTTTTGTTCTTGGCAGCTGGTTTGAAGGTTATTATTAATTCAAAACGGGAAAAGAAAAGAGACCATCTTGCTTGACGAGGGTTCAAGCACTGGGCAGACTGGAGATATGACAAGTTCTTATGATCTGTGAAGATCGTCACCGGATGGCGAGCTCCTTCCAGTAAGTATCTCCATTCCTCTAATGCAGCTTTGATAGCCAGTAACTCCTTGTCTCCGATAGTATAATTCTTTTCTGCGGGCAGGAGACCCCGAGAATAAAAGGCACAAGGATGAAATTTTTGCTGTTCCGAGCGTTGGGAGAGAATAGCTCCTAAGCCCACATTAGAGGCATCTACTTCCAGGAAGAAGGGGAGTGTCACATCAGGCTGTCGAAGGATTGGAGCCGAAGAGAAGGACTCTTTTAGTATTTGGAAGGCTTGAAGAGCCTCAGGTGACCATTGCTTAGGATTGGCCCCCTTCCTAGTCAAGGCCACAATAGGAGATGCAATGGAAGAAAAGTCTTGAATGAAGCGTCTATAGTAATTGGCAAAACCTAAAAAACGCTGGATGGCACGAAGAGTAGTTGGCTGGGGCCAATGTAGTACAGCATTCACCTTGTCGGGATCCATTTTCAGGCCAACTCCGGAAACTATATACCCCAAGAATGGAATCTGGGGTAATTCGAATGAACATTTTTCTAATTTACAGAACAATGAATTTTTCCGTAGCCTGGAAAGGACTTCTGCCACATGTTGGTGGTGAGAAGGCAGGTCCTGTGAAAAGATCAATATGTCGTCCAGGTAGACGACGACACATACATATAATAAGTCCCGGAAGATCTCATTAATGAACCCTTGAAAAACAGCGGGGGCATTACACAGCCCGAAAGGCATTACCAGATATTCGTAATGCCCGTCTCTGGTGTTAAACGCTGTCTTCCATTCGTCACCGGAACGAATTCTGATTAAATTGTAGGCCCCACGAAGATCCAACTTAGTAAAGATACGGGCTCCCTTGATGCGATCGAATAGCTCAGTGATCAGCGGAATGGGGTACCGATTCTTGATAGTAATGGCATTGAGTCCACGAAAATCTATGCAAGGGCGTAAAGATCCATCCTTCTTTTTAACGAAGAAGAACCCAGCTCCAGCGGGAGAGGTGGAAGGTCGAATAAACCCACGCTGGAGGTTCTCCTGTATATACTCAGATGTAGCTTGAGTTTCAGGTAACGAGAGTGGATAGACCCGGCCCCTGGGTGGAGTCTTGCCAGGTAGAAGATCGATCGGACAATCCCAAGAACGATGAGGAGGAAGACGTTCAGACTGAGCTTTATCAAAAACATCGGTAAATGAAGCATATTGAGGAGGGAGTCCCGGTGAGGTAGATGAGATGGAAGATTGCTGTACTTTGAGAGGAATGACTTGGGAAAGGCAACGATGGTGACATTCAGGCCCCCAAGACGTGACTTGAGGGGTGCGCCAGTCAATCTGGGGAGAGTGACACTGAAGCCATGGAAGGCCTAAGACAATTGGACTTGTCGTAACAGGAAGGATTAAAAACGATATTTCTTCATGATGCAGGGCACCAATCTGAAGGGTTACTGGAGACATACTCTGAGTGATGAGACCGTTGATGAGACGTGATCCATCTATAGCCGTCACAGTAATGGGTGTTTTTAAGGTAATCACAGGTAGAGACCATTGATTTACTAATGATTTGGAAATAAAATTTCCTGCTGCTCCGGAATCAATCAATGCCTGTGACTCAAAGGTTTTGGTAGCACAGGAAATCGTAACGTCAAAGGCACAGACTTTAGATTTCATGGAAGATGGAGAGGACTCCAGGGACCCTAACTTCACCTCTCCAGAACTAGTTAGGGCCTGGCATTTCCCGATCTCTTAGGGCAAGAGCTGAGCATATGAGTGGAATCGGCACAATAGATACAGAGTCTATTCTTTACTCTTCGTTTCCTCTCCTCTGAAGATAATTTGGAACGTCCTATCTCCATGGGAATCACAGAGGGTGAAACTGGACGAAATTGAGGGTTAGAACGAAGAGGTGTTTTAGCCGAAGTTGTTTTCTCAGCCTCTCTTTCACGAAATCTCATATCAACACGATGGCAAAGAGAGATCAGATCTTCAAGTGACAAAGGAAGCTCCTGGGTAGTCAGTGCATCTTTAATTTTATCGGAGAGCCCCTGCCAGAAGGCGGCAACTAGAGCTTCAGTGTTCCACTGAAGTTCAGAGGCTAAGATCCTAAATTGAATGACGTACTGTCCTACTGTATGAGATCCTTGTCGCAGACGGAGGATGCTGGAAGCAGCGGAGGTCACACGACCTGGTTCATCGAACACACTTCGAAATGTAGCAATGAATTTGGCACTATCTTGCAATATTGGGTCGTTTCTTTCCCACAGAGGGGAGGCCCAAGCCAGGGCCTGTCCAGAAAACAAAGAGATAAGATAGGCCACTCTGGAACGATGGGTAGAAAAATTTTGAGGTTGGAGCTCAAAATGGACTGAACATTGGTTAAGGAAACCCCTACAAGTTTTGGGGTCCCCATCGTACTTTGACGGAGTAGGCAGGTGAAGCGTAGAAGCTGTAGACACCTGGGATGGCACTGGGGAAACGGAGGAAAGCACAGGAGCCTCAGTAGTAGCTGTCACTGTCTGTCCAGATGTTCCTTGGGAGGTTAAGGATTGATAACACTGAAGTAACAGCTGTTGGCGGGCATCCTGTTGCTCTACACGGCTGACCAGATGCTGCAGCATCTCTTTGGCTGTAGGTTCCGTATCTGGGTCTGTCATGGCCTGATCTTACTGTCACGGGCACTAGGAGTCTTTACCCAGGGATCACCAGGTGGTAGGCTTACCAGAGCAATGTAGGTGGTAATGGGGTACTCTGGTAGCTGGGTGATCACGGAACAGGAAACAGCAGATGATGAGATGCTCAGGAAAGTCTATGACTAGCAGCACTGGTAATATGGAGGTAATAGTACACGAGGAACTGTAGGACAAGGACACGTGAAGGTAGTCAGTGGTCTGCGATAGCAAGTTGTACCACTGCTATAGTGAGGAGGAATGTCCAACAGAAACGAGGAGGTGATGAGAGTCAGCGGTCTGCGGATAGCAAGTTGTACCGCTGTCTGAGTGAAGGAATGGAATCCAAGCGGAGGTATCCGGGGAGTCAGTGGTCTGCGATAGCAAGTTGTACCACTGCTATGTGAGATGATACTGGAACAGGTGATACTGGAAACAGGGATCAGTGGTCTGCTACTAGCAAGTTGTACCACTGAATATATATGTGAGGAGGTGCACGGGGAGAGACTGCAACACAGGATATACACAGGCACCTTATATACGATCCACAGTAACATGCACAATATATATATATATGACTGAACAGGTCTGCAACTATAGGAAGTAGTCCAGCACAAGATAACACAGTCAATGATAGCAATAGACTCAGCGGATAGCAGACTCCAGAGGAGAACCAACACAGTCCAGCAAGATATGCAATACAGCAGCACAGTCAATGAGAAGTATGCATACCGTGGTTCAGAAGCAGGTAGTCAGGTAGGCGTGCAGGGATACCTGAGCGGCAGGAGGCCGGCTGGATGAGAAGTCCCAGGATACCTGAAGCAGCGGTCAGTAGGTGCAGCGCACAGATAAGTAGACCAACAGGGACACGAATCCACAGGAATCAATAACACGTGGAACTGGACTCACGCAGAACCCAGGAGAGTGGAGATGATCCAGCAGAGGAGTAGTAGATGAAATATAAATCCAATGCAGACAGGAGGGTAGACCTGCGGGACACGTGAAGGCGTGGAGAGCGGATCAGCAGTAGATGGATGATAGGGCGGTCAGCAGCAGCAGGACTCTGCGGTACACGGAGGTAACCAGTAGCAACCAATAGTTGTCAGTAGCGATGGCACACGGGATAGCAGAGCAGACCAGGAGCTGTTGATCACGGAGAGTAGCAAATGGCAATGAGAGCAGCAGTCTCGAGGAAACACAGAAGAGCTGAGAAGAGACTGCAGTGCACAGGAGCAGCGGATAGGAATCAGCTAACTTGTCACGATGATGAACACAGGCGAGTTGTAGGCTGGAGGCTGTAGTGCACGGAAGCAGCGGGTAGACATCAGCTAACAATCCCGATGATGAACACAGGCGAGTTGTAGGCTGGAGGCTGTAGTGCACGGAAGCAGCGGATAGACAACAGCTAACAGTCACGATGATATAGTTGATGGTAGAAGTGGTATGGGAACCACAGTAGTAGAAGTGGTTTGGAAACCACAGAGGTAGAAGTGGTTTGGAAACCACAGGAATCAGCAGCGCTGAAAACACGAGGAATACAGGAACACCTTCAGAGACTCATAGGGAATGAGACTCCAAGATCAGGCAACGTGGTGTTGACCACAGGTGCTTAATATAGGGAGGTTGCCTGATCTGCCAATTAAGTTAAAGGAACATACACAGAAGTATAGGAAAGGGCTGCGCATGCGCAGACCCTCAGGATGGAGGACGGCCACGGTTCCTAAATGTCCGAGAAGAGGCACTCACGGTACGGTGAGTGACACATGTAGACTTTGAGCATGAAGACCCCAGGATGAAAGAAATGTTCATTGAACATGAGTAAGGCTGCAGAGAAAGCACCAGAACTATGTACTAGTTGCCGCCAGACAAGTGTTCAATAGGATGCAAATGGCTTTTTAAGCCCAATTGCAACTCTAAAGGCAATATTTACAGATTCAAGGCAATATTAGTAGCAAAGGGATATGTGCAAAAATATAGCAAAACTTTTACTCCAGTTGTTAAATAAAGTACATTCAGAACCCTAATGGCCATGACAACCGTACGGTTGTCGTAAAGTGTATTAATGTATTGTCCCAAGTTCATATTATGCCACACAGTAGTGCCCAAGTTATTAGTTATATTATTAGGAAAAGCGTTGACCTGAATAGGGAGGAGCATAGTTAAATGCCGTGCTTGTGCTAGGCAGACTTGTTGTTTACCCTAAAGGGTTAAATTGTAAAGTTTTTCATGGCCAATGAGGTGGCTGGGGTGGAGTCTGGAGACGTGCTGATAATCCTGTGTGAAGAGGTGTGCTCCTCCTTTCTACCATAGTTGCCAATTCCGCTTATAACAAGCGGAATTGGGCTTCTTTTTTTGTGAAGTTGCAGGGGTTTTTTTCACTGCCGCGGGTAGCTTGTTTTTGGGCTTATGCAGTCCTCAGGCTGCATAATTGGT
Organism: Mixophyes fleayi; assembly: GCF_038048845.1. Classification (NCBI taxonomy): domain Eukaryota; kingdom Metazoa; phylum Chordata; class Amphibia; order Anura; family Limnodynastidae; genus Mixophyes; species Mixophyes fleayi. The sequence goes on along the minus strand of NC_134406.1, from coordinate 139,808,886 downwards.
TTATTTTTTGCCACCATTTTGTGATTGGTACATTCAGTTGTTTTTTTTTGTGGGCGGATTGTGCAGCAAAATCCTCCAATGAAGTGGCACTTTGTGGGTGGGCGGAGTCAGAGTAGGACGTGGAATAAATCACAAGAAGACGGATCTACAGCAACCTACTGAAATAAGTGCTGTGACAGACACACGATCGCTGCAATTATAGCAGGTAACACTGCTATAAACACCCCCCCCCCATTCAGTAAGCAGCTCATATCAGAAGACTGCTTTTTTTCAGAGCCCTATTTTATACTGTTATATCATGAGGCTGTGTGGTATAGACATACCAGTGTCCTAAATTACAGCATTTGCTTTTTCATTTCCCATATCAGTGTATAAATGTGTCCTCTTGTGTTTATAAAGGTTTTCTTAATGGAGATTCAATGTAGAAATTAGTGTTATAGAAGAGGACAGTCCCCTGTAAGTTGGACTTTTCTTGGGCTTTTTAGGATTGGTTTGGGCTTGTTTTTCATTTCAGAGTTGGCAAAACTGCTTTCTACTCGTGGAACAGTTCACCGATAATTATATCACAAAACTTATTTTTTTATTTAATCTTGCCTTTCCTAATTCTTGGTCTTTTCTTTTCACACATTTACAGCTGATCTCTGAATTTCCTTCTCCCCTCAGTTTCTGCCTTTTGTCAAAACTGTCTGTCTATTTTCTCTTTCCTTTTCACTGTATTCGTCTTGCCTTAAGCTGTCTTATTTCTCTGCCTTCCCTGCAATGCCTCGTTCCCACAGACTTACACAGCCGCCCGCTTATCTGAGAGATGGGAATTCCCCGTCTATCCGTCCCCTGCTGTAACTGCCTAGTAACATTAGCCAGAGGCACCGTGGTCGGCATGATAACAGGCAGACAAGATCTGTGGGGGGATCTAGAAGGCCCTTAGCTTCACCCAGCAATAGAATAAGCCTCACCGCTGTTAATGACGGGCATCCTCGGGCTTCCCCTGCTCCTCAGCTCTCTGCCATTGCTGTACCTCAGAACACAGTAACGGACCTTCCCGCCCATATAAGCCCCGCCCCCATGTTGTGTCGGCCATTTTAAGTCAACAGACTGTGTGTGTCTCTTCACAAAGTGAGCCTGCAATTGACCCATCAATAAGCACACAACTCTTATGGACCTAACCTGCATACCTATGCTCTAAATGTGCATACTGGAATTAACCCATAAGGTCACAGAGCATCCAAATGCAGTCAAAGGGTTTGAATGATATGGGTAACCCTTCCCTTCTTCAAACACCCCCTCAAAACTCGCAGATCTCTCTAAACAACCCACTTTCTAATACTTTATCCACTACAGTAAAACAGTTACATGATTCAATGGACAACCAATCTCAAAGTGCTTAACATCTCCCTTCTCGCTTCTCTTCTTCTTCCTTAGTTTCTATTCCCCTTCTCAATCGTTTGTGAATGTTGACAATTTACTGGGGCCGTCTGATGTTCAACCTTCTTTAGGTGCCAATCAGTTCAATGCTGCAAATGTTATACCACCTGCAGGGTCACTTGTTCCCACACTATGTATTGTTCCCTCCCCTCTGACACCATATACTGCTGGCTTTCCGTGGGTCATCAGGCTTCGGCCAGCAGGTTTAGTTGTCACAGACCGCTCCTATGGCATCTGCCACACAATACCCTGTGTCTCATTCTATGTTTGCAAATAACATGACGTTATTGCAAGGATGTAACGATAATTTCCAGTTGTTTCCTAAGTGGGCCCCGAATTTGTTTGCATCTTCAACATCCTCATTTGATACCCCCATAACATACCCAGGCCCAGTGCCGTATCTAGATATTTTAGTGCCCTGGTCAAGACAGGGCACCGTCGTCCACATCTAAGCAGGAGTGGCATTTCCAAAGTGGGTGTGGCCAACCTAATGTGGGGGTGTGGCTAGCACTTTACTAAAAGAATTCTGTCTGTATTTCTCTAGTTGTACGTATTCCAGAGAAGTTTTAGATTCTTCACCTCAAGATGGAACGATCTACAGATTGATATCTCATCACCTTTTCAGACTTTAGTTAATCTCTTATGCTTGCTCACAAGCACAATTCACTTACTTTCAGTCTGAGTGGAAATTTGTCAGAGGAAGAGAAGGTCTAGGTTAGGATTCTGCAGCATTGGCACATGTCCCTCCCATTTATTTACCAATTTCCAGAATTTAAAGTCAAATGACCACTGATGTTATCTGTGCACCAAATTTAAATATAGGCTTCATCCTTGCTCCTGCATTCTGTTACTACTGTGATACCCTGTGTTTCAGACCTCGGCTAGTTTGACCATTCTACTCCCACACTGTACCTTTGATCTTGCAACTCTTTGACTGTAAACAGATAAATTAACATTTATCTACTGAAAAATAGAGAAGGAGCGCAAAATAGATGGATGCAATATGGGCATGTAAATACTAATAAAAACAAAGGATGGGAAAGTGCAAGTTAACAATACAATGTTTATAGCCTTCTGCCAAAATTTCTGAGGTTTCACTGGAATTCGTTCAGAAAGGTCTTGCCCTCAAACTAACTAACTGCGCTTGCCCTATTCTCCGGTACCGACTTTGATCGGGGGCGATGTTCATCCAAATCTTCTTGCTGAGTTCCACTGGTATGCACGCTTCCTCTGTGTGTCCGCGGCTTCTCTCAATAGGGATTTCCTGTGTAACAGTGTCCGTGTAGGGTCAAAAGGGTACAGTCAGTTTCAATGCGTCCCGCTTCGGGACTTTGTCAAGAATACTGACATAGTGAAAGGGAAGCTATTTATTCATTCCTCCCTATTTCACATTATTGAGAGTAATAAGTTAAAATAGCACTACTTGCGCTGATGCAGCTTGATGAAAACAGATTTAAATATATAAAAATAAATCAGAATCATGTAAAAAGTAAAAATATAAAATTGTAAAAAATGTAAAAAATATAAAAAAATAAAAATTCTACAAAACATTTATCTACTAATTTACTGGCTAAAATGACAAGCAATATATCACTTACTGACAGACAAATGTTTAACTACTAATTCACTGACTAAAATTATACTTTCTTACTCAATGACGGATTATCACTTAGCTACTACTTATTCATTTTTATAGGCGTACTTTCCACACCCCCCGCCCTGGAACAATACACTTTTAACTTTTCCTAGCCCCTTCCCTACTTCTCTATTCCCCCCAGTAGCTTACTTACTGTTTCATAGTGTCTCTTCGCCTCTCCATGATGGCACCTGTCGGCTCTTCTGCAGTGACGTGAATAGGTCACGTGACCACGTCAGCTGCAGGGATCCGGCGCCGCTAGCCTCTATGGTTGCGGCTGACTTATGGGACCCGTATAGGTGCTGTCTGCATGTTTGGTCTATCATCTTTAGGAAAATACTTCAGTCTTGGGGTAAATTGTGGGCGGCCATTGCTCCCCCTTAGCTTTGCGCCCTGGGCGGTCGCACCGCCCTCACCACCCTCGTTAAAGGTCTGCCCAGGCCTCATGCATCTGAATTGTTGGCAACAACAAGTTGCTCCCCAAATTCGTTCTCTTCAAGCTCAAGGTCTACCAGCAGCTATGGTTGGTGGCTCCCCTCCTCCTATATCATACTCCATTCATACAGCAGCCCACCTGTAAGTAGCCAAGTTTCATTGCCTCAACAGGTCATGCATAGGTCAGCAAGTCAAAAGCATCAGCAGGATGACAGGGGTAGCACTGAAGCAAGTAGCGGTAACAATACTCAAGGGACGCGTCAAGAAGGCATGGTTGCTAACATTGATTGTGTTTCAGGATTGCAAATTGTTGAAGCCTCTGCAAGCACAGGAGATGGTTATGGTCAAAGGTCAGAAGTTATTCAGGACACGCTGGAACAAGATGAAGCGGGTATAGTCCCGGGAGTTTCGGGTTTAAGGTCGGCTAAAGAGTATGCACGTCAAGTCAACAAAGACGATGCTTCAAATAATTCTTATTACAGTGGTTCAGACAGTAATTCTTCAGATTCCGTGCACAGACACCGTACATTTTTTCGCTTGCTCAGGTCCCATGTCAGATCAAGCGGCAAACACAAATCTAGTAATCCGAGCGAGGAGTGTGTTGCAAGCACCGCAGCGCAGCCAAGAAATGGTTTGCGTGTCTAATACAGCAATATTGAGGGACCTTAGGGCTAGTGTTAAGCAGAAGATTCAGCAGGGTGTTTTCTTAGACATTTTTACGGTAACTGAGGCAGGGAAGAAAAAAATAGTACATGCTAAATTGAGAGATGGCAACGGCGGGGAGAGCTTCAGGTCGTATTATATCTGGTTAGCTGGTTTTATTGTTTTTGCATCTGCATATTTGAAAACCAGGCCTGGGGAGCATCAATCAGTGCTAAAATACATGCACATAATTCATGAGATGTATTAGTCAAGTGGTAACAGGGTTTGGAGGTTGTATGATTCATAAAAAAAGTATCTGGTGAAGCGAATATAGTTTTTGCATTTAAGGACATAGAAATTTCAGTTTCGGTGCAACAATCTGTTATGGCTCATGGTCAATCAGCGGGGCAGTTCAGGAAACAGCCAATTCCAGGCCAGTTAGGTCAGGTCTTTCAGGACAGAAACAAATGTTTTGCATATAATAACGTACAGTGCACAAAAGTACCACAGTGTAGATTTAAGCACACATGTTTGCGCTGCTGCGGACGCCACCCTGCAAAGGATTGTGTCCGCGGAACAGGAGCTCAGCCCCCTAGGAGACCAGCCCAATCAGCTCCTTCTAAGTAAACCTTGCACCCCTGTATCTGTAGATGCCATGTCTCGTCTTTTTCTTTACCTGAATAGGGAAGCGGCTAGTTTCTTGATGCATGGTTTTAGAGACGGTTTTAGACTGCCTATTTCAGGACACATGTGTATTGCGGCTAACAGGAATTTGAAATCGGCTTATCAGCTTACCAAAATTTTAGATGAAACAATTAACAAAGAAATCCAGTTAGGCCGTATTTGTGGTCCTTTTCCTTCTCCTCCTTGGGTCGACTTAGTTGTTTCACCAGTTGGCATTGTCCCTCCCAAAAAGTCCTGGCAAGTTTCATTTTATCCAGCACTTATCTTTCCCGGAAGGCCATTCCGTAAATGATGCCATTGATCCGTGTCACACTAGGGTCATTTATCTTGATTTTGAGTATGCACTTGATTTGGTAAGGCAGTTTGGTCCGGGGGCTTTGATGGCGAAAATTAACATTGAATCGGCTTTTCGCCTCTTGACTTTACATTTTATGTGCTTGCACACCACAAAAGGATTAAGTATCGAGCTGAGAGTTTTCCGACGGGTTTGAAAGTTGAGATGTTGCCTATAGCAACCAATCAGATTCTACCTATCATTTTGCAAAATGTATTAAATAAATGATAGCTAGAATCTGATTGGTTTTTTAAACCCGCCGGAAAACTCTCAGCTTCATACATTTACCCATAGGAGTCTCCAAAGCGTTAATTTCATGTCTGTTAGAAGGAATATCTTTCATTGCGCAACTGCGAGGTCACTAACGGTTTCCTCATTAGGAAAGCGCTTAAAGGGTGGGTTAGACCAGCAGCAAAGGATATGAGGCGCACAGTTGATATTAAAATGTGCAAAGAATTAATAAGTAAAGCGCAAGTAGTTACAGTTTCTGATTATGAAGGTTTGCTTTTCAGTTTAGCCTTTTCCATGGCATATTTTGGTGCCTTTAGAGTTGGCAAGCTTGTTGCTCAAGCTAAATCTTCATTGAATGTAGGAATGCTCGTTAAGAATGTTTGTGTTTCATATGCATCTATGTTGTTCAGGCTTCATAAGTCTAAAACAGACTGAATTGGGTAAGAGGCATTGGATTAATTTGTCAGCACAGCCGGATGCTATGGTTTGTCCAGTTGCGTTGGCAAAAGCCTTTTTGAAGGTCAGACCTTCTGGCGGTACGGCGTGGTTGATCCACTTAGATTGCTCGCCCCGTACGAAATCCCAATTTAACTTTATACTTAAGAAATGTGTGGCTGAGATTGGCTTGGATCCATCTAGCTACGGCACACATTCATTTAGAATTGGTGCAGCCAACTCCGCGACAGTAGAAGGGTCCTCTGTGGAGGGCATCAAGCGGCTAGGCGGGTGCATATAACAAATATATTAGACCCACTAAATTCTAATCTTCCATCCCACTACAGCTACCCATGGTTCGTCCGCTTGTCACTTTTGGAGTTGGGGTCATGAAGGGATTTCCGACTGCATTTGGTCAATATATTACAAGAATTCATGTCATATGGACACCCAGTTGGGTAGATTATGATCAATTAACTACAGAAAAAAGGACCATATAGAATGAGCACCTTCGAGGTTTTGTAAGGTTTTTACCTTCATATGGGTGGCTTCCTTCCCTGACGACGTCACTAACTCCTATGCTTGTTTCTTCACGGGTATTACCCGCAATATGTTGCTTGCCAACAAGATTAGTATGTTTTAGTTTGTCACTGTGGGTCAGATTTGTTCAGGAATGGATGAATTTTTATGTTGTGTGTTGAAAGTCTTATGAACCTGGGGATATTGTTTTACTACAGATCCCTGTATGACACCAGTGCAAGTTTGGGTCTTTGGCCATTCATTTGTTTACTGGGCTGCCAAGCACCCAGTAGCGCAGGATTCATCTAAGTGCCCCGTCCCGGTAAATGTACAATGTATTGGTAGGAGGGGAATGTGTTGGCCCAATTTTAAAAGCATCATCTTGGATAAAATAGCAGTAAGCCATGTCCCGGACAACTTGATTATTCATCTCGGTGGTAATGGCCTTGGTAAAGGGAAAACCATTGGTCTGATCTTGCGTATCATTGATGATTTTAAATTTCTTGGTAATGGCCCGCTATGAAAATTGATTGGTCACATATCATTTCTCATCGGAACTGGAGAAGTGCACGTAGCAGTGTCATTATGGATGATATGAGACGGCAGGTGAATAGAGCCATTTTAAAATATTTGAAAGGGGCAGGCTGTTGGGCAATCCCTCACCCTACAATTACGTTTTGTGATACTCACCTTTATAGGCCGGATGGGGTCCACTTAAAAAATATGGGCCTTAGCTTGTTCATCGAGTAAATTTACACATGCTTGGCAGCATTACTAGGGTCCTATGGTGGCAGGCTGCCTGTTTGCTAGAAACAGGCTGCGTTGGCGGGAATAAGGTACAGACAGCTGTTAATTCAGGGCGCAGTTAGTTTGGTTGGCCGCAGGAGTCATCCTCCCTTTGAACCTGTCTCTTTAGGTGGTCACCTTTGCAGGCGCCCTGGGTATTGTTTTAGTAAATGTACCCGAGACGCCAGAGGGGGTGGAGTCTTTCTGACGCCATAAGGTTTGCGCCGGGGTATTTGGGCCAGCTAGCCACCCCCTTTAAAGTATTCTGATAAAGTTTGTTTTGAATGGTAGCCTGCCTGCATCCGCTTTCGCTGCCACCATTTTCTACAATTTCTACTTAATAAACTGTGACCTTAGTTTCGCCAAAATTTTAGGGTTTAGAACAGTGTGGTGGAATCAGCCCGTTGGTGTTTATTATTATTACCCTTTATTTGTAAGGCGCCATTTAATTTCCACAGCACCGTAGGTGACCATACAGGCTAAAACAGTACAGAACAATAAATGAGTAAAACCAAGACTTCAATAGCTCCAAGTATAGCTAGTACAATGAAGTTGATGAAGAAGAAATGGTATAGAGATAGGAGGGAAAAGGGCCCTGCTCGTAAGAGCTTACATACTAAAGAGAGGGCAAACAGACTGCAGATACAAGGGGAGTCAGTAGAGCAGATCACACACTGGAGGAGTAATTACAGGGGGGGGGAGGGAGTTAGGTAGCTGGCAGGTAGGCTTTGAGGAAGAGATGAGTTTTAAGTGCCTGTTTGAAGGAGGACAAATTATGGGACATATTATGCCCCAGTTCATATTATGCCACACAGTAGTGCCCCCAGTTCATATTATGCCACTCAGTAGTACCCCCAGTTCATATTGTGCCACAGTAATGCCCCCATTTCATATTATGCCACACAGTAGTGCCACCAATTTACATTATGCCACATAGCATTGCCTCCAGTTTACATTATGCCACACATAAGTTCCCCAATTCACATTATGCAATACATAAGTGTCCAGAGTTCACATTATGCCACATAGCATTGCCGCCAGTTCCCATTATGCCACATAGTATTGCCCCAGTTCACATTATGCCACACATAAGTTCCCCAATTCACATTATGCCACGCATAAGTGCCCCAGTTCATATTATGCCACATAGTATTGCCCTCAGTTCACATTATGTCACATAATATTGCCCATAGTTCACATTTTGCCACATACTATTGCCCCCAGTTCACTTTCAAATACATTTAGGCAGCTGTATGTGCTACCTCTTGTCAGCACATGTGTCTTCAGTTCCGCAACAGAATATGGGAGGACCTTCTTTGCATATGCAGTAGATCCATTTTGTCCGTCTACAGTATTACTGCAAGCAGCTCTGGTGCACCAGGTAAAATTGCGCTGCATGCCATCTCTGGCATGTGTTCCGGGGGTTGCCAATCCCTGCATTAGTGGAAAGATTCACACACATCCATGTTGATCCATGCTTGTATTCTAAGTATAAAATAGACATTGATGTACCTGCCTCTCTATGTAGAGGATCTGATCATGGCTCACAAAATCACAAAGTAAAGTTCTCAACAAACACTTTGAAGCTGAGGACCTGGGAAATGTGACATTTTAGCTTAGTATACAGATTCATAGAGAGGAAAATGGAAGCTATCTACCCAACCGAAGGTCTAAAATCACTGCAATTCTTAACCAAATATATCAAAGGTGCATAAACATTGATAGTTACAGTCTACATGAAGCTGGAAGGGAAAATGATCCTTACAACAAGAGGTGCAGCCTGTTATGACTAAATCCACCTGTGAAGGAGTGATCGCTCCTGTGCAGGATCAGCATATGTGCAGGATCAGCACATGTGCAGAACTGCAAATGCCCTGCAGTCGCCGGATTAACGCCTGTGCAGTACCATTGTGTGGATCAGCTCCATCTGCAATTACCCTACCATATAATCCTGTAATGCTGTTTATATTACCACATCTGCAATTACCCTGCCATATAATCCTGTAATGCTGTTTATATTACCACATCTGCAATTACCCTGCCATATAATCCTGTAATGCTGTTTATATTACCACATCTGCAATTACCCTGCCATATAATCCTGTAATGCTGTTTATATTAATACATCTGCAATTACCTTAAAGTGAATGTCACCAACTGTCACTATCTTATTGATGGTTACAGAAAGTGGAGGTCACCAACTTTTAGTATGTTATAGAGGCTAGAGAGTAAGGTGTGCTGTTTACTTTCTTCTCTTTCAATTCTGTGCAGTGTACACCAATTTACATGGTGCTTGAAGTAGGATAGACATGGTTCAGCATCTCTGATGTATTGATTCACTTGTTTTTTTATGAAAATATTGCTGACAGCTAGCTCAAGTTCAAGAAAAAGTGGCGTGTGTACTTCATTGATGGACTAATTGACAAACCAAAAAAAGTACAAGCATACACAATTTTAAACCGTGCTAAGGCAGATACTGTAGACAAACCTATGCCAAATCATCTCCTCGGCTTACACCACTGGACAGACATTCTGTATGCAAGCTCCCTATGGTTATGACAAATTGGCTTCTATCAATGGCGCACACAGGGGGAGTTTCTGGGTCTCCAGAAACCCCCCCCCCTCCTCTAACTAAGTGCCCACCATAGTGGCACTGTCCTATACAGCAGCCGAGGCGCTGTCAAAGAAGCGTCTGCGGCGGTGCTGTATTGTACTCTTTCGCGTGTGTTTTTTTGGGGGGGTCAGGGGGGGGGAACACCCCGAACACCCCCCCCCCCCTGACAATCCTGCGTGTGCCCCTGGCTATACAAAGAATTGTTAGCAGACCCAATAGTTACATGGTTGAAAGTGATGGCAACACCTACAAGCACAACAGGCATAATTTGCTAGATTGAAAAAAACGGATTTATACATACATCTAGCGCTTACTCTGTAGCACACCAGAATAATTGATGACCCCTCAAAAAGTGTTGGAGTTTCAGACAAGTCTTCTTATCTGATAGTATCTCTGAATATGACACTGAAACTGATAATACAAAAACAATGAAATGGGTATGTTACATAAAGTCCTGTACAAAGTCCCAAATACTCATGAAGTACTGAAAAGATGTCACGGTTTGGTACACTGGATTCTTAGATCTGCCCAATCTGTTTTTTTCAATACATTGAGTTAGAGGATAGTGGAGCCTCTTTTTTATGTACAAGGCAGCACATTCAAAGGAGTGCAATACTGATCAGTTGCTTTTATGTTTTCACATAATTTGCTATATGTCTCAGAGACTCTGTTAGTTAATAACAGTTCTACTGAAATAGCACCCAGCTCATTTGATCTTGCTCTGATGAAACTGGCATCAAATCTTCAGAGGGTACAACATATCCTCCATAGCAATTCAACATTCAAAGTGTCTAATGGATTCCCCTGCAGATATTACAAACATCACAAGATCTGGCAGTATTTCCAAGCGTAATCCAAAGTTTCAAGACTTTGTAATGTAATATATTTAATTGTTTAGATTCTAATGTTTTATCTGCTTTCACACTTATGAAAGGAAGGATGTAGATTTCTATGCATAACCGTGTGACAGAAGGGATGTAATTGCCAAACAGATGTGTCACAGTAAATGAATGTACCCAACTGTCATTATGTTATTGGTGCTTACACCAACTGTAGTTTGTTATAGAGGCTGGAGAATAAAGTGTACTGTTTACTTTCTCCTCTTGTCACTTCAATTCTTTACATTGTACACCAATTTACAATATCATTAATAACCTTGTAGTAATACTGTTACTGCTTAACCCTGACCATACTCTGCATTACTCTAACTATTACTCTACAATATCTATTATATTAGCTCAACTTGATAATAGATCGCTCTTCTTCACTGCTACACCTGCAAATGACACAAACAGTAATCCAACCCACAGTCTGCTATACTTCTAACACAAGTAGTGTATGCCACCCACACTAGTCATAACAGGTGCAATTACTCTAACAACTTGTCAGGTGCAGTCTCTTCACTGACACTTGGTGCAGAAGACGGACACCTGCACCTTCTCAGCAGCCGCGTCCCGTTGCCTAGCAGTGGGACGCTCCTTGTTAATTGCACACAATGTGTGCGCTTGCTCTGTTCAGTCGCGTCCCGTTGCTAGGCAGCGGGACACTATCTCCGCTCACCTGACAGCTTGTCTGACCGCCAAATCTCCAACACCCAATCAGGATGCACCTTATGGTTTATAGAGCACCCTCTGACACATGTTGGGTGCCAGAGTATTGGTTCACTCCTGCTCCAGCACTTCCTGAACTTCTGATCCAATGTTCTTCGGTTCTGACTTGGCTTCCTGTTACTATTCTCCTGTGTTTCGTTTTGGTACCTCATTGCCCGGCTGGTTTGACTATTTGGCTTGACCTGACTTCTCTCTGGAACCTCCCTGTGTACTGTACCGCTCGTTTGGCTTGACCTGGACTGCCTGACTATGTCTGTCTACTACTGTCACTACACCAGTGACTGTCTTGGTGAACCGCGACCTGCGTACTTTCTGCAGCTAAGCCCAAACTCCCTTGTGGGGTTCCCTGGTGAATAACGGGGCTACATTAGACTCCGCCCCTCCTTGTTCAGTTGGGCTAATACCGGTTAGCGGCCATCTCTGAAATTCCGTGACACAACTATTCAATGTGTCTCTGTCTCCACCTCTGGCTCTTCCTCTGCCCCATCCCCCCTACATGTAGGAGTCCCCCAGGGCTTTGTTCTCGGCCCCCTTCTCTTCTCGCTTTACACTTCCTCCCTTGGTGCGCTCATCTCTTCCTTTGGTCTTCAGTGTCACCTTTATGCTGACGATATTCAACTCTACATCTCTTCTCCTGACCTCTCTCCCACCCTCCTCTCTCGTATATCTGACTGCCTCTCTGCCATCTCCTCCTGGATGTCCTCACGCTTTCTCAAAATTAACATCTCTAAGACTGAACTCATTCTCTTTCCTCCCTCCAGACTCCCCTCCAACCACAACCTCTCTATCGTTGTTAATAACACTACCATCTCCTCTGTCACCCAACTCCATTGCCTAGGTGTCACCCTTGACTCCTCTCTCTCTTTTACACCCCACGTCCAATCCCTTGTGCAAGCCTGTCGCTTCCAACTGCGCAACATTGCCTGCATCCAACTCTTTCTCTCACAAGACGTCACCAAAACTATCATCCACGCACTCATCATCGCCCGCCTTGACTACTGCAACCTGCCCCTCACTGGCCTCCCCCTCTCCCATCTTGCCCCCCTCCGATCTGTATTTAATGCGGCTGCTAGACTCATCTTTCTCTCACGCCGCTCCTCCTTTGCCTCCCCTCTCTACCATGCCTTACACTGGCTCCCTTTCCCCTACAGAATCCTCTTTAAACTCCTTACTACCACTTACAAAGCTCTCTCCCAGTCTACTGCCCCCGACATCTCTAACCTCCTCACCATCCACACTCCTGCCCACTCCCTGCGCTTGGCAAACGACAGTCTCCTCTCCTCCACTCTAATTACCTCTTCCCACTCCAGAGTCCAAGACTTCTCCCGAGCTGCCCCCCTGCACTGGAATGACCTCCCTTGCTCCATCCGTCTCGCACCCAATCTATGCTCCTTCAAACGGGCACTCAAAACTCACCTGTTCCTGAAAGCCTTCCAACCATCCACTTAACCCCTCATCTACTCTGCAGTTCTCCCCCCTCTCCCCTGTCCCTTTTTCTCCCTCGCATCACTGCCTCCCTTTTGTGCCTTTTTTGTCCACCTTCTCTTAGGATGTAAGCTCGCACGAGCAGGGCCCCTCTCCCCTCCTGTCTCCATACCGACTCTTCTGCTCCGTATTTACTCCATATGTCTGCCCGGAGTTTCTGAAGCATTGGTACTTTGTGTTTATTGTTCTGTAATGTTTCACCCTGTATGGTCTACTGTTTGTACTATGTAAGGCGCTGCGGAAACCTTGTGGCGCCCAACAAATAAATGATAATAATAATAATAATAATAATGTGGCCACCGGTTCTCAGCCTGACTGTATGCTGCCATCTAGGCTTTAAGACATAGTTATATTGGAGTATAGGCCTAATACCTCAATGTGTCGACAAAATAGAATACCTACTGTTAAGACCCGGGGTATTCGAGCCTAAACTCACATGTGGCACCCTGGGACTTCTGGGTCAGAAGACAGGGAAAGATACAACAATATATTTATTTGAGAGCTGTCTACTACAAGTTCTCTAAATCAGCAAAAAGCTAAAATATAAAAAATATAAACCAGGCTAACAGGTACCAATAATCACCAGTTTACCTCTAGACTTCCCAGAAGTTTCCCACACTGTCCCTGAGTAATGCCCAACCAATTCAGATGTGATTTGATGAAGTATTATGGAGCTACTATTCAGCAGAGCCAGCAAGTCTGCAAATCCAAGAAAAGTTTGTAGTCCAGTAATCACAAAATTTACAGGCAAAATCCTCAATAATCTGGCAGCAGCCGCAACTTCAACTCCAGTAGCTTTTTAAAACAAAAATTAACCCCAAGCCTCTCCTGCAGGCCTTTTTAAAGACCAACCCAAATTTCACACATTGGGAATCTCTCCCAGCAGGGATATCCACAGGTTTTAGGAAGAAAGTCTGCTCTGATTGCTGGAGTTCAAAGAGGGGCTGTACAGGAGAGAAGTCATGTTTTAGGGCCAACTGAGTTCCTCCCTGCTGGTTTCATGGCATGTCTGACTCGGTCCTAGGGTAGAACAATGGGATCTTGACTACATTAATACCTTGGTAATGGTGAGTGATAGTCAGTCACTCCCTGTTTTAACTCATTATAGTCATTTGTGATGTAAGAGGGGATCCAGCTGTCCCAGCTTCCTGTCCTTAGTGTCTTTACAGAAAATGACCAGCCCAGAATAAAACATCACACCTGGTACTGTTTAAGAACAATAGCTGACCACTCAATCCTTTACTTCAGGTTGACTGCTGGAAAATAACAAGCCTGGTTATGTCCATTCCATCACACCTACTTCCGCCTAACAGTCCAGATTTTTGTGCCTGACTAATTGTACCACAGGCGTAGTGCCCAACAATGTGCCCATGGGCCTTGTGCCATCTGTGACAAGATGGATGAAGATCTTTTTGTTTCTGTCAGCTTTTGGTGTCAACATGGGGGAACTGTGATTATCAGCTCTAAGCCATCACCCTGCTGTCTTCTTGGATGTAGTGCCATCTTATTGCTTGATCCTTGTGTCTTTTGATTTGCCTCACTGTATGCCATTGTCTTCAAAGTCCTGACCCAGCTCTCTCCTCCGTCTTCATGCTTGATCCTGATGTCTTCTCTAGCGCTCGTTCCAGGTCTGTCTCTGCCATTGAACTGGCTTTGCAGCTCACAGCATCTAAATATAAGCTGTTTTGAGGGAGCAGGCCATGATGCGGCAAGCTCCGATTGGCTCGCCATGGCGGCCTCTGTTTGGACCAATGCGAATCTTCATAGATTTGACAATAACATTGACAATATATAAAATTACTTTACATCATATCACAACTGGTCACATCATAAAGTGGAACATTATAATAGGTATCATCATAGATGAGATCACAATCTGACTTCATTAGACTTTACAATAAGTGACATCAAGTACATTAAAAAGGGTTACCTTTAAAAGGTTACCAGAAAAGAGAGATATTGTCACATGCCGGTCCTTTTGGTTTCTACAACCGAGGCCCGACACACTTAACCGCTCCCTGCTGACCTCCGCGCTCCAGCTGCCGGCGTCTTGTTCTCGGGTCTGCACATGCTCAGACTCAATCCTCTTATGTTCTTTGCCTATCTCCCATTGGATACTCAATTTTGGCTCCAAACTACAGCTCAGTGCCTGTTTATCAAGTTACCTGCTTGGTATTAGACGTGGCTCCGTTTCTCCCATTGTATATCAGTTGTCTGCTGAGCTGACGCTCCACCACTCTTGCTGTATCAGCTGTCTTCAGAGCTGACGCTCCACCAATCCTTTGTACCGTGACAGTATAAACAGGCCACATGACGGATTCCACCGGGGAACCATGCGCTTCAGCATCTACTCAACAGAGTAGACCAACAAGACGGCGTTAAACGTCAACTCCTACAATGTTACCAAACACTAGCCTCCAGGATTGATTCTCTCCAGGTAGCCACTTCCGCAGCTTCTCCTGCCATTCTGGCTACGGACCCTCCTGTACTCGAGGCACCAGCTACCTCCGCCTCTACTTTGCGGATTCCTCCTCCCTCTAAGTTTGATGGGGACCCCAAGGCTTGTAGGGGTTTTCTCAACCAATGTTCGATTCAATTCAAGTTACAACCACAAAATTTTCCCACCCAAAGAGCTAGGGTGACCTACTTGATTTCCTAGCTCTCAGGTCAGGCCCTGGCCTGGGCTTCTCCCCTTTGGGAGCATGACAATCTGCTCCTCTCTGACAGCACCATTTTTATTGCTGCTTTTCGGAAAATCTTCGACGAGCCCGGGCCGGGTTACATCCGCGGCATCCAGCATCCTCAGACTCTGCCAGGGTTCTCGATCAGTGGCTCAGTATGTCATCAACTTCCGCACTCTATCTTCAGAGTTGTGTTGGAACAACAAAGCCTTAGTAGCTACATTCTGGCAAGGACTCTCTGACAAAATCAAAGATGCTTTGGCCTTTCAGGAACTGCCCACTACATTGGATGTCCTTATCTCTTTATGTAATCGTGAGGACCTTCATTTCCGCAAAAGGGTGGCTGAGAGGGACAACTCCCGCCATCCTATGATTAAGCAAGTAACACGTTTTCATCCCCCTGCTTCTGAGGATGAGCCTATGCAACTTGGACGGTCCCCGCCTGACTCCAGAGGAACGTGACCGGAGATTTAAAAACAAGCTGTGCATCTACTGTGCCAATCCTCGCCATATGCTCAACACCTGCCCCAAGAGGTTGGGAAACGCCAGGCCCTAATCTGCCCCAGAGAGGTCAGGCTGGGTTACTTCAAAGCCTCTCCTCCTCTCAAAATGCCCAAGAAGTTTGCTCCTTCACCATTACACTGTTCGGCCCTTCGGGCCCTATCCATTCCTTGGCCTTATTAGACTCGGGGGCAGCCGGGAATTTTATCTCTTTCTCTCTAATATCGCAGGGATCTCTGCCCGTACTACCTTTGGAATCCCCCGTCACCATCACCGCTATCGATGGGTCCTGCATCTCTAACGGAGTTATCAAACTCCTCACCAAACCTATTACCCTTCAGGTTGGAGAGTTACTTTGGGAGAGGATTTCTTTTCATGTTGGAAGATGCTAGGCATCCCGTTACTATTTTCATGGACCATAAAAATCTCCTATATCTGCAGTCAGCACAGTGTCTTAATCCCAGGCAAGCCAGATGGTTACTCTTCTTTCACGTTTTGACCTCCACATTACCTTCAAACCTGGAGAGAGGAACAAACTTGCTGACGCCCTATCTCGTGCCTTTCTTCCTGACTCCAATGCTGAAGAAATACCATCTCGTCCCATTCTGGACCCCAAATGTCTTCTCTCTTTCATTCTGACCAATACCTGCTAACCTCCGCCTGGGAAGAATTTTGTTCCACCTGGTCTCCGGAAAAAACTTCTGATGTGGTTTCATTCCACCCGCTTCACTGGTCATACCGGTATTCGTAAAACTGCGGAATTAATCTCTCGGAACTACTGGTGGCCTAAGCTCCACCTCGAAGTTAAAGAATTTGTTACATCATGCAACACCTCTAGCCAACACAAGTCTCCACGCCAGTCCCCTGCTGTTCAGTTACTTCCCCTATCCATTCCAGATAAACCATGGACACACATCAGCATGGACTTTATTACAGATCCACCACCCAGTAAGAAACATAACACCATCTGGGTCGTGGTAGATCGGTTTTCGAAAATAGCCCACTTTGTTCCACTCATTGGCCTTCCCTCCTCTCCGGTTCTGGCAATACATTTCATCAAGTAGATTTTTCATTTGCACGGTTATCCTACTGAAATTGTTTCGGATAGAGGCGTCCAATTCGTGTCTAAGTTCTGGCGAGCACTATGTAAAGTCCTTGGTATTCAGTTGAACTTGTCATCTTGGGGCAGCACAGTGGCGTAGTGGTTAGCACTTTTGCCTGACAGCACTAGGGTCATGAGTTCAATTCCTGACCATGGGCTTATCTGTGTGGAGTTTGTATGTTCTCCCCGTGTTGCATGGGTTTCTTCCGGGTGCTTCGGTTTCCTCCCACATTCCAAAAACATACTGGTAGGTTAATTGACTGCTATCAAATTGACCCCAGTCTCTGTCTGTCTGTGTGTGTGTGTATGTTAGGGAATTTAGACTGTAAGCTCCAATGGGGCAGGGACTGATGTGAGCGAGTTCTCTGTACAGCACTGCGAAATTAGTGTGCTATATAAATAGATGATGATGATGATCTTCCTATCACCCTCAATCCAATGGACAGACCGAGCGTATCAATCAGGACTTGGAGACCTTTCTCAGGATTTTTTCTTCTGCGAATCAAGATGACTGGGCAGAACTCCTACCATGGGCCGAATTTGTACACAACAATGTCTTCCACGAATCCACGTCTGCATCTCTCTTCTCTATTGTCTATGTACTTCATCCATTCTTCCCTGAGTTCGCTGCCCTCCCTCCCAGCCAGGTTCCTGCTGTTTACACCTTACAGCGCAGATTTCTCTCCATCTGGAATCAAGTGAGAAATTATCTTAGGAAGTCTTCCAAACGCTACAAACTAGCAGCTGATAAGAGACGTCGAGCCACTCCTGTGTTTAAAATTGGTGACAAAGTATGGCTCTCCACAAGAAACATTCGCCTCAAAACTCCTTGTATGAAACTGGCTCTTCGGTTCATTGGTCCGTATACTATTTCTCAAATCATCAAACCGATTCTAGTGAAAAAGTTTTGAATAAGTAAAGAAATTTCCCACGAAAACCTAACTCTAGGCGTGCAGTGCCCACCTTTAAAGGGGTGGGTACTGTCACACGCCGGTCCTTCGGTTTCTACAACCCAGGCCAGACACACTTGTCCGCTCCCCGCTGACCTCCGCGCTCCGGCCGCCAGCGTCTTCTTCTCAGGTCTGCGCATGTGCGGACTCGATCTTCTTATGTTCTCTGCCTATCTCCCATTGGATATTCAATTTTGACTTTAAAAGGCCCTTCCACCTGAATCTCAGTGCCTGTTTATCAAGTTACCTGCTTGGTATTAGACGTGGCTCCGTTTCTCCCATTGTATATCTATTGTCTGCTGAGCTTACGCTCCACCACTCCTGCTGTACCTGTTGTCTGCAGAGCTGACGCTCCACCACTCCTGCTGTACCAGCTGTCTTCAGAGCTGACGCTCCACCACTCCTGCTGTAGCAGTTGTCTACAGAGCTGACGCTTCATCGTGTACTTCGCCACTATCCCTGTGGTAACCACTTGTCCGCAGAGCTGACGCTCCATCACTCCTGCATAACCTGTTGTCTGCAGAGCTGAGGGGGATGAACAATTAAATGGCAATATTTATCATCTAAAATTTACACATCAATACAATAAGCACTCCATAGATTTTCTAGGTTTAACTTTTACTGCTTTAGGTACCAAGATTGAAACTCTAACATACAAAAAGAAAGTTGATATGAACAACTTTTTACATTCCAACAGTGCCCACTATAGACCATGGAAAAATAACATACCCAAAGGCCAACTCATGCATCTAAAACTAAATTGTTCCATTCCAGATAGGTTTAATAATCAAGCTAAGGATATGCTTACTTTATTTCGGATTAGAGAATATCCAGAGAAAGTTTTACATAAGGCTTATAGAGAAGTGACATATATGGATAGAGATACTCTTTTATATACTAAGAAGAATAGGTATATCGACCCTAGCCAACTGAGAGACACTAATCCACAATCTGCAGATATGGCTTTTGTCTCTAAGTTCAATAGTGCTTCATTAAAAAGATAGTCCAAAAAAATTATCCTATTTTGAAACCGGTGGTAATTGTTTTCACAATTACCACCATTCCAACACCGAGGAGACCTACAAGGAAAATCCGAATATATATGAAAAACCGATTTAATATAACCACACTTACCTCCAAAGCAATGCTGTACATCTCCGATCGCAGCAGCATGGTTACCGCAAGTTATTCCAAATACACAGATGTCCGGTGCAACACATTCACGTCATCACGCCCTCCATCAATCTTAATTTAAAGCGGCAATGTCGAGTTAAGTGTTTAAACACTTAACCTGCGGGGTCCCGCCATTGCCACTTTAAATTGAGATTGATTCAGGTCGCGGTGACGTGAAAGTGTTGTGCCGGACATCTGTGTATTCGGAATAACTTGCGGTGACCATGCTGCTGCGATCGGAGATGGATGTACAGCATGGCTGTGGAGGTAAGTGTGGTTATATTCAAATCGGTTTTTCATACATTCGGATTTTCCTTGTAGGTCTCCTCAGTGACGGAATTTACCACACCGTTAAAGCGTACCCCACCATTTGAAACAAGATCCAGTCTTACAGTCTCTTCTTCCAGAAAAACCCAGGATTATGTTCAGAAAAAAATAACAATATGAAAAACATATTGGCACTAAGCTTTCTAAAGAAACGAGTACAGAAAGTGTCCTATAATTCCATCATGGGACCAGCATACAATTGGTTATCTAGTCCCATTTGTGGTTTCTTTAAGTGCGCTAGATGTAACTGTATCACTTGCAGATTTATTACACATGGAACAAAAGAGCTTCTATCTACTAAAAATAAGAAGACTTTTAAAACAATAGGTTCTATTAATTGCAATACGGATTTTGTGATCTATCTATAGCAATGATGTTGCTCCCTTCAATATATCAGAAGAACTTTTAGACCATTAAAAAGAAGGATCACAGAACACAGAAGGAACATTCTTAATAGGTACTCGTTTCATAGTGTCTCCAGACACTTTTCGGAGGTTCATAATGCAGACCCCGCGTGTCTGTCGAACATGTTAAGACCACAGAAAGAGGTGGCGATAGATACAAGAAATTATGCAAGCAGGAAGTATTTTGGATCCATCAGTTTAACACCATGTGCCCGTGTGGGTTAAATGAAGGTTTAGAGTTTAACAACATTTTGTAATATACTACTGCTGTCCTCTCTTCCTCCAATCCCTGGAGATTTCCCCACTAATTGCATAACTTATTCAGCCTTACCTTTAAAATTAACAGTCTGTCGCGGACATTCTGAGTTATACTATCAACAATTTTTTGGGCTAATATTGTATTAAGGTAATCTATTTAAGTAATGAGTTTATATCTATGAGATTCCAAATTAAATCACATATATTTTAGCTACTGGGTTAAAGATTGTTTCTATAATTCCTAATATCTGCAATTCGATATTTAGTCTAGACCTGTACAACTATTAAATTCTTATCTCAAGGGTGCTTTATGCATTGTTATCTGTCAATTTACATATCCTTGTATTATATCTGTGGGGGTATTCCTATATTTAGAAAGAGACCAGGTCATGTCATTTATACATTGTTAAACTGCCTCCCTAATCCCGTTTCAGGGGTTAATGCGCATACATTTTTTCACAGGTTTCTTCACACAGTTCACCACTTAACATTTTTAATTAGTTTGATTAGAGCTGATTTAGTGACTACTAATGAGTCTATAGTATAAATGGATACCAGGTTATATGTGGGAAAACTACATTTCCCTCTGATGAAATTACCTTTGTGTAATGAAATGCGTCAGGGTATTCCCTATCCAGTCAACCCTGTTTGAAGCTTAATGTCAGTGTTCTCACCACTGCTTCTCGATATTTTTGGCACCATGGATATATACTTTTCTATGGATAATTGACATGAATGCTGCAGCATTGCGCATCTCCGGAGCTCATCGAGCAGATCAGCTTTATATACATCGTCAGCTATTACTAACTACAAATATCCTTTCACGCACGTGTGCAACCCTTAACTATATTTGGATTAATTTGGGTCAGACGACTGAGTTCACACAGTGAGTTTTTTTTATCAATTTACCATTCCATCTGCATCTGTGTGGTTAGATTGTGGACCCAAGCGTATATACTGGCCTGACAGATAAGAACTGTTGACCGGTGTGACTGGATCACTATTAAATACCATTTTGTAAAAAATTATTTAAAGCGAATAGCGCAGGGCACTTACTTATGTTATTGCATTTGTACTTATTTTTTGATATTGTTTATATTGTGAGATAGGTAATCCTTATTTCTGAGACCAGGGGAAGAAATTTGTCTCTTGTCTAACCTTGCTATAGGAAATGCCTATTTCTGATGTATGTATCTGATACAATGAGCCTGTTTTTACAAAACCTCTTGTGTATTGTGATGTGGGAAACAAGCTTGTTTTGGTTTTTGTTGTTCTGTGGAAATGTGTATTCGGCGACTGTCTGAAGTATTCATGCCAGTCAGACCTTTTGACTTGCTAGTGAGTCTCCTGTCTCTGACATAAGATCCTGGAAATTCACAGCAAGATTTGTTTTCTTTTTATAATCTGTTTTTATTGTTCCTTAAAATGGTACATACAAAACATATAATAATCTTTTTGTGCATACAAGAGGAAAAGACAACAGTACAGAATTTACAATTCGGTTTAACAAACTTGTCTTACAAACAATTATACATATTTGTTTTAGAATAAAAGGTGCACAATAAATGTAACTTTAGTTGTTTTGTGTTTAATTCCTAGACACATTTTTAAGAAATGAGGATAAAAGGGGTAGGATAATTAGGATGGGTTAGGGTGGGGGAGGGAGGGAAGATAGGGATCAAAGCTCAGCTATAGGTATCTTGCAGTTGCATTGTAGACATTGTAGATAGTATAATATATCATCCAGTAATTCTTTCATAGGAAGCACATATAAGAAAGATATATGTTTTAAATGTCAAAATTGTCACATACCTTCTAACCATTATTATTCCAATGTTCTTACGGTAAATACATTTATTTTCTGGATTTGTTTTCTTACACAAGTATAAATCTTGCTATAACCTACGTAGTAGGGACCATATAGTCGATTCAAAAATCTTCATAATTATATCTTGTGTATTTTGAGGCAAAGATTCTATATATGGACCCCATTTGTGGTAAAAGCGTGCCACTCCTTTCTCCACATCCGGAATTGTTGCTCTCCTGTCAAAATACAAAGTTTCTAGAATTTTTGATTTCACCTGGGTAATTAACGGAGGGGTGGCTTTTATCCAGTGTTTTAGTATTATTTTTTTCGCTATTGTCACCAATACAATCAGGACTGGTTTTATGTCAGCTTCTGGAAAGTTAGGTATCCAATTACGAAAGTCTGCAAACAGCAGTGCGTTAAAATCTTTTTGTAGTTTAATATGGAAACTGGTGTTTATAAAGACCATAATCTTGTTCCAAAATCTAACTATTTTCCTACAACTCCACATGTTATGCAAGAAGGTGGCATCTGCTTCCCCACATTTGGGACAATATCCCAATTCACTCGGGACCATATACTTTCTTTGATGTTGTGACACATATGCCCTGTTAATTATTTTATAATGGACCTTTTGAAGGTCAGCCGAGGAAAGGGCTTTCATTATGCAGTCCACATGTTTTAATAATGGATTAGAATCTGTCATCTCAGGTGAGTCTTTCTGCCAGGAACTTAAAGTTTTTGACCATAATTTAGATGCATCTCCAGCAACAATATCACCATATATGTATTTAATTCTGTATGTGTTATTTACAAAAAAATGTAAAAGGGACTCAAATTCGTCAGAATTTGGTAAACAAAGATTGTGGCCAGTAATATTCATCACATAGTGTCTGACTTGCAGGTACATATAAAATTGTGAATTTGGTAAGTTATATTTCTCTCGGAGTTGTTGAAGTGTGTACATTGTACCTCCCGGATCGAAAATATCTTTTATGGCCGCGATTCCCTTTGCTTTCCATTTTAAAAAAATTATATTTTCTATACCAGGAAGGAACTCAGGGTTACCCCAAAGGGTGATATACTTAGTATATGGTTTTTCCCGTTGATATGTTTTTTTAATTGTTGCCCATACTTTGTAAGTGTGTATAAATAAAATACTATTCAGTATACATGGGGGGATTTTGGATTTAGGTAAATGTAGTAACGCTGCCCTAGAATAGGGTGTAAAAATTTCCCTCTCCAGATTTTTATTAGTATATATGTCACGATTGAGGAGCCAATCTAGTGCATATCGGAACAAGGCTGACTTAGAGAATGCTATCGCATCAGGAAATCCATTACCTCCATTTTTTCTATTCTGTTTAAGTTTACTCCGAGCAATTCTTGGGCGCTTGGATTGCCAAAGAAACTGTACAAACATTTTTGTGCAATTATATGCATCTGTTTTAGTCAGTCCCATTGGTAACATCTGGAGCAAGTAACTCAGTTTCGGGAATACAATGTTTTTAAGGACTGTATTACGTCCAAGGAGAGATAGGTGTAATTTTTTCCAATTATTTAACAAGGCGGTCAGTTGTGTTAGTATTGGGGTGAAGTTTTTGCTGTATAAATTATGTAGGCGGGGGGTATTATTATTATTATGATTTATTTGTTAGGTTCCACAAGGTATCCGCAGCGCCGCACACAGTACTAACAGTAGACTATACAGGGTGAAACCATACAGAACAATTAACAAAAAGTACCAATACTTCAGAAACTCCGGCTAGTCATATGCAGTAAAAACGGAGTGGAAGAACAGGTATGGAGACAGGAGGGGAGGGGGCCCTGCTCATACGAGCTTACATCCCAAGGGAGGGTAAACAGACCAGGCACAAGAGGAGCCAATTGAGGCAAGAGGAGAGAAGGGAGGACGAGCAAAGGGAGGAGATGGGGGTTAAGTAGATGGTTGGTAGGCTTTGAGGAAGAGGTGAGTTTTGAGTGCATGTTTGAAGGAGCACAGAGTAGAAGAGAGACGGATGGAACGAGGGAGGTCATTCCAGAGAAGGGGGGCTGCACGGGAAAAGTCTTGGATTCTGGAGTGGGAAGAGGTGATAAGGGTGGAAGAGAGGCGGCGGTCGTTGGCCGAGCACAGGGAGAGGGCAGGAGTGTGAATGGAGAGGAGGTTAGAGATATAAGGGGCAGTAGAGTTGGAGAGAGCCTTGTAAGTGGTGGTGAGGAGTTTGAAAAGGATTCTGTAGGGGAAGGGGAGCCAGTGTAAGGCAAGGCAGAGAGGGGAGGCAGAGGAGGAGCGGCGTGAGAGGAAGATGAGTCTTGCGGCCGCATTGAGTATAGAGCGGAGGGGGGAGAGACGGGAGTGGGGGAGGCCAGTGAGGAGGAGGTTACAATAATCAGGGTGGGAGATGATGAGTGCGTGGATGATAGTTTTGGTGGCATCCTGAGAGAGAAAAGGACGGATGCGGGCGATGTTGCATAGTTGGAAGTGACAGGCTTGGGCAAGGGAATGAATGTGGGGGGCAAAAGAGAGAGAGGAGTCAAGGGTGACACCCAGGCAGCAAAGTTTGGTGACAGAGGAGATGGTGGTGTTGTTGACGACAATAGAGAGGTCATCGTGGGATGGATGTCTGGGCGGAGGAAAGACAATGAGTTCAGTTTTAGAGATATTGATTTTGAGAAAGCGCTCTGACATCCAGGAGGAGATGGCGGAGAGGCAGTCGGATACCCGAGCGAGGAGGGTGGAGGAAAGATCAGGAGAGGAAATATAGAGTTGAATGTCATCAGCATAAAGGTGATACTGAAGACCGAAGGAGGAGATGAGAGCACCAAGGGAGGAAGTGTAGAGCAAAAAGAGTAGAGGGCCAAGAACAGAGCCCTGTGGGACTCCTACGGGGAAAGGGTAGGTGGAGGAGGAAGAACCAGACGTGGATATAGAGAAGGAGCGATTAGCGAGGTATGAGGCGAACCAGGCATGGACAGAACCAGAGAGGCCGAGAGAGAGAAGAGTTTGCAGCAGGAGGGGGTGGTCCATGGTGTCAAAGGCTGCAGAGAGGTCAAGGAGGATGAGTACGGAGAAGTGACCCTTGGATTTGGCTGATAGGAGATCATTAGTAACCTTGGCCAGGGCAGTTTCGGTAGAATGGAGGGGACGGGAGCCAGATTGGAGAGGGTCAAGGAGGGAATTGTCCACGAGGTGCCTGGGGTTAGGCGGCTGCAGACAATCCGCTCAAGTAATTTGGAGGCATAGGGGAGAAGAGAGATAGGGCGATAATTAGCAAGAGAGGTGGGGTCAAGATTGGGTTTTTTTAGGATAGGAGAGATAAGAGTGTGTTTAAAAGAGGAGGGTACTACACCAGAGTAGAGTGATAGGTTGAAAAGGTGTGCTAGGTAAGAGCAGGCCGTTGGAGAGAGAGAGCGAAGGAGGTGGGAGGGGATGGGATCGAGAGGGCAGGTAGAGGGTGGAGAGGAAAGAATAAGGGAGCGAACTTCTTCACCGGTTGTAGAGCTGAAGGAGCACCAGAGTTGGTTGATGGGGGGAGGTGAAGTGATGAGGGTGGCGGGAGAAGAGGAGGAGGAGATGTTCAGTCTGATGGCCTCAATTTTGGAAGAAAAGAAAGTGGCGAAGTCAGAAGCATTGAGGGAAGGCGGGACAGAGGGGGAGGGGGGGGAGAGGAGGGAGCTGAATGTGGCAAAGAGGCGGTGGGGATTGGAGGACTGAGAAGAAATGAGGGACTTAAAGAAGGATTGTTTAGCGAAGGAGAGGGCAGAGGAGAAAGAAGAGAGTATGAATTTAAAGTGGAGGAAGTCAGCCAGGGAGCGAGATTTCCTCCAGAGGCGTTCAGCAGTGCGAGAGCATCTTTGGAGGAAGCGGGTGAGTTTCGAGTGCCAGGGTTGGGGAATAATGCGGCGTCGGCGGATTGAAGAGGCCGGGGCAGCAGCATCCAGAGCAGTGGTGATCGAGTGATTGTAGAGAGAGGAGGCCTGGTCGGGACAGGCCAGGGAGGGAAGGGGTGAAAGGTGAGTTTCGAGAGAGGAAGAGAAGGAGGTGGGGTCAATAGCATCCAGGTTACGTCTAGTGAGGGTGGCTTTGGGCGAGGCAGGAGCAGGGGAGGAGGACAGAGTGAAGGAGAGGAAGTGGTGGTCAGATAGTGGGAAGGGAGAGTTGGAGAAGTCAGAGAGATCACAGAGATGAGAGAAGACAAGGTCAAGAGAGTGACCAAGACAAGGGGTGGGGGAAGAGGTCTACTGAGTAAGGCCTAGGGAGGAGGCACGGGCGAGAAGTTTAATGGTGGTGGGGTCAGAAGAGTTGTCAATAGGGATATTAAAGTCGCCAAGTATGATGGAAGGAAGGTCAGAGGAAAGGTAGTGGGGGAGCCAGGCAGCGAAGTTGTCAAGGAAAAGGGAGGAGGGGCCTGGGAACGGTAGATGACGGAGACACGGAGGTGGATTGGGGAGAAGAGATGGATGGAGTAAACTTCAAAGGAGGAGAAGGAGAGGGAAGTTAAAGTAGGAATGACACGAAAAGTGCAGTTAGGGGATAGGAGGAGGCCCACTCCGCCTCCTGGACGCTCGTCTGGTCTGGTGGAGCGGGTGAAAGAGAGAACCCCATAGGAGAGAGCGGCGGGTGAAACAGTATCAGAAGAAGCCAGGTTTCAGTGATGGCAAGAAGATTAAGAGAGTTGGAGATGAAGAGGTCATGGATGGAGGAAAGTTTGTTGCAGATGGACCTGGAGTTCCAGAGGGCACAAGAGAAAGGGAGGGATGGAAGAGGGGAGATGCGGATGAGATTATCAGAGTTGATGGAGCGAGGGGGAGGGGGAGGGGTGGGGCAGTGAGAGTTGAGCGAGGGGGAGGGGTGGGGCAGTGACAGTTGGGCGAGAGAAAGGGGCTAGGGGAGAGGATGGCTATAGGAAAGGAGCAGGCGGCATGGTGAGAGACAGGGGGGACTGGGAATGAGAGAAGGGGCAAGAAGAGGGTAAGGGCAATTAGCGCCGAGGTGAAGGCAGCAACGGGGGCCAAAAGTGGGCCAGAGTGGTCGAGTTAGATATGGGCTGACAAAGCAGAGTAAGACAACAACAAAGGAAGGACTGCAGAGAACAATGAAGTGGAGCAGTAACAAAAGGCAGTGGCAAACACAGTTTAAAGTGCAGTAAAGATAAAATAAAATGGAGATAAATTAATTAAAGTGCAAATACAAGTAAGGTAAAATATAGATAAAATAAAGTGGAGATAAATTAATTTAAGTGCAAATACAATTAAGGTAGAATACACAACAATAAGATAAAATTAAATTGAAGTAAAATAAGTTAAAAGAACTTAAGGTAAATTTAAAATGAAAAATAAGGTAAAATACACTACAATAATATAAAATTAAATTGAAGAAAAATAAGTTAAAAGAACTAAGATAAATTTTAAAATGAAAAATAAGGTAAAATACACTACAATAATATAAAATTAAATTGAAGAAAAATAAGTTAAAAGAACTTAAGGTAAATTTTAAAATGAAAAACACATGGTAGTAAATGTAATGGATGGCCGCAGAGAGCCTATACCAGGAGGAACAGGAGAGTCCAGGCAGTCCAGAGATCAGGGTAGTCCACAGGTAGTCGCGGGAGCAGACCGGAGGGACCAGAGTTCAGGAACAGGTGTGGAGTTACGGTGGGTCACAGAGACAGTCCCAGGAACAGGTTCAGATCAGGAACAAGTGCGGCAGGAGTTCCTGAGGGTTGCAGGGCAGGGGAGGCCCAGGGTCCAGGTGGGAGTTAGCAGCAGATGTCCAGGAAAGCAGACCAGGCGGCGGGAGTCCGGGCTGCGGGAGACCAGAAGCAGGAGATCAGGCGGCTGGAGACCAGGCAGCAGATGTCCCGAGGAGAAGGCAGGGGGGAGACAAGCAACAGGGGACACTAGGAGACCGTCCCGAGGAGATGGCTGGCGGAAGACAGGCAGCGTTAGTCCCGAGTAGATGACAGGCGGGAGACCAGGCAGCAGGCATCCCGAGGAGATGGCAGGCGGGAGACCAGGCAGCAGAGATCACCAGGAGACCATCCCGAGGAGATGAGGTCCTGAGGAAATGTCAGGCAGAAGGAGCCCTTCGGGAGTGGTTAGAGCCAGGCCAAGAGATGCTGGAGACCGAGGAGCGGATGAAGGACAGCTAGGCCAGAGCCGGGGAGCTAGAGTATAAGATAATTACCGGAGAGATCGCCGGAGGGAGCTCAGCTGGATGCAAGGGCTACTGGAGGCAGCGGTGAGCAGAGGCAGGTAAGTGGAGGCAGGGAAATGGAGCAGTGCTGGGGCTACACCACTAGAATCAGGAGCCTAGGTTAAGCCCCAGTGGAGAGCCCACACGGCACATTCGTGCAGCATGGAAGCAGGAAGTAGAAGAATTCTACAAGGGGTAATATATATTCCTAAATATTTTAGTTTATGATTAGCTATTTTAAATTGGGAAGTGATCATTGGGTTCGAAAGGATAAGTTGATTTCCAGCACAGCAAGGTTTTTAAGAATTTCATAGCTAAGTATAAATATTAGTGGCTTTGCAATGTATGTAAATCAATGTTTTGGTAAACAGGGTTACATCCTGTGTCTAAAAATAGCCTATGTCAGAACTGTATAAAATATGAGCTGTGTGAGCATGTAATGTATCATTCTTCTGACTTCATCTGACCTGATCACCCTGGTACCTTCAACTAGGGTGAGAGAAAATAAACCATCTTGCTTCAAAGACCTGCTTGGAAACATCTTCAATATCGCTGTATTCCTGTGATCTACAGATTAGACACAAATCTAATCCGTTCTCTAGCTGCGTCTGAGGTTTGGACCCAAGCTTTACCAGTACCACCGCTCTGCATGCTACCCATGCAGCCTGGTTAGTGTGATAGGCCAGGGGGGATCCATTCACAGCAACCCGGATCCATAGTAAGATGTCCGAAGTAACCAGCCCAGGTACACCAGCAACGAGGTACTCTAGCAGCGTCAGTGACCCAAAAGGAACGTGGTTCTGAGTGCCATAGAAGGAGCTCAGTGGTGGCAACATTATAAGCCCCTCCTTCTGCGGCAAGAGGGCGCATTTGGGATAACGAAAGGGAACGGTGGCAAAGTAAGCCCAGCCGGTTCCCAGCAACAACAGACAGGGTGGCATAGGCGGTCCATCCTGTCACAACTGGAATGTGACAGCTGTGGCCATTCACTATTCTGAATGGCCCCAGCTGCATTATATGCTAATATTGCGCACCATCATCTATGTTTAACCATGAAAGAGACTTGTTACATGCACTAATTGTTCATCTAATTTGGATTAATCCTCAGTGGGACCTGGATATATGAACATTACAGAACTCAATCTATAGTTTCCTACATTCATGTTTACATCTTGCCATACCTCTTTCATCTGTGAGATTTGTTCCTATGATTGGATTTATTCATGATTTTATATCTGGATCACTCATTATGCTACTATATGTGACGTATTAAGTCCCAGGACTTGTTTATACTACAAAAAAAAAAAAAAATCCAACTATATATATTTCTGTGGGCCCACAGCTATAATCTAAACCAGGGCTCATCCATATATATATATATATATATATATATATATATATATACATACATCAATCATTTATGAGTGGTGTTGTCTTTATATTAATATTTATCCAGTCATATGGCATAGATTTAAAGGGTTCAGAAGATTCTTATATTGACTCTTACTTGTATGTATCTATATTGATTTTTACGAATTTCTAATACATTTTTATACTTTGGTGACTGTGTGAGATCATCCCATGTTTGTTCTACTCCAGGACAGTAGTTCCATTTACTAATTAGGAACAATTTTTAGATATATATTGCCAGTGCTGCATTTTTCATTTAAGAGATGACATAAATATATAGAGATTATAAGATTTTTGTGCTGCATCTTTGCATTTTTGAGTGACACAACTAATGACGTAACTGGAAACATCAGAATAGATAATATCACAATTGAATCACCAACATCATCATCAAAGTAGGAAAAATCACTGGTGATCATTGTAGGTAGCATCTTTAATGACATTACAAAATGAGGCTTCACTAAATGACATCGCTGATGACATCACATTGGTAGACCGCAAAGATTAAACCATAAAGGAAAACAGTGGGTGGCATGTATTATGAGGATTATATTGTGCTGGCTGGGGAGTTCCTAACATTATAACCAGCCGTGAAGATTGGTGTTATACTGCCATGGACAACAGCGACTCAAATCTTTCTCCAGCCCAGATCCTGGCCAACCAGATCCAGGTGATTTCTCAAGTCGTACAGGGCTTATCCCAGCGTTTGGCAGCTCAAGAAGAGGCTTCCAGAACCCTGCAGCTTCAGCAAGCCCCCGCTGGCATCACACCAGAGCCCAAAATGAACTTGCCTGACTGGTTCTCTGGAAGCAGGTCAGCCTTCCGCAACTTCAAAGAAAGTTGCAGGTTGTACTTTCGCCTGAGACCACGCTCCTCTGGCTCTAAACAGTCTCAGTCTTGGGCCTTCTCCCTTCCTTCAACCAGTCCAGCCTTGCAGACCGTGGATGCCTTCTTCCAGGCCCTGGGGTTACTATACGATGACCCAGACAGGGTGGCCTCAGCGGAGTCTCATCTCCGGGCATTAAGGCAAGGACGTCGTTCCGCTGAAGAATATTGTGCGGTATTCCGGCGATGGTCCACCGATAGCGCCTGGAATGATCCGGCACTGCGCAGTCAATTCCGCTTGGGTCTCACCGAGCAAATTAAGTACTCCTTAGTTCAGTATCCAGTACCCGTCTCGCTTGAAGATTTGATGCAGCTTGTCATTAAAATACCTCCTGGCGTACCACCCAGTTCTAGTGTTAGTTTGCCGGATTCCCCGTAACCCATGCAGTTGGGTGCTTAGCGCTTGCCTCCGGAGGAACGCTCCAGAAGACGCTCACTAGGTCTTCGTTTATATTGTGGTCAACCAGGTCACCTAGTTCGTTCCTGTCCTAACAAGGCGGGAAACGCCAAAGCCTAAGCGCTGGCGAAGAGGTGCGCTTAGGCCTTCAGATGGTCTCTTCGAAAAAAACTCTTTTTTGGTCCCTGGACGTCTAGTCTTCCGTGACAAATCAGCGGATGTGACAGCTTTCCTCGATAGCGGTGCAGCAAGGAATTTCCTGGATATCCATTTGGCTCAGACGCTCAAGATTCCGGATATCAAGTTGGGATCAAGCATTACCACCTGCGGTTTGGATGGTAACCCTTGCCTGGTGGTAGAATACTCGCAAAGACTCAGATGGTTCGGTTGTTAGTAGGAGCCCTCCATGCGGTGGAGCTCTCTTTCTTCCAAATTACTTGTCCCTCTGCTCCATTGATTCTGGGGTATCCTTGGCTTCGCAGCCATAATCCTCTTGTTGATTGGAAAAGAGGGGAAATCATCCGTTGGAGCTCAGAATGTTCCGCTTCTTGCCTGACTCTACCCCTTAGAGCTCTCCAGCCTAGTCCAGTTTTACTGCCTGCACCCTATCAGGACTTTTGTGACGTATTCTGCAAAAGGAAAGCTGATTCACTTCCACCACATCGAGAATATGACTGTGCGATTGATCTAGCACCAGGTTCCAAGTTGCCCAAAGAGCGTCTGTATTCTTTATCCATCCCTGAGACTCAGGCCATGGAGCAATATGTGGAGGCTTACGTCTGTGCTTGCCCTGAATGTGCCCGAAATAAATCTGCTAGAAACCGTCCTCCTGGTCTACTGTTACCCTTGCTTACTCCCAGCAGGCCTTGGACCCATCTTTCCATGGATTTTATTGTTGACCTTCCAGTATCCGCGGGTCATAACACCATTTGGGTAGTCGTGGACCGATTCAGTAAGATGGCACATTTCATTTCCTTACCCAAACCACCTAATGCCAGGACCTTGGCCCCCTTGTTCCTTGTCTTCCGTCTCCACGGTCTTCCAGAAGACATCGTCTCGGATCAAGGGTCCCAGTTTATTGCACAATTTTGGAGGTCTTTTTGTAATTCCATTGGAATCAGTATCAGTCTGTCCTCGGCTTATCACCCTCAGTCGAATGGTCAGACGGAGAGAACCAACCAGTCCTTGGAACAGTTCTTGCGTATCTATGTCTCCAAGTTTCATGATAATTGGTCATCTCTGTTGCCCTGGGCGGAATTCGCCTATAACAATTCTTGCCATTCCGCTACACACACACATCCCCATTCTTCTGTAACCTTGGGTTTCACCCAAAATCTAATTATTTTGCCTCTACTGTTCCCAGTGGTGATTCCGGAACACCTGCTTTTACTGCCAGGTTGAGGTCTGTTTGGAAAAGGGTGCACTCTGCACTAGGTCAAGCCTCCCAAAAATCCAAAGCCTTTGCTGACCGCCATCGTGCTCCATGTTCGTTGAAGTTGGGGAATGGAGTCTAGTTGTCCACACGAAACATCAAATTAAGACAACCCTGCAAAAAGTTGGGTCCCCGATACATTGGACCATTTACCATTGTAAAACGGATTAATCCAGTAGCATTCAGGCTTAAGCTACCACCTTCTTTAAAAATACCCTCTACATTCCATTGTTCTCTTCTAAAGAAAGCTGCTGCTCCCAGCAAATTCAGTCAGCCTTCCTCTAACAGGCCCCGGCCTTTGATTGTGAACGGAGACCACGAATACATCGTCGAAAGAATCCTTGACTCAAGGAAGGTTCAAGGCCAAGTTCAATTCCTAGTCCACTGGAAGGGTTACGGCCCAGAAGAGAGATGTTGGATACCACAGAGGCGTCTCCATGCTGAGAGGTTAATGAAGGAATTCTTTAAAAAATTTCCTACTAAACCTGGATGTCGGGGTTCCTTGACCCCTCCTCAAGGGGGGGATACTGTTAGTCCTCCGGGCGTCCCGGCCGTCGCTATGATGACCGGGACGTCACTTCCTGTAGCTTCATCCCGGTTGCCTGGGCAACAACTGGGACGCTGGGGAGATTCTGGCGCCGCGTCCGGCCAGCTGTCAAACAGCCAGGCGCGTGCGCACAGGTGATTACAGGTCCAGCCGTTCAAGGCTGGGTTCAGTCAGCCAATCAAGGCTGATTAGAGATCATGGTTACTGCTGGCACTCTGCTATTCCCATTGGCTGCAGGCTCTGCATGTTCATCATTCTGCAGCTGAGGACACATTCTGGTCTGTGTCCTGATTGGCCATCTGTACTATTTTAGGCAGTGAGGACTGGGCCTTACTGCCGGTTATAGCGTCTTGTTTACAGTTCTGCTTCCTGCTTGTTCTCTCTGTGCTTGGTGTTAAAACCTATGATAGACTTCCCGTGTATGACCCTCGCTTGTTCCTGGACCTTGAACCTACGCTTCTGACCCTGACCATTTGCCTGAAACCGGATTCTGCTCCTCCACCAGTGCCCCTGACCTTTCGCCTGTCCCTGGATTCCGAACCTGTGCTTGTCACCTCTGACCTTGGTTTACTCTGTACTTTACGCTGTCTGCTGCCGGCATCTACTCTTCCTGAACCACATGCTGCTTTCCGCCAATCACTCCATCCCTGGGTTCTCCTTAGCTGGTATACGATTCTCGACCCTCTGTCAGCCTGCGGCCAAGTCTGTCCCCACCACTAGGGCCTCCAGCGAACACCAGGCTTTCGGAGTAGACTGGGGAGTTCCTAACAATGTCCTCATGGTCTAATCTCTTCCTTTGAAGAAAGTTTCCCACCAGTACCTTGCTAAAACCCTTGATGTATTTGAAAGTTTCAATCATGTCCCCGCTTTCCCTTCTTTACTGCAAACTATACAAAGATCTTTTAGTGTTTCCAGGTATGTTTTGTGCTGTAGACCATGCACCATTTCAGTTGCTTTTCTTTGTACATCCTCTAATGTATTTACATTCTTCAGGAGAAATGGCCTCCAGAACTGAACACAGTATTGTAGATGACCTATACAGTGGAATTATTACGTCTTTCTTTCTGCTATTGATTCCTCTCCATATGTAAAGCAAGCATCTGGTTTGTCTCGCCCATTGCTTACCTGCCTTTTAGTGACCTGAAATAGTGACTCCTAGATCCCGTTCCTCCTCAGAAGTTTCCATTATAATGCCATCAATACTATATTTAGCCTTTGGGTTTTTGAGAACCTGGTTCATGATTTTGTATATTTTGGCATTAAATCGTAGTTGCCACTCTCATGACCATTCCTCTAGTCTACCTAGATCATCAATCATTTGTTTTACCCCTCCTGGTGTGTCTAACCTGTTGCATATCTTTGTGCTATCTGCTAAAAGGCATACTTTCCCTTCAATATCATTTGCAATGTCACCAATAAAGATATTAAAAAACACTGGTCCAAATATGGATCCCTGGGGTACTCCACTGGTAACCTTTCCCTCTTGTGAATGCACTCCATTTACTGCAACTGTTTTCTATCCTGCAATCAAGATCTTATCCATTCAACAATCTTAGAATCCAATCCCAAGCTTTTGAGTTTATCTGTTTATTTACCTTGATCTATTACTTTAGTCACACAGTCATAAAAGTAAGTAAGATTTATTGGCACGATCTTTCACCTGTAAATCCATGCTGTTTGGGTCTCTGTAAGTTACTGAATTTTAGATATTCTACAACTCTTTCTTTAAAGAGTATTTCCATCAATTTCTCTACTACTGAAATTGGCCAGTAGTTGCTTGCCTCTTCCTTGTTTCCACTTTTGTGCAGTGAGACTACATTTGCTTTTCCCAAGTCCTCTGGAATTACTATCTATGTATATATATATATATATATATATATATATATATATATATATAAATATATATATATATACACATACACACACACACATATATATATATATATATATACATATATATATACACACACATAAATATACACATACATACATACATACATACATACATATATATATCCTGCCTCTAGTACCACTGTTATACCAAAGGGGCCACTGTGGTACTTAGACAGCTCTCTTACCTGCCAGAGCTGGCTCGTTACTCCAGGATGCTTAACATCTGTCTCTGGCCTATAAAAGCCTACTTGTCCCAGCAGCCTTTGCCAGATCATCTGCTACCTTTACCTGTGTTGCTTTTCTTGTATCCTTTCCTGATTGATCTCTTGGTAATGACCTCTGCTCATCTCTCCGTCACCTCTTCCTGTGACCCTGACTCGGCTTGTCTGTGACTCTGTACCTGCTCGCAGCTCTCCAGTGTTTCAGCATTACCCTGCTGCAGAGTATTACCACCAATACCTGTTTTCAGCTCTCCAGTGTTTCAGCATTATCCTGCTGCAGAGTATTACCACCAATACCTGCTTTCAGCTATCCAGTGTTTCTGCTTTATCCTGCTGCAGAGTATTACCATCAATACCTGTTTTCAGCTCTCCAGTGTTTCTGCATTATTCTGCTGCAGAGTATTACCACTAATATCTGCTTTCGACTCTCCAGTGTTAGAGAACTTCCCTGTTGCAGATTGTTAATAGCTGTCTCCACTACTTTGTGGTAAAGTCCTGCAGACCAACACATCCTGTGTCCCTCACCTTCAGTGCCTTGCTCTGCTGACTGTTGCACCTTGTGTGTCATCTCCACTACTTTGCGGTAAAGTCCTGCAGACCATCGCATTCTGCATCTGTTGCTTACTGAGTTCTCTTGCTATTTTTTGCCATACCCTACCATACTGCATCCTGAAACCTGTGTAACGCTCTCTCTGTGATCTTATATTGGGAATCCTGATAGACTGGTTGAATAATTCTGTTAATGGTGCTACCAGCACTCCTTTAAGCTCTTTTAGATATCACTGATGGATAAAATGGGTGAAATTACATTAGGTGCATCATGGATCATCTTATGTATTATTACTGAGAATATCAAATAAGATGACAAAATGGGAGACCTCATTGATAAGTCACAATGTAAAAATTGGCTACATCACCGATTATATCTCAATAAGTAACATTAATGATGACATTAAAATATGTAACATAATTATATGTAACATCAGTGATGATGTGACAATGGGTGACTTAATGACATGAAATAAATTATAAATCATGAATTATAAAAGGAGATAACATAATTACTAAAAAAAAGACATCATAGTAATATTAGCAGCAACAACCAACATTGATTTATTAAAGGTGGATCTCACCAAACTATTTTACTTGCATGGCGATTTGGATCAAATTCTGTCTGATGCAGGAGATTGCCATACTCTCCCGGGAGTCCGTGAGACTCACCCAAAATGCAGGAGTCTCCCGGACATTCCGGGAGAGTTGGCAAGTATGGGTATACATGAAATAACTGTTAGGCGCAGTGTGATACGCTTTTGAAAAATCAAAATTTTACTGTATCCACTGCAAGCATTTTGTCCAATTTTCTACTTACTTAAAATGCAAGTAAAAAAGTTTGGTGAGATCTACTTTCTTCACAGTTGGCGACAGTGTTTTTTTCAGCGCTGTACAGAGAACTCACTCACATCAGTCGCTACCCCACTAGAGCTTACAGTCTAAATTCCCCAACATCATCATCATTTATTTATATAGCTCCAACATATTCCGTAGCGCTTTACAATTGGGGACAAACACAGTACACTAATAAACAAACTGAGTAAAACAGACAAAGAGGTGAGAAGGCCCTGCTCGCAAGCTTACAATCTATGGGACAATGGGCATTTGATACATGAGTACAATACAGAAACAGATTGCGCATATGATGGCCTAATATCAGATGGTAATCACATATAGTAAACAGACACAACAATAATATATAAAAAGGTTGATATTTACTAGAACAATTAAATGGTACCAAAATATCACATAAAATCAATGCACAGGTTCATGTAATCTATATAAATTCCAACAGATGTCTCTCTATATCAAAGAGATCCAAATGAATCCAAAAGTTGGAAAGTAAGCGTCCTTGTTAGGAATATATTTAGTAATAAGGTTCCGTTATGCCATATTTGTAACTAATAGCTTAATTTGGTAGTTTCCACGTAATAGAAGAAGCAATGGAAAAGTGATTAGTGGTATGTTAACTTCTCAGTATGAATCACATCACATTCATTAAACCACAACGGAGTGTGAAACTTCTCTGTTACATAATATTCAAATGTCCAGTGAAGCCAAGATTAAATAATCATACACGGCTTACCCAGTTCGGAGATGTACAAATTCGGATGCCGGTCCTGCCGTATGTGCGGCTAATATGTCCAGGCTAAGTCTTTTGTGGTGCGCACCAACAAAATCCATCCGGAGGGAAACAAAGCTGTATAGGAAAAGATTCCACTGAAAGTAAGTTGTTTGTATTGCCTCTGGAGACAGTGTATCAAAGTCTTCATGATGATGAGGCCAGAAGAGGAGAACAAATACTCCGTAGAGCCAGCAGTACCTTGCGACGCGTTTCGTCTGTTGAAACAGACTTTTTCAAGCAATAAAGCTGACTCTCTATCCGCTGATTATTTATTTGAAAGAAGGAGGGAAGAGAGAGGGGAACCTCATCCAATTGATGGCAATAAGGGTACATGATACATGAGGTTAAGTCTACATTTTGCATTTTGGTCGAGCCAGACTGCAAAGGTAAAAGTGACTCATAAGCTAAATGATCCTGTCACACAACAATGTTGGTCAGGGGGTAGTTGTCTTGTGTGAAATTGTGTAACGGGTGGTAATAGGGTAATCTAGTGAGGTTAAGAGGGTGGTTGAGGAATATTATAAGCTTGTCTGAAGAGGTGGGTTTTCAGAGAATGCTTGAAAGTTTGTAGACCGGAGGAGATTCTTATTGTGCGAGGGAAAGAATTCCATAGAGTGGGTGCAGCTCGAAAAACGTCCTATAACCGGGAGTGGAAGGATGTATTGAGGGTGGATGAGAGACGCAGATCTTGTGCAGAACGGAGTTGCCGAGTTGGGAGATATTTTGAGACAAGAGAGGAGATGTATGTTGGTGCAGTTTTGTTGATGGCCTTGTAGGTTAGTAAAAGTATTTTATATTGGATTCGGTAGAAAACAGGCAACCAGTGTAGAGACATACAGAGTGATTCAGCAGAAGAATAACGATTTGCAAGGAAAAGCAATCTTTCCGCTGCATGCAAAATAGATTGTAGGGGTTTGAGTCTGTTTTGGGGAAGACCAGTAAGGAGGGAATTGCAATAGTCAATGCGGGAGATGATAAGTGCAAAATTAAGGTTTTTGCAGTGTCTTGTGTGAGATATGTGCGAATTCTAGAAATGTTTTTTAAATGTATGTAACATGATTTAGATATAGAGTCTATGTCGGTGTTGAAGTCGTATAATTGGATGAACGAAAGTATATTGGTTTAATATTGTTTAGCCATGCAAATGCGATCCGTACGCCACGTAACACGTGACGTGGTGCGTTCGCACGGAAAAATCCGCACGCACACTCTCGCAGTACAACATTTAGTTATTTATATAATTTCATATTGGTTCTGTTACAATGTAATTCAGGAGCAGATAGTATTTGGTTTATTATTAGTCTATATATATATATATATATATATATATATATATATAGTGATTATATGTACATTGTAGTGTTATTAAAGGTTTAGGTTATAGGAAAGGTGTCATGCCTGATATCATATCGATCCCCTAATCATCAGCAGCTGTCCGGTGCAGTCGGCGAAGAGATCGCACATTGCATACTTTAGTTATTGATATTAGGGAATAATCCTTTGTATGATGCTGGCTATGAAAGGAGCAGACCCCCTGGAGAGACGACCCCCACCTTTGGATTCCTTAGATTGAATCAACCTATGATCTGTTTACCCTGGACCCACCCAACGTCTGGACCTATAGAAACAATCTACGTCATCTCTATTGTTCAAGTGTAACACTGTACTGTATATAATCATTGCTGCACACACCCTGGCCCTCAGTCACTTCTGACACAGTATTCTAAGCAGATATACTGTCCACCGGGTCCCGTGGGTGCGCAGCGAGCGCATGCGATTGCATTGGTATGTATTTATCTTTTGGTATTGGCTGTGCTGTACTGTACTTTATCATAATATAATAATGTATTGAATTGTTGACTATTTACATCTACTATAATAAATCACTTTGTGCTTTGGAAACACATACAATTGATTGGGCAATGCTTATTTTAAAACGATAGAATTACTTTAATAATTGGGGGCTCGTGAGTTTAGGAGTTACGTTATCGGCAGGTATGCAACGCTCACGGTATTCGGTTCCTCAACAAAGGGTGGATTGACGGACGCGTTGCATAACAGGAAAGAACGCAATGTGTTTAAGACCTGGGGTTCACTGTGTGTTGCGAAACCGAATGTCCGTTGTTGCATAGACTGAAGGAACGTTAATTAGAATCTAGGGACAAGAAAGAAAAATGTTTCTTTTTATTGTCATTTTACGTTTTAAAGTATATTGCATTGCAGAGCGTACGTGTATTTCCTGCTGTGCGTACGCGAACTTCCGGTAGATTTGCCACGTGGTTAAACAATCGTCTTGATAGTTATTATATGTGCATAGTATAATTACTTGTGAAAACCTCTGAGACATTATTACTGTTGTTGGGAACTTTCAATTTTTTACGCAGAAAAGGTGTATAGTGTGTGATTTTGTAACGTAGATACACTGTTTATTATTCATTGTGCTCAGTTGCTGTCTGACGAGGCGGATTGCCCAACTGAAGGACGGTATACAGGGCAGGTATACCGAAT
The DNA here is from genome assembly GCF_038048845.1 of Mixophyes fleayi. Lineage (NCBI taxonomy): Eukaryota > Metazoa > Chordata > Amphibia > Anura > Limnodynastidae > Mixophyes > Mixophyes fleayi. The sequence continues at coordinate 139,769,185 of NC_134406.1, read as the reverse complement.
GCGAAAACCGGGTCTTCGCAAAGCGCTACCAATAGATCGCAAGGTTTGCTAATAATTAGTATTGGTAGGCTGTGCGATCTAACCGAACGACAACCATCAGTGCAAATTGGTGAAGTAGCTAAGAGGAATTATACTGGAAAGGCAGGTTGATTTTATCAACTTGTGCTCCCAGCGATAATAAACTCAACAGGAATTTGAGATAGCCGGGCTATCGAGGAACTATTTCTGTGTTAGGGATTCTTGTTCGGAACAAGAGAAAGCGAGTGGACGCGACTATTGTAAATACGTTCACAAGGGCATTAGAGATCTCTAGCGGTGATTGTAGCAACAGGTTTGAAATTGTTGGCCGGAAGGAACAGAGCATTGCGGTGTGTCTGTGTTCCGTGTAGAGTGGTGTTGTTCAACATGGGTGCTAAGCATACATTAGAGATGGTCAGTGGACTGCCTAAAGAAGGCCTTATTGAGTCAGCGAGATTTCTCATGTGCAAGAAATATGGTGCATACGCAACTGTGTATTGTGACACGTGGGTCAAGATGACCAAAGATTTCCAACAATAGGGAGTTTTAATGCAGAGGTACTAAATACCGTAAAAGATAAAGTACGGTTGATTAAGTCAACGGAAGTGAAAAATGCACATAATCATTGTTTAAAATCGTGGCAAATGGAAGGTAACACGTGGCAGAGCAGCGAATGTTCAGCGGAAGTAAGCGTACCGGAAACAAGCATTCCGGAAGTGTGCGTTGCTAAGCGTGGCGAACTGAGCGCAAACACGCCCCCGACAAATTTGGTCGGGGCGGGAAGTACAGCCAATACCAAAAATGTGAAAACTGTAGCTAGTAACCTGTATGTTGTTTTAAGTAATGTTAAAAGTAATGTTTCAGGACAAAGAGAAGGAACGGTCCCACCAGCAGGGGCAGCGGCTGAAAGTGGTGAGAATAATGTAAAGGTTAACACAGGGGGAGACATCCATTGTACTGCAGCAGCAATTTCAGCACCTAGTTCAGAACATAGTCATTTGGTAGACTTACATCCTGTCTGCACTACAACAGTTCCCAATGGGAAAGCGGACAGAGATGGTGACGTTCCCTTAAAACATGTAGCAAAGCATGATACATGCACTAGATCTGAAACATTTTTAATTTTGTCTGATTTCCCTGATCCTAGGAAAGATTTGACCAAATGTCAGCAGTTTATTAGATATTATGGTAATATGTATGAGCCAACTAATAACGATTGGCGAGTATTATTGAAAACCTGTCTTCCTCTCAATACTGATATACAAAAGTTCATTAAGGATTGTATGTTGGAGGAGGATGAATCCTTAACCGAGGATGATAATCAGGACAATATTAGACAAATAATCACACGGTTGGCCATATATTTTCCAGTAATAGTGGACTGGAGTAAAGTTTTTACTATCAGGCAAGAGGATAGTGAAAATGCAACAGACTATTTTTGCAGGGCTCTGATGGAGATGGTCAAATATACTGGGGTATCAGACATAAAAGATAATGTAGATTACAGAGAGGTTGCTGTTAACATTCTAATGGATGGACTCAGGGAAAACTTGAAAAGAAGGGTGCAAACTTCATTACCATACTGGAGAGGAAGTACTGTAAGTGTTCTCAGGGAGTCTGCTATAGGACATGATAAAAATAAACAGAAAGAGACACTAAGTAATAGGGTAATGATGGTAAGTATCCCAGCACTAGAGGGACTGCACACACGACCACCAGCATACAACCCACATAACAGGAAACCCAGAATAGTGAGATGTTACAATTGCAGAGAAGAAGGACACATTAGGAGAGATTGTAAAAAGGAAAGTGACAATACACATAGGGGTGGGTCACATAGATATCATCCAAGAAGGAATTCACATAGACTAGAAAACTCACACCTGCCCGCACACGTTATAGCAGCAAATGCTGTGCGTGAAAGCAATAATCAACTCTAGAGTTCAGGTCAGACCTGTAACCCTACAACTAGACAAAGTAAAATTAATCTGTGGTAAGTATTAATGGACAAAATGTAGAAAGAAACTTATTTAAAAAGTAATCTTTGTTGATTTTGTTTGTTTGTCTTATGTTGTCAAATGTTTGTTTTCCTAAATCGCTGGCCGATGGTAAAGAATGAGAATGTTTGGTTTGTTTATTGTTTAAAGATAACTATCTTGTCTTTTCTTCACAGATAAAGGTAGACAAAAGAAGTATAGACGTAGTGTTTAAAAGGGGGGAGATAGAGAAATAGAAGAATTACTCTTGAAAGACTAATTAACACTAGACAAATGGAACACTCTTTGTTTTAGGCTGCAGTGTCTCATAATAATTTGTTTGGCTGAGAATCATTATCCAACAATGAAGTATATACATACTTTGCTCCAAAATATCGTTTAGGTATCTCAGATAAGTCATCAACAGTTAAATTTTACATTTCTCTATTATAAGTTAGGAAAGTCCTTTGAAAAGGTATGTAGTCAATGAGATACCGAGTTATTAATGAACAAATGACGGACGACACTGGATTGCACGGTTAAGACCCCCTAGTCATTCTTGGGAGGGATCATAGTTAAATGAATACAGCCATTTCCCCATAGAGTCAGAGTCCAATCCAGCTGTCATTTTGTTGTAAAAAAAAAATCTCCCTTTCTTCATGTATGTTTGTATTCAAATCTTTATATTCCCATCATTCATTGCTGTCCTATTTCTCATTCTTTACACAAACGCTAGTACCTCTCTCTCTCTCTCTCTCTCTCACTCTCTCTCTCTGCTCTGGTAGAGATAAAATCAGACACAGTCTCAACAATGGGGCTAAAACATATTTTTATTTTTTTACATAAGACAAATTCAGAGATACACACACTAGATTGACATGAGTTACAGAAACAGTCAGGGGTTTTGTTTTCATGTGTATAGAAACTGCTGATTTTAAACAGAAAGGTTCTGTTGTGGAAATACGATTCACGTTTTATAGATTGCATATCTGTTTTGTGGGGTTTTTTTTGTTTTATGATTCGTGCCTCCTGTACAAAAATGTGCCTTTATATGGAGGCACAAAGGGTGGATAGGAGATTGCTGGAGGTTAGGCATACAGATATGCATCTCTGTATAGAACATTGGAGTAGGATTTTTACCACAAGATACAACATAATGTGAAACCCTAGAAAATGTAGAATTTTCATGTTTTATATTTTTTTCACTGTTAGACAAGCATGTACTGGATACTGTTATATTTGAAGAAAGTGTTATAGAAATAGACCCCTTTGCCTTTCCCACTTAGTCAAGTAGCTGAATGTGAGGTATTGAGAATGGCATGTAAGTTGGCAGAGGGAAAATCAATTGATATACATTGGTCTTCAGCATTTTTCTAGTCTAGGGGGCGATGTTGAGGTGACTGAGAAATCGTTTTATAGCAATACCAGCACATGATTAGGACACTACATAGAGGACTTTATACAGTGACACAGTTACCAACTGAAGTAGCTGCTAGTAAGGTCCACACTTACACACACGACCATACATGGCTGTCACACCAGGGCGAACATAGCTGTCAAATAGACAGCATGGTTTTATGTGACAGTTAACAAATCTATGTTTTGTTTTGTTTTTCGTTGTATTGTTTTAGTTTTAAAATATGAACACACACACACACACACACATGCACACATACACATATTGGTTAATATATGAAGATTTGTGTTACCTGAGGAATAAACTGTCTGGAAGGTGAAGAGATGTGGTGAGGAGTCTGGCGGACTCTGGAAAGACGGACAAGGTAGACCAATAGAGCCATCCCATATCCCTCATGCTGATGGGTTTTCCTCCAGGTAAAACAAATACACGTCATCCAATTACCACCATGCAGGATCCTCAAGTATACACTGGTGTACCAATGAAATATATCTGGGTAAAGGTGTATTGAAATGTGTGTAATGTATTACTGTGTCATACTCAAAACTTTTGTTATTCAATGTGATAGTCCTAGAGTTATAATGGATGATAGGGGTATTCATGTTATTGATAATAGAGGTATAATGTATGAGTAGTGGTAACAAATCACATACTTTCAATTAGCCATAAACCAGTGTGAACATAAAGTAGTGGTACTCGGTAGAACGAATTGAATAGAATAAGAGTTGGAACTTGATTGAAGGGACTGATAGCTTCGACCACTAGTCCTATCCCGCTACCAAAAGATCACTCCTGAACAGACTCCTAACCTGTCAGTTTTTGAAATGTTCTTGACCCCTCGTGAGATGAGATTGTAACTGGGAGGCTAGGTTAGACCTTGAGAGAAGGTAAATAGTGAGACAGAAACCGAGAACGTCCAAAACACTGTTTCCTGAAAGGTCACACTAACTGTCAGGATGTTGGATCGGGAGAGTAAGTTGTGGAGCAATAATTTCTTAAGCTTAGGTTCTTTGACAGACAGGTACCAGGTGTAAGCTACCAGCATCACGGCTTCAAGGGTAGCAGAGGCACACTGGTGCACATTCCACCCACTGCAGAGGGGCCAACACTCAGAGAAGGGTCCAAGGGCACTCATGAGTCTGTACTGGAAGGCCTCGAATGCAGTTAGTAGCACCTGAGCCAAAGGCTAAGACTGTTGTCCAGCATGAAGTTGTAGTTTTTCCTGTTTTGTGTTCTCTCATTTCATTCTCTTCTCAGGACGGTTAATTCTTTTGATTATTAGCAGGTGACAGAGACTGGTTCAGGTAATGATAAGGAGGTATTGGGGAGGAAGGAAGAAGTTAGTAGCATAATCGGTCCAGCCAATTACTCTATTCAATTCAGGGGTAAAGGAAAATTTGGAAACCTCGGAGCTTGGAGAAAGTGCGAGGGGCTATTGTCTGAGTAGCATTACGTCCGTAAGTACGGTGACCCCATAGTTAAAAAAAAGAGATACACCCAGCGATGCCAGTCCAGTAATATCCGGACTTGAGAAGGCATCCTTGAGAATGATTATCATTCTTGGGAGGGTAAGGTTTTAGACCAAATAAAGTGCTGGGCGTGCTCACACGTGCCTCAGTGATTATATCAAGTAGGATTAGTTCTCTTTCCATTAAATATTCTTGAGGTACCCGAACTATAGGTGGGAGTTCACTAAGGGAAAAAGTACGACACCTAGGTCCCTTAGTCTGAAGTCTCCCAATGCTTTGCAAGCCGATCACTGTTAAATCTGAGTATTGGGAGACTGGGAAGAACGAACAGACAATAGCCCGCCCACAAGTGTTGATGAAAAGAACTGATGACATTATTAGAAGTGTATATTAACGCAGGCTGAAGGAGATTGCATATGACATTATTGATAGACATAGGATGATGCTATTGATGAACATGAAGTGTTTAAATGTATTCTGAGCTTAAAGACATGCGTTGGACAGAAGAACCTGTTAAACTTGAAGAACTGTAGTAGAGAATTCTGTATAACTGATACATGTTCTGTTGTACCTTGTACCTTTCCAAATAATGTATTAAGTGTTTTATTGCACCCTTGAAGGGCATACAAAAGGTTATCTCCAAGCTCCAGAATTGTACGGTTTATAGTAAAAGAAGAAGTCGTTTAGAGGATTAAGACTTTCTCTTATGATAACTTGTTTAGATCTACAAACAGCGTGGTCATACACCAAGGGGGATTTGTATTACATAACAATGAAACGTGGTACTGAGATCCTGCATATAACATCTTTAAGGTGATAGTTTATTATACTATCAAAGGGTGGACTGTTGAAGTCGTGTAATTGGATGAACGAAAGTATATTGGTTTAATATTGTTTAGCCATGCAAATGCGATCCGTACGCCACGTAACACGTGACGTGGTGCGTTTGCACGGAAAAATACGCACACACACTCTCGCAGTACAACATTTAGTTATTTATATAATTTCATATTGGTTCTGTTACACTGTAATTCAGGAGCAGATAGTATTTGGTTTATTATTAGTCTATATATATATCATATCGATCCCCTAATCATCAGCAGCTGTCCGGTGCAGTCGGCGAAGAGATCGCACATTGCATACTTTAGTTATTGATATTAGGGAATAATCCTTTGTATGATGCTGGCTATGAAAGGAGCAGACCCCCTGGAGAGACGACCCCCACCTTTGGATTCCTTAGATTGAATCAACCTATGATCTGTTTACCCTGGACCCACCCAACGTCTGGACCTATAGAAACAATCTACGTCATCTCTATTGTTCAAGTGTAACACTGTACTGTATATAATCATTGCTGCACACACCCTGGCCCTCAGTCACTTCTGACACAGTATTCTAAGCAGATATACTGTCCACCGGGTCCCGTGGGTGCGCAGCGAGCGCATGCGATTGCATTGGTATGTATTTATCTTTTGGTATTGGCTGTGCTGTACTGTACTTTATCATAATATAATAATGTATTGAATTGTTGACTATTTACATCTACTATAATAAATCACTTTGTGCTTTGGAAACACATACAATTGAGTGGGCAATGCTTATTTTAAAACAATAGAATTACTTTAATAGTGGGGAACAAAGGAGAGGTGTGAGTCAAGGATTACACCTAGGCAGCGAGCTTGTGGGGTGGGATTTATTGTCATGTTATCAACAAAGATAGAAATGTCAGGTATGCTCTTCTTGGTGGGTGGGATTATTATTATTAACTCTGTTTTAGAAAGATTAAGTTTGAGTTGGCGAGAGGACATCCAAGATGAAATGGCAGAAAGACAGTCAGTTGCAAGGGACAACACAGATGTCGAGAGATCAGGAGAAGATAGATAAATATTGTAAGCAGCAAAATTGTGACTAAAAAAGTGGTTTATGGTTCTTGCTTTTGTGCATATTTCCTAAAATTATCATGCAACGGCCTAGAGCAAGCCAATAACGCAGAAAGTCGGGCACTCCGCAGAAGGCACTTCCCAATAGAAAAATGCCCAGATGTCCTCGAAAAAGAGCAGATACCGGTCACAGAGCGAGTTTGCTGAGAAACAGGCTTAATAAGCTGTACCGTAAAGGAACTTGGGCACTGATGGAAATAAGAAAAGCACAAAAATCAACTCAAGTGCTCATCCGAAAGTCCTTATTTGCCAAGTTGGTGAGAGAAGTCTGCATGAAGTGTACACGTGGCATCCCATACTCTTGGCAAAGCAAAGCGATCATGGCGTTACAGGAAGCAGCTGAGGCCTTTATTGTCTATCTCTTTGAATGGTCTTACCTGTGCAGCATCCACACAAAGAGAGTCACTGTCAAAGTAGAGGACTTTCGACTTGCACATAGACTTCAAAGCATCCAATGTGGATTGGATTAAAACTCCACATATAAACTAGAGGCCATGGATGTTTTGTGTGTTTATTATTAAGGATTTGAAGGAAAAACTCAAGTTTGCAAGTAGTTTACAGGTAGTTAAAGGGATGGCTGGAGGATTATTCAATATACACACAGTGTTACACATACACACACATTGAATCACATGGTTGGGTATTAATTTTAATTATTTGGTTAACTAGTTAATTACATTCATATTCTTTATAATTTACTCATTTTACTACTGGTTTTAATATTTTACCTAGTTAGAGTTACTAATTTATTTTAAATATTTGAAATAAATCTTCCTCTGGTTAGTTTAAATTTGTTTCCAACATTGTACTGCTCCCCAAACCATGTTGTCCCATTTGCTTGTACTTCTGAAGTAAATGTTGTTTAAAACTTCATAAATTACTGAAGAATAAAATATTATTTTCTACCTTTGAGCAAACTACTTCAATGACTTCTAACTTAAGTAACTAAAGAGATTGTTCAGCTTTGTGGTGGTTCCCTAGCTGCCTAGTTATCTTAACTTGAACAGCTAAGATGGATTAATGACAGCACTCCTCTTACTGCTGTCAGTGCTGCAGCTACACTCCAGTAAGTGTGAGAGTCAGGGGACACCAAGACTGAAGGGTACATAGCAGAAGGTGTAACTAACTAGCATCAGTTGTACAATCCCATAAAGGCTTGCACTTTTGCAGTCGTATATATTTTTGTAATAAATTTGAATATGCACTTTCTTTCTGACGTGAGGACAGTAGATATTCTGGAAGAGCAGACCATTCATCTTGCCTTTGGTCATTCTCCACTTTCATTTGCAAATATGTTCTTGAAATGCTTTATTTAGTATCATTTTGAAAAAAAAAAAGTTTGAAGTTACCCAACAAGGTCAGGTTATAATTATGGGCAGTGATGCCTCTTGGTGAGTAGGGTGGAGTGTGAAAACTACCAAAGAAATAATAGCAATAGTTATTCTAACATAACAAACAGCACAATTTCTGCAGCACAGCAATAATTGTCTTTATAAATCTACTTGTACTTATCAATACATGGTGAACAATCTAAAATGAAATAGATAAGAGTGAACTGGGCTGTATACTACGGAAATGAAAGATCTGCTATAAAAACACAGTGTTTTTAGATTATTGATGCCAGGATGGACAGTTGCATGATTGAAGAACTACAGGGAGTTAAGTAAATCTTACCAAAAAGCAACAAGATTACAGGAAACAGATGATGAAACTCATAAAGCTGAAAAGAACGAACCACAAGGCTAGTGCATCTCTACGCAGGTGGAAAAAACTGGCTTGCCCCCTCACTTTAAATAGCAATCAGCCCTATGCTGAAAAGTGCTGGGGCTTATCTCAGCAACCCGGCGGTGTGGCTGCTGGGGTAAAGAGTAATGTTGGGACTCGGTGGTAACATTGCAATCCCATGAGTCAGAGTATAATGGAGGTGTATCTATTGTGGGTGCCTAAAGATCTGTGCTGCTGATGATGGTGACCACACTAGCATGTATCTATACTCTGTAAATAAATAAAAATAACTGCCATATCTCCCACCTCAAACCAGTCTGGGCTGGTTACCAAAATAGGGTACAACAAGTGCAGGGTTGTTCACAACATAATGGAGATGTGCAGCCTGTGTTCACCCTATCATAATGTGAAACAAACCCAGGCCTAATCAGTTCCCAGGAACAATCAGCCAATGCTTAATAGTACCGAGACTCATACTGGCATCCCTGGGGAAGTCGGTGCAAGGGTAATAGTGCACTATTTTTGTGAACCAGACTTCCCTAGGAGTCACAGCTGAGTGCTGCCCAGGCTGGGGTTGGTTTCACATTATGACGGGAATTTCTTGCTATGGGGTTTTCCCTGTCATAGAGGGACCAGCACAGACTGGTGCTGTTTGGTACTTTTGCATGGAAATTTGCATTAGTGGAAATCAGTCAAGCTGTAAGCACTGGTGCTGGTTACTATTTTCTTTGTTTGTTTTGGGGGGAAGTGGGGGTGCTGGGGAGTGTGGCATATTCTTTTTATCTATTTAAACTTTTATGTAAATGACGGTCATCAAGTTGACTATGACTGGTGTATATTTATTGTGGCTGCATCTTTATGTATATATAGCTATATACAATATATTTGAAGATACGTTTAACTCAAAATAAACATTGGGTTTCAATTCTGCAGCCATTATGTTATAGGTATGTTTTGACCAGCTCTAATTTCGGATTAAGATTAGATCTTTTGTGAAAAAATGCAGCAAATATTTTAATTTTCACACTGCATTTAGGACACAATGGGAAAAACAACACAATGTTTTAAGTAAATGTTTAATAGGCACTCATCCAGACAAGCATAAATCCAGAATCAACATATATAAAATAAATCGGACAATTGCAGTAAGCTCCCGAAGATACTAAACGTTACAAATTGTTCTCATTATACTGTAATTTGATACACTGTATAATGTGCAGCATTAGTGATATACAGCGACATAAGGGTGCACAACATGTTTTGTTTTTGTTAGTATCGCATCACCTTTGCTTATTTACTTATTGTCACAAAGCAGAGCAACACCTCTCATTGTCCAGTGGTCGGGCACAAACACAGTTCTCAGATACAGTGAGAAAATGTAAGTGAGATCAGTCCTACGTGGCTTCTTATACACTGGGCAGGAGTAGAGGCTATTCAGCTGTTTCTTGGGGTCTGCAGGACCTGTGGTGCTCACTGCATAGACATGAACTACAGGCAGATTGGTAAACAGCACCTGGAAATAAACAATGAAACATGATCAATTACATCATTATATTTTAAAAATTAAAAATTTTGTCCAAAACCCTCCATCCCTCAAATACTTCAACTGCATGGGTCTCTCCTCTTGGGCTTCCACACTTTGCCCCATGCTCGCTCGTTCCCACCACCTGCCCCGGAGTCCCCTCTTCTTGATGTCCCCTCTGGGCAGAAAATGGAGGTGAGGCTGATTTTGTATCAAATCTCATGTTACTGCAGCTTTTCCAATCGGCTAATTAGTTTGTATTGACAATCTACCACAAACCGAAATGAAACACAGATCATTAACCATGCCCATTTTATTATCAGGGAACCCTCATCGTGCAAAGAGGCAAATATCAGGTCCTCGCCTTGTGGTTTAAATAGTTATTGGAGACTGGAATTTTTCTTAAATTAGTTTATAGATGACAAATTATCCATGTATACTTGCTTTTTTATTACCAATGGTATTTATTGGAGTTGACATATACCAAATGAAACAAAAGTATAAAAATACCTCATAAAGTACAACATTGAATTTAATTTGTTCTTATGTGATATTAAAGTGCAAGAGCACTGCACAATACACTTCATTGAATTACTTTTAGGTTACATTACAAAAGAAATAAGGTAAAAAGTAGAAAGTAGAAAAAAGAACAAGATGAGAGTAGCCAAAGTGCAAAATGATAAGAGAAAGACAGATGCTGAACTAAAAAAAAAGAAGCTTTTTTAGATTTCAGATACAAGTCCCTCAAATCTCAATAACTTATATCTGTTGTCTTTACAATATTGACACAGGATTTGGATACTGGCTGAAAGCATATCATTAAGCCAAAGCTCTCAGTGGAGCATATAAGAAGTTTTAGAGTTTTCCACATAGGGTAACATTAGGGCATACAAAGCAATAATTAGTGGCGCTATATAAATAAATGGTAATAATAATAATAATGACAAATTTCAAGTGTGGTCTTTGCAAAGACACTCGCAGGTAGTTTCTGGAGCTTTCTGAAGCTTCTGAATTGTCTTAACAAAATTAACCAATTGTCTATATAATATATAATCTACTGGATCTCACCCTAAAATTGTTTCTGAAGATCCACAAATGTCAGCAGATGACCAAATTGGAAATTGATGTTTGATTTATGAATTCCACAAACAGAATTGTTAGCCTGGATTCCTGGAGTAAATTGCGGATTGTGTCAAAGGGGAGAAAAGTGCTGAGATTTCAAATAAAGTAAATGAGATAGAGTAGCCATCTAGCAGTTGTTTCACCAGAACAACAAAAGCACCTCTAACCCCAAGAAGTTGGAACACCAGGTATGACCCAGTATCGTTGGTTTTAATAGCAGATTTAATTTTACTACACAAGACAGTAAAATATATTTCCATGTTGTATGAAATGTATCATATCAATACATATACACAGCCAAGGTGCGAATTTTACTATCAGCAATCTTAAGAATAATATTACTTAATATAATGTAATACAAGTAAAAGAAACCAATTTAATGTAGAAAGTACTAAAAATTCAATCAATTTGGCCATTTATGTGTCCTGGAAAAACATTTAATTACAATATAATGGACCTTATTTAGCACAACACCAGCAACACTACAGTTTAAGATATCTTTGTATCTCGGCAAGTGGACAGTGCTGCAGTAATTAGATATGTGAATGAGAACACGAATCAATGGGTTAATCAACTCCATCACCTTTGGATACATCTGTTTTCAATGACTCCAGATTAGGAGGCATGGTCTGTTTTGCAAAAACCCTAACACAGTCTCAGAGAGGCCGAAAGACAATGCCAATATAATTTAGAGCTTGGGTTTTACTTTGTGCTCCCATTTTCTTAAGCCAAAAACCCAGATAACTCTATGATAATATGTTTGCCATGTCTGTAAAATCCACTCCTTGCTGACTGTATTACAAAATTGGTTGCTATTGTTTACAAAACCGCTTCTACATAGTTAGCAGTGCACCAGTTGTATCATATCTAACATTACATCATATAGAGTATGGATATTATGTGGGAGCACAAGGCCAAGAATCCACGGCATGCTTCCAGACAGACAACAATGCAGTTTTCATTTTTAAAGGAAATCCATCTTTATTTTGTGTGACATTCTCTTTCTCTTTTTTATTACATAAATATTTATGAATGGATTATAGAAATAGAACAAAATTAATCTGCAAATTTTAAATTATTAATATGAGCACTGGCTGCTAAGTTAACAATTAAATTTCATCCAAAAACTTCAATGAAACAGTGTCCCCAGTGGATAAATGATAGTTACAAATATTAATTGGTAAAATTATCACTTAGCTTTCCCAAACAATAATTTTAAACCATTTGCTGCCTGAGGTGTGTACCATAGATGTACTTCCCTTAATTTAATTTCAGAAAATTAAACTCTTGGATTATACACATTATTACACATGCGACTTATAACGTTTCTATGGATACTGAGAAATGTGATTTTGCTAAGCTGACGCCATCTTGTTGCCTTACAGCCACTTTATCCTCTTATAGCTCAAAGACAGCTTAGATACAGCTAGTTTGTAGGAGTTATTCATTATTATCTCATTGTTTGCAAGAAACTATGCCCATGACCTTGGATATGGCAGACAGGAGATAAACCAAGCCTCACTGGGGGGAATTCCTGTGTGAAAATGTGAGAATGTATCAAGATCTGTGTAAAGGAAGCATGAGTGGTTAAAACCTTCTGGGGGCGTAGTTTTCTGAAATACGTGATTGTGTGTAACCAGAGTGCTATATATATATATATATATATATATATATATATATATATATATATATATATATATATATACTTGTAACCAATAAATCAGAGCTAATTGCACACGCAGAACTTGCAGTGTCTTTTATTCTCTCCGGCTGATGAGCTCATAAACTGATAAACTGACACTTACAGGTGAACAGACTGTTTAGTTCCAACTGCATTGGAGGTCCACGCCGAGACTGCTGACCTGAGCTAAGGACAGACAGCATTGGACATCGCCCTGGACACAGGACTCTGACTATAACCCGGGTGAGTAGAGTTTTCTACTCATCAGGCTCCTCAGTTTAGAGCTTCCTCATGTCCGTCTAAGGTATCAGGCACGCAGATCTGTAAGTCTCAGATTTATACAGTAATTGCTAACTCAATTTGTTTACTGTAATTGTATTGGTAGTTAGATTCTGAAAGATGAGTTAATTTTTAGTGCATGTGTGACACACCAACACCATCCCCAGAAATTTATCAAAGAAGTTAGATGAATTTTGCAGAACTTCCTCCCAGAATCTGTCAGAAAGGCTATTCTGCATAGACATCCAGTGTAAGGAGCCCAACAGAATCGTACATCCACCCTAAGGAGTCCACAGAACGGGACGTTCACTGTTAGGACAACCCTCAGAAACTAGATCAGAGTCTCTATAGGGACTCAATAGTACTGTCAATTTTTGAGAATATAGACAGTAAGCAGATAGATGACAGCAACTCCCCCATAGAAATGATGCGCAAAGATTTTAATAAATGGGGGGAGTAGAAGGTCTGCAAGTAATTTTATCAAGAACGGGGATAGCCAAAGAATGAATTGATATGTGTTTAGTGGATATGCTAAATGCATAAGAAGCTGAATGATATAGTGAATCAAGTAGATTGTGTACCATAAATGTAGGTTTGATGCTGCGCAGCTGAAAGAGTGAAATGTGCCCCCCCTCCCCTTATTCTGTGTAAAAGATTTCAGTGTGCTTAGATAAGAAGGACTATGTTTTGAGATAAGAAGTGGGGCTATGAGCAGTGTGGGAAGCTGCAAATCTCTCTCCCCCTATCTGTCTAGTGTGAAAGAAATCTTCTACAAGGACTCTGTTTTTTGTTATCTGACAATCTATGTAAAATTGATAAGTTCACACTGTTTGTCAAGAGTAATGTGTCGTGAGAGCAATAATATATTGAAGCTGACTTGTATTTAGTTTAATGCTGGGACTTGTAGTTTCACAGCAGTAGGCTGGAAGATATCAGTTAATTTTTCTTCCGTCGCCGTCTTAATGCGTGTGAGGGAAATCCGTGTTTGTCTCGACCATTTTACAAGAGACATGTTTCAAGGTCGGAAAAGTTGTATATTTGTAAATGTAATGCATTGCTTGATTGTAAGCTTTTGAAGAGATGTAAAAAAAGTTTTAAAATCTTTGGTCCGTCACTGCACGATTCAGTGGACGGACAAGACTGTAAATAATGTACAGATAGTGTCAGGAGAAAACACTGACCTCCAGCTGGCTGGGGTCCAACAAGCTGTTTCTGTATTTGAACAAAATAATTTTGTCTGTGAATTTGAGAAAAATAGCTTTCTCTTTAAGTTAAGAGAGAAAGGTGGAGTGAGCTTTTACATGTAGATATTACAAGCGGTTTTAATCTGTGTGAAAATGGCACTGATGAATGTTCTCAGAAATCAGGAGGGTTTGTTATGGCCATAAAGAAATGTTACGAGATAAAATGCCATCTGTGAGCGAGACTTGTTTAAGTGAATATATTTGTACTTTCGACATGGAAATCACAGAATCTGTAAATATGTGTGAATATTTGGTGATGGGAGATTTTGTTCAGAAAATGTTGAGTGATTTGCAGACACAATGTGAGGTGTCTAACGAGAGTACTCCGATTTATGAAAGAAGCAGTGTTGCTTTCAAAATGGCTGAATGCCTGGAACCTATTGAGAGGACTGTTTGTTATTGAATGTTTGTAAACCCGGAAAGCACATCAGAGTCATTCAATGAGGCTGTGCTAGGTAATGATGAGAAAGGAGTGGCTTTGAACACTCGCCCTGGTCACGTCACTTTGACATCCCCTGTTTGTGAGATTAGGGACTGCCCCTTTGAGGAATTCATATTTTCATGACATGGAATGCATAGCGTCACAGTTAAGTTACACAGAGAAACACGTAAATAAGCGTCTTATTAGCAGCTGTTCACTGCACAAAAATGTTTACTGGTTAACTGATAATGGTATACTAATACTGACAAGCGTGTTATGTGCAATAACACACACTGATTGGGAAATGTGGATTAATGACAGTTACTGTAATCCCTAATGAATAAATGTTAATCTCTTTGCAAAAGTTTTTTCTCTTCACAGAAGGTCTCCCAGCTACAGAGGAAAAACCCTTTGGCAATCCAGATTAAATTTATCCAACTTCCACTGAATAGAAGTTTGCAATATGTTTTTGTCCACAGCCACAACAAACATAAGTAGAAACTAATGAAGGATATAAATATTGTAGACTCTACTGAGTAATGATTACGGTGTTTTGGAAAAAGATATTAGACTTTATGTGCTATTTGCATAGCAAATGCATGGTTTTTCTCTATGTCGTAGAAGGTCAGAAGGTATGTTTTTAAAGAGAAAAGGAGAAATGGACTAAAATAGTTGAATATGAAATAGTGTTTGGGTTTGTGTTTGGGTTTTTTTAACCAAATTTTATATTAGATGGTTTGAAAGAAAGTAATGCAATGTAATGTCAAATTATGGTAGATAACAAAAGGTTTTTATCCTCATAATAGTCAATCAGTGTTGTAAATACATTCACTGCCCTTATTTACTGTACTATAATCGTCATATACTGTAAATACCTCTTTGTATCGTGGATATGGTAATGCATTGATGGGAATTCAATGTTTGTACATAAATTAAAAAGACTTTAAGACTTTATGAGCCATTATCTGTGCTCCTGCATTAGCACTTCTGGATGATAGCAAGCCATTTACACTCTCCTCTGAGCAGAACCAAATGTTTATCCAATTTTAAGCTGAAGTAACTTCAGCGCCAGCACTGACTTTCCCAGATTATGACAAGCATTTCACATTATTTTGTCATGAAGTCAGTGCACATGCACAAGGGGTACTGACAGAGATACATGGTCACAAATAGGGGTGTGCACCGGCCACTTTTCATGTTTTGGGTTCTGATTACCTTCAGGTTTTGGGTTCTGATTAGTTTTGCCAAAACACCCCACTCAAGGTTTTGGTTCTGATTTTGGGTTTTGGGTTCTGATTTTTTTTAAAAAAAGCATAAAAAGTGCTAAAATCCATATTTTTTGTTTTTTTTCACTCCTACACTATTATTAACCTCTATAACATTAATTTCCACTAATTTCCAGTCTATTCTGAACACCTCACACCTCACAATATTGTTTTTAGGCCAAAAGGTTGCATCGAGGTAGCTGGATGTCTAAGCTAAGCGACACAAGTGGGCGGCACAAACACGTGGCCCATCTAGGAGTGGCACTGCACTGGCAGACAGGATGGCAGTTTGAAAAACTAGGCCCCAAAGAGCACATAATGCCAAAAAAAGAGGTGCAAGATGGAATTGTCCTTGGGCCCTCCCATCCACCCTTATGTTGGTGTAATAGGACATGCACACTTTAACAAACCAATCATTTCAGCGACAGGGCCTACAAAACTGTGGCTGAAATGAATGGTTCGTTTGGACCCCCACAAAACGAGCTGGCAAAGAAAAAAAAGAGGTGCAAGATGGAATTGTCCTTGGGCGCTCCCACCGACCCTTATGTTGCGGAAAAAGGACATGCACACTTTAACAATCCAATCATTTCAGCGACAGGGCCTACCAAACCACTGTGGCTGAAATGATTGGTTTGTTTGGGCCCCCACACAAAAAAAGCAATTCATCTCTCCCTGTACAAAGTAAACTGGCTCTACTGAGGCAAGATGTCGTCCTCATCCTCATCCTCTGATTCCTCGCCCCGACTAGTGGCAGCAGCTTCAGCATTAGGAGGAAGTGGTTCTTGATCTTTCCCTACTTTATCCTCCAAATTTTTGTACTCCATTATATGCAGCACAAGAGAGCGTACCCCTAAACCACACACACCCGGCAAAGGCTTTACAAATTATATGTAGTTAGATTGAACGTAGTTAGATTGCAGTACCAATTTTTTTAGACTGCAGGAACAGTGAACGTAGTTATATATTGCAGTACTAATTCCTTTATACTGCAGGAACAGTGAACGCAGTTATATATTGCAGTACTAATTCTTTTATACTGCAGGAACAGTGAACGTAGTTATATATTGCAGTACTAATTCTTTTATACTGCAGGAACAGTGAACGTAGTTATATATTGCAGTATAAATTCCTTTATACTGCAGGAACAGTGAACGTAGTTATATATTGCAGTATAAATTACTTTATACTGCAGGAACAGTGAACATAGTTATATATTGCAGTACAAATTCCTTTATACTGCAGGAACAGTGAACGTACTTATATATTGCAGTACTAATTCTTTTATACTGCAGGAACAGTGAACGTAGTTAGATTGCAGTACTAATTCTTTTATACTGCAGGAACAGTGAACGTAGTTATATATTGCAGTACTAATTCTTTTATACTGCAGGAACAGTGAATGTAGTTAGATTGCAGTACTAATTCTTTTATACTGCAGGAACAGTGAACGTTGTTATATATTGCAGTACAAATTCCTTTATACTGCAGGAACAGTGAACGTAGTTATATATTGCAGTACTAATTTTTTTATACTGCAGGAACAGTGAACGTTGTTAGATTGCAGTACCAATGGATTTAGCAGGACAGAGCACAGGACACAGCACCACTGGACTCAGCAGGACAGAGCACAGGACACAGCACCACTGGACTCAGCAGGACAGAGCACAGGACACAGCACCACTGGACTCAGCAAGACAGAGCACAGGACACAGCACCACTGGACTCAGCAGGACAGAGCACAGGACACAGCACCACTGGACTCAGCAGGACAGAGCACAGGACAAAGCACCACTGGACTCAGCAGGACAGAGCACAGGACAAAGCACCACTGGACTCAGCAGGACAGAGCACAGGACAAAGCACCACTGGACTCAGCAGGACAGAGCACAGGACAAAGCACCACTGGACTCAGCAGGACAGAGCACAGGACACAACACCACTGCACTAACCAGGACAGAGGACACCACTAAACACAACCTCCCGCTTCCCTGATCAAGGCCCAAGTGAAGATGGCGGCGGCAAGCGGGGAATTTAAAGGATCCGAGTATCGCGAGATCCGACGGCGGGATTATGAGTCATAGCCTTGTTTTCAGTTTTGCTAAGCGCCGGGAATACCCGAACAGTGCCTGGATCGGGCTCGGATATGCACTGTTCGGGGCTGTTCGGATAGCGGAGATCCGAGCACGCTTATCCCTGGTCACAAACAGAGGTCATTCGCATATTACTCTACACAGTTGAACCCAGTTATACCAGCAGCACCCACCTGCGTAAAACCAATAGCTGCAGCTGCTGTAATGCTTGAAAAGAGTATGGATATTGTACTTAGTCACCTGGTAACCTTAATGGTACCACATGCTGTGATAGAAATTTTAAATCAAGCACAAACATAACACCTCTCAGCAGCCAGACTTATTAAATATGAAGTAGCATTATTTTTGCATGTTTCAAAAGATGAGAGGACACATTTTAGAGTTCCTCTAGCGGGGGAATCCCAGTTTGAAAAAGAAGAAAAAATATACACGCTTACTTTTTCTGAATATGATTATGTAGAACTAATGAGACAAGGAGCTTTGGTTTTATCTGACATTAAAGATACACCGCTACCAAATGCAGACATCTCATCCTACTAAATAGATGGTGTTCCCTATACAGGGTGTGCTGTAACCACACACACAGAAACAGTGATTCAACAGACTCTACCGAGTCACATGGCAGCACAAGAAGCTAAACTGAAGGTCCCGACACTTGCATGCATATATGCAGAAGGACAAAGAGTAAACATTTACACTGATTCAAGTTGTGTGTTTGGAATTGAGCATGATTATGGCCCTATATAGAAAAGTAGGTGACTTTATGGGTTCAGCAAGCAAACCAGTCAACATGCTGAACATACCAGGGCACTGTTCACCGCATTCCAGCTGCCTCCAAACTGTCAGTGATGAAGATGAAGGCACACACAGAGACTTTACCCCCGAAGCTAAGGGAAATACACTGGTAGACCAGGCCGCACGAGAAGCCCCAGTACCCCAAGGGGAGTCTATTTACATGGTGACCCCCTGACCCCAAGTTTGACCGAACCACACTCCAAATTATGCAGAGACAAGCAACAGAGAATGAGAAAAAGACTTGGGCAAAACATGGAGCACTAGAAGTGCAAGGAGAGTGGTGTAAAGGTCAGCGTTTGTGCTTTGGATAATTATGGCCAATATAGTACACGGGAAAGTGCATCTGGTGAAAGATGCTATGGTTGTACTCACTAACAGGTTATGTATAGCACCAGGTTTCGCCCAAGCAGCACAGGCGTTAGTGGCAGGATGCCTAATCTGTGCACAGAAAACCCAAGTAAGTCTGTCCCAACTGAAAAAGCACACCCCAGACACAGTATCCCTACAAGAGATACAGATAGACTTTATACAACTTCCCAAATGCTCGGTTTTGAGAATGTGCTAATCAGTGTCGATTTATTTAGTCACTGACTGGAGACATGGCTGTATAGGAAAGCAAATGCTAAAGCAGTAGCCAAGAAAATTATGAGTGAGGTAATTTGCAGATATGGGGTACCAAAGGTCATTGAAAGTGACAGAGGGACACACGTTACGGGGCAAGGATTCCAGGAACTGTTAAAATGGGTCTCATGTTTACCTATGGCCCTGCACTCAGTAAGAAACACTACTAGGAAAGACACAGGTTTAGCACCAAATCAGATACTGTTTGGCACAGCACACAGAACAGGTTGGTATTTTCCATAGCAACTACAGCATGTACATGGTAATTTGTTGAACTATGTTGCCTTATTACAGAAACAACTAACTGAAATACTTGTTCAAGTGTTCTTTTCCATTCCAGACCCTAATTTTGATGCAGGTACTCATAAACTGCAACCAGGGGACTGGGTGTTCCTGAAAAGGAACGTCAGGAAGATTCTTGAACCCAGATACGAGAGTCCTTTTCAGGTCTTATTGACGACTCCCATCACAGTGGAAGTACAGAGAAATGACACCTGGATACACGCATCCCACTGCAAGATCTTCAGACAAGGGGAGCCTGAGTAAAATGTATTTTACAAGTTATTTAAAGGTCCAAGGGACACCAGAGAGTGGTGTTCATTGATATTAGCAGGAGGAATATTGATTGCACATTATTTTCTTTTGCTGTAGGCTGTAGATGTGTACTAATCTAGAAAGGAAAGCCATGTCTGGGCGAACCAGACTCACGCCAATAGTAATGTAGAGGTCATTATACATAATGAGAAAAATTCTAATATGAAAGTTTATCTCAAGAGCAACCCATGACTGTAGGGGTTTATACCCAATACAGAAATGTATTTGTGAGTATTGCGGTCCAACACATTTACACAAGACAATAGGTTAATATTGGACTACCTGACAGCTTAATCTGGAGGGTACTGCCTGACCCTAAATACTCAATTTGGAGCCCAGGGGCTCATTAATGACACAGATGATCCAAAGAAAATAATTGATAAACACTTACAAAAAAATAAGACATGAAATATAAAATTTTAAAGGAGCACACTGGAGATGCTTATCTAGAAGGATAGTTTTCATGGCTGTACCTGGCCAATTGGTTCAAGGGTATAGGAGGATGGGCATCAGATTTTATACATGTTGTACTTCAAGGACTGTTACTGAACCTTATTACATATATTAATGAAACTGATGATGTGGCTTATTAAAAAGTGTTTCTCTTCCAGAAAAATTAAAGTTACCACACCTGTCTTAACCGCTGTACTGTACACCCTGCCTATGCCTGGGTCAGATTGAGAACTTTTCCAAAAAGGATGTGGACTTTTTGGGTTAAATATGTAAAATAGGCATAACTGTGGCCCTAACCTAATGTGTTCCACCTAAGGGAGTGTGACAAATTATAGTTAATGGAAACACTCTGCCCCTGTCACACAAAAGTGCTTTAGCTCTGATGAGGTTGTATACATGCATGAACTAGTTTATGGAGACAATACAAATACATACAATCAGTGCTTTTTTTGCAAGAAAAAAGGTGCCGGAATTTACATCAGTTGTGTAACGAAACATAACGGTCACCGTCCGCAGTAAGCACTGAGCACGCGACCAATCACAAGCTGAGCAGCGCCACAAGCCGAGCACTGCCATCACAACCAGCGCGGATGAAGTACGCATGCATCAGACTCGACACACAAGCAGCCCGCATGCACCATTTTAATGATTTTGCTGACGACCTGCTATGCTCAACAGGGCAATTCAAGACCCCATGGACTAAACATCAAATGTTCAAAAGTTACTTCTAAAACTTGGAAAATCCGTCGAAAAAATATTCCGGAACTCAGTTCCGGTGAGTTCTATGACAAAAAAAAGCACTGCATACAACCAATACAATGGGGTATATATTTATCAAACCTTCTAAAAAGGAAAAGTGGAAGTGTTGCCCACAGCAACAAATCAGATTCTAGCATTTACCTAGTACATTCTAGAAAATCATATCTAGAATCTGCCTGGTTGCTATGGGCAACACCTTCACTTTTCCTTTTTAGAAGGTTTTGTTAAATCTACCCCAATGTCACTTACCAAGTCTAGCTAATGTATTTTGGAAAGGGGAAAAGAAAGAGCATTTTGGAAATAATATTTCATTGGGAGCATAGCAAAATTTCTCCTGCCCTTGATCAAAATAGCTGTCATGTATAGGCTTTGTTTGTAACCTTTATATTTTACATGTTTACATGTTTCAAAACATCTTATAATTTTACGGTTTAAGGACCTTCCAATTAAATACAAAAATGCCAAAAGTTTATATATTACCTGCTTGCCCTATTACCAGAAATACAGAAGAAGTGGTGCAAATAATTCATGCTTGCTCTGCCCGCTTTCATTAAACACTAGTGAACATAATGGTAACTACAAAACCAAATATATTTCAATGTATTGTACTATGTTTAAAAATGTAATATATTGCAAATTATTTAATTACAATAAATGTTTTTAATTACATTTAAATGTGCATTATTATGCTATATGTGGGGCACTTCCAGCCAATAATAGGAGAATGATAACCAAAACAATTTATTTCAATCCATAATATATTTTACTCAGCATATTGAATACCATTTTAGAGATAGTGTTTTCCTAACATGGATAACATTAACTACTGTAGCATACTCTGCGGCATTTAGAAAAAGTCTAATTAGTATCTGTGTCATCCGATCAGTTCATGAAATGAAATGAAAATTATTATTATGTGCTGCATTATTGTGTTTTCTTCTTAAAGCCATAAAATAACACAGGTGATAAGTGTCTAATTAAAAGCAGAATATTTAAAAGCGTACAATAATACGGAGTACAGAGCAGAATATTTTTGATCAGAACAATACGTGCTGGACATTGAAAACAAACAGCTGCAAGCCGATTACATAATCCTCAGAACCTATAGGTGTCAGGGCTTCAGGCTTCTCAGAAGCAGATTGCCACTAAATGAAATCTCAGCCCAGCTCCTGTTTTAACATGTCATATCAAACAAACTGTGACAGTCGCAAATGAATAAAAAACTAAAAATGACAGAGTTTAATCACTGAGACTGGTAGTCCATAATCCTTCATAAAAAAAATCCTTTTCTTTGCCAGGTTTAGTGATAAGAGTTACATTTTCCAAATTGTACTGAATATATTGTGCACATTACACAGCATGGTATTTTATTGACAGCACTGTCAACTGAAGTCAGAGTCATCACATGAATTTTATATTCAGGTTTAAGCCAAATAAATATGACAAGAGGTGTATGCACTGGAACAACACTATCAAGTTAAGGGACAATGCTCCTAAATACATTCATAAATTACTGAAGCTCAGTGACTAGCAAACTGTGGCAGGAGGTCTACCATTATACTTTCTAGCATGGAGCTTCAATATTTCTTATTTAATCTCAATGAATGCCATTCTTTGGTATAGTAGACAAAAAAAAACCACTTCATTTTAGTTCCAAAAGATTAAACATTAAATTAAGCCAGAGTACTAATTGTAATACAGTAAGATTAATGTGGTTTCCCATTTTTGGGCAGCCCTGCTATTTAGCTATCTGCCAACTCTGATGAAGTTCTTTGGCCGCTATCATCATCATCATCTATTTATATAGCGCCACTAATTCCGCAGCGCTGCACAGCTGTTATAACCACTTGTAACTTGCCTGCTATATGTACGGAATCACAAGCACGTCCATTATTCTGGCTTGCATCCCAAACACTTTACAGGATGAAATTTTACTAATATGCCCACCATTGAATTTAAAGCAACAGAAGCAGCCTGAATTTCACAGGTGGCAAATCTGGTTTGAAAAGTTCTATCAGAATCATGTTGTTACTAATACAACTCTGCCTGTTATTTGTACCTAGCAGCAGTACCTTATTCCACCAGAGGTGCTGCTGTTCTGTCCTAGACTCTTCTGCATGCCTGAAGGAGTTAATCTCCTTACCTGAGACCTAATTGGAACTGCACCTGTGGCACTGCTTTAAGTACCTGCCTCAAGCTGTGCTCTGAGCAGTTCATCCTTGTATACCTGGCTGCTGCTTGTGTTCCCGTTTGTTCCTGCTCAGTTCCCCTTCTCTGCCTTTGGATTGATCTTGCTGTCTATGACCTTGGACCGTGTACTGGACTCTGCTGTATTGCCTATGACCTCGATCTCTGCCTGTTTCCTGGATTTGTTGTTTGCCGCCAGCCCTGACCTTTTTGCCTGGACTTCACCACCGCTGTATGCTATTTCACAATATCCCTGGACTCTATCTACTTTCCTGGACAGCCTTGTGCCTTCTGGACTGGGGTAAAAACTTATACCTGTTTATGAAAACCTGCATGTTCCTGGAACCATTCATTTCTGGGTACCTTCCTGCCATACCTGTTCATTATACCTGTTTATGAAAACCTGCATGTTCCTGGAACTGAATCCCTGTTTATATATTTTGCTGGAATAAAGACATTTGTATTATCCTTCCGTGGCTGCTTGCTGAGGTTACTAGGAATCATAACAGTTACTGGAAGTTGATTTTGGTCAGAGTGATTGAAAAGGGTGGGGTACGGCATATCGATGCCGAATACCCAAACAAGACTTACCGCGACATGATGATTCCGAAGGGCTCCTTAGCGACAATCCCCGATGCGCCTATGTACAATGTAGAAGCCTTTGTAAAATACATTGTACATAGGCGCATACTTACATTAACCATTAACAGCACCGATAATATAATCCCGTCGCTATGGTGACTGACGTCATGAACAGCAGCTAGCTTCTGACTTCTTCGTCATTGCTTCAAGACGCTTTCAAGAGTAGTCGACATCGGGGATTGACGCTAAGGAGCCCTTCACAATCATCATGCCGTGGTATGTCTTGTCGGGGTAGTCAGCATCGATATGCTGACTACCATCAATTAAAAAAGAATATGGAATAAGACAAATAAAGTAATCAGGGCTTAAAAGATGATTCTACCCACAACTGAAAATTCAGGTTTGGGTGGAATAATTAAAGTATGTATTTGGTTCAATTATAACTTATTTAGTCCAGCAGTGTGGGTGTGATTTCTTCTAACCTCTTACATCATTACTTATGGACCTCTGGCTCATTGGGTAAGCACCACAGGGGTAGAAAAGTTTCCACATGCTGGGTTTCTATTTATTCATTACCCAGATTACCTCTAATAGAGGACTATCCTTGTTTTGACCGTTCTGGGAGCTGATTATAACAGGGGAAGGCACACTACTGGATTCCCTGACATGATGATAATTGTCTCAGGCTGTCTTGATCTTTACGGGTGTATGAGTGTAGTTGCTTTGGAAAAAAATTACTCCATTGTTTTTTTTTTAGTAATAGTGCTGGTTCTGCATCAGTAGAAGGACCTCAAATGAAAGCATCACTGTCTTCCTATCAAGATAGTACCAGCAATGTCAATAAAATCCATTAACAATTTAAAAATGAAGTAATAATGAAAAACTAAATAAGGGCAGCATGAGAACCCCCCCATTCCACAAATTCTATAACCAGTACTTGTGAGCATTTGGGCTCTTTTAACTTTGTCACCCCTGAAGACCCTTTACAATGGACAATGATTCCATAAGTCCATTATACCTAAAATAAATGAATAAAACACATGTCCATCATTTCTGTTAATACATTTTAATTGAGTCCAAGTCCTATGAAAAAAAATATGTTCTGATTTCTTGTTCTTCCAAAGTGGTCCAATGGTGACTGCGCTTTTAACCCATTCAAGCCCAAGAGGGCAAGAAAGGAATCAAGAAAAAAAAAAAAAAAGACTATCCAGTCCACAATCACTAGGGCTGGCAAAGGCATTCTCATGGAATTCCAATGAGAATGGTGGCACTACCCAACCTATCAGAAACATGGGAAATGTTTCAAACTTTTAGATGGTTAGTCTAAAATATCTTGATTTCAATCATTTAGTGCTGGTAAAACTATATATTAAATTACACGTGATCTGTTCCTATTTTATATTTGTAGTGAAATACACACAATCACATTGTACATAATTTACAGGGTTTTTTTCGTTTTGTTTTTAAAATAAAGACAAGAGCCATTGCTGTTAAATAGTGTTCTGCGCCCTTTTATAGCAGCAAAGGTTTTACAATATTCTTATTTAGCCTCCCATTGCTCCACTGACAGCTGCAGCCCATCTACAATCTAAAGTTACCAAAAGAATGGTTCATTCTTATTGTTTTACAGCAGCCCTGAAGTGAACCTACTACAGGGAAGCAGTGGAAATGTGAGCAGGGAGATAACCAGCTATCACATGTAAAGCTCTATACAATAAATATGTCAATAACACACAATTTATTCTAACTAGCCTGCAGACATATGAAAGTAATATATGGTGCTGTTTTAAACCAGTTATGCTTTTTTATTTATTTTCAATGGTCGAAGTGTGGGTGTATACAGGGGTATGCCATACCACCAGTTCTCCTACTGCTTTCATTGTAAAACTATCAAATTCCATTCACTTCAATTCCTACTACATTTTTTATACCTCCACTTTTAATTTTCACTTCAACCATTGTTTATTTTGATGATACTATCCCTTTAACATGTATAAACTCAGGCCTCTAGCATGTCTCAGGTGGTAGAATGGATACTACCCATTCATAATTCTTTCTATTTAATTTATGCTGAGTAACGTCTGCCACATACCCAGATAAAATTATGAAAATAAAAATAAGCAAAACCACAATGATTCGATTCATGGATAGGTCATTTTCAACCTCCATTGTGTATGCTTTTGTTAAGAAAACAAAATTAACCAGTAAACTCAACAAACTACATAAACCAGATCTGCTGAGATACATCATTTCCTCTTCTGTTTCATAATTTTCTGTTTCACATAATAAAAAGTGACCATATGATTTTTCAGATTTGTGAGAGGATCAATCTCTGAAACCTACTGTAGCGAGTTAAGAGCTTTGTCCCCCAGTAGCAAAGTCAGGACGTATGTCCTGGTCACTGCTGCTCTCCATAGTACCACCACAATTCTTGTTAAATAGGCTTTCAAATTCATGGGGAAGTCTTTGCCAGAGAAAGTCAGTAAGCTTTACAGCTGGCAGATATTGCCCAAATATTGGGCAATTTGATAACAAGACCTATTACCGGTGAAAAACACAAAATTTTGCTGGTAATAGGTCACTTCGCCCATTAATAAATAAGTTTGAAAATATGAAAGTGATCACTCATTTCCAATGGACTACTACACTGGTAAAAGAATCTCTAAGCATGACTTCCATATAATCATTATCTATAAGTACAATCAACAAACATGTCCTGATTGTTGTTATCGTTACAACTTTCCAGCATCTTCCAAGTTTTCTCTTTATCCCCATCTCTGTCACACCATTACCATTATTGTAACAACGTACCTTTGGTTGAGCCTCCATGAGTTTTGTGTTTCTACGGTCCCAGCCAGCCCCATCAAGAAATAGCCCATAGATGTAGACACCACCAATGTCAACTGGGGGAGGAGCATTGACATCTTCTTTCATCATCTTAGTTACATCATTATGTAAAATGACGCTGTCTAGAGCCCAGCCTTTCGATAGATTCATGCGAGTTGTTTCTTGTCTCATGGCAGTCAGAAAGCCCTATTACAAAAAAATGGTCTACGTTAGCTAAACAAAGGGATTAGACAATGTTACTATATCAAAAGTTTAGAACACACAACCATCGGAAACTGAACTGATTTGTATGGAAAATGATTATCTTCTTGAGAGGATATAGTCGTATGTTTGACACAACATCATTCTGCATCAGTTTCATAGCAAACTCATGATACTATTCTGTGTAGCTGGAGATCACTATGTTTCTCTATTTGTGGCTTCCCACTTGCCTCCATTCTCCTAATATCATGACAATGGGCCTGATTCATTAAGGAAAGTTAAGCAAAAAATTTAGTAAGTTTTCTTACTCAAGTTTTCTGGACAAAATCATGTTGCAATGCAAGGGGTGCACATTTTTTATTATTTGCACATAAGGGAAATACTGTCTGATTTTTCATGTAGCACACAAATACTTGATAGCTTATTTGTACACTGAAATTTAAAGTTGGATCTAGGACATGCCCTACCCCAACTATAAATCTGACATCACATTTTAAATTGACCTCCCCTCCAATGCAACATGGCTTTTCCTTACTTACTTATGCTTAACTTTACTTAATGAATCAAGCCCAATATCTCCATCATATGCAGCTCTATCCTAACTAACATAATCACACAAGGGGACAGGTCACCGCTTACCACACAAAAACATGTAGTACAGTACAATAAAATACACTACTGGAGAAGAACCATTCTAAAGAAGCCATCATAGATTTTTAAAATGTATGGGGTTATAAAAATCATATAATTTAGTTATTTGTTTCTGAGATCTGTTTCTGAGATCTGTTTCTGAGAAGTTTTGACTACAACAAAAAACCTATTCATTTCCTCGCAACTCAGTGAGATAATCATTGTCATGTACATAGAGAGCTTGCAGTTATTTATAAGGTATAAAATCACAACTGCAGTATAAATATGTTATATCAAAGGAATCCATTGATAATTCAGTTAGTGTAAGATTTGAAGTCAGAGAGTCTGATGTAAATTTATTGGATAGCTTTGCACATCCCAGTGTGAGAAAATTGTCGAAGTCGTATAAGCGGATGAACGAAAGTATATTGGTTAATATTGTTTTACCGTGCGATTGCGATCAGTATGCCACGTAACACATGGCATGGCGTGAACCGCTGTAAAATACGCAAGCACACACTTGCACTCTAACATTTACCGCGAAACATGCTCAGTATTGCCGGTAATACGGTACCGCAATAACGCGGATTTTCATACGCAACCCTGTGGGCTGCGAATGAAAATCCACGTTATTGTGGTACCGTGGATTGACTTCGCGGGCCGTTCCGGCGCGATCCAGCGAACCGGAAAGCTAATTGAATATGCCCCTAAGACTCTCTCTTATGATAACTTGTTTAGATCTACAGACAGCATGGTCATACACCAAGGGGGACTTACATTACAGAGCAATGAATCGTGGTACTGAGATTCTGCATATAAAATCTTTAAGGTGATAGTTTATTATACTATCAAAGGGTGGAACTGTCAAAGTCGTATAATTGGATGAACAAAAGTATATTGGTTAATATTGTTTTACCATGCGATTGTGATCAGTATGCCACGTAACACATGGCATGGCCGCTGTAAAATACGCAAGCACACACTTGCACTCTAACATTTAGTTATTTATATATTTCATATTTAAATTGGTTCCATTCCCCAGTGATTTATGAGCAGATAGTATTTAGTTTATTATTAGTTTATATATTATGATTATATGTACACTTTAGTGTTATTTAAGGTTCAGGTTACAGGAAACATGTCATGTTTAGTATCATTTTAATCCCCTATTCATCAGCAGTTGTCTGATTCATTCGCCAAAGAGATCGCACATTGCATACTCTACTTAGCGATGTTAGGGAGAAAAAAAATGTTTAAATTGTTACTGACTGTGTATTGTTTATAGACTAGCTTAAACTGGTTTCTGGGCGGGAGAATCATCTGGAATGTTGACCCTTACCCTTGGAGGGGGTTGTTTGAACTAGCCCATGATCTGTTTACACCGGACCCTCCTGAAGCCTGGACCTATAGAAGCAAGCCACGTCATCTGCACTGTTCTCTCTGCAACACTGAGTGTATATAATACAGCTCTAGCTGGTATTAGCCAAGTCATCTCTGACCATAGGATTCTGAAGTGAAGTACTGTAAGCTGGTACCAGTGGAGCGCAGCGTAGCGAGTGCATGCGGGCGCGGTATGTATGTATCTTCTTGGTATTGGCTGTACTGTAATATAATTACGTATCGAACTGCTAAATTTTGCATCTGCTAAAATAAATTACTTTGTGCTTTGGAAACACAACACGATCGCTTAGACAATGCTTATTTGAAAACAATAAAATTACTTTAATAATTTGGGGGCTCTTAGTGGAGGTTACGATACCGGACGATACACAACGCAAACGGATTTCGGTTCCTCAACAAAGGGTGGAAGACGTGTCACATATGGGAAAGAACGCAATGTGTTCAAAACCTGTTGTTCATTCTGTGTTGTGAAACCGAATGTCCGTTGTTGCATAATTTAAAGGAGCTCTAATTTGAATCTAGGGACAAGAAAGAAAACGGTTTCTTTTTATTGTCGTTTTGCGTTTTAAAATGTATTGCATTGCTTAGCGTATTTGAACTTCCGGTAGATTTGCCACGTGTTTAGATAATCGTTTTGATAGTTTGTTATACATGCATAGTATAATCACTTGGTAAAGCCTCAGAAATGTTATTACCATTGTTGGGTACTTGTTTTTCTGCGCAGAAAAGGTGTATGTTATGTGATTGTGTGACTTAAATACACTAAGGTTTGATCTATTGTTGAATAGAGTGTCAGTTGCTGTCTGACGAGGCAGGTGCCCAACTGGTGTACGGTATACAAGGCAGGTATACTGGTGGCGGAAACAAAGGAGGTTCTCGCAACGTGCACCCACTAGTAATCGCAACGTTTACTGATAACTAGTATCTTTAAGCATTGCGATCGGACCGCACGGTAAGGAAGGCCGTCATTGTGACTTGGGAGTGCAGCTGGGAGGAATTATGTTGGCAAGGCTGGTAATTGACTTTACCGGATGCTGCCAGTTGTAATAAACTCAATAGATTTGCTGGGGAGTCAAGGTATCAAGGAGCTGATAGCCCTTTAGTCCGCATTGATATTTCTGTGTTAGGGGTCCTCGTTTAGTACGAGAGGAAGCGAGTGGATGCGGCTTGTAGCAAATACGTCCACAGACCGGTAAATATCTCTAGTGGTAGATTGTGGGTGGCAGAGTGTTGAAAGTAGTGGCTGGATACTGTGATATTCCTGGGGCCTGATATTGTTGAGAATGGGTGCTAAACAGATGCTAGAGATGGCAGATGTACTGCCTAAGGAAGGCCTTATTGGTTCAGCAAGATTTCTTATGTGTAAGAAATATGGTGCATACGCAACGGCGTATTGCGACACATGGGTCAAGATGACCAAGGATTGTGGTAGGCCTTTCAAAACAATAGGGAGTTTAAATTCAGAGGTACTGAATAACGTTAAAGAAAAGGTGTGGTTGATTAGATCAACAGAAGTGAGAACTAAACATGATTGTTTAAAATTGTGGCAAATGGAAGGCAACACATGGCAGAGCAGCGAGTGCACAGCGGAAGTAAGTGTGGCGAAAAGTGAGCGCATAGCAGAAATAGCCGTTGAAAAGCGTGGAGAACTGAGCGCAAGCGCGCCCCCGACAAATGTGGTCGGGGCGGTAAGTACAGCTGATACCAAAAATGTTAAAACTGTAACTAGTAACTTGTATGTTGTTTTAAGTAATGTTAAAAGTAATGTTTCAGGACAAAGAAAAGGAACGATCCCACCAGCAGGGGCAGCGGCTGAAATTGGTGAGAATAATGTAAAGGTTAACAGAAGGTGAGACATCCATTATACTGCAACAACAATTTCAGCAACTAGTTCAGAATGTAGTGATTTAGTAGGCTTACATCCTGTCCACACAACAGCAGTTCCCAATGGGAAGATGGACAGAGATGGTGAAGTTCCCTTAAAACATGTAGCAAAGCATGATCCATGGACTAGGTCTGAAATGTTTTCAATTTTGTCTGATTTCCCTGATCCTAGAAAAGGTTTGGCCAAATGTCCGTAGTTTATTAGATATTATGGTAATGTGTACGAGCCAACTAATAACGATTGGCGAGTAGTGTTGAAGACCTGTCTTCCTCTCAATACTGATATACAAGAGTTTATTAAGGATTTTACGTTGGAAGAGGATAGATCTTAAACAGAGGGTGATAACCATGAAAATATTAACCGCAGGATAGTGAAAATGTAACAGATTATTTTTACAGAGCCCTGACAGCAATGGCCAAATACACTGGGGTATCAGACATAAAATATAATGTACACTACAGGGAGGTTGCTGTTACAGTCTTAATGGATGGCCTCAGGGAAAATTTGAAAAGCAGGGTGCAAACTTCATTACCACACTGGAAAGGAATCACTGTAAATGTTGTCAGGGAGTCAGCTATAGGACATGATAGAAGAATAAATAAACAGAAAGATACACTAAGTGATAGGGTAATGATGGTAAGTATCCCAGCACTGGAGGGACTGCACACACGACCACAGGATAATAACACCTGGATTGAGGAACAGAAGCAACATGAGTTGAGGAAGTGTTTTAGATGCCATAAAACAGGACACCAAGTAACGGACTGTACAATGACAAGAGCGAAAGCAAAGAGACTTGGGCCGCCTAAGGGGGAATCACATAGACACCCACAAAGAAGGAACACAAGTCTCAGTTGTTTCCCAACAGTTGCCTGCACACCTCATAGCAATAAATACTTAGAGGGAGAACTATAGCCAACTCAAGGAGTCAAATTATACCTGTAGTCCTAAAACCAGGTAGGGTAAATATTAATCTGTGGTAAGTATTAGTTTGCAGGGTTAGATAGAAACTGATTTAAAAGTATACTTTGTTGTTATTGCTTTTTTGTTTTGTGTGTCATATGTTTGCTTTCCTGATCGCTGGCCGATGGTAAGGAATGAAAATGTATGTTTCGTTTGTTGTTTAAAGATAACTATCTTGTCTTTTCTTCTCACAGATAAGGGTAGATGAAAGAAATATAGACTTATTGATTAAGGGGGTGGGATAGGGAAGTGGAAAAATTACTCTTGAAAGACAGATTAACAATGGATCATTGGAACACTCTTTGTTTTAGGCTGCAGTAGCTCATGATAATTTGTTTGACTGAGAATCATTATTCAAAAAAGAAGTATGTACATACTTTGCGCTAAAGTATCGTTTTATGTATTTCAGATAAGTATGAGTCACTAAGAGTTACTTTTTCATTTCTCTATTATAAGTCAGGAAGTCCGTCACAAAGGTATATAGTTATGGTGATACAGAGTACTTAATGAACAAATGACGGACGACACTGGATTGCACGGTTGATGTAAGACCCCCTAGAGTCAAGTATGGGGAGGGGTCATAGTTTAGCGAATAGCTAAGAGTATTAGTGGAATGAATACAGCCATTTTCCCATAGTGTCCAATCCAGTTGTCATGTTTGCTGTCAAATATCCCTTTCTGCATTTCTTTTTGTTTTGAAACCCTTGTATTCAAATCTTCGTATTCTTATTATTCATTGCTCTCCTATTCTTCATTCTTTACATCCCTGTTAGTATCTCACTCTTCTATGTATAGAGATACAAAAAGACGTAGACACGGTCTCATTCATGGGGCTAAGACGCTTGTGACATAAGACGGACTCAGGGATATACACACTAGATTGACAGAAGTCACAGAAACAGTTAGGGGTTTGTTTTATGTGTATAGAAGATGCTAATTTTAAGCAGAAAGTTTTTTGTTGTGGAAATACGATTCAAATTTTATAGATTGCATATCTGTTTTGTTTTTTTTCTTGTGTCTCCTGTACAAAATGTGCCTTTATATGTATGCACAAAGGGTGGTTAGGAGATTGCTGGAGGTTAGACATACAGATATGCATCTCTGTGAAGAACATTGGAGTAGGATTTTTGCCACAAGATACAACATAATGTGAAACCCTAGAAAATGTAAAATTTTCATGTTTTATGTTTTTTCACTGTTAGACAGACATGTACTGGATACTGTTATATTTGAAGAAAGTGTTATAGAGATAGACCCCTTTGCCCTTCTAACTTAGCCAAGTAGCTGAATGTGGGGTACTGAAAATGGCATGTGAGTTGGCAGAGGGAAAATCGATTAATTGGTCTTCAGCATTTTTCTAGTCTAGGGGGCGACGTTGAGGTGACTGAAAAATCTTTTTATAGCAATGCCAGAACAGTAGGACATTACATAGAGGACTTTATACAGTGACACAGTTACCAACTGAAGTAGCTGCTAGTAAAATCCACACTTATACACACGACTGTACATGGCTGTCACACCAGGGTGAACATGGCTGTCAAATAGACAGCAGAGTTGTATTTGGCAGCTGACAAATCTTTGTTTTGTTTTTCGTTGTATTGTTTTAAAATGTGTACACACACACACACACACACATGCAAGCATACACATATTAATTAATATATGAAGATTTGTGTTACCTGAATAATAAACTGTCTGGAAGGTGAAGAGATGTGGTCAGGAGGCTGGCTGACCCAGGAGAGATGGACAAGGTAGACCAGTAGCTCCCAGAGTGTATCTTCCAGACCTAGCGGAGGCAGCACATGGTCTGGCTCAGCTGGGTACAGAAGGTATGAGCAAGCTGGTAAGAGTATATTGGGGTGCACCAGACGTTTCTTCTCAAGCTAGTAGGAAGGCAATGTCCTGTCTGGATTGAGAGAATGTCAGGAAGATGATACCAATAGAGCCATCCCATATCCCTCCTGCACGTCATCCAATTACCACTTTGCAGGATCCTCAATTATAGACTGGTGCACCGATGAAATATGTCTAGGCAAAGGTGTATTGAAATGTGTCTAAGATATTACTGTGTCATACTCAAAGCTTTTGTTATTCAATGTGATAGCCCTAGAGTTATAATAGGTGATAGGGGTATTCATGTTATTGATAATAAATGTATAATGTATGAGTAGTTGCTACAAATGAGATACTTTTGATTAGCTACAAACCAGTGTGAACATAAAGTAATGGTACTAGTTAGAACAAATTGGGTAGAATGAGGGTTGAAACTTGATTGAAGTGGCTGGTAAGCTTTGGCCACTAGTCCTCCCCACTATCAAGACCACTCCTAAGCTGCCTCCTAACCTGTTGACTTTTGAAATGTTTTTGACTTTTCTAGTGATAAGTATGTAACTGAGAGACTGGTCTAGACCTTGAGAGGAAAGGTAAATAGTAAGACAGCAACCGGGACACTGTCTCCTGAAAAGTTACACTAACTGTCAGGATAGAAGTGTGACCTGGGGTCAGCTTTAAAGAGCTTCCGGGGTGAGATCTAACCTATTTGTGACACTTGAATAGACTGTGTGGGGCCGATCACAGCTGGAGAGCCTTGTAGGCAGCATGTGAAAGCCTATACAGGTATATAGAAATATGACCTTCAAAGGAAAATGTTGTCATAGTTCATATTTTGGGAAATCTGGGTGTCACTCCATACTGAGGAGCAGAAATTGCACCAGGGTCGTGAATGACAGGTACGGGTGGTATCTGTGAACAGCTAAAATCACATATCTTTGGAAAAGGTATGTCACATTGTCATAATAACATCATGTTTGGTATTTAAATGTACGGGAGATTATGACCGGTTTATTGAAGGGGGAGTTATGTCGCTGGGATATATCTGTGAAGAATTTCCCACAGGTCAAGACTTTGGGAATATTTGTGAGCAAAGTATAGTGACACGCAGGGGACATCCTTGCCCCCTATTAGCATTAAACACTGCCCCTGTGAAGACCATCCCATTTAATTTTGCTT
The DNA here is from genome assembly GCF_038048845.1 of Mixophyes fleayi. NCBI lineage: Eukaryota > Metazoa > Chordata > Amphibia > Anura > Limnodynastidae > Mixophyes > Mixophyes fleayi. The sequence continues at coordinate 139,734,089 of NC_134406.1, read as the reverse complement.
AAAAAGGACAAACTGTCAGACTTTTTGGGAAATCAATTCACATTGATAAGCTGTCCATCTTCTTCCAAGCCAAATTTCCCTTGGCCAGAATGCAATTCATGTAATTGCAAACCTGAATGTAACCCCTTTTATTTTAAACTGCTTTGCTTGTTATGTCAAACTATTAATTGTTATTCATTATTTTTTTTTATCTGTATGCCTTGTATTTTTGTATATTAAATCTATAATTTAATAAGTTGCGCCCTTGATACTCTAACGAATCCATTAGCCTATTAGAAGAGATTGCTCGACCAAGTTAACCCTTGGAATGCCAGTGTGTGATTTGTTGATACATTTGATTAACAAGCTGTGTGTGCTTGCATTTACATTTGTGTAACAGTCTGGAGGTGTGAAGAGGTAACCCTTTGTGTGCTGGTGTGGGTCTTGCTAGTTTGCGGATAGCTAGAAGCCTGTGTGCCAGTATATTGGGGTCCTATTGCCTGTAATCAATAGGTGGTGGCAAACCCGAAGTGTCTGTCTGGGGGTGTGAGAGCACTGTGTTGGGGGTGATTCTGTAGGTCTATAACCTGTGTCATAGGTAAAGAGAGACTGCGGGCAGAAATCGTGTGTGACCTCATACAGCGAACACCCCCAAGTCACGGCAGCTGGAAGCGTGTCGGTGACAATCAACTGTACATATTGTGACAAAGGGAGTGATCTAAGAAAGTGTCCCGAGATGACAACCTCTATCAGCTCCTTGATTTAATAACTTATCATGTATTTAAACAGTCAAACAATATATCACTTCCATTTTGTCAGGAAACCTCTCCTAACTACAGTCACTCTGTGCACTCGGGACTTTGCAGTGTTTTCTGTATGAGGTTACATACGATTCCAGCACCCAATCTTCCTCTCACCTATTGCACAGGTTACAGATTTGCCAAATTGCCTCAAACAGCGCTCACCCACTTTGGTATTGCTACCACCTATTGAATAAGGGTAATAGGACCCCTTTAAACTGTCCCACACTGGCACACAATGAGCACTCCTTGTTACACACAGGTTAGCAAGGCACACACTAGTAACCAAAGGGTTCACACTTAACACCTCAAGGCTCTGTGACACAAAAGTACATGCAGGCACACACTAGGCTTGGTATACAAATATATTAATAATTCACACCTCAGCATTCAAATGGTTAGCATGTTCAAGATATATTCTTCATAAAAGGCTAATGGATTCGTTTAGATCAATAAGGACAGTACTTATTACATTTTCAATTTAATATACAAAAAGTACAATGCTAACAGATTATAAAAACAATTAAGATGACATGACATACATAGCAAAACATGTAAAATTAAAGATAAATTTCAGAATATAAACTTACAAATGAGTTGTATAACCTGTGCCAAGGAAAATTGGCTTGGAAGATGGTCAGCTTATCAATGTTGATTGATTTCCCAAAACACTGACAATTTTTTGTAACCGGTCTAATTTTTTTAAGGACACTTTTACACCTTTACCATCCTCCAGGGTTTTGGTTTCCAGAGGGGGCCTGTGACACCATTTACAACCACAATTTGCATCTTCTCTGATTTAATACCCAATTCTAAAATGTGACCTAATATACCTGTGGAGTGTCACATAAACCAAAGTTTATCGTTAATAAATCCAATCAGGGCCGGATTAACCATAGGGCTAACTGGGCTACATCCCAGGGGCCTATAGCATCCAGGGGGCCCTTGAAAGTGCTCAGCAGCAGTATTGATCGGTCGGGGCGGGGGCGCCCCCGGCGCGATCAGTGCTGCTGAGCACTTTCCCTGCAGTACTTCTCCGGTGCGCTGTAGTCTCCTTACTGAGGAGATCTCGTGAGTCTCACTCTCACGAGATCTCCTCAGTAAAGAGAGTACAGTGCGCCGGAGAAGGAGGTAAGTGCCGGGGGGGGGGGGGGGAGTGCACGGGCAGCTCAGATCACGGGTAGGGGGGGCGGGGGGGGGGGGGGGGGGGCGCGGGCAGCTCCGATCATGGGGGGGGGGGGCCCCTCACGGGGGAATGGAGGCCCCCTTAGCCCAGGGGCCTCCATTCCCTTAATCCAGCCCTGAATCCAATACAGATTTACAATTATCCAGATACCGATATGTCACGTGTATTAGTTGAGCTGATCCCCATTTCCTCAACTTCTCTGTGTCACAGAATGCTTTATTTGACATATGTTGTGTCTTTCATCATGCTATTTATGAATATGTGTTTGAGCACTAATTATATTGATTGTAAGGGGTATTATGGAAATGGAATTATATTTGTCTATATAAAATATAAGATCTCCAGCTAGGAGTGGCTCCCTGGTGTCTCTCTAGGTGTCAAAAAACTCTCCCATGCCAGGATGTAACTCACCCCAGGGGGGCCTTTCAAGCTGCTCCGTTATCTGATAGTTCTGGGGTCTGAAGAGGAACCGAATAAACACAGGCTATTTGAGAGCAGGGCTCTGTTTTGAAGTCATATGCATTTAACTTACAGGGAAACACAAATTATAAATGGATTCATTTGATATACAATATTAACAATGCAGTTATGATTATGCTTTATTCCCCAAAAGTATGCTATTTGTTAATCCTTATAACTGTAAATCCTCCCTGCTCACTACAGATAGAAATAAGATATTGAGCTAACAGTCTGCAGAGCAAGACTGCAGACATTACACATTTATACAGCAGTGTACCTTGTTCAAAGATAAACAAGTGTACTATGATTTTGTGTCTTTTTCCGCAGCGAACAGCAATGCTGACAGGGTGTGTCTGTAGTGAAGAGTAACACCTGCAGAGAACTGCTTTTTAAATGCAAGTGTTACCTGTCCATCAAGCTAGGGCTGTCGGAGCAGTGCCATGTATAAAAACCTGAATTGTGCATTTGTACAGTGTGAACGATGCCAGATAGTGGCCGGCGTATAGACAGAAGGAGTATGTCGCATCAGTGTTAGGTTTCCAGGTGTCATCCTGACGGAACTGTATGCTGCTTTATCTCAATGGAACAATAAAAGTACCGTTTATACAGCAAGAAGTTGTTCATCACCAGAAGGGTGCCCATGCCAGAAGTGGCGTCAAAATATGTATAAAAATTAGGGATGAGCGCGCTCGGATTTCTGAAATCCGAGCCCACCCGAACGTTGCGGATCCGAGTCGGATCCGAGACAGATCCGGGTATTGGCGCCAAATTCAAAAGTGAAACTGAGGCTCTGACTCATAATCCCGTTGTCGGATCTCGCGATACTCGGATCCTATAAATTCCCCGCTAGTCGCCGCCATCTTCACTCGGGCATTGATCAGGGTAGAGGGAGGGTGTGTTAGGTGGTCCTCTGTGCTGTTTAGTTCTGTGCTGTTTAGTTCTGTGCTGTTTAGTGCTGTTTAGTGCTGTGCTGTGCTGTGCTGTGCTGTGCTGTGTTCTGCAGTATCAGTCCAGTGGTGCTGTGTGCTGTGCTCTGTCCTTCTGAGGTCAGTGGTGCTGCTGGGTCCTGTGCTGTGTCCTGTTCAGTCCAGTGGTGCTGTGTCCTGTGCTCTGTGCTTCTAAGGGCATAGTTATTTCCCCAATATTCCCCTGTGTTTAAAAAAATAAAAAAAAGTTTTTTTTATAAAATACCAAAAACTACTTTAATATTTTTTAATTACCACAAAATTTTCACAACCAATCCTGCAGTATAAGCCCATTGGTACTGCAATATTACCAAGTTCACACATTCAGCAGTAAAAGTCCAGTGGTACTGCAATATTACAAAGTTTACACATTCTGCAGTATCAGTCCAGTGGTGCTGTGTCCTGTGCTCTGTCCTGCTGAGTTCCGTAGTGCTGCTGGGTCCTGTGCCGTGTCCTGTTCAGTCCAGTGGTGCTGTGTCCTGTGCTCTGTGCTTCTAAGGGCATAGTTATTTCCCCATTATTCCCAAGTTTGTAAAAAATAAAAAAAAAGTAAAAAAAAATAAAAAATTAAAAAAAAAAAAATATATATAATAATTATAACCAAATTTGCAAAACCAATCCAGCATTATAAGTCCATTGGTACTGCAATATTACCAAGTTCACACATTCAGCAGTAAAAGTCCAGTGGTACTGCAATATTACAAAGTTTACACATTCTGCAGTATCAGTCCAGTGGTGCTGTGTCCTGTGCTCTGTCCTGCTGAGTTCCGTAGTGCTGCTGGGTCCTGTGCCGTGTCCTGTTCAGTCCAGTGGTGCTGTGTCCTGTGCTCTGTGCTTCTAAGGGCATAGTTATTTCCCCATTATTCCCAAGTTTGTAAAAAATAAAAAAAAAGTAAAAAAAAATAAAAAATTAAAAAAAAAAAAAAATATATAATAATTATAACCAAATTTGCAAAACCAATCCAGCATTATAAGTCCATTGGTACTGCAATATTACCAAGTTCACACATTCAGCAGTAAAAGTCCAGTGGTACTGCAATATTACAAAGTTTACACATTCTGCAGTATCAGTCCAGTGGTGCTGTGTCCTGTGCTCTGTCCTGCTGAGTTCCGTAGTGCTGCTGGGTCCTGTGCCGTGTCCTGTTCAGTCCAGTGGTGCTGTGTCCTGTGCTCTGTGCTTCTAAGGGCATAGTTATTTCCCCATTATTCCCAAGTTTGTAAAAAATAAAAAAAAAGTAAAAAAAAATAAAAAATTAAAAAAAAAAAAAAAATATAATAATTATAACCAAATTTGCAAAACCAATCCAGCATTATAAGTCCATTGGTACTGCAATATTACCAAGTTCACACATTCAGCAGTAAAAGTCCAGTGGTACTGCAATATTACAAAGTTTACACATTCTGCAGTATCAGTCCAGTGGTGCTGTGTCCTGTGCTCTGTCCTGCTGAGTTCCGTAGTGCTGCTGGGTCCTGTGCCGTGTCCTGTTCAGTCCAGTGGTGCTGTGTCCTGTGCTCTGTGCTTCTAAGGGCATAGTTATTTCCCCATTATTCCCAAGTTTGTAAAAAATAAAAAAAAAGTAAAAAAAAATAAAAAATTTAAAAAAAAAAAATATATATAATAATTATAACCAAATTTGCAAAACCAATCCAGCATTATAAGTCCATTGGTACTGCAATATTACCAAGTTCACACATTCTGCAGTATCTTGTGCTACATATAATGGAGAGCAAAAATTTGGAGGATAAAGTAGGGAAAGATCAAGACCCACTTCCTCCTAATGCTGAAGCTGCTGCCACTAGTCATGACATAGACGATGAAATGCCATCAACGTCGTCTGGCAAGCACGATGCCCAATCTCCTAGTACAGGGCATGTAAAATCCAAAAAGCCCAAGTTCTCAAAAAACAGCAAAAAAAGAAACTTAAAATCATCTGAGGAGAAACGTAAAGTTGGCAATATGCCAATTACGACAAGTAGTGGCAAGGAACGGCTTAGGCCCTGTCCCGTGTTCATGACTAGTGGTCCAACTTCACCCAAGGATCAAAGCCCTCCTCCCCCCCCCTACAAAAAATTTAAGAGAGTTATGCTGTCAGCAACAACAACAAAACAGCAAAGAACTCTGCCTTCTAAACAGATGACATCACAAATCCCCAAGGCGAGTCCAAGGGTGTTGTTGGTTGTGAACCCTGACCTTCCCATCACTGTACGGGAAGAGGTGACTCCATCCAGCATTTGCAGCACGCCCTCTGCATATGCTGGAAGGATCACCCACAGTCCAGTTACAGATTTGGCTAATGAAGGTGTGAATGTTGTGCACTGGGAGGAGGATATTGATGTAGCTGGCGCTGAGGAGGATGTTGATGATTATGATGCAGACAGATACCAAATTGCATTTCTCAATTTCTATTTATATTCTAGATTATATAACGGCTGAAAAGTTTTGTTTTACTCCTAGTGGAGAGGGGATCTGATGCAGACAGATACCAAACTGCCTTTGTCCATTTCTTTGTATATTTGAATTGCTAGTTCTACAGTCTATGCAGGCTGCTTTATTTATATTCAACTACAAGTGTAGGGCGGGGGGGGGGGGGCATAGATAGCCACCAAAGTAACGTGGTCCATTTAATTTCACTTTCTAGCTCCACAGTCTGTGCAGCCTGCTTTTTTTTATCTTCAAAGTATTTATATTTACAAGCCTTGCAATCTAAATTAACTAGAGGTAGTGACGTGGTAGAACTCCAAAAGGCAGTTTGGAAGCCCCTGTACAAACTGGCTCTATTTTTTAACTGAGTTGTCCCCCCTCCAGTGTGTACTCGGAAAGAGTTTTTAGTGCAGCGGGGAACCTGGTCAGTGAGCGGCGAAGGAGGTTGCTTCCTCACAACGTTGAAAAAATGATGTTTATAAAAATGAATAATCAATTCCTCAATGAAGTACAGCACTGCCCTCCAGACAGTACAGAGGGACTGTGGTTGTGGAGTCCAGCGGGGACGAATTGATAATGTGTGAGGAGGAGGAAGTACACACTGTAGGGGGAGAGGAATCAGAGGTTGAGGATAAGGACGACATCTTTCCTCAGTAGAGCCTGTTTAGTTTGTACAGGGAGAGATGAATTGTTTTATTGGTGTGGGGGCCCAAACAAACCAATCATTTCAGCCACAGTTGTTTGGTAGGCCCTGTCGCTGAAATGATTGGTTTGTTAAAGTGTGCATGTCCTATTTCAACAACATAAGGGTGGGTGGGAGGGCCCAAGGACAATTCCATCTTGCACCTTTTTTTTTGGCATTATGTGACCATTCAACAGTCGTTTGCCATGTTCAAAAAGTAAAAGAAAATGCCAACAAATTCAATAAATTAAATCAAAAGTTAAATGCCCTGTCATTATTTAAAACAAGAGGTTTTGACGTGCTAGAATTAGTGTAGTGTTAAGATGTTATAAACACTACACTTGGAAATTGGAGGAGGTAATGTGGCCCCGGTATCAAATTGGGTACCGGGGCCACCCCACTATGCAGTCCAGATACTTGTTTGGTGGAATTCCGACACGTGGAGGGTTTTTAAATTATATTGTGGCCTCGGTACCAAATTGTGTACCGGGGCCACCACACTACGCAGTCAAGATACTTGTTTGGTGGAATTCAGACCAGTTGAGGGTTTTATTATTATATTGTGTGGACCACTCTATCTATACCACACTACAACTCTATACCACTCTATTTCCTACTTTAATTCTATTTAATTCTATTTCCTACTTTAATTCTATTACTAATTAATTACCATAAAGAGGAACAAAAAAAACCAATTTTACCAAAAGTATAATATGACTTAGACTTACAAACACTACACTTGAAAGATCGTGCCTTTAAATGAAAAAGTCAGTCTTCATTGCACGACTATGTGCAAGTGCAACAGGGACATTTTTTTGGGTTTACAAAGTCAAACAATAACACTACGACCCTGTCTGTCTGGGGTCTGTCAATGACGAATTGTCTGGAGCATGTTTTGAGGAGGTATTGTGGCCCCGGTATCAAATTGGGTACCGGGGCCACCCCACTATGCAGTCCAGATACTTGTTTGGTGGAATTCCGACACGTGGAGGGTTTTTTAATTATATTGTGGCCTCGGTACCAAATTGTGTACCGGGGCCACCACACTACGCAGTCAAGATACTTGTTTGGTGGAATTCAGACCAGTTGAGGGTTTTATTATTATATTGTGTGGACCACTCTATCTATACCACACTACAACTCTATACCACTCTATTTCCTACTTTAATTCTATTTAATTCTATTTCCTACTTTAATTCTATTACTAATTAATTAACATAAAGAGGAACAAAAAAAACCAATTTTACCAAAAGTATAATATGACTTAGACTTACAAACACTACACTTGAAAGATCGTGCCTTTAAATGAAAAAGTAAGTCTTCATTGCACGACTATGTGCAACAGGGACAGTTTTTTTCTTTACAAAGTCAACTAATAACACTTGGACCCTGTCTGTCTTTAACATACTTAATGGGATCTCAATGACGAATTGTCTGTAGCATGTTTGGAGGAGGTATTGTGGCCCCGGTATCAAGTTGGGTACCGGGGCCACCCCACTACGCAGTCCAGATACTTGTTTGGTGGAATTCTGACACGTGGAGGGTGTATTTATTTTATTGTGGCCCCGGTATCAAGTTGGGTACCGGGGCCACCCCACTACGCAGTCCAGATACTTGTTTGGTGGAATTCTGACACGTGGAGGGTGTATTTATTTTATTGTGGCCCCGGTATCAAGTTGGGTACCGGGGCCACCCCACTACGCAGTCCAGATACTTGTTTGGTGGAATTCTGACACGTGGAGGGTGTATTTATTTTATTGTGGCCCCGGTATCAAGTTGGGTACCGGGGCCACCCCACTACGCAGTCCAGATACTTGTTTGGTGGAATTCTGACACGTGGAGGGTGTATTTATTTTATTGTGGCCCCGGTATCAAGTTGGGTACCGGGGCCACCCCACTACGCAGTCCAGATACTTGTTTGGTGGAATTCTGACACGTGGAGGGTGTATTTATTTTATTGTGGCCCCGGTATCAAGTTGGGTACCGGGGCCACCCCACTACGCAGTCCAGATACTTGTTTGGTGGAATTCTGACACGTGGAGGGTGTATTTATTTTATTGTGGCCTCGGTACCAAATTGTGTACCGGGGCCACCACACTACGCAGTCAAGATAGATAGATGCGTATCATAGATAAAGTACATTCAGTGGTGTGGGGCAAATTGAAAAATATTCAAAATGCACTGACATTATCAAAAACAAGAGGTTGTCACACGCTAAAACTCCAACATGTATATGATGGAGAGGATGGAGGAGCAGCCGTATGTGTAGTGTAATGCAGACCTGTTGAAGGTTTTTTATATATTTTATTGTGGTGCCCAGTGCCCACTCCTCTACGCAGTCCAGGTACATTTATTGGTGCGATTCATAAAAGTTCAGGGTTTTTAATATATTGTGGTGACCCACTCCTCTACGCAGTCCAGGTACATTTATTGGTGCGAATCAAACAAGTTGATGGTTTTCTTATTATATATATTGTGGTGACCCACTCCTCTACGCAGTCCAGGTACATTTATTGGTGCGATTCATAAAAGTTCAGGGTTTTTAATATATTGTGGTGACCCACTCCTCTACGCAGTCCAGGTACATTTATTGGTGCGATTCATAAAAGTTCAGGGTTTTTAAGATATTGTGGTGACCCACTCCTCTACGCAGTCCAGGTACATTTATTGGTGCGATTCATAAAAGTTCAGGGTTTTTAATATATTGTGGTGACCCACTCCTCTACGCAGTCCAGGTACATTTATTGGTGCGAATCAAACAAGTTGATGGTTTTCTTATTATATATATTGTGGTGACCCACTCCTCTACGCAGTCCAGGTACATTTATTGGTGCGATTCATAAAAGTTCAGGGTTTTTAATATATTGTGGTGACCCACTCCTCTACGCAGTCCAGGTACATTTATTGGTGCGATTCATAAAAGTTCAGGGTTTTTAATATATTGTGGTGACCCACTCCTCTACGCAGTCCAGGTACATTTATTGGTGCGATTCATAAAAGTTCAGGGTTTTTAATATATTGTGGTGACCCACTCCTCTACGCAGTCCAGGTACAATTATTGGTGCGAATCATAAAAGTTCAGGGTTTTTAATATATATTGTGGTGACCCACTCCTCTACGCAGTCCAGAAAGATACCTTGTTGCAACGTTTTGGACTAATAACTATATTGTGAGGTGTTCAGAATACACTGTAAATTAGTGGAAATGCTTGTTATTGAATGTTATTGAGGTTAATAATAGCCTAGGAGTGAAAATAAGCCCAAAAACTTGATTTTTAAACTTTTTATGTTTTTTTCAAAAAAAATCCGAATCCAATACCTTAAATCCGAACCGAGACCTTTCGTCAAGTGTTTTGCGAGACAAATCCGAACCTCAAAAATAACGAAAATCCGGATCCAAAACACAAAACACGAGACCTCAAAAGTCGCCGGTGCACATCCCTAATAAAAATGTCACAGAAAACATATTATTACACACTTAAAGCAGACATGTGACATAGAGACAACTGCACCTAACACAGCTGTAAGAACAGACAAAATATAGCTAAACATGTTACTGTGAGTAAAATGTATAGTGTCTTCAATAGTAACCATCTTACATGCATGAAATTAACAATGTTCTGGACAGCTATGAATATATTCATGAGAAAGAGAATAATCCATGTACTGGCAGAAGCATGCTCAGTGTGCTTCTGATAAACTTTCGGTGACATCATCATACTATGTTACGATACTGTTATGACAACTCTAAGACCTGCAGAACCTGCTTGCAGAGATCCTCATCTATAGCAGCCAATGTTGTTATAGAGTGTGATTTGCTCACCAATACGTGGGTGTCCCCAAGTTATGGGTAGTGAAGGCTTAGATTGACAAGTATCAGGAGTGCTAGGATTTGATACAGAGAGGCCCAGGGATATCAAGCACCATTGTCCAGCAAATGTCCAGAAAGAATGGTTTACAACAGACGTCAAATCCAAAATCAGAGTCAGGGCCACCTGCGCTCTAGCAAAGACAATAATAGAGTCCTAAGGTTGAGACAGGCAGAGTTTGAGCAAAGTCTAAATGCAATCCAAAGGTTGGGGCAGGCAGAGTACAAGCAATACAAAAATAAATAAATAAATAAATAAAAAGTTAAAATCCAAAATATCCAGAGACTGTACAGACAAGCAGACAAGCATATAACTACAACCAGCAGAGGGAACAGGAAAAGGAAACATTTTTAAGCACTGGTATCCAATGGCAGTAGCTTAAATGAATGATTGACAGCTGTATCTAAGATGGAATGATTGGACACATTAAACAGCTGATTCCAATATGGCTGTGCCCAGTGATGAAACAAGCTGATCACCAAGGAAGCAATCTGAAGCTACATTATTGATGCAACTGAGACTCGCAGCCGGACAGACCGATGACTCAGTCCGGTGTGTCTGCCAGATCCTAGCATACTATAGGAATTGTTCAAACTTTCAAAACAGGCAACTCAATAGGTCTAAAAACACAGATGATGTTAATGACACATGATCTTCAAATCACTCTTAACTTAAATAGCTGCAGGAATTACCAGACAAAGAGCTTATTTTATCTACCTGTAAATAGCAATTAAGCCTTTTTTAGGCTGTACTATTATGTTATGACAGGTCCACAAATAACCAAAAAAATTAAAATGACAGCACCTAGAGAATCATTTAAATAATCTTACCTGTGGATTAAAAAATCCCGTCATCCAGAACTGATTGGGACGGCCATCAAACAACCAGCTGCGGAACTGTTGATTTCTTTCCAAAAGTTCTGTAAACCAAAACCCTAAGGTGGCAGAATCCCAGGAAATCTTATACCAGAGTTTCGGAATCCTGGCATCATACATGTTATCTAAAGCATCTCGTAAGTCTTCGGACATAATGATTGTTCCTGAAAAGGGAAAAAAATTATTGAAAGGTTTTTCTTCCACCTTGTAGAGACAAATAAGTAAATAAATAACTGGGTTAATTCTGTAAAAGCGGAGTAAAATTATGTTTAACACCTTCATATCCTGTCAGTTTCACGGCTTTATAAAAGACCAATTTTTAAATGTTCGTGATTTACCAGTTTCACCGAGAATATTTTTTTATTTCTTTAATCCACACAAGTAAATTTGTATGTTGACTTTTAGGACAGATATAGCTTTCTTTTGGTAATGTAGTTTTGGTAATGTAATGCAGTGATAAAAGTGGGTTGGTATACAGTGGTTTGCCATTCCACCACTTTTCCTACTGCTTTCATTGTAAAACTATCAAATTCCATTCACTGAAATTTTCCATACAGCTACTTCTAAATTTCCACTTCGACCACTGATTTTACATACATACATGTATGTTTTATTTTATGGGTTAATAATGATAAAAATAAACTTTCCATGATTTTTCCCACATACTTTCACACAAAAAGTGCAACCACAATTATTTACACCCAAATTGAATTGCTTAATTTTGTTGATAACTTTACATCTTAGTTTAAGTTTTGTTTTTTTTCTGATGATATGCTATATACTCTTTTAAAATAAACTCATGTGCATTAAATTCTATGCTTGGAAGAAGGGGAATAGGACCTGGGTTGGGATGATAATACAGTATTATATATAGCACATTTTTGTAACACATCGATGTCCTATTAATAAACATTGGTAAAAAACATTGTTGCACATCACATTGTTGCACATTACAAAATGTAAAAATGCACGACAACTTTAGAACTGAATTGATGTGCACTCAATAATATTACTAAGGAAAAACTGGCATTAATGCAACAGTGCATAAGCAATTATCATATTACCCATGCGCTACGGAGTATGCTGGCGCTATATAAACAAATGTTGATGATGATGATACATTTGATTGGATGCCAAGTTATGATTCCAACCAGTCAACCCTGGGTTTTGACCCTATTTCCATGTCTCTGGTTGAAAGTGTTCAGACAGTCAGTGCTGAGGAGCTTGCCCATAATACACTTTTTTTCAGAATTTTAATCATTTTTGACCACGTCAAATTTGTCATTTTCCCCGGCCACTGCAGATTTTTTATTCCACCCTTTTATTAAAATGTAATGCCGTTTTTTTGTCCCCCAATGGACTTTTATCTTTTATCATGGGTCTTGTAGATGGTTAGTTTTGTTTTCAGCTGATCAAAAACCCACTGTACTTTACTATATTTGTGAAAAGGTTTGAGAGTAAGTGCTGATCAACTGATTATTTTAAATACAGCTGAAAGTATAAGCTATGGTAGTTGATCAATTATCAGAGTTTCCGGTCTGCCATTTACTTTAAACTAATCCATGCTGTCATGGCTAAGACGCAGCATTTATACAGGTGGTGGTGGGATTTCTTCTTCATGGCTAGAGATGCGGCAGTGGGGATCATTAGCAAAATACAGTTTTCACAGATTTCATTTAATCATTGTTAGATCTACTAACAACATAGATGCAACTAATATATGCTCTGACATCAAGAAGTCCCCTTGGTTAGTTACTTTATGAGTCCTGCTGCTGAAGACCTCTGCTCCTGCTTACCTTATAGGCACACCCCACCACTTAGTAAAGGACATTTTTATGGAAATTATTTTTTGGTGTTTTGTGATCCAGTCCTACAAATTTAATATGTGGTCAAATGTGGTTAATATGTTTCCCTTCTGTACTTGTTGATATTGACTATATATAACACCGATTTAAATAGTAATATGCCTTTAAAAGTAAAGGTAGGCTAGGAAAGTACTGTACCTGGTTGCTTTTAAAAAAAAATAATTTTTTATTGAACACTGCAACATATACATAAGAGAAAAAATAAGATGGTAACATTAGCATTCAAATACATACAAAAAGTATTCAGTGTATTCAACAGTGTAAGTAAGGACATAATATCAGAGTGAGAAACCGGCTCAAAGAATTAAGCAGTGCATTCGAGACTTATGCAAAAATGGTTTTCCGTTAGCAATGTCCTCTGAATACTTATTAATGCAGAGTGTTTTCAAGTCTTACTGGGGAAATAGAGTGGGGATGGGGAGGGTGGTAAAGAGGAAGAACGGAGGAAGGGTGGAAATGAGGTAGGAGGCCTTATGGTGTAAGCTTAGATCATGCCTGGAGTTGGGGAGTTATGAAATTGGAACCATTATGATATTTGGGTAGGGAGTTATTGACTAAGTCTGTAATAAAATCTATGGACGAAACATGCCATATACAGTTTATCAGAGTAGATCTACAGGGTGAAAGATGGCTTTTCCACTCTCTGGCTATTAACATTTCAGAAGAGGTACTAATATACATGATCTGACCTGTTTAGGAGAAGTGTGGATGGATCACTAGGTATTTGGACATCTGGGACCTGCTCAATAGGGTTAATAGTGGTGTACCAAAAAACACTGAAAGATGAGGCAGTCCCACTATACAGGGAGGAATGTGCCAAGGGATAAATTACGGTGGATCTTCTCATGGATTCCACATTAATAGAGGCTTTGGTGGTAAGTTTTTTAATGGAGGACCATTCCTCATCGTTCACGGCATCCCAAGTTCTCTCTCCCAGGCTGTCTTAAGCAATTCTCGTAGGGGTGGTTCAGGTTTTAAGTTAGAGTGCTATTTGATGGAATTGTGCCATTTCTGCCAACACTATAAATACTGCACCTGTTTTAAATGTTAAGCACTTGCATTTTACAACATTATCACCTTGTGCTTGCATTGTAAAACTGGTGTACATGGTAATGTGGCATTCTACTGACAATGAAAAACTATTTAGGATAATTATCATTCCTAATAATCAAACCTGTGTGGGCTGAGTGCCATGTAAAGTCTCCCAATATATATTCCCTTCTCACAGTAACATTGCAGATAGGAAGGGACCACTGGAAGGCTGAAAATATCCTATGTACAGGAAGACTGTTATTTTCAGAAGTCTGCGAGTCTATCTCTCAGCTGCTTAATTTAAACAATAATTAACTGTAACTCGCAGCAGTCATGCTAGGACTTTTGGGTTTGGATGACAGCCCATCTAGTCATAAGTCCTCTATTTATTTTTATCAAAGTATTTATGCTCGTAAGACACATATCAACACCCACACATGATATGTGATCTTTGGTAATGTTGAAAGTCAGTTATGGACTTGTCCAATTGCGAATGTCTTTACCATATTCACTAAGTAGTGTTAATTTTGTTTCATTACACCTAATTATATATAGTTTGTCATACTTTCATATCTCTAAATGATATATGATAATTTGCAAAGAACATTGGGAGTTTTCTATATAAATGTGGAGTAGAATATGAATGAATATTAAAGTAGTATAAAATTAAATACTGTGTTTTATTTTTTTCCAAAGCTGAATAGGTTGAAAATCCAAAGTTCCATGATTTGTTTGGTGTTCCACAAATGTTGCTAAATCAGTCATCATTTCAAAAAAATGTTAAATTAGAAGTATTTCTAAATAAAGTTTGTAGTAAGAAAATGTTTTAAAAAGGTTAGACAGTTTACATTTTCAGATTTAACTTGTTTGCTAAATATTAACACACTGTATAATTTCCATTTTGTAGTAGACTTTCCTTCACTTTTTTTCCTTTTTGCTGTAATTCTATAAAAGTGGTGGTATTTTGTAGTAATCTGAAACCATCATTTGTTAAACTATTATTTGGTATTGCTGGTGCTAAATAGGAGATTCAAATTAAGGCTGTGGGAGAGCAGGGTTAAAGCTAGCATTAGGCAAATCTAGGCGGGTGCCTAGGGTGCCAATGGTTAGAGTGTGAATAAAAACACATTCAGTATTTTTCATTTCCCCATCAGGAGGCTGCAGATGCCTGCAGATGAGCGGGGAAGACTGGAAAACGGAGACCAGGTTGTGACAAAGGAATGGCTTGATCTTATATATGGTCCAAGAAAGCTCATGGTCTTGTGACTATCTGGTACGCAGTTTTTATTTACCTAGGGTTGCATGTTGCACATGTGTGCTACATTTTTCACCTTTGGGTATACTACCTGTTTTAGTACTCTGTCTCCTGGTGAAGGACTATCTCTGGTTTCTGGTGCAGTTTTTATATATAACAATACTGCACTATATTATTTTTTATTCTGTTTTTTCTACATTGTCGTTATGTTTGATGGAGACTGAGAGGGATTACCTCTGAAGAGGAAACCTCCATATGACCTTTACTTCCTGAATACATCCTTACGGTACGCAGTTATTACATCTTCCCAACACCATATTTGTGATATTACACATTGGGGCGCCCTACTTGTTTTTTCTGTTGCAGTATTTTCGTTATCCGGATTAACCATCTGGCCACAAGTATCCTGAGGCTGCCGCTCTCAACTGAGCTAAGTGTTGTTTTATGGGACTGATCCTTCAATACTGGACTTTATATACTATCTATACCAGTTGTTTATTCAAATTGTATTTACGCTGTGGTAATTAGCGCCATCATATATATCTCTTTTTGCTTGCTATATATATATATATATATATATATATATATATATATATATATATATATATATATATACATACACATATATACACACACATATGTATATATATATATATATATATATATATATATATATATATACACATATATACACACATATGTATATATATATATATATATATATATATATATATATATATATATACATACATACACACACACACACACACACATATATATATATTGTATATATATATTTGTATACACAAGTTAACCCGTGCATGATACTCATGCATTCTAGTCAAATCAAGCTACTTAAGGTCTTAAAAAGGTTCTTGTCATGCATTTGGACCTAGCCCAGGCCTCCTCAGGGGAAGAGCGTTAGTTCCCGACGCAAGCGGCCTTTTTAATGTGTGTTCATGAGGTAAAATTACCTCACGAAAATGAGTTTGACCCCTCAACTCGTATATTTAGCCTTTACTACCCCTCCCACGGGGGGAAGGGTGGATGATGGAAGTTAACTGACTTGACTATTTTTAATTTTTTTGTCAAATAATGTCAGTATACCAAATTTCAGGTCAATTGGATGAGCCCTTTCTGAGAAAATAGTTTTTTCCACACACACACACACACACACACTAACGCACGCCTCTACACATGTGTGTTCATGAGGTAAAATTACCTCACGAAAATGAGTTTGAGCCCTACCAAATTTCAGCCCTTTTTGAAAAATTTTTCCCACACACACTAAGAATTTAGTAGGTCAGTGTATAACTCTGCCCAGCAGGTGGTGCTGCAACTTGTTTTTTTTTTTCCACACACACACAGACGCCACTAAGCATTTATATATTAGATACACACACATTATATATATATATATATATATATATATATATATATATATATATATATATATATATATATATATATATATATATATATATGTGTGCGTATATATATATATATGTATATGTGTGTGCGTATATATATATATATATATATATATATATATATGTATATGTGTGTGCGTATATATATATATATATATATATATATAAATATATATATATACAAATATATATATATACACACACACATTTTATATATATATATATATGTATGTATATATATATATATATATATATATATGTATGTATATATATATATATATATATATATATATATCACACACACACACATATATATATATATATATATATATATATATATATATATATATATATATATATATATATACACACGAAAGGACAAAACACGTTGAGGTTATTGAGGTTACTTCAAGTTCATCTGGACATTGTGGCTATATATTTCTTGAACATTGGACGATAATTTGCTTTTTAGTGAAGTTGCCATGGAGACACAGTAAGGATTGCGTGTTGCAAGTGCTACTAATATCTATGTATTCCAGATGAATATCGTTGAAAGAAACCTTTATGTGCATAATCCAATTGTTTTTATGTAAGTGTGATACTTACTTTTTTAATAAATTTGTACTATACAGTATTACACTATTTTAGCTTTTTTTTATCATGCTCATGATTCGAGGTTCCTGCTGTACTCGATGATCGTTCTGCATAGGAGAAGTTTCCTTGATATTGGAAGCCATAGCAGATTTAAGAGATATCAACAGTTCTGCAGATAAGCCTGTCAAGTCATATATCTGGTACGCAGATTATTTACTAGTGGTGATTGCACTTGGGAATTGAATCACTTTAATCGCATGTGCACTGCATTGACTTCACTATCTGAGAGTCACTTCAATATTCTCCTCTTTGATAATCGATTGCAGTTTATTCTCTATATTAATAATATTTTTATTTTTGGTAATACACTATGTGGCGCCTTGTTCTCTTTACCTTTTTATAGATTTTCCAGACTCACCATCTGATTCGGGACTGGCTGCCTCCTGTTAATGGGACTTTGTGTATATCTTTTCATTTGAATACCAAGCACTATTATCTGTACATATATTTATATTGCAGTATTGGGTTTTGCGCCCCCTCGTGGTATCTGTTGTTTTTTGCAATATATATATATATATATATATATATATATATATATATATATATATACATACACACATCCATTGCTCCAGAGTCCAATAATGATGTACTTTACACCACTCCAGTTAACATTTGCCATTGCACATGTTGATGTGAGGATTGTGTGTAGCTACTTAGACATGGAAACCAGTCCAAGGAGCTCCTGACAAACAGTTCTTGTGCGTACAATGCTTCTGGAGCTGGTTAAAAAAAGTTGATAGTGAGTGTTTCAACCAAGGACTGATAGCTTTTACGCTCTACACGCATCAGAGCTCGACAGACCCGTCCTGTGAGCTTGCTTGGCTGAACTGCCTTTGCTCCCATACGTTTCTACTTCCCACGTTAAAAAGGCACTGACTCTTCAGAATAACCCATTCTACTGCTAATGTTTGCCTATGGAGATTGCATGGCTATATGCTTGATTTTATGAACCGTTTAGGAATGTGAGGGGCTGAAATTGGTTTTGTGTTTGATGCAAAAATCTTAAATTTTGGCAAGAGATGTCTGTCAGATAACAAAAAACGACTGTAAAACATTGTGCTCTAAATATTTGCAGTCAATGATAATGGAACAATGTGCATAATTCAACAAAATATGTGCAAATAATGGACAGAGAATTATAGGCAGAAAACTATAGTATTTGTTGGTGACTATTAGCCCACTTATATAATAGATATATATGGGATTTCTAAATATTCTGTTATTCTGCTATTCCATCATTTGGCAATTAATAGTAAGTGTTAAGAAATATTCTGACAACAGAAGTGAGTGCATCTTTGTATAGCATAATAACTGCGTGAGACACTAACAAAGCCAAAAGATCAAAGCGAAGGTGACTGAAATATACTGATGCAAATTTATTTTAAAGCCTCTTTATAGTATGACTTTCATAGGCATCTACACCATTAAAGCTTTCTTCATAAAGGTACATCTGTTAGCTGCTGAGCCACATTTGGAGCAACTGAGAATTCTGTCACTACAGTTATCTATCAATGCCTGCAGCTTGAGTCAGTGCTATGGAATGGAACAGCGAAATGCAATTTCAAATGACCAAAGAAAGAGAAGGACAAGAACGTTTGGACTAGAGATGGTCACTGACCCCCGTGTTTTGGTTTTGGATTCGGTTTTAGATCTGGATTACCGTCGTGTTTTGGTTTTGGTTTTGGTTTTGCAAAACCGCCATTGCGTGTTTTGGTTTTGGTTTTGGTTTTGTTTGGTTTTGTTTTGCTATTTTTTGGGAAAATCCATGTTTTTGGGCCTAAATTAACCCAATTTAGTGCTCCAACTGTTTTAGAGACAAGTAATCTAATTGTTGAGGTAATAAATCATCCAAAAAAACAGTTTAATTCTTCGTTGGTAGGCCTATTCTACACACAAAACAGATTGTCTTCCTCTCCATCTATGCATATTGGCAATGCAGCCATCGTCTTGAATGTATATTACACCCTACACTTATAGTTAAATATGTAAAGAAATGGAAAAAGCCAGTTTGGTTTCTGTCTCTCAAGGCCCCCCTCCACTTGTATAAAATACCAAAAAATTCAGCCATTATAGACTGTACAATATTAATTGACATGGAGAAAGCCAGTTTGGTTTCTGTCTCTCTAGGCCCCCCTCCACTTGTATAAAATACCAAACAATTCAGCCATTATAGACTGTACAATATTAATTGACATGGAGAAAGCCAGTTTGGTTTCTGTCTCTCAAGGCCCCCCTCCACTTGTATAAAATACTAAAAAATTCAGCCATTATAGACTGTACAATATTAATTGACATGGAGAAAGCCAGTTTGGTTTCTGTCTCTCAAGGCCCCCCTCCACTTGTATAAAATACTAAAAAATTCAGCCATTATAGACTGTACAATATTAATTGACATGGAGAAAGACAGTTTGGGGTCACTCTGTCTCTCTAGGCCCCCCTCCACTTGTATAAAATACCAAAAAATTCAGCCATTATAGACTGTACAATATTAATTGACATGGAGAAAGCCAGTTTGGTTTCTGTCTCTCTAGGCCCCCCTCCACTTGTATAAAATACTAAAAAATTCAGCCATTATAGACTGTACAATATTAATTGACATGGAGAAAGCCAGTTTGGTTTCTGTCTCTCTAGGCCCCCCTCCACTTGTATAAAATACTAAAAAATTCAGCCATTATAGACTGTACAATATTAATTGACATGGAGAAAGACAGTTTGGTTTCTGTCTCTCTAGGCCCCCCTCCACTTGTATAAAATACTAAAAAATTCAGCCATTATAGACTGTACAATATTATGAAAAATGGACAAAGCCAGTTTAGGGTCACTCTGTCTATGACACCCTACCCTTAAGGATAAATTGCCCTAACAGCAGCCTTTCAAGATGGTATGTGATATGGAAATGCCACAAGTCCCTTTCCTCTTTGGGGGTAGATTGCACCCTACACTTACATAGAAAGTTTTAAAAAGATGTTATCGGCATCATCTTCAGCTTCATCCTCACCCTCATCAGTGTGTACGTCATCATCACAGACTATCAATTCATCGCCGCTTGAATCCGCCATTAGAGAACAGTCAGTGCTTGGATGTCTTGGATGGTGAAGGCCTTCCTCGTGGAAGATGTAGTTCATTTTTATAAACATCATTTTCTCCACATTTTTGGGAAGTAACCTTCTACGGCGATCACTGACTAAGTTCCCTGCTGTGCTGAACACTCGTTCAGAGTACACACTGGAGGGTGGGCAGCTTAGGTATTGCAAAGCAAGTTTGTACATGGGTTTCCAAATGGCCTGCTTTTCTTCCCAGTAAGGAAAGGGACTGTCTGACATTTCCATATCAACTACCTCTTGAAAGTAATCCTCCACCATCCTTTGCATGTTTATACTCATATTGGATGGACTTATGGGCAAAGTGACACTTTTTTTTGAAAAATCCTTCAAACCAGCCCAGATGTTAAATTGTTCTCGTCTGCCCCCTGTGTCTTCCCTGCTTCTTTTTTGGAAATTTAATTTTTTACGAGCAACAGCTTGAGAAAGTGAAGGAGGACACGTCGTCAAGCCGAGGCCCAGTTCAGCGGCCAACTTGCTGAGCAATAGCTCCTTGCAAAAGTTCACATCTCGCTCATTTACAAGTAAAGACTCAATGTAGGTTTTAAACCTTGGATCAAGCACAGTGGCCAAAACGTACTGATCCGAGTTCAAGATCTTAATAACTCGAGGATCATTGTGAAGCGAATTAAGTACTTGATCGACAAGGCCAACATACTTTGCTGAATTGCTTGCTTTCAGCTCCTCCTTCATTTTCTCAAGCTGCTTTTCCAATAGTCTAATTAAAGGAATGACTTGGCTCAAACTAGCAGAGTCTGCACTGACCTCACATGTCACAACTTCAAATGGTTTCAGCACCTTGCACAGCACTGAAAGGATTCCCCACTGTGCAAGAGTGAAATACATCCCCCCTCCTTTCCCAATGTCATGACTTGTGCAATATGCTTGGATGGCTTTGCGCTGTTCCTCCATCCTCTGAAGCATGTACAGGGTGGAATTCCACCGAGTTACCACCTCTTGCTTAAGTTGGTGGCAGGGCAAGTTAAACTGCTCTTGGAGCTGCTGTAATCTCCTACATGCTGTGGCTGAATGCCTGAAATGGCCTGAAATTTTACGGGCCACCGAAAGCATCTCCTGCACCTCACGGTTATTTCGTAGGAAGCTCTGCACCACCAAGTTGATGGTGTGAGCAAAACAGGGAATATGTTGGAAATCACCCAGCTGTAATGCTCGCACTATATTGTTGGCGTTATCTGAAATGACATACCCTGGGGAGAGTCCGAGTGGTATAAGCCATGCATCAATCACATCTCTCAGTTTGCGTAACAAATTGTCAGCCGTATGCCTGTTAGTGAAGCCGGTGATACAAAGAGTGGCCTGCCTGTGACAAATGTTACGTAGTGGTGTACATGCTGCTGCTGTTCCTGCTGGTGAAGGTGAATGACCAACCCAGTGGGCTGTCACAGTCATATAGTCTTTGGTTTGGCCACTTCCACTTGTCCACATATCTGTGGTTAAGTGAACAGTGGGCAGAATGGCATTTTTCAGCGCAATCTCTACATTTTTACACACTTTTTGGTATAGTTGTGGAATAGCTTTACGGGAGAAATGGTGTCGCGATGGAATTCTGTAACGCGGACACAAAACCTCAATTAACTGTGAAAAACCAGCTGCGTTTATTGTGGAGATTGGACGCAGATCTAACACTAACATTGCAGCCATGGCGTCTGTGATTCGCTTGGCGACTGGGTGACTGCTGTCATATTTGCTTCCCCTCGCAAATGATTGTTTCACAGTTAATTGCTGAAATGTAGGACTGCTCATTTTATTCACCTGCCTCTGGGATGACGATTCACCCCCAGCAGCAGCAACAGCAGCAGCAGGACTAACGCTTTCTTCAGAGGAATCAATAATAGTGCCGGAGTCATCCAGCCTTAAGTGGGATGCCGGGCTAACTCCGAGCGCTACTGAGGATATTGATGAGGATGGTGTGGTGGGTGTATTTTGTAGCCGTCGGTATGTCGGTGAGCGGAGGGTCTTAGCTGATGAGGGAGTGCTTGTATTCTTTTGGGAAGAACTTTCAGCTTTTCCCAACACTTTGCCATGAACTCTCGTTAAATGGCGTAACATAGACGAGGTTCCAAGATGGTTAAGGTCCCTCCCTCGACTGACTGTGGCTTCACATACACTACAAATGGCTATACAATTGTTGTCTGGATTTGGGTAGAAATAATTCCACACATAAGAAGTGGATTTTTTTGTTTTATGCCCAGGCATGACAATGGCCTTTTTCTTGTCACGTGCCAGAACTGCTGCCACTGGTGCAGGACTTACACAAACAACCTCATCCTCATCAACATCCTCATTAGCGCCCTCGTCGCCTACACAAATCTCCCCCTCATCCTCTTCTAATTCCAAAGTGGCATCCTCAATTTGGGTATCACCGGCTACACTCGGGCTATTAAGGCACACATCAGCAGAATGCTCACGATTAGACATCCCACTGTTGGATGGACTCTCCACAGGGATTGTTGTCATTTGTGAATCAGAGCAAATATTCTCCTGTAATGCCTCACTGGTATCTTGCAGCTCAGCTTTGACGCGTAACAGTAGTTGTGCACCAATTGTAGCCTGGGTAACTTTTTGGGATCTGCCACTAATAGCCAAAGGTGAAGGCCTCATTCTCTCTTTGCCACTGCGTGTGTAGAATGGCATGCTTGCAATTTTTTTTTTATCGTCACTTAACTTTTGCTCAGTTACACTTCTTTTTCGCTTCAATACAGTAAATTTTTTTTTGGTTTTTGTTTTTTGCACTAATTTGAAAACACTCTGTTGTTTGACATCGCCTTGGCCAGATGACGTACTGGGAACACTAACATCAGGACTGGTGACAGAACCTGGTTGCTCATTTAGATCATATGTGGACTGCTTTGAATCCATTCTGAGCGCAAACCACTGAGGAGTGCTAAAAATTATTGAGTAGATACTGCTGACAGATATGACTTTTGACAGCCAGAAATATTAATGCACAATTAGGGAGGACACCCCAAAAACACTGAGGAGTGCTAAAAATTATTGAGTAGATACTGCTGACAGATATGACTTTTGACAGCCAGAAATATTAATGCACAATTAGGGAGGACACCCCAAAAACACTGAGGAGTGCTAAAAATTATTGAGTAGATACTGCTGACAGATATGACTTTTGACAGCCAGAAATATTAATGCACAATTAGGGAGGACACCCCAAAAACACTGAGGAGTGCTAAAAATTATTGAGTAGATACTGCTGACAGATATGACTTTTGACAGCCAGAAATATTAATGCACAATTAGGGAGGACACCCCAAAAACACTGAGGAGTGCTAAAAATTATTGAGTAGATACTGCTGACAGATATGACTTTTGACAGCCAGAAATATTAATGCAC
Organism: Mixophyes fleayi; assembly: GCF_038048845.1. Lineage (NCBI taxonomy): Eukaryota > Metazoa > Chordata > Amphibia > Anura > Limnodynastidae > Mixophyes > Mixophyes fleayi. The sequence goes on along the minus strand of NC_134406.1, from coordinate 139,710,146 downwards.
AATTAGGGAGGACACCCCAAAAACACTGAGGAGTGCTAAAAATTATTGAGTAGATACTGCTGACAGATATGACTTTTGACAGCCAGAAATATTAATGCACAATTAGGGAGGACACCCCAAAAACACTGAGGAGTGCTAAAAATTATTGAGTAGATACTGCTGACAGATATGACTTTTGACAGCCAGAAATATTAATGCACAATTAGGGAGGACACCCCAAAAACACTGAGGAGTGCTAAAAATTATTGAGTAGATACTGCTGACAGATATGACTTTTGACAGCCAGAAATATTAATGCACAATTAGGGAGGACACCCCAAAAACACTGAGGAGTGCTAAAAATTATTGAGTAGATACTGCTGACAGATATGACTTTTGACAGCCAGAAATATTAATGCACAATTAGGGAGGACACCCCAAAAACACTGAGGAGTGCTAAAAATTATTGAGTAGATACTGCTGACAGATATGACTTTTGACAGCCAGAAATATTAATGCACAATTAGGGAGGACACCCCAAAAACACTGAGGAGTGCTAAAAATTATTGAGTAGATACTGCTGACAGATATGACTTTTGACAGCCAGAAATATTAATGCACAATTAGGGAGGACACCCCAAAAACACTGAGGAGTGCTAAAAATTATTGAGTAGATACTGCTGACAGATATGACTTTTGACAGCCAGAAATATTAATGCACAATTAGGGAGGACACCCCAAAAACACTGAGGAGTGCTAAAAATTATTGAGTAGATACTGCTGACAGATATGACTTTTGACAGCCAGAAATATTAATGCACAATTAGGGAGGACACCCCAAAAACACTGAGGAGTGCTAAAAATTATTGAGTAGATACTGCTGACAGATATGACTTTTGACAGCCAGAAATATTAATGCACAATTAGGGAGGACACCCCAAAAACACTGAGGAGTGCTAAAAATTATTGAGTAGATACTGCTGACAGATATGACTTTTGACAGCCAGAAATATTAATGCACAATTAGGGAGGACACCCCAAAAACACTGAGGAGTGCTAAAAATTATTGAGTAGATACTGCTGACAGATATGACTTTTGACAGCCAGAAATATTAATGCACAATTAGGGAGGACACCCCAAAAACACTGAGGAGTGCTAAAAATTATTGAGTAGATACTGCTGACAGATATGACTTTTGACAGCCAGAAATATTAATGCACAATTATGGGGGACACCCCAAAAGCGCTGGGGAGTGCCAAATATGAAGAAAAAATAATAAACCTCTATCCTCCTCTCTGCACTAGCGATTTTGGTTAGAGCAATTGCAAGAACAATATGGTATTCTCTGTCCCTGCTCTAATTAGCCTATGACTACACCCTGCTCTCTCCCTCTGTCAAATGGCGATGGATTGCTGTGGAGGCGTGTATTTATAAAGTTGAAGTATCGCGAGAACCGAGTCCCGAGATCCGACGACGTCACAATGACGTTCGGCCTCGATTTGGATTCGGAATGGGCGGGAGAGTACCGAGCTGCTCAGCTCGGTACTCGGATACCCAAAGTTCGGGTGGGTTCGGTTCTCGGAGAACCGGACCCGCCCATCTCTAGTTTGGACAGACTCTAGCTCACAGGCAAAATTAAAAGTGAATGATAGCAGTACCTATGAGCTGCTCTACAGTCAAGGGATTCCCTAAATGCACGAATTGGTTCCTACTAATGGTACTTTGGAGATTAAGGAACTGGACACAAGTGCTTTTGCATCCATTTTTTTGAGTTTTAAAGAACAGAAAATTATAATTTTCCAAAATAAACATTGAGGAAAAATTGTCCTCCATAAGTGTCCAGGAAACAGTTACTGGCACTATATGTTTCTATAAAAAAAGCCATAAAAGTACATTGTATATGATAATATGGCTGAGAGGTGAGAAATCAGTTTAAAAGGACATCACCTTTTTAAAAGTTAACATAGTTGTTAATTGTGCAGATGAAAATATGTTGCCAGCTTTTACTATTGCAATGCTTCAAATATGCATACATCCATTTATTAACACAGTGTAGAAAGACTTAATATGCAAAATCGCAGCTATACATAATGAAATACTTATGCAGTTTACCCTGATGGGACTGCTTTGTGTGCCCCAGGAAAGACCCCCCTCCTTCATGGAGCCTTTTTGGTCTTCACAGGTAGCCTCTCTGCTAGCGAATGGAGGAAGTGCTATGCGCATAGCACTTTCACATTGTAAAAAACAAGTAACACCATCCTCAGATAATAAACAGTAAATTGACTAGTGTTGCTGTCCCCAGAGCTCTATGGGGACAATTATAAGCTCCGGTAATTAGGTTACAGCTGGAGATCTCTGATTTTTCTAGAGTTAAACCTTTGTTAAATAACAACGATTAAACTTTTTTTTCCTGTGTTTTAATGTTTGTACAACATTTTTAGCTGTTTTAATGACTTTTATATAATCTGTCAAATATATTATATTTGACCGAAAATTACAGGAACAGTCTAGAGTATAGAAAGATAATGCAGAATAGGGTAGTGTGCAAAATGTGAAAATTAGATAACCCACCTGAAGACAGAACGGTCAACATATATTTGGCAGTGAAAGTGTAAATATGTTTCCCTTGCATTTACTAGGTATGACTGTTGTACAGACATACGGTATGGAAGAGTACTCCTAAGTAGACTTTGCTGTAGTTTGCTGTAAAGTTTGCATGATTCAAAAGAGAAAGCTGCCATCTGCCTCCTAGCAGGCCAGTTCGCTGGTATGTTGGCAGCTTTTAAATTACTTAGAAAATCAACAGATTACCATATGCTCCAGCTGTCCTGTAGTCACAATTTCCCTATCCAGCTTCATCTAATCCTTCTAAGCTTTCAGCGTAGGAGGCAGAGGAATGAACGGATCCTCTCCAGGAGAGCTTTTTACTTTCTGCATCAGTCAGTGTCAAGTCCAGCGGCCATCAGCCTTCATTCAATTCAGTGCCAGCAGCTTTGATTCAGACCCCTAATATTCTTCTGCCAATATGTGGAAGTTTAGATTTTCTTTTAAGCTCAGTTAAACTTTGAATTCCATAAAAAAAAGAAGCTTTTGCATCCATACACACTGAGATTGAAAGAACATAAAATTTGTTTAAAATTGTAAATAACATTTTCCCCTCAACCTCAAAATAGGACTGTTAGATCAATTAAAGTAATGATTAAAATACTAAACGATAATGGAGCATTTTATGCCACCTTATTCAAATTCAAACCAGGCAAGAATATTTTGAGACATAAAAGTTGTGGCTACCCCTGACATTTCTCACCGTTTATTGTGGCGTTGACCTACGTTACAAGTTTTCTGGTACAAAATCTTAAAACCGTTTAGTACTTGCCCCAGTCCCATACAGACCGTTCTGTAATCGTGGATTACCTAGATATCTGTACCAACTAGATATATTTACCAGTAAAGATAATAGAGGAGGGAGTGTTTGATATAGGAACACAAGCAACTAGGTTACATAGTTATTCATTTAGGACATATTTACAGACATATACAAACTCCTCCTCATTCTCCCCCTTACATTTTCATTATGCATTTCTGGATACATAAGAAATGCTTTTACGGATGTTAGACTCTTTTTCTAACCTAGTACCTATCTTGGAATCATAATGTAAATCTTATCGACTATATTGTAATTCACATTCATATGCATATGCATATTTTTCTTGAATCATAGCATACAATCAGGCTTGCATGCAAACACTACATCATCATCATCAGCTATTTATATAGCACCAATAATTCGGCACGCCATACAGAGAACTCATTCACATCAGTCCCTGCCGCATTGGAGCTTACAGTCTAAATTCCCTAACATACACACACACACACAGACAGACAGAGAGAGACTAGGGTCAATTTGATAGCAGTCAATTAACCTACCAGTATGTTTTTGGAATGTGGGAGGAAACCGAAGCACCCGTAAGAAACCCACGCAACACGGGGAGAACATATAAACTCCACACAGATAAGCCCATGGTCAGGAATTGAACTCATGACCCTAGTGCTGTGAGGCAAAAGTGCTAACCACTACGCCACTGTGCTGCCCCAAGATGACAAGTTCAACTGAATACCAAAGACTTTACATAGTGCTCGCCAGAACTTAGACACGAATTGGACGCCTCTATCCGAAACAATTTCAGTAGGATAACCGTGCAAATGAAAAATCTACTTGATGAAATGTATTGCCAGAACCGGAGAGGAGGGAAGGCCAATGAGTGGAACAAAGTGGGCTATTTTCGAAAACCGATCTACCACGACCCAGATGGTGTTATGTTTCTTACTGGGTGGTGGATCTGTAATAAAGTCCATGCTGATGTGCGTCCATGGTTTATCTGGAATGGATAGGGGAAGTAACTGACCAGCAGGGGACTGGCGAGGAGACTTGTGTTGGCTAGAGGTGTTGCATGATGTAACAAATTCTTTAACTTCGAGGTGGAGCTTAGGCCACCAGTAGTTCCGAGAGATTAATTCCGCAGTTTTACGAATACCAGTATGACCAGTGAAGCGGGTGGAATGGAACCACATCAGAAGTTTCTTCCGGAGACCAGGTGGAACAAAATTCTTCCCAGGCGGAGGTTAGCAGGTATTGGTCAGAATGAAAGAGAGAAGACATTTGGGGTCCAGAATGGGATGAGACGGTATTTCTTCAGCATTGGAGTCAGGAAGAAAGGCACGAGATAGGGCGTCAGCAAGTTTGTTCCTCTCTCCAGGTTTGAATGTAATGTGGAGGTCAAAACGTGAAAGAAGAGTTTACCTAGATATCTTTACCAACTAGATATATTTACCAGTAAAGATAATAGAGGAGGGAGTGTTTGATATAGAAACACAAGCAACTAGGTTACATAGTTATTCATTTAGGACATATTTACAGACATATACAAACTCCTCCTCATTCTCCCCCTTACATTTTCATTATGCATTTCTGGATACATAAGAAATGCTTTTACGGATGTTAGACTCTTTTTCTAACCTAGTACCTATCATGGAATCATAATGTAAATCTTATCGACTATATTGTAATTCACATTCATATGCATATTTTTCTTGAATCATAGCATACAATCAGGCTTGCATGCAAACACTACATCATCATCATCAGCTATTTATATAGCACCAATAATTCGGCACGCCATACAGAGAACTCATTCACATCAGTCCCTGCCGCATTGAAGTTTACAGTCTGAATTCCCTAACATACCCACACACAGACAGAGAGAGAGAGAGACTACATACAAGCTGTAATGTTTGCTATCATCTGCGTATGTGCACTTTTGCCTTTCTCAAATTTATTAAGAATCTTTGTTAACTTTAATGAGATCATTCTTAACTATGGGGTTTAAAATTAAATCTATCAGAGTGCTTTTCTGTAAATTGCCTAAATTTGTTTATTTAATGGGACAGCAAGAAAAGTGTTACGGCTTATTGCTGGTAGAAAATAAATATTAAAATTATACTATCAGTAAGTAATGTCAGAACCCAACAAGAATATTGACAGTTTGGCCTCTCCTGCTATATTGAAGCATCCTTACTTGTCAATAGACAATCCCATGCAGTGACAAGGCCCCATTTCAGGCATATTTTGAAACTAGTTGCATTGAATGAAGAAGTAGTGCGCACTGACAAAAGCAAATCTTTGACTTTTGTGTCTGCCAAGTGCCTACAAATCATCTGTATTACTGGAAGAAGATATTTACAGGGGAAAAGCATGTACAGTATTTCAATCTAACAGAGCTTTGAAACTATTACTGTAGTTTATATAAAGAAATGGATTAATGTGAAAAAAGAAGTTTGCTTGACCCCCTTCTCCCCCTCTCCCAGAAGTAACACAATCAGCTTATTTAGATGAACAATTCAATCATATTTTTTATCTGGTGGTATGAGGGCATATGTAAACATTAAGAATACAGTACAATGAACTAGTCCAAAAAAGGCAGACCAAGCTAAGCAGACATAACAATTATTTAGCATGCCACATATGGAGCCACAAAAGAAGCATAATGACTGTCAAGAATAGCCCCCTCTGGCTCCTCCTTGATTTAATATCTTATCCTTAATTCACACCGTCAAACAATATATCACCTCTATTTTGTCAGGAAACCTCCAATGACTACCTTTACCTGTCACAAACAGCACTATGCATACTTGTGACTTTAAAGTGTTTACTTTAAGAGGTTACACACAAGTCCAGCACTCAGTCTCTTTTTTTACCTATCACCCAGGTTATAGACCTGCTAAATCGCCCCAAACAGCGCTCTCACACCCCCACATTCAGGTTTGCCACCACCTATTGAATAAGGGCAATAGGACCCCAATATACTGTCTCACACTGTCATACAATGAGCACTCCTTGTTACCCACAGTTTAGCAAGGCACACACCAGCAATCAATAGGTTAACACTTAACCCCTCAAGGATCTATGGCACAAATGTACATGCACAAATGTACATGCAGGCACACACTCGGCTTGGTATACAAAATGTTTTCATAGTTCACACCTCAGCAATGGAAGGTTTAGTATGGTCAAGCAATCTATCTCTTCTGGACAGGTGGTGTATCAATTTAGAACAATAAGGACATCACTAATAAAATTTTAGATTTAATATATAAAAAGTACAATGCTTACAGGTTAATAAAAAAAAGATAATTAATAAATAATTGACATAACATACACAAGTAAAACAGTTTCAAATAAAGGGATTAAATTCAGAGTATAACTTACATATAAGTGGTATATTCTGAGCCAAGGGAAATTGGCTCGACAGCTTATCAATGAATTATTGATTTCCCAAATGACTGACAATTTCTTGCAATTGGTCTCGGCTTTTAAAGACACCTTTACACCTTACCCTACCTCCAGAGTTTGTGGTCTGTGACACTTTCTACATTCACCTTTTGCATGTTGCCTGATTTACTACAAAATTCTACTATGTGACCTAATTTTTCTGTGGAGTGTCACACAGACCCAATTTTATTATTAAAAATATAGATTCCCTATAAATTTACCCATCTACTGGTCCCAAACAGACCTAGGTACAGGGTATCATCTGAGCTTTTAGTCATTTCCTCAACTTCTCTGTGTGGCAGAATTCTTAATTTGACATATGAGCTGCCCTTCATCATGCTATTGAAGAATATGTGCTTGATCACTACTTTATTGCTATATTTGAAAACTTTATTATTTTTGTCTCTGTACAATATAGCCAGTTATCACATGCTCTCCTTGTGATGACTGGCCATGCTGAGCGATTCCTAAAAGTCTATTCAGGTGTCAAAACTCCATCCAAGCCTAGGATATAGCCAGAGTCATCAAGAGGGGGGGGGGGGGCGTGGGTACTGATTACCTGGACCCGGACATGCCAGGGGGCCCGACCCGGGCCCTCACTGCCAATGTTATTTATTTTGTCTTTTGGTTTTTTGCGGCAGAGGGAGGGGGTTCGTTAGTGGGGGGAGCGGGGTAGTTGAAAAAAAAAATACATATACTCACGTGATCGAGGCGCCGGCAGAAAAGCACAGTGTGATAAAAAAGGGAGGGGAAGGCACAGTGTGATGAAAAAGAGGGGAGGCACGGTGTGATGAAAAAGGGAGGGAAAGGCACAGTGTGATGAAAAAGGGGGGAGGCACAGTGTGATGAAAAAGGGGGGGGCACAGTGTGATAAAAAAAGGGGAGGGAAAGGTACAGTGTGATGAAAAAGAGGGGACACAGGGTGATGAAAAAGGGGGGGAGAAGGCACAGTGTGATGAAAAAGGGGGGGGAGAAGGCACAGTGTGATTAAAAAAAAGGGGGGGCACAGTGTGATGAAAAAGGGGGGGCACAGTGTGATGAAAAAGGGGGGGCACAGTGTGATGAAAAAGAGGGGGGAGAAAGGCACACTGTGATGGAAAAAGGTGCGGGGGGCCCAGGTAAAGGGGGGAAAAGCAGCGTGGATGGCGCATTGTGATCATAAAGGGACACAGCCTGGTTGTGATGAAGGGGCACAGTGTGATCATAAGGAGGCACAGCATGGTGATGATGAAGGGGCACAGTAATGTGTGTGTGATGGCACAGAGGCTTTGTGGCAATGTAGTGTGTGTGAGGTAGGTGTTGGCTAATTAATTAATGGGTGCTATTTTGTTTGTGGGGCAATGGTGGGGCAATTTAATAGTGGGGACTATTAAATTTAAGATGGGGTGGTTTGGGTGCTATTAAATGTGAGGGTGAGTTTTGGGAGAATGAGGTCTCATTTTTAAATGTGACTATGAATTATTTAATGACAGTGATGGTTGCGGGAAATAGGTTTATTTATGAAATGTAAATACTATTAATTTATTGCTGGGACTGTTTGCAGGGAGGGAAATAGGTTTATTTATTAAACGGGAATCCTTTTATTTTAATGTTGGGGATGGAGGAAGGCCTAATTATTACTCGTGGGTGCTATTGATTTAATGCCTGGGCTTGTTGGAAATATACTAAGCCGCAACTATAGAAACCAGCAGCCACAGGTGGTAAAAGTGACAAGAACAGATAGGAGAGAGCAGGACAGTCTGTGAAATGTTGTGATTCTAGTGGGACAATCCCAATTTTTGGTGACTGTTCTGCCCAATGTAAGGGGCAGGCCAAGATTGTTATACACACTGCATTCTTTATATACTACACTATGGTGATAGATGTCCTGAAAGTCAGGAGTGCACAACAATGCAGGTTTTTTTCTGTAGAAGGGTGGCCTAGCGCTTTTCACCTGCTAGCCACGCCCCAATAATGCATAGCCACGCCCCCAATCGTATGAACACACACATTTCTGTTTTGCGCCGCCGCGATCAACTATAAGGGGGGCCTCATGAGGTTGTTGTGCCAAGGCCCTGAATTCCACTTAGCAGCCCTGGATATATGTCACCTTATGAGGTCTTTGACACTGACACAGGTGACACTGCTATCTTCTAACACTGGGATGCACCTAGTGCTTTAAAAGCACTAGGCACACCCCCAGGGAGTGAGCTCACCCCCACTGAGGCATGGTCACACTCCATCTTGTCATGCCATGTCCCCATCATGCCGTGGCTACGCTCCCATCGTGCCGTGGCCATGCTCCCCATCCTGATGCTGCCTACCCGAATGTTGGGAGGAGAGCATAACTGTATATTTGGATGGAAGATGACACTACTGACATGTGTGCATAATCATCCGAGTGCACTAAGAAATGTGGTGTGGAAGTTTGTGACCAAATTGCACAGTGATCCTATCACAGCCCAGCATCAGGAGTATTAACACTTTCTTTTTAGAGGTTTTTCTATTATACAGCCTCCTAACAGCAGTATATTCAATGGCAATGAGAAAGAATTGATTTTAATGAATAGTCAAAGCCTAGTATCCCAAACAAAACAAAGAACATGCATAATTAAGAACTATGGGTACTATCTAGGCAACTACAGAGGAAAGAACAGCGTATTCCCATTCTCTCCTCCATGTTGGCCTTGGGGCGACAGCTCTGTGTGCCCGTCTTTTGGGGGTATGGCATAATTCGGGGAAGGCACACATGCAGCCTGTTGTGCTGCTCTCTCTACACTGGAAATGTCTTCCATCTCTGATTTTTATGGGGCAGTACAGCGTTATAAGTAATACTTAAACATTACATACGGGCGTCAGTTATCCAAAAATGGAGCAGTAGTGTACAAAGAGCTCTAGATTTGTATACAAGACGCTTAAAACACAAACTATTGCTAATTTATTGGTTCTAGCTCAAACTCTGCTGCCTGTATAGCTAGAGAGACAGAGATCCTGGACTTCTTCCCCCCCCCCCCCCCCGTTTTCCAGTAATTAGTTAATCCTGGGCCATTAGAATGCTCTCTGGTGTTCTAAGTGCAATATGATCTCAAACAGTGACCGTGTTGCAGAAGCAAAATGAAAAAAAAAAGATTGCAGAAAAACAGCAAATAACGATCTCCTGGCAGAGGCAATGGCATAATGCAGGGTCTGAGCTAGTTGCTTCAGTTGCTAATATGTGATTGATTACTATGCATGATAATTAATGTCCCCATATTGATTCTGGGAGGTGCAAAGTTAGCATTCTAACACCAGAAGAAAAATAAATCTACTTATACTTCTGAACAACTACATTTAGCTATGGTGCAGAGTAAACTATTGGATTTTGCAGTTGAGCTATGGTGTAAGTGCAAGTTCTGCTATTGATCTGACCTTTGGAAAAGCAAGGTCAATTCCTATTCAACTATCCTCTGAAAATAGTGAATTTAATACAAAAACAACATTTAGTTCTGTGTAGCGAGATTATTGAAGCAAGATTAAAATGGGTGGAGGGATGATGTTTTTATGGATGATGCTTTCTCATCAATGGGCGCACAGCTATTTTCACTCTGTAGAAGAACTTGAATTTTGCTCCTGTTTTGGACTTTAGACAAGGAGTGCATTTCTAGACATATTCGGTCTCATTTGGAGTAAATCCAGCCAGAAGGGGCAATTCTGTACTGTGGAAAAACAATGTTGTGTTGCAGGAGAAAAGCAAATTTTAAATGTGCGAACAGATCTAAAGTTTTGAGTGGCACATTCTAGCTGCTTTATTTGTAAGAAATAAAGCTGTCTAGTATTTGCACCATGGATTTACTCTAATACTAAATATGTGCCACTACAAGCAATGTACTATAATAATAATAAAAACAGAGCAGTATTTTACAAGAAAAATTTAATAAAATGGGGTGGTGGTAAAGATGTAGCACAACCTATCCACACACCCAAAAGCAAAGTGTAGGTATACAATGTAATACGTACTAAGCAGACCATGCCGGCACACCAAAGCAAAACCAAGGTGTTGTGTGCATCCAGTGACCTCCGTAAATGAGGTCCATTGATGGTAAACAAGCACAAAAATTATTGCCCACTAGATACAATATATTTAGAATTGAATTAAACCCATCAACCCTTTGAATACCTCCCTACTTTTCAACTCTTTGAAAAGGGAGTCAGACTGATCCTTAGCCCCATCTCCTTAAAACACCTAACTATTCCCATGCACACCAGTGTCAGGTACACGGGGCACCTGTCCACTACTGCTCTGCCGAACATCAGTAAAAGGGACATACATATCAACTTTACGACCCATTGGACACAGGTGCACAGGCTTGGGGTGGGGGGACAGATCTCAAATTGGCATTGTCCCTTCTAAATCCGGAGGTTGAAAAGTATGCCTTTGCAACTAACTTTGGATTCTGATTATGAAAAGTGAAAAAGTAAGTCTTATGTTTGTGAATTATTATAAAAAACATTTAACAATTGTCAGACAACTTTTTATGGAAATAACAGACAATGGCAGGAATTATACAAAAACATGAGTGTATAAGTCTAGAATTGTATAGAGCCCATTAACAGAGCTGCTCCCAGGACTGAAGGCAGTGTGTGTGCGGAGGGGAGTGGGTACGATGGCCCAGAGCGCCAGCTAGAGTGGAACGTCGTCAGTTAAAAGATTTTGTTCGGTCAACAAACTCACATTAACTGAGAGACAAGCCTACTATCTTTCTGTCAGTTAGTGGCCACATTGTTTACATGTTTCCAGGCTTGATCGGGCTCAGGCAATGTGCAGTTCTGGATGTCCAGGAGAATGGATGCAGACAGTCTCAGCAGACAGAAAGAAAGAGAGAGTGCACATGCATGTTAAGGGGAAGTATGCTGCAGCTGCGTAATCTCTACAAGAATTTGATGCTTGAAGCTTGTGACAGAGAAGTCTGTGGGGGGGGGGGGGGGGGGGAGTCTGCAGGAGAGAGGAGGATTTTTAGAGAAGATTCTAAAAGTTGTAATCTATCTAAAGTGGGTTTCTGTAAACTGTAAAACATTGTGAAATAGGAGTAGAGTAGAGAGAACCCTTTACTCTAATTCAGCGGGGAGGAAAGTTACTCTTGGGTTTTTGTAATAGGGAAGCCTTATTATTATTAAAAGTATGCACCTAGTTCTGCATATAATAAAAATGTAACCCTTGCATTACTGAAATGGTGACTTAAAAAACGCCATATAATGGTCTCACCCAGTACGGGTCCTCCTCCTCACTGGCTGTCAGGCTTGACATCATCATCATGAAACAACGCTGAAAATGAAGAGCCATGTTTTGAGGAGCCGCTGACAGGAGAAAATAAGACAGAGGAAAAGAAGACAGAAGAGAAGAAGACCATAGGAAGGTAAGTGGAGAATGGGATGAAGAAGGGGGCACAGTGTGGTGCTGATGGAGAAGAACGGAGCACAGTGTGGTGGTGATGGAGAAGAAGGGGGCACAGTGTGGTGGTGATGGAGAAAAAGGGGGCACAGTGTGGTGGTGATGGAGAAGAAGGGGGCACAGTGTGGTAATGAAATAGGGGCCACAGTGTGGTGGTGATGAAGGAGAAAGAGTCACAGTGTGGGGGTGATGGAGAAGAAGGAGGCACAGTGTGGTGGTGATGGAGAAGAAGGGGGCACAGTGTGGTGGTGATGAAGAAAAAGGGGGCACAGTGTGGTGGTGATGAAGAAAAAGGGGGCACAGTGTGGTGGTGATGAAGAAAAAGGGGGCACAGTGTGGTGGTGATGACGAAGAAGGCGGCACAGTGTGGTGGTGAAGAAGGGGTCACAGTGTAGTGGTGAAGGAGGAAGAAGGGGGCACAGTGTGGTGGTGAAGAAGGAAGAAGGGGGCACAGTGTGGTGGTGATGGAGAAGAAAGGGGCTCAGTGTGGTGGTAATGGAGAAGAAGGGGACACAGTGTGCTGATGATGAAGAAGAACGGGTCACAGTGTGGTGGTGGAAGACAGAAGAGAAGAAGACCATAGGAAGGTAAGTGGAGAATGTGATGAAAAAGGGGGCACAGTGTGGTGGTGGTGATGAAGAAGAAGGGGGCACAGTGTGGTGCTAATGGAGAAAAACGGGGCACAGTGTGCTGGTGATGGAGAAGAAGGGGGCACAGTGTGGTAATGAAAAAGGGGGCACAGTGTGGTGCTGATGAAGGAGAAAGAGTCACAGTGTGGTGGTGATGGAGAAGAAGGAGGCACAGTGTGGTGGTGATGGAGAAGAAGGGGGCACAGAGTGGTGGTGATGAAGAAGAAGGGGGCACAGTGTGGCGGTGATGAAGAAGAAGGGGGCACAGTGTGGTGGTGAAGAAGAAGAAGGAAGCACAGTGTGGTGATGAATAAGGGGGTACAGTGTGGTGGTGAAGGGGGTGGCACCGTGTGGTGATTTAGGGGGGGACACTCACTCTGTCCTGCTTCCAAGCTGATCAGCCAGCCAGCTTATGTGTATGTCTCCATGTGCCTCCATCCCATCTGTTCTATTCTTTTATGGCACCCCCCACCTTCACCTTCCACTTCGCCCATCTTAACACATTTCCACCCTCCTCTTCTGCTAGAATTGAAGTGTGCCGATGGTTGCCAATCAAAAATTATGTAGTTGAATAGAGGAACAACCATGCCCAACACCACATATTTGTGACAGGTACAAAAGTTTTTTTTTAGACATTGCTTGTCAGGGATTCCTCATTTGAGATTTTGTATACACTAAGGAACTGATTTATTAAAGCATGGAAAGCCCTTTAATAAATCAATATGGCTTTTTTTCACTTCAAAGTGTTACCACGAGTGACAAATATAAATAGTAAATGTAATAAGAAGGCAAAGGCCCCAATTTAATTCCATGTGCGGTTAGAATGATTAAGGGTATACCACTTCCCGTAACCCTATTGCGAACTACGTACAAAACCTGCGTCAGTGCTCTAACTAATATTACAATAATAATATTATAATATTATAATAATATGAGATAACTGTGAGAGTTCACTGATTCTACCTTGCTTGGCTCTGAGCAGGCAAGATAAATTACCAGTAGTGGGACTCGTTGCGAGGTGCTGATGGCCGCATATAGCGTACCAAAGAATAGATTTGGGGCTGATGGCTGTTTAAAAATGTGGTGCAAAATGTCAGTGCGGCACATGTTGGAAAGTGGAGATGGGTAGGTACAGTACCAGTAAGAATTTAAATCTACTTGCATCACTGATCTCACACTTAACCCCCTTGCTAAAACACTGCTTGCTCTTATGGACAACAGACAACTGTGAGTTACCAAACAATCATAACGATTGGTTTCCCTAGCTAGGAACAAAATAAATATTGATGGTACTGAATCTGACAGCTTCATCTGCAATACAGCATTCCCCCAAGCACACACATTTGTCAAACTGCTATTGTGATCATTTACTTCCATTATAATTGCCACAGTTAGATTTCTTATTGCAAAGAACATTGATCATAGCATCATTTCTACATTTCATTACCAGACTAGAGATGAGCGCACTCGGATTTCTGAAATCCGAGCCCACCCGAACGTTGCCGATCCGAGTCGGATCCGAGACAGATCCGGGTATTGGCGCCAAATTCAAATCTAAAACTGAGGCTCTGACTCATAATCCCGTTGTCGGATCTCGCGATACTCGGATCCTGTAAATTCCCCGCCATCTTCACTCGGGCATTGATCAGGGTAGAGGGAGGGTGTGTTAGGTGGTCCTCTGTCCTGCTATATCTCGTGCTGTACAGTTCTGTTCAGTTCAGTTCAGTTCTGTGCTGTGCTGTGCTGTGCTGTGCTCAGTCCAGTGGTGCTGTGTCCTGTGCTCTGTCCTTCTGAGGTCAGTGGTGCTGCTGGGTCCTGTGCTGTGTCCTGTTCAGTCCAGTGGTGCTGTGCTCTGTGCTTCTAAGGGCATAGTTATTTCCCCAATATTCCCAAGTGTTTAAAAAAATAAAAAAAAGTTATTTTAAAAAATACAAAAAACGAATTTAATTTTTTTTTAATTACAACAAAATTTGCACAACCAATCCTGCAGTATAAGCCCATTGGTACTGCAATATTACCAAGTTCACACATTCAGCAGTAAAAGTCCAGTGGTACTGCAATATTACAAAGTTCACACATTCTGCAGTATCAGTCCAGTGGTGCTGTGTCCTGTGCTCTGTCCTGCTGAGTTCAGTAGTGCTGCTGGGTCCTGTGCTGTGTCCTGTTCAGTCCAGTGGTGCTGTGTCCTGTGCTCTGTGCTTCTAAGGGCATAGTTATTTCCCCATTATTCCCAAGTTTTTAAAAAATAAAAAAAAAGTAATAAAAAAAAAATAAAAATTAAAAAAAAAAAATAATTATAACCAAATTTGCAAAACCAATCCAGCAGTATAAGTCCATTGGTACTGCAATATTACCAAATTCACACATTCTGCAGTATCTTGTGCTACATATAATGGAGACCAAAAATTTGGAGGATAAAATAGGGAAAGATCAAGACCCACTTCCTCCTAATGCTGAAGCTGCTGCCACTAGTCATGACATAGACGATGAAATGCCATCAACGTCGTCTTCCAAGCCCAATGCCCAATCTTGTAGTACCGGGCATGTAAAAGCCAAAAAGCCCAAGTTAAGAAAAAGTAGCAAAAAGAGAAACTTAAAATCATCTGAGGAGAAACGTAAAGTTGCCAATATGCCATTTACGACACGGAGTGGCAAGGAACGGCTTAGGCCCTGGCCAGTGTTCATGACTAGTTGTTCAGCTTCACCCACGGATCTTAGCCCTCCTCCTCCCCCCCCCCCTTACAAAAAATTGAAGAGAGTTATGCTGTCAGCAACAAAACAGCAAACAACTCTGCCTTCTAAAGAGAAATTATCACAAATCCCCAAGGCGAGTCCAAGGGTGTTGGTGGTTGTGAAGCCTGACCTTCCCATCACTGTACGGGAAGAGGTGGCTCGGGAGGAGCCTATTGATGATGTAGCTGGCGCTGTGGAGGAACTTGATGATGAGGATGGTGATGTGGTTATTGTAAATGAGGCACCAGGGGGGGAAACAGCTGATGTCCATGGGATGAAAAAGCCCATCGTCATGCCTGGTCAGAAGACCAAAAAATGCACCTCTTCGGTCTGGAGTTATTTTTATCCAAATCCAGACAACCAATGTATGGCCATATGTAGCTTATGTAAAGCTCAAATAAGCAGGGGTAAGGATCTTGCCCACCTAGGAACATCCTCCCTTATACGTCACCTGAATAACCTTCATAGTTCAGTGGTTAGTTCAGGAACTGGGGCTAGGACCCTCATCGGTACAGGGACACCTAAATCCCGTGGTCCAGTTGGATACACACCAGCAACACCCTCCTCGTCAACTTCCTCCACAATCTCCATCAGATTCAGTCCTGCAGCCCAAGTCAGCAGCCAGACTGAGTCCTCCTCAATACGGGATTCATCCGAGGAATCCTGCAGCAGTACGCCTACTACTGTCACTGCTGCTGTTGCTGCTGTTAGTCGGTCATCTTCCCAGAGGGGAAGTCGTAAGACCGCTAAGTCTTTCACAAAACAATTGACAGTCCAACAGTCGTTTGCCATGACCACAAAATACGATAGTAGTCACCCTATTGCAAAGCGCATAACTGCGGCTGTAACTGCAATGTTGGTGTTAGACGTGCGCCCTGTGTCCGCCATCAGTGGAGTGGGATTTAGAGGGTTGATGGAGGTATTGTGTCCCCGGTACCAAATCCCATTGAGATTCCACTTCACTAGGCAGGCGATACCAAAAATGTACAGAGAAGTACGATCAAGTGTCCTCAGTGCTCTAAAAAATGGCGTTGTACCCACTGTCCACTTAACCACGGACATGTGGACAAGTGGTTCTGGGCAAACGAAGGACTATATGACTGTGACAGCCCACTGGGTAGATGCATCCCCTTCCGCAGCAACAGCAACAGCTGCATCAGTAGCAGCATCTACAAAATGGCTGCTCGTGCAAAGGCAGGCAACATTGTGTATTACAGGCTTTAATAAGAGGCACAACGCTGACAACATATTAGAGAAACTGAGGGAAATTATCTCCCAGTGGCTTACCCCACTTAGACTCTCATGGGGATTTGTGGTGTCAGACAATGCCAGTAACATTGTGCGGGCATTAAATATGGGCAATTTCCAGCACGTCCCATGTTTTGCCCACACCATTAATTTGGTGGTGCAGCATTACCTCAAGAGTGACAGGGGTGTGCAGGAGATGCTTGCGGTGGCGCGCAAAATTGCTGGACACTTTCGGCATTCAGCCAGTGCCTACCGCAGACTAGAGGCACATCAAAAAAGCATGAACCTGCCCTGCCATCACCTCAAACAAGAGGTTGTGACGCGCTGGAACTCCACACTCTATATGCTGCAGAGGATGGAGGAGCAGCAAAAGGCCATTCAGGCCTACACAGCCACCTACGACATAGGCAAAGGAGTGGGGATGCGCCTGAGTCAAGCGCAGTGGAGACTGATTTCCGTGTTGTGCAAGGTTCTGCAGCCATTTGATCTTTTCACACGAGAAGTCAGTTCCGACACTGCCAGCTTGTGTAAGGTCATTCCCCTGATCAGGCTGTTGCAGAAGCAGCTGGAGAAAGTGAGGGAGGAGCTGGTAAGCCATTGCGATTACACCAAGCATGTAGCTCTTGTGGATGTAGCCCTTTGTACGCTTTGCCAGGATCCGAGGGTGGTCACTCTTTTAAAGTCAGAGGAATACATTCTGGCCACCGCGCTCGATCCTCGGTTTAAAGCGTATGTTGTGTCTCTGTTTCCGGCGGACACAAGTCTACAGCGGTCAGGAGATTGTCCTCTGAAGAGGACCGTGACATGCCAACAGCTCCACCCTCATTTTCTTCCACATCTATGGCTGCGAGGAAAAAGCTCAGTTTTCCTAAAAGAGGCGCTGGCGGGGATGCTGATAACATCTGGTCCGGACTGAAGGACCTGCCAACCATTGCAGACATGTCTACTCTCGCTGCATTGGATGCTGTCACAATAGAAAAAATTGTGGATGATTACTTTGCTGACACCATCCAAGTAGACATGTCAGACAGTCCATATTGTTACTGGCAGGAAAAAAAAGGCAGTTTGGAAGCCCCTGTACAAACTGGCTCTATTTTACCTGAGTTGTCCCCCCTCCAGTGTGTACTCAGAAAGAGTTTTTAGTGCAGCGGGGAACCTGGTCAGTGAGCGGCGAAGGAGGTTGCTTCCTCATAACGTTGAAAAAATGATGTTTATAAAAATGAATAATCAATTCCTCAATGAAGTACAGCACTGCCCTCCAGATAGTACAGAGGGACCTGTGGTTGTGGAGTCCAGCGGGGATGAATTGATAATGTGTGATGAGGAGGAAGTACACAATGTAGGGGGAGAGGAATCAGAGGTTGAGGATGAGGACGACATCTTGCCTCAGTAGAGCCTGTTTAGTCTGTACAGGGAGAGATGAATAGCTTTTTTGGTGTGGGGGCCCAAACAAACCAATCATTTCAGCCAAAGTTGTTTGGTAGGCCCGGTCGCTGAAATGATTGGTTTGTTAAAGTGTGCATGTCCTATTTCAACAACATAAGGGTGTGTGTGAGGGCCCAAGGACAATTCCATCTTGGAACTTTTTTTTGGGCATTATATGACCAATCAACAGTCGTTTGCCATGTTCAAAAAGTAAAACCAAATTTAAACAAATTCAAGAAATTAAACCAAAAGTAAAATGCCCTGTCATAATTTAAAACAAGAGGTATTGACGTGCTCTAAAACTACTGTATTGTTGTTTATATTTTATAAACACTACACTTGAAAGCTTGAGTCTTTCAATGAAAAAGTAACTCTCCATTGCACGAATATTTGCAACAGGGACAATTTTAGGGTTAAGAAAGTCAACTAATAACACTTCGACGCTGTCTGTCTTTATAAACACTACACTTGGAAGTTGGAGGAGGTATTGTGGCCCCGGCACCAAATTTACTACCGGGGCCACTCCACTGTGCAGTCCATATTTAGGTGTATCAGATATTAAACAACGGTGACAGTTGATGCCCACTTTTTTAATTATATTGTTGGCGCTGTAAAAAATTGTGTTCCGGGCACACCACACTACGAGGTCCATACCCTTTTTTGGTGGAATTCTGACCCGTGGAGGGTTTTTTAATTATATTGTGGCCTCTGTATCAAATTGTGTACCGGGGCCACCACACTACGCAGTCAAGAAAGATAGATGCGTATCATAGATAAAGTACATTCAGTGTTGTGGGGCAAATTGAAAAATATTCAAAATGCACTGACATTATCAAAAACAAGAGGTTTTCACACGCTGAAACTCCAACATGTATATGATGGAGAGGATGGAGGAGCAGCCGTATGTGCAGTGTAATGCAGACCTGTTGAAGGTTTTCTATATATTTTATTGTGGTGCCCAGTGCCCACTACTCTACGCAGTATAGATACTATTTTTGGGTGTAATTCAGACCTGTTGAAGGTTTTCTATATATTATATTGTGGTGGCCAGTGGCCAGTCCTCTACGCAGTCCAGATACTATTTTTGGGTGTAATTCAGACCAGTTGATGGGTTTTTAATTATATTGTGGGGAACACTCCTCTACGCAGTCCAGAAAGATACCTCGTTGCAACGTTTTGTACTAAAAAAAAAAAATATATTGTGAGGTGTTAGGTGTTCAGAATAGCCTTTAAATTAGTGGAAATTATTGTTATTGAATGTTATTGAGGTTAATAATAGCGTAGGAGTGAAAATAAGCCCAAAAACTTGATTTTTACACTTTTTAGTTTTTTTTCCCAAAAAATCAGAATCCAAAACCTTAAATTCGAACCAAAACCTTTCGGCAGGTGTTTTGCGAAACAAATCCGAACCCAAAACATCGAGAAAATCAGGATCCAAAACACAAAACACGAGACCTCAAAAGTCGCCGGAGCACATCCCTATACCAGACAGATAGATTTCAGGGCAAATTATTTTAGAAAACATAACCTTAATCCCTCGGATTCAAGTTTACACTTCAGTCTGTACAGTGACAGCTCTAGCTAGACATACAATTAATAGCAGTATTTATTACATCAATAACGCAGATATTTGCATATTTGTTTAAAGTTAAGAAAAACAGGACTGACAGAAAGTAGTGGACAATATTACCATCCACTGATGAAACTTGGCTATGTCATGTCAAATGTTTGTGTAGTGTAGTTGCATTCTAAAACAATTTGATATATTCTTTGTTTCTGAAACAGTAAAGAAAACAATTATTTCCTCCCTAATAGGAGGTATCTTAGGTTCCAATCAAACAATGTATGGAAATCTACTAGTTCAGGAAAGGCACTGGATGTTGTATTGCTGCATTTTCACAATAAGTGCCATACTTACAAGGGAAAAAGGACTCCAACAATATGTTTTTAGAGTACCAGGAATGGGCGGGATCTTGTACAGACGATTGAGGCCCTCTAGAGAGCATGAGGGGACCTATATAGAAAATTGTTTACTTTAGAAGGTATCTAAGAGGGGATATGATTACTATGTACAAAAACATTAAGGGTCAATCCAGAGAACTTTCATGGGAACTTTTTACTCCAAGGACTGTACACAGGTCACCCAGTCACCCGCAAAGATTAGAGGACTAACGGGAGTCAAGATATGGAATCCACTGCCAGGGAAGGTGTGATGGCAGATTCAATTGATATGTTTTAGAAAGGGTTAGACAAACTTTTAGTAGAAAACGATATCCATGGTTACGAATGTTAATTAAAATGAAGGATATAGATTGTAAGCTTGCGAACAGGGCATTCTCACCTCTTTGTCTGTTTTACCCAGTTTGTTTATTAGTTTACGGTGTTTGTCCCCAATTGTAAAGCGTTACGGAATAAGTTGGCGCTATATAAATAAATGATGATGATGAAGAATAGTAGGGGTGGATGGGCAGCACGGTGGCTAAGTGGTTAGCATTTCTGGCTCACAGCACTGGGGTCATGAGTTTGATTCCCGACCATGGCCTTATCTGTGCGGAGTTTGTATGTTCTCCCCGTTTTTGGGTTTCCTCCGGGTGCTCCAGTTTCCTCCCACACTCCAAAAACATACTAGTAGATTAATTGGCTGCTATGAAATTGACCTTAGTCTCTCTCTCTCTGTCTGTTTGTGTATGTTAGTGAATTTAGACTATAAGCTCCAATGTGGCAGGGACTGATGCGAGTGAGTTCTCTGTACAGCGCTGTGGAATTAGTGGCGCTATAGACAGACACACAGACTTGGGTCAATTTGTTAGCAGCCAATTAGCCTACCAGTATGTTTTTGGAGTGTGGGAGGAAACCAGAGCACCCGGAGTTAAGCCACGCAAACATGGGGGAGAACATACAAACTCCTCACAAATAAGGCCATGGTCAAGAATTGAACTCATGACCCAAGTGCTGTAAGACAGAAGTGCTAACCACTTAGCCACCGTACTGCCCCCATGTTGATACTATCGTGCTAAAATAATATAAACTAGGCTTACTGCCACTTAGGGAGGAAGCGGAGCATTATAGTGATTTTTCCCCATACTCCATTGTTAGTCTCTCAGTCAGAAAAGCAGTTTTGTGATGTTTTGGAGGGGGTGAGCAGGAGGAGGGCCTTTGAAAGCTATAACAACTTTACATTTCCCCTGCAAAGTCACCGATTTTCGGCAAATTGCAGAAACCGATGCTTCATACATTTACCTCCTGGTCGTTCCTGTTATCATATTCTTGTTTAATTTAATCTGACATTTAATTTCTTTTAAACTATTTTATATAGTAATATTTTGCAACTAGTACAATCTAATATTTTTTCATCAAAATAAAAACCACACTTGGTTCAGTTCTGATGCATTCATGAAACATGTGTATTACAAGGAATAACATACTCCGTACAGCAGTTTATAAGCATATTAACAGACAACTTCATTTCACTGAACAAGAGTCATCAATCAGTCTTTAACCTTGATATGATCCCTTAATTCCACTTTCACTCCCAATAACCCTCTGTTCTGATACTGTGTAATACATGCAACAAACTTTAAAAAAAAAAACAACTTTAGAAATTATGCAAATGCATGAATCACATGATCAGTGCACAATAGATTCTGTAATTTGCTGATGTATGTTTTTTAATTGCTCTTACATCATTAGAATGTCACAAAAGAAATCAATCACATGTAGAAGACAAATTGTTTTGTCCTCTCTCTATAACAGTGTGCTATCAAAACAGGCCCACTGCTGTCTACTAAAATATCTCTCCTCTTGAGATAAAATGCATTTGGTTTGTTTACAAAATAAAAACAAACAAACAACTAAAGCAGGAAGAAATTCTGAGTTCCTATAGGTAGAGTAGTACAGGTTTAATAGGTTTTGTTCCACAGCTTTGTGCCTTCCAGGTTGATAGATATAAAGTCAATAAGTGATTTTCTGTAGTACCACAGTATGAGGACAGATGTAAAATTATCAACATCACACAGTCACTTGAAATATATGAAAAACATTACAAAAAAAAAATACACTTTGTTGCGTTTACTGCAATTTCCTCAAACTATAGCTTGTTTCCAACCTAAGATCATGAAAGAGAATATGCCATGTATCTATCAAAAGTATTAAAAGCTTTCAAGTTCAGGTTTTCTTGCTTACAGTGCACATTACTGAAAAGGTTACATGGTGGTATGATATTTCAGATCCAGGTGACATTTGTAAAGCTAGCAATTGGAGAGATATGGATATTTTTCAGATGTTTCAATTAAGGGATATAATTTATAACAGTGTTTGAACTCTGCCAAGTTTTATTTTTTAATAACAATAAAAAATAGTTCTCTCTTAGAGATAAGCGGGTTTTGCACTGTTTTATACAACCACTACTCTACCCCTAGACTAGTACACCCTAGCAGATCCAACATTTCTGGATTGCATCTGTAGCCCATATACTCCTGTATTAAGACCACTGTAGGAGACCTCTCGGAATGTGTCAAGTTCCAACACACTGGTAAAAATAACAATTGGCTTCCGAATGGACAACTGTCCTGTAAGTGTGTCTGATCCAGAGGTTTTCCGACAGTTTTCCTCTGTCACATTCAACCGAGAATAGAGCACAGTTGTATATCACAGATACCGAGGGTCTAGAAACCTTCCTTCCCCCCACTTTTGGAAATTACCTACAAATTCTGTTTTTCTTGTAACCAAATCAAAATGTTTGTCATTTAAAAACAAAGATAATACTATTGTAATCTGTTTGGATAACTAAAAAAACTTAAAAAATCTTTAAAAAAACGTTCAAAAATTACTGCTTGTGGCCCTGGTACCAAGAACACTCATAGTTGAAACCTTCTGACCCAGTAGAGGCAGTAAATTAGGCAAGCCAACCATGGGTGCGGCTTTTTTAAGGTTGGCACTTTGATGAGCTGGGAGCTAAACCCTTCCAAATATATTCCACTCACACCCAACCATCTTAATTTATTGTGAAAACCTCCAGGCCAGAGGATTCCAGATATGGAAATATTATTGAAACGGAACATAAATATGTTTTTGTGATGAGTGAACTTTTCAGATTATTTCTAAGATGTTTTCTGTTTCTATGATGTTTTCTGTGAGAAGTAGGACAGAAAATATGCTAAATTGATATAAATTGAGGAGTAGAACGCATTACCATCGATTGCCAGCTTAAGGTCAGTAAGGGTACTTCTAACTCTTGAAATTACACGCTGCATGCGATCAATTTCCTGGCGCAAGAATATATTCATTGGCTGAATCGGACCCATCTTTTGAAGTCGAGCTTTAACCTGCAGCACAAAGATTTTAGAATAAATTAGTTTCAGAAATTGAAAGAAAAAAAACAAAGAAGATTCAGATATGCAAGGTGTGAGAGATATATTCTTTGCCAACTAGTAGGCTGATTCTTCTATAATAACTAAACCTGTTTTCTCAACATTCTATTAATGGATATCATATACTTTACCATGACCTTCTGCTTCTACCGCTATATATTACTGAAAGGGTATAACTGCTACTGTCACTTAACAGGTGCACAATGTACTATTTACCTCAATGAATCAGGATAGACTAGAGAGCTAGCCTAGATAGCCAGATGCCCCAATGCTATCCTTTTCTTACATAAAAGTGCCACCTTCAGGCAATGTTTTATGTAGTGCAGAGGGGAAATTTTTATCAAGTTACATAAGCTACATTTGTAATCCTAAAGCAAACCTGCATCCCAGAGAGAGGACATTGTCAACAGCATCTGGTTTACCATAAGCTATAACTATGTCTGTACACAGTCTGTACATTTTCTTCCTCCACTAATTGCAATGATCCTGCCTCTCTCTTCTCCTTGCTTCTCTCCTCTCACTGCAATGACATTCCCCTGCCTCACTTCTCTCACTGCAATGAAATTCCAATGCCTCTCTCCGCTCCCTGTAATGCTTTCCGACTGTTTCTCTCTGCTCCCTGTAATGATCTCCTCCAGTCTCTCTACGCTTCTTGCAATGATCTTCTCGTTTCTCTCAACTCCCTCTAATGATCTCCCCCTGCTACTCTCTGCTCCCTCTAATAATCAATGTGATGAGGATTGAAAAGTATCTTTCATAAAATGCGGTGCTACATAAATAGGCCCCTCAGCCCCTTGCTACTCTCTGCTCCCTGTAATGATCTCCCCCTGCTACTCTCCGCTCCCTCTAATGATCTTCTTCTGCTACTCTCCGCTCCCTGTAATGATCACCCCCTGCCTCTCTATGCTCCCTGCAATGATCTCCCCCTGCCTCTCTCCACTCCCTGCAATGATGTCCCCCTAACTCTCTATGCTCCCTGTAATGATCTCCCCCTACCTTTATAAGCTCCCTGTAATGATCTCATCCTGCTACCTGTAATGATTTCCCCCTGCTTCTCTCTGCCCTTGCAATGATAAGGCCCTTACCTCAATCTGCTCCCTGTAATGATTTCCTCCAGTCTCACTGAGTCCCCTACCTCTCTCTGCTCCCTGTAATGCTCTCTCTCTCTGCCTCACTTCGCTCCCTGTAATGATCTCCTCCTCCCTCTCTTTGCTCCCTGTAATGATCTCCCCATCCCTCTTTCCACTCCCTGTAATGATCTCCTCCTCCCACTCTCCACTCCCTGTAATGATCTCCCCCTATCTCTCTCTGCCCCTGGTAATGATCTCCTCCTGTAATGATCTGCTCCTGTCTCTCTCAGCCCCCTGCTACTCTGCTCCCTGTAATGATCTCTCTCTGCTCCCTGTAATGATCTTCCTCTACCTGCCCCTACGCTCCATACAATGATCTCTCCCTACCTCTCTACGCTCCCTCCAATGATCTCCTCCTGCCTCTCTAAACTCCCCGCAACGATCTCCCCCTGCCTCTCTACGCTCCCTGCAATGATCTCCCCCTGCCTCTCTCCACTCCCTGCAATGATCTCTCCCTACCTCTCTACGCTCCCTGCAATGATCTCCCCCTACCTCTCTCAGCCCCTGCTGCTCTCTGCTACCTGTAATGATTTCCTCCTGCTTCTATCTGCCCTTGCAATGATAATGTCCTTGTCTCACTCCATTCATTGTAATGCTCAGACCCCAGTCTTTCTCCACTCCCAGCAATGAATTTTTCTTTGCCTTACTTGGCTCCCTTTAATACAGTTGTGTTGCGGTTACCAACAATGGCCTGGGACAGGATTAAAATGTTGTTTCTATGCGGCTGTTAGCTAAACATAAAATGTAGCGCTTTCACACCTCTTGGTTTGTATTAGGTAAGCCCTGTCACTCCAAAGCAGTGGTCCTCTTGTACCTGTTGGCCTAAATGAAGCTGTTTGCTGAAGTGTGGTGGTGAGGAGAGGGACAAGTGTACATACACATATGTACACAGCTATAGCCACACACAAATGCACTGCATACACTGGCTAAGCCACATAGGGTTGCACGTATGTACGCAGCAACAGCCACACAGATACAAATTTAGCACACATGTATACACAGAGTGTGCATAGGTACAAAGCTATAGCCTCACAGAAATACATGGGGACATTTGCATATACAGGTTTAGCCACACATATAGATACACAGGGGCACACATGAATACATAAATATAGCAACATTTATACAGGTGCAAAACTTATATAGACACAGAGTAACCATCAAGCAAATGCAATGTACAGCCAGGGATGGCAAGACTGACAGAGGTACACATGCAAGCAATTACGTATACTGAAACATAAACAAGTACAGAAACTACAAAAAAAGTTTATTTAACTTTAACAGAAGTTTTCAGTTTATACAAAACTCATCTCAATGTACAATCCTAAACACACCTGCTCACACACAGGAATGAGGCATGAAAATATACATATATACACATTTGAACACACAATATTATATTAAAATGAAATGATCCTGCCACTCTCACTGACAGTAACCATGGTCGGACTGGGCCACCAGGGATCCAGGCTATCCCCCAGTAGGTCCCGAACCTGATCGTTTCCCTTTTAGTTGGTGGGGGGCGCAGGTAACTTAAAAAAAAACTCACGTGACTGCGGCGCTCGCCGACTCCTCTCTGCTTCATTCTCACTGAATGTCGGGCGTGACGTCATCACGCCCGAAGTTCAGTGAGGTGCGGCACAGAGAGAAGTCGGCAAGAGGAGAGAAGACAGAAGAAGAGAAGTAAGAAGCCGATAGAAAAGGTGAGTGCAAGAACGGAAGGGGGAGTAAAGGCAGCATGGCAGCGAGTGAAAAGGGGCAAAGGCAGCATGGCAGAGAGTGTGGAGGGGTAAAGGCAGCATGGCAGAGTGAAAAAGGGCAAAGGCAGCATGGCAGAGAGTGAGAAGGGGCAAAGGCAGCATGGCAGAGAGTGAGGAGGGGCAAAGGCAGCATGGCAGAGTGTGAAGGGGGGCCAAAGCAGCATGGCAGTGTGTGAAGGGGGGCCAAAGCAGCATGGCAGAGTGTGAAGGAGGGGGCCAAAGCAGCATGGCACAGGGTGATGAAGGGTGCCCGGAGAAGGGCTGGAGCAAGAGCAACATGGCAAAGTTTGATAAAGGGGAGCCAGGAGAAGGGGGGAGCAAAAGCAGAATGGAGGGCACAGTGGCACAGCCTGGTGATGAAGGGACACAGTAAAGTGTGTATGATGACACAGCGGGCTTGTGGCAATGTAATGTGTGTCTGGTATGTGGTGGCTAACTAATGGGTGCTATTTTGTTTGTGGGGTGATGGTGGGGCAATTAAATTTTATAGTGGGGACTATTAATTTAAGATGGGGTGGTTTGGGCGCTATTAATTGAATGCGGGAATGAGTTTGAGGAGCATGAAGTCTATTTATTAAATGTAAATATGAATTATTTAATGGCAGTGATGGTTGCGGGAAATAGGTATATTTATTATACGTAAATGCTATAAATTTATTGCTGGGGCTGTCTGGAGGGAGGGAAATAGGTTTATTTATTAAATGGGAATACTATTACTTTAATGTTGGGGCTGGAGGAAGGCCTAAGTATTAATTGAGGGTCCTACTGATTTAACACCAGAGCTGGTTGGAATTTTCTAAATGTACCCATTTTTTTTTTTTACAAATAGGGTCCCCAATATTCCAGGATCCAGACAAGCCACAAACAAAGAAACCAGCAGCCACAGGTGGTGAAAGTGACAAGAACAGTTAGGACAGTCTGTCAAATGTTCTGAGTCTAGTGGGACAATCACGATTTTTGGTGACTGTTCTGCCCAATCTAAGGGGCAGATCAAGACTTTGTAATCTTTATATACACACTGCATTCTTTATATACTACACTATGGTGCTAGCTGTTCTTTGTGGCTGACTACACTAGTGTCTGGTCTCGCCTCTTTGATGGCTGGCAACACCCCCTCTGGTGGGCTCCTAGCGCTGCAGTCCCCCGGTGGGCCCTTCATGCCCCAGTCCGACACTAAAAGTAACTGACATACTGTACTTGCATGCTCATATACACATGTACATAGACATAGACAATATAAATGAGGCACACATTTGTGCAAAAAACAGGGACGGACAGTTCTTTGTTACAATTTTTACTCTTTACTCTTTCCATAACAATTTAATATCAGACAATGATCAGGTCACTCTTGCTAGTACTATGTAAAGTATGGTCACTTGTTATGTAGCAATGTACAGCCATCATGGCCTTACATTTTAAGGAATAGAGATTAAGCTCAGCCACCCATTTCTGAATGGCTTTAGTAAATCTATGTTAATGGTCAGATATTATTAGAGGGGAACAACTGCTCTGATGCTTACAAGTTAACTATCAATAGCAATTTGGACAAAATTATCAGTGTGTTTAAAAAGCTGTATTTTAAAATCCAACATGTTAAATCTGGAAGGTTTATGTGCGTTTGGAAGAAGACCAAATTATGTTGTGTTTATAGCTCTGCCAATATGTAATGAAATTCCCAGCATTGATAAAAGGCTGACTATTCCAGTCAGTTATGAACAGTTTTTTCAGGATTCATAATAAAACTTGATTTTAATATATTCTTTTCATCCCACCTTCATATAATTTGCTCATCTACATTACTATTTGCTGCACCTAATTGTACGCTGCATTTAAATATGACAGACAACAGAGTTTTCCTCTCAGTAATACATTCGTTCTGTTAAATGTGCTGAAATACAGACCAAAGGAGATAAAGACAGACAATTTGTCTCTCCTTTGCAATCATGAACAGCGTATGTGGTATAAAAGAATACCAGAATAATATTTAGCTTATAGTTAAAAAGGAAATAAAGAGAATACACTTAATTTTAAAAATTAACCCTTTCAATTCCACCTAACATAGAATCTACATGTGCTCTTCTCAACCAGATTTCCACCCATACAGATTCCATATGAGGTGCTACCCAAGCTATTGATAACACGCACACCAGATTGCACATGGAACTGACTGTATCAAAAGTAGAGATGGTCACTGACCCCCGTGTTTTGGTTTTGGATTCGGTTTTGGATCTGGATTACCGTCGTGTTTTGGTTTTGGTTTTGCAAAACCGCCATTGCGTGTTTTGGTTTTGGTTTTGTTTGGTTTTGTTTTGCTATTTTTTTGGAAAATCCATGTTTTTGGGCCTAAATTAACCCAATTTAGTGCTCCAACTGTTTTAGAGACAAGTAATCTAATTGTTGAGGTAATAAATCATCCAAAAAAACAGTTTAATTCTTCGTTGGTAGGCCTATTCTACACACAAAACAGATTGTCTTCCTCTCCATCTATGCATATTGGCAATGCAGCCATCGTCTTTGAATGTATATTACACCCTACACTTATAGTTAAATATGTAAAGAAATATAAAAAGCCAGTTTGGTTTCTGTCTCTCAAGGCCCCCCTCCACTTGTATAAAATACCAAAAAATTCAGCCATTATAGACTGTACAATATTAATTGACATGGAGAAAGACAGTTTGGTTTCTGTCTCTCTAGGCCCCCCTCCACTTGTATAAAATACCAAAAAATTCAGCCATTATAGACTGTACAATATTAATTGACATGGAGAAAGACAGTTTGGTTTCTGTCTCTCTAGGCCCCCCTCCACTTGTTTAAAATACCAAAAAATTCAGCCATTATAGACTGTACAATATTAATTGATATGGAGAAAGCCAGTTTGGTTTCTGTCTCTCTAGGCCCCCCTCCACTTGTATAAAATACCCAAAAATTCAGCCATTATAGACTGTACAATATTAATTGACATGGAGAAAGCCAGTTTGGTTTCTGTCTCTCTAGGCCCCCCTCCACTTGTATAAAATACCCAAAAATTAAGCCATTATAGACTGTACAATATTAATTGACATGGAGAAAGCCAGTTTGGTTTCTGTCTCTCTAGGCCCCCCTCCACTTGTATAAAATACCAAAAAATTCAGCCATTATAGACTGTACAATATTAATTGACATGGAGAAAGCCAGTTTGGTTTCTGTCTCTCTAGGCCCCCCTCCACTTGTATAAAATACCCAAAAATTAAGCCATTATAGACTGTACAATATTAATTGACATGAAGAAAGCCAGTTTGGTTTCTGTCTCTCTAGGCCCCCCTCCACTTGTATAAAATACCCAAAAATTCAGCCATTATAGACTGTACAATATTATGAAAAATGGACAAAGCCAGTTTAGGGTCACTCTGTCTATGACACCCTACCCTTAAGGATAAATTGCCCTAACAGCAGCCTTTCAAGATGGTATGTGATATGGAAATGCCACAAGTCACTTTCCTCTTTGGGGATAGATTGCACCCTACACCTACATAGAAAGTTTTAAAAAGATGTTATCGGCATCATCTTCAGTTTAATCCTCACCCTCATCAGTGTGTACGTCATCATCACAGACTATCAATTCATCGCTGCTTGAATCCGCCATTAGAGAACAGTCAGTGCTTGGATGTCTTGGATGGTGAAGGCCTTCCTCGTGGAAGATGTAGTTCATTTTTATAAACATCATTTTCTCCACATTTTTGGGAAGTAACCTTCTACGGCGATCACTGACTAAGTTCCCTGCTGTGCTGAACACTCGTTCAGAGTACACACTGGAGGGTGGGCAGCTTAGGTATTGCAAAGCAAGTTTGTACATGGGTTTCCAAATGGCCTGCTTTTCTTCCCAGTAAGGAAAGGGACTGTCTGACATTTCCATATCAATTACCTCTTGAAAGTAATCCTCCACCATCCTTTGCATGTTTATACTCATATTGGATGGAGTTATGGGCAAAGTGACACATTTTTTGGAAAAATCCTTCAAACCAGCCCAGATGTTAAATTGTTCTCGTCTGCCCCCTGTGTCTTCCCTGCTTCTTTTTTGGAAATTTAATTTTTTTACGAGCAACAGCTTGAGAAAGTGAAGGAGGACACGTCGTCAAGCCAAGGCCCAGTTCAGCGGCCAACTTGCTGAGCAATAGCTCCTTGCAAAAGTTCACATCTCGCTCATTTACAAGTAAAGACTCAATGTAGGTTTTAAACCTTGGATCAAGCACAGTGGCCAAAACGTACTAATCCGAGTTCAAGATCTTAATAACTCGAGGATCATTGTGAAGCGAATTAAGTACTTGATCGACAAGGCCTACTTTGCTGAATTGCTTGCTTTCAGCTCCTCCTTCATTTTCTCAAGCTGCTTTTCCAATAGTCTAATTAAAGGAATGACTTGGCTCAAACTAGCAGAGTCTGCACTCACCTCACATGTCACAACTTCAAATGGTTACAGCACCTTGCACAGCACTGAAAGGATTCCCCACTGTGCAAGAGTGAAATACATCCCCCCTCCTTTCCCAATGTCATGGCTTGTGCAATATGCTTGGATGGCTTTGCGCTGTTCCTCCATCCTCTGAAGCATGTACAGTGTGGAATTCCACCGAGTTACCACCTCTTGCTTAAGTTGGTGGCAGGGCAAGTTAAACTGCTCTTGGAGCTGCTGTAATCTCCTACATGCTGTGGCTGAATGCCTGAAATGGCCTGAAATTTTACGGGCCATCGAAAGCATCTCCTGCACCTCACGGTTATTTCGTAGGAAGCTCTGCACCACCAAGTTGATGGTGTGAGCAAAAGAGGGAATATGTTGGAAATCACCCAGCTGTAATGCTCGCACTATATTGTTGGCATTATCTGAAATGACATACCCTGGGGAGAGTCCGAGTGGTATAAGCCATGCATCAATCACATCTCTCAGTTTGCGTAACAAATTGTCAGCCGTATGCCTGTTAGTAAAGCCGGTGATACAAAGAGTGGCCTGCCTGTGACAAATGTTACATAGTGGTGTACATGCTGCTGCTGTTCCTGCTGGTGAAGGTGAATGACCAACCCAGTGGGCTGTCACAGTCATATAGTCTTTGGTTTGGCCACTTCCACTTGTCCACATATCTGTGGTTAAGTGAACAGTGGGCAGAATGGCATTTTTCAGCGCAATCTCTACATTTTTACACACTTTTTGGTATAGTTGTGGAATAGCTTTACGGGAGAAATGGTGTCGCGATGGAATTCTGTAACGCGGAAACAAAACCTCAATTAACTGTGAAAAACCAGCTGTGTTTATTGTGGAGATTGGACGCAGATCTAACACTAACATTGCAGCCATGGCGTCTGTGATTCGCTTGGCGACTGGGTGACTGCTGTCATATTTGCTTCCCCTCGCAAATGATTGTTTCACAGTTAATTGCTGAAATGTAGGACTGCTCATTTTATTAACCTGCCTCTGGGATGACGATTCACCCCCAGCAGCAGCAACAGCAGCAGCAGGACTAACGCTTTCTTCAGAGGAATCAATAATAGTGCCGGAGTCATCCAGCCTTAAGTGGGATGCCGGGCTAACTCCGAGCGCTACTGAGGATATTGATGAGGATGGTGTGGTGGGTGTATTTTGTAGCCGTCGGTATGTCGGTGAGCGGAGGGTCTTAGCTGATGAGGGAGTGCTTGTATTCTTTTGGGAAGAACTTTCAGCTTTTCCCAACACTTTGCCATGAACTCTCGTTAAATGGCGTAACATAGACGAGGTTCCAAGATGGTTAAGGTCCCTCCCTCGACTGACTGTGGCTTGACATACACTACAAATGGCTATACAATTGTTGTCTGGATTTGGGTAGAAATAATTCCACACATAAGAAGTGGATTTTTTTGTTTTATGCCCAGGCATGACAATGGCCTTTTTCTTGTCACGTGCCAGAACTGCTGCCACTGGTGCAGGACTTACACAAACAACCTCATCAACATCCTCATTAGCGCCCTCGTCGCCTACACAAATCTCCCCCTCATCCTCTTCTAATTCCAAAGTGGCATCCTCAATTTGGGTATCACCGGCTACACTCGGGCTATTAAGGGCAAGGCACACATCAGCAGAATGCTCATGATTAGACATCCCACTGTTGGATGGACTCTCCACAGGGATTGTTGTCATTTGTGAATCAGAGCAAATATTCTCCTGTAATGCCTCACTGTTATCTTGCAGCTCGGCTTTGACGCGTAACAGTAGTTGTGCACCAATTGTAGGCTGGGTAACTTTTTGGGATCTGCCACTAATAGCCAAAGGTGAAGGCCTCATTCTCTCTTTGCCACTGCGTGTGTAGAATGGCATGCTTGCAATTTTTTTTTTATCGTCACTTAACTTTTGCTCAGTTACACTTCTTTTTTGCTTCAATACAGTAAATTTTTTTGGGGTTTTTGTTTTTTGCACTAATTTGAAAACACTCTGTTGTTTGACATCGCCTTGGCCAGATGACGTACTGGGAACACTAACATCAGGACTGGTGACAGAACCTGGTTGCTTATTCAGATCATATGTGGACTGCTTTGAATCAATTCTGAGCGCAAACCACTGGGGAGTGCTAAAAATTATTTGGTAGATACTGCTGACAGATATGACTTTTGACAGCCAGAAATATTAATGCACAATTAGGGAGGACACCCCAAAAGCACTGAGGAGTGCTAAAAATTATTTGGTAGATACTGCTGACACAGCCAGAAATATTTATGCACATATATGGGGGACACCCCAAAAGCGCTGGGGAGTGCCAAATATTAAGAAAAAATAATAAACCTCTATCCTCCTCTCTGCACTAGCGATTTTGGTTAGAGCAATTGCTAGAACAATATTGTATTCTCTGTCCCTGCTCTAATTAGCCTATGACTACACCCTGCTCTCTCCCTCTGTCAAGTGGCGATGGATTGCTGTGGAGGCGTGTATTTATAAAGTTGAAGTATCGCGAGAACCGAGCCCCGAGATCCGACGACGTCACGATGACGTTCGGCCTCGATTTGGATTCGGAACGGGCGGGAGAGTACCGAGCTGCTCAGCTCGGTACTCGGATACCCAAAGTTCGGGTGGGTTCGGTTCTCGGAGAACCAGACCCGCCCATCTCTAATAAAAACATACTCCATCAAACCTACATAAAAAAATATCCTTTATGAAGCAGCCCTCCCTTCACCCCAATGCGAGTGGAGATGGGCACAAATTTCTTTATTAATAAGCAGATGGGGGGCCTCCTGTCAAATTGTGCCTTGATGACACAGTCAAGTCATAATAAAAATAATAATGATATAATAGTAGGAAAAATTGAAAAAATTTACAATATATAGCATCTTTTGGGGTGTGCAGATGCGTTGACACGCAAACGTAACAAACATTTATTTTCAAAATCAATTCAGATGTCACTGCCCCACACAAGATTACTTTCACTAGAAAAACTTATAAATTTTAAAATAAATACATTGTTTTTTTGATAATGCTGCTAATAGTCATACAGCAAAATCACAAAGTTTTTCTCTGAACGATATGTAACTTGGTCTATATACACTATATTAACCCCAATATAGCTATATTGTGCACAAAATTCTCCTTTATGTTTATGCAGACACAGTGATTTTTAAATTCTGTTTGTTTCTGAGCGCCGGACAACATTTTTCTTTTATTTGCACTTGCACATTGGTCCTATTTGTCCTTGGCTGCCGTTTCAAATGATATTATACACTTGTACACATTTCATTAATTTAAAGAAGCGCCCTTTTTTCCTTTCACTATATACATTATATAGTCTAGTTGACTGATCTCTACTGTTTAAAAATAATCACACAATTCTACTGCTTTCTATGTCCTTCTTTCACCCTGAACGCTATTTTCAGAGCAGAGCACTGCAGCTAACATTCTCCCTACCTGCTGCCTGTCCTAAACTGGCACTTGAGAAAACGAGGGTGGGCTATAATATATATATATATATATATATATATATATATATATATATATATATATATATATATTATCGATCCAAAACTCTCGCAAGTTTTGCAGCAAAATTGTTCGACCATCAAAATTGGCGCGCAAAGCCGCGTCATGCCTCTGTTTCACTAGAAATCCCAAAACTTGGATCAGTCGGATTTCTTTGAATCCAAACCGCTCATCTCTAATATTTATCCATTCCCACTGACTTATTTATATTTTGCATTTTTTTTATTGTAAGTTTTTGGGGATTGTAAATATTACTTTTGTAATTAGATCTTAAAACTTATCCTGCAATTGTTTTTTTACAGAGATTTGTATAAACAATACAGTTTCCATGTAAGTATATATTTATTAAAAGCTCTGCTAGATTTTCCTCGGTTTGGTGCAATTGTTAGCTCCTAAATCCTTGAAAACAAATCTGTATGTTAATGTTAAACTGCAATTTTTTCATGACTCCCTCTATAAACCAGTGAAGTGATCAAAATGGAAAACATGCATGAACAAATATTTCTGAAACCCTTCTAACGAGAATCCATAGTTACTTATGATTGGAAGGTTCAAAGCTGTGGATTGAATTTCAGCCTTAGCCAAGATGTATTCTTGTCAAGTGTCTAGGCCTGAAGCACCAAAGTAATATACAGTAATGTTACTAAAATAAACATCAATACGTAGACTGATGTCAGAAGCAGATGTGTGATGACATTTAATGGAGATAATTAAATCATCTTGTATGGTGAGGAACAGGTGGACAAGCCTGCATAGCTAATATTTTACATTGTTGAACTTTACTTAGCATGAATCTTTAAACTGAAAGCTAAATATAGATGGCTGACATATAGTAATATTTACTGATATTCATGAATTCACTCTTTCTAACATTTGAAGGCACAATAAGAAAAGGCTGCTACCTCGTGAGGTATGTAGTCCTCTGGTAATTTCTCCAACATTTCATCTGCCAGACGCTGAACGATTGTCTCTCTGGTCTCTCCTGCACCTCCTCCACTGTCCTTGGGCTGAATATTGACTATTGTACTTAGTGTCTCATTTGCCATGTTTGTCTGGTAGGTTATGTCTGCATTGGGATGTAACCCAAATACCTTAAACAAAACAAAGCAAAAACACACAAAAGATAAATCATCTGTCTAACTCCAAAACAAATACAACATTAGGCCAACAGACCTAGGAGGCTATCAATCAAATAGGGAAAAGCCCTAAATTAGATTGTCTGCCTATTTAACATGGATAGCTGCAGTACAAGTACCACTGCTGTCCTCCTATCACTATTTCCATCTAGAGATGGCAACAACCAGGACTTACCACCAGAAAAAAATGCTTTATTTGACCAATAAATTATAAATTCATTCATATATATTTTTCCATATTTTTTTTTCTTTCCTGAATCTGATACTGGAAGTCCCTGTCCAGGCCTAATTGTACCCAATTTAACAAATATATATTGTTTTTACTTTAGTAATG
Source organism: Mixophyes fleayi (assembly GCF_038048845.1). Taxonomy (NCBI): domain Eukaryota; kingdom Metazoa; phylum Chordata; class Amphibia; order Anura; family Limnodynastidae; genus Mixophyes; species Mixophyes fleayi. The sequence goes on along the minus strand of NC_134406.1, from coordinate 139,674,203 downwards.
TTAAAATTGTTTGTCGTTTTTGTTTTGTTTGTTTGTTTTTTTTAACATCGTACTGACAGGTTTTGCTCCATTTTAGGTAAACAACCCCAGGGGTGGTTTGCCTAAAGTGATAAAATAATACAACAAAAACAAGAAATAATGATTATTATTATTATTATTATTATTGTTCATTTGTAAGCGGCCACAGCGCTCTACAGCACCGGACACTGGGGAAAACGGAACATACATAAAACAGGAACTTAGTGATAGACAAAATAACTGCAGACATTAAAACAAAGGGTAGAGAGTGTCCTGCCAATAAAACCACACACTCCAATGGGAAAGAAGTATAACATGCAAATTACATAATATAAGGTTAATTTACCTCAGGTGTGTCTACCAATGGCAGTTGCTCTATATACTGGATATATTCATCGACTGTTTTGCCTTTAGGAATTCCATAGCCTTTATAAAAGCAAAATTTGTCAGAAAACATGTGTTCTCCAAACCAGACTCTTGTAAATGTGTTAAGCAAGGTCTTGTCTAAATCATCAGTCACACGACCACCATACTGCACTTCTCCCAACATATAACGTAGGCAGCTCCAGTTCACTGGGCGTTTGGTGCCCACATCATCTAAATGGTTCTGCACAAACTGCACACTGGCAGCAAAATCTGCTTGGTTAAACTCGTAGGGGATGTTCCAACCTAAAGGACCAAACTTTCTTCTCTCCTACAAAAGCAAAAATAAGTGATGTGAATAGACATGACCAATTAAGGCCAAGGAATAATCCTTGTATCTGGAGTTGAGAGAAATATCAAGTTTCAATTATTTACTTCCAACACGAAAACAGTTATAAAATATTTATAATGTGCACAGTTATGAATCAATAAGTGAATATTGACAGATGCTTTTTACAGTGTACAGAGTCAAGTAGACAATTGCTTTATACTGCAACTGATACATGGTTAGAAATGTTGTTAATAAGCATCTTTAAGTCTGATCCCTTTCTTGCTGGTATTTTGGGGCTTATGATTGTGGCATTAATATGCAATGAGAGCTGTGCTCTGGTTAGAGAATGCAGGTAACTATAAAAATGTGTATTGATTTGTCTTGTCAATTAGGGCAAATCTTTATCTGTGGCTTAAAAACTCTAATTTACTTTCATGATGAAATGACAGGTCTACTGTAATCTTAATAAATACAACCATGACAATAAAGGGGAAAGGATGCAGGGATCAGTAGTTATATTGAAATGCTTTAGATCTCTCATATCCTTATTTTTTATTTCCTGATCTTTGACCTTGAGACTATCCTGTCAAACTACTCCCATATTTTGTTCATTAAAGACCTAACTATTTGTTTTACAAACTTTCATTCAAATATGCATAATCCAAGCATGTGTAACTGTTTTGTTCTGACTCTTTGCTGGAACTTCATTGGTTATATCCTATCTAGTCCAATATATGGGCTCCTTTAAAATGTGATGGTTCAGCTAAGGCAGAAACATTTATATGTCCATTTTGTACTGCTTACTTACTTTTCAGTGACTTTCCTCAGTGTGTGTTTCATGCATAAAGCACTAGGGAGGTGGTATAAAGTGTTGCGCTGGTCAGCATTGGTAGTCTTCTACCTATCATGCATTCTCTTATCACAGCAGTATTTGTAAATAGCAAATAGCAACATGGACATTTAGGAACAACAGCAACTCAGACATGAAGGGGAAGACCACGTAAAATCACAGAGCAGGGTCAACAAATGCTAAGATGCATGGTGCGAAAAAGTTGCTAACGCTCTGCTGATTCCATAGCTGAAGAGTTCTGAACTTCCACTGCATTAATGTAAGCACAAAAACTGTGCGACGGGAAGTTTCCATGGCCGAGCAGCTGCATGCAAGCTTTACATCACCAAGACCAATGTCAAGCTTTTGATGGAGTGGTGTAAAGCACATCAACATTGGACTGTGAAACAGTGGAAACGTGTTCTGTGGAGTAACGAATCACGCTTCTCTGTTTGGAAGTTAGATGGGTGAGTCTGGGTTTGGGGTATGCCAGGAGAACGTTACCTGCCTGACTGCATTATGTCAACTGTGAAGTTTGGTGGAGGAGGTATGGGGCTGTTTTACAGGATTTGGCGAGGTCCCTTATCGCTATTGAAGGGCAATCAATGCATCTGCATACTAAGTCATTTTGGACAATGCTATGCTTCCAACTTTGTGCCAACAGTTTGGGGAAGGCCCTTTTCTATTCTAACATGACTGTGCCCCAGTGCACAAAGCAAGGACTATAAAGACATGGCTTGATGAATTTGGTGTGGAAGAACTTGACTAGCCCACACAGAGCCCTGAACTCAACCCTATCGAACACCTTTGGGATGAACTGGAATGAAGATTGCTAGCCAGGCCTTCTCCATCCAACATCAGTGCCTGACCTCATAAATGCTCTACAGAATGAATGGGCACAAATTCCCACAGAAACACTCCATCTTCTGGAAAGCCTTCCAAGAAGAGTGGAAGCTGTTATCGCTGCAAAAGAGGAACCAACTCCATATTAAAGTATATGTATTTGAATACAATGTCATTACAGTCCCTGTAGGTGTAATGGTCAAGCATTCGAATACTTTTGTCCATATAGTGTATGTTATAGCAACACCTTCCAATACCTGTGCCTCTAAAAATATACTGCTCTCTACTCAGATTTTACCTGTACCCGTAGATGTCCTGTTCTTTTGTGGACATTCCATGCATGTATTTAGTACATACACTATAATAGGTGAATTACTGCCATACTTAGTCAGGAGCAGAAAACCATAATGGGTCAGAAAAAGAATGATGAGAGACTTGGAGAGAAAGAAAAAGTAACATTGTTGGAGTGCATGAGGCAGTGGTTACCTGCACTGTTGTATGGAGAAAAGCAACAGCATACAGCAGTGGTTTCCATTGTGGAACATTGGTTACATCCAGTAGTTCTTGAGAAACTCCACCATATGTTCTCTTTAATCCTGCCTTCACACCTGCCATCAGAAATATCACACAAGGGGAAGGCGTGAGAAATAAATATTTTCTAGGTTACCTAAATAGCAATACGTGATTCAGATAATCAGCAATTTATATTTAAAGACTGTCTTTTGAACAGTATTAATAATAGAATGTATAACTCTTTGGTGATTTTTTTATATCAGAGATGTTACGTTATCGGCAATAAAGCTGAAAGTTTGCAAGTTCAGAAATACTATATATTGCATTAAAATATACAGTAACAATTCAACAACTTAACATCTGCCCTAGAATTAATTACATTTAGCTGTAGTGTTTATCAATAGTGAGATATTTAAGTTGCTCAGAACAATTACAGAACATCTTGTCAGGCGCCGTCCGCACGGCCGCCTGTCTGCCTGACAGCGCGTCTGGTTGCTATGCAACCAGACGCATCACTTCCGGATCCCCCCTGCCAGCTGACACCTCGCTGTATGACGCGCCCCGTTGCTAGGCAACGGGACGCTATGAAGGATTCCCGGCGGCAGGTATGACAGCGCTGCAGCGCTGATTCTGATTGGGTCACCACACTATTTAAACCTCTTCCTGCCCTCTCACCAGTGCCAGAGTATCAGGTCTTCCTGTCTCCAGCGTTGTGTATCCCAGTTGCTGTATTGTTCCTGACATTCCTCGTGCTGCTTGTGACCCTTTTGACCCGGACCGTTTGACCACCCCTATCTGGATTCTGCCTTTGTACTTGCTCCCTGAAAGTTACCGACCCGGCTTGCCCCACCATTCTTCTGGATTTCCCTTTGTACCTCTTCTACCTGAACGTTGCTGACCCGGCCTGTCTGACACCTCCTTGTATCTCGCTGTGGACTCTAGGAAGGACCGCGACCTGCGTGTCCCTGCAGCGGAGTCCATACTTCCTTGCGGGGGTTCCTGGTGAATACCAGGGGCATGTTAGACTCCGCGCCTTCCTCTGAGTTGCGCCAACAACAGCAGGTACCCACTATCAGTCATACACCCACTATCAGTCGTGACACATCTACACCGGTATACATACAGTGCTCAAGTAGTGTTGGAGTAGCCCACTGCCTCAGTTAGGCCATTCTTCCCACCCATGGCCATTTCAGTAGCAGGTGGAGAGAAAGTACAGTGCAGAGGCAGCTCTGTACCTCCCCTCTATTGAGCGCAGTAAAGTTGCAGCTGTGTCGGGAAGAGGTCATAACTGGTACGGTCAGCGGTGAATAGAGCCATATATTCCACAATTAGAATGCTGAGAGCTCTTGGCACTTGGTGGTGTAGTGGTTATCGCCACTTCCTGACACTTCCCAAACAGAACATTGTGCTGAGAACCACAGAGAGTATTAGGGAGTGCTGGGTATATGTCATCATCGGAAATTTGGCAGTCTGCACTGTATAGTCACCACAAATATGGCAGGCTGCACTATATAATGGTCACTAAGAGGCTTTCTGTATTGTACAATGGTCACTAAAATTCCCTCTATTGTTTAGCAGTGACTAAAATGCTCTCTCTGTATTGTGTGTCAGTCACTTACACATATTCCAAATTGATCATTAGAATGATTTCCGTCTGGTATATGGGGTTCTTAAATCATCTCTGTATTATTCACTAGAATGCTCTTTATTGTTTACATAATACTAAAATGCTTTATGTGGTCAATAGAATTATCTCTGTATTGTATTCAGATCACTAGAATGCTTTGTGTATGGTATACTGATTACTAAAATAGGCTGTACCCTTTTACACAATATATCAATGTAAACAAAAATTATTACAACATATTACTTATTGTATAATCAAATCTATACTATATGAAATACATTCATTATTACTGTTATATTTCATGCACAACATAAACATGTTAAATATAAACATAACACATATTAACATTAATTATTTAATACCAAATTCAAATAAGAGCAACTATCATTCGAAGATAAAAGGCATTGTTTAGTCAATCCTTATTAACAATAAATGAACTACAGGGTGATTCAAAAGTCACAGTACACCCTTTTATTTCAAAAACTCTACAGGAATTGGGCAGATTGGCCGATTTCAAGATGGCGCCCATGTTTGGTACATACCGTAAAAGATAGACCACGTCACCCATACCTTACTGGAGTATTCAGGTTTCCCAATTTCCTGTAGAGTTTTTGAAATAAAAGGGTGTACTGCGACTTTTGAATCACCCTGTACAACTGAAGCCTTAGGAAACACTCACTATAGCACAGACTATGCAGAAAGCTACACATAATATTGGAATTTACCCCCCAAGGTCAGGTTTCTCCACACAAATGACTTTCTATATATGTAATAAGTAATGGCACTAGGTATAAAACAATAAAGTAATCACACACTGTTATGCAAAGGCAATTATACATCTAAAAGTGTCCTTTCCTCATTCAATAATAATTGCAATAATAATTGAACTGTGAGGACAATTGTCAAAAGACTGTTTTCTACTGTACTGCTCATGTTGGAAGTCTCTTAATTCCAGCTGGAGCATGTTCTGAAATCATTTTGTAGCTTAAAAGCAATCATGTGGTCCTGTAAATGTGTCAGAAGACAGAACTAAAGCAGATTGTTCTTCTCTCGTTTAAACTCATAACCATGTTATGTGTTTGGCACAACAAATCCCACCCCTTTGAATACAGAAAAGAGCATATGCAGTGTAAAGAATTTGCACTGTCAAAAATACTGTTTTCTACATAATTTAATATGTTGTCCTTTCTACATTATTGTTTTACTCAACCCCCTTACCACACTCTTTTAGTATTAACCAGTTTATTCTAACAAGTTAATTTGTGCCTTGGCTATTGGTTAAAGGGGGAGGGAGATGAAGCGGGAGAGCGGGAGGAGAAGAGAGTGAGAGGGCGAGAGGGAGGGGGACAGAGAGACAAAATCCAGCGCCATGTATGAGAAATACCTTCATTATAAGTCAGAAAGCATAAGAAGCATGCTCAAGGATATTTCAGAAAAAAAGTCTGAGGTATTTCAAGGAGGAGAAACATTATTATCTCTTCTATTAACCTTTTACATAAGGATAATTAAAACATTTACCTTGAGGTGGTTCATTAGTAAATTTTATTGATGATTGCAGCAGATTAATAGGGAACTTGGGGTGGACTTCTGTGGTGATCCAAGTCCTGAAGCCCTCATGCACACTTTCAGTGACAGTAATGGTATCTAGTAACTCATCCATGAAGTCTAGACCCAAGTGACAGTTCTGAAGAAGTAACCACCCACCATCTTGCATGGACTGGCTTAGCAGACGCCTAGCATGGACCTCTTGCCCCTGGCCCATTGAGATAGCACGGCAAGGCGCATTCTGCGGAAAAAGAAACAAAACAAGATAAATAAATAAAAATTCAACTGAAAAGGTAAAAAAAATGAACTTCGAGATAGACTGTCAAATTATTCTCTTGAAAGCTCTGGTAGAACTTGATCAGACAGGAAGCAAAATCCTGCTTGCTACAGATCACAATGGCCTGTGTCTGTCACCATTGGCCAACAAGTAAAATAGGGACAATGCCACGTACTGCAGAGACTGAAAATAATAATTGCTGTACCACTACAAGTTATGCAAAGTAGGTGGTATACAAAGGAGAATTTAGAAATGTCACTGAGGAATCTTTAATTTGTGTTATACTATACCTTGGATTTGGCTAAGCGCTCAATATTCTCAGTAGGATCTGACCCCATTGACAGGAAACAAACCAGTGGGGTTCTGCAATCACTTTCAGCCCACATGCACTCCATGTCAAGGATAAAACCTTCAGCATACTTTATACCAAGAGATTCCGCTATGTAATGTCTAGCCTACAAAACAAACAGACAAAATTTCTAAAAATGCCTGTATGGTATTAAAGTCCATTAGAGAATGTGACATCAAATACATTTACCACTGCTATGCCTAGTAGATTTTAAAGCTTTTAATTAAAGGTAAACAAACTGCATCTGTACAATTCTGGACTATTTTAACAGTACTGAAGGATATACAATTTTGCTACCAATGACATTGGCCATAAGTAGTACGTGTTCTACATTTAACTTTCTAATGGTTCAACAAGATATCTGTAAGGACAACATATTACTCCGTGATCACACATGATGGATTTTAATGGCAGTAACTCAGGAAAGGATATGCAAATTAAATCATAGATAACAATACAATACCTGTGCGATGGTTCGATCAGGACACCAGCTCCGAATAAGAAGCAGTTTCCTAAAAGTATCCAACAGACTATCATATCCATCAGGTAATGAACACTCTTCAGGGGCTTCCTCATCAAACCAGATTTTCCATGATTTTTCATTTCTTGCCACTTGTCCCAACAGGTTATTAAAGGGAGGTAGATTGGACAATTGTACCAGATTGAGCCAGGTCATATCAAGTATCCATTTTTTTGGCTTTGGCTCTACAGAATTTAGGTCTAGTGTTGCACCGCCTGTTAGGAAGGAATCACAGTGATTTCACAAAGGTCTAGTTTTCAGGATAAATGTGCAAAATAAAATTCAATTTATGTTCATATTGAAATCATTCTGGATGACACACAAATGTATCAAGATGCATAAGGATTTAAATTATATTTACGATCGGTGTCACAGTTCCCAGAATTTCTTTTGTTTAACAAACATTCACTTTATTCTGATGGGTTTGACAAACAAAATGAAATATACATCAGTAATTTTCTGTGACAAAAAAGGGTGGGAATAAATGTTGTTGTTTTTCTGCATCAAACACCTTTCCTCAAAGCTTCTGTGTTGTTCTAATTACAAGAATCACCTTTAATCTCCAGAACAGCAATGGCAGTAGAAATATCAAAAAGCTGCACACAATTAGGCAAATGACTAAATCTTTCTTAGGAGTAGTCTATTCCAGAGTGAATGAGATATAAATACAATGTTTTGGGGCTATGGCCCTTTCGTTTAGCTAAGGATATAACCCCATTTTACAGTTTTAGATCTGTAAAGCAGCAGTGGAATCAGGTAGTTGATAGGTTAACAGGTTGCTGACATGGTTTGCCATATAGATGTCAGTTTTTTACTAATTCACTAATACACTGCCAACTTAATCTCTTTGCTTGAGACACGTCAAGAATTGGAGGACCAGGGGGTTATTTCTGGGGCAACACAAAACTTACAAAAACATTATCAATAATGCTCTTTAGTATCAATGTTGTTTTACATGTACTGAACCCACAGACCATAGGCATTTACCATATAAAACAAATATAACAACAAGCAATGAATTCATATTTGTACCTTTGATGAGTGTCTGGAATTCATTATGAGAAATTTTCTTAGCTTGCAAGTCTATCTTTAATGCCATAAGCAGAGTAAATAGAAATTTGTGGTCTTCATAAAGGCCTCGAGCTGTGTACTTAAACACCTCAAAGGTAAGATACTCAATGATGTTTGCAATTCTTTTGGATGTCAGTTGGGATTTTACAGATCTTTCCATTGACAAGTCAAAAATGCCCAGGAACTGACGGAGTGATGTCTGATACATTACGTTCACCAGACTCATTTCCACAATGAGGAAGTAGAGGATGCTGCCACGCGTGGCTACAGGGCGATACTCCTCACGAGCTGTATTAATCTTCACCTCTGTTTCTGCTGCAATTGTCAGCTTCTCACTGACCTTGATAAGAAAAACACATGCAGCACATTTATTATTCATATAAATGATTTTCAAGGGAGCTTTTTTGTCTCTTAAACTTGTAACAATCAACAGCAATATTTATTAACACTTTGGATATTTCGACCAGCGGTTAGGTGAGGTGCGTCAAATACATACAGCGGTGATTAGTACTGATTAATCCTAGAGAGCGGATTTAATTTCATTGAATTCACATGACTGACTACAACTGGTTTTAACAAAATCGATGCTCTGCTTTTTGAAGGTACAGGAAGCCTTGGGCACGGTATAGCTTATAGTTGGTCTATATAAGTGGATTTAAAATACTCTGGTATGAATCACAAATACAAAAGCTTTACTGCATTGCAAAATGAGAAATAAAAAATAGAGAAAGAAGAATCTGATTTAATTAACCTCTTCCTTCCGTTGACCAGGTGCGCTAGCAGCCCCCCCCCTGTGCATGTACTTTCTGTTTAAAGGAAAGGTATTTAACACCTTAGTAAGGCTGGGTTCACACTACTGTGTTTTCAGCCAATTACCATGCCAATCACCCAATAAACAACCTTTCAGAGCAATATCTCATTAGCATGCACAGTCAGACGATGAATGATAGTCGTTCCAAAGCACCGATCATCGTTTTTTCGGATTGTTCAGCAGAACTATAAATCTTGTTCAACTATGGTACGAAATGCTTCCAATCCTGCAGTGTGTATGCTCTCAGATTCATGCTCTCTATATAATTTAGAGAGTCATGATCTTTTCAGCCTACTGTTATGACAGTTGATCTGAGGGTAAATCTTTTAAAACATGTATAGTGTACACATGAATCGGCAACATGATATATATATTTTAGTCGTTAGTAAAATCGTTGCAGATAACACATTGGTCGGAAAATTCTGTAGTGTGTACCCAGCCTTAAATGGCAGTCTACAGAATGAGCCAAGTTTGTGACCAAATCAGTGCTAACTAGGTTACCAAATTTGTACCTTGACTCAATTTAGAAAACTATATTCATCATATCCAGGGGATATTGGTAGTTGGAAGGTATCAGTTTTGTCAATTAGCACATCGGTGTGAGAAGTCAGTTTCCTCTCAGGGACATCACAGAAGGGGTAGAGTTTGTACTTAAAAACCCACTGGGTTTATCAGCAAATTGTCAGATTCTTGGGACTCGGTTAAATTGAAATATATGCCTTGTCCCAAGCATACCGATTATATTATGTAAGAGTAGATTTCATTTTTCTTTATCGTGTAATTGTATTGCACTTTCACATTGTCCATGGTAACCATGTTAATGCCTGTGTGTGAACTGTTATTCTTTATAGCTAGCAAGGAACATAAGAGTATATCAATGTATACATTTGTGTAACAGTGTTTTGATCGTTTAACACTTTGAAGTGTGTAAACTGTTAACTAACAAGCAGCATTGTGTGTGTTAGCAGGTACATTTGTGTGACATTTTATTGGGGGTCCTATTGCTTTATTCAATAGGTGGTAGCAGATGATTATTGGGTATGGGTGTGATATTGCCGTTACGGGAGTAATTCAGCCAATCTGCTGTACCCTGTGTGAAAGGTGAGGGTAAGATTTAGTGCTGAAATCTGGTATAATCCCTTACAGTGAACATCCACGGATGATGGGAGTGTATTCGTGACACCAAGACACAGGTAAAGCTCTACATGTTGCAGACCCATGAATTTAAGGCTTATTACTTTATTTTTCTGTATGACAGCAGCTAAGGCTATGACAAAGCAAATGTGAAGTTTCTTTATATGTGTATTAGGATATATAGCCATAAGCAAATTAAAACAAATTTAAATAATAGCAATAATAATTGGGTAACTAAAACCATTCAAACTAAGAACTTCAGTCACACAGAAGACAAGGATGATTTAAGCTGAACAAGTCTTTAAACAGTGTGCTGGATAACAGTTTAATTTTCCTGGAACAATTTTATGTTAATGCAATTATTATGGCTGCATTTTTAAATTGCATCTAAGTCACTAATACAAAAAATTCTTTATCCTTTGTACTATGCATCGCCAAAATGATTCAGAACCATTAATAATGAAAGTCGTGGGACTAGTCAAGTGAAGCAAGTAAATGTAGAGAAGTTGACTTATATTGCACTCTGTGGTGCCAATACTTTGTATTCAAGGTAGATGTGGCATGTTTAACTTCAGACTATTATAAAATGTTAAATGGTTCTGGGGCATTTTGTTATAGCAAGTAATCTCATATCTGAAGGACTTATGCCTCTGATGTTCATGTAGAAATTCTGAGAGGTCTGTACTGCATTAAATAATATATCAGACTCTTCTAATTCATAACCAGTGTTATAATTAATGTCTTCATTCTCCAAGGAACTTCCAAACACACTGGGACCAAACAAGCTGTGTTTCTTTACAAATATAACATTTCTGAGCTATATTTTTCTGATGTTGTTAGCTTGTATTATCACTTTACACCAAACACATAAGTTAGGAAGAATTTATAAGTGACAGCATTTGCTGTACCTCCTCTGCTGTGTTTTTTGTTATCCTGAGGACTTCAATTAGAGACTCATCCTCTACAAGAGAGCCCTGAGTGCTGGTCAGACGAAATAGGAGATTGTCCTCGAGCTCCTGCATTTTCCTCTTGTTTGAAGTCACTTCTTCTATTAACTTGACCCTCTCAGCTTCCAGTTCCTACAGAAATAAGTGAAAGTAAATGGGTAATAATTATTGGAATAAGGCCAGTTTAAACAAAACTACACTTTCTAATATATAGTTTCCAACACTCCACGCATTTACTTTTCTGTATGCCAGTCTATCTATACATATATATATATATATATACACACAATTACAATGTAATGTATATAAGTCAGTGTAGGAATTCTTAAGAAACAAGGTACTTGACATTAGGTTGCGTGCGAAGGCATCAGTACCTCATATTTTGTGCTAGCTATATCCTTATTTATATAGAGCACAAAGACAACTGGCAACAACTATGTTGGTAATATGTGCTAATACCTTGCAATTTGTATTGTCAGTTTTTTACTTGCAAACATGAATATTGGTCACACACTGTTAACATCCTCCATGAAAAACACAGCATACCCCATTTTAGTATTTTATATGTAGACCCACAAAGTGAATGCTGTACACTAGAGAACTGTCCAAACGAAACCACTTTATTAAATTAGAAAAGGCAGTGTGATGCATAAAAAAAAACTTGCAATGTTTCCAATGATACTATGTCTGATGAATAAAAAAATATTACCCTTCCCATTTCAGCATCTCATAGACTTACCAGTTCTTACTTGCACATAAAGCCACAAAAGTAGAACATTAATAATTAATTGTTGTTTTTATTTTGCAGGAAAATGTTGCAACTAACTTTAAACTTGGTTCTTGATTGCCATTTCATGCATATATTCCATAATGCTTTGTGCTCTGCTTTATGCTGTATGCTCTCTCCCAAAGTGGCTTCCTTCTACAGATTTCCCAGCACTAGCAAAGCTGCGATGCTGCCCAGGAGAGATTATTGTGGGTTTGGCAGCTTGACTCAGAAGCCAAGTTAGGCTATTTGAGGAATGCTTTCTCGTGCAAACAGGGCTATACAACACCATATTTATATATGCATAGTGCACAAGGCATTATGCAATGTATAAACCAAATGGAAATCCAGAAGCTTCTGAGAGTTTATCTTTAAATCTGACCACATGCTTTATTTAATAAATAAAATAAATATATATTGCTTCACCTATATTTTGTTAGGTTAAAAAAATTCCATGCAAAAAATAGCTGCTAATCTTATATAAATAAAATAATGAAAGCCAAAGCTGCATCATATATAGAACTTATTGTTGAAACAAAAGCAATATGGATTGTATTGCCAGCAGCACTGAACATTGCTATGAAGAAATAAGTGGACAGATGGAACACCACGGTACACTTTGAACCTTTCCAATTGTTCCGTTACAGAGAAAGATCTTTATTGCACTGCAGAGGGACTGTGAAATGAGTGAAGGGAATAAATACTCAAAGAAAAAACTGTGCAAAGCTTTGCTAACATGTAAAATGTTATCAAGCAGTTGAAAACCAGATTTCTCAGCTCTTCAGTTACAGTGCACTCTGATAAAGAATACATCCAAAAAACACAGACTGCTCAAAATATCTTTTTATACAAATTAAATATTGGGTATAGAAAGGATTTCAATCTAGTTATATGTCTTAACGCACCATCTGATTCTTTCATTATTCACCCACAGAAAAGTTAATAGAAAATATAGAAGGAAGTATAAGGATAGTATAATTTATATTGGTTTAATTAGTGTGACAGAGCTCCCTACACAGTGGCAGAGCCATAAGGTGGCACTCAAATTGGTAACAAAAACAGAAATATGTTTATTTTCTTTTGTCTTGTGGAACTTTGAAATAATTGCAAATGCAAAAATACTTCTAACTGTGCAACTAATCGTGTACTTTACTTTCAGTTTCATGATGATGCCTTTAACAGAAACAGATTTTAATTTTACGGTGGATAGTTGATGTTTATATGGCCATTATTTTTTTTACATGATTCTGCATTTTTGTACTCGGAACTTGTTTTGTATTCATTTATTGAATAAAATGTACAAATGCAATCTGAAGCCCATTCTGTGAGATAAAACTAGTCTTTTAGGAGTTCTTTTATGCATTATTCCCTACACAGCTGTATGTCTATAACGCAAACAATACAAAGTACAATACCCAAATTGTTGCTACTATTTCCAGATTTTTTTTGTAATCCTATAGATGTCTATACATATATGTTCCTGCCACTGCGAGAGGAGCAAAATGAAGTAGATGCCTGTAGAAAACACATCACAAGGCTCATGGCTATTACCACAATGGGCAGAACCTGACAATACTACAACACTTATTGAATCCAAATAGTAGAGGGTAGCAAGTGAGACCTTCTTTTCAATATACAGTTTTTATATCCTTCCAATTGTGAAAGTGGTTTCAACTATGCAACTCAATCAATATTTATTTTGTTTTACAGTTTTTAAAGAAGTACTAAATCTGTATAAGACCTTCCCTCTGGTAAGATAACTGTATAGCCAGTCATATTTGTTATTGTGTGAAAATGATTATGCATCAAATTGCCCATACCTATGGATAACTAGCTTCAACAGTCAGAAATATCAGATTTATTTTCCACAATTTGATCCCAATAACCTTCCCTAATGCAGAGAGATTACCTACTACAGTGTGAATAAAAATATGTTTCCTTTTCTCACTTGTCCCACTGTAGTTTCCTATGGTAATAGTAAATATTTATGGTGTGTACTTGGAAATCACAGTACCCCTTACAGTACAGTACTGGGGTGGAGCAACTGTGAAATACATGCAACCAGTGACAAAACAGTGGTGTTCTACATAATGAATAAAGCAAGTTCAAAAGAAGATAAGGATTTTATTATTATTATTATTATTATTAATTATTATTATTAGTGATCCTTTAAGCCAATCTTTAACTTGTATTTTAATATTGAGATGTCTGATTCTTTTATCCTTCCAACATGAACAAAGCCTACAACAGTGGTGGACAGCTTACATCTCTCTGTTTGTTGCTGAACGTCAACATCTGAATGCAGGTTTCTTAGCCAGCAATATGCGCATCTAAACATCAAGGTGATGTTCAGCGTTATCTTGCACTCAATTGAATCTGCCCCCAAGTGACATATTTTTAATAACAGGAACAGGGAGTGTATAATATGATAGTATGCTATCTAATCTAGTAATAATAGTTTAATATGAATTATCGTCTATCATGCATTTAGAGAATAGACAAAGAGCATCTTCCAGTAACTCTTGAAACCCCATTCTTCTATTGCATGCTTTGCCTGTTTATTGCTCTGTACGCAGACTAGTAACATCCTCTTAATAGCGGACTAATTTTATAGTGTAACAATCGTAGGACCAGTATATACAATAAACTTGACAATTATAATCTGCTCTGAATTATTGGTTCTTTACGAAAAAGATGCATTTATGTTCCCTATGATCTTGGTGTATGACTGTGTTGCTTTTTTGTCTAATATATACATATAATATGATGTGATATGTACTTGCCTGCTTTTCCGTGAGAATAACACGTCCAAGCAGCTGATCTTCCAGCCCTTTCATGGTAACAGTGAAATCAATAACGGCAGTCTTCGCACTTATTTCAGGTGTGTAAGCTGGGTTCGCCAGTTTAGTTGTAATATAAAGAGTGAATCCTTTCATAACATCTACTTCTTTATCACCAACTTTTACCTAAGAGAAACAAAAACAAAAGTAAATAAATTAGCAATAGTAAGCATTACTGGTTTAATACCTAGCAATATATAGGTAGTAAGGATTAAACGCAACTTTACAGTTATTTGGTATAGTTGTATAAATATATATTTTTGAAATCAGAGGTTTTTTTAAAGCAATAAATGTGACATTAATAAAATAATGTCAAATTTAAAGTGCACAGTGAAAAACAACACAGTGCAAGCAGCAATTTTGTAGGCCGAGCCCGATATTCAGGGGAATGCTGTCTATGAAGTCACTATGAACCAGTTGGTATTGATGCACTGGTGCAGGCTGCACTTCAGAGAAATGCACAAAATGGCTGCCTCCAATGTATGTAGGTGACAAATGTAATCTAAGTGATGCAACTAAGCTCTAAATGACAATTTCAGGCACTAGGGAATTCTCAAGCAAGTTCCTATACTTAGGAGGGCCCCAAAGGATGGTCACCAGAAGGAAATGATGGGATGAGGGTCTACATTCCCAAGAATGTATTAAAACATTTAACCAAATATGTCTCTGTTGCAAACTATTTTGTATTTAGTGCCTATAACGTGAAAGCAATGTAACATATAGTATGTTATATAACGTAATATAAACTGTTGCTCAGCCTTTCCACCTAATAAAATTGCAGCTGTCTTACTTTGAAAGTAGATCCAGACTTGATGAAGTTTTTCTCCAGAACATTGTCAAGTGCTGGGTCAAGTTCCTCTCCAACATCTTCTATCATGAGAGGTCTTCCCAGAGAAAGGCTATCCTCCAAGTGAGTTCTGAAATATTTGTGATTCAGTGATGTCACCTGTATAGATATATTGCATAAAAGTTAGTAAATGCCAAATGTTTTGTTCTCAAATTGCTGAAATGTATACTTCATATTTTACTTTAATGCATAGGTTCTTTTCTTTACAATTTGCTCCTCAAGATTATTTGTGTGAATTGTTTGATATTTTATCAATTCCATTTTATGTATTCTAATAAGCATACAAATACCAAATAATTCAAAAGAAACATGCACATAAACAAAGTGCCCCATTCTGTGTATCTCGAAAGTCTTGCAAGCTGGTCAATATAAAGGTCAACAACCTGTGTCATTGATTAGTCTATACTGATGGAGTCTTTCATGGAATATTATTTTACTTATATGCAATTGCTCTGCTAATGTACGGTGTTATATAGCAATATAAAATGTTTGCAATTGCTATTCTGCAATAAAACAGACACTTTCGGTTGTTCTTTACTGTGTGTTGGAAACAAAAGATCGAAACATTCTGGGTCACAACTACCAAGCTGACTTAAATACACATGCAATCGCTACAACAGATTTAGATTTTTATTTTTCAATACTAAAAATAAACATTAATAGTACCATAATTATTGGCAGAATTAGCGTTCTATGCTTTTCATAAAAGTTTAAGCACTATGCAAAGTGTCTCGGAGTTTGTAAAATCATAGAACTAAGAAATGAAGTCTGATATATCCATAAAATCATTTAATAAAAATGAAATATAAAAAAAGATTACAAAAAATGCAACAGCAGTTGCACAGCCTAATCTAAAATTCAGAACTATACCTAATTCTTTATCGCATGTGACTAGATTTTATGTTCTGTAACAAAGAATAAGATAAATAAAATTATAATTGGTATTTCATGTTTATAGTTTCCCAACAGATTTATTAACAACATATGGGCCATCATTATTCAGTGTTAATTACCAAGCTGCAGGCACATCATTGGTAAGTGTAACATAAGTAGATTCTCAAAGACGTACAGGGAAGGAGGGAAGGATGGTTATTATCTTAAAAAAAATTCTGAGTACAAGAATCAAAGTAAAATATAAACCATGCAAGCAAAGAGAGCGTATGCTACAAGGTATGCCTTTCTCATTGGGGTTGGACTTTTAATGCTTAAGATTCCGTCAAAACTACTTTAAGCGCATAAAAGACTGCACTTCATCAACTTCTAATGCAGAGTCAAACATATTTTATCTGATGTGGGTTTCTGTGACATTTGCTGTATACAAAAGCAATGGAGTAGAAGGGATCATGGAACCAGACAAAAGGGGCAATAAATCAGAATTTGTGAATCTGTTTTTTTATTATAGTGGGATGAACAAGTTTCATGATTTTCAGGAATTTGTACAAAATCATACAAAAAATGCCTGCAGGCAGTGAGATAGTAAAGTAGATATAGAACAAAAATAACTCTGTTTATCCTACCTGTAACTCGTTGTTCTTCTCTTTATTTTTAATCCAGATTTTTCCCTGTCCCTGTGGGTCAATGAGGAGGGGGAAGCGCGATGCTTTGGTGACGATGATTCCATTCTGGATGGAGAGATCATCATTAGGAAGTCCTTGAAGGTTCCATTCACCAATTGTAGCATTGTCCACAAGCATAGAGATAAGGTTCAGATCCTAAACAGAAATTCAAATCTATGTAACACAGATGTTTATAGTGGAGATCATACACTTTAAACAATGCATTTTTGTTTGACTCTTAATATAGCTAGAAGTCAGATAATTGGATATAGTCATTTCAATTAATATCTAACAACTTGATTGTCTTTGTCCTAAATTATGCGTATAGCACGTTACGGCGTGGAGGAGCGTAATTAACCGCAACACGTGGCAAACACTTTTACACACATTCACACGAATATGCACATTTGTAATTAGCTCACATTAATAGTAGTTGCAACACCTAGTTATTTATATTGAAATGTAGCAGAATTTATGTTGAAATATTATAATGTTATGTACATGTTAGTGAGATCTAAGGTTCAGGTTACAGGAGAACATATCGTGTTTGGTATCATTCTAATCCCCTATTTATCCACAGTTGTCCAGTTCATTCGCTGAAAGGATTGCACATTGCGTATGCAAGTTATAGATGATAGGAAATAAACGATTAGAATGATATTGTCTGTGTAATGCTAAGAGACCAGTTTGAACCAGTTCTTGGCAGAAAAACTAAGTATGCATCTTCTGGAGAAGCCAAGACCACCCCTAGATGGCATCGTTTGATCTGGCCAATGACCTGCATTACACTGGACCTTACTGAAGCCTGGACCTATGGAAGCAAGCCACATCATCTTTTTTTATTTCACTGTATTCACTGACTGTATATAAGCAGGAGTTCTGGAATCAGTAGTCAGTCTACTTGGCCACAGCCTTCAAACCTTAATGACTGTACACTGGATCCAGAGCGCCTGCGATAAGTAACGGCTGTATTTAATTTATTCTCAATTGTTACTCTGCTACTTTTGGCTAATAAATCGAATTGTGCTTTGGAACCACATCACTGGAAGTAGACAATCATTATTGGATAGCAACTAGACGCTCATAACATAGGAAATGTTGCTTTTTTGTTATTGACATAATAAATGTACATCATATATATTTCCATTCAATTTTATTTAAAAATGTAAATCAACAAGTAAAGATGAAGATCATCTCCAATGAAAGGTCTAACCAATGGGAAATGCAGAGCAACTATTGGCAATTACAATATATGCAAATCATGGACATTCAATATAGATCTCATTAGTGATCAGGAAAATTATCTCTGGGAGCAGAAAATACAGATTTCAATATTTAACAGACTCATACCCATTAGCTACAAAGCTAAATCTTGTAGAATAATGTATTCTGCACCTAGGTGGGCTTGAGTGTGGCTACATGGATGCTGCTAATATATCTTGCAATAATGACAGGAGTTCCCCATCACACATGTGAAAATGTTATACAAACAATATCCTTAGTATTGGATTATTTTTATGGTGTCATTGAAGGCCTGCCTGTTTTATCATACTTTGAGAGGTAGTGGACTAAAATACTGCAGCAAGAACTCAATCTTTCAAGTCAGAACTTTCCTATTACAATGTAATTTTTTTGGTCCATAAACCTCAAATGTCATTTATTTGAGTCTTTGAACCATGACAGGTACTCTGTGCTTTTGCAACTAAGAAATATAGAACTGACAGAGAAAATTAATTAAAATGTCCCGCTTCTAGACAAAACTAACAGTGACACTTTCAATCACTTTTCTCCAATCAAAAATGACAAAGATGAAAGTCTGGGGAATGTTTATTATTCTTGGAGAATTTAAAATAAACTATCTTATACAGCCACATTTTTTATTTTATTTAACTGACTGAAAAAACAGAGTAGATCTGAAGAGGTCATTGTATCAAGATAAAGAATCATCAGCTACACTCCTAGATCACAGAAACTCAAATGCAGTCATTCGCTAACACTTTTCATGGAGTGCAGCTGCAAACACATAAATACACACTGTGCTATGAAAATCATACACTGCACAGGACATTAGATCATACTTGCCAACTCTCCTGGAATGTCCGGGAGACTCCCGCATTTCGCACAACTCTCACGGACTCCCGGGAGAGTGTGGCAATCTCCCGGATCTGCTCACTTCACTAGGAAGTTTTTAGGTCCAAAACGCCGCGATTCCCCGGGAATCCCCCTGCTGTTAAATGACACCTTTGCGTCATTACATCCCGGGGGCGGGTCCAAAATGACACAAATTTTAGAGCCCTGCCCCCATCACACCCACCTCCCCCGGCAGGCTCCCGGAAGCCAACTTTAGAAAGTTGGCAAGTATGCGTTAGATATTACACCCACCAATATATCATTAAAACAGGACTATGAACAGACATTATGAAATGCATGCAGAACACATGGGAAAGCCATACTTTTTCACAACGATTGTTGCACCTTTTCCTCTGACCTCCATATTCATATTTTAGGAATATTCATACACATTTAATTTATGGTATATATTTTCAATATATTGTAGACATTTCCTAAACTGCAAATGTCTACAAATCCAACTGCTCCTACAAAGATAAGCCAGTATAAGTGCAAGTGCAGAAATTGCACATTTCGCAATGCAAACAGCCCAGACATTTGTATACCCCTATATCTGTGTAATGTAGAACGGAAAATTTTATTTGTGAGTGACACATGCATCGTCACACTGATCTAAAAAGCTAAGCAATAGAATACCATAAAGTCTGGATCATTGCCCTGATGAAAGACAGGTCACTTTCCCAATTAGAGCTTTGTGGCAGATAGTAGCAGTTTTTTTTGTCCATAATTTATCTGTTACCTACACCATTCATTTTCCCATCCATCCTGGCAAATTTTCCAGTCCCTGCTACTGAAAAGAATTCTAGCATTCACATCGAAAAGGACAACTTTAGTCTCATCAAAACACAAGACTTTCTGTCCCATCTCTATAATATCTTCTAAATGATATTTTGCAAACTTTTTGTGTTCAAATATGGGGCATGTTATTGATTTTTTTCAGACAGTGTTTTTTCCTTGCAACCCTCCCATAAAAGCTCTTTTTGTGGAATGCCTTTAAGATTGCTAGCCAATGTGCATTATTCTTCGATTATGGCCAAAGACTTCCATAGCTCATTTAATGTCATGTTTACTGGGAAGCATGATCTAAGCAGTTTGGCTACTACTTCTGACCAATGGACTGCACTGTCTCATCTTATTTTTTTATCTCTTTCTTGGACAGTCTTTATCATGCTGTAACCCTGAGGAATGTTTATATTTTCCAATGACTCTATAGCAGGTGGTCAACTCATTTCCTAACATGCTGGTCTGGGCCAATACAAGAGACCACCCAATGTAAGTGGTGATTTAGTGTCTGTTTTCTTGAAATCCAATATTTATTCACAATCAGTTGGCTGCCTCTACACCAGCTTTAGAACTTAACTAAAGCACATTCTGGTAACTTTAGTTTTTTTTATTTTCTCCTATTATACAGCTTTTGCATGTCCTGATGCTAGGCGCAACAAAGCAGAAGACAATACATATATTGCCTATAACAACAATGGGTTAAAAGTTTTAAATTGTAAGAAAAGTTATTTTTAATATCATATTTATAACCAAAAATAAATTGCTATAAAACCTTATAAAATGTAATTTTTTACGATATACCTTCTCTGATAACTACTGCGCTACTGTCAGTAGACAACTGCAGTGTTTTAGGACCTCTCACTTCAATGAGCAGCTTTAAGTGTTGGTAGAGAACTACATAGCTAGTCTATTATTAATTAGGTTACTTATTTACTTATATATGTATGATAGTAAGAAATTAAACTGAACATTTTCCTCTTCTATGTTCTGCATTGTGTAGCTTGCATTCATTGCTTGCCTTGACGAAGAAACAGCTAATTATTTTCCTATTATGACAGATTGGTGATTGATAGACCTGTGTCTATCAGAGGGCAAAGGGATTTGTCCTGTTCAATAGTATGTAAGAGGAAGAATCAAGCAGCAATTGTCTCAATCCCACCTTTTGTCATTTGAAACCAATTATACAGCATCAAAATCATAATGTTGGATATTAAACAATCCTTGTGCAATCTAGCTAACAACAGGGTTCACTGAGTTTTGTAATGTATTTAATGAAAAATCTTTACTGAAAACTCATTATAATAAGTTCTGCAAAATGTTTCAATAGTCCCCATTGACACACACAAAAAGCCACCTTTCAATCTCAAATTGGGAGGCAACCACATACACCCTCAGCCCCTCAAGCTGCATTAAAGAGAAGAAGGGAACAACCCTATACATTTCTCAGGGGCTGGCTGGCAAATTTTATCTTGGGGAAGGGTAGGGGGGTAAATCTCAGTAGCTTATTAAGAACATTTGAAAAATAACAAAATACAGGTAGCCCAGGGACCTAGACCAAGGTAGCCCACTTTGGGACTGGCCGGGAGGGCACATGCCCCCATGCCCACTAAGCCCTTGAAATTTCTATATTTTTTAAATCAAATCAAAGTCCCTACTTCATGACACTGTAATAAGGCTCATTTACAAATGTACAAACCCGCAGCTCAGATGCCCTTGTCTACCATTTTATGGGTACATAAGTCCATGGATTTGAGGGCCAAGAGTGCAAACTTTTGGACCAATGCAGAAGCTGCAATGTCTAATGGGAGAAATTGACCAAACTGAGGGTATTCCTTGTGGAGTACCTACTGCAAACATTTTATGTGGGATGAGATCATTTAAATGAAATAAAGGGCGTGAATCAAGTGCATCTAGAGGATGATTGTCCATATTGTGGGATGGAACGCAGTTTTCTCTCTTTGCATTTCTAAGCACATTTCGACCAATGTCATAAAAACATTCAAGCAAATAAAAGTGACACATGTAATAAAAAGAGTCCCAATACCCTCTATCAGGTGTGCCCATAAAGCTAGGTGCAGATTGATTTAAGAAATGATCCAGTACCAATTAATGGAACCAATTAATTTGTTCAGTTATTGTGCCAAACAATTGAAGCGATTAGCAACATATGTTGGCACCATTTGAGCAGATCATATCCAGAAAACAGGCTTATATTTAAAGTCCTGGTTAAATAGGACACAGTGGATCGTCCATTAGATAAAAAAACTTGAAAAAACTCTGAACTACAAAGACCTATTTCAGATATGATAATTTCCTTACATTCCCTTTAAAAAATATTAAATTTTAATAATAATAACATGCAACAATAACATGTATAACCCAAGAGAAGCATGGGCAGTGTCAGACTGGCCCAGCGGGGTCCCGGGGGGATCCCCGATGGGCACCACAGCCCCACCCCCTCTCACTAGGGGACGGGGCTGGAATGCGATCACCAGGCCCCCCAGAAATGTAGATGTGTAGCAGCAGCCTGAGCTGCTCATTAATGCAGAGGATTTTACTGCTCATGTAGGCAGAGCCGTAACTAGGGTGGTGCTGGCGGTGCCGTCGCCCAGGGCGCAAGCCCAAGGGGGCGCAGCAGACGCCCGCTACCTTCCCCTCTGTGGCACAGACCATCAGCACATTAAAAAAAAAAACACGGCCGTGTTAATAAAGAAAAAAAAACAAACGAACAAAAAAAAACCAAAAAACAGTCACCTGATCTCGCGGCGGCTCCCGGCAGTCTCCTCGCTCCCACTGCATGTCGGGCGTGATGTCATCACTCCCAACGTCATTTTCAGGATTCGGCGAGGAGCGCTGCTCGGCATAAGCCGTTTCCTCAGAGGCAAGGAGCTACAGACGGAACATCTGTCAATATATCGTCTGGTCTATGCTGGCTACAAGGGCTTGATTAACAGCACAGCTTTGGACTCCTAAGTAAGGTACCCATTTATTGGCGCTATATCTGAACCAGGCATCGCTATTCCATCAGAGGTGATCTGTATGGGAAGCAGGACCGACTGTATTACTGACAGCCCTCACGACGCACATAGCTGCGCTTTTTTCTGGATGGGCTTTGACTTTAGGCAGATTGTCTGATACTAACAAGTTCATAACAACGTATTCGGCTGTGTTTCCATTCATCCG
Source organism: Mixophyes fleayi (assembly GCF_038048845.1). NCBI lineage: Eukaryota > Metazoa > Chordata > Amphibia > Anura > Limnodynastidae > Mixophyes > Mixophyes fleayi. The sequence goes on along the minus strand of NC_134406.1, from coordinate 139,650,920 downwards.
AGTCAGGTACACTGATTTATTCAACAGAGGTATCCATTTGGTCAATGTTCTTTCAGCCCCTTGTGGAAAATGCAGCCATGCACAATTATGTATTCTAATCGGCTGCAACATATTTGACACAGCAACAGAGGAGCTTTTATCTGTTTATACGTGGGCTGTGTTTATTCTCTGAAGACTGACATTGTTTATTATCCTACCAAGTCACCTAAGATCTGTATTGTGACTAATCATCTTTAGGAGACCCAATAGCTTGGGCAAGGAGTCTTGCAACTAAGGAGTTCTCTGATATTGTATGTTATTTTAAGTATTTTATGCTGAATGCTTTTTATATACTTTAAATGTACCTTGGGGATGTTTATGGCCATAATCGTTGTGTATGTTAATAAGTGCACATTTTTTGAATAAATACCACTTGTGTTATACCTAGTGCTTTATTTCCTTTTGTGATTGTATACATTTATATAGGTCTGCAGCCTATCTAGAGCTGCTGGTATACACTCTATCGGTCTAATTAGCGCCCAGCTGTATCTATTCAATAATTTATATTGTGTGGGCAAGCATTGTATTTGTAATGTATATATCATGCATTTACAAATGTGTAGCAGAATTCTTTCAGTAAAGTGCTAGCCACACCCCCACATTAGGTTGGCCACACCCACTTGGCAAATGTCACTCCCACTTCGATGTCTAGTTACGGCACTGCATGTAGGAACTCTTCACTGCCTCTGCAGCGGTCTGATTGGCTGACACAGTCGCTCAGGCAATCAGAGCACAGACATGCCCCCTACCCAAACTGCCATGGAGGTAGCACTGCAGGTACGTTTATGGGAGTGTTTGTATGAGAGTGAATGTGAGTCAGTTTGTGTGTATCAGAGTGTGTAGGAGACCTGCATTAGTGTGAGTCAGTGTGTGTGAGATCTGCATTAGTGTGTGTCAGTGTGTATGAGACCTGCATTAGTGTGTGCCAGTTTGTATGAGACCTGCATTAGTGTATGTCAGTGCGTATGAGACCTGCATTAGTGTGTATGAGACCCGCATTAGTGTGTATGAGACATGCATTGGTGTATGTCAGTGTAGGAGAAATGTATTTGTGTGGGTCGGACAGGCCCACCAGGGAAACCCGTGGAGGGCCACAATGCCAAATGGACCTGCCTCCTACGTTCTGGTTGATGGACAGGCTAGTCCTTTCCACAGGACCAGTCGCCCTATTGTTTTGCTGCCGCAGATTCTAATGATCCGGAATCTTGCCTCCTGTCCTCTTCTAGAGATCTCATTACATCTCGGCTCATCACGCACCAGCACACATGTGCAGGAGGGGAGAAAAGAGGTCAGAAGTCTCGGCTTGTGCAGTGCCGGATGAACGAAGGTAAGTGCAAACATAGAGAAGGCCAGTCGAAAACCTTCTTGCTTCATCACACAATAGAGATACGGCATCTACAAATGCATTAAAGTTTTGCAAGAGGGGGCTTTTTTGTTCCATGTGGTGTTGTGACAGGGGCTCATCTTTAGGAAAAGAGATATTACTACATGCTACATGATATGCTACAATATGGCACTAGTCAGGTCTTCTGTAGGCTGGCCCACTAGTCACACACTCAGGTGGCTGGCCACACCCCCTCTGGTGGGACCCTACCATTGCACCCCCTGCTGGGCCCTTCATGTCCCAGTCATACACTGAACATGTTCAGAAATCACACAAATCAAATTTTCTAAAGTCTATTCTAAAGTCAGCAGAAAGTACACAGAACAAAAAAAAAAAGCTAAACATTAGCTTTTGCTCAGGTTCTTATACAGCACATCAGTTTTGGATTATAGATACAGTTTTGCTCAAATACATTGTATTTTCCAAACACACTTTAAAATGCTACGTTTCACCAAGTAATAGTCATAGAATACTAGATCCTGTATGATTAATAGCAAAATCAATAAGTAATGAACGGAAGTGAGATCTTCTCTATTTCTGTGTGTAAGTAGAGAATAAGCTTCACAAAGGAAGTTCTGAAACTAAAAAAGTGTTTAGGAATATATCATACTTGACAACTTTTGAAAAATAATTTCAGGAGATCATGAACTGAACATCTGAGTGCACTGCTGACGGGGGTGTGCCTTGCTCTGCCCAAAGGGGTGTTTCCTGCTAGGTCTGTGGGCGTATCTAGTGCCACCCAAGTTATTTTCACCCATTTATCAAATTGCATATTATTGTACTATTTTATTCATTATTAATGCCCAAATACTTTTTTTTTACTTGTAACACCTAGCAGACTTGTGTGCTAGAGTAATTTATAATAGCTATCTATTTTTTATCTATTTTGTTCATGCCGTCAAACTATCACATAAGTTCAGTAGGGACAAAATCAGCAAATTTATCAATACTTGCTGCTGTCAACATTCTCAAGATCTCATTGGCTACAGCTACTTTTGCAGAAATTGGCTAACAACAGCAAACAATAGCTTATACAAAGATAGATACTATGTATAAGTAGAATATCAAACATCTCAAAATCTGTCAAGGTATAGGAACATATATATTTGTGAATTTTACTAGTAGCTAGTTTATACAAGGGAACTTTTAATAGCTGCCTGAAAAAAAGACAAGAAAATTGGTAAATACCAACATTCTTCTGATAGCCTGCCACAGTAATTTGCTAAAAAATATACCCCATTTTCATGGCTATGCTGCTTCAAATCTTTCATTACAATATATTTCTTCATCAGATTGTTTGTGATTTTACCTACAGTGACCTTGGCCACAGATATGACTCATGTGGAGGTTGTATGACAACTTATATTCCTCTCTATCATTTGTCAGTGACTATCTAGTAACCAAAAGACTTCTAACACTCCAGCATATGGAAGCAGAAGTTGTGAGTCAGACACAGTTGTTTTCTGACACACCCACAGATTAGAATTATGAATGCATTCTGAACAGTAAACCATTTTACTAACCAACATTTTAAAATAATGTTCAGACACTTCAGTGATGAGTAGGCACATTCTAAGCACATCATACCCAGTACTATCTGGAACTTTTTGCACTTATGAATCCAATCATGTTATGTTTAGTGAATTTGTATATAAATTTTTATTTCAATTGCATTTTAAAAACGTCACTAAATGTAAACTGAAAAAGGCCAACTAATAATAGTTGATGACAATTACTTTCAAGAATAAGAGCACTTGTATCATGAATTTGTTCAGCACTGAGAAATAGAAACATTTATCTTACAATCACAATGAAAGACAAGTATTTACATCCTGGAGTGTCCCTGGAAAAAAGGGATATGTGTCAATTCAGCATGTGAACTTCACTCCAGAATATAATAGGCAGAGGAAGAGGTCAATAAACATTTTAGAGGATAAACAGAAATAAAATAAAGAGATTTTTTATTTTGTAATGAAAAGGTCTATTTTTCTATTGTATTCTAAATGATGATTTGACTTGTATACCCTTTGTTTTTATGTGGGAAAGAAAGAAATATTATTGAACAAGGAGAAATACTAAAACAAAGTCTTTCACTTCTGCATGAACAGAGCCTGAAGCAGCAACATCCAGAGAAGAGGCCACATGAACAATGGCAGCAATATTAATTCCCCAGTGAACGGGAAGGGATAACAAAAAGACAGAAAAAGAACAGTAAAGCAATAATAACATATAAGGAAACGTAAAAAAAGTGTGCGGAATACAGACTATTACAAAATATATCCACACATTGAGCGTTCGCTTTCCACCCTATATTTATGTAATTTGGGAAAAGGAAAGGTAGTATTGTGCTGCAGACTGTTATATGAATAAACCCATACATTATTACATTGTTTTTCACACACATTTAAATGTATGACAGGGATTAGTGTGATCTCTGTATATCTGCGATGTGCTGTACATTAGAGCCAAGTTAACCACTGATAAACTGCACCAAGAAGTTATTTTGCACAATAAAACTTCGGCTTAGAGTACAAAATTATTTGTATATTTACTTCCATGATTAGTATGAAAATAAAAGTCCTGCAATTTGCCATTACAAGTCACGTTTGCAAACTAAGTCAAGATTGGAAAATGGAAATTGCAAAATAATAGATATCCTTTCAAATACTGCATTGCAATGAGATGAAAAAGGAGATTTTGAAAAACTAATTTGCATTATTTATGTTACAATGACAATAATACAACCATTACATTGCTGTTTACTTTTAACAGCTGTAAAGAAAAGCTCTCACAAGATAAAAGACTGCATACTGGACAATCCAAAAACTTCCTACAAAGGGTCACAAAGAACCTGAACAATGCACTTCTGCAACTCATAGCAGTGTTCTTCAGGTTTACAACCTTTCTATCTAAACAGCCATAATTACTTAATCTAAGTGATTTCTCCAAATGTTCTCATTTGAAGAAACATCATGGCTGCGTTGAAAATTAATTTTGGAATAAGATTTTACAATTGTCAAAAACAATCATTTAAATGTATTCAATGACTAATGTAACAGGCTGACCACACATATTACAATCTGGTGTTTCAGCTACATATGGAGGACCAGTTGCAGCATATTCATACAGTGTGATTAACCAGTGACTGCACACACATCAATGAGATTATGTATCAACCAGATTTTACATCCAACCCAATCAGACCTTGTTTTTCCTGAATTTGCGCCAAATTTACACAATTACCCCAACAGTGAAGCAAAATATAAAATCTTAGTATGTGTGATCACCGTATAACAAACAGTTTTATGTAAGAGCACTTTACAAATATCATGCTTACCTCACTGTACGGTATTCTGTTATGGTTCATCTCCTTCTTCCATAGCTGCAGCAGGAAAGTACGATATTCTTGGTTAAATGGGCCACTATAGGAAAGGAAGCCAGTGGCCAAAAGAACATCTCCCACTAGTCGAATGATTTGATTCTGAAAATTTTTGCTGCTTTCTGTCCATCGTACCTAGATGAATAGCAGTGAAATCATTTCACATATTTGTTTGTATGGTTTGTTTCATTTCTTGGAGAGATACTACATGCATTATATATATATATATATATATATATATATATATATATATATATTTATATATATATATATATATTTATATATATATGTTGTGAAATGAAGGTATAATTGTAGCAGCTGCATTTGCACTAATTTTCCAGATAACATTGTAGAGCTGATCTAAGAAAATGGAACTGCATCCAATAAAGCAAAGGCTTTTGTAAAGTGAAGCACACACACGTGCAGACTAGATTTGAGAAAGCAAATCATTTTTAATCCAAGTGGAAAATCTAGAGTTCACTTTGTGATTCTGGAATGTTTAAATGATCTGGCTGAGGTGTGGAAAATTACACTAAAGAAGCTGTTTCCAGTTTTACAGGTGGGTGCACAGCATTTGTCTCACTGCAAAAAGACTCAGACATAGGATGTAGTTGGGAGAATGCAGTTGTACTCTGGTGGAAAAGTAAGTTTGTAAGTTCACTTCCAGTAATGTAAAAACTTCAAACACAGAAAAGTGGCACATGTAGTACAATTAGTATCTTCACTCGTATGATCCTGTTTTTAGATAATTATGGCTAAACCAAGCAGTACCTTATAAAAAAAATGAAATTAAATGAATGAAGGGGTGGCTCTTAAGTGTTAATAAGTAAAATTTGTACATTTTCTACCTCGTACACTTTCCAGAGTATCCACAAACCTGCAAATATAGTTGCACCCCACATTCTCAGGAATGAGTACAAAGATTTGGAAGTAGGCTCACTTGTAAATAGGGAAGTAGTCTTGAGGGCAATATATATGTATTACAAGTGTCCAACAATGGCCCTTAATTTGTTTGTAGCACAATAACTACCATACTCAAGAAGATGAGGAGGCAGGAATAAATAGTTGGACGATCATACAAACGCTAACACTGCAAGTTAGTGTGGAGAACTGTATTTATGATTCTTACTTTTTCCCCTCCCAGCCCCTCAATCAGGGCCGTAGCATTGACCATTTTCCTCCGGCAAGCATCTGCATCATCCAGTAACATTTGTTTCTCCCTCATTGCTGCATCATACATGGCTTGCACATCATCCAGTTCTCTCTGCTTGGCATCTAGTTGGCTCTGTGCATTATTCAATTCCGCTTGGGCAACTGCAAGCCTGGCTCCTTGCAGCGCCAAGTTAGCCTAAGAAAGAGATATTATAATTAATTGGATGGTTTTGGAGATATTACAGTTATTCAGTCTCCTCTCTGTACAAAGAGCCCATAATCACCTAATACAACAAAGCATTTCATTTGTTGCTGCTCTATGCACCTCATGCCCAGTACCGTCTAGAACTTTATGTACAATCATATTATATTTACTGAACTTGTATATAAATTTGGCAATCGCAATTTAAACAAGAAAGCAGCAGGGCTTTTTAAGAGTGGTTAGAGTGACATAGTACAGGACAAAATACTTTTTTGATTGGTCTCAGAAATAGATACTGATCTTTCAAGGGTGCAACACTGAACTATGCTACTATATACAAACATTCCTTAAGTTATTATGCCATACTGCTACCTCAGTTAATAAAAAGTAAAATATTAGCCGTAGGCTTCACTGGCCCCTAGTGGTTAAATTATTTTTGTAAGTCTTTAAAATAAAGCAATTTGGGGAAGTCGATAATACAAGCAAACAAATTCCTTGTGATGTCATTAAATTGCCCTTTGTGTTATATTTCAGTTAGACAGTGAGCACATCAGAGTTGTCCGACCCCACAGGGCAGAACATCTTGAACGATTTATATACTTTAAAACATGAGCACTTATGTATGAATGAAGATGTGGGTAAATTAAGTGAAGTACAAGAACAATTCTTGTATTGCATTGTAAAGTTTTGCAGACAGCTCAATCTGCAAATTATTTCTTCCTCTACATTCACCAGTGCTGAAATTAAACACATTTATCATTTATTCCATGACAGAAGTCAATAGAAATTTGTTAGAAAGGATGATAGAAGCAAGTGACATTTTGTATCTTGGCATTAACCAGAATGAAACACAATGTGTAATACACATCAATAATCAATAAGGGCGCCTTCCCTAGCAGCCGAGGCAGTATTAGAGGAACAAAGATGTTGCTTAATAAAGGCAGAAATGCTTTTATGAGATACAACTGATGTTAATATATGAATACCTTCCTGTAAATAACCTCTGTATAAATTATCATACACTATCATGAGCTCTGTGCACACCTATGTGACTGCATGTGATTTGATTTACAACAGGATGAAAAACCGCATGGAAATTATAATGCATGACTTTTATAGAACCTTTTCTAATGTTGCAGTGGGTGTGCATGTGATTTATTAGGGCAATGTTAGATGGATTTTTGCATGGTTTCTTCCAAAAAATAGTATTTTTTTTAAGGAAGTACTGTGTGGACAAACCCCTAGTTAGCAATAAGTCCACATGCAATTTGAGCCTGACTACAGTGGTATGTCCTCTGTAAAGGGCATAGTCACTGCCTCTTTTCCCCATTTTGCATCCTTAAAAATGCAGACAAAAGCATACAATGCTGCAGAGGTCATTGACGACTGTGAGGCCCAGTGCAAGTGTAAAAGAATATACCTATAATATTTTCCATTATACCATTTTGTGGAAGAATAATGCCAGTTCTGATTGGTGAGACTGTCTATAAATTGAATCAGTTTAACTCCCAAACTACAGATCAAAGTTCTTTTACAAATGTTCATACACATTGATCTGATGAAGACACCCTTAGCCATAACAACTGTTTGCATAGAATATTGAATGTTCAAAAGATTGATACAGGACCTGCATTTATGGTCATACAATTTGTATAAGATACAAATGTAATTAACTATATAACAGCCTGATGTGACAGAAGCCAACAATGGAACGTGGGAGGTGACCTAATGCAATTTGTTTATGTCAATTGGGTACAGGGCCGGACTGGCCATCTGGCACTTCTGGCAAATGCCAGAAGGGCCGATGGGCCGGTCCGGTCCCTGGCAGTCGGTGCAAGGTGTACTGACAGCGTACACCATGCACTGACACAGCGTGCATTGACAGCCTGGTGGCTGGCTCCTCCCCAGGAACCAGCCACCAGATCACATGGGCAGCGCTGCGCGCTGCACTGTCGAGTCGGCCGGGTCTGAGGAGCGTGGAACAGAAAAAGAAAGAAGACAGAAACAGGAGGAGAAAAGAAGATGAAAAGGTAAGTAAAACGGTGGGGGGGGGGGGGGGAGATAGCGGGTGACGGATGCCACACAGAAAGCAGGAAAAGGGGGAAGAGAATGGCACACAGAAAGCTGGAAAAGAGGGAAGAGAATGGCACACAGAAAGCAGAAAAAGGGGGAAGAAAATGGCACACAGAAAGCAGGAAAAGAGGGAAGAGAATGGCACACAGAAAGCTGGAAAAGAGGGAAGAGAATGGCACACAGAAAGCAGGAAAAGAGGGAAGAGAATGGCACACAGAAAGCTGGAAAAGAGGGAAGAGAATGGCACACAGAAAGCAGGAAAAGGGGGAAGAGAATAGCACACAGAAAGCTGGAAAAGAGGGAAGAGAATGGCAGACAGAAAGCAGGAAAAGGGGGGAAGAGAATGGCACACAGAAAGCAGGAAAAGGGGGGAAGAGAATGGCACACAGAAAGCAGGAAAAGGGGGAAGAGAATGGCACACAGAAAGCATGAAAAGGGGGAAGAGAATGGCACACAGAAAGCAGGAAAAGGGGGAAGAGAATGGCACACAAAAAGCAGAAAAAGGGGGAAGAGAATGGCACAGAGAAAGCGGAAAAAGAGGGAAGAGAATGGCACACAGAAAGCTGGAAAAGGGGGAAGAGCATGGCACACAGAAAGCAAAAAGGGGGAAGAGAATGGCACACAGAAAGCTGGAAAAGAGGGAAGAGAATGGCACACAGAAAGCAGGAAAAGGGGGAAGAGAATGGCACACAGAAAGCTGGAAAAGGGGGGAAGAGAATGGCACACAGAAAGCAGGAAAAGAGGGAAGAGAATGGCACACAGAAAGCTGAAAAAGGGGGAAGAGAATGGCACACAGAAAGCAGGAAAAGGGGGAAGAGAATGGCACACAAAAAGCAGAAAAAGGGGGAAGAGAATGGCACACAGAAAGCAGAAAAAGAGGGAAGAGAATGGCACACAGAAAGCTGCAAAAGGGGGAAGAGAATGGCACACAGAAAGCAGGAAAAGGGGGAAGAGAATGGCACACAGAAAGCAGGAAAAGGGGGAAGTGAATGGCACACAGAAAGCTGGAAAAGGGGGAAGAGAATGGCACACAGAAAGCTGGAAAAGAGGGAAGAGAATGGCACACAGAAAGCTGGAAAAGAGGGAAGAGAATGGCACACAGAAAGCAGGAAAAGGGGGAAGAGAATGGCACACAGAAAGCAGGAAAAGGGGGAAGAGAATGGCACACAGAAAGCAGGAAAAGGGGGAAGAGAATGGCACACAGAAAGCTGGAAAAGGGGGAAGAGAATGGCACACAGAAAGCAGGGGGGGGGGAGAAAAGTGAGGATGCCACACGGGGGAGGGGGGGGGCTGTATATTCCTACTGGATATTTATATGACCTCACATTTTATGCAAATGTAATTTAGTGTTGTTAATATGTTTACTTTGTGGCATAATATGATTTGGGGCACTACTGTATGGCATAATATGATTTGGGGCACTACTGTATGGCATAATATGATTTGGGGGCACTACTGTATGGCATAATATGATTTGGGGGCACTATTGAGGTATAATATTAACCGGGGGCAGTATTGTGGTATAAAATAATTTGGGGGCACTATTGTACGAACTGGGGCACTATTGTGGCATAATATGATTTGGGGGCTATTAATTAAAAGTGGGGCATTTTGGGGAAAAAATAACGTCTATTTATTAAATGTGAATAGGAATTATTTAATGGCATTGATGGTTGGGGGAAATAGGTATATTTCTTAAACGTAAATGCGATTTAATTTATTGCTGGGGTTGTTTGGAGGGAGGTATATAGGTTTATTTATTAAACGTGAATACTACAATTTTAATGCTGAGGCTGGAGGGAGGCCTAATTATAAAACATGGGTTGCATTGATTAAACACCAGGGCTGGTTGGAGGTTTCTAAATTACATGTACCCATTTTTTTTTTCCAAATAGGGCCTCCAGCATTTGAGGATCCAGACAAGCAGCAACTAAAGACACCAGCAGCCACAGGTGGTGTAAGTGACAAGAACACAGGTGGGGAAGTCCCGAATTTTGATGACTGTCTCGTTTAGTGAGATTTGATCAGACTACAAGGACAGTTGGGAGGTAAGTCCCACTTTACACTGTACTGCTTGTGAAGGCAAAGCTGCGGGCACCTAACAGTATTGCACACAGTATTGCTTGTGTATTTGTCCAACATTGTGTCTAATATGATAACCATGTTACATAATAGGGGCCCCCTGTCTTAAATAACCCAGGCCCCCCGAGCGTTAATCCAGCTCTGGTTAGCAGGAGGAATCTGATAGTTGCTCCCAGTCCCTGGACAGGACACAGCCTGCAGAGCAAGATTTGGTAATCTTGTGAGACTAAGAGCTTCCCTGTTCACTCTACAGGAAGTTCCCACCCTGATGGATGTCAGCAGCATAGATAAGTACAGTGGGCTGGGGGTGTCATAATGTGCCTGGGGGGATGGCGTGATGTGGCTGGGAGGGCATGATAAATGTAATGTTTTATTATAATGTATGTATCAATGCCCCATGTTGGCCACGCCCTTTTTGGCGCCGCCGCTGCGCGACGGCTCACAATTTTTTTCCTTCTGGACCTGAGGTGGGCCTGTGTACTTTAAATGCCAGGGCTGATTTTTAGTCCCAGTCCAGCCCTGATTGGGTATATCAATGTGTAAACTAGGCTATAGAAAAGGAAGATTCAAATTGACCCGGGACTGGAATGCTCTACCACATAGGACGAAAAAATATACTACTCCAAAGAATCTCCATTTGTTACATATAATTGCTAAAAAAAAACAAAAAAAACCATTTTCATGTTTTTGTTTTCCTCTGCAAATAAAGGTCTTAATTAACAACGGACACAAAACCAATGTGTCAAGACCTTACTAAAGTCTGCTGATTAAGTAGCACAGGTATCAAGGAAGAGAAGCAGGAAAAATAAGGATAATTTTACATTGGTGTGCTAACAGTATTTCCAGTACACTTTTGTTTTGCAAGTGGATCAGCACTGGCTGATAAAGACTGCATGAGTAGTCAGAGTCAATAACAGTCACAGCCATGCTGAATACAAAATTAAATGTTTTAGAGTAAAGAAAAAATATTTAACTGGAACACAATCCACTGTATTTATTTGGCAAAGATGAAGTGTAAATATAAAGACACCCCATGGAGGCAAGGAAGCATCACTCAGTCCTTTGGTCAGGGGAGAAGTGATCATAAACCTAGATGCCAGTAACTATATACTACCTGGGGGGTGCCTAATCATGTGGTGTATGTACACACACTTTAAATGTTTTTTTTTAGCACTCCACTTCTTTTGTCATGGTCTTTTTTGTTTTGTTTTTGCATGTGTCACATGGGGGAGGTAAAGTTTTTGAAGGGTTACTGCACCTTGGGTTTATAAAAGTAAAATACCTACTTTCTTGTAAGTGCTGCAATAAAAGATTTTCTTTAATAACAGGCATAAATGAAGTGTGGCAGGACATAATTACAAGAATAATAAGCATCCTCTTACAGCATAGTGATTCCTGATTTTGAGTCCAATTCAAGAAAACTTTTTTTTTGTTAATTTGTTCTTGTGTCTAGTGTTTCCCTGCACGGGCTGCAAAGGTGCAAAGTCAAATCAAATTGATGCCCACTTGCCATTGGCACTTCCTCCTTCCCGATTTCTCTTCATATGGCTCCTATTAAAGAATGAATTACCTCTTGAAAGCAAGAGGGCAATTAGGCTATACTTAGCTGTGTCATTGTCTTGATAAAACCTAAAGTCAATAAATTCATTTTATAAAAATGTTTTCCAGCAACCCACTGCATTCATTGTTAGCAAAGGATTGAAAGTATTTTCTTGATTGAAACATAGATGATTGAAAAGACCTGCTTTCTGCCAACATGCCCTGATTGTTTACTCTGAAGTGCCTAGTCATCAATAGATGGGCATCACCCAGTTATGACTAAAACAAGACGTTAAAAGACTGGCTAAAATTCATTGGGCCAGAAAGAACAACGTGGGTCGAAAAAAGTGTGGTCCTATTTAAATATGAACTTATTCATTATTCACAAATGAATGTTTAAACATGCCCAGATTTTGACGGAAACCAGAAATTGCACATGCTTTTCTTAGCAATTCGACACAAAACTATTTTGTTTGCACCCATACTGCCTGTTGTCTTACTATTAATTAGATTATCATGAGGCACAGAATGAGTTTTCTAGAATAAAATATAACAAAGAAACATTTTACTTTGCTTATATCATTTTAAATGTTTACTTCTGTTCCAGGGTACAAATCTTGACAGCTGCTCTACTTACTTCCCCCACAATGACAATATACAGATGCAAACTAAATGTACTTCTGCTGACAATGGAATCGATTTTCTCTGTATGATTTTAAATATTATACCCATATTTTTATAGACTAAAAACACCAATAGGCCATACATGCAAATTACCACAGTTGCTAGATGCTCTGGAAATATAAAGTTAAAAACAGAAAACTGTAACCTTATAACTTCCAGTCTAAACTCCATCAAGGGTCAATCATTCTCAGTGCGCACAGCATAACTCTGGCTAATCAGGAGAATATGCTTTAACACTAGCAGGGGGGAGATGGAGCAACATAAATATATAATGAAAGGCACCATAATACAGTGCTGCAAATCAGGCAAAAGGAAAAAAATTACAGTCAGAAAAAAAGAGAATACTAATTAACGAGACATAGGTCCAAAGAGATGTTTTACTTTTTTGATTTAGCCTCCTTGTTCGCGTCTGCATTATTATCTAACAATCTGGGCCATGAGGGGCCAACCAGGAAATCTATTTACAGGGAATGACTGTACACCTTAAATGAAAGTATATTATTTGCAGCACAAAAAGCTCCATAATATAAATATCTAGATGTTTGTGGAAACATAATTGACAATTGGAAAGAAAATAAAGTAAACATTCTCATATTTAAGTTGTGTCACACATATCAGTTGTAACACCTAGATGCCATGCCCAGTGGTAAGTGTTCTGGCAACTTTCATGGTCTGTCTAAAGCTGATTACAATTGATCCATGTATTATGATAGAATGTCTTCCTTCAAACAGCACATGTAATTGATTTTAATAGAATGTCAGACAGTGGTCTAAGTGGGGGTGTATATGGTGGTATGCCATATCGCAACTTCTCCTACAGCCCTCATTGTAAAACTATAAATTTCCATTCACTTACATCCCATTTACAATTTCCATACCACCAATTTCCAATTTGACCAATGCCAGGTAATTATAATGTAAATATTTTGGATAAACATTGTGCATGTCCATTAATTGACTGTGTGAAACAAGCTACATGCACATAATGAAGAAAAATAAACCATACCTTCAGGGGGAGAACCTCTTTGTTAATTCCAAAGAAGTATGCCATGGCTTGCGTCCAGGAACAAAGACCCGCTACATTGCCACACACTTTTTTGGCAGATTCAAGATTATAGTCTTCCATGTCTAAGTACGGTTGCAGTAGTTCAACCATTTCTTCAGTGATAGAGTCCTAAAACATTATAGTTACAAAGTACAATTTAATATTTGATAAGAAAAACTATTGTTTCATTAAGGTTGAAAAGGCAAATACATATAGTGCATATAAAAAAAGGGTGTAAGCTTGTCCGCAGGCCCTTCTCACCTCTTTGTCTATATTACCTAGCAGTGTTTATTACTGTGTTTGTCCCCAATTATAAAGCACTACGGAATTTGCTGTCACTATATAAATAAATGATGATTATGATGATGATTAAAGGGTGTCCAGCAATGCTGTCCAAGACACAAAGAATAGTACAAAAAATGTAGCACACACTTACACATGCATAACACCAGGCCCCATGAGTGAATTAATGATATTAAATTTACTAGGTTATGTCACAAATATTTATCCCTTGTCAGTACTTTGAGTGGTCTTTTGAGCATTCACGTAAAAAAGGGCAAACCTGCCTGACCTCTCTGAAATCACCACTCTCCCAACCACTTTTTCCCTCTAAGGTCCAACCAACAAAGGCAATGTAACTAATTTTCGCAGACGTCTTTGAAAAAGCAAAGAAAGTATATTTATGCACTGTGGGCCCACCATGCCATGTTCCATCACGTATGTGTACCAATTTTCTTAGGGCAATTAAACTTTTTGGTACAGAATATCTTTGAAGCAGATTCACGTTCCATCTAGATTAACATAATTAAATAGAGCATAAATCTTTCAGTCAAATAGATGATCCAGTATCATGGAAGCCTTCCCAATACTACTATTAGTACATGGTCACGCCTTTATCACTTCTGTATGCTTATGTATGCTTGTAATTTATATTGGATTTGGTGGAAAAAAAAAGTAATTTTAAAAATACATAATAAAATTAAAAATAATTTATGACCTATATATTTCATATGTATGTGTTGTTCCCTCTTTTACCAGTGTTCAGGAACGCTAAGAAAACAATTTGGGAAATAGTAAATTTACTAATCTGTAATAGTAGAGTAATACAGAAGTTCAACACACCTAAATTGCCTCAATTGATCATCACTGAATGTAATGTTCCTGTACATTTTAATATGACATGCAAAATAAGTACTCATCACCCATTATATGTCATGGAAATATGTACAGCAAGTGAGAATCTTGTTGTAATGTTAGATGACAAAGAGATTAGTAGAGTTGACCTTCAACAACTGATGATTTATTTCCTCTCCGCCAGACAACAAACACACTTTCTTTTTAATTACATGTTGTTATGAAATTCAATTATTTCCTATAACTTGATTATCTAATCAATCTTGCTAAAGAAGTTGCCCTAGGCATCAGTCTGATCCATGCATTCATGTTTTTGTAACAAACAGCAAATTTGTCAATTTCACCAAAATTCACATACATTATCCCAAAGAACAGGAAGCTCTACATTTTGGGCCCGATTCATTAAGCAAAGTAAAGAAAAAAATTAGTAATTTTACACCTTGGCAAAATCATGCTGCAATGCAAGGGCTGGAAATTAGTTTATTATTTTGCACACAAGGAAAAATACTAGTTTAATTTTACACAGACAATAAAAGTAGATCTAGAGGATATGCTCTACCCCAATTATAAATTATAAATCAATTATAAATCTGTGCTCACATTTTAAAGTTACTCCCCTCCCCAAAACAACCTGGTTTTGCCAAGGTTCAAAGTTACTAATTTTTTTTTGCTTTACTTTCCTTAATGAATCAGTTCCTTTGTGTTAACCAATATTCTTTGTTTTGCTCTTTAGTCTTAATATTTTTTTAAATGTGAAAATAAATAATACATGTTTGTCAAAAAGTCTATCTGCTCTAGCCTTGCTCTGTATAGGATGGAAATGCTTTCAATACATGTGCTATTTTAGCTCTTGCATTTCTACTATGCACACCTGCCACACTAGATTTTAAAGAGGAGTAGAATAGCAAAAAGACAAAACTCTGTCAGAGTTTTGTGACAGGATGAACCTATGCCACCCTGTCTGTTGTGTTGCTGGGGACTGGTTGTGCTTGCCTTGCCCCCGTATCCTTTCTTTCTCCCAAATACATCCTCTAACCGCAGGTGATTCTGCTGCAGCCAATACTAGGCTCCTTAGCGGCACCTAGAATCGCGTCCTTCTGGATAACTCACTGCTAGGGTACCTCTTTGCTGAGACACCTGGGCTGGTACCCCTAACCTCTTGCCTTCAGATCAAGGTTGCTTTGGATATTTCCCCCTGGCCTATAACACTGGCAAGAGCTGCATAGTTCCCAGCAGAGCATTGGTACTAGACGCTGGGTTCCAACCTCAGAACAGTCGCATATCGGATTAGATTGGGTCTAATCTGTAGGTCACAGGAATTACAGCAGGTAAGTAGACGTCAAAGCAGGTTCCTTAAGCAGTGATTTGTATTAGCTCAGGAAGTCCTGAAAAGGACAGTTACATACTAGTTTGAGGTACTATTGATATCCAGAAAGTACAGATGGTATGCTACTAATAAATGGTCCAACAATGCACTTTTTAAACAGATTTACACAGATACCCTGGCGAGAGTTAATCCAGCATCCTGCCCTTCTAACCAATCCAAGTGCCTTATGCAGCCTGCCCATAAATCAGCCTGCAGGGGGTTAACACCTTTTTACATTGCTGCTAGTGGCACCACTACATCTGAAGTTTTCTACTGAATGTTTACCATCCGGACATAACATTTCTCTAATCTTGCTTTGAATGCAATTTAACTTTTAAAATTCACATTCATCTGTGTTCACTTGCATAGGGTGTCTACCAGCAAGTATAATTACCCCCTCCTGTCTTTCAGGCTCAACAGATGTTTTGGTTACTCAGTGATGAAAAGATCTAATTATCTGTCTCCAGACAATTGCAAAACCAAAACATGACATACTGTCTTAGAAGTCAATACATTTCCACACATACCAATATAAAAAGATAAGTACATTTGCAATGATATACAGAGGTGCACTCTTATAACTAATTAAAATAAATATCTACAATAAGTTATTTCTACATGATCCAGCCACAAATAAGTTATTTATATGTGATCCAGTCACAAATTTAATCTACAATCGGTGGCCACTTAACTAAGTGCACCTTAATAGTACTGGGTAGTATCTCCCCTTTCCCCCTTGAACAGCCTGAATTATTTGTGACATGGATTCAACAATGTGCTGGAAAAATAGAGATCCTGGTCCATGTTGACATGATGGCATCATGCAGTTGTTGCAGATTTGTCAGTTGCACATACCCGCTGCAAAGCTTTCATTTTTAGCACATCCAAAAGTCCTCTATTGGATTAAGATGTGGTGACTGGAGGCCATTGGAACACACTGAACTCAGTGTCATATTCATGCAACCAACGTGAGAAAATGTGTGCTTTGTAACATGGCACATTATCCTGCTGGAAACAGCCATTAGAAAATGAGTAGATTGTGGCTATACAGTTATGCACATGGTCAAAACAATACTCAGGTAGGCTGTGGCATTTAAACAATGCTCAATTAGTATTATGGGGCCAATGTGTGTGTCATCTCCCCAATATGTTAATGTGTGCCAAGAAAACTTTCTCCACACCACTACACCACCACCAGCAGCATGCACCATACACACAAGGCGGGATGGAATTCCAAATTTTGACCCTACAACAAAGTATGTCACAGCAAAAATCGAGATTTGTCAGAGCAGACAAAAGTTTTCCACTCTTCAACTATCCAAATTTAATGGATCTGTGTCCACTGTAGCGTCAGTTCCCTGTTGATAACAGACAAGAGTGGAAACCGTTGTGGTCTTCTGCTGTTGAAGCCCATCTACTTCACGTTTCATGTGCTGTATGTTCAAAGATGTTCTTCTACAGACCAGTGTTGTAGCGCATGGTTATTTGCATTATTGACACCCTTTTGTCAGATTGAAACAGAGAGAAACTGCCATATCTGAGAAAAGGGTTAACCTACTGGGAGTCAGAAGTAAAATTCCACCCATTCTTCATAAGGGAAGCTTTGGCCTATTTACTGGCTCAAATTCAGTCAAGTCTGATGTCTGGCTGGTGTCTGGGGAGAGTGGAAGTCTCACACCTCTCCAATGAAGAAGTCAATATCCCTTGAACTTTGTGCATAGCTCTGAGCTCTGGTTTGCAGTTCATGTGTGCTGCTGTGTTGTGCTATGGCTCCTCACAGTAAAGCTCCTGTTTGACCCCAGTCTTTGGTTGGTAACTTGATGTTTACCCACTACAATCACAATTAACATTTCTTCGCCACGCTGCGGATTTGTCTGCACAACAAATGAACCTCTTAACCATATCTACATACTTTTATGCATTGAGTTGCTACCACATGATTGGCTGATTAGATATTTGCATTAACGAGCAGATGTATATAATGGGCACTGAGTAAATGTGTCAAATTAAATAAAAAGCAGATGTAAAAATTCTTCGTCGAAAATACTGTGCACATTTTCTCCTGAGAACTGTTCCTAAACAAAACTAAACAAGAAAATAAAGCTACATCTGGTCGGTTCATAATTAGTAATTCTGTCTCCGTTATCAGGTGAAATGTCTATATGCTATTCAATAAGCACATGGTCATCCTTTTAGTTCTGTGTATAGTAAATGCATATGCTGAATTAAAGTAAGTGTTTGATGAAAGAAAGCTTCAAACAATCTGCAAACTAAAAAATACAGTTCATTGAAAAGGAACTCTTTAAAACGTCCTATATGAGGTAGACAGAAAAAAACAATTGAGAACATTCATATCACCTAACTAACAACAGTGACCCAATATGCTAACGGTTTCTGGAATCCTTTTTCTCAACTACAGAAAAATCTGCAAGAGCCTATGATAGATCAGCCAAAAGAAAACTTCAGGAAACTGACAAAAATGTAATTATATGAAATGATCATTAGAATAATACAAAAAAGAGACTTTTACTATGATGCTTCTTGTTTACAGTAGAAATGATTGAGACTGGTAGAAAAAATATTTTCTTTTACATATCTATCTATTTTTTACCTATCTATTACGTTTTCATTGATATAAAGGTCTGCAGCCATGTTGCTATTGTAACAAATTCCTCAACGACATCCAATATATATATATATTATTTATAGTAAACTGCATACATTTAAATTATGAGATTTAACCTGTCTTCTTTACTTAATAGCACCCAATGGTTGTAAACTGCACAAATTTGGGAACATGATTAAGTTTTATGTAGTCAGACTATCATGGGTTTCCAAGTATTATTCCCTTTTTCTTTGACACACATACATCAAGTGTCCCATAATTTACAAGCAAATCCATGTCTTATTTGTCACACAGGACATAGGAACACCAATTAATTGCTGTATAGCCAAACAACCTACATGGAAGAAGAAGAAGAATTGGGTTTCATTGCATTTAGTTTTCTTCCAGCATCAAGTCTAGTCACACTGGGCCTGATTCATTAAGGAAAGTTAAGCAAAAGTAAGCAAGGCATTGAAGGGGGAGGTAAATTTAAAATTTGATGGCAATCCATTTGGATCAAGTCGAATTCGTGCCTGTAAGACAGGTGCCAGATAACACAAGGAGAGATCTAAATATTATCGAGACACAATACTAGATCCGAACCCCTACTGCTACTATCTTTAGATGCCGAAAAGGCATTCGATAGGATTCATTGGAAATATTTGTCTGCGATCCTAACCAATTTTGGTTTGGGTGGATCCTTCCTCCAGGCCATTTCCACTTTGTACACTAACCGTTCAGCCAGGGTCTTCAGCAATGGGTTCCTCTCCTCCTTCTTTCAGATCACCAATGGTACTAGGCAGGGCTGTCCCCTCTCCCCATTAATCTTTGCATTGACTATGGAACATCTGGCCACAAAAATTAGAACAACTGATGCAGTCAGAGGATCAAATATTGGCACCACTCACCGTAAAATCTGCCTCTGTGCAGATGACTTTTTACTATTTACACGCAACTGGAGTTCTCATTACCTGCATTATCTCGAATCCTGCAGGATTATTCGGTGGCTTCCTATTACAAACTTAACATGTCTAAATCAGAAGCACTGGGGGATGCCCTCTCACAGGACACACTACGGTCTCTAAAATCACTGTATAAGTTTCAATGGTGCCCTACATTTATCATATATCTAGGAATACATATCCCTCCCGAGTCCTGTTTCGGTCATTGAGTGTAATTACCATCCACTTCAAAGACATTTTGACACACTCACCAAATCTTCGGTAAACTACGAAATCCCCTGACTGGGGAGAGTGGCTGCCCTGAAAATGATATTGCTTCCAAAGATCCTGTATTTGTTCCACTCCATCCCCTACTTGGTCTCCAGATCTCTCCTAAACTAATTTTACTCTATAGCATTCCACTTTATTTGGCACAATAAATGCCCTAGACTCTCCGGAGACCAAATGTTTCACTCCAAGCTGAGAGGTGGCCTAGTGTCAGAATTACTCTGTGGAATTGATGATACCTGCCAGCAGTTGGCGCTACTGAGTACTGAAGCGCGGAGTCTAACACGCCCCTGGTTATCACCAGGAACCCCGCAAGGAGGTATGGACTTCGCTGCAAGGGACGCGCAGGTTCCAGCCCTCAGTATCAGTCAGCTGGCGAGGTAACAATTGAGGCAGCGGTGACAGCCCACCAGGATGCAGGATGGAAGAGTAGTCAACAAGCCGGGTCACAACCAGAGGAACGGATATAGCCAAATCAGAAGCAGGAGAATGGTCAGGAAGCCGAGTCAATACCAAATATCAGTCTAAGCCAGAATCAGGAACCGAAGGAGAAGTCAGGAACAAGCCTGGTCAGAATCCAAGTAACAGCAACACAGGAACAAATGCTGGAGCAAGGCTGAAGACCAAATACTCTGGCACTAGACATATGTCAGAGGCTGCTTTATATACCCTAAGGTGCCTCCTGATAGGGTTAGGGAGATTTTGGCAGTAACACATGCTGGCTGCAGACAGGTGAGCAGAGATAGCGTCCTGCTGCTAGGCAACAGGACGTGGTTGCGTGGAAGGTGCAGGCGTCCGTCTCCTGCCCCTAGTGTCAGTGCGGAGACGGCACCTGACAGTACTCTCCCCTTTCTTCTTTTTCAGGGCTTGCAAGGTCGCCTCTCTCTCCTTCTTGAATTTGGCCAATAAGCGAGGGGTGTTTCTCTTGTACATCGATCCAAGATCTCTCCTCGGGGCCATAACCCTTCCAGTCAACAAGATATTGGTGGCGACCCCTGGAGAAGCAGAAATCCAGAATCTGACTGATCTCATATTCCTCCCCATGATCAGTCTTTACTGGGAGCGGGGGTGGGGTTCTTTTGACAAATCTGTTGAGAACGAGGGGTTTAAGTAGAGCAATGTGAAACACATTGTGAATCTTGAGTGATGGAGGAAGAAGGAGTTTGAATGTCACGGGATTTATAACTTGAGTGATTTGAAAAGGTCCGATATAACGGGGTGCGAGCTTCATGGTGGGAACTCGCAGTCTTAAATTCCTTGTGGATAACCACACTTTGTCCCCAACTCGAAGTCTGGGAACTGGTCTACGGTGACGATCTGCGCTAGCTTTGTAGCTCGGGAGGATTCCAATAATTTGGACTTCGCGTGAGACCATATTTGAGAAAAGTCCTGAATGAGATTCTGCACGACCTGAAGCGCTGAACTAGGTTGGGAAAGTTCAGGAAGGAGAGGGTGAAACCCATAGGTAGGAAAAAATGGAGACGAACCAGTAGATACATGCACCTGGTTATTATGAGCATATTCTGCCCAACACAGGAAACGACTCCATTCAGCCTGATTACCCGAAGAGTAGGTCCTGAGAAATTGTTCCAAATCTTGGTTGACCCTCTCCGTTTTGCCGTTGGTTTGAGGGTGGTACCCTGAGGAAAACTTTAGATTGACCCCCAACTCTTTCCAGAATGATCTCCAGAACTTGGACACGAACTGTACTCCTCTATCCGAGATAATATCCTGGGGACAGCCGTGATGACGGAAAATCTCCTTGATGAAGAGGTTAGCAAGGATAGAAGCCGAAGGAAGTCACTTGAGAGGTATGAAATGTGCCAACTTGGAAAATCTATCCACTACCACCCAGATAGTATTGAATCCATGGCTAGCTGGTAAATCGGTGATGAAATCCATAGAAATCCTAGTCCATTGTCTCTCTGGAATAGGAAGTGGTACCAAGGATCCTGCAGGAGACTGCCTAGGTGTCTTGTGTCTGGCACAGATTCCACAAGCAGCAACATAGGCCTTAATGTCCACCCGGATAGAGGGCCACCAATAATGCCTAGAAATCAACTAGAAGGTCTTCTTGACACCTGCATGCCCGGCAAACAGAGAATCATGGGCCCACTTGAGAGCCTTAGGCCGAAGCCTGGAAGTGAGAAATGAGCGACCCGGAGGAGGAACCGTGGTTGAGGTTCTAGTGAGGGCCAGAATGGTAGTAGGGTCCAAGATGGTTCTGGGGGTGGGTGCGGGTTGAAGATCTTTATCATCAAATGACCGGGAGAGAGCATCTGCCCTGATATTCTTAACCCCAGGTCGAAAGGTCAAAATGAGATTAAAACGGGCAAAAAACAAGGACGTGGGTTCAGACACTAAGCTGTTTGCAAGTACGTTAAGTTTTTGTGGTCCATGTAGACAGTAACAGGATGCTCAGCCCCCTCAAGTAAATGTCTCCACTCCTCTAGGGCTGTTTTGATAGCCAATAATTCTTTATCCCCGATACCGTAGTTTAATTCACTAGGGGAAAATCTTCTGCAGCAGAAACCACAGGGATGAAACTTTCCATCAGAATCTTTCTGTAAAACAATGGCTCCTATGCCAATGGAGGATGCATCAACTTCAACAAAGAACGGCCAAGACAAGTCAGGTTGTAGCAAAATAGGGGCGGAGGAGAATGCCCTCTTTAATGACTGAAAGGCACTAAGGGCTTCGGCAGACCATGATTTTGCTGCTCCCTTGCGGGTGAGAGCAGTAATGGGAGAAATGAGAGTCGAGAAGTCCTGGATAAAGTGCCGATAATAATTGGCGAAGCCAATAAAACGTTGGATAGCCTTGAGACCCAATGGTTGTGGCCAATTGAGAATGGCAGCCACTTTCCCAGGATCCATGGAAAGACCAGCACCGGACACAATATATCCCAGGAAGTGGACCTGAGATGTTTCAAAGACACACTTCTCCAGCTTGCAGTAAAGGTGGTTGGAACGTAGTCGAGAGAGAACCTCCTTGACGTGACCTCGATGGGATTCTAAGTCCCTGGAGAATATAAATATGTCGTCCAGATAGACAACGACTGAGAGATAGAGTAGGTCTCGGAAGATGTCATTAATGAACTCCTGGAAGACCGCTGGGGCATTGCAAAGGCCAAAAGGCATCACCAGGTATTCATGGTGGCCATCCCAAGTGTTAAACGCAGTCTTCCATTCATCGCCCTCACGAATCCTAATCAAATTATAGGCGCCTCTGAGGTCTAGTTTGGTGAAAATCGTGGCACCTTTGATCCGATCGAATAACTCAGAAACCAGGGGTATGGGGTACCTGTTCTTCACGTAATGGCATTGAGCAGTCTGTAGTCGATGCATGGTCTTAGAGAACCATCCTTCTTTACAAAAAAAAAATCCTGCACCGGCAGGCGAGGAAGATTTTCTAATAAATCATCGTTCCAGGTTTTCAGATACATACTCGGTCATGGCTCGAGTCTCAGGAAGGGAAAGAGAGTACGTTCTACCACAAGGAATCTTCTCTCCAGGAATAAGTTTAATGGAACAATCACAAAGACGGTAGGGTGGAAGCATCTCAGCGGCAGTTTTACTGAAGACATCCACGAAGGCAGCGTATTCAGATGGTAAGAATGGGTGTGAGAGCGTGACACCTAATAGGCAGGGTCTTGAGGCATCGATCAGTGCTGAGCGGACCCCAGGAAGTAACTTGAGCACGTTGCCAATCAAATTGGGGTGAATGGTCCCTTAACCAGGTTAGTCCTAATATTACTGGATTAACAGTCTGTAGAAGGACTAGAAATGAGATCCATTCAAAATGGAGGAGACCAACTTGCAGACGGATCGGCCGGGTGGCCTGAGAGATAGATCCATTGGCCACTCTGTTACCATCCACCGCTGTCAGAACCAAGGGTTGCAATAATGATTCCAGGGGTAGATGAAGGTTAGCTGCTAAGGATGCAGAAATAAAGTTTCCAGCTGCCCCCGAATCCACGAAGGCCTGAAGAAAGACCGGACCCTGGGAAGCATGGATGATGATGGGCATCAAAAAGTCAGTTTTGTCTGGAGAATTGGGGGAAGATGTACTCAGCCCTAGACCGGCCTTCCCGGCACCGACTAGGAACTTGCGTTTCCCGGTCTCTTGGGACACTGTGATAGAATGTGCGAGGGGTCAGCGCAGTAGAGGCATAGATGGTTTTTAACCCTTCGTTCCCGTTCTTCCACAGTTAGGCGAGAACGCCCGATCTGCATGGGCTCCTTAGGCAAAATTGGTGGGTTCTGAAAAGTGGGAGCCAAGCGTAGACTAGCCCGGCGAGATTGTTCACGTTCCTGATTACATTCCAGAAATCGGATATCGACCTTGATACATAAGGAGATCAGATCATCTAGGGTAGCTGGTAAATCCCTGGAGACCAACTCGTCCTTGATCCGATCTGTCAGCCCCTGCCAGAAGGTAGCTACAAGGGCCTCATTATTCCAGTTTAGTTCTGAGGCGAGAGTCCTGAACTGAACCGCGTACTGACCCACGGGAAGGCTTCCCTGACGTAGCTTTAGAATGCTGGAGGCTGCAGAAGCAACTCGACCAGGCTCATCGAATACTTTTCTGAAGGTTTGTATGAAGGAAGATGAAATTTGTAACAGGGGGTCATCATGCTCCCAGAGAGGAGAAGCCCAGGCAAGCGCTTGATCCGTGAGTAGCGAAATAATATATGCCACCTTGGCTTGTTCTGAAGAAAAATTTCCTGGTGATAGTTCGAACTGGATAGCACATTGGTTGAGAAACCCTCTGCACTTTCTCGGATCACCACCGAATTTGTCGGGAGGTGGGATGCGAATCCCTCCAGTAGGATTAGGTGCAGCTGAAGCAGGAGAGCCGACAGCGGGGGGTACGGGAGCAACATATACTCCGGGCGGAGTCAGGGTTCTCTGGAGGGTATCCATGCGTGTAGCCAATCCCTGAAGGCACTGCAGGAGCTGAGTCTGGTTAACCTCTTGTTGATCAACTCGGCGGGTCAGGTGCTGCAGGAGGTCACCAGCGCCTTCGGCATTTGACATGGTCAGAGTATACTGTCAGAATTACTCTGTGGAATTGATGATAGCTGCCAGCAGTTGGCGCTACTGAGTACTGAAGCGCGGAGTCTAACACGCCCCTGGTTATCACCAGGAACCCTGTAAGGAGGTATGGACTTCGCTGCAAGGGACGCGCAGGTTCCAGCCCTCAGTATCAGTCAGCTGGCGAGGTAACAATTGAGGCAGCAGTGACAGCCCACCAGGATGCAGGATGGAAGAGTAGTCAACAAGCCGGTTCACAACCAGAGGAACGGATATAACCAAATCAGAAGCAGGAGAATGGTCAGGAAGCCGGGTCAATACCAAATATCAGTCTAAGCCAGAATCAGGATCCGAAGGAGAAGTCAGGAACAAGCCGGGTCAGAATCCAAGTAACAGCAACACAGGAACAAATGCTGGAGCAAGGCTGAAGACCAAATACTCTGGCACTAGACATGTGTCAGAGGCTGCTTTATATACCCTAAGGTGCCTCCTGATAGAGTTAGGGAGATTTTGGCGGTAACACATGCTGGCTGCAGACAAGTGAGCAGAGATAGCGTCCTGCTGCTAGGCAACAGGACGTGGTTGCTTGGAAGGTGCAGGCGGGCGTCTCCTGCCCCAAGTGTCAGTGTGGAGACGGCGCCTGACACCTAGCCACTCCTGAACTGGAAACTTACCAACACGCAGCTCTACTGGACCAACTTAGATATTGGAAGGCCCCTTCCCCTTTCAAACCTTGGGTTGCCATCAAACTCCACAACTCTTTTCTATTCCCGTTAGCAGACCTTCTTTGGTGAGATAAACCTAGAAGGACAATTTCCACAACTATCCCCAGGGGTATCAAGGCCTCTCCCATTGTTTGAGATAACATGATGTTTTTATCACCAGATACTCCTCTCCCCTCCTCCAACCTCTCTACCATTGCTCTGTCACAACTAATCCCAGATCTTCGCCCTGAATTTTGGCATAGCCAAGGAACTAAACAAATACAGGATCTGTTAGTGGGCTGATCACTTCCTCCCTTTTTCCATTTACAAGCTGAGTATGACATACCAACTCGAGATTTTTATAAATATCTCCCTGATCAAACACTGGATACAGTCCTATTCATCACATTCCTCAACATGGAGACCCCTTCCCCCTCCATATACGAAGGTTGCTCTCTTCCTCCTCTCATGCAGATGGTATCTCAAATTGGTACCAGACCCTCATTCTCATTGCCACTAGGGCAGCTATAGCCCAAAATTGGAAGTCACCATTACCTCCAGCCCTTTCAAAAATTATTTCCAAAATACAACATAGCTAGGAGTTTCAGATACTCCTCTACTTTATCCTCTCCTTGGATCAAATGGTTCCCATGACATGAATATTATACAGAACATCTGCC
The DNA here is from genome assembly GCF_038048845.1 of Mixophyes fleayi. Taxonomy (NCBI): domain Eukaryota; kingdom Metazoa; phylum Chordata; class Amphibia; order Anura; family Limnodynastidae; genus Mixophyes; species Mixophyes fleayi. The sequence continues at coordinate 139,624,587 of NC_134406.1, read as the reverse complement.
TCTGCATGACTCTTTAGTAATTATTTTAGCTACTTCCAACCTTACTGCTCTGAGGTTCCCAAATATGTATTTTTGAAATGTTGAATATCTCTAAATATGTCTCCTTCATCCCTCCCTTGCCCTCCAAACCCTCCATTCCTATCTCCTTCTATTTCTAGTTTTGTTATATGTTAACAATGTAAATATTCCAATTTCTGATATAATTAATTGTAAACACGATACACTGTTATGCATGTTATGTTTTACTTTATAAACACAATAAAAAACTTTCTAAGTTAAAATTTGATGGCAGATTTATAGTTGGGGTAGGGCATGTCCTACAGCAACTTTAAATTTCAGTGTACAAATAAGCTATCAGGTATTGTGTGCTACATGAAAAAACAGCCAGTATTTTCCTTATGTGCAAAATAATAAAACTGATTTGCACCCCTTAAATTGCAACATAGTTTTGTCCAGAAAACTTGAGTAAGAAAACTTACTCAATTGTTAGCTTAACTTTCCTTAATGGATAAAGCCCATTGTGTACATTACTTTATGTACAGTATATGGTTACCTTGTATACTTTAATTACAATATATCATAATATTTGTTCCCTTTCCATTTTGAAAGTGGTCACAGATGGGCTCTTGAACACTAGTGCTTTTTGAGCTAGAAAAGAGATAGCGTTCATGGCGCTCAATTCACTCTGTGCTGACACATTGAAGTGAATAGTGAATGCATCTCTCCTGTCACGCTGGCGCAATTACACTCAGAAATGTTGCATACAGCATCTGCAGTGTTATTATTCCCTTCCATGTGACAGGGAAGAAGCATTCCCCATGCACTTCACTCTTTCTGTATAGAGAGACTTGAGCGCTATGAACATTTGCACTTTTCTAGCATGATAAAAGTTGGGTATTTGTGAGTCATAAACAAACAGCTTCTTATAATAGATATTGTGTCCCATAAATAGTGCACCACTCCCTGACAAGTAACAAGTGCTTGGATGTTAGCTGGAGAAACTTGATAGCTTAATTATGTGATTCCTCTCCTACTTTAAGTGCTGTTCAACATTATAGGACCACCATTACATTGCAAACAACTGGCATTCACTAGAGCAGAATAAATCAGATCCCATGCACAGGAACAAATACAAAAAAACTACAGGTAATAAAATCACATTTACATTGTAAAGCCAACACATGCCACAGAATATTTCTGTGGCAGCTGAAGGCTATGCTGGTGTTTCCAATTTGTGATCAATATTTCTTTCCAACTTGTTTTCAGTGTGTCACTAACCACTAAACCTAAAATACAAGTTATAGTATGAAAGGGAATTATCAGTAACAATTATAAATATATTTGCTACAGTTTTAAGAATTTCCTGGACACAAAGATATTTGCAATCAGTGATGAACCAAGGCAGTGGAAGGCCTCAGTGCAGAAATTAGAAATATGTCCCTCAGCCATTCTACCCTTCCTAACATAGTGACTTCCCTCTCAATATACCACCAATGACCACCACCTTTATTGATGACATGGCAAACAATTTCAAAGCATCTTAAAAGAGGTTATTTAACATCAGGTGACTTATACATGCCCTCTTTCAACTTTTATTAAATATGTTGGTTTTTTTCCTGGCATCTCTTTGTGTTCATTAACCATGCATTTATATCATTAGGCAGCCTTGCTTTCCATGCACTGGGTACAGAACAATGCTTTGCTCTGGATACATTCTTATTTAACACTACTTCATTCTTTCAGTTACTAATAGTAAAACAATAGGACAAATTAAACACGTGAGGAATGAGAACATAAATATTGTCCCCTAAACAAAACAAACCATAACATAAATTATTTTCCTGGAAATAATATTATCCAATGCAATGGGAAGAGCAGCACTGTGTTACATCCCAAGGCAACAGCAGTAAACAATTACTTGAAGAATTAGCAGTTGAGATGGTGTACGGCAGCAATAGAGGCGTAACAATACTATTTCAAGTGGAAAACTCCATTTAAGATCTGCTGCTGTATTTAAACATTTATGTATATAGTTTCAGGGTCCGTTTTATACAAAAGGGAGCCATGAGCAAAAATAACACAGGAAATGGTAGACTGATGGTGACGTGTCACTTCACATGTGAATATACAATAAATTAATAAAAATATCATATATCCACAACTTAAAAAAAACAATAAACACAACACAAAAAACTAGCCTCCATTTCGCAATACAATCTGCCAATTTCTGGATACAATGCACGTTGGTCGAATAATGTACGTTATTTTTCTTACCAACCAGTTCATAAAATACATTATAGGTTTCATTTATTTACCTTTCGAAATTCTAGCAATGAGTTCAGAAATCCTGCATTATTCATTAATTTCAGAGCCTCTCCCCAGGATGGTTTCACAGTTGGTCGCTCTGGATCTGCTGTAACTGTGTCAATCTTTCTTTGGAACAGCAGCAACACACAGTCCATGATTCTCATAATTAAATGAGGAGGTCTACCCAGCTTACGAACAGTTGATATGTCACCGGGCTTGATAGTCTGAAAGACATTGCGAGAGGTTTTTCTTTTAAACTAATTCAAATCTGCAACAAAAATCTTGTTAATAATGTTATGTTATTAGATATCTCGCATTTTTTTTCTAAAAATCTTTTGTATAGAAATATGTATGTACAATTTTGCAGACAGCATACGAATGGAAAAATTGGGACAAAGTTAATCATGGCACAAATCCAACCAAACCACACCCCAGTTCCAACCGGGGGGTAAATGTATCAATATGCGGGTTCTTCAACACCCGCGTGTTCAGCCTCTTCCGCGATTAAATTTCAAGCGGCGCTGCATTGTAAAGGGTTAACTTCCCTTTACAATGCAGCGCCGCTTGAAATTTAATCGCGGAAGAGGCTGAACACGCGGGTGTTGAAGAACCCGCATATTGATACATTTACCCCCGGATCTCTTATGGTCACCACAAATAGAGACTAGGATACGCATGTCCAGACATGTTCCTTTATATTCAGAGAGTTATTATGAACTCTATAATTCCAGGCAAATAATGATTTAACAAACACATGTATACAAGAGTAGTATGTACAATTGGTAAAGGTATATAAAAGATCTTAACCTGGAGAGCTGCCTCTGCCTCCTCCAGGGCTGGTCTGGCCACCTCTAGTTTCTCTTCAGCTGATGCTTTGGCAACAGCGATTTCATCAACAATGGCCTGTGCTTTGTCTTTCACCTTCTGCACCTGCATCTTTACTTTTTCAGCAGCATGCGCTTTCAGAGTCACTTCCTGCAAAACCTCATCTGCCTTCTTAGATGCTACAGCAAGGTCTTTCTCCTTAACTGCTAGCTCTTTTGACAACTGATTGACGGACACTTCAGCTTCCATCAATTTTGCAAGACCTGGGGAGAAGACAAGTATGACACAAAACAAGTGAAATATATGCTTAGTCCCAGTGGTCGAAGTAGAAATATAGAAGTGCTGGTATGGAAGTTTGAAATGAACTGAGGGGCATGGGGGCAGCCTAGGCCACACTGAAGGTTTAGGGATTTTGATAGAGTGAAATAAATTTTAGATTCATTTTAACACTATATATATAGTATAATATAAAACATATTAAAAGATGTAAGGCTATCCACCCTGTTTCCTCCACGTCTCCTGTGTCCAATTACCTTTCCTCTGTGTCCTCCCACATCTTCCTCCTGTCTCCGTTGTATATTTACATTTTCATTCATATCGCCATAATATTATAATAAACAATTCCAAAATATCTCCCTTATATTTTTCGTGTTACCATTTACCTTTCCCTTATCAGTTTCTTTCCTCTGTTCCTTTGTGCTCCTATCTTCATTGCAGGTACCCCCTCTCTCTGCCCTCCCCTGTGCCTCACACATCCTGCTTCTCTCGGTCCTACCTTACTCCTTCATCCTGTCCATCTATCCCTGTTCCTGCTCCTATTATTCCCTTTTACTAGATAATTCACACTTTTGGCCCTCCAAAATCACACTGCAGTCACCTTCCTCACACTGTGCCCCCCTCCTTATCACACTGTGCCCCTTTCATAGCTCTCCCTGTGCCCCCTCCACATCACTGTGTCTCCTCCACATCACTCTCTGTGCCCCCTCGACATCACTCTCTGTGCCCCCTCCACATCACTCTTTATGCGCCTTCCATATCTCTTCCTATGCCCCTGCCATATCTCTTCCTGTGTCCCCGCCATAGCTTACTCTGTGCCCCCTCCATAGCTCTCTCTCTGCCCCCTCCATAGCTCTCTCTCTCTCTGCCCCCTCCATAGCTCTCTCTCTGCCCCCTCCATAGCTCTCTCTCTGCCCCCTCCATAGCTTTCTCTGTGCCTGCTCCATATTACCCTGTACCCTCATTAATCATTCTGACCTTCTCCATTCTATACTTACCTCTCTAGGACCTTTCTTCTGTCGTCTTCTCCTCCTTTTCTTCTGTTCTGCATTCGGCAGCTCTTCTGGCTCATGGATGCTCTCTACTCACTGCTGCAGTCTCAGTGACTGTCGGGCGTGACATCATCATGTCCAGACAGTCAGAATGGTGCAGAAAGCAGCGAGCAGCCAGGAGCCAGAAGAGCCACCGGATGCAGTACAAGTTGGGAAGGTCGGCGGAGCGCAGAGCAGTGCCTCTCGGGCATGGCGCTCCCCCTCCTTGCCTCTCCTGCTTACCGTTGACAAACCTGAAGAAGTGGGGGGAACGTCTAACCGGCACACACCGCCCCACTTTGAGCACTACTTAGTCCTCAATGCAGTCTAAACTATTATACATTATAATTAAATGGGCACCAGTATTTATATTCTACCACAAGTGATAATCACAGAGACAATTCTCCAACAGCACTGATTTAACCATGTTAGTGTGATAGACGAGGAATAGGCAGTCACACATAGCAATAAAACATTTTAGATAAATTATCACATCTCTGGGCAGATTTTTCCCAGTTTTACAGTGTCAGGCCCTATTAAAAGCCTAGATCACCTATTAAGTAAAACCCATCTGTATATAGTCTTTTTAAAAAGTTTGATAAATCAAATTTTGAAATTTATCAAGCTACCTTACCATTTATACATATCAAATATTTTACTTTTGACTCTGTTGAAATTATGGGGATAAGGGAACTTGCCCTATTAAAGTGTAATTTGATTAAAAATGAAATACTACTACTCATGTTTTATGTTGATGTCAGAGCAAAATGAAAATAAAATAAAAAGGAAATGTACCAGTTTTCATGCGGTTGGACAGATTTTCAACATTTGCAAATTTCTCTCCATATATTGCTTTGTAGCCACCAATGAAGGACAGATATGATTTTGGAGTGACATATGTCTGGCGCCTGTATCTCTCAAAATATTCAACACACTTTTCTGCCACAATGTCTTGGAATGTTCCCATTGTATTCACCACGCTCCTTTTTACCTCTTCTGTGCATTCTATTTTATAAGAAAACAAAAAGTGATGAGCTACAGCAACCAAAGCATCTCGTGGCCAACGCTGGAACCAGTCCATGGTACATCCAGAAATAAGGCCAGGAAACTTTAACGCTCTGGTTCTGAATTTTTCCCCAACTGGCGAGAAACAAAGCACTACGTGCAAGTTACTGCGGACACGGGAGAGAAAGTAATCATAAAGGTTTTCAGCGGTTGGCGCCCGTCTTGGATACTCTTTCTTCATGACAGGAATTAAATCCTGTGTGATTTCATCAATCTCATCTCTTGCAAACAAGTTGGAAACTTCTCCAGACGCCAACACATTATTCATATACTCTAGAAAGGATTCATCCTTAATTTCATTGTCAGTAAATATGAAGGTAATTCCTTTCCCTTTTTGGCCTGCTGTGCGGTATAACAGCTTCAGATCATCCAGAAGGTTATTCGTACCATATGTCCTGCAATAAAACGGATACATAATATGCTTTTAATTATGACATAGAGCACTGCACAAGACAATCATTTCACCTGCTCTGCCCACATTTGTGTAAATATCTAAAGCCTCAAATCATATGATATTCTTTACTTGTGCAATGTAAGTGACTTTGTACAGCTCCAAGTTCATTGGATCTTGGCAGAAGACTATGTGCTCAAATTGCATTTTGAATTAATTGATCAGCATGCAGGTGGATACATTTTTATCAAGTACCAAGCATTTTTTTTAAACAAATAAGGAGTTTGCGCCTTTTGCTAAAAGTGTCATATACAACCATTCATAGCTTGGTCTATTCTACCACCAAATCCAGTGCAATTAAAACATATTTGCAATTTGGCACTTCACTAATCAGAACAATTTTCAGGACTGTAAAAAGCAAGTATGACATCCAGGCCAATAATAAAAAATTGTCACCACGGCTCCCCATTTCAGGTGAGAATGCAAAAATCTATTTATTTTTTCAAATGATTCATTTTATTTTCATTTGAATGGGGAAGAAAGTTTTTGGGAAAACTTTAAAATCATATATCTATTTTTTTTACTTTCAGTGTTGCAAATTTGTCCGTGGTAACATCATTACGGATATTCAGGCGTCAAAGTGGCTAAATTGTTCATGGTCCATTGAAAGACATTGAAGGGTAATTTTTGTTTTTTACTAATTTGAATTTGCTGAAGCTACCCACCACACTATTTATTGACCCTGCTGGCCATGCAGAATCATTACATCAGTGTGTGGTCACACTAGGATCCAACCAGAAAAGTGCTCAGAATGAAAACTGCTGTCAGTGCTAATGTCATTGAATACTGTTACACGGCACCCTCATGAACTCAGTACTGCATTAATTAGAATAAATAGACCACAGGTTGTGAGAACAAATAGGCAGGGCCATCGCTATGGAAGGTTTGCAACCACCATTATAGAAACACAGAAACACAGAATTTGACGGCAGACAAGAATCACTTGGCCCATCTTGTCTGCCCAACTTTTAACCTATGATAACCTCAAATGCTATTTCATCATTTATTCTTTGTAAGGATATCCTTATGTCTATCCCAAGCATGTTTAAATTGCTGTATTAGCCTCTACCACCTCTGATGGGAAGCTATTCCACTTATCCACTAACCTTTTTGTGAAGTAGTATTTCCTCAAATTTCCTCTGAACCTACTTCCCTCCAGTTTCAGTGCATGTCCTCATGTTCTAGTACTCCTCCTGCACCTTATTAAACCCCTTGATATATTTTGAAAGTTTTTATCATGTGCCCCAATTCCCTACTCTGCTTCAAGCTATACATATTAATTTTTGTCTTTCCAGATAGGTTTTGTGCGGTAGGGCATGGACCATTTTAGTTGCCCTTCTTTGTACAATCTCTAATGTATTTATACCCTTCTGGAGATATGGCCTCCAGATTTGAAAAAAGTATTCTAGATAAGCCGCACCAATGACCTATACAGTGGCATCATTACTTCTTTCTTTCTGCTACGGATTCCTCTCCCTATGCAACCAAGCAACTGACTTGCCTTTCTCATTGCCTTGTTACATTGCTTACCTGCCTTTAAGTCACCAGAAATAGTGACTCCTAGATCCCTTTCCTCCTCAGTAGCTTCCATTATAGTGCCATTAATACTATATTTAGCCTTTGGGTTTTTGAGACCCAAGTGCAGGATTTTGCATTTTGGCATTAAATTGAAGATACAGCTCTCATGACCATTCCTCTAGTCTACCTAGATCATTGATCATTTGTTTTATCTCCCCTGGTGTGTCTACCCCTCCCTGTTGCATATCTTTGTGTCATCTGCAAAAAGGCATACTTTCCCTTCAATACCATCTGCAAAGTCACCAATAAAGATATTAAAAAGCACTGGTCCAAGTACGGATACTTGAGGTACTCCTCTGAAAAACTTTCCCTCCTGTGAATGCACTCCATTTACTATAACTCTCTGTTATCTATCCTGCAACCAATATCTTATACATTCAATCATCTTAGAATCCAATCCTAAGCTTTCAAGTTTATTTAAGAGTCTGCTATGTGGGACAGGGTCAAAAGCTTTACTAAATCTAGATAAGCTACATCTACCCCCCCCCCTCCCCTCTTGATCTACTACTTTAGTCACCCATTCAAAAAAGTCAATAAGATTTGTTTGACGTGATTTCCCACAGTAAATCCATGCTGTGTGGGATTCTGTAAATTACTGGATTTGAGATATTATACAACTCTTTCTTTGAAGAGTGTTTCCATCAATTTCTCTACTACTGATGTAAGGCTCACTGGTCTATAGTTGTTTCCCTTTTCCATAATTCTTCTTGATATTTAAATATTTTTGTGGGAGTCCATGGTAGCCACTTAGGGGCATATTCAATTGTCCGTGTTACTCGCAAAAGTAAGACGGCATCAAAAGTATTACCGTTATTACGGTAATTCTAAGCCGGATTTCAGCTCGCAGCTCCTGGCATTAAAGGTACCGTAATAACGGTAATTACGCACACTATTACCGTAATTACCGTTATTACGGTACCTTTAATGCCAGGAGCGGCGAGCTGAAATCTGGCTTAGAATTACCGTAATAACGGTAATACTTTTGATGCCATGTTAGTTTTGTAACACGGACAATTGAATATGAATGGTATTTGCGTCATAATGGCCAGACCCCACTACGCAATGCCTGAAAGTTAAGAGGGCGGAATCTGAGACTATTTTGAAATTTGTGAACTTCCAGACATTCTAGGACACTACTTCCCAACTCCAGTCCTCAGGGACCCCTAACAGTGCAGGTTTTCCAGGTCACAAGTGAAATAATTAGTACCACCTGTGGATCTTTCAAAATGTGTCAGTTAGTAATTTAAAAATGTGTCAGTTAGTAATGAATACACCTGTGCTCCAGCAAAGAGATATGGAAAACATGCACTGTTAGGGGTCCATGAGGACTGGAGTTGGAAATCACTGTTCTAGGAGAATATGCAAGTATGGTCTTCAGTTGATGTTTTCCTCCTGTTGGGAACAGAGACTCTTTTTCTGGATACTAACTTTTGCTTATTTACTTACCTCAGTGAACAGTAATGGCCCGATTCATTAATAAGCATAAATGGCGATACGTGCTGTATTTTGCGTAAAATCGCTCTGTGTATGCCCAGAACCAGTGCATGCGCCAGAGAACACATCAAGGACCAATTAATCTTTGACCCTTACTAAAGCCTATGATTTCATGGACAGAACGGGAAGCGGACTGAGCGTATTCACGTACTCGATGTACAGTAAGTATTTGCTAAGCTCGAGATCATGCAGCAGCATCTGTATCAAGCTTTCAAAGGTACGTCATTCTCATCCGTATCACTTGCACCAGCTACTGGTCTGGAGTAAATGCTGATTACTAGTGATGTCGGTCACATATGTAAGCTAGAACATATGTTTGCAATTAGGAGCAACTGCAGTAATGCATTTTATATACAGTAGACATTAAGAACACCCTAATAATTGAATTTTATGGGAGAGGGCAGGGGCATGAAAAAAACCAAACCCAAACGTTTTATTTTTTAATGTAGTATTAACAGGTGACATTAACAGAATACCTTTTTGAGTTTTTTATCACTGTGTTCTATTGGGATTTTCTATTTGACATATGTATTGGATGTATCCTGCAGTGTATTTGTCTGTTAGAGCAGAGTGTACCTAGTCCTGTATTCACAAGCATATGCTCGATGGATGTTTGTTTTGCGTTTGCTATTGATCCAGGTCCTGAGTGAGCAGGGCTGTGTAGAAGCAGTTTACAGCATTCTTATGCCTTGCCCCATCAACTTCATGGCGTAAATTGCATCATTGCCCTGCCAATGCCAATTTTTCATACCTTCTCCTGAAAGTGTCAGGATGAGGGCATAAAATATGATATGATGAAATAGAATATTGAATGTCAGGGCCCAAATAAAATATTGCATTGATAAATAGAAGTGAACATGAATGTCCCCTCAGATAAGTTTGCTTCCTTTTTAAAACATTTGGTCAAGTAGCTAAGTGGGAAATAATTAGGTTCAGAGGACACTCTGGCAGGAAACTTACTTAACATATGCAGGTGACAGATATCATCATCAGCAGCAGTGGCGCTATTTACATAGCGCTACTAATTCTGCAGCGCTGTACAGAGAACTCACTCAAATCAGTCCCTGCCTGCCCCATTGGAGCTTACAGTCTAAATTCCCTAACACATACATACTGACCAAGAGAGAATAAGGTCAATTTAATAGCCTGCCTATTAACCTACTAGTATGTTTTTGGAGTGTGGGCGGAAACCGGAGCACCCGGTGGAAAGCCATGCAAACACGGGGAAAACATACAAACTCTACACAGATAAGGCCATGGTCAGAAATCAAACTCATGACCCCAGAGCTGTGAGGCACAAGTGCTAACCACTAAGCCACCGTTCTGCCCTCTATTGACATCCATTGTTTTTGATCATGTATTCCACTTCCTAATTGACTTCTTTTCAATAGATATTGTAAAGACAAAATAACCACTAGGTGTGAATCAGGGAGAGGCATATGCCTAGGTGAGAATCTTCGAGACAGAAGGCCAAACCTGAAGGCTTTCTAGGCAGGTATTTATAAATAGTAACTTCAAAGAAATGCCTTCATATTTCATATGTTGGAAAATCCATGGGCCACTCTGCAATGAGGGGCAAAAATCACACAAGGGTTTTAAAACATAGATACCAACCATACAGGGAACAACTGCAGTCACATGTATTTCGGGATGAGATCTGATATTGTTGTACTCCCATCATATTTGGTATTTAAATGTGTGGGAAGTTATGACCGATTTATTGAAGAGGAAGTTATGTCTCTGGAATATATCTGAAAAAAGTTGGCAAAGGTAAAAACTTTAGGAATCGTTTTGAACAATCCCTAGGTGACACCCAGGGGACATTTCTGCCGCCCCCCCCCCCACCCCCCAATTAGCATCCATACTGCTCGGTGAATGCCGTCCCATTTAATTTTGCTTAAAAACCTGTGTTGTGAAGGGACAAATTATCAGTTTCTTGGGGATCAATCCAATTGAAGGACTGTATCTTTACTGCCTACCCCCATGCATACAGATTATTATACGTAAGTGCTGCTCTGTACTTTCATCCAATTTGTTTTTATAACTGTCTGCAATTTTTTATTTGTACATCAAATCTTTATCCAATTGTTTTTTTATTATCTGTAAGCATTGTACTTTTTGTATATTAAATCTAACAATTTAATAGTTCTGTCCTTATTGCTCTAAACAAATCCATTGCCTGTTTAGAAGAGATAGATTGCTTGGCTGGATTAACTCTTTAGAAACCAGTGTGTGAAGGGTTAATTGTTTAGCTACCAGAGCACAGAGTGTGCGCAATTGGGTAAATAAGTCATAGGTTTGCTACGGGCCGTATATGTAGCTGGTGGCAGTTGCTGAGAGGTGTGAAGCATGCGCCTGTGTTGGGAAAGGGACCAGCGAAATCTGTAGCCTGAAAGAGAGCGGAGTGTGAGGTTTAGGCTGGAATCCTGTGTGTTCCCTTACAGTAAGCTTCCAAGTCACGAGTGCGCAGAGGAGGGCGGTTTGTGACAGATATAGGTGTTCAGGAGCGGTTTACTGACAAAATAGAGGTGATATATTGGATGACTGGTGGATAAGATATTAAATCATGGAATAGCTAGAGAGGGCTTATCCCTGACTGGAAGGTATGAAATGTAGGTAAGCATGCTTACAATGATGTACTGGCAGACTGAAACTGGTGATGCCAGTCTATTTGGAGAAACTACAGTGAGTGTAAAGTGACTGATTAAATTATCACTTTATTCTTAAATCCATTTCTGCCAAAAGACAGGCATCACTGCACACATTAGTAAATTACTCCTAATAAGTAAGGAGCCACTCTCTGTCTTGTTCCTTCCAATCGCAACAAATACAGGAGCCTATTGATGAAACAATTCCAGGGTCGGACTGATCGCTCCCTTCTTTGTTGGTGGGGTTAGCAGGAAACATAAAAAAAAAATACTCACGTGACCGCGGCACTCACCGACTCCTTTCTGCGCTGCACTGAATGTCGGAAGAGAAGAAGAGAAGAAAGAAGCCGATCGAAAAGGTAAGTGAAGGGGGAGCACTGGAGAGTGTGAAAAGAAGGAGCATTGGAGAGTGTGAAAAGGGGGAGCATGGCAGAGAGGGAAAAGGGGGAGCACAGACAGCATGGTATAGTGTGCAGGATGGCCAAAACAGCATGGCATAGTGTGCAGGGTGGCCAAAACAGCATGGCACAGGGTGATGAAGGGGGGCCAGGAGAAGGGGGGGGGCAAAAGAAGCATGGAGGGCGCAGTGGGATAATAAGGAGGCACAGCATGGTGATGAAAGTGCACAGTAATGTGTGTGCGACGGCACAGCGGGCTTGTGGCAATGTAATGTGTATGTGGTAGGTGGTGGCTAAATAATGGGTGCTATTTTGTTTGTAGGGTGAAGGTGGGGCAATTTAATTTTATAGTGGGGACTATTAATTTAAGATGGGGTGGTTTGGGGCTATTAATTGAATGCGGGGCTGAGTTTGAGGAGCATGAGGTCTATTTATTAAATGTGAATATGAATTATTTAATGGCAGTGACAGTTGCGTGAAATAGGTATATTTATTATACGTAAATGCGATTAATTTATTGCAGGGGCTGTCTGGAGGGAGAGAAATAAGAAAACTATTACTTTAATGTTGGGGCTGGAGGAAGGCCTAAGTTTTAATTGTGGGTCCTATTGATTTAACGCCGGGGCTGGTTAAAATTTTCTAAATGTACCCATTATTTTTTCCAAATAGGGCCCCCAAAATTCCAGGATCCAGACAAGCCGCAACTAAAGAAACCAGCAGCAGCCACAGGTGGCTACACAGGTGTAGTCTAGTGCAGGCTTGGCTAATCTGTGGCACTCCAGGTGCTGTGAAACTACAAGTCCCAGCATACCCTTCCAACAATAGGCTGCTATATATTGGCATAGCATGCTGGGGCTTGTAGTTTCACAACACCTGGAGTGCCAAAGGTTAGCCAAGCCTGGTCTAGTGGGACAATCCCGATTTTTGGTGACTGTACTGCCCAATCTAAGGGGCAGGTCAAGACTATGTACTCTTTATATACACATTGCATTCTTTAAATACTAAACTATGGTGCTAGCTGACCTTCGTGTGCTGATCACTCCCCCTCTAGTGTCTGTTCTTGCCTCTATGAAGGCTGGCCACACCCCCTCTGGTGGGTCCCTGGCGTTGCAGTCCCCCGGTGGGCCTTTCATGCCCCATTCCGACACTGAACATTTCTATACTGTAAAACAGCCATTTTCACAGGATTATGGTTAAATGAAGTATCGGATCTATTTATGAAGACATATCAAAGATAGCTTTTTGGAGTTAGCCCTTGTTTGTGAACGTCCTTTGAAGAATGGCTTTAGCAGCTTATATCGCATTGTAAAGGCCGCCAGTGAAGGAGAGTGAAGAGTAAAGAGGGAACTCTTCTGTTCTCTTCCCAATCAAACTGCACGTTCCTCCTCTCCTTCCTGCTCATGGCTGCCAGTAATCAGAACAGCAAAGCAGCAGTCATATAGAACTTGGGCAAGTATTTATGCATAAATAAATTTGTTTTAAGGTAGGCAATCAATTTAATGTGTGCAATCTATATAATGTGGGTGTAATCAGCAAACGGCGACAGCAAAGGCTGTGTTATACACGGGACAGACGCATAGCAGAGGTGCTGTCCCGGGCATGAGTCCGAAAAGGAATCTCATTGCTGTGAAAAGCATTGATAAGAGATGATTGATAACAGGCTATTTTGGCAACTATTTATAAATAGGCTCCACAATGTTGTGAGGTGACTGGCAGAATCGTGGCAGAGGCTGATGGCTCTTTAGTGGATGTAATTCACCCAGGTATGTAGGGATGCCTGTCTTTTGGATAGAAAAACAATAAGAGAAAAATGCTAAATTAATCAATATCCTATGACTTTACAGTCACTGCTGCTTATTCAAATAGACATTTCCAAGGTCTGGGAGCACCTCTCCCTCTTTTGCACAGTGTGAGGTGGGATAGAGAGCTGTATTCCACCCCTCCTCACCCACCCTGTTAACCCTATACCTGCCTGGAAGGCGATATATAATTGTTCGGATATTTCTAAATATAGTAAAAAAAACTGCAAAGAAAAAGGTCTTTCGTTTAGAAACATACCCTGCGCAAGTAGCAGCAGTTTATTTCACATACTTACACTGTTTTCTGACACTTGCACAGCTACAAGCGGTGTCTCTTGTAACTATATAAGGCAATGATAGGCAACTTGGTACACTTCAGGGACCACATGGATGGTCCTTTAAACTTCAAAAGGAATGCACTTTACCCTTACTCAGTAATAAGTTAAAACAATACATTTAATAAAAGAGATACGTCTCTGTAATAACATAACAGCAGACATTTTAAACAAGTTTTACATGCTATAACAATCAAATCTGACAGTAAAGCAAAGAGAAGCTGGGGGCTGTAGGTGAAGGCTTGAAGTGCTGCATGTGGCCCTAGGGCCATTTGTTTCCTTTCACTGGTATAAGGGCTCCTCCACAGGAGTAACTTTTGAGATGTGTATTACGTCTGTCGGTGTGGGTCAATAGTCCTATATGTGGCACTATTTCTCTGGCAGTTCGGAATGCAGCTTAAGAAACCTCTTGGCCATCTGACCCCGGGTTGGTCCCATAGTGGGCTACCATGGGCTGGGTCAATGGGCCATCTATATTTTTGTCCCTTTAAAATGTTACTAATAGGAGTCTCACCCCCGGGCTAAAATGTGCCAGCCCTCCCATGTCTTGTGTAGACTAATGTGTGTGTGCGCATTTGTTGGGGGTACCAACCAATCTGTTTTTAATTCCTAATATAATACATCGTCATCATTTATTTATATAGCGCCAGCAAATTCCGTAGTGCTTTACAATTGGGAACAAACATTAATAAAACAATACTGGGTAATAAATACAGACAGAGAGGTAAGAGAGCCCTGCTCACAAGCTTACGGGACAATGGGAGTTTGAAACACAAGGGCATGTGCTACATCATATTGCACATTGGACAAGCTAGAATGCAAAGGTAAAAAGTATTGAGTGGGCTGTGTGATCAGTCACACAGCAATGTTGGTCAGAGGGTTGTTGCCTTAGGTTAGCTGTATAAAGTGTGGCAATAGGTTAATCTAGGGAGATTAAGATGCTGGTTGAGAAATATTATAAGCTTGTCTGAAAAGGTGGGTTTTCAGAGACTGCTTGACGCTTTGAAGACTAGAAGAAAGTCTTACTGTGTGAAGGAGGGAAATTCACAAAGTGGGTGCAGCCTGAAAAAAGTCCTGCAATCGGGAATGGGAGGATGTGATGAGAGTGGAAGAGAGACGCAGATCTTGTGCAGAACAGAGGTGTTGAGTTGGGAGATATTTTGAGGCAAGTGAGGAGATGTATGTTGGTACAATTTTGTTGATGGCCTTGTATGTTAGTAGAAGAATTTTATATTGGATTCGTTGAAAAACAGGCAACCAATGTAGAGACTGACAGAATGGCTCAGCAAAGGAAGAACGGTTTGCAAGGAAAATCAATCTAGTCGCTGCGTGCAAAATAGATTGTAGAGGTTCAAATCTGATTTTGGGAAGACCAGTAAGGAGGGAATTGCAATAGTCGATGTGTCAGATGATGAGAGCATGAATTAAGGTTTTTGCAGTGTCCTGTGTGAGATAAGTGCGTATTCTGGAAATGTTCTTTAGATGTATGTAACATGATTTAGATACGGAGTTGATATAGAGGACAAACGATAGTTGTGAGTCAAGGATTACACCTAGGCAGCAAGTTTGCAGGGTGGAATTTATGGTCATGTTATCAACATAAAATAAAAATGTCAGGCAAGAAGCTTCTGTTTTTCGGTGGGAATATTATTTATTCAGTTTTTGAAAAAATTGAGTTTGAATTGGCGAGAAGACATCCAAGATGGAATGACAGAAAGACAGTCAGTAACGTAAGACAACACAGATGGTGAAGAGAGGATAGATAGATTTGTGTATCATCTGCATAGAGATGATACTGAAATCCAAAGCACATTATTAGGTTTCCAAGAGAAGTGGTGCAGATAGAGAATAGCAGAGGACCTAGGACTGAGCCTTGTGGTACTCCAACTGATAAAGGAAGTGGAGCAAGAGGTGGATTCAGAGAAATAATCACTGAAAGAGCGATTAGATAGGTAGGATGAGAACTAGGAAAGGACAGTGCCTTGAAGACCTAGGGATTTGTATGAGGAGAGAGTGGTCAACAGTGTCAAATGCAACAGAGAGATCCAGGAGAATTAGAAGAGAGTAATGGCCTTCAGCTTTTGCTGTGATCAAATCATTGACAACCTTGGTCAGCGCAGACTCTGTGGAGTGTTGAGAGCGAAAGCCTTACTGAAGAGAATCCAGGAGGTTGTTTGCTGTAAGAAAGTGTGTGAGGCGAGTGTAGGCAATTCTCTCGAGAAGCTTGGAGGGGCATGTGACCTGAGAGAGAGGGCGGTAATTTGAGAGAGAGTTTGGGTCAGAATTTAGTTTTTTCAAAATAGGAGTAATCACTGCATGCTTGAGTACAGGAGGTAGAGTAGGAAGATAAGAGAGTAGAAACTTACTCTTCCTTAGTGGGATCAAATGAAGAGAGAGTGTCAGAGGGTGCTACAAAAGAATTGAGCTGATTGCTTGTCGAGGGAGATGATACCATTTCAAGTCTGATCTTATCTATATTGTCCTTGAAATAGGAAGCAAGATCCGGGCACTGATGGTAGTTGGAGGGTTTGGGGTTAGACGCCTGAGTATAGATGAGAGATTGGAAGTATGTTTGTTTTGCAGTGTCCAGAGAATTTTTTATAGGAATAGTAGATACCAGTATATGTGATATAATCAATAGAGGTACAATACTTACGCCAGTGACGTTTTGCTTTACGAGAAAGTTTTTGTAGAGTTCGTGTTACTTTAATGTGCCACGGTTGGCAACTAAGTCTACGCGGAGTACGTAGAATCGCTGGAGCCACTTGATTAAGGGCAGTTGCTAGGGTTTGGTGAAAATAGTGTACTCCCCTATCAGGGAAGGAGAATGTAGAAATTGGGGAGAGAAGGTGTTGAAGTGAGGTGGAAAACTGTTGAAGATCAATAGAGTTGATATTCTTGCGGTTGTGAGGAGGCTTGGATGAGTGTGACATTGGGGAGGGTAAAGAACTGGGGGTGAGTGAGTAGCTAATAAGGTCATGAGAGGGGGAAAGGAGGGTTAAGGAAATTAGAAACTGAGCATAGTCTAGAGAAACAAAAAGGAGAAAAAAGCAAAGTTTCTGGTATAAGGTGCACTAAATCTTCTAATAGATAATATCGATAATCACCATCCTATAAAACATAACTTTTATTAAGTAGTAACTTAAAAGCAAAATATACTAAAATATAGCAATTAAAATCCCATGGATATAACTTAAAAGCTGGATACACTCAATATAGTACCTATATAATCCCACTATAAGTTATATGGTACAGAGGTATAATAGTGGGATTAATATGAATAAGTCAGATAGTAAATAAAGAAACATACGCCATAATAAGCAGTTATGTCTCTAATATAATGTCTGTTAAATAACAGGCTATACAGGCTGGTAATGTTCAGCTAGCAGATAGAGGTTGGAGCAAAATATCCCAATTGCCTCTTGCTTGATTGAATTGCTTGATTAGGCAACAGCGAAACGCGCGTCGGCGTATCAGCTGGCCACACTTGATATTTGTACTAAGAGGAGTCTGATTATTTAACTACCCCTATAAGCCCAGAGTTAGAGGGGAAACCTAGCAGGCAGTTAAAAATATACTCCCCATAACAGCTATTAACAATTTGTGATAGCGCCTCTGGGATATCTACCATATAGCGCTATTGAGTGTGCTGCAGGGTAGATTACACTACAACTGATTATAGATTGGCAGGAATTAGTTGGAAGGGATTGCATACTAGCAACTATAATTCCAAAATAGCGTTTCTGCTATACTTTACATGTTACGCTACTGAATGTGCTGCAGGGTAGTTTCCATTTCAACTGATTTGCAGGATTTAGTCAGAAGGAATTACATACCAGTGTTTGTGATTTATAAGAGGCAATTGGGATATTTTGCTCCAACCTCTATCTGCTAGCTGGACATTACCAGCCTGTATAGCCTGTTATTTAACAGACATTATATTAGAGACATAACTGCTTATTATGGCGTATGTTTCTTTATTTACTATCTGACTTATTCATATTAATCACACTATTATACCTCTGTACCATATAACTTATAGTGGGATTATATAGGTACTATATTGAGTGTATCCAGCTTTTTATTTATATCCATGGGATTTTAATTGCTATATTTTAGTATATTTCGCTTTTAAGTTACTACTTAATAAAAGTTATGTTTTATAGGACGGTAATTATCGATATTATCTATTAGAAGATTTAGTGCACCTTATACCAGAAACTTTGCTTTTTTCTCCTTTTTGTTCAGATTACACTTGGAGTTTCAAGGTTGCACCCCAATTACCAATCAAGAGATCCTATTTAGGAGATATCTATAGGGATATGTGTATTATAATTGGGTAAAATCTTATAGTCAGTGCGGTGATCCAAACTCTACTCTACATAGTCTAGAGAAAACAAGATCAAGACACTGGCCATCCTAATGAGTAGCAGATTCAATCCACTGGGAGAGGTCAAGTGAGGATGTTAGAGAGAGTAGTTTGGAAGCAGCATTGGAACGTGGATTAGAAATAGGGATGTTAAAATTACCCATGCATGCAAATGGACTAATCCTTTAAAAACTAGATCTGACAGTTACAGTTGTGTTTCTATTTTTACATTATTAGATTAACCATAATTGTCTTGCCTCCATTGTTGGATTAAATCATTATTGAGGAGAGGGTAGTATGAAAATAATGTAAATGTCTCAATGTTCTCAATCTATTTACTATACTAGTGTATGCTGTTTTCTGACAATCTGCATCAGTGAGCGCAAGAGTTACTGTTACCTACAAGCTTTCAATGTTAGTATCAGTAATAATTAAACAGGCAAAATTGAAATCAATGCCTAATATCATTTAACCCCATTACAATATGAATTTCTTCTCTCAATATGAAAAAGTGATAATTGTAGCCACTTTGGTGCCAGTTTTCATAATCAGAGCCAGTGTCACGAGTCACAGAGGCTGAAGGCCACTTGCTGATATTTGCACTGCTATGCTAGGAGGCACGGAGTCTGAACACACCCCTGGTCTTCACCAGGGACCCCCACAAGGGAGTTTGGAGTTTGCTGCAAGGGACATGCAGGTTGCGGACCTTCAAGCTAGCCATCAGCTGAGGGGATGGTGAACAGACGTGGTCGTGCAGGCAGAGGTCAAACCGTACTGGCAACCGTGGTATCAAAGGGTAAGGCAGAACCAGGGAGAGCCGAGTCGGTACACAGGAGGTCAGTCTGAGAGCAGGGAAACAGGCTGGAACGCTGGAGCATAGGAAGACCTAGATACTCTGGTGTCTAACTAGTGTTCGAGGCAGGTTTAAATAGTGGAGCCCAATTCCTGACTGGTAGCAGTGGAGGCGGCAGCCTGGACAGCTGACCGCCGACAGGAAGTGCAGGGAAGCATCCCATTGCTAGGAAACGAAGATGCGAGCGGACACACATGCGCACAGCAACCTTGAGGAGTGAGGACGGCGTCCAGCTGCCTAGCAACAGACAGCGCTGTCAGCAGAGGAAGGCGTCTGTCCCTTGCACTGATGGTGAGTGTGGGGACGGCGCCTGACAGTCAGCTACATATACATACTGTGGAATAAGTGGTCCAATGTCTATTAATCCAACAAATACATATTTATTTGTAAAGAAGAAACTTGCTGAATCAAAGGTCAACTTCAGCCTTGTGCCTACTGTGGAAATGATGTGGGAGTGTAGGTGTTGCTGTTTCTAATCACTTCGCTACCAAATCACTTAGCATACACTCATAACTATACCATTTATAGCCACAGCAACCTACTTCCATACTCCAGTAACCCCAATATTGACCTTAACAAGATATCTGCCTTAGCTATGTTAATGCCTGCACAAGGTATGGACCGAACACTTTTGCTAATAGTGTACATAGTGAAAAACATATATTTATAGTTTCTTACACTGGGAAAATAATTCCTAATCAATTTTAGTTTTCTCTTCATAGGGCATATTGATTTTAGAGATAGAATATGAACAGTTAGCAACCTGTTAGTGGGATATACAATTTTCTTTCCTCCTCCTGAATGTGAATTAATAGCCCTGCAGTGTTCATGTTTGTAGCAGTGGTGATTGTTCTGCCTGAGATGTAAGCTCTTTCCATCCCTGGCACAGCGTGACCGAAACATTTAGAAAGATAAACTGCAGTGGGCCGTGGGGACAGGACATAATCAATACTGCACTTTCTGCACGTTGTGATGCACAGATACAAAAAGCAGCAATCCAATTTGAAAACTGATTTCAGATAGTTACACTAGTCTGAAATCATTTTAAGAATGCATCAATCAACAAGACATAGCCCAATAAAACCTACATAATGTTGAGATTAATTCTCCCTGTTCTAACGCCTGATTGTTCTTTCACAACACCAATCATGGAGATCTAAGCACACAACAGGTGAAATCTGTATTTATGCTGGCAGAAAGCTGTGAGCAGACGGAATCTAGTACCTTAAAATTATTATGTTGAATTCATACAACATCAGCTACATAATACATGTTGACAGGCAGGCCAGATACGTCTGGATAGGAAAGATTCTGCAAATAGACTTAATCTGTGAATTTAACTTTCACAGGTATTTCAAAACCACATATTTAGCCTAAATCCTGGTATTATAAAGACACATGATGAGTTTGTTAATTAGTTAATGTGCATATTTAAAGTTACATGTAATTTTTTTTAATGCAGCATGGCAAGTGGAAATATCCAAGTTTTACAAATGCAATAATTCAAAACCTGAGTTTTATGTTTCATTGTCAGATGCACATTAGTCATAATGTGGGTATGTTTAACTGTTATAACTAATGCATATACTTTACAATGCACATATATAGAAAATACACAATTATTAATGTTAGCCGGTGTCATATACTACAATTAGCTTTAAATTATATTTACACTGCTTGTACACATTTATTGTCACTCATACCCATTTTTTTTACACAATTTAGTAAAAATAGTTCAGATCGTTGTTAAACTTTTCATAATTTTAATGCTAAAGCAAGGTAGCAAAGTTAAACTCCAATGGGAACTGAAATACACCTAACCACATCACACACTCCTTACCCAGACACCTCTGGACTAGCCTTGTTCTGTCCTTGTTACTCAACAACAATTGATGTGTTGATTAGCAACATCCGATCTATACTAAACAGTGTACTAGACCCATTGTTGGTCCCAACATTGTCATCAATCCCGGCTCCCCAGCAGCCCTGTCTCTCCACTTTATAGTGCCTCCAACATAAACATTTGCCTCCTTTACCTCCACTCTCACTCAAGTGTAATGCGTCTGGTCTTTGATCCCCTCTTTTCCACTCACAATTAGCCTTGCTATATCCAGTCCCAACTTTCTACCCCTTCACTTTCACCCACTGACTGCTGCTGTGCCAGTTCCGTCTTACTTCTTCTCCCCTTCACACAAGAACTGCTAAGTTTGATCCACAGCTCCTTGATTATGAGGAGGTCCATTTATATTGGTATGCATTGAAGTGATTGCACCGGGCACAAACCACAAGGGTGATCCCAGCCTGCTCACAAATGTATTTTAAATTCAGTCACAGTTGGCAATTAATTTCATATATTCGCACAGGACAAGATAGATACATGCAGCACAGTGGGCCGCAACAGATGTGTGCTGCAGGAAGATGCTCAGCCTGCTGTCTGCCACCACCACACTACAGTGCCATAACTAGCAGAGAAGGTGTTCAGCCACCGCTTCAAAGTGCAACAAGAGATATAATGTATGTTACAGTTTGAAATATTTTTGCCTATAGAATTTGATTAGTTTTCCTCGTCATACACTAAATTACATTGTATTATATCTAAACATAAACACAGACCTAATAAGTCCTTCTAAAGTATACGATTTGTTTTGTTGATATTGACTTTAGTGATGATGAAGTAGAGGGAATAGATACTTCTTAGTAGAACATAGGTTATCTCCAATTATTAGACAAGTGTGAGAGTACTGTTTAGCCTTGGAGATTGCTAAAGTTAAAATTCATTAAAATGCATAGCGTGGATGTTTCCCATCATACCCAACCATTTCAACTAAAATATAATCACCTTACTTAAACTAAATAACAACATGGACACCAAGTTAAAGTTTGGAAGAAGAATATAAATGTATTGAAATTAACTGTGGACTGGATGGCGGACGAGAGCAGGGCAGTCAGACTATGCAAAGGTAATAACAGTGGAAAGATCATACCTTATCTATTGGGCGGTGCTAAAATCTGTCCAAGCAGCCTGACTACACCCCCTCTGAAACTGCCGGGATTAACCGGCACATACAGGCCAAGGGGTCCTCCTCACAGGCGGACCAACCATATGTTGACACTGAAGGGGGGTAGTGAGCTGTGACTGTATGAACGCAGCACCATATGCAAACTTACTGACTGCAATGCTCTCCTACCACTAAGCGTAATAGATTACCAGAGGCAAAACGGGGTATAACCCTGACTACATAAAACTTGCCGGGGGGAGGGGGGTGGGGGTGCATCCGGATGCAGGAACAAGAGGGAGAACTGCAGAATCTGGTAAGTTATAAAGATTCAGCAAGACCAGCCTCTATTGGTTGTTGTTTCTTGTATGCAACAGTTGAAATGGTGAGTACTCCTGTCACTCACCAGCGTGATTTTAACTACGTTCTGGCTAATTGCCTCACTTTAACTTAATTTGTTAAATGCTGGAACAAACCGTTCGAAACAATAAGCCTCTGGTCAAATTCAAGTGGTCTTATTTTACTTATAGTTTTAGGTTCTTTCAATTTTTCCCTCATGGTATAATTTAAAGAATTTATTTAAATCAAGAAAAGCAGGTGTTTGAACATATATTGTATACTTCACTATTAGAATAATTCATAACAACTATGGTGTTAGACATGTGGCTGTACATAGCACCTGATCTTCTACAGACATTTGGGACTCTTACACAAGGATGCTCACTTGACACGTTCAACACAGTCGTAGAGCCGAGTAACCAAACTATAGCACTCAATATATTATTATGGAGTTCTATCAGAGTGCTCATTATGTACATAGTGCACTATGCTGTATCAGCATGGAGATTTTGAGAACAAAATTCAAAACCTCTGTTAAAATCTAGGATAAATTAACAGGTGTTTTTAAATCCTGTGTTATAGAAGTATGATTTTTTGCTACAAAAAAAATAAGCTGACTCCTAGATGACTTATTTTAAGGATCTATATAATTTTGTCCCCTGTAGGCTTATCTGTATTAAAAAATTTACTTTTTGAAAGCAACATAATCTTATATTCAAGAAATCATGTTATTCTATTTACAGAAAGCAATCGTGACTTCGTGTTGTTTTATTGGGAAAAACAAGAGAGACTAATTGACTGCAAGTGGTATAACAATTAATGAGTGATTCATTTGTTGCTGTGCTTTCATATGCTGTCTAAAGTGAAAAGGTAATACTGAATTCCACTTATAAACTAAGATACAAAAACAGTTGGGTAAAAATGTTTCATGGGGAATGCTTACTAACCAAATATGTCACAAATATGAAAAAGAATAACTGGAATAGAAATCACATAACTGAGCATGTTCCAAGTTGCTATTTCAACTGAAAGCAATGGACTATTTATTTTTTAAGAAAACCCATTTTAAGAACCCTATATTATAATTAAACAGCTACAGTTAAAATTCAGGGATGGATACTTCTTATTCATTCAATGTTTTATAAATTAACATTTTACATTGGCTTATTTATCCTTTAAAGAACACTAATTTTATAAGTGACACATATTTTCTCTTTCTGGGACACTTTTCTTATTAAGAAAACTGGCGAGATGTTTCTCCAAGAGCAAAACTTGTCTGACACTTTCATTAATTCGTCCTACTGTTTTAGTGTCCTATTAATACATGATGAAGGCACTATGAAAATACAGAACATGAAAGAACAATCTGGTTCTATAGAGGTTACAGTCCTCTGCATCAGCATTATTTAAATTCCTCTTATTTTCTGAAATGTTCCTCTGTATCCCCTTATACCTCTCAAGTATACTAAGTATCAAGACATGAAAGTACCTTTGAATTGCAAATTTGATGCACAGAATGAACACTTCGTCAAGCTTTTTCTCTGGGGTATAAAGTAAATGCTCACATATAATATTTACCTAAAATGCAAGTAAAGGATTTAATGCATTCTGCTCCCATGCAAACACAAAGTTATTTGTTGGACTTTTAAAAACATCCCAAACAGACAGGAGAGGGCTGGCAAGTTTTAGCCTGTGGGACAAGACTCAAATCAACAACTTATTAGGCACATTTTAAAGGGAAAAAAATGCAGGTGGCTCAGTGACCCAGCCCAAGGTAGCCCACTAAGGAACCGGCCCAAGGGGCAGATGCCCCCCCTGTCCCCCAGCTCAGCCTACCCTGCAAATACTAAGGAAAAGGCTGAATCGGTCTATTCTTATGGTAAGTGACACTTTGAAATATTACTCATTATATTACTTTTATAATTAGGATCACTGAAATGTAGGAATAAGGTAACTTAATTTAAATTTGTTTTCTCACTTTGAGACAACCAACATCTTTTTATTAAGTAAACTTACAGTACGGATAGCAGTTGCCCTTCGGAGGAGGTGGAGGAAAGAATTTTCAGCTCTAGAGGAATTTTGCCACCCTAGGGGTAAAGAGTTGCTGGGAGGTATGATTTGAATGTAGCTACTGATTGGACTACACACCTCTGGTCCGTTGAAGTTTGTTTCTTCTACCCAGTCACAGCCTCCAGAGTATTGTCAATGGACTGACATATGGCAATGGGTGGTGGCTCCAGGGGGACTCCAGTTATATGCTACAATGTGGGAATGCAAGAAGAAGAGGAGATTTGTCCCAACATGGGCAATCCCATTAATTACGTAAAAGGGATGTTTGAATATATTTCAATATTATGAATTCTGCTGCTAAATATGTGGAAATGATCTCTGGTAGAGGTAATGTAATTATATATATTTAACTTGTTCTTCAGGATGAAGAAAAATACTGGAATAGATCTTATTTTTAAAATTAAGTTTGCCAAGCCCAGATAAAATAAACCTACCTGCATATCAGAGTGATGCTGTGTTCAAAAGCTATAGCTTAGTAAACCTATGCAGTTATTCTCCAAGTTTTATGATAATCTTCCTACTGTAGGCACTGTTGAATTGTAATCTGTGACTGATACTTCATTACAACTTGCCTAGGCAATCAATACATTATGAATGCTCTATCTCACTGTAAGGCCAGATGCTGATTATAGTGTTCCCTTGACCGCATGAGTTAATGAAATTCCTATAACAGCTTTCTAAGGCATAAACCACAAAGCATCATAGTTTGGATGAAATGTGTACATAAATGCATGCCACTGCAAATGCTGACGGAATGCAGTGCGCAAAAAACGATCATGCACTATGCTCATTATTATTGTTATTATTAATCATATGAATTTTATACCATGCAAGTAAATGCAATTGATGAAAACCTGGAAAAAGTTTGAGTAGACAAAGACAGAACAGGAGGTTCCCCATTCAGCCTCATAATGACAGAGATTGTGCTTGGACAGATATCAAGTCCCTCACTTTTTATGAAGTGAATGGACTATGGTGGCTCACCTGAGTTTTAGAACTGGTAAGTAGTTAAGTAAATAAAATGTATCAACTTCCTGAATTCTCTGACTAGCGACTATTTGAGAGAAAGTGTGCGCGAGTCCATCTGTGACTTTGCCAGGAACATTTACATAAATGAAGTATTCAGAGAAGTAAGGTTCTATTTGTCAATTTTTTTGTTAACATGCATTTTACTGAAAAATTACAGAAAAATAGTTAGTCACAAATAATTAGGTGTCCAGTTTTGCCTATAGAGCTTGTTTAAAAATGCCAAGATTAGTAAACATTTATCATAAACAAAGGATCAAATTGTCAATGTCTTGTGAATGGAAATGAGACACGCAAGACAAATTTAAAGTGCAATTAAAGCCAGTATTTGACAAAAAGGCTATATATTATACCAGTTTCATACTGCCGCCCCGGCAATATCCCGGGTTGTTAACCCGGGATATTGCCGGGGCACAGGGCAGTATAGATAACAAGATTCCCAGGTCGGGTGGGTTCATACTGCACCTGCCCGACCTGGGTTTTAGAAAAAAAAAAGTGTAAAAAAATGTTTTAATTAAAAAAAATACATAACAAATGTTTACTTAACTTATTTTCAGCCAGCGGTGTCTCCGGTGCGTTGCCAGCTGTCAGGGGGACCTCTGGGTACTAAAATGACGTCATTTCTAGTCCATTAGAAATGACGTCATTTTAGTACCCAGAGGTCCCCCTGACAGCCGGCAACGCACCGGAGACACCGCTGGCTGAAAATAAGTTAAGTAAACAATTGTTATGTATTTTTTATTAATTAAAATCTTTTTTTTTTTTACTTCCCCATTTTTTTTTTTTTACAGTATGAATGGTGAGACCCGGGAATTACAAGGGTTGCACCATTCATACTGCAGGCGAGCGGGGTCCAACCCGGGAATTACCCTTCGCAAAATCCCGGGTCTAAGTCCCGGGATTTTAGACCCGGGATTTTGTGGTTGGACTATTCATACTGCACCAAGACCCGGGTTTTTCAGCGTGCCTCTGCAAAATCCCGGGTTTTTGGTGCAGTATGAATGGGGTATTACTGAGTTAAATAACATTCTTGAAATAAATGGTGTGTTTATACACAACTATATACTGTATGTCTACCTGTCATCATTCCTCTGCAGCTGGTTATATGTTCAGAGGGAGGTTCTTTTTTAACTAAACAGGCAGGCATTGGTGACTGCTATCCAGCCTTGCTTTGCAGAAATTTACTGTAGCAACTGATACGTCTTTCACTGTAAAAATAGTTGAACCTTATGGTAGCCTGTGTAGTCACTAATGCGCAGGATGCATCGGATATAGTGCAAGCTGCACTGAGGTTTGTGACTGGAAAATTCTATATTTTTATTATAGATTCTATAATAGCAAAACCAAATACCTAAGAATGTGCTACTGGTGTGAGAGAATAAAACAATGAATAGTTATTAAAGGTACAAATATATGTGAAATACCTTAAAAAGCTATAACTACAGATATGAGAACTACGCCCTTGATATAAGAGTGAAGAAAAAAACAAGTGTTTCCCATGGAACATAGACAATACCAGGATGCAAGACTAAACGGCCTGTAAGACATTACGCAGTACTGGACAAAGGATATTGCCTTATATGTAGTTATTGTTGCAAAGAAAGATTTGCTAAGCTAAAGAGACTTACTTATAAGTACTTGTTGTTAACTAGTTAATGCTTGCGCTTAGGTATAAATAAAGGAGCAGTCTGAGAAGTCCCAGCAGAGCTGATTCTGAAACTACAACAACTTGTTTGTTTCATTAACATCCTCTCCAGTTGACTGAATTATGCTGAAAGGAAATCAGGGATCAATAATAGGGGCACCAAGCCTCGGTATCCCAACACTGAATAACTGCAATTTTAATGATTTGTGATGGATTAAAATTGCAATTATAGTCCTGAAATTGAAATAAATGTAAATAAATCCAGCATTATTTGTCCTTTCAATCAATGAAAGCAATACAATGAAGCGTTACATTTTGTTAATATCATAGTTGCCTACTCTCCAAGAATGTTGAGACTCACAAATTTCTGGGAGTTCTCTTGGACTCCCAGGAGAACAGGGCAAACTCCTGCATCCTGGTCACTTCATTAGAGCTGAAAATGGTGATGTTTAGCTGAGGGCGTGGGGTCTAATGATGCCATTCACATGGCCACGCCTCCAGGACACAGTAGTGAAATCTCACAAAGGGGAGATCTCAGACTTTGTCAAGTATGGTCAATAACCAAATATTGTTAGGTATGTTCCCAATAAGCTGCTGAGCCATGTCTCGACCTCATGGGCTAAAATTTGCCAGCCAGACCCAATGAAAGGCACATGTGTAATGAACCCACAAAATTGCAGATCATTATCTATAACCTAATAACTTAAACTAAGTACAACAATATGAAGCTTACTTAGCAGCGTGAATGAAAAAGTAAAGTTGCCACTGTATGTAACAATGGTGTTTTCCATAACAACATATGGCAATTTAAGATTTAATAGTTTACACCTCCACCAGGCAGTTAAATAGTTTCCTTTCAATATATAAGTGCTTCAGGCAAGGTTGTAGTTAGAAATTTTGCTACTACATTTAAATCGAGAGGAAAATATGGCTTTCACGATTTTGAACACCTGCTATTGTTAAGTATTGAGCATTAGTGAATTAATAATTAAAATAAAGCCATCAGGAAGAAGCATTTGGTAATATTAACATCATTAACAACCATTAGTGCTATTAAACAATTTGACATACTGGTTGAGGAAAGCCATATAACAAAATAATGATGTAATTAGTGATTGATTTATGCTTTCATGTAATAAAAATAAGTGTCTTACACTGCAATCCCATGCTTTAAAATTACACTGGAAATACACTTTATAGAAAATGCACACCATGCAATTTGTATATCCTGTTAAACTATAAATAACTAAACATAGAATATATTCCATTTTGTCCCATTACACAGATTTTGATGACAAGACCAAAAGTATCATATAACTGCCTGCCTTAGAGTGTTTTTCCCAGCAAAGATGTTGTATAGGTTGAGGTATAGACTAGGGTACCCATGCGACTTAGTTTTCCGAGGACAATTTACTTTTTTCACCCAAAATATTTTGCTCACATGTTTATTTCCCATTATTCAGATTCCAGTTTCTCGCAAACTAGGAGAATAGGAAAGGGATAGCTTGTAAGAAATGTTCTTCTTCATTTGTCAGCCAAAAGGAATTATATAGTGGATTTTATGGCCTAAAGTTTAGGCTCTAAACAAACTTAAGGGTGTTCTGATTTTTCATTTAAAAGTATATGAGCCCTGGGCTAACCTCCCTTTGTACCGAGAATGGCATGCAAAGCCATAGTAGTTTTAGATTAATCGCTCTTAAGCTGCATAGACTTTGCAACTTGTGATGCTATCCTCTGGATTGAACAACCAGTTTTGTATGGGCAGATCTGGGCACATGGCAATAGGGCTGAACACAAATTAATTCTTAAGGGGCTCATGTTACCTCTTGGTTGAAGACTACAGTCATGGCCAAAAGTTTTGAGAATGACACAAATATTTTTCACAAAGTCTGCTGCCTCAGTTTTTATGCTAGCAATTTGCATATACTCCAGAATGTCACGAAGAGTGATCAGATGAATTGCAATTGATTTTAATGTCCCTCTTTGCCATGACAATGAATTTTATCCCAAAAACAACAACATTTCCACTGCATTTCAGCTATGCCACAAAAGGACCAGCTGACATCAGGTCAGTGATTCTCTCATTAACACAGGTGAGAGTGTTGATGAGGACAAGGCTGGATATCTCTCGGACATGCTGATTTAGATGGAACAACAGACTGGAACCTTTAAAAGGAGGATGGTGCTTGAAATCATTGTTCTTCCTCTGTTAAACATGGTTACTTGAAAGGAAACACGTGCATTCATCATTGTGGCACAAAATGAGCTTCACAGGCAAGGATATTGCTGCTAGTAAGACTGCACCTAAATCAACCATTTATCGGATCATCAAGAACTTCAAGGAGAGAGGTTCATAGTAGTGAAGAAGACTTCAGGGCGCCCAAGAACGTACCACGAGCAACAGGACAGTCTCCTGAAGATATTTCAGCTGCAGGATTGGGGCACCACCAGTGCAGAGCTTGCTCAGGAATGGCAGCAGGCAGGTGTAGGTGCATCTGCACGCACAATGAGGTGAAGACTTTTGGAGGATGGCCTGGTGTCAAGAAGGCCAGCAAAGAAGCCACTTCTCTCCAGGAAAAACATCAGGGACAGACTGATATTCTGCATAAGTTACAGGGATTGAACTGCTGAGGACTTGTGTAAAGTCATTTTCTCTGATGAGTCCTGTGTCATGCCAACAGTAAAGCATCCTGAGACCATTCATGTGTGGGTTGCTTCTCAGCCAAGGGAGTGGGCTCACTCACAAATTTGCCTAAAAACACAGCCATGAATAAAGAATGGTACCAAAACTTCCTCCACGAGCAACTTCTTCCAATGATCCAAGAACAGTTTGGTGACGAACAATGCCTTTTCCAGCATGATAGTTATCACTTTTGCCTTATGGCAAGGTGCTCCAAGTGGCTCAGGGATCAAAACATCGAAATTTTGGGTCCTTGGCCAGGAAACTCCCCAGACCTTAATCTCATTGAGAACTTGTGATCAATCCTCAAGAGGCGGCTGAAGAAACAAAAACCCACAAATTCTGACAAACTCCAAGCATTGCTTAGGCACGAATAGGAGGCCATCAGTCAGTATGTGGCCCAGAAATTGAATGACAAGCATGCCAGGGTGAATTGCAAAGGTCTTCAAAAGGAAAGGTGAACACTGCAAATATTGACTCTTTGCATAAACCTAATGTCATTATCAATAAAAGCCTTTGACACTTATGAAATGCTTGTAATTTTATTTCAGTATACCATAGCAACATCTGACAAAAAGGTCTAAAAACACTGAAGCAGCAAACTTTGTGATAACACATACTTGTGTCATTCTGAAAACTTTTGGCCATGACTGTAAACACAAAGGGCCTTCTCTCTCTGTGATTCCAGTACAATCATCTAGAACAATCATTTTGGGATTTCTGCTTAGTGGATTTTGGGATTCATTTAGAGTTGAAACATTTTCAAACATATGCGGAAAAATTCTCACACAATAAATTGCAGATTACTGTGATTAAGTTGAGTTACAGATACCTCAAAATACGTTCAACAGAAAGCATTATACCATTACAAATGCGAATGTCGCATTGCCCTATTCATACACAATGTAATGTAGCGAAGTGCTCTATACACAAAAGAGAATAGTGTTGACAGTGTTATTAATTGACAGTGTTAATAATATAAGTGAGGCACATTTTCCATATAAATTGGCTGCACATTACTCTTAATCTCAGTAATAAGTCAAAATATTACATTTAAACAAAGAAAGAGACACCTATTTGTAATAACACATCAGCATGCATTTGAAACAAGTGTTACAAGCCATAACTACCAAATCTTACAATAAATCAGGAAATAACTGTGTGCCACAAGCCTGGAGGGCTGCTTGTTGCCCAATCATGGTGCTAAATAGTGCTACAGGTGTCATCATTATCATTATTACCATATATTTATATAGCGCCACTAATTCCGCAGCGCTGTACAGAGAACTCACTCACTCACATCAGTCCCTGCCCCATTGGGGCTTACAGTCTAAATTCCCTAACATGCACACACACAGACACACAGACTAGGGTCAATTTGTTAGCAGCCAATTAGCCTACCAGTATGTTTTTGGAGTGTGGGAGTAAACCGGAGCACCCGGAGAAAATCCACACAAACACGGGGAGAACATACAAACTCCTCACAGATAAGGCCATGGTCGGGAATTGAATTCATGAGCCCAGTGCTGTAAGGCAGAAGTTCTAACCACTTAGCCACTGTACTGTCCCATTGTGTATCTTTACATAAGGCCTCCGGTACCCACAAAAGATACACCTCCTAAAAAGTGTACTTAGGAGTCTTAATAGGTCACATCATCATGGGGCTTGCAACGCTGCAATGTACAGACCATTGCTGTGCCGTACGAACGCTTGCTAAGATACACTTGAATCTTTGTGGTGTGTATGCGCAGTATGAAAATGTGTATATGCACAAGAGGAAATATGATCAACAAAACACTTTATATTAGCAACTTCAAATTCATTATGGGAACACACAGTCATAGCGCTCTCCATGAAATATGCCTAGCCGCAGGTGCAAATAATAACCTTCATTAAAAAAGCTATACATTCTTACAAAACTTGAAATTTCAGTGGTAGTTGCATCGGTTGTAATTTTTCTCCTAAAACACCACTTTATTTAGCTGTAATTATGTCTTAAGTGAATTATATTAGTGAGGGTAAGTTGGTACAATATTTATTACATGTGACACATTTCTGTGTTTATTTATGTTTGTATGTTTACTACATTGATTTAAAATGAAATGCGTTGGTGTAAATGGTGTCACATTGGAACTATAAGATATAGGACCAGTTTTTCACTTTGATAAATGGCCCATCAAGGTTTATACTATGGGGTCGATTTATCAAAACGTGGCAATAAGGCAGATTTGTCATTGCTGCCTATAAATAAAAATAAATAAATCACTTATCCCCGCAATTTAACAAGAAAACATCGCTGAGGCAGCTGAGCGATGCTAGCGCAGATGAGAAACAAAAATCTGGCCCTGCATTGTAAGAGCCGAGTCAGTCTGTGCAGAAATGCACATGTGCGTAGTTAGCCAGCATGCGCATTGGAACTGTAAGCCTAGATATGGGAGGGGGGAGTTTTAAAAATACATTAAAATATAAATTAATAATAATAAATTAATACTTTTTTCAAATTATAAAACATTTTTCCATTAATTTTTATGATGTGTCTATTCATCTATTCCAATAAATATTCCTATCATCATTTATACAACACAATACATATAAATAAATTCCTAAGTCATTTATTGAAAAGAAAACTATTCAAATAGATTAATTCAAATACCAGTTTACCATTTTGTTTCACTTTGGACTACAATTTGCATTTTAAAATCAAATTGTAGTGGACAACATATGTCAAGCTTTAGAATGCTTTAAGTATACACATAGTGATAACAGATCAGTCCTATGTCGTCATTGCTAATACTTTTACCAGAAGATCCCCCTCTTCTAGCAAAAAATTGTTTGTCATCAATGTTATAACAATACAATTTCAAGTAACCATTTTTATCTATATTTATTTATTAGGAATCAATGGGTGGGAGCATGCTAACTTTTTCTACAGAAGCCCTGCACAGCAGCAATATCTGGCTTAATTTTATCTCTTGGTATATCCACGCATATTTATCCTATAAAATATTAGTAATTAGTGATACTATGAAGTACATATTGTATGCAGCATAGTGACAGGCTACTGTGAATGAAGAAATAACAGTAAAATCTCCAACTCCAATGATAAAACTGAAAAAATTGAGACATGTTGGGCACAATTGGATCCACAAAGTTTAGATGCCAACTAAGTATATATTCCTCAAGTTTACTACCACCTAGGGAGGGCATGGATCATTATAGCCTCACCCCCTCCCTGAAGTGCAGGATGCTGCACAATGCAGCCATTTTCCACAGAGTCTCACAACACTGGCTGAAAACTAGGCCTGCGTGACGTTTTGCAGCGGTGTGTGAGCAGTAGGATCAATGAAAACTTGCAACCAAAGACATTGTGGCTTTTCATTGCTTCATAAATTTAAGTTATACAATTTTGAGAATTATGTTCCTTAACTGCCTCCCACTATCGCACAATAAGAGAATCTTGTTCCCTTTCTCTGATTAGACTGAAAGCTCCCAGGAACAGGGTCCTTTTTATCTATGATTTTAATTTCAATACAAGTATAATGTCTGTTAACCTTTTGCCAATTGTACTGTGATGAATAAGATAACGATGCTTTATAAATACGGTATGGTAATAGTAATTATAATAACATTTCAAACTAAATTGTGATTAAGTTAATATTATTATTAATTAGCATTTATTTTACAAAATATTGTTATGCATTGGGTACACAGGTTTGTCATTCAATTGAGTGTGCAGCTCTCTGAATAAAAGTTGTATTACATATAAAGTAAAGCTGTAAGATTTTATTACACTATAACTCATGTAATATTTAAATCTAAATTATGGCATGCTACAATGCCTAAATTCTATATAACTATTTAACTTGAAGCAGATTCTCATAAAACACATTAATTAGTAGTTGATAAGACGGGTGCAGTAAGTAATTCCAGCACTGGAAATGCCGGCACTTAACCTGCCGAAATGAACATGTCGATAGTGTGATTGGCAACACTGACAATGTCAACATTGAAAGAGCAATGGAGGCGGGTCCGAGATATAGCCGCCAGACCCGCCTCCATTACTGTTTTAATGTCGGCATTGTGATTAGCAACATTGTCAATGTTGCCGATCACACTATCAAAATTGTGAACCTGTCAGCACAATGGAAGAGTCGGCATTTAGCCTGAAAACATGTTCACGTTGGCAAGTTAAGTACCGACATTTCAAGTGCCAGTATTATGATCGCCACTGAATAAGACAACCCCAAATGACCTGTAATTACAAATTTGGAGGATTTTGGAAGGCTAAATAATGAGGTGAGTCAGGGGAGGCACTATATTAGGTGTTAATGTTGAACCATTAATAATCTTCCTGTACAAATTGTGGTGTAACCTGCAAACCTGGCCCTGAGTGGACAATTGATCATGTGCTTCAATAGTACAGTAAATCCAGTTTCTTACACTGTACACAGTAGGTTTGTATTAATCCTTCTAACAATGGCACAGCCCATACATATGGCTTTAGACATTAAAAGAAAACACCATTTTTACATGTATTATATTGGGTATAAAAATGCAACAGCTTGGAAAGCGGATTTTTTTTATCAAATTATTTTTCTTTTTGCCTTGCAGCAAATGACCGAATGCTAATGCATTATTAGTTTCTGGTGTCAGCCTTGGTAATTACTGATGCAGAAAGCAATACACACACATGTGGATTGCAATGCATTTTTTATTTTGTTTGGGGATATCTCTTCAGAATCCAGGATTGAACTGCTCTATTAGTGCAATTGTGGTTTCAACATGAAGAGAGCGAGAAGTGGGTGGCAGTCAGAGGTGAACATAAAACATCTGTTTCACTAACCCATGCTAGTCTCCTTATTATATGGTAAAATGCTTCAGACTCCTTATAGCAAGATACAAAACTGCTTCATCTTCAGTCTGCATTAATAAGTGTCTTAAAGGAGTTTGACTCATTATTTACTAAATCGTTAACAGCTATCAGTCAAGAATCTTTCCTTTCCTTTTTACATAAAATCTGTCATCACAGCAAGACATATATAGAAACATGCAATTATCCTGTATTCTGCTGAAGGGTCACCAAACACATTAGTCAGCTGAAGGCTGCAGCACAGAAATGCAACTGTATACAAGTTCCATTACTTTTAGATGGTATCTGACAAATGGATTTTGTTGGTAATATTATAGTTACCAATTTAATTTTTTTTAAAAATTGAAGATAGTTTCGTAAACAACGGCAATTTAGATCGACTATCTTACATTTAATTAGGAATTTAGCAAATATAAGCTAAAAGATGTCCCTATATTATGGGTCACATTATTTGTAAACAAAACAAAAAGTCAGTTAAAGTTTTTTCGGTATATGAAAGTATTCATTTTAGCTTTTAAATGATGTTAAACTTTTAGCTGGCTGTATATAGCACAAATAATGTACAGATTTGCAGTTTATATGATCATAATTCACTGTGATTCAAACAGATTTTGATGATTGGAGTGCATAGGGATTTCACAGAAAGCAATTACCAAACTAAACAATAATTATTATTTTTCTCATGTGGTGTTACTGAGGGTTTAATTGTCTAGAGAGAAATCTACATAGTCTGAATTACAAGATAAACTAAATCTATGTGGGATATTTA
Organism: Mixophyes fleayi; assembly: GCF_038048845.1. Lineage (NCBI taxonomy): Eukaryota > Metazoa > Chordata > Amphibia > Anura > Limnodynastidae > Mixophyes > Mixophyes fleayi. The sequence continues at coordinate 139,588,763 of NC_134406.1, read as the reverse complement.
TCATAGGATGATAAGCCATATGATCACTGGCAAAAAGAATGGCCGGGGTTACCGCCAAAGCCTATTTAACAAGCATCACAGTAATACATGTATTACCGCAATGCTTGTTCTTTTATTGGCATCTCAGGACAGGAGGAAAATTAATGAAATAATGCTTTATTATTTAAATACAGCCATGTTTCAATGGTAAATACATTTACCCTTGCTTGCTAGACTGATATGTATAGTAGATTCCACACATGGGCTGAATGGGCGGCAGGGGGGCATTTGCCCCCGGGCCGGACCCATAGCGGACCTGCTTGGGCTGGGTCACAGGGCCACCTGCATTTTTTTCCTCTAATATAGGCTGTTGAGTCGAGTCTTGCCCCCTGGGCTAAAATGTGCCAGCCCTCCCCTGATTCCATATAACATATTTAATACTACGGGATTTAGAATAATAACCCTCATTAAGGTGTTTGTCAGCTTAGCCTACAATAAAGGGGTGGTGCATTTTTTTGAGAATCATCTGCTAAATTATACAATTTTGATTATCAAATATGTACCTTGACAGAGTAATCTGAAAGCTCTGATATCCAGCTATAAAGGAAGCCAGTCTAGTTAGGCTTTGTTTCCCTGATCCTCCAACACCCACCAGCAATGCATTTCCTTGAGGGGTCCGTATAATGCGGGAGATTTTTACCAGATGAATCATTGCATCCTGAAAAATAAAACAAATGTTAATTAACATTAAGACCAGTGTAACATATCATACAGGGACATAAGATATAATAGTGCAAACAGTACCTGCAAATAGCACTGTGGAGGAAAAATCAATACTTTTCTTGGAAATAATGCAAAATAAAGGGAATAAGATTTTATTTTATTTTGTTGCCTCTTGCATTTAATATCAGCATTAAGTCATAATAAATGAGCTAAAGAAAATAAAATAAATAAATTTGATATATTGGTTACATTATTTGTTTTTTTCTACATTAGCCTTAGATGCTCTTGAGTTCCTTTACGCACCATACTTTCAAAACACCACTCTTTCTAGATTTCTCATTGAGTACATAACCTATGTACAGTGTGTTAGCACAAGAAAGAATTGGTGGTCCCAGAACCCACCTGAACACATTTATTGTCGCTTCTTCCATGGTAAAGTTATAAGTGACAATAAAAGATAACATTTCTGTTAAATCTATATATAATACAACAGTTTTAAGTATAGAAGTTGCAATAAATCAACTAAAAATATATTAAAAACCTGGTACCAAAGCCTAGAAATTGAGGTCAGACGTGTGATACTAATGTTACAGTCTATGTGTGAATCAGTCACACGTTATCTATCAATCACGATCATGGTGGTTATCATCTTCTGTGCTTTCATTCTCCACTTGCCGATAACATAACGTGGCAAAGTGTACACAAAGAATAGACAAGAATTTAAACCAGGTTTGTTTTTGTTTTTCCTTTTTTTTTATTTATTTTTTTAACATTATTTAATTACATTTTATTTAATTATTTAATTCTTCCTTATTTTATGCTGGTCACCTAATTATTATTGAATAAATAATATTAGGTGTATTTTCACTTTACCCTTAATGTTTATTTTTTAACATGGTATTCCTGAAGACATGCATGTAATCCTCATGTATTAATGTATTTAATGCTTAGTTTTAAAACATAATAAAAAAACAAGCATATTATAGATACAAAGGCAACTATTTTCCTGATATTTAAAATATAAATACCAGTCAGTTTTTTTTCTAGGAGACACAAATAGGTTCTCAGTGCTTTTAACTATACAATCTGTCACCATTCAATGTCTCGGCTTATGATGACATGGCATAATGAAACTCCCAAATTCACATTCTAAACTTGAAAGAAAATATATTGTTGCGCTCAACTGACTATACCGGTTACCAAGCAGCAAAGGATGACATACAAAGTACTCTATGTAGTGCGTTGCCAATTTCAGTACCATGGCTTTTCTGGATCAATATCCTGCAGCGCATTTAAAGAACTTATACAATACATTTAACCTTTCAGAATGTGGCAAGGCAGCTGCTGCTGAATAATGAGTAGAACAAGATAAAATGACATTGCGATTTCCACATTACTCCTTCCCGTTAACAGAACAAAGAGAGATAAACAATTTTATGGAACTGGTTACACACATTTGACTTCTCTTGTCTGTTGTGCTCTGTGTTATGCATTATTTAAAAGCTGCTGCTAGCAATGTTTTTGTAAAGCATAAGAAAGCCAATCTCAGCCATTTAAAGAACACAGGTTTACTCACATTTTGCAGCCTCTAGGCCATGGTGGGCAATTTTTCTTATTGAGAGTGTATATTATAACTCCTATATTATTACATATTTTTAAGTATTAGAGTAATAATAGCATGGGTATAATCTAAGTTGATGTATACAATACCTGTTTAAATGATCAGTTAACATAAATACTATACAATCATGTTTAACAATGAATCTGTTATATGCATTAAATACTAATGTGACACACTCAAGTATGTGAAAATTACAAGTAAACCAACTTTAGGTTTGAGGCGAGATTCAACAGTAATATTTTAATATTGAAGAAGCAAACCCACTCTGTTATCAAAAGATTCAATCTCATGGCTGTTGACAGGCCAACAACACACTTTTTCCGCAGCGGAAACCGCCAACAATTGAATATGCCCCAATGGCTCCTCACTTCCTAAGCTCTCAACAACTGCTGAAGGGCCAAACTCCATTAATATTTATAATTCAGCAATGCAAGTGCCTTCTTACAAACATCTGTGTGCTTCCACGCTCACTCATGCGAAGGCTCCTATTTTGCGAGGGTTTTTTAAAAAAACAAAACCCAAGATATTGCTTTGATAGTGTTTGCATAGTCTAGTAAACTGGCATGTGCTTAATAGTGCTATCCTGACACAAGTGACTATAACATATTCTATTGTCACTACCCATGCTAATTAGAGTGTTTAAGGGATCTGAGTTAGAGGAAAATAAACATTTCAAGTTAAGTGTCTTTCAAACCAAAAATCAAAACTGGTCTTGTAATCAGGGCACATGTGAACTAGGGATGCTCAGGCTCGATTTTTGAAAACCGACGCCCCCCGAACTTAGACAATCCGGGTACCGAGCCGCTCTGTACTTTTGCGCGTCCTCGGAATTGAAACCGAGGGAAAACGCCATCGGATCTCGCGAGTTTTGGATTCCATAAGTACCGTCCCCCATGGAAATCCGGCACCATTTCACAGACAGTCACAGAAGGGGTAGCAGCGTTCTTGGCAGTCTCCAGTGCCATTGCTCAGCGTCATTACTCACACAGAAACAGAAGGTGTGGCAGTGTTCTTATCAGTCTCCAGTGACATAGCTGTGTGCCACTACTTATACAGAAACAGTAGGGATGGCAGTGTCCTTGTCACATAGCTGTGTGTCATTGCTCATACAGAAACAGGGTTAGCAGTGAGTGTTCTTGTCACTCTCCAGTCACATTGCTGTGTGTCATTGCTCATACAGAAACAGGGTTAGCAGTGAGTGTTCTTGTCACTCTCCAGTCACATTGCTGTGTGTTATTGCTCATACAGAAACAGGGGTAGCAGACAGTCTTCTTGTCACTCTCCAGTCTACAGTCACATTGCTGAGTGCCATCCATATGGTCTCCGATCCGAAGAGCAGGAGCACCAAGCAGCTCCTGGTACCAGTCACGATGATACTAGTCCCTCTACATCATCTGCTAAAGCTTATGAGCAAGTGCAAAGTTGTTTTAAGTTTGGGAAACAGAAAAAAAAGTTTTTACCTTGGTAAAGAAATCTACACTTGTAATCAAGGCAGAAAAACATAAAATTGCTAACATGCCATTCTACACACGCAGTGGCAAGGAAAGAATCGGACCTTCGCTTTTCTGTATGCATCTTCTTCTAAGGTCTGTCATGACGATGCAAGACCTTATCATTCTGAGTGCAAAAGAGGTGCCCAAAAACTTTTATGTGTAAAAGCCAAGCTGGAAAAAAACCAGTAAGGCAGTAAAAGAAACTGTATGCTCAGAAGTTACAGAAATCCCTGAGGAGAGTCTATCCATGAGTGTTATATCTAAGCCTGGCCTTTCTGATACTGTACTCCTTTCACCATTTCTGTAAATGTGTGGATGAGCATGCCAAGTGTAGCCAGTGATACACAAATTGAGGATACTACTTTGGATTTGCAACAGGATGAGGGGGATATTTGTGTAGCCGATGACGGCGCTAATGAGGATGTTGATGATGATGTTGTTGTTTGTGTAAGTCCAGCAGCAGTGGAACTAGTTCTTGCTAGTGAGAAGAAGAAGGCCAATGCCATGACTAGGCATAAAACCAAAAAATCCACCTCTTAGGTGTGGAATTATTTTTACCCAAATCCTGACAACCATCTAGGAATGTCATCCATGTTAAACCATTTGAAGCAAGTTCATAGCAAGCAGTTGGGAAAATCTGAAACTTATGCTAAAAAAATAACAACAAGCAGTCCAGCATCAGCTAGCTCCCTTCTCTTAGCTAAATCCTGGCACCTGCAATCAATACCAACAACATCTTCTTCATCAATATCTTCACTAGTGATCAGAGTTAGTCCTGCATTCAAGTTTCCAAGGCTAGATGACTCCTCCTTTATCCAGGATTCCTCTGAAGAATTCTTGACCGCTCGGCCCACTGCTGCTGCTACTGCTGCTGGTGGGGTGGATCTTCAACCCAGAAGTAGATGAAGAAAAAGACTACTACAACAATTGACTGTTAAACAATCCTTTGCAAGAGGAAGCAAGAATAAAAGCTGTGACACACTGAAAAAGCGGATCACAGATGTCATGGCGACTATGCTAGTATTATATCTGCGTCCAATTTCCACAATTAACGCAGCTGGTCTTAGACCGTTAATTGAGGTCTTGTGTCCCCGTTACCAAATTCCATCACAACACCATTTTACTAGAAAAGCAATTCCTCACATCTACCAGAAGGTTCCAAAAAATGTAATTATTAGGCTACAAAATACCATTCTACCCACTGTACACTTAACAACAGATATGTGGACAAGCGGAACTGGGCTAACTAAAAATTATATGACTGTGACAGCCCACTGGGTTGGTGAACCGCCCTCAGCAGCAGCTACTCTGTGTATCCCTGGCTTCACTAAGAGGCATACCGCTGAAAAACGAAGGGATGTCATTGTAACATGGCTTATCCATTTGGACTCTCTTCCGGGTATGTCATTTCTGATAACGCTACCAATATTGTGACAGCATTACAGCTGGGTGAATTCCATTCATTGCTCACACAATCAACTTGGTGGTACAGATCTTTTTGAAAATTGATAGGGTCAAGCAGGAGATGCTGTCTGTGGCCCCAAAAAAAATTCTGGACATTTCTGGCATTCTGCAACAGCATGTAGGAGCAGCAGCTACGAGACCGATTTAACTTGCCCTGCCACCAATTAAAGCAAAAGGTGGTATCAAGGTGGAATTCCACCCTGTATATGCTTGTAAGGATGGAGAACCAGCGAAAAGCCATCAACGCTTACTCCGCAAGCCATAACATTGGGAAAGGAGGAGCAATGTATTTTAGTTTGGTGCAGTGGAGAATACTTTCCGTGTTGTGCGTGTTATGCTGTCTGTGGCCCGTAAAATATCTGGACATTTCCGACATTCGGCAACAGCATGTAGGAGCAGCAGCTACAAGAGCAATTCAATTTGCCCTGCCACCAACTGAAGCAAGAGGTGGTGACAAGGTGGAATTCCACTCTGTATATGCTTCTGTGGATGGAGAAACAGCGAAAAGCCATCCACGCTTACTCCACAAGCCATCATCATCATTTATTTATATAGCTCAACTAATTCCGCAGCGCTGTACAGAGAACTCATTCACATCAGTCCCTGCCCCATTGGAGCTTACAGTCTAAATTCCGTATTATAGACACACACTTACACACAGACACAGACAGACAGAGAGGGAGAGACTAGGGTTAACTTTGATAGCAGCCAATTAACCTACCAGTATGTTTTTGGAGTGTGGGAGGAAACCGGAGCACCCGGAGGAAACCCACGCAAACACAGGGAGAACATACAAACTTCACACAGATAAGGCCATGTTCGGGAATTGAACTCATGACCCCAGTGCTGTGAGGCAGAAGTGCTAACCATTACGTCACTGTGCTGCCCAACATTGCCATGACATTGGGAAAGGAGGGGGGATGTAGTTTACTCAAGCGCAGTGGAGAATACTTTCCGTGTTGTGCAAGGTGCTGAAACCATTCAAAGTAGTCACCTGTGACGTAAGTTCAGTCACTGCTAGCTTGAGCCAAGTGATTCCCTTAAATAGACTTTTGAAAAAGCAGCTTGAGAAATTGAAGGAGGAGATGAAAAAAAGCAATTACGCCAAGTATGTCAAACTTGTAGATCAAGTACTTTATTTGCTTCGCCAGGATCCAAGAGTTATCAACATCTTGAAATCGGATCACTACATTTTGGCAGCTGTGATTGATCCTAGGTTTAAGTGCTATGCCTTGTCTTTATTTACAACTGTCTCAGATCCCAAGAGATGCAATGACCTCCTGGTGAACAAGTTGATAGCTCAAGTAGTACATGACACAATGGCGTCTCCTCCTTCAGTTTCTCAGACTACTGCTGCTAGGAAAAAAACTAAGCTTTTCCAAGAGACCCAGGGATGATGCTGATAAGTCAGCACAAAATTTTGACATCTGGTCTAAAAGAATTATCCAAAAATCGGGGCACCTCTGCCGTAACTCTACCTGATCCTATTATCAACATCTCCACTGAATAGTGGAGGATTATTTTAATGACAGCATAGAAATTAGAGATGCTCACTGACCCCCATGTTTTGGTTTTAGTTTTGGATCTGGATTACCTTCGGGTTTTGGTTTTGCCAAAACCGCCCTTGCGTGTTTTGGTTTTGGATATGTATTTTTTATTTAGAAAAAATGCTAAAATCACATAATTTTGCTGTTTTTTTATCCTACATTATTATTAAACTCACTAACACTAATTTGCAGTCAGTTTTGACCACCTCACAGGTCACATTATTATTTTCATACACTTTTGGACCAATACTGCAGCGACCTAGCTGGATGGTAAGCGACAGAGCAATGACTCTCACACACAGCAGTTCCTAGCACATCTAGGACACATTAGCACACAGCAGTGGCAGAAAAGAAAAGTGGTGCAAGATGGAATTGTCCTTGGATCATGAAACTAGTTATGGTTCATTTGATCGCTTCACCTGTTTCTTGGATAAGTGAGGTAATTCTACAGCCAATACATGGCAACGATCGCTCCACTTGTTTCTTGGATAAGTGAGGTAATTCTACAGCCAATACATGGCAATGAGCGCAAAATGTGGAATAGATAATGATCATCAAAATGAACTACAAATTCCACGAGGAAGGCTTTTGCCGGCAATTACATCAAAGTACAGAATCTTCTGTAATGGTAGATTCCAGCGGGGATGATTTAATATTGTGTGAGGATAATGTACACACTGATGAGGGTGAGGATGACAACAACATCTTGCCACTTTAGAGTTCCTCGACAGCACTGTTAGCTTAGCTGCTTTAAGCCCATTGTTAGCTTGTTTTGTGGGGGGGCCAAACAAACCAAGCACTTCAGCAACAAAAGTGGCACTCCTTGTCGCTGAAGTGCTTGGTTTGTTAAACTGTACCTGCTACACCTCCTGTTTCTCTGTGAGTTTGTTAAACCTTTTTAACACATTTCCATGGACATTTCCATCTTGCACTTTTCTTTTCTGCCACTGCTATGCGGAAATGTTTCCTAGATGTGCTATGAACTGCTGTGTGTTTGTGTTGTTGCTCTGTTGCTTAGCATCCAGCCAGCACGCTGCAGTATTTGGCTGAAAATGTATGAAAATAATATTGTGAACTGTGAGGTGGTCAAAATTGACTGAAAATGACTGGAAATTAGTGTTATTGAGGTTAATAATAATGTAGCAACGAAAAAGAGCTAAATTATGTGATTTTAGCATATTTTAGCAATTTTTCCAAAAAATACAGATCCAAAACACACGAGGGTGGTTTTGCCAAAACCAAAACATGAAGTTAATACAGATCCAAAACCAAAACACGGGGTTCAGTGAACATCTTTAATGTGAACCCTACTTTATGCGCATGGTCATGATTACCTGCAATTCACATAAAATATGTCTAATTCAAGACAAGACTTGGGCCCCAAATGGTTTCTACTATGCAAAGTACACTTTAAGAACAACAAATATCACTTTTTGTGCAAACACAGCACAAACTATGAAATCCTATAATTTCAACTCATAAGCATGTGCTTCAATGTCTTTATGTTGCTCTTAGCAAATTGCATTTTATGGGCCTGAGTCATTAAGGAGAGAAACTAAAAAAAAGAGTAAATTTGCTCCTGGACAAACCTAGTTACAATGCAAGGAGCAGGCTCGGCGCTTCCATTAGGCAACCTTAGGCAAATGCCTAGGGCGCCGGGACCTGGGGGGCACCACTGACTGGCTGGTATGCGGAGGACCGCGGCCACCGGCTGTTTGAAGTTGTCGGCAGCCGCTGGATGAATACAGTGCATGGCGGGAGCCGGATGGATGAAGGGGTTTTCAGGCGTCAACTGTGTACAGATTGATTCCTGCTCTAGTCACTATCTGATATCTCTACTGACAACAGGCAGCATAACAAGAGATCTCACTGCTGGGTCTGATTCACCCACTATTACTACATCCCCGTTGTACTCAGATAACAGGACTGTTAGATGACTGTGGGAGGAGAAGTGGCAGTGTCACTGTGATGTGCGGCGGCACCTACAACTGTCAGTTTGTTATGTGCCTGCTGTGGTGCCACCCAGAGGATCTGTCTGCTGCACACTGTTGTCAGTGTAAATAAAGTTACTGCAGTGCCACTCCGCCCCCTCCCCATCATTCCTTTCTGTGAAGCTCCCATACAGCCTGCCTCTGAGAAGAAGGTAAGATCCGTGACTGTGAGGAGCGGTTTTGTGTCACCATTGACACTTGGTGAGCCAGAGTTTGAGTTCCCTGCAGATCCTGCTGTGCTGACCAGCCAAGAGAAAAACAATAGGTAAGTAAAATAAATCAAATATTCATTAAAACGTTTTTTTTAAAAATTAGGAGAGTGACGGCTACACTCATTCAGCTCAGATCTCGACATACCTAAAGGAGGTAGGTTTTCCTACTCTTTCAAGGGTGTACAGTGACATGCTGGAACAGCCCTTCACTAAGGGGGAGCTGAGGGAGGCAATTAAATCTACACCTGGGGGCAAGAGTCCGGGCCCTGATGGCTTTACCATTGCTTACTACAAGACTTTTAAAGACAAGTTGATACCAATGATGGTGTCGGCATTTAATGCAATTTCCAGAGATGCTTTTTTCTCCTCCCAGAGTCTGGAAGCACACATAACTGTGATCCCTAAGGAAGAAAAGGACCCCTCTCAATGCGCAAGCTATACCCCTATCTCTTTGCTTAATGTGGATCTTAAGCTGTACGCGAAACTTATTGCAAATAGATTAAAAATACTACTCCCAGAGACTGTTCACTCAGATCAAGTGGGTTTTGTCCCAGGTCGTGAGGCACGAGACAACACCACCAAGGTGATAGATCTGGTTCATCTGGCCTTTCGTTCAGTAACACCGTCAATGCTTTTGTCCACTGATGCAGAGAAGGCTTTTGATCGCGTAAGTTGGCCTTTCATGAGAGGGATCCTTGAGCACCTGGGACTAGGTCCGGTTGGTTTGCACAGAATCCTGGCACTGTATCGACAACCTACGGCTCGGATTAAAATAAACTGAGATTTGTCCGAGCCAGTCGTGATGAACAATGGCACCAGACAGGGCTGCCCGCTCTCTCCACTTATTTTTGTGTTGTGTATGGAGGCGTTGGCAAGAGCTATCAGGGCCAACCCAAATATCTCCGGTCTACAGGTTGGAGACAAAGAACATAAACTTGCGGTATTTGCAGACGATCTTCTAGCCATTATCTCCAATCCAGTTGTCTCTTTACCCAATTTGGTTAGTGAGTTTCAAAAGTTTGGCGTGTTATCTAATTTTAAAATCAACTATAGTAAATCTGTGGCTTTGAACATTAAGACCCCAGCCACAGTGGTAGAGGGGCTGAAACTCGACTTCCCCTTCATATGGCACCCATCTCAATTAAAATATCTAGGGGTGATAATTCCTAGTGACCTCACATGCCTTTATGACCTCAATTTCAGACCACTTTTGGGCAGGATTCGAGCAGACTTAAGGGAGTGGCAGAGTAAGAACTTTACTTGGATGGGTCGGGTCAATATAATCAAAATGAATGTCCTTCCCCGTCTCTTATATCTTCTACAGACCTTACCAATTCATGTTCCGAACTCTTGGTTTCAGGGCATCCAACGAACGGTGCGCGATTTTGTATGGTGTGGGAGACGCCCTAGATTTAAGCATGAGATACTATTTAGACGTAGAAACATGGGGGGCTTGCAACTCCCGCACTTCTCTTCTTACTACGATGCAGCAGTATTGGTCAGAATAATGGAGATGTCTGGTCAGGTTGGGTCGAAACAATGGGTGGAAATCGAGTCATCTTCTCTGGAATCCCCTGCTGCCACATTGCTTTGGCTATCCAGTATTCCTAAGATTACTCATCCTACTTTAGGCCCCACATTAGCGAAATGGGCTAGGCTTAGATCTCTCTCCTGTATCTCCTCTCAAATCTCTCCACTAACTCCATTATGTAATAACCCAATGTTCCCTCCAGGGACTACCCCGTTAGCTTTTAAACAGTGGTCTCAGGCAGGGATCCAGCGTGTCGGCCAGTTGGTGAATGCTACGGGGGTTCTCTCCTTTACAGAGATCCATTCCAAATGGGAGTTGCTCAATGCAGAGATCTGGAGATACTTACAGATTAAGCACCTTCTGTCACAGGGCCTCCCAAAACAACACACTTCTAGGAGTCTAATGGTTTTTGAATCTCTGTGTTTCAGGTCACCCTGCCCTGCACATTCCCTCTCAACTATATATAAGCTTTTGGTAGAACATCTATTCGTGTCCCCTCTGAAATTTAAAACAGAGTGGGAGAGAGATCTAGGAGTTGAGCTACAAGAGGCCGATTGGTCCAAGATTTTTCGGGCATCTCACGCATGTTCTCCCAATGTTTCAATTCTAGAAACTCACTATAAGGTAATTACCAGGTGGTACAGATGCCCTGCTCATCTGGTGAGGGCCTTTCATGGGGTGCCCGACACTTGTTGGAGATGCAACCGGGGTGTTGGTTCTCTTCTGCATATCTGGTGGGATTGCCCCATGTTGCAAACGTTTTGGTCCCGGGTGGTAAGCATCACGCGGAAGCTGCTAGGTAAAGACATACCCAACACTTCGGTGTCCTGGCTGTTAAATAAAGTTGATATGCCCCTATCACTTTTTAAAAAATCTCTCTTGAAATTTATTATCTCAGCAGCAAAGGCAGTAATTCCAGTGAAATGGAGATCCACCATGCCTCCGAGTATTCGGGACTGGTCTAATAGATTGGAACACTATAGGGTCATGGATGAGATGCAACTGTCAACCACAGACTCGTTTGAAATGTATTATGCTATCTGGGGCCCATGGCTATACCTTTTAGACTCTCCTGAGTCCCCGATCTCAAATTTGACTGAGTGTTTTTGTTCCCACTTTTGCATACGAAGATTGGCTTGGTTGGGTGGTCCATCTAGATTTGTGTTGTACCAGGCAGATTCACAACCTACTAGGCTAACAGAGCTTTAAAGTAAATTGAAGTTTTAAGTGAGGATTTTTGCTACACCCCCTTCCCCAAATGTGGTTTCCTCTTCCCTTCTTTCCCTTTGTCTTTGTCTGTATGTTATTCGTAATATTGTTACTAGTAGATTTGTGTATGGTATGGCATATCTCTTTTACAGGTCTTTGAGTACATTTTTGGACTGGAGCCAGGATGTCATTCTTTCTGTATCAACAGCCTACCATGCAAATTTGTTGATTGTGCACATATAACCTGTCTGTGTTTACAAAAACCCCAAAAAATTTAATTTAAAAAAAAAATAAAAAAATTAGGAGAGTAGTTGGGTGGCAAAAAATTTAATGTAAAATAATTAGTTGGTACTGGATTTCTCTGTTTATTTTGTATTTATGTAGTCTCTAAAAAAGTAAAATTAGGTAATTTTTATATTCACAAGCTATGATTTCTATTGTAGTCGCATAGTTCATTCATTTATACTGTTGTACAAAAATACAGGTGTAGGCAAGGGCATACATATATATATATATATATATATATATATATATATATATATATATATACACACATGCATACATACATACATACATACACACACACGCACACACATACCTTTTTTATTCCTTGCAGTGAAATAAATTTGTATAGGCTGTTTATATAAGGCTTCCAGCTGCCCAGCAATACACAAGAACTATGTGGCTATAAATGGAAGTCATATCTTAAATTATAATATATATTATTACATCAGCAAGTAATTTTAAATAATGTACTGCTGTTACTGCAGCAACTTGCCAATGGGCAGAAATGGAACCTGGACAGCGTTGAGAGCAGACATCATCAGACATCAGTGCGCCCGGACTGGTAAGAGTTGTTATTTTTATTTTACACTACACCTTGAACCAAATTAATCACTCATTGGTTGTGGGCTGGGGCGAATTGGCCATAGACCTTACTGGGAATTTTCCTGATAGGCCTGTTGTCTAATGAGGCCACTTGATTTGGTTTTGTCCTTTTTTTTTTTTGGTTTGTGCATCGGTCTGGTTTTGTTTTTGTTTGTTTTTTTTAAAACCAATGATGTATTTTTATATGGTGGGCCGAGAGCTGCTCTGCAGCCCAGAATCATCTGCGCAGACCCTGGACTAAAGGTAGGCGGCCCCTACAACTGCCAGGCTGTCTCTTATTGCAGGCCAGCGGAGCTCTTGCAATGAGCCTCGCAGGGGGGTATTAGTGGTAGTGGGGGGGGGGGTTTGGCTGAATAGCACTTAATAAGCTCTACTTGTTTTACTGTGGCGATTTATTTGTGAAGTACGTTATATGTATTGTTTTCAAAAACACAAATGATCTAATTACCTTGAAAAAAACTAAATCCATCCTAGCTCCTCTGACTGCTTCATTATACTGCTGCATGAAAAAGTCAAGCCTGTCGGAGAGCTTTTCAAATGAAGGGATAGGTTCATAGATTTTAGGGGCTTCCAAATCAGTATCGTCTGGTTCATCTCCAGTAGCTTCTGGAGCATCTTGTAAGAAGTCCACAAAGTATGATTCTTTTGTAATGCTCTGAAGCAATTCTTGACCATGATCTTCTGCTGTAATCTGTAGGATGAATACATGCTTAATGTCATACTATTTAAAACACACATAAGCATTATAAACACAAAGCACATATAAGCAAAAATATATTTAACTGTATAGTCTCTTAAAATGCCAATTCATTCTTCTATATAGGGCTAGAAAAACAAGGTAAAACTAATCTTGAATAAAATGGCAGTTAGGGATTGTTCAGACCAGCGTTTTTGCAAAATTTGATCATGCATCCTTCCAACGCAAAATAAACAAAGAGTTCTGAATTGGATACATTGATCACTTTGTCAGCCAATGTATTCTGTGGATCAGAGCAAACCATGGGTAAATCATATAACCTAGTGTCAGTATAGCCTGGAGATTATACTGCTGTCCTTGTGATGGACAGTGTAATCCACGGGAAAGGGCAAAATGCAATACAGCTTATAGCAAAAAGGGGTTAATTTTAGTGACTTCAGATGGACATTGCTAACATTCTAGAAAACGAAGGCAATCATCAGCTGTTCATACAATATATGGCTCAATTTTGCCATTTAAAATGATTGGTTAGCACATGTTTTTGAGGTGAGCTGTAGAATGTGGTTTAAATGAAATTTATGCTAATAGGTTAGTTAAGAGAATTTTTTACTGTTACACTGCTGTTATTTGACCATCTCACACATGTGAAATGTCTACATTTATTATATAAACAAAGGGAGCATTTCCCACCAGAAAGCTTCACTGGGTGCTGGAAAAGAGCAGTACCTGGCTATGTTATTGGTTACTCCAACTGCAGGATTTCATGCTGAAATGGGGGCTTCCCTGTTGCTAAGAATGCTTACTGAGACTTATGAATGCTTATTTCTTATAACCGAAGCGAAGTAAATAATTTGCTTTATTTATCTTTGGTGTTAATTCTTTACATAACTTACTGGCATGTGATTTTGCAACCTAATCATCATGGTCTAAGCAGCAGTCCATGTGTAAAAAAGATATACAGGTGTGCATCAATAATTGTGATGTCTGCAAAGCTTTCAGAGGTTTTTTTTACAAGTGTGGAATTCTATGTGGAACAAAACGTGAGTAAATTCTTCCAAAAACATTTCTAAAGCTTGTAGCCCAAGAGAAATATTATGTTATGGGCAAGTTCAGAACCTTATGTTACAAAGAAAGTAATAACAACAAAATTATTGCTTCAAAACTATGTAAATCAAAATCAATTACCTTGTGCATGGAGTTCTCGAACCAGTCCTTGTCTTTCTGGTCAACAAACCTGTCTGCAATCACACGTGTACACTCATGTTGGAAGAGCGCTACTAAGATGTCAGAGCTCTGACAGATGTTAGATGTAACCGTGAGGATCCCTTGCCAAATACGACTCAAATCCCGCAAGTTAAAGATGTAATGAAATTTGGCTGGGGTAGGTAGCATCTGCAGAATAAAATTAGATAAACTCTTATAAGTGACATTATCCATAATTATCAATAAGTGCTGCAAGGAGACATCAATCTATCTATTTAGGAGCACCTTCACTCTTGTTGCAGAGCCTGCCAAAAAGTGTAGACACTTTTTTATAAACTGTACTGTGTTTGGAGCTACAGAACATGAGGAGGATAATGTTGGCATGTGTGGTTAGATATGTTAAAAAATGTATTTGCTATTTATCGTCTAGTATTCATACTATGAGTTATAGTACAAGTCAGTTAACTGTATCTCTATATCATAGTGTGACTGGTCTATCACTTCCAACGGTTGTCCCTACCTCTTACATTAACCAATTTGCCTTGGAGGAGTGAGGTTTAGTTTCATTGGTCAGAGATCATCACCGTAATGAAAACACACATTTAATTAGTAAAACAATTAGACTAAGCTCCTTACTGCCTGTAGTGTACTGGCAAGTTCAAATCATTAGTAGTAGCCCTGAATTACTAACATTACTACAACTTTATTTCTTGTTCCCTCTAACAGACAACAGAAAAAGAAAAATAACAAAAAAAATAATCATTTTTATGTAGCAAGTTTAGGAAAATGTAGTCATCATAATGAAATGTATGCCATTTAGCCAAATTAAATATTAACCTAAGAAAAAAAAACACATTCCTCTATCTAGCACACACTGCACATGTAACATAGGCGTGATTACCTTAACTTTGGTTGCTTGCCACACTTTACGAGTGGTAGGTACCAATGAAGAAGCCAGCTTGCACACTTCTAGAGGGAAACCCCTCTGCTCACAGAAATAGCCTTCAGCCACTGTCCGGAATATCTTGTCAATAGAGGAGTTTGATGGCAGTGTGCAATTAAACACTGTAAACTGGCGTTTCAAGCGTTGTGGGATGTCATTTCGTCCGCCACCAGGGTGAATCATGGCCGCCACAAACTGGATGTCAACAATGCTGGTGAATTCACCGGGCTTTTCCAGGTTGTAGAAACCTTTTTGTTCCATGAGTTGCCTTACAATTTCATTGGTGATCTGTTAGTCACATACAAAAATTAGAAGAACCATCAATCAGATACCTCGATTTACATAAAGTTTTAGAACAAATATATGATTGAAATTATAATATGCAATATGTTACAATCAGCATATGACTATGTAGGTAAATAAACAAACAGCATCTATTAGAAAAGAAAAGAAAAGACACAGATATTGGCCCTATTTTAAAATAAGGAGAGAAAGGAGAAACTACAAAGAAAGAAGTTAGACAAAAGAAAGTGAAAAGGGGTGCGGTGTGGCAATCCGCCCAAAGGTAAAAGGAAACAAGCAGTGGGGTAGAATATTGAAAAGAGGGGAGAGATGAGAGGGATGAGGTAGAGGGTAAAGGGAAACTATTTTGTTTTTTTACTTAGATTATTGCCATAAAAATTACAACAGAGAGCATTTGTCTAAGTATCCATACCACCTAGACAGATATGCCAAAAGTTATTTCACAACCTATCTGTCAAACAGTGTGAGTTTTCAACAGGCGATTTCAAGCCATAATCCTATTTTAAGTTTCAGAAGTTTTATGCTGCAGAACCCAGCATAAAAAATGTAATCAGGCAAAATTATTATTAGTTCACTTACCCTTTAAAGGCTCAATCATATCTAAACACTTTTTAATGTGCTTTTCATGCTTTAGAAAAGCACATTCTTCATGAAAAGAACTTTAAAAATATAACACATTCATTTTTATTGCATAGTCCACACTACTGTGCTTTTTAATCTAAAGGGGACTTGTAAACAGGCTTTCAGCCCCTCACTGGAGCTGTATTTGTTCAAAGAAACTTTAAAAAGGGATCACAGATCCTTATGTTGCGAGCAAACACAATTCACATGCCCACTCAGTGCAACGCAGGGTGAATGCTCGATGGAGCATAGATGCAATTTGCTGTATTTTATTCCCCATATATGTCCTAGTTTAACACTGCCACCTGTGCTTGTCAATGATACTTACAATCACAGTAGGGATCCATGATTAATTTTCAAAAATTATATTCTATACTCAAGTTGAACAGAATGCAGCTTAAGCAGAGGAACAACACTCATGTGCACGCACCCTAAAGCTTCTTTGAAGATTTGAGAACACAGCATATTCTGTTTTTAAGGCATTAGAGCCATTATTTCTATTATTTAGTTGAAAGGAGTCCTTCTTGGCGCATGTAAAGCACAAGAAAAGCATACAATTTGTCATGAGCTATGGATGTTTCGTTTTTTAAACGGGCACATATTTTTTCTGTCATTATCAATTAGGCTGTATAGACACTGAATGATTTAGAAAATGTTCCACTGGCTAACACCATGGAAAGAGGATTACCTTCCTTGGACTTATTAACTATTAATCACTGTAGTTCTAAGCAGGAGAAGGCTGGGCCGGGGGGCATATACCCCCCAGGCCGTTTGGTCTGGTATCTCCTTTGGGCCGCCTGTTTGTATATGCGGTGCTGTCTGCATATACAGAATGCTATCCAGTGCACAGGCGGCGGCATCATATTTTACGCGATGCGGTCGCTTCACTCATTAATAAAATATTGTACTACAAGTTGCAGTACAATATTTTCTTAATGAATGATGCGGCCGCATCGAGTGACATGTGATGAGGCCGCCTGTGCACTGGATAGCATTCTGTATATGCGGACGGCACCGCATATACGGAATGGCAACAATACCGCTCCGTGGACAGTGCTACAGTGCTCCTCCCATAGCCTACAGAAGCCCTGTAGCAGCAAATCATGCCTCTCCTCCCCCCTAGTACAGCCTTCTAGATATGATTGGGCAGCCCCAATCATATTCATATACATGGGAGCCTCAATCTCTCTAGGAGGCTCCCATGAAGTAGGTAAAGATTAATTAATAAATATATAAATAAATATATATAAATAAATAGATAAATTAATATAGACATATATAAATAAAATAAATAAGTAAATAATATAAATAAAAAAATATAAATATATATCTTTATATCCTGGTGGCTTGCCCGCCAATAAAATGGGAGCTTTCAATACAGTAGGAGGCTCCCATTTAGGCACGACAGGACAAACACCCACCCCTGCAGCCATTATTGAAGACAAGAGCAAGGAAAGCAAAGCAAGAAGAGAGAAAAACAGAAAAAAAGAAATTACAATCACTTTTATTTAGGTAAGTGTATGTTCAGTTTTTAATATTAGCTTATTCATTTTTATTGTTAAAAAAATAGCATTTTTTTTGTGTATGTGCATGAATAGATAATCATACAAATAGTGTAGTGCTATTTGTATGATGATCTATTAAAAGTGCTTGATTACTAGGTTCCCCCAACAGGGGTTATTGCCAGGAAAAACCCTATTAGTATTGTGCAGAGCAAAACCAAGCCATTTTGCTGGCAAAAACATCATTTTTTCTTAAAGCAAAATGGCTTTTTGCACTTTGATAAATCTGCCCCTGGGTTCAGTACTGTAATGGAACATTATTATATAATCTATTGCTAAACCCCCCCTGCCCCCTCCAAGGATGAACAGGCAAAAGCATGTAAACATGCTAAACCCGTTGCAACAGCTGTATAGCCTATCAATGCCTCCTGGGTATAGCCAGACAGTGTAAATCCTCACTGGCGCCCTGCGGCTTAACGGTGAGTCCCAGTGACACTGGGTGTTCACATAATTATATATAAAAATATAGGATATATTTTTGTAAAAGGTTATTTATGCATATATATATTTTTGGTTACATTACTTATTTGAATTATTTCTAATTTATAATAATAAAGAACCGCTGATTAAGTAACACTAAAATAGCAACTTTTTATCTTATGAAATATATATTGTACCGAAAAACACCCTTTTTAGGCTGGGCCGCTACTTATGGGCCATTGCTGTGTGCTTGCCCCACGGGCTAAAGTCTGCCAGCCAGTCCCTGGTTCTCAGTTTTCATAGCCTCACAAACCTATTATTATTAGATGTAAGTAATTATCTGCACATAGATGAGGATAAGGTTAACAAAATATCATTAATTCTGTTAAACATCTCTAAGTTCATTTAGACATCTAAAGGCAGATATTAAGCCCTGTTCATTTCTGATGTGGACATATTTCATTTGCAACTAGTGCAATTTATATTGTTCTTCCAGGAGTACCAGAGATGCAGAACAAGTACAAAAACGAGTACACAAGACAGTGAACGGAATAGTTACAAGACCTTCAACGAACAATAAATAAGCTCCCAATTGTTTAAATGTGGTAAATGGCTAAATAATTTCAAACCTACTAGACTATTTTGCTATAATCAGCAGAGACCGACTAATAACATGATTAAGTAGTAAAAGGAAGTTATTTCTAGATAAGAGTAGACTTTAGATTACCAAAAAAAGCAAACACCATTTTTTTACATAAATTTTGTTCATCCCATTTAGCAGAAATAACTCCTTTAATCTAGTTGCAAGAATTCTGACACAGCCAATGAAAACTGAAAACATATAAACCATACTTACCAACTTTCTGTTGTTCAAATCCGGGAGCCTGCGGAGGAGGAGGGCGTAACGGGGGCGGGGCACCAAAATGGCGTCAAACGCCGTGATTCACCGGGAATCGCGGCGTTTGGGACTTAATTCTGGGCAGAATTATCCAGATGCGGGAGATTACCACACTCGCCCGGGAGTCCGGGAGACTCTCGCAAAATGCGGGAGAGTTGGCAAGTATGATATAAACATGAAATCCTTATGCAATATTTGTCTCATATGTAAACTTCATGGTGTAGATTCATCCTTCTAAAAAGGAAAAATGAAGGTTTTGCACATAGCAACTAGTCAGGTTATAGCTATCATTTATCTAGCAAATTCTAGAAAATGATAGCTAGAATCTGATCGGTTGCTATGAGTAAAACCTAATATTAAATAAATTAATATTCTCAGGCTTAGATTGAGATATTTCAACCTTATAAACTAAAGAATTTGAAAACAAATTTCAAATAAAATATATGCTTTATTGTTTTCAATAAAATGTGTTTATTCCTTGATGTTTTAAGAGTGTCCACATCAAATTTAAATTGGGATCTCAATCTTTTTAGTCATTTCTCTTTATTGTAACATTCAAAAAAAATCATATATGTGTCTATAATATACTTAATGTACTTTGTCTTAGTAGGTGGATGGTGTACAAACTTTGTTTGACTGTGTACCACTTATCAGAATGTTAAATTAATGATAAGTGGAGCAAAGTTAGAAAAGAAGGTATTGGATAACAGATAATATAATATAACCTTAATGATTATAACAGGGGCAGAACAGTGCATTGCCGGGCCTCATAGCTAAATTTGGATAAGGGCCTGGAGATGCGCTGTAGCCTGCTGAGCCCCCCACTCTTCTTGGAAAAGATTAGAGTGGGGGCCCCTTCTGAGCATGTGTGTTCTGGTGGATGTGCCAATCAGAAGAATACTCTGTTCAGACTCTAGTGAGGCAGTGACCATAAAAGGTTAACTTCCACAAAATAGTCATGTCAAATTAAAGCCTTTTAAAACAACAAAATGTGTTACTTATTTTTTTAAAAAAATTGGGTTTGTACATTCATGCACGCCCAAAAAATTGATCTCTGAACATGTGAAACCCTTTTAAATATAAAACAACATGAGAAAAACTCATTCATATTTCAAGATTTGTAGTCAAATTTAATGGCTACTCAGTACTTACTACATATACTTAGTGAAATAAAAATTGGCAAACCTAAGGTAAAAAAAGCAATGGAAAAGTGGATCAGTTAATGTGGAATCAACCATATCACTGAACTAAAACACCTTATTTATATGCTATACATATCTAAATATGTTCTGCCTTCACTGATGCCAGCACAAATGCCATAAGACTTTTTTAACTATTATTTTCAACTCCACTTTCATTGCATCAGTTAATATTATCCTTTAAAGTTGTGGTTTAATAAAAATTTCCCTCTTTTGTAAACAGAGCTGGATATTTAAAAAGACATAAAATAGTATAGCTGATGCAAACATCAAAGGAAGGTGGAAAATCAGGCACTAAAAATCGAGTTGGATGTCTTTACATTGTAACCAAAATGTCCACCTATATCTATCACCCCTTCATATTTAATATAAAAATTATCTTTTGCTCTCAAGTGAATGCACAGTTAGTTACCTGATCACCCCATTCATTAATCACAGGCATATTGATATCATCAATAAAAACAGTCATTTTCTTTCCAGCCGGGGGACCATATGTGGTCCCCATCCTTTTATCAATGTAACTTTCAATGCTTCTCTGGAACATATTGGGAAGGGTTGCAGAAGAGAAGTTCAACGACTTGGTGACGTGATATTCTGGATCATATTTGCTTGTGTAGCCCTGAAAGAGAGCACAAATTCATTTTATAAGTCACAAACATTCAAGTGTTTAGTTTATCTGTACAATGAAAATCAGCCAACATTTTGTGGTTCATTGGCATACTGATTGCCTCAGCTTCTTATAAAGACATTTAAATCCTGAAAGTTCCACAGCTGAGACTTAATAATGTCATCCACTTATTAAGTGTTGGGATAGCCTCCAGCAAAGACAGAAATGGCAGCTGGCCTTTGCAACAGAAACAGGTTTAGTAAATTGGAGCCTATTTCTCCTGATATACAGATTTGTGCCTTGTGGCTTTTAGATATATTTATGGATTATCAGAAACTGCTTCCAAAAGTGCTTTATGTGCCAGACTCAAACAACAGTAGTTTGCATTAAGTGAAACTTTTCATGTATGCTGCTACTTAAATACCTAAATGGGAGCAGTATGACTAAACCTTTCATAAATTGATATGAGCTTAGTAGATTTAACAAAAACAAGCTTGCCTCCTAACTTTCATTGATTTATTATGTCATATATAAGGGATTTGGTTGGGTATTTAAAGTACTGCTCTGTACCCGTGTTTATAAATGCAGTAATAATGATGTTTGTTCAATTTTCATCGCTATTGTGAAGTAATTTAGAATACGGTAGTTTATAAATTAGTATGATTTTGATAATGATGATAATAATAAACCTAGAAAGCAAGACATACCATTTTGTATGAACTTGCCAAAAGAGATTAAAACACATCTAAGTAAAATAGAAATAAACATCACATTACACATCAATGCTTTAATTGTAAGTACCTGTTCCAGTTTACAACATTTAGTTCTTAAAGTATTGTTAAATAACATATTCTAAGAAACAGAAAAAACAAAATAAATGTTTTCATTTGAAACAGAAACTTCATAGATAATTTAATGAAACCAGTGCAAAGTAAACTACATAAAAGATTAGCCAAAGTATTAAAAAAGGGGTTATCTGTTGCATTAAATTACGACATTTGCATGTCAAGCAAACTTCAAGATACAAAGCAGCAGCAAATTCCGTTAAAGCGTACATAATGCTAATATCAGCATATTTGGGAATGAATTGCTATGCTGCTCAATCAAGGGTTGCCACCCAGCTTGTCAAGTGAGTTGAAAATATAATGTGCCCTTGTGGATTTGCCAGTACAGTGTGCAACTATTCATCTCTCTTTGATGTGCCAGAGAGCAGGAGATGAAAGAAACAACAAACTATTAAGTACTACTTTACTTCTGCTAGTTCTACTAGTTTTTGGCTTATTATTCATAATATAATTTAAATGGTACATAGAACAAATAAAAAGTGTTGAGTGCTGGTAATTTGGCATCTTTATTTATTTTTATATTTACTCTATATTAGAGTGAATTTATTAAGGAGCCAATGAAGCTGAAGGCACTGTCCACTACCACAAATGGGCCCCAACACATCTATCATCATCATCATCAGCTATTTACATAGCACCACTAATTCCACAGCACTGTACAGGGAACTCACTCACATTAGTCCCTGTCCCATTGGAGTTTACAGTCTAAATTCCTTAACATACAAGAAAATACAGTAACAAACTAACCTGCTCAAAAACATTAGGGTTGGCCAGCATTGTAGAGACATGAAATGTATTAAAGATTAGGAAGGAAATGTGATTATTAATTGGAACAGCTAAAACTATTTTTAGGATTACTTCTTACAAATTAGTGGCATGGGAAAGATGAAGAGAGTTCCCATAGGGAAAAACACACAGTTTCAAAAGACATGCAGCACAGGTATATAAATGACACATAGTCTAAGAGGTGTAGAGTGGACTGGAGGTGTCTCATGGATAAAGCTATAATTATGATACAGAGAACCTCTAGTGACTCAGACAGGTTCTTCAGTCTACACAAGGAGAGGTATGGGCGGTTAGTGAGGTAGCTGAGCAGTTTTGTGTTTATTCCCAAACGCCTTTTTAACACATTTAAATCTCGTCTAACCCTCCAACCCCAAACCCTCCGACTACCATCAGTGCCCAAGATATTGCTTCCTACTTCAAGGACAAGAGTCATAATATCCTACTTGAAATGGTATCATCTTCCTCGACAAACAACCAGCTTAATTCCTTCCCAGCACCCTCTGACAATATCTTCATTTGATCCCACAAATGAAGATGAAGTATCTTCTCTCTTCCTACTCTACTTACTGTCCTCTTGATTCTGTTTCCTCGGAAATCGGTAGGTCCCTCTCTCCCATGCTCATTCCACCTCTAGCTAAAATTTGTAATCTCTCTCTCTTTATTGGTAACTTTCCGGTATTATACAGGAATGCAATGATTACTGCTATTCTGAAAAAAACAAATTCTGATGCAAACTCCCTCTCAAATTACCATCCCATCTCCCAGCTCCCATGCCCGTCCAAGTTTTAGAGAAAACTGCCTACACTTGCCTCATGCTTTCTTTCTGCAAACAACTTACTGAATCCTCTTCAGTCAGGCTTTTGTTCTCAACACTCCGCAGAGACTGCGTTGACTAAAGTTTTCAATGATTTGATCACTGCTAAATCTTTGGGCCATTACTCATCATCATCACCATTTATATAGCGCCACTAATTCCGCAGCACTGTACAGAAAAGTCACTCACATCAGTCCCTGCCCCATTGGGGCTTACAGTTTAAATTCCCTAACACACACACACAGACAGACACACAGACTAGGGTCAGTTTCTTAGCAGCCAATTACTCGCTTCTAATTCTCCTGGATCTCTCTGCTATATGTTACACTGTTGATCACTCTCTTCTCATACAAACGTTACAACACCTAGGTCTTCAAGATACTGTCCTATCCTGGTTCACATCTTACCTAACCTAATCTGCTCTTCTCCATCTATACCATAATAAGCTTCTTTTGATTTCAGTATCACCTCTATGCGGATGATACACAAATTTATCTATCCTTGCTAAAGTAGTGAACTTGAACCCATGCAGTAATTGTACATACCACCCGGAACTACCCGGCTATCAAGATCACGCATATCTACATGTTTCAACATGCCAGATCAACTGCCTCCATCATGAATAAAGAAGAGATCTTGTGGTAAGTCAGTATATCAATTACTGCACCTCAAAGCACTCAAAGGTCCCTCGCAACTCAAAGTCAGATGCATCTTTTTCAAATACAGTTGGGAGAGACCGGGATAGTGCTACAAAATGTGGGGGTAAGTAGAGCAGCATTATCAATTATCTTGATTTATACACAAAAGTTCAACACAGGAGATGACCATGCTCTATAGAAAAACCAGAGGCTTTTACAGAAGAGAAAGAAACAAGAATATAACACTCCCCATGGACAGAACCGTGCACTGCAAGAATGAGTGGAATAAATATATGCTAGAAGAGGAAAACACCAAGATGGCACCATTTGCTCAAAGTCACACAAAGGCCATAGTGACAGGCAATGTAGCAGCTACCACACAAACCAAATTATATCATAAGTGCACACCTCTATGCTGCCTCGCCTGGGAAATAGGGAGGTCAGAGACATGGGTCTAACAGGGATGGGACTGTCTTACAATGTCATGTACATATACCAGAGAGTAGTACATAGAAATAGAAATAAATTGATTTAAATGTATCTATTATCCCTGAAATCTCACATCTGTGTTAGGCCCCATTACTGACTATTTGCCATTTTATCTTGGATGTCCACTCACCAACTCAATCTTTCAAAAACCTATTTAATAATATTCCCACCCTTCAACAGAAGTTACCTACCTGACATTTCTATTTCTGTTGACAACATGACAATAAATCCAACCCCACAAACTCGCTGCCTAGGTGTGATCCTTGACTCAGAACAATCCTTTGCTTCCCACATTAACTCTATATCTAAATCATGTTACATACATCTAAAAAACATTTCCAGACTCTGCACATATCTCACGCTAGACCCTACAAAAACTATAATTCATGCACTTATCACCCGCATTGACTATTGCAATTCCCTTCTTACTAGTCTTCCCCGAATCAGACTCTCACCCCTACAATCTATTTTGCATGCAAATAGATTCATTGTCCTTGCAAATCGTTCTTCGTCTGCTGAAACACTGTCAGTCTCTACACTGGTTGCCTGTTTCATCGAATCCAATATAAAATACTTCTACAAACGTACAAGGCCATCAACAAAACACCAACATACATATCCTCACTTCTCTCAAAATATCTTCCAACTCGACACCTCCGTTCTGCACTAGAACTTCATTTCTCATCCACACTGTGACTCACCGGACCGTGAGTGCCTCTGCGCTTGTGCGTGGTTCTCTAGCCTTCCTACCGCGCCTGTCCTGAGCCGCGGCCGTCCGCCATCTTGATGGACTGCGCATGCGCAGCATCCAAGAATTTATGACCTTTGCTTTTAATCTAATTGGTAGATCAGGCACCTCTCCCTATTTAAGGCACCTGTGCTCATTACATTGTTGCCTGATCTTGAGTCTCATTCCCTGTGAGTCTCTGAAGGTGTCTCCTGTGTCCTGCTAGTGTCTTCAGCTTCCTGCTGATTACCTGTTCTACTCATCGGTGGTTTCCATACCCGTTACTGATTCCTGTATCCTGTTCGTGGCCTCAGCTGGCTTCTGAATTACCTGCTCTGCTCATCAGCGGTTCTCATACCCGCTACAGACTCCTGTATCCTGCTCGTGTCCTCAGCTGGCTTCTGATTACCTGCTCTGCTCACCTTCGGTTCCCATACCCGCTACAGCCGTTCAGCGCCCCTGCTGTGCCTGCATATCCTTGTGGACAAACTTCTCTACTCACCAGCGGTATGCTTGCTTGTTATTGACTATCAACTGCTACCTTGCATATCCGCTTAGGACAAGCTTCTCTACTCAGCAGCGGTATCCATACCCGCTATAGACTATTTGTTGTTACGCTGCATATCTGTTTGGAACAAGCTTCTCTACTCAGCAGTAATATGCATACTTGTGATTGACTATCAGTTATTATCCCGCATATCTGCTCTGTGCAAGCCTCTCTACTCAGCAGCGGTATACATACCGTTATAGACTATTAGCTGTAAACGCTGCATATCTGTTTGGAAAAAGTTCCTCTGTGCTCTCAGTGTCTTCATACCGTTATTGACTCTTTGCATGCCTCCACTCATCCGCACCTGAACAACTCCTCACTTACTAGCAGTGGTACAAATTGCTATACGCAGACCACTGACTTCCCTGCTACCTACCTGCACCTGGACAAGTCTTCTCACCACAGCAGTGGTATAACTTGCTGTACGCAGACCACTGACTTCCCCGCTACCTACCTGCACCTGAACAAGTCTTCCCTTCACAGCAGTGGTACAACTTGCTATACGCAGACCATTGACTTCCCTGCTACCTACCTGCACCTGGACAAGTCTTCTCACCACAGCAGTGGTACAACTTGCTATCCGCAGACCACTGACTCACCTGTTACCTTCCTTCACCTGCTCACGTCCAACCTGGTCTCCATGGTTCAAACCTGCCTTTCCACTATAGATGCAAGTCGCTGACTCATCTACCAATATAGCTGCAAGTTGCTGACTCATTTACCAGTATAGCTGCAAGTCACGGACTATCATCAATTCCATTGGCATCCTCTTTCCATCTGCTGTTATATACGTTCCACTATTCACCCTGCTGCCAGAGGACTGCTGTGCAAACTCCGCCTCTCTGGTAAGCATAGTCAACTGGTGAAATCCTGGGCAAGACTCCTAGTGCCCGTGACACACACTCATTACTTGCTCCCATTACCGGTTACAGGCAGGACCGGATTAAGGGAGTGGAGGCTCCTGGGCTAAGAGTAACCCCCCCATGAGGCCCCTCCCCCGTGAGACCCCTCCAAAAGCCTACCTCTGTCTTTTCTTCACTGTTCTTCCATCACTCACTACCTGCTGTAGTCCTTCTGTGGCGCACATTAATCACCTTAGTGTAGAGATCTCGTGAGAGTGAGACTATGACTCATAGTCTCACTCTCACAAGATTTGCTCAGTAAGGAGATTATTGCGCGCCGCGGAAGGACTACAGTGCCTGCCATTCTACATGACGTCCATCTGACAGTGGGAGCCGCCGGCCGCGCTGCAGCGAAACAGCAAAAAATAAATAAATAAAAAACAGTTTCAAGGGCCCGCCAGGTGCCCGAAGCCCCTGGGCTGTAGCCAGTTAGACCTCAGGTTAAACCGACCCTGGTTACAGGACTTTTTTCGGGCTGCACCCGTTTTGTAGAATTTCCTCCCTCGCACAATAAGACCTTCCTCTAGTCTTCAACCTTCAAGAGTTCTCTGAAAACCCACCTATTCAGATAAGCTTATAACATTTCTCAACCACCATCTTAACCCGCCTAGTTTACCCTATTACCACCCTTTACACAGTTCACATAAGACAACAACTCTAACCAACATTGCTGCATGACTGGATTATACAGCTGAACTAGGCATTTTTTACTTTTGCAATCTGGCTGGACCTATATGCACCCACTGTCCTATAAGACTGTGAGCTTGCGAGCAGGGCCTTCTTACCTCTCTGTCTGTCTGTATTACCCAGTATTGTTTTATTACTGTGTTTGTTCCCATCTGTAAAGCTCTCCAAAATTTGATGGCACTATATAAATGTTGATGATGATGATGATGATGATGATGAATGTTGATGAAAGAATTATACCTTTATAATTGAAGCATATATGCAAATTATGCTGTTCAGTCCAACTCTGACTTTCCACTGCAGCTCTGATAAAAAGTAAAATTGGATTGAGCAATTCTTTTTCAGTCCTATTACGGACAGCATGACACATTTTTACACTGATATGAGGATATGATGCAGGACACAAACATTTAAGATGCAAAGCACAGCATATCCGTTATATTTTTCTGACTTCACTGGCCCTACAGAGAGTATAAATCCACACAGGACAGTTGAGTAAGACAGCAAGGTTGTCACTCTTACTTTGCTGCTTCAGAGTGCAGCAAGATAGAGAAGCACCTCCTTACATGGCAGCCTGCTACAAAGCGATAAGATACAGAGCATGATGGACATATTTTATCAAGGTGTTACAACTCTGTCTGTTGTTTGTACCTAGCAGCAGTGCCTCATACCACCAGAGGTGCTGCTGTTCTGTTCCTGAACTCTTCTACTTCCCTGAAGGAGTTAATCTCCTTGCATTATGCCTGATTAGAACTGCACCTGTTGCACTGCTTTAAGTACCTGCGTCTAGCTGTGCTCTGTGCAGTTCATCCGTTTGTTCCTGGCTGCTGCTAACCTGCTCCGGTGCTGTTTGGTATATACTTGCTGGACTGAACTTCTATGTATGACCCCTGCCTGTACCTTGGACCTTGCCTGCTTGCCTATGAACCCGAATCATTTGCCTGTACCTTGGACCACGCTGTTTTGCCTGTTGCCCTGACCTTTTGGACAGACTTCTGGACCTCGCTAATTTGCTTGATCGCTGCCTGGCTATTTGGATTTGTTTTTCTGATCACTGCTTGATCCCTGGACTCTGTCTGCTTTCCTGGACAGCCTTGTGCCTTCTGGACTGGGGTAAAACTTATAATACCTGTTCCTGCCATTTTTACTATACAGTCTTCATAGGACCCTGCTCTTATCAGTGGATTATTATTATTATTGATATTTATTTATAAGGCGCCACAAGGCATCCGCAGCGCCGTACAGAGATAAACAAAATCACAATACAATGGGAGACAGCACAGTACAGTAAACACAGCAACTCAGTTCGCTCAATGCACAGCTAGAGAGGGCGGGGAAGGGGGAGGGAGGATCCGCAAACGACGGGGCCCAAGAAGGAGGGCGCGGAAGACAGGGAGACCCCCAGGGGGGAGGAGGGAGCGAGAGTGGACGTGGGGTGGAGGACCCTCGAGGAGGAGGGCTAAGTAGCTGGAGAGCAGAGTTAGAAGTGGTGGAAACAGGAGGAGAGATGGCCCTGCTCAGAGGAGCGAACAATCTAAGGGATCTGAGTTATCTTTGTTTGTGTTTTTACCTGAATAAAAACACTTTGCTTTACACTTCTGTTGCTCTTCGTGAATGCACTGGCATTCATAACACAAGGACAAACACTTGAACTTTTTCGAGAAAATAAGTCAGCTCAGCAATGCATGGCCTTTCATATATGTTAATAGTAAATAATGGTGCTACTTGGTCTTACTCTGGGACCCATTCTCTACGTAATAATCCATACAATAGTAATATATCTAAGAGGCAAACTGGTTATATTTGGCACATAAACTGAAAAATCTCCAGCAATCTGGAAATAAAATGGGTATACAGAAAAAAGTCTGTTGAAAATTGGTTTAAGCTGGCAAAACCACAGAGAGTTGTTCAACAAGGAAATGCTTAAAAACAACTTTCCTTCCTGCTAATCACTCCTCCAAACTGGAAACACTTAAAGTAATGACAGTGATGGGTAGCTGTCAGGCGCCGTCCCCGCACTGTCAGGAAGTGCTGGGGATGGGCGCCTTCCTGCTCTGCCTCTTCACATCCCGTTGATAGGCAACGGGACGCGTCTATGCCCGGCTGGCGCATGCGCAGAACCATGGTGTCAGAATCACTAGGTGGAATTGATGATACCTGCCAGCAGTTGGCGCTACTGAGTACTGAGGCTCGGAGTCTAACACGCCCCTGGTTTTCACCAGGAACCCCCGCAAGGAGGTATGGGACTTCGCTGCAAGGGACGTGCAGGTCGCGGCCCTCAGTATCAGTCAGCTGGCGAGGTAACAATTGAGGCAGCGGTGATAGCCCACCAGGATGCAGGATGGAAGAGT
Source organism: Mixophyes fleayi (assembly GCF_038048845.1). NCBI lineage: Eukaryota > Metazoa > Chordata > Amphibia > Anura > Limnodynastidae > Mixophyes > Mixophyes fleayi. Next base: position 139,558,863 of record NC_134406.1, on the reverse strand, counting down.
AGTCAGCAAGCCGGGTCAAAACCAGAGGAACGGATATAGCCAGATCAGAAGCAGGAGAATCGTCAGGAAGCCGGGTCAATACCAGATATCACTCTAAGCCAGATTCAGGAACCAAAGGAGAAGTCAGGAACAAGCCGGGGTCAGAATCCAAATAGCAGCAACACAGGAACAAACGCTGGAGCAAGGCTGAAGACCAAATACTCTGGCACTAGACATGTGTCAGAGGCTGCCTTATATACCCTAAGATGCCTCCTGATAGGGTTAGGGAGATTTTGGCGGTAAGACATGCTGGCTGCAGACAGGTGAGCAGAGATAGCGTCCAGCTGCTAGGCAACAGAACGTGGTTGCTTGGAAGGTGCAGGCGTCCGTCTCCTGCACCAAGTGTCAGTGTGGAGACGGCGCCTGACACATGGTGTCCTCGCTGCTAGGCAATTGGACGCTCGGCTCTGCTTCCTGTCGGCGGTCAGCTGATTCTGACCGCCGACCCCGCTGCCACCAATGAGAAATCACCTCCATTATTTAAGGAAGGCTCTAAGTATCAAGTTCTCCCCTGTGCTCCAGATATATATATATATATATATCTTTCTGCTGGTCCTGACTATTTCTAGGTATTAATCTGGCTTGCCTGACCCTTCTTTGGAATTCCCTGCATACCTATTTTGATCTTCTGGTTTGACCTTGGCTACCCTGACTTCGACTTTGCCTGCTCCCTTGTCTATTTTCCTGCACGGTGTCGACCCATATTGTACAACTTCTCCTACCTATCTTGGGAGGACCGCAACCTGTGTACCTCTGCCGCAAAATCCAAGCCTCCTTGTGGGTGAAAACCAGGGGCACGTTTAGACTCTGCACTTCCCGGTGTAACGGTGCCAATACCAGAAGGTGGATCCACTCTCACAGTCAGCCTGTCAGTAGCTGGAGGTGATACCACTGGTGCATAAAACATGGGAAGACTTTGACACTGGTTTTTGTAGGGAACAGTGAAAGAAGTGAGAGCACTGGCCTTTGTACTGCACAGGAGCAGGGCAGCAGCATTGAGGTTGTTCACTATGTTTTCAATGACTATGGTGTTAACTAGAAGCTAGGAACACAACCGCTCAAGGCAAACTGCATTAGCAGCATGGGTCATATTAGGACAGAACTGTGGTACTGGTGGAGTACTAAAGCCATTGTCTAGATTCCCCACAAGCAATTATGTTGCTTTCTTACAAGCAATTGTCTTTCGGAGCAATTTGCATGTACATAACATGGAGTAGGTTGCTTTGGTATGGTTTATAGATAAAAGACCATACGGAAAGAGAATGGAGTCAAACACAACTCACTACAGTTTAAACAGTCCTATTGAATACATACAGTAATCGAACATTAACATAAATTACATACAGGGGCCACAACCTTGAAAGATAAGTTCCAATGTCACTTACCTTAATCATGACTGTTTTGGCTGTGCCCTGTTCACCTATGAGTAAAACAGCTTTCCCTTGCTTCATAATGGTATACATTAGGAAATCTGTTCGGACATTGTCAACATTTGGAACAAGGATTGAGGCATATTCTGGTATTGAGTCTTTTGGATAAATATACTCAGGAACCTATATGGAGTAAAGCAAATTATAAATGAGCTTATTCCATGACACAAAAACAATATTTTTTAATTTAATACAAATGATGAATCATATGTTGGTAAACTTGATTATATGTAGGGATGTGCACCGGCGACTTTTGAGGTCTCGTGTTTTGTGTTTTGGATCCGGATTTTCTCGATGTTTTGGGTTCGGATTTGTTTTGCAAAACACTTGCCGAAACATTTTGGTTCGGATTTAAGGTTTTGGATTCGGATTTTTTTTGAAAAAAAACTAAAAAGTGTAAAAATCAAGTTTTTGGGCTTATTTTCACTCCTACGCTATTATTAACCTCAATAACATTCAATAACAATAATTTCCACTAATTTAAAGGCTATTCTGAACACCTAACACCTCACAATATTTTTTTTTTTTTAGTACAAAACGTTGCAACGAGGTATCTTTCTGGACTGCGTAGAGGAGTGTTCCCCACAATACAATTAAAAACCCATCAACTGGTCTGAATTACACCCAAAAATAGTATCTGGACTGCGTAGAGGAGTGGCCACTGGCCACCACAATAAAAAATATATAGAAAACCTTCAACAGGTCTGAATTACACCCAAAAATAGTATCTGGACTGCGTAGAGGACTGGCCACTGGCCACCACAATATAATATATAGAAAACCTTCAACAGGTCTGCATTACACCCAAAAATAGTATCTGGACTGCGTAGAGGACTGGCCACTGGCCACCACAATATAATATATAGAAAACCTTCAACAGGTCAGAATTACACCCAAAAATAGTATTTGGACTGCGTAGAGTAGTGGGCACTGGGCACCACAATAAAAAATATATAGAAAACCTTCAACAGGTCTGAATTACACCCAAAAATAGTATCTGGACTGCGTAGAGGACTGGCCACTGGCCACCACAATATAATATATAGAAAACCTTCAACAGGTCTGCATTACACCCAAAAATAGTATCTGGACTGCGTAGAGGACTGGCCACTGGCCACCACAATATAATATATAGAAAACCTTCAACAGGTCAGAATTACACCCAAAAATAGTATCTGGACTGCGTAGAGGACTGGCCACTGGCCACCACAATATAATATATAGAAAACCTTCAACAGGTCAGAATTACACCCAAAAATAGTATTTGGACTGCGTAGAGTAGTGGGCACTGGGCACCACAATAAAAAATATATAGAAAACCTTCAACAGGTCTGAATTACACCCAAAAATAGTATCTGGACTGCGTAGAGGACTGGCCACTGGCCACCACAATATAATATATAGAAAACCTTCAACAGGTCTGCATTACACCCAAAAATAGTATCTGGACTGCGTAGAGGACTGGCCACTGGCCACCACAATATAATATATAGAAAACCTTCAACAGGTCAGAATTACACCCAAAAATAGTATCTGGACTGCGTAGAGGACTGGCCACTGGCCACCACAATATAATATATAGAAAACCTTCAACAGGTCTGAATTACACCCAAAAATAGTATCTGGACTGCGTAGAGAACTGGCCACTGGCCACCACAATATAATATATAGAAAACCTTCAACAGGTCTGCATTACACCCAAAAATAGTATCTGGACTGCGTAGAGCACTGGCCACTGGCAACTGGCCACCACAATATAATATATAGAAAACCTTCAACAGGTCAGAATTACACCCAAAAAAAGTATCTGGACTGTGTAGAGTAGTGGGCACTGGCCACCACAATATAATATATAGAAAACCTTCAACAGGTCTGCATTACACCCAAAAATAGTATCTGGACTGCGTAGAAGACTGGCCACTGGCCACCACAATATAATATATAGAAAACCTTCAACAGGTCAGAATTACACCCAAAAATAGTATCTGGACTGCGTAGAGTAGTGGGCACTGGGCACCACAATAAAATATATAGAAAACCTTCAACAGGTCTGAATTACACCCAAAAATAGTTTCTGGACTGCGTAGAGGACTGGCCACTGGCCACCACAATATAATATATAGAAAACCTTCAACAGGTCAGAATTACACCCAAAAATAGTATCTGGACTGCGTAGAGGACTGGCCACTGGCCATCACAATATAATATATAGAAAACCTTCAACAGGTCTGAATTACACCCAAAAATAGTATCTGGACTGCGTAGAGAACTGGCCACTGGCCACCACAATATAATATATAGAAAACCTTCAACAGGTCTGCATTACACCCAAAAATAGTATCTGGACTGCGTAGAGGACTGGCCACTGGCCACCACAATATAATATATAGAAAACCTTCAACAGGTCTGAATTACACCCAAAAGTAGTATCTGGACTGCGTAGAGTAGTGGGCACTGGGCACCACAATAAAATATATAGAAAACCTTCAACAGGTCTGAATTACCCCCAAAAGTAGTATCTGGACTGCGTAGAGTAGTGGGCACTGGGCACCACAATAAAATATATAAAAAACCTTCAACAGGTCTGCATTACACTGCACATACGGCTGCTCCTCCATCCTCTCCATCATATACATGTTGGAGTTTCAGCGTGTGAAAACCTCTTGTTTTTGATAATGTCAGTGCATTTTGAATATTTTTCAATTTGCCCCACAACACTGAATGTACTTTATCTATGATACGCATCTATCTATCTTGACTGCGTAGTGTGGTGGCCCCAGTACACAATTTGGTACCGAGGCCACAATATAATTAAAAAACCCTCCACGGGTCAGAATTTCACCAAAAAAGGGTATGGACCTCGTAGTGTGGTGCGTGGTGTGCCCGGAACACAATTTTTTACAGCGCCAACAATATAATTAAAAAATTGGGCATCAACTGTCACCGTTGTTTAATATCTGATACACCTAAATATGGACTGCACAGTGGAGTGGCCCCGGTAGTAAATTTGGTGCCGGGCCACAATACCTCCTCCAACTTCCAAGTGTAGTGTTTATAAAGACAGACAGCGTCGAAGTGTTATTAGTTGACTTTCTTAACCCTAAAATTGTCCCTGTTGCAAATATTCGTGCAATGGAGAGTTACTTTTTCATTGAAAGACTCAAGCTTTCAAGTGTAGTGTTTATAAAATATAAACAACAATACAGTAGTTTTAGAGCACGTCAATACCTCTTGTTTTAAATTATGACAGGGCATTTTACTTTTGGTTTAATTTATTGAATTTGTTTAAATTTGGTTTTACTTTTTGAACATGGCAAACGACTGTTGATTGGTCATATAATGCAAAAAAAAAAGTTCCAAGATGGAATTGTCCTTGGGCCCTCACACCCACCCTTATGTTGTTGAAATGGGACATGCACACTTTAACAAACCAATCATTTCAGCGACAGGGCCTACCAAACAACTTTGGCTGAAATGATTGGTTTGTTTGGGCCCCCACACCAAAAAAGCTATTCATCTCTCCCTGTACAGACTAAACAGGCTCTACTGAGGCAAGATGTCGTCCTCATCCTCAACCTCCGATTCCTCTCCCCCTACAGTGTGTACTTCCTCTTCCTCACACATTATCAATTCGTCCCCGCTGGACTCCACAACCACAGGTCCCTCTGTACTATCTGGAGGGCAGTGCTGTACTTCATTGAGGAATTGATTATTCATTTTTATAAACATCATTTTTTCAACGTTATGAGGAAGCAACCTCCTTCACCGCTCACTGACCAGGTTCCCCGCTGCACTAAAAACTCTTTCCGAGTACACACTGGAGGGGGGACAACTCAGTGACCACCCTCGGATCCTGGCAAAGCGTACGAAGGGCTACATCCACAAGAGCTACATGCTTGGTGTAATCGCAATGGCTTACCAGCTCCTCCCTCACTTTCTCCAGCTGCTTCTGCAACAGCCTGATCAGGGGAATGACCTGACTCAAGCTGGCAGTGTCGGAACTGACTTCTCGTGTGGCAAGTTCAAATGGCTGCAGAACCTTGCACAACACGGAAATCAGTCTCCACTGCGCTTGACTGAGGCGCATCCCCACTCCTTTGCCTATGTCGTAGGTGGCTGTGTAGGCCTGAATGGCCTTTTGCTGCTCCTCCATCCTCTGCAGCATATAGAGGGTGGAGTTCCAGCGCGTCACAACCTCTTGTTTGAGGTGATGGCAGGGCAGGTTCATGCTTTTTTGATGTGCCTCTAGTCTGCGGTAGGCACTGGCTGAATGCCGAAAGTGTCCAGCAATTTTGCGCGCCACCGCAAGCATCTCCTGCACACCCCTGTCACTCTTGAGGTAATGCTGCACCACCAAATTAATGGTGTGGGCAAAACATGGGACGTGCTGGAAATTGCCCATATTTAACACAATGTTACTGGCATTGTCTGACACCACAAATCCCCATGAGAGTCTAAGTGGGGTAAGCCACTGGAAGATAATTTCCCTCAGTTTCTCTAATATGTTGTCAGCGTTGTGCCTCTTATTAAAGCCTGTAATACACAATGTTGCCTGCCTTTGCACGAGCAGCCATTTTGTAGATGCTGCTACTGATGCAGCTGTTGCTGGGGAAGGGGATGCATCTACCCAGTGGGCTGTCACAGTCATATAGTCCTTCGTTTGCCCAGAACCACTTGTCCACATGTCCGTGGTTAAGTGGACAGTGGGTACAACCGCATTTTTTAGAGCACTGAGGACACTTGATCGTACTTCTCTGTACATTTTTGGTATCGCCTGCCTAGTGAAGTGGAATCTCGACGGGATTTGGTACCGGGGACACAATACCTCCATCAACCCTCTAAATCCCACTCCACTGATGGCGGACACCGGGCGCACGTCTAACACCAACATTGCAGTTACAGCCGCAGTTATACGCTTTGCATTAGGGTGACTACTATCGTATTTTGTGGTCATGGCAAATGACTGTTGGACGGTCAATTGTTTTGTGAAAGACTTAGCGGTCTTACGACTTCCCCTCTGGGAAGATGACCGACTAACAGCAGCAACAGCAGCAGTGGCAGTAGTAGGCGTACCGCTGCAGGATTCCTCTGATGAATCCCGAATTGAGGAGGACTCAGTCTGGCTGCTGACTTGGGCTGCAGGAGTGAATCTGATGGAGATTGTGGAGGAAGTTGACGAGGAGGGTGTTGCTGGTGTGTATCCAACTGGACCACGGGATTTAGGTGTCCCTGTACCGATGAGGGTCCTAGCCCCAGTTCCTGAACTAACCACTGAACTATGAAGGTTATTCAGGTGACGTATAAGGGAGGATGTTCCTAGGTGGGCAAGATCCTTACCCCTGCTTATTTGAGCTTTACATAAGCTACATATGGCCATACATTGGTTGTCTGGATTTGGATAAAAATAACTCCAGACCGAAGAGGTGCATTTTTTGGTCTTCTGACCAGGCATGACGATGGGCTTTTTCATCCCATAACCATCAGCTGTTTCCCCCCCTGGTGCCTCATTTACAATAACCACATCACCATCCTCATCATCAAGTTCCTCCACAGCGCCAGCTACATCACCAATAGGCTCCTCCTCCCTAGCCACCTCTTCCCGTACAGTGATGGGAAGGTCAGGCTTGACAACCACCAACACCCTTGGAATCGCCTTGAGGATTTGTGATAATTTCTCTTTAGAAGGCAGAGTTGTTTGCTGTTTTGTTGCTGACAGCATAACTCTCTTCAATTTTTTGTAGGGGGGGGGAGGAGGAGGAGGGATAAGATCCGTGGGTGAAGCTGAACCACTAGTCATGAACACGGGCCAGGGCCTAAGCCGTTCCTTGCCACTCCGTGTCGTAAATGGCATATTGGCAACTTTACGTTTCTCCTCAGATGATTTTAAGTTTCTCTTTTTGCTACTTTTTCTTAACTTGGGCTTTTTGGATTTTACATGCCCGGTACTACGAGATTGGGCATCGGGCTTGGAAAACGACGTTGATGGCATTTCATCGTCTATGTCATGACTAGTGGCAGCAGCTTCAGCATTAGGAGGAAGTGGGTCTTGATCTTTCCCTACTTTATCCTCCAGATTTTTGGTCTCCATTATATGTAGCACAAGATACTGCAGAATGTGTGAACTTGGTAATATTGCAGTACCACTGGACTTTTACTGCTGAATGTGTGAACTTGGTAATATTGCAGTACCAATGGGCTTATACTGCAGGATTGGTTGTGCAAATTTTGTGGTGATTAAAAAAAATTAAATTCGTTTTTGGTATTTTTTTAAATAACTTTTTTTAATTTTTTTAAACACAGGGGAATATTGGGGAAATAACTATGCCCTTAGAAGCACAGAGCACAGGACACAGCACCACTGGACTGAACAGGACACAGCACAGGACCCAGCAGCACCACTGACCTCAGAAGGACAGAGCACAGGACACAGCACCACTGGACTGAGCACAGCACAGCACAGCACAGCACTGAACTTAACTGAACAGCACAGAACTTAACTGAACAGCACGAGATATAGCAGGACAGAGGACCACCTAACACACCCTCCCTCTACCCTGATCAATGCCCGAGTGAAGATGGCGGCGACTAGCGGGGAATTTATAGGATCCGAGTATCGCGAGATCCGACAACGGGATTATGAGTCAGAGCCTCAGTTTCAGATTTGAATTTGGCGCAAATACCCGGATCTGTCTCGGATCGGCAACGTTCGGGTGGGCTCGGATTTCATTAATCCGAGTGCGCTCATCTCTAATTATATGCACTATTATTTTATGGGTCATTAACATGGTCAGCTTTCATGACATTTTGCTCATTTGGCCAGACAAATAATCAAAGAATGTTGACATAGCAAAGTTTAGAATTACTAACATGACATGATTTCCTTCCTATTAAGAAATACAATCAATCAGTTAAAACTGATGCATAAAACAGGAATTGCATAGTGTTGCTTTAATAAGTTTAATGTTATGTATGTATGTAGGCACATAAGTTAAAGAACCTTTAATTTTCTGTTGGGTTATATTGGCTGTGAAACAGTTACTGGTGTAATTCTGATAATGGAGATACACCTTTATCTTAAAATGCTGATTTTCCTAGAGCTAAAATACATGGGAATGTTCTTGGAACAAGAACAACAGGACAGATGGGAGCCCAAAATAAGGACATGTAAAATACACAAGCAATATATGTATAAACATGCGTAAATTATAGCAATCACAAATGTCTTCAATACAGATTTAGTTAGAAACATATCCTGCTATCTATTTTACATGGTTAATCAACTTATTGGTAATTTCAACAGCCCTTACATTATTATCCCATAAATATAAAAATCATTTTTAGAGACCATTACTAACCTTCTTGGACCAATGATCCCACTGTCCAGTTTCATTAATGACAAATTCAAATATGGTTTCATCTCCTTTAACAGTAGGAAGCTCAAGAGGGGCAGGATGCTCACGTAGAAACATTTCCATTTTCATACGATTCTCAAGCTCCAACAAGGATCCTATTGACCACATGACTGCAAAAACAAAGAGCCTGGCCACATGTTCCTGGCTGGGCTGTTTCTCCTCCTTGTCAGAGAGGAGACCCTAGAAGAAAGACGAAAGTCATTAAAACTAAGGTAGAACACGGCACTGGAGGAATATGGCGCAGGAATGCATTTCGGTTCTTTTTCTTAAATGGATATATTGGAAATGTTGTCTGATCCAGTGTGACTATGGTCTTTTGGGAGATCACAAAGATTCAATCACTAAACTTTAAATATTTATAAAAACAAAACAGTTATAATGGAGAGTTCTCACGGCAGAAGCACTGACATATGTCTAAATCTCCATAAATGTCAGCTGAACAAGAGCCTTTTTTCTTTCTAACATGTCTTTAGACCAAATATGTATATTAGCTCTGTTTGTCCAAAAAAGTATGGCTATATAAAATATTTGTGAATATTTGAATGTAGAACTTAATACTTTCCTAGATAAATTCTATGTACTTACCTGAAGCAGATCAATAGATTGCTTAATATACATGCACTCCAATATCGGCATCTTTGGAGACACAGCCGTGAACACAAAATTGATCAAATCCTACAGAAAGAATACAGAACAAAGTAAAATAGTAAGATGAGGTTTGTCCAAGCTGGATAGTCCTGCTCACTTTAAAAATGCTGCAGAGTTCCAAGTCTGGAGAATGCACCAAGAATTGGAACTTTGAGGTGAATATCAGAGGTATGGCAGGAGTCCTAAGAGAGGGGTCCCTGCTTTTCTATTAGTTGGGGCATTTGGGGGCTTTATCAACATATTTTTAGGAGATTGAAGTGAATAAGAAAATTATTAAAAGTCAATTGTATAACACATCTGTATAACACATTTGAATAAACATAAGGTTCGATCAGTAGATGACCAACTTCAATCAAATTATACTTATGCAATATTTATTCACATGCAATTACCAATGACAGTTCAGACAGCAAGATATCTTGTCAGTCACACAGGCAGATAACTTTTCTGTCCTTAGAAACATACAAGTATAAATATTATTCAGTTAGATATTAGAAATTTTAGATTGTGTCACTTTCGACTTTGGGATCAATTCTGTCTTACTGTTTATCTATACTGCTTTGTTTTTTCTTTCCTTTGAGAAATTACACCCACTCTTCAACAAATGTTATTTAAATTATTAATTAATTTTCCACAGCTATGAGATGAACTGATTCATAACATAAGTGTGATGGTATCTCCTATTTTATAAGCACTAATATGTGTAGGCTGTCATTTTTTTCTAGATTTTGTGGAAGAATCATTCATCTTTTTGAATCTTAGTGTCTGTGGACTAGTCTTTTGTTTGCCCTGGAAAGTGAGCCTAATGAAAGCCAATACAGATAAAAACATCCAGACTATCGACTTTTTCCTGAGAGCTGATTGGTCCAAAGAAACTTGGATGTCACACATTTTTCTGTTCTTATTCATATATTTATATAAATGGCAGTTTTTTTGCAGACACAGTCTGGAATAATTCCATCCTCATATAGAAAGCATAGAAATAAAAACGTTTGGCATCCTTCCATCAGAGTCTCCTTCCACCACACACATGTAACAGGACAGAACATCTGGATGGATCCTGAAGATAAATTTATCAAACTGCGGATTTGAAAATGTGGAGATGTTTCTTCTAGCAACCAATCAGATTCTAGAATGTACTAAATAAAGGACAGCTAGAATCTGATTGGTTGCTAAAGGCAACATCTCCACCTTTTCAAACCTGCAGATTGATAAATGTACCCCCTGAACTATGAAAACCTTCATTATGAGTGCATATTGGTGATAAACCGAATTGGGAATACAAAACTACAAAAAAGTTTAAATCACATATTTATATTCTTACAAATAAGCATTTATTCATATATATGCAGTTACAATTCATTGGTTCTTTCTTGGTACCAAAGTTTACTGCACTATTTGCACTCTTCCTTTGTGATTTTATCCATATATGTAGGTTGATCCCTTACTGACTGTAGATTTATGGAAGGAGTAGTAGCATTTGTTGAATGTTGTATTTTTATACACTTGTTTGGTTGCATCTTAAATGAACAAAGTCGATTTAGAGCATTTTATTGTGAATATATAATACATGTTATATAGTCATGTTGTTATTCTGTTGTATTATTATTACTACCTCTATTAATAACAGTAATTTGTCACTTTTAGTTACGCGCTAATGTGGTTGTAATGTTTTATTAACCTTTACTTTTTCTTCGCTCTTAAACCTTTCTGTATGTTCACAGTAGCAGCTGTATGCATGAGTTAAACATACATTCCATTGTATTTTAATGAGAATGCAAGCTAATTACAGCAGGTACAGCCTAATAATTGTGTGAAAAAAATGATCATACACTGTGTTCAGAGGAAATGTCAATGGGGCACATAGGCTCAATAAATCACTGCAACATCTTGGCAAGGAAAAATTACATGTTGTGAAATTATATATGTATTTACACCATAATGAAAAGTTCAAAAGGACATTCTATAAACTGCAATTTTTGAGAATATCATTTACACTATATTTAAAAGTATTAATCTTAATGAATCATATAGTTATAACATTTCATCACTACCTATATTAAACATTATACACATTAATAACATTTATTTAAAATCAATAGATCATATTGCGTAATTAAGATTGTATTACATTTTTATTGCTTTCATCTAAAATTGTTGTTGTTATTATTCTAGTTTCATTACACTGTATATAATATACAGTATACACGGATCAGCCACGTCACCTTACATACCCATGTAAGGGTTATTTTTAGCTCATATGTAATGTCTGTGCAGTCTGTAATACTGTGACAAATACATTTATACTAGAACTACAGACATATTTCGTGCCTATGTTGAACAAATAAAACTTCAATTAGATCAAATCAAGGCTTTTAAAAATTGTGGGGGAAAAATGTGTTACGCCCTTATCACATATGCCTTCAATTTTGTTCTATCTGTACACATTTAAGCTCATTTTAATTCCTTCTGGACATAAAATAATCTAGTTTTAACAATTTTGCCAGACTTGTGTGTGATTGTAAAAAGTAGTAGTTGCAGAAGAATTGCCACATCCTCCCTCCACCCAGGGGCAAATAAATGGTCCTTTTGCAGCATATTGATGTGAAAATCTATGCACAGTGAAGTAAATGGAAAAACACCAATAAGGAAAAGCAGCTTTAGATTTAAAAATGACCTGAAGAAAAATTGTACATATACATTTTAGTAGATATATAACCTATGAATTGGAAAAGTATTCAAATACATGGAATCATTTAAGGTATAATAAAAAAAATTACAACAAAATGGACAGAATTGGGTCATTTGGAGTACTAGATTCAGTCACGAAAGAACTGCCTGTTCCCTAAGATCACTACAGATCCATTCAGGGACTGTCTGGGCTGGTGGGCATCATCCCTTCGGCCAGTCACATAGTGGGCTACCTGCATTTTTTTTTTCCCTTTAAAATGTCTCTAACAGGCTGCTGAGATGAGTCACGTACCCCAGGTAAAATATTAACATAGTTGAAGAGGTTGAAAAAAAGACACCAGTCCATCAAGTTCAACCTATTTTGGATCTCCTGCGATCCTTAGCTTATATTTGAAATTGATCTAGAAAAAGCAACCGCCAGTCTGTTTCAATCGGGTAAAATTCCTCCTGACCCAATATTGCAGTCCTATTTCTACCTGGATCCACTATTATCCTTCATTTTACTTAACGGTCGCATCCCTGGATACCGTTTTCCGCTAAAGATTTGTCTAACCCTTTCATAAACATATCAACTGAATCTGCCATCACAACCTTCCCTGGCAGTGAATCCCATATCTTCACTGCCCTTACTGTAAAGAAACCCTTCCTTTGCCGATTGAGAAATTTCCTCTCCTCTAACCTTAGTGGGTGACCATGTGTTCTGTTTACAGTCCTTGGGGTAAAAGGTTTCCTTGAAGGTTTTCTGTATTGATCCTTAATGTATTTGAACATAGTAATCATATCTCCCCTTAAGCGCCTCTTTTGTAAAGTAAACATGCCTAAACTGGCAAGCTTTTTCTCATAACTTAATGACTCCGTAACCTCTATCAGTTTTGTTGCTCTTTGCTGAACCCTTTCTAGCTCCAAAATGTCTTCCATTTGGCCGCCGAATCCTCCAGTTTATTCAAGTCCTTCTGCAGAGAAACTACATCTTGCTCTGATTTTATTATCTTGCAAAGTTTGGTTATCTGCAAAAATGGAAACTTTGCTCTCTAAACCACTGCCAAGGTTGTTTTTTAATCCTTTTGCCATTTATATACTTTAAAAACTTTTACAGTTTGTCTTACTTTCTTTTGCAACTTGTTTTTCATTTTCTAATTTAACCAATCTAATTTCCTTTTTGCAAGATTTATTGCATTCCTAGTAGATACGGAAGGACTCCTCTGACCCTTCAGACTTAATTTAAATTCACACTTCTTTCTTTCCATTTCTTCCCTTACCATTTTATTTAGCCACATTGGTTTACATTTAATTCTTTAACATTTGTTTCCCATAGAAATTAACTTATACGTGTATGTTTCCAAAAACATTTTAAAGACAGCCCACTTTTCTTCTGGAAATTTTCCTTCAAAAACTGTGCCCCACTCTATGCACTTTATAGACTCCTTTAGCATATTAAAATTTGGCTTCCTAAAGTTTAAAGTACAAGTTGATCCCTTACACCGTTCGTTCTGGAAACTAATTTCATATGAGACCATATTTTGATCACTGTTTCCCAAGTTCTCCCTTACTTAAATATTTGAGATTATGTCTATATTATTTGTTATTACTAGGTCCAGTATAATCCGGTTCCTAGTTGGTTCCTATACTATTTTAAACATGTAATAGTCTTTTAGCGAGCTCAGAAACCTGCTGCCCCTAGCTGTACCAGGAGGTCTCAGTACTCCAATCAATGTCCAGATAATTAAAACTTAACCTAATTGTGTAGCCTTTTCAATTTGCTGTAGTTGTTGGGCTTCCTCAACCATACTAATATCTGGCAGTTTATGGCATGTTCCTATCAGCAACTTCACTGAACTTTTTCCTCCACTGGATATTTCCACCCACAATGCCTCTGTATTGTCAACATTAGTCTTGTAAATAAACTTCCTGTATACTTGGTTTTAACACTGGGTTACTATAAAGGCATACTCCTCCTCCCCTTTTATTTATTAAATCTCTCCTTAAGAGAGTATAGCCCTCCAAGTTGACTGTCCAGTCATATGTATCATCCCACCATGTCTTCGTACTTCCTATAACATCATATTGCCCGTTCATTGCTACTAGTTCTAACTCACCAATTTTACCTGCGAGGCTTCTTGCATTTGCAAGCATACACTTAAGTCCATTTCTTCCTTTCTGTGTTCCTTTTTGCTTTGATATCACTGTTTTTCTTATTAGCTTTAAGAAGGGCTTCTCCTTAATGGCTACACTTCCCTTTCCCCCTCTCCACTCCCTTTCCTCTTGTTAAATTCCCTCTTACTACTCTCAATGTCTATCCGATAAATACTTGCGGGTCCATTGGGTGCCTTAAGCCTGTGAGACTCCAACTAGCATACTTAGTTATCCAAAGATGCATAAGTAGCAAGCATGCAAATGGAAAGATGTGGCTGCCAGAACAAGGGGTAATGAAAAAAAGATTTTGCAATAGCAACTTCACTTCTCACATGCCAAAACCATTGCAGAAGGCAAAGCGTACCAGTAAATTCAATATGATGGCCCAATTTAAATATTATATTTTATGTACCGTAGCACATACATTGTATACAATACATATACAATAATCCACAATATTACATTATGTAAATTATATTGTTTAAAAGAAGGTGCAAAAAAGTAATTTTTTCAGGGCTTTCCTTGTATCAAACATGCTATAGGGACCCACTTAGGCTTAGGGCCAACTTTGATGATTAGTCTAAACCTGATTGCCCAACATCTCCAAATTTCATATTACTGATCACTTATTACAACGTATTGGTAGTTTTAGTCAACTTTATCCATTGTGTTTGGAAGGTGTAAAATAATACATCTCCTACCATACTCCACATTTAGCATTCTTGTGTCAATATACTTAAAAAGCGCCAGTCTCTGTGATACATCTCAATTGCAGATTTTTCTTTAAAACAACTTACAATGAATATAGCAGAAGGGGACAAGGGCTCCCCAATCAGCCACTTGTTTCACTGCCAGATGGACTATACTATACTGGTAAAAGGAGATCAAACTGAGAATTTGGATAGCTGCTGTCACACTGCTATGTTTTATCACAGATAATAATATTTGAAATCTCAATTGGGGGTGTTGCAAGACAGGATTCAGTGCCCTTACATAGCTCAATGGCACACTGGATTAGTATACTATTCCACTTTGCTGTGGGATCACTCTCCATTGCATCTGGACAGGGAGTAAGGTGAGATGGCCACTTTACATCTATATAAACTAATAATTCTGTTCTCTTTATCAACTAGTCTGATGATATAAGGTTATATGATTGAACTTATTTTTATCTAAATTGCATTATTTTATGTTATATAGGATAAATATTACCTCTTGATCATTCTAAGTGATAAAAAAAGAGGTTATTCTCTTATGATACTCATAGGTCATGATGTTACATTGAACTAAGTACAACTATAGTTACATTTTAATTTTGGATATTCTACACTCTTACTAAATTGATATATTTTGTTTTAGCTATGAGTCCATTGTATTTATTTTGCCATATTCATTGTAAGTCATTTAAGAAAAAAACCCAAAAACAATCTGCAATAGAGATGTATCACTGAGACTGGTGCTTCTTTTCAGTTTGTTTTTTTAGATTAATCTAGCACCCCCTTATACAAGGAGCGACTACTATATTTATATATGAAATTCTATTAGGTTATTGACTTACATATTTAGCTCATTGAATATCGTGTGGGTTTTTTCATACTTATTTTATAAAAAGGGGAATTCAAAATGGTAAGTTGTGTGCAGTGTACAGAAATGTTTTAGTAGTGCATACCTGGAAAACACTGTCAAAACACTTCCATAGGACATCTTGGTGAATAGCGGGCAGCGTTTGCAGCCAAGCCTTTAGTACAGGTCTCCAATCCAGCACAGAAGAACTCATGAAAACCATGCCATTACGGGATACTGTGGCTGGAGAGGCATTATCAATGTTGTGAGGTTCAAATACAATTTTGCAGTTGGGTGCCATTGGAATACGGTCCCCATTAGCCAAAGTGAGAGTCTTGTTGTCATCCAGAACAGAATTCAAATTCTCAATCCATATAGCATCTACAGGACCGTCCAAGACTATCCATATGTGTTCTCCCTGGAAAAAAAAATATAATAAATCAGAGGTGTACAATATAGACATCCATTCATTAACATCCTTTTGTGTGGCGCATGCATTAATTTATTTTGTATTATATATTATGGAGGCAGAGTAATATGTATGTACATATGTGTTTGTCATGTGTAATCTTATTTTAATATTTAAATTGCCTGTTTCCTTCTAATCCTTCTTTATAAAAATATTAAACCAGTTAAATTGGTGATATAACCTATGGTGACAGCAGAGAGATGTCCCACACATGAAGTGCATTTAAGGCATATAAAGATTCAGTTGTCATTCACATGTGAATCTAAATCGGCTGAACCTCATAGTCTAATCATAAGCTAACCTTTACCGCCAAACCAATCTAACTAGACAGGTCCTATTTGTGAGGTTTTCATTTGCATTTTGACCATTTAAAGGAGATGGTCAATGTATTCCTATTGTTTTTAATGAAATAAAATAATAAATTACTTAAAAGTGGAGGGGGCTGCCATTTAGGAATACATTGATCTTCATAGTAATCTGATATTGTCTTGTAGCACTTCTGATCATCAGCAGCAGCTAAATTGCTATTTAACTCTAAGCTGATAATTCAAAGTTGCTTTATGTATATTAAACTTTTATTATAGTGGCTGCACAAGTTGAACTTAAACATTTGACTGAAAAATAAACACATACTGGACTTGAGGTTCTTATTGTTTAGTCATTGTTTTGCACCACATATTGAAATCTCCTTAACACTAACCTTCTTTGCTTTTAATGTTTTTCTCCACAAAGTTGAAAATATACCATCTGTCCAGTCATTTGTTGCCACATCGAGGGTGCCAAACATCTGAGAGGCTGTGATCGCTTTAGGGTTCATTCTCATTTCCTTGTGGGGTGCGCCACAGTCTGTCATTGCTTTCATAAGGACATTAATGCATTTGGTTTTTCCTGCACCACTGGGTCCCAGTGTCATCATTCCTTAAAAGCAATAGGGAGATTATGTTGGCATGTATGTCATAGATCATCCATTTATCATAAATAGCGTTACCAGGATATTCATTTAGAAACTGCTGTATTTTGAATAAGTCAGACCAGATCAGAACATATTGCATAATACTGTTACGAACTCCAACGGAATGCAGCAGAAAACTACATATGCACAATGAAGAAGTAGATAAAAATTGCATACAGATGTCTGATATACTTTTGCATTAAGCAGGACTCCTTTGAATTCAATAAAACCCTCTCAAATACATTAAAAACATGTCAAAAGCTCATCAGAAGTGTTAAATTAAACATTGATCTATTTTTTTTATCTGTTTTGATAAGCTGAACAGGACTCAATTCATTGAGCCCCTGCGCCCGCACAGTCAAAAGATCAAGATATCCTAACAAGTATGCACCTAAAATGTAGACCTCATTGACAAGAAGTGGTGGCAGTGATAAATGTCTAGTGCTGCCTGATGACATTAATCCTGTTATACGACAAGCCTATATTATAGGACAATGAGTCCAGCTTTGAAACCTGAGACTGTCCTGGGTAAGTCAGAACACATAGGGGTCATATCACCATGTTTATTTTAGACATACAGGGGATTTAGGAGAAAATATACCGACGCACCAGATAATCATATATCCAGTCTATTACTGCTAATATTTGTTATCATACGACTGGATTGGTGCACCCTACACACGTCAAACTGGTATTTACATAGATGAATAGAGAGTGGAAAACGTGTATATTAGTGGCACTCAATGATTGTTTATTGGTATAAAACATACATTTTATTGATTCATTTAAAACAATATTAGGGTCCCAAATTAGTACCTTAGTACCACTAGTAGCGAAATAATACCAAAAAATATTAACCAAAATAAATTGTTAAAAAAGGCAGAAACAACTGCCTATCCTCGCTGTGTAGTCAATTTATAAGATTTCCCTAATTATATCATATGTGGGTAATTTCGATCCTCATGCTGTCCAGATGTCTGTCATTATAAACAGATTATCCAAATCTATCTATAGAAACGCTATTGTAAGGTGCAAAAGAGATAAGCTATAATATTGCAAAAAGTTCCTATTTGTATGTATGAGATATCATGAATCTAATACAAATAGTTATAATATCCTCTAAATCGCACCTTAATAGCAGGGAGATAAGAAGTTTAATAAAGTTAAGTACATGGGTGTATGAGCTTAAATACGGGACAAAATTGAGGCTATCATATTGCCTTCACTAGCTTATGAGATTGCTCTCCGTTATCCAAAATGTCTAATATAATAGGAGTTTATGGCAGCGTAATTATGTTGTATATCATTTTTCTTTCACAAGACTATGATCTCCTCTCACTTGAAGAGTACATAGAATGCTCCTATCTATAGCCACTTCTATTACTTATGTTAGTCTAGGGTCCCTCTTCAGACCTACAATCAGATCCCTTATATGTACTGATTATAGCCACGACCCCCGATGTAAGAGGCTAGAGGGATATATTAGTTTCCCATATTATATCGGGCCCCCGTTGCCTCTATAGAGATCTATAAAGCTCCTTGATATATTTGTATAAGCATATATCCCTAGCCTATTTCTAGTAACAGCAGCATGAGTCACAAATTTAAACAGCACAGCGAGGCAAAAGCCGACGCGCGTTTCGCTTACTCGCTTTAACAAGGCAAGCCGAGGAAAGGATTTGACATTTCTTTTATAGGTCAAAGATATCACATGATAAATGCGTCACTATGGACGGACCAATCAGAACTCTTGTATATCGGAGGCCCGATTTTTTGACAGGCAGGTCCGTTATCCAATTAATACTAGGAAGAGAGGTACCGCCCCTCAACTCTGTATAATCTTTGGCTATACTCCATTATTTACACGTACACAATAAACAGAGGAATCGGGAATATAACTTAGAATAAAAATATCTCAGCTATTATTATATCACCTGTAAAAGGGGGGGAAGGAACCACAGTAGGTTACGAGCTTATTATATTGTTAATACTGAACCTAAAATGCATACATAACTTTTGGGTGATTAAGACTTTCTTTGTTATTAATGAACACAGTAAGACTGTAATGATATTCCATTCCAACAAGGTAAGTGTAAACCGTTAAGTAAGTGATAAAATTACCAGTGAATAAATATGTTCTGTGATAACATCTCGTGCCTCATTACTACTAACATCAATCTATTATGATGTATAAAACTATGACAAGTTACAAAGAAAAGTGAATAATAAAAGTGAAATATGGGGAATATCAAAATTTAGCAAGTGAAAAACAGTAATAAGAGATGTTGCATTTAGCAGCATCAAGAAAAATTAATAAGACATACATAAAAAAACGGGATTTATACTTACGATAAATCTTTTTCTCTGAGTCCATCTGGGGGACACTCCTTAACCATGGGGTTGAGTCGGGGGGAGGAGTCTGGCACCCAAAGAGTTAACTTTTTTCAGCTGACAGCATATCACCCCCGCCAATTCCCACATACCTTAGTTTGATTACAAAAGCCATTAGGAAGATAGGCCAATCAACCAAGACACACCACTCAACAGAGGGGGGAGTGGAGACAAAACAACGAAAAGACGGGGGGGGGGGGGGAATCGGAGTGTCCCCCAGATGGACTCAGAGAAAAAGATTTATCGTAAGTATAAATCCCGTTTTCTCTTTCATCCATCTGGGGGACACTCCTTAACCATGGGGACTTACAAAAGCAATCCCTCTGAAGGGTGGGACCACTCTGATCTCCTTGCATGCAGAACACTACGGCTAAAGGAGGCGTCCCCAGACGCAAATATGTTAAATTGGTAGAATTTCGTAAAGGTATGGACCGAGGACCAGGTGGCTGCTCTGCACAGCTGGTCCGCCGTGGCTCCATTACGAGCCGCCCAAGACGCCCCAACCGACCGGGTAGAATGGGCAACAATACGTTTCGGCACAGGGAGATTAATACGGACATAAGCCTCCCTGATAGTCAGGGTAAGCCATCTGGCAATAGTTTGCTTAGATGCTGGCCATCCCCGTTTGTAAAAGTCAAACAACACAAATAGAGACTCTGTCTTACGTATCTTTGCAGATATTTTAACATATATACGTAATGCCCTCACTACGTGCAAATATTTATTTGTCTTTGTTCCAGGAGTCTGAGGGTCCTCTCTCTACGGGACCCTGTAGGGCAGGTTTTACCTGCAGCCCCAAGGCCTTGCTAGGACGTCCCTTACCAGTGGATCCCTTGTTCTTGCGCAGAACTCTGGGACTTCCCTGTCTTTTGTTCGGTTCTTGTCCAGCAACCACCAGCTGAGGACCTACCTCCTCCACTGGTACCTCGAACACGGGAATGCTCCTCTGGGGTGGGACCCTGCCCAAGGTAAGGTCGCGAAAGATGTCACCATCTTTCCCAGCAGCTTCAAAGACCTGGCTACTGACAGCCTCTTGTCTGACAGGATCCTGCCTGTCCACTCCATCTAGGACCTCAACTTGTCCTGTGAAGACAACCTTCTGCTGCGTACCAAGTCCCTCACTAGTCTCAAGAAACTCATTCTTAGACAAGGGATTCTCTGTGACCCTTTCAGACTCTAGAAGTTCGGTCATAGACTGAACAACTCGTCTAGCCTTAGCACCCTGAATGGGTGTGACTAAAACCTTTTTCCTTATTGGAAATTCTAAGCCTGTATAGCTTCGTCTGAACGAACCAAATCGACAGCCCTGAGCTCTTTCTGATTTGACAGAAGCCAGCAAGTCTGGACCTACTCGTCTACCGAGGACCCTGTCTGCTGCCGGGCAAACACAAGCAGCCGTCCTCCCACCCCACCCTCTGGAACCAGAGGTGGGTGGTAGTCATGCTGCTGGTCTATCCGGCATCTTGGCGGAAGTAGCTCTCCGCGCCACAGGGGCAAAGGATGACCTTCCCCTACGGGATTGTCTCCTGGATTCCACGGCCCCTGGACTGGTAGTCTGGCCTCTGCCAGACCCGCCCCCGTAAGGAGGCTGTCTGAAAGAACTAAACCTAGGCCTAACCCTAGGTCTTGGAGTATTTACAGGCAAGGACGTCTTCTTGCCCCCTGAAGCCTGTAAAATCCAAGAGTCTAATTCTGGACCAAATAACATCCCACTCGTATACGGGATGGATTCTAATAATAGTTTAGACTCTGAATCTGTATTCCAAGCCCTTAACCATAACGCCCTTCTAGCTACTACAGCTGTAGCTGAAATAGACGAAGCTATGGAGGCCGAATTATGGGCCGCTTCATATACATAGCCTGCTGCCTCCCTTAGCTGCATGGCCAGAGGCAGTAAATCTGAATCCTGCAAGGCAGACTCTAACTGCCCTGCCCAGGCTTCCATAGCCCTAGCTACCCAGGTAGAGGACAATGCTGGCCTGAGGCTAATACCGGCGGCCAAGAAGATCGACTTCAGCAGGGATTCTAATTTCTTGTCAGTCACGTCCTGTAAGGTCGCTGACCCGGGTACAGGTAGTGTAGTCTGACGAACCAATCTCGCCACAGGTGTATCTACCTTTGCCACCTGTTCCCAACGAGTCATATCCTCCTCCTGAAGGGGATACAATACGCCAAACTTCCTTGGCATAGAGAACCTTTTATCTGGATATTTCCAAGAGGCCACTACAATATCCCTCAACTCAACTGAGGGAGGGAACCTGACCACCTGCTTATAAGCCTTCTTAAAGAGGGAGCGGTCCAAGGACTTTGTCTCCTCTACTTCAGCAAACCCCAGGGTCTGACGAACTGCTCTTACCAGGTCGTCCATACCCTGGTGCCTAGAGTTTCCTTCTGACACTATAATGGACACATCTGAATCATCCAACAATTCCCCCTCCTCCTCTGAGGAACTCTCAGAGTCTGACACTGACCACAGCGCTTTAGCTGTTTGTCTACGTCTTTTAACACTACGCTTGTGTCTGGGGTTCTCCAGTAGATGGGTAAGCCGGTCCAGGCTTTTAGCCACCGCTGACCAACCCACCTCTCCCATCTGGGAAACCCCCGGGAGGGCTGGGGAGGGAAATACACCGACCCCATGGGAAAATGACTCATCTGTCATTCCTACTGTTATACCCTGAGAAACCACAGATGTAGCTGGGATCTCAACTGGTTTAGATAACAGATTTACAAGGGTATTAACTCCCCGTGTTAAGGCAGCCGCCCACTCAGGAGGATCTACCGTTATGGTGGAGGTGTCTATAGGCTATTTCACAGGAGCCACAGTGCAGGCTGCACAGAGCCCCCCCTGATCCAGCCGTTCACTTGTTAGTTTAACATTACATTTTGAACAGACATTATGTTTGGTACGTGTTGTTTTGCTTTTATCTGCCATCACAAGATAAGAAAAACTAAATCACGTTAAAAATTCACAAACACTTCTCCAATTTATCAGAAAATACAGATTAGGTTATATTAACATATCATAGTATTTCTGATTTAAATAAGACAGGCTTGGAGAACTTTATAGTTTTCTCATAAACAACAGTTCTCTCAACACATCATTGTATTATAATATACATATCTACACATGCACACACATACACACAGAAGAAATAAAAGTGATACTCAGCGGAGAAAAGATATGTGTCAACAGTGCACTTCTCTTCAAATGACTGCTGCAACTGTCCTCCTTTTGAAGCTTGGCGCCAAAAAGGTATCTTCCACCTGCTCACTCAGCAGGGGAGGGGAAGAGGTGCTTCTCAACACATTCCCCTACCACTGGAATCTCCTTCTGTGTCTCTGCTAACAGCGATTTCCCCCTTCTACTTAGGTGAAATCCTGTTGCCTTATCTTTCTCACATTTTGCTACCACACCACAAAATACAGGTACATATTTATCTATGAACCAGTCAAAAGATAGTATTTCTGTTCCTTTTCCTCTATATAGAGAGTATAAGGTATAATTAGTCAAGCTGAAAGGCTGCAGCAGGTTTTTCAGTAATGACTGCAATTAGCACATGACACCTGGGCCCATTTAGCATTACATTTGGAACAGACAATATGTTTGGCACACCCAAACACTTCCACAACATTTATCAGAAAATACAGACTAGGTTATTTAACATATCATAGTATTTCTGATTAAATAAAACAGGTTTGGAGAACTTTATAGTTTTCCTTAAACACAGTTCTCTCAACACCTCATAGTCTTATAATACACATGCATACACAGAAGAAACAAAGTGATACTTAGCGTGGAAGATATGTGTCAACAGTGCACTTCTCTCCAAATGACTGTTGCATCTGTCCTCCTTTTGAACTTTGGCGCCAGAAGGGATCTTCCATGTGCTCACTGAGCAGGGGGGGGGGGGGGAAGCGTTGTTCCTTAAACACATTCCGCTTCCACTGGCTCTTCTTCTGTGTTGTTTACTTTAACAGCGTTTTGCCCTTTCTCTTATATTAGGGGAAAACCTGTTAGAATGTGTTCCCCGCTAGCGCTATTCAAAGCGCGCCATCCTCAAGAATTCACTGCCATCCCCATGGGAGGAGGAACTTGGTATACTCCAGCTGGCTTTCGGGGAACCTCAGCAGTAAAGGCGCTCTCTGCCTAATGGCATCGCCCGTCCTGCATCAGCGGGGAGAGTCTCTTGCCGACTGCTTCCCGCTGTGAGAAGCGCTTCTTACCTCTCTGTCAGCAGGGCCAGGGCCAGGGCCAGGGCCAGGGCCACCCCCCCCCCCCCCGACAGGCGCTTCTCCCACGAGTCGGCTCCGTTTACACGGAGCCTCTCGCCACTGTCAAAAGAAAAAAACTGCAAAAGAAAAGGAAAAAAACCTATAACCCTATTCACTGTCTCTCTTGGAGCTCTTCAGGTGCAACCTTCTTCCAAGGGCACCCAATTCAAACCGAGGTATGTGGGAATTGGCGGTGGTGATATGCTGTCAGCTGAAAAAAGTTAACTCTTTGGGTGCCAGACTCCTCCCCCCGACTCAACCCCATGGTTAAGGAGTGTCCCCCAGATGGATGAAAGAGAAATAGATGTATGATAAAAGTGAAATTAAGTCAATTCAATAAGGTCACAATACCTAATAAAATAATGTGATATGTTAAGTTTAGGTGTAAATCTATTATATTACAAGATAGTTAGATGTCTAGCCTACTTGATTCTCCATTTAAATAAATGCCATATAGTTTGTTTTATCATTTAGGCCATGTGGTTCAAGACTATTCATTAAGAATATAAGTCTGGATTCTCTCTTCAATAATTCCTGCTGTAAATTACCACCCCTAATACCCAAGGATACTTGTTCCATAATAAAAGCCCGAAGTGTATCCGGATTATTCTCATGGAATAGTAGAAAATGTTTAGCCACTGTAGTGATGGTTTTAAATTTATCCCTGTCTTTCGGGGCATTCTTGATGTTATTGACATGCTCCAATAGGCGTCTTTTAAAAGGTCTCGTTGTCATGCCTATGTATTTGAGGTCACACGGGCATGTCAGACAATAAATTACCCCGATAGAATTACAGTTGACAAATTGTTCAATTTTCCAGATTTTTGAATACCTGTCCATATATTCTTGTTTCTGGACAGTGTATTTACAGGCTTTGCATCTACCGCATTTGTAGAAGCCTATCATGGAGTTTGTTGATTTCTTTCTTTTTGTGAAATGACTATGAACAAGACGATCTCTCAAATTATGCGCTCTCCGCCACGTTATTGCAATTTTGTCATCAAGATTTTTTCTAAGATCATGATCCAACAGTAACATGTGCCAGTGCTTTTGAAAGATATTTGAAATATTCTTCCACTCTGGGCAAAATGTGCCTATCATTCTTGTTTTCTCTTTTGAAATAGGTTTAGATATTGGGAATATTAGAGACTCTCTGTCTTTATGGTTTGCTTCATGGGAGGCCTTTTGTATACTTTTCTTACTATAGCCCCTTTGTACCAGTCTTTCTCTTAATTCTTTAGATCTTTTTTGAAAGGTAATCATACTGGAACAATTCTGTCTTGTCCGAAGGAATTCTCCTTTCGGAACTCCTTTTATTACTGGCGGAAAGTGGGCACTAGTGGAATGTAATAAACTGTTTGTGGCAGATGATTTTCTAAACATGTCCGTTTCCAATTTTCCTTCAGGATTAATAGAAATTTGAAGATCAAGAAAATTAATCGTTTTTAATTGTATATCAAATGTTAGTGTCAGATTCAAATTATTCTTATTCAGATGTTTGGTGAATTCCTGGAATAGAGTTTCCTCCCCTTCCCATAACAATAATTCGTTGTCTATATAGCTGAACCATATTATAATATGGTCAGTATACATTTCATTCTGATCATTAAAAACCATTTCTTTCTCCCACCAGCCGAGAAATAAATTTGTGTACGTTGGTGCACACGGTGTGCCCATGGCTGTCCCACAAATTTGTAGATAGTATTTATCATCAAATACAAAATAGTTATTAGTGAGTACAAATTCCAGGAGAGAAATCAGGAAGTCGTGGAAGTCACTCTTGCTATCCATGTCCAGAAAGTATTGGACCGCTCTTATACCCTGATGATGAGGTATATTAGTATAGAGTGACTCCACATCATATGATGCTAATTTTACGTCCCGATTTACTGTGATGTCACTTATTTGTCCACCTTCGGGGACAGGGTCGCGGGACTTCTCTCCTCCCTTCTCCAATGCCCTATTAAGAAGAACCCGTGGTCCTTCTTACTCTGTTACCCTATACAGGACTCTGACACCCACTCTGCGAAGCTAGCTTCACACATGCTGGTGGCCGCCAAATGCCTAATAGCTAAATCATGGAAGCGGGTGGAGCCTCCTCGTATCTCTTCTTTAAGATCATACATATGGTTTATAGCCAACATGGAAAAGATCACCTCGTCACTACGGGACAAGGAAGACAAATTTCATCAGGTTTGGGCCACTTGGCTCTATGCCTAGAGTCTCGTAGTCTGTCTTCCTTTAATTACTCTCCCCTTTACACAATCCTACATAAAAATGAGCCTATTGTTTCTCTAAAAATGTCACCTTACAGACTTGTTAGCGCTCTCTCCTGAGAGAGAAAACGCTTCTCTTAGCTTATCTCATTCGACGACCATGTCCTTTCCCCCTTCCCTACCCCACACCCCTTTAATGCCCACTGCCTTACCTCCCCCTCCCCTGCCCACCACTAACTTGTTATACTGTAATGTATACTTTTGTCATGAGTGTGACATTGCTGGATACGTGTATTTTGAATGTTCTGTTCAAACTTTTTTCTGCTCTCTGTTTTTGTCACTCATGTTCTTTTTTGTTTGCAATAAAACTTCGAGATAAAAAAAATAAATAATTAAGAAATATTTTAGCAGCTTTTCAAAAAATCTAAAAGAATACATATTTATTATAGCTGGTCTACATACTTTAAGATTGACAATATTAACAGGCTTAATTTAAGATTAGTCAGTTTCACCAGTGCCATATATAAAAAAAAAATCTTTATTTCAATGTAATTTTCTAGGCAAAAGCAGTGGCATGTGTAAGGGTTTTGTCCAATGTGGACAAACCCTTCTAATAAGAACAAACAAACATGTAATCTATGTAAAGTAAATATGGTGGTCAGGGGTAAAGGGGAGGGGGTGTCACACTAGCTCTCATATCCCATTCAATATCATAATTTATTTATATAGTGCCACCAATTCAGCCGCACTGTACAGAGAATATTTTTTCATTTACATCAATGCCTGCCCCATTGGTGCTTACAACCTAAACAGACACACACACACACACATTTTGTCAGCAGTCAATTAACTTACCAGTATGCTTTTAGTGTATAGAAGGAAACTGGAGCACCTGGAAAAAACCTATGTAAAGATGGGGCAAACTTACAAACTCCACACCCTGGTTGGGAATCATACTCATGACCCCAGCACTGTGAGGCAGAAATGCTAACCACTGAGCCACCATGCTATCCCATTACCCGAAGCCAGGTACTGCCAATTTTCCTTGACAGACATACCATTCCCATGTGCACAATAGAGCTCTATTGTGAACAATTGATAGACTTGATCAACCAGTACCCAGCGTATAAGGAGAATGGGAATGGAACACGGCTAAGATCTGTTTTACTCTCTTAAAACCAAAAGTAAAACAAAAAATTGAAACAATTACAAAATTATTTAAAATATGCCAACAAAACTTTATAGAAAGGACCTGATATTAGCCATAATAACTAGAAGTTACAGCTGTATCACAGCACAATTGGTATTCTCACCATGTCTGACTCGCTGTGTCTCATACAGCTGGATAAGTTTCAGAATCCAAGGAGGATGATGGATAAGACCTGCTTCTTCTGTCTGCTTCTGAATGGCAGTTTCCAGCTCTGGATAACCAGCTTTATCCAGGGTTATACCAGGGAACAAGTCATTAATCAGGCTCATAAACAAAGGTTCATCCTCATCCACCTACAGAGATATACAATAACATTTGTCAATAGATTATGTAACAAAATAAAATAAAACAGAAGTATCTGTGTTTTTAAAAACTATTTTAGCCCTATTTCTCAGCCAAGACAATCACACATAAAGCCACAAACGTCACATATTGCATTGCAACTAGCATAGCTCTCATTACTTTTATACACACAAAGTACTTCAGCAAGTCCTTAATGGCAATTTCAAAATGTATTGTGAAGGTCATGAATGCCTTGAACAGTCGTAGGCTGAACATGGAACATTCCCTACATAAAATAATGAGATGTGCAGTATTGGATATTTCTACACAATCCACATTAAAGAGAATAGGAAAGAAAAACATAAATCACAGGCTCTTATTATGAACTGATTGTGGACTATCATGGATGCAGAGCACTTGTAATTTATTCTGCCTTTTATTGAAAGCTAGGAAGAGGAAGATTACATTGTCTTACATCTTGGAGTACACTGCAGTATTGAGCATATTTCAAAAGAGTAACAATGTACTTTGCATAACAGTAACACAGATTATTAATCAATGTAAAAATTATTGTACTCATTTACCTTTTCTCGTCAAAATCAATTGTGATTTTAACAATGATATATTTAATCAACAGGTTTGTTGAAAAATAATGTAAAGAGAGCATAACAAACAATATCATTCAATTTAAAAAGTATACATTCTCTAACTTTTTAAAGAATCTTCCTATAGAGAAAGCATGCTGACAGAAAGGCTAGAAAATAATCTGAAATGCCAACATGTGAGTTCAAATCCAGCTTTCGCACAAAATGTGCCACTTGCTATTGTCAACACCATGTCAAATGGCTGGTTCACCCTTTGTATAAGTGACTATAAGAAAAACCCACTGTAACATACCAGCTTTGACAGGTTCATGTCACGGAGAACTCTCATTACAACAGTCTTCTCTGGTTCATCAGGGTTGGATCGTTTCACTGCCCCCAGAGTTCGGAGGACAGACAGAATATTCCTTAATCCAAAGTCATAATGAACCTGAAACAAACAGAAATATGTATATATTTGCTGGCATAACAGCGACTACAAAGCTGAATAAACAAGCAGTGACATATGTCAGCGTATATATTTTATTAAATGTATTTCATGTAACATATAGTTGTATTTGTGCAGCTTTACAAATGAAAACTAAGCAAGACTGTAACTTGTTCTCTGTAATGGGAACATATATCCTAACTATTGCATGATTTTGCTCTATATGACAAGAACACAGAGATCTAACAATTTACAATCATCTGTAGTTATGCTTGTCACAGCAATGCACTTGTAATGTTCATGTCTATGAAATTTAATAAGCAGTGGAAGAATTGGATTTAAATTGCAGCATAATAAGTGAAATCCTCTACAATGTGACATTTTTTATTAGGTGTATTTTTAGCTTGCACGTTCAGAGGCAAAATGTTAGGTCGAACAGTAAACTGCAATTGTAAAGTATCATAAATATATTAATATTATGCATTTCTTAGGCTGCTCCATAATTGTGCTGTTACATAAGGATTATTGTAAAGGGCAATTTGCTTTGCAACTGGCTGAATAATAGTTACCATATCAAACCAGCTGAGCTTATGGAATTTCCATATTTCTCCACCCACCTGTTTGGATAACTGTTCCTCACACAACTTGTACAGGGTGTAAAATTTACGGCTGAGGATTAGGTTGTCTCG
This sequence comes from Mixophyes fleayi, assembly GCF_038048845.1. Classification (NCBI taxonomy): domain Eukaryota; kingdom Metazoa; phylum Chordata; class Amphibia; order Anura; family Limnodynastidae; genus Mixophyes; species Mixophyes fleayi. The sequence continues at coordinate 139,529,437 of NC_134406.1, read as the reverse complement.
AAAGCCAGCACTGGCCAGCTTTACTCTCATAATGATAGCACGGTCTGGTACCATCATGGCTACTGTACGAAACTGAACTTTCAAATTTTCAGGCAGCTCTTGACGCCCCGCATATCCAGGATTCTATATAGACATAAAATAAGGGTTTATGAACAAAGAAAAACTATTAAATTCTACCAAGACATTTTTATTTAACTTGACATGACTGACATAAATTTGAGTGAAGACTATTGCGCAAATAGTTTTGGTAATTTTGAGCAACTATTTTTCAGTCTAGACCAGATCGGACCTCTACAAGTAGAAGAAACACCATATTATTTTCTTCTATTTATTCATTATATTTAAATATCTACTATACCTAGATGCGTTTTGCCTTCACTGAATAAGAATTCTATAATTGGACAGACTTAAAATATACTATGTCTGTGGAACATGTGACAAAGGCCTGAATTTTGAGTGCATGAGAAAGACAACTGCAACAGGTACTTTTTTTGCATTTGCCAAAACATATCTAATAAAGATGATTATAAAATCAATATGGGTCAGCAGATGATATGACAAGTTGTTGCTATGAAGTTGTTGCCTAAGGTTTTATTTAATTAAAAGATAGAATTACATGTAAAAATGTAGTGTTAACACGTGGTAGTGTAAAGGAATATTCAAATCTGTTTATTCAACTGTAGAGCATTGAATACTAAAAATAAACACAATTAACAGAGACATGTCATAGTGTTAAAATAAACTACCAATTTATTCCTAAGAAACAAACAATCACACACTCATAATTAAATGTGCTCAAAACCTCTATATATCAATCATATAAAGCTAAAATCCCCACAGATTGAGATAAGGTCAATGTAGCACATAACGTTTGCCATATTTACACCCATCCCATGATGAGAAGAAGAATACACTGATGGCATGTAGGTGGAAGTGCACACCAGGGTACAGAAATGACCTTTAGTCTTGACATGTGCCGCTTCCTCAGAAATTCTAATGGAGGAGGCAGTCTGCTAATTTGGCTTTTATACTTTATGTGCAGCTAGGCGGATCCTTCCCCGTATGCAATACACACAAATTTTTATATATATATTGTGGCAAAATGTGGTATCATCGTGGGACGTGTAGGACAGCTAAAACACAGCCATCCTCCCAGGCGCGGGCTAGGAGAGGGAAGCCCGGGGGGCACACAGGCGGCCACATCGCATGGAACGGGATGCGGCTGCGTCATTGATGACGCGGCCGCATCCCGTCATGTGATGCGACCGCCTATGCGCTGACGCGGCCCCATCCGGCCGCGGTGAAAACAGCCTATATTGCAACCGGGGGGCGGCCGGCCGGCCTACCCCCCGGCCCTAAAAGCAGTCTGACTGAGCGGCCCGGGGGGGCGCTGCCCCCCTGCGTCCTCCCAGCCTCCAGACGCAACGGTGGTGAATAGAGTCTGTTAAAAACCACTATAATGCATCAAACTGTTGTAATGCTTTGTTTCAAATGTTGTTGCTGTGAAGAGACAAACCTGTGTACTGGGAACTGATTAACAGCTGTTTGGTTGAAAAAGAAAGCAAAAAAGTTTAAACACTGCTAGTCATTGTAGTGCCACACTTGTTTAAGGTTCCAAACAAAATTTTTTGTTTGTTTGCTATTTACCAGTGAAGGTTTCTAAAAACACAAGTCAGCTTTGGGAGAAAAAAGGGGGTTTACCTGAATGCTGAGAGAAGCTAGGTTTCATTTCCCAGTACAAACTCCTGTGGGAATGAAAGACATTTTAAGAATCCTAGTGAATGTGGCAGCAGTCCAAGAGGAAAATACCCGTCTTCTCCGTGAGGAGATCGCTCAGGGGAGACGGGACAGAAAGGCTCCACCTACCCCTACGCTACATAAATTAAGTTCTGATGATGAAGTGAAGGCATATCTAATAGCCTTGGAGCGTGCTGCCAGCCGAGCCAAGTGGCATCTGGGACTTAGACCTAGATGAGGACCAGGCTGGCGATTATAAACAAGCAGGTTATGGGGAGTCTGCGCTTCCCTGATGGTAAGAAAGGGGCTGCCGCGGAGAAGATAAAGAGGAGGGTCCCACACCCCTAATAAAGTATATAGACAAATAAAGAGATCTCCCAGCGCAAAGAGAGAAAGATGGGATATGACCCACAACAGAGAGAAAGATTACGAAGTGTTAATGCTAAAAAGACATTTATGGATATGTAAAGCATAAATACAGTTAATGCAAATAACAAGCAGATAAATGTCTAAGACAAGGTCTCGATTGCTGGCATATATAAATAAACAGGTGCTGAGAGAGGATACAAAAATTAAGTTCCAAACTCCGGAGAGTCCGTCCCAGATGGTACTGGGCTTTATGGGACACAGAATGTGAGGAGGTCTGCCACACAATCCGCAGCCACTCCGGGGAAAAACTGAAATGGAAGTTCCTAAATAACAAACTGAGAGGATGGAGTCCGCTCACATATCTGGGAAGGGTAGGTAGTGCACTTACCTTCCTCCCCAGGTCGGCTCCCGTGAATGCCTCAGTCTTACTTGATCGATCCGCAGGTATCGGCCCTCTGGACCTGGTAAATCTGTATGATGAGTCCGCACGTCCGCCTTGAATGGCGCCGGATGATCTGTCTCCAAGCGAAGACTGGAACCGGAGAATTGTCCTGGAGTGAAAAAGTCCTGTAAGCACAAAGTCTTTCCAAACAGCGCTCACGGCCGGAGGTGGGCACAAACTCGCTAATATGATGTGATTGGTCCGCGCATGCGCCTGCGGGCGGGTCAGCGCTTCAGCCTCCGATAAGATGTATAAGTGCAGAGAGCGTCCAATATCAAAATGTAAAGTGTATCAAACCTACGCGTTTCACCCCTATAGGGGCTTCCTCAGGGATAGTGTATAGCAATGAATGTACGGGAGTAAGGACAGCCTTCTTGTACTGGTCTTCAAACAGGAAGCCATTCCTGATAGGTCAGCTGTTCTGACGGACAGACAACCGATCCCTCCCATAGTCTTTACCTGGGTCAGTGTGATTAAATAATCCTGGATGCAATGGATAAATAAGTGGGCAGATATGGAGGATGTAATTACACCAATTCCATATCGTGCAATGTAGAAAACACAGATGTCACTTGAAAAAACTATAGCCATAAAATAAAATAAAAAATTATAAATAAAAAATAAAATAAATATAAATGATAGTACCTAAATAAAAATGATAGTACCTAAATAAAAATAAGCTTATATAGTCTGTGACCAGAAAGGCACTAAATAGGGAGGTGTGCGGAGGGAGCTCCATCTGGGTTCAAATAAGCCAACTAGGTTTGTAGAAGATAACTCTTATAGAAAATGATTCAGATTGAAGTCAATATTAAGACCCTGTGGTGTAAGGGTTTTAAGTTTGTATATGAACCGTGATTCCTGCTGTGAGATGGACCTAATAAAATCCCCTCCCCTCCAGGATTTTTTATAAGATCCCTATAAAGCTCAATACTGAGGAGTCATGCCTATGGCATAGTGAGAAATGTTCTGACACACTGTGCGTCTTAACCTCATTAAGAATATTACGTTGGTGCTCTGCTATTCTAACTGAGAGTTTCCTGATCGTACGTCCAATATATTGCTTTCAACATGGACAGGTTAACAAGTAAATCACACCCATTGTGTCACATGTCAATCTCTCCTTGATTGGGAAAACTTCTCCTGTTACCCAGGATGTATAGGAAGTTGGCGATTATAAACGGCTGAAAAAAGTCATCTTAGCGAGGGCTGGAGTCACCAGAGCAGGCCCAACGATACCATGACTGGAGACTCTCCAAGATTTACCGGTTCGGGCTTAGCTTGGTAAAACACTAAAGAAGTGGTTGCAGCCAGAAAAGAACACTGCGGGCAGAATGATCGAAATTCTGGCCATTGACCACTGTATCTGGGAAATGGACAGAGGACTCCAAAGGTAGGCACTGCAGGCGGACCCTCTGTCGTATGAGGAATTGGCTGCTGTAGTGGAGAGATACAGCTCCTTGCAGCATATGCCCAAATCTCAGTTGCCCACTCCAAAGTTTGTGCCTCGGTCAAAATCTGGCATACGGAACAATGGAACGGATGTTGGTGAGGAGAGATTGCCTGATAAAATGGCAGCCAAACCTGCATTAAGTCCAATCTACTTCGAGTGCAAATAGCATGGACATTTGAGGGCTCAGTGTCCAACATTAGTAGAACCTATGGATTGTTCACTAGCGCACACACAACCAACCTATCCGAGCTGCTGTACAATGAGTCCGGTTACCGGGAAGTCCTGCTTGTTCTGCGTGACTGTATTTGTGAATCACCACCTGGTGCTGGCTCTGGTAGATTCGGGTAGTGAACTGTCCTTAGTTTCCAACTCCATATTACACAGAGAAACGGACGCATAATCTGCCCAAAGTGAAGGTACTCGGTGTCCATGGGACTGCCGAGGAATATGACAGGACTCTTTTGCCTGTTACTGTGAATGGACAGACAGTAACATTAGTAGCGGCCGTTGCCCCAAAACTGCCATACCCTTTAATCCTGGGCAGAGACTTTCCGCTGTTCAAGCAGATCCTCCAGGAGCAAATCCAGCTGAACACGTCGGCAATTGAAGCACCAGCCGAAGTCCAGCCTTGATGGAGGAGCTTGAGGGAACAGAAAATGGAACGTACCACATAACCTGAACCAGACAGTTCAGGAATATACACCTCCTAAGAGGTTGAAGCATAGACAGAGGTGAGCTACACAAGTGCCAACGCAGAACTGGTTCCTGGCATCGTTCGTTTGTGAGACCTCGGGTGAAGTGACTATGCCTCCCAATGAGGACTCAGACTGGGCAGGATTGTCTAACTTGCTTACATTAAGAGACTTTGTCCGAGACCAACTTGGAGATGTTGTCATAGCTAATGTCTATAAAAATGTAGTTGAGATTAATGGGATAGAGAAGGCTAACAAGCCTGCAGAAGGTATTGCCTATTATATGGTAAAGAATGATATGTTGTATAGAGTTTCTAATGTACATGGTAGAACTGCAGAGCAATTGTTAGTGCCACAAATCCACACACCACTTGTTCTCAAAGCTGCACATACACATCTGTGTGGGAAGATAAAACTCGGGAGTGGATATTGCTCAGGTTCTATTGGCCGGGAGTGTACGAGGCAATAAAAAGGTTTTGCCGGATGTGTCCGGTATGTCAGAGAACATGTCCGAAGCCAGACTATCGGGCCCCAATATTTCCCATCCCTGTGGTGCAGAACCCATTTGAGCGTATTGGAATGGATTTGGTAAGCCGATTAGAGAAGTCGGCCCACGGCCATCAGTATGTATTGGTCATAGTGGACTATGCCACCAGGTATCCCAAGGCTATACCTTTGCGCAATATAAAGTCCAGTACAATAGCAAAATAACTCCTTTATTGTACCAGGTTGGGTATCCCCAAATAAATCTTGACTGATCAGGGTACTCCCTTTATATCCCGCATAGTGAAAGAGCTATGCCGGTTGTTAAGAGTAGAAACATTACACACATCAGTATATCACCCGCAGACTGACGGATTAGTGAAACGTTTTAATAGGAAACTCAAAACACATGTTGAGAAAGGCAGTGACGCAGGAAAAACAGGACTGGGATGTGTTATTACCCTATTTAATGTTCGCAGTGAGGGAGGTGCCTCAAGCATCTACAGGGTTTAGCCCCTTCGAATTGGCAGGTAGCCAAGGGGCATTTTGGATGTTCTCAAGGAGGGTTGGGAGCAAAAGAGTCCAAAAGGATCCAATTTGTGTCATAGTTGTATGACAGGTTGGGGAAGATCACCCCGTTGGTACAACAACATATGCATGAGGCACAGGCAAGACAAAAAAAAACTACGATACGCCAGCTTTAATTAGGTCTTTCCAACCAGGTTACAAAGTTCTGGTACTGGTACCCACACAAGAGAGTAAGCTCTTCCCCCATTGGCAGGGGCCATATGAGGTGATTAAGGCTGTGGGGCCTGTTAATTATAAAGTCAGGAAGGCAGGAGAAAACCTATTCAGACATATCATGTCAACTTGCTGAAACCTTGGCATGATAGGGAGGAGCCACAAGCCGCGTTGGTAAACGCATTTGTGCAGAAAAAGAAAGTTCCCATTAGGGACGATCTGTTGCCAGGACGGCGACGACAGAATGAGGAAATGGTTCAGAGGAACCTTAATGTGTTTTCTGAGGTGCCCGGCTGTACCACGCTCATAGAACACGAGATAGTTACACCTCCAGGGTCGGTGGTGAGAGTAAGACCATACCACATTCCTGAAGCTAGACGTGTAGCTGTGAAACAGGAGATTAAAAAAATGTTGGACCTCGATGTCATTGAGGAATCTAATAGCAATTGGAATATCCCCATTGTATTAGTGGCCAAGCCAACAGGAGTATTCGTTTTTGCAACAATTTTAGTAAATTAGACAAATTCTCCCATTTTGACACATATCCGATGCCCCGAATTGATGAATTAGTGGAAACTTTAGCATATAGTCGGTACCTCACAACGTTAGAGCTAACCAAAGGCCACTGGCAGGTTCAACTAACGCCATCTGCCAAGGTTAAGACAGCCTTTTCAACCCCAGATGAGTTATTCCAGTACAAAGTTCTGCCTTTCGGGCTACATGGGGCTCCCGCCACCTTCTAAAGAGCCATGAATCGTTTCTTAAAACCACATCAGGAGTATTCAGCTGCATACTTAGATGATATAGTCATCCACTCCCAGGACTGGGAGACACATCTATCAAAAGTGGAGGCAGTATTAGCCTCATTCAGGGAGGCGGGTCTAACCGCCAATCTGGAGAAATGCGCATTGGCCATGCGTGAGGCCAAATACTTGGGGTATGTTGTGGGACAAGGTCAGGTCAAACCCCAAGTTGACAAAGTAAAGGCTGTCAGAGATTAGCCCAAGCCAGTGCAGAAGACCCAGTTGAGAAACTTTCTGGGTCTAGTTGGGTGCTATCGCCAGTTTATGGCTAATTTTGCCACTAGGGCTACTCCTCTTACCAACCTCCTAAAAAAAGCTTGTCCAGACAAGTTGGTCAGGTTGGTAGCAGCAGAGGCTGCTTGGCGGGATCTTCGAGTGGCTCTGTGTTCGTCACCAATACTCAAAGCACGGGATTTCAGCAGGAGATTATATCTCCAAACAGATGCCTCTGGAGTAGATTTGGGCGCCGTGATCTTGCAGAGGTTTGATAGGACAGAGAAATCCATCCTCTATCTGAGCCGCAAACTTCTGTCCAGGGAGAAAAAATATTCCATTGTGGAACAGGAGTATCTAGCCATCAAATGGGCCACCAAGACTCTCAGGTACTACCTCCTGGGTATAGAATTCACCTGACCATGCACCACTGAACTGGATGCATAGAAACAAGGAAGTGAATGCCCAGGTAACTAGGTGGTTCCCAGCGCTGCAGTCCTATCACTTCACAGTGAAGCATAGGCCAGGGAGTGTGCACAAAAATGCAGACACTCTTTCTCGCCAAGATGCACTCTATGCAGTGTCAGCATCACTGAGGTTGGCGACGCTAAGGGGAGGGGTAAGAGGCATATTTGTCACAGTTCCCCTATAAGAAAATAGGTAAGAACTCAGCTACTCTGCAGCAGCAGGCTGCAGACAGGGTTACATTTTCCCTGGGATCCTCTTTCAGCACATACACACACAGGTGTTCCACATGGGTGTAATTGTTTTTTTTTACTGTGATTTGTTTGTAGTGCTTGGGTGGAGGATAAAGAAACTGTTTGTATTTGTGGGTGGGACTAAAGATGCCAGTAAGTGGCCAGCTAGTAGTCAGGGAACTATTGTTTAGCCAGATGTAGGCGGTGGGAGATTTTGTGATAATTATGCTGCATATGACTGCTGTACAATTGCTGAAACTATTTAGCCATCCTGGCAACTACTAATAAACATAGAAATGATTCAGCAAACCTGTGTCAGATTCCAGTGAATGCAGTACTTTATCACAATAATATATATATATATATATATATATATATATATATATATATATATATATATATATATATATATATATATATATATATATATATACACACACACACACACATATACACAAATAAGCCTTTATCTGGAACGTACTGACGATACTTATGTCACATTTGGAACTTTAATGCTTTTGCAACGTTTCAAGCCTTTTAAACAGTCTTTCTATAGGGCAGTTGTTCACTTGAAATGGGAATAAACATTAGGGCATCATTATGAAATATTTATTTGATCTCTAATTTGAAAACAACACTGTGGTTCACTTAAAATTTACTTAAACAAAAAAGAAAAAAAAGTTGATCTGGCTCAAAATATCACGTAAATAGACAGTATTACAGTATTATCAGCATTACATTTACATTCTTTATTGAAAGTAATACCATCAGAGTGCTGTAGGAAAGGGAATTTATGACAGATATCATCTTACAATTAGATCTTACTGTTCCGCTAGCAGCATGAAAGCATGTTTCTCTGTCTGTTGCACTGGACAGAACTACTATCACACTACGACTACTTTGCTACATTTTATTTTAACATCTATTTACATTTCTATTGTAAAAACAGCTAATTTCACATAAAAATGAGTAGTGTCTCCTAAATATATCATGTTTATAGAAATAACCATCATAATCATTTATTTATTTATATAGCGCCACTAATTTCACAGCGCTGTAGAGAGAACTCACTCACATCAGTCCCTGCCCCAATAGAGATTACAGTCTAAATTCCCTAACACACACACACAGACTAAGGTCAATTTGATAGCAGCCAATAACCTATACTTACCATAGTTAAAAATATACCAAATTCTCTGTCCATGTCAACCACATCCCCATCTGTGAATATAAACTGGCTTTTCTTGTTCTTCTTGCATTGTAAGACAATATAAATCTGCTGTGCAGCCACTGATAGAACAGGCAGCTCAATGCGATTAAACTCATCAAAGCAGCCCCAAGCACCGGACTGTGCCAAACCTGTGCAAGACAAAAATCATGTTTTTAAATCATAGTGTAAGCCAAAATATTTTCACATATGAAATGCTACAATAAATTAGAAACAGTAGCATATTTAAATAAGCAAACCCCCAAAAATTCATTCTTTAAAGAGACTTTACAATGAAACAATACATTATTTTCTTGCTGTACAAAAATGATAGTCCCATGTCTGGTAGATGATTTAGGCAAGACTTAATCTATATCAAATAGTATTTCATATTAATTGACAAATTAGCCATTGTGGCTGCTAATGATGGTAATACACTAGAAACATAGAGTAAGGCAGTGGGGAAGTGACAACTACAGCCATGGGTGGCATATGTGGAAGTAGTCGGAGTCTGAGTAAATAGGAGTAAAGGTAGATTATATAGATGTAAAAAAGGAATAGAGGATATTAAAATGTTGATTGGATGGGCTCCAGATTTCCGTAGAAAAGGGATTGCTCAAGAGAAGTCTTGTATATTTTCAATGGATGAGGTTATTAGAGAGGAGGATATCCACATTTGTGAAATGCCTGGTGTTTCCTAAATGTAAATTGCAAGAGATAACTACAAATATCATAATTAACAAAAGTAATTACCCTAACGGACAATGATATATAATATGTTTAGCAGTATATAAGGGTCTAACATTGACCATAAAGTGTGTGTACATTTCTGGAGAAATAAAACCGGTAAGCTTTTTTACACATATTGCTTCTTCTTCACATGTATACAAACTCTATATATATGGCAGCTTTCTCCAGAGGGAGAGAGGTTTAAAATATCCAATTCCCATTCAGTGTCAAGTACATCATTAATACCATGTGCTGTGTGACAAATCTCATCTCCATCATATTTACGAAGAAAGATTTTGCCTGTAAAGGATGTACACTGCTGATATGGGAAAGAAAACAATAGAAGAAGATATTACTTGTGCGGGCTCCTCTTGGGGATCCATTTTTATGATAACATGACCTTGGACACTATCTTTTCGCTTTAATAAGAACAAATGCTTTTCCATTCAGTTCTTCCCTTAAGCTTTTAAATACTTTCATCCAGACATACTTGCATTAGGATTCAGAAAGCATTGAATTAACAAATGATGGTAGACTTGAGTTAACCCTTCTGATGCAGGAAGAAGCCAGTAAGGACTGTTGTATATCATTTCACAAGGTATTGCCAGCAATCTGCTCAGCAGGCGCATAAAGCAGCAGAATGTATGGCACCCAATTTTGACAGTCTAATTACTTAACTGTGCTGGTTGATAACCATTTCAGATATATCAGCACAGCTTTTATTTCAGGAGCAATTTACAGAGACTGTATATGAATATTTTGCTCGGTATTTAAATGGGACACTGGTCACTGAATTATTTATCAATATTACAGTCACTTATACTGCGAACAACTCTCATTGTAGTGTGCACTTAAATTCAGATAGGAATAAATAGATAGATGTGTGGTAGATCAGTACTTTATCTTCCAGCTTCTGTAGATTGCACAGACAAGTGCACAACAGCTACCTCTACAGAAATATGGATATGTCTCTCTGTCAGATATCTGTATTACTTCTTACATTATGGCTAGCGAGGGGTGTTACAAGACAATCCATTAACATGTGCAGTAGCAGTTGGTACCTCAGCAGCACTTTGCTGCAAGTGAACTGCAAATTAAGTGTAGCAGGCAGGCATGACCTTCAGTGTATGACCCTGTTGTTTCCCTACTGGGTTGGGAGTGGGGTACTGTGTAGTAGAATGGTTGTTACTAATTATTCAGCACAAAGCGGTGAAGTGTTGTTCCCTAAATGCAACAGTCTTGTGTTGTACCATGAGTAACTTTTTGTAGCCAGAATGGTAAACCAGCTTTGATTACTCATTCACATCATTTACTGTGTTGCAAATAGAAGGACATGTTAATATGGCAATGTAACTGTGGCCTGCTTCTTGGTGTTTGACACATTTAATGTATATCCTATTTGCACTGCCAGCTGTATTTTTAACATTTTAAAATAAAGTCTTACAGACAATAGGCTGTAATAATTTTCCATTCAGCAATTTAAATATATTCAAATTAAATGCACCATTAATATATATGTGCCAAAACGTTTAATTGTCTGTGTATTGTAACTTGTTTAATTGAATCTATTTAATCTCTATGACACCTAATAATCAGATACATATTGACCTGCACTGCCATCTACTGGTAACATTATATTCCAAGATTGAAGCTGATTTAATCTGTAGACAATGAGCAATTTACCATGGCGACATTGGGTGTTAAAAGGATTACAAGAAATAAGAATTTGACACAAAAAAACAGTATCTTTGGTTATATTGAGAGCCAAGCTTTGGACATCATATCAAACACATCATTTTAAATTAAACCATGAACATGGGCAGGCAGATTAATGGTGCTCAACTTTGTTTTTGTTGAAAAGCCAAGTGTTAATGTGCCATTGTTCTGGGATTGTGTCAGTATGCTATTAGAGGCTGTTCCAACCTATGCATTACTAACGATTTTATCGTTCAACCTTAATGGAAAAGTCATACCTTTGTATATACGGCCCAGACCCCTGTAGTCCATTTGGTCAGAGCAGTTGAATACCACCACATATTTCCCAAGACACTTGCCCATGTCCTTAGTAGTTTCAGTCTTTCCCGTTCCAGCAGGCCCAGCTGGTGCTCCTCCCATACTCATTCCTAGAGCTTGAGAGAGCGTAATGTAACATCTGCAAAGTTGAGCAGGAAGGAGAAGTAGCAGGCTTTTAATTAAATATAAAGATGAATGAATGGACCAAAATAAGTGATTGAATATTAGCTAACAAAAAAACAGTAAATTAGGACTAAAAACATGAGCACTAAAAGATCAGTGATGTATATAAAGTAGTATATATTGACAGGCTTAAGCCACCAACCTATTTCCAGAAACAATTATTGAGAATATCCAATTTACCAGTTTATAAAATACTAGTTCTCCGGTATTTGTGATTATTCAATTTCTATACTGTTTCACTTGAGGACTTTGCTTGATCTAACTGAGTGAAGCTTTTGGAGGCTTTACATTTTAACAGAAGTAAATCAAGTATTACAAATGTCACACTATATATCCAACATATTTATATACACTGTGTTCTGAATGGTGGAGAGATACAACCATCAAATAATTGTCAATGGGGAGCATGCGCTGATTCAATCTGACAACTGTTCGAATCTTAACTGGTGGCTGAACCACTACAGTGCCTTCAGGCTCAGAACAACTGTGGTTCTTGCTCACATTTAAGCAGTGACTGCAAGGTAAAATAATATATCCCATTGTCCCCATTGGAAGGGGTCTCATTTAGAAGAGAAATTCAATATTGTGTGGAGTTCTTCTTTAAGTATTTTAGTGCTTTGAAATGTGTGTTCTTTAGGTCCCTATTTAAGTAGCACCGCACATTATGAAAGATACTTTTCAGTCCTCATCGCATAGATGAGGATTGAAAGATCTCTCATATTTATTAAAAAATCAACACAGAAACAGACTTCCAAAAAACAGCTGTTTTTTGGCTTAATTGAATCCCTGTGTGCATGCGCCGACCAAAAAGCTCGGGCATGCGCACAGAGAAACCTACCATAGTGCAGTAAACAAAGTGGATTCATGTGACTGACAGGGATCACATGATCCCTCCACACATGTGCTGTGCAGCTCTGCTCTTCAGAGCAGAGCTGTCAGCAGTGACACTTTTCAATTATGTTAATGTATGCCAGTGAAAACAATTTAATTTCGTTCATTGGTAAATAGCATTACTGAGCACTCCCTATACACTGTTATGGGGAGTGCTCAGTAAAATGAAGAGAGATGCAAAGCAGCAGATATCGTACGATGCTGTGATTCATAAATCTGATTTTTCCAGTAAAGCATTAATGTTTCATTATATTTTGTCTCTGATAGTCACTAACAAATTTTAAGTGTCCCTCTTTGATCATTTCAGATGTTGAAGGATATAGTATAAAATGTTGTATTAAAGGTTTGAGAAGGATGTCTCAGCTCACAATCAGGAAACATGAGAACTCGGCTGTCAATATGTAGTTTTGTGTATGAATGTTGCACAGCTCTATTTCTACATCAAGAGTTCTTAAAGAAATATAGCAAAAAAACAATTAATGCAATTGATTTTTACTCAAGGTATACCTAAAAGATAAACTATAATTGGTCAATGGTTACTTACTGTTCAACCAGTGAATGTACAGTATATAGTGAGGTGAGCATTTGAATTCACATGACAGAGTAGAATTATGCCCATAAAAAAGACTAGTTTTAAAAACTGACATGCAGAGTCTAAAGGCCAGCATCAGTCATATTATCATTCACACATCAAAGAATAGTGACATATCTGTACAGCTCACTTCCTTCATACTGTACCTATCAGTCAGAGGGGTAATGACCAGCCTGTCAGTGCAGCCCAAATATTCGTTGCAATAGCTGAACTCCACATCTGTAATCTGGATGATACATTTATCTATATCTTCAATGAAATAAAATCTGGATTGCTTTTGCCATTCAAAATCAGAAGCTGATCTTATATTCATACGGACCTGAAAACCAAAATAAAGTCACATCTTGGATTAACTCTTGGCTATCATTATTTTTTCTTTCTGTCTCTTATATCATTTCATATAAACATATCTCATGTGTATCCCTCTCTCTTTTTTACCAATTCTCAGCATCATCCAATAATTCATGCAGGTTAACATTTTGTCTACTGAACATATGCAAGTAGTCCTCAAAGTATAGATAAGCATAGTTTCCCCACACTGGGCTTCAGTTCATTAAATATGTGTGGACAGATTAAAAGATGGGAGGAGGTGCACCCAAGCTCAATGCTAAATGGCAATGTTCAAATAAAGCTGTCCAGTATCGGTGGTAGTCACTTTCCCAATGACAGTAATTATGACAACAGTGACACGGATATAAAAATCAGGATTACCATCAGCGCAACAGTGAGTACATATTTACATACCATAAAATAGATGTATAGTATCTCTGCCACCTGTTATAGCCGTCACCTCTGAATGGCGAATACACAAACGACTGCTAAGCACGTCATTTACACTGTACAGAGTGCGACTGTCGCTTTTAAGGCGGCAATGGGTGGAACTGCCACCTCTATAATGTATTCTGCTCGCGGGTCCACCCATGTTTTTCATTTTGCTAGATACACACAGATATGCAGTGTAAAGTATAAGCGCTGACAACATTGTCATGCAGTTGGTACCATTTATAACATGGGATATATCGAGCGTGGGCTTATTTCTTCTCATATGACTAACTAAGAAGTGGCAAGCTTTGTGTTATGTTTGAACCCTATCAATCTTGATCCAATTTGTAATGTTAGTAAGGCAAGATTAAATGTCCTATATATTCTGATATTATTAAACAATATGTTATTTTAGACACCACTAAAACTATTAAGTGATCATGCTGGATGATATTTTATCACGATCATAGCTTTGAGTGCAAAGGACCCTTATTACTACCTACGATTTCATGGGCGCAACAGGGAGGAAAATGGGCGTATGCATGTAGTCACTGTACAGTAAGGGCGTGCCAAACTTGAGTGCACGTAGCAACATCCGATTCAAGCTTTGGGCAACTCAAAGTTAGATGTTATTTAGTGGAAGCACTTGCAACAGCTACAGGTCTGGTGTTAGTGCTGATTACATGATGGCTGTGTGTACATGCTAGAATATGTGTTTGCAATCAGGAGCAACTGTAAAAATACATTTTATGTACAGTAGACATTAATAAAACCCTGATAAATGTATTGTATGAAGATTTTTTTTTGCTTTAAAAATAAAAACTATTTTTTATTTTTTTAATGTTTTGTCATTAATAACTATATTATTAACAGGTGCTAATAATTGACTTTTTTTTCTATGACTTCTTTTGAGACTTTATATTCCACATATATATTGGACATATCCTGCAGTGTATTGCCTGTTAGAGCAGAGCGAACCTAGACTCGTATTCATCAACAGACGTACCGTTACATCCTCCTTGTTGAATACGGACATGTGTATGCCTGATTTATGCACATTTTAAAAAGTGCACAATACGTTCGTTTTGCGTACATTAAAGAATCAGGCGCACAATGTAATAAAGGATTCTTGTTTACACATTAATTTGAATAATTAGAATGTGCAGCCTACCAGATCATCAAAAATATCCTTTTGGTGAACATGAATGGTGATCAGTGTCTCATACTTTGTTCTCTCCATCTTGGTCAGATCCCGTGTTGTCATGTCAATCAGATCATTTAGCAAATCAAGGAATTTCTGATTGGTTGTTTGCATAACCTTTACCAAAGAGACAATAGAGTGGTTTAAAGATCAGCAAGCTCATTACTCACCAAGGCTCCATAAAGTCAAAAATATTATTTTGACAATAATTTCTATATCTCAATAATTGACAGAACATTTTACATTTGACTATGAAAAAATTAAATGACTTCTTCCAAAAGATAGTTAAGCAAATTTAAGAATATAGTCATAAATATGAAAAAAAACACATTTTCTACAGAGTACTTTTGAGGAGCCAAATACTCTTATTCTCTGTTATACAAATTAGATACCCAGTGGTATGCTAAACTGAGCTTCAAAATTCAAAAGTAACAAGTTAACACCTTTTTGTCTGTTTTGGAAATATTTAAGGCATCTTCTGCATCCCGCGTCCAGATCATCTGAATTCCGAGTAGACCAATCTGTGCTGGGTACATGGACTGGAAGTCGTACAGCTTAAAGCCTGGATCACTGATTGCGATGGATGCCTGTCTGATTATAGTGTGCAGAGTCTTCTTTACTCCATTAAGAAGAAGCCCCAACCATGACTCCACATTTCCCTAAGAATAAATATTTACGTCAGTAAACAAGAAACATTTATTTTATACTAATCTATGAGTGAGTTAGGATTCATTTTCCCTGAATGTAATTGCACTCAAATGTTATAATGCTCCTATACATTTTCTTTTACCGGAATTATCTAGAATTTATTATAATTGTGGTTTTGACCACATTGGAGACATTATAGTATAGAGTATTCATTGTCCGTAATGTGCCTTTATTTGTTTTGTACTTTCATTTCAAAATCTTTATTTTGAGATTAGCCTATAATAATGTTAATATTAGTAATATTTAAACTAATTATGAAATATACAGATTTCACATTGTTAGCTGGTTATCTGTGACATTATCCCTTCTACTATTCAATGCTATATATATATATATATATATATATATATATATATAAACATACGTAGGAGATAATGAATACTGTAGTGTATAAGATAAGGACATGTCATAGAACTCCAAGGTGACTTCAGCCTGAGTCTAATAATCTACTGTACAGCCTACATTATTCTTCTCATACATAATGTAATCCATGCCCCAGTTAACATACATATTTCCACTCTGTGATCTTTTATTTACTATACTTTTAGTCTTCATTTGTGACTGTTAATAGTCTAAATAAGAAAAAATGGCAAGCTTCCATTAATAAGAATAAAACTTTTTCTGGAGCTGAAGAAGCGCAGTGTGCAGACAGAGAAAGTGGATGTTAATGTGAAAGTAAGGGTCAGCGGCAGAGAGAGAGTTAACATGATATGTAACTTTACCTGTGCGTTGACGGGTTCAATGAGGTTCACTTTTTCGCCTTCTTGAGATTCAAAATACAAAATCTGATCATAATTCTTCTCATGAAAGCCTACTCTATTGACATTGTCAAACAAACTTAGAAGATGAGCCTGGAAAATAAAAATGAAGACAATCCATGTAAACAGGAAAGACACTGAAACGATCCATGCAAACAGCAATATGTTTTTATTTATTTTAGTTTTTAATTTTAGTCACTTATTGAAAAACACTACATTATTGACCTTTCGGCACACCCCAACACATACATTTATTATATACTTTTCACTTTCTTCAATTATCTCCACATTCAACTTGGTCACCCTCTCACTAAAGAGCTGTATATACCATTGTCACACATTACGATTCAACACACAATGCAGTGCAAGATTCAATTTACTAAGCATAGATGATTAATTTTAACAATTTGGATATATGAACTTAATTTTACATAGAAGTACATTTGGCACCAGTGTTTCTGCACCAATTTGACGAGACACTCACAACACTACTCTGTGCTGTTGGGGAACCCTGCTCCTTCTATTATCTTACTCTTCATCTGTAGACTGGGAGATACCATTTCAGATAAAAATTGGCATAACATTTTTCAAACAATGCATATCAGTTCAATCAGCATTAGAGTTATTGCAAGACAGGACAAAGTTCTATCCAGGTGGTGTCCAGAGCTGTTGCTGGGGATGACGTTTCTGATAGTCCCAGCTTTTGGCTGCTTAGTGTTGATGTTTTTATACAAGAAATCTATCCTGAAATACATCCACTGTGCTGCGAAGGCTGTGATACCGGGCCACTGGACGTATCCAACGCCACCGTCCATAAAAGAATAGTTTGCGAGACTGGACTTTTATATGTCCATGGAAGACTTGATTTTATCCTCTGTAGATAAGTTTTGAAAATACTGTGCCATATGGTAAGACTGGATAGCATCCAAAGACACTACACTGTTTGCCCTTTGGAATAATTGAGTAATGTACCCTTCTCACTTCGCATGTCCCCCACCTGATTATAGCTGCACATATTATGACCCACTGAGAATTATGTTTTCGGCAAGCCCATTCTTCTGTCTACCCATTCCCCCTCGCCTCCCCCTCATCCTTATCCCACTACTCAGCCTAAGTGATGTAATGATTTAGGTCTTTTGCTACCTAAATACAAATGTTCCATGACCTCCTCCTACAGTTGAGCTGCTTGGAGATGGTATCATTGTAATAAGATATTGTTGGTGGGTGTCCAACATGAGCATTTGTACCACTGTTTCTGTAAACTGCCAGTGGCTGTACCACACTCAATGAAAACAGATTGTACATAAACAAAATGTGATGTCTGGCAAGTCTAAAAGCTGTGATGAGCTGCCACAAACAGCATATCACAGCTTGATATACATGCTTATTTTACGTCAGCCAAAAAAAACAAGGTTGTTTTTTTAAATGTTTTAAAGAGAAATTAACCATTTCAAGCCTGTGCATTTTTTTGTTTTGCTTGTTTTTTACCTGAATGGTGTGTGAGTCTGATGCTTGTCCAAGTATTTCTAGAAGGGCAGGATCCGAAACAAAGAAAAATCGAGGAAATACTAAACGCTTCTTTTCCAAGTATCCAGTAAGGGATTTCTGACACATCTCCAGTTGTTCCAGCAAATGTGGTAACAATTGTGCCAATGTTTCATCTCCAACACAGCATTGAACTATATTAGTGGTCTCATGAGCCCTCTGCATGATCTTCTGCCAAGACTTATCAATGTTCTGGAATCTCTTGGCCTCCTAAAATATGTTACATGACAAACACTGTCAATGTCTTCTCATGGTGATGTAATTTCTAACATTTTCAGTTCATATATTAAAGCGCCACTAAATGCAAATTAATTCAAACATTTACAAATATACATACAGGTCATTAGGCGTTCATTTCCATAAGGAAGCATATATTATTAGGCTAAATGGTATAGGAAACAAAGGAATACATGACATCTCTAGTTATTATATTGTTATAATGCATTAGCCATGGATGTAGTTATAAATATATATAACATTTACTAATAACTTAAATACATAAAAATAATATTAAAGCTATTTTTGCAGGAATATGAATTAGATGCTCCCCTTGTCTTACTGTGGCAGACAAGATGAAATTCTCAAATCATGACAGCAACTCCCCTAAAGCATAAGAGTCAGAGAGCTGACAATGTAGGAAAAATATAGTAGGATTTCCTGTTGTGTACTACAGTGATGCTTACCACATCTACTGTAGGGACCATGAAACTGCTGTGCAGACCATTTATTCCAACTTTCAGTTTCCATCAAATTATCTCTCCTAGCCAATTGCCAACACCCCAATACTACACTCACAAAATGTCAAATTGTACTCTCGCAAGTCATACTTTATCCTTACAAAACCTTGCAATATGGCCACTTTATTAACCAGCAGCATACCAAATAAGTGCAAACATTATACTTGACCCAAGTGTTTCCTCTAACTTCTGCTGAATCCATATAAAATTAATTTTAGCTGCAAATTCAACTATATGCAATAAATTATTATATCAATCAACAGTAACTCACAAACTTAACACTACTAGATGAAATAATCACACTGGACAATGGGCAGATCCCTTTTTGCAAGCAACATATTATATTTTAATTACTATTATTATTGTTTATTTATATCGCGCCACCATATTACACAGCACTGTATATAAAATATTTGTCATTTACATCAGTCCATGCCTCGGACTGACAAACAAGAGAGGAACATACAAATCCCACACAGATAGTGTCCTGGTTGGGAATCCACACACACTTTGCATTATAATTCCTGGAAAATACACAGTAAAGCATTGAAGTCAAACCCTTCAGCGCTAACAATGAGTGTGGCAAAACCCTCCACTACCATTAAAGTGCTAAGGACAAGTCTATTCAAAAGTCCTACCAGCTGCTTGAAGACTGAGGTCCTACCTGGAACCATCCAAAACATTTGCTAGTGTAACATAGGTAATACCAAAGAGTCACAACGTGACCTTAAAACCTTTAAGATGAAATACATTATAGCCAGGATGGAAAGTACATACAATTCTCAACACACAATTAGAATATGGTGTACGCTGCAAAATCCTCATAAAACATATAACTGCTCAGAGAAACGTCACATGTAGATGTTTAGTTGATACAAAAAAGATGTTATTATTTTAACATGTATTTGTAGTTTTCTACAGACATGCACAATATTGTTTATTAACATAGTATTTATCTACATGATTTTTTCATCTTTTTTTTTTAATGGAAGTCGTTATTTAATAAGATTCAACACAACTAAATTCTATATATTCAACATTTCTATAGAGAACATCTTTATGACATTTTGTAACTAAACATATTACCAATGTGTGATTATTTTTCTCACCATATTCAAGTTCTGGTAACAGAGACTAAATAAGTGAGCATTGTCAATGTATACGCTATGAACTTATACTACTATAGCAGCTTATATTTTCCCTTATTAACTTCTCTTCCTTTGACCATATATTTCAATTACAGCTTACATATCTACAGCACATCTATTAAAAGAAATATTATTAAATTGTAAAGGTCAAGCAGTCCCAATAGAGGCATACTCTGCCATTTGCCTGTAAAAATTATGTAACTATGAAGGAAAAAACATGTTTTTATAAAAGGCATTTGGTAATCACACAAGACACTGTTAGAGAAGATTGTATTCATTCTTGAAGTAAAAAACACAAAAACGGATACTATGACAATCACATAATATTAAGGATGAGCGCACTCAGATTCCTGGAATCCGAGCCCCCCAGTACATCGGCGGATCCGAGTCAGATCCGAGCACTGTCCGGGTATTCCCGCCGATTCCGAAACTTAAAACGAGGCTCTGAGTCATAATCCCGCTGTCGGATCTCGCGATACTCTGAACCTTTAAATTCCCCGCTTGCCGCCGCCATCTTTACTCGGGCATTGATCAGGGAAGAGGGAGGGTGTGTTAGGTGGTCCTCTGTCCTGCTATTTCTCGTGCTGTGCTGTGCTGTGCTCTGTCCTGCTGAGTCCAGTGGTGCTTTTGGCAGTGCTCTGTCCAGGCTGAGTCCAGCGGTGCGTTTTGTCCTGTGCTTTGTTCTGCAAGGTGCATATTTCTTTCAAAAGTATTAAAAATTGTTCCATAAAAATTATAATTCGACAAAAATCCTTTTAAATTAATATAAAAAAAAAATCAAAAAAGTCCTTGCTGAGTCCAGTGGTGCATCAGTCCAGTGCTGTGTCCTTGCTGAGTCCAGTGGTGCATCAGTCCAGTGCTCTGTCCTTGCTGAGTCCAGTGGTGCATCAGTCCAGTGCTCTGCCCTTGCTGAGTCCAGCGGTGCTTTTGTCCTGTGCTTTGTTTTGCTAAGTGCATCTTTATTTTAAAAGTATTAAAAAATCTTCCAAAAAAATTATAATTCGACAAAAATCCTTTTAAAAAAATATAAAAAAATATTCTAAAAAGTCTAAAAAAAATGATTGCAGTCTATTAACATTAATACTGCAATCTATTAAAAATTGTTCACTGTTCTTGCAGTATTTAAAAAATAGTACTGTAATACGTGTGCTGCATATAATGGAGTACCAAAATTTGGGGGATAAAGTAGGGAAAGACCAAGACCCACTTCCTCCTAATGCTGAAGCTGCTGCCACTAGTCATGACATAGACGATGAAATGCCATCAACGTCGTCTGCCAAGGCCGATGCCCAATCTCCTAGTAGATGGCATGTAAAATCCAAAAAGCAAAAGTTCACTACAATTAGTAAAAAAAGAAAATTGAAAACATCTGAGGAGAAACGTAAACTTGCCAATATGCCCTTTACGACACGGAGTGGCAAGGAACGGCTTAGTCCCTGGCCCGTGTTCAGCACTAGTGGTTCAGCTTTACTCAAGGATCTAAGCCCTCCTACCCCCCCTCCAAAAAAATTAAAAGAGTTATGCTGTCAGCAACAACACAGCAAACAACTCTGCCTTCTAAACAGATGACATCACAAATCCTCAAGGCGAGTCAAAGGGTGTTGGTGGTTGCGAAGCTTGACCTTCCCATCACTGTATGGGAAGAGGTGACTCCATCCACCATTTGCAGCACACCCTCTGCATATGCTGGAAGGATGACCCACAGTGTCGCTCCAGATTTGGATAATCAAGGTGTCAAGGAGGCTATTGATGTAGCTGGCGTTGTGGAGGAACTTGATGAGGAGGATGCTGATGTGGTTATTTTAAATGAGGCACCAGGGGGGAAAAAAGTGGATGTCCATGGGATGAAAAAGCCCATCGTCATGCCTGGTCAGAAGACCAAGAAATGCACCTCTTCTGTCTGGAGTTATTTTTAGCCAAATCCGGATAACAAATGTCTGGCCATATGTAGCTTATGTAAAGCTCAAATAAGCAGGGGTAAGGATCTTGGCCACCTAGGGACATCCTCCCTTATACGTCACCTAAATAACCTTCATAGTTCAGTGGTTAGTTCAGGAACTGGGGCTAGGACCGTCATCAGTCCAGGGACACCTAATTCCCTTGGTCCTGTTGGATACACACCACCAACACCCTCCTCGTCAACTTCCTCCACGATCTCCATCAGATTTAGTCCTGCAGGCCATGTCACCAGCCAGACTGAGTCCTCTTCAATACGGGATTCATCTGAGGAATCCTGCAGCGGTACGCCTACTACTGCCGCTGCTGCTGTTGATGCTGGTAGTCGGTCATCTTCCCAGATAGGAAGTCGCAAGAACGCTACGTCTTTCACCAAACAGTTGACCGTCCAACAATCGTTTGCCATGAGCACCAAGTACGACACTAGTCATCCTAAGGCAAAGCGAATAACTGCGTCAATAACAGCAATGTTGGTGTTAGACGTGCGCCCGGTGTCCACCATCAGTGGAGTGGGATTTAGACGGTTGATGGAGGTATTGTGTCCCCGGTACCAAATCCCGTTGAGATTCCACTTCACTAGGCAGGCGATACCAAAGATGTACAGAGAAGTACGAACAAGTGTCCTCAGTGCTCTTAAAAATGCGGTTGTACCCACTGTCCACTTAACCACGGACATGTGGACAAGTGGTTCAGGGCAAACGAAGGACTATATGACTGTGACAGCCTACTGGGTAGATGCATCGCCTTCCGCAGCAACAGCAGCAGCTGCATCAGTAGCAGCATCTCCACAACGGCTGCTCGTGCCAAGGCAGGCAACGTTGTGTATCACAGGTTTTAGTAAGAGGCACAACGCTGACAACCTCTTAGAAAAACTGAGGGAAATAATCTCGGAGTGGCTTACCCCACTTAGACTCTCCAGGGGATTTGTGGTGTCAGACAACGCCAGTAACATTGTGCGGGCATTACATATGGGCAATTTCCAGCACGTCCCATGTTTTGCCCACAGCGTTAATTTGGTGGTGCAGCATTACCTCAAGAGTGACAGGGGTGTGCAGGAGATGCTTGCGGTGGCCCGCAAAATTGCTGGACACTTTCAGCATTCTGCCAGTGACTACCGCAGACTCGAGCAACATTAAAAAAAGTCTGAACCTGCCCTGCCATCACCTCAAACAAGAGGTTGTGACGCGCTGGAACTCCACCCTCTATATGCTGCAGAGGATGGAGGAGCAGCAAAAGGCCATTCAGGCCTACACAGCCACCCACGACATAGGCAAAGGAGTGGGGATGCGCCTCAGTCAAGCGCAGTGGAGACTGATTTCCGTGTTGTGCAAGGTTCTGCAGCCGTTTGAACTTGCCACACGAGAAGTCAGTTCCGACACTGCCAGCTTGAGTCAGGTGATTCCCCTGATCAGGCTGTTGCAGAAGCAGCTGGAGAAAGTGAGGGAGGAGCTGGTAAACCATTGCGATTTCACCAAAAATGTAGCTCTTGTGAATGAAGCCCTTCGTACGCTTTGCCAGGATCCGAGGGTGGTCACTCTTTTAAAGTCAGAGGAATACATTCTGGCCACCGTGCTCGAACCTCGGTTTAAAGCGTAATTTGTGTCTGTTTCCAGCGGACACAAGTCTGCAGAGGTGCAAAGACCTGCTGGTCAGGAAATTTTCCTCTGAAGAGGACCGTGACATGCCAACAGCTCCACCTTCATATTCTTCCACACCTGTGGCTGCGAGGAAAAAAGTTTTCCTAAAAGACCCGCTAGCGGAGATGCAGACAACATCTGGTCCGGACTGAAGGACCTGCCAACCATTACAGACATGTCTAGTGTCGCTGCATTGGATGCTGTCACAATAGAAAAAATGGTGGAGGATTATTTTTCTGACACTATCCAAATAGACATGTTAGACAGTCCATATTGTTACTGGCAGGAAAAAAAGGCAGTTTGGAAGCCCCTGTACAAACTGGCTCTATTTTACCTGAGTTGTCCCCCCTCCAGTGTGTACTCGGAAAGAGTTTTTAGTGCAGTGGGGAACCTGGTCAGTGAGCGGCGAAGGAGGTTGCTTCCGCAGAACGTTGAAAAAATGATGTTTATAAAAATGAATAATCAATTCCTCAATGAAGTACAGCACTGCCCTCCAGATAGTACAGAGGGACCTGTGGTTGTGGAGTGCAGGGGGGACGAATTGATAATGTGTGAGGAGGAGGAAGTACACACTGAAGGGGGAGAGGAATCAGGAGAGGAGGATGAGGACGACATCTTGCCTCAGTAGAGCCTGTTTAGTTTGTACAGGGAGAGATGAATAGCTTATTTGGTGTGGGGGCCCAAACAAACCAATCATTTCAGCCACAGTTGTTTGGTAGGCACTGTCGCTGAAATGATTGGTTTGTTAAAGTGTGCATGTCCTATTTCAACAACATAAGGGTGGGTGGGAGGGCCCAAGGACAATTCCATCTTGCACCTTTTTTTTTTCTTTCCCAGCTCGTTTTGTGGGGGCCCAAACAAACCAATCATTTCAGACACAGTTTGGTAGGCCCTTTCGCTGAAATGATTGGTTTGTTAAAGTGCGCATGTCCTATTTCAACAACATCAGGGTGGGTGGGAGGGCCCAAGGACAATTCCATCTTGCAACTCTTTTTTTGGCATTATGTGACCGTTCAACAGTCGTTTGCCATGAGCACAAAGTAAAACAAAATTAAAACAAATTAAACCAAAAGTATAATATAACTTATAAACACTACACTTGAAAGCTTGAGCCTTTAAATGAAAAAGTCACTCTTCATTGCACGAAGATTTGCAACAGGGACAGTTTTTTTGTTCCCAAAGTCAACAAATAACACTTCGACCCTGTCTGTCTTTAACATACTTGATGGGATCTCAATGATGAATGGTCTGTACCATGGTTGGAGGAGGTATTGCGGCCCCGGTACCAAATTGGGTACCGGGGCCACTCCACTACGCAGTCCAGATAGAGGCGTATCAGATATAAAAAAAACGTTGACTGTTGCTGCCAAATCCAAAATTAATGAAAATGACCTGTCATCGTCTAAAACAAGAGGTACTGACACGCTCGAACTACACCCTGTATATGCTGCAGAGGATGTAGGAGCAGGCAGCTGTGCAGTGGAATTGAGACCATTTGAAGGCGGAGGTATTGTGGCCCCGGTACCAAATTTGGTACCGGGCCCACTCCACTACGCAGTCCATAAGGCTACCTCGGTGTAACGTTTTGGACTAAAAACAATTTTGTGAGGTGTTCAGAATAGATTGGAAATTAGTGGAAATGATTGTTATTAAATGTTATTGAGGTTAATAATAGCGTAGGAGAGAAAAACAAACAAAAAACTAGATTTTAGCACTTTTTATGCTTTTTTAAAAATAAATCAGAACCCAAAACCCTAAATCAGAACCAAAACCTTTTGTCAGGTGTTTTGGCAAAACAAATCAGAACCCAAAACCTCAAGCTAATCAGAACCCAAAACACTAAAAGTGCCCGGTGCACACCCTTACATAATATGCATTTAAAGTAGACATTGTTTGAACCCTATTTGGAAGGAGAGTGACTAATTCTGCTATTTGTTCCTTATATTCTGTAAAATGCACATTCCCCAATTGAAAAAAAATCTACTTTACAAATCAGCAATTCAAATAATTCCCATAATACATTCATTCCCGATAATCTACGATATATTGATAAGATGAGACATACACATTTACATTGCTGTATTCATAATCATATTTTAGAACAGCACTATCAGTGTCTTGTGGTTTAACATCTGTTCATTAAGCAAGGCAAGATATATTTTGAGACAATCAGTTCCACAAGGGACATCTATACTTTGTTCAGTGCTATGTCACTGAGAGAACATGTGTGACCAAGCCTGGCATGTATTGTACCTTTTCCTATGGTAGACTGTTTTACTGCTTTTTCTATGGGCTTTTCAACAGATCTATCAATTTACTGACACTATGCATGAATTGTTTATATTGATCCTTTAGTCTAGAAATTGCTTGCTATTCCATATGACAACATACTTATAAAAAACGAACTGCACAACCAATGATTGCTTTTGTCAGTACTGTAAAAATACATTTCAAGTTAAGTGGTGTATTTTATTAAGTATGGTCTCATTCATTTTAAGTTATTCTAAGATTAGAGGTTATGATGGCTGCTTCAATAGTACCATTGGATGACATTTTACTTGCCTATCACTGCAGGGAGAATCAATCACAAGTTAATTATGCGCTTGTAAAATATCTTATACAGACACCACTAAAATAAGATCTACAGCAGGTAGTCAACAGGCTTTTATTGATGAAATGTAGATATAAAAAAGTGCCTCTGGTACAACAAATGTATTTATGTAATGCACCAACTGTATGTCCTTTGTAACCATCCGAGGTTAATGTTATTCCTGAGCGCACGGCTGTTTTTTGCTACAACTCTCATACTGACAAGTGGTCATACAATAATGCAGATTCAGTCAACTCCAAACCAATTGAGCATAATTGCTATAAACCAAAGATCATCAGGTCTGCTAGCCTTACAGATCTATTTGCTTGTTGAACTGCTGTTATCAAAATCCTTTCTAAAGATCTTGCAATAAAGCTTGATAAAGTTTATTATTGGTAGCATATACTAAACTAGCTTTATGCCAGGTAAATTATAGCTGTCTTTACTTTGAAGACATGATCCTATTCTTCAGTGATATGGTCTCTTACAATAGCAGGCTCCAGAGATCGTTCATGACACAGGTAGATCATCCGGTCTAATCATAGATTGATCAAAACCCTATTCCTCAATGTGCTTTGGAGATCATTTGAGAAATACATATATCTATATCAACTCATAGTGTAACATAATGTGCCTTTACTTAAGTAGATTTGCATATAGCAGTAGGTAATGGTTAGAATAAAATTAGTGAAACACACCTGAGGAAGTTGCTTTGCTATGTCCCCACCAACGAATACAGCTTCTAGATAAATCCAGAGGTTCTGTACAGTGAGCCAATTTTCAATGATCTCTGTTGTGTTGGACAATTTCTGCACCCACTGCTGTATAGTTGGCTTAAATGGTGCATTATACCTGTTTCAAACAAAGCATTAAGAATTAATTACATGTTCCAGAATATTGCACAGAATACCATGCAATAAACAAAGTAAATATACTTTGGGCCTCATTTAGAGTGGGCGGTATATACATTTTTGTGGCATGCATATATGCCTTTCCATACTGCGCATGTGAGCCAAAATGCTTCTGTATCTAAACTTGTGCATATTGTAGACTTACATCCATTATGCTTGGAGTGGAAGAACATGCAGGCAAATGTAAGTTGAGTACAGTAAGAGCGTGTTCACATAAGTGTAGCAGGCCCATTGGATATACCACATAGTTAGACATGGACAAATCCACACATGTCTTAGGAGGCGTATTTCTTGTGGGTACTGGAGGCCTGGTGCAAAGGTACGTGGCGATGATGATTATAAGCGGCATTATATAGCCTCTTCTGATTAGCTGTTTGCCTACTGACCCCTCCAGCTGATACTACTAAAAAGCATCGCAGCTATATTAAATCAAGTCATGGCTGTCTGTTCACATTACTTGTCATTTCCATTTGTACTACTGCAGAAAAGAAGATTCACTTTTATTTTTTAAAGGGTTAAACAATGGACCTGGTGGGGTATGTACTGTAGTTACATGTTACATGGAAAATGCAACTTTCAAATCTAATAATATCTGTCAAGACACTGTTCTCTCTTGTATATATGACACTTCATTTCTTCATTATTTTGTGTATAAAAAGGGTAATGTGACTGTAACATTTACTAATAACACTTTCAAGCAGCATCTCTATGCTATCATAACTTGTATGCATGGTACAGCATGGTTCAGAACATTGCAGCCACAGGATTTTTTCAAGCAGTCGCTGCTGATCTTTCCCTGTGCCCCATAGAGGTGTGGCTAATTGAATCTTCCCCTCAGGAGTGCAAATGCATTCAAACTCTTAATGAGTCCCTTTATGTCTAACACTACAGACATAAAAATAAACACAAACATACAAAAACACAAACAACAGACAGTTTTTCTGTTTGATACACCTTCTTTTCAACAGATCTAACAGTAGGACTTTCACATTAGATGGTCTAACATGTCTGAAAACATAATGGCTGCAGTGCGTTCAATCACAAAGTTACATACTTTGTGAAATGTGCTAAATTCTGTCACAACAGTGGAACTGCCTATGTTCATGTTACATTATGGTTTTTCACATTAGATCAATTGTAGCTTAGCATGCATGTAATTAGAAATATGCCATATAGAGACAACACCATATAAATGACCTGTAAATGATCTGAAATATTTGATTTTCAGAGAAAGAAACTTCAATATTATAGAGTTCAGATAATGAATGTCAGCATGCTTGCATTCTTACATTTCTAGTTTTTCAAAAGCATTGATTACATATGTATATAGAAATCAAAGGTGTCACACCGCCCTCTGTGTAAATGTCAGTGAGTGTGTGAATTTTCTCAGTTTTCAATAACTGTGTCATTCTTCTGTTGCTCTAAGAAATTTAGCATGGTGAGAGCTTTACAATTTTTATTCTCCGTTTCTCAGCTTTGAATCTATTTAATTCAATAGAAGGGATCCACATTTAAGATGTAACCTTTCTGATGCTACAAAGGTCTGCAATGTCTCATCTTATGTATCATCTCAGAAACGAAAAGTCTAATAGTTGAATAGATTAGATAGGAAACATGGAACCCGGAAAAGTTTTGGAAAAACACATAAGAAAATTGTGCAGCTTAGTATGAATAGTCAACATCTTGTCCTTGTCTAGTTTAGAAGAATGAAACAAATTTTTCAAATAAAGCATATGGAAAAGGTGCTTCTTCAAATGGATAATGTACTTTCCTTGGTTTTCACAACACATTTGTCTTACTCAAAGTCCTGTTATACTACTGCACATTGCCAACACTGAACTGGATGCTGTAATAGCAGACAAAATGGGTCCCACTACTGAAGCCCTGAGTGTTGCAGAAGCTAGTTGAGTACACAATACAGTAACAGCAATGTGTGGAACTAATTTATGACTTCCAATGTTAATTATGTTTTTCCAAAGCCATGAACTACCTTTAGAACTTGCCTATTCCATCTGTCTGTTGCGTGTTTTCAATAAGCACGCCTGCCAACTTATTTTACTCATCTTGAAAGTGTTCCGTGAAGGAATGCCTAACAGTTGTTGTAGGTTAAGCAGACTTCATACATAAGGCTCTCATTTTTTGGCACAATGCGTATGGCATGAACTTTACTTGGTCTAGAACTACAAGCCCTGGCTTCCGGTTGGGTGTTATGCTTTATGTAGTAAATCAGTTATAACCTAGGACCCACTCTTTCGAATTCCGTTTAAAATATTTTGCCGAAAAATAAAAATTCAATGAAAAAAGTTTTTTAGTGACACACACATGGGTCAAATTTTTGATGAGAACAAGCATTTCACTGAGCATCGTTGTGCCCTCACACATTGATGCTCTACACCAGTGATGGCAACATCAACATATTTTCATGTGTCCCGCATGTGGTCATTTGTCTCAAAAGAGGGTCACACATTTTTGTAGAAAAGCCCCAGATTACATTATGAGACCAGCTTGTGTTCACACATCCTATGGCTGACTGGACAGTCTGGTCAGATGACACCACCATCCCTTCTCTTCATGGGCTAACCTGCTACACAGTCTGTGTGACCGCAATGCATCCAATCTACAGTAAATATATTTCCCAGGAAACAAAGTATCTTTTGTATATATTGATAAAAAGAGTAATCAAGTTAGGTTATAAAACAATAAGAATGACTCCATCACAGAACAACCTGCACACACTGTTCACAGATGAGAGATTCAAAAAAGTGAGACAGTGGAAATGTGATGTCTACCTGTTACTCATGATGGAACCTAATACCATAAGACTGTCTTCCATGAGTGCGATTTTTTCAGAGGTATCTGACCCCTTCAGTAGCAGCTCTCCTCTTGACTTGAACTGGGAAAATGTGAACACATGGGCACTCCATTCATTGATGACATTTTTCAGTTTTGCTTCAATATCCTTTTCTTTAACCGCGCTGATACATATGTCCTTTAATCAAAAAAATGATGATCGTCACATTTCATAAACTTCTTGTAAGTATTTGTAAATGATAAATACAAAGCTGTTGAACATCTTCAGAATTAAAAATGTAGTGTAAAGTTAAACAATTTGCTTACCTGCAGGAAAGGTAAGTACAAGTAAAAACAGAATAACAGAACGCTGAAAAAAACTATTCTTACCAGCAAGATTATGGGGAGTAGCTGCATGAAAGCAACTGGGCTGATAATCACTGGGACTTAAATAAGAGAATAAATGACTTTGTGATTCCAACAGGTGAAGCTAATAGTATTTTTATTATTCATTCAGTATACAGAACAGAATAAGCATCACAATGCAGTTGGGCCAAATTTAAAAACACTTCTACCAACCATAAACATGATTTAATCCTGCTATTGACTGATAGATAATATGTTGTAGTACTCGAAAGAAGGGAAATCTGTATAACCCTCATTGAGGTTAGCATTCATGCTAATGCCACATGATCAGAATCAGGGAAGTAGCTTACAACACTTGGGGTGCCTGTGCAAAATCTTGGATGTGTTCCCCTAACCCCGTGTCTCTCTGTCTACCCCACCCCTTAGATTGTACACTCCTTTGAGCAGGGCCTTCTCTCCTCCTGTCTTCACCACTTTTAACTCTGCTCCCCAGCTACCTAGCCCTCCTCTTCGAGGACCCTCTTCCCCCCGTCCCCTATCATTCCCTCCCCTCCCCTCTGGGGGTCTCCCTGTCATCCGTGCCCTCCCTCTTGGACTCCGTCATTGGCGGACCTTCCCCTCTCCCCTGCCCCGCCCCTTTAGCTGTGCTTTGAGCTCACGGAGTTACTGTGCTTATTATTTACTGTACTGTGCTGTCTCACCTCGTATTGTAATTTTGTTTGTCCCTGTACGGCGCTACGGACACCTAGTGGCACCATATAAATAAAAATGAATAATAATAATAATAATAATAATAATAATAATATATGACCATCTCCATTTTTTATAATGCACATTATACATACAAAAATATGATCATACTATATTATTTGCATTCAGGTTTGAATCTGCTTTTTGCACTAGACACCGAAATGAGGCTTATGCTTTGCATACAATTTAAAAAAAATTTAATTTCTTTGGAGGCAGAAATTTAAAAATTGGGTCTTGTTTTATTCGTTCACACGAAAATTACTTATGCAAATCCCTGCAGTGCGCAGCGCAGTAAATTGTAACTGCATTTCTTTTATAAATGGTTGGCAGCAGAACTTTTTTACTTTGCTAAACACATTTTAAAACATCTCAACAAATGTATCATTTCTTTAACTAAAAATAGAAATACAGATGCCCTGTCTGTGGGTATTGAATACGTTGCCATCCAATGCAAGCAGCATATGCAGGGAAAGGAGCAACAACTTGAGCTATATTGCTCCTACAACAGCAGACGTAAGTACACCACTCATTCAGGCTTTTATTGCACCTGTGGGGGCTTTCAGCATTCAATATGTCTGAATCTATCTATCATATACATAAAACTTGGAAATAGAAGTTGTGAAGAAAATACTGCAATGGCTGAGTTCATACTCTAACAAAACTACTCTCAGCAAATGCAGATAATGAAAGAGAGTCACTATACATCGCATTGGGAGATATATATATATATATATACACATATATTACATATACACACAGACAGTGGGTGAGAAAAGTAATGAACACATTAACATTTTTCTCAGTGTGTGTGTGTGTGTGTATATATATATATATATATATATATATATATATATATATATATATATAAACATATACATATATATAGCTATTGTAATGAAATTTACACCAATTGTCAGCAACAGCCCTTGCAATCCACACATGCAAAGAAATCAAACCATAGATGTCCATAATTTAAGTTTTGTGTAATAATGTGAAATGACACAGAAAAAAAAGTATTGAACACACTTCCTGAAATGTATTTAATACTTTGTATAAAAGACTTTGTTGGTAATGACATCTTCAAGACGTCTCCTGTATAGAGAAACTAGTCACATGCTTTGCTCAGGTGTGATTTTGCCCCATTCTTCAATGCAAATAGTCTTTAAATCTTGAAGGTTCCATGGGCTTCTTCTATGAACTCTGATATTTAGTTCTTTCCATAGATTTTCAATTGGGTTCAAGTCAGGTGATTGTCTGGGCCACTCTAGCAGCTTTATTTTATTTCTCTGAAACCAATTGAGAGTGTCCTTGACTGTGTGTTTGGGCTCATTGTGTTGCTGAAATGTCCACCCTCGTTTCATCTTCAGCATCCTGGTAGATGGCAGCAGATTTTAGCAAGAATGTCTCGGTTCATTTTTCCATTCATCAATCATATGCAGTATGCCAGGACTGTATGCAGAAAACAGCCTTACACCATGATGTTCCCACCTCCAAACCTCACTTTTGGTATGGTGTTTTTGGGGTGATGTGCAGTGCCATTTCTCCTCCAAACATGGTGTGTATTATGGCATCCAAAGAGTTCAATTTTGCTCTCATCTGACCACATTATATTCTCCCAGTATATCACAGGCCTGTTATGCAGCAAACTTTAAACGAGCTTCAACATGTTTTTTCTTCAGCAAAAGAGTCTTGCCTGGTGAGCGTGCATACAGGTCATGGCTATTGAGTAGATTACTTGTTGTTTTCTTTGAAACAATTGTACCTGCTAATTTCAGGTCTTTCTGAAGCTCTCCAGAAAGAAGTGGTCCATGGTTCTTGGGCAACTCTTCTGATAATTTTTTCATTCCTCAGTCAAATCTTGCTTGGTGCATGCACCTGGTCGTGGCCGGATTATGGTGAAATGATGTTCTTTCCACTTCCAGATTATGGCCCCAACAGAGCTCACTGGAACATTCAGCAGTTTAGAGATCCTTCTGTAACCAATGCCATCAGTATGTTTTGCAACAATAAGGTAACTAAGGTCTTGAGAGAGCTCTTTGCTTTTAACCATCATGAGATGTTTCTTGTGTGACACCTTTGTAATGAGACACCTTTTTATAGGCCATCAGTTGTGGCTCTACCAGCTGGAAGTATTTTCTAATTACTGAAATATTTCAGCTGGTGTCTTGGTTTTCCATGCATTTTTGCACCTCCCTTTCTTCATGCGTTCAATACTTTTTCCCTGTGTCATTTCACATTATTACACAAAAATTAAATTATGGACATCTATGGTTTGATTTCTTTGCATGTGTGGATTGCAAGGGTCATTGCTGACATTTGGTGTAAATTTCATTACAATAGCCACAATAAATATATATTTACTGCGAAAAATGTTGATGTGTTCAATATTTCACCTGCTGTATATATATTATATGTAATAAAAAATACACATTCCAGTGAATACATCTTGTGTTAGCAATATTATTCAAGTATAATGACTTTTCATAAATCACCACAATGTATTTTGTAGTTAGTAGTTGTATGCAGACGCGTTCTAATAAATCTAAACAGCAAAGAATAATAATAATTAAAACCATGTCAATTGGCCAGCAAAGATAAAGTGCCAATTTCTCTGCCAAGGAACCAATAAAACGATTGTGTTCCAGCCATAAATTGTGTTATGGAATACTTTCTAGTCACAGCTTGACTACAATGTTTTCCTAGAGACTAATAGTTTTTGATTAATGTATATTAAATAACAGCAGAATATTACTTAGCTGCTGACAAGCTACTAGATGGTAAACCAGGCTAGTCGTGTGGTATAAGCTAGTGGTGTGGTATGGTTCGGAAAAACACTCTATCGCCTCTTTTCTATGTTTCTATACACTAGAAGATTTGGTCTGATCTGGGGGTATATTTATTAAACTGCAGGTTTGAAAAAGTGGAGATGTTGCCTATAGCAACCAATCAGATTCTAGCTGTCTTGCATTTAGAAAATCTAGCTCCTGGTCTGACAGCCTTAAAAGGTAGATAGAAAACTAAACAGCCATTCATCACACTTATCTGGAGTCATTGGGGGTATTTATGAAAAAAGTTTTTAAAAATAATGGTGTAGAAAATGCTGTGTTGCCCATCGCAAACCGATTAATTTTCTAGTAATTTAGAAAATGAAAGCAATATGACTGGTGTGTTCCTATGGGTAAAACCACATTTCCTTACCTGTAGAAAAGTCTTCAGAAATGATCCCCATCATGTCCTCCACATTTATTGTTTATTTTCATAAAACACGTAATGTTATGGTTTTTTTTTTATATTCTGAGAGACTAGAATATTTTTATTGTTATCTATTCTAATTATGTTTTTTATACATTCAAGTCACAGCTACCAAATAATTTATTTTATTTGAAGTGCACAAAGCTATTTGCATGGCTAATTGAAGTAGAAAAAAATGAGCATGATGTACTTAAGAAGACAAGTAACACACTGCAGACACAAATGAAGGATTCTTCTGCTGATATACTCTCATTTGTTCAACATAAATATTCATACAACAATTACATCTCTGCATGCTTTAATTTTCAGATAGCTATAGTTCACCTCACTCAGAACAAAGCTAATTGATATAGAAGAGGAAAAGCCACCTGCAGATCAGATTGCTTGCTTTCTGCAGACTCACAACCCACGCACACTTGTGGGACTCTCTGCTACAATGATTTATGGTCTTGCTTCTATCCAATTCTGTTTCATATGTCATGTGACTCATTACATGACCTACAGGCACCTTTTTGTATTCTCTACTACTGAACAGTGACAGCCCTTGTCCTTGTTATAGTTGAAGCAACTGTTACATTTTTAGGTGCTCAAAGTTAGAGTAAGACAGAGAAATATTCGGCAATCATCCAATATATCGGGGTGATTAACATATTACTATACAATTTTTTTCATTTACTATGGTTTGTCTGCAGTGTGTAATATCCATACTATTGGACACAGACTAACATTAGAATTTGGGCTGTATTATGCAGTGTTGCGCAGTGGCCATGAGGCGATGTTTTTCAAAGAGAGTGCCATGTTTTGAATTTTAACCAAATAATGTTTTGAAGATGTTATTAAGACTGACCAACGACACCTTGTTGTGAATACATGCAGTTATCTGCATATGTTCCAATTTTGTATGCCGTGTGAGTTAACTTTAAAGAAGACATAATTGAATTCTGGTTCTTTTGATCACGATATGGGGGTTGTAAAGCGCTATGGAATTTGCTGGCACAATATATATATATAATAAAATGTTGATGATGATGATGATGGAAAGCCCTATGTAAATCTAAAGTGAACCAAACATAATGCGCATAGATGCACTTGGTCTTAAGCCTAGGTGAGTGCATGGTGTAGGGGTGCTCCCCATAATCTATGCATTATAAGTATTTCATCTGGTGGACTGTAGAAAAGTTGTTACAGTGGTTCATCTCTCCTGTGATTTGCCTTTCTGCTAATACCCAGCCCAAACCCATTTCTTCTAGGAATATGGTTCACTTAACTATGAACATAAACATAGTTCAGTTACTATTTAATGACATTAACTCTTTAAAAACAAGTGAATTGCTTTTATTTTTTTGTTTATATGTGTACTTGCTTTGTTATGAAAGTTAGCTAAAAATTACCTGTTTAATTTTTTTATAAATTCGGAACTCTATTAAATATGAGGGACAACAAACTTTGAGCACTAGCAGTTCAGATAGTAGAGCACTTGAGAGATCAAAGTTTTAACAAACAGAAATAGAGTTCCAAATCATTCATGGAGTGAAGTAATTAGTGCATGTAGTTGATTATGTACATGTACATGGAAATACTATGGTTCTCACACCTTTGTAGTTTGGTTAAATAACAAGGCCAAAGTTCCATTTTACCTCCATTGCTAAGTGCTTTCAATTGGCTTTGCACTACTTAAGAAACAAACCACATTGTGTATGTCTTTATTAGATGAAATTCCAATAATGAACATATCTGCCAGAGATTACAATTGACAGGCAAATTTTCTCTTTATTTTTAGAAACGGGTCAATGTCACATAACAGAGTTTGCTCTGCACATTCCATAGCTTCAAAATGACCATGAAAGTGCTGCATGTGTCATCTGCAGGGTCAAACTGGCCCACAGAGGAGCTGGGGTATGCCATGGTGGGCCCCGACGCTTCGTTTGTGGGGCGGGGTACGTAAAATCAAACAAAAAAAAAAACACGTCATCACGTCACGCCCAACATTCAGTGAGGAGTGGCACAGAGAGGAGCCTGCACACAAGCAAGAAGACACAAGAGAACAAGAGAAGAAAAGAGAAGACAGAAGACAATAAAGATAAGTAAAGGAAAGGAGGCAAGGGGGTGGGGGGGGAGCAGGATGGCACAGTGTGACGAGGAGGGG
This sequence comes from Mixophyes fleayi, assembly GCF_038048845.1. Taxonomy (NCBI): domain Eukaryota; kingdom Metazoa; phylum Chordata; class Amphibia; order Anura; family Limnodynastidae; genus Mixophyes; species Mixophyes fleayi. The sequence continues at coordinate 139,492,934 of NC_134406.1, read as the reverse complement.
GAGCAGGATGGCACAGAGTGAAAAAGGGGAAGCAGGATGACACAGTGATGAAGCAGGGGGAAGCAGGATGGCACAGAGTGATGAAGAGGGGGAAGCAGGATGACACAGTGATGAAGCAGGGGGAAGCAGGATGGCACAGAGTGATGAAGGAGGGGGAGCAGGATGGCACAGAGTGATGAAGGAGGGGGAGCAGGATGGCACAGAGTGATGAAGGAGGGGGGAGCAGGATGGCACAGGGTGATGAATAAAGGGGGGAGCAGGATGGCACAGGGTGATGAAGGGGGGAGAACAATGGCACAGGGTGATGAAGGGGCTCCAGGAGAAAGGTGGAGCAAAAGCAGCATGGCACAGTGTGAGGGAAGAGGGCTATGAGATTGGGAGACCACAAGCAGCATGGCACAGTGTGAGGAAGGGGGGCCAGGAGAAGGGGGAGCAAAAGCAGCATGGCACAGAGAGAGGAAGGAGGGCAGGAGAAGGGGGGAGCAAAAGCAGCATGGCACAGTGTGAGGAAGGGGGGCCAGGAGAAGGGGGAACAGAAGCAGCATGGCACAGTGTGAGGAAGGGGGCCAGATGAAAGGGGAAGCAAAAGCAGCATGGATGGCGCAGTGTGACCATAAGGGGGCACAGTGTGGTGATGGCACAGGGTAATGAAGGGGGGAGCAGGATGGCACAGAGTGATGAAGGGGGGGAGAAGAATGGCAGAGGGTGATGAAGGGGAGCCAGGAGAAGGGGGAGCAAAAGAGGCATGGCACAGAGAAAGGAAGGAGGGCAAGGAGAAGGGGGGGAGCAAAAGCAGCATGACACAGTGTGAGAAAAGGAGGCCAGGGGACTTGTGGCAAAGTAATGTGTGTGTGTGTGTGTGTGTGTGTGTGTGTGTGATGGCACAGGGGTGTGTGGCAATGTAGTGTGTCTATGTGTGATGGCACATGGAGCTTATTGCAATGTAGTGTGTGTGTGTGTGAATGCATTTTAATGTTGGGGATGCAGGAAGGCGTAATTATTAATTGCGGGTGCTAATGATTTAACGCCAGGGTTGGTTGGAATTTTCTAATTGGACCCATTTTTTTCCCAAATACGGCCGCCAACATTCCAGGATCCAGACAAGCCTAACTAATAGAAACCCGCATACCCTACCTGCAATATGCTGCTATATATTGGCAAAGCATGCTGGGCTTGTAGTTTCACAACACCTGGAGTGCCACAGGTTAGCCAAGCCTGATCTAGTGGGACAATCCCGATTTTTGGTGACTGTTCTGCCCAATCTAAGGGGCAGGTCAAGACTGTGTACTCTTAATATACACATTGCATTCTTTATATACTACACTTTGGTGCTAGCTGTCCTTTGTGGGCTTACAATACCCCCTCTAGTGTCTGGTCTCGCCTCTTTGATGGCTGGCCACACCCCCTCTGGTGGGCCCCTAGCGTTGCAGTCCTCCTGTAAGCCCTTCGTGCCCCAGTCCGACACTGGTCATCTGTGAGGCTATCATTACATCTCATACTCAAAACAGTCTCTAAGAAGAAATGTAATACCACAAGTAATGTATGTGACTGGTGCATCCAGCCAACATGCTTTGCAAAATATATTCTATTAACACTTATGTTACACATTAAATATACAGTTTTGCTAGAAGGTTTGTGAACCCTTTAGAAGTTTCAGAATTTCTGCATAAATGTGACCTTATCTGTGTTCAGGTCTTCATCTAAATCATAAAAATAGTTAAAGAGAACCCAATAAATCAAATAACACACAAAAGGATATACTACTTCATTCATTTATTGATCAAAATGATTCAGCATCAAATTTCTTTGTTGGAAAAAGTAATGCGAGCCTCTAGAATTATCAGTCAGGTTTATTAGAGTCAGAAGAATCAATCAGCAGGATGACAATCAGGAGTTCAGTAACAATGCCCTATTTAAAAAAAAACATAATCCTGAGTCCTCACTACCAAATACTGGTCTTCACCACACAGGTTTATGAATACATGCCATGCCTTGATCAAATGTGATTTCTGAGACCTCAGAAAACAGCTGTCAAGTACCATCAAGCTAGAAAAGGTTACAAAATGGGTTGTAAAGACTATAGGTCGCATCAATTAGGCAGATATTGTACAAATGGAAAAAATTCAACACCATTGTTACTCTTTTCCAGGAATGGTTGTCCAAAAAAAATCACATCAAAGCAAGGCATATAATATTATTCAAAGAACCATAGAGTAACATTAAAGGATCTGCAGGCCTATCTTGCGCTGGTTAATGTCAGTGTTCATGAGTCCACCATAAGACAGACACTGAACAAGAATACTGTACATGGGAAGATAGCCACTACTCTTCAAGAAGAACATTACTGGCCTTTTAAAGTTTGCTAAAGACTACAGGAAAAATGTTCTGCGGACAGAGGAGTCTAATACCCCATTCATACTGCACCAAAATCCCGGGTTTTTGCCGGGGCGAGCTCAAACGACCCGGGTTTTGGTGCAGTATGAATGGTACAAGTAAAAAATTCCGGGTCTAAAAACACGGGTCTTCAACCCGGGATTTATCGAGGGGTAATTCCCGGGTTGGTCCCGGGTTGCCTGCACTATGAATGGTGCAACCCGGGTTTTTCAACCCCGGGTTGCACAGAAAACAAGCTGATTGGCTGTCTGCCTGTCTCTGGAGGATGATGTCATCGGTGGGAGCCCGGGGAAGATTCGAGAAGGAGTTTAGGAGAAATGGTGGATGGTGGAGTGCAGACCAAGCTGAAGCAGAATCGGAGTTTGTTGGAGAAAATTGCTTTTATTTCACTGAAAAAGTGTGTAGTATCACCTTTCAATGACATCACCATTTTTCAGCCAATGAAAACTGCTCTGGTGATGACTCCCACAAATTGCAAGGGCACAGACTTGTGCGGTATGAATGGGGTCAACCCGGGAAATTTCCGGGTCCGAGGTGCAGTATGAATGGTGTTTCTGAGCTGGGACGCTCCGAGCCCCGGCAAAAACCCGGCTTGAAAAACCCTGGATATTGCTGGGGCGGCAGTATGAAAGTGGTATAAAATATAAATTTTGGGATTCAATGAGAAATGTTCTGTTTGGAGAACACCAAACATTGCATTTCAACATAAGAACCTCATCCCAATCTGAAACACTGTGGTTAAATAGTTTGGGGTTGCTTTCCTGCCACGGAACCAGAACGGCTTGCCATCATTTACAGAACTGTGAATTCTGGATTGTACCAGCACCAGAGCCGGATTTAGACCTCATGGGGCCCTAGGCAAGATATTGGTTTGGGCCCCCCTCCCTCGAAACAATCCATAGCACTATATTTTTTTAGCATAGCATATACTCCTATAGATAAGTAGAAGGGTAACCTATGTGCTCCCGCACATCACACTGCTCCTCCTGCATCACCATGCGGCCCCCTCTTTACTGTCCCTCTCGTCACACTGTGCCCTCTCTGCCCAGCACCTTCACACATGCCCCCTTTCTGCCCAGCACCTTCACCCCCTCTCTGCCCAGCAACATCACACATGCCCCCTCTCTGCCCAGCACCTTCACACATGCCCCCTTTCTGCACAGCAACATCACATATACCCCCTCTCTGTCCAGCACCTTCACATATACCCCCTCTCTGTCCAGCACCTTCACACATGGCCCCTTTCTGCCCAGCACCTTCACCCCCTCTCTGCCCAGCAACATCACACATGCCCCCTTTCTGCCCAGCAACATCACACATGCCCCCTCTCTGCCCAGCACCTACACACATGCCCCCTCTCTGCTCAGCAACATCACACATGCCCCCTCTCTGCCCAGCAACATCACACATGCCCCTCTCTTCTCAGCAACATCACACATGCCCCCTCTCTGCTCAGCAACATCACACATGCCCCCTCTCTGCTCAGCAACATCACACATGCCCCCTCTCTGCTCAGCAACATCACACATGCCCCCTCTCTGCTCAGCAACATCACACATGCCCCCTCTCTGCTCAGCAACATAACACATGCCCCCTCTCTGCCCAGCACCTTCACACATGCCCCCTCTCTGCTCAACAACATCACACATGCCCCCTCTCTGCTCAGCAACATCACACATGGCCCCTTTCTAAAGGACTTAACCATGCACAAATTAAAATATCCTCTTCCCAAACTGTGTTCAATGGCCCTGGCCCCTCCAGGTAAAAATGAAAAAATTAAATGGTTTAATTCCAGAAATAAACCCCTTCAGAGACATTAAGTGCAATAACACTTTAGTCTCAACCAATTGCGGATTAAAACTATGATCGTTCTTAAAATAATTTAATCTGTGTACAGGATGGAAATAAATTCCATTGATTTTTACATCCCACTTCTCTGGCCAGGCAGATCAAGCAGCTATGATTAGCCTTTCACTAATCTCAATTCAGTATCTAGCGATATGCATGGATTTTAATTTATTTTTTTAACTTACGTGTCCCTGCTGATATGCTCTTGCATGAGTCAGCTTTCAGTTTCAATACCAAGTAGCTGCGGTCTCATGACCCTGCAACCACAATACCAGCCCCTCCCCCAACTCACAGCACCAGAAACCCCCCCAGTGGTCGGATGCCGCGAGTCGGGGGAGGGACCGCATTTTTTTTTTCTTCTTCTTCTTGTCCCCCCCCCAATCTGGGCCCCCTGAGAACCGCTAGTCCCTAGGCAGGTGCCTAGGTTGCCTAGCGGTAATTCCGGCCCTGACCAGCACATTCTACAGGAGAATGCCAGGGTATCTGTCCATGAACTGAAACTAAACAGAAGGTGGGTCTTGCAGCAAGACAATGACACTAACACAAAAGACAGTCTACAAAATACTTGTTGAAGCAGAAGAAATTTAACATTTTGGAGTAGCTTAGTCATAGAACAGATCTTAATCCAATTGAAAAGTTGTGGCAGGATGTGAGGTATTCATGCAAGAAAGCCCACCAACATCCATAAGTTGAAGCAGTTCTGGAGAGAGGAATGGGCCAAAATTCCTTCAAGCTGATGTGTGGGACTGATCAACAATTACCGTAAATGTTTCATTGAAGTTATTGCTTCTTAAGGGGGTCACATAGGTTCACGTACTTTTCTGACAAAAAAATGTAATGTGGGATCATTTTGATCATCAAATGAAAGAGAAAGTATATCCTTTTGGGTGTTATATGATCTATTGGGTTATCTTTATAATTTTTTATGGCTAAGATAAAGATTTGAAAACATTTAAGGATATATGCAGAAATTGAAAACATTGTAAAGGGTTTAAAGACTTTCTAGCACCAATGTAAGTGTAAAATTCTACTGATAAACTTATAAGAAATAATTTAGTGGAAGCAGTGTTACTGAGAATATATGAAAAATGACTGTCTGCCCAATTAATCACATGCAATCCTAAATTGTCCTTTATACTCTGACATAACATAGAATGCTAAAGATAAAGGAATGCCAGATCCGTCCGCAACAAGCTGACTGCTATCCACGACCTCTTTCTATCCAACTCCTTTAACCTTCTTGCCGTTACTGAAACCTGGCTCTCCGATTCTGATACTACTTCCCCGGCTGCCCTCTCCTATGGTGGCCTCTCCTTCACCCACTCCGCCAGGCCTGGTGCCCGCCCAGGCGGTGGAGTTGGCCTCCTCCCTCCTCCACCTGTACTTTTCGTGTCATTCCCCCTGAACCCTCCCTCTCCTTCTCCTCCTTTGAAGATCACTCCATCCACCTCTTCTACCTCATCCACTTCTGCGTCACTGTCTACCGCCCCCCTGGCCCTACCTCCCTCTTCCTTGACAACTTTGCTAGCTGGCTTCCTCACCACCTCTCCTCTGATCTCCCCTCGATCATTCTCGGTGACTTTAACATCCCCATCGACAACCCCACCTACCCTGCTTCCAGCAAACTGCTCACCCTCTCTTCCTCCCTTGGTCTCACCCAATGGAACTCCTCCTCTACCCACTGCCTTGGTCACTCCCTTGATCTTGTCTTCTCCTACCTATGTAGTCTTTTCCATCTCTCCCTTTCCTCTATCCGACCACCATCTCCTCTCCTTCTCTCTCTTCTTCTCCTGCTCACCTCCCCCTGCCCAAACCTACTCTGTCCATACGCAACCTCGACGCTCTTGACCCTGCCTCTCTGTCCTCCTCTCTCGATACCCTCCTTTCTCCCCTTTCCTCCCAGGCCTGCCCCAACCAGGCGGTCTCCCTCTACAATCACACCCTCACCTCCGCTCTGGACGTGGTCGCCCCTGCCCACTCCGTCCACCCCCGCTGCTCCAAACCCCAACCCTGGCACTCCAAATTTACCCTCTTCCTCCAAAAATGCTCCCATACCGCCGAACATCACTGGAGAAAATCCCGCTCCCTGGCTGACTTCCTCCACTTTAAATTCATCCTTTATACTACAGCTCTGCCCTCTCACTCGCTAAACAATCTTTCTTTAAATCCCTCATCTCTTCCCAGTCCTCTAACCCCCGCCGCCTCTTCGCCATCTTCAGCACTCTCCTGGCCCCCTCCCTTCCACCCCTCTCCCTCCTCCCTGACTGCCTCTGATTTCGCCTCCTTCTTCTCCTCTAAAATCGAAGCCATCCGACCTGAAATCTCCTCCTCCACTCTCTCCTCCACCCCTCCCACTCTTCCATCCTCCCCCCCACTACCTGTCCCCTGGATCCCATCCCCTCCCACCTTCTTCGCTCCCTTTCCCCCACCACCTGTTCCCACCTTGCTCACCTCTTTAATCTCTCCCTCTCCACTGGCATCTTCCCCTCCTCATTCAAACACGCTCTCGTATCCCCCATTCTTAAGAAACCTAATCTCGACCCCACTTCTCTCTCAAACTATCGCCCCATATCTCTTCTCCCTTTTGCCTCCAAAATTCTCGAGAGGCTCGTCTGCAGCCGTCTCACCTCCTACCTTTCTGAATACTCCCTCCTTGATCCTCTCCAGTCTGGTTTCTGCCCCCTCCACTCCACTGAAACTGCCCTGGCTAAAGTCACCAATGACCTCCTCTCTGCTAAAGCCAGGGGCCACTTCTCCCTTCTCATCCTCCTTGACCTCTCTGCAGCCTTCGACACCGTTGACCACCCCCTCCTCCTTCACACCCTCCAGTCTTTCGGCCTCTCCGGCCCAGTCCTGTCCTGGTTCACCTCTTACATTACTCATCAATCCTTCTCTGTCACCACCTCTGGGTCTCTCTCCCCCCCCATCCACCCTTCCAGTCGGGGTCCCTCAGGGCTCTGTTCTGGGACCCTTACTCTTCTCTCTATACACCTCCTCTCTGGGTGAACTGATCAGCTCCTTTGGCTTCAGCTACCACCTTTACGCTGACGACACTCAACTATACCTCTCCTCTCATGATCTCTCTCCCTCCCTCCTCTCTAGGGTGTCCGCCTGCCTCTCTGCTATCTCCTCCTGGATGTCCTCTCGATTGCTCAAGCTTAACCTTGCCAAAACTGAGCTCATAGTTTTTCCTCACTCTCATAGCTCATCTCCTTCTGACCTCTCCATCACTGTCGACAACACCTCTATCTCCCCTGTCCCCCAACTTCGCTGCCTTGGTGTCATCCTCGACTCCTCTCTCTCCTTTGGCCCCCACATCCTCTCTCTTGCTAAATCCTGCCGCTTCCAGCTGCGTAACATCGCTCGCATCCGGCCCTTCCTCTCCCAAGATGCCACCAAATGCCTTATCCACTCTCTGATCATCTCCCGCCTGGACTACTGCAACCTCCCCCTCACTGGCCTCCCCCACTCTCATCTCGATCCCCTTCGATCTGTTCTTAACGCTGCCGCTAGGCTTATCTTCCTTTCTCGCCGCTCCTCTTCTGTCTCCCCCCTCTACCTAGCTCTTCACGGGCTCCCATTCCCCTTCAGAATCCTCTTTAAGCTCCTCACACTCACCTACAAGGCCCTCGCCAACTCCACTGCGCCCTACATCTCCAGCCTCCTCTCCATTCATGCTCCATCCCGCCCTCTCCGTTCTGCCTCTGACCGTCGCCCCTCTTCCCCCCTTATAACCTCCTCCCACGCGCGTATCCAAGACTTCGCCCACGCTGCCCCCCTCCACTGGAACAAGCTCCCTCCCTCCATCAGAACTTCCCCTAATCTGTCCAGTTTCAAACGGGCCCTAAAAACCCACCTTTTTCTTAAAGCCTTTCTGTCTCCCACTTAACTTCCTACCTTATCTTCTGCCTCCGTCCCCCTACTCTCCCTCTCTCCCCTGTGTCTCTCTGTCTGTCCACCCCTCCCCTTAGATTGTATACTCCTCTGAGCAGGGCCATCTCTCCTCCTGTTTCCACCACTTCTAACTCTGCTCTCCAGCTACTTAGCCCTCCTCCTCGAGGGTCCTACACCCCACTTCCACTCTCGCTCTCTCCTCCCCCCTGGGGGTCTCCCTGTCTTCCGCGCCCTCCTTCTTGGGCCCCGTCGTTTGCGGATCCTCCCTCCCCCTTCCCCGCCCTCTCTAGCTGTGCATCGAGCTTACTGAGTTGCTGTGCTTACTGTTTACTGTACTGTGCTGTCTCCCATTGTATTGTAATTTGTTTGTCTATGTATGGCGCTGCGGATGCCTTGTGGCGCCTTATAAATAAAAATTATTATTAATAATAATAATAATAATAATAATAATAAAGTAGTCAGTGCAACTGTTTTGTTCTTATATCACTGTCTGATATGTAATCATATTTGATAACAATGATAAGTTACAGTCTTGTGATATGTATAATAATAACCTTGCCTACACAAAGTTTACGTGGCCTTTTACTTATCTTACGCTTAATGAAAATGATCTGCTTTGATATTTGCACACTATCCCTAATGAAAAGTTGGACTAATAATACCAACGCAACTGCTGCCAAGCTTACATTAGCATCCATGTTTCTCAAACTTAGTTATCACCAACAGAAAAGGTTTTTGGGAGCTCCTTACATGAACACAGGTGGAAACACATTCTTAGATGTAGCAATTCAGACCATGACTAAAGTATTCTAGGGTTAGTTTATTACCTTGCTATAAACAATGTAAGCATTATGCTATGCACAAAATAGAAATCGTCAATGTAGATCAAAGATTTCAACCAAAATAATTCAAAAGAAGATACAAATTATCTGAGAAAGCTGTTTATTACATTGACATAATAGAAAACTAGTTTTTGGCTTTGATGATCATACAGTACTGTACATAAATAATTATTATGTATAATAAATAACAAATATACCCAGCAAAATAATAAGTATGTCATGAGTAATATAAAATTACTACTGCACTTTATTCTCTTTAAAATGATCTGTGGATCTACAGATATTATATTAACAATCACTGTCACTCACTGCACAGTGCAAGTGTCACATCTATTGTTTTTTCATTGAGCGATATTGTCTCACATCAGACAAATAATACTCTCTGACTGCATTACTCTAGGAGTCTGAACATTGTATGGGCCAGTACAAAATTCTACAAGGATTTAAAATGCAAATAGCAATATTCACTATGATGTCTCAAGCTTATGAAATTGATGCCCTTTGATCCTTCAACTAATCCTACAGTACTTACCTCGATGTCTTCTTTATACTTCAACAATGATGCTTCCATTATATTCTTCAGGGAAAAGCTTTCAGATTCTACATCAAAACTGTGGCCAGTAAGTTGTGAAATTCTGTCCCAGTGTCTCCTCATCATTGCCTACAGAATGAGTAGCATGGGAGAATGAAATATAATACAACAAGCAGGGATTTCTGCACAGAAAAAAAAAATCGAAAAACGTATTAGGCTGAAAAGGAAATTATGCCACAGATCAAATAATACATAGGCCAGTGGTTCCCAAACTGTGGGCCTAGGCTCCCTGGGGTGCCTCAGCGGTCTCAGAAGGGTGTCTCGGCCAGGGCCAGTGGTAAACAAGGCGGGGGACTACTTGGGTGCCTTGAGCTGAAAAAGATTGGAATCCACCGACATAGCCCCTATTAATATTATATTGTCCTTCCACTTTATAAATGAACATATTCAAGTAGGAAATACTGAGGTACATTTATATGATATGGTCCATGTGGGTAGTGTCCTTTAAGAACTAAATCATCTTCTGGTACAGTTTAATACTTAATGAAAAAAAAGGATCTATTACAAAATGTAAACATTAGACATTTCTTTAAAGGGACAGCATAATAACAAATAAAAATAAACTATTGTTGGCTGACTGACAGCTCTGATATGGACCTAATAAGGCAGTTCTATAAACAGTCAGCAATGAGGTAAATGGCACGTAGAATATTAAAGAACTAGTAAGCACATAATTCTGAGAAATGGAGAAACAAAGTAAGTGATTTACATTATATGAACATTCCATTTCATGACGATGAAAGAGTGTATGTGAATCCAATCATTTCTCCATACATTACAATATTTGTTTTGGGTTTTTTCATGGTACAATTCCTTTAGAAATTATCCTAGGCCCAAAAATGGAAAACCAGGCACTTGTGTGACCAATTTTCATGTATTTAAGTCAGGAAGTATTATGTATAGAACCGAATTTACCTCAGTACAAACATTATTTACAGTTGCTTACATTCTATGAAAATAAAATGGTTAAACCTATTAAATAATGATTGTTACATCCATGTTGGCTGGGGAAATTCTGGTGATGCATGGCCACCTTTTACATTTAGTTCTTAATTGGCCATTTGTTATCTGCATGTTGTGAACTACAATCACTCTGAACTGAGCAGGTTCCTAAGATTTGATGTGATCATGCGCTTGTCAATTTATTGTAAAATATTACATTTTAATACTGTATGCGGATACTATCACCTGCAAACATTTCAGTCTTTAGCAGTAACAAAAATGTGAAGGGATTGTCTTACTTTGTTTGACATCATTTCAAGCAGAGGGCAACTCTCACTAAAATCGTCAATCTTGGTTTTCAGGTCATTAAATGCTTGCCACTCTTTCAACGCTTTGGGCAGCTTGCGAATTCTAAAAATAAGGGCAGAGTAACATGTATTTATTATGGTAAACATTATTTTACATATGTATTATTATTTGTTATTCTTCAAATTTTCACACACTCTACCAGTGTGTACAATATTGAGATATTTATTTCAAAGTTTGTGCAGGCACACATTGTACTGTACCAATTTATTTAGACGCCCAGAACACAAAGCAGACGCAACAAAGAATTCTATTTTTGCTAATGAATATAATCCATTGTTCTTCTAGCAGATAAAGCAGTAATTAAATTCAACTATTCAAGATCAACCTCAAGCTATTCGCACAGGTATTTATTATCAAATCCAGAGAAATTAAGTAAAGTAGTCCAGTCTGCCTGCAGGAGAGACCTCATTTCTATGACTGCTCCTGTCCTGTCCTCGTCTGCGTGATGCACCCATGTAACAGTCTCGGGGTGCTGTAGTGGAGTCCCGCTGTGTGTGTTGGTGTCCATTACAAATGAGTCCCCCCAAATTTTTTATTTTATTTAATTGATATCTGCTGTACTTCTTGTGTGGAATATATATACCAGACACATACAATGTTCCACTAAAATGCATATATATTTTAATAAAAATACATTTTAAAAAAACTACCGATTTTGGAAGTCCAGAAGTTCATTGTTAATTTTCTCAATATCCAGGTCAGTCCACAGGATTTCATAGTATCCATTAATGTTTTCTATAACTGCATTATAAAGGCCATACAGTTTCTGAAGCAATGATAGCTCACGCTTGATCCTTTGTAGCTCAGGGTATTCTGAAATAAATATTAGAAAAAAACTTGACAGGTTATTTTTGAGAATATTGGTACAAGCCATGCATTTTATGTGTGCAAAATGTTACATACATATGATCAGGAATATGTTTGTGTCTATCTCATATCGCAAACAGTTGCCATTCATAAATCAAAATGACATTATGATTTGGAGTTTACCTGTAACTGGGAGACCAAAAAGTTCTTCTCCTCCAGAAAAAGTTACATATTTTCTCCACAATTCATCAAACTTTGCCTGGAAAACTTGTAATCTGTCACTTGCTTCCCTAGGAGGAATGCCTTCAACACCAGGACCCCTGTGGATGTGGGTTATGAAAATAAGTATATTTATGCAAGCCTCTACTAGTGGCAGACTACATACATTATACAACATGTTGCTAAAAGAGCAGAATGCAGCATATAGCAGAAATGTTTATGGAGCAATCACTTCTTGTACACAACAAAGAACTGGAATTTTCTCACAGAAAATATTAATAAAGAACACATCCAGAGCAGAGCCAGGGGAGGGCTGGCAAATTGTGGCCTGGGGGGCAAGACTTGACTCAGCAGCCTGTTTTAAAGCAAAATAATACAGTGACCCAGCCTAAGGTAGGGCTACCCTACCTATTTTGGGACTGGCACGGGGGGCGGATGTCCCCCTGCCCCCCTGCCCTGCCTGCCCCTGAGCAGAGCCATCCCATTTTAGGATAAAGAATTTAGGACAGTATGATATTATGCCCAAGAACTCAATAACCTGCATCATAGTGCATTGGCAAGTGGCAGGGAGCGTTGTTAGCCAGTTAAACATTATCCACATCCTGTACCCTTAATTCCATTGCTTCTCATTTTCCTCCCTCTTCCTTTTTTTTGGAACATACCCATATCCCATTTTAGATGTTTATACCCTAAACAACATTTTTTTTATTCTTAACTCTTGTGTAAAATACTTTTCGATTTGTAATATAATAACTGCCTTGATCAAATTGATTAAGCTAAATATCCCTGATTAGAGATAGGAATGTAAACTTTCGGATCTCATCTGTGGTGTTTGGGGGCAACAATATGAGTTAACATTAATTTCTTAACTGATCATTTAGGTTACAGTTCAGGTTAATGTCTGGCGTTCAGTAGCTGAGAAAAGGTTCAAATCTGCTTTTTATGCGAACAGTTAAAAAGAGTATTTCTGTGCAGTAATTACATCACTTCTTGTACACAAGAAGGTGAAATTCCACACTGACAGTTACTAGAGTTGTTTAAAAATTCATGCAGTAAAGATAATTATCCCAAAATCTCAGATTTGAAGAAGTGAAAATGAAAACCAATACACAAGAGATTTGCTGTGCACTTGTGCAGAAATACCCTTAGAACCCAGAGGCAATGAGCTACATTTAACAACCTATACTTACGATATATCATAATCTTTATAAAACTCGCTAGAATCGACCTGAAACTTTTTCACACCGTCCAGTAAATCTGTTTTCATCTCTGGTTGCACCTTGATAAGTAAATTTTGGGTTTGGACAACCTGGATAAATGTTAAAACAGAATTAAATCAATATTATAAGCAAAGATGATAATCTTCATAATGCACACATCAGAAATGACATATTTACCTGTGTATTCAAATTCTTCCAGGCATAAGCTAATCCATCCACACGCTCAGCATTGCCATCTTGAAACAGTAGCTCATACTTTACCAGAAGGCTATGGGACTCCTCAATAGGTCCAATCATCATGTCCATTTTAATTTCTGACTCCCTGATCTCTTTCAGGGCATCCATGGCTCCACGCACATCATCAAGGTCATTGACTGGTCGGTTCAATCTCTTACTAAGATTATCAATAAATGAATAGATCTCATCCATATCCATAGCAGCCTTTTTATTTAAAGCAGAGCCAATTGCTCTCTTCCATCTGCGGCACTCCTGTACCAACGCCATTTTTAGACAATCAGTGGAAAAGTCAACAGATCCTACAATACAGTGACCTGGAAGCTCACTAATTTGGCTTTCCAATTGCTGTAAAGGTAAAATGAAAATGATATCACACAATATAAGTATTTATATATATATATATATATATATATATGGAAATACAGTAATTGGAAGATGGTGCTCTAAATCTATGAATATTTTACTTACTGAATAATAACTCAGTTGACTTCGAAATTCAGACATTACTGGGTTAGTGTCCAGGAATTCTTTAACTTTTTCATCGACATCCTATAAAAATGCAGCGATAAAAGAAACAAAATTAGAATGCATGTAAAACAACATCTGGACATTTACAACTAGATTTACAACTATGGTGCTAACAGGTCACTGCAAGGCTGTATTGACTTCTGTGCTGCACAAGGCCATTGTAACTGTATGTGCCACAAATTCTGCATCTATAATTTTCTTCCTGCTCTAGCCTACATCCTCTAATTTGAAGCTTGAAATAAGTTAATCAGCAGCCAGAATGAAATAACCAGAAAACATTTATCTGATGACCTGTATAGCACTGCTGAATGCTCATCCTATAAAGTAAATGCACTCTACAGTCATAGTTTGTGCGCAAGTGTATATACTGTGTGAGGACAAGTGTGTTGGATCATCTACAGAATAAGAGAAAGTAGCAAGAAAACAGGACAGACGTCATTGCCCTACCCAACCTCTAAAAAACGGCCTTTCAGTGTGAAAGTAGTTACTTTACTTTCATAGATTTGTTTCATAATAAACATAACATATAATGATAACTTAGTATTTACATTCAATCTAAGTTACTGCCATTGGTCGAAACATTACACTAGGTCCACTATTGCACATTATCTTTACCAAAGAGTTGCTTAATTGACACACTAATTTAACACACACCTTACAAACTGCAAGAAAGAACAGTCAACCAACCAGAATTCAGTCTACATGTTCAGCCTACATTTAAGTTTTGTGCACATAGATTATTGTATTTTAATTCATATGTGTAGGAACAACTACAGTTACAGAAGGTATACATTTCTTACCTGATTCCAGATTCCAGAAAATGTAGTAAAACTGTTGAGAACATCAGTTGCGTCTGCTTTAAGAGACAGGATAATAGAGCTCAGCTGGATTACAACTTTGCTTACATCTTTATGCTCAGTGATTTGCTTATCCAACGGTTTAAGCACGACCATCTTGGTAAGTTCATCGCCTAGATCTCTTGCAGCATTTTGCTCCAACTGTTGAAACAGAAAAAGAAAAACAAAGGAGTACAATAGCAATCACTATGTGCTGTATGGGGCAACCACATGAACCATTAAGTCTGTTTATATTATATATGGTCACATTCCGGAACCACAAAGGAAGATCAGCATGAGCTATATGGGATCACTGTACCATCTATATGCTTAGATGCTTATATATAGCATTGGTCCTGAGATACAAGGTGAAGTATTAAAACACTGTTCAGTTAAAATATTTACTACAGTGATTCTGATATAGAGAACAATCACACAGTCTATTTAAGCTGTGTGATTTAAGGGGGGGGGGGGGGGGTTTGGGGACGCAGAGCTGGTTAAGTGGAAAAAAAATAATTATCATTGGTTTTCGGCAGAACCACTCCCCCCCCCCTCCAAAATGCCTACCTTATGGGGTCTGCCCCTGTGTATGGAGTCCACCAATGAGTAACAGATAATCAGAAGCTGTCAGCTGACGTCAGTGCGCTGTTTAGTGTGGTCACGTGAGAGGTTAACATCTCACGAGACCACACTAAGCAGACAGACCGCGACCGCACTGAAAGAAGAGTCACCGCCGGGCACCGTAGCGAACAGAAGAGGAGATCACAGTTTGACAGGTAAGTAAAAGTTAGACTAAACGGTACTATGGGTATCCCAAGGGGTATCCCAGGGGGTGTTAAAAACCAGGGCGGGAGGGGCGGATGAATAGGCTGCATGGCCTCATTATTCTTGCCTGGGTGGTGGGTGGGCGGGCAGTGGCACAGAGGGCCTCAGGCACAGAGGCACAGATCATGACTGGAGGGGGGGGGGGGGCAGTGGCACAGAGGGCTTCAGGCAGAGAGGCACAGCTCATGACTGGGGAGGGCAGTGGCACAGAGGCACAGATCAGTGTACTGGAGGGGGTGGGCCAGTGGCACAGATCATGACTGGGGGGGCAGTGGCACAGATCATGACTGGGAGTGCAGTGGCACAGATCATGACTGGGGGGGGCAGTAGAACAGATCATGACTAGGGGGGCAGTGGAACAGATCATGACTGGGGGGGCAGTGGAACAGATCATGACTGGGGGGGCAGTGGAACAGATCATGACTGGGGGGGCAGTGGCACAGAGGCACAGATCATGACTAGGGGGGGATAATAGTGGCTTTACAGAGGCACAGATCATGACTAGGGGGGATAATAGTGGCTTTACTTATTATTCTCTACAGGGGGGGCAGTGGTACATATCATGACTCGGGGGTGGGGGGGGGGGAATAAGCTGCAGGGGGCATAAAAATTATTAATTGGCTAAGGGCTGGGGGTTAATTAACTGACTGTCGGGGATTGGTAGAGGTCAGTATATGATTATAAATAATTTTCATATCTTTTATTATCTATATATGCCTGTACTAAGGGGTTGTTTTATTTGGTCATAATGGAGTGTTGTATTTTAATCATTCAGGGTTTGTTAACATTTTGCATTTCTTCACATTTTCAATACAGGACCCCAAGGTTCCAGAAGCCAACTGACAATGCTTCAAGAACAGGCAAGAGTGAACATCAGGTAGTGCACAGGGGCGGGCTGGCCCGGGGGGCAGATGTCTCCCGGGCCGGATAGAAGAATAGTATTTTGGGCTGCCTGGTGGTCCAGTAGTAATGCGATGGAGACAGCCTTTGCAATCTGTGCAGAGGCTGTCACATCGCGTAGTACTCACAGCAGCCGCATCATTCATTCACAGAATATTGTACTACAGCTTGTAGCACAATATTCTGTGAATGGATGATGCCCCTGCAGTGAGTACTACGCAATGTGACAGCCCCTGCACAGACTGCAAAGGCTGTCTCCATCGCATCTCGGTACAGCTTCAGATCACTGTGTCATGTGACCACAGTGGTCACATGGTACACAGTGTAGGCGGGGCTGATGGAGTTCTGTGTTGGAGCTGCAGCATGTCTGTCTATGCCTGGAGTCAAAGGTAAGAGGAAGGGGTACTGTGATGGGGGAGCTAGTGTGTGTGAAGGTGGGAGGAGAGGTGGGCATGTGTGACTAAAGGTGCTGGGGGCAGAGGGGGGGCATGTGTGACTGAAGGTGCTGGGGCAGTGGGGGGACATGTGTGGCTAAAGGTGCTGGGCAGAGGGGGGACATGTGTGGCTAAAGCATGTGGGCATAAAGGGGGACCTAATTATAAAACGTGGGTTATATATTGATTTAATGCCGGGGATTGTTGTTTTCTAAGTTTTGTAAATTTTATGTACCCATTTTTTTATTTATTTTTTTACCATAAAGGGCCTCCAATATTCCAAGGATCCAGACAACCAGCAACGGAACTAAAGTAACCAGCAGCCACAAGTGGTGACAGTGACAAGACAGGTAGGAGAGAGCAGGACAGTCTGCCAACTGTTCTGAATCTGGTGGGACAGTCCCAAATTTGGGTGACTGTTCCGCTTAGGACAGTTGGGAGGTATGTCCCGCTTCACCGTGTACTGCTCGTGAAGGCAGAACTGTGTGCACCTAACAGTAGTGCACACAGTATTTGTCTGTGTATTTGTCGAAAATGATAACCATGTTACATCATAGGGGGTTACCCTGTCTAAAGTGCCCAGGCCACCTAGAGCCTTAATCCAGCTCTGGGCCTGGGCATAAAAATATATATATGGATTAAGCAACACTAAAATAGCCTCTTTTTATATAGATAAATATATATTGTACCAAAAATATATATTGTACCCTTTAAGGATGGGCCGCTACTTGTGGGCCAGTGCTGTGTGCTTGCCCCTTGGACTAAAGTCTCCCAGCCCTCCCCTGGTAGTGTACACTGCAAGATCAAGCAAGAGAGAACAGCGCAATGTGTCTAACTTTGAATGTGGAATTTTACAGTGACATTTTAATGTGTTTTCAAACTAATGTGGGCCTGATTCATTAATGAAAGTAATTAAAAAAATAAGTAAGTTTTCACCTGGACAAAACCATGTTACAATGCAAGGGGTACATCTTCGTTTATTATTTTGCACATAAGTTAAATACTGGCTGTTTTTTCATGTAGCACACAAATACTTGTTAGCTTTATGTTGACACTGCAATTTAAAGTTGATCTAGGACATGCCATATTCTAACTATAAACCTGTCTCCACGTTTGCTTTATATCCTCCTCCAATGTAACACGGTTTTGCTGAGGTACAAAGTTACAAATTTTTTTGGCTTTCCTTTCCTTAATTAATCGGGCCCTGTGTTTTTATGTATTAATTAATATTTTACAATTGTGTGAATATACACATATATATATATATATATATATATATCATCATCTGTCATTTATATAGCGCCACTAATTCTGCAGCGCTGTACAGAGAACTCACATCAGTCCCTGCCCATTGGAGCTTACAGTCTAAATTCCATAACATACATACACACAGACAGACAGAGAGAGAGAGACTAGCAGCCAGTTAACCTAATTAATGTATTTGGAGTGTGGGAGGAAACCATAGCACCCGGAGGAAACCCACGCAAACACAGCGAGAACATACAAACTCCACACAGATAAGGCCATGGTCGGGAATCAAACTCATGACCCCAGTGCTGTGAGGCACACACACACACACACACACACACACACACATATATATATATATATATACATACATACATACACACATAAACATACAGCACGATGGCTCCGTGGTTAGCACTTCTGCTTCACTGCACTGGGGTCATGAGTTTGATTCCTGACCATGGCCTTATCTGTGTGGAGTTTGTATGTTCTCCCCGTGTTTGCGTGGGTTTCCTCCGGGTGCTCCGGTTTTCTCCCACATTCCAAAATTCAGGTGGCGGCTGGAACCCTTAAATCAGGCCCTGGGGAATATCATTGATTTTGTTAAGCAAATGATAAACCTATCATCAAAAATATAATAAATTATAATCAATAAAAATGATCACTACATAGTGCATGTGCAGTAAATTATGATTGTTGAACATCATCACTGACATAAAGTATGCAAAGTCTTCAAAGACTTTTTTCTCCACTTTGCTTGCACTGACATCTCTGCATGTCACCTTACATTGAATAATTGTTGTATCAGGTCCACCCAAAAGTCAAAATAGAGCATTTTAGTAGCGCAGAAGTGCAACATGGTCATTAGTAATTCCTAACCACTAGTGTCAGATTATAGTAGGGATGTTTGGAATGGCAACCAGGGGCCCAGCATGGCAAGGTGCCCCAAACCTTAGCCATACAAACTCAATGGTACCAATATCATATTGGCAAGAGTGAGTGAGGAGCTGCAAATTACAAAATAATTGGAGTAAAAAGGCTTGTTGGGAATATTAAAATGACCGTGGTGAGTCTAGGGCGAATAATGGATTCAGCCCATCACTGTTAACTACCCATGGAGCAAAAGCTGTCACCTATAAAGTAAGGGACTAGTTTAGATCTCATAACATGATACTTTAATTCATAGTACTTTATTTCTAAATACTGACAAGAGAAATTAAACTTCTACAGACAGAGTTTCTTTCAAATGACTAAAATATAATTTCATGTATTGCTCAATTTTTTCATAAAATGTGCAGCTCATCACATAAAAACAAGCATAGAAACTGAATGCAATGCTAATGGCCATTTCAGTAAAATTAACACACTGGAAAATAAATCAGTACCTAATTGGAAAGTACACAGTTTGCTAAACTAAAAGACCAGTTGCAAAATGCCAAAATTATGGCCCGAATAAATTCTTTTACACATAAAAAATGAAATAATTGCCACAGATTATACAAAGCCATCACTCTATTGCTTAATTTTTATGAATAATATTTCATATTAATTCTTTTAAAATAGACTTAGTGGAATAATAATTTTATGTTCTCTTTTCACATACTTAGTGCTTTCTTTACTTTACTAATTTAAACATAATTTGTATTTCATGTCAGAATCCTCTGTCTGTTGTATGGAGAATAGAAACATGTAGTATTACTTGGTGAAGAAGGAAATGTCAGCTACATTGCTTGCAAACATGACAGGACAACCCTGAAAAATAGCCAGCAGAAAATGCCCTATGGAAATAAAGTAGGGACTGAAGAGAGCAATGCAGGACATCAGGACATATAATCATTACTACACGACTGTAAACACAGCTGAAGTAAAAATTCTCATTGTGATATCAGGGATACAAAGATAAAGATAGTTTGAAAGCATCTTTCAAACATCCATTTACTATATTGTAGTGCAGACCTGGGCAAACTCCGGCCCACGGGCCACATACGGCCCGCCAGCCTTCCGAATCCGGCCCGCCGGGTCTGCCCAGGAGATTTAATTTATTTTGCTGCCAGCCACAGGTTCTGGAAGGGATACGGAGCTGGTCGGCGATGCGCGTCCCTTCCAGAGCATCAGATCATGCCGGGGCCGGATACAGCGTAATCCCCTGCGCTGCTGCGTAGGGAGGAAGTGCGCACTGTCCATACACCTCTCCCGCCACATTCACAGCAGCGCCGCGGAGGAGAGCACAGAAGAGTGTGGAAGAAGACAGTAAAAAGGTAAGTATTACCGTTACAGACAACATCATGCCGGGTGCAGCAGGGCTGAGGGGCAGCACGGCATGATGCGGATCACCACAGGACAGCGGGCATCATGCCGCTCTGCCCCTCAGCCCTGCTGTGCCCGGCATGATGTTGATTAAAGATGGACAGATGGACGGATAGAGCTCTGGTATAGTGGGGTAATATCTAGGTGGGGGTTCCAGTCACTGTGTTTATTGATGGTGGTACTGTGGGTCACTGTTTTTATTGATATTGGTACTGTGGGTCACTGTTTTTATTGATATTGGTACTGTGGGTCACTGTTTTTATTGATGGCTGTGCTGTGGGTCACTGTTTTTATTGATATTGGTACTGTGGGTCACTGTTTTTATTGATATTGGTACTGTGGGTCACTGTTTTTATTGATGGCTGTGCTGTGGGTCACTGTTTTTATTTATGGAGGTGCTAGTAACTTGTTCTCTTCTGTTTTTTATCTCTTCCCAGTAAGTTCTCCTGCCACTGCCATACTGCCAGCTGTCTCGTCCTCTGCTCCTGACCTTCAGACACTCTGCTTAAATCTGCCTAAACGTGAGTGATACCACCTATCATAGGGGATACTAATTTGCTGCCCATTCTGCCGGCACTGCAATTACTATTGTGCTTCTCTTTGTTTGTTTACATCGCTAGCTGCTCCTGCCCCCCAAAAATGTCGTCTCACATAAAAAAAAGGAAAGTTGATTCTGAATGCCGTGTTTTCAACAAGACATGGACTGCTAAAAATTTATTTACGGAAGTCAAAGGCAAAGCCGTTTGCTTAGTTTGTGGCAAAGTTGTCGCTGTGTTGAAAGATTATCATCTGAATCGCCACTATGTGACCAAACATGAGGATAAATATAGGAACTTGTCTGACCAAGAGCGAGCAAAGGAGTCGGAGATTTTGCTATCCAAGCTGCAAACTCAACAAACACTTTTTACAAAACTTAGCACATCCAGAGATACAGCTACCAAAGCAAGTTATCTCATATCTCATAAAATAGCTAAACGAAGTAAACCGTTTTCTGACGGTGAGTTTATTAAAGAGTGTTTGGTGGACTCTGCTGAGCTAATATGTCCAGAGAAAAAGGATGCATTTGAGAACATTCCTCTGTCCCGGCGTACTGTGACGAGAAGGGTTGAGGACATTGCAGGAAATTTGGAGTTTCAGCTGAAGAACAGAGCGGTTACATTTTCCTTTTTTTACCCTGGCTCTGGATGAGAGCTGCGATGTACGAGGCACTGCCCAGCTACTTATCTTCTTACGTGGGATCACTGCAGACTTCAAAATAACGGAGGAACTGGCAGCCATGCAGTCAATGAAAGGGACAACAACAGGGATTGATTTCCTAACAGAAGTAAATGCCTGTCTAGACAAGTTGGGACTGAAATGGGACAAACTTGTAGGTGTGACAACAGATGGTTGTCCAAATCTGACGGGGAGAAATGTTGGACTTTTAAAGAGAATGCAGGATAAAGTTACCGAAATTAACCCTGAGCAGAAATTGACATTTTTGCATTGTATTATACATCAGGAAATGTTGTGTAGGTCAGTATTAAAAATGAACCATGTTGTTGATGTTGTAACTAAAACCGTTAACTTCATCAGAGCAAGAGCACTGAATCACAGACAGTTTGTTGCACTATTGGAGGAAAATGAGTCTGAACATTGTGATATCAGCTACCACACAAATGTCAGGTGGCTGAGCCTGGGAAAAGTCCTGAAAGTTTTCTGGGACCTGAGAGAGGAGATCTGGCAGTTCTGTGAGAACAAGGGAAATGACATCCCTCAGCTTTCAGATGCAGACTGGCTGGCAGACCTTAGTTTTGCTGTAGACGTGACTTCTCAGATGAATGACCTGAATATCAAACTGCAATGCAAGGGCCTTTTTGTGCATGAAATGTACAGCGCAGTGAAGGCTTTCATGAAAAAGTTGCAGCTTCTATCAAACCAAATGGGGGACAATATTCTCACTCACATGCCAACACTGAAGGAAGCCAAAATATCAGCTGATCACCTCCACAGGTACTCATCCATGTTAGAAGCACTGCATGCTGAGTTTTCATTGCGATTTCAAGACTTCAAAAGACTTGAGAGTGAAATGGACATGGTTTCTTCTCCCTTCAGCTGCAATGTGGATAATGCACCCAGTGATGTTCAGATGGAACTCATTGACTTGCATTCTGACACACTTCTGGCAGCGCACTTTAGGTCTGTCCCATTGCTTGAGTTTAACTCATCACTCAAAGAGGAGAACTTTCCACACATGAGGAGACATGCTCTGAAAATTCTAGTCCTCTTTGGATCTACCTACATATGTGAACAGACATTCTCAGTGATGAAGTTCAACAAATCCAGACACAGATCCTGTATCACTGATGACCACCTCTCAGCTGTCCTTCGCATAGCCACCTCAGATATTCCGCCAGATTTCAGTGCACTTGTTCAAGCCCAAGACAGACTAGATTTCTCCCACTGAACAGGTAAATTATTCTTATATATAATTTGCTGCATTTTATGATGGGCCCTTTATAAATGCCTTTTATAAATTTGGTTCGGCCCTCGAACACAGATCTGATTTTCCATGTGGCCCCCGAAAGAAATTAATTGCCCACCCCTGTTGTAGTGTCATTCAATGCAATGTAGTGTTCATCTCAACAACAAATTACCCTAAATGTGAGATTTTACAATTGGTCACAAATGCATTTGCTGGTTGTAATTTAGCGTATTGTAAAAAAATGTTGCACTGCACCTGTAACTACAGCTGCACATACACTTGCAGAACCTTGTGTTTCCACGGTGGGGTGCAGTACAATAAGGGTGTTCAGATGTGGATTATATATGTGCTTGCGCTTTTTTCCAACAGATTTTGACAAACAGGTCACGGTGACTTTTAACACTTTTTAAAATAGTTTGGTGGTGCAGAGAACTAACAAGACTAAAAAGCCTCTTTTCCACCATAAGACAGTAAGACAAGTTTGCCTTTACAAGCCATCACCCCTTTCAGTTTTAGCTGCAAAGACGCCGATCTCTCGCGAGATGAAAAAAACGGACTTTGATACATTTACCCCCTGATGACATCAAATTAACCAACTACTTTATGAACCACAAACAGTATTCTGCCTTTATCCCTCCAAGCACAATCAATCATTTTCACAGATCCTGTGAAAAAAGCTGACAATGTATCTATCATGATGTCTAAATAGACTCTGAGATAAATTGCATTAGATTGGACACTTCTGAAGCAATATTGCCCATTTTGATTAATTGTAGGTATAAGGACACTCTATTCCTAGCAGTAATCTACCCTATCAACAACATCCGCTGCATGCTGGGCTTCTTTGGATATATCTGGTGAAATTCACTCAATTATTTAGGAGCATAGATGTGCAGTTCTGGTTTTCCATGAACTGTCTTCTGTAGCATACACCTGTCTTTGTATTACATATTAAAGTCAATTTTGAAAAATGGGTGAATCCACAATTTTTATAGGAGACTAACTTCATGTTCATCAACTTGATCAGAATCTATGAGAGGCAAGGTATGGTCAGGAAATAGATTTAGATCACTGGTTTCAGTAGAAAAATATGAAAAACTGTGAACCATCATGGAGTCTGTGAGCTCAAGTTGAAAAGCAAGGTGACTAACTTGTAACAAGATTTTAAAGAGTCCTATGGTCCTATATGTTTTGTCTAGCTTAGAAGTAGGCACAATCACTTTCAAATTTCGAGTGGAGACCAAACTTCATTGTCAATCTTTAAAACAGTCACAGCTTTACAGTGCTTGTCAGGAGTTCTTTCGTTTATAACTGTCCTGTGCATGTTGTAAAGTAGCTTCTTAATACATCATGATTATTTTATAGTAACTCTTGTGTATTAATAACTGCAATGGAAGAATCTCCTAAATAATTAGGGAGAAGGCCTGGTCCAAATTGGCATAAAAGGACTTTTATTAGTGGATGAGTTTTGGGAGTTAATGTACGAATACCCTAACTTTGGAAAAAACATTTATCGAGTCATCTAGCAATTGGCAAATATAGCCCAGAAGATAGTGTTTTAGTGTCTGATTGATGCATTCTATCTGACCATTGAATAGTGGATGAAAGGCAATTGTTTCCAAAAATGTTATCTAAATGCTACTCCCATATCAGAAACCACATCATCCAGTACTAGTGTTATCTAAACACTTCCCTGATCAGTAATTCTGCTGTTTGTTTTGCAGAAGGAAGTCTATGAAAGGGCACAAAGCCCATCTTTGTGAGTTGAACAACCGCCAGAAATATAGACATGCTTTTAGATGGTGGTAAATCAACAATGAAATCCATGGAGATTGAACCCCATGGCCAACATGGACAGGCAAAGGTTGCAAAAGTCCAAGTGGGGAAACTGAGCAAAAATACTGTAGGGTGACACAAACTTTTAACATCCTCCAAGAATTTTGCCCATTAGAAATAACAAAATAATATGTGCCCCTTTCCCTAGATTGTAAGCTCCTGTGAGCAGGGCTCTCTATTTCCTTGTGTCCTCCCCCTCCATCTGTCACCTTCCTGTTGCTTCCGGCACCCAAGCTTCATTCCACAACCTGGATTCCTGCCTCGGTCTCCTCCTCTCCCCTCCATTACCAGCTCTGGCCCTGCTAGTTGCTCCCACACTCCTGGGCTCAGGCCCACCCTACTTTAGTTTACTCCCCGCATCTCTTCCTTCCTTCTTCTGACTCCCAGCATTCTTTATTCACTCATACCTCTCTGCCCGGTCTACCTGTCATCAGCCGGGTTGTTCATTCTAGTTGTATATTTATATTGCACTTTGTTTTGTTTTTCTTGTACTTCCCTGTATGCCGTGATTTGTTTTTTTCCTACGCACTATGTATGGCGCTGCTGACCCTTTGTGGTGCCATATGAATAACCGATAATAATAATTAGATATATACAATTTTTTTCAGGGTTCTTTAATTGGGAACTTGTGGGCTGAACACAGCACTGCAAAACATGCTGGATGTAAACATGAAAAAATTGTTGTAGAGTGATGTTCTTAACATTGTCAGCTCAAGACTCAGCTTAGAGACCCACTGTCTAGTTTCAAAAGTAATGCCAGCCATGAAGACTTAACTTGCAAACCTTCAAAGCCTGTTTTTAATTTTTATAAATCTTTGCTTCAGTCATGTATTCTATGGGTGCCATCACCAGCAGAGTGTCCTGTGCCTAACTATAGAAAAGCCCAGCTTTAGCGTTAAATAAAAGCTAAAGAAGTTGAGCTATAAAGGAAGATAAACGAGTGAGTAATGATTTATGGGTAATTTTTATGTAAGGAACTGATTACTATTGCACATGTGTCTGATTTCACACATAATGCAGATAGCAAAATAAATTACCTAAAGGGTTAACTTTATCGATTGTTTATGGCAATAAAAAGTAATTTAATCTTTTTAAAAGCAAACAAAACATTGTGGTGAATAACATCCACATTGGGATCAGATGCCATCAGGCGTAGCATGCACTTAAAGCATGGCAAACATTTCTGGGATTTTTAAAAAATGTTAGAGTGCACTATAAATCTCCAACTGAAATTGTATAGAAGATCTTTTAGATGAAAGGCTCTTGTGGTATATTCGGCATTATGTCACTATAATACAGAAGTGAAATGACCTGTATAAAAAACATGTGTGCTGTATAAGAGTTGTGCGCTTTTAAATGGTCATAATCCTACCTGGTTATGTCTAACATTTTTATATTTTACAATAGACAGTACAGTTGCTAACAGGTATAGTGAAACACTAAATGATCTAATACTATCTACATACGATGTGTGTTGCAAAGAGAAAGGACATATTTTAATTACGTTTTTACATCTGTATCGAAAGCTGCAATGACAGAAATCATCTTTATATTTAAAATACAAAAATATCTACTCAAAATGCTTTCCTCTCTTTTTTATACAATGTCATAGGGATGTATTTCTTAAATAGTAAATGTCTTTTATTTTGGCAAAGGTGTAAAAGAGGCTATAACTACAAGAAACTGTATAAAGTTTATTTTTAGGCTCATTACACAGAGATGTCAGAATATTTTGTAACCACTTTCAAAGTGTATATTGTTCAAAAATCACCACACGGAAGCATTGAACTAAACAAACTAGAGCAGTGGTGACAACCAACTGTGGAAGCCTGGCAAGATATGGTGGGACAATACTATCTGGAGAGTGGCATATCACTGCCGTAAAAAAGCGTTGGAGCTGGCAAGACAAATGACATAAATGGAGCCAATCGGGGCCACAGAGCAAAGCTAAACTGACAGGCTTTTGTGATTGACTATGGAAGTAATCAAAGATGTGTTGAGAGAGGTACTTCTGATGTCATGTCATGTTGTGGGGGTGACTGTGGTACCTCTACACTTTACAATTGGCCCTAACTCGGGTAGGACGGGGATGTATTTTCATACTAATGTCTGTAATGTCTCTATATGAAACAAATATCTTACCTCCAACATGTTGATGTAATGTTATGGTGCATTAGAAGGAAACATTTATACTTTAATAACATCTGTTTGTAGCACAATTAATACTAACTAAAACATTCTTGAATGTGTGAGAGGTAATTGAAATATTTCATAATGTTCCTCACATTGGTGACATGATTTATATATTATCTCAATTAAGCATAAGTAATGCATCATACACATTAACAAGGACTCAACTGCAGTGTACATTACCTGTTGTTGTTTGTGATGTAGATGTGCAAAATTCCACAGAGGAATGTCTTTGGCTGCCGAAAGTACAATGTTTATAGCTTTGTTCACCGCACTCTGAAAAAGAACAACAATATACTCAAATGGGAACAGTATGTCAGGTACAAAGCAAAACACATAAATACATGGCATAATCATAATTTTTCCACTAGTACCTGTAGAACGCTAAAGGTATGCCTTATGAAAGGGTGTATTATTATACAAATCTAATTGAAAATCAGACTTGTGATCAAATCAATACGAACTGTGCATGTTATGTCATGAATGAAATCAATTGCAAAATGCCCAATTACTGGTTTCTGCCTAGTTGGTAGATTTAATAATGATTAACACTACTGTATTTGTGTTTTATAACGTGCACTAAATTTATATAAACAATAGGACATTTTTGAAAGGGTTGAGCTTTTTCTATTTAACCCTACTAAACTATACAGTCTATAAATCTGTTCCTGTTGCAAAATGAAAAAAAAAACAAAAAAACACTCATGTATGACATTTAATGCTAAA
The DNA here is from genome assembly GCF_038048845.1 of Mixophyes fleayi. NCBI lineage: Eukaryota > Metazoa > Chordata > Amphibia > Anura > Limnodynastidae > Mixophyes > Mixophyes fleayi. Next base: position 139,465,276 of record NC_134406.1, on the reverse strand, counting down.
CTTATTACTAATTAGGTTTAAAAATATAATAAGAATTAAATGGAATGTAATTGTTTTAGGGAACGGCAATAAAAAGAATGCTAAGAGAGAAGCCATACTAAAAACTACCAATTGAAATGTAAAGAAATATACGATCCAGTCAGACTTTCTCTTTCTTGTACATGTTAGTCTTGTTGACAGAAGCCAAATAAAAAATAATGATAAGCATTATAGCAGACCTATAGCCAAAGCATGAAAAGGAAAAGTTTTCCTTATCATCTTGGTTCACCTGTTTTATCATCACAGAGTCTTTAGATTCTGTGGCAAGGGATAGTACACTACACTTGGGTTCACAGAGCACTGGCATCACAGAGCACTGGCACTGTGATGCCAGTGCTCTGTGAACCCAAGTGTAGTGTACTAATCCCTTGCCACAGAATCTAAAGACCCTGGGATGTGGAGGGAGAGATGGGAGCATGCCTTGGACTTCTCCTAAATTGTATTCATCTACATTCACCTTAATAACACAGTTTATTTTTTTTACTTAAAATCTCCCAGTAGGACTACGGTTATGAGTGGTAAGAAAACTGTCAAAAATCCCTAAGACAATAGTAATGGTCACATCTCTGATACAATCCCTAGCAATGTGCAATACAAAAATGTTTCAGTGCGTAAAATTATGCCTAATCATTAGAGAGCATCTGGAAATTTCTTGGGAATTAGGCCATTATTTTGCATCCCTTTAGATTTGGTACTGCTCATAAAAATTTCAATTGCACTTTGACAGAATATGCTCAAAACCAATCATCACAGTGTTCTGATTTTTATTATCCCTTGATACTCACTATGTTACATATTGTCCTCATAAACTATTTATGAAAATGTGATTCTGATTCTTAATACAATACACAGCCACATCAATACATCCTTTTCTTACTTGTATATCTTCCAGACTAGGCCGCATGACAACATTCGGGATGGCTAGGTGGATCTCAGCTTTAAACAATGGGCTGGAGGTATGATCTTTTGCAAATTTTGATGTCTGGTACTTAGAGCTGACGGTGTGTAACCGGCGTTTTAAAGCGTCTAATGAAACTTTAGTGCCTAAAAAAAAAAAAAAAAAAAAAGAGTAAAAATATTCTGCTGAATTATGGGAAAACACAAAATTTTAATAAATGGAGCTTAACAATTGAGGTGAAATTTAAACTCTCTCACAAATTCGCTCAGTTTAGTTATTGTTGTTGAGGTAATTTTCTTAAATGTTTTTATATCTAATTACCTAATAATAAAGCGTTATCTTGTACACCTTACATAGTTCAAAGCTCAGTGAAGTTACATTTTCTCCAAGGTTTTAGATGTTGTGTTCAGTACTCCCTACTTTGAGCTGAGCAACCCAATTAACATACATCTATCTGGTTTTGGAGCAAGTATTCATTATCTAAACAGCCAGTGGCTCCTGCATACACATATATTTCTTTTAAATGCCCAGTTCTAGGGGTAGATTTATGAAAACTTCTATAAAGGAAAACCGGGGGTTTTGCCCATAGCAGCCAGTCAGACTCTAGATATAATTTTCTATAATTTAAAAGATAAATGATAGCTAGATTCTGATTGGCTGCTACTGGCAAAATCTCCACTTTTCCTTTTTAGTTTCCATAAATCATCAATACACTACTGTTAAATGAACAGGATGTACAAATATTACATTATTTCAAAAGGAGCTTGCTATATTTCTTGAGACACAGGCTTTAGAGTACATACAATCAAACAGCCCCTTTGTTCACAGGTTCATTTATCTTCCATTTATATGTTTTCTTCACTTTAACTTTTTCATTAAATTGTCCATCTGTTATAATTAATATTGTATTCTCCTCTAATAGTACCTGAGTACAATAATATTTATATGCTTAGTTATGTATATGTGTACATTTGCCTTAAATGATCCTAAAAATATAAATGCAGTTGCAAAAGTAACTTCGGTATCCTAAAACTAGAAACTAGGCTTTGTGAAGAGAGCATGTTGCCACGGCATTTTATCTAGTGGATAGTTCACAGAGAATGTTATAGAGATGTTCCTGGCATTAAAAGTGGTACTTAAATGTTGCACAGTTATGCACGAGTATCTTCTGCAAAATAAAAAAAGTTAAACACCTATAGGATTTTTCTGTAAAGTTTCCTGGTTTAGAGCTACAGAACAGGTGGAACAATAAGAGTGCTTCAGTGTAAAATGCTACAATGTTTGTCGAATATACATCTCCCATCACTTATTTATACAAAATAAAGTTGGCAAATCAACTCCCCTGTATACCAATGTCCTATATCTAGACCCTCTACCACGTGGCCCATCCTCCCATCCCTCTCTCCTTGTCTTGAACCCTGTTCCCTAGCCCACTTGACTCTCATCTTGTCCCCTAAACCCATATAATTGGTAAAACCTGTATCACAAGTGTTTGTTTGAATTTTCATGTTTTGTAATTTAGTTACAGACTGATCTGTATTTCTGGTTGCATATTTGTTTTTATAAATAGACTATAACTTTTATTTGTATTGTTTGCGATGCCTTTAATAAATGCTATTGGAAACAAAATGCAGTTGGCATTTAGGTGTACTGGCGTTAAAAGGTTATAAATGAGAAAATAAGAAAAGTAAGAAAGAAAGAATAATGTGTTTGTTACTTCAGATGTAAACATCAGTCAGTCATATTGAAACTTACATTTGACAAGAGAGTCTGTATTTTTCTGACACAAATGACCCATGACATTATAGTAACTGCATGGAAGACATTCTTGACAACGAGTTTTTTGCTTAGCATCAAGGTGCAAGCAGGCAAATGAGTCCTACAATGAGAAAACAAAAAGCTATAAAAACTTATACTGCATCTTAAGTTTGTCACAGGTCAATTCATTATATGATACCATAATTTATTGATTGACGTTGGCATCCTAGTATGTTTAAGTGTTATGTCAATGCTGATGTCACCTCACACAACTGTTATAACACTGTTCAATACAAACTAGATAGCCACACTTGTCATTGTAAGAAGTTGTGTATGGACTTAGTATGTTTTTTCATTAGTTGTATGACCTGCCCCAATTCATCAGGACATATACTCTGATAGAGGGGGAACAACCCATCAAAACAAGTATAGTGCAAAAAGAATTCTGGTGCACATTGGCATTTCTTGCCCTGGATTGTTTTGGAACCCTCACCCACTTCTCTGTATTTTCCAGTTCTGTGGTGTATGGGGGTCTCTTGGACAAACACCTCTTTTTTATATGATGGCCCACCAAGCAGAAAATGGGGTGGGGGCAATTACCTTCCATGGCAACACACCTATTATCTTGACTCTGTTTGGTCATTTAAAATTTTAGGTGCTATGACATATTAATTATAAGTCTTATATTCGGTTTTCACAAATGATGTATATTGTGCATGAAGAAAAAAAATTATACAGTATATGTTTTTACTATGTGACTACGACTGATATGATTTCCGATATACACAGCTGGGGCAATTAGATTATCATTTCAATAGGAACTCCATGAAATAGGGGTTTCTGGGTACCAGTAAACCCTGCCTAAACATGCCATTGCTAACAAGAGACTTCAGTAAACACTAATAAATTCTATTAGTTACCTGTAAACTGTTCCTGTCTGCTGATTTCAATTTGCTTTTAAGAGCATCAATCATTTCATACAAGCAGAGCTCCACTTGTTTGCTTTGCCTGGAAAATAAAATTATCCTGAGATCATTTAAATGGATCGAAAAAAATAAAAATAAAATGATTATAATTTATCTACAGAGCTGATAACTGTATGGGAATCTCTGTCCTTTATAACATATACCACTAAAATAACTTTGCTGGTGCTTTTTCTGAACTTAGTGCAGGTTGAGTTAAGTAATTAAGCCTTTCATAGTTGGTGCTTACAGTCCTTGCAAAAGCTACAAAGAGGGTACATTACATTATAATTTACCCAAGCCTGATTAATGCACTAAGACGTCCTCAGAACTCTAAAAGAACTACACATTATTTACATTATAGTCTTCTGCAGCTGGCATTGATAAAAATATGGCTTAAAGGTGTGGCGCAATATAGCTCATTGTTTATTCAGACCTATAATCATTTAACAGAACTGGTGTTAAGTTGATTTTTTTTTTTTTTTTTGCAAACTACTGCTTCTGTGTACATTTGTGTTTCAACTTCTTTCTATCAATTGCAGCTAGAATATCATCACATGAATACATCTGAACGACATCTAGCTGTGTTTTGTGTTCATCTGTAAGTCATACACTCAAACGTGACCTCCAGCTCCTTTGTTATACATAGCAGATAACAATAAATATTATGAATTACTATACAGCACACATGCATTTAGGATCTCCGTATCATGGTCTGATTATCCAACAGGCTGTCTAGGCTTCAACCTAAGATGCAAGGCTTTTGGGAGTTGCAAAATTTATTAAGGGTACACAATTGTGACAGGAAGAGGTATAAACTGAAGTTAATTTCAATATATATAATATAATAGTAAAAAGAAAAAAGAAACCACGAATGAAAAATGTAGCAAGGTTTTAATCTTGATACATTCCCATGATAAAGGCTGAAGGCAATGAGTCATCTTTGGGGGAGTGCTTGAGGATAAGCAGGTAGGAGAGACAAGGATCACTACAGCCTTAATCTGAGTACACCATCATGTGTTCATACTCAGCAGAGGTCGTGAATGCCTCAGGTCAGCTATACAGTTCTGATTTTAATGAAAACTAAATGAGTGACAAAGATTGCCATTCACCTTTTAAAATGTCAAGCTCAGCTGAGTTTCAAAAACACGGGGACATAAACATTGTTGGAGGGTTGAAGGAAGACGGATTTTAAATTAAGGATGAGTTTGTTTTTACCTACCATGTATTAGCCTAGCATGGTGGCCGAGGGGGCGCTTCAAGCATATTTGGCCTAGGGCGGCCTGATCCTTAATCAGGCCCTGTTCAGTATATTGTTAAATTAAAATCTGCATCTGAGGTCACATGTCCCAGCTGTAGATAAGGTTTATGTAACCATGTCAAAGTGTTTTTATTTGCACATGGTAAAAATTATGACCTGTAGCCATGGTAACAATACAAAACTTTAGTGTTGCTTCTAAACATGTAATGTGGCTTAGTTTTTTGACATGAATTAAATGCTTGTGAGAGTGATTTCACATTGAAAAACAAAGCACAGGAACAAAGGCAACGCTGATTACAATGGACATGTTAATTCACACAATAATGAGACTTCTTTGCTCCTTTTGAACTACATTCATTTAGACAATGAAGAGAAGGCATTGTTCTTTAGATTCTGTAACTGCGATTTAGATATTTTCACCAGGGAAAATTAATTCTTAGTAAAAGGAAAGTCAGTTGTAGCCTTTACAGGAATAATTAAATATCGCATGTAATATTACAAGAAAAAAAACTCTCTGACTAAGAAGCCCTGCATCAATGCTGGTTTTCCTACTCAAATCTGTGACTTACAATGCAAATGGTTACCTTAGATGACAGTGATCTCACCAGTATTACTACTACCAAAGAATTTGGCAAAGAATATAAAATAATGCAAAATAAATTTTCCAAAATATTATATTCCAAATATAGATATTATATATATATATATATATATATATATATATATATATATATATATATATATATATATATATATATATATATATATATATATATATATATATACACACACACACACACACACAAGTTAACCTGTGCATGATACTCATGCATTCTAGTCAAATCAAGCTACTTAAGGTGTTAAAAAGGTTCTTGTCATGCATTTGGGCCTAGCCCAGGTCTCCTCAGGGGAAGAGCGTTACTTCCCGATGCAAGCGCCCTTTTTTAACGTGGTTTTGTCCACATGTCACCACCTCATCATTTTTCTCCATCACCTCATCCTTCATCTTTATCGCCACATCTATCCAGATGTCTATCCAGACACAGGGATCTCTCTCAGCGGTCCTGAGTATCACACTTCTCTCGCTCTGTCAACCCCGGTAACCACCAACTCCCCACTGTCACCCGCGGCAACCACCAACCACTCCCAACTGTCACTTCTCCTTCAAGAAATATATATATATTTTTAAAATCTTTATAAACACTTTTAACAATTAACAAATTAAATTAACAAATTAAAAACATCTTAGTATACCAAATTTCAGCCCTTTCTGAGTTTTTTTTCCCACACACACTAAGAATTTAGTAGGTCAGTGTATAACTCCGCCCAGCAGGTGGCGCTGCAGCTTGTTTTTTGTTTTTTTTACACACACACACACACACACACACACACACACACACAGACTAACACACTCCACTAGGCTTTTATATTATATAGAGATATAGAGATAGATATATATATATGTATATATATATATATATATATATATATATATATATATATATATATATATATATATATATATATATATATATATATATATATATATACAGGCATACATATAAATAATAATAATAATAATATTAATAATAATAATAGCAGCTCAGTGTCTTCTTACAGAAACAGATTTCCGATTCTAAGCTCCACTGTGACATGGTGTGATGTGAGCTTACAGCACAGGGAAAAAAGCTTTAGTGCGTATTATTGTTGTAATTAATGAGCCCTATTCACTGTAACCCCCTATTTGCACAAACAGTATATGACTCAGAGAAAACCTACATGGACAATGTCTCTGCAGCTGCAGCGATTACTTTTTCTGTTCTTTCCAGAAAGATTGGAACGGTAATGGCATTGTCTTCTGGCAAATCCACTAGTGGCGTTTCAGAAATGTCTAACAACAATTTCTCAATTCGGCACTCCAAGATGTCAGATGTTTCCTTACAAATCTGCGCTACCTCTCTCAGGGAACTGTAAACATTTGTAACGTCTGAAATGATAGGAAGACATGTTAACACGCTAAAACATTATAATACACAAGTGATGCTAATATAGGTATAAACTATTCTAAATAATATTTGTATAACTAGGGGTTCTGATGTCCATATTTTGGTGTTCATTAGGGAAACTTGTGAATTATAAGGAATAATGCTCCCCTACTGTACATTAATACAGATATTAGAAGTCACCTTGGAGATCAACCATGACCTGGATAAAAGTAATCAGCCTTTATATGGTCATGGAATTCTCTGGTAACTTATATCTTATAGTAAGGTCTAGTCTATTCCATATATATTTCACCAGTTAAGGCAGCATTTCACTCTGTGTTGCCTAATGTATTGAGGAACAGTGTAGTGGCTGAGTCAAGTTTAAACAGTTGTTTATGTATGAACAGCAGCACAGAGAATTAGCATTTTTAATATAAGAGCTTCCAAGCAAATATGATTGGGACACTGCAGAAAACAAACCTTTTGTCTACATGCAGATATTTAGTGTGGACATTTCTAATCACTTCCAAATCAAAACCAAATATTAATAAAGTGGACCTGTCACCTGCACACACTGAGTGATATTTATGAGAATTAAGTTATCAATTCACTAGTCACGAGTAAACCTTGCACCTCATATCAATGATGCCATTTGTTGCTATTGAATAATTGGCCGAATGTTGTTTCAGCCCACAAAATGACTGCCTCCGCTGGGCCTCACAAAACAGCGGAGGCACAGCACAAAGCCAATTTTGGTGATGCCACACACCTCAATTTGCACTTGTGTGCCTAGACTTCAAGTGCATTACTTTGCGGAGCGACGGTGGTGTGTGCAGAGAAGCAGAAGTTTGATGAGAGAAGTTGGGCAAAGTGAGGGCATTCCTGCTAAGTATGGAGAAGGATAACACAATATTTAATTTTGAGAAGCAAGATTCTTTAAATTGTATAAAGGATGGAGAGAACACATTTGTATGGGTGTTTCTTGCTTTGCAGAAGGATACAAGGCATTTGCACTAGCAAAGACACTTGTGTTTTGCACCAGCTCTGAAGTGGTGGACATTGGGTCGTATTCTAAAATTTAATGGCACTCTTTGCACTTCAACAGAGAAGCACATTGTTAGGTGCCCAAAGTAAGAGAAAAGCTTCAAACATACAAAAGTGCTACACATAATAAAAACAGTTGCAATGCCCTAGCACAGTAATGATTATTTTAAACCATAACAAAGACTAAACTAAGTAGTAGCTGCAGTATTTTAGAAAAAAAACAGAAAAATTTAGTTTAAAGAAAGTAGTAGTTCTAATGTGTTAGGAGGTTGGACTTCACCATGATGTTTAAACTTTTGCACAATGCACAGATTTTTCCACTTCCCCCGTGCCTTCCAACTCAAGCGTTTCTAGTTTGTGGAGACATCTCTAAAGACTGGAAAGTAGGCATGCACTTTATGGGCGCAATATAGGACAATACAGGGGCACCAGTGCAAAAACAAATTAATTTGCAGTGTGCAATGTGTGTAAGTGACGGGTACACTTTAATGTCATTTTAGAATGGAATCTGTGGTTTATACTGTAGAACCAGTTGTAAACGTACCCAATATATATTCAATATAGTGAAGGGGTACTTTAATCAGTAAGTATTAATCAAAATAACAATTATTTAAGGATAAAACATATACAAAACTAGTCAGACTGGGTATTTTTAAAACATTTAACATTTCTGACATCAATAGTGGGGAAACTACTAGAAGGTATTTTAAAGGGATAGTATTCAGGATTACTTGGTACGCCATAAAATTATTAGTGGGAATCAACATGGATTTGTGAGGGATAGGTCATGTCAAACTAATCTAATTCGTTTCTACGAGGAAGTTAGTGGAAACTTAGACCAGGGCAGCACAGTAGATCTGGTCTACTTAGATTTTGCAAAGGCCTTTGATACAGTGCCACACAAGAGGTTGATTTACAAAATTAGTGAACTGGGTCTAGGAATCAACATTTGTACTTGGATCGAAAACTGGTTAGAGAATAGGGAACAGAGAGTTGTGATAAATGGAACATTTTCTAATTGGTCAAAAGTCTTAAGTGGAGTACCTCAAGGTTCTGTGCTGGGGCCACTCCTTTTTAATATATTCATTAATGACCTTGGTGATGGTTTAGAGAGTAAAGTTTCTATTTTTGCAGATGACACTAAACTCTGTAAGGTAATAAAATCAGAGCAAGATGTAGCTTCTCTACAGAGGGACTTAAATAAACTGGAGGATTGGGCAGCCAAATGGAATATGAGGTTTAACACAGATAAATGTAAGGTTATGCATTCAGGGATCAAAAACAAGAACGCAATCTATAAATTAAATGGAATTAATTTAGGAGAATCTATAATGGAAAAGGATTTGGGAGTGCTCGTAGACAGTAGACTAAGCAATAGTGCTCAATGTCAAGCAGCAGCTGCAAGGGCAAACAAAGTATTGGCATGCATAAAAAGGGGCATAGATGCAAGGGAAGACAGTGTAATTTTGCCACTGTATAAATCGTTGGTATTACCTCATCTTGAATATGCAGTAATTTGATAAGATAATTTGGAACTAGAAAGGGTTCAGAGAAGGGCGACAAAATTGATAAAGGGTATGGAGTCATTAAGTTATGAGGAAAGGTTAGCCATTTTAGGCATGTTTACTTTAGAAAAGAGGCGTCTAAGGGGAGATATGATTACTATGTACAAATACATTAGGGGTCAATACAGAGAACTTTCATGGGAACTTTTTACCCCAAAAACTATACACAGGACACGTGGTCACCCCCTAAGGTTAGAGGAGAGGAAATTTCCCAACCAGCAAAGGAAGGGATTCTTTACAGTAAGGGCAGTCAAGATATGGAATTCATTGCCAGGGAAGGTTGTGATGGCAGATTCAATAGATATGTTTAAGAAAGGGTTAGACAAATTTTTAGCGGAGAGGTGTATCCAGGGATACGACAGTTAATTAAAATGTAGGATAGTAGTGGATATAGGGTAAAAAAATAGGACTGCAATATTGAGTCTCGGGGGATTTTCACAATTGAAACAGATTGGTGGTTGCTTACTCTGGATCAATTTCAAATATAAGTGCAGGATCGCAAGCGATCCAAAATAGGTTGAACTTGATGGACTGGTGTCTTTTTTCAACCTCATCAACTATGTTACTATATAAAAGCATAAGGAGTTACTTGGTAGAAAATGACTCACATCAGGGGACACTTTGCTTAAATGTATACAGTTTAGGGGGGCACTGGGTAAATACTTACCCTCTCACTGGGTTACCTTTACCAAAAGGTTGCGAAACACACCCTTAGAAGTGCTCCTTACCGTTTAATATATGGTGCTGCCTTTATATATTTTTACAATGGGTAATTAACCTTTACAAGTTCAGTGGATTCTTACATTTGTCAATGTTTAGGGAGGTCCAGGAAAGCTGTGTGAGGCCCGGAGAAAGAACCTCTTCAATTTGCGTAATAAAAGGTGACATAAGTTGCTTCAGCAGAGCAGGAATTCTATTAGTAAATGCCTGATAGTCCATTAGCATATCCTGAAGCCTGAAAAAGAAGACAAGAAGCTGAATAATCAAGCCTACTACATTGTCAGCATAAACTCACACGTGATTAGGAATCCAATCTCTGAAGAAGTAAAAAAATGTATAAAGTAAGCCAATTTATCAAAGTGTTCTCCTCCCACAGTTTTCCAATGTGAGCCAACCTGGTCATACATTCCCTTTGTAATTTTTATATGCTATCCTCCATAGGCTTTCTATGGGACAGAAGGATTAAAGTACAAAACCCATTAAGGTGTTAAACACACCTTTGCAAGCATACCCAAAGCTCCACTGTCTTATAGGGACCATTTGTTTCTGCATTAGCCGTCATATTTATCTTAGGTCTCCATGCAAGCCATCTTGCAGCCATTCCATTGGGAGAAAAGGGGAGAGTCCAGTCAAGCCTATTTCCCTGCTTTAGTCAATGATAGGTCAACACCCACCATCCAAGGAATTTTTGGGAATATAAAAGACAATGTGCGAGGAGGACTCGGGAGATTTTGGGTAAACCAAGGCTGGGCATATTCAGGTGAGAAGAATTATGCACAGCTGCACAGAAAGCACTGTGTTTCTATTGGATCTTCGCCCACCAAAAACAGGGAGATTCTAGGGACTGGTACTGCCTGTAATGTCAGGAATACAAACCCTGGGACGTGTTTAAACTTGTTGGAGAATTTTTATCATTATGTTGTTATCATGACACAAGATGATTTATTAAAAGGTTTATTGCCTGCTGAATCTTATATCGTGTTTAAAAAGTCAAATTTTATAATAAATTCTAACATCAAGTAGAAAAAAAAAAGAGAAGCAGAGAGGTGAGAAATTAGAATATAGAAATAATTTAATGATGTGTATTGTGCCTTTAAGATTGCTTCAAATATAATGTATAAGTCTTACTAAAAATAATGAGCACATGGCAATGTTCCAGGAGATATGTGGAACATGTTAAATAGTAGATAAGAGAAGCGCTGGTAAGAAATAGTTTATTTTAGATTGTGAAATAGTTTATTTTTAGACTGTGACTCGTAGTGTTTTGAAATTTACTTTGTAAGGCTAAAATCATGACAGATTCATAGCCCCAATTATTTTAGACATCTGATGCCAGGTGTTCTATCTTTTTGCATGCTAGAAAAAGTTCCAGAGTGCTATAAAAATGTGTAATCTTGAATGTTATAAACAAAACAGTTTCTATACACACATAAGATGGTGTTGTTTTCTCTCTGTTCTCTAATTGATTGATCAATGGATACATGCAAAAATAATTCCTTTGACTGTGTATAGCTCAGCTTCAATCCACAGATAGCATACCTGGAATTGACAGAGGTATGCAAACTGCTGCAGGGGTTAGAGCCGGAGATGGAGGGTGGCTGGAGAGAACAAGGTAAGGGGCAAGGAGCCAAATATTGGGTAGGAAAGGAATGAGGGGGGACCCATTTGTACTGGGCCCTACAATTTCTGGTGGCAGCCCTTATGTTACCTACACGCACCAGGCCAAGCATTTTAAAGAACTTACTTAAATTACAGTAGATTTTCCAATTGTACTTTATGTTTCAAGCTAATTATTTTTATTTTGCAAGATCCTGATCCCAAAGAAAAAAGTTCAGTTGGGACACAGATATGCTATTCTATTTTATAGTGGAATACCAATTTAAAAGCCAATATTTTACAATTAAAACTTTATTCCTAATTGCACCTTTGACATACTTTACTAAATACAGCAAAAGAGCAAGAAATGTTTTTAATGTAGATACAAACGTAATATTTTATTATGCATGAAAAAAAATACACAATGCATTTATAAATGTCAGACCCACACCATGCACACAGCTACATACATAGCGCATGCCTCCCAACCATCCCGATTTAAAAGGGACCGTCCCGATTTGAAGGCTCCGTTCCACCATCCCAATCGGGACAGCTTTGTCCCACAGTTGGGAAATTTGGTAGGTACGTCTCATTCACTAAGTGAACGATTGCCGCATGCACTTGAGCACATGGCAAAGAATGGTGGTGAAGGGGATGAGAGGAGAGTACAGGGATGCCTAGTACTTCAAAGGTGCTAGGCACGACCTTGAGGTGTGGACACGCACCCTAATGTGACACTACCACTCCACCATAGTACTGTGACCACACACCCCTGTCCAGATGCCGGATTCCCAAATGTTGGGAGGTATGATTGTTCTCTAACACTATGTGTTTTATTTTCTGTGTGCCCAAAATGCATGAAAAAAATCAGTTGTAAATCAGTTATAAATAACCACTAAATTAAAAATATACATATATTTATGTATGTATAAAAAAAGGCCAATGACACAGTTATCAAATATGTTAGATAATCTGCAGTTAAGACGTAGAACTTTGGGAATCTGCAGTTAAGCTTCAGTTACACACAATAATTGTACAATAGTTAAAATATAATATGAACAACTGTCAAATTGCAGTTTTTTTATTGTATATATTACATACTTACCTACTTTCTTCAGCTCGCTTCCGGGAGCCAGCCAGTGGAGGGGGGCGTGAAGGGGCGGGGTGGCCGAAATCGCGTCATTTCGGCCCCGCCCCCTGTGACGTCATGACGCAAATTGCGTCATTTGACAGCGGGGGCGGGGCCAAACGCCGCGATTCACCGGGAATCGCGGCGTTTGGGATCTAATTCTGCCCACTTCACTAGGAAGTGGGGCACTTCCTAGTGAAGTGGGCAGAATTCGGGAGATTGCCACACTCGCCCGGGAGTCCGGGAGACTCTCACAAAATGCGGGAGTCTCCCGGACATTCCGGGAGAGTTGGCAAGTATGATATATTAGCTACCAGCTGTAGATCAATTGAAAATTTAAAATTAAAAGCACAAGAGAGCGCTCAAAGTGTAGCATTAAAAACACCGGGATTGTACTAGGAAAGCAGTAAAAGAAGGAGCTTATCTGGATAATGGCCGTTTATGATAAACTGAACCAACAGTATTTGTCTACTATGGATGGAGTAGTGAATACATACTTCAGTCAAACTTTCTGAGTCCTAATAATAAGCTTAACCGATACCTAAAATCACATGGGATATTTAATTTCAAAGCAGTGAAACTCATTTGTTTTAACGTGACACTATTTAATCTTAAGAAAAAAATACTAAAATATGTTGTTTACAAAAGCATTGAGTGTGTACATATACAGTTGTGTTGTGCAAGTTTTTATTTTAAACTCTGGCCTAAATAGGCTTGTATCAGTGAATCTTCAAAATACATGTTTGGATTTACAAGTGGGCATTACTGTTTTAATTAGCACATACCTACCAACATTGGCCTCTATGGCAGCGGACAGGGGTGTGACCATATCGTGATGGGGATGGGGGGTGGCCACAACCTAGGGTTATACCTAGCCCCTCCCATCTCACATCATTTGCGGCACCCGTTCACTACTGCTCTGCCATGCAGTAAACAACCCAAAACACTCAAATTTCCCACCACCGGGACAAAGTTATCCCAGTTAAGGTTGGTGGCACAGAGCCCTCAAATTGGGTCTGTCTCGCCTATATTGGGAAATTTGGAAGGTATGATTAGCAGGAAGTATAAGCTACATCAAACCGCAAAGATGCTGCTGAAACGGTCATCTCTCAAGTGTCCTGTACAAACAAGGAAATTTGTTAGGGAGTGTGGCACAAAAAAAAGGACATTATTCAAAATGAACCATGTAAAACACATATGGAGTCTGCCACAAAACATAAGAGAGACCCATTTGAAATGTAGGAAAAAGTTTTTTTTGGTCAAATGAGAACAAGGTAGAGCTTTTTTGTCCAACGATCAAAATAATATATGTGGTAAATCAGCGAAGACACTGAAGCTCGCTCAAAGGTGCATACATTCTAAACACAAAGACAAAACTAACATTGATGTGTATATATTATATATACACACACAAACACACTAATAACCTGAAAACCTTAATTACGTTATTCCGGATAACATATATAATTTCTGTACTGATTATCTATTTGCAAATAGTGCAAGAAAAATAGGCTTGTTTTAGTCTATATCCTCATGAGCACGGGTCTGACTGCGTAAGTTCAGCGAAGTAAATGTTAAAATTTCTTTTTGAAAAACCTAAAATAACTCTCTGTTCCTCCTGCTCCTTCTCCTAACAAGAGCTTCCAAAATTTCAATTGGATCTGACAGATTTACAGACAGTGTTGTGCTCCTGGCTCCCTGTCAACTGCTAAAACAAGCAGAGTTATCCAGATGACATAGCACTGTGCTCGGCCCCAGTGGAGGACAGCAGAGGAAGAGAGAGCACTGTTCAGCCCAGTGATCTGAAATTAAATACAACACATAGGGACGGTTGTTTTTTCATTAGTGTTTGTAAACCTGGTAAGTACAGGTCAGAGTTTTTACTGAAAGTCTGTAGCCTTGTTATCCTTGGTTGCTCATGTCAGATTTAATTTACTTCACCCAGTGTTTGGTACGTCACTGAAATCACCAATTTCTACTGTAATTCACTGGAAGAAGCAGTATGTTTGTTTTGTGTCTAAACACAGCTACAAAATGCAGGCTTATACATAGTACATAATTAATATTACATTAATTTAGCTGTTGGGCATTTCTCAGATACCTCAACTTGTTATACTTCTCTGGACCCCCAGCAGCTTCCAGAGTTTCTGCATTCTGCACACTGTGGTCATAAACTATAGAACCAGAAACCAAACTGCATTAGATGTTCCCCTTACAGGACCACTGTCACTGACAACCTATCCCCACCCCCACTATAAAAAGCCTAAATTCACGGCATTAAATGTAGGGGGTGGAGCTTAATGATGTGGTTAAGCCCCACCCCCTCCATTCACTGCCATGAATTACGGCAAATGCGGGAGCTTTGCCTACTCTCCTGGGAGTCTGTGAGGTCTCCCCGAAATTAGGGAGCCTCCCGAGAATTCATGGAGAGTAAGCAGGGTCGGACTGGCCATCTGGCACTTCTGGCAAATGCCAGAAGGGCCGATGGCCAGATGGGCCGGTTGCTAGCTGGCCGGCCCCATCGCTCAGCACACAGACTGTCATGCCAGAATTCAGCATGACAGTCTGTGTGCTGAGCAGTGGGGTCGGCACTACACTTACTTCCTGGTGTGGTCGCTCCTCCCCTCTCTTCTATGAATGGCTCTGGAGATGTCACATGGGACGAGCACCATGTGATAGGTGCCGTGCCATGTGTTAGGAGAGACTGTACAGCGCGCTGCGGAGCGCACAAGGTAAGAGGGAGGGGGTAGTTTGTGTGACAGTGGAGCTATATGTGTGACAGGGTATCTATTTATTTGTGTGACAGGGTATCTATTTATTTGTGTGACAGGGTATCTATTTATTTGTGTGACAGGGTATCTATTTATTTGTGTGACAGGGTATCTATTTATTTGTGTGACAGGGTATCTATCTATTTGTGTGACAGGGTATCTATCTATTTGTGTGACAGGGTATCTATCTATTTGTGTGACAGGGTATCTATCTATTTGTGTGACAGGGTATCTATCTATTTGTGTGACAGGGTATCTATCTATTTGTGTGACAGGGTATCTATCTATTTGTGTGACAGGGTATGATTATAGTGTAACAAAAAATAACACAGAATTTACTGACAGGCGCCAATAAAAATGGGATCGACAAAGTTAAAAAATATATAAATCAAGCTCTGAATGACAATGAATACAAATTACCAAAAAAATAACCCCCCAAAAAAATATCCAAAGAATGACCTTTATGATTATAGTGTGTATGTGTGTAACAGTATAACTATAGTATGTGTGTGTGGGCCGGTGTATGACCATAATGTGTGTATGGGTAGCTCTTAATATAATGTGGGAGGTAGGCTGTTAATCTAATAGGGAATTGCAGGTGGGGGCTAATTATTGGGTGCTATTCTATTTGTGGGGTGAAGATGGGGGCAATTTAATAGTGGGGCCTATCAATTTCAGATGGGGTGATTGGATTTTTAATTTAATGCTGGGGTGCTTTGGATAGAGGGAAATAGTTTTATTTATTAAATGGGAATACTATTTAATGTCAGGGCTAGTTGGGGGGAAATAGATGTATTTATCAAATGTGAATAGTAGTACTTTAATGTTGTGGCTGCAGTGAGGCCTAATTTTAAAACATGGATGCTATATTGATTTAACACCAGGGCTAAATTTCATCTGCTCATTTTTTTCTCCAAATAGGGCATCCAACATTCCAGGATCCAGACAAGCAGCAACTGATCTAAAGACACCAGCAGCCACAAGTGGTGACCATGACAAGACAGGTAGGAGAGACCAGGACAGTCTGCCAACTGTTCTGAATTTGATGGGTGACTGTCCGACTTAGTCAGGATTTGGTCTGACTACAAGGACAGTTGGGAGATATGTCCTACTTCACACTGTACTGCTTGTTAAGGCAGAACTGCGTGCACCTAACAGTAGTGCACACTGTATTGCCTTTGTATTTGTCAAAAATTTGTCTAATAGCCAAATTGCATCATAGGAGCCCCCCTGACTTAAGTGACCGGGCCCCCCGAGCCTTAATCCAGTTGGTCAGCAGGAGGATCTGTGCTCCGTCCCGGACAGGGCACAGCCTGCAGAGCAAGCCGAGGAGCTCTAAGTCTCACGAGATTTATTAATCTCATGAGACTAAGAGCTTCCCTGCTCACTCTACAGGAATGTCAGCAGCATCAGAAGCATAGATGATTACAGTGGGCTGGGGGTGTCATAATGTATCTGGGGGGGTGGCGTAATGTGGATGGGGAGGGTCTGATAAATGTAATGTTTTATTATAATGTATGTATCAACGCACCATTTTGACCACGCCCCCAACATAATGTAGCTACGCCTTTGGCGGCACCGCCACTGCACTGCGGCACACATTTTTTTTTCCAGCTTATCAACAGAGGTGGGCCTGTGTGCTTTAAATGCCAGGGCTGATTTTTAGTCCCAGTCCGGCCCTGAGAGTAAGCAAGCATGATGTACACCCGAACACGTTTAAATGTTTAAACAGCAATGCCTTATGCACTATTGTCAACTGTCCAGAGGCAGTCCGAGGTTTATAAACAGTTGTTTGTTTTCAACAAAACTTTTTCAGCACTGACAAGCCTCACAGCTTTTCTCTCATTTTGTATTCAAGATGCAATTATCTCTACCTATTCTGGGTTTTATAATTTAATTCTTATAAAGAATGAGTGTTAAGTGAACATGCAGTGATGGGGCTTGAAGTGCAACAGGGTGCGCAGGGCCTGCATCATGCATGACAAACTTACATGTACCTGCCCAGCAGCAAATAATTCCTGAAACTTACATTTAAAATGTTAACAACTATGTGCAGGCGTTTAAATGTTTTTGGTTTTTTTTAAAAAAAAATAAAAAAATGATAGCTTTAATTCTGTTTTATTGATCATTGATGTTAAACTACAACTTTGAGCCTAACAAGTTGCAGTATCCAAACAAATGGAAGTGTCTGGTACCTGTGGCTACATGCAGCACCGGTTGAGGAATCCTACCTTAAGGAACACCACCTTTACATGTATAACAGCTGAATTCAGACTTTCAGAAATTAAAATGACCTGTCTTATTAAATCATTGATCTGAAAAACATTAGAGTTCCTTATATAAGGAATCAAATATTTGAGTGAAGCCACAAACTGGAAGAAATAAATCCAAAAACTGTAAATAACACAAAAGCATCATAATCTCCCCATTATCTAACAAATAAAACAAACATTGGCAGCTATGGTTACATTGAGAATATTTGGTATTGATTGACTTTCTCTTGCTAAGTATAGTGATTGCTCATTGCCAAGTCTTTGTCTGACAAATATCTAAAGAATAGACATTGCTTCGACACATTTTTTTTAAATAGCATAAGAAGATTTTTAAGAAACATTACACACATAAATTGAAAGATAATACAACAGACGTGGCAGGAACAGAACATAAAGGAATTGGCTAAACTACATATTCTCTTTTTTTTGTATATTTGATTTTCAAGAAGAGACAAATGAGTTTCCAGTGCAAGATGCAGGCTTACAACCAAGACAAAATATAGTCTGCTCTGTAAATATTTAATGAAGCCCCGAGGATAAAAGAAATGTTAGTATTTTGTAGCTCTCCGGCTTGACAGTTATAGTCACACAGCTGGAGAAAATACTACGGTGTTAAAAACAGCAGTATGAATGTTATTACCTGAAGGTCAATGGATTAGGGTGGTGTCATATCACTTACAAGTCTTCCTATAACTAATGAATGGATCTTGCAGGATAATGTATAATATTTTGCCAAAACAGAGCACCTCAACATAGTATTACATTCAGGACTGGGAAGTCCACAAGAATCTTGCTGACAACTACTCTAATAGGTTGACCTGTGTCCATTGTGATGCAGACTACTGCACCCTTTTGTGTAACATGTCTCCAAAAAATAGAAAATGCTAGTAAAATGTAAATAAGAACATCAATAAAAAAGAGTGATTTAATGTAATGGATCTCCCCTTCCCTGATGGAGCCTGTTTTACAAAATGCAAGCTGACATATATTTAAAAAAAAAAAAAGACATAACCATTCTAACCTAATAAATTTAACCTCTGCAAAATACACCGTACAGACTGTAGTCTGTTCTTCTATGTGAACTATAAGTGTGCATCATAAAATTGGAAGTAGTCAGCGAGGAACCCCCATCCCAACACAAATAGTAGCTTTTTTCTGGACACACCTCCATTTATAAGAAGAAATTATTCAATTACCTCATCTGTTTACATTTACTCATTATAAATTATAATTACCAAAACTATTACTTGTAAAAAATGCATCAATCCATCAAATGATTCTAACATTACTACCTCCCTTGACAGTAGTGTGTCTTCCTTTTACAGTGAAAGTCTATCTTTGGGACCTACGTTTGAGTTTAAAAGGACTGAGTTATGAAAATATAAAAATAAGCAATTGTAGTGTATGGGCAAGTTGATTGCCATTTCTGTCTTTCCAACACCATGGAAGCTTGTGTGTGTACATAAAGTTTATCACTTACTATGTGTCACCCTACTTTTTAAAGGAATGTGTGCTCTCTTTCTCTTCCATACTATTTCAACAACTTCAGTAGCATGCTGACACTCTATAGAATCTGGGTTGGTCTAAACACCAGGCAACATGCCGCAACAGCCCCCTGCCCAAATACCGTAACCCACTAAAACACAATACGTACATTGGAAGAAGGCCCTTTTTACGGTCAGGAGAGATACAGGGACATCAGGAATACTGTGGTAATTTTATTCTAGCATCTTGGGGTTCCCCTTTATCTGTCTTGTACAAGGTCTCCCACTGGCTGTTTTTCTAAAGGAGAGAGTGTGCTACTACGGAGGTGAGGAGCACATTACTGAGGCCATGGGGAAGGGGGGGAAATGAGGGTATGTGCTACTACAGAGGAGATGGGGGAAGTTCTCACCTCATCAGATAGGCTTTTTAAAATACCCGAACCAAATTCTTAACTTCTACCCATTTACCACCCCTTTACAATGTTCACGCAAGACATCAGACACATTTTCAGCAGTAGCAATAGTGGCCATGATGTAAAAGGACATTTAGACATCATTAACCCCCCTTGTCCCCCACAGAACACATTTATTGACATGTATAGGTTTGTAGTGTGCTTTTACTTATTGCTAAGTTCACTATAGACCTGTATTTATACCAATAATGTTTCATTTCCTTTACTATTTCTACACAGTATGGAGTTGTTAGAATACAATATTATGCCGCTTTACACTAATCATGAAGTGTTTCCCTTTCATCATGTGAAATATGGGGAGGTATATAAAAGAGTCTCTGTGTTTCCCTGCCACACAATTGACCCTACGTGGTCCATGGACCAACTGCTCTTAGTGGGCTACAATAAGACTAAAAGGTCTTAAATACCACCCTCAAGGAATTTTAACATTACTTAGCACCCCATTTTCCCAGAGGCAGATGCAGCAGTATTTGCTTTTATATACACTAAATGGCTTTAAACTATAACAGTCTTTACCATGAAGTAGATTTCTTCTGAATGTAAAGCCAAGGAATGTCTAGCATGCAAAATCTGATTATAAATATTCATTCACTCAGCCTCCTTATGGAACTGAATTACATTCATTTAGTAGATTTCTTCTTCAGTAGTTTGTGCATTATCATCCATAGAGAACTAATTGAATATATTTGTAACTTTAGTCAAAAAAAATCTGGGTTTTAGTGACTTACATTCTGAACAAAGGATAATCAAGCCTGCTTGTCAAATCACGATACCCCCCAAACTGAACAGTTTCTGGTCTATAGTGTTTGCAATTTGAAGCAGAGACAGAGTAAGTCCCACCCTTTCCATCACTATTGGTTCTACCATCATCTCCTCCTCTCCCCAAGTTCAGTGCCTGGGGGTCACCCTTGACTCCTCCCTCTCCTTTACCCCTCACATGCAATCCCTTGCTCAATCCTGCCGCTTCCATCTCCACAACATAGCCCGAATCAGACACTTCCTCTCCTCTGAGGCCCTCAAAACTCTTATCCATTCTCTGATCTTCTCTCGCCTTCTCTCGCTACTGCAACCTTCTCCTCATTGGCCTTTCCCTTACCCGTCTCGCTCCTCTTCAATCCATACTTAATGCTGCAGCCTGACTTATCTACCTCTCCCGATGGTCTTCTTCTACCTCCCCTCTCTGTCAAGCCCTTCACTGGCTCCCCCACCGCTTCAGAATCCTCTTCAAACTCCTCACCCTCACTTATAAAGCCCTCTCTAATTCAACTGCTCCATATCTCTCCAACCTCATCTCCACTCATACTCCTTCTTGGCCACTGCTGTTATCCAACTACCGCCGCCTTACCTCCCATCTGGTCACCACCTCTTATTCCCGCATTCAAGACTTCTCCCATGCTGCCCCCCTTCTCTGAAACATTCTCCTCCATTCTATCAGGCTTTTACCTAGCCTGTCAGACTTCAAACGCTCCCTTGAAACCCACCTTTTCAGGTTAGCCTACCCTTCCACCGCCTTATTCTGCCCTCCTCCAACCCTCTCCTCTCTCTCTAACTAACATTTCTATACCTCGCCCATCTTTTTTTCACCTTGCTCCTCTCCCCTCAGTGTTCTTGTCCCTCACCGCATCTTCCCACTCTGTATCTCCGGTCAGTCTCCGCCTGACCTTTAGATTGTAAGCTCCTTCAGCAGGGCCCTATTTCCTCTCATACTTCTCCTCTTGTTCTTTTGCCCTCAGCCCTCCGCCTCTTCTCTCAATTTCGTCACTTGACTCCTGCCCTGATCCTGTAAATGTTGCCCACTCTACTAGACACAGGTGCATTCCTTTATTCACTCCCCAACCTCTCTCCTTCCCTTCCTATATGTACATTGGAATTCACCTTTCCAACCTGTACATCAGAATTCACTTTTACATCTTTGCCCTGTGCACGTCTCTCTGCTAAATTGGTACCTCTTTATACATTTTGCACTTTGCTCTTACTGCACTTTGTTTTGTACTACCTTGTATGCCATGTATTGTATGCTATGTATTGTCACTCTGTACTTTTAGCCCAACCTCTATGTACGGCACTGCGGACCCTTTTTGGTGTCTCATAAATAAAAGATAATATTATTAAGTTTTACCATACCCAAATAACATTTGCAAAAGAAAGAGTCTTCACATGTAAGAAGCTGCTAGCTCCATATGGGGGTGCTGTGGGGGCATTAAAAACACTGGATGAGTGACATTATGTCATACACCCTGTGTTTTAGGTGCCCCCTAATCATTGGTGCCCTAGGAAACCGAATAAGGCACATCTATTAACTTGGTACAGGTATTGTACACCTTATTGTTTTTTTCTCTATCCCCATTCATTTAGTAATTAATTATCTCCCCCAATACCATGTATTCATTTTTGCTCTATTTACTTTCGATATTACAGTATTCCACTGTAAATGACTTGCGATTTGTAGTAAATTGGTATGGTGTAGAACAGCTGATATTTTATATTAATTGAGATTTCCTCTCTCATTTTTTCCTGCTTGTTAATAATATGTCATAATTACTATCAGTCTAGTTAGTCAAAGCAGCAAAAATAAATATTGCTATAAGATTATTACTATCAGAATTAATTTTCAATTTTAAAACATGTTTCTTTCGCTTTAGTTTTGTATATATTTTAGGACAGTCAAGCAAATATGTTAAAAAAAACAAAACAAAACATACTGAAAACTTAAACCTACTTAATTTGTTGCATTTTTATCTGCTGCTCTCTGGTGGCAATGCTGTGTATGACATCTGGCACTTCAAACCCCATCTTATGCAGGTATTTTGTTTCGTACAGAACTTCCAGAACTATGGGATCCAGATTTACATATAACTCCTGCACATGAAAATAATAATAATTTAAATCTACTTTGTTTCCCCTTTACAAAGATCCAACAACAACTAAGAGTCAGCAGAAAAGTGTCCTTGCTTGTTTTTAGTTATATACACAAATGTACGACTGTTTTGTAAATAATGTACATACTACTTAAAATAATACAACATGTAAATTGTTTCAATCTGAAAACACCATTGTTTCCTGAATGTGGTTCAATAAGCTGCTTAGTAACTTTTTCAAAGTTCTGCACTAAATTTTATACACAATAACAAAAGTATTAAATACAATATAAGAAAATGACAGTATGACTAAAGTCACAAGTTAAATACACTGCAGCTAATTTTGTGGACAGTGTGGATATTATAGTTGTATTTCCTACTGTTTACAATTGCATGCTACATGCAAACAATATGTACGTATAGCAGCTACATCTTTCTTCTATTTTATTTGCTCTAATACAAAACAACTATCATCATCATCATCATCACCATTTACTACAAAATTCTTATGTGAAGGTTGAGTAATGCTCTCATGATATAGATATATAGATATTCTTACAAAACAAACAAGTAGAAAAACTTACTTTGCAATGAGCTATTGTATGGTATAATTATCTAGTATTTATAAATCACCGACATCTTATATAATATTTTACAATGTAAAATACAGACAACATACTGAAACTAACCGATACAAAGGGCTGAAAAATAGCTTACAATCTAAAGGTAAAGAAGAGCTGAGTTGTGGGCTGAGTGCAGAAACACAATGGAATGAAAGGAAGATGATGAACTAAGAGGAGTCAGAGTAAGCTTCTCTGAAGATAGGAGTGTTCAGTGACCCTTTAAAAATTACACTTAAGAAACACAAAATACATCCTGTAAGAGTGAAATTATGGATGTTTCAGATGCTAAGAACCACCATTAAGCTTAATAACCTTTAAATTGTGTCTTTTTCCTGCAATAAATCTTAAAAGCAAAATAACCAAAATAAGGCAGCAGACAGCAGAGATATTCTTTGACTACAAATTGTATACGTTTGTTGAAATAGTATTGGATTGATTGTAGTAAATTTAGATTGTATATTGTAGTCCAGAAATATTCTGGTAGGTTAAGTGGTTTGGACTAAATTGACTTTAGTGTGTATGTGTGGTAGAGAATTTAGATTGTAAGTTCCACTGTGCCAGAGAAAGTGAATAATTAAACATTCTCTATAAAGTGCTGTGTAAAATGTTGGCAGCAGGATAATAATAATAATAATAATAAGTTTCCTTATTTTCCGACTATGACAATAAACATCAGGAAACTAGACTTTCCAATGTTAACAAGATATGATTTTATCTGCAGAGCCTCAACACCAGGAGATATATTTACTAAACTGCGGTTTTGAAAAATTGGAGAGGTTTCTCCATTCTAGCTATCATTTTGTAGAATGTACTAAATAAATGATAACTAGAATCTGATTGGTTGCTATAGACAACATCTCCACTCTTTCAAACCCGCAGTTTAGTAAATATACCCCCAGATCTACAATGTATTTTTTCAATACATGGGTTTCCTGCTTTCTCCTTCAAAGTAACAAAAATAATGAAAATTAAAATAGATGGTCACCTACAGAGAAAAATAAATGGATGAGATTGTCAACATTTGTTATGTAAAAGAAATCTATAGGCTATATCTGTAAGATACATAGCAAACATATAAACTACCAAATCAAATTATCAAGTTAAATACCTTTGTGTCTGGATGTCTAACCAGCAGCGATGCGTGCAGGCCACTTTTGGCTACTTCTGCACATTTGCACCATCCTCTGTAATACAGCAGCTCAAACTCCATAAGGACTGCAGCCATTTTGTTGTAGCTCCGAATAATTTTTTTCATTTCTAAACCCTAAATGCGTATACAAAATATTGAACTTTATTTTTGTTATGCTATTTTATTTGCAATTTTACTGCAATAATGCAAATACACAATGAACAAACTGCAACACTCCTAAAAGCCAAAAAATGTCACAGATTTGTTTTTTTGCCCCCAACAATGGCAGAGATGTTTCTAAACAAGCCAATGGGACCTGTGTGCATGTTACATGCAATATCACAACAGTAGCTATCAGAGAGATCCTTTTTACCTTAATATATACATTGTGGTATATCAAGAACAGAGTTAATAAATATTTCTATCAACTTGAAAAACACTATTGTTTTTTTTGTTGCTGCTTTTAAATGATAAGAAATAATTACTAACCTGTAAAAGTTCTGTTTTTGTTTTGAGAAATCTCATTGGCTGGTCAATTTTTCTGTAGAGCTGCCGAGCCCACATAATTTTCCCTGTTATCTACAAATATAATTGAGAAATGAAAGACAAATCTAGAAATTTCAGTTTTCGAACAATAAAAGAATCCATAACAAGGTGAATGCAAAGAAAAGTTTTATTAAGTCATGTATAAATATTACTAAATGATAAAGGACACTGGCATTGTTTATACTTACCGGGGGCACATTGCGAGGAGTTGGTGGACTATCTTTATGCTTCTGGTAAAGTTTCCGTACCATATCTAAGTCACGGCTGTATCTCTGCAGAACTACCATATATTTTTCACCAAAGTCAAGATGGTCCTTTCCAATTCGTTCAAATTTCAGCAACAGATTTACCATCTGCTCAGTCTTATTAGCAAAAGAGAAATAAAAACAGCCTGACTTCAAAAGCTTTTTAAGATTTATTTCTAGAATATAACATAATGGAAACAATAGACATTTTGAATTGTTCTTTGGTGATTTACGCTTTAAAATCAATGCTACAATATGTATCATCTTGATATTCTACATGCAACAGTCACTTAACACATTAGGTTCAGGTACTTTCATAGTTCTGGTCAGTGATCAAAGTGGAAATTTAGAAGTGGCGGTATGGAAAATGTAAGTAAATGGATTTTGATAGTCGAACAATCAAAGCAGTAGCATGAGTGGTGGTATGGCTTACCACAGTATACCAGGCCAATTCAACCACTGGTTCTGATCCAAAATAATTAGAAGAGAAAAGAAAAGGCTGAATATTCTTCAAACTCCCTAAAAAAATGTTCCTTTATCACTAGAACTATAGCTCAATAACTTTACTAACTTGCTAACACTGCAGCAAAAAAAAAAAAATACAAAAAGCAGTCAAATCGGCACTTTCAGTCTTCTGAAAAGGAATTATGCTTAGACTCAGCAGCAACCATAAGTTGTGTTGTATGATAATATATATATTTTTATTACATATACACACACAGGGTCGGACTGGGCCACCGGGGGACCGGGCTATTCCCCAGTAGGCCCCGATCCTGATCGCTCCCCTCTTCGTTGGTGGGGGGAGCGGAATTATTTTTAAAAAAAAAAAAAAAAAAAAAAAAAGAATATTCACGTGCTCCCAGACTCTGTCTGCTCTGTTCGCTCTGATGGTCGGGCGTGACGTCATCACGCCAGATGTTCAGTGAGGAGCGCCGTGGACAGAAGTCAGGAAGAAGAGAAGAAAGAAACCGATAGAAAAGGTAAATGAAGGAACGGAAGCAAGGAGGGAGCAGAGTGAAGGGGAAGCATGGCAAAGTGAAGGGGGAGCATAGCGCAGAGTGAAGGAGGAGCATGGCGCAGAGTGAAGGAGGAGCATGGCGCAGAGTGAAGGGGTAACATGGCGCAGAGTGAAGGGGTAACATGGCACAGAGTGAAGGGGTAACATGGCGCAGAGTGAAGGGGGAGCATGGCACAGAGTGAAGGGGGAGCATGGCACAGAGTGAAGGGGTAACATGGCAGAGAGTGAAGGGGAGCATGGCACAGAGTGAAGGGGGAGCATTGCGCAGAATGAAAAGGGGCCAAGATAGCTTGGCAGTGTGAGAAAAGGGGCAAATACAGCATGGCAGAGTGTGAAGTGGGGGCAGAGCAGCATGGCAAAGTGTGAAGGGGGGACAAAGCAGCATGGCAGAGTGTGAAGGGGAGGCAAAGCAGCATGGCACAGGGTGATGAAGGGGGGCCAGGAGAAGGGGGGGCTAAAGCAGCATGGAGGGCTCAGTGTGATCATAAGGAGGCACAGCATGGTGATGAAGGGGCACAGTAATTTGTGTGTGATGGCACAGCGGGCTTGTGGCAATGTAATATGTGTGTGGTAGGTGGTGGCATGGCGCAGAGTGAAGGGGGAGCATGGCGCACAGTGAAGGGGGAACATGGCGCACAGTGAAGGGGGAGCATGGCAGAGAGTGAAAAGAGCCCAAGACAGCATGGCAGAGTGTGAAGGGGGGCCAAAGCAGCATGGCAGAGTATGAAGGGGGGGGCCAAAGCAGCATGGCAGAGTGTGAAGGGGGGGGCCAGAGCAGCATGGCAGAGTGTGAAGGGGGGCCAAAGAGCAGCATGGCAGAGTGTGAATGAGGGCCAAAGCATCATGGCAGAATGTGAAAGGGGGCCAAAGCAGCATGGCAGAGTGTGAAGGGGGGCCAAAGCAGCATGGCACAGGGTGATGAGAAGCAAAAGCAGCATGGCGAAGGGGGATGAAGGGGAGCCAGGAGAAGGGGGGGGGGGGCAAAAGCAGCATGGAGGGTGCAGTGTGATCATAAGGAGCCACAGCATGGTGATGAAGGGGCACAGTAATGTGTGTGTGATGGCACAGCGGGCTTGTGGCAATATAATGTGTGTGTGGTAGGTGGTGGCTAAATAATGGGTGCTATTTTGTTTGTAGGGTGAAGGTGGGGCAATTTAATTTTATAGTCGGGACTATTCATTTAAGATGGGGTGGTTTGGGGGCAACTAAAGAATCCAGCAGTCACAGGTGGTTAAAGTGACAAGAACAGGTAGGACAGTCTGTCAAATGTTCTGAGTCGAGTGCAGGCTTGGCTAACCTGTGGCACTCCAGGTGTTGTGAAACTACAAGTCCCAGCATACCCTAGCTGCAATAAGCTGCTATATATTGGCAAAGCATGCTGGGGTTTGTAGTTTCACAACACCTGGAGTGTCACAGGTTAGCCAAGCCTGGTCTAGTGGGACAATCCCAATTTTTGGTGACTGTTCTGCCCAATCGAAGGGGCAGGCCAAGACTGTGTACTCTTTATACACATTGCATTCTTTATATACTACATTATGGTGCTAGCTGTCCTTTGTGGGCTTACCACACCCCCTCTAGTGTCTGGTCTTGCCTCTTTGATGGCTGGCCACACCCCATCTGGTGGGTCCTTAGAGTTGCAGTCCCCCTACATGCCCCAGTCCGACACTGTATACACACACAAACACATACACACCCACCTACAAGGTCTTTTTTCTCAACTTATCCCCCTATCTCTCTATAATGATTTGAAACATGTACACAGAAATCCTCCTGTCCTGCTGGTTTGGTGGGTAGGTGGTGCTATCTGTGAACAAAAGGTAAGCCCTGCCCCCACCGCCACATCTACAAATCAGCAGATTTGCAATATATAGCACAAACAGCTTTCAGATGTAGATAGGTGGGTGAATTAATTTAAAAAAAAAAAAAAGTTACCCAAATGGCTCAGCAGAAAACATAAATACGTACACAATGATTGTCCACCATGTTCTTTTAAATAATTGGGACATATACAATGGTTATGTGACATGAACTACTGTCTTAATTCTAAAATAAACAAATTAGTTTGGCTTAATTTTGGTTTAAAACATACTAATTAATCTATGGCTATGGTTTTAAAAATGCCAATCTTTTTGTGACATACCAATATTAAAGTTTATCATTGGTAGGTGTGTCACGACATAATAAAGACTGGAAATCATAGAAATGTTTTTGTCATTTACAGTCATGTACACTTACAGTCAGAGGCTTTTCAAACCAAGAATCCACAAATCCTTGTAGGGATTGGTACAGACTTTCTATTTGATTCTTGAATTCAACATAGTCTTTATCAAACTAAAATGAAAAACAAATTATCATGTTCCCATTGCACTAACATAACCGATTATTACAATTTTGATTACTATATTCAAGTGTCCTTGCAGATGAACAAGAAATTTCTTCATGGTACTGCTAAACATCATCTTTCTGTAGTATCCTGTCAAATATCCTGATCTTTGGAACAGTGTATCATATATTGGACAGTACATTCCCTATTCTAAATTATAGTGGCATTACAAATCACAGAGGAGTTCTGTGGCCATATAAAAGCACAAGGTTGTTGTGATTTCTGGTATGCTTAATAACTTACAGAAGAGGGTGCATTATCACTTACAAATTGTCTTAATGGTAACAGAAGTGAAAATGTTAAGATTCACAGGAGTTTATTATTTAATCACTTATATGTATAATGTGACCTTATTATGCAGCACTTATTAAATCGTCATTGCGGTTATAGATATCTAAGCAGAACTTTCTTCTCCAAAACCTCCCTAATAATTGGATCATGTCTCATAAAAAGCTTTAGAACTATATGTAATGATTCACTTACTTCTTGCTTTCGGTGATCTAGAACATCATATGTCTTTGACTTGGTGTTACTAACAATTGTCTGATAGCGAATATTGATCTTTTCAATTCCTTCAATTCTAATATTCTGCAGATCAGCCAGACTTTCCAAAACATTGCTCATGTCTGATATTTTCTCAAGACGCTTACAAAAAGTGTCCAGCTTCCCAAATATATAATTCTCACTGAAAGTGTAATAGCAAAAAAAAAAAAGAGAATTTATAGGCACATTAAAATGCAATTCTGTACAATTAGGAATATAATAGCTTTTTCAGTCTTGAAATTGGATTATTGAAATCCCATTCATTTAATACTTTTCTGTTAAGATTGGATATATTAATCATTTGGAATTTAATGTAATAGAAGATAGAATTATACTATGTTTTTTTAAAAAGAATACTGGGTAAAATAAGAACACCAATGACGATTATGCTACTTTTGCTACATTAATAGAAGAATAAAAAAAATCCTTGACAGAAAAGAAAAATAATCTATCCTGTTTGAACTGATCCATGCATTGTTTTGCTTTGAGGCTTACAGTCCTTCAAGTAATTAGTATATAAAGGAGGGCAGCTGACTTGGATCTACGCTTGTTGACAGAGCTGAATCTAGTTATTTGCTGCCTGTTGTACCAACTGAAATAGTACAAAACTTATCACTTACACAAATCAACATACACATTTGTGCTCTTTGGTATAAAACATTTTCATGCATGTTTACCACATACTTTGCAATTGGATCAATATCTTAATCTGAGTGGTCCGCAAAAAGCATCATGCCTGATAATAATCCGATTTATTGAACACATTAATAAATGCAGTCAAAAGATGATGCAGACCACCTCTATTGGCCTGTCTTTGTGATCATCTTCCACCGCACTAACATGCCCCAATGACACTGGAAGAAATCCAGCTGCTCAGCCTGAATGGCCAGATCTCATCCAATTAGGCCACTTTCGGGCTACATGACAGAATTCTCTCAATGTTACAGAGACATGATAATCCAATAGCTTTCAGGTGTGGGCTAGTAGGTAGGTATATGTATGACATTACTATGAATAATGGAATATGATGTAATCAGGGGGTGACAAAGTTTTGTAAGAACCAAAACTATGCAAGACAATAGACATACAGGTAGTGGATACCCAAAGATCATAAGAAGTGCAGCCTCCTCTTTCCAAGACAAACAAAATACCACCGTAATACAGTAGTAGAATAAAAGATATATAACGTGTATTTCAAAGAACAAAAAAATATATAAATATTACAAAACACATAATACAAACATAGAATAATAAAAATAATTAAGAGAACCTGAAAAGATCAATATTGTTTGGTAAGGAATTCAACCTACAGTGCACATATAGGGAATTATAATACAGTCTCTGTTCCAGTCAGATATCAAATACTTGGTTAACATCATTTCTCATCACTGCATTCAAAGAACCATTAGCCTTAACAATGGGATCCAATCCACAGTAGAGGAATTAAAGCACAGTTCATTTGCAGGAAGCACTAAGGACTGAGACAGGACAGTCTGTGTGTCAGCAATTAGTGAGGTAGTGGATACATCCCCCCTTCATGTACTGCACAGAAAGAGAACATAAAACTGTCTTGCATATAGATTCTCCTAATTACAATTAGGAAAGAAAATGTTTGAGATTACAGTCCCTTTAAAGCTGCATTACCACCTGCCGATTACCCTAGCTGGAGCCCTATGAAAAATGTCTGCATGGAGCAGCCCCAAGGTTCTGGCTAAGGGAATCAGCAGGGTAGTAAGATTTAGGTAGTACGTGGAAGTGCAGCATTTGAAAGGACTATAATCTCAAACATTTTCTTTTGATTGTGACAAAAAGAAAAGACAATGTTTCTTCTTTGCTTAATAATGTAATGCAACCACCAAATTTATTTCATTCGTCATTTTAAAATGGCAGAAGAGGGAGGGGATGCTAGCGGTAGGAACAATCAGAAGTCGCTGTCTCTTGATGCGTCACACAGTCCTGGATTTCAACAAGGCTGTTAAAAAAAAGTATCTCTGGGGCTCCAGCTGTTTAGTAAAAATTAAGTGGTAGTATTACTTTTTGCTGCCCACCAAAATCTTCTGCCAAAGACAGCAAGCATTTTGCCTATTCTTTATAGATGAAAACTTGGCATATGTCTCTTCTTTTTATTTACATTTAATTATTTACATTTAAAAACTGCATCTTTGAAAAGAGAACATCTGAGATTATAGATGGTGATCGGAACACACTGTTAATTTGGTCCAACAATGTATTTGGTCATAGTCCAATTGCACTTATGGGAGCCTGTCAGATCTTGGCCAAACAGTTGGATCTCAGGTGTAGCGGCACATGCATGGTTATATATGACGTAAGCTGCTCCTCGGCAGTCGGGCCAAGAATTTATTATGTATGGCAGCTTTAATTGTTAGAAAATAACAAACATCAATTAAATATTATAGTCAGCATTTCAGAGCATCATGTTAGAAGAGTCCTACAGAGCCTGTGCACTGTTCTGTATAACTTATACAGTAAAAGTAGCCATAACTTCAACGGATATTGGACCAAACAAAACTTATTTACTATTTGGTGTTACTGGACCTTCTATCATCATCATTGATTATTCATAAGTGGCCACAAAATTTTGCAGTGCTGTACATAGAGTAAGACAACAAAATACATGTAATCCACAAAACAAAATATGAATCTAGATAGATTGCACAAAAAAAACAGCAAGAAATGTACAAAAGATGAAGACAGAGGGTAGCGCTTACATTCTAGAGGGAGAATAGAATGAATGCAGAGACACAAGGAGCTGGTGGGACATGGAGTAGTATGGGTTAATAGTTGGTAGCGTCAGTGAAAGTAGTGTCAAGTGGAGACGCCAAGGAGGAAGGGGGGGGGGGGGTAGCAGAATAGTGTTTCTAGACAGGGTAGAGAGACTGAATTCTATGTAATTACATAATATGTCAACGAGATTATAAACACATCAAAATATACCTGAATTCAAACTGCCTCTCATTTGGGGTTTCTTTCAGTATCTCTTTAATCTTATGGAAAGAAGCCTGGTACTGTTCATTCAAATATACACATTCCCGGATTCTCTTCAAAAGCTCCTCCCTAGAAAGCAACATAGACAAGTTGATCGACCTTCCAGGGAAGTAGAAGTCAGATTTGCAAAATAAACCTCACATCCTATCTGTTTAATCTAATATTATTTTATTTATATAAGAACTCACTTTTGTTTTATGCATCTTTGCTATCAAAATGTCTTGTATGAAGAGCATTGATGAAACAGTACTCTAAAAACACATGACACTATGTATTTGAAGTGCAGAATCTGAAAATTCTCCTGGTGCTGGCAGCAGGAGAATACATCATTAGACCGGCACCAGAGGGTTGAGTACCTCCAAATGGAAGGACTCCTAGACACTGGACACCATCTTTACTTGGAGGGAGGGGGGTGTTACAGTGTGGAAATATCCTTTAAAAGGTAATTTTACAATTTTCAAATTTGCACTAAATATTATTTGCTCAGCATTTCAGTTATGTGATTACACTTTTTTAGCAATTTGTAATAACCTTTTAAGTTAAAATAAGAAAACATTATTTTATTACAAATCACCCAAAGCAGATATTAAGATGTCAAACAATAAATTAGAAGCTAGAAATTCATGACTTTTTCCACACTGTTAGTTTAAGCAGCAAATAGTGCATCATTTTAACTGATCTAAAAAATTTGGATTCAAATATAATTGCAATTGTTTGTTCAGTTGAGTTTGATGGCCATTATTTCAATCACAACAATTATATTACTACAGTATTAGTGTACTATGTTAATTTTCATGAATGAGAACTGTAAATTAAAGACAATTGAATGCAATTATGTAGCCATCATTTGCCATACCTCTCAAGATCCCAGATCTTAACAACTCCTTGGTTTAGATAACTCTTGCATGTGCTCACAATTTGATTGGTGACTTTAAGGAAAAGGGATGTCATATGCTCTGATGTATTGTAATACTGTGATGTACTGTAGATCATACGGATACTATTCATCAAACTTGGTATGTGTTCCACCATTGTAGCCTAGAACATTCAGACAGATAAATATTACTTTTTTTCCCAACATGAATTATTCAGAGTTTGCACCAAAGTCTTAAGGCACAATGTTTGTATGAGGTTTTCTCAATCTATGTATGTAACACATGAAATTCAGGGGGGCTAGCAGAAGGGTAGGATAACCAGGGCTGTCAAGAGAAATTTTGGACCCTGGTAAAGCAATTTCTTGGGGCCCTTTACATGGACACCGAAAGAAGAGAGGCCACACCAGGTTGGTTACTCCTGCTACACAGGCAGGCCAGGGCCTTTGTACCTGCCCCCCCCCCCCCCCATCTCCCTCTTGTTGCCCCTGAGGACAACAATTGCATTCTGGATCACTTCTGCCTTTATATGACAGAATCGGCACCCATGCACAGTTAATATATATTATTTGGTATATAATAAGTTATAACTATTTGAAAAAGTCAATAAACTATGCAAAATTAGAGCAGAACAATTACTTGCTACAGGGGTCAGTGAAATGGCAGATGATGATCTATAATCATCATTATCACCATTTATTTATATAGCGCCACTGATTCCGCATCGCTGTACAGTGAACTCATTCATATAAGTCCCTGCCCCATTAGAGCTCACAGTCTAAATTCCCTAACATGCACACACATACAGATAGACAGAGAGAGACTAGGGTCAATTTTGATAGCAGCAAATTAACCTACTAGTATGTTTTTGGAGTGTGGGAGGAAACCGGAGCACCTGGAGGAAACCCACGCAAACACGGGGAGAACATACAAACTCCTCACAGATAAGGCCATGGTCGGGAATTGAACTCATGACCCGAGTGCTGTAAGGCAGAAGTGCTAACCACTAAGCCACCATGCTGCCCTTTTATAAATATATAATATAATATACTGTGTACAATGTGCATCGCTTTCAGCTAATAAGATTGGCTTACATTAGACACTAAGCGGTTATCATTTAGCCTGAGTACTTACAGGTGAGGCTTTCCCCAGTGGTCCAAAGAACCTGTCCAGCGTGTACAAATATTTCACATTGTCTTTTGCTTCATTAGCAGCATTTGTAACATTGCAGTCCTGAAAAACAAAGGCAGAGCAAAATATAATCAAAATTACACCAGTTTCAAACACTGTGTTTTGTAGTAGGATATGAAAACTAAATAGACAAGTTTATTGGGATTATTGTTTTTAAACTTATTTTTTTCCTCAAAATTTGAAATACAATAGGACTACACAGAGAGGTAATAAAAATGTCTTATACTACAATGCAAAGGTAAGGTTGCCTTGCTGGTGGAATAAATTGTTTGCAGTTTAGCTGCAGGATATGAATGACTTTGCTCTCAACATATTTCAACTGTGACATCGGCTATTGCAATTTTATTGACTGGCACTAGTTCAAGCGCAGTAAAACTTTAGGAAATCTTTTATTGAAAGCAGTGACATATAACTAAAGATCTAGTACAACACTTTCTTCAATTTCAGGATGCTGACCAGTGTCTTTTAAGACACTTATTTTGTTTATAGCTAAAAAACCTATACAAATTCTTACTGTTAATATGCATTTGACTGATCTGTTAAAAAAAGGCATTATTTTAAACAACGCCACTCCATTCCTTATGCACAGCAACCACACTATAGACATTTTTATCACAGTATATAGTGTTTTAGAACATTTTTGTATTCACAATTGCTCCTGTTTGTCTGCTACGTGCCTATACTCCGTTCTTGTCGTTCATTTATGTAGTTTTGCACTTTTTGCAGGAAACATTGCAGATTTTTACTGACTGAAAGGCACATCAGCAAAAGTGATGAAACCAATTTCTTCTAAAAATACTGCTCGTTTGACCCTCATTAATGTTTAAAATAACTTATGTCTGCACATTTATTATTACATACTAAAGTACTTCCACTATGACATCCGCCTAGATGTAGTAAATGGTGTCCCATTAAAAACTAAAATAGTAAAGTCTCTAAATATGAACAGCTCTATTATAGGCTAAGTGTAGTATCTCAACCAAAATGAATGTAACATCTCTGGACAGCAAGACTGTAAGCTACATTACATGACATTGGCGTAGCACAATATAAATATTTGCTGTTAAAAAAAAGTGAACAATACACTACCAGTTCTTTCCATTGCTTTAAAATCCTGGACTTTGCAGCTTGCAGGATGCTCAGCACCTTCTTGACTTTAGGGCTTTTAATCTCATCTAAAAGACTAAAGAAAGCAACAGATGTATTTAAAAAAAATTACTATATACACGGTAGCATTATGTAGCCATGAAACCCCATCATAGTTCTTCTTGACAAACACAATTACAAATTAAAGAGGAGGGCAAGTGTGTATGGTGTTGCGTCAAATAAAAGCAAACCTTAGTCTTATTACCAGCAAATACGTGCATTAATGGGAAGGCCAGCTCTGCAAGTTTGTATATAAGGTCGGGTCAAAATCTCTAGTGCATTTGCTTTTATTATGCATGGAATGTGAAGTGTGCCATAACATGTGTACTATTGCAGGTACTGGTTTATTTGCAGATGTACTTGTAGACTGTACTCTTTAAGAGACTGGGCTGGTCAACTATTTAATTTTCATATAGCATTTGGGGATTAGGGCTGCTTCTGAATGTTTAGTTAACCAACATATTTGTGTTTTTCCTGCAGTCTTTCTTTTTACATGGACAACTGCACAACTCCACTTCTCTGGTTTGGTATGCTGGGTGTAATTGTCTCTGTCTAGCCCCATTCTGTAGGTATGTATAACAGCACTGTACCACTGTTTGATAGTAGGTCAGTTACTGTTAAAAATCTATATAGCGCACTAGTCTGTATCTGGTCTGATTGCTGCATGGTTGGCTTTGTGTATACAATAATTAACATTGCTGCAGGCTTACACATCCATCATTAATATGCAAGCTGCAGTAAAATGAAATAGAATAGTTATTTCTGAAACAATGTCTATTTTCTCAACAGACTTTTATAAGTGGTGAGAATACCAGCAAATCTGTGAAGGTTTAGTAAAGTACAGTATACATGAACTGTTCTGTTTGTCTCATGTTTTGGATTTACTGACAAAGAAATCTCTTTGCAGCAGTTGAAGTGCTTCACAAATCTATGTGATATTGTTTGCTGACTGTAGGGAAATCTGAAAAAAACAAGCTATGCTTTCTTGTGCAGGGCTATGTTTTATAGGCAGCTGCTACTAATATTCTACCATTTTTTATTAAGCGTTGTAGGTCAGGAAAGTGAGGAGTGTAGATTTCAAAACATTAATGTACAGTGTGTGATACTTATAAGTAAAGCATGTTTGCAGTAATATTTTTATTCAAATGTTTTTAAACCTATTGAAAGATGACATCCGTGACTTCCAGTGTTCCAGCTCAGCAGAGGGGCCGATGTCATCAGCTTCTTTCCTCATCTGCTCACTTTCTGCAAGAACCTGCTCAATCTGCTTAATCCAAACAGATAGCATCCCCTCCAGCTTTTCAATGACTTCACTGTTACCTCCTGCAAAAGACATTGCCGTTTTATAATAGTATTTTTGGATACACACATGTTCATAGTGATTAGTATCCGGATTAGTATAAAGGCCACAAAAACTTAGGCTTAAACTGGCTGGACTTCAAGAGCAGCAGCTGCCTCTATTTTTCATGACATTACCTCACGTTGTTTATATCTATGTTACCAACCACTTACTATTATAACAGCAACATAGGGTAAGTGTCACCAATTCCTTTGAGTGACGATAAATAATACTTACTGCAACATATGTTAATAATAAATAAAAGCAATATTAGTTTATGTGGCATATGTGCTATATTTCTGTTAGAACCTCACTTTACAATTTAAGGAAATGTCCACGCATTTTCAAAATCTTAAAGCTCAAAACAGCACTGTGACTCCTATCTACAGCGATGTGTACAAGCCCTTTAATGTGTGTCCACCCACAAAAATCATAGTGATGGATATATTTATATATATTTTAAATTATCTTTGCAGGCTTTGGCGCACTTTTCCCAAGT
Organism: Mixophyes fleayi; assembly: GCF_038048845.1. NCBI lineage: Eukaryota > Metazoa > Chordata > Amphibia > Anura > Limnodynastidae > Mixophyes > Mixophyes fleayi. The sequence continues at coordinate 139,427,920 of NC_134406.1, read as the reverse complement.
CTGGCTACTCTACTTTTTGTATCTACCTACAATAATCCAGATCAGACATTGTGAGGCCTGGATCCATTGATTACTGCAGCTAGGACAATGGGGGGGGGGGGGGGGGGGGGGAATGGCACAGCAAAAGCAGCCTGCGGTGAGCATAAATATGAATTGACGACTTACAGTTAGTGCACATCATTTGCAGTGGAAAAGCTTGTCATGATGCATATCTTTTTTATTGCAGTAAATAAAAAAAAACATGAAAAACTCCAAAACAGAACACAATTACTAACCTGCTGCTATAAAGTCTGAAGGATTTTGTAAGGTGTCAAGGAAATTACCACTGTCCACTTTTTTTAATTCAATTTTTCCATCCAGATTGTTTTTTGCAGATGACAAAGTTGCAACAAACTTGTCCAGGGAGTCTAAGAACTCTTGTATCTGGGAATTCTGAAGACCGTCCTTCACAGCCCCCCAGTTCTGAGTATAGAATTGAACAACAATACTTGTTCAGTCATACTGCAACAAAACTGCTGTAAATGTTTTTGCAATTACTTTGACATCATTGTTTATTGCAAATAGAACATTATTATTTTTTTCAGTGTACACTACTTGGTCCAGATTTGCCTTCTCTCAACTCTTGGGAGACCTTTCCATAAAACTAGAACGGCGATTAGAATTGTGTAAAGGCACAAAAATCTCAAGAGGTGCGCTCTGCAAATGTCCATCCTCACGTTACAAACACCCCTTTCATTAAAGTAAACTTATCAATTTTTATACTTATATATGCTCAGTAAAGCCTCATTTATGACTTAAATGAATCATGAGAGTTAGTGTCCATTGGAATGGTCAGTATTATGTGTGTCAATTTTGTAACATGGCTTCTCTGCAGAAGTGCAACATTGAGGAGCAACATGGGCCCCATTAACAGTAGAGGAGGAGACACGAAGACAGCCAGCTCTAAGTTGGTGCAAAATTCAAGTCCTTTGGCAAAGTGGAAATGGTCATGTTTCCTTTGAAGAACAAGGGTTACCTAATGTGAGTCTACTTTTTCTTTGAATACTTGCAATTGGCTCAGCCTTATCTCTTAATATATTTAGTTGTAATAGGTGCTTCAAATTTAGCATATACATTTCTCAGACTATTTAATTCTTTATGTTGTGACAAAAATATTTGTAAATGTTAAAAAGCAACTCCCTCAAAACAATGTTTATATTTGTTTTGGTTAAGTGATCCTATTGCTCAACTATGAAGTTACTGTACCTCAGAGGCAATACATGCTTATAGAACTAAGATGGATTGCAACTGAGAAATTGACAGGGTGAGAAAATGCAAACCAACACATCCAGGAGACCCAACTTAAACAAGTGAAGTTGAGCGAAAAATCATTGTAGCTGTTCCCAGTAAGAAACTATTGATGACGATGAGCATAAAATGTGGGGTGAAAAGCTGTAGATCCTATAACATGATGCCTTCCAACCGGCACAAAAATGAAATGATGAATATAGGGCCTATAGGGACCTGTAATCCCCAAACACTGCAGGCATGGAAAAAGGAGGAAAGGCTGGATTTACCATACACCTCTATAAATAAACTCTTAGATTTCAGTAAAGATAAGTTGGATATAAAGTCAAATAGAAATATTTCATATTTAGCAATATAAAACAACAATTTCAATAATATTATAAATCCAGAGCGAGACTTTCAATAATCAGGATATAAATCTGGACAGAGAATTCCTTAGGATAATATCCATATTGTACTGAATAGATATGCACTCAAACTTGTATAGATCCACTGAATAGGTAAAGAAGGCAGGTCGATAAAACACTCCTTTTAGAAAAACAAAATGTTCCAATTCTTTTTTGGAGATCTGCAAAAAGAATCTAATAAGCTCACTAGTTGTATCTGAACTAGAGTGCACCAGTTGTTAGAATCATGCTGCTGCCAATCTGGATTTATAACATTACTGAACTTATATTTATATATTGTTGTTAATATTGCTAATTATTAGGGTATTTCTATTTGACTTAATATCTGACTATCTAAGGATTGATTTACCAAGGTGTTGCTTTTACTATTGCTGTAACCCGAGCTGAATATATTAATTGGGGAGATAGGTGTTTTTTAAACATCAATTAATACAATACATGTAATGACAACAGTCATTTTAGTGGAAGTAGGTGGAAGGGTCATGTTGGAGGGTCTGAAACTGGTAACTTGTGTCGAAGTCAGCAAATTGGATAAAGTTATTTCAATTAATATCGAGCAAACTTGATTGTCTTTGTCTGAAATTATGCATAGAGCACGCTACAGCGTGGAAGGGCGTATCCAGCCGCAACACGTGGCAGTAACAGTTTTTACACTTTTGTATACATTCGCACAAACACACACATTTGTAAAATAGTACACATTAATCGTAGTTGCAACACATAGTTATTTATGTTGAAATATAGTAGTGTTTAGGTGTAATATAAGTTATATGCATATTAGTGATACATATGGTTTAGGTTAAAGGAAATGTGTCATGTCTGATATCATATTAATCCCCTTTACATCAGCAGCTGTCCGATGCATTCAGCGAAGAGATCGCACCTTGCATACTCCAGTTATTGATGTTAGGGAATAAACCTTTAATATGATGCTGACTATAAAATGCTAATAGACTAGTTGTAACTGGAGTCTTGGCGAGAACAAAGGAGCACATCCCCTGGAGAGATGACCCCCACCTTTGGATTCTTTAGTTTGAACTAGCCTATGATCTGCAACCCCCTGGACCTTCCTGAAGCCTGGACCAATAGAAACAAGCCACACCATCTGCATTGTTTTACTGTATTTCTGTTTGAACACTAGATGAAAGCTACTGCTTATATGCAGTCACATTGACCACAGACTTCAGACCTGAATCACTGTTCACTGGATCCAGAGCGCCTGCGATAAGTAACGGCTGTATTTACTATTATTCGCTTGAATTATTCTGCTACTTTTTGAGAATAAAGATTTGTGCATTGGAAACACAAGTCGAGATTCAACACTTGTTATTGGATAGTGACAAAACGTGCATAACAATTTGGGGGCTCGCGACGGAGGTTACGTTGCCGGACGATATGCAAGACCAATGGATTTCGGTTCTGCAACAAAGGGTGGCGACGCGTCATATACGGGTAAGAACGCAATGTGTTCAAAACCTGAACACATTGTGACAAAACGTGCATAACACTTGGACATTCAATAGCACCACTATTAAATACTACTAAAATTGATATTTTATGATTAACTATAGTATTAAGCGCTTCCCTATTATGCATGTCAATGTATTTAGAAATTCTGAAGTTCACGCAATATCTCATCACATACATGTTTAGCCATGATTTATATAATTAACATAATTTAGTATTTTTACCATATGTCTTACTGATAACCATTTTATATGTTAACAAGAAAAGCTTTTAAGAATATTGAATTAAAATGACATTCGGTTCTATGTAAGCTTACTTATGTCACAGAATGGTAGGTTTAATCATTAAAGTGTACATAACAATTGGAGAAATTGTGGATGGTTCCGTAACGCTCTCCCTAGTAGTAAAACATCACTCAGGAGATAGAGCCTAAGTAAGTGCAAAGTAATTGAAATGACAAGCATATTTCAGACCTATTAATATAACTTACCTCTTGACATTTAAGTGCTGGCACCAGAACCTGAGCCAGTAAAATCTCCAAACCTTGGAGAATGTTACCATTTGTACATTCAAACATGCTGAAATTTACTTCCTGTAAGAGACAAAAGGTTATACTATGGATCTTGCGTGCTTGTTTTCTCCCCTTATACAAGCATTCATTACGTGTTCTCAAAGTATTTTATACATGCTTTAACGCGGATAGTCTAGAAAAACACGGAGCACATGGACCTGTACACACACACAATTTCTGACAAGCATTCTCTTAGCTTTGCTTCAGGCCAATGCTCAAGTATCAACACTTGGAAGTTGGTACACTACGTTTCAGGAACGCTTTGAGAACACGCCTTTGAACGCTTTTTACAAGTTTCTGTCTTTAATGCATGAGTGTGCAGGGCCTAAGAGTTTACTCTTTTTCTCTTTAGCAAAGAAGTAAAAATAATTTTCACCTTATCCCCAACTCCTTACCCACACTAGCCCTTTATTCAATTCACCATGATACTAGTACTTTCATTCCGTAACATATGCTGTTCAGTCTTTAATGAACGAGTGCCAGGGGTTCTGACACACAGCAAGAAACAATACCTGGCTCATAAATAGATAGCCACAACGGTCTTCCAATTAGGAGCCAGAAGTCATTGTCACCTGTGCTTTTAATACCTCCCTCTTCTGGTGCTCAAAGATCAGCTGACCAGCAGAGGTCTCCACTAATTACAACTCCAGGTCCTCTATTTACAAAAAAGCCCTACATTATTGAAACCCCCTAATGGCATATTTTTCCTAAAGTATATGGTTGTAACATTTAGGAAGTTAGCAGATTATTTAATAGTTATAGTAAAGGACAATTCAAAAATAGTGAATCAGTGAACCTACAGTGGATGGCATGGGGGCACAATTTTGGGTCATGACCAATATGTTAAGTACCCATGCACTATAAATACTAACCTGAATAATGTTGGCTGTAGTAATGGATTTATCTGTTGTGCGCAAGAAGAAAAGACATGTCCCTGTTAAACCCTGAAAGAAAAAAATAACTCTCTTCAATTCCAATGACAGTTGTTCTTTTAACAGTTTGTTCTTATTTGGTCCATGATTAATATGTATGTACAGTAGTCTACTATTACAATACAACTTTTACTTTATTAAGAGCATAAATATTATAACATAAGAGTTATTAAAAAAATATTGCTGTAAAATGAATATAAAAGTCATCAGCAATAAACCCTAGAACAGGGGTGTCCAACCTTTTAGCTTCCCTGGGCCACATTGGAAGACGACGAGTTGGTTTGGGCCGCACATAAGATACACTAACAATAACGATAGCTGATCATCCAAAAAACTAAAGAAAACAAAGTTAACATATATATATATATATATATATATATATATATATATATATATATATATATATATATATATATATACATATATATATATACACACACACACATGAGAAAAAAAGTGATATATATATATATATATATATATATATATATATATATATATATATATCACTTTTTTTTCAAATCCCCCTATACTTACCTTTCAATTGCCCTGTTCAAAAATCCTCTCTAGTTATTATACTACAATCACTTTTTGTATTGTTTCGATGCAATATCAATAAAGTGCATTTAAGCCAGGCATTGTATATCAGGGTGCCCTGACCAGGCCTGTGGTACCTGACATATACACCACTGTGACCCCAAATTGTGACCGGTTTTGATAATTACACCACTATGTTAGTTAAGGGATAACAACTTATAATGGGCCAAAGAGAATAATATATAATGCCCCATTAGTATTACAAGTAGAAGTATGTAGCAGGGAGATAAGGTCCATGATGCTCCAGGACCAGGTGACTTTTATTCACTGGTCAGCGTCCCTTGAAAGAATAAAAAAAATCCCCCTTAACTTACCTTTTAATCGGCTTGTTCTCCTGTCCTCTTTTCTTATTTTCTCCAATTCTGTTCTGCTGATTGTTCTTCTCGCACGGGTGACTCCTCTGTGCTGCGCTCCGCAATGGATGTTGGGCGTGATGACATCATGCCCGACATTCATTGCGAGCACCGCACGGAGGAGGAGACAAGGGAGGGAGCCGGAGTACCAGCTGACGTGACTGCGTGACCGCAAGGTTAAGTATTTTCTTTTCTTTTTTTTGCAGGTTTTTTTTTTCCATTAACAGCGCTGCCCCCTCGCCACAACCAAAACTCTTTCTAGGCCACATTTACAGGCGTGCTGGGCCGCATGCGGCCCGCGGGTTGGACAACCCTGCCCTAGAACAATAAGGCAACTAGTTTTGGGGACTGTTTATTGCTGAGGAGCAGGCAGAATGCTAGTAGTAGTAGTAGTAGTAGTGATTATTGTAGAGTATTGTAGTTTTTTATTTATTTATTTTTATTGAAAATACAACAGCGTATACATATAGCAGGATAGACACAATAGAACAGTGTTGTAGGCTGTATGTAAAATAATATTGTTCAAGCATTTTGCTTGAATGATATTATTCATCAAACTGGGAGGATTGGAGAAAAGTCCCGCAAGCTGAACTGTAGGGAATATTAGCGAATGAACCAGGTGTGGTGTGATTGCTTAATTTCTATATTGGATAGGGGATAGAACAAAGAGGGAGAAAGAGGGAGGGAAAAGTATGTTGGGGGCGGAGGGGGAAGGGGGGGGGTCAGGTCTCATTTGTTCCACTGAGTGTATAGTGGTGAGTCTTTAAATTCAATCCATTCAAACCATAGTAAAAAATACTCTATATTTATCAGCTGAGGAGTAGGTCATGTCATCCACAGACATGTACCAATCCAAACGTGCGAACCATTACTTAATAGATGAGGTTGTTGGGGATCTCCAGTGGGTGAGTATCACAGCCATCACAGCCCTACTGAGGTACTTCAAAGTGGATTTTTTCTATTGGGAGATGGACATTTTGACATTGTTAAGTAGCCAATATTTCAGACAACTGGGTACCTCAGTTCCTAAAATTGCTTTGGAAATGAGTAAAACTGTGTCCCAGAAGGGTCTAAGAGTGGTGTAATCCAGCTAGATGTGCAGCAGAGTGCCTGGTACCATTTGACACTACAAACAGAGATCTGGGAACCCAAGGAACATTTTTGGCTAATTGGCAGGGACACCGGTACCACTGGGTCCATACTTTATATTCCGTTTCAATCACTCACACACTGACTGAGCAAGCTTGAGTGCGTTAGAAAATGTCACACTAGTCCTGGTCGGAGAGAACAGTATCCAAGTCACACTCTCAGTCACTAGTGAATTTAGGTAGTGTGTTAAAGGTGTATTCGATCAAGATTCGATATATGGAGGACAATGTATGTCTAGGATACTGAGGGGTGACACATAAGGATTCAAACTGAGTGAGCACCCTTCCTGCCATCTCCCGGATATCCGGGGAGCATAAGAAGTGACGCATCTGTAAATGCCTCCACAGTTCTGCGTTGGGTAGATCCCATCTCGTCTGAAGATCAGCAAATGGAATAACTCTCGATGCGTCCACCAGCTGGTCAACATGGGCGACTTCGGCCTTCGCCCAGTGTTTGAAAACCTGTTTTGAGTGTCCAGTAGGGAAATGAAGGATTGTCGAGAAGTTGGATCAGGGGTTAATTTGGTGTTGATATATGTGGGGCGATTCGCAATCTGGACCATTTAGCTAAGGTAGGGGAAATTGTCTGGTGGCGAACAGTGGGAAGTGACGTTTGCCAGGGTGCTAGATTAATGGGTGTGTGCAGTGTATATTCCTCGATCCACCCTCCTCTCGTCAAATCTATGACTCTGTTCAACATGACAGAGTCGTAGTAAGTAGAAAAATGTGGCAAATGTAGGCCACCAGAATCTCTGCTTTTGTACAGAATGTCATGTTTAAATCGGGGTCGTCTGCCTCTCCACACAAAGTGCCGTATGGCCTTATGTAGGTCATTAAACCAGGAGGTGGAATGTAAATCGGGAGTGTGTGTAGTAAGTAGAGGATTCTAGGGAGCAAATTGATTTTCACTATGTTGACTCTACTGATTAGGGAGAAGTCCTTCGGGAGCCAGTCTCAGATTTTTAGATATGATAGATATGGTGATGGGCAAAAAAATTATCAATGTAGATCTAAGATATGTCCTTATTTATGAAGACTCCCAATTATTTAAGTTGGGTGGGGTGTCAGACAAACGGGAATGCAGGCTTCAGGCCTTCAACTACATCTAGGGGTGCTGAGATGCTAAGGGACACTGATTTCAAGCAATTGATTTTAAAGTTGGAGAGGTCTCCAAATGTGCGGAATTCAAACATTAGGTTCGGCATAGAGATTACAGGGTTCATGAGGATTGCTAGGAGGCCGTCTGCAAAGAGAGCGAGTTTAAATTCTTCCATCCGCTGTCCAGATATGTCTGGATTTTCTCTGATGGACTGCGCCAGGACTTCCATACATAGAATGAAAATCATTGGGGATATGGGACAACCCTGCATATTTTGTTTTTTATTATTCTACTTTAATTAAAATACAGTTAACCCATGATCTCTGTGGTCTACAATGCAAATCACAGTCCACAGAGAATAGTGCTTAAAGTGCAGTTGTAAATATTATACATATTAAAAGTGTTTTCGAACTCACGTAATGTTAAGTATCTGTGTTACCAGAAAAACAACAAGTGACATAATGTTATCAATGTTTATATATAGGGCTCCCCAAAATTCTGTAGCACCAGTCAATGGGGAAACAGTACAAACATACAGTCGCATGGGACAGAAGAGGTGGGATAATGAAAGACAATGGGTAAAAGTGAACCATGCTTGCAAAAACTGACAGTCTACTGAGAAGGTGATAAGACAGAAGGGGTGTGAAGTAGTGAGGAAAGGACAGGACAGGTTAGGCCAGCAAGGGAGGTCTCAGGAAGAGAAGGGATAGGCTTTGGTGAACAGGTAGGTTTTCAGGGAGCATTTGAAACTTTGACAACAAACAACCTTAAAATAGGGCAATTAAATTATTACCAATTGTGAGTTACAGTTAATTTTCTAGACAGTAGTAAATATTCATCTAAGGTGCTATGTAAAGTTTAAAGTATTCAACTGCTGAACCGTTTTATTCCTGCCTCTAGACTTACAGAATACCGTGACCTGCAAAGTTGGTCATCTTAATGCTATGGTTATATAGGTACTCTTTGATAACAGAAAATAAAATAAATCTTCAGCACATTTTCAGAGGTTAGAATAATACTTGATAATAAAATAAACTGCCATACTGCCCTTAGATCCAATACCTATCATTTGTACCTGCTATAAACCACCCAAGGTAAAAAGACCTCGTGGTATATTTTAGAGATGGGCAGGCTCGGTTTCCTGAAAACCGAACCCACCAGAACTTCAGGGATCCAAGTACCGAGGTGACCCAAACAAACCAAGTACTTCAGCCACAAAAGTGGCAGCCCTTGTCGCTGAAGTGCTTGGTATATTAAGGTGTGCATGTCCTTTGTAAGATCCAATATATGAGTGGGTGGGAAGGTCCAAGGAAAATTGCATCTTGTACCATTAATCTTTCCTAGCACTGATGTGTGTTTCTGCCATTACTCTAACAAGCCCATTGTTAGCTTGTTTAGGGAGGGCTATGTTGGACTTGCAGTTCAGCCAGAAAAGTGGCACTCCTTGTGGATGAACTGCTTGGCTTGTTAAAAGTGTGCATGTCCTTTTTAAGATCCAACACAAGGGTGGGTGGGAGGCCACAAGGACAATTCTATCTTGTATTACTTTTCTATTGTGAGTTTGTGACACTGGTGTGTGGCAATGTTTTCTAGATGTGATATAAACTGCAGTGTGTTTGTGTCGTTGCTCTGTCGCTTAACATCCAGCCAGCTCGCTGAAAGTGTATGAAAAGCATATTGTGACCTGTGAGAAGGTAAAAATTGAATGGAAATCACTGGAATTTAGTTTTAGTGAGATTAATAATAATATAGGTACAAAATAATACCCAAATTATGTGATTGTAGCCCAAAAAATGAAATTCTGTAAAAAATAGCTAAACAAAACCAAAACCAAAACCCGAAGGTAATGCAGATGCAAAACCAAAACACGGGGGTCAGTGAGTATCTCTAGTATATTTACTAAACTGTGGGCTTGAAAAAGTGGAGATGTTGCCTATAGCAACCAATCTGATTGGTTGTTATTGGCAACATCTCCACTTTTTCAAACCTGCAGTTTAGTAAATATACCTCCTTGAATAGGCTACAAATTATATTACATACCCTAAGAAACTTTCATAATGTAAACATACAGTATTATTTATAATGTAAACTAAGTATACCAAAGCATCCACCTGGATGCTGAAACTTATGCACAATTAGAATGATTTAAAAATAATATAGCAATATAGCAGTGGATATAAGACCATACTTTCATGTTAAAATCATAGGACCTCTAAAGGATATGACATTTAAAAAACAACCTGGGCCTCTGTATCATTGTTAAAGAGTGTGTGGATGACAGAAGGTCACGTACCTCGGTGGAGCCCATTGTGATAAACAGTTTCTTCTGCGAGGTATTTAGATGAGTATACGAGGTATTTAAATTTGCTCCTTCTACCCACATAGGAATATTGGCCTTATTTGCCTGGAAAACATAAGGAGGAAAATAAAGTTGAAGTAAAGATATTATTAGTACTGGATCAAGAAAAAAAAACAAAACAAAGAATGAAAGCATTTTTGTACATACCTGAGCAACTTCTTGGTAAAAAAAGATTAGCTTTTTTGATCCATTTGCAACAAAGAAATCAGCTATCAAGCTGAACTGTAAATAGAGTAAAACATATTAAAGGGAAGTTTACTAATCTATAAAAGTCCTGAGGGAATATTTCCATTTAGCCAGTAAGCCAATTGTTTTCCAGCTTTCAAATTTTATGTTAACAAAAGCAAAATTATTGTTTTGGACTTGATTCAGAGTGCAACGAAAGTACAGGTAACTTGTGATTGAAAAAGTTGTTTTGCAAATGTACAAGAGTGTACGCCATATTCATTGTTGAAGATGCATCCAGTTTTGAAGTAGGAGATGCACCTGTCATTTTATGTTACAAACGCAATTCTATGAAGCATCATTTAAACTTGAATAACCTAGTTAATACAGCAGAACCAGCTTCTCTACTAGCGGATAAAATTAAAAAAAATTATCTTTGCTACAACACACTCGACAAATCCTAATCTATGGCCGAGCAACTACTAAAATCTGAATAAGCGTCTGCAAATCATTTGTTAACCTCTAATTACAACCAGTTTGTTAGTACAGGCAGGGCCATCTTAACAACATTATGGACCCCCGGGCAAAGCAGTGCCCCGGGGCCCCTACATATATATATATATATATATATATATATATATATATATATATATATATATATATATATATATATATATATGTATATGTATAGAGATACAGATATGGAGATAGATAGAGATAGATAGATGTACTTGCTCAGTGACCCTTGAAGGTTTTTTTTTGCAGGTTTTTTCTTTTGCTGGATTATTTATTCTAATTAAGAGCCCTGCCTATGGGGCCCCCTTGCCCGTGGGGCCCCCGGGCACCTGCCCATCGTGCCCAATGGAAAAGATGGCCCCGAGTACAGGTGATCGTCATCATCCACTACTTACATTTGTCCCTGTCCACCAGCAAGTAAAAAGCACCAGTCTAAATCCGTATGCACTTACCTGGACACTCCCTTACTGTACATTGCCTACATTAGAACACCCCTTTTCTCCCTGTCACGTCTCTTCAGGCGTATGGAGGCGCAAGTGGCAAACAGTTGTAGGTCTGAATAGCTGCAGTTTCGTAGGTTCACTTTCTGTACATGTGCAGTACAAAACAATGCAAAGATACCCAAAGGGGCGTACGTCTCACTCTGAATCCGGCCCTTTATGTTTAATATTATTTATGTTGAACAAAACTGCATACAGCCAGCATACATCAAAATACGCACTTTGATAAAGTTGATTTTGAAACAAAGAACTACTTACTGCCACCTATTAACCACTAGGTTGCACTATTGTGTTTCTTATTATTTTACCTTGTCATCAGAAATAAGATAGTCCTCCACTTCAGTATCACTGATTCCTAGGCCATCAGCCAGTTTAGACACCAAATATTTGTGCCTGGCATCCAGTTGAGCTCTCCTCTCATCCTTTGTAACTTTGGCTAGTTTTGCCATTTCCTTCCTGGCTTCATTAGAAAGCACATTATTCTTTTTTCCTGCTGGCTGTAATATGACAATAAAACATTAAAAACAAGTAGTAAAATGTATGCATTTCCACAGGAAACATTTTTATTGTAATATCAAACGTCTACATTTATAACAAGCCTTTCGAAGACTATGCTTTGATTTTTTACTTTGGGTGCATGGGATATGTAATTAGTCCTTATAAGATGGATAGAAATAAATAAATGGCTACTCACTGGAATTTGTGAAGTGGGAGACACAGTATTGGCTGATCCCGGTGCTAAGCTTGGTCTTTTAACGGCACCTCGACGTCTCTGACCCTTGGTTTCTGTATCTGACAAACATATTGATCAAAAAGTTTAACAGTTGTCACTAGGAAGCTGCATAAGTTTAGCTTTCTTGTAGGACTTTTTACAGTTAAGAAATAATAGTGTTGGCTGAAATGGCATTACTGTTATTTTCAGGGGAGTAACTCCTATTCGCCCACTCTCCCGGAATGCCCTGGAGACTCCCGGGTAGGTCTCACGGACTCCCAGGAGAACAAGCCATTCTCCCGCATTTCATGCCTACTTCATTAGGGGGCCTCCATGATGTGATTCACGGTGAATAGCATCATTTTGGCCCTGCAGAAAAATTTCCTAAGGTGAGCAAAGTTACAAACATGGTTCCAGATTACAGATGGGCGACAAGTTGCCGCCGACAACACATAATTTTGGGCTCTTGTAATCTTAACTAGATTTCTAGGATAGCACCCTATAGCTCAGGCTCTTGACACCCACTACCAGTAACCAAAAGTATAGCAGTTCTATTCCAGAGCTCCCTTTAACTGATATTCTACTCCTCAGTTAGAATACATTATCCTGTATTCTAAACAATAGGTTTGTTCAACTGTGCTCTTTAGTGCTAGGCAGAGTTACCTGGCAAAATAACACGCTCTGCAGGTAAGAAACTGTCACAATGTAATCCAAGTGGTGCCTGACTGCTGAAACATATCATTTCTTATATTCTGATCAGCATAATCCCATATTGTTGTATGAATGTCTAAATACTATCATCAACCAGATACAATATATTGTAAAATATTACACCTGACAGGATGGGATTTACATAAGAGAGTACATAGTGGTATGACTCAAGTTGACATTCAAGATTCGTGTAAATGTCCCATTTAGGTTGCTATCACACGTAGGTATCGGAACACTGCTCCTCTCAAGCTAGAAAAGCACAAGCTAGAAAAGTCTTGGTTTTTCTGTCCCAGGACAAAAAAAAATAAATCCCTTATGCAAACCTCCCAATATTTGTGTAGGCAGCATTGAACAGAATACCTCCCCTGACTTTCCCACCGATTGAGACAAAGCTGTCTCACCTAAATCGGGACGGTTGAGAATTATGCTTATGTTACTAGTAATCATACTTCCTCCCTGCTCTTAAAATCTAGTCTGATGCACACATTCACCCTACCCACTGCTCCCCTCACAGGGACAAATCCATGCAGCCATTTTCACAGGGCTAAGTTATTTGTGTAACAGCCCTGGCCCTAAGGGCGGCACAACACACACCATGATAAAGAATAATCAAATAATCTTATAACCATGCGAGGGTGACCTAACTCTGTCCCAATTCCTTTGGCATGCTCTCCAGGAAACGGCCATACAGAGCAGCCATCCTGTGGCGAATATGGAGGAAAGAGTGAAAATACGCCACTGTTTCCTCCATGTTTACCTTAATACATAGAGACCTTAGTTTACATTGACTATATGCACAGTGAACAATGGGCGAGAAAGGATGGTTAATATTTTAAACCAAAACCACAAATCTTTCAGATATTTTGAGAACGGATTTCCTTTAAAATACACATTGAACACCAGAGCAGTATTACACAGAGCTGAACAGTATGTTGAACAGACAAAAATTGAATGACCGAATTAATTAATTAAGTTTTTTATAACACCATTGTAATCATAATGTATTCATTGAACTTTATGCAAATGTTTACAGTAGCCAGCAACCTTGCAGTCAATGGCATATCATCACCATATATTTATATAGCGCCACTAATTCCTCAGCGCTGTACAGAGAACTTACTCACATCAGTCCCTGCCCCATTGGAGCTTACACACACATACAGACAGACAGAGAGAGACTAGGGTCAATTTGTTAGCAGCCAATTAACCTACTAGTCAGGGCCGTCTTTCCCATTGGGCACGCTGGGCAGGTGCCCGGGGGCCCTGCAGCCCAGAGGGGCCCTCCGGAGGCAGGAAAAAAAAGAAAACCCTGAAAAAAAGAAGAAAATACTTACCGTGCTGTCAGCTGGCGATCCGGCTCCCTCCCTGGTCTTCTCCTCCGTCGCGCTGGCAGTGCATGTCGAGCGTGACGTCATCACGCCCGCCCGACATCCATTGCGGAGCGCGACGGAGGAGGAGACCAGGGAGGGAGCCGGATCGCCAGCTGACAGCACGGTAAGTATTTTCTTCTTTTTTTCAGGGTTTTCTTTTTCCTGCCTCCGACAGGCCCCCCTGGGCTGCAGGGCCCATATATATAATCATTCTTTTTTTTATTTTTGTATATATAGGGGCCCCGGTGCACTGCTGTGCCCGGGGGCCCAAGAGGTTCTTAAGAGGGCCCTGTTACTAGTATGTTTTTGGAGTGTGGGAGGAAACCAGAGCACCCGGAGGAAACAGACTCAAACACAAGGAGAACATGACCCCAGTGCTGTGAGGCAGAAGTGTTAACCACTAAGCCACCATGCTGCCCGATGATTATTCCAGTCAGGTGCTGATTATGCATCACTGTGGAACCTTAACTAGATTTCATATATGATTCCAGATAGGCATTATAGGAGAGCTACCATTTAATCAGATTACAGAATTATATATAACATCTAATTACATTGATTTGATTGTAGATCTTATGTAACGCCTCTATGTAATCCTGTATCAAATATAGTGAAGGTTCTTCCACAGTCATGCATAATTAGCACATGACAATAGATAGGTATGTACATATGTGTGTGTGGATAAATATATATATTATGTATATATATATATATATATATATATATATATATATATATATATATATACATATATATAGTATGTATGTATGTATGTATGTATATATATATATATATATATATATATATATATATATATATATGTAGATATACGATGTAAACACTGGCGCTCAAAACAGTATTGTGTATGTACAGTAGTATAGTTCAAACCCACATATACACCTCTTCCATGTGAGGAGGCAGCCTTCCTACAAACTCTGGCTGGTAAGGCCGGAAATAAAAGTGATAGATGCAATTACTGGTCAAACAGAGCTGGCTGGACCAGTGTCCCAGCCCACAAGTTCTCCAATTATATATCAGCAAAGGGACAGGGATGAATAGAGGGTAAATTATGAAGTACAGTTGACCAGATAACAATATAATAGATGGAAGCGTACCGAAAGGTAATATAAAAACAGCTTATCTGTATCAGGGTCTCCGAGAGGGAATCACAGCTCCATATAGTGGTCTGTTTGACCAGTAATTGCACATGCATGTTTATTGTGACATTGGAGTTAATTCTCTGTACACCAGAGTCTGATACGGTTGTTCATTCTGTGTCTAGCATTTGGATTTAAGAACTGGATTATTGCATACACTGTTGAATACCAACCCAGAGTCTTGCACTTTATCCTCATGCCTATTCATCTGTTCCCACTTTGTGTAGCATAAACTGCAAACATCACCAGTGCGCCATCCGTCTGTTGCACCTATCACATATATATACCCGGCTGACACATATTGTGATTAAGTGTGCAAAAAATCTATTTCTGGACCCATGTGTTGTTGGTATTATAAGGGAGGGTTATAGTGTTGTGAAGTAAATAAACCTGTAGGGGATTAATGTATATCAAGATAAAGTATAAGGGGGAAGAAAAAACAATCAGTGGCAGAAAAAGAGATTGTGACTTGGGGAGGATCCCAAACATAAATTTTATAAAACAGGCAACAGGCTAGTTGAAAGCATATTGTAATGTAATGCCCTGATTGGATTTTGTAAGATTCAAGGTGTGATGTAAGCCATGTATCATGCAGATACGCTGTATGACATCACTATTTCTAGCATCTAAAATGGCAAGATCACAGAAGAACCACACGTAGGGCGATATGCCAGCTAATGAAATTCTTATTCATCTAGGCCAGCAACAATCAATTCAGTTTCACAGGGATTACTTATGCTTATGGTTGATCCCTGTTTCTGAGATGTGTGCACAGTTGTCATAGCAACCAATTTTTTTTTACATAGTTCGGTAATGAATACCTATAATCAAACTCATATTTAATATTTAAAAGTCATCTTTGAGATCCCTGGAGAGAAAATTACTGCTTTATCCTTCCTTTCTATTAGTATGTACACACACCACCTTTAGCTATGACAATAACAGCTTTACTAATAGCAACAAGGAATTACTTTGCATGTCAATTCTGCAATTAAATTGATCAATTCTCTAATTTACATATTTGAAAAAGGTCAAAGTATTTTACCAGTGGGTCATCTTTTCTTTTTTATCACCCTGGCAGTTAATAACTGATGTTTAAATATACCATACAGAATAAAATGATCCATCAATGATTATTAGGGATGTGCACCGGCCACTTTTGGTGTGTCGTGTTTTGTGTTTTGGATTCGGATTTGCTTGAGGTTTTGGGTTCGGATTTATTTCGCACAACACCTGACGAAAGGTTTTGGTTCGGATTTAAGGTTTTGGATTCGGATTTATTTTGAAAAAAACATAAAAAGTGTTAAAAACAACTTTTTTGGTTTATTTTCACTCCTACGCTATTATTAACCTCAATAACATTCAATAACAATCATTTCCACTAATTCCCAGTCTATTCTGAACACTTCACACCTCACAATATTGTTTTTAGTCCAAAACGTTTCACCGAGGTAGCTTTCTGGACTGCATAGTGCAGTGGTCCCAGTACACAATTTGGTACCGGGGCCACAATACCTCTGCCTTCAAATGGTCTGAATTCCACTGCACAGCTGCCTGCTCCTACATCCTTTGCAGCATATACAGGGTGTAGTTCGAGCGTGTCAATACCTCTTGTTTTTGACGATGACAGGTCATTTTCACTAATTTATGATTTGGCAGCAACAGTCAATGTTGTTTAATATCTGATACGCCTCTATCTGGACTGCATAGTGGAGTGGCCCCGGTACCCAATTTGGTACCGGGGCCACAATACCTCCTCCAACTTTCAAGTGTAGTGTTTATAATTTATAAAAACTACAGTAGTTATAGCACGTCAATAACTCTTGTTTTAGACGACCATGGTACAGAGCATTCATCATTGAGATCCCATCAAGTATGTGAAAGACAGACAGGGTCGAAGTGTTATTTGTTGACTTTGTTAACCAAAAAACTGTCCCTGTTGCAAATATTGGTGCAATGAAGAGTGACTTTTTCTATTAAAGGCTCAAGCTTTCAAGTGTATTGTTTCTAACTTATAAACACTACAGTAGTTCAAGCACGTCAATACCTCTTGTTTTTGATTATGACAGGGCATTTTACTTTTGGTTTAATTTTGTTTTACTTTGTGCTCATGGCAAACGACTGTTGAATGGTCACATAATGCCAAAAAAAGAGTTGCAAGATGGAATTGTCCTTGGGCCCTCCCACCCACCCTTATGTTGTTGAAATAGGACATGCACACTTTAACAAACCAATCATTTCAGCGACAGGGCCTACCAAACAACTGTGGCTGAAATGATTGGTTTGTTTGGGCCCCCACACCAAAAAAACAATTCATCTCTCCCTGTACAAAATAAACAGGCTCTACTGAGGCAAGATGTCGTCCTCATCCTCAACCTCTGATTCCTCTCCCCCTACAGTGTGTACTTCCTCCTCCTCACACATTATCAATTCGTCCCCGCTGGACTCCACAACCACAGGTCCCTCTGTACTATCTGGAGGGCAGTGCTGTACTTGATTGAGAAATTGATAATTCATTTTTATGAACATCATTTTTTCAACGTTGTGAGGAAGCAACCTCCTTCGGCGCTCACTGACCAGGTTCCCCACTGCACTAAAAACTCTTTCCGAGTACACACTGGAGGGGGGACAACTCAGGTAAAATAGAGCCAGTTTGTACAGGGGCTTCCAAACTGCCTTTTTTTTCCTGCCAGTAACAATATGCACTGTCTGACATGTCTATTTGGATGGTGTCAGCAAAATAATCCTCCACCATTTTTTCTATTGTGACAGCATCCAATGCAGCAACAGTAGACATGTCTGCAATGGTTGGCAGGTCCTTCAGTCCGGACCAGATGTTATCAGAATCCCCGCCAGCGGCTCTTTTAGGAAAACTGAGCTTTTTCCTCGCAGCCACAGATGTGGAAGTAAATGAGGGTGGAGCTGTTGGCATGTCACAGTCCTCTTCAGAGGACAATCTTCTGACCAGCAGGTCTTTGCACCGCTGCAGACTTGTGTTCACCGGAAACAGAGACAAAACATACGCTTTAAACCGAGGATCGAGAACGGTGGCCAGAATGTATTCCTCTGACTTTAAAATAGTGACCACCCTCGGATCCTGGCAAAGCGTACGAAGGGCTTCATCCACAAGAGCTACATGCTTGGTGGAATCGCAATGGTTTACCAGCTCCTCCCTCACTTTCTCCAGCTGCTTCTGCAACAGCCTGATCAGGGGAATGACCTGACTCAAGCTGGCAGTGTCGGAACTGACTTCTCGTGTGGCAAATTCAAGTGGCTGGAGAACCTTGCACAACACGGAAATCAGTCTCCACTGCGCTTGACTGAGGCGCATCCCCACTCCTTTGCCTATGTCGTAGGTGGCGGTGTAGGCCTGGATGGCCTTTTGCTGCTCCTCCATCCTCTGCAGCATATAGAGGATGGAGTTCCAGCGCGTCACAACCTCTTGTTTGAGGTGATGGCAGGGCAGGTTCATGCTTTTTTGATGTGCCTCGAGCCTGCGGTAGGCACTGGCAGAATGCCGAAAGCGTCCAGCAATTTTGCGGGCCACCGCAAGCATTTACTGCACACCCGTCACTCTTGAGGTAATGCCGCACCACCAAATTAACGGTGTGGGCAAAACATGGGACGTGCTGGAAATTGCCCATATGCAATGCCCGCACAATGTTACTGGCATTGTCTGACACCACAAATCCCCAGGAGAGTCTAAGTGGGGTAAGCTACTGCGAAATAATTTCCCTCATTTTCTCTAATAGGTTGTCAGCGTTGTGCCTTTTATTAAAGCCTGTAATACACAATGTTGCCTGCCTTGGCACGAGCAGACGTTGTGTAGATGCTGTTACTGATGCAGCTGCTGCTGTTGCTGCGGAAGGGGATGCATCTACCAAGTGGGCTGTCACAGTCATATAGTCCTTCGTTTGCCCAGAACCACTTGTCCACATGTCCGTGGTTAAGTGGACAGTGGGTACAACCGCATTTTTAAGAGCACTGAGGACACTTGCTCGTACTTCTCTGTACATCTTTGGTATCGCCTGCCTAGTGAAGTGGAATCTCAACGGGATTTGGTACCGGGGACACAATACCTCCATCAACCCTCTAAATCCCACTCCACTGATGGCGGACACCGGGCGCACGTCTAACACCAACATAGCAGTTACAGCCGCAGTTATACGCTTTGCAATAGGGTGACTACAATCGTATTTTGTGGTCATGGCAAATGACTGATGGACGGTCAATTGTTTTTTGAAAGACGTAGCGGTCTTACGACTTCCCCTCTGGGAAGATGACCGACTAACAGCAGCAACAGCAGCAGTGGCAGTAGTAGGCGTACCGCTGCAGGATTCCTCGGATGAATCCCGTATAGAAGAGGACTCAGTCTGGCTGGTGACATAGCCTGCAGTTCTAAATCTGATGGAGATCGTGGAGGAAGTTGACAAGGAGGGTGTTGGTGGTGTGTATCCAACAGGACCAAGGGATTTAGGTGTCCCTGTACTGATGACGGTCCTAGGCCCAGTTCCTGAACTAACCACTGAACTATGAAGGTTATTCAGGTGACGTATAAGGGAGGATGTCCCTAGGTGGACAAGATCCTTAACTCTGCTTATTTGAGCTTTACATAAGCTACATATGGCCATACATTGGTTGTCCGTATTTGAATAAAAATAACTCCAGACCGAAAAGGTGCATTTTTTGGTGTTCTGACCAGGCATGATGATGGGCTTTCTCATCCCATGGACATCAGCTGTTTCCCCCCCTGGTGCCTCATTTACAATAACCACATCACCATCCTCATCATCAAGTTCCTCCACAGCGCCAGCTACATCAATAGTCTCCTCCCGGTGTACAACATTGACACCTTGATTATCCAAATCTTGATCTACACTGTGGGTGATCCTTCCAACATATGCAGAGGGTGTGCTGCAAATGCTGGATGGAGTCACCTCTTCCGGTAGAGTGATGGGAAGGTCAGGCTTCACAACCACCAACACCCTTGGATTCGCCTTGGGGATTTGTGATGTCATCTGTTTAGAAGGCAGAGTTCTTTGCTGTTTTGTTGTTGTTGCTGACAGCATAACTCTCTTGAATTTTTTGTAGGGGGGGGGGGGGAAGGGGGAGGGCTTAGATCCTTGGGTGAAGCTGGACCACTAGTCATGAACACGGGCCAGGGCCTAAGCCGTTCCTTGCCACTACGTGTCTTAAATGGCATATTGTTAACTTTACGTTTCTCCTCAGATGATTTTAAGTTTCTCTTTTTGCTACTTTTTGAGAACTTGGGCTTTTTGGATTTTACATGCCCTGTACTAGGAGATTGGGCATCGGGCTTGCCAGATGACGTTGATGGCATTTCATCGTCTATGTCATGACTAGTGGCAGCAGCTTCAGCATTAGGAGGAAGTGGGTCTTGATCTTTCCCTACTTTATCCCCCAAATTTTTGTTTTCCATTATATGTAGCACAAGAAAGCGTACCCCTAAGCCACACACACTCGGCAAAGCCTTTAAAAATTATATGCAAGCACAGGAGAGTACCACTGGACTTATACTGCTGAAATCAGTGAACTTTGTAATATAGCAGTACCACTGGAATTATACTGCTGAATCAGTGAACTTTGTAATATAGCAGTACCACTGGACTTATACTGCTGAATCAGTGAACGTTGTAATATTGCAGTACCACTGGACTTATACTGCTGAATCAGTGAACTTTGTAATATTGCAGTACCACTGGACTTATACTGCTGAATCAGTGAACTTTGTAATATTGCAGTACCACTGGACTTATACTGCAGGATTGTTTTTGGATATTTTTTTTTATAATTATTTTTTATTTATTTTTTTTTATAACTTTTTTAAAAATTTTTTATAACTTGGGAATAATGGGGAAATAACAATGCCCTTAGAAGGACAGAGCACAGGACACAGCACCACTGGACTGAGCAGAACACAGCACAGCACAGCACGAGATATAGCAGGACAGAGGACCACCTAACACAACCTCCCTCTACCCTGATCAATGCCCGAGTGAAGATGGCGGCGACTAGAGGGGAATTTATAGGATCCGAGTATCGCGAGATCCGACAGCAGGATTATGACTCAGAGCCTCGGTTTCAGTTTTGCAATTGGCGGGAATACCCGGATCTGTCTCGGATCCGGCTCGGATTGGCAACGTTCGGGTGGGCTCGGATTTCAGATATCCGAGCCCGCTCATCTCTAATGATTATACATATGGTACATCTGGGCATACTGTATTTATATTTATTTATCAATTTTGCAATAGGGAAATTCATGATATTCACACATAAGTATACAACGTCTCTATCTTTATAAATCAACTTTGTGCAACTGGCAACATGGCACTGTGTCGTTATCCACTGTGAAGATGAGTTGCCACATGCTCAGTGTCACTCACCGGACTGTGAGTGCTTCTTCCCGGACATTTAGGAACCGTGGCCGTCCTCCATCCTGAGGGACTGCGCATGCGCAGCCCTTTCTATACCTCCAGTGTATGTTCCTTTAACTTAATTGGCAGATCAGGCAACCTCCCTATATTAAGCACCTGTGGTCATCACCACATTGCCTGATCTTGGAGTCTCATTCCCCATGAGTCTCTGAAGGTGTTCCTGTGTTTCCTTGTTTATTCAGCCCTGCTGATTCCTGTGGTTTCCAAACCACTTCTACCTCTGTGGTTTCCAAACCACTTCTGCTACTGTGGTTCCCATACCACTTCTACCATCTACTGTATCATCGTGACTGTGAGCTGATTCCTATCCGCTGCCTCCGTGCACTACAGTCTTCTAATCACTTCAACTCTACCATGTATCATTGGGACTGTTAGCTGATGCCTATCCGCTGCCTCCGTGCACTACAGTCTTTCATTCACATCCACTCACCTGTTCATGATTGTGACTGCCAGCTGATTCCTATCCGCTGCCTCCGTGCACTACAGTCTTCAACCTGCAACCCGTCTGTGTTTCATCGTGACTGTTTAGCTGATTCCTATCCGCTGCCTCCGTGCACTACAGTCTTCAACCTGCAACTCGTCTGTGTTTCATCATCGTGACTGCTAGCTGATTCCTATCCGCTGCCTCCGTGCACTACAGTCTTCAACCTGCAACCCGTCTGTGTTTCATCGTGACTGTTTGGCTGATTCCTATCCGCTGCCTCTGTGCGCTTCAGTCTTCAGTCCTTGTCAACGCTCCCGTGTTTCCTTGAGTCTGCCTCCACTATTGCTACCCGCTATTCTCCGTGATCAACAGTGCCTGTTCAACTCTGCTCTCCCGTGTCCCATCGTTACTGCACCTGCTGGTTGCTATTGGCTACCTCCGTGTTCCCGCAGAGACCCGCTGCTGCTACTCCTCAGCACTACTCATCCATCTACTGCTGATCCGCTCTCCACGCTTTCCTGTGTTCCCTGCTGGTCTACCTACCCGTGCGCTGCACCTACTAGACCACCGCTTCACTCATCCAGGGACTTCGCATCCTGCCGGCCTCCTGCCGTTCAGGTATCTCTGCACTCCTGTCTGACTGCCTCCTGAACCACGGTATGCATACTTCTCATTGACTGTGCTGTGTATTGCATACCTTGCTGGACTGTGTTGGTTCTCCTCTGGAGTGTGCTATCCGCTGAGTCTATTGCCATCATTGACTGTGTTATCTTATGCTGGACTACTTCAAGAGACTTTCTATATTGGCAGTATTGTTCAGTCATCTATACATTTATATTGTGCATATCACTGTGGTTCAAAGTCAAGGTGCCCGTGTATATATTGTGTTGCAGTCTCTCCCCGTGCACCTCCTCACATATATATTCAGTGGTACAACTTGCTAGTGGCAGACCACTGACCCCTGTTTACAGTTTCACCTGTTCCAGTATCCTCTCACATAGCAGTGGTACAACTTGCTAACGCAGACCACTGACTCCCCGGATACCTCCACTTGGATTCCATTCCTTCACTCAGACAGCGGTACAACTTGCTATCCGCAGACCGCTGACTCTCATCACCTCCTCGTTTCTGTTGGACATTCCTCCTCACTATAGCAGTGGTACAACTTGCTACCGCAGACCACTGACTACCTTCACGTGTCCTTTGTCCATACAGTTCCTCGTGTATTACTACCTCCATAGTGCCAGTGCTGCTAGTCATAGACTTTCCTGAGCATCTCATCATCTGCTATTTCCTGTTCCGTGATCACCCTGCTACCAGAGTACCATATTACCACCTATACTGCTCTGGTAAGCCTATCACCTGGTGATCCCTGGGTAAAGACTCCTAGTGCCCGTGACAGTAAGATCAGGCCATGACAGACCCAGATACGGAACCTACTGCTAAAGAGATGCTGCAGCATCTGGTCAGTCGTGTGGAGCAACAGGATGCTCGCCAACAGCTGTTACTTCAATGTTACCAATCGTTAACCTCCCAAGGAACATCTGGACAGACTGTTACAGCTAGTATTGAAGCTCCTGTGCTTTCCTCCGTTTCCCCAGTGCCATCCCAGGTGTCTACAGCTCCTACGCTTCACCTGCCTACTCCGTCAAAATATGACGGGGACCCCAAAACTTGTAGAGGTTTCCTTAACCAATGTTCAGTCCATTTTGAACTCCAACCTCAAAATTTTTCTACCCATCGTTCCAGAGTGGCCTATCTTATCTCATTGTTTTCTGGACAAGCCCTGGCTTGGTCCTCCCCTCTGTGGGAAAGAAACGATCCAATTCTACAAGATAGTGCCAAATTCATTTCCACGTTCCGAAGTGTGTTCGATGAACCAGGTCGTGTGACCTCCGCTGCTTCCAGCATTCTTCGTTTGCGACAAGGCTCCCATACAGTAGGACAGTATGTCATTCAATTTAGGATCTTAGCCTCTGAACTTCAGTGGAACACTGAAGCATTAGTTGCCGCCTTCTGGCAGGGGCTCTCCGATAAAATTAAAGATGCACTGACTACCCAAGAGCTTCCTTCGTCACTAGAAGATTTGATCTCTCTTTGCCATCGTGTAGACATGAGATTTCGTGAAAGAGAATCTGAGAAAACAACTTCTGCTAAAGCACCTCTTCGTTTAAACCCTCAATTTCGTCCAGTTTCACCTTCTGTGATTCCCATGGAGATAGGACGTTCCAAATTATCTTTAGAAGAGAGGAAACGAAGAGTAAAGAATAGACTCTGTATCTATTGTGCTGATTCCACACATATGCTCAGTTCTTGCCCTAAGAAATCGGGAAATGCCAGGCCCTAACTAGTTCTGGAGAGGTGAAGTTAGGGTCCCTGGAGTCCTCTCCATTGTCTATGAAATCTAAAGTCTGCGCTTTCGATGTTACGATTTCCTTTGCTACTAAATCCTTTGAGTCACAGGCATTGATTGATTCCGGAGCAGCAGGAAATTTCATTTCTAAATCACTAGTGAATCAATGGTCCCTACCAGTGATCACTTTAAAAACACCCATTACTGTGACGGCTATAGATGGATCACGTCTCATCAATGGTCTCATCACCCAGAGTACGTCTCCAGTAACCCTTCAGATTGGTGTACTACACCATGAAGAAATTTCGTTTTTAATTCTTCCTGTTACGACAAGTCCGATTGTCTTAGGCCTTCCATGGCTTCAATGTCACTCTCCCCAGATTGACTGGCGCACCCCTCAAGTTACGTCTTGGGGGCCTGAATGTCACCATCGTTGTCTCTCTCAAGTTATTCCTCTTAAAGTACAGCAATCTTCCATCTCATCTTCCTCCCCGGGACTCCCTCCTCAGTATGCTTCATTTGCCGATGTGTTTGATAAAGCTCAGTCTGAACGTCTTCCTCCTCATCGTTCTTGGGATTGTCCGATCGACCTTCTACCTGGCAAGACTCCTCCCAGGGGTCGGGTCTATCCTCTCTCGTTACCTGAAACTCAAGCCACATCTGAGTACATACGGGAGAATCTCCAGCGTGGGTTCATTCGACCTTCCACCTCTCCCGCTGGAGCTGGGTTCTTCTTCGTCAAAAAGAAGGATGGATCATTACGCCCTTGTATAGATTTTCGTGGACTCAACGCCATTACTATCAAGAATCGGTATCCCATTCCGCTGATCACTGAGCTATTTGATCGCATCAAGGGAGCTCGGATATTTACTAAGTTGGATCTTCGTGGTGCCTACAATTTAATTAGAATCCGTTCCGGTGACGAATGGAAGACCGCGTTTAACACCAGAGATGGGCATTACGAATATTTAGTAATGCCCTTCGGGCTGTGTAATGCCCCCGCGGTTTTCCAGGGTTTCATCAATGAGATCTTTCGGGACTTATTATATGTATGTGTCGTTGTCTACCTGGACGACATATTGATCTTCTCACAGGACCTGCCTTCTCATCACCAACATGTGGCAGAGGTCCTCTCTAGACTACGGAAAAACTCATTGTTCTGTAAATTGGAAAAATGTTCATTCGAGTTACCCCAGATTCCATTCTTGGGGTATATAGTTTCCGGAGTTGGCCTGAAGATGGATCCAGACAAAGTAAATGCTGTACTACATTGGCCTCAGCCAACTACTCTTCGTGCCATCCAGCGTTTTTTAGGTTTTGCCAATTACTATAGACGCTTCATTCAAGACTTCTCATCCATTGCATCTCCCATTGTGGCCTTAACTCGGAAAGGGGCTAATACTAAGCAATGGTCATCTGAGGCTCTCCAAGCCTTTCAAATCCTCAAAGAGTCCTTCTCGTCTGCTCCCATTCTGCGACAACCTGATGTGACACTCCCCTTCTTCCTAGAAGTAGATGCCTCTAATGTGGGCTTAGGAGCTATTCTCTCCCAACGCTCGGAGCAACAAAAATTACATCCTTGTGCCTTCTACTCTCGGGGTCTTCTGCCCGCAGAGAAAAACTATACTATCGGGGACAAGGAGTTGCTGGCCATCAAAGCTGCATTAGAGGAATGGAGATACTTGTTGGAAGGAGCTCGCCATCCGGTGACGATCTTCACGGATCATAAGAACTTGTCATATTTGCAATCTGCTCAATGCTTGAACCCTCGTCAAGCAAGATGGTCTCTTTTCTTTTCCCGTTTTGAATTAATTATAACCTTCAAACCAGCTGCTAAGAACAAGAAAGCTGACGCTCTATCTCGAGCTTTTGTGACGTCCTCTGATGTAGAAGAGGTTCCCAACCATGCTATTCTAGACCCCAAATGTATTTCTCTGGCTGCTTCATCCACCAAAATGCTGCCATTTGGGAAGACCCTCGTGCCTCCTACTCTGAGGAGGAAAATCCTTTCGTGGTTCCATGCCTCTCGTTTTTCTGGACACGCCGGTGAACATAAGACCTTTGAGATTCTCTCTCGTAGTTACTGGTGGCCTTCAATGAGGAGAGACGTCAAAGAGTTTATTGCTTCCTGTGATTTATGTTCTCAGTTCAAATCCTCCCGCAGAACTCCAGCAGGGTTGCTGCGACCACTACCCATTCCGTCCAAGCCTTGGACCCATATTAGTATGGATTTCGTTACTGATTTGCCACCAAGTAAGAATCACAATACTATTTGGGTAGTGGTAGACAGATTTTCGAAGATGGCTCATTTCGTCCCTCTGTCCGGTTTACCTTCCTCGTCTACTCTGGCTGAACATTTCATTAAAGAAATCTTCCGCATCCATGGATGTCCGTCTGAGATTGTGTCAGATAGAGGAGTACAATTCGTTTCCAGATTCTGGCGGGCCCTTTGTAAAACCTTGGGCATACGATTAGCACTCTCATCGTCTTACCATCCGCAATCTAACGGACAAACGGAACGAGTCAATCAAGATCTTGAGACTTTTATTAGGATGTTCTCTTCAGCCAACCAAGACAACTGGGTAGAATTGCTCCCTTGGGCTGAATTCGCCCATAACAACATGTACCATGAGTCATCATCCAAAACTCCATTCTTTGTGGTCTACGGTCACCATCCGTCTTTTCCGGAATTTCCTGCCCTCCCGCCCACCCAAGTTCCTGCTGTGGAGACTGCTTGTCAGACCTTCAAAAATATCTGGTCTCAGGTCAAAACCTGTTTAAAGAAGACATCTAACAAATATAAGTCTTTCGCAGATAAGAAGAGGCGGGCTATTCCACCACTAAAAATTGGAGATCGTGTCTGGTTATCTACCAAAAATATTCGTTTGAAGGTTCCATCTATGAAATTCGCCCCTCGTTTTATTGGTCCATATAGGATCATTCAAGTTATCAATCCAGTATGTGTTAAACTTCTTCTTCCTAAGAATCTTCGGATCTCCAATGCCTTCCATGTGTCCTTGCTCAAACCTCTCATCATCAACCGTTTCTCGACTCCTTCCTCAGCACCGCAGCCAGTTCAAGTTCATCAGGAGGAGGATTTCGAGATTACTGAGGTATTGGATGCAAAAATTTCGCGAGGAGTCCTCCGTTTCCTCGTTCATTGGAAGGGCTTTGGTCCTGAGGAGCGTTCATGGATCAAAGCTGAAGATCTTAATGCTCCTGCCCTTCTGAAGAAGTTTTATTCCAAAAATCCGGACAAGCCCGGTTCCAGGCGTTCTGTGCCCACCTTTAAAAGGGGGGGTACTGTCACTCACCGGACTGTGAGTGCTTCTTCCCGGACATTTAGGAACCGTGGCCGTCCTCCATCCTGAGGGACTGCGCATGCGCAGCCCTTTCTATACCTCCAGTGTATGTTCCTTTAACTTAATTGGCAGATCAGGCAACCTCCCTATATTAAGCACCTGTGGTCATCACCACATTGCCTGATCTTGGAGTCTCATTCCCCATGAGTCTCTGAAGGTGTTCCTGTGTTTCCTTGTTTATTCAGCCCTGCTGATTCCTGTGGTTTCCAAACCACTTCTACCTCTGTGGTTTCCAAACCACTTCTGCTACTGTGGTTCCCATACCACTTCTACCATCTACTGTATCATCGTGACTGTGAGCTGATTCCTATCCGCTGCCTCCGTGCACTACAGTCTTCTAATCACTTCAACTCTACCATGTATCATTGGGACTGTTAGCTGATGCCTATCCGCTGCCTCCGTGCACTACAGTCTTTCATTCACATCCACTCACCTGTTCATGATTGTGACTGCCAGCTGATTCCTATCCGCTGCCTCCGTGCACTACAGTCTTCAACCTGCAACCCGTCTGTGTTTCATCGTGACTGTTTAGCTGATTCCTATCCGCTGCCTCCGTGCACTACAGTCTTCAACCTGCAACTCGTCTGTGTTTCATCATCGTGACTGCTAGCTGATTCCTATCCGCTGCCTCCGTGCACTACAGTCTTCAACCTGCAACCCGTCTGTGTTTCATCGTGACTGTTTGGCTGATTCCTATCCGCTGCCTCTGTGCGCTTCAGTCTTCAGTCCTTGTCAACGCTCCCGTGTTTCCTTGAGTCTGCCTCCACTATTGCTACCCGCTATTCTCCGTGATCAACAGTGCCTGTTCAACTCTGCTCTCCCGTGTCCCATCGTTACTGCACCTGCTGGTTGCTATTGGCTACCTCCGTGTTCCCGCAGAGACCCGCTGCTGCTACTCCTCAGCACTACTCATCCATCTACTGCTGATCCGCTCTCCACGCTTTCCTGTGTTCCCTGCTGGTCTACCTACCCGTGCGCTGCACCTACTAGACCACCGCTTCACTCATCCAGGGACTTCGCATCCTGCCGGCCTCCTGCCGTTCAGGTATCTCTGCACTCCTGTCTGACTGCCTCCTGAACCACGGTATGCATACTTCTCATTGACTGTGCTGTGTATTGCATACCTTGCTGGACTGTGTTGGTTCTCCTCTGGAGTGTGCTATCCGCTGAGTCTATTGCCATCATTGACTGTGTTATCTTATGCTGGACTACTTCAAGAGACTTTCTATATTGGCAGTATTGTTCAGTCATCTATACATTTATATTGTGCATATCACTGTGGTTCAAAGTCAAGGTGCCCGTGTATATATTGTGTTGCAGTCTCTCCCCGTGCACCTCCTCACATATATATTCAGTGGTACAACTTGCTAGTGGCAGACCACTGACCCCTGTTTACAGTTTCACCTGTTCCAGTATCCTCTCACATAGCAGTGGTACAACTTGCTAACGCAGACCACTGACTCCCCGGATACCTCCACTTGGATTCCATTCCTTCACTCAGACAGCGGTACAACTTGCTATCCGCAGACCGCTGACTCTCATCACCTCCTCGTTTCTGTTGGACATTCCTCCTCACTATAGCAGTGGTACAACTTGCTACCGCAGACCACTGACTACCTTCACGTGTCCTTTGTCCATACAGTTCCTCGTGTATTACTACCTCCATAGTGCCAGTGCTGCTAGTCATAGACTTTCCTGAGCATCTCATCATCTGCTATTTCCTGTTCCGTGATCACCCTGCTACCAGAGTACCATATTACCACCTATACTGCTCTGGTAAGCCTATCACCTGGTGATCCCTGGGTAAAGACTCCTAGTGCCCGTGACACTCAGTTTAACTTTTGCCTGACAAAGCAAGTGACCGTTTCATTCAAAGACTGTTGCTGTTCAGCTTTACTGCATGAAATTAAAAATGTTTTCATTCCTGCTATTGAGGAGAGACCACTATCCAAGTCCGAAGAGAGGAGGATCAAGGAAGACAGATGGGAGGTGGGGTATAGTACTTACATGGGTGATGCACTGGGCAGTGTATAGTGGTCACAACTGAGGTGGGCACTGGATAGTGCTGTGATGGGCATGAGGCTGCCATGCACTGGAAAATGTATTTTGCATAGGACTAAATGTGATAAGACATAGGGTTAAATATGGTTGACAAGATATTATGTGGTAGAAATAAGGCTGTTGTGTCTAGAACATATGAGGCTGGCATGAGGCTTGTATCCTGGGTGCAGAAATGGGCATGATGCTCTTATACTGCGTTGGGCATGATGCACAGAACTGTATGTGGTTGACAGGACTGTGGTGGATATGCTAGATATGGGGATATATGGTATGTGGTTGCTGGGGACATTGTGCATATGATGCTATTATGCTGCATATGATGGGCATGTGATTATACATGGTTACCATGGGGTCATATTTTGCTACTGCTATACAGGACATGGGTAGACACACTGCTATTTTATTGGGCATCAGACTGCATATGGTGGTAGGAGATGTTATGCTGACGTTTGGCCATACTTGCCAACTTTTCCTAGTTGGCTTCAGAGAGATCCTGGGGGAGGTGGGCATGCGGGGGGCGGGGCTTATTGAATCACAACATTTTGGCCCCACTCCTTAACGGGTGTCACAATTTCAGCAGGGAGCTGGGCCCGCCACTTATCTATTGCTGGTGCGAGAATCGGAAGGTTGCCCTGCTCTCCCGGGAGGTCTCCCAGAAATGCAGGAGTCTCCCGGACATTCTGGGAGAGTAGGCAACTAGAAAAGCAGCTAATGAATCTCTAGAGAATGAAGTGTCTTTTACATTTCTGTTTTCATTACTGAAGTCATGTTGTCTTACCTGTCAGTCTTTGATTAAATCTTGGTCTCCATGAAAATGGCCACCTCCATAGGCATCAATACATGGACAATTTCTGAACTGTGTCATCATGTCACAGATGGCGAAACCAACTACGTCTTGTACTGGCTCAGCATCAGGGAGAATGCGAGACTCTTTAGGGAGTGAGGGAGATCACCCCTATTTCAGGAAGTCTCCCTGACATTCAGGGAGAGTTGGCAAGTATGCGATTGGCTGCACTGTTATACATCATTGTTTCAGATATAAAAATGGCAAATAAATGCTAATCATTTTCACATATATAAGGATGGACACTGCAGTAACCTTGGCATTATCTCACTGTGTTGTAGCCAGGGGTTATTTCCTGTCTCTTTTAACAATGTCTACATTACATAAGACAATAGCAGCATATTGTATTCAAACAAACAAAACATTGGTTGTCAAGGTCATCTGATTATCTATTGTTACTAAATTAGAAAAAGAACAATACGTAGTGCAACACACATACCAATATAAAATTAAAGAATGACTTGAAAACAGTCTGACACTTATGTAATCAAGACAAAATTCTGCCAAAAAAAGTGCAGTGCTTCATGCAAAAAAAACCAACAAAACCCAGTCCATCAGCTCTCTAACTGTTTAATCATACTATTATTCTGGCACAATTATTGATATTTTCCAATGTTTTTTGTATACACATGTTTAATGCTTTCTTTGAAGAAATATTTCTCACTGTTAAATCCCCTAATCACCGTTACCTTGCAAATACAGCATATATTATAAACAAAAATAAACTGTACAGTAATCTGTCATACCTTCTGATTTGGGTGAGCAATGTCCTATAAAGTGAGCAGAGGGCCCAGGCCATAGTGGCCTTGGCACAGACCTCCATGCAGTTTGTTATAGCTATCACTGAGGACCTAAATATAGTTATGAAACAGTGATTTTACCTTTGTTAATAGATATCAGTGGTGGGTTTAAGAACTGCTCCTGGTCTCCTTTCGATGCGCTGTTGGGAGAATCCACCTCTGTTTCTTCTTCTACAGTAGGTGGAATAAAATCTTCCCCATCCATATCAGCTCTGTTACTATCATCCATAGCATATGAACCTGGAGTTTCACAACATTAGCGGTTAGGAACTGCTTGGTCTACTCTTGTACTCATTTATCTGCCCTATACCCCCACTTCTACCAGTTGTCCTTTATTTCCCTGTCTCAGCCTCAAAACAAATCAAAATTGCACTGGCTGTTATTGTTTCTTCTTGTTTGGTTGACCTAACATTAAATTACTTCCTGATTTTTCTTCTAATAATACTGATTAGTGCACAATGCAATTGGACTGCCCACACCTAACTAAAAGCTGATTTGGCCTATAAAGAGGTTAGTCCAAGATCAAAACAGTGCAAATCAGGAGCACATAAGGAAACAAGCAAAGTTATAAAACCAAATACCTGTTGGAAATACTGGGTTATTGACATTTCATAGTTTCATACTACCTTGAAGTGTAATATGTGTAAGTGAAGCAGCTTTTCTATTTTACAGTTATACACTACATTTTTGATTGGTTAAATAAACTATAGGTAACTATGCCAAATTCATCATTCATCAGTATTGCCTAACCGCTGAGTAGATTACTTTACATAACACAAAGGTGCTGTTTTAATTACTGGCTGCAAAATTATATTAAGTATTATTTACAAAAAGTATGTGTTCATTACAATAATTCTACAATCTAATAAAGAACTATATGACAGTCAGAAAAACAAATAAACATGTACTTTGTGAACATTGCTTCAATGGGAAGGACAAATTTGCAATTCAAATGTAGTAAATATGAAACTCTTTACATACACAGGCTATATTGAAACCCTGTGATCAAGCTTGCTTTGTTGAAACTGCCTGTAGGGAGATTTGCCTGGGAGTGGAGGGCAATCCACCACATGTAGTACCAGGATGTTAACTTTTTAGTTCTCAGGTATTAAATGTGTATAAAACCCCTAAGCTCACATAACTGTTAATATTGGAGGCACATGTTAAGTCGGTGCATAAATAATTTGGAGATTCTAATACACAATTGCTGTGAATAGTATTAGTCTCAAACTACCATGATTTGGTGAGTGAACATACCTTTATTAAGGGTTCCTGACCTGTCTTATGTGTGAGACAGGACTTGTGTATATAGCCGCAGATCCTCACACTAGAATCAGTCCGTTGCTGTTTGTTGGCAATGGTTTGTATTCTCTTGGTGTCCTCTCTCTTTAGCATTTAGTTGGTGCCATAGCAACTGTTGTAATGTGATCTCACCTCGTTGGTTACAACTGCTAGTCGACTTTATTTGCAAGCATTAGAAGTGCTCTGTCTACAAACCAGCAGCACACATTAGCTCTGAAAATAACCTGACTGAAAAACTTATATTGTCTTTATGTATATACATTTTGTTTTGTTATAGTGTTTGGCTGCAAGAACAGTTATATGTTCTGTATAAAAAACTAAAAAAAAGAATAAGTAGTTTCTGTTGCTATGACACAAGCTAGTTTAATTGTAAACAGACACTGCAGGAGTATGGTTATTTAGGTGTGTCTGTATCCCAGTAATAGGAGCCGTCATCGGCTATTTGCAAATGTGGCATTGTGGCCCCACCCACTGCTGCGATTGGCTAAAACCATGATTAGAAATAAAAAATAAATAAGATCTACATAATATTAATTACATCAGCAGTGCCCAATAAAATACATCAGAACCCCATATCATTGCTCCCAACCTGCACTATAATTATGTTTATCTCAATGATGTAGGACAAATGTACTCAACTTGTGAGTCATGATCTCAGTGGGGTTACTAAATCTGTTTTTGCAGTTCACTGATTGTCTGATATGCATTATATTCTATAGTCAAGTTTAGCTAACACTTGTCTCTCTTAATTCAGTGTGGGAAGAGAGCTATTTTTATAAGTGAGTGAAGGTGGGGCTAGTAATATGATAAGCAGGGGGAGGTAGGTGCTATTTATTGATGGGGTGGTGGTAGGGGGTATTTATTGCTTAGGTGATGGTAGAAATATTCATTTAATGCTGTGGACTATTTCATGGTGTTGTCTACTAATTTAAGGTGGGTAACAGGACTATTAGTTAAAGCTGAGTGGTTATTGAATGTGGAACTAAGTTGGGGGCAAGAAGGCATATTCATTTTGTGGGGGGGGGGGGGGAGTCGTATTTATTAAATATGAATGTTAATTTAATGTTGGGAATGGTTGGGGGAAAGTAAAGTAGTTGTATTTATTAAATGTGAAAGCTAGTAATTTATTGTCAGAGCTTGGTGGGGGGAACTATGCCTATTTCATAACTGTGAATCCTGTTAATCTAATGTATGGATTGATTAGAGTAAAATAAGTATGATCCCCTGTCGCTATGTGTGGTTGTGAGGTGCAAAGGCAAGTAATGCACCTGCTCATCTGCTTTCTTCTTCTGCCCTGGCCAGCTCTTGAGTGTGGACATACATGACCAGAGGGTCCCTGCCCATGCCTCACAAGATATAATAGCGCAACAAAGAGGACTACAAAGCGTATAGCATTTGTAGTCCTGGTAGGATAAAAAACATCAGATAAGAGAACCGATATAATTAAAAATTAATCAATTTAATAGTCAAAAACATAATAAGATAATCAAATTAACCAACAATTATTTAAAACCAAAACAGAGCAGAACTAATAATAAATAAAACAATGATTAACTCCCCAGTCCTAAAAGTTAAGTATAATTCATAACACGGCACTTCATAGATCAAGAAATTGCTCTATGCTACTGAGAATATTAGTACAATAAGAAACACCTATTGATATCTTTGCTAAGGCTGAAATAACAAAATCTGTCTAGTTTATGATTCAAAAAAGTATCTATATTTTGAATAAAAGTACATAAAACATACAATACATTACATTCAAGAGTACAGCTGTAAGCACAATGCAACGTGAAACATGATCAGACATACTTTTTAGTACATTACAAGATATACGGTACAAGATATGACATCCTACACTATATATCACATACTGCACTAGACATGGATCACTCAAAAAAATACAACAGTTTCAAACAAGCAATGGTTGTGGGGGGGGGGGGGGAGATAAGTGAGAGGGTTAGGGGGGGTTTGAGATCACATATCCAAAGCTTTATTGAAGGACAGAGTTAATAAATTAAGGCATAGAAATTTCAAAAAACTTCAATGGAGAAATGGGATGGACGGGGTAAGGGACGGGGAGTCACATGCCCAAAGCTTTATTGAATAAAGCAGACAAATGGTGGAGAAGGAGAAAAGGGAGACAAAATCAATCATCTTCCCCTTCCTCAGCACTGTCAATGATGTTACAGTCTCTTAGCAGCCTATTAATCAACCTCCGATAGTTCCGGGTAGTCATCTTCTCCTTTTTCAAAATGAGACCATTCCCGGCAAGTCATATATCATCCTTAAAACAGTTCATAAGGCGCCAGGCCTCGTGGATTGACCTAAGATTGTGAGTCCCAGGAAATAATACATAAAATACCAAATGGTATGAAACGCAAGTCCTGGGCATACTGTATTTAAGTTTATGTTCCAAGGCATACAACAATGCCTGTGCAGTGGGGCAGTCCCAATAAATATGCTGAGATGTTTCCTTTCTGGTGTTACAAAATAGGCAATGAACATATCTGCACAAGTTCCGGGAGTGCATTAATGTCCTGAGAGGCAAACCACTCTGGATAGCCATCCATGCAATGTCTTTATGTCTATTAGTCAGGTTTATAGAGGCCACAGTCTCCCACACATGTATAGCTGTAGCAGCATGGAGCCCTGGAACAGACTTCATAACGTCCTTAGCTCTGATGAGCTTGTGGATAGTTTTTGGCTTCCACAAAGTCTCACTCATAAATTGTCCAACATCCAAGTAAAACCAAGGTGGAATCCAGTTGTAAGGAAAGCAGTTGTCCCACTTGTCCCAGTAAATAACTCTACAAAGAGGCAGCAGGAAAAAGTGAGGCGTGTGTCCTACACCGGGTCTTTGGTATAAACCTAGACCCGGCTCACTTACCCGAAGACCGATGTCCTCTCTCCACTGCGGCCAGGCGCCATTTTAGTTCGGGTCTGCTCATGCGCAGACCCGATTTCTCTTTAAAACTTTGCCTGACTTCCTATTGGTCCTCAATTAGACCTCTTATTATTTAAGACACCTTCCCTCTTCCCTCAGTGCCTGTTCTTTAGGTCCACTACCTGCTCTAAGTAGGTTGTGTATTTTCATTTTCTCCATTCCCGTGGTATACTCTGCAGTCCGCAGATCATCACTCTCATCTCTACCATTTCAGTGGTAAAGATATGCAGCCCGGAGACCGTCCGAGTACTTACTCTCCAGCCATCTGCAAATCCTGTTGTCTGTTCCCTGCTGATCTCACCAAGTACTTCCTAGAGGGCCGCAACCTGTGTAGTGGAAGCAATTAAACCTATACCTTCTTGCAAGGGTCCCTGGAGTAGACCAGCCACTACGTTAGACTCCACGCTTCTGGTAAGAGTATCATCAAACTTGGCAGATCAAGGCCTGAGAATCCTAGGCTCCATGACAGTAAGAACAGGCCATGTCGGACCCCGCTGGGGAACCATCGGTAAAAGATTTACTCCAAAATCTGGTCAGTAGAATGGAACAACAGGATGCATCCAGCGTCAATTATTACAGTGCTTTCAAGCCTTGGTCATCCATGTGGATTCCCTGCAGGTGGCAGCACCACCATCTGTGACGGATCCTCCTGAAGAGCCTCAAGCTCCTGAACCGCCCGCCGCTTCTGCTGCATCTACCTTACGTTTGCCCTCTCCCTCCAAATTTGATGGAGACCCGAAATCCTGTCAGGGCTTCCTTAACCAGTGCTCTATTCAGTTTAAGCTCCACCTCATAACTTTCTTACACACCACTCCAAAGTGGCATACATAATATCCTTACTCTCTGGACAGGCTCTTGCATGGGCCTCTTCTATTTGGGAGAGAGACGATCCA
Source organism: Mixophyes fleayi (assembly GCF_038048845.1). NCBI lineage: Eukaryota > Metazoa > Chordata > Amphibia > Anura > Limnodynastidae > Mixophyes > Mixophyes fleayi. Next base: position 139,391,128 of record NC_134406.1, on the reverse strand, counting down.
TTGCTGAGAGTCAGTTCTGCTTTTATTGCTGCAATTTGGAGGATATTTGATGAGCCTTGCCGGGTAACTTCTGCTGCCTCCAGCATCCTCCGACTTCAACAGGGGTATCGCTCTGTGGCACAGTATGTCATCCAGTTCCGCACATTATATACGGAATTTCAGTGAAACAATGATGCCTTAGTAGTCGTCTTCTGGCAAGGGCTATCCGACAGGATCAAAGATGTGTTTGCCTCACAAGAGTTACCTGGGTGGCATTAATTTCCTTCTGTAATCGTGTTGACCTGAGGTTTTGGGAGAGGTCTATTGAAAAGGAGCCTCCTCATCACACGCCTGTCGGACTGGCACCCTAATTTCAATATCCTTTTTCTCCGGTGGAGCCCAGGGAGCTGGGCTGATCTCGGTTAACTCCTGAGTAACGAGAACGTAGATTGAAAAACAAATTATGTATTTTTTGTGCCGATCTTGGACACATGCTCAACTCCTGTCCTAAAAGGTTGGGAAACGCCAAGCCTTAGCCTGTTCTGGGGAGGTCAGGCTGGGGTCTTCCGAATCCTCTCCAATCTATTCGGGTTCTGAAACTTTCTACTTTACATTTACCTTATTCGCTCCTGCTGGGTCTTTCACATCCTGTGCTCTGTTGGATTCCGGGGCAGTGGGGAATTTTATCTCCCACTCGCTTGTAGTACAGCGGTTCCTACCTGTAATTCCTCTGGAGAAGGCCATCATCATCACTGCTATAGATGGATCTTGAATTGCTTACGGAATCATTACAGAACGCGCCAAACCTCTCCTTATAAGTAGGGGCTTTGCACAAGGAGCAGATTTCCTTTTTGATTCTAACCCTCTGCTACCAGTCCTCTCATTCTTGGCCTACCCTGGCTCCAGCTACATTCTCCACAAGTGGACTGGAGTTCACCTCAAATTCTTTCTTGGGGTTCAACTTTTCTCCACTGATGCCTTTCCCGAGTTTGTCCTGTTAAACTGGTTTGTACATTCCAGAGTCCACCTCCAGCCACCCTTCCTGCCCAGTATTTATCTTTCGCTGACATGTTTGACAAGTTCCGTTCAGAACGTCTCCCACCTCATCGACCTTGGAATTGTCCCGTGGACCTGCAGCTGGCAAAATTGGTTTATCTGCTCTCCGTACCAGAGACCCAGGCAATATCTGAGTATGTTAAGTGTGGTTTTATTAGACCGTCTACATCACCTGCCGGAACGGGATTTTCTAAATAAAAAAAGATGGGACATTACGACCCTGTATTGACTACCGAGGTCTCAACACAATAAAGATTAAGAACCGTTAGCCCATTCCTTTAATTACAGAACTTTTCCATAGCATCAGAGGAGCCCGAATCTTCACTAAACTGGATCTCTGTGGCGCCTATAATCTTATTAGGATCAGGGCTGGCGATGAATGTAACACAGCTTTAAACACCCAGGATGGCCACTATGAATATCTTGTAATCCCTTTTGGGTTGTGTAACGCCCCAGCTGTCTTCCAAAATTTGTGAATGAGATCTATCGGGACCTTCTCTATGTGTGCGTAGTCGTCTATCTAGATGACATTTGAATTTTTCCCAGTACGTCTTTTCACACGACAACATGTGGCAGAAGACTAGAGTACGGAAGAATCAACTGTTCTGTACGTTAGAAAAATGCTCCTTTGAACTTCCAGAAATTTCCGTTTTGGGCTACCTTGTGTCCGGTTCAGGCCTTGAGATTGATCCTGAGAAAGTGAGGGCTGTCTTACAATGGCCACTACCGATCGACCTTAAGGCTATCCAGCGCTTTCTAGGCTTCGCCAACTACTATCGGCGCTTCATTCAAGGATTCTCCACCATTGTTGCGCCCATAGTTGCTCTCACTCGCATTGGCTCCAACACCAAGCAGTGGTCTCTTGATGCACTTCAGGCATTTCAGTTACTCAAGGAAGCATTCTCCACTGCCCCTATACTTCAACAACCGGACATATCTCTTCCTTTTTTCCTAGAAATCAATGCCTCCAATATCGGAATAGGGGCTTTTCTGTCACAGAAGTCAGTACAGAATAAACTCCATCCTTGTGCCTTTTACTCCCGAAAATTACTACCTGCGGACAGAAACTATACTATTGGAGACAAGGAGTTATTAGCTATGATCATAAGAACTTACTCTATCTTCACTCAGCTCAATGTCTGAATCCATGGCAAGCCCGATGGTCGCTGTTCTTTTCTCGTTTTGAACTTATTACCTTCAAACCTGCCTCTAGAAACAAAAAAGCGCATGCTTTATCCAAAGCCTTCACTCCCACCTCGGATTCTGAGGACCCTTTGGAACATCCGATTCAAGATCTGAGATGTATCCAACTATCCGCTATAACTCCAATTACCCTACCCCCGGGAAAAAATTCTCTCTTGGTACCACTCCTCTCGCTTTTCGGGCTATGCCGGAGTTCGGAAAACTTTAGAGATTATCTCCCGAAGTTATTGGTGGCCTACTATCCCAGGTGATGTTAAGGACTTTGTGTGTGATATATGCGCCTGATTCAAGTCTTCCCACCAAGCTCCTGAAGGGCCACTTAGTCAACTTCCTATTCCTTTTAAGCCATGGACTCATATTAGCATGGATTTTGTTATGGATCTTCCACCTAGCAAAAAGTTTAACACTATATGGCTACTTGTGGATCGATTTTCTAAAATGGCTCATTTTGTCCCTCTTGTTGGTCGTCCTTCTTCTTCTATCTTGGCTAACCATTTCACAGTTTGTTTCCATTTCTGTTGGCCATTATGTCAAATTCTAGGTATTCACTTGAGTCTGTCTTCATTTTACCACCCTCAATCTAATAGACAGACTGAGAGAGTCAATCAAGACTCAAAGACTTTCTTGAGGATATTCTCTTTAGCAAACCAGGATAACTGAGTGGATCTTCTACCATGGCTGAAGTTTGCCCACAACAATGCCTACCAAGAATCCACCTCCGCTACCCCGTACTCAATTGTCTACGGGCTCCATCCTTCTCTCGAAGAATTTTTCACCCTCCCACCCAGGTTCCAGCAGTTAATTCCTTGCGACACAGATTTTCTCCAAGAATATCCGTCTTAAACTACCCTGCATGAAATGTGCACCTCGGTTCATCGGACCCTACAAAATCCTACTAATCCTTAACCCAGTCTGTTTTAAACTAGTTACCTAAGAATCTACGCATCTCCAATTCCTTTCATGTCTCCTTGTTAAAACCTCTAAGTATTAATCAGCTGCTTCCTCCTCCATATTTTCTTCCATTCAACTTCAGCAAGAAGAGGAGTTTACGATTACCCAGATTCTGGATTCTAAATATTCCAGGGGAGGTATCTGGTACCTAGTTGATTGGAAAGGATTCCCGATTGACTAATTGTGGGTCCTATTGATTCTGGATTCTAAATATTCCAGGGGAGGTATCAGGTATCCTGGTATCCGTGTGTCTGATATCAATGCATCTGCTCTGTTGAAGAAATTTCACACCAAATTTCCTAATAAACCAGGTTCTAAGTGTCCAGTGTGCACCTTTAATGGGGAGTACTTTCATACGCCGGGCCTTCAGTCTGTATATACTGAAAACTGGCTCACTTACCCAACGCCGGTGTCTTCTTTCTGCCACGTCCGGGCGCCATCTTAGTTGCGGGTCTGCACATGCGCAACCTTTAATGCTGGGGTGGTTTGGGGGCTATTAATTGAATGTGGGGCAGAGTTTGGGGAGGAGGGTTATTTATTAAATATAAATATGAATTATTTAATGTTGTGGATGGTTGTAGAAAATAGATATATTTATTAAACATAAATGCTATTAATTTATTGCTGGTGCTGTTTGAGGGAAGGGAAATAGATTTATTTATTAATGGGTATACAATTAATTTAATGTTATGACTGGTTAGGGGAAAATAGGTCTATTTATTAAATGTGAATACTATTAATTTAATGTTGGGGCTGGCTGCTGGGAGGGAGGCCTAATTAAATATGGCTTCTATTGATTTAATATTGAGGCTGGTTGGAGCATTCTAAGTTTCATGTACCTGTTTTTTTTAACAAATAGGGCCCCTACATTCTAGGATCCAGACAAGCAGCAACAATTGTAAAGACACCAGCAGCTGTAGGAAAGAGCAGGACTGCCAACTGTCCTGAATATGGTGTGGCAGTCCTGAATTTGGGCAATTATCTTGCTTTGTCAGGATTTGGTCCAACTGCAAGGTCAGTTGGGAGGTATGTCCCGCTTCACACTGCTCTGCTCGTGAAGGCAGAGCTGCATGCAACTAACAGTAGTGCACACAGTATTGCCAGTGAATTTATCTAAAATTATTACAACGTAAGGGACTCATGTCTTAAGTTCCCTGGGACCCCCAGAGCCTTAATTCAGGTGTCAGGAGTGGCAGTGACTGGTATTTTAGTAGGTGAGTGGGTGGGGTATTTTGGTAAAGGGTATGTGTGGAGGGTAAGGTAATTTAGTACAGATAGCAATACTTACCTCAGATTCCTGAGACATTCTGTACATCTCAGAACTACAGATTAAATCCCCTTAATGTAACATGGCTAAAAATGGAATGTGCCCTCATCCTACAATCATTCTTGCAATGTTGACATCTTGGACAGGGGCATAAAGGGCCCACAAGGGAAATACAATGGTAGAGGCCCACCAGAGGGGGTGTGGCCAGCCACTAGAGAGGTGTAACCAAACTACTAGAGGGGGTGTGGTAAGCCCACGAAGGATAGCTAGCACCATAGTGTAGTATATAAAGAATGCAGTGTATATATAAAGAGTACACAGTCTTGACCTGCACCTTAGATTGGGCAGAACAGTCACCAAAAATCGGGATTGTCCCACTAGAATCAGAACATTTGACAGACTGTTCTGCTCTCTCCTACCTGTTCTTGTCACTTTCACCACCTGTGGCTGCTGGTTTCTTTAGTTGCGGCTTGTCTGGATCCTGGAATGTTTGGGGCCCTATTTGGGAAAAAAAAATGGGTACAATGCAGCGTCGCTTTAAATTTAATCGCCGAAGACGCTGAACTCGCGGGTGTTGAAGAACCCGCATGTTAATACATTTACCCCCTGGAGGTAAAACAATAGGACTCACAATTAATACTTAGGCCTTCCTCCAGCCCCAACATTAAACTAATAATATTCCCATTTAATAAATAAACCTATTTCCCTCCCTCCAAACAGCCCCAGCAATAAATTAGTAGCATTTACTTATAATAAATATTACTATTTCCCGCTACCCTCACTGCCATTAAATAATTCATATTCACATTTAATAAATAGACCTCATGTTCCCCATTTAATAAATAGACCTCATGCTCCCCAAACTCAGCCCCACATTCAATTAATAGCCCCCAAACCAACCCATCTTAAATTAATAGTCCCCACTATAAAATTAAATTGCCCCACCATCACCCCACAAACAAAATAGCACCCATCAATTAGCCACCAGCTACCTCACACACAAACACTAAATTGTAACAAGACCCCTGTGCCATCACACACATTACATTGCCACAAGCCCCCTGTGCCATCACACACACATTACTGTGTCCCTTCATCACCATGTTGTGCCCCCTTATGATCACACTGCGCCCTCCATGCTGCTTTGCGCCCCCTTCACCTGCCTCCCCTTCATCACACTGTACCATGCTGCTTTTGCTCCCCCCTTCATCACCATCCTGCCCCCCCCTTCTTCACTCTGTGCCATCCTGCCCCCCCTTCATCACTCTGTGCAATCCTGCCCACCCTTCATCACTCTGTGCCATCATGCCCTCCCTTCACCACTCTGTGCCATCCTGCCCCACCATCACTCTGTGCCATCCTGCTTTCCTCCCCCCCTTCATCACTCTGTGCCATCTTGTTCCCCCCCCTCCCTTCATCACTCTGTGTCATCCTGCTTTCCTCCATTCCTTTACTTACCTTCCTATTAGCTTCTTTCTCCTCTTTTTCTCTTTTCTTTTCTTTACTCTTCTCTTCTCTTCTCGCTTGCTGGCTCCTCTCTGCGCCACTCCTCACTGAATGTCGAGTGTGATGTTATCACCTCACGCCCGACATTCAGTGCAGACGGAGGAAGGAGGGGCGCCAGCGCTGCAATCAGTTAAGGTTTTTTTTGTACCTTGCTCCACCCCACCAACAAAGAGGGCAGAGCCATCAGGCATCGGAGCCCACCAGGGAATACCCCGGCTCCCCGGCGGGCCAGTCCAACCCTGCATCTTTATGACATCTTTATGCAAGCAGGGAATGTTATCTTTACATTTTGTAATATAATATAAATTGTGGTTGGAAGTTATGTGGCACTTCAAAGACTAAGTAAAATACAACCTATATACTAACAGCTGTAACTAGAGCATCTGTCATGTGCCATTGCCAAAGATGCCTACTATCATCCTCCCCAAAACATCCCCAAGATATAGCTACAAGTCTCATAGAGTAAGTTGTCACTAAGAGGGGGCAAAATTTTGCAGGAGGTTAATGGCTACGTTGATGAAAGCTGCAGCACCAATGTTCAGCCACTGGAGGGCAGTGTCTCATTAGATGTATGGGGATGCGAGCAACTCGGCACAAAGTTCACCGTGCTTGAACTGGAGGCACGTGCAGTATATTAGGCAGCTGTAAGACACGGTGCAAAATAGAAGAAAGGTCCCACTCCAAGCGTCTCACTGGAGTTCCAGGCGCAGCAGACCAAAGAAGGTGCCCACGAGACCAGGAGTTACCCGACGGGGATCTGTCAGGTAAGTTCCAATGTGGGTGCCTCCAGGCTAATCCCTGCAAGCGGGGAATCTGCAGAGTATTGCCACAACAACAAGCGGGCAATCGCAGCGGCGGGACTCTCTGCAGGAGGGCGCAGGAGCAGGTGCAGGGCACAGCCATTGACAGGCCATGTAGTACAGGCCTGTACATATTGGGTCTTGGATGGAGAGGGTGCTGGCTTAGAGCCTGGGGGGGCACTTCACTCTGCGTGCCGGGAAACGCATGAGTGGCTGAGCCGGGTCAGGTACTGGGTGCAGAATGTCAAAGTCGTATAATTGGATGAAAGAAAGTATATTGATTAATATTGTTTTACCCTGCGATTGCGATCAGTACGTCACGTGTTACGTGTTATGGTGCAAACGCACGATAAGTCACGCATGCATACACTCGCACTTACATATATATATATATATATATATATATATATATATATATATATAGAAGTTAACCCGTGCGTGATACTCATGCATTCTAATCAAATCAGGCTACTTAAGGTCTTAAAAAGGTTCTTGTCATGCATTTGGGCCTAGCCCAGGCCTTCTCAGGAGAAGAGCGTTACTTTCCGATGCAAGCGCCCTTTTTAATGTGTGTTCATGAGGTAAAATTACCTCATGAAAATGAGTTGGACCCCTCAACTCGTAAATTTAGCCTTTACTACCCCTCCCACGGGGGGAAGGGGGGATGATGGAAGTTAACTGACTTCACTATTCTATTTTTTTTGTCAAATAATGTCAGTATACCAAATTTCAGGTCAAATGGATGAGCCCTTTCTGAGAAAATAGTTTTTTCCACACACACACTAACACACGCCGCTAGGCTTTTACTTTTATATATTAGATAATGCTAAGAATTTAGTAGGTCAGTGTAGTATATAACTCTGCCCTGCAGCTTGAGCACTCTGTCACCCGGTAGTTTTTTCCACACACAGACTAACACACGCCGCTAGGCTTTTATATTATAGATATATATATATATATTTCATATTTATAATGGTTCCACTTCACAGTTGTTTATGAGCGGATGTTATTTGGTTTAGTTATATATTATAAGGTTATATGTACACTCTAGTGATATTTAAAGTTCAGGTCACGGGAAGTATGTCATGTTTGGTATCATTCTTATCCGCAGTTGTCCGGTTCATTTGCCGAAAGGATTGCACATTGAGTGTGGTAGTTATCGATGATAGGGTATAAATGATTAGAATGTTATTGTCTGTGTAATGCTAATAGACCAGTTTGAACCAGTTCTTGGCCGGTAAACTAAGTATGCATCATCTGGAGAGCTGACCCCCACCCTTGGAATGCTGATCCCCATCCTTGGAGGGGGTTGTTTGACCTGACCTATGGACTGCACTACACTGGACCTACCTGAAGCCTGAACCTATGGAAACTTGCCAAGTCACCTGTATTGTCTTCACTGTATCACTAAATGTATATATACAGCTCCCTGGAATCAGCTAACCAGTCACACTGACCACAGTCTTCAGGATTGAAGGACTGTCTAGCTGGATCCAACAGAAAGCGCAGTGGGCGCAGCGTATGTATGTATGTATAAGGTATCGGCTGTACTGTACTTATTTATTGAACTGCTAAACTTTTGTTTTTGCTAAATAAATTGCTTCTACTTTGGAACCACACAAATCGCATACACAATGCTTATTGGAAAACTATGAAATTACTTTAATAAGGCCAACCAGGCACACAGCATGCAGTATCGGTTAGGCCGCAGGGCTCCGGGTCAGTTTGGGAGGGATTTGCGCAGCCCAGATGGGTTCAATGGGTACCTTTGGCGTTGCCAAACCAAATAGTCACAGAACTGGCTACTTTATTAGTAGAGAGCAACAATATTTGTAATAAAGCCCCCCAAAGCCACGGAGCTGTAACTGAGCACATCTAACTAATATGGCTGCCAGGCCATGCCCCTCACAGAGTAAATTGAACTTTTCACAGAGAAAGCTGCCATCTTTACAGAGATGCCTGCCAGTCTAGTTCTAGAGAACTGTTGTCATTTCAAGGCTTTGATATGTGTATACAGAGCCCCCCAGGATTATAGAATTATTCAGCTACTTTTACTTTTTTACTTTTTTTTAGAAACTGGATTTGCGACTTTTCTATTAATTTTAAATAACACAGTATATAAATTAAGGGGGGTATTGGAGGTGGGTGAGGGATAATTGGTTGTGATCCATCAGTTTGATAGAAAACAGATAGAAAACATTTAGATTATTTACCTGGAGACGTCTACCTCCTTGACTCACAGGCAGGGCCGACATGAGGACTTTTGGGCCACAATACAGCAACTTCTTTGGGCTCCCATCATATTCAACAATGAAAGACTTGCCTTTGGCAGAAGTTCATATTATGGCACACCGTAGTGCACCCAGTTCATATTATGCCACATCGTAGTGCACCAAGGACATATTATGCCACAATAGTGTCCCCAAATAACATTATGCCATAGTAGTGTCCCCAAATCATTAGTAGTGCCCAGACAAAAACTCATTCACAAATAAAAATTGGTACAGCATATCAGATACTGAGAGTGTGAGTCCCAGGAGCAGCTTAATACACCATTTACAATGCAAACAAAAATAGATATATTGACACAATCACAGATACAATTTATGACAAGCAATGTTTTTTCCTCTTAATTAAAAATCTCTGTACAGATAGATATGCAAGAAACATTACAGCGCAATAATAAGCAATACAGTGTTTTAAACGTTATTGGATACACCGTAGTGCCCGCAGTTTATGAAATGATGGATAAAAACACATTGCACACGAGAAAATATATGATCTTACCTGATTATGGCATTCTGTGTTCTGTTCTCCTACTGGGCACGCTGGGCTAGAAGGGATCCACAGCTGTCAACTCACACAGGTAGTCGGGAGCAGTAACAGAGGGCAGTGGTCGAAGCGGAAATTTAGAAGTGGGCTTATGTAAAATATAAGTGAATGGAGAATGAAGGCTTGTGTCACGGAATAGCAGAGATGGCAGCTAACCGGTATTAGCGCATCTGAACAGGGAAGCGCGGAGTCTAACGTACCCCTGGTATTCACCAGGGACCCCCGCAAGAGGGTTTGGGCTTAGCTGCAGAGTAGTTGAATAAAGTGAAGGAAGCCAGGCAGTGGTCTCGGTTGGGTGTGGTGGCGGTAGGTCAGCTTTATGATACAAATGTACTTAAATCCTTCAAACAGTTAGTTGAGGAATTCTCTGTTCCCAGAACAATGTTTTATTCTTACCTTCAATTACGAAACGCCCTAAACACACACTTTAAAGGGAAGACACTGGAGATTGGGGTGGCAAGCCTTGGGTTATAGGTAAGGATGAGCGGGCTCGGATTCCGCTAATCCGAGCCCATCTGAACAGTGCGGATCCGACGGGATCCGAGCACTGTTCAGGAACTTCCGGGCGCCAAACGAAGCCAAACCGGGGCTATGACATCCAAGTCTCGCGTCGGATCTCGCGAGACTCGGATGTCATAAATACTCACCTTGCGGCCGCCATCTTCATTTCGCCTGACATAAGGGAAGAGGGAGGGTGTATAGTGTAGTGGTGCTCTTTACTTGTGTCTAGTGCTCTGTCCTTGCTGAGTCCAGTGGTGCATCAGTCCAGTGCTCTGTCCTTGCTGAGTCCAGTGGTGCATCAGTCCAGTGCTCTGTCCTTGCTGAGTCCAGTGGTGCTTTTGTCCTGTGCTCTGTGCTGCTGAGTACAGTGGTGCTTTTGTCCTGTGCTTTGTTCTGCTAAGTGCATAGTTATTTTAAAAGTATTAAAAAATCTTCAAAAAAATAATAAAAATAAATTATACAAAAATCTTCAAAAAAAATTTAAATTTTTTTCAAAAAAGTATAAAAAAAATTCTTGCAGTCCAGAAACATTAATACTGCAATCTATTAAAAATTGTTCACTGTTCTTTCTTGCAGTCCAGAAACATTAATACTGCAATCTATTAAAAATTGTTCACTGTTCTTTCTTGCAGTCCAGAAACATTAATACTGCAATCTATAAAAAATTGTTCACTGTTCCAGCAGTATTTAAAAAATATTACTGTAATACAACGTGTGCTGCATATAATGGAGTACCAAAATTTGGAGGATAAAGTAGGGAAAGATCAAGACCCACTTCCTTCTAATGCTGAACCCGCTGTCACTAGTCATAACAAAGATGATGAAATGCCATCAACGTCGTCTGCCAAGGCCGATGCCCAATCTCCTAGTAGAGGGCATGTAAAATCCAAAAACCCAAAGTTCACAAAAATTAGCAAAAAAAGGAAATTAAAAACATCTGAGAAACGAAAACTTGTCAATATGCCATTTACGGCACGGAGTGGCAAGGAACGGCTTAGGCCCTGGCCCGTGTTCAGGACTAGTGGTTCAGCTTCACCCAAGGATCTAAGCCCTCCTCCTCCCCTCCCCTCCAAAAAATTTAAGAGAGTTATGCTTTCAGCAACAACAACAACACAGCAAACAACTCTGCCTTCTAAACAGATGACATCACAAATCCCCAAGGCGGGTCCAAGGGTGTTGGTGGTTGCGAAGCCTGACCTTCCCATCACTGTACGGGAAGAGGTGACTCCATCCACCATTTGCAGCACACCCTCTGCATATGCTGGAAGGATCACCCACAGTGTAGATCCAGATTTGGATAATCAAGGTGTCAATTTTGTAGGGGTGTGCACTGGGCACTTTTAGTGTTTTGGGTTTTGGGTTTTGGGTTCTGATTAGCTTGAGGTTTTGGGTTCTGATATGTTTTGCCAAAACACCTGACGAAAGGTTTTGGTTCTGATTTCGGGTTTTGGGTTCTGATTTATTTTTTAAAAAGCATAAAAAGCACTAAAATCCTGTTTTTTGGTTGTTTTCCACTCCTACGCTATTATTAACCTCAATAACATTCAATAACAATCATTTCCACTAATTTCCAGTCTATTCTGAACACCTCACACCTCACAATATTCTTTTTAGTCCAAAACGTTGCACCGAGTTAGCTTTCTGGACTGCGTAGTGGAGTGGGCCCGGTACCCAATTTGGTACCGGGGCCACAATACCTCCGCCTTCAAATGGTCTCAATTCCACTGCATAGCTGCATGCTCCTACATCCTCTGCAGCATATACAGGGTGTAGTTCGAGCGTGTCAATGCCTCTTGTTTTTGACGATGACAGGTCATTTTCATTAATTTTGGATTTGGACCCAACACTGAATGTAGTTGATACGCATCTATCTGGACTGCGTAGTGGATTGGCCCCGGTACCCAATTTGGTACCGGGGCCACAATATATCATCAAAGCGTACGAAGGGCTTCATCCACAAGAGCAACATGCTTGGTGGAATCGCAATGGTTTACCAGCTCCTCCCTCACTTTCTCTTGTAATATAGATTGCAGTACCTATTCTCTTGCACTGCTTAAAAATTGAACGTAGTAAATGTAATATAGATTGCAGTACCTATTCTCTGGAACTGCTTAAAAAATCAACGTAGTAAATGTAATATAGATTGCAGTACCTATTCTCTTGCACTGCTTAAAAATTGAACGTAGTAAATGTAATATAGATTGCAGTACCTATTCTCTGGAACTGCTTAAAAAATCAATGTAGTAAATGTAATATAGATTGCAGTACCTATTCTCTGGAACTGCTTAAAAAATCAACATAGTAAATGTAATATAGATTGCAGTACCTATTCTCTTGCACTGCTTAAAAATTGAATGTAGTAAATGTAATATAGATTGCAGTACCTATTCTCTTGCACTGCTTAAAAAATCAACGTAGTAAATGTAATATAGATTGCAGTACCTATTCTCTTGCACTGCTTAAAAATTGAACGTAGTAAATGTAATATAGATTGCAGTACCTATTCTCTGGAACTGCTTAAAAAATCAACGTAAATGTAATATAGATTGTAGTACCTATTCTCTTGCACTGCTTAAAAAATCAACGTAGTAAATGTAATATAGATTGCAGTACCTATTATCTGGAACTGCTTAAAAATTGAACGTAGTAAATGTAATATAGATTGCAGTACCTATTCTCTGGAACTGCTTAAAAAAATCAGCGTAGTAAATGTAATATAGATTGCAGTACCTATTCTCTTGCACTGCTTAAAAATTGAACGTAGTAAATGTAATATAGATTGCAGTACCTATTCTTTTGCACTGCTTAAAAATTCAACTTAGTAAATGTAATATAGATTGCAGTACCTATTCTCTTGCACTGCTTAAAAATTGAACGTAGTAAATGTAATATAGATTGCAGTACCTATTCTCTGGAACTGCTTAAAAAATCAACGTAGTAAATGTAATATAAATTGCAGTACTTATTCTCTGGAACTGCTTAAACAATGAACGTAGTAAATGTAATATAGATTGCAGTACCTATTCTTTAGAACTGCTTAAATATATTTACCAAATTGGGTTCCGGGGCCACTCCACTACGCAGTCCAGAAAGCTTCGTATCAGATAATAAAATACGTTCACTGTTCCTGCCAAATAAAAAAAAAATGAAAATGCCCTGTCATCAACGAAAACAAGAGGTAGTGGCACGCTAGAACTCCACCCTCTATATGCTGCAGAGGATGGAGGAGCAGAAAAAGGCCATTCAAGCCTACACAGCCACCTACGATGGGCCACGTGTTAGTGCCGCCCACTTGTGTCGCTTAGCTTAGACATCCAGCTACCTCGGTACAACGTTTTGGACTAAAAACAATATTGTGAGGTTTGAGGTGTTCTGAATAGACTGGAAATTAGTGGAAATGATTGTAATTGAATGTTATTGAGGTTAATAATAGCGTAGGAGTGAAAAAACTAAAAAAAAACTGGATTTTAGCACTTTTTATGCTTTTTTAAAAAAAAAAATAATCAGAACCCAAAACCCTAAATCAGAACCAAAACCTTTCGTCAGGTGTTTTGGCAAAACAAATCAGAACCCAAAACCTCAAGCTAATCAGAACCCAAAACCCAAAACCCTCAAAGTGGCCGGTGCACACCCCTAGTTATAGTGGTCTGATTTTTTCGGATGTACTCATGTCTTTTGTATGAATCCACTGTAGATGATTTGAATGGTTTGAGGAATCAGTGGGAAATAGATATTGGCCCTTTATCAGACAAGGAGTGGGGAATGGTTACAGACGGTACTAAAGGTTATACTTCATCATTAAAATTTCAACAAATACAGGTGTTTATCCTACACAGAGCTTATTTTACCCCTATTAGACTGGCAAAATTTCGTCCGGATGTTACCACTAATTGTCCAAAACGCAATTTGGTTAATGCTAACTTTTGACACCTTTCATGGGAGTGTTCATGTATACGAATCTTCTGGCGCAGGATCAGGAAATGTATGCGGAATACTGGAATTGAAGTGTCTCTTAGTTCACCGGCCACTTGTCTCTTTGGGCTCCCTTTGAATGGGAAAGTTAATAAACTAACAAAAATGTACATTTTACAGTTATTGATGTTGGCTAAGGTCTGTACAGCGAGGTTGTGGTTGGCTCCGAAGAGTCCAACAGTTAAAAATTGGAAGGCACTGGTTAATACCACCATGAAACATGAGAGATTTGTCTATACTAGCAGACAGGCTCTGAAGAAATTTGAGAGTATATGGCACAGATGGTTAGAGTCTTCATTTTATCCTGTGTCATCTAGTTTAAATTCTCTAAGTAATTAAATGTATGGCTCATACAGCTCTTATAATAAGTATTTAGGTCCATGTGGTAAACCCTATATGTGTAAAATGTCTATATATGAGCATTTATAATGTATGATCCAGAATGAGTATGGCACATTTGTGTTATTATACCTTACTGAAATTTTGTAAATTACGTCATTTAATTCTGTAATGTATCTGATTGTTTTTTTTCTTTTCTTTTTGCTGATTGTTATGTTTGTATCTTAAAAAATTCCAATAAAATTACTGAATTTAAAAAAAGAACCAAAGGTTTTAATAAGGAAATATGAAATGAGTTATGCTGACGGAGTGAAGGAGGTAGATGGAGCTTATAGGTAACCGCATTAATAATATGAGCAATGCGGAAGGGACCAATATATCTGGGAGCGAATTTCATTGAAGGTAGCTTGAATCTGAAATTACGCGTGGACAGCCACACCTTGTCCCCAAAGTCAAGAACTGGAATCTTCCTACGGTAATGATCAGCAAAGTGTTTATGCCGTTCCGAGGACTGTAAAAATTTAGATCGTACCTGAGTCCAAATCTTCGAAAAGTCACCGACCATCTCTTGAGCTGCAGGTACCGATGCACTGGGAACTTCTGAAAAGGTGGGAAGTATGGAATGTCTGCCAAAGATGGTAAAGAAGGGAGATGTTCCAGAAGATTCATGTTCATGGATATTATGTGAAAATTCTGCCCAAGGTAAATAATCACTCCAGGAGGATAGGTGATCAGAGCAGTAACAACGGAGGAACGTCTCCAAATCCTGGTCAGTCTGACAATTGGTCTGGGGATGGTATCCCGATGAGAATTTTAGCTTAATTCCTAGATTGCTGCAAAAGGATCTCCAGAATCTTGAAATGAATTGTACACCTCTGTCAGAGATGATCTCAATGGGGCAACCGTGAATCCGAAAAATATTCTTAATAAAAAGAGTGGCTAGATCAGCAGCGGATGGCAATTTCTTGAGAGGGACAAAATGTGCCCATTTGGAAAAACGATCGACCACCACCCAAATAGTATTGAAGCCATGACTATTGTGGAGATCAGTAATAAAATTCATGCTGATGCTTGCCCAAGGTGAGTCTGGAATCGGGAGCGGAAGAAGAAGCCATGCAGGTGGACGCCTTGGTGTCTTGTGACGGGCACATAAACAGCAAGCTGCAACATACTTATGAACGTCAGCACTCAAGGATGGCCACCAATAGCTGCGGGACAAAAGAGCAATAGTCTTCTTAACCCCAGTATGACCAGCAAATCTGGAATCGTGGGCTCACGCCAACAGTCTGGGACGAAGATGGGTCTCCACAAAAGAACGTCCAGCAGGGGGTGTCTTAACAGAGGATTTAGTCAAAGCCAAGATCTTCAGAGGACTGATGATAGGTCTGACACAGGACTGACAAGAATCCGAAGGATCAAAAGACCTGGAAAGTGCATCGGCCCTGGAATTCTTCGACCCAACACGGTAAGTCAACTGGAATCTGGAAAAAAAAAGTGACCAGTGGGCCTGATGAGGGTTAAGGC
This sequence comes from Mixophyes fleayi, assembly GCF_038048845.1. Lineage (NCBI taxonomy): Eukaryota > Metazoa > Chordata > Amphibia > Anura > Limnodynastidae > Mixophyes > Mixophyes fleayi. The sequence goes on along the minus strand of NC_134406.1, from coordinate 139,375,198 downwards.
ACTGAGCGGATTCCAGATAGGTGAGGTTCTTATGATCTGTGAATACCGTGATAGGATGGAGAGCGCCTTCAAGCAGGTACCGCCATTCTTCTAAGGCTATCTTGATGGCCAGGAGCTCCTTGTCACTGATGCTATAGTTGACCTCACTGGGTAAAAATTTCCTGGAGTGAAAGCCACATGGAGAGAAAGTGCCGGCAGAATTCTTCTGAGAGAGAACTGCTCTCACACCCACAGAAGAAGCATCCACCTCTAGAAAGAACGGTCGTAGTTGATCAGGCTGTCTCAAGACAGGAGCGGTAGAGAAAGCTTCTTTAAGAACTTTGAAGACCAAGACTGCATCCTGAGGCCAGTTCTTGGCTAACCCACCTTTACGGGTAAGTGACGTGATGGGCGAGATCAATGAAGAGAAGTTTTTAATGAATTGCCGGTAATAGTTGCAGAATCCATTAAAACATTGAGTAACCTTCAGGCCAGAGGGTTGAGGCCAACTAAGGATAGATTCTACCTTCTTTGGATCCATTTGGAGACCCATGCCAGAGATTATATACCCGAGGAAGGGAACCTGAGGTTGATCAAAAAGGCACTTCTCCAATTTGCAGTATAGGTGATTAGTACGAAGGCGAGATAGAACTTCTTTGACATGATCTCGATGAGAGGTGATGTTCTGGGAGAAGACAGGATATCATCAAGATAGACGACTACAGATAGATACGAAAGATCTCTGAAGATTTCGTTGATGAATTCTTGAAAAACGGCAGGGGCATTACAAAGCCCAAAGGGCATCACGAGGTACTCATAATGTCCGTCTCTCGTATTAAAATCGGTTTTCCACTCATCACCTCGACGAATGCAGATAAGGTTATAGGCCCCTCTAAGATCCAGTTTGGTGAAAATCTGTGCTCCACGAATCCGATCAAAGAGTTCTGAGATGAGAGGTAATGGGTAACGGTTCTTTACCGTAATAGCATTCAGCTTCCGGTAGTCAATACAGGGTCTAAGGGTACCGTCTTTCTTTTTGACAAAAAAGATCCCTGCACCTGCCGGAGAGGAAGACTTGCGGATAAAACCACGTTCAAGATTCTCAGCGGCGTATTCAGACATGGCCTTGGTCTCTGGGAGAGATAGGGGAAAGACTCTGCCTCTAGGGATGCACTTGTCAGGTACGAGGTCAATGGGGCAATCCCAGGGTCGATGAGGAGGCAGGGACTCGGCTGCAGCTTTGCTGAATACATCTACAAACTCGGCATAGGCCTCAGGAAGAGCAGGCTGCGGAATAGAGACTAGACAAGAGTATGAAGACTTAGGAGGATGTACAGCAGTCAAACAATGTTGCTTACAGATGGATCCCCAAGAAATGACTTGGGCACGAGACCAATCGAACTGCGGATTGTGAGCTTTAAGCCAGGGAAGGCCCAAAATAACAGGATTGACGGACAGAGGAAGAATCAGGAAACTTATCCACTCAGTGTGAAGCGCTCCTACCGCCAGTCATAAGGGACTGGTAATGCGATCAATGGAACCATTGTTGATACGATTACCATCAATTGCAGTCAGTGCCAGCGGCTGTGGCAATGGAAGAATGGAGAGACGAAGCTTGAAAGCCAACTCAGCAGAGAAAAAGTTCCCAGCAGATCCAGAGTACACAAAAGCTTTCAATTGCTGGGACCCATCTGGAGAAAATAACGTAATAGGCATCAGAAATTCAGAATCTCTCAAGGAATAGGGAGTGAGGGACTTAGATCCTAGGACAACCTCCCTGTCATTGCCTAGGATGGGGCATTTTCCCGGCCTCTTGGAGCATGAGGAGAGGAGGTGACCGAGTCCCCACAATAAAGGAAAGACGATATTTGATGCGTCTATCACGCTCCTCTGTCACGGGCACTAGGAGTCTTTACCCAGGTATCACCAGATGATGGACTTACCAGAGCAGTATTTGTGGTAATATGGTACTCTGGTAGCGGGGTGATCACGGAACAGGAGACAGCAGATGGTAAGAGAATGCTCGTGAAAAGTCTATGACTAGCAGCACTGGTAATATATAGATAACTGTACACGAGGAACTGGATGGACAAGGTAACGTGAGGGTAGTCAGTGGTCTGCGTATAGCAAGTTGCACCACTGCTATAGTGAGGAGGAATGTCCAGAAGTAACGAGGAGGTGATGAGAGTTAGCGGTCTGCGTATAGCAAGTGGTACCGCTATCTAGGTGAGGGAATGGAATCCAGGTGAAGGTATCCGGGAAGTCAGTGGTCTGCGTTAGCAAGTTGTACCACTGCTATGTGAAAGGATACTGGAAACTGGTGACTCAGGAAACAGGGAACAGTGGTCTGCCTCTAGCAAGTTGTACCACTGAAATATATATGTGAGGAGGAGCACGGGGAGATAAATGCAATGCAGAATATACACGGGCACACTGAACTTGATCCCACGATGATATGCACAAAATAGTAATAACTGAACAGCACTGCACAAATATACAAAGTCACAAGACCTATCCAGGCTAGAAGGTAACACAGTCAAATGATGGCAATAGTCTCAGCGGATAGGAAACTCCAGAGGAGAACAACTCAGTCCAGCTAGATATGCAATACACCAGCACAGTCAATGAGAAGTATGCATACCGTGGTTCAGGAGAGCAGGCTGTCAGAAAGAAGTGCAGGGATACCTGAACGGCTGGAGGCCGGCAGGAGACGAAGTCCCAGGAGGGTGGAAGCGGTAACCAAGTAGGTGCAGCGCACAGTAGGTAGACCAGCAAGGATGAAAACAATACTCAGGAAGCAGTAGTATATAGAACTGGACACCTGGAGAACACAGGAGAGTAGAGGCGGTCTAGCCGAGATGAAAGCAGCGGAGCGTTGATCCGATGCAGACAGGCGAGTTGACTCAAGCAGGAACACTGTAGAAGCACGGAGACAGCGGATCGGCTGGCTGCAGACACGAGGAGTACTGGAGGGTTGCGATGAGCAGGACACTGCAGATACACGGAGGCAGCGGATAGGAATCAGCTGGTGCAGTCACGATGAAACACGGGAGAGTTGAGATAAGCAGGATACTGTAGATACACGGAGGCAGCGGATAGGAATCAGCTGGTGCAGTCACGATGAAACACGGGAGAGTTGAGATAAGCAGGATACTGTAGATACACGGAGGCAGCGGATAGGAATCAGCTGGTGCAGTCACGATGAAACACGGGAGAGTGAAGTGGACTGGAAACTGTAGAAGCACAGAGGCAGCGGATAGGAATCAGCTGGTGCAGTCACGATGAAACACAGGAGAGTTGAAGTGGTCTGGAAACCACAAACGAACAACAGGAATCAGCAGGAGCTGAATACACGAGGAAACACAGGAACACCTTCAGAGGCTCATGGGGAATGAGACTCCAAGATCAGGCAACGAGGTATTGATCTCAGGTGCTTTAAATAGGGAGTGTTGCCTGATCAGCCAATTAACTAAAAGGAACATGTACTGAAGGTTTGAAAGGGCTGCACATGCGCAGACCCTCAGGATGGTGGCCGGCCATGGTTCCTAAACACACGAGAAGTAGCACAGTCCAGTGAGTGACAGTACCCCCCCTTTTAAAGGTGGGCACAGAACACCTGGAACCGGGTTTGTCCGGAAACTTGGAATAAAATTTCTTAAGAAGAGCTGGGGCGTTGAGATCTTCAGCTTTGATCCATGAACGCTCCTCAGGACCAAAGCCCTTCCAATGAACGAGGAAACGGAGAACTCCTCGCGAAATTTTTGCATCCAATATATGAGTAATCTCAAAGTCTTCCTCCTGATGAATTTGAACTGGCCGAGGTGCTGAAGGAGGGACCGAGAAACGGTTGATGATGAGAGGTTTGAGCAAGGACACATGGAAGGCGTTGGAAATACGAAGATTCTTAGGAAGTAGACGTTTGAAACAAACTGGATTAATCACTTGAATGATCCTATACGGACCAATAAAACGAGGAGCGAATTTCATAGATGGGACCTTCAAACGAATATTTTTGGTAGATAACCAGACACGATCTCCAATTTTCAGTGGTGGAATAGCCCGCCTCTTTTTATCTGCAAAAGACTTATATTTGGCAGATGTCTTCTTTAAACAGGTTTTGACCTGAGACCAAATATTTTTGAAAGTTTGACAAACAGTCTCCACAGCAGGAACTTGGGTGGGAGGGAGGCCAGGAAATTTTGGAAAAGACGGATGGTGACCGTAAACCACAAAGAATGGAGTTTTAGGAGATGACTCATGGTACATGTTGTTATGAGCGAATTCAGCCCAAGGAAGCAATTCTACCCAGTTGTCTTGATTGGCTGATGAGAACATCCTTATAAATGTCTCAAGATCTTGATTGACCCTCTCAGTTTGTCCGTTTGATTGAGGATGGTAGGAAGATGAGAGTGCTAATCGTATGCCCAAGGTCTTACAAAGGGCCCGCCAGAATCTGGAAACGAATTGTACGCCTCTATCTGACACAATCTCAGACGGACATCCATGAATACGAAAGATTTCTTTGATGAAATGCTCAGCCAGAGTAGAAGAGGAAGGTAAACCAGACAAGGGAACGAAATGCGCCATCTTCGAAAATCTGTCCACCACTACCCAAATAGTATTGCAGTTTTTACTAGGAGGAAGATCAGTAACAAAGTCCATACTAATATGGGTCCATGGCTTGGATGGAATGGGTAGTGGTTGAAGCAAACCCGCTGGAGTTCTGCGGGAGGTCTTGAACTAAGAACACAATTCACAAGCGGCTACAAACTCTTTGACATCTCTCCTCATAGAAGGCCACCAGTAACTTCGAGAGAGAATCTCAAAGGTCTTGCGTTCACCAGAGTGTCCAGAAAAACGAGAAGAGTGGAACCACGAAAGGATTTTCCTCCTAAGAGTAGGAGGCACGAGGGTTTTCCCAAATGGTAGCACCTTAGTGGAAGAAGCAGCCAGCGAAACACATTTGGGGTCTAGTATACAGTGGTTGGAAACCTCTTCAACGTCAGAGGACGTCACAAAGGCTCGAGATAGAGCATCGGCTTTTTTGTTCTTTGCAGCTGGTTTAAAGGTTATGATTAACTCAAAACGAGAAAAGAAAAGAGACCATCTTGCTTGACGAGGATTCAAACATTGAGCAGACTGTAGATATGACAAGTTCTTATGATCCGTGAAAATTGTCACAGGATGACGAGCTCCCTCCAACAAGTATCTCCACTCCTCTAATGCTACTTTAATAGCCAGCAACTCCTTGTCCCCGATGGTGTAATTCTTCTCCGCAGGCAGAAGACCCCGAGAGTAAAAGGCACAAGGATGGAATTTTTGTTGCTCCGATCTTTGGGAGAGAATGGCTCCTAAACCAACATTAGAGGCATCTACCTCTAGGAAGAAGGGAAGCGTCACATCAGGCTGTCGAAGAATGGGAGCAGAGGAGAAGGACTCTTTAAGAAACTGAAAGGCTTGAAGAGCCTCAGATGACCATTGCTTAGTATTGGCCCCTTTACGAGTCAGGGCCACAATAGGAGATGCAATTGAAGAGAAATCTTGAATGAAGCGTCTATAGTAATTGGCAAAACCTAAAAAACGCTGAATGGCACGAAGAGTAGTTGGCTGAGGCCAATGTAACACAGCATTCACCTTTTCTGGATCCATTTGCAGACCAACTCCGGAGACAATATAACCCAAAAATGGAATCTGGGGCAACTCGAATGAACATTTTTCTAATTTGCAGAATAATGAATTTCTCTGGAGTCTGGAAAGAACTTCTGCCACATGTTGGTGATGAGAAGGCAGGTCCTGTGAAAAGATCAATATGTCGTCCAGATAAACGACGACACATACATATAACAAGTCCCGGAAGATCTCATTAATGAAGCCCTGGAAAACAGCGGGGGCATTACATAACCCGAAAGGCATTACTAAATATTCATAATGCCCATCTCTGGTGTTGAAAGCTGTCTTCCATTCGTCACCGGACCTGATTCTAATTAAATTGTAGACACCACGAAGATCCAACTTGGTAAAGAACTGAGCTCCCTTAATCCGATCAAATAGCTCAGTAATCAGAGGAATGGGATACCGACTTTTAATATTAATGGCGTTAAGTCCACGAAAATCTATGTAGGGGCGTAGTGATCCATCCTTCTTTTTTACAAAGAAGAACCCGGCTCCAGCGGGAGAAGTAGAAGGTCGAATAAATCCTCGCTGGAGATTCTCTTGGATGTATTCAGATGTAGCTTGAGTTTCAGGTAACGAAAGTGGATATACACGACCCCTAGGAGGAGTCTTGCCAGGTAGAAGATCAATCGGACAATCCCATGAACGATGAGGAGGAAGACGTTCAGACTGAGTTTTATCAAATACATCGGCAAATGAAGCATACTGAGGAGGGAGTCCCGGTGAGGAAGGTGAAATGGAAGATTGCTGTATTTTAAGAGGAACGACTTGGGAGAGACAACGATGATGACATTCAGCTCCGCAAGACGTAACTTGAGGAGTGCGCCAGTCAATCTGGGGAGAATGACATTGAAGCCATGGAAGGCCTAAAACAATCGGACAAGTAGTAACAGGAAGAATTAAAAACTAAATTTCTTCTTGGTGTAGCACACCAATCTGAAGCGTTACTGGAGACGTACTCTGGGTGATGAGACCATTGATAAGACGTGATCCATCAAGAGCAGTCACAGTAATAGGTGTTTTCAGGGTAATCACTGGTAGGGACCATTGATTCACTAGGGATTTAGAAATAAATTTCCCGCAGCTCCAGAATCAATAAGTGCTTGGGACTCAAAGGATTTAGTAGCGAAGGAAATTGTAACATCAAAAGCGCAGACTTTTAATTTCGTAGAACATGGACAGGACTCCAGGGACCCTAACTTCACCTCTCCAGAACTAATTAGGGCCTGGCATTTCCCGATTTTTTAGGGCATGAATTGAGCATATGTGTGGAATCAGCACAATAGATACAAAGTCTATTCTTTACTCTTCGGTTCCTCTCTTCAGTAGTTAATTTGGAGCGCCCTATCTTCATGGGTATCACAGGAGATGAAGCTGGACGAAGTTGAGAAGTTGAGCGAAGAGGTGCTTTAACTGAAGTTGTTTTTCAGACTCCCTTTCACGAAATCTCATGTCTACACGATGGCAAAGAGAAATCAAATCTTCTAAAGAAGTAGGTAGTTCTTGAGTAGTCAGTGCATCTTTAATTTTATCGGAGAGCCCCTGCCAGAAGGCGGCAATTAACGCTTCAGTGTTCCACTGAAGTTCAGAGGCTAATATCCTAAATTGAATGACGTACTGGCCTACTGTACGAGAACCCTGACGTAAACGGAGAATGCTGGATGCAGCGGAGATGACACGACCTGGTTCATCGAATACACTTCGGAACGTGGAAATAAATTTGACACTATCCTGTAATAATGGATCGGTTCTTTCCCACAGAGGGGAAGCCCATGCAGGAGCTTGTCCAGAAAACAATGAAATAAGATAGGCCACTCTGGAACGATGAGTAGAGAAATTTTGAGGTTGGAGCTCAAAATGAACTGAGCATTGATTGAGAAAACCCCTACAAGTTTTGGGGTCTCCATCATACTTTGACGGAGTAGGCAGGTGAAGCGTGGAAGCCGTAGACACCTGGGATGGCACTGGGGAAACGGAGGAAAGCACAGGAGCATTAACATTAGCTGTGACATTCTGTCCAAATGTTCCTTGGGAGGCTAATGCCTGGTAACATTGTAGCAACAGCTGTTGGCGAGCATCCTGTTGCTCCATATGGGTAACCAGATGCTGCAGCATCTCTATAGCTGTAGGTTCTGAATCTGGGTCTGTCATGGCCTGATCTTACTGTCACGGGCACTAGGAGTCTTTACCCAGGGATCACCAGATGATGGACTTACCAGAGCAGTATAGGTGGTAATATGGTACTCTGGTAGCGGGGTGATCACGGAACAGGAGACAGCAGATGGTAAGAGAATGCTCGTGGAAAGTCTATGAGTAGCAGCACTGGTAATATATAGATAACGGTACACGAGGAACTGGATGGACAAGGAAACGTGAGGGTAGTCAGTGGTCTGCGGATAGCAAGTTGTACCACTGCTATAGTGAGGAGGAATGTCCAGAAGTAACGAGGAGGTGATGAGAGTCAGCGGTCTGCGTATAGCAAGTGGTACCGCTGTCTAGGTGAGGGAATGGAATCCAGGTGAAGGTATCCGTGAAGTCAGTGGTCTGCGTTAGCAAGTTGTACCACTGCTATGTGAAAGGATACTGGAAACTGGTGACTCAGAAAACAGGGAACAGTGGTCTGCCTCTAGCAAGTTGTACCACTGAAATATATATGTGAGGAGGAGCACGGGGAGATAAATGCAATGCAGAATATACACGGGCACACTGAACTTGATCCCACGATGATATGCACAAAATAGTAATAACTGAACAGCACTGCACAAATATACAAAGTCACAAGACCTATCCAGGCTAGAAGGTAACACAGTCAAATGATGGCAATAGTCTCAGCGGATAGGAAACTCCAGAGGAGAACAACTCAGTCCAGCTAGATATGCAATACACCAGCACAGTCAATGAGAAGTATGCATACCGTGGTTCAGGAGAGCAGGCTGTCAGAAAGAAGTGCAGGGATACCTGAACGGCTGGAGGCCGGCAGGAGACGAAGTCCCAGGAGGGTGGAAGCGGTAACCAAGTAGGTGCAGCGCACAGTAGGTAGACCAGCAAGGATGAAAACAATACTCAGGAAGCAGTAGTATATAGAACTGGACACCTGGAGAACACAGGAGAGTAGAGGCGGTCTAGCCGAGATGAAAGCAGCGGAGTGTTGATCCGATGCAGACAGGCGAGTTGACTCAAGCAGGAACACTGTAGAAGCACGGAGACAGCGGATCGGCTGGCTGCAGACACGAGGAGTACTGGAGGGTTGCGATGAGCAGGACACTGCAGATACACGGAGGCAGCGGATAGGAATCAGCTGGTGCAGTCACGATGAAACACGGGAGAGTTGAGGTGAGCAGGATACTGTAGATACACGGAGGCAGCGGATAGGAATCAGCTGGTGCAGTCACGATGAAACACGGGAGAGTTGAGATAAGCAGGATACTGTAGATACACGGAGGCAGCGGATAGGAATCAGCTGGTGCAGTCACGATGAAACACGGGAGAGTTGAGATAAGCAGGATACTGTAGATACATGGAGGCAGCGGATAGGAATCAGCTGGTGCAGTCACGATGAAACACGGGAGAGTTGAAGTGGTCTGGAAACCACAAAGGAACAACAGGAATCAGCAGGAGCTGAATACACGAGGAAACACAGGAACACCTTCAGAGGCTCATGGGGAATGAGACTCCAAGATCAGGCAACGAGGTATTGACCTCAGGTGCTTTAAATAGGGAGTGTTGCCTGATCAGCCAATTAACTAAAAGGAACATGTACTGAAGGTTTGAAAGGGCTGCACATGCGCAGACCCTCAGGATGGTGGCCGGCCACGGTTCCTAAACACACGAGAAGTAGCACTCACAGTCCGGTGAGTGACATCCTCTTGGGAAAGACGAGAGCGTCCAATTTGCATAGGTTCCTCCGGAAGAATCACTGGAGCTTGGAACTGAGGCGCCAGGTGAGGGAAGGAGCTCTGGGTCCGTTCACATTCTTGCGTACAATCCCTGTGGCGGATGTCCACCTTGATACACAGAAAGACCAAGTCATCAAGATTAGACGGAAGCTCACGGGAGGCTAAATCGTTTTTGATATGGTCGTTTAACCCCTTCCAAAAGGTGGCTACCAGAGCCTCGTTGTTCCAGCGGAGTTCTGAAGCCAAGGTGCGAAACTGTACGGCATACAGCCCAGCAGTGAGTGAAGCTTGACAGAGAGCTAATAGGCCAGAAGCGGCGGAGGAAACATGGCCGGGCTTATCGAAAACCCTCCGAAAATTCTTAATGAAGGTGGAAGAATTTCAGAGTGTAGGATCGTCTCGTTCCCAGAGGGGAGAAGCCCAAGACAAGGCTTGACCAGAGAGGAGGGAAATTATATAAGCCACCTTAGTCCTCTCGGAGGCAAAATTTTCTGGAGAAAGTTCAAACTGAATACCGCATTGGTTAAGGAACCCACGACATTTCTTAGGATCGCCATCATATTTCTCCGGCGGTGGAATACGTAGGCTTCTGGAACTAGCGGTGGCAGTAGACGTTGTGGCTACGGAGGTATGCCCTGCTGTTGAGGCTGTCTGGCTTGCAGGAAGAGACCCCTGAAGGGTGTCTAAACGAGAAACAACCCCATGTAGACTTTGCAAGAGATGTGCCTGATTGGAGTCTTGCTGATCCACCCTGTGGGCTAAGTGGAGCAGAAGGTCCCGAGCTGAGGGTTCGTACTGTCCACTCATATGGCCAGAGTATACTGTCACGGAATAGCAGAGATGGCCGCTAACCAGTATTAGCGCAACTGAACAGGGAGGCGCGGAGTCTAACGTACTCCTGGTATTTACCAGGGACCCCCGCAAGGGCGTTTGGGCTTAGCTGCAGAGGGTACGCAGGTCGCGGTTCTCCAAGACAGTCACCGGTGTAGCGACAGTAGTAGACAGGCGTAATCATGCAATCCAGGTCAGAGCCAACCGAGCGGTGCAGTACAGAGGGAGGATCCAGAGAGAAGTCAGGTCAAGCCAAATAGTCAATCCAGCCGGGCAGCGAGGTACCAAAACGAAAAACACAGGAGAGTAGTCACAGGAAGCCGAGTCAGAACCGAATAACACACTGGATCAGAAGTTCAGGAAACGCTGGAGCTGGAGTGAACCAATACTCTGGCACTACACAAGTGTCAGAGGCTGCTTTATATACCCTAAGGTGCCTCCTGATTGTGTTAGGGAGATTTTGGCGGTAAGACATGCTGGCTGCAGACAGGTGAGCAGAGATAGCGTCCCGCTGCTAGGCAACAGGACATGGTTGCTGAGAAGGTGCAGGCGTCCGTCTCCTGCACCAAGTGTCAGTGCGGAGACGGCGCCTGACAGCTTGATTTTTTATTTTTAACACTTGTCCCCTCTGTGCATTCCCATTCTTCATTACTACTTGTGTTTTATGATGGCTGCATCCCTGACATTCCCATTCTTAAGATGTCTCTCCCTTTACACTTTCTTTTATCTATGCCCCTGCACCATCTTCTCCTTTGTCCCTCTCATTAAATCCCCTGCACCACCTTCTCCCTTGGTGCTCTCACACGTCTTCCTGCACTGTTTACCCCCCTGGCACTCAAATGTCTTCCTGCACCCTCTACCCCTGGCTCTCTCACTCCTCTTCCTGCACCCTCTACCCCCCTGGCTCTCTCACCCCTCTTCCTGCACCCTCTACCCCCCTGGCTCTCTCACCTCTCTTCCTGCGCCTTCTATCCCCCTGGCTCTCTCACCCCTCTTCCATCACCTCCTACCTCCCTGGCTCTCTCACCCCTCGTCCTGCACCCCCTTCTCCCCTGGCTCTCTCACCCCTCTTCCAGCACCCCCTTTGGCTCTCTCAACCCCTCTCCCAGCACCCTCTTCCCCCCTGGGTCTCTCACCCCCTCTCCCAGCACCCCCTTCCCCCTGGCTCTCTCACCCTCTCCCAGCACCCCCTACCCCCTGGCTCTCTCACCCCTCTCCCAGCACCCCCTTCCCCTTTGGCTCTCTCACACCCTCTCCCAGCACCCCCTTCCCCTTTGGCTCTCTCACCCCCTCTCCCAGCACCCCCTTCCCTTTGGCTTTCTCACACCCTCTCCCAGCACCCCTTCCCCTTTGGCTCTCTCACCCCCTCTCCCAGCAACCCCTTTCCCTTTGGTTATCTCACCCACTTTCCCAGCACCCCCTTCCCCTTTGGCTTTCTCACACCCTCTCCCAGCACCCCTTCCCCCTGGCTCTCTCACCCCCCTCTCTCTGCACCCCCTTTCCCTTTGGTTATCTCACCCACTTTCCCAGCACCCCCTTCCCCTTTGGCTCTCTCACACCCTCTCCCAGCACCCAGCAATTGATTCACAGCAGTACACAGAAGAGCAGGAGCAGCAAGCAGCTGCTGCCACCAGTCCTAATGATAGTTATCCCTGTACGTCATCTGGTAAAGCCTATGTGTACATAGTCTTTTGAAGGCAGGGAAAAAAAACAAACAAAAAACACCTTTTACCGTGTTGAAGAGAAAAAGAGCTGTAACTGATGAAAAGTTAAGTGCCGATAAAAAAAAAATTGCCAACATGCCATTCTACGCACAGCGGCAAAGAAAGAATGAGGCCTTCACCTTTCTCTGAGTGTGAGATCTAAAATTGTTACTGAGGCTTCTTCTTGTAAGGTCACTCGTGACCGAGCAATACCAAGTAATTCGGAGTCCAAAAGTGGTGCACAAATACTGTTACGTGTAAAAGCCGAGCTGGAAGAAAACAGTAAGGCATTAGAGGAAAATGTGCTCAGATTCAGAAATGACACCAATCCCTGAGGAGAGTCCATCCACGAGTGGTATGTGTAATCATGACCATTGTGATAGTGTACCCATAAAGAAGGCCCCTTTCAGCATTTCTGCTGATGTGTGCCTGAACACCCCAAATGTAGCCGGTGATACACCAATTGAGGATTCCACTTTGGAATTGGAAGAGGATGAGTGGGATATCTGTGTAGCCGACGAGGGCGCTAATGAGAATGTTGATGAGGATGATGTTGTTTGTGTAAGTCCTGCACCAGTGGAAGCAGTTCTGGCACGTTATTAGAAGAAGGCCATTATCATGCCTGGACATAAGACCAAAAAAGCCACTTCTTATGTGTGGAATTATTTCTACCCAAATCCTGACAACAGTTGTATAGCTATTTGTAGCGTATGTAAAGCCACAGTCGGTCGAGGGAGGGACCTTAACCATCTTGCGCGTTCATGTTGGGAAAATCTAAACGTTATGGTAAAAAAAATAACAAAAAGTAGTCCATCATCAGCTAGGACCCTTCTCTCACCTACATGCGACACCAGCAATCTACACCCACAACACCGTCCTCATCAATATAGTAACATAGTAACATAGTTGATGAGGTTGAAAAAAGACACCAGTCCATCAAGTTCAACCTATTTTGGATCTCCTGCGATCCTGCACTTATATTTAAAAATTAATCCAGAGTAAGCAACCGCCAATCTGTTTCAATTGTGAAAATCCCCCCAGACTCAATATTGCAGTCCTATTTTTACCCTATATCCACTACTATCCTTTATTTTAATTAACGGTCATATCCCTGGATACACCTTTCTGCTAAAAATTTGTCTAACCCTTTCTTAAACATATCTATTGAATCTGCCATCACAACCTTCCCTGGCAATGAATTCCATATCTTGACTGCCCTTACTGTTAAGAACCCCTTCCTTTGCTGGTTGTGAAATTTCCTCTCCTCTAACCTTAGGGGATGACCACATGTCCTGTGTATGGTCCTTGGGGTAAAAAGTTCCCATGAAAGCTCTCTGTATTGACCCCTAATGTATTTGTACATAGTAATCATATCTCCCCTTAGACACCTCTTTTCAAAAGTAAACATGCCTAAACTGGCTAACCTTTCCTCATAACTTAATGACTCCATACCCTTTATCAATTTTGTCACCTTTCTAGTTCCAAATTATCTTTTTTATAGAGTGGTGCCCAGAACTGTACTGCATATTCAAGATGAGGTCTTACCAACGATTTATACAGTGGCAAAATTACACTGTCTTCCCTTGCATCTATGCCCCTTTTTATGCATGCCAATACTTTGTTTGCCCTTGCAGCTGCTGCTTGACATTGAGCACTATTGCTAAGTCTACTGTCTACGAGCACTCCCAAATCCTTTTCCATTATAGATTCTCCTAAATTAATTCCATTTAATTTATAGATTGCGTTCTTGTTTTTGATCCCTGAATGCATAACCTTACATTTATCTGTGTTAAACCTCATATTCCATTTGGCTGCCCAATCCTCCAGTTTATTTAAGTCCCTCTGTAGAGAAGCTACATCTTGCTCTGATTTTATTACCTTACAGAGTTTAGTGTCATCTGCAAAAATAGAAACTTTACTCTCTAAACCATCACCAAGGTCATTAATAAATATATTAAAAAGGAGTGGCCCCAGCACAGAACCTTGAGGTAATCCACTTAAGACTTTTGACCAATTAGAAAATGTTCCATTTATCACAACTCTCTGTTCCCTATTCTCTAACCAGTTTTCGATCCAAGTACAAATTTTGATTCCTAGACCCAGTTCCCTTATTTTGTAAACCAACCTCTTGTGTGGCACTGTATCAAAGGCCTTTGCAAAATCTAAGTAGACCACATCTACTGTCCTGCCCTGGTCTAAGTTCCCACTAACTTCCTCGTAGAAAGTAATTAGATTAGTTTGACATGACCTATCCCTCACAAATCCATGTTGATTCCCACTAATAATTTTATTGCGTACCAAGTAATCCTGAATACTGTCCCTTAAAATACCTTCCAGTAGTTTCCCCACTATTGATGTCAGGCTTACAGGTCTATAGTTCTCTGGTTGTGATCTCGTCCCCTTTTTAAACAACGGCACCACATCTGCTATTCGCCAATCCCTTGGTACTTAGCCTGATGAGATTGAATCTCTGAAAATTAAGAATAGCGGTCTAGTTATTTCCGAGTTTAACTCCATAAAGACCCTTGGGTGTATGTCATCTGGACCTGGAGTTTTATTTATCTTAATATTCTTTAGTCGCCTTTGGACTTCTTCCTCTGACAACCAAGTATTAATTAATGGCATGGTTTCATTTCCATTTTTATGTATTACTCCTGCCATTTGTTCCTCTCTGGTAAATACTGAAGAAAAGAAAGTGTTTAATACCTCTGCTTTTTCCTTAGTATCATTTATCAATTCACCCATCTCACTCCTTAGGGGTCCTATATTATCTTTTTTAATCCTTTTGCCATTTATATACTTAAAAAACTTTTTAGGGTTTGTCTTACTTTCTTTTGCAACGTGCCTTTCATTTTCTAATTTAGCCAATCTAATTTCCTTTTTGCATGTTTTATTACATTCCTTGTACCTACGGAAGGACTCCTCTGACCCTTCAGACTTAAACAATTTAAATGCACGCTTCTTCATTTGCATTTCTTCCCTTACCTTTTTATTTAGCCACATTGGTTTAGACTTAATTCTTTTACATTTATTTCCCATAGTAATGAACTTATACGTGTATGTTTCCAACAACATTTTAAAGACAGCCCACTTTTCTTCCGTATTTTTTTCTTCAAAGGCTTTGTCCCAGTCTATGCTCTTTATAGACTCCTTTAGAATATTAAAATTTGTCTTTCTAAAGTTTAAAGTCCTAGTTGATCCCTTATACCGTTGTTTCTGGAAACTAATTTCAAATGAGACCATATTATGATCACAGTTTCCCAAGTACTCCTTTACTTGAATATTTGATATTACGTCTACATTGTTTGTTATTACTAGGTCCAGTATAGTCCGGTTCCTAGTTGGTTCCTCTACTATTTGGGACATGTAATGGTCTTTTAGCGTGCTCAGCAACCTATTTCCCCTAGCTGTACCGCAGGTCTCAGTACTCCAATCAATGTCTGGATAATTAAAATCCCCCATAATTAAAATTTGACCTAGTTGTGTAGCCTTTTCAATTTGCTGTAGAAGTTGGGCTTCCTCAATCGTACTAATATCTGGTGGTTTATAGTATATCCCAATCAGCAACTTCTCTGAACTTTTTCCTCCGCTGGATATTTCCACCCACAATGCCTCTATATTATCACCAATATTCTCGTATATAACTTCCTGAATACTTGGTTTTAATTCTGGCTTAATATAAAGACATACTCCTCCTCCCCTTTTATTTACCATATCCTTCATGAAGAGAGAATAGCCTTCCAAGTTGACTGCCCAGTCATGTGTATCATCCCACCAGGTCTACTAATACCTATAATATCGTACTGCTCATTCATTGCTACTAATTCTAACTCCCCCATTTTACCTGTCAGGCTGTAACAGATTCTGGCTACTTCTACTACTAATCTTGATTAGCGCTGGCTTATCTGAGGTGTGGAGTCTAACGATCTCCCCGGTGTTCACCAAGAACCGCCGCAAGGCGGGGTGGGCTTCGCTGCCAGGAGTCGCAGGTCGCGGTCCTCAGGTTCGCCCCAAGATGTAGTACAGCGGAGTGGAGCGGAGGTTGCGGAGTCAGACAAGCCGGTTCGGTACACAGGAATGGAGTCAGGCAGAATCAGGAGGCAACTCGGAGTCAGCAAGACAGGTTCGATACACGTGTCACAAGAACAGAGGAATGGTCAGCAAGCCGGGTCGGTACACAGGGATAGGAGAGCCAGAGTAGTCAAACAGGCAGAGATCAGCACACCGGTAGACACAGGAGACTGGAAGACACAGCAATCCACGAGCCAGGAACAGGTAAGTGTTGCTCTGACACTCAGCGAGTGTCAGAGTGAGATTTTTATCCTGACAGGGATTCAAAATCCCCGCCTCTAGGTTGAGGTCATGTGACCGCCCCCGGGTGCGGTCACGTGGTCTGGGATGCAGAAGTGCGGCTTCCGGAGCGGCGGGGTAAGTCCGTTACAGTACCCCCTGCCATAAAGGTGGACTCCGAACACCTAATAGGGTTTCAAAGGAAAATTTTTATGGAATAATTTAAGTAGACGGGGAGCATGCAGATCAATGGCTCTTACCCATGAGCGCTCCTCAGGGCCGTAACCCTTCCAATCCACCAAGAACTGTATAGCACCTTGAACTTTACGAGAATCTAGGATAGTTTTAATCTCGTATTCGACTTGATCCCGATCCACAACAGGAGGAGGAGTTCTGGATGAGGTGGAGAATCTGTTGGTTACCATTGGTTTTAACAAGGAGACATGAAAAACATTGGGTATGCGTAAAGAGGGAGGCAGACTCAATCTAAAGGCTACGGGATTAATAATCTCAGAAATAGCGAATGGGCCAATGAACTTGGGAGCAAATTTTTTACTGGGAACCTTTAAACGAATGTTCTGGGTGGATAGCCATACCTTGTCACCAACTGAAAAACTTGGGGTCACTCTCCTCCTTTTATCGTAGAATTTTTTGGAACAAGTGGTTGCTTTCTTTAAATTTATCTTGGTCTGTTCCCAAATAGCGGAGAAGTTACGAAACCGAGAGTCCACTGCCGGAACTTCAGAAGATGTGATTTGCGAGAAGGTGGGTAGTCTAGAATGGCAGCCATAAAGAACAAAAAAGGGGGAGTTAGAGATGATCTCATGGAAATGGTTGTTATGGGCGAACTCAGCCCAAGGGAGAAGGTCCACCCAGTTATCTTGGTTACTTGAGATAAATATTCTTAGAAACTTCTCTAATTCTTCGTTAGTTCTCTCTGTAGACCCATTGGACTGGGGATGATATGCGGAAGAGAAGTCAAGCTTAATTCCGGACTTATTGCAAAAAGACCTCCAAAATTTTGATATGAATTGTGATCTACGATCGGAAACAATATGTTGAGGACAGCCATGAAAGCAAAATATTTCTTTAATAAAAATATCGGCTAAGAAGGAGGAAGAAGGAAGGCCTTTAAGAGCAATAAAGTGGGCTGTTTTAGAGAAGCGATCCGTGACCACTAGCACCACAATACAGGATTTGGAAGGAGGAAGGTCTGTGATAAAATCCATTGAGATCTGTGACCACGGGTAATCAGGAATGGGTAATGGGAGCAAACATCCATAAGGCTTTTTCCTAGAGGTCTTGTGTTGAGCACATTTGGAACAAGCTGAAACAAATCTCCTCACATCGTCCAGTAAAGAAGGCCACCAGTAACTTCGGGACAAGTCCCAGGTCTTGCGGATGCCGGCATGCCCAGAGAAGAGAGAGTGATGAGCCCAGCTAAGGAGTTGAATGCGTAGACGTGGCAAGATGAATGTTTTGCCTGGAGGACAACCCTTGTTCAGGTGTGTAGTTGCCAATACTTGGCAGGGGTCTACAATGAATTTATTGTCTTCCAAGGGTTCCATGTCGGCTGGATCAAAAGAGCGAGATAAGGCGTCTGCCTTCGTATTCTGGGATCCAGAGTGAAAGGTGATGTTGAAATCAAAGCGTGAGAAGAATAAGGACCACCTTGCTTGCCGAGGGTTTAGACATCGGGCAATGCGTAGGTAAAGCAAATTCTTGTGATCGGTATATATGGTGATTGGAAATTGCGCCTCTTCTAGTAGATGTCTCCATTCGGAGAGAGCCAGCTTGATGGCCAGGAGCTCTTTGTCGCCAATCCCATAATTCCTCTCAGCAGGTAACAAGCGACGGGAAAAGAATCCACAGGGATGAAGTTTTCCAGAAGGGCTTCGTTGTGCAAGTATGGCTCCAGGACCAACGGAAGAGGCATCTACCTCTAGGACAAACGGACATGAACAATCCGGCTGTTGAAGAATGGGTGCAGATGAGAAGAGAGACTTTAATAATATAAAGGTTTGGATAGCCTCAGTGGACCATATACTAGCATCAGCAGATTTACGGGTCAATGCCGTGATGGGAGCCACAAGAGAAGAATAACCTTTGATAAATTGACGATAATAATTGGAGAATCCTAGGAAGCGTTGGGTGGCCTTAAGACCAGAAGGTTGGGGCCAGTCAAGTATGGCCTTCAATTTCGTGGGGTCCATCTGCAGACCGGTGCCATAAATAATATATCCCAAGAAAGGAATTTGTTTCTGCTCGAAGGTGCATTTTTCTAATTTGCAAAACAGATGATTTTCCCGGATACGAGAGAGGACTTCCAGTACATGACTGCGATGAGATACTAGATCTTGAGAAAAGATGAGGATGTCGTCCAAGTAGATGACTACGGATTGATACAAGAGGTCTTGAAAAAGCTCATTCATAAAGCCCTGAAAGATGGCCGGGGCATTGCATAACCCGAAGGGCATGACCAGGTACTCAAAGTGGCCGTCTCGGGTGTTGAACGCCGTTTTCCATTCATCCCCCTCTTTAATGCGTATGAGGTTATACGCGCCTCTGAGATCAAGTTTAGAGAAGATGGTGGCACCCTTAATCCGGTCAAACAATTCGGAAATCAGTTGCAGAGGATACCGATTTTTAACGGTAATGGCATTCAGGCCTCTGTAATCTATGCAAGGGCGGAGGCCCCCATCTTTCTTTTTTACGAAGAAGAAGCCAGCCCCAGCTCGGGAGGCAGACTTGCGGATGAAGCCCCTTTTTAGATTTTCTTGGACGTACTCCTCCATAGCCTTAGACTCCGGGAGGGATAGGGGGTAAACCCGGCCCCTGGGAATGGGTTTTCCAGGTATCAGATCAATGCCACAATCCCAGATTCTGTGAGGAGGAAGTCTAGTGGCCTCTTGTTGACAAAAAACATCAGAGAAGGTTTGGTATGGTTCAGGCAAAAGAGTCACAGGAAATTCTTGGGAACGTCTGGGACTATTTGGAGGAACCACTTTCTGAAGGCAGTGAGAGAAGCAGGACTGTCCCCAGGACAATATGTGACCTGATATCCAGTCTAAGGTGGTGGAGTGGAGACGAAGCCATGGAAGTCCTAGGATGACTGGATTGGTAGATTTCTGAATTACTAGAAAATAAATCTTCTCCCGATGAAGCGCTCCTATCTGAAGCAGGAGGGGAATGGTGCGTACCAGAATGGACCCCTCAGGAATTCTTCCCCCATCAATAGCCAGCAGAGAGATGGGTTGTTCCAAAGTTTGTGTGAGAATAACGAATTGTATAACTACTGCGGCCGAGATGAAATTTCCTGCGGCTCCGGAATCAAGAAGTGCCGACTGCGGGAAAGTCTTTTGTCTTAACTGAAGGGAAATGGGAATAGACAGGCAATCATTACTACCAGGAACTGACTGACACTGAGAGAAGAGACCCAACGATACAGCTCCGGAACTTGTTAGGCCCTGTCGTTTCCCGGGCGTTTAGAACAAGAACTCAGAAGATGGCCGCTCTCTCCACAATATAAACACAACTTGTTCCGAAATCTCCTCTCCCTTTCTTCGGCTGACAGGCGGGTCCTCTCCAGTTGCATGGGCTCTTCTGGAGGAAGAACAGGGGTTTGGAAGTTGGGAGCCAAGCAAATCATACTACGCCGAGATTGTTCCTTCTCGGAATTACGTTCCTTAAAACGCAAATCAACCTTGACACAGAGAGAGATAATATCATCCAAAGACGATGGGAGTTCCTGAGATACCAGCTCATCTTTGATCCGGTCTGAAAGGCCCTGCCAGAACGTAGCTACTAGGGCCTCATCGTTCCAGCTAAGTTCAGAGGCCATAGTTCTGAAGTGGACCGCATACTGTCCCACAGACTGGTTTCCCTGGCGAAGACGTAATAAGCCGGAAGCGGCATTGGACACCCTTCCTGGCTCATCAAATATTTTCTTGAAAGTGGACAAAAAGACGCTGAAGTTATATAGAATGGGATCATCCCTCTCCCATAAAGGGGAAGCCCACGCTAAGGCTTGACCGAACAATAAAGAAATCACATAGGCCACTTTCATTTTTTCAGAAGGGAAGTTCCCTGGTAATAGCTCGAATTGTATGGAGCATTGATTTAAAAATCCTCTGCAATATTTAGGGTCCCCATGGAACTTGGGTGGGTTAGGTATCCGTAACTGCGAGGAAGAAGCTGCTGCTACGGCCTGAGGTTCAGGGGCCACTGCCGGCCCAGGTGGTTCACCAGCCACTAGGGTGTTCTAGACAACATCCAACCGGGTAGATAGACTATTGAGGAATTTTAAAAGTTGCTCTTGGTTAGCCTCTTGCTTATCCATCCTTCCCACTAAATGCTCCAACAGATCTTTAGCTGTTGCATCCATTGTCAGAGCAAACTGTAACAGATTCTGGATACTTCTACTACTAATCTTGATTAGCGCCGGCTTACCTGAGGTGCGGAGTCTAACGATCTCCCCGATGTACACCAAGAACCGCCGCAAGGCGGGGTGGGTTTCGCTGCCAGGAGTCGCAGGTCGCGGTCCTCAGGTTCGCCCCAAGATGTAGTACAACGGAGTGGAGCAGAGGTTGCGGAGTCAGACAAGCCGGTTCGGTACACAGGAATGGAGTCAGGCAGAATCAGGAGGCAACTCGGAGTCAACAAGCCAGGTTCGGTACACGGGTCACAAGAACAGAGGAATGGTCAGCAAGCCAGGTCGGTACACAGGGATAGGAGAGCCAGAGTAATCAAACAGGCAGAGATCAGCACACCGGAAGACACAGGAGACTGGAAGACACAGCAATCCACGAAGCACAGGAGCCAGGAACAGGTAAGTGTTGCTCTGACACTCAGCAAGTGTCAGAGTGAGGTTTTCATCCTGACAGGGATTCAAAATCCCCGCCTCTAGGTTGAGGTCATGTGACCGCCTCCGGATGCGGTCACGTGGTCTGGGATGCGGAAGTGTGGCTTCCGGAGCGGCAGGGTAAGTCCGTTACACAGGCTTCTTGCATTTGCAAGCATACACTTAAGTTTATTGCCTCCCTTAGGTATTTTTTTTTGCTTTAAAAAGGGCCTCTCCTTATCGGCTATGCTTCCCTTTCCCCCTCTCCACCCCCTTGACTCTTTCTTGTTCAATTCCTCCTTACTACTCTCAATGTCTATCCCATAAATACTTGCTTGCCCCTCCCCCCCGGAGCCTAGTTTAAAATCTCCTCCAACCTTCTAACCATCCTCTCCCCTAGCACTGCAGCCCCCTCCTCATTCAGGTGCAATCCATCACGACAATAAAGATGGCAACTGACCGAGAAATCAGCCCAGTGCTCTAAGAATCCAAAACCCTCCTTCCTACACCAATCTTTTAGCCATGCATTAACCTCCCTAATCTCCCGCTGCCTCCCTGGACTTGCCCGTGGCAACGGTAGTATTTCCGAAAATACTACCTTGGATGTCCTTGCCTTAAGTTTGCGACCTATGTCCCTGAAATCATTCTTTAGGACACCCATTCTTCCTCTAACTCGGTCGTTGGTGCCAACATGCACCAAAACCTCTGGGTCATTCCCAGCCCCTCCCAACAATCTGTCCACCCCTTCCGCAATATGCCGAGCCCGATCACCCGGGAGACAACACACTGTTTGGCCGGTAACAGATTGCCCTATCTACCTTCCTAATAATTGAATCCCCTACCACCACAATCTGCCTGGGTCCCTGGGTAACTTTGGTCCCCTATATGCTGGAGAGACCATTCCCCTGGTTGCTAGAGGAAGCAGTCTCATCCAACTCTGAACTGCCTTCCACAGTATCTTCATCCAATCTGGCAAATCTGCTGGGATTGCTTAGCTCAGAACTGGCCTGCCTCTTCCTCCCTCTGCTACCCGTAGTAACTATTTACTACAAGGAGGGTACCACTGCACTAGGTATCGCTATTCCAGTATCAAAATATAATTATAAATGTTGGAATAATTTACTGGGTGGTGCACTATTACACAAATAGCTATTATTGAAGCATGAAGAGGATAGGAAGAATTGTGTATTGGAAGGCACTCAGCGATCTTCTTGTTAAAAATAAAAAACTTTTACTTTATTAATATACTTAAAATATACCTCCTAATTGAATAGCGAAATATTTAAGTGACTAAAGTGAATTAAAATAGCAAATTGAATTGCTATGCCCTGCTACTTATTATCAATATATATAAAGATAATCAGTATATAATAGTCACTCCTATTCTAATTATATTTGACTACCTAAGATACCATTGCAACTGAAAATGTATGCTGTGTGTACTATGGTTATCTTGATTGGAACCAATGGTCATATGATTATAATTGACACAATTTATAAGGTAATGAGCTTATATGTTGACTCAGACCTCTGATGATTATTTGACTGTAAGGAGCATTTTATTATATAAGTATATCCCATATACAATCACATCAATAAACACTCATGTTTATATAAGCTCACACCAAGTTGAGTATTAATATATATTATTATTAAGTAGTATTACTGGGGCTAAAAGGAACTCTGACTAGTATTGATTAGGTTGTATAATCTAGTAATCCTTTGTCCCTGTAATTTACTACTGAACTGCTAACAAACAGGCGCTTGATATGTCTGTAGTTCTCCTACTAATATTGATAGTGCCGTTTGTGCAGTCCTGCATACACACACTTAGTATACTGCTACCAATCAGGCACCTGATATGTCTGTTAGTTCACCTACTAAGTAGCGGTAGTGCCGTTTGGCAATTATACACACACACACACACACACACATTTAGATTATTAAATGACCCATACAAGGGTGGGTAATAGTTAGGTTAATGCAGGTAGCAAGGAGTGAATGTTTGCAGCAGCAGGGTAAACGCCAACGCGCGTTTCGCTACATGCTTTTTCAAGGCAACCAGAAATGAGGAAGATTGAGAGTATTTATGCAGCTGTTCACGCCCACTGATCTGACGTGTCACTCTACAATAGGCGGAGACTCCGTGTCTCATGATTTCCGTGATTGATAGTTGAAGTAGCCTATCCTATTGATAGAATTTATGTTTAGCCATTCCCAATGATAGAGGATTGGGGGATCTACATTTCCCGTTTATCAGCATGTAAACAAACAGTATGTGAATACTGAAATGAGATTTCTTGAACTGTATCAGTTTATTTAAAATACTACAGCAGTCTAAATAAGGGAATGAATCTCCATATAATATGGTAAGTATATGATGATATTTGATCCTATACCTTGTAAGGATTAAAATTAAAGTTTATTATACATTTGTGTTTAGGTAACACAGATTATGTAAAGTATGTTATTGATAATTACTAAACTAATGACATAATCCAGCAATGCTTAATCCCATTAACTCCATTGATATATTCCCTGTACATATATTTTATAATGTGTGAAGCTCTTATTGTATTTATACATTCTAAATTAAACTAGATTAAGATTTGTCCATATTGAACCCTTCAAGATCTGAATGGATCAAAGTGGAAAAGATATATAGTGAGAATAAAATAAATAAAATAAAAGTGATAAATGTGAAGCCCATAAAGATTAAGCTATAAAAATTAATAAATTGTGAAATTAACGATTAAATGAGCCCATGTTAAAACTAAGAGGAGGGCATTTAAGGTGAAACATTTGGACTACATTTGGTCCCTATAATATAGTTACTTTATTAAGTGGACAAATATTTTAAGTGATTGGAGATTGGTATGAAACTATACCTACAGTTTGTGAAAATATGGATAAATCTTATATAAAAAAATAGACACACAACAAGCAATATAATTACCCTCATAAATAGACCATAAAGTTATTGGAATCATTAAGTCCATTTGGGATCAAACTATTCATCATGAAAATTTGTCTTGCTTCTCGTTTAAGGAGTTCCTGTTGAAAATTACCACCACGGATTCCCAATGAGACCTTTTCCATGGCAAAACCTGATAATAGTTTGGCGTTACTGCTATGATGTAATAAAAAATGTTTTGCCACAGTTGTCAAAGGTTTGAATTTATCTTTATCCCGAGAGGCATTTTTAATATTGTTTATGTGTTCTAAGAGGCGTTTCTTGAACGGCCTACTTGTCATACCAATATATTTCAATCCACACGGGCAAGTTAAACAGTATATCACACCGATAGAGTTACAATTCAGAAACTCAGTTATTCGCCAAGTTTTAGAATAGCGGTCAGTATATTCTTTAGTTTGTATACAATACTCACACGCCTTACACGTGCCACATTTAAAGAATCCTATAGTTGTCTTAGGAATCTTGTTGTGGGAACTGAAATGGCTGTGCACCAATTGGTCTTTAAGATTTCTAGATCTTTTCCAAGACATGGAGACTTTGTTGGGCAAAATCTGATTTAGATCCTCATCTAATAATAATACATTCCAGTGTTTCTGAAAGATCTCTGAAATAGCCTTCCATTCGTTACAGAATGATCCAATCATTCTAACTCCAGAGTCCTGAACTTTATTTTTTGCAGATGGATAAATTAATGATTCTCTATTTGTTTGTTGGACCGAGTGTACTGCTTTCCGTATAATTTTATTACTGTACCCCCGCCGTTTTAATCTTGTCTGCAATTCCTGAGATCTTACTTGAAAAGTATTCTCATCTGAGCAGTTACGTTTAGTCCTAAGAAGTTCACCCTTAGGGAGACCTCTAAGGACAGGGAGAAAATGGGAGCTGGTATAATGTAACAAACTATTCGTAGCTGTGGACTTCCTATAGACATCAGTACAAATTTTACCTTCTCTATTAATTTGTATTTGTAGGTCAAGGAAATTTATAGTGTTTTTATGAATATCTGAAGTCAATTTCAAATTGAGATTATTGTCATTAAGAATTCCAATGAATTCCTGAAACATATTTTCCTGACCATCCCATAATATTAGTATGTCATCTATATAGCGAAGCCATAACAATATATGGCTCGTATATTGTTCATTATCATCATTAAATACAAATTGTTGTTCCCACCAGCCGAGAAAGATGTTAGCATACGTCGGTGCACAAGATGTGCCCATCGCAGTCCCTCTGATCTGAAGATAAAATTTATCCTCAAATAGGAAGTAGTTCTTTGTCAAAACAAAATCAAGAAGTTCAATCAGAAATGTATTAAATTCACTCTGGATCTTCATGTCTAGAAAATGTCGAACTGCCTGAATGCCCTATTGATGTAATATATTTGTATACAGGGATTCCACATCAAGGGATGCCAACATGGTTTTGCTATTAACTGATAAATCATTAATTTTGGATAGTACATCCAAAGTATCTCTTGTATATGAGGGCAAACTCGTTACAAATTCACGTAAATGTTGGTCTACAAACTGACTGGCTTTTTCAGTCAGACTTCCAACCCCTGAGACTATGGGTCTCCCTGGTGGAACCTTGTCATTCTTATGAATTTTCGGTAGAGCATATAAGGTTGGAATAATTGGGTTTGCTACCTCAAGAAAATCAAAGTCCATTTTCGATATTATTATATTATTCCATTGTTGAAGGCTCGTTTTATTAAATTCATATACATTGACAAGAAGTTAGCAGTGGGGTTAAAAATAAGTCTTTTGTAGCATAAGGGATCATCCAATTGGCGATATATCTCAGCCTTATACATTGATATTGGCCATAGGACAATATTCCCCCCTTTATCCGAGGGTTTAATCACTATGTCCTTCCAAGATTCTAAATCCCTTAAAGCATTCCTCTCTTGTACAGTGAGATTACATTTAGACTGTGAATATTTGATTTTACCCATTAATTTGTCAAGATCCCTTGAAACTAGATCCCTGTATATTCTAACTTGTGGGCATATTGACAGGTCAGGAGAAAATCTAGATTTCTTCTTCAGTTGTAATTTTGCTGTATTTGTAACCGTTAATAAACATTGACCAGAATTGGTGTCTAATTCTTGCAAAGTTTGTAAAGCTTGTCTCTCCTCCTCAGTTTCTAGACTGAGTATTTGTACAGTAGCATCATTCGTATCAGGATTGAGTCTCTCTTTATTACCAAAAAAATTTTTAAGGAGAAGTTTTCTTGTAAATAACGCAAGGTCTTTTTCCCATTCAAATCTGTTGAACGTTTTATTTGGGGAAAAAGTTAAACCCTTACTCAATACTTGAATATGTGTAATATCAAGTGGTTTGTCTGACAAATTTATAATTCTCAAAGTGTCTTCCATTATCTCTGTCGTCTGTTGTTCCTTCGAAATGTTTGAAGACCTTCTAATCCTTCCATCTGCTTCCTCTTTTTGTCTTTGGATCTTGCCCCTCCCCCTTCGTATCGGTTTGTGGGTACATGGCCCCCTCCTTCTGTGTCCCTTGAACCTCGACCTAAAAAATCTCTAGATTGAAATAATTGGTCTCTATTACCAGGAGAGGTTTCAGATGTCTCACCTTCAGATGATTCTATTTCAGAGGTGCTAAATGAGGTAGTCGGTCTAGTGGAGTTACGCACATCCCATCTAAATATTTTATTTTGGGCATAATCGTTTTTATCTCGTAAGAATTTTGTACGTTTTTTCTCCATAATAAATTTGTCATATTCATCTAGATCTTCCTTAACTTTTTCATACGCTTTCTTGAAGCGATCTAATCCTTCAAACTCCTTTAATTTGTCTCCTAATTTGGTAAGATCACTTGTATATTGTTCCAACAATAGGTTATCGTGTTTCAATAATACATTTATCAAATCGGTGGAACATTTTGTCAGAATAGACTCCCACTCTTTTTTTAAGTCTAATGTAGCTAATTCAAAGGCCGGATAGAGTCTTGGTCTTAGACCTCTCTGAATCATTTTTTGTTTGATGTAGTTGTTAAACATTGTTTTATTCCAATGCACCTTGGTTTGTTTAAATAGTAAGTTCTTTAATTCCATTAGATAATCAGACCAACTTCTGTTTTCATTGCCTTCTAGGGAGTTACCATCAAGGAAATCAATTTCAGTGTCTCTTAACCACTTTTGTTGTCTAAGACTCAACTCCTGATTAATACTGAATGATGCCATTGTATATGATTTAAAATAGGTATATAGTCGGATATAGTACTATCCAAAATTAATGATTTATCAGTTAATAGCAAAACCATGTTGGCATCCCTTGATGTGGAATCCCTGTATACAAATATATTACATCAATATGGCATTCAGGCAGTTCGACATTTTCTAGACATGAAGATCCAGAGTGAATTTAATACATTTCTGATTGAACTTCTTGATTTTGTTTTGACAAAGAACTACTTCCTATTTGAGGATAAATTTTATCTTCAGATCAGAGGGACTGTGATGGGCACATCTTGTGCACCGACGTATGCTAACATCTTTCTCGGCTGGTGGGAACAACAATTTGTATTTAATGATGATAATGAACAATATACAAGCCATATATTGTTATGGCTTCGCTATATAGATGACATACTAATATTATGGGATGGTCAGGAAAATATGTTTCAGGAATTCATTGGAATTCTTAATGACAATAATCTCAATTTGAAATTGACTTCAGATATTCATAAAAACACTATAAATTTCCTTGACCTACAAATACAAATTAATAGAGAAGGTAAAATTTGTACTGATGTCTATAGGAAGTCCACAGCTACGAATAGATTGTTACATTATACCAGCTCCCATTTTCCCCCTGTCCTTAGAGGTCTCCCTAAGGGTGAACTTCTTAGGACTAAACGTAACTGCTCAGATGAGAATACTTTTCAAGTAAGATCTCAGGAATTGCAGACAAGATTAAAACGGCGGGGGTACAGTAATAAAATTATACGGAAAGCAGTACACTCGGTCCAACAAACAAATAGAGAATCATTAATTTATCCATCTGCAAAAAATAAAGTTCAGGACTCTGGAGTTAGAATGATTGGATCATTCTGTAACGAATGGAAGGCTATTTCAGAGATCTTTCAGAAACACTGGAATGTATTATTATTAGATGAGGATCTAAATCAGATTTTGCCCAACAAAGTCTCCATGTCTTGGAGAAGATCTAGAAATCTTAAAGACCAATTGGTGCACAGCCATTTCAGTTCCCACAACAAGATTCCTAAGACAACTATAGGATTCTTTAAATGTGGCACGTGTAAGGCGTGTGAGTATTGTATACAAACTAAAGAATATACTGACCGCTATTCTAAAACTTGGCGAATAGCTGAGTTTCTGAATTGTAACTCTATCGGTGTGATATACTGTTTAACTTGCCCGTGTGGATTGAAATATATTGGTATGACAAGTAGGCCGTTCAAGAAACGCCTCTTAGAACACGTAAACAATATTAAAAATGCCTCTCGGGATAAAGATAAATTCAAACCTTTGACAACTGTGGCAAAACATTTTTTATTACATCATAGCAGTAACCCCAAACTATTATCAGGTTTTGCCATGGAAAAGGTCTCATTGGGAATCCGTGGTGGTAATTTTCAACAGGAACTCCTTAAACGAGAAGCAAGACAAATTTTCATGATGAATAGTTTGATCCCAAATGGACTTTATGATTCCAATAACTTTATGGTCTATTTATGAGGATAATTATATTGCTTGTTGTGTGTCTATTTTTTTATATAAAATTTATCCATATTTTCACAAACTGTAGGTATAGTTTCATACCAATCTCCAATCACTTAAAATATTTGTCCACTTAATAAAGTAACTATATTATAGGGACCATATGTAGTCCAAATGTTTCACCTTAAATGCCCTCCTCTTAGTTTTAACATGGGCTCATTTAATCGTTAATTTCACAATTTATTAATTTTTAAAGCTTAATCTTTATGGGCTTCATATTTATCACTTTTATTTTATTTATTTTATTCTCACTATATATCTTTTCCACTTTGATCCATTCAGATCTTGAAGGGTTCAATATGGACAAATCTTAATCTAGGTTAATTTAGAATGTATAAATACAATAAGAGCTTCACACATTATAAAATATATGTACAGGGAATATATCAATGGAGTTAATGGGATTAAGCATTGCTGGATTATGTCATTAGCTTAGTAATTATCAATAACATACTTTACATAATCTGTGTTACCTAAACACAAATGTATAATAAGCTTTAATTTTAATCCTTACAAGGTATAGGATCAAATATCATCATATACTTACCATATTATATGAAGATTCATTCCCTTATTTAGACTGCTGTAGTATTTTAAATAAACTGATACAGTTCAAGAAATCTCATTTCAGTATTCACATACTGTTTGTTTACACGCTGATAAACGGGAAATGTAGATCCCCCAATCCTCTATCATTGGGAATGGCTAAACATAAATTCTATCAATAGGATAGGCTACTTCAACTATCAATCACGGAAATCATGAGACACGGAGTCTCCGCCTATTGTAGAGTGACACGTCAGATCAGTGGGCGTGAACAGCTGCATAAATACTCTCAATCTTCCTCATTTCTGGTTGCCTTGAAAAAGCATGTAGCGAAACGCGCGTTGGCGTTTACCCTGCTGCTGCAAACATTCACTCCTTGCTACCTGCATTAACCTAACTATTACCCACCCTTGTATGGGTCATTTAATAATCTAAATGTGTGTGTGTGTGTGTGTGTATGATTGCCAAACGGCACTACCGCTACTTAGTAGGTGAACTAACAGACATATCAGGTGCCTGATTGGTAGCAGTATACTAAGTGTGTGTATGCAGGACTGCACAAACGGCACTATCAATATTAGTAGGAGAACTACAGACATATCAAGCGCCTGTTTGTTAGCAGTTCAGTAGTAAATTACAGGGACAAAGGATTACTAGATTATACAACCTAATCAATACTAGTCAGAGTTCCTTTTAGCCCCAGTAATACTACTTAATAATAATATATATTAATACTCAACTTGGTGTGAGCTTATATAAACATGAGTGTTTATTGATGTGATTGTATATGGGATATACTTATATAATAAAATGCTCCTTACAGTCAAATAATCATCAGAGGTCTGAGTCAACATATAAGCTCATTACCTTATAAATTGTGTCAATTATAATCATATGACCATTGGTTCCAATCAAGATAACCATAGTACACACAGCATACATTTTCAGTTGCAATGGTATCTTAGGTAGTCAAATATAATTAGAATAGGAGTGACTATTATATACTGATTATCTTTATATATATTGATAATAAGTAGCAGGGCATAGCAATTCAATTTGCTATTTTAATTCACTTTAGTCACTTAAATATTTCGCTATTCAATTAGGAGGTATATTTTAAGTATATTAATAAAGTAAAAGTTTTTTATTTTTAACAAGAAGATCGCTGAGTGCCTTCCAATACACAATTCTTCCTATCCTCTTCATGCTTCAATAATACCCCTAGTAACTGTTACCCAGCTGCCTACCTGTGCATCCTCCTATGTCTCTGCTCCACTCTGCTCAGCTAACGCATCAACGGTGAGCTGTAAACTCTGCTCCAGGTTGGCAATGTCTCTCAATGTTGCAATGGTCTGCTTTAGATCAGTTACCTGGGCTTCCAAAGAGACCAATTACTCACATTTCTCACAGAGGTATAAACCTTGGAACACTTGCTCCAAGTGTGCATACATATGACAAGATATGCATTGAGTGAGATCATCAAGCCTGCTACCACTCATCTTATTATGGCTAACCTAACGTCTTATAGCCTACAGTGAACTCGAGAGTACTAACCTTCACTAGCCACTTGCCAGATTAAATCCCTTACTGGATTCAACTCCTTACTGGATCTAACTCCACACTTTAAATATCCTCAGTAGCGATCGGATTTAGTCCTGCATCCAAGTTGCTAAGGCTAGATTACTCCTGCACTATCATTGATTCCTCTGAAGAATTCTTGAGCATTAGTCCCAATGCTGCTGCTGTTGCTGCTGCTGGGGGTGAATCTTCCTCCCATAAGCAGCCCAAGAAGAAGACTACTAGTACTTTACAACAATTAACTGTGAAACAATCTTTTGCTAGAGGAAGCAAGTATGACAGCAGTCACCAAGTCGCAAAGCGGATCACAGACGCCATGGCGACTATGCTATTGTTAGATCTGGATCCAATATCCACTATAAATGCAGCTGGTTTTTCACAGTTAATTGAGGTTTTGTGTCCCCGTTACAAAATTCCATTGCAACACAATTTTTCAAGAAAAGCTATTCCTCAACTGTACCAGACCGTTCATACAAATGTAATAATTGAGCTCTAAAATGCCATTCTACCCACTGTACACTTAACCACAGATATGTGGACAAGTGGAAGTGAGCAAACAAAAGGTTTTATGACTGTGACAGCCCACTGGGTTGGTCATTCACCTTCACAAGCAGGAACAGCAGCAGCATGTACACCACTACGTAACATTTCTCACAGGCAGGATACTCTTTGTATCACCGGCTTCACTAACAGGCATACAGCTGATAATTTGTTTAAGGGATGTCATTGATACATGCCTTATGCCACTTGGACTCTCTCCAGGATATGTAATTTCGTATAACTCCAACAATATTGTGCAAGCATTACAGCTGGGTTAATTCCATCACATTCCCTGTTTTGCTCACACAATATACTTGGTGGTGCAGAGCTTCTTGCAAAATAACCGTGAGGTGCAGGAGATGCTTTTGGTGGCCTGTAAAATTTCGGGACATTTCCGGCATTCTGCCACAGCATGTAGGAGATTGCAGCAGCTCCAAGAACAATTTCATTTGCCCTGCCACCAACTTAAGCAAGAGGTGTTAACAAGGTGGAATTCCACCCTGTACATGCTTCAGAGGATGGAGGAACAGCGCAAAGCCATACAAGTGTATTGCACAAGCCATGACATTGGGAAAGGAGGGGGAATGTATTTCAGTCTTGCACAGTGGAAAATCCTTTCTGTGCTGTGCAAGGTGCTGAAACAATTTGAAGTTGTGACATGTGAAGTGAGTTCATACTCTGCTAGCTTGAGCCAAGTCATTCCCTTAATTTGAATATTTGGAAAAGCAGCTTGACAAACTGAAGGAGGAGATGAAAGAAAGCAATTCCACAAAGTATGTTGGCAATGATCCTGTCAGGATTTCCCAGGTATGACCACGGAGAGGGGATAAATGGTTATAATGAGTTTATTAACAAACACAGCTGACAAGGTAACTCACAAGACAGTTCAATGTGCAGATGAGAAACAACAGGTAACTGCAATAGTAGATTTCAACAGGCAGCGTGGAACTATAAGTACCAGGTATAATGGTTGAAGATGCAGGAGTCCAGTAGCAGGTAACAGCAGTAGAGAATACAATGAAGTAATTTGCAGGAGTCCAGATAGCAGACAACAGCAGTAGTGAATTCAATGGAGAAACATGCAGGAGTCCAGATAGCAGATAACAGCTGACAACTTGGTAATGCAGACAGTAGCTGACAACTTGGTAATGCAGACAGTAGCTGACAACTTGGTAATGCAGACAGTAGCTGACAACTTGGTAATGCAGACAGTAGCTGACAACTTGGTAATGCAGACAGTAGCTGACAAGTTGGTAATGCAGACCGTAGCTGACAACTTGGTAATGCAGACTGGAGCTGAGCACATGGAAATGCAGACTGGAGCTGAGCACATGGAAATGCAGACTGGAGCTGAGCACATGGAAATGCAGACTGGAGCTGAGTGACCTGATGATCTGGCCCAGACCGTATGAAGCAGGCAGGTGTATATAGGCCTCATGCAGGTGACACAACTCTCAATAATCAAGGAAAATGATCCAAGTAGCACGGTGACCCCTTTGGTGGGCAGTGGTACTACAAGTAGAATACCTAATGAGTCCAATAAAGTCACTGCAGACAGCAGCTGCAGAGTGCAAGTTGTGACAGATCCAAGAGTTAATAAAATCTTGAAGTTGGATCACTATGTTTTGGCAACTGTGCTTGATCCTAGGTTTAAGACCTATGTAGATTCTTTGCTTCCAAATGACCGAGATCTGAACAGATGCAAGGAGCTCCTGGTCAGCAAGTTGACCGCTGAACTGGTCCTTGGCTTGACGACGTCTCCTTCAGTTTCTCAGGCAGCTGCTGCTCGTAAGAAATTGCACTTTCCAAAGAGAAGAAGGGATGACTCAGGTGGCAGACCACAACAGTTTGACATCTGGGGGTAACTGTATCATACCCCGGTTTTGTCAACTCGCGGGAGTTCGGCGTCTTTGCAGCTTAAATTTAAAGCGGCACTGCCTTGTAAAGGAAAGTTTCCCTTTACAAGGCAGCGCCGCTTTAAATTTAAGCTGCGAAGACGCCGAACTCCTGCGAGTTGACAAAACTGGGGTATGATACATTTACCCCCTGGTCTGGTTTGAAAGATTTTAGCAAAAAAAGTGTGACCTCGGCCATAACTCCATCCGATCCTACTATTAACATGCAAAGGATAGTGGAGGATTATTTTCAAGAGTTCATTGAAATCGAAATGTCAGACAGTCCCTTTCCATACTGGGAGGAAAAACTACCAATTTGGAAACCCATGTAGAAACTTGCTTTGCAATACCTAATGAACTACATCTTCCACGAGGAAGGCCTTTACCAGCAAATACATCCTATCACACACCAGCCCCGTGGACGAGTACCGGCGTTGTTACCTCTGTCTCATAAACGGTGATCACGGTATATTGGATCCAGTGTTTTAGTCTTAGTTTCCATCTGGTTCTATGCGACACATGTGTCAATCATTATTCTCTTATTACCTCCCACTCGCTCCTATTGGCCTTGATGCTTTTGGAGCACTATTTAAACCTCCCAGTTCCTGCTCTCTGGATCCTGTTCTTCAAGTTACTTACTCTTGTCAGGATTGGGCTTTCCTCGTGTGACTTACCCGTGGTTGCTGTGCATCTTTGCTTCAAGATCTGCTGTGTTTAATCTCTGGTGCCTTCGTGGGTACTCTCGCCTTATCAGGTCTTCACTGCTGCATTCAGTGTCTCATCTACAGCTTCATTCAATGGACTTCTCCGCTTTACTATTGCAGCTCCAAACTTCACTAGGAACCTCCTACACCTGCTGCATTAAACTACCAGCTAAACGGATCAGCTAAGTCTTTATTATTGCCGTTTCTACTGATCTGTTGTTGTATCAGTAAATCTACTAACATACAAGGCCATCAACAAAATTGCACCGACATACATTTCCTCACTTGTCTCGAAATATCTCCCTACTCGACACCTCCGTTCTGCACAAGATCTACGTCTCTCCTCCACTCTCATCACATCCTCCCATTCTCGGTTACAGGATTTTTTCCGGGCTGCACCTACTTTGTGGAATTCCCTCCCTCGCACAGTAAGACTTTCCTCTAGTCTTCAAACCTTCAAGCGTTCACTGAAAACCCACCTCTTCAGACAAGGTTATGATATTCCTCAACCATCATCTTAATTCCCCTAGATTACCCTATTGCCATCCTCTACACTGCTAACGCAAGACAACAACCTTCTGACCAACATTGCAACACACACAGCCCACTCAGTACTTTTACCTTTGCAGTCTGGCTGGTCCATTGTGCAATATGATGTAGCACATGCCCTTGTGTTTCTAACTCCCATTGTCCTATAGATTGTAAGCTTTCGAGCAGGGTTCTCTTACCTCTCTGTCTGTATGTATTACCCAGTATTGTATTATTAATGTTTGTTCCCAATTGTAAAGCGCTACGGAATTTTCTGGCGCTATATAAATAAATGTTGATGATGATGATGATGATCTACTACTGTTACCTGAGTTACTCTTTAAACGAATTAGCAAGGCTTCATTATTGCTGTTTCACTGAACTGTGGCTGTATCAGTACTCAATTGCTGTCACCTGTGTTACCACTTAAATGGATCAATCAAACCTTTCATTATTGCTGTTTCTACTGAACTGTTGCTGCAATCCAACTGTGGCTGTTTGAGTTATCATTTAAACGGATCAGCTAACTCTGTTATCATTTCCGTTTCTACTGAACTTTTGCTGTTCCAGCTACTCTTCTACCGTAGTCCTGAGTTACCACTTAAAGGGATCAACTAGTTCTTCAACATATCAGTGTCTATTGAACTGCCGCTGTATCAGTAATTCATCTGCTGTTGCTCTGAGTTACCATCTAAACGGATTAGCTTGTTCTTCATCACATTTGCTTTTATTGAATTGTCGCTGTATCAGTGGTTCTGCTGTTGTTGCTCTGAGTTACCATCTGAACGGATCTACTGGTTCTTCATTGATACCATTTCCATTGGATTGCTCTTCTCAACGAATCAACTAACTTCCTCATTATTATTGTCTTCAGTGAACTTTACCTGTTATTGTCATATTTCTTTCATATCTGGCTCCACCTATATTCCTGCATCACTCATTTTGGGAACTGTGACCTGCGGTAACAGGTGTGTCTAAGCCCATGCCCTCTCCTAGGGTCATGGTGAAAAACACCTACCGTTAGACTTTGCGCCCCAGTTTGAGCATCTGTCAAC
This sequence comes from Mixophyes fleayi, assembly GCF_038048845.1. Taxonomy (NCBI): domain Eukaryota; kingdom Metazoa; phylum Chordata; class Amphibia; order Anura; family Limnodynastidae; genus Mixophyes; species Mixophyes fleayi. The sequence continues at coordinate 139,339,399 of NC_134406.1, read as the reverse complement.
TGCGGGTATACAGCACTCACTAAATTCTCTAGATTTCGTGACACATTCAAGTACTGACACTTCTGTAATGGCGGATTTCAGCGGAGATGAATTAATAGTCTGTGATGATGATGTACACACTGATGAGGGTGAGGATGATGCTGAAGATGATGACGACAACATCTTGACAGTGTAGAATTCATTTTACAGCACTGTTGGTCTAACCTGCCTTTAGGGCATTGATAGCTGGTTTAGTGGGGGCCCAAACAAACCAAGCACTTCAGCCACAAAAGTGTCAGCCCTTGTCGCTGAAGTGCTTGGTTTGTTAAAGTGTGCATGTCCTTTGTAAGATCCAATATATGGGTGGGTGGGAGGGCCCAAGGACAATTCCATCTTGCACCATTAATCTTTCCTGGCACTGATGTGTGTTTCTGCCATTACTCTAACAAGCCCATTGTTAGCTTGTTTAGGGAGGGCCAAGTTGGACTTGCACTTCAGCCACAAAAGTGGCACTCCATGTGGATTAACTGCTTGGCTTGATAAATTGTACATGCTACCTCTCCTAATGTGAAGAAACTGCAGGGTGTTTGTGTCATTGCTCTGTCGCTTAACATCCAGCCAGCTCGCTGCAATATTTGTCTGAAAGTGTATGAAAAGCATATTGGGACCTGTGAGATGGTAAAAATTGAATGCAAATCACTGGAATTTAGTATTAGTAAAGTTAATAATAATGTAGGTACAAAATAATACCGAAATTATGTGATTTTACCCCGAAAAATTGTATTTTGTAAAAAATAGCTAAACAAAACCAAAACCAAAACAAGCAAGGGCGGTTTTGGCAAAACCAAAATGAAAGCCAGATCCAAAACCAAAACCAAAATACGGGGGTCAGTGAGCATCTCTAATTTTCACACCCAGTGCTAGTGGTGGCTAATCCATCCAGGCTGATCCTGTTTTCAGTGCATGTATTCACTTTAGGACCAGGGGTGTGGTGTTTGTTTCTGTCAGTCTCCTCTCTGCTCTGGGTGCACTGAGTCTGGGCTGATGGATCTAATCTTTAGATTTCTCACCAAGACTGACATTATTTTGTTCTGCGAACCAAATTCGCTGACATCCTCTGCAGCACTTCCTGGGACTCCTAGGAGGTAGTTTGCCATGTGGGTTCAGGAGAACCTGTTGGGGGCCACTGCTTGGGCCTCTGGCCTCAGAAAAAAGAGGATAGATTACATAACCCCATCAGGTCCTTCTGAGTACATGTTCATGAGAACCATGTTGAAGCTGTTGTGAGGGCTTTTTATGCTGCCTTGGGACCAGAGAGTGGCCGTCTTATACCACTGCACCCCCCAGATCATTAGTAGACCACTAGGCGAGTGGAATAAATGTCCTTTATACATAAATACATTACACATTTACATATTTTACACTGAACACAAGTAATAAATACAATAAAATATTTCCATCATATATTTTTTTATGTGTTTGCTTTTATGTAAGACCCAGGCAATAAACTCTTAGTAAACTGGCTTTTTTTCTTGTGCTACATTGCCTAACCCTGTGCTTTGATGATCCCAATATTCTGCACAGAAGATTAGGAGGGTAAGGGTGGCACAGGGGTTAGCAGTGCTGGCTCACAACGCCAGGGTCATGGCATCAATTCCGAGTAGGGCACTATCTGTGTATGCCTGTGTAGTAGAGAATTTAGATTGTAAGCTCAAATGCAGCATTGCAGCAGCAACTGATATGAATAATAAAACAGTTTCTGTAAAAGTCCTTCATGGTATATAGGCACTGTATAAAAAATAATAAAAAATGTGCCCTTACCATGTACAAAGCACGGGCTCATCCATTCTGTCCGGCTAGCAGTTACTAATTAGACGATATTTTATTTACTGGTCACACATGAAGCTGTTTCATATTCCCTCTGCACCTATGAACTGAGTGCCACATAAAATGTACCCAGGCAGCTCTGGGACAGGTGAGTGGACAGTGACGCAGGCCCCCCCTGCAATACCACAACAAGCAGAATCAGATATTCACCTTGTTTTCTAAATTATGGAATATAACATCACTACACAGGGGCGAACGCAGGGTTTAGAAGGGGGGGTTTCCGCCCCCCCCGGAAAAAAAAATAATATTGCGAGAGGGAGCTGCTGGGCATGCGCAGCAGCTCCATTTCGGCGAGTCTGAATTCTATAGCAGCCGCGGCGCTGTCAAGCAGCATCCACGGCAGTGCTGTATTATACTACAATACAGCACTGCCGCGGACGCTTCTTTGACAGCGCCGCAGCTGCTGTACAGTTCCGTTGGTTCGCGGAAGAAGGGGTTTCTGGAGAACCAGAAACCCCCCCTGCGTGCGCCACTGCTACAGTTGTTCACTACCTACCCTTGCTCTCTTTTCAAGGATTAAAAAAAGCTCCAAATCAATTTGGCTCAAGATTTTTTATTCACTGTTTCTAGATTTGGAGAAACCCCCCACTGTGGGTAAACAGCCGGAGGAGCATGAAGAGGAGTTGACAGTGACTCTGCCCTCCTCTCCACCTGCTGGTCCTGCACATTCTCCATCTGTGTGTTCACTGAAGGCCATACATAAAAGTGGCCAGATCATCAAAAAACTCCTACAAATTATCATTGAAGGGCCTGTTGGAGTGCATTCTTAAAGCTATAAATGGGGTTGGAACATTGAGCCTAAGGTAGCAGAGGGCTCAAGACCTGGCTCTGTTCTTATATCCCCAGTGCTCGGGAGATTGTGAAAGTGTTAATAGCTGCAGAAAAAGCATATATAATTGTATAAACCTAGGTAAACATAATTTTAATGTCATTTTCTATACATAAATGTTTGTGCACACTCCCTTTGCTAAGGAGACATGCATGTGCTAACTAGTGTAAAGAAAATTAAATACAATTTACATATCTCATCAGAAGCACTATTTCTCTGCACAAACTGCCACAAACAAGAGTCTGTTCAATCAGGTAATAGAGCTGTGGAGGTGATTCTGCAATCATTCAGTCAGAGACAATCAGGTAATGTCAACCATCATTATGGACTTACAAATGTCCTATATGTTAAAGCAATAATTGAGTTTCTTCAGCAAAAGAAATTTTAAGGATAAAAAAGTAAAATTGTTTATTTAAATCTCATTTGAAGCTCTGCTTTCTATACACAAAGAAAACCGTTTTAACAGAGAAGAAAAAAAGTAGGTTGTATTACAATTCAAATGGCATACTACTATTAGCTGAGATAGAATATTGGCGTTTCTTGGTGCCTCAGGTTTCTAAGGATGAAATAGAATGGTTTTAGGAGACTTGGGGGTATATTTACTAAACTGCAGGTTTGAAAAAGTGGAGATGTTGCCTATAACAACCAATCAGATTGTAGCTGTCATTTTGTAGAATGTACTAAATAAATGATAACTAAAATATGATTGGTTGCTATAGGCAATATATCCACTTTTCAAACCCGCAGTTTAGTAAATCTAGCCCTTGGACGGTCTTTGTCCACTATTGATCAGGAACATCTGATATTCGAATTAATTCTTCCCAGTGCTGCTCACATCTCTGTTCTCAGCTCACACGAATAAACAAAAAAATACCATATCAAATAAAACAAGACAAATTATATATATATATATCCTCCTGTTTGTGCAGTAAGATAGCTTAAGACCAATCTATGTTGTATAAATTTGTGTCTTTAAAACTTTAAGCTCTTTACAACATAACAGAAGGTCTCTTTATAAACATTAGATATTTTATCAATCAATGTAGCTAAACCTTGAATATAAAACCAATTCAGATTTCTATGTGTAATACCTAAAAATTTTAAGGTAAGCCATACTTGTACACCAGTTGATTCACTAATAAGTTGTGATGCTGGTTGTTTTTTATTCTTTTCATAACGTCTTTTCTTTCTTATTACTGTATTATCTATTAAATATTTTTGCTGTACAATTATGTGTAAATACATTAACAGCTGGAATCACCTAACCTAGATAATATATTTTACCTTTATACAGTGGTAAACACTTATATGCCTTAATTATGCATTTGTAATAGGAACTGAGGGCTGAATTTAAGCTCAAGGGATTTTAAAAGCTGAGGCTGGATCTGTGGACTGTAGTGGTACTCTGAGGGTTAATAATTTGACTAAGGGAATACGCCCATCTGAGTCATGAGGAGGGATCGTTGGAAGTGATATATGGGATGGGCACAGGAGAAGCAGTCTCTTATGCAGCTGGACATTGGTGGATAAGTATCTCTGTACCCTCTGACTTTCTCCTTGTGCATTTATCTAATTTTCGTTTCTCTCCTCCTCTTTTCATTCTCTTTCTGTGTTTTGCTAGCTGCTATTTTTCTGTCTATTTTTCCTTGGTTGTTTCTGTGTGTATTTGTCCATTTTTATTGTTTTCTGTGTCCTTCTTTTTATTCCCTTTCCCTCCCGCTTTTCTTCCGTGTTGTCCTCCCTCTTCTCTTCCTCCTGTTTGTTTTTCTCCTCTTTTACCCCATACCACTCCCCCCCTTCTTTTTCTTCCAGTCTTACCTCCTATGGCCGCACTGTGGAGTTCAGTAGTCGGGGGTCACAACAGCAGCATTATTCGGGGGTCGCCCCTCACTGGGGTAATACAACAGGCCAAGCCCTGGGGTGACAGCCAGAACAGGGGGTAGGAGTTCAGCCACCCTTAGGTCCCATCAGTTAGTCAGGGTGCCTCAAGTTAGCAGCAGGGCCTCTAGGCAAGGTAAAAGTAGGTACTCAGAGCATAGTGTGGAGGCCCCCGTACAAGGGGAGGTTCAGCACATTACGAAAGTCTTTTCTTCAGGGCGCATGAGGCAGGGTCCCATGATCTTCAAGGCACACAGGAGGGGGCACTGTATCAGACTGGTACCAAGGGGCGGGGTCATACCCCCCTTTGTAACCATACATCTTCCTGTGGCTCGGTAGTCAGTGGTATTGGGGTAGCCACAGTATGCAGGTCACGGTCTAGGAGTAGGTCGGCCCATGGGAGTGTTGCAAGTGCCGGGCGTCAAAGTGAGGTAGTTTGCAGGGCAGCACAGATGTCAGTTAGTCATGGCCGTAGGTCGATGTCTTGCAGATCTATGTATCAGGATTCTCTTGGTAACACGTTTCTGACGGACATGTAGGTGCCGGGCGAAATTCCAGGTTGGAAAGTTGGGAGCGGCATTCCTCGTCACGAGTGGTTTTGGAAGGTCAGTTGGCTGGATCTGAGGGCGGTCCTGTTTTCCAAGGTGAGTGGAATATGTATGATTTGCCTGATGTTCAACCTGTGTTGCCAGACTGTTATGGCTGGAGTATTGCCTCTTCTGACTCCAGTGACTGCCCCCAGTGGCTGGTTAAGCGCTTGCGGAAGCATTTTGTGCCCTGTCAGGGCGATCGCGCTGTGGCAGGAAGGCCCAGGCGTTTCGAGGGCTCCCGTCTATCTGGGGGGGAAATGGTGCGCTGCAGGGAGTCAGGAATTCTGTGCGGGACAGGATTGATAAAGGCCGGTATGTGGATATGTTTTCCGCAATGTTGCGGGGGGGTGGAGGAGAAGCCAGCTATAAGTCTTAAAAGAACAGCCTTACCTGCTACTTAGAGACCTGCCCGCAGGAGTGGATGGACATGTTGAAGTACCTGCACATGGTGTATGAAATGTACACATCTTCCCGCCCTGGGGTTTGGTTAAACTATGACGAAGTGTTTTGTTAAAAGTACGATGGTCACGCCAGCCTTATATTGCGATGTGGAAACTTGGTTGAAGATTTCCCAGGATGGTTGGGGGGTCGGTCCTGCAGCAGCGATTTGGCAGCGGCAGCCGGGGCGAGGCAGGGGTAATATGCCGTTTCTCAGCAAGGGTTGGTGTTACCCTTCCAACCGTGCAAGTTGCCCACACTGGCCAGGGTGTAAGTTCTCCCACACTTGCCTTAGATGCGGGCATGGTCACCCAGCTAAGTCATGTGACAAGCGGGGCAAAAGAGGAGGATCTGGTAGCCAGCCTAGCTCTGGCACTGCGGAAAGCAGGATCGCCGATTAATGGGGTTAGCATGGGCCGATGGCTCAGTCGCTACCTGCGCAAGTATGAGGCGGAATTTCTGAGGGAGAGTTTTTTTCACGGGTTTCGGGTAGAAATGCTCACCGACCCCCGTGAAGTGCTTTTGATTTTGATTTTGGATCTGGATTAGCTTCGTGTTTTGGTTTTGGCAAAACCACCCTCGTGTGTTTTGGTTTTGGATCTGTATTTTTTTAGACAAATTGCTAAAATATGCTAAAATTGACACGAGCCGCGGCGGCCGCGGGCACCGCCGCGACTCAGTTCCTGTTTCTTCTGACGTCCCAGCTGTCGCTATGGCAACCGGGACGTCACTTCCGGAAATTCGGCCCGACCGTTGCCAGGGCAACGGCCGGACGCTGAGAACTTTGCCCAGGCGCTCTAGGCGCAATAAACAGCTGGGCACGTGCGCAGTCTAGCGCAACCTGTAGGTATTAATCAGGCAGGGGCTGTGACTTGTTTCAGAGCTAGGCTCTGATTGGCTAGCAGTGGTATTTAGGGCAGTGAGGACTGAGCCTCACTGCCGGTTATAGCGTTCTGCCCTCAGTCCTGCTGCCTGCTTGTTCTATCTGTTTGGTTATTGCTACCTTGGATTGACTACCCGTGTTTTGACCCCTGCTTGTTCCTGGACCTGTGAACCCTGGATTTTGCATCTGTGCTTGTGACCTTTGACCTAGGATACCTCTTCACTACAGCCCGCCAATCACTCCACTCCTGGGTACTCCTTTATGTCAGTATACGTTACTCGACCCTCGGTCGGCCCGCAGCCAAGTCTGTCCCCACCACTAGGGGCTCTAGCGAACACTGGGCCTTCAGAGTAGTCCCCGAGTTTCACTGTACTGGCTTGGGAGTTCCTAACATTATAACCGGCCAAGGAAGATTGGTATTATTCGGCCATGGATGACGATGAGGCAAACCTATCTCCAGCTCAGATCTTGGCGAATCAGATTCAGGCAATTTCTCAAGTGGTGCAGAATTTAGCCCAGCGCTTAGCAGCCCAAGAAGGGGTTTCCAGAGACCTGCAGCTCCAGCAAGTTCCCGCTGGTGACACACCGGAACCTAAAATGAACTTGCCTGATCGATTCTCTGGAAGCAGGAAAGCCTTCCGTAACTTCAAACAGAGCTGCAAACTGTACTTCCACCTGAAACCACGTTCCTCTGGTTCTGAACAACAAAGGGTAGGGATCATCATCTCTTTACTCCAGGGTGACCCTCAGTCTTGGGCCTTCTCCTTGCCTTCAACCAGCCCAGCCTTGCAGTCCGTGGATGCCTTTTTTCAAGCTTTGGGTTTATTGTACGATGACCCAGACAGGGTAGCCTCAGCTGAGTCGCACCTCCGAGCGTTGAGGCAAGGACGTCGCTCTGCAGAGGAGTATTGCGCGGAATTCCGGCGATGGTCCATTGATAGTGCCTGGAACGATCCAGCATTGCGAAGTCAATTTCGCTTAGGACTTACCAAGCAGATTAAGGACTCCTTAGTCCAGTATCCGGTATCTGAGTCACTGGAGGAGTTGATGCAACTGTTATTAAAATTGATCGGCGGATCAGAGAAAGGAAGACTGAACGGGAATCATCGGTACCTATTGATATATCCTTCAGCTCCGATGCCACTCTGCCCGACTCTCCTGAACCCATGCAGGTGGGTGCTTAACGCTTACCTCCAGATGAACGTTCCAGGAGACGCTCACTAGGTCTCTGTATGTATTGTGGTCAACCTGGCCACTTAGTACGTCTGTGTCCCAATAAGCCGGGAAACTCCAAAGCCTAAGTGCAGGTGAAGAGGTGTGCTTAGGTCTTCAGATCATCTCTTCAGAGAATTCCTTGTTAGTGCCTGGACGATTGGCCTTCTGTGGTAAATCCATGGATCTGTCAGCATTTCTGGATAGTGGTGCGGCTGGCAACTTCCTGGACATAAATTTGGCTCATGAGCTCAACATTCCGGATATCAAGCTAGGAGCAAGCACTTCCACCTGCGGGTTGGATGGTAACCCCTTGCCCGGGGGAAGAATTCTTGCCAGAACTCCAATGGTTCGGTTGTCTGTAGGAGCCCTCCATATCGAGGAACTCTCCATTTACTTAATTACCTGTCCCTCTGCTCCATTGATTCTGGGGTATCCTTGGCTTCGCAGTCATAACCCCCTTATTGATTGGAAAACAGTGGAGATTGTTCGTTGGAGTCCCGGGTGCTCTACATCTTGCTTGACCCTGCCTCTTAGAGTTATACAGCCTAGTCCAGAATTATTGCCCGTACCCTACCAGGACTTCAGTGATGTTTTTTGCAAGAAGAAAGCTGATTCACTTCTACCACACCGGGAATACGACTGCTCAATTGAATTGGTACCCGGTTCTAAGTTGCCCAAAGGGCGTTTATATTCACTATCCCTTCCTGAAACACAGGCCATGGAACTATACGTTCAAGAAAACCTGGAGAAAGGGTTCATCCGCCCTTCTAAGTCTCCGATAGGCGCAGGTTGTTTTTTCGTTTCCAAGAAAGCCTGAGGCCTTGCATCGATTTCCGTGGACTGAATAACATCACGATTAAGAACATGTATCCTTTACCCTTGATCTCTGTCCTGTTTGATCAACTGAAAGCAGCTACTGTATTCTCTAAGATTGACCTCCGAGGGGCCTACAACCTTATCCGAATCAAGAAGGGGGATGAGTGGAAGACTGCCTTTAATACTCACTCGGGACATTACGAATATCTCGTAATGCCATTCGGTTTGTGCAACGCTCCGGCAGTCTTTCAGGACTTGATTAACAATGTATTACGTGAGTTCTTGGGAAAAACAGTTGTTGTTTATTTGGATGACATCCTAATTTATTCTGAATCCTTATCTCAGCATCATCAGCACATCCGCCAGGTTTTATTGAGATTACGAGAACATCATCTGTACGCAAAACGGGAGAAATGCGAATTTGAGGTGTCCACAGTGGCATTCCTGGGTTATATCATCTCCTCATCAGGATTCGCTATGGATCCCGCCAAGGTGCAGGCAATTCAAGATTGGGTCCTACCTACTAACTTGAAGGCGATCCAAAGATTCCTTGGCTTCGCCAATTATTACCGAAGGTTTATTGGCTCGTTCTCCTTGTTAGTGGCTCCTATCACTGCCCTCACTCGAAAAGGAGCTAACCCAGCGGAGTGGTCCGTAGAAGCACTGGCAAGTTTCTCAGCTCTCAAAGCTGCCTTCATTTCCGCTCCAGTCCTTAGACACCCTGATCCAGGACTTCCGTTTATTGTGGAGGTGGACGCTTAGGATGTCGGTGCTGGTGCCATTCTCTCTCAGAAAGACCCACAGAGTAAAAAGTTACATCCTTGTGCATTTTTCTCGAGAAAGTTTCTGCCTGCGGAATGTAATTATGACGTTGGAAACCGTGAATTATTGGCCATTAAGTTGGCATTGGAGGAATGGCGACATTGGTTGGAGGGAGCTGCACATACCATTACCATCTTCACAGACCATATAAACCTCCAATATATTCAGACCGCAAAAACTCTGAATCCCAGGCAGGCTCGCTGGGCCCTATTCTTCACCAGATTTAGGTTCATCATCACATTTCGTCCAGGTTCCAAAAATTCTAAAGCCGATTCGTTGTCTTGAAGTTTTTTGGCCCATCATCCTCAGTCACCTGACCCGTTGCCTATTGTTTCTTCAACCACGATTCATCTCGGACTCACCCAGGATTTAGGAGCCACTATCCGTCACTTCCAGAAAATCGCTCCGGTGCAGACACCTGCCAACAAATTATTTGTTCCGGTGCACCTTAGGAAATCGGTCCTCATAGAGGGTCACAATAACCGCTCTGCTGGTCATCTAGGAATTCCTAGGACTATCGAAATTCTTTCTCGCTGGCTTTGGTGGCCTACCTTATCGGATGATGTGGAGACTTATGTCCGTGCGTGCCCTGAATGTGCCAGAAATAAATCTGCTAAAAATCATCCTTCTGGTCTACTGTTAACCTTACCTGCTCCAACCAGGCCTTGGACTCATCTTTCGATGGATTTTATTGTTGACCTGCCAGTATCTACAGGTCATAACACCATTTGGGTAGTGGTGGACCGATTCAGTAAGATGGCACATTTTATACCCTTACCCAAGATACCTGATGCCAGGACCTTGGCCACCTTGTTTCTGACACATATCTTTCGTCTCCATGGGCTTCCCGAAGACATTGTATCAGACCGAGGATCCCAGTTTATTGCACACTTTTGGAGATCTTTTTGTAAATCCATTGGGATCACTATCAGTCTGTCCTCTGCGTATCACCCATAGTCGAATGGTCAGACAGAAAGAACCAATTAGGCCTTGGAACAGTTCTTACGCATTTATGTGTCTAAATTCCACGATAACTGGTCCTCTCTCTTACCCTGAGCGGAATTCGCGTATAATAATTCTTGCCATTCCACTATACACACATCCCCGTTCTTCTGCAACCTCGGGTTCCATCCGAAATCCAACTCGTTCTCTACTGCTGTTTCCTGTGGGGATTCCGGAACACCTGATTTTACTGTCAGGTTGAGGGGTGTCTGGAAAAAGGTGCACTCTGCATTAGGTCTAGCCTCCCAAAAATCCAAAGTCTTCGCTGATCGCCATCGTGCACCATGTTCATTGAAAGTGGGGGATCGGGTTTGGTTGTCCACACGCAACATCAGGTTGCGGCAACCTTGCAGGAAGCTGGGGCCCCGATACATTGGACCATTTCCAATCGAGAAAAAGATAAATCCAGTGGCGTTCAGGCTGAGACTACCACCTTCCTTAAAAATACCCTCAACATTCCATTGTTCTCTTCTAAAGAAAGCTGCGGCTCCCAGCAAATTCAGTCAGCCTTCCTCTAACAGGCCCCAGCCTTTGATTGTGAACGGAGACCACGAATACATTGTTGAAAGAGTCCTTGACTCAAGGAGAGTTCAAGGCCAAGTTCAATTCCTTGTACATTGGAAGGGTTATGGCCCTGAGGAGCGTTGTTGGATACCACAGAGGCGACTTCACGCTGGGAGACTCATTAAAGAATTTTTTAGGAAGTTTCCCACAAAGCCTGGATGTCGGGGTTCCTTGACCCCTTCCCAAGGGGGGGTACTGTCACGAGCCGCGGCGGCCGCGGGCACCGCCGCGGCGGCCGCGGGCACCGCCGCGACTCAGTTCCTGTTCCTTCTGACGTCCTGGCTGTCGCTATGGCAACCGGGACGTCACTTCCGGAAATTCGGCCCGATCGTTGCCAGGGCAACGGCCGGACGCTGAGAACTTTGCCCAGGCGCTCTAGGCGCAATAAACAGCTGGGCACGTGCGCAGTCTAGCGCAACCTGTAGGTATTAATCAGGTAGGGGCTGTGACTTGTTTCAGAGCTAGGCTCTGATTGGCTAGCCCTGTGAACCTTCTATTCTGACCTTGACCTTTTTGCCTGGATTCCGGATTTTGCCTCTTTGCCTGTGTGTCTGACCCTTCGCTTGTCCCTGGATTTTGCATCTGTGCTTGTGACCTTTGACCTAGGATACCTCTTCACTACAGCCCGCCAATCACTCCACTCCTGGGTACTCCTTTAAGTCAGTATACGTTACTCGACCCTCGGTCGGCCCGCAGCCAAGTCTGTCCCCACCACTAGGGGCTCCAGCGAACACCGGGCCTTCAGAGTAGTCCCCGAGTTTCACTGGCTTGGGAGTTCCTAACAACAATCACATCATTTTGCTCTTTTTTTTGATCCTACATTATTATAAACCTCACTAACACTAATTTAAAGTCATTTGCAGTCAATGTTGAACACCTCACAGCTCACAATATTATTTTCATACACTTTCAAACAAAGATTGCAGCAGTTCTTGTTAGTGATATGAAAAAGGCCATTGTCATGCCTGGGCATAAGACCAAAAATCCACCTCTTATGTGTGCAATTATTTTTACCCAAATCCTGACAACAGTTGTCTAGCCATTTGTAGCGTTTGTAAAGCCACACTCAGTAGAGGTAGGGACCTTAACCATCTAGGATCCTAATCCATACTACGGCATTTGAAGCGAGTTCATGGAAAGCTGTTGGGAAAATCAGAAATGTATGTTAAAAAAATAACAACAAGCAGTCCAGCATCATCTACCTCCCTTCTCTCACCTAGATCCCTGCACCTGCAATCTACACCCCCAACACCTTCATCATCAATATCCTCACAAGTGATGGGAGTTAGTCCTGCATCCAAGTTGCTAAGTCTAGATGACTCCTCCACTAATCATGATTCCTCTGAAGAATTATTGAGGGTTAGTCCCTCTGCTGCTGCTGTTGCTGGGGTTCGTTCTTCAACCCAGAAGAATACTACTAGTAGTTTACAACAATTGACTGTTAAACAATCCTTTGCTAGGGGAAGAAATTAAGAAAGCTGTCACCCAGTCGCAAAGCGGATCACAGACGCCATGGGGTCTATGCTAGTATTAGATCTGCGTCCAATATCCACTATTAATGCAGCTGGTTTTAGACAGTTACTTGAGGTCTTCTACCCCTATTACCAAATTCCATCACAACGCCATTTTACTAGAAAAGCTATTCCTCACCTCTACCAGAAAGTTCGTAAAAATTTAATTATTTGGCTACAAAATGCCATTGTACCCACTGTACACTTAACCACAGATATGGGGACAAGCGGAACTGGGCAAACTAAAGATTATATGACTGTGACAGCCCACTGGGTTGGTGATTCACCTTCACCAGCAGGAACAGCAGCAGCATGTACCCAAGTACATCACATTTTTCAGAAGTAGGCTACTTTGTGTATCAGCAGCTTCACTAAGAGGCATACAGCTGACAATCTGTTACAAAAACTAAGGAATGTCATAGCAACATGGCTAATCCTGCTTGGACTCTTCTGAGTATATGAGACCAATATTGTTAGAGCATTGCAGCGGGGGGGATTCCATCACATTTCCTGGTTTGCTCACACAATCAACTTGGTGTTACAGAACTTTTTAAAAAATCACAACGACATGCAGGACATGCTGTCTGTGTCCCGTATAATTAAGTGTCATTTTCGGGATTCTACAAGAGCATGTAGGAGAATGCAGCAGCTGCAAGAAGACTAGAATTTTAGGGGGAATATACTTTAGTCCAGCAAAGTAGTCACCTGTGAAGAGAGTGCAGACATGGTTACCTTGAGTCAAGTGATTGCCTTAATTATACTTGTTGAGAAGCAGCTAGAGAAATTAAAGGATGAAATTAAACTAAGCAAATCCGCTAACTATGTTGTAATTGTAGATCTAGGAGATAATTTGTTTCGCCAGGATCCAAGAGATATCAACATCTTGTAATGACGTCTCCTCCTTCAGTTTCTCTGGCAACTGCTTCTCGGAAAAAACTTAGCTTTCCCAAAACACAAAGTGGTGATGCAGATGAGCCAGCACAACATTTTGACATTTGGTCTGCTCTAAAAGAATTTCCCAAAAATTGTGCCAGCTCTGCCATAAAATGAACTACAAATTCTATGAGGAAGGCCATTATCAGCAATTACATCAAAATACACAAACTTCTGTGATGGTGGATTCCAGCAGCGATGAATTAGTATTGTTTGAGGAAGATATACACAATGATGAGGGTGAATATGATGACAGTGTAGATTACAGGCGCTGAAATCTATCTAAGAGAAGGGAGCTACTTGATGCTGGTATGCCTGGTAATATTTTGGGTAGAATGGCATCTTGGCAATTTTATATTTTTCTACAGTAAGCCTTCACCTTTTTTAGAGAGGTTTTTTTTTCTTTAACAAGCTACAAGCTTTCTATTTACATTGTTGTTTACCTGATTTAAAACCACTATGCACTTGAAACATCGGCTTTAGCACAGTTAGAGGGATTAGAGGGATTAGTGTCGTCATGACAGAGACTGGAGAGTGACACCAACAATGTCACCCCCTCCTGTTTCTGTATGAGCTATGGCACAATATAATGTCACTGGAGACTTTGAAGAACATTGACAGCCCTATTATTACAATTTCTGTTTCAGCACTGAACCCTGACACCTCTCCTGTTTCTGAGTGAGCTATGGTACAGTAAAATGTAACTGCAGATTTAGACCAAGCCATCCAGCCCTATAATTTCTATTTCAGCAATGACTCTTAGCAATGGAGCACTCCTCTTTTTTTGTTACCTATATGACGCAGTAGAATTTGCCTGAAAATTCAGAAGACAAGACTGCTAGCCCTCCTATTTCTATTTCAGCAATGACTCTTAGAAATGGAGCATTCCTCTTTGTCTGTTACCTATATAATGCAGTAGAATTTGCCTGCAAATTCAGAAGACAAGCCTACTAGCGATCCTATTTGAATTTCAGCAATGACTCTTAGAAATGGAGCACTCCTCTTTGTCTGTAATCTATATAACACTTCTGAATTTGCCTGCAAATTCAGAAGAAAAGCCTGCAAGGACTAGTATTTGTATTTCAGAAATGTCAATTAGCAATGGAGCTCTTGTATTTGGGTGCATATAACACTGTACCCTTTTTGGTGCAATTCAGAAGAAAAGCCTGCAAGGACTAGTATTTTTATTTCAGCAATGACAATTAGCAACGCAGCTCTCCTTTTTGTGTTACCTATATAACACTGTAGAATATTACTGCAGAATTACACCAACCCTGACAGCACTAGTATTTTCATTTTTATGCAATGAGAATTACCAACGCAGCTCTCCTTTTTGTGTGTTACCTATATAACACAGTTGAATTGGACTGCAGAATTACATTAATCCTGTAAGCACTATTGTTTGAATTTTTCTGCAATGAGATTTAACATAGGACCTCTCCTATCTATGTGTTATCTATATAACACAGTAGAATTGGACTGCAGAATTATACCAACCCTGCCAGCAGCAATAGTATTTGTGTTTTTCTGCAATGAAATTTAGCACTGGAGATATGGAGCTCTCCTGAATGTCACTAATTACTTTCTTTAACACTGCTACCACCCTCCTCTTTCAATTCTCTAACTTTGCCTGCCCAACTGCTCTACACTCTATGCTACCCCTTCTGTATCCCTCTCTCAAATGGCACTAGATCATCGTAGAGGGCGGATTTTATAGATTCCAAAGCTCGCGACAACCGAGATCCGACGACGTCACAATGACGTTTTGCTTCGTTTTGGAATCCGAAAAAGCGCGAAAGTACTGAGCTGGCTCGGCTCGGTACTCGGATCCCCTAAGTTCGGGTGTGTTCGGTTTCCGAGGAACCGAGCCTGAGCATCTCTATTTTCGGGTACCTCTCGAAGGGCTAGTTTATTTGGTTAGGGTGGGAAATTTGAAATCTGCCAGTTTGTTCCCCGGGTGTTGGCGGCTAAAGTTAGCAAGGAAGTTGTGCTCGGGCGCATAAGCGGACCTTTCCGGAACCCACCTTATTGGGAATTCGTGGTCTCCAATGTAGATGTGGTTGCCAAGAAGGCTGCAGGGGAATTTCGACTCATTCAGCACCTCTCATTTCCCCTTGGCTCTTCAGTGACCATGCGATCCGAGAGAAGTTTTGTAGGGTCACTTACCAGTCCTTCGAAGTCACCCTTGACATGGTGCAGGCTTTTGGTGAAGGCGCATTGCTTGGAAAGGTTGACGTTGAGTCAGCTTTACGTTTGCTGCCACTTCACCCTGTCTCTTTTCCCTTCATGGGTTTCAGGTTGGATGATGGCTATTATGTAGATTAGATGCCTTCCCATGGGATGCGCGGTTTCTTGTGCATTCTTCAAGTGTTTCAGTTCATTCCTACACTGGTATGTCTGCGAGGGTACAGGCCATCAGGAAATCGCCTATTACTTGGATGATTTCTTGGTGGTCGGGCCTGGGAGTGCCGCTACCTGCAAGGATATGTTGTTCTCAGTAATGGCCCTTTTCCATTCCTTGGGCGTCCCAGTCGCTAGAGAATAAACGGAAGGTCCGACAATGCGGTTGTCGTACCTGGGTATCGAGATAGGTACGGTCTTGGGCCTCTGTCGGTTGCCGCTTGACAAAGTGAGTAAGCTGCATGGGGCGATAAAGAAGGTGCTAGGGCACGTCGGAGTGACCTCGAGGCTGGCTCAAGCTTTGTTGGAGCAGTTTAATTTCGCTTGCTGGGTGATACCTATGGGACAGGTATTTTGTCGGAAACTCGAGCAGGCGACGACCACATGGTCGAATCCCTCTCTCTACGGAGATTCGGGAGGATTTGGCTATTTGGGACCTGTTCCTCCAAGACTTTCATGTAGTGCGGTTATTGCCTGCGCCGCCGGTGTCTATCCAGGAGCTGGAGCTGTTCATGGACGCGTCTGGTGTGGTGGGCTTTGGGGCCTATTTTGCAGGGAGTGGTGCGCTGCCTTGTGGCATAGGGAATGGGTGCTGTCCGGCTGGACAGCTATTTTGACACTCTTTGAGATTTTGCCTATAATAGTGGTGGATAAGTTTTGGGCAGGCAGGTTTGTTGGGAAACAAATAGTTTTCTGGTGTGACAACCTTGGAGTAGTGCAGGCGATCGATAGGCAGAGGGCCACTTCACCACTGGGGATTACGCTCCTGCGGGGGTTGTTATGGCGCTGTTAGTCTTGCGATATATGCTTCCAAGCTCGTGCCGAGCCGAGCTTGGAAGCATATGTCACAGGACTATGCTTCCATATGCTTGCTGGTGTGGAGAATTGGTTGGCAGATGCGTTTCCAGGGGGCAGATAGGGAGGTTTAGGACTTTAGCACCTGGGGCATCCTTAATGGCCTGACCTTATTATATGCTGGTCTGATATACTGCCAAGGTTGAATTGGCGTTATTTCTGTGATGGCCGCGTGGCCGAGGAGGTATGGAAGAAAGTTAACTTGGTGATAGCCAGGTTCGATCATTTGGTGGTGTGCAGATTGAACACCTGTTTATTCGTTTTCAGTATCCACATCTTTATAGACTGGATGGTGTTCATTTAAGTAATGAAGGCATGCTGTTGTTCATAGGGGATGTTTATAAAGGTTAGCAGAGGTGTTGTAGGTGGTGGCGGGCCTCGGCTCAATGGATCCATGCATGGCCAGAAATAGCACTGCAGTGAACGGCCAGTGGTAAGGGCACATTACGGTAGCGGGCACACTTAACCCACCTTTTCTCAATGGAATTGGCTATAGTCTCGGTCCAAGTACCGCCTGGGTGGTTTGGCTTGTGGTTGCTTCCATTAGCCTAGAAAGGGGGCGGGTTCTGTAGTGCCCGGGGTGGCTGCCCCATTTAAAGTAGATATGTACACCTGGGGGTAAATGTATCAATCTGCGGGTTCTTCAACACCCGCGTGTTCAGCCTCTTCAGCGATTAAATTTCAAGCGGCGCTGCATTGTAAAGGGTTAATAGACCTACAGAGGGTTTCCTCTGTAGGTCTATTAAAAGCGGGTTAAACAAAGTCTCTTGTTGCTTTTGTAACTGCTTACTAATCTCATTCAGGTACTTAACACTTACATCTTGAATGCATCTTAAAAGCCTCTTTTGGGCTGATAATATTTGGTTGTTTGCCGAACAAATCTCATCTGGTGAAAGAAGTCTGGGGGGCGTATTCAATTGTGAGCGTTAACGCTGAAAAACGGGTGCTCGAAAAATATTACCGTTTATACGGTAATATTGCGCGCGAAAAGCGTAAATACGGTAGTTTACTCGCGGAATTTCAGCTCGCAGCTCAGGGAGCAGCGAGCTGAAATTCCGCGAGTAATTACCGTATTAACGCTAAGATTTTTTGAGCGCTCGTTTGTTAGTGTTAACGCTAACAATTGAATATGCCCCTGGGAGTGGTTCTAATACTATACAATATTAGAAATAAAACCTCTACCCAAATCTTGCCTAAATGAGTCAGACAATGGGCTGCTTCTGCCAGTGGGGGTAGATAAGCCTTTGGGGCCACTGATATATCTTGACCCTCTCTCCACATAACATTGGGATCCTGTACACATCCCTTCAACTTCCAGAGGGCGACTTCCTTGGGATAACAAAACTTTTACATTCCGATTAATTTCTGATCAGTTATTAACTGAAATAACAACAAATTAATTTCCTGTGAAGAAATATTAATTAGTAATGGACTTTTTACTACACCTATTGCAACTTCATCAGCCCTTTTATTACCCAAAGCAATTGGATCAGTACTACTTGTGTGAATTTAACACTTAATCACTGCTACTTGCAATGATATCTAAATAGCATCTAACATCTCCTTTTACATATTGAAAGTGTGCTATCGAAGTACCTACTGCAGTTTGAAAATCTCTAAACCACCACAATGAACCAAATACATATCTACTATCTGTGTAGATGTTTACCTCTTTTACCTTGCGCCAACTCACACACTGTTGTGAGTGCTGCTTGAATAACCTATACATAACTCTCCAGTCTCTTTTTATCTATGATAACTACCACCTGTATAAAAAAATTATATCTGTTTCTAGTAAGTGTGTATGATCAATGTTAGATCTAGCTGTAAAGGTTCTAGTCCAAAAATTCCATGCAGTCATACACTATATGGACAAAAGTATTCAGACGCTTGACTATTACACCAACAGGAACTGTAATGGCATTGTATTCAACTACATATAGTTTAATATGGAGTTGGTCCCCCTTTTGCAGTGATAACAGCTTCCATTCTTCTTGGAAGATGTTGTTTCCACAAGATGTTGGAGGGTTTCTGTGGGAATTTGTGCCCATTCATTCTGTAGAGCATTTATGAGGTCAGGCACTGATGTTGGATGAGAAGGCCTGGCTTGCAATCCATATTCCAGTTCATCCCAAAGGTGTTCGATGGGGTGAGGTCAGTGCTCTGTGTGGGACAGTCAAGATCTTTCACACCGAACTCATCAAACCATGTCTTTGTAGTCCTTGCTTTGTGCACTGGGGTACAGTCATGTTGGAATAGAAAAAAGCCTTCCCTAAACTTTTGCCACAAAGTTGGAAGCATAGCATTGTCCAAAATGACTTGGTATGCTGAAGCATTAAGATTGCCCTTCACTGGAGATTAGGGGCCTAGCCAAAATCCTAAAAAAAACAGCCCCATACCATTATCCTGCCTCACCAAACTTCACAGTTGGCATAATGCAGTCAGGCAGGTAACATTTTCCTGGCATCCGCCAATCCCAAACTCGCCAAACAGAGAAGCGGGATTCATCACTCCACAGAACACGTTTCCACTGTTCCACAGTCCAGTGTCAGTGTGCTATACACCACTCCATCTGACACTTCGCATTGGTCTTGGTGATGAGAGGCTTGCATGCAGCTGCTCGGCCATGGAAACCCATTCCATTACGCTCCTACTGCACAGTTTTTGTGCTTACTATAATACCAGTGGAAGATCGGAACTCTTCAGCTATGGAATCAGCAGAGCATTGGCGACTTTCATGCACCATGCGCCTCAACCGTCGTTGACCCTCTCTGTGATTTTTTGTGGTCTTCCGCTTCGTGGCTGAGTTGCTTTTGTTCCTAAATGCTTCTGCTTTATAATAATATCACTTACAGATGACCATGGACTATCCAGTAGGGATGAAATTTCACAAACCATCTTATTGCAAAAGTGGCATCCTATCCCAGTACCACGCTTGAAGTCACTTAGCTCTTCAGAATGACTCATTCTGTATCACAAAGGTTTTCAAATGTAGACTACATGGCTAGGTACTTGATTTTATACACTTCTGTCAACAGGTCTGATTGAAACACCTCAATTCAATTAAAAACAGATGTGGCCAAATACTTTTGTGTATATAGTCATTAATTCATCAAAAATTTCATATACTTATCTGTACTCTCATCCACTATTTGTGCATGCATATGCACATTAAATAAGAACCTGGCAGTATTAAAGATTGTCCACCAACAAATGGTAAGATAAAATAGAGTGTCACAATTTTAGCAGATAGTGGATTCACTTCCACCTAGTTAACCACCGGTTTTCACAAGGGACCGCGAAGGAGGTTTGGGCTTTGCTGTAGGTAAGTTCGCAGGTTGCGGCCCTCTGCGCTGCCTCCAGGTGAGTCTAGCTGATATCAAGTGCAAGAGAATAGTCAACATAGCCAGGACTGGTGCACAATGGACTGCAATATGCCAAATCAGGAAACCTAAGAATAGACAGAACAAGCCGGGTCAGCAACAATCTGGATTACACTGTACCAAATAACAGGCAGAAGAACAGTCAGGAACAGTCCGGGTCAGGATACACAGGAATCAGCCACAAGTTGCACAGGAACGCTGGAGTAAAGGTATGGAGCCTAATACTCTGGCACAGGCCTGTGCACAGGTTCAGAGCTCTTAAATGAACATGCGCCTTCTGTTGTGCAAAGTATTATTATTATGACACAAGATTCTGCACCTGGAGTGGAGGGATAAGTAGAGTAAGCGTGCTGGACAGCGAGTTTGGAAAGCAACTGCCGGACTTTGATGTGTGACAGTACCCCCACTCTTAAGTGTGGATTCCAGACACCCAATAAAAGGCTTACCAGCCATTTGGGCAGCAGATTGGCTTAGTGGTTAGCACTTCTGCCTTACAGCACTGGGGTCATGAGTTCAATTTCCGACCATGGCCTTATCTGAGAGGAGTTTGTATCTTCTCCCCGTGTTTGCGTGAGTTTCCTCCGGATACTCTGGTTTCCTCCCACACTCCAAAGACATACTGGTAGGTTAATTGGCTGCTAACAAATTGACCCTAGTCTGTGTGTCTGTCTGTGTGTGTTAGGGAATTTAGAGTGTAAGCCCCTCAAACTCCTCTTGCTGGTCAACTGCTACAGAGGAGGGAGGATCACTTTTAGGAGTAAACTGATCAAATACAAGAAGTTTAAGTAGGGAAACATGGAACACCTTGGAGACACGTAATGAAGCTGGTAAATCCAACCTGAAGGCCACTGGATTAACCTTTTGGAAGATTTTGATGCTGGGTATTCGTAAACGAAGATTCCTGGTGGATAACCAAACTTTGTCCCCTGGAACTAAACTAGGAACTCTACGTCTTTTTTTGTCAGCCGCAGATTTGAAGTGAGATGATGTTTTGATCAAATTTGTTTTTACTTAGGTCCAGATGTCTGAGAACTTTTGTAATAGGGAGTCAACAGCAGGAACCTTTGAACTGGGGATGGAAGAGAGTACCAGAAGCTGAGGGTGACGACCATATAGGATGAAAAAATGGGACATGGACGTCCCTTCATGTATGTGATTATTATGGGCAAACTCAACCCAAGAATGCAAATTAACCCAATTGTCTTGACTTGTGGAAATATACATCCTAATGAATGTCTCCAGGTCTTGGTTTACCCTCTCTGTTTGTCCATTTGACTGCGGGTGATATGCAGTGGAAAAATTTTATTTGATGCCAAAACTTTTACAGATAAAGCTCCAGAATTTGGACACAAATTGCACCCCTCGGTCAGAGATCATATTGTGTGGGCAACCATGTAATCTGAATATCTCTTTGATCAAATGTCAGCTAGACCTGGAGCAGAAGGAAGCCCCTTCAGGGGAACAAAGTGGGCTGATTTAGAAAATCTATCAACCACCACCCAGATGGTATTGTATCCTTTACTGGGGGGTAGATCAGTGACAAAGTCCATTGAAATGTATGTCCAAGGCCTGTCTGGAACTGGTAGCGGATGTAAAAGACCAAGAGGTTTTTGTCATGGAGTTTTATGTTGAACACAAATAGGACAGGCTGCAACAATTCAGTAACATCTCGAGGAAGAGAAGGTCACCAGTAATTTCTGGAAATTAGTTCCTGTGTCTTTTTAACTCCTGCATGGCCTGGGAATCGTGATGCATGGGCCCATAGAGAAAAGTTTAGGTAAGAAATATTTTGCCCGAAAGAGGGTTTGCTGGAGAAACAGGAGTCACAGCAACGATGCAGTTTGGATCAATGATGGAACGACTTTCAGAGGATGACTCCTGATCTGAGGAGTCAAAAGAGCAAGATACAGCACCAGCCTTCAAGTTCTTTGAACCTGGACGAAAAGTGAGAATAAAATTTAAGCAGAAGAAAAGGGACCATTTTGCTTGTGCTAAGACATTGAGCTGCTTGTAGGTGCAAAAGATTTTTATGGTCTGTATAAACGGTCACTTGGAAAGAGGCAACCTCCAGAAGATGTCTCCACTCTTCTAGTTTAAGTTTAATTTCCAAGAGTTTCCTATCTCCAATAGTGTAATACCTCTCTTCTGATTGAAGTTTTTGTGAAAAAATTCCACATGGGTGGAGTTTTCCTGAGGAAGCACAGAACTGCCCCTACTCCAATTGCTGAGGCATCTACCTCCAACAATAAAGCCTGAGAGATATCTGGTTGATGGAGAATAGGTGCAGACGTGAAGGCTTGTTTGAGTGTGCGAAAAGCTCCAGTAGCCTCAGGTCACCATATCTTAGGGTTAGCAGTCTTCCAAGTCAAAGTGCTAATGGGTGCTACTATAGAGGAATAACCTTTAATAAATTGACAATAGTAGTTGGCAAACCCTAAAAAGCTTTGTATGGCCTTAAGACCTGTTGGTTGTGGCCTCTTTTGGATAGCCTCTAACTTTGTGGGATCCATCTGGAGACCATACCCGGAAACAATGTACCCTAAGAAAGGTAGTTGTTGTAGTTCAAACAAACACTTCTCTAATTTACAATAGAGATGATGAGTGCGAAGTCTGGGTCAATACTTTAGCCACATGTCTCCTGTGAGTCTTAATATCAGAGGAGAAGATTATGATATCATCAATATATACTACAACAAACAGATATAAAACATCTGGGAAGATTTCAATTACAACATTTTGAAAAACTGCTGGAGCACTGCATAACCCGAATGGCATCACAAGATATTCGTAATGCCCGTCCCTGTTGTTGAATGCAGTTTTTCACTAGTCTCCCTTCTTAATGCGAATGAGATTGTAGGCACTTCAGAGAACTAACTTAGTAAAAATGGAAGCACCTTGGATGTGGTCCATTTACTCCAAAATAAGTGGTAGTGGATATCTATTCTTGATCGTGATGGCATTCAGGCCTCTGTAATCAATGCAGGGACGTAAACCGCCATCTTTTTTCTTTACAAAGAAAAACCCAGCACCCGCAGGAGAAGGGGTTTTGCGACTGAAAGCTCACTCCAGATTCTCTTTGACGTAATCGAACATGGCTTTTGTTTCTGGTAAAGACAGAGGGTATACACGGCCTCAAAGAGGTGTCTGCCCAGGTAAGAGATGAATTGTACACTCCCATTCTTGGTGAGGCGGTAACTCCTCTGCTTTCTCTTTGCTGAAAACATCGGAGAAGCTTGAATACTGAGCAGGTATATAAAATTCACGGATATAGAAGACATTGGCACAAGATAGAGGTTGAACTCTCTGTATACACTGTGAATGACAGCGAGGACCCCAGGCTAAAACTTACGCTGAATGCCAATCTATGACAGGAGAAAATAATTGCAACCAGGACTATGGGATTGATTGTGTTAAGTGCGTATTGTCGCTAACCAATAACGATTGTCGAACCTCGATTTGTGTTTCCAACGCACAAAGATTTATTCGCAAAAAGTAGTATAATATGTTCAAGTGAAGTGATAATAAATACAGCCGTTACTTATCGCAGGCGCACTGGATCCAGTGTGCAGTCATTCAATCCTGAAGTCTGGGGACAAAATGTCTGAACACTAGATGTGAAGCTGCTGCTTATATGCACACAGAAATACAGTAATACAATGAAGATGGTATAGCTTGCTTCTATTGGTCCAGGTTTCAGGAAGGTCCAAGGGGTTGTCAATCATTGGCTAGTTCATCCTAAGGAATCCAAAGGAGGGGGTCATCTCTCCAGGGGGTATGCTCGGCTCTTCCCGCCAAGATTCCTTAGTCTTAAGTAGTTTATAATTCCCTATCATTCATAACTTGCGTATGCACTCTGCGATTCCTTCGCAGAGTGAACCAAACAGTAGGAAATGTTAAGAGGTTTATTATGATACCACTCATGATATGATTCCTTAAACCTGTTCCGTATATTTCACTAATATGCATGTAACTTTAATATAACACATAAATACTACTATATTTCGACATAACTGACTATGTGTTGCAACTACCATTAATGTGTACTATTTTATAAGTATGCATGTTTCTGCGAATGTATGGTAAAAGACCAAATACTGTTGCTGCCACGTGTAGTAGCTGCGTACGCCCTTTCACGCCATAGTGTACCCTTGTACGCCGTAGCGTACCGTACGCATCTTTTCAGACAAAGACAACCAAGTTTGCTCGATTTTAGTTGAAATGACTTTATCCAATTTGCTGACTTCGACAGCTCCACCCAATCACCGTTTCAAGTTCAGGATTATACAATACTTCTTCACAGACCATGATCTCGGTATCTGGTACCACCCTTTCAGTCTCTTTCTCAGTGTTACTCCTATGAGACATTTTTCACACTTCAACACAGTAGGAACACATTTGACAACTAAACCAATTGCTAAGATGACACCCAGTATAAGGAGAAGGAGCTTACCTACACTAGCAACCATTTCCTGTACCTACTTCCCCAGACCGGAGAACCATTTCACAGGGTTCAACCACGAGAACCAACCCGCCACCTTTTCCCCGACCTCATATAACGAAGAATTATGGCTCTTTTGAAATTCCCATTTCAGCTGCAAAATTTCATCCATCTTCCGGTCTATAACCTCTTTAGGGTCATCCGTATTATTGGTGATGTACGTGCAACATTTGACACCGAACTGGGTGGCCAGTGTTACACAGTACCCACCAGTAATAGAGGTAAGATAATTTAGTACCAGTTTATGTTGCACCAACACCTTCTTGTACGCTTGTAGCTCCCTTCCAGTATACCTGAAAGTGTCATCATACATCTCGGTGATATTATCTATTAATATAGCTAGGTCTTGGATATATTTAAAGTTTAATGTTCCCCGAGCGGTCCTGGTGAGATCTAGAGCAACCATAACTTGGAAACCAGCAGTTTCACTAATCAATTTTGTAGCTATGGGTTCCTCACCAGGAATCATATTTCTCTTGCCACGGTGTTCATACTGTGTGTGTATGTATGGTGGTGATGTAGTCTTGTGAATACCAACCATTTCTTCATGAGTAATAGTCATGATTTCAGGAACCAGTTTAGCTAAGAAACACAAGCCCTTGGAACTCGGAGTCACCCAGGAATAAGCTTTCCTTCCACAAACAAAATACACATCATCAGGGAGAACATAAGGAACAGTATGCCCATTAATTATATCACATAGAGTTTTGATAAAACTACCCAGGCCTAGTGTCTCCATTTGCTCTAGACACGTGTCGGCATGGATGATATTTTTACAGTTATCTATAGAGACTTTTCCAATGGATACCTTCTTATGTTTGGTTATACGCCCTAATTTGTGACTTCCATCAACATTCCTGCCTATTGGTGACCTTGTGAGTCTCCCTCTAAAATGAGTGTGGCGAGTCATTGTCTGATCTGATGGGTCAGCCTCCCAATTCTCCAGGCGCTTTGCAATGAGATATATTTAGGCACAGCAAAGATCTGCCTATGGAGTATTGTCGAAGCGTCAGACTAGGGGACCTAGTGTTATTGTACCTCCCATCTATGGGCCTCCCACCCCTCAATTTGAGTACTTTGGATATGTTTAGAGGGAATGGCACTAGTCCTATATTATGCTGCCCTTGCGGCACATGAGAGCACACCCAACGCTCGGTTTGGTTTAGCACCTTACCCACCAGGGAGTGATAATCCTCCAAAGGATGCCCGCCTATATTCAGAGTACTGGGGGACTGGCATCGTTGGATGCATCTCTCTTTAACTAGGGAGTCGCAGAACTTGCAGATACAATACTCATCAGACAATAGCCCCTCACATTGCCTCCGAGTTCCTGAGCTAGCAGACCTTTTCATAACCCCTGGACCAAGCTTGATAATGGGCTGCTCCAAGTATTCTAATAACTTTTCCTCTGCCTCCATCTCATCCGTATCACTGTCACGGGCACTAGGAGTCTTTGCCCAGATGATGGACTTACCAGAGTAATATAGTTGGTACTATGGTTCTCTGGTAGCAGGGTGACAACGGAACAGGAGAAACAGCAGATGGTGAGAGAATGCTCGAGGAAAGTCTATGACTAGCAGCAACTGGTAATGAGTAGATGAATGTACACGAGGAACCAGATGGACAAGGAAACGTGAGGAAAGTCAGTGGTCTGCGTATAGCAAGTTGTACCACTGCTATAGTGAGGAGGAATGTCCAGGAGTAGCGAGGAGGTAGTGAGAGTCAGTGGTCTGCATATAGCAAGTTGTACCGCTGTCTATAGTGAAGGAATGGAATCCAGGTGAAAGTAGGTAATGGGGAAGTCAGTGGTCTGCGTATAGCAAGTTGTACCACTGCTTAAGTGAGAGGATACTTGAAACTGGTGTCACAGGGAACAGGAGTCAGTGGTCTGCATCAGCAAGTTGTACCACTGCTATATATATGTGAGGAGGGGCACGAGGAGATGAATGTAAAGCAGAGTATACACGGGGCACACAGAACTTGATCCCACGATGATATCCACAATACAACGATAACTGACAAGCACTGCTTGAAGTATACAAAGTCACAATAGCTATCCAGGCAATAGGAAACAAAGTCAATGGTAACAATAGCTTTAGTGGATAGGAGGCTCCGGAGAAGAACACAACTCAGTCCAGATGGATATGCAATACAAAAGCAAAGTCAATGGAAAGTATGCATACCGCGGTTCAGGAGAGCAGGCTGTCAGAGAGACGTGCAGGGATACCTGAACGGCTGAAGGCCGGCAGGAGGAGAGACCACTGGAGGGTGGAAGCGGTAATCAAGTTGGTGCAGCGCACAGCAGGTAATCCAGAATCAATGAAGCAATACTTAGAAGGCAGTAGTAAGTGGAACTGGAAACATGAAGAACACGGGAGAGTTGAGGCTGTCTGGTATCCAGTAGTAGTGGTGGAGGCAGCGGAGAGAAGGCACGCTGAACACGGGAGAGTAGAGGCGGTCTGGAACTCTGTAGTAGTAACGGAGGCAGCGGAGAGCTGACACGATAAACACAGGAGCGTTGAGACGATCAGGAACTCTGTAGAAGTAACGGAGGCAGCGGAGAGCTGACACGATAAACCCAGGAGAGTTGAGACGATCAGGAACTCTGTAGTAGTAACGGAGGCAGCGGATAGGAATCAGTTGAGTGCAGGCAAGATGAACACAGGAGAGTTGAAACGAACAGGAGTCCGGTAGTAATAGCAGATAGGAATCAGCTGAGTGCAGGCACGATGAACACAGGAGAGTTGAAGTGGTCTGGAAACCACAATAGCAGTAAACAGGAATCAGCAGGAGCTGAATACAGGAGGAACACAGGAACACCTTCAGAGGCTCATGGGGAATGAGACTCCAAGATCAGGGGACCAGGTAATGATCACAGGTGGTTTAAATAGGGAGGGTTGCCTGATCATCCAATCAATTAAAAGCAACAGGTACTGAAGGTTTGATAAGGGCTGCGTATGCGCAGACCCTCAGGATGGCGGACAGCCACGGTTCCTGAACACACGGGAAATGGCACTCACAGTCCGGTGAGTGACAATCACTACCAGAACTCTCCTCCGTCCTCCATCCTCCTTCACAAAAATAGAATGTCCTAGAAAGAGTAAAAACAAGGAAAATCCTGGAACAAAAGAAAAACAAAAACCGCCACTCCATCGCTGGAAAGATAGTTCTGGGGCAACGTCTCTGGTTCAGGTGTCTCGACTGCAGGCTTTAGGTCTCCCGGAACAGACTCACAAGTGACAGATCTATGTCGTCGATCTCAGTTTTATCTTGCACTTTCTCCGGATTATGGACTCTCCTGTAGTGGGTGGAATGGACCCAAGTGTCTCTCTCTGCAACCTTCAGTGATGTAGTACTGGTCAGCAGCACTTGGTACGGGCCTTCCCAACGGTCTGTTAAACAACCTGAACGTAAGAAATTGCGGATCATAACATAGTCTCCAGGTTCAACATCATGACAGTTTGTTTCTGGCATACCAGGTGACAGCATTTTTAGTTTTTGTTGTTGTTGCTTTAGCTGTCTACTCATTCTTATAAGATATTGTGCAGTCACTTCATTTTTACACTTCAAGTCGTTTTGTGGACTCACGATCAAATGAGGTTGTCGTCCGAACAGTATCTCAAAGGGGGACAGATTAAGAGGAGGTCTAGGAGTGGTCCAAATGCTATGGAGGACCAATGCAAAGCCTCTGGCCATGCCAACCTAGTTTCAGCCATTACTTTACCAAGCTTGTTCTTTATAGTACCATTTACTCTCTCCACCTTACCACTGGCTTGTGGTCCGTACGGGGTGTGAAGTCTGCTACCGATTCCCATGAGTTTACACATATTTTGGAAGATATCACCAGTAAAGTGGGTACCCCTATCACTTTCAATGATTCTAGGGATGCCGAACCTACATACAAAGTCTTGTACAATTTTCTTTGCAGTGAACACAGCAGTATTAGTGGCTACCGGATATGCTTCTACCCAACCGGAAAACACATCAATACAAACTAACACATACTTTAAATTCCTGCACGATGGTAATTGGATATAGTCAATTTTTATTACCTGAAAAGGTCCGTCTGTAGGAGGGATGTGGGATGGCTCAGTTGGAATAGTTTTCCCGACATTTTTCCTCAAACAAGTAAGACATGACATTGCCTTCTTACCAGTCTGAGAGGAAAATCCGGGAGCACACCAGTATGCTCTCACAAGTTTGCACATACCTTCTTTACCCAGGTGAGTCAGGCCGTGTGCTGCTTCAGCCAGGCTTGGATAGTACTTTTGGGGAGCTACAGGCTTACCTTGTCCATCCCTCCAGAGTCCTGAGGACTCTTGACCACATCCCTTCGCCTTCTAGACCGCCTTTTCCTGCAGGGAACACAAATCTTGCATTTCAATTAATTTCTGCATGTCTAATGTCTGAAAAACCATCATAGTCTCGGTCGATACAGTCATAGGTTGCCCTGCTGCCCATTTAGCAGCTTCGTCTGCCCTGTTGTTGCCCAATGACACTGGGTCTTCTTCAAAGGTATGAGCTTTGCACTTTATGACGGCTACTGTTCTGGGTAACTGTATCGCTGTCAGAAGTCCTTTTATGTGTTGTGAGTGTGCCACTGGCGTACCTGCTGCTGTCGTAAAGTTTCTAAGACGCCAAAGGGCCCCAAAATCGTGCACTACCCCGAAGGCGTACCTAGAGTCAGTATATATATTGGCTGATTTACCCTCTACTAATTCACACGCTCTCCTTAGTGCTACTAGTTCCGCCACCTGGGCTGAGTGAGGTGGGCCAAGGGGTTCAGCTTCTACCACATTCTGATCGTCTACAACAGCGTAACCAGTACATAGCTCCCCCGTCTCTGTCTGTCTATGACAACTTCCGTCTGTATAAAACGTAAAATCTACATTTTCTAAGGGGTGTCACGTATGTTGGGCCTTGCAGTAAAGGTCTGATTCAGGTGTTCCATACAGTCATGCGTGTCAGTTTTCTTGCCTAACTCATCATCAACCAGGGTCTCCTCACCTCCCACCCTTTGTGTCTCTCGAGACACATATGGAAGGTATGTAGCTGGATTTAAGGTGCTACATCGTTTGATGGTGATGTTTGAGGGTGCCATCAGGGCTAGTTCCCACTTTGTAAATCTAGCTGAAGAAACATGTCTGGTTTGAGCTGAGTTTAACAGAGCTGATACAGCATGGGGTGTATGGACAGTGGAATTATGTCCTAATACTACGTCTTCGCTCTTACTTACCAGAAGAGCAGTTGCTGCTACACTTCTGAGACATGTTGGGAGTGATCTTGCCACATTGTCTAATTGTGCACTGTAGTATGCTACTGGTCTGCTAGCGTCACCATGTTTCTGTGCGAGGACACCTGCTGCACAACCATCAGCTTCTGTACAGTATAGCTCAAAAGGCTTTTCATAATCAGGTATTCCCAATGCAGGTGCACTAGTCAGACTATCTTTAAGATTAAAGAACGCTTGCTCTGACTCTTCTGTGTGTACAACACGTTCTGGTTTTGACGAAGAGACTAGCTCCTGCAATGGTAATGCCAGAATAGAAAAACCTGGGATCCAGGATCTACAGTATCCACACATCCCCAGGAAAGTACGAATCTGCTTCTGGCTCTGCGGCAGGGTCATGTGTTGTATGGCCTCAATCCTGTCGGCTGTCAGGTGTCTTAGCCCCTTAGTGAGGCAGTGTCCTAAGTATTTGACCTTAGTCTGACATGGCTGTAATTTATCCTTTGCCACCTTGTGCCCTGTTTGTGAAAGATGAAGAAACAACAATTTAGTATCATGTAAACATGACATAAAAGAACAACAAAGCACAACAACAAATCGTCCACATATTGAATTAGAACAGACCCATTGTGGGGTTGATAGGATTGCAAACAGTCATGTAAGGCTTGGGATAAAATACTGGGGCTGTCAATGAACCCCTGGGGTAGTCTGGTCCATGTGTATTGAACTCCCCGGTAGGAGAATGCAAAAAGGTATTGGTAATCAGGGTGAAGAGGGACTGAGAAGAAAGCAGAACATAGATCAATGACAGTAAAATGACTAGCAGACGGTGGAATCTGTATGAGGATGACAGCTGGATTCGGCACTACGGGGAATTGGCTCTCAACAACTTTGTTAATTCCCCTTAAGTCCTGGACTAATCTATAGCCCCTCCCCCCACTCTTCTTCACAGGGAAAATGGGACTATTTGCTGTACTGGCTGTACGAATTAAAATCCCTTGTTGTAACAGCCTCTCAATAACAGGATATACCCATAGTTCCACCTCCGGTTTTAATGGATACTGTGGGATTTTTGGGATTACCCTACCACTTTTTAGATTGACCATGACAGGGGTAACGTTTGCCATCAGTCCAGTGTCCTGTCCATCTCTGGTCCATAGTGAACCTGGTATTTCCAGCAACATCCCCTTTACTTGAGATGGACTGTGTTCTATAACAGTAGAGTGTAACATTAACCTTTGGGGGTGTCTAATATGTCCTGCACCTCATGAGCAACCTTCTCGGGTATATCTAGGAACACACCATCTGAAGTACAGTATATGACGCATCCCATTTTACATAACAAGTCTCTCCCTAGCAAGTTAGTAGGAGCCGCCGCAGCCAAGAGAAACGAATGCTTGGTATGCAGGGGCCCGATAGTAACTTCAGCAGGTTTAGTTAGTGGATAATGTAACACTCCTCCCGTTATTCCCATAGCTGGAATAGTTTTACTGGTCACCTGTAGATTGAGAGGAGAGGTTATCACAGATTGGGTCGCCCCTGTATCTACAAGAAAGGTTTGTTTCCTACCAGCTATGTCAACTATCATTGTTGGTTCTTCACTCTGACTCTCAGGTAACCTCACTGGCTGTAGATTACAGGTATAACCTGACCCCTATCGCTGACTATCGTTTTCCCGTGCAATATTTGCTGTTATAATATGTGCGGGTAGATGTGAGTCTTCTATTCTATGTGAGTCCTTCCTTGGAGGATATCTATGTGTCCCACCTCTAGGGTTGTATCGGTCTTTTTTACAATCCCTCCTAACGTGTCCTTCTTCATTACAATTGAAACATCTGATTACTCTATGTTTCTTATTATGTGGGTTATATGCTGGTGGTCGTGTATGCATCCCCTCTAAAGCCTGTATACTCACAGTCATTAACCTATCACTTCTCTCCTCCTTCTTTCTAAAAAGGTTTTTGTCATGCTCCACAGCAGACTCCCTAAGAGAATCTACTGTGATGCCTCTCCAATTAGGTAATGTGGTTTGTACTCTGGTTTTTAAATTTTCTCTAAGGCCATCCATTAATACTCCTACAGCTACATCCCTATGATGTGGGTCTTCCCCTATGTTTGATATCCCAGTGAACCGTGTTATCGCTGCTATAGCTCTAATGAAGTAATCTGCTGCGGTCTCACTATCTTTCTGCTTGATGGTGAAAATTTTACTCCAATTCGTCACTACCGGAAAATAGATGGCTAAATGTTTAACAATTTGTTCTATATTTTCTTGGTTAATCTCATCAGTCAAGGTGTCATCTTCATCCAACACACAATCTTTAATAAATTTTTGTATGTCAGTATGGGGAGGAAAACACGCCCTCAACACTACACGCCAATTCTTATCGGTTTGTTCGTGTGCATTTCCTAAGTCTTTAACAAATTTCTGACACTTTGCCAACTCTTTTCTGGGATCTGGGAATTCAGTCATAATGGAACGTAATTCTGATCTAATCCAGGGACAATGCATTGTAACATTTCCTAAAGGAACTACACCATCCTTATCCGGTTTCCCATTGGGAACTGATATTGTGCGGACTGGGTACGCACTGGTTCACTGTTTTCAGAAGTCACTACCGGATCTGCTGTTTCAAGATTTAGAACGCTATCACTCCTAGTGATCACACTACTTTCACCTATCTCAGCCATTGCTCCTTTCCCATACTTACGCTGAACCTCTAGCATATTAACAGCATGAGCAATGGCCGAAATCACAGTGGGTTAATCTTCATCTTCTGATACACTTGTTTTAAACTGGCTTAAAACAGAATACAATTTAGCAATTTCTCTTTTTTCGGTTTTAATAACGGCTGTACTTACCCCTTCCCGCCACATAAGGTGGCGGGTGTGCGCTTGCGCTGAGTACGCCACGCTTCTCAACGGGTACTTCCGCCCTGCGTGCGCTTTTCGCCACGCCTACTTCCGCTGTGCATTCGCTGCTCTGCCACGTGTTACCTACCATTTGCCACAATTTTAAACAATCATTATGTCTATTTCTCTTTTTCGTTGACTTAATCAACCATACTTTATCTTTTACAGTATTTAGTACCTCTGCATTAAAACTTCCTATTGTTGGGAAAGGCCTATCACAATCTTTGGTCATCTTGACCCACGTGTCACAATACGCAGTTGCGTGTGCACCATATTTCTTACACATGAGAAATCTCGCTGGACCAATAGGACCTTCCTTAGGCAGTACACTGGCCATCTCTAGAGTATGCTTAGCACCCATGTTGAATCAACACCAATCTATGCAGACCATTTTCAACAATTTGCTACAAAGACTCTACCGCTAGAGATCTCTTACTGGCCGTGGACGTATTTGCTTAAGCCGCGTCCACTCGCTTCCTCTTGTACTAAACAAGGACCCCTAACACAGACAATATCACTGTGGGACCCAAGGGCTATCGGCTCCTCGATACCCTGGCTAAACCACAAAAATCTGTTGAGTTTATTATAACTGGGAGAACAAAGTCGATACAATCAACCAGCCTTTCCAATATAATTCCTCCTAGCCGCTTCACCAATTCGCACTAACGGTGCAGTTAGATCACACTGCCTACTAATACTAATTATTAGCAAACCTTGCGATCTATTGGTAGCGCTTTGCGAAAACCCGGTTTTCGCCTTCGGTATACCTGCCCTGTATACCAACCTACAGTTGGGCAACCTGCCTCGTCAGACAGCAACTGATCACAATGAGTAATAAACAGTGTATCTACGTTACAAAATCACACGACATACACCTTTTCTGCGCAGAAAATCAAAAGTTCCCAACAACAGTAATAATGTCTCAGAGGCTTTCACAAGTAATTATACTATGCACATATAATAACTATCAAGACGATTGTTTAACCACGTGGCAAATCTACCGGAATTTCGCGTACGCACAGCAGGAAATACACATACGCTAAGCAACGCAATACAGTTAAAACGCACAATGACAGTAAAAAGAAACAGTTTTCTATTTTGTCCCTAGGTTCTAGTTAGCGTGCCCTAGACAATGTAAAACTGACATTCGGTTTCACAACACTGAGTAAAATTCAGGTTTTGAACACATTGCGTTCTTACCTGTATATGACGCGTCTCCACCCTTTGTTGAGGAACCGAAATCCGTTGGTCTTGCGTATCATCGGCAACGAAACCTCCAAAGCTCATGAGCCCCCAAATTGTTAAGTGCATATTATCGCTATCCAATAACGATTGTCGAACCTCGATTTGTGTTTCCAACGCACAAAGATTTATTCGCAAAAAGTAGTATAATATGTTCAAGCAAAGTGATAATAAATACAGCCGTTACTTATCGCAGGTGCTCTGGATCCAGTGTGCAGTCATTCAATCCTGAAGTCTGGGGACAAGATGTCTCAACACTAGATGTGAAGCTGCTGCTTATATGCACACAGAAATACAATAATACAATGAAGATGGTATAGCTTGCTTCTATTGGTCCAGGTTTCAGGAAGGTCCAAGGGGTTGTCAATCATTGGCTAGTTCATCCTAAGGAATCCAAAGGAGGGGGTCATCTCTCCAGGGGGTATGCTCGGCTCTTCCCGCCAAGATTCCTTAGTCTTAGTAGTTCATAATTCTCTATCCTTCATAACTTGCGTATGCACTCTGCGATTCCTTCGCAGAGTCCACCAAACCGTAGGAAATGTTAAGAGGTTTATTATGATACCACTCATGATATGATTCCTTAAACCTGTTCCGTATATTTCACTAATATGCATGTAACTTTAATATAACACATAAATACTACTATATTTCGACATAACTGACTATGTGTTGCAACTACCATTAATGTGTACTATTTTATAAGTATGCGTGTTTGTGCGAATGTATGGTAAAAGACCAAATACTGTTGCTGCCACATGTAGTAGCTGCGTACGCCCTTTCACGCCGTAGCGTACCCTTGTACGCCATAGCGTACCGTACGCATCTTTTCAGACAAAGACAACCAAGTTTGCTCGATTTTAATTGAAATGACTTTATCCAATTTGCTGACTTCGACAATGGCTACAGGAATCATATAGAAAGAGATACTTTCTTTATGCAGAGCTCCCACTTGTAGGGTTAGTGGAGCAGTGCATTGATGTATCGTGCCTTTTGCAATCTTATTGCCATTGATCGCTGTCAGGAGCGTCCCGTTGCTAGGCAACGGGACGCCCCTTCCAGCCATTGTCGGGCGCATGTGCGACCGCTGCCATGGCAACGGGACACGCATTCCGACTTCCTGTCGGCGGTCAACGCTACTGACCGCCACCCCACTCTCAACCAATGAGGACCCACTTCCCTCTATTAATAGCAGGCTCTGGCACAGTAACTAGGTCCCCTAGCCTCCAGCTTCCCTTTATGTATCCTTGCCCCCAGATGTCTCCCTGTGTACCGACCTGGTTTGTTCTGACCCTGCTTTTGGTTCTCCTCAGATTTGTGCTGTATTACCCGGTTTTGACCTTTGGCTAGTTGACTTCGCTTTGTTCTCTGATTGGTACCTCACTTGGCCGCACGGTTTTGACCTCAGCCTGTACGACCACGATTGTTCACCGCCCACTTCGCTGGTAGCTTCCTGGGAGGGCCGCTACCTGCCCGTCATTTGCCGCAAATCCAAACTTCCTTGCGGGGGTCCCTGGTGAAGACCGGTGGCGTGTTAGATTCTGCGCCTCCTAGGGTAGCAGCGCCAATACCCACAGGTGATCTTCTGTCCAGATACTCCGTGACAAATACAAAGTCAACGTAGTGGCAAAACAGGAACTGGGATCAGAAAAGGGAGAGTTTACAGATGTACCTAACATGGCCTCTCTGGTACCAGTTAGGCTCTGAAGTCCTGAACGCTTGGGGCAGGATCCAAGTAGGTGTCCAGGCTCTGCACAATATAGACAAAGGTTATTTTTAATCTTCTCTCTCATTCCTCTGGGGTAAGGCAAGATTGCCGCAACTGCACAGGTTCTTTAGTGGACGCAACAGGAAGTTGAAAGCAGGGTGCCAACTTGACCGCAAAATAGCGAGAGGAATCCTTCTCTTGAATGTGCTCCCTAAAGTGGATGTCCAGTCTCTTGCAGAGCATAATAAGGTCATCCAAGGAAGATGGGAGCTCTCGAGAAGCTAGTTCTAGCTTCGTTATTCCACTGCAGTTCAGATGCTAAAGTCCGGAACTGAATTTCATACTGTAATGCAAAAGACCCTTATTCCATAGAGGGATATTTTCTCTCAAACCTCTCACCTTGTAGGAAACATATGTGTACATAAAATAAAATAAAAGAACAAACATGGCATAATATCATTTAGCACAAAGGTAAACGTCCACCACCACTATGGGATATGAATGGTTTTCAAAAACTAGTGATGAAAAGACTTCCAATTGCGGCACCCGTGCTTTTTCTTTCTTATTCTTCCCCTTTGGGTGTATGCTTACATACGGAAAAAACAATATGCACCTGTCAGAATGACACTCAGTCTCCTTCTAACGATCCCAGCATGTGTACCTTCTCACTTCACTCTATTTGTATGATCATAGAAAAAAGCAGAAGAGCATCCCGAAATAGTGCATTATCTCAATACACAATTTATTCATCAATAAAATATTTAAAGCATGCACATCCAAATCAGTAGAAATAGCCCCGTACCGAATGTCCATATGAAAAGCGCCCGTACAAGATGAGACTGCTGCAGCTGAAGTCAACTATGAAACGGCACTGACATCTGGGCATTCGAAGATCGGGTCCTTCTTAAAACTTTAGAGTGAGTTGTCGGGAGATGTTCCTCTTGCTTGGTTCTTTGTCTTCCTGTTCTTAGTTTGGTGGAGTGGTCCCGGAGTGACTAATTTTTGGTGTTATTTAGGAGGGAAATGGACGTTAGGTTATACTCCTCTTGTTGTGTATTGGTGCACTTCTTCCTTGGATATGACCTGAGGTAGTCTGTCCTGTTCTTGTCACTTTCACCACCTGTGGCTTCTGGTTTCTTTAGTTGTGGCTTGTCTGGATCCTGGAATGTTGGGGGACCTTTTTCCACACGAATGATGGCAGGAACAGAAAGTAATGATGGAGCTTCTGCACTGACTATCATAGAATAAGGCGCTTTTCATATGGACAATCGGTACGAGGCTATTTCTACTGATTTGCATGTGCATGCTTTAAATATTTTATGTATTTTATTGATGAATAAATTGTGTATTGAGATAATGCACTATTGCGGGATGCTCTGTTGCTTTTTTCTATCATCATACAAATGGAGTGAAGTGAGAAGGTACACATGCTGGGATCATTAGAAGGAGACTGAGGGGTAAATGTATCATACTCCGGTTTCTTCAACTCGCGGGAGTTCGGCAAGATGACAGCTAAAATTTAAAGCGGCGCTGCCTTGTAAAGGGAAACTTGCATTTTAATGCCACCCACACTACTGAGAACCCTCTGGAGCATGGTAAATCTGTGATAAAATCCATGGAAAGATGACTCCAAGGTCGATCCGGAATTGGCAGAGGCTGCAGCAGACTGTATGGAGCTTGACGAGGGACTTTATTCTGAGCACAAGTGGAACACGCCGTCACAAACTGTCGAACGTCCGAACGGACAGACGGCCACCAATAACTACGGGAGATAAATTCCAAGGTCTTCTTTATACCGGCATGACCAGAAAAACGGGAGGCATGAGCCCATTTAAGGAGTTTAGTTTGGAGATGTGGAGGAACCAAAGTTTTCCCGTGAGGAATAATCAAACGAGTAGGAGTAGTAGCCAAAATACATTCTGGATCTAGAATAGACCTAACACCCTCTTCTTCTGTATCCATAGAATCAAAGGAACGAGAGAGAGCATCAGCCTTCTTGTTCTTGGACCCTGGTCTGAAGGTAATGATCATATCGAATTGGGAAAAAAAAAGACCATCTGGCCTGACGGGGATTGAGGCAAGATGCAGTTTGTAAATATAGCAGGTTCTTGTGATCCGTAAAAATAGTAACAGGAAATCTGGCTCCCTCCAAATGATGTCTCCAAGCTTCCAAGGCCAATTTGATAGCAAGTAGTTCTCTGTCTCCAATGCCGTAGTTTTTTTCGGTGGGTGAAAATTTACGAGAAAAGAAGCCACAGGGAGAAAATTTTCCAGTAGAATTCTTCTGAGACAAGATACCACTCCAGCAGAGGATGCGTCAACTTCGAGAAAAAAGGGGAAGGAAGAATCTGGCTGTTAAAGAATAGGTGCCGATAGGAAGGCTTCTTTAAGATACTTGAAGGCCTCTACCGCCTCTGGTGGCCAGGTTTTAGCGTTGGCAGATTTCTTGGTCAAGGAAGTGATGGGTGCAATAACAGACGAAAACCCCTTGATAAAGTGGTGGTAATAATTAGAAAACCCAATAAAACGCTGGATGGCCTTAAGTCCAACCGGTTGGGGCCAGTCAGAAATTGCCTTTAATTTCTCAGGGTCCATGCGTAATCCGGAGCCAGAAACCACGTGACCAAGAAAAGGAAGATGCGTTTTTTCAAAGACACACTTGTCCAAATTACAGTACAGATGATGTGACCGAAGGCGTTGAAGAACCAAGGAGACATGATGGCGATGAGTAATAATATTAGGTGAAAAAATTAGAATATCGTTTAGATAAATGACAACAAATTGATACAGGAAATCCTGAAAAACTTCGTTAATGAAATTTTGAAAAACCGCAGGAGCGTTACAAAGTCCAAATGGCATGACAAGATACTCAAAATGCCCATCGTGCGTATTGAACGCCGTCTTCCATTCGTCCCCTTGTTTGATACGGATAAGGTTGTAGGCCCCTTTCAAATCAAGTTTAGAAAAAATTGAAGCTCCCTTGATCCTATCAAAGAGTTCAGAGACCAATGGTAAGGGGTACCTATTTTTTTTCGTCATGGCGTTGAGGCCACGGTAGTCTATACAAGGACGCAATCCGCCGTCCTTCTTTTTTACGAAAAAAAAACCTGCTCCTGCTGGTGACGAGGATTTCCGGATAAAACCCCTGTTTAAATTCTCCTTAATATATATGGACATAGCATCTGATTCGGGTAGAGACAATGGAAATACACGTCCTCTGGGTGGTATCTTATCCGGCAACAATTCAATGGTGCAATCCCAAGGTCTATGTGGGGGTAACTTGGAAGCCTCCTTTTCACAAAAGACGTCAGAAAACGAATGATATTGAGGAGGAATACCGGAGGATGTGGAAAGACAGCCCATAGCGGGTCTATGAATCCTGCGAAGACATCGGTAATGACACTCTGAACCCCATGCAAGGACTTCCGGTTTCTGCCAATCTAAAGTGGGGGAGTGAAGTCTGAGCCAAGGTAAGCCTAAGATCAAAGGGTTGATAGCCTCTGGAATGAATAGGAAGGAGATTTCCTCAGTGTGTAAGGCTCCAATGACAGTTCTGTTCTTAATGGATCCTCCAATGATACAGCTGCCGTCTATAGCTGTAATAGCAATAGGTGGATCTAAGGGTTGCCTAGGCAATGACAACCTCTCTACAATGTCAGCTCGTAGAAAGTTCCCCGTTGTGACGGAGTCAATAAGCGCTGGAAGAGACAATTGTTTATCAGTATATTGCAGAAGAACTTGGATAGAAAAACTAGAATCCACAGGAGAGAGAATGTTCATACCTAACTTAGCCTCTCCATCATCAGTTAGGTCCGATCGTTTCTCGGCCGCTTCCCACATTGACTCAGGACATGACCGGGTTCCCCGCAATAGAGGCATAAACGATTCTTGAACCGCCTCTCTCTTTCCTCCTGGGATAAACGTGCTCTTCCCAACTGCATAGGCTCTTCCTCAGGTGTAATAGGACTTTGGAAGCGAGGAGCCAAATGGAAAGTAGATCGACGGGAACTCTCTCTCTCCTGAGTGCGTTCACGGAAACGTATATCAATCTGGTTACAGAGAGAGATCAATTCATCCAGGGTAGTGGGTAACTCTCGGGCCGCTAGCTCGTCCTTAATACGATCGGACAAGCCTTGCCAAAATGTGGCCACTAAAGCTTCATTGTTCCAACGAAGTTCGGCCGCCATAGTGCAAAATTGAAGGGCGTACTGGCCCAGAGTAAGGGTACCCTGGCGCAGACGGAGGAGTCCAGAAACTGCACTGGAGACTCGTCCGGGTTCATCAAAGATGCGTCTGAAGGTTTCCAGGAAAGTGGCACAATTATGGAGGATGAGGTCATCATGTTCCCATAGAGGAGAAGCCCAGGCAAGCACTTGACCAGACAATAAGGAAATGATATAAGCGACTTTAGTTTTCTGTGTAGGAAAGTTTCCAGGCTGAAGTTCAAATTGAATAGCACACTGGTTCAAGAACCCTCGGCATTCCTTAGGATCCCCATTGAACTTGGGTGGGTTAGGTATGCGGAGTTGAGAGGTTGTTGGAGCAGATACAGCCGAACTGCTTGGAGCGGGGGCAGGTTGTGGAGCCGGAACAGGTGGAGGAATAGGAGCTGCCACCTGAGCTGCTTGAAGCGTATCCAACCTGTTAGACAGAGTCTGCAGAATCTGTAATAACTGTTCTTGATTTTTCCCCTGGTCTTCAACCTGAGCCGCTAAGTGATCCAGTAATACTCTCGCAGTGGGATTCCCTGTCGCTTCCATCAGTTAGATAAGTGGGTCAGAGCAAACTGTTACGATTTTGTGTTACGATTTTGATGCCTTAGTCAGTATTAGCACAGGCTTACCTAGGGCGCGGAGTCTAACGGCCTTCCCGTCTTCACCAAGAACCACCGCAAGGTAGTGTGGACTTTGCTGCCGAAGAACCGCAG
Organism: Mixophyes fleayi; assembly: GCF_038048845.1. Classification (NCBI taxonomy): domain Eukaryota; kingdom Metazoa; phylum Chordata; class Amphibia; order Anura; family Limnodynastidae; genus Mixophyes; species Mixophyes fleayi. Next base: position 139,298,899 of record NC_134406.1, on the reverse strand, counting down.
GTCGCGGCCCCCAGATTAGCCTACTGATGTAAGGGAGAAAGTTCTAAGTGATGGCAGGCAGACAAGCAATAAGACAAAGCGGTGCAAGTACAGGCACTAACCGTTAATTCCAGGCGTTGTAGGTCTGGAACAGTAACCGGTAGATGCACGGAGCCAATGGGTGCGTGGCAGGATATGGGTCCAGAGACACAACCGGGTCGGTACACAGGTGATATCAGATATACGGTGCCAGAGGGAGATCCAGAGAATAGTTGGTAACACAGCCGAGTCGGTACACAGGAGGTATCAGGTATACGGTGCCAGAGGGAGATCCAGAGAATAGTTGGTAACACAGCCGAGTCGGTACACAGGAGGTATCAGGTATATGGTGCCAGAGGGAGATCCAGAGAATAGTTGGTAACACAGCCGGGTCGGTACACAAGAGATAGTCCAGTTCGTGGTGCCAGGGATAAGCCAAAGAATATAAAAAGGGATTAGAAAAAGAAGTGATTTGGAAGCACTCCTATCCACTTTGAAAGGAAATTCAATAATTACCACTAAATAGTTCAGGGCAAATAGCCTTTATTAATAAATGGAAAACATATCCATCTAGATGATGGTATACAACCTCATTGGTAAAAAAGTGAAATATTTAAAAACAGATAGAATATGGTGAAAAAAAGATAGAGCAATGTGTGTTTAAAATTAGGGATAGTGGAGCCAGGTAATATGAAATTGTATGTCTCTAGGTGTCCATATCTGATAGTGGGACAAAGTGGAAACATATATAATAACCTGATATAAGCGCCCCAGATGACCGTGGCAAACACCTAAGATTGCCTGGTTAAAGTATGTTTAAAGCGCTCTTGCCAGGGATATCCTACATTATCAGCCCCATGCTAAATGATAATTAGTGGTGACTGGCAAAATCACAAGTGAAAAAATATATATCACAGATCAGTATATGCCATGGAGTAATATCAGAGGTCCCTTATTAATAACAACATTGATATAATACCATCAATGTGAGTGTATTAACTTGTATTACGTATGCCATGGGTTCCCTAGCCAAGTATAAATCAAGCGCCTAATAAATGCAGAGCAACAAGCACACAGTCAATAATATCAGAGCGCTAGCGGCACCACCGCTCGCTGGCTCCACTTCCGGGTATGACGTCAATGTTGACGTCAGTTACCCATAACCTTGAGGTTATGGGTAACTGACGTCAACATTGACGTCATACAGGAACAGGAACAGGAAACAGGAAACACATTGCTCTGACACAGGCAGCGTGTCAGAGCAGAGAAGATACAGGAGTTTGAATTCCCCGCCCAGGAGTCACATGATCGGCTGCAGGAAGAACCCGGATGTGCGGCAGCGCCATCAGGAGAAGCGCTGCACGGATCAGATACCGCTGCCAGACCACGCTGACAGCGCAGCGGAACGGGGATCAGGTAAGCTCTTAACACCCCTGAGTGTCATTCTGACAGGCGCATATTGGTTTTTCCGCATGTAAGCATACACCCAAAGGGGAAAATAAGAAATAAAAAGCACGGGTGCCGCAATTGGAAGTCTTTTAATCACTAGTTTTTGAAAACCATTCATATCCCATAGTGGTGGTGGACGTTTACCTTTGTGCTAAATGATATTATGCCATGTTTGTTGTTTTCTTTTATTTTATGTACACATAAGTTTCCTACAAGGCGAGAGGTTTGAGAGAAAATATCCCTCTATGGATTAAGGGTCTTTTGTATTACTCTCTGTGATTCAAGGACGGGAGCGCCAGTGTATGTACCATCCTGTTTATCATTTTCTATGTATTTTGTGAATTTTGGTGGAAGTTCTTGAGTATATACTCGCCTGCATACCGTAGTGAAGCACCTGATTAGATCTTTATTGGTATATGAACTGCATACTGGGCCACTGAGTCAGAACCTTGACGCAGGCGAAAAATTCCTGAGGCAGCTGAAAAGATACAACCAGGTTCATCAAAGATTCTCTTAAAAGATTCCAAAAAGGAGGTGAAATTGTGCAGAAGCGGATCATTGCGCTCCTAGAGCGAATAGGCCCAAGCAACTTCTTGACCAGAAAGTAGGGGTATGATATAGGCTACTTTCATTTTTTCGGAAGGGAAGTTCCCCAGAAGGAGCTTAAATTGAAAAGCGCACTGGTTCAGAAAGCCTCTGCAGGCCATGGGGTATTTAGGCGGCTTTGGTATACGAAGTTGTGACGGCGCTGCCACAACCATAGGTAGCTGAGTACCCACGGAAGTCTGAAATGTGTCCACATGATGAGAACGACTATGTAGAAAGTGTATCAGCTAATCCTGATTAGCTTCTTCCTCTTCTACACTGCTGACAAGTTGTTGCAGCAGGTCCTGAGGAGACAATTTACCAGCGTAATCCATGACCAGAGTACACTGTCACAATTCTAGCAGATAGTGGATTCACTTTCACCTACCTGGATTAGCGCTGGCAGCAACAGAGGCGTGGAGTCTAACGAACCACCGGTTTTCACCAGGGACCCCCGCAAGGAGGTTTGGGCTTTGCAGTAGGTAAGTTCACATGTCGCAGCCCTCTGTGCTGCTTCCAGGTGAGATGACCTGGTATCAAGTGCAAGAGAATAGTCAACATAGCCGGGACTGGTACACAACGGACTGCAGAATGCCAAATCAGGAAACCGAAGAATAGTCAGAACAAGCTGGGTCAGAAACAATCGGAAATACACAGTACCAAATGACAGGCAGAACAACAGTCAGGAACTGTCCAGGTCAGGATACACAGGAATCAGCCACAAGTTGCACAGGAACGCTGGAGTAAAGGTATGGAGCTTAATACTCTGGCACAGGCCTGTGCACTGAGCAGGTTTAAATAACTGAGCTAAAGGGCAGGGCGGGTCACAGGACAGAACACATGATCACAGGTTCAGGGCTCTTAAAGGGCCGTGCATTTTCTGTTGTGCAAAGTATTATTATTATGACACAAGATTCTACGCCTGGAGCGGAGGGACGCATAGAGTGAGCATGCCGGACAGCGAGTTTGAAAAGTAACTGTCGGATTTCAATGTGTGACATACAGCCATAGAGCTCATTTCCAATTTACAAATCTGGCAGAGAAGACAAGTCATGTTTGTGCAAAATTCATCAAGAGCAAAACAGCATACGGTATGCAAATGGTTAATTCATGACTAAGTACTAGATATTCTGATTATCCATAAATAATGGTACGATTGCAACTACGCTTAAACAGATGAGCATCTATGTCTAAATTTGGGATTATAATAAGCAATAGGTCTTTGACAGTCTCCATGTAAACTTCAGCTACACACCTCTAGAAAGATGCGCACATGTGATTTATTTAGTGTCTAGTGTATATGCAGAATAATTTGCACTCTTTCTGAGGAAAGATGTGTCAGTCCTTGGGTCATGTAATAACCCAAATACTTAACCTGAGTCTGGCAAGATTGCAGTTTATTTCTGGAAACCGTTTAGCCATGTTGATATAGGAAAACTAACAGCTAGAACTAGTATATGCAAGTACTGTAAAAAACAAAAAACAAAATTAAGTTATCAACATATAGGATCAATACAAAATCACAGTGTGGTATAAAAGTCTCAGGACAATCAGACAATAAAAGTAATGGTTCAACATCTAAAGTTTCCAATTTTTTTCTCTCTGTTGCTGGTCAGAAATTTGCAGATGTGTTTTTTCTTCCAAGCCCATGGCCTTCTCTTTCTACTGGACACAAAGGACCTTCCATTATGAGTAAAAGGTGTGGGGGATGAGTCTGTGTTTCTCTGTCCTAACAAAAAACAATGATAGGAGTAATTGTTGTCAAAGTGTAAAATAGTTATAAGCCATTTTAGGTGTGGTTCACAATCAAATTGAATATTTTAAAATTCTTGGCCATTAATTCTCAACTTTTATAAATATTTTAATTGAACAGTCAATAATGTATGCCTCAAATCTTCATTTTTCTTACTGATGTTAATATATCAAAAGTCTTACTCCTACACTCTAGGGTTGCAATTGGAAGTCTGCTTCTCAATGTTTCTCCTGACACTTGAACTCCAAACTTAACAGCCATTTATCTCTGATATAGATATATATATATATATATATATATATATATAGATACAGTCAAGTCCATAAATATTGGGACATCGACACAATTCTCATATTTTGGGCTCTATACACCACCACAATGGATTTGAAATGAAACTACCAATATGTGCTTTAACTGCAGACTTTCAGCTTTAATTTGAGGGTATTTACATCCAAATCAGGTGAACGGTGTAGGAATTACAACGGTTTCTATATGCGCCTCACACTTTTTAAGGGATCAAAGGTAATGGGACAATAGACTCAAAACCTATTTCATAGACATGTGTGGGCTATTCCCTCGTTATTTCATCATCAATTAAGCAGGTAAAAGGTCTGCAGTTGATTCTAGGCGTGACATTTGCATTTAGAATCTGTTGCTGTCGACTCTCAATATGAGATCCAAAGAGCTGACACTATCAGTGAAGCAAGCCATCATTAGGCTGAAAAATCAAAACAAACCCATCAGATAGCGAAAACATTAGGTGTGGCCAAATCAACTGTTTGGAACATTCTTAAAAAGAAAGAACGCACCGGAGAGCTCAGCAACACTAAAAGACCCGGAAGACCACGGAAAACTGTGGTGGGTGACAGAAGAATGTTTCCCTGCTGAAGAAAAACCCCTTCACAACAGTTGGCCAAATCAAGAACACTCTCCAGGAGGTAGGTGTATATGTGTCAAAGTCAACAATCGAGAAAAGACTTCACAAGAGTGAATATAGAGGGTTCACCACAAGATGTAAACCATTTGTGAGCCACAAAAACAGGAAGACCAGATTAGAGTTTGGCAAACAAAATATAAAAAAGCCAATACAGTTCTGGAACAACATCTTATGGACAGATGAGACAAAGATCAACTTGTACCAGAGTGATGGAAAGAGAAGAGTATGGAGAAGGAAAGGAACTGCTCATCCTCCAAAACATACCACCTCATCAGTGAAGCATGGTGGTGGTAGTGTCATGGCGTGGGCATGTATGGCTGCCAATAGAACTGGTTCCCTTGTTTTTATTGATGATGTGACTGCTGACAAAAGCAGCAGGATGAATTCTGAAGTGTTTCAGGCAATATTATCTGCTCATATTCAGTCAAATGCTTCAGATTTCATTGAACGGCGCTTCACAGTAGAGATAGACATCGCCCATATCCGACCCTTCCTCTCACAAGACACCACCAAAATCATCATCCATGCACTCATCATCTTCCGCCTCGACTACTGCAACCTTCTCCTCACTGGCCTCCCCCTCTCTCATCTCGCCCCCCTCCGCTCTGTACTCAATGCGGCTGCTAGACTCATCTTTCTCTCACGCCGCTTCTCCTCTGCCTCCCCTCTCTGCCATGCCTTACACTGGCTCCCCATCCCCTACAGAATCCTCTTCAAACTCCTTATCACCACTTACAAGGCTCTCTCCCAGTCTACTGCTCCCTATATCTCCAACCTCCTCACCATTCACACTCCTGCCCGATCCCTGGGCTCTGTTAATGACCGTCGCCTCTCCTCCACTCTAATTACCACTTCCCACTCCAGAATCCAAGACTTCGCCCGAGCTGCCCCCCTGCACTGGAAGAATGACCTCCCTCGTTCCATCCATCTCGATCCCAATCTGTGCTCCTTCAAACGAGCACTTAAAACTCACCTGTTCCTCAAAGCTTATCAACCATCCACTTAACCCCTTATCTACTCTGCTCGCTATTCCCTCTCTCCCCTGGCCCATTCTTCTCTCCCCTGGCATCACCAACTCCCTCTCGTGTCTGATTTGTCCACCCTCCCTTAGGATGTAAGCTCGTATGAGCAGGGCCCCTCTTCCCTCGTGTTCTCCATACCTATTCTTCTGCTCTGTCCTTACTCCATATGTCTGTCCTGGAGTTACTGAAGCACTGGTACTTTGTGTTTATCGTTCTGTACTGTTTAACCCTGTATGGTCTACTGTTTGCACTATGTACGGCGCTGCGGAAACCTTGTGGCGCCCAACAAATAAATGATAATAATAATAATAATAATAATAAAAATAGACAATGACCCGAAGCATACTGCAAAAGCAAACAAAGAGTTTTTTAAGTCTAACAAGTGGAATGTTATGCAATGGCCAAGTTAATCACCTGATCTGAATCCGATTGAGCATGCATTTCACTTGATGAAGACAAAACTGAAGGAAAAATGCCCCAAGAACAAGCAGGAACTGAAGACATTTGCAGTAGAGGCCTGGCAGAACATCACCAGGGATGAAACCCAGCGTCTGGTGATGTCTATGCGTTCCAGACTTCAGGCTGTAATTGACTGCAAAGGATTTGCAACAAAGTATTAAAAAGTGAAAGTTTGATATAGAATTGTTTAGTTTGTCTCATTACTTTTAGTCCCTTAAAAAGTGGGTGGCACATATAGAAACCGTTGTAATTCCTACACTGTTCACCTGATTTGGATATAAATTCCCTCAAATTAAAGCTGAAAGTCTGCAGTTAAAGCACATCTTGTTTGTTTCATTTCAAATCCATTGTGGTGGTGTATAGAGCCCAAAATATGAGAATTGTGTTGATGTCCCAATATTTATGGACTTGATTGTATATATATATATATATATATATATATATATATATATATAAAGGAATAAAGGAAACACGGCGCCACATAGTGTATTACCACAATATAATGATGTAATGAGAGATAATAAAGTAGATGAGTCAGATATACACTCAAAGATTATAACTTCTCTCCGATAAGGCTGATGAAACCGAAAGGGTGATTAGATATATACAAAAGTGACAGCACACTGTGTTCAATGCCACCAATGCAATCACCAATAAACATATGTCTGCGTACCAGATGATAGAACCAGAAGATGTAAGATTCAGTTGAATGGATAACTCCAAAGCTGTGCAGCTGTTACCAGTAACGTCACTCATCCAAGTGTATAATTCCGTTAGGACTGGAACCTCAGCATCATAGGAGCAATATAAAAAACTCATATAGTGTAATATTGTAAAACTCAGATTTTACTAATAAAATAGTAAGTATCACACTTACATAAAAACACAAGGTAACAAACATATATTGGTATCTTTAGGTACTCATCTGGGATGTATTCAGAGATGTATGCATAGATATCAATCAGCTCATATGTAGATCTCTGCAGCGCTCCCACCACACTAGTACCACGATATCCAAACAGATAATGGAAAGGTCCTTAGACACTCCTCAACGCGTTTCATCTGGTTAGATGTTCAGACTTCATCAGGAGGCAAAAAACTATTTTGCCACACATTGTGGCAAGAGCCCGCTACTGCTGAAGCACACGCGAACAACTTCTTCCTTTTTATGTCGTTTTATTGTCAGAATGGTAAATGTTTTGACACCGTACAGATTTCACAGCAATTCTTGGAGACCCTAAAAGCTAGCTAGACATAGACCAGCTCTCACAAGACCAGCCAGCTTCGCCAGCGTTGGTCTCAGTGAACAAATGACACAAGCAAGCTTTTATACATGATACTCCTCCCCCAGCCTTAGCTTGATGGGCAGTTGACACACCCACCTTCCCTTTAAGAGGAAACGCCCATCACTGGCTCTGTTTGCACTCTCAGCAAACAGACACACCCTGTCTGTTTGTTGAGAGGAAGGAGCTTTCAAATCATGTAAGTTAACCAAACTTTAAACTATACATAAGTCTTTACCTGGTTTAACCTCAATCTAGGTGCATAACTGCGCCAATGTCTTACTCTGCTTGTATGGTTTCTCTGCATCTTGTCAGGTAAATGCCTCCCTTTGTTACATATCCCTCCCCCTAGTGTCTCCAAGTAGGGAACGCAGACTTCGCGAGGAGCGGATATTTTTGTGACAATGCATCTGCATTCTTGTGCAGAATCCCAGGTCTATGTTCTACTGAGAACTTGAAAGGTTGCAGTGCCAAGAAACAGCGGGTTACCTTGGCATTTACCTCCCGGTTGTTCTGCATCCATCTTAATGGTGCATGGTCTGTTATTAAGGTGAACTCTCTGCCTAGGAGATAATAGCGCAGAGCTTCTGTAGCCCATTTTATGGCGAGACATTATTTCTCCACAGTGGCATATTTTTGTTCCCTTGGAAGCAACTTACGACTTAGGTACAGGACAGGATTTTCTACTTCATTCTTCTCCTGTGACAAGACTGCACCTAAACCAACACCAGAAGCATCAGTTTGGAGGAAGAACCTCTGGGTAAAATCCGGTGCTTGTAGAACTGGAGAGGAACAAAGAGCTAACCGAAGATCAGACCAGGTGGTTTCCAGGTTAATCTATCTGGACAACTTTTTTTTAACATGTCCGTAAGTGGAGCAGCTCTAGTGGCGAAGTGGCTAACAAACCGCCTGTAGTAACCTACTAAGCCTAAAAAAGTTCTTAACTACGACTTTTTTTCTGGTCTTGCCCAATTTTTGACTGCCTCCACTTTGTCTGGCTGGGGTTTTACACGCCCTCGACCAACAACGTACCCCAAATATTTGGCTTCTCTCATGGCTATGGCACATTTCTCTGGGTTAGCCGTTAACCCTGCTGACCTTAATGAAGCTAAGACTGCTTCAACTTTGGCTAAATGTGATCCCCAGTCTGGGGTATAAATCACTATATCGTCCAAGTAAGCGGCTGCATAAGCTGTGCGAGGTCGTAGTAATTTATTGATGGCCCTTTGTAAGGTGGCAGGTGCCCCATGCAACCCAAAGGGTAGGACTTTATATTGATAGAGACCATCAGGGGTGGAAAATGCAGTCTTTGGCTTTGCCGTGGAAGTCAGGGGAACTTGCCAATAACCCTTTGTTAGATCAAGGGTTATCAAATAGTTGCTACCAGCAAGATTTTCCACTAGTTCATCCACACAAGGCATCGGATAGGCATCAAACTGCGACATACTGTTTAGGCGCCTAAAGTCATTGCAGAAACTAATTGTCCCATTGGGTTTCGGAACATGCACAATGGGACTATTCCACTCACTAGTGGACTCTTCAATTACGTTTAACTGGAGCATCTTCTCGATCTCCTTTCTCACGTCCGTCTGGCTTCTGGAATACGATACGGCTTCTGCTTTACAATGACTCCTGGCGGAGTGACAATGTTGTGTTCGATTAAGGTAGTGCGCCCAGGGAGGGACGAGAAGACATCCCTGTTCCGGCGAATCATTTCAGTCTGTTGTTTCTGCTTAACGGACAATGCTGGCTCTATGGGCACTTCAGACTTTTCAATGGCAGTACTCACTACCTGAGGAGAGGTTTCCTCATGATGCCAGGGTTTAATGAGGTTAACATGATATATTTGCTCCTCCCTTCTCCTACCTAACTGGCGGACTCTGTAATTGACAGGACCGACAGCCTCTAGAACTTCATATGGACCCTGTCAATGGGCGAAAAGTTGGCTTAAAAGATCGAACAACAGCACTTTTGTCATAACTTTTCTTCTGTCGTTCCTGAGCCTCTTTTACATGTTGCTGCACAATGGGCCCTATCTTTCCTAGCCTCTCATACATTTGGGACACAAATTGTACCAGATACCCCTGGGCTGTCTCCCAAACAATAACTCAAATGAACTAAACCCTGTTGACGCTTGAGGTACCTCACGGATGGCAAACATCAATTAGGGAGTAAGAGTGCCCCAATCTTTTTTCTCTTGAGCCACTGCTTTCCTGAGCATGTGCTTTATTGTGCGGTTAAAGCATTCCACCAAGCCGTCTGTTTGTCGATGGTACATAGAGGTGTTGTCACTCACCGGACCGTGAGTGCCTCTACACTAGTGCGAGGTTCTCCATCTTTTCTACCTACACCTGTGTGGAATCGTGGCCGCTCGCTATCCTGCCATCTGCGCATGCGCAGGACCCGCTATTAACTTCACCTGTCCATGGAGGTGATTGACAGATCAATCACCTCACCCTATTTGAGGCACCTGCAACCCTAGGTAGGGGCCTGATCTTGAAGTCTCATTCCCAGTGAACTTCTATAGCTGTGTGCAGATCCCAAACTGCTTCCAGCTTTACTCGTTTGTACAATTCCCAAACTGTTTCCAGCTTTCTCATACTACAGCTTCCACGCTGCTCCCCTGCTCAACTCAGTGGCGGTTCCCATACCGCTACAACGCTATCACCCTGCTGATCGTGTTACAGCTTCCACGCTGCTTCCCTGCTCAACTCAGCGGTGGTTCCCATACCGCTACAACGCTATACTTCTCAGCTGATTCCGGATCTACACAACTGGGTATGCTCTACTAACTATTGACTATTGCCTATTTTGCTCACATACCAGTTGCATCCATTGTTGTTTGTTGCACAGGGTACAGGTACCCATATAGACTGTGTTTCCGCATTGCTTCAGTTAGGACAAGCTTTCACTCAAGCTCGATATCTCCTCACGCTACTACTTGGCGTCATTGTGCATAATCTGCTGTGATCAGCTTCTCCTCACTGCAAGGCACCAACTATATACAGACTTTTCATTGTGCCTTTCATCCCTGCCTTTCAAGACATTGCTCCACTCGTGGTGTTCCATACAGCCACAATTTGCCTTTCAACTTCACTCTCCTGCATCTGGACAAGTCCTCACCCCTTCACACAGCAGTGGTACAACTTGCTGCACGCAGACCACTGACTTCCCTGCTACATACCAGCACCTGGACAAGTCCTCCTACTATCCTGCTACCTACCTGCACCAATCCTATTCTTCCTATCAGAGCAGTGGTACAACTTGCTGTACGCAGACCACTGACTCTTCCTCTACCTATCATCACCGATCCACGTCCACTCCTCGTGTCTACATTATCTTCAGTTCCAGTTTACAGCTCCAAGTTGTTGATTGCCTCAGACTATCTCTACTCTCCTGCTGTTGTGTTGCTCCAATCATTCACCTGCCTGCTTTGAGGTGCGTGCTATATCCCCGCCTCTCCAGCACAGTGCCATCTGGTGAAACTCGGATAGCAACTCCTAGTGCCCGTGACAGTAAGATCAGGCCATGACAGACCCAGGATTGGAACCAACAACTAAGGAGATGCTGCAGCATTTGATTACTCGGGTAGAACAACAGGATGCCCGGCAGCAACATCTGTTCCAGTGCTTCCAAACGCTGGCCACCCGAGCAGCTCCCCCACAAAATGTTTCAGCGACTGTTGAACCTCCAGCACCATCTTCTCCCCCAGTGCTTCCAAACGCTGGCCACCCGAGCAGCTCCCCCACAAAATGTTTCAGCGACTGTTGAACCTCCAGCACCATCTTCTCCCCCAGTGCCATCCCAGGTGTCTACAGCTTCCACGCTACACCTGCCTACTCCATCAAAATATGACGGAGACCCAAAAACTTGTAGAGGTTTCCTTAATCAATGCTCTCTCCATTTCGAGATTCAACCTCATCATTTTGCCACTCATCGTGCCAAAGTGGCCTACCTCATTTCCCTGTTTTCCGGACAGGCTCTGGCGTGGGCCTCCCCCCTGTGGTAAAGAAATGACCCCTAATTGGAGGATAGCGCACTGGTTATCTCCACTTTTCGAAAAATATTCGGCGAACCTGGCCGCGTTGTTCCAGCGGCTTCAAGCATCCTCCGACTTCGCCAAGGATCACGCTCTGTGGCCCAGTACGTTATTCAGTTTCAAATACTTGCCTCTGAACTGCAGTGGAACACCGAGGCCCTGATAGCTGCCTTCTGGCAGGGTCTAACAGACAAGATCAAGGACGCTCTGACCACACAAGAGTTACCATCATCCTTGGACAACCTAATTTCCCTATGTCATAGGGTAGATATGAGATTCCGTGAGAGGGAGTCTGAAAGAACCAGCACCTCTAAAGGGTTTACTACTCCATCACCTCCAGTTCGTCAGCTTCCGCCTCCAGTGGAACCCATGGAGGTAGGCCACTCAAAATTAACACCTCAAGAGAGGGATCGACGAATTAAAAATAGACTCTGCATCTATTGTGCTGACCCTTCTCACAGCTTGAACTTATGCCCCAAGAAGTCGGGAAATGCCAGGCCCTAACCTGTTCTGGAGAGGTAAGGTTAGGGGCCCTGGATTCCTCTCTATCTTCTATGGATGTCAAAGTGTGTGCGTTTGATGTGACTATTCTTTTTTCCTCCAAATCCTTTAGTTCCCAAGCACTCCTGGACTCCGGCGCTGCTGGCAACTTCATCTCCAGTGTTCTAGTCAACCAGTGCTCCTTACCAGTGGTTCCCTTAAAAACCACCATAGCTGTCACCGCTATAGACGGTTCTCATATTGTCAATGGACTTATCACTCACTGTACGTCTCCGTTGATCCTCCAAGTCGGAGTGCTACACCAAGAGAAAATCTCTTTTCTGGTTCTTCCGGTTACTACCAGTCCCATCGTACTTGGTCTCCCATGGCTTCAGCTTCACTCACCACAAATTGATTGGAATACTCCCCAGGTTGCATCTTGGGGTCCGGATTGTCATCACAGATGTCTAACCCGAGTGGTTCCACTTAAGATCAATAAATCTTCCTTAACACCTGGCCCTCCAGGCCTTCCTCCACAGTACGCCCCGTTCACTGACGTATTCGATAAGGCTCGGTCTGAACGTCTGCCACCTCATCGGGCATGGGATTGTCCCATAGACCTGCTACCTGGCAAAAACCCTCCTAGGGGACGTGTATATCCTCTCTCTTTACCAGAGACTCAGGCTATGTCTGAATACATCAAGGACAATCTACATCGCGGATTCATCCGTCCTTCCAGCTCTCCCGCTGGAGCGGGGTTCTTTTTCGTTAAAAAGAAAGATGGTACCTTAAGACCTTGTATTGACTATCGGGGGCTCAATGCCATTACCGTTAAAAACCGATACCCGATTCCACTTATCACCGAACTCTTCGATCGTATCAAGGGTGCCCGGATATTCACCACACTTGATCTCCGTGGCGCTTACAACCTAATCCGGATCAAGTCAGGTGACGAATGGAAGACAGCGTTTAATACCAGGGATGGACATTACGAATATCTGGTGATGCCTTTTGGACTGTGTAATGCCCCTGCTGTCTTTCAAGGATTCGTGAACGAGATCTTCCGGGACCTATTATACGTATGCGTTGTAGTCTATCTGGACGACATTTTAATCTTCTCTCAAGATCTGTCCTCCCACCATCAACATGTGGCAGAGGTCCTCTCCAGGATACGGAGGAACCTACTATTCTGCAAATTAGAGAAATGCTCCTTTGACTTATCCCAAATTCCATTCTTGGGATACATCGTATCCATAGTAGGACTGGAGATGGATCCGGATAAAGTTAATGCCGTTCTACTTTGGCCCCAGCCAACTACTCTCAGGGCTATACAACGCTTCCTAGGCTTTGCCAATTATTATAGACGTTTTATTTTAAATTTCTCAGCTATTGCTTCTCCTATTGTGGCCCTGACCAAGAAGGGCGCTAATACTAAACACTGGTCCTCTGAGGCCCTTCAAGCTTTCCAAAGCCTTAAGGAAGCATTTTCTACCGCTCCTGTTCTTCGGCAGCCTGACGTAAACCTTCCTTTCTTTCTCGAGGTGGACGCCTCCAATGTCGGACTAGGAGCTATTCTCTCCCAAAGATCTGAGCAACAGAAGTTCCATCCTTGTGCCTTCTACTCCCGGGGCCTGCTACCCGCGGAGAAGAACTACACCATTGGTGACAAAGAACTGTTGGCAATAAAAGTCGCATTGGAGGAGTGGAGATATTTACTGGAGGGGGCTTATTATCCTGTAACCATCTTCACCGACCACAAAAATCTCCTCTATTTACAGACAGCCCAATGTCTAAACCCTCGACAGGCGAGGTAGTCACTTTTCTTTTCTCGCTTCGAACTCATTATAACGTTCAAACCTGCTGCAAAGAACAGGAAAGCAGATGCTTTATCCCGGGGATTTGCCCCTCCTTCTGACATCTTGGATTCTTCCGATCACCCTATACTGGATCCCAAATGTGTGACTTTGGCCACTTCATCCACCAATGTGTTACCGTTTGGGAGAACTCTTGTTCCGCCATCTCTACGCAAGAGAATATTGTCATGGTACCATTCTTCACGTTTCTCTGGACATTCTGGTGAACGAAAGACTTTTGAGATCCTTTCCCGGAGTTATTGGTGGCCTTCTATCAGAAAGGATGTCAGAGAGTTCGTGGCCGCTTGCGAGATCTGCTCTCAATTTAAGTCTTCCCGCAGAACACCAGCGGGATTGCTCCAACCACTACCTATCCCTACTAAACCTTGGACCCATATAAGCATGGACTTTGTCACCGAACTTCCTCTTAGCAAGAGATGTAATACCATCTGGGTAGTGGTGGATAGATTCTCCAAGATGGTTCACTTTGTCCCTCTAACCGGATTACCGTCTTCTTCTACCTTGGATGACCATTTTATTAAGGAAATCTTTCGGATTCACGGCTGTCGGTCCGAGATTGTGTCCGATAGAGGGGAACAGTTCGTCTCCAGATTCTGGCGAGCCTTTTGCAAGACCTTGGGTATCCGACTGTCTCTATCATCGTCTTACCATCCCCAATCAAACGGCCAGACCGAAAGGGTCAATCAAGATCTCGAGACCTTCATAAGAATCTTTTCCTCAGCCAATCAAGATAATTGGGTAGAATTACTCCCGTGGGCTGAGTTTGCCCACAATAACATGTACCATGAGTCTTCAACAAAAACACCTCTTTTCGTGGTTTACGGTCACCATCCGTCTCTCCCAGAGTTTCCTGCCCTCCCTCCCACCCAAGTCCCTGCGGTGGAGAGACTCTGTCAAAATTTTAAAACCATCTGGACTCAGGTGAGATCATCCCTGAGGAAAGCATCAGCCAGATACAAATTCTTCGCAGATAAAAAGAGGCGAGCCATCCCATCCCACCACTCAAGCTTGGAGACCGTGTATGGCTTTCTACTAAAAATATCCGCTTGAAGGTTCCGTCCATGAAGTTTGCGCCACGCTTCATCGGGCCTTACAAGATCACTCAAGTCATAAATCCAGTATGCTTCAAGCTGCTATTACCAAAGAACCTCCGGATCTCCAATGCCTTCCATGTCTCTCTGCTCAAACCTCTTGTTATCAATCGTTTTTCTGCTCCTCCTTCCGTACCTAAACCTGTATAGATTCACCAAGAAGAGGAGTTTGAGATCTCTCAGATCCTGGATGCTAAAATTTTGCGACAAACTCTCCGATTCCTCGTTCATTGGAAGGGCTTTGGTCCAGAAGAACGCTCCTGGATTCGGGCTGATGACCTCAACGCTCCAGCCCTGCTTAAAAAATTCTATCTAAAATTTCCGGGCAAACACGGTTCCAAGTGTTCTGTGCCAACATTTAAAAGGGGGGGTACTGTCACTCACCGGACCGTGAGTGCCTCTACACTGGTGCGAGGTCCTCCATCTTTTCTACCTACACCTGTGTGGAATCGTGGCCGCTCGCTATCCTGCCATCTGCGCATGCGCAGGACCCGCTATTAACTTCACCTGTCCATGGAGGTGATTGACAGATCAATCACCTCACCCTATTTGAGGCACCTGCAACCCTAGGTCCCTACCTAGGCCTGATCTTGAAGTCTCATTCCCAGTGAACTTCTATAGCTGTGTGCAGATCCCAAACTGCTTCCAGCTTTACTCGTTTGTACAGTTCCCAAACTGTTTCCAGCTTTCACATACTACAGCTTCCACGCTGCTCCCCTGCTCAACTCAGTGGCGGTTACCATACCGCTACAACGCTATCACCCTGCTGATCGTGTTACAGCTTCCACGCTGCTCCCCTGCTCAACTCAGCGGCGGTTCCCATACCGCTACAACGCTTCACTTCTCAGCTGATTCCGGATCTACACAACTGGGTATGCTCTACTAACATTTGACTATTGCCTATTTTGCTCACATACCAGTTGCATCCATTGTTGTTTGTTGCACAGGGTACAGGTACCCATATAGACTGTGTTTCCGCATTGCTTCAGTTAGGACAAGCTTTCACTCAAGCTCGATATCTCCTCACGCTACTACTTGGCGTCATTGTGCATAATCTGCTGTGATCAGCTTCTCCTCACTGCAAGGCACCAACTATATACAGACTATTCATTGTGCCTTCCATCCCTGCCTTTCAAGACATTGCTCTACTCGCGCTGTTCCATACAGCCACAGTTTGCCTTTCAACTTCACTCTCCTGCATCTGGACAAGTCCTCACCCCTTCACACAGCAGTGGTACAACTTGCTGCATGCAGACCACTGACTTCCCTGCTACATACCAGCACCTGGACAAGTCCTCCTATCACAGCGGTGGTACAACTTGCTACTCGCAGACCACTGACTTTCCTATTATCTACCTACACCTGGACCCGTTTCCTCACCATAGCGGTGGTACAACTTGCTGCACGCAGACCACCGACTATTCCTCTACCTATCATCACCGATCCACGTCCACTCCTTGTGTCTACATTATCTTCAGTTCCAGTTTACAGCTCCAAGTCGTTGATTGCTTCAGACTATCTCTACTCTCCTGCTGTTGTGTCGCTCCAATCATTCACCTGCCTGCTTTGAGGTGCGTGCTATATCCCCGCCTCTCCAGCAGAGTGCCATCTGGTGAAACTCGGGTAGCAACTCCTAGTGCCTGTGACAGGTGTGAAGCTCCGTAATCCCTAGCAAATGGCACATGTCCTTCATTAGTTTGGACATGAAGATAGTACCCTGGTCTGTGAGAATTTCTTTGGGTATTCCCAAGCGTGTAAACATCAATACAAGTTCTCTAGCTATGGTGTTGGACTTTATGTTTCGTAGGGGAATTGCTTCTGGATACATGGTTGCATAGTCAAGCACCACTAGGATATATTGGTGCCCCCGTGCGGATTTTTCCAGTGGCTCCACAAGGTCCATGGCTATCCGTTCAAAAGAAACTTGTACTATTGGTATTGGAATGAGAGGTGCCCTGTACATGGGTTTGGGACAGGTTCTCTGACAAATGGGACAGGACGGGCAATACTTTTTCACTGCCATGTGTACCCCGGGCCAGTAAAACCTAAGCAGTACTCGTTCCCGTGTTTTATCCTCCCCTAGGTGTCCCCCACAAACATGTGTGTGTGCTGCTTTTAACACTAGGGGTACATGGACCTGATGAACCATTAATTGTTCTACTTTTTCCCCCCGTATAATAGCAACTATATACAGGAAATTATTTTTGACAATAAAATATGGTATACCTTCTGCAGGCTGGGCGGCTTTCGCTACCCGATTTACCTCAGTGTCACTCACCGGACTGTGAGTGCTTCTTCTCGGACATTTAGGAACCGTGGCCGTCCTCCATCCTGAGGGACTGCGCATGCGCAGCCCTTTCCATACCTCCAGTGTATGTTCCTTTAACTAAATTTGCAGATCAGGCAACCTCCCTATATTAAGCACCTGTGGTCAACACCACGTTGCCTGATCTTGGAGTCTCATCCCCCATGAGTCTCTGAAGGTGTTCCTGTGTTTCCTCGTTTATTCAGCCCAGCTGATTCCTGTGGTTTCCAAACCACTTCTACCTCTGTGGTTTCCAAACCACTTCTACTACTGTGGTTCCCATACCACTTCTACCATCTACTGTATCATCGTGACTGTGAGCTGATTCCTATCCGCTGCCTCCGTGCACTACAGTCTTCTAATCACTTCAACTCTACCATGCATCATTGGGACTGTTAGCTGATGCCTATCCGCTGCCTCCGTGCACTACAGTCTTTCATTCACATCCACTCACCTGTTCATGATTGTGACTGCCAGCTGATTCCTATCCGCTGCCTCCGTGCACTACAGGCTTCAACCTGCAACTCGTCTGTGTTTCATCATCGTGACTGTTTGGCTGATTCCTATCCGCTGCCTCCGTGCACTACAGTCTTCAACCTGCAACTCGTCTGTGTTTCATCATCGTGACTGCTAGCTGATTCCTATCCGCTGCCTCCGTGCACTACAGTCTTCAACCTGCAACCCGTCTGTGTTTCATCGTGACTGTTTGGCTGATTCCTATCCGCTGCCTCTGTGCGCTTCAGTCTTCAGCCCTTGTCAACTCTCCCGTGTTTTCTTAAGTCTGCTGCCACTATTGCTACCCGCTACTCTCCGTGACCAACTGTTCCAGTTCATCTCTGCTCCGGTGTCCCATCGTTACTGCACCTGCTGGTTGCTATTGGCTACCTCCGTGTTCCCGCAGAGACCCGCTGCTGTTACTTCTCAGCGCTACTCATCCATCTACTGCTGATCCGCTCTCCACGCCTTCCTGTGTTCCCTGCTGGTCTACCTACCTGTGCGCTGCACCTGCTAGACCACCTCTTCACCCATCCAGGGACTTTGGATCCTGCCGGCCTCCTGCCCTTCAGGTATCTCTGCACTTCTGTCTGACTGCCTTCTCCTGAACCACGGTATGCATACTTCCCATTGACTGTGCTGTGTATTGCATACCTTGCTGGACTGTGTTGGTTCTCCTCTGGAGTGTACTATCCGCTGAGTCTATTGCCATCATTGACTGTGTCGGTTCTCCTCTGGAGTGTACTATCTGCTGATTCTATTGCCATCATTGACTGTGTTATCTCATGCTGGATTACTTCAAGAGACTTTCTATATTGGCAGTATTGTTCAGTCATTTATACAGTTATATTGTGCATATTACTGTGGATCAAAGTCAAGGTGCCCGTGTATATATTGTGCATATTACTGTGGATCAAAGTCAAGGTGCCCGTGTATATATTGTGTTGCAGTCTCTCCCCGTGCACCTCCTCACATATATATTCAGTGGTACAACTTGCTAGTAGCAGACCACTGACTCCTGTTTACAGTTTCACCCGTTCCAGTATCCTCTCACATAGCAGTGGTACAACTTGCTAACGCAGACCACTGACTCCCCGGATACCTCCACTTGGATTCCATTCCTTCACTCAGACAGCGGTACAACTTGCTATCCGCAGACCGCTGACTCTCATCACCTCCTCGTTTCTGTTGGACATTCCTCCTCACTATAGCAGTGGTACAACTTGCTACCGCAGACCACTGACTACCTTCACGTGTCCTTTGTCCATACAGTTCCTCGTGTATTACTACTTCCATATTGCCAGTGCTGCTAGTCATAGACTTTCCTGAGCATCTCATCATCTGCTATTTCCTGTTCCGTGATCACCCTGCTACCAGAGTACCATATTACCACCTATACTGCTCTGGTAAGCCTATCACCTGGTGATCCCTGGGTAAAGACTCCTAGTGCCCGTGACAGTAAGATCAGGCCATGACAGACCCAGATACGGAACCTACCGCTAAAGAGATGCTGCAGCATCTGGTCAGCCGTGTGGAGCAACAGGATGCTCGCCAACAGCTGTTACTTCAATGTTACCAATCTTTAACCTCCCAAGGAACATCTGGACAGACCGTTACAGCTAATGTTGAAGCTCCTGTGCTTTCCTCCGTTTCCCCAGTGCCATCCCAGGTGTCTACAGTTCCTACGCTACACCTGCCTACTCCGTCAAAATATGACGGGGACCCCAAAACTTGTAGAGGTTTCCTTAACCAATGTTCAGTCCATTTTGAACTTCAACCTCAAAATTTTTCTACCCATCGTTCCAGAGTGGCCTATCTTATCTCATTGTTTTCTGGACAAGCCCTGGCTTGGGCCTCCCCTCTGTGGGAGAGAAACGATCCAATTCTACAAGATAGTGCCAAATTCATTTCCACGTTCCGAAGTGTGTTCGATGAACCAGGTCGTGTGACCTCCGCTGCTTCCAGCATTCTTCGTTTGCGACAAGGCTTCCATACAGTAGGACAGTATGTTATTCAATTTAGGATCTTAGCCTCTGAACTTCAGTGGAACTCTGAAGCATTAGTTGCCGCCTTCTGGCAGGGGCTTTCCGATAAAATTAAGGATGCACTGACTACCCAAGAACTTCCTTCGTCACTAGAAGATTTGATCTCTCTTTGCCATCGTGTAGATATGAGATTTCGTGAAAGAGAGTCTGAGAAAACAACGGCTGTCAAAGCACCTCTTCGTTCTAACCCTCAATTTCGTCCAGCTCCATCTTCTGCGATTCCCATGGAGATAGGACGTTCCAAATTATCTTCAGAGGAGAGGAAACGAAGAGTAAAGAATAGACTCTGTATCTATTGTGCTGATTCTACGCATATGCTCAGCTCTTGCCCTAAGAGATCGGGAAATGCCAGGCCCTAACTAGTTCTGGAGAGGTGAAGTTAGGGTCCCTGGAGTCCTCTCCATTGTCTATGAAATCTAAAGTCTGCGCTTTCGATGTTACGATTTCCTTTGCTACCAAATCCTTTGAGTCACAGGCATTGATTGATTCCGGAGCAGCAGGAAATTTCATTTCTAAATCACTAGTGAATCAATGGTCCCTACCAGTGATCACTTTAAAAACACCCATTACTGTGACGGCTATAGATGGATCACGCCTCATCAATGGTCTCATCACCCAGAGTACGTCTCCAGTAACCCTTCAGATTGGTGTTCTACACCATGAAGAAATTTCGTTTTTAATTCTTCCAGTTACGACAAGTCCGATTGTCTTAGGCCTTCCATGGCTTCAGTGTCACTCTCCCCAGATTGACTGGCGCACCCCTCAAGTTACGTCTTGGGGGTCTGAATGTCACCATCGTTGCCTCTCTCAAGTTATTCCTCTTAAAGTACAGCAATCTTCCATCTCATCTTCCTCCCCGGGACTCCCTCCTCAGTATGCTTCATATGCCGATGTCTTTGATAAAGCTCAGTCTGAACGTCTTCCTCCTCATCGTTCTTGGGATTGTCCGATCGACCTTCTACCTGGCAAGACTCCTCCCAGGGGTCGGGTCTATCCTCTCTCGTTACCTGAAACTCAAGCCACATCTGAGTACATACAGGAGAATCTCCAGCGTGGGTTCATTCGACCTTCCACCTCTCCCGCTGGAGCTGGGTTCTTCTTCGTCAAAAAGAAGGATGGATCATTACGCCCTTGTATAGATTTTCGTGGACTCAACGCCATTACTATCAAGAATCGGTATCCCATTCCGCTGATCACTGAGCTATTTGATCGCATCAAGGGAGCTCGGATATTTACTAAATTGGATCTTCGTGGTGCCTACAATTTAATTAGAATCCGTTCCGGTGACGAATGGAAGACCGCGTTTAACACCAGAGATGGGCATTACGAATATTTAGTAATGCCCTTCGGGCTGTGCAATGCCCCCGCGGTTTTCCAGGGTTTCATCAATGAGATCTTTCGGGACTTATTATATGTATGTGTCGTTGTCTACCTGGACGACATATTGATCTTCTCACAGGACCTGCCTTCTCATCACCAACATGTGGCAGAGGTCCTCTCCAGACTACGGAAAAACTCGTTGTTCTGTAAATTGGAGAAATGTTCATTCGAGTTACCCCAGATTCCATTCTTGGGGTATATAGTTTCCGGAGTTGGCCTGAAGATGGATCCAGACAAAGTAAATGCTGTACTACATTGGCCTCAGCCAACTACTCTTCGTGCCATCCAGCGTTTTTTAGGTTTTGCCAATTACTATAGACGCTTCATTCAAGACTTTTCATCCATTGCATCTCCCATTGTGGCCCTAACTCGGAAAGGGGCTAATACTAAGCAATGGTCATCTGAGGCTCTCCAAGCCTTTCAAATCCTCAAAGAGTCCTTCTCGTCTGCTCCCATTCTGCGACAGCCTGATGTGACACTCCCCTTCTTCCTAGAAGTAGATGCCTCTAATGTGGGCTTAGGAGCTATTCTCTCCCAACGCTCGGAGCAACAAAAATTACATCCTTGTGCCTTCTACTCTCGGGGTCTTCTGCCCGCAGAGAAAAATTATACTATCGGGGACAAGGAGTTGCTGGCCATCAAAGCTGCATTAGAGGAATGGAGATACTTGTTGGAAGGAGCTCGCCATCCGGTGACGATCTTCACGGATCATAAGAACTTGTCATATTTGCAATCTGCTCAATGCTTGAATCCTCGTCAAGCAAGATGGTCTTTTCTTTTCCCGTTTTGAATTAATTATAACCTTCAAACCAGCCGCTAAGAACAAGAAAGCTGACGCTCTATCTCGAGCTTTTGTGACGTCCTCTGATGTAGAAGAGGTTCCCAACCATGCTATTCTAGATCCCAAATGTATTTCTCTGGCTGCTTCATCCACCAAAATGCTACCATTTGGGAAGACCCTTGTGCCTCCTACTCTGAGGAGGAAAATCCTTTCGTGGTTCCATGCCTCTCGTTTTTCTGGACACGCCGGTGAACACAAGACCTTTGAGATTCTCTCTCGTAGTTACTGGTGGCCTTCAATGAGGAGAGACGTCAAAGAGTTTGTTGCTTCCTGTGATTTATGTTCTCAGTTCAAATCCTCCCGCAGAACTCCAGCAGGGTTGCTGCGACCACTACCCATTCCGTCCAAGCCTTGGACCCATATTAGTATGGATTTCGTTACTGATTTGCCACCAAGTAAGAATCACAATACTATTTGGGTAGTGGTAGACAGATTTTCGAAGATGGCTCATTTCGTCCCTCTGTCCGGTTTACCTTCCTCGTCTACTCTGGCTGAACATTTCATTAAAGAAATCTTCCGCATCCATGGATGTCCATCTGAGATTGTGTCGGATAGAGGAGTACAATTCGTTTCCAGATTCTGGCGGGCCCTTTGTAAAACCTTGGGCATACGATTAGCACTCTCATCTTCTTACCATCCGCAATCTAACGGACAAACGGAACGAGTCAATCAAGATCTTGAGACCTTTATTAGGATGTTCTCTTCAGCCAACCAAGACAACTGGGTAGAATTGCTCCCTTGGGCTGAATTCGCCCATAACAACATGTACCATGAGTCATCATCCAAAACTCCATTCTTTGTGGTCTACGGTCACCATCCGTCTTTTCCGGAATTTCCTGCCCTCCCGCCCACCCAAGTTCCTGCTGTGGAGACTGCTTGTCAGACCTTCAAAAATATCTGGTCTCAGGTCAAAACCTGTTTAAAGAAGACATCTAACAAATATAAGTCTTTCGCAGATAAGAAGAGGCGGGCTATTCCACCACTAAAAATTGGAGATCGTGTCTGGTTATCCACCAAAAATATTCGTTTGAAGGTTCCATCTATGAAATTCGCCCCTCGTTTTATTGGTCCATATAGGATCATTCAAGTTATCAATCCAGTATGTGTTAAACTTCTTCTTCCTAAGAATCTTCGGATCTCCAATGCCTTCCATGTGTCCTTGCTCAAACCTCTCATCATCAACCGTTTCTCGACTCCTCCCTCAGCACCGCAGCCAGTTCAAGTTCATCAGGAGGAGGATTTCGAGATTACTGAGGTATTGGATGCAAAAATTTCGTGAGGAGTCCTCCGTTTCCTCGTTCATTGGAAGGGCTTTGGTCCTGAAGAGCGTTCATGGATCAAAGCTGAAGATCTTAATGCTCCTGCCCTTCTGAAGAAGTTTTATTCCAAAAATCCGGACAAGCCCGGTTCCAGGCGTTCTGTGCCCACCTTTAAAAGGGGGGGTACTGTCACTCACCGGACTGTGAGTGCTTCTTCCCGGACATTTAGGAACCGTGGCCGTCCTCCATCCTGAGGGACTGCGCATGCGCAGCCCTTTCCATACCTCCAGTGTATGTTCCTTTAACTAAATTTGCAGATCAGGCAACCTCCCTATATTAAGCACCTGTGGTCAACACCACGTTGCCTGATCTTGGAGTCTCATCCCCCATGAGTCTCTGAAGGTGTTCCTGTGTTTCCTCGTTTATTCAGCCCAGCTGATTCCTGTGGTTTCCAAACCACTTCTACCTCTGTGGTTTCCAAACCACTTCTACTACTGTGGTTCCCATACCACTTCTACCATCTACTGTATCATCGTGACTGTGAGCTGATTCCTATCCGCTGCCTCCGTGCACTACAGTCTTCTAATCACTTCAACTCTACCATGCATCATTGGGACTGTTAGCTGATGCCTATCCGCTGCCTCCGTGCACTACAGTCTTTCATTCACATCCACTCACCTGTTCATGATTGTGACTGCCAGCTGATTCCTATCCGCTGCCTCCGTGCACTACAGGCTTCAACCTGCAACTCGTCTGTGTTTCATCATCGTGACTGTTTGGCTGATTCCTATCCGCTGCCTCCGTGCACTACAGTCTTCAACCTGCAACTCGTCTGTGTTTCATCATCGTGACTGCTAGCTGATTCCTATCCGCTGCCTCCGTGCACTACAGTCTTCAACCTGCAACCCGTCTGTGTTTCATCGTGACTGTTTGGCTGATTCCTATCCGCTGCCTCTGTGCGCTTCAGTCTTCAGCCCTTGTCAACTCTCCCGTGTTTTCTTAAGTCTGCTGCCACTATTGCTACCCGCTACTCTCCGTGACCAACTGTTCCAGTTCATCTCTGCTCCGGTGTCCCATCGTTACTGCACCTGCTGGTTGCTATTGGCTACCTCCGTGTTCCCGCAGAGACCCGCTGCTGTTACTTCTCAGCGCTACTCATCCATCTACTGCTGATCCGCTCTCCACGCCTTCCTGTGTTCCCTGCTGGTCTACCTACCTGTGCGCTGCACCTGCTAGACCACCTCTTCACCCATCCAGGGACTTTGGATCCTGCCGGCCTCCTGCCCTTCAGGTATCTCTGCACTTCTGTCTGACTGCCTTCTCCTGAACCACGGTATGCATACTTCCCATTGACTGTGCTGTGTATTGCATACCTTGCTGGACTGTGTTGGTTCTCCTCTGGAGTGTACTATCCGCTGAGTCTATTGCCATCATTGACTGTGTCGGTTCTCCTCTGGAGTGTACTATCTGCTGATTCTATTGCCATCATTGACTGTGTTATCTCATGCTGGATTACTTCAAGAGACTTTCTATATTGGCAGTATTGTTCAGTCATTTATACAGTTATATTGTGCATATTACTGTGGATCAAAGTCAAGGTGCCCGTGTATATATTGTGCATATTACTGTGGATCAAAGTCAAGGTGCCCGTGTATATATTGTGTTGCAGTCTCTCCCCGTGCACCTCCTCACATATATATTCAGTGGTACAACTTGCTAGTAGCAGACCACTGACTCCTGTTTACAGTTTCACCCGTTCCAGTATCCTCTCACATAGCAGTGGTACAACTTGCTAACGCAGACCACTGACTCCCCGGATACCTCCACTTGGATTCCATTCCTTCACTCAGACAGCGGTACAACTTGCTATCCGCAGACCGCTGACTCTCATCACCTCCTCGTTTCTGTTGGACATTCCTCCTCACTATAGCAGTGGTACAACTTGCTACCGCAGACCACTGACTACCTTCACGTGTCCTTTGTCCATACAGTTCCTCGTGTATTACTACTTCCATATTGCCAGTGCTGCTAGTCATAGACTTTCCTGAGCATCTCATCATCTGCTATTTCCTGTTCCGTGATCACCCTGCTACCAGAGTACCATATTACCACCTATACTGCTCTGGTAAGCCTATCACCTGGTGATCCCTGGGTAAAGACTCCTAGTGCCCGTGACAGTAAGATCAGGCCATGACAGACCCAGATACGGAACCTACCGCTAAAGAGATGCTGCAGCATCTGGTCAGCCGTGTGGAGCAACAGGATGCTCGCCAACAGCTGTTACTTCAATGTTACCAATCTTTAACCTCCCAAGGAACATCTGGACAGACCGTTACAGCTAATGTTGAAGCTCCTGTGCTTTCCTCCGTTTCCCCAGTGCCATCCCAGGTGTCTACAGTTCCTACGCTACACCTGCCTACTCCGTCAAAATATGACGGGGACCCCAAAACTTGTAGAGGTTTCCTTAACCAATGTTCAGTCCATTTTGAACTTCAACCTCAAAATTTTTCTACCCATCGTTCCAGAGTGGCCTATCTTATCTCATTGTTTTCTGGACAAGCCCTGGCTTGGGCCTCCCCTCTGTGGGAGAGAAACGATCCAATTCTACAAGATAGTGCCAAATTCATTTCCACGTTCCGAAGTGTGTTCGATGAACCAGGTCGTGTGACCTCCGCTGCTTCCAGCATTCTTCGTTTGCGACAAGGCTTCCATACAGTAGGACAGTATGTTATTCAATTTAGGATCTTAGCCTCTGAACTTCAGTGGAACTCTGAAGCATTAGTTGCCGCCTTCTGGCAGGGGCTTTCCGATAAAATTAAGGATGCACTGACTACCCAAGAACTTCCTTCGTCACTAGAAGATTTGATCTCTCTTTGCCATCGTGTAGATATGAGATTTCGTGAAAGAGAGTCTGAGAAAACAACGGCTGTCAAAGCACCTCTTCGTTCTAACCCTCAATTTCGTCCAGCTCCATCTTCTGCGATTCCCATGGAGATAGGACGTTCCAAATTATCTTCAGAGGAGAGGAAACGAAGAGTAAAGAATAGACTCTGTATCTATTGTGCTGATTCTACGCATATGCTCAGCTCTTGCCCTAAGAGATCGGGAAATGCCAGGCCCTAACTAGTTCTGGAGAGGTGAAGTTAGGGTCCCTGGAGTCCTCTCCATTGTCTATGAAATCTAAAGTCTGCGCTTTCGATGTTACGATTTCCTTTGCTACCAAATCCTTTGAGTCACAGGCATTGATTGATTCCGGAGCAGCAGGAAATTTCATTTCTAAATCACTAGTGAATCAATGGTCCCTACCAGTGATCACTTTAAAAACACCCATTACTGTGACGGCTATAGATGGATCACGCCTCATCAATGGTCTCATCACCCAGAGTACGTCTCCAGTAACCCTTCAGATTGGTGTTCTACACCATGAAGAAATTTCGTTTTTAATTCTTCCAGTTACGACAAGTCCGATTGTCTTAGGCCTTCCATGGCTTCAGTGTCACTCTCCCCAGATTGACTGGCGCACCCCTCAAGTTACGTCTTGGGGGTCTGAATGTCACCATCGTTGCCTCTCTCAAGTTATTCCTCTTAAAGTACAGCAATCTTCCATCTCATCTTCCTCCCCGGGACTCCCTCCTCAGTATGCTTCATATGCCGATGTCTTTGATAAAGCTCAGTCTGAACGTCTTCCTCCTCATCGTTCTTGGGATTGTCCGATCGACCTTCTACCTGGCAAGACTCCTCCCAGGGGTCGGGTCTATCCTCTCTCGTTACCTGAAACTCAAGCCACATCTGAGTACATACAGGAGAATCTCCAGCGTGGGTTCATTCGACCTTCCACCTCTCCCGCTGGAGCTGGGTTCTTCTTCGTCAAAAAGAAGGATGGATCATTACGCCCTTGTATAGATTTTCGTGGACTCAACGCCATTACTATCAAGAATCGGTATCCCATTCCGCTGATCACTGAGCTATTTGATCGCATCAAGGGAGCTCGGATATTTACTAAATTGGATCTTCGTGGTGCCTACAATTTAATTAGAATCCGTTCCGGTGACGAATGGAAGACCGCGTTTAACACCAGAGATGGGCATTACGAATATTTAGTAATGCCCTTCGGGCTGTGCAATGCCCCCGCGGTTTTCCAGGGTTTCATCAATGAGATCTTTCGGGACTTATTATATGTATGTGTCGTTGTCTACCTGGACGACATATTGATCTTCTCACAGGACCTGCCTTCTCATCACCAACATGTGGCAGAGGTCCTCTCCAGACTACGGAAAAACTCGTTGTTCTGTAAATTGGAGAAATGTTCATTCGAGTTACCCCAGATTCCATTCTTGGGGTATATAGTTTCCGGAGTTGGCCTGAAGATGGATCCAGACAAAGTAAATGCTGTACTACATTGGCCTCAGCCAACTACTCTTCGTGCCATCCAGCGTTTTTTAGGTTTTGCCAATTACTATAGACGCTTCATTCAAGACTTTTCATCCATTGCATCTCCCATTGTGGCCCTAACTCGGAAAGGGGCTAATACTAAGCAATGGTCATCTGAGGCTCTCCAAGCCTTTCAAATCCTCAAAGAGTCCTTCTCGTCTGCTCCCATTCTGCGACAGCCTGATGTGACACTCCCCTTCTTCCTAGAAGTAGATGCCTCTAATGTGGGCTTAGGAGCTATTCTCTCCCAACGCTCGGAGCAACAAAAATTACATCCTTGTGCCTTCTACTCTCGGGGTCTTCTGCCCGCAGAGAAAAATTATACTATCGGGGACAAGGAGTTGCTGGCCATCAAAGCTGCATTAGAGGAATGGAGATACTTGTTGGAAGGAGCTCGCCATCCGGTGACGATCTTCACGGATCATAAGAACTTGTCATATTTGCAATCTGCTCAATGCTTGAATCCTCGTCAAGCAAGATGGTCTTTTCTTTTCCCGTTTTGAATTAATTATAACCTTCAAACCAGCCGCTAAGAACAAGAAAGCTGACGCTCTATCTCGAGCTTTTGTGACGTCCTCTGATGTAGAAGAGGTTCCCAACCATGCTATTCTAGATCCCAAATGTATTTCTCTGGCTGCTTCATCCACCAAAATGCTACCATTTGGGAAGACCCTTGTGCCTCCTACTCTGAGGAGGAAAATCCTTTCGTGGTTCCATGCCTCTCGTTTTTCTGGACACGCCGGTGAACACAAGACCTTTGAGATTCTCTCTCGTAGTTACTGGTGGCCTTCAATGAGGAGAGACGTCAAAGAGTTTGTTGCTTCCTGTGATTTATGTTCTCAGTTCAAATCCTCCCGCAGAACTCCAGCAGGGTTGCTGCGACCACTACCCATTCCGTCCAAGCCTTGGACCCATATTAGTATGGATTTCGTTACTGATTTGCCACCAAGTAAGAATCACAATACTATTTGGGTAGTGGTAGACAGATTTTCGAAGATGGCTCATTTCGTCCCTCTGTCCGGTTTACCTTCCTCGTCTACTCTGGCTGAACATTTCATTAAAGAAATCTTCCGCATCCATGGATGTCCATCTGAGATTGTGTCGGATAGAGGAGTACAATTCGTTTCCAGATTCTGGCGGGCCCTTTGTAAAACCTTGGGCATACGATTAGCACTCTCATCTTCTTACCATCCGCAATCTAACGGACAAACGGAACGAGTCAATCAAGATCTTGAGACCTTTATTAGGATGTTCTCTTCAGCCAACCAAGACAACTGGGTAGAATTGCTCCCTTGGGCTGAATTCGCCCATAACAACATGTACCATGAGTCATCATCCAAAACTCCATTCTTTGTGGTCTACGGTCACCATCCGTCTTTTCCGGAATTTCCTGCCCTCCCGCCCACCCAAGTTCCTGCTGTGGAGACTGCTTGTCAGACCTTCAAAAATATCTGGTCTCAGGTCAAAACCTGTTTAAAGAAGACATCTAACAAATATAAGTCTTTCGCAGATAAGAAGAGGCGGGCTATTCCACCACTAAAAATTGGAGATCGTGTCTGGTTATCCACCAAAAATATTCGTTTGAAGGTTCCATCTATGAAATTCGCCCCTCGTTTTATTGGTCCATATAGGATCATTCAAGTTATCAATCCAGTATGTGTTAAACTTCTTCTTCCTAAGAATCTTCGGATCTCCAATGCCTTCCATGTGTCCTTGCTCAAACCTCTCATCATCAACCGTTTCTCGACTCCTCCCTCAGCACCGCAGCCAGTTCAAGTTCATCAGGAGGAGGATTTCGAGATTACTGAGGTATTGGATGCAAAAATTTCGTGAGGAGTCCTCCGTTTCCTCGTTCATTGGAAGGGCTTTGGTCCTGAAGAGCGTTCATGGATCAAAGCTGAAGATCTTAATGCTCCTGCCCTTCTGAAGAAGTTTTATTCCAAAAATCCGGACAAGCCCGGTTCCAGGCGTTCTGTGCCCACCTTTAAAAGGGGGGGTACTGTCACTCACCGGACTGTGAGTGCTTCTTCCCGGACATTTAGGAACCGTGGCCGTCCTCCATCCTGAGGGACTGCGCATGCGCAGCCCTTTCCATACCTCCAGTGTATGTTCCTTTAACTAAATTTGCAGATCAGGCAACCTCCCTATATTAAGCACCTGTGGTCAACACCACGTTGCCTGATCTTGGAGTCTCATCCCCCATGAGTCTCTGAAGGTGTTCCTGTGTTTCCTCGTTTATTCAGCCCAGCTGATTCCTGTGGTTTCCAAACCACTTCTACCTCTGTGGTTTCCAAACCACTTCTACTACTGTGGTTCCCATACCACTTCTACCATCTACTGTATCATCGTGACTGTGAGCTGATTCCTATCCGCTGCCTCCGTGCACTACAGTCTTCTAATCACTTCAACTCTACCATGCATCATTGGGACTGTTAGCTGATGCCTATCCGCTGCCTCCGTGCACTACAGTCTTTCATTCACATCCACTCACCTGTTCATGATTGTGACTGCCAGCTGATTCCTATCCGCTGCCTCCGTGCACTACAGGCTTCAACCTGCAACTCGTCTGTGTTTCATCATCGTGACTGTTTGGCTGATTCCTATCCGCTGCCTCCGTGCACTACAGTCTTCAACCTGCAACTCGTCTGTGTTTCATCATCGTGACTGCTAGCTGATTCCTATCCGCTGCCTCCGTGCACTACAGTCTTCAACCTGCAACCCGTCTGTGTTTCATCGTGACTGTTTGGCTGATTCCTATCCGCTGCCTCTGTGCGCTTCAGTCTTCAGCCCTTGTCAACTCTCCCGTGTTTTCTTAAGTCTGCTGCCACTATTGCTACCCGCTACTCTCTGTGACCAACTGTTCCAGTTCATCTCTGCTCCGGTGTCCCATCGTTACTGCACCTGCTGGTTGCTATTGGCTACCTCCGTGTTCCCGCAGAGACCCGCTGCTGTTACTTCTCAGCGCTACTCATCCATCTACTGCTGATCCGCTCTCCACGCCTTCCTGTGTTCCCTGCTGGTCTACCTACCTGTGCGCTGCACCTGCTAGACCACCTCTTCACCCATCCAGGGACTTTGGATCCTGCCGGCCTCCTGCCCTTCAGGTATCTCTGCACTTCTGTCTGACTGCCTTCTCCTGAACCACGGTATGCATACTTCCCATTGACTGTGCTGTGTATTGCATACCTTGCTGGACTGTGTTGGTTCTCCTCTGGAGTGTACTATCTGCTGATTCTATTGCCATCATTGACTGTGTTATCTCATGCTGGATTACTTCAAGAGACTTTCTATATTGGCAGTATTGTTCAGTCATTTATACAGTTATATTGTGCATATTACTGTGGATCAAAGTCAAGGTGCCCGTGTATATATTGTGCATATTACTGTGGATCAAAGTCAAGGTGCCCGTGTATATATTGTGTGGCAGTCTCTCCCCGTGCACCTCCTCACATATATATTCAGTGGTACAACTTGCTAGTAGCAGACCACTGACTCCTGTTTACAGTTTCACCCGTTCCAGTATCCTCTCACATAGCAGTGGTACAACTTGCTAACGCAGACCACTGACTCCCCGGATACCTCCACTTGGATTCCATTCCTTCACTCAGACAGCGGTACAACTTGCTATCCGCAGACCGCTGACTCTCATCACCTCCTCGTTTCTGTTGGACATTCCTCCTTACTATAGCAGTGGTACAACTTGCTACCGCAGACCACTGACTACCTTCACGTGTCCTTTGTCCATACAGTTCCTCGTGTATTACTACTTCCATATTGCCAGTGCTGCTAGTCATAGACTTTCCTGAGCATCTCATCATCTGCTATTTCCTGTTCCGTGATCACCCTGCTACCAGAGTACCATATTACCACCTATACTGCTCTGGTAAGCCTATCACCTGGTGATCCCTGGGTAAAGACTCCTAGTGCCCGTGACACTCAGTCACACTTTTAAAGACATGTTCCAAAGTGGCATCATTAAGTTTGTCCCGAGCAAAGTCCTGCAGAGGAAACAAAATTGGTATTGCGGACCAGTCTATATCCTCACTGACAGGCAGGGTGGGCTCATCTGCGACATCACCGACCAACGCTAGTTTGGACTGTCCATGTTTCCCCGCAGGTGGATGCTTTTGTGGAACTCCTGCTGTGACTTCCAGGATGGCATTACGGTTTGGCGGTTCCCAAAGATCGATGTCCAGATGTTGTGGATTCTTAGGCGTTCCTTTAAGACCGGACTTCCGACCGTTGCATCAGTTGCCGGCATATCCGGCCAGATCCGCTCATTAAACAGTGGGAAGTCTCGCCCCAAAATGAGTGGATATGGGAGTTTAGGTGCTATGGCAGCTACCACCATAACGGTTTTGTCTTTAAGTGTGACTGGTAGTATTGTTCTTTCATACTCCTCTGTCGTGCCATGTACGCAAATAACCTTCACCTTGGGCAACCGAGAAGTTATGGTTTCGGGTAAGGCAGAGCTGGAAACCAATGAGAGTTCACTCCCAGAGTCAACCAAGGCCAGAACAAGGTTTTGGTTGATTAGCACAGTCACCTGGAACAAACAAGGACTTCCTGATGTGGGACTCATGGTAAAACAACTTGGAAAAGCAGGCCCAATATGTGCCACAGAACAGTCCATGGCTTCCTGTAGTTTAGGACACTCTGCCTTAAAGTGGCCTGGCTCACCACGTTCGAAACACTTCAGATTAGACAGCTTTGCACCTGCCCCTCTGTCCGTAGCAGTTTTGCCATTGGGCCCTGTGGCAAGGACTGTCAAACCTGGCTTTTGGTGTGGCAGCGGCTTTGGCACGAATGCAGGTTCTTTAGTCATTTGCTGTAGTGCACAAAACCTTTCTACCACGGTGGCAAGCTCTTCATAAGTTTGTGGGTCTGATTGCAGCACTGTCACACGCCGGTCCCATATCTAGATGCTGGCGTTGTGACTTGCCCTTTAAGAACTATGTTGGTGCTTGCTCTTGCTTCAGAGTCACTACCTTTCCATATGTGTTCCTTGTTATGTTGATTGGGACCTCCTTCCGAAGCCTATTGGTCTCAGAGGACTATTTCAATCTCCCGTGATCAGGGACTCATTGCCTGATCTTCGTGATACTCACACTGCTGTGGGTTCTGGCTGCATATCTGACTTTCTGTTTATCTCCTGGATAAACACATATGTATGGCCCAAATATATGGGACTTTCATTGTTTAGAGTAGGACCATCCTATTAGCAAAAGCGCCTTGGCGTGGCGGATGGCTTAAACATACATTTGCAAATGTGTGCAACAAAGACTTTTGCATTTTTATCTACAGTAGAAATGGCAGATCTGTTGCTGGCTACAGCAGTGTGCTGGGGGAAAAAATGTTGTGTGTATTTTCCTTGCAGGATAACCCCACCCTTTCAAGCACCTGTTATGGCCTATAAATTGATTTGAGCAGCTTCCACTTCTGTATTTACCTCCTGGATATTATCGGTTGCCGAAGTAACCTGTCATCATTTCTCTCCATCGGCTCTGCTGTATGCCAGTTCGTGGTTCATCTACAAGCTAAAGTTATTTGCCATTGTTCATCTGCACACAGAACTATTCGTGAGTTGTCTGCTACACCTGCGCTCATATTGATTGGCTCAAGTACTACTCTACTCGGCTGTCTATGTTGCGGTATTCTATATTGAACTACAATCAAGTTTTCTTGTCATCTGTGGTTCTGTGTCTGGCACGGCTATTATTACTCTGCTGATTATTATTGCTGGACTGTTAATATGAATATATTGCTAAGCCGGGAGCCATTTCCTCAACTCAAGTTGTGTGCATTATCCGCTGTTGTCTATTGGTGATGAACTCACGCTTACCTGTTAACCGGATCATCTGTGACCTGTAGTTCCACGATCAGTTTGGATTTCGCTTATCACGCTGTTACTTCTAGGCAGCACCTTATTGCATGTTACCAGTTATATCCAAGTTCTTGGACAACACATAACGTTTTCATTTCCGCTAATATGAACTATTGTGATACCTATAACCACCTGCTAATGTGAATCATATTATGTTTGGATCAGCCAAGTCTACATACTACTCTCATTGGACTTTCAGCTGTATCAGTGGTTCACCTTCATCTGCTGTGTGTTTCGTGTAGGATCCATGTGTTCTAATTATCATCTCAGTGTTGAACTGTTATATTGCTTATTTCTCATGCTGTTGCCATTGGTTACCAACTGAAGTAACTTCTGTGATTATTGCTGTATTCTATGAACTGCCGTGTGCTCAGCTCTGCTGAGTTGTACATACCTTTTATTACTACTGCTGCTGTACCATCTATTAATATACCAAGTTGCAACACTACCATCATCGTTTGTGTTATTGTTTCCTGTGATGCTCTCAAGTTAAGAACTTTAAATTCCATCATGTTCTGTCTCCACCACCCTCTACTAGCACCATCTAAGTAGAGGCTGGGGATCCATAATTATTCATAGCCGTGACAAGCACCCACCTTTGCAAATCGCGGTTCAGCCCCCGGATGCAGTTATCGATCGCCAGAACTTCAATATTCCGAGAAGGCGAATTCTCCTCAGGCTGCAGCCATTTCTTTTAAATTTTAGAAAGCTCAGCCACTTGCGCTCTGACCGTTTTTTCTTTATCATAGCGCCATTGGTGATAGCGTTGGGCTCAGCCTGGCCCGGAAACCCCAATGTGAGCCAATATCTCAGACTTTAGATACAAATAATCAGAAGCTCGGTCCTCATCTAGATCCATATAAGCTCGCTGAGCTTCCCCAGTCAGATACGGCGCCAGTCTCTCAGCCCAATCTTTAGGAGGCCATTTTGCCCTTTTTGCAAGTCTCTCAAAGGACACCAGATATGCTTCTATGTCATCAGCAGGTGACATTTTCTGCAGAACCGGACCAGGTGGTTCATTTCTGTCATGCCTCACCTGGCTTAACTCTTCTCTTAAGAGCCTTGTGTTTTCCACCTGTGCCTCGGTGCATCTGAGCTTGCTGCTCTTGCTGCGCACCGGCCACATTCACGAGGGTTCTCAGTACTTCCTCCATGTTGATGTCTGCGCGGGTTGGGTAGCGGAAACTTGCTTCCCGGAGTATCCCGCTCCTGACACCACTTGTGGCAAGAGCCCGCTACTGCTGAAGCACACGCGAACAACTTCTTCCTTTTTATGTAGTTTTATTGTCAGGATGGTAAATGTTTTGACACCGTACAGATTTCACAGCAATTCTTGGAGACCCTAAACGTTAGCTAGACATAGACCGGCTCTCTCAAGACCAGCCAGCTTCCCCAGCATTGGTCCCCGTGAACAAATGACACAAGCAAGCTTTTATGCATGAAACTCCTCCCCCAGCCTTAGCTTGATGGGCAGGTGACCCACCCACCTTCCCTTTAAGAGGAAACGCCCATCACTGGCTCTGTTTGCACTAACAGACACACCCTGTCTGTTTGCTGAGAGGAAGGAGCTTTCAAATCATGTAAGTTAACCAAACTTTAAACTATACATAAGTCTTTACCTGGTTTAAACTCAATCTAGGTGCATAACTGCGCCAATGTCTTACTCTGCTTGTATGCTTTATCTGCATCTTGTCAGGTAAATGCCTCCCTTTGTTACAAAAACACACTGGATACAGCTCATCTGTATCCAGTGTGTTTTTCAATACCTCTTGTGAGTGCTTTTGTTACATTTTATTAAATCTTTTATATGCATACCAAAATATCTTCCTTTTTTTTCAATCTTATGCATTTTCGCCATCTGGATGAGGTTGTGACTGTGAAGTCATTGGTGTTGCACATGTTTTAATATTCTCCAGAAGTGGGACACTTCATGATATCTGGTACGCAGATTTAGACGTTTTTTCTATTACGCTTATATGGGTGTCATTTAATTGGTAATCTTGGGATACCAATCCCACACACCCCATAGGATTGTGGGGATTTTGGTGATATTGCCCTCATCAAGAATACTACAGAGTTATACTATGTTTGCTTTTTCCACATTTTTGTACTGATCGGTGGAGATCTGGAGGACTACAAGTACAGCAAAGACTACTCCACTATCTATTAAAAAGACCCATCGTTGTTTTCATCACGGTACGCATGTTATTGCTCTATTCCACGTTGTATATTTGATATATAACTGAGAGGCACCCTGCTTGTTCTTTTGTTGCAATATATATTATATATATATATATATATATATATATATATATATATATATATATATATATATGTATCGTCTCGGTTGACAAGGCTGGATATTGGATCCCTAGGCTCTACTGGGCATTGCTAGACCCACTCACGGGCACAGAGTCTAACAAGCATATTGCCAGCTAAATGCCTCCTTTTGTTACATATCCCTCCCCCTAGTGTCTCCAAGTAGGGGGACGCGGACTTCGCGAGGAGCGCATATTTTCGTGACAACGCATCTGCATTTTTGTGTAGAATCCCAGGCCTATGTTCTACTGAGAACTTGAAAGGTTGTAGTGCCAAGAACCAGCGGGTTACCTTGGCATTTACCTCCCGGTTGTTCTGCATCCATCTTAATGGTGCATGGTCTGTTATTAGGGTGAACTCTCTGCCTAGAAGATAATAACGCAGAGCTTCTGTAGCCCATTTTATGGCGAGACATTCTTTCTCCACAGTGGCATATTTTTGTTCCCTTGGAAGCAACTTACGACTTAGGTACAGGACAGGATTTTCTACTCCATTCTTCTCCTGTGACAAGACTGCACCTAAGCCAACACCAGAAGCATCAGTTTGGAGGAAGAACCTCCGGGTAAAATCTGGTGCTTGTAGAACTGGAGAGCTAACCGAAGATCAGACCAGGCGGTTTCTGCAGAGTCAGACCAGGTTAATCTATCTGGACTTTAGACACAGATAATCAGAAGCCCGTTCCTCATCTAGATCCATATAAGCTCGCTGAGCTTCACCAGTCAGATATGGCGCCAGTCTCTCAGCCCAATCTTTAGGAGGCCATTTTGCCCTTTTTGCAAGTCTCTCGAAAGACACCAGATATGCTTCTACGTCATCAGCTGGTGACATTTTCTGGAGAACAGGACTAGGTGGTTCATTTCTGTCATGCCTCACCTGGCTTAACTCTTCTCTTAAGAGCCTTGTGTTTTCCACCTGTGCCTCAGTGACTTGTAGCATCTGAGCTTGCTGCTGTTGCTGCGCAGCGGCCACATTCACAAGGGTTCTCAGTACTTCCTCCATGTTGACGTCTGCGCGGGTCGGGTAGCGGAAACTTGCTTCCCGGAGCATCCCACTCCTGACACCACTTGTGGCAAGAGCCCGCTACTGCAGAAGCACACGCGTACAACTTCTTCTTTTTTATGGTTCTTTATTGTCAGGATGGTAATAATGTTTTGACACTGTATACTTGCACAGCAATTATGGAGACCCTCACTTACTATACATAGTCCAGCTCTCTGTCCAGATCAGCCAGCTAGCCCAGCGTTGATCTCCCTGAACAATGAAACAAGCAGGGTTTTATACCTGACACTCCTCCCACAGGCCTAGCTTGATGGACAGGTGACACACCCACCTTCTCTTTAAAAGGAAACGCCCATCCCTGGTTCTGTTTAGACTATCAGACCCACCCTGTCTGTTTGCTGAGAGGAAGCAGCTTTTAAAGCATGTAAGTAAACCAATTTTAAACTACACATATGTTTTTACCTGGTTTAATCTCCACCTAGGTACATAACTGTGCCAATGTTTTACTCTACTTCCCTGCTTTCTCTGCATATTGCCAGCTAAATGCCTCCTTTTGTTACTATATATATATATATATATATATATATATGTGAACATATATATACCCATTTAATGTTTCATTTTAACCACATCTTATGCATAATAATCCTTAGCAGATTTACTTTATCTTAATCATGAAAAGTTTCTACTAATTAATTCACAGGATAAAATACATACTCAGCAATACAATGATATTAAATATTAGTAGTTTTAGTATGATTAAAAACGTAATTGATGCACAGCCTTTTTTATTCGCAAGCGCAGAATTATCACAAAATTTAACAACCTTTAGTCTCTTAGATATGTGAATTTCCAGTACCCCTAATACATTTCTGCCAATCTAACAAATCTGTTTTTTTTTATTAAAATTACATTTAACTATATCTGATATACTAAAGCATCCCCTGCATTATCTACTGGCTACTTCTGGTATTGCAGCCACTTTCTATTCAATTATTTGTATTGGAATAATTCTCCAGCTATTTTATTTTTATCATCATCATCATGTTATTTATATAGCTGTACAGAGAACTCATTCAAATCAGTCCCTGCCCCATTGGAGCCAACAGTCTAAATTTCCTAACAAACAGACACACACACACACACACACACACACACACACACAGAGACTAGGTCAACTTTGATAGCAGCCAATTAACCTACCAGTAACACTTGTTTAAAGCTCCTAATAGTATACAGTCCTTATCCCTTCCCCATTGCCAACCAATACTCCATAAGAAACTTTGTTTTCTGATTTTTTCAACTTCTCAATTTCTGTTTGCACATTATCCAAACTATTTTTTATCAAAGGACCCTGCACTTGGAAACTGATTATCATAATGATTAGTGATAGTCATAAAGCCTTGCACAAATCAGTAAAAACATATATTTGTAGCCTCACAGTTCTGCAAAGACAAAACTGATTTTTCTATCTAAACCTATGGACAAACTATTTCTTACACTTCACTGAGGATTTATCTCCCGCAGTACATAAATTGCTCATTATATTTTATATTACTTTTTTTTTTAAGGATTTGACCCCGCAGTACTCAAGTCGAATTTTTTCAAGTTAAATGCATCCCACAGTGTGCAATCAATTGATAATGGCCCTGCAGTTCCGCTATCCAGAAAGTCCTTTAGGCCCCATGTCTGAGAAGATTTAGATTTATTAACTCTTTATATTTTTTCTTAACTCCTCAACACTTATTAATACACACACATACTCAGATAAGCAGTTCACAAAACAGCTTCCCCTGAACTCAGGCAAATATTATTTATATTGTCTACACTCCAATAACAGAAATATATATGATGTACTGTTTAGCAAAGTGGCAGACAGAAGTATATAACACTTGAAACTCTGACTTTTAAATTGTAAAACAGTTACTATAAACAAAAATAATAAAATAAAAGTTCATATTTAAGCAACACAGATTTCAGTGGAAAAAAACACAAAATAACCAGTCTATGGTGTATTATTTTGTTTGTTTTTTTGCAAAAGAATCGGCAATAACTTACCTTCCTTTAAAAAAGAGAAATGTCCATTTTCCACCAAATATTGCAACAATAGAAATCCAAATGTATTTTCCAAAGCAAACTATGTAGATAAATCTCAGCATGTGCCTCCACTTTTGTAATAATTGACTTTTGTCAGCAAAAGAAACTTTAAGGATAAAAAAGTAAAATTGTTTATTTACAAAATAAAAAGCTTGCGCTGTGATAAAATTATCATCAAGCTTCACATTTGAAGCTCTGCTTTCTATACACCAAGAAGACCGTTTTAACAGAGAGGAAATAAACTAGGTTGTATTACAATTCAAATGGCATACTACAATTGGTTGAGAGAGAATATGGGAGTTTATTGATGCTTCAGGTTCCTAAGGATGAATTGGAATGGTTTTAGGAAACTTGGAATGTCTTTGTACACTATTGATTAGGAACATCTGTTCTTCGATTTAACCCTTTTAAGTGCTGCACACATCTCAGCTCACACGAACAGACCAAAAAATACCATATCAAGTAAAACAAGACAAAAGAAATATATTAATATATTTCTTATTAATATATTGGGTTCATCCAAAAATAACTTTGATATATAGCAGGTGCAAAAGATATGCCTCCTAAAAGGCGTATATACGCAAAACTTCTGATATGCATGAGTCTGTAACGTTGACACAAGGAAAGATGAATTCAGGGTTTCATGTTGTTTACACCATCTGCATGTCAGAGAAATCAGTATTTGTCAGATCAGGCAACGTTTTTTCAATCTTTAACTGTCTATTTTTGGTTAGCCTGTGCCCACTGTAGTCTATAGTTTCCTGCTCTTAGCTGACAGGAGTGGAACCCGGTGTGGTCTTTATCTGCAGCAGCCCTTCACCTCAAGGTTCTATATGTTATGCATTCAGAGATGCTACTCTGCATACCACTGTTGTAACACATGGTTATTTGAGTTACTGTTGCCTTCCTGTCAACTTGAACAAGTCTGGCCATTCTCCTTTGACCTCTCTCATTAACAAGGCGTTTTTGCCCACTGAATTGATCCTCATTGGATAGAACTAAAAATTGTACCTTTTGTTCGGCGCTAACAATCAAATGTAGTGAACCCCTCATGGATCTCTTCCACAAAATATACCAATAGGAAACAACAATAAATTCAAAGGAGGAGTTTCTAGAGCTTATGATACAAAGTGTTCCTTTGAATAGTACATAAAAAGGAGTCAAAATCTCACAGTACTGGTGATCAAGGAATTAAGTGTTAGGCACTGTCCACGCATACCTTCTTCTACGTGTGGACGGACGCCCTCTCTCCTGTTCAGGCTGCCGCGCCTTCACTGCCTGACAATGGGATGCACTTTTCCCTGCGCTATCACTGCCCACCTAATTTGATCCCCTATATAAATCTGACTCTGGCAGCCTATTGATGCCAGAGTACTGCGTCCATTCAATACAGCTCCAGTGTTGTTCCTGCATTTTA
This sequence comes from Mixophyes fleayi, assembly GCF_038048845.1. Classification (NCBI taxonomy): domain Eukaryota; kingdom Metazoa; phylum Chordata; class Amphibia; order Anura; family Limnodynastidae; genus Mixophyes; species Mixophyes fleayi. Next base: position 139,258,437 of record NC_134406.1, on the reverse strand, counting down.
TCTGCTGATTCTGTTTTTGACCTCTGCTACTCTTGATCTCTACCTATTTGGATTCTATTTTGGCTCTACTGATTACCTGGTTTGCCCTCGGATATTACTGACTACTCTTGCTGCTCTGATTTGAGTCATTGATTCCCTGGCTCTGACCTTTGCTGTTCCTGACTACGCATTTGGATTTGGGTTTGGCTCCAATACTCCCATATGGCTTGATCTCGGTTTGTCTGACCATTCTATTCTCCTTGCTGCTTCACCAGTGACTGACATTAAGGGCCGCAACCTGCACGTCTCACTCAGCTAATCCCATACCTACATGCGGTAAACACCTGTGGAGTGTTAAACTTAACGCCTCTTTACTCAGTCGTTTCAACTACTGGTGAGCAGCTGCCATCGATTCCCTTGTGAACGTGACATGAAGACTTTCTGTTTGTACCAAATTCCAAACAGCTTACTGCTTTATAATAGATCTTCTGACTTGTATTCAATATACCATGTTAAAAAAAAAAGAATACAGTCGTACTGTAATATGTAAAAGATTCATACTGTTTTCTTAAAATCCATAACTTGAAAGTGTAAGTGAACTGTGAAAATCAGAAAGTGACTTAATTAATTATTACTAACATAACATAATCAAACATTTTAAACAAGTGTTATAAGTTATAACAATTAAATCTGCTAATAAAGCAGAAATGAGCTAGGGGCTGCAGGTGAAGGTACCCATATATTTATGGCATGTAATTAAATGGTAAACAATGGGGTTTGGGGTGTTTTTATTTTAAGTAAATTGTTTTTAATACTGTGTCATTTTTAGATATTATTACGGAGCTACATGTTTCAGCAGGCCCTAGGTGCCAAGTGATGCAGATGTAGTTCCACATGCTCCAGGATGCTCGGCAGCCACTGGTATGGTGATGCTTGCAGTTTTCTCAGTTGACAGCATGCTCAAGCAGTCAATGGATGCCAGATATCTGATTTTCACTTTACACTATTACACTGGCTCCCTCCATCTCAGGGGTGCTATCGTGAGACCTTGTACCATGCCCAAAGGTATAGTGCTAGTTCATTTGGGAGAAAATAATTTTTTATTTATCTATTTAATTAATTAGTAAATATATGTGCTGATGTTGTCATCATCAGTACATTTTAATACAACAAGTCTTTGGTCCCGCAATAGATTTGCTTTACTTAAATAAGCAAGCCCTATTGTATTGAAAGTGCACATGCACGTCCTGATTTGCCTTTCCAGGCATAAGGGGCTGCAAGTGCATTACTTGCTATGTTAAATATGTCCACATTTTTCTACGCATTTTGCCAAAATGCATTTTAAGCTCCACAGTTGGACGTCCGGCCAACTCTAAATTAGGGCTTTTGTGTTTGAGTAGTTTGATAGCTTTACAGTTGCTTTACCATAAGTATTTGTAAATGTATCAGAACCATGTTTTTATTGTTGATTTATAAAGGCTAGATTTTATTTCTCAGTTATTCTGTTTTATTGGCACTATTTTTGTCTATGTCCTTTCATTAAATAAGAAATTCTCTAAAGTTTATAAAAGCACATTTATTATCCTGCATAATATTAAACACCAATTCAGTGTCACGCTGTGACAACTGTAATTATAAAAGGTTGCATGCCTCCAAATATAATGTATCATTTCCTGTACTTAAGTGTAATTTGCTCCCAGAATTGTCATGTACTGTAATTTTGTTAGTGTAACATATTTGCATATTGAATTAATGAACTGGATTTTTCCTGTATATGATAGCTTATGCAAAAGCAAATAAATAATTTGACTTTGATAAAAAGAAATAGATGGCCATGTGTTATCACCAAATAGAGTGACATTTGTGGTTAAATTACTATTTTATTTTTGTTTCAATCAATATATTATGCAGAACTGTACCTGCATACAGTGTACAGTGGGTAAAATCAGGCTAACAACACGGCAGCACTGAGTTAATTTTTTTAACATTTTGAGCGGGAAGCTAAAGTATTATTTTGTGTCTCTGTTGCTATTATTGCACTGGTGAAGAACAAGAAAAATTGTTTTTTGTTTCCTTAATGAATTTGTTTTTTTCTTTATTTATTTGAATGTGGTGAGTTCAAAAATAACCATTAAAAAATGAATTTGCTAAAGTACTAAAAATACCCCTCTTATATTGTTAAAATTAAGTTACACGAACCTAGAAATGGGCAAATAAAGAGTATCCAAAAATATATTGGTCTATTTGTAATTAAATAAGGTAGTTATACACGGTTCAAGCACAGATAATCCCTCTGTTATTTAGAATTAAAGATACAGGTGTCTGTAATTGCGACTAGTATACACTTCTCATACATCTGTAATGCCTCTCACGTCTCTTCTGATGACCTGAATAATGAAAGTCAATCCATCAGTTTCCATTCCTATAGCTACTTAATCTGCATTGATTAAAGCACAGAGTACTCCCCAATATCCAACTCGGGTCCCTGAGCACCCAACACACAATTATATAATTATATAATCTAAGGAGAGGGCAAAAGAGAGGTTTAAGAATTATTGATAGTGATGACAATATTGTACATGTTTTTTGGTCAAAAGTTAGTCACTATTTACATTTCAATTATTCAGGCCAACAATGCTATAGTCTTCTTACTCCTGTGTTTTGTGGTGGAAACCCATTAGCAGAGTGTTGCTATGAATGTGATACTTTTCACCTGCATATAGAACAAAACATGACTCATGTAAATTTACAAATTCACTAACATTGCTTTATGTAGAACATGTTATGTTACAATTACTAACCAGCTACGTAATATCTATTGAGACAAATCGAATAGTACTCACTGCAAAAATGTCTTAGAAATCCTAAATCCACAAATGTCTCTGCAACAAATCATTCACAAATAGCAGGGATGCAGGAAGAGCACAGCTGCCTCTAAACACAAATTGAATTGCGATTACAGGTGTACATGTCTCATCTTAATTGCTAAGCAAGGAGTACACGTCTCATCGCTTAATGTCCATACCCCTCCTTGCTTGAACTATGGTTGACTGACAGGCAGACACACAGGTGTAGAAAAGATCTGCGAGTGACGTGAGCTCGCCCGCACGTGAGTGTGATTGATTTAGAGGAGAAAATGCAATCCAGCATGTTCGCAAGACAGGAGCTGAGGGTGCTGACCAAGGGCATGGATAGCATGCCCTCTAGTCAGTACATATCCAATGAGGCAAAGCTGCGGGTGTACCAAAGAGTGCGCCGCTACATCTGGCTGCGGCACGGTTGTGCAGCTCCAGCGGTGCTGGAGTGACCTGCGCCATCCCCAGCTTTTGGCAGAACTGTGGGAGGAGCAAGTAAGACGTGAGTTATCTATTAATTTATTAAAATACTGTAATACAAACACTTGCTTTATTTTTATGAATAGTTTGCCAAGGAGGTGCCCTAGCCCAAATATAAATCTGTCTCCAGATTAGAAATGTAACTCCCCCTCCAATACAACATGCTTTGGCTCATGTGTCATTATTTTATGGTGGAACATTCACTTTCCTTACTGATTGAGGCCCAACTCTAGACCAATAAGTCATGTTTGGGATTCAAGCTCCTGGCCCCAGGGCTGGGAGGCTGAAGTGCTAACCATTAAGCCAACGTGCTGACATGAACTATCAGACACTTAGAATATAACAAAGGCAGATGTGGTATCTTGCAAATATATTTGTACAGCATTTTTGGGGACAACGCTCACAGTTGCTCCAAGCTGTTTTTCACATATTACCGGGCCTTACCCACATATCTCCTGTAATATGTCTCCCTAATCTGTCACTATTTACATTATATATTTATCCAGAAAAATACAATATTAATGTATAACTTATATTTGGTTTTAAAAATGTCAGTTCTACATCCCTATGTAACCTAAGGCAAATCTAAGATTTTGTACAGTCCATCTAAAAGTGTTCTGTGTCTCGAATTTTGAAGGTTTGGGGTTTAAAACACCCCATTATTTCTGTTGCTAAATACATGTTTCACAATGTCTTCTCACATTATTATCTGACTTCATGTATGTAACTATGAAACAGGAAGAACATTTTGCAAGAAAATAATGAGTTATTTTATCATAAATAAATAATATATTTTATTATCCAACAGTCCGTCAGAGGCGTGAGGAGGCGGTGGAAGCAGCTACCGTGATGCCTGAGTAGGAGGAGGAGGTGGTGGCGGCAGCTGCCGTGATGCTTGAGGAGGAGGAGGAGGTGGTGGAGGCAGCGCCCGTGATGCCTGAGGAGGAGGTGGTGGAGGCAGCGGAGGAGGAGCAAGAGGAGGTGGTGGAGGCATTGGTTGATGGAAGTATTAACATTAAAGGCTTTACATAATTTTCTCCCATTTAGACATTCATTGTACTGGTAATAAATCCCTGATTTCACACATGTTCAATTAAAGTAGACATACTTATAAATGTCACAAGTTTCCAACATGATGGGCCTACAAAGCATTTTTTGAAAATACACTCTCCACCCCCCTCCTCCCTTTCCTGACCACAACAGAAATGGATATATATAAATCTGCAATCCACCTTCAGTGGCGGAAATTTCCGAGAGAATCAAGTGCTATGTGTCGAAAATTGCCAAGTATGAGAAAAAATCAAGCAAGAGTTGAAATTATTAAATGATTTGTACAGTTGTTTTTGATTTTAATTATTTTACATATGTTTTTCTATTTATAATTTTTCTTGTTAATATAATGCAATCAAACACAATCATTGATGTGTGTGTCTTTATTAATATATTACAATTGCACAACATGTGGCTATTGTCAGGATCTGCCTGCAAGCTTATGCATTACATGCTGCTTTGCCTGGCAGCTCCTGCCTTTTGTCCTTATTATTGTATTGCAGCAGTAACTCTGATTACCAGAGGTGCTGCTATTGTGCCTTTCTTGTTTGCATTAGGGGTTAACCTGTTCACCAATCATCCCATGCACCTGGGTGTGTTCTCATTTCCCCTATGAATACCTGTCTACCCCAGCATTCATTGCTGGTTATTGATGTTACACTCTGTGGTAACTTCCTCCTGCTGTGCTCCTGGCTTTATGCTGCTTGAGATCTCTACTTACATTCTTCTGACCTGTTTCATCTGTGAACCTGGTATTTACCTCTGCATTTCCCTGTACTTGCTGCCTGGAATCTTTCCACACCTCCTGTTTACCTGCAACTGCTGTATACCTGGTAATTATGGCAAGCTCATTATTACATCATCTGTTCAGACTCTTCAGCAATAAACGTGAATGTTTTTTCACCTTATTCTTGGCTCCTTAGCTGTATTCCTGCATTGATTCGTGACAGCTATTAGGCCAATAAATAATGGAGATTATTAAAAAAAACATGAATAACATTTAAGCTAGATTGTTTCGTTACTACTACATCATCATTGCAACATTTATTTATATAGCACCACTAATTCTGCCTCACTGTACAGAGAAGGAAATCTGTGCCAACAGAGATTACAATGTAAAAGCCATAACACAGACAGACTGGGGTCAATTTGTTAGCAGCAAATTAAGCTACTAGTATGTGTTTGGATTTTGCAAGCCAAACCACACTTACATGGGGAGAACACTAACTCCACATAGATAAGGCAATGGGCAGGAATCAAACTCATAACACCAGCACAGGAAGGCAGAGGTGCTACACACTAAGCAACCATGCAGACCCAGTGTTGGCTGCAGTGGTTTTTCTTTACAAGATGGGGACATAACATACAAGCAGGAGATGATGAAAAGAAGGTTGGCAGTTGCTAATTGCATTTCACAAAAAACAACCGGTGCCCTCAACCAACAACAGCCACCCCCCCTCCAAAAGGTAGGCCATTCATAGTAATATCATACACATAAGGTACCCTGGGAGCCCGGATCATTAAGAAAGGTATATGCCAATTGGCAAACCAAATTAACACCTTCCCAAAACCATCTTGCATTGAAGGGGGAGGTAAATGCTAAATATGAGGTAAGATTAAAATTAGAAAAAGAGCAACTTAGAATGTCAGAGTAAACCCACACAAGCATGGAAGAGAACATACAAAGTCCACACAGATAAGGGCATGGTTGGGAATTGAACTTATGAGCCCAGTGCTGTAAGGCAGTAGTGCGAGCGACTAAACCACCAGTGCTGCTCCACTGTGGCCTGCATTGACTTTTGGTAAAGCTGAGTACATAACACATACAAGCCGTAGATGGCGAAAAAACAAGTTTTCAGAACAATGTTGCAGTTTACTCCAAGAAAGTCCCCTCAAAATCAAATCACCCCCCTCTGAGTCTTAGGCAATTCATAGTAATAGATGTCAGCATGCACTTCAAAGTCATTGTCCCAGGTTATATAAACATGTAAGTTTTAAAACGAATAAAAAGGTTACAACAGTACTGCATAATACACTCAGATTGTGTTTTTATATTTGTAAACAAACCCTTTGCACCTCCCACATTTGCCTTTGTGTAACACTTGCTTATCTTTAATTAAGCAGATCTTAAGAAGCTAATCCTAAAACGGACTAATTGCTTAAAATCCATTGCATCTTATTTTCCATTGCGTAAAGGACTGAACGTGGGCGTGTCTTTGAACTTTCTGATCCTTGTTGAATTGCGACTTTCTTATCTACCTGTTTGTTCTTAAAATACTCATCGCAACTTCTGCACAAGATAAGACCAGTAATGAATCAGGCCCTAAGTGAATAATAACTGACTCTTGGGTTAAATAAATTGGACAAATAAGGCATTTGGAATACAATAATCCAATGAACTTTCCTGGCCTGTTTTACGGACTTGCAGTAGATTTAACAAAATTTTAATACTTAACAAGCACAACTTTTTCATTCTTTTTAACCTTCTCTTTAAATTACTATTTCGCCTTCAAAAATACAATTAAAAACATAGGTGGGATCTGTTGTACTTCCATATTTTTTTTTAGAATGAATAAAAGAAAGATTTAATATTTTAATTTTGTCTATATCAGGTTGATTGTAGTGACTAAACAAAATACATTTCTGATATTTTAGTCTGTAATTAGCCTTGCTCTAATACTGAAACCCCTCTAATAACCAAACAGAACAGTAAAATAATTTGAAATAATGAGATATAAAGGTTATTGGTAATAGAGGTTGATCCATGTGTAGATAAATCTACTACCTACATTTAACAGAGTCTCCTGTATATCTGGATCTAGAGAGACTCATAACAAGTCTGCATCAAATGTGCACTGGTGGCATAGTTAAAAAAATACATGGTAAAAAAAAATGACAATAGGGTCTGTATGTGACTGACAATGCAGTGTGCATAGCCACATGTTCAGCATTCACTGTTCACAATTTATGCCAAGGGTCCCATTGTTTTTTCTAAAACCAGACCTGCCCATGCATTGGAGTAGCCATGAGTCATTTTTATTTTAGCAGAAAAAAATATGCCTGCATAAGGTGAAAAGCTGAAGTTGGGGTGCAGGATAATGAATAATTTTAGTTTCATTTGGTTACAGTTGAAGGCAAGGGGTAAGCAGTTTTCCTTCTTGCCGCAGGTGCCAAAATTCTAAGTTACATCTCATTGACCACAGGTTCAAACATATATTGATTGTTCTCTAAACAATGCAATGCCATTGATGACAAACTCATAATCAGAAGATCTGGAGAAATCCCAGCTATGACAATCAATAAGGGCAATTTACAAATCTCAAAGTCTTGTGAACCTGCAAGGCTTGTAGATATATTCCAGTGTGCTTAGTTGTCCTAAAAACACATTTCATGGAGCACGCAAATTATACGGTCAATGTAAAAGGATTCTGCAGCTCCATATGTGGTTTGGCAGATAAACCTGAAAAAGGATGGGAATAGTGAAAACATCTCATCAAACCCCAACCTACTACCACTTTTGATTACCACCTTTATTCAATTAACCTTTTCAATTTCTTTTCTAAAATACTGCTCAATTTAGTTTAATTGATGACTAAACAGGTACTGGAACATCGTTACTGTCTTCATTACATGTGGCATTTTATTTGCTTGAAGATTTTTACTACAAAGGTTAAACTGAATCACTAAATGTGCTTTCATGTGCAACTGGTAAGTGCAAAGTGCACCCCATTATAATTACTGGCACAAGAACTTATCTCTGGCAGAAAAAAAAAAGTGTCACTCATTGCAAAGTATTGCCCTTGTAAATGCACCTTTTTCTTTCCCTTTGCCCGATTTAAATATTCCTGTCCCTCAAATGAAAAATAGAGCAAAAGTAGGCAACTTAGTGTTAGCAAGGAAATCTCTTGATCTACTCATTGGCCAATGCAAGCTTTTGCACCCTTAAGCTAGGTGCACACTACAGAATTTTCCACCAACTTTTTATGCCGATCGATTTTACATGCGATCGATGTTCCGATCGCTTGGTCCATGGACTGCATACACACTAGCCTTGTTTAGGACGATAAAGGGAAGAGCGGACGTCCCTTTAGCGACTTTTTACAGCCATGTTGTCGTGAGCAATGACTGTAATTTTGTACTCACTGTTGTGGATCGGGCGGAAGTTTATACACACTACACAACTGATACGAGATTGGAACTAAAATATTAAACGGTACAACCAACCAAATGAGGCGACAATCATCCATTTGGGCAGACTTTCGACCATCGTGTCACTGCACACAATGACCCGACTTTTGAAAGAGCGGTCGTATGTCGGCTGATTTAGCCGATTATTGGATGAAAACTGTGTATTGTGTACCTAGCTTAACAAACACCGTCACAGGGTCCTAGACCCACAGATTAATGACCTTCACCAGGTCTAAGCGCAAACGTAGGTGCGTGACATTTTTTAAGTTCTGTGCTTAGTAAGATAGCGTTAATCATACTTGCCAACTTTTCCTCGTTGGATTCAGGGAGATCGCTGGGGAGGTGGGTGCTTGACGAATCACATAATTTTGCCCCCGCCCCCTAAACGGTTGTCACAATTTTGACCAATTACAGCAAGGGGAGGGGCTAAGATGATACAATATTTGTCATTAAGCCCCGCCCCCATCATTTATCTATTGCCGGGGTGAGAACCAGGAGGTCGCCCTGCTTTCCTGGGAGGTCTCCCAGAAATGCAGGAGTCTCCTGGACATTCCGGGAGAGTAGGCAACTATGCATTAAAGAAAAGCAGCTAATAAATCTCTAGAGACTGAAGTGTCTTTTGCATTTCTGTCTCCATTATTGAAGTTATGTTGTCTTACCTGTCAGTCTTTGGTTAAATCTTGGTCTCCGTAAAAATGGCCACCTCCATAGTCATCAATACATGGACATAGGACACAATTTCTGAACAGTCATCATGCCACAGATGGCAAAGCCAACCACATCTTGTACTGGCTCAGCATCAGGGAGAATGCCAGACTTTTAAGGGAGTGAGGGAGATCACCCCTATTTCAGGGAGTCTCCCTGACATTCAGGGAGAGTTGGCAAGTATGGCGTTAATGCCTGTAAAAACTTAGCTGCAGTAGCAAACATTATATAAATACACGCAAATTCTAGTGGAAAAATGAACTCTAGATAGATTCTATAGGCCTATATGAGATATAGCAACCATTTCACATGTCAATATACAATAAATAATTCCTTCCTGACGTTCGCCATTGACAAAATAAAGCTAATTGAAAAAAAACACCAGGAAGAGGGGGGGGGGTTTCCGCGCATGCGTGTCGAGCTGGAATGAAGGGTACCGTGACTAGCAATAGGTGACGTCAGCAGCAGGCAGGAACACGGTGGTAGTTTAGTATCAGTAAAGCTGTGCTTAGGCTCCCCGGATCTTCCCAGGGGGGGACACAGCATCTCGTGATCTGCCTATCCTCAGGGCCGTTGTTGGAATGGCGGAGGCGCAGCCATCAGGTAGGTGTAGAGTGGTGGTGCTGCATATCCATGTGAAATGTTGCTTGTTAATTAGGGATCTTGGGAACAGTGGTTCACAGTGTGCAGTTAATGCCATCTACTTCTGGTCAAACCAGTGCTGGGTGTATTATTTGGAGTATTATTGTACGCTCTTAATAGCCTGATTTTGTTCACATTCATCTGCTCAGAGAGCAGCAGTATCTAGTATCACAGCCACAATGCATGTCAGTGTCGTGTCAGCAGATTCTGCGTTTGCTATAGCATCATGACCATGCAGATTGTTTCTCCATAAGACTCCATAGTTTGTGGCATATTGTGAACATTGTTACAGTTTGCTGAAATGTTAGTGGCAATAATGTCAGACAGCTTGTGTTGATTATTGTAAACAAAAAAGTTATACAGCAGTTACTCATGGCAATGAACGTAGCTAAAGTCCATGCTTAGCTTGTCTGAGTCATATGTAAGTGCCAAGGCATGCATGGGAAGATAATCGTTTAAGAGAACATTATGCTTGTTAAAATGCTTGTAACTATCTCAAGGATTAGCTCCTTTTATAAACCGTTTAAATGTATATATGCCTGTACATATTAATAAGACAAAAGAAAAATCATTTATAAGTTTAGATATGTGTTTTCTCATTGTCTCATAACATTACTGTGAAGGGCTTCTCTGAATTATTATTTTCTTTTTATTATCATTAAGGCTAGGATAATACTATAAACTGTGCAGTATATTGAGACTATTATAGCCTTTTTGTATAGAGGAGAGCATAACCAATTAATTGTTTTCAGAAATGAATCATCTTCTACATGGGATAATGGTGTTACTCACCAAGTGTAAGCAAACTACATATACATCCATACACCTGTCATTAAAAATAATTGCTGCTTAGATTTGATATTAATCTTAACCTAGCCAAAAAAGTCACCATTCCAGTTGATGAAATTATAGTCTAGACCAGAGGTGCTCAAACCCAGAGAGCTATTAACAGGTCATGTTTTCAGCATTTTCCTCTATAGAAACAGGTGGTATAATTACTGACCCAGAAAAATAGATAAAAAAAAAAAAAAAGAATCAAGTCACTTAGCATGATTATAGAAGTCATAAAAACATGAACTGTTTGCTCTTGCGGACTGAGTTTGAGCACCTCTGGTCAAGACCCTACGTTTTAAACCTGTTATACATGTACTTCAAGAGTTGGCTAAAGCCACACTACAGGTATTTTATCCAAATATTGTGTTGATCACACATTTGATAAAATATTGCATCAGTGTGTGCTCCCATGATCGTGTTTTATTGTACCAAAGTGCATGGTATTGTTTGGTTTGACTGTTAAAAACTTCCTAAGAATCATGATCAATGATGGAGCAATGTCAGACAAACGTGGAAGTGTGTACATAATCACGACCAACAGTGTAGTCATATAAAGTGTGAAGAGTCAGTATTTTCAGCAGATGGTTATAGATCTGAATGTAAACTGTAGGTGTATTCACACAAATCTACATGCTCCTCAGGACTTTCAGTCATTTGCAGTAATCCTCTGTAGTGTGTACCCAAATTAGGATTCACTAGGTACTTTAGTTTGTTAAATATAACTCTTAATAATGTTACATATATTGAGTAAATAATTAAACAAAGCAAATGAGAATATATTTAAATGTGTAAGGAGTGGCTTAGTATATAAATTTATTGACATTCTGTGGTACTATGAGTAAATTTACAAACATAAGGGGGTACTTTAGTATAAATTTATGGGTAAAACATTTACCATAACCTGGATTACTTGTGTGTATATATATAATCAACACTTATTAACATAGCGCCAGCAAATTCCATATGTGTGTGTGTGTGTGTATATATATATATATATATATATATATATATATATACCCTCGATACCCTCCTTTCTCCCCTTTCCTCCCAGGCCTGCCCCAACCAGGCGGTCTCCCTCTACAATCACACCCTCACCTCTGCTCTGGACGCGGTCGCCCCTGCCCACTCCGTCCACCCCCGCTGCTCCAAACCCCAACCCTGGCACTCCAAATTTACCCGCTTCCTCCAAAAATGCTCCCGTTCCTCCGAACGTCACTGGAGAAAATCCCGCTCCCTGGCTGACTTCCTCCACTTTAAATTCATCCTTTCATCCTACAGCTCTGCCCTCTCACTCGCTAAACAATCTTTCTTTAAATCCCTCATCTCTTCCCAGTCCTCTAACCCCCGCCGCCTCTTTGCCACCTTCAGCACTCTCCTGGCCCCCTCCCCTCCCCCCACCCCCTCCTCCCTGACTGCCTCTGATTTCGCCTCCTTCTTCTCCTCTAAAATCGAGGCCATCCGACTTGAAATCTCCTCCTCCACTCTCTCTTCCACCCCTCCCACTCTTCTGTCCTCCCCCCCCAACCACCTTCCCCTCCACTCCTTCCGTCCCACCACCGGCGAGGAAGTCCACTCTCTCATTTTATCCTCCCCCCCCACTACCTGCCCCCTGGATCCCATCCCCTCCCACCTTCTTCGCTCCCTTTCCCCCACCACCTGCTCCCACCTCGCTCACCTCTTTAATCTCTCCCTCTCCACTGGCATCTTCCCCTCCTCCTTCAAACATGCTCTCGTATCCCCCATTCTTAAGAAACCTAATCTCGACCCCACTTCTCTCTCGAACTATCGCCCCATATCTCTTCTCCCTTTTGCCTCCAAAATTCTTGAGAGGCTCGTCTGCAGCCGTCTCACCTCCTACCTTTCTGAATACTCCCTCCTTGATCCTCTCCAGTCTGGTTTCCGCCCCCTCCACTCCACTGAAACTGCCCTGGCTAAAGTCACCAATGACCTCCTCTCTGCAAAAGCCAGGGGCCACTTCTCCCTTCTCATCCTCCTTGACCTCTCTGCAGCCTTTGACACCGTTGACCACCCCCTCCTCCTTCACACCCTCCAGTCTTTCGGCCTCTCCGGCCCAGTCCTGTCCTGGTTCACCTCTTACCTTACTCACCGTTCCTTCTCTGTCACCACCTCTGGGTCTCTCTCCCCCCCATCCACCCTTCCAGTTGGGGTCCCTCAGGGCTCTGTTCTGGGACCCTTACTCTTCTCTCTATACACCTCCTCCCTGGGTGAACTCATCAGCTCCTTCGGCTTCAGCTACCACCTTTACGCTGACGACACTCAACTATACCTCTCCTCTCCTGATCTCTCTCCCTCCCTCCTCTCTAGGGTGTCCGCCTGCCTCTCTGCCATCTCCTCCTGGATGTCCTCTCGATTCCTCAAACTTAACCTTGCCAAAACTGAGCTCATAGTTTTTCCTCCCTCTCATACCCCATCCCCTTCTGACCTCTCCATCACTGTCGACAATACCTCTATCTCGCCTGTCCCCCAACTTCGCTGCCTTGGTGTCATCCTCGACTCCTCTCTCTCCTTTGGCCCCCACATCCTCTCTCTTGCTAAATCCTGCCGCTTCCAGCTGCGCAACATCGCTCGCATCCGGCCCTTCCTCTCCCAAGATGCCACCAAATGCCTTATCCACTCTCTGATCATCTCCCGCCTGGACTACTGCAACCTCCTCCTCACTGGCCTCCCCCACTCTCATCTCGATCCCCTTCGATCCGTCCTTAACGCTGCAGCTAGGCTTATTTTCCTCTTTCGCCGCTCCTCTTTTGTCTCCCCCCTCTACCTAGCCCTTCACTGGCTCCCATTCCCCTTCAGAATCCTCTTTAAGCTCCTCACACTCACCTACAAGGCCCTCGCCAACTCCACTGCGCCCTACATTTCCACCCTCCTCTCTATTCATGCTCCATCCCGCCCTCTCCGTTCTGCCTCTGACCGTCGCCTCTCTTCCCCCCTTATAACCTCCTCCCACGCGCGTATCCAAGACTTCGCCCGCGCTGCCCCCCTCCACTGGAACAAGCTCCCTCCCTCCATCAGAACTTCCCCTAATCTGTCCAGCTTCAAACGGGCCCTAAAAACCCACCTTTTTCTTAAAGCCTTTCTGTCTCCCACTTAACTTCCTACCTTATCTTCTGCCTCTGTCCCCCTACTCTCCCTCTCTCCCCTGCGTCTCTCTGTCTGTCCACCCCTCCCCTTAGATTGTATGCTCCTCTGAGCAGGGCCATCTCTCCTCCTGTTTCCACCACTTCTAACTCTGCTCTCCAGCTACTTAGCCCTCCTCCTGAAAGGTCCTCCACCCCACGTCCACTTTCGCTCCCTCCTCCCCCCTGGGGGTCTCCCTGTCTTCCGCGCCCCCCTTCTTGGGCCCCGTCGTTTTCGGATCCTCCCTCCCCTTTCCCCGCCCTCTCTAGCTGTGCATTGAGCGTACTGAGTTGCTGTGTTTACTGTACTGTGCTGTCTCCCATTGTATTGTGATTTTGTTTGTCTCTGTACGGCGCTGCGGATGCCTTGTAGCGCCTTATAAATAAATATTAATAATAAATATTAATTAATAATGTGTGTGTATAAAACCCTTGTGTAGGCTATTACGTTTGATGTATTATTTCTGAGAACTCTTAATGCTATGTTAAAGATTCCCATATTCTGTTTTTTTTTTATTTATGTGCATCTGAACTTGAGTATTATTACCCTGCGAGCATTTCGGCACTAGTAAAAGCACGTGAATGGGTATGGGGGTGAAACCTGTTGGTTGCTATGATATTTTATCCACTTCCATTGGCTGTTGGATTGGAAGCAATGGAATAGCAGCATTTTCTGGACTGTCTGCTCTTATAGTTGTGTTCATTGTCATAGGTATGATTAGTCTGAAAGTGCAGTCATTTGCCTCAACAGAATGGAAAGCTATTTTTACTTTGTAACAAACTAAGTATTTAGCATAATATTTTCTGTATGTTGTCAATAGCTTTTAACCCTTGCTGACAACAAAGGCTGATTTTTAACAAAACAGAGAAGAAATAAACCTGAAATTAAAAACACAACCGTAGAATGTAATTTTGATATGGCTCCGTTAAGAACATTTTGCATTGATGATGTAGGTTTGAAAATGAACAGACATATCATCAGCAACGTTTATTTATATAGCGCCAGCATATTCCATAGCATTTTACGATTGGGAACAAACAATGTAATAAAACAATACTGGGTAATACAGACAGACGGTTGGGATAGTCAAGTTCAGCATATGTATGCGTTATTTACTACAGCAAATGCAGTTCTCTAATGAATAACTCATTAATTTAAACTATGTTGGTATTTCTTTTTTAGGGCCAACAAAATACAACCCTGAAGCAGCTGACTTTATTCCTAGAGAGCAACTAAGTCATCACTCTAATTGGAGAAATCATGGAAGACCTGAAATCAACAGAAATTGGAGCAGAAACAGTAACTTGCCCAATTCTCATCAGCATCAGTCACCAAGAGAGAGTAATCCTGACAGCCCATCACAGAAAATGCATACCTATAACAGTTCTTCCAAAAATAACAATGGAAGAGGCCAGCAGGAATCCCCCGAGACCACAAGAAAACCTGTGAAGAACCACAGCTTTCAGAATCAAAGATGGCATCGATCCAGAAGTGAAAGGTCACATACTAGGAACCACCCAAGGCAGCCCCTCTCTGACACATCAGCAAGACCATCTTTTGTTGGAACCACACCACTCGGTGATTGGCGTGTAAGAACAAGAGATCCCAATGATTTATGCTCCTCAGAAAGCGAGAAGGAGCTTGGCAGTGCCGACAGCCGCGGTGCAAAACCAAAGAGATTAACACATGTGTCAGGGGGATCATTGAGGGGACCTCGTGACAGAACAAAGCATTCTTATGAACGGGAGAAACGGGTAGCACCCAAACAAAAAAACGAGGACATGTTTGAGAACATTCCACCGCCAGACATTGTGAAATCAGGGGCACCTAAGGAGGACCATTTTAAATCTAGAATTGATCACCATGATGGGGTTGAACGAAGTGAAGAGAAGCACAGACATTCATGTCTTGGTAACAGGCCTTCACGAGAACCAGATTGGAAAAAGCCTCAGGATGATGTTCAGGCAAGTAAGCAGAATGGAACACAAGGAAGTAAGTCGTTAAGGCCTGACAGAAATCAACCAGTAGCTTTTATATCAAAAGAGAAGAAAACTGATCGGAAAAAAGAACCTCCTCTATCGAACACATATCAAGAGTCAAAATTTCTTGGGCACCACTGGACTACTGATAGTGACAAACATGCAGGAAGGAAGCATCCACCTCAAGACCGTGCTTCTAAATCATCTATGCAGCCAGGGCTCAGCAGGCAGTGGAAGAAACAAAACATACCAAAGAACAAGGAAACACATACAGGTAAGCTGCTTATAAAGAAATTAGAAGAAAATGTATTTTTTTACAAGGTGCAAGTGCTTGGACTTTTTATTTATTTTATTTTTGAAGTTCATAATATGCACCATAAGGTCCAAAAACAGCTGCTGTTGCGTTACACTGCAGGATTGCTTGTCTATTTTGGGTTAAAATAAAACAAAACAATATAAAGGGTCCATACCTTTGTGCAGAACCTATGATTGTTACCTCCCCCCCCCAGCCTTTTTTGCTAAGTGGGATTCATTCGATTCTGACCAGGCCCTATCTATGTGGAGTTTGAATCTTCTCCCATGTGTTTGAATATGTTTCCTCCGAAGGCTCCAGTTTGCTCACACAGTCCAAAAACAGACTGGTAGGTTAATTGGCTTCTGACAAAATGGACCCTAGTGTGTGTGTGTGTGTGTGAGTGATAGGGAATTTAAACTGTAAGCTCCAATGGTGAGCGGACTGTGAATTACATAGTCTCTGTACAATGCTCTGTAATATAATCGTCACTCTATATATAGACAATAATAATAAGATGTTTGAACAAAAAAGGTAGTCATTTATTTAACTATATTGAAATAAACTCCCACATTTTGAAAATCTTAAGTTTATTTTATCCATTTCTATATTTTCAGTCATGTCCAGCAAGTCTGTGTTATAATAAAGGATCTGCCACCTTTTTGACATCTGGGGGTATATTTGTTAAACTGCGGGTTTGAAAAAGTGGAGATGTTGCCTTTAGCATCCAAACAGATTCTAGTTATCATTTATTTAGTACATTCTCCAAAATGACAGCTGGAATCTGATTGGTTGCTATATGCAACATCTCCTCCTCTTTTTCAAACTCGCTATTTAGTAACTATACCCCCTAGTGTAGTGAGAACGTGATTTCATATTCAGGCACGCTAGTGCGTATTTAAGGTGGTGTGTGTGCATAATGTAAAGAAAAGGCAGATTAAGAAAAATATACTTAATCAGTACTGATCATATATCATTTTCAATCTCCTGAACTTCAAAGTGTATGTATTATATATGATCTATTTGTCATTAGAAAATAACGAATCGGTAAATACGGTTTTTTTTTTTTTTATTTGTTTTTTTTTACTAATGGCATATTTAAACACCCATGTTTGATCACTCCATAATCCAGTACCAAACTTGTCTTGACTGAAAAACATCTAATATAACAGAGATATTTGTGGATATCCCAGAGACTACAAGGTTTCAATGATATATTTTGCGAAGTATGTTATCTATTAACATTAAATGCTCATTTTAACATTGCATAGAATAATTAATTTGGCAGGTGCTAGTTATACATATTGTAAAATTAATATTATGGTGTGGTACAATGTAATTGTTGATATCGGGCAATTAGCCCGGTATTGCAATGGGTGCTGTCCAAAACTGGCACTTCACCCAAAATAGCCATGTAGAAATCAATGGGATCATTATTGAGCATATAGGGAAATGCACTCAGAAGATGACAGCTATTGTCTTGTGTGCAGTTGTCCTCTGACTGTTTTAACAGGCCTCTGTGTAAGCTGGATGTGAGCCATACTTAATTTATTTGTTTGACTTTAAATAGCAAGCATTTACTTTAACTCTGTTAATCTTAGTATAGGAGCTGAAATGCACTCTAATATGCTTGTTTTTATTTTACCTTTGTATTTGTCTAATGGACATTGCGATGATACCAGGATGTTAGGATAGGAACCCAGAGGAAAGTCCTGGTATCTAGGGGTTCAGGATCACACAGTCAAAGAAAAGGTGTGGATACAACGGCATCTTTATTACAGCTAACTGCAAACAATAGCTTATATATATCAAACAATAATTTAAACAACACCCAGTGTTCACCAAACTTCAGCCATCACCCAGTAACACCCCAGTGTTCAATAACCCCAAATTGTTTATAACAAATAGGTTTTCTTTACCAGTCCAAGTTATAGGGTAATGATGTTGTCCGTGATTAATAAAATAAGCCAGGCAGAGCAAACAAGTCTGCAAATCCAGAAAAAGCTTGTAATCCAATAGCCACAATACTCCCAGGCAAAATCCTCAGCACACGGGCAGCAGCTGAAATTCCAACGCCAGTAGCTTTTAGAAGCAAAATCACACACACCCAGAAGTCTCTCCTGCAGGCCTTCTTAAAAGGGCAACATTTCCCGTGCGGGGAATCCCTCCCTGTAAGGTTATCCACAGGTTACAGATGCTGGGATTGATTGGGACGTATTAGGGGTATGGAGATGGGATTAGAGAGCTGTCATCCCCTCATGGTTTCCCTCATGCTGTATTCGAGACTAGGGGGTAAATGTACAAGTTGCCGGAAATCGGCGAGTTGACAGCTAAAATTTAAAGCGGCACTGCTTTGTAAAGGGAAGTTTCCCTTTACAAGGCACCGCCGCTTTAAATTTTAGCTGTTAACTCGCCGATTTCCGGCGACTTGTACAACTTGGAGTATGATACATTTACTCCTTGGAGTCTGACACAGTTCCAGGAAGAACAATAGCTGCTCCAACCAATTGCTGATTGACTTAATCCTGGTTAAGTAAGAGAGCCTCCTTGTTTTCACCCCTTCCAGTCATTTGTGATAGAGGGACTCCAGCTGCTTTCAGCTTCCTGTCTGTAAGAGGGGGTGATGCCTTGATTAGGAAACAGTACATCAACCATGTTGTAATCCGATATGATCAGATGAATACATGTATCCCACCTGGCTTAATTTAAGAATAATATGGTTAACTTAAGTCCATTTTACAGGTTTTTATACACACTTAGATTATGTAACAAATAAGGTTAATAAATTAAAGCAACCCAATGTTCAACAAAGCACAAGCAACTTTCATTCTAAGGGGCATATTCAATTCCGATCCGCGGTAACGCGTGTTACCGCGGAAAATGCGCAGTACTGCCGGTAATACGGTATCGCAATAACGCGGATTTTCGTACGCAGCCCTATGGGCTGCGAAAGAAGATCCACGTTATTGCGGTACCGCGGATTAGGTTTGCGGCCGTTCCGGCGCGATCCCGCGAATCGGGATCAGAATTGAATATGCCCCTAAGTGTTTAAAATGACAGATGTGGAAAATGATGGCTGTCAGACCCATCATGTCAGACATAATTAGATATAAATGCACAATAATATGCTTATAATAAAGACTTTTCCTCCATTTTACATATCTAGCTATATTGATATTAGGGTGGTCGGTTGATGACTGGATATATAGTTGGCTGCATTGTTTGACTGAATGTATGATTTTGGCAGTCTTCCTGTGCCCATAATGGCAGTGATTTGCATTCTCTTAGGTCTAAAGTGCCAAATTTGGTTTAAGGCAGCGTATGTATGTGCTGGTGTGTAGAGTATAAGAACAACAACCAGAATTTGGAAATATATATAATTAATATCTATCTGCAGCAGTAATTAGGGCAACGTAGTACCCTTTTGTGGTTACAGCTGCTGATTACCTGTCCATATTGCAGTGCCCTTTGATTGTAGTTCTGAAGTAGCAATTTAATAGCACAAGCTGGTTGGAATACATACAAAGTAGGTCTATTGTATAAGTATAAAAGCAAGTTGCTATGGGAATCGAATAGTGAAACAGTCCTAAAGCTGTTTTATCTTATTCAGGCAATGACAATAGTGAAACATTTAATTGAAAACACTCTTTATTGTGTTACAATTTCACGGTCAAAACCCATCAGCACTGGAAGATGCAGTTCCTTATTATTAGTCTCATGTGATTGATAATACAACTATGAACTCTGTGGCTGGGGAGGTTTGACACTGCTGTTTATCGGAAATGTGTTGGGTACACTCATTGTCTTATATCTTTAAAATAACATGGGCGCTTAATCACCAATTGTGTTAATTATTTTCATTTACCAAGTATTGTTGATAAAATCTGGTTTCTTCTTGTAGTTTCTCCCATTCACAGTGTGATGAGGCTAAATGGAATTAACCAGTTTACAGTATTGGTATCACTTAGGAAATTCTTCACTTGCAAAACAATAACTGGAGATTTAAATAACTCAATGTAATCTGATGTGATTACCCTGAGCCAATGAGATGCTTTTGTTATAAAATGAGTTAATGGTGCATTGTAAATAAGTTCCCTAAATAGTAGTATAATGCAAAGTTGGATGTATCTGTAGTGCTACATTCCTATTATACAATGGGTCCCCTTGGAAAGTTCAGTGGGTCTATTTATGCTCTCTATGTTGACCAGAGTCGCACTGAGGGGTAGAGACCCTGGTTTACAGGATTACCGAGCCATGGGTGAATCCAACTTTGCGTTTCACTATGACTTTGTTAGTGCAAGCCAAAGCTAAATTGTACGTTTATAGGTGATTTCTCCTTCTACTCAGATATCTGTGTAGGTGACAGGTTCATTGAAATAGAGGACCTATCATGTGTGAATATAGTGCACATTTTCCACAAGTTACTTGAAGGACACATTGCCCTTTAAATGACCTGCTCTCCTCCGGGCCAGTGATAAGTGGTGCCATGTTTAGTGATGCTAGCAATGGGCTAGTATCTAAAAATCCATATTGAGATACCGACTAAATGCAAGCACACTGGTCCTGGAGCACATGTGCAGCAGACTAGATGCTCTAACGTGTTTCTGACCTCTTGTGAGAACACCAACTTTGTTAAAATTCAGCTTCCAGTCTAATTTCTGGGTATTGGCCGGGTAGTCAGAAGCCAATTAATCTACCAGTATGTGGTTTGGTTTTTTTGGCTATGGGATTAAACTGGAGCACCCTTTTGAGAATCATGCAAACATGGGGAGAATACACAAATTACGTGCAGATGGTGTTCTGGTCAGAATCAAAGCTATGGCCTCAGTACTGTCAGATTACAATGCTAACTAGTGGGCAAGTGATGATGACTAACCCACATAAAAAGTGCTTAATATCAATTTCTGTGAGAAGGAAAAAGTACATTTACTTTATTTTCCTATGGTAATTATCTAATCTCTTACATATAGCACTGACTTTCAGTTGTCACATGGCAGGTAATAGAAATTCTTTTCTTTTGTCATTTTGTAAAGTAATGTCATCTTTAATAAAACAGATGGGCCTAATTAGTTGTCATGTATGAATTCGGATAAAAGCGCATAATTCTAATATTGCTCATTGATTGCAACTGAATAAAACTGTTTTTTATTAGTGTCTTTTTCTTGGTATAACCAAAGGATAAATGGTGCATCAGTTCTCTATGTTAAAGTTCAGATTTTGGTTATATTACCTCTTTATTTATTTATCATTTATTTTATGTGGATTTTTAGAAAATGTCAAGCAGCATAATATAATTATTTAACAATAGAGTATTTCCCCTGGATTCACTTGCCTCCCCATTTTTGTTTTCTCATAGATATCCAATTCTCACCTCCACATTAGGGCTTGTGCACACGGGAATTGAAAACACTAGTTTAAAGTGTAGACAAATCTTAGTTTTCTCTTTAGCAGAGCGTTAGAAGCACATTCTTAAATGCGTCTCAAACTTCCCTGCATCATATTGTACAAAAGGATGGGTGTCATTCCACATCAGATCACCCCAAAAACCATGCAATATCCACCACCCATCTCAGATTTATTTGAATTTTTTTTAGTTATTTATTTGAAGTACCACAGGTGTTTATTAAGGAATCGCCACACAATTTGGACCCCTAAGGTACCTCTTCCTCCTGAATCCAAAAATCCAAACCAAATTACTTTATCTGCCTCATGTTTTGCATTTGAATTCTATTAAAAAAAAAAACGTGCATTTTTGCCGTAATGCAAAACATGAGGCAGATAAAGTAATTTGGTTTGGATTTTTGGATTCGGGAGGAAGAGGTACCTTAGGGGGTCCAAATTTTGTGGTGATTCCTTAATAAACACCTGCGGTACTTCAAATAAACTGAATAAAGAAGCCACGATTAGTAAATTTATTTAATAAATTAAAAAATCAATATTTAATCAACTAATTGTCAGACAGTCGAGATATTTGGCAGAAATAGTTGTTTTGACATCCTCTCTTAACTAAACAATTTTCGTAGAAATCTGAGATGGGTGGTGGACACCCCTGGTTGAACTGACATGGAATGACCCATGGTTGTTTTGATTAACTGAACTGTATTACCCAATCAGAAAGCCATGTGCTGATGCCAATGCTAGATATTTTGGGCAGATGATTTTTGTTAACTTTTTGTTGTTGTTGAGAATTTATTAAGATTCAGATGCATATACTGTAAGTTTAGTTAGTATACATTGAAAAAGTTATCATGCTCCTATATGTACATTACATGCCAAGGCCCTGTTCTCACAGCATTTTTGAATGACAGATATGTTGTGTTTCAAGATATTTATGATACATCTGACTTTTTCATATTCCTATTTGTTACTTTTTTAATTAATTTCAGTATTTGCTGCAGTGTTTAAACATGCTAAGATCTTGACCACTTGTTTTAAGGCCCTGGATATAAATGTGAATGCTGTTATTGATTGAGCTGTGGGAGCAAGTGATTCATGGCCTACAAATTGTCAACTTAAGTTCTGCTTTTCTTACCAGTGACATCTGAGTTGTAATTACAGTTCTGCTTGCTACAGTGGTTTGCCAAGACCAGCATGGGAAGCATGTGCGTTTAGCACAGCAGAGGGAAGGCATATTAAAGTGCTGGGCAATTTATATAAATCTATGCAGCAGTTGAGAGAACACCAATCAGCAGCACATTCATGTGTTACCAGAGTGTGCTATTTTTACTAATCATGTTGTGAATGTACCTCTGTGTAAGTGATCAGGTCAGGACCCATACACCCTCAGTATGGATTTGTATTAATGGCTATATGCAACACATTGCTAGGTTAGTTGTAATATTTTAGTGTGAACGTTTATTTGAAAGCTTGTGTTAAATAGGGATCGAGAGGTGTACTTTATAAAGATATTGTATTGTAAATTATTAGAACTATATTTTGTATATAGGGGATTGTCCCCAGTGTGCCTGTTGGTCTCCTTTTGAGGCAGTGTTCTGGTAGGAGCTGGGCAATGAAAGGTGCAGGAGCTCTTCAGGTAGAGCTATGCTTGACTAATATGTGAGTCATATTATCATATTAACTGATGTGTGTACGTTAGATCATTCAAAAAATATTTGGTAATACCAAACAAGTATTGCATAATTTTGTTATCTCAAAGGACCACTAAGCAAACAAATCCATTTGTGCAATTCAGGGGTATATTTACTAAACTGCGGATTTGAAAAAGTGGAGATGTTGCCTATAGCAACCAATCAGATTCTAGTTATCATTTATTAAGTACATTCTGCAAAATGACAGCTATAATCTGATTGGTTGCTGTAGGCAACATCTCCACTTTTTCACACCCGCAGTTTAGTAAATATATCCCCCATATGTGTCCGAGCCCTATGATCTAAATGTTGTGCATCCCTAATGGATAGTAGTGAAGTGCTATGCTGTTATTTTCAGCACTTGGGTAATGAATAGTAGTTGAGGTATAGCATGCCATAAATCATCCAGAATGTTTATTGTGGTGTGGACAGAGGCTGAATAGAGGCTCCGCATACCATGACTAAGGGAGCCAATAGCTGTTTATTCTGTGTGTATAGCCTTGTTAAAGGTAAATGGGATATTATACTGGGGCATTACAGATGTTGGCAATATATTTTATATAGCTGAATACACAAATCTACATGTAATGTTCAAAATATACTTTTGGCGAAGTTGCCATCTAACCAAGGTTTGGCATCCTCATGTTTATAAACACTGGTTCATCAAGTTATATGTTTTAAAGCTAATAGTAAAGTAAAATTAGCTTTACTTGTAAGTATAATATATTTTCGCTTTTTAATCGACATTCAATCCTATAAGATAAATAATGGTTACCATTTGTTTTGCAGTGTATTGTGGAGGGGTAGTACAATATTGGTACACTAGGATGCAAAATTATGATAGTGTAGGCCTGTGTCACTACTATGGAACTCGGAAGCATTTCTCTATTTTATAATTGCTTTTAACTAGTTATTATCCAGGTAGATGCTCTTTGTATGGTCCACATCATAGTGAAACAAACAATTATAACAATTTATATAGTTTTCTCTAAACAGCTGTGATTTCCAAACATTTACCTCCTAAACAATAATTTTTTATTTTAGTGTTTTTTATTTTTTATTTTGATTTGCTCATATATTCAGCCAATCTTTTTTACATTTACAGGGTCTCTGATTGAGCAGCTGACTGCGGAGAAGTATGAGTGCATGGTTTGCTGTGAAGTGGTGCGAGTTATGGCCCCGGTCTGGAACTGTCAGAGCTGTTACCATGTTTTTCACCTCAACTGCATCAAAAAATGGGCCAGGTCTCCTGCATCACAAGCTGAAGGTCAGTACTCTATTGATATATAATAATAGATTATATTTCTTATATTATAATTATATTATATATTCATCCTCATTTATCACTACCACTAATTCCGCAGCGCTGTAGAGAGAACTCACTCACATCAGTCTCTGCCCGATTGGAGCTTTGTCTAAATTTCCTAATATACAAACACAGACAGACTAGGGTCAATTTGATAGCAGCCAATTAATCAACTAGTATGTTTTTGTATTGTGGGAGAAAAACAGAGCTCCCGGAGGTAACCCATGCAAACACAGGGAGAACATACAAACACCACAGGAATTGAACTCATGACCCTAGTGCTGTGAGGCAGAAATGCTAACCACTATGCCACCGTGTTGCCTTTGAAATGGAAATATTCACACAATGAATATTTCAAGGACCACTAAACCTATAATATGAATACATTTTTTAAAAGAGCTCCTAATAATAATCTGAAACATATATACATAAAATTTGACATCCCTTGAGAGAACCTTTAATACAGCGATGGTTAACCAGATATAGTTCAAGGGTCGCATATTATCCTTAATTTCAAGAATGAAAACATCATCATCATCATCATCATTTATTTATATAGCTCCACTAATTCCGCAGCGCTGTACAGAGAAATCCTTCACATCAGTCCCTGCCCCATTGGAGCTTACAGTCTAAATTCCCTGACATACACACACAGACACACAGACACACAGACTAGGGTCCATTTGATAGCAGCCAATTAACCTACTAGTATGTTTTGGAGTGTGGGAGGAAACTGGAGCACCCGGAGGAAACCCACGAAAACACGGGGAGAACATACAAACTCCACACAGATAAAGGCCATGGTCGGGAATTGAACTCAGGACCCCAGTGCTGTGAGGCAGAAGTGCTAACCACTTAGCCACCATGTTGCCCAAAAACTAACTTCACACCCTACATCATCCCAAAATGCTACCACATGCCATCCCACTCAGACCTCTTGCGTGCCTCAAAATATCACCATATGCCCTCAGAACCCCACTTGAATAAAACAGCCCACATGCACTCAGATCCCACATATACTCCAAAACCCTCCCGCATTCCCCCCGGACTTCCTCACGTGCCTACAAATACCTTACCAGCCGTATTCTGCAGAGAAAGAATGGAGAGCACTTTACTCTTTCTTCATCCTCTAGATGTGTAGCGTGACCTCCTTGTACAGAGGCCATGTGACGTAGAAACTGGCTACTCCCGTTCTCTTACTGTTTGCTTTATAACAAAGTTTGATCAGGAGTTTCTAGCTAGGGGTTGCAGGCAAAGGATCCCCTGGGCTGCTAGCAGCCAGTGGGCCGTCTGTTGTCCGTCGCTACTTTAATATCTAACATTGTGTTTACATTTGCTGTGCAAATTAGTTCAAGCTATTCTCTGGTATTGTCTATTTTGTCGCAGGTGCTTCAGTGTACTTGGTATTATTAATAGAAAGTCTGTTGCTCTCCAACAATCCAAACAAATAGACCAATTCTGATTTACCTTCTGAATGTTTTGCATACACCTTTTGTGAATGTTATCAGCAGCTCTTTTATAGTTTCTAACTTGTCTTCAGGATAACCGATCATTTAATTGGTTCTCTTATTAGCGTTGTTCTATAAAAGTGACTCCACACACATTGAGCCTCATTTATAGTTAGGCTTAAGGGTTCAAATCTGCACGTGGACAAACCATGTTGCAATGCAACAGCTGAAAGTGTAATTTTTTTTCCTTTCTTTTTTTTCATCCCATCCTTGTTTTGCCAAGGTACAAAATTGTGCATCCAATGTTGTAGGAATCAACATGAGTTTTTTTTAATGGTTTTCTGTTAAATTGTAATAATTAATCTGACAATATTTGTCTCATATTAAGTACAGTAATAGTGCAAATACTGATTATTGTAGTTTTAAAGTTGGCTGAAATGAACTCCATTGGTGGAACTTGGCATTAATGGCTGTTACTTTTGGCCATTCATTGAATGCATTTGAACTTCGGGGGGAAAAAGTATCCCACCTCCACACTCCAACCCGTAATTTTCCAAAATGTGCTGGGGAATGTGAATCAAATAACCATTCTGACATGGCAAAAATAATACAGCTGAAGTAGGTTACTTGAACTATTCCTTATATGTTGTGAAGGGATAACTGCACTAGATACAGTATTAGAGAGTAAATCTAATTATTTATTCAATGTAACTTTTTTTTTTTTCCCTTTTATTGAAATTACTCGTTTTTAATTGATTTTCTTTTTCTTGTAGAATAAAAATTGGTGGCTATAACTGGGTATAATGGCTTTCAATATGTTTAGCCTGAGCTGCGGTCACCGCACCTCGAAAATTTGTCAAAGCAGTGATCATTAATCACTATTTTGAACACGGTAAACATTATCACAAACGCTTGTTGTGTTCATGGTCCATCAAGAGTTTGGGTAATTATCAGCATTACAAATATTGCATACATTATAGAGATTGGTAATCTTTGTTTTTACTGGCATTCAAGCTTCGGTGACATCAGCTCAAGCTTGAATATACTGTGAGCATGTAGAAAGTGCACGTGCCCTTATGGTGACCTTAAACCACAGATGTTGGCACAACACTTTCCACGTTCAGCAAATTAAGCCAGATTCTTGTAGAGGCATTGGAGGCACATTCACAAAATGCTTCCAGGTAATTTTAAAACAGAGCGTAAATACTATAAGTTAACAAATTAATTTTGTGATATTAATTACTGGACACTGCTTTATATGTATAAACATTTTATGTCTGTCTGAGATTTGTGTCCACAAATGTACTGCTCCATTGAGTAGCTCTAGACAAGGAAGAATGTTAAGTTGCTTATACAAACATCCATTGACATTTCACACTGGCTAGGCTGCAGTCTCCTCTATGTTTTAGTCTGATCACTTATTAGTTTATCTGGTAATGTGATGTTGGTCTTCTTTATGACCTGCTGCTTTTCTTTGTCTTTCCTCACGAGAGAAGAGTGGCATACTGTACGTATAACCAGGGAGAATTTGTTAATAGCAGTGCATAGATAATGAGCAGCACCCAGCATGATACGCACATGGATCCAGACTTCTGTATTTACACATGGTTTTTTTTCAGCTTGATGTTTGATGACCTTACAGTACATTAATAATTATAGGACAAAAGGCATTCATGCTTGGCATCCTGTACATTGTAGCATTTTGAAAAATAGCTTTAACAACATGTTTGCAAACTTTGGTCACACAAAATCCAGAGACACAATTTTGTTCGAAAATATGTAAATAGTATCTAGCATTGAGGAAAACTTTTGTGGAAAGACCGTCACAAAATGAAGACTCACTCTCTATTAGAACAGTTACTTTGGCATAAAAATGAATATATACAAAATGCGGGTAGATTTTATATGCATGTGTGTTTTGGTGAATGCGATGGGTGAAGTTTTTATTTTTAATCAGTGTTATATTTCTATATCCTTAATTGGCGATCCTACCATTAAAATACCAACAATAAAAAATAAAAATGTATGCTACAATGTAAATGCTTATAAATTGATGGCTAAAATGAATTCAAAATACGCACACTGTTTAAAGCAGTCAAGTCTAATCTGGGTGTTTATGGATCCCAGTTTGCCATAATTCATATTGGTCTCTGGAAAGAAGTAGGACTGAGTCCAAAGCACTAATAGTTTAGTATTTCAAATGCCATTTTAAGAATAAAATATCAAAATGTGTACTTGGTTACGTTTTGTAGACCTACATTATAGAGGGCCAAATAACATAAGGAATGCAGTATTACGGAAAATAGCATGCATAGTATGCAAAACTATATAATAAGCTACTTAACATGTGATACGACAATAAGACATTTATGTGCTGACTGCAAAAATACACACCACATATAGCGCCATGCCCAGCATATACAGTTTGCGTATGTACTTGAACTAGGCCCCCCCCTTGTCCATTTAATGGGGCCCATCAATAGAAGGGAAATTTTCATCCAATGAAATTGTATACAATAAATATAATATATTTAAAAATGGAACAGCCCGTCGATTACTTAAGCAACTAACATCAAAGCACGATCAGTAACATTATATATATATATATATATATATATATATATATATATATATATATATATATATATATACATACATACATACATACATACATACATACATACATACATACGCTGAATTACAAAGTTGCCTATAATTAGTATATGGGTGCAAGAGGCATCCTCAGTGACTTTGAAAAAACTGTGTTTGACAAGACTGCTCAACTTGCTAATGTTTCACGAATAAAGGGCAGCATGGTGGCTTAGTGGTTAGCACTTCTGCCTTACAGCACTGGGGTCATGAGTTTGATTCCCGACCATGGCCTTATCTGTGAGGAGTTTGTATGTTCTCCCCGTGTTTTCGTGGGTTTCCTCCGGGTGCTCCAGTTTCCTCCCACACTCCAAAACATACTAGTAGGTTAATTGGCTGCTATCAAATGGACCCTAGTCTGAATGTCTGTCTGTGTGTGTGTGTATTAAGGAATTTAGACTGTAAGCCCCAATGGGGCAGGGACTGATGTGAGTGAGTTCTCTGTACAGCGCTGCGGAATTAGTGGCGCTATATAAATAAATGGTGATGATGATGATGATAAAGGTGTCTAAGGTGTTGTTATTATGGAACGCCAATGGGAAGACATTATCAGCAAAGGGCAACCACTAACAGAATTGTGTATTCTAGGAGCAGGATAACAGTGCTTTAATTCAAAGTGCATAGCAAAATAGATGAGCAACTCTAGATCAACGGGAGCAGAAAGTTTAATTTAAAAATGGTCCAGCACGAATTCCACAAATCAGGATATCATAGTTTGGTTGTACTGCATAAACCGCTCGTCACAACTGGCAATGTATGTTTGCCAGTTCAGTGGTACAAAGAGCACTGGAATGGACTACTGAGCAGTGGAGGACTGTGATCTAGTCAGATGATTTATCCTTCACCATATTCTCTCTTCATAGCATAGAAGTGCTAGTGTGGCATCAATTCAGAGAACTTTACTGATGGAAAGAAGTACTCAGGGCTGTAAAGTGTTCTTGTGATTCTGTAATGTGGGGAGCATTTTCCTGGCATTGTTTGGATGTAGTTATTCCCTAAGATGGAAAGGTCAGTGCCTATTGCTACTTAATGGTACTGAGTGCTCATCTTCACCTTATGTTGCAGTATGTCTTTTAGGATGATAAAAGCCCCTATCCTCAGAGCATGTGTTTTCTCTAATGGTTTGACACTGATGTTATCCATGTACCATGGCCTTCTCAGTTGACAGATCTGAACCCAGTTGAGAATTTATGGGATATTCTTGAGTGACGCCTGATACAGTATTTTCCACCACCATCAACCAGGCGTTGTTGCGTGAGCTTCTTGTGGAAGAATGGTACTGCATCCGTCCATCATAACTTCAGACATTAGTAAACTCTGTGCCATAATGCATGCAGGCCATACTGGCTGCAAATTGTGTCCCAACTCCCTATTGATTTTATATTAATGTTTCTATTTTGTTGGCCACTACATGTATTTATAAAATTTAGTAATTTACAAATACCTTCTAAAGGAAGATACATCTAATTTCCTTTTCACCTCAGATGGAAACAGTGGTTGGAGATGCCCCGCCTGTCAAAATGTCTCCTCTCGAGCTCCAAGTATATACACCTGCTTTTGTGGTAAGTATTTTCTAATCTCTTGAGTGGTGAATTATTTGTACATGGTCGCATAGAGTAGCGAGCCTTCTGTGCTTTCCATCAATACCGATTACGTTTTCTGTATATTATAGGTAAAGTAAACAACCCTGAATGGAACAGAAATGAAATTCCTCATAGTTGTGGTGAGCTTTGTGGGAAGAAGCGCTCCGGCCTTGATTGCCCACACACCTGCAATATGTAAGAAGCTTTTCCAAGTCCTATGTAGCAATGACTTCAATCAGCTAATCTTTTATGTGAATGCTTTCTTTAAAGCTGCCAATATGATAGCCCTACAGCTGTGAAGTGCTGTAGACTGTGGAGTACTTTCAAAGAATTATGCTGAAATACCACATAGCCCCAGCTAATGACCAGTATACCATGCAACGCTCATTTATGGTGTCCTGTATACAATGCAGAGCCCCATGATGAGCAATGTTTTTACACTGGTTGCTTATAAAGTAGACCCTTTAGTATACCGGGCAACAGCATGTGGCAGAATTAAAGAGAATGAGGAAAATATGAGGATGTTGCTGTGAGAGGTGTGTAAAGATGGTATAATGAGAGCAGAGGGAAAAAACGAACATAAAAGTCTAAATTAGGAGCAATTTTACATTAGTTGCGAAAATATTTTTGTGCAGATACCAAAGCAATACTTAATTTAGATCCAGTAATGTGTAATACACAGGAAGAATTTAATAGAGGTTTTAACTGCACCAGCCGCCAAACAGATTGGTGGGTCATTAAATCTGTGGGCTGGACCAATGTTCATGAGAATGCATCCTATAAATTCCTAATTAATCTGCTACATTACTGAGACTTTCACTTCATAAAGAATTGCATTATCATGAATATTGTTTCAAAGTGGCTGCATCCACTGTGTAAGATACATGTACACTTCAGGCTAATGTCACTCGAGTGCTTAAACCCAGTGCTTATATTCCGTTTGTCTGCACTCATCGTTGAAAGAGTATATCAGGTGCAGTCTGTCTGGAACTGTATACTTCTCTCCAAATAGCAGGCCGTGTAAATGCAGAGTGTAAGTGCTGGGTTTTCTTGGGTGGAGATACAAAGGCGCTCAAAGCATCTGTGTGTGCCATGAGCCTAGGGAGTGATAGAGTTCTTGTATCTAATAGATTTACATGATCTGAGTTTTAGGAATGTACTCCCTCTCAGTTGTATTGCTATGTGTTTTGAGTTTCCAAGTATGCATCGTATACATAAGCATCAATAGAAATATAATTTTTTTTTGTTTGTTGCATTCAGCCTCTGTCATCCTGGACCTTGCCCTTCCTGCCCTGCCTTTGTGACGAAAACCTGTGAATGTGGAAGAACCAGGTAAATGAGTCAACTGCAATATACTAAACTCGCAGAGAGGCCATAAGTGCAGGTCTTCCTGGGTGAACCAACAGTGAGTTGATATTTTGGTATCTGTAGAAATAACCACCAGGGGAGATATACATTTATTAGTAGATCAAGTGATCTCAAGGAGAAAATTTCTAGTCTGCTGCTTTTTCCTTTAGCAATTCAGGATACTTTCTTTCTTGTTCAATTATCATACAGGTTACATAGGCATTTTTTTTGCAAGGATTCTATTCTAATGTGTGGATATTGAAAAATAATATGTTGTTGCAAAAAAGAAAATCACATGTTTTATTTCCTTTTAGCAAAGTATTAATAGTATAATAAAGTGGTGAGCAAACTAATACAGTTAATAAAATATGTGCATGTGTGGTCCCGTAACACACGTTAACCTTAGTGTTCCGAATAAGTTAATACTATGCGTCATACTTGCCAACTTTTTAAATCTGTACTCCAGGAGATCAGAGTACAGATCAAGTGCCAGAGGATAGGAGGGGGCGTGACGGCGTCATTACGTCACTATAGCCCCGTCCCTACCATAAAATACAAAAAGTCACTGTATTAGCGCGGGAGGGGCATAATGATGTAATGACTATTAAGCCCCACCCCTCTCTGTTCAATGCCGCAAATTGCCGCATTTTACAAAATCCGGGGTTTGCCTACTTGTCCGGTAGAACCCCCCTCCCCGAAATTCGGGAATCTCCCAGAAATTTCGGGAGAGTAGGCAAGTATGCTACACATTTATTTTAAAAAACTGACATCAGTCAATAATATCTGCAGAGATAAACTTTTATAGTGTATAATAAAAACCAAATCTGACAATTCAATGTGATTTTTCCACTGGCCTTTGAAAGTTAGACTTAAACAGGCACAATGCAATTCAGCAGAGAGGTTTCCATCCGCGGAAACTGTTGAGTTAGTTGTTGAGAATGTCTGTTCATATGCGTAAGTAAAAATAAACAACAACTTTGCAGGACACTGGTGCATAAATGCTTGCCTAAATAATCCAGACTCTGCTGTAATAATGTAAGCAGGAATCGTTCAGAGGAAGAAGGAAAATCATGTTTGTACACTGCACATTCCTTCTCTCTGATCTCAGATCTGCTGCTGGCATTCTGTAACACCCCCCTCCTGCTTTGTGCCAGCCAAAGAATTACATTGTGTGCTTCTCTTTTGACCGATCTGCGCTGTAAAGCTGCTGGAGCCCACTGAGCACACAAAAGAGAAAGTGATAGCCGGGGCATAAAGCAGGAAGAGCTGGGAGGTCACAGGTGAAAAGGTCAGAGGATAAAAAAACAAAACGCATATATATACTTTTTCTCTAATCCCTAACTACTAAATTACTAGATCAGCAAATTTAAAACCTACAGATGCTGATGCAGAGTTGGACACAATGGGAGAAAATAGCTCTTTGAGAAAGGAAAAAGAAAACGCAGAAAACTGTTGGATTCCTGCCCGCACGCAGAGTGGTGCGCTTCTCAAGATGCATCCACCTAGCATCCGTATCATATGCGCTTGGTTTACGATAAGTCATCATAATCAACGCAAGTTTGCAGTTGACTTATAGCAGGTGTAAACCATACACCTACAACAGACGTATTTTCATGAACATGCCTTTAGTGTACTCTCTCTGTTTGGATACCCCTTCCCTCTCCCATTCAACCCCTTTGAGCACGGGCAGGCCTAAGTGCCAGAATCGCGCAAGACTCTTTAGGGGTATATATTTGTGCGCCCACTTTCTGGCTATGTGCGGATTGATTACAGGCGAGATACACTGCAAATTGGCATGCATCTCACTCTGCATAAGCTCCACAATCTTACAACACATTGCTAAAATAGTAATTTGCCCCATATTAATAACAATGCTTACGCCAGTATGGGTTTCTTAGTTTGTTAATAAAAATAAATCAAGCATTACTTTATCACTAATCTGTAGTTTCCTTTTATATTTCCTACCCCCATTAGACATGAATAGAAGATCTTTACTATTCATGGGACACATTCAATAGTTCTGCAGTGTGTATGAATCTGTATATCAAAATGCTTTTTTATAGTCATTTTGATTAGTTTATAGAGCGTTCAATATCCATGCTGTCTCCCCCATGTAATAACCATATGGAGAATGTGCATTTGTTTCCCTTGGCATCCTAGCAGTGACATATGACAGTGTAATGAGTAATATGTTGTTGTCGATCCTCTGAGAACAAGTTTATTTAAATTTGAAAATGTCTTATTAGCCCCATATTTACATGCTTCAAGTTTTCAATAACTAGTTTTCTAAAATGAATGTATAAATTGGCTTTATAGACACCTATATACTTAATCCTTGCAAACATAACAGCCCTTGAACAGTACAAATAACTTTGGAGTATGGTATTCTTAAATATGCTTGCTCACTCTCTTGTGTTTGGTATACTCTTTGCAGATGCATCACTCTGCAGAATGTAAAGCTTTCTGCTGTAAAACCCCAACATGTAAAGGAAAGCTTTTGTAAAAATGGTCACAAGGTCACGTTGGCTTCTCCAGTTTGTTTGCTTGTGATAAATGCAAATTAATGTAGCAGGCAGCGTTTGGGAAAAATGCAATGCTCACGAACGCTAGTAACATCAGGATTGGATATAGAGTTAAAAACAATGCTTTCCATTTCCTTGGTTACATGCGTTGTTCTAATATGCACATAGGCCTATATATTATCCATATTGCAGAGTGCTGTTTGCTAAGTATTTTCTATAGGGATGGAAGAGACTGCTACTGTAACTTGTCATATTTAGTTGACACATGTCTGCTGAAATCTCCTTCCACCAGTACAATCCACCTTTCCACTTTTGGACAATCCCTTTTTAAAATAACAGTCCACCCTAACATGTAGCATATAGGGGTGCTCTTTCAAAGAATCCCTGCCTTACCTGACAGGGTGAGCTGGATTATATGACAATCTACTCATTTTGCTGCAATGACACTGCAGCTCACAACTTTTATTACAATCTGTCCAGTGCTCATTAATAGATCTCTATTGTACAGACTGGACTGTTTCAGTCTTCCAGAGCAGTTAGCTCATGGTGTGATCAAGCTCCAGGTTTGAGGTTGTACACCTGGGGTTTTGTATTTGCTACATGGTGGGGAGTCTGTTATATCAAGGGTG
Source organism: Mixophyes fleayi (assembly GCF_038048845.1). NCBI lineage: Eukaryota > Metazoa > Chordata > Amphibia > Anura > Limnodynastidae > Mixophyes > Mixophyes fleayi. Next base: position 139,223,723 of record NC_134406.1, on the reverse strand, counting down.
GAGTACAAAGCGCTTTTAATATATGCTGTTTTTTACCATATGGCAGAATAAAAGGTAATAACAATTTGCAAACCACCTTATCAGTTGGAGGATATTAATTACAAAAAAACAAATGTGGAGCACCCATTTGTTTAACCCCGTCAAAGGCTTAATACATTCTTAGTACTACAAAACATTCAATACCTATTGTACAATAACAGAATGCTGTTACTAAGTTGAGTTTGTTACCGAGAACAACTCTCTGTTCTTTTTACAGTCAATCTATTCGATGTGGGCTTTCCTCTACTATGCACTGTTCAAATGTTTGTGGGAATCAGTTGAACTGTGGAGAGCACATCTGTAATCAGGTGTGTCATGCTGGGAAGTGCCAGCCTTGCCAGCACAGCATACACCAAGGTAAGAAACGTAGCTTTTCTGTTTGATAAAATTTAATTGGGTTTTTTTTAGTCTGTGCCTGCACAAGATATGAATTTCGTTTCTGATTTCTTTGTTTCATGGACTAGCAAACAAGAAGCCTTTTTACCATTATTTGTAAAATGTTAATTGAAATTATACTATTTTTGTGTCATGCAATTTCTTAAGCTATTAAATAAAAGTTAATCGTTTTAATGCTCAGGATTAGTGTGTGTGTATATATGTGTATGTATAATTAATATATATTTACTGCTTTCCATTGGATGGAAGTATGGTGGTAAGTATTTTTTTGTTTATATTTGTATCTATTGTAGGCTATAAGATCCAGACCAATTCTATTGTAAACCAACTGGTAATAACGTTGAATAATATAGTTTTCATCCTCCATATACTATGCGAGTTACCCAAGAGTTTAGTTGGGGCTAGGAGGATCATTTCAAATGATGAGCAGTTTGATAGAGTTAATGTGTGTGGGAATAGTTTTATCACAGAGCTGGTTTATCCTGGGTGCGGAGGCTGCATATTTTTTGTGGGACTGACCTCTTTAGTGAATTCAGCCCTGTGCTGACCGCCCTAAGTCATTTTGCATGTAGTTAGAAAGTAATTTAAGGCTCCTGTACATTTTCCCCACTACTTCTGTGAGATTGACACTATAGAGTTCACTTGCTGAGCAAAATATCCTTTTACCTTAGAATGTTCTGCCCCAAGCAGGTGGAAAAGATGTCTGTAATTGGGATTCTCTATGAACACTTCATGTCATGTTTAGAAAACACAGTGTGTTAAGCTTTGATTTAAAAGATATATGTGAATAATGTTTTTAGAAGTGACAGCTTATGTAATTATGTTGCTTATTTTAAGATATTAATATAAAAGTGATGTCTATTTTAATATATTTTATACAAATTCCAAAGGACATTAATGGTAACATTGGATAAAATATAAATATTGCATATTTTTGTTCAAAAAATTGTCCGCTTCAAATTAAAATGTTCAAAGATAGCAGGTCAATTAGGGGATAGATGTATAAAACTGTCCTTGTTAGCGGACTTTAGTGTGTATGATGCAGAGCTCACCATACAGGAGAAGTTCCATTTGTTGTCTTCTCTTCCCCATAATCCTTTTAATTTCTCCCAGGGCTCTGTTCTTAATTTTATTAATGTGTGATCTTCTCCAAATACAATAGATTGAGGATATGGTACTGTGGCAAGGATATCAATGCAATATTTAAGGGTGGGGTATGCTATTGGTGGGCATGTACAATTAAAAAGCAAACAAAAAGGTGGCAGTTACAACCCAATGGGTTTACTCATAGCCTACACAGGTGGCTAACTAGTATATACAGTCAACTGTGCTAGTCTCAGTTAAGCAAAGACCATGTTTGAGGTTACAGTACATTTATGACATAATCCATCTGAGTCTATTCTTTTACTTAAATAAAATTTAAGAATGAAAGAAAATGGCAGGTTGCTAAGGTTTACAGTACTGTTTTTCACAGCTATTTGTGCACTAGTTTCTTATGTCTGCATTTGTGTTTTAAACAGTTTACATACATTTGAAAGAGCTGTCATGGATTTGCCAGATGCAAACCTGAACGTTTTGTAACTGACAAATATTGTAATGTAGATACCATCCATAATATCATGAACTCCTGTGCAATATATTTGTTGCCTAGTATTTAATGTGTAATAAGAAAAGGGTCTTCAGCAAATGAATGATTTGTTTTAATATCTCTCAGCATGCTATTGTGGCGGAAGCTCTCGAGATGTGTTGTGCGGGACGGATAAGGATAACTACGATGGATTTGGAAACTTTTCCTGCCAAAAGCTCTGTGACAAGTAAGCTTCATTCATTCTAATGCCTAGTCTTTGCTGTTTCCTGGTCCGTTCTTGCAATCTGCACATGCACGATGCAAATACAAGACACAATACATTGATGATGCAATGGGGTTTATTATAATCCTTTATTGTACAGTGCTGGACATACATTAGTACTTTATAAAGGGCAATATAAATCCTTTCTTAATGCGTTATTTTTATGTCTTTACAAAATATAAGAAGATCCTGCTTGATGTAGTTTGCAATCTAATAGAAATTTGTTAATTTTCCATATTACCATCATATGCTTGATTTGTTTGCCATGCTGATGGTTTCTTTCAGTCTTGGCAATGACACTCTGTGGCTCTACCATATTGTAAACTCTTTCACTGGATACTCGGGACCCCGCAGCTGTTAAGATTTGTATTCAAGAAATTACTATTCTTTAGTGAGGAATTCAATTTTTGCTCGCACTTCTATGGGGCGCGAGGAAACAATTCTAAGGAACATCGCGGCTAATTTAACGCATTATTTTTTTGTATTTACAAAAAAATAACGCCCCCCCCCCACTTAGAGGTAGAGAAGACTATTCACATACAAACTTAAAATGACCTTTTACCCAATTATCCTTCATGGTTCTTGGTATTATACTGTGTACTTCCTAGTTTTGTACAACTAGTCATTTGTATTGAGTCTGAACTCGACTAAATTAGATGTTGCTGAACCTGTGTTGCACTGTGATTTAGTGTATGGCTATTGTGACATCATTCTGCTAAGTGTTGTTTGCCCTCAAGAAAGGGTTAAACAGACATTTATAGATGGTCTTTGATGATTTGTCGCTGATCTATGTCATTGGCATAGCATACACGTGCATTCACACATTCTAAACGTAGATAGTTGTAGTTGGCCCTGCTAAATATAAAGGCAAAGTGCTACAATAAGGGTGTACATAGATACAGTTGCTAGAAATTCACCCCCATTTCACATGTTTTTCTTTTCAGTTACATAGCACACTTGTTGATCACATAACTCTTCACCTCCTTGTTTTAGTAATTGGTAATAGTACCTTTAGCTGCATTTGCTGCTGAGAGTCTATTTAAGTCTCTACCAACTTTGCACGACTGGACACTGCAACTGTCACTCGCTCGATTTCCATCTTGTTGGTTAAAGTGTGTTGATTGATTTGAGGCCTTGATTTTGACTGTGCCCCAGGATATTGTTTTTTGCTGCATATTTTGGGTCATTGACATAGGTCTTTTGCAAGCTGCAGCATGTTTTACACCATGATTTGTCTATATCTTGATCCATCTGTATCACCCTCAATATTGATGCATTTTTCAGTCCCTGAATCAGTGAAACATCCCCATAGCATTATAATCCCACCACCATGTTTCTGAGTAGGCATAGTGTTCTTGGGATGATGTGCAGTGTTATGCTTAGGTCAAACTTGGTGGCTTGTATTGAAGCCAAAAAGTTGGTAGTCCTTAGAATATTCCTCCACTTGTACGTGGGTGTCCATCGTGCTTTCTAGTAAACTTTTATTAGGGTTTTCTCTTGTCGCCATCCTATAAAGTGCAGATTTGTCAAGTCTCCTGGGTTCGTGAATAGTTTCTCCTTTCTTTTCTATGGAAGACATGCAATTGAAACGCTTTGATTGGAGTCTTCATCTTCCTGTGTACAGTTAATTATGTGACCTCTGAAGACAGGGTTTATTTAATACTTGCCTTATCAATTATTGTCCTCGAATTGTAACTAGGATTACATTTGTGTGGTTTTTTTTTTAACATTAGAGTATGAATGACAGACCTTTCCTCACTGTCCAGAGAGACCTTGAGGTTGCGTTCACATGCTTCCTTGTGGGGTGAAAACCTTAAAGTGGGTGGGGCTGTTATGGAACGGTATTGAATTGAGATGTTCTCTTTGCTACCTACAGAGTAAATGCAGTTACGTTCAAATGGGAAGAGAGCACAAATTTTCTTGTCTGAGATTGGGTTTGGATGTATCTCCGGGTTTGTAGATATTGAAATTGCGTGGGGGGAGGTGGTATTTAGTGCATATTTCTTCATAGGATACTCAGGCAGATTCACCCATGCCATGGATGACACTGTCAAACTTGTACGATTTCTACAATTTAGCGAATGTCTGACTGGCACTGAGGAAATAGCGGGTGGTTCCGAAGAGCTTGTCAGATTGGACTTGTAGTGGGACAAATTAAAGCGACAGTTAGCCAAGTCCCACGTTGATAAAGTGAATGAAATACAGGGGCAGGCATACACCGAGGCAGGCCTATGGGTCCTGGGAAGCCAGGGGAGGTAGTCCAGGGGCATGTCTGAAGCCAGGGCATTCTCTATATTGACCCAGGTTAATGTGCCATGAGATGACATGGCTGAGTTGTGTGTCAAGGTAGTTTTGTTAGTATAGTTTATTATACAGGAATTAACAATACAAAAGGGTCATTCCACATCAAATCAACAAAATTTTATACAAAATTCTACCTTACATTCTCTAATTTCAATACAATTTGGTATAATAAATGCTGCCATGGGTGTAAAGAAAACCCCCAAATCTTAGGCTGATATATGCATTGGTTTTGAAGTTATACGCCTTTAAAGTTGCACTTTTTTAATGAAAAACTTGCTTTTGATGTTTTTTTAAATTGTATTTGTCGCTCACCTGATTGAGCTAGAAGTTGGGCAAGTCCTCATTTTGAACCTCTTTTATGGGCTTCCATATGATACAGCATCATGTTTCAATAAAAATTAAAAATATAAAAATTTCAAAATTAAAATTTTCTCAAAAAGCCATATTTAAATTTTTTTGAAAAACATCTCAAAAATTGTTCATATTGGTGTTACTAAATCCCCAAATTGTTTTTCGGGATCATGATGGGATCATCTGCTACAATAGCTTTGTTTTCAGTGATTTATTAAAATTGTATTTATTGAGGCAGTACACATCTGAGAAAATCAACAAAACAATATTTTTTCCAGTTCATTTGATTATAGGAATGCACGTTCCTCTTTTAGGTGTGTTTGGGGACAAGATTTTACAGACAACGCCTGCTCCTACTTCTGCGCAGGTGTGTTAACTTATGTGGAAAGATACTCTTTGTAGAAAGACACTTCAGTTGTGTTGAATAGGCCTGCCTTTTACAGGGACAGGTTAGGTTTGGGTGGGCTTTAATTAGTGAAGAAAAGCTCTTTGGTCACTAATTTAAGCCCATCCAAATCTTACCTGACCCTGGACCTTTTGTATCACATTTGAAAAAGCGGAGTGTTTAATTACAGTAGAGTATCAGACTGGGAGAATGTGTTCTGGGACTAGGAAGGAACAGCAACTTGGAGAAGGGGTGCTGGGAGGGAGAGACCCAGCAGACTGGGAGCAACACTGTACTCACAAGAAGAAGCCTTAGTCACCCAGTCAGGCAGAGAAGAGAAGGCACAGCCCATGAGGCTGCTTCTGATCTCCATGGTCAGAGGAGCATGTGATGAGCTCCACCAATCAGAGCTCAGCACATGCTCCTATCACCTCTACGCAATGTCTCATAGAAATTATTTCCCCAACTCCCTGACAAAAGAATAACGATGGAGGAAAGTGACAGGTACCTAATTGTTTCAAAGCATTTAAAAAGGCTAATTATACTTCTAATAAGAAGGGGTTGAGAACTGTTTCAGAATGGATGTGTAAATTATTTTCTGAAACACCAAAAGTTGCAAAAGTATGTGCCAGCTGCAGAACACAACTTGGGACACTTCAAAAAGATCAATAGGGTCATTGTTCAGTTCTTCAAGATAATGTAGTATCGGCTCCCATTTGCTGACATCAGTGGGTATGGTATGTAACTGCTGTCCATGATAAGAAATGGTGACTTGCATTTATTCTGGAGAAAGATGAAGCTGAAGTGAAAGCGATGTTCCTCCATCCATCTGGTCCATCACCATCTTTATCATACCCAGAGAGGCTGAATGTTTTATGGATTATTATGGGTAGATGTTCTGTGTAAAATGAATCAGTCAACTCCAACAGGTCGAATGTACACACTTTCTGAAATGGAAATACTAAATACAAACAAAGACTTCAGCCAGTTCCAACCCATCACGTAGCATCATCCATCCAAAGCAGAAGCACCGAATGTTAGTGATCTGTAGTAAGCTTTCTTATAATATGTGAAAGACATAAAATTAAAACAAGCAAATGAATTGCGCAGAATAACCGATTCTAAATTTATTGGGAATCTAGCTAATACATATAAAAACATATATCTATAAGAGTGAGTGTTAACTCTCATGTAAATACCATATAAAAGTTGTTAAATATCACGCATAATTGAATATATAACACAATGCGGCATAAACAGAAGGCAATTGAAGCTATAAGTTAATCTTCACAGAAAATACATTGTTAGGTAATTAGACAAGGTAATGAGCATCACACATATCAAATTGGTTAATCAAATGTAGAGATCTGGGTATAAAAGTGTGTACACTTGTTCTCATTTAATGAGAATTATGGATGTAAAAGTTACTCATTTATGAGATAGAGACTGTCCATTTCGTTATAATCCGGATAATGTATTGTTATAGCCAGTTGAAAAATAAAGATAAAAAAGAGAGTGTATCTTTATCATATATTCTTAGAGTTATGGTATAACTCCACTGGAATAAGTGTACAAAATTGGTTCCTTTAGCTGTTCATACGGATCTTATAGTAAATAGATCACAGGTTTCTTAATAGTGCTTTGAAGCTGGAATGGTAAAGATAATGAGAGCCCAATTGGTATATCTTCTTACCGCTATAGCGGCTAATTGAGAGTAAGAATCACCAAATATATCCAGAGAAAATTCATTCAGACTCCGGATTATAACGAAATGGACAGTCTCTATCTCATAAATGAGTAACTTTTACATCCATAATTTTCATTAAATGAGAACAAGTGTACACACTTTTATACCCGGATCTCTACATTTGATTAACCAATTTGATATGTGTGATGCTCACTACGTTGTCTAATTACCTAACAATGTATTTTCTGTGAAGATTAACTTATAGCTTCAATTGCCTTCTGTTTATGCTGCATTGTGTTATATATTCAATTATGCGTGATATTTACCAACTTTTATATGGTATTTACATGAGAGCTAACACTCACTCTTATAGATATATGTTTTTATATGTATTAGCTAGATTCCCAATAAATTTAGAATTGGTTATTCTGCGCAATTCATTTGCTTGTTTTGTTATATATATATATATATATATATGTATATGTATATGTATATGTATATGTATGTATGTATATCTACCTAACACTGTCTCCTTTCTGAATTGCTGCACCTGATACCGAGTTTAATTAACTAGCTGCATATGTTTCTATTAGCGCCAGAGACATAAGTTGTTTAAAGACATAAAATTATCACAAATGTTTGAAATATTTCATTATGTAACATACTGTGTCATTGTACAAAATATACATCAAGAGGATTGTTTAAGGAGATAAATTAAAAGTAATAAACAGATCTAGATAGTTCTCATTTACATTATTGTAACAAACATTCCAAAATGAAAGGTCTTCTAGCAGATGATACCATCATGATCCCAAAATAAAACTGGAGATTTATTAACAGTATGAACAATTTTTGAGATGTTTTTTAAACATTTATAAATATGGCTTTTTGAAAAAAACATTTTTAATTTTTACTGAAACATGATGCTGTGTTCTATCTTGTATGAAAAACCATAAAAAGAGGTTTAAAGTGATACCTTGCCCAACTATCTATCTCAATCTGGTGAGCTACAAATGCAATTTTTAAAAAAATGTTAATAGCAAGTTTTTCATTAAAAAAGTGTAGCTTTAAAGGTGTATAACTTCAAAACCAGTGCACATATCAGGCTAAGATTTGGGGGGTTTCTTTACGCATTTATTTTACCAAATTCCATTACTATCTGAAACGGCCAGTTTGAAACCCTGTGTTTATTTGATGTGAAATGACCCATAACTTTTTTTTTTTTACTGAGCATCAGTTTCTATACATGAACTAGTGTGACAGTATTTGTAGTTTTGGTGTGAATGTTTTTAGAAGAAGTTTTGCGAGCTTAGTTAATTTGGCTAATGTTTGTCAGTATGAATGTTTAATATGCTGTGTTTATTTGTTAATGCCAGGAAATTAAATTGCGGTAAACACGCATGTACAGAGGTCTGCCACCCACAGCCTTGCCAGCCTTGTCCTCGGCTCCCCCAGGTAGTGCGTTTCTGCCCCTGTGGACAAACACCCTTGAGCAAATTACTGGAGTTGGGTTGTGTGGACCGAAAAACCTGCACAGATCCAATACCTTCCTGTGGAAAGACCTGTGGAAAACCCTTGCCTTGTGGTTCTCATGGTAATCAAGCTAGCATTTCCTCTTTCTATTTGTTTTTGTGCATTTTTTAATTGGTTATTTCTGATTGAGCTGTAATGAGGGTGAGAAATGATGACTTTATTGTATTTACAACCAGTTTTTATTTAATTTTTTTTCCCCTGTTTGTCAGATTTCATACATACCTGTGAGAACCTTTGTCATGAAGGAGAGTGTGGCCCTTGTGCTCGCACATCTAATATATCCTGTCGCTGTGGCTTTAAAACAAAGGTATGTTTTCATTTTATGAAAACTCTATATTTTTGAAAGTGTGCTGGACAAAAAGCAATGTAAATACAAATCTGTAAATTTCTGTACTGTTAAGGCTGAAGTCACACAGCAGCACCTGAAAACAGATCTTTGCCAGCTAGTGAAGAATGGCATTGATAAGAGCTGACTGGCTACAGTAGTGATACTGTCAAGTGAAGGGGAAACGGCTTCCCTGTCACATGGGAGTAATTCAACTCTGAGAAGCCTGCATACAGCGTATTTTGTGCTGATTTTTCCCTCTTGTGACTGAATTTTCCTTTCTCTTCGCTGTTTCACCTCTTATGAGCTTTGCTTGTGTCTGGAAAAGGGCAGCATTTTATCATCTTCTGTGTGATGCAGCCCTCACTAACTGGCCCAATCCATTGCGTGATGTTGACTCTTGCTCTTCATGCTGTCATGCGAAGGCCACCCAGGCAGCCATGATGTTGTTTTCTTTTTTTTATTTGCATTTATAATGGTATTCAGGCATTTATCATTCTCTTGACTTATTTTAAAGTAGATAATATGCATTTCAAGTAATTACTTTTTTTGCATTATAAGAATAACAAAGCTGTTTTAGTTAATGCGAAAATGGTAATGTTGCTGTTTTTACCATTTGGTTATTAAGGTAATTACAGATATCTTATGTTTATAATGCTGCTATTTTCGTAGACTACCAGCCTGCATTTGCAGTTGTAGAAATTAAGATCTGAAAGCTTCATAACATCTCATTGTTCTAAGATGATGTAGCCTGTTGTAGAAGCTGTTCATATTTCACTATAATGTGAGGGAATCCATGAATATGGCTTTAGTTTTCTGTGCTCACGTAGTAACCTAGTTCCAGTTGTATTTTCCTCTGTAACATCTAACAATGTCACTATTCCACAGGAAGTCCCCTGTGCACTGATACAAAATGAAGGTAAGAAATTTGGGAGATATTGGGCTAAACCATTTAATAAATTCGATGTTTTATATTGCATATCAATCTATAACTCTGTTGCATGATATTACTTGTGAGGTTGTAATGCTTTGTTGTGATATTCCTGGCAATTATGTCATTGTTGAAAATTTGATGCATACAGTTTTACCTTTAAATTTGTTTGTTCTACCACTTAAGTTTGCTTTACATAGACTAAAAAAAAATATTATTACAATGCCTACCTCAAGACAGTGGCGCATCCAGGGAGGGGCGTTCGGGGCGATCGCCACCCCTAGCAGGGGCTTGCTGCTGACTGCTGCACACCGTGCAGGTCCGTTCAGCATTGACAGTGTGCTGCCCGGCTGCTCTGATTGTGTTTTAAACACAATCAGAGCAGCAGAACAGCACACTGCCAATGCTGAACGGACCTGCACATACTGTGCAGCCTTAGAAATTAGAAAGGGGGAGGGGCCTAACCCCCCCCCCCAAAAAAAAAAAACAACCCCGGGTAGAGCAGTTGCCTAGATCCGCCCCTGCCTCAAGATGCACCATTACAGAAAGGAGGAACATGTATTTTTGCTGCATAATTGTGTCAGGATAAAGAACAAGTGGTTAGTGGTTCCCTCTGTGTGAGTGGAGGATGAGAATAATTGTGAGATTAGTCTCACAGCAGGAGCCAGTTATTGCTTGCTTACTATTGGCACACACGTAAGCATGAGGGGGATTGTGGGAAGAGTGCTGTTGTGCCCTGTAGGGTTAGCATTCTGCACTCAAGAACTACAGAAGGGGTGTGATTAAGCATTTCTTTAAATGTTGTAGGTGGTGGTAGGGTGGTGGCCATGCCCAGGGGGCAGGTCTGTGTCCTATGCATTGGAACTCTGCTTCAGTAGTGTGATTATTGCAATTTTGCATCAAACTAGGGTTAGATTTAATGTTCTTATTTTGAGTCAGTACATGGACATACCAAGGATTAAATTTCTATCTTACCCTTGGCCACTTATGCTGCATATTCCCATCTTAATCATAACACCTACTGCCCAAATCATAACACCCCATTTGTGTAAAAAGTTTTAAAAGTTACCTAGACAAGTAAAAGTAAACAGCCATGAAAATTTATGAATTGAAGTTATAATCCAAAACACAAGTCACAACTACAAACTTTGTAACGTTGCTCCACCTACTCTTCCAATCACTAATAGTTATAACACAATTTATTTTTAGTCAAAATTATTATACACGAAAAATTGTATACAGAAGTATGCAATTTTAAAAATATACTAGACAATAAACAAACAAGTAAGGCTTGTGTACTTGAATCATTATTAAAATAACATGTCAATAAAATGTTACCATAGGCCTTCTGTATATTTGCCTGTGGGTGTAGTTACAGGAAGTCATTGTTATTACATTTTATAGAATATACAATACTCTGCAACACTGTACAGAGAAGCTATAGTAACATGAGTTACCTATTAACAGACAAAATAAACCAGACTGAAACAGTAGGTACTCTATTCCTAAGAGAGCTTACAATATAAATAGAAGAAAAGCTGGAGGATTTGGGCTGAAGGCATGGCGAATCAACAGCTGTGACAGGATGGCCCACCTATGCCACCCTGTCTGTTGTTGCTGGTAACCGGCTGGGCTCACTTTGCCCACCGTTCCCTTACGTTTTCCCAGATACGCCCTCTAACCGCAGTAGGATAGCCTTACAAATGCTGCCACCACTGGACTCTTTACCGGTATCCAGTATCGGGTTTCTTCTGAGTAATTGACGCTGCTAGGTGTTCCTCGTTACTGGTGAACCTGAGCTAGTACCTGAATTCTTCTTATGGATCAGGGTGACTGTGGATGGATTCCCCCCCCTGGCTTATCACACTGACCAGAGCTGCTGGGTAGCGGGCAAAGCTGGGTCCAAATCTCAGAACAGCTGGGAACGGATTAGTAGAGTCTAATCTGTAGGTCACAGGGATAAAGAAGTTTTCAAGCAGGTCTTTGAAGCAAGTGATGTTTATTTGCTCACCCTGGTTGAAGGTACCAGTAGACAGGTCAGATGAAACAAAAAGATCATTTTTCAATACCCAACAATGATTTTTATACAGGTTTGGACACAGCCTCACAGGGTAAGCCAACCCCTTTAGGTCTGAGCTATATTTAGAATCAGGATGCAATATGTTTACCCAAACATGGATTTATATGCAATGCAAATCTATCAATATTTACACCTATCTGTGATATCCTAAAACTTGCTGTGATTTCCTGCATCTTGTTTTAGACACAGGAAATTAAACTTTCCTGTGCCTTCAGGTGCTGGACCCTCACACATCAAAAGGTCTAATTAACATGGGTCCTTTCTTCAGACAGTTGCAGAATACACATTCCCAAAGAAAATTTACAGAACCCCAAACAAGTCATTTCCATACTCCAAAATACACACAAGCTTTCCTCAACAAAGGCTTATTGCATCAGGTATATACCTCAGAAATAATGCATTTCTGCTAGGAAAGTTAAAACAAAAGCAAATTTCCTCCCCTCATCTCAGAATAAAGATATTTCCTATACACACAATATCAAAAATAAGTACATTTGCAATTATATAAATAAGTGCCCTTCGCTATTTTCTTTAAGTAAATGTATACCATAAGTAATCCAGTCACAACAGCTTTCATCGCAGGCTTCACTGAGGAGCGGAGTGTTGAGAGACTTATAGAAAGTTTTTGGAGGGTGAAAGTCAGTCCACTGTAAAAGATAGTGTTCCATAGATGGAGTGAAGCATTAGAGAACGCTTGTTAATGTCACTGGAAGTAGGTTCTGTGCAGATATTTTAGGTTTTCAAAGGGTCTGTACTCTACTATCTACCTGAAACAAAATTTCATGTGTAGTTATATAATCAAATAATATCCATTGAGTTATTTTTATTTACAAAAGCGGCTTGCTTTCATCAGTTCTTCGGCTAAGACAGTACAAGCATTGTACAACCGCATTGTATTAATGTGCATCATGTTAAAGTTTGAATAGTGCTGTTTGCCAACTGGAACATGGAAGCTGCTGAACAGGATTCACCTGCTGATGAGACAAGATGGCCTTTGAGATGTATCTTTCAAGCTCCTCGCTTTTGAGGGAGAGCCAAGCTATGATGCAGGATTCACATATGGCCAGCAGGAAATCAGATTTGGAAAAAAAAAAACACTTTTTTTTTTTTTTTTGTCCATAAAGATCTTTTGGCAGAAATAAGTGTTAAGTTTGTGTCCCACATATTAATGTGCCTCCATATTGATTACCGTCTTGAAAAGTAATAATTTAGCTGTATCACACCATACATTTGTAATTTTTCTATTGAACGTTAGCAATCTTTTGTACCAGATTGTTTGCTTTTTCATTAATTTACCTTTTTTCTGTTTAGGAGATCTTACATTCATTTGTGACAAGCGTTGCAACAAGAAACGTCAGTGCGGGCGACATAAATGTAGTGAAATTTGCTGTGTGGTAAGTTTACTCATTTATTATCAGACCCCAACTACTGTATCTTATTTTTCTGGTCCGGGACACTTAAAGTGGGCTTTGCACTGTGAATTATGAGTTTCTGTTTCTTTGTTACACTATAGTCACTGAAAGTCATTAGAGGGCTCCCCTTTCCTGATCGTGTCATTTTTAGAATTTGGGAGGCATGATCAGGGCAATGTTAGTTTTATGGCTTGTACTTAGTAAAAAAAAAAAAACCTCGCTGACAATTGAATAGCCCCTTAAACTAAGTTAAGTCATTTTAACGTTGTTTTTGTATCATTTTCGAGCGGGTTAACTTTACCTGCATTTCAATTCCATTTTTAATGCTACGTTTTTTTTCATCAAACGGTCCTCTCGCGCTTCAGTAGACGGTCTATTGAAAGTATAGGGTGTGCGAGAGGCAGCTGTGATAAAAGCTATTCAATTGTTTTTTAACGTGGCGGGTAAAACAGGAAAATATGCTGTTTTATCTCGCGCCTCCTTGGGGCTGTTAAAAATAAAAAACCTCTGAAAAGTATTTGAAATCATGTAAAAATGTGGAAAAAAAGTTAAACTTATGTTTATCACTAATGCCTAACTTGTGTAAGTTGATTTTCTTGTGAAAAATAATGAAAAAATAAAATCACAAATTATATTTATGTATGTTTTTGGTACAAATATGTAATGTGTTTCGACATGGTATAGATGATTGTATGGTAAAAAATAGTTCAATTAAAAAATATGCTAAAGAAAGTACTGTAATGTAGAAATTATGAATGTGTAATGCAATCTAATGTATGGAACTGTATACAAAACCCGTGGTATGTATGTATATTATATTATATTATATTCTATTAATCACACTGCCTGAGGTTGACTGTGGTGTTCTTATTTGATGTATTTTTTAAATCAAATCAAGCAATTTTCTTGGAAGAGGAGTTAGTGCCTCTTTTGTATTAGAAGGTCTAATAGTAGGCCAGAGCAAATGTCCCTTTATTTCAGGCCTAGTCTTGTCTTATTCTGGCTCAGCGCTTTGCAGAGGAACCTTTTCCTTACTTTCCCAGAATGAATGGGTATAGGACAGCCATATTTCCACATCATGTTTTGTTAAGGTGTCCTTAGGAGAAAATTGTGCATGAAGTTGCTTGTGTAATTTTGAATACTTTCTGCATTTCAACTGGAAAATTGAAAGTATCAATTTTGACCTGACTTACATATGTTATATTTCTGCACAGGACAAAGAACATAAGTGCTCCTTAATTTGTGGGCATAAACTCAACTGTGGCCTTCACAGGTGTGATGAACCATGCCATCGTGGGAACTGTCAGAACTGTTGGCAAACAAGTAAGGAGTTTCCCTAGCTAATTGTACATTTAGGGGAATCCATTAGCTGAACCTAAATTGAATTCATGTTATCAGCAGTAATTGGATGAAATATGGAACAGTGTTTCTCAACATTCTCGCCAGTTACCTCTAGTGGGTTATAGTTTGAGGAAAATATACCCAATTATATATTTATAATTACTGCTTATGTCAGGTTTATTCATCTAGTATGTTAGAGCTTTGTAAGGAGAGTATGTAGATTTATCTAGAAAATGCCAATTAGTACTTTATAAAGTAGTCCACTTTGGCATTTATGTGGTTTGACCATTTTTTTTTTATAAGCTTGATAAACTTTTTTATTATATCTCAGAATAACTAATAATCACAATACATAAGTCTAGTATATGAAAAAATCTGTAACTTTGTGGTGAGTTTAAAATATTTTATTTATTTTTTTAAGTGCACCTGACTAGCCCAAGTAAATGTGTTACCATACTATAAAAACTTGTTTCTCTGTGTGTACCATTTTTTGAATTGAGTGGAGATAGTAAAAAAAAAAATAAAAAAAATCAGATTTTCTGATTTTTCGCAGTAGCATTAACTATTTCAGGAAATGAGTGTGCTGATCTGATTAGTATCGCTACATTGAAATGGGAATGGAGGTAAGTAGTAAGCCACAAACTGATTGTTCACAAGTGGAAGGAGCTTGATACTCTGTTCTGCTGGTGTATTAGGGGAGATTCCATTCAACGTGATGTGTCCGAATAGTCTGCAGAGACACATCATGTCAATGTTGAGGATGGAATCTCTGCTCATTTTCCCTCACACCCCATAGAGTTGCACGGAAAAATGTGCCGAGATTCCTTACTGTAAATGGCTGGAAATGTTCGCCGCCAGACATTATGGCCAATGTAATCTCCCCCTTCATGTCAGACGCAAACCAAATGGATGCAGGAACTTTGTGGTGTGAAATGTACATTTTATATTACACAAAGTACATACATCCAACCTGTTTGTTTTGCACAAAACACATACAAACGGACTGCGCTAAACTTGAAATTGGAGGAATGAAATGCTTCTGGTTGTCTAATGAGGAGGTCAGCGAACATAATGACTGATGTCATAGACGTACATGTAACAAGGGTACACCTGGGAGTAGTCTTAACTTGCTCATACAGAGATGGGGGGCTTATACAAACATGATGCAAAAGAAGAAAAAATACATAGTTATATAATGTGCAACTCTCTATACTGTAAACTGCACGCTGCAATTATATCTGCAGTCCTGTGAGTGTCATTCGTAATTTAAATAAAAGGATTGTTTTTGTTTTTCAGGTTTTGATGAGCTCACTTGTTATTGTGGGGAGTCTGTGATTTTCCCTCCAGTACCATGTGGCACTAGACCTCCTGAGTGTAAAAACTCCTGCACCAGACAGCATGAGTGTGACCATCCAGGTAGGCACATAAGTATTGTCCCTTGTCAATTTGTGCTGTTTTGCCTCTCATATAATGTTTAACAAGAAAGGTTTGACAAAAGATAGGTGACATTTGTAAATAGTATAAAACGTTGGTTGGTAGTGCTATGTTTATTTATTGTTTGTGGCTATGTAAAGTTGTGAATGTATATATGTTTCTTGCGTGGATTTATACTAACCTAGCAACATACCTAAATATACATTTATTTGGCCAAACTTTTATATTATATAACCTAAATGGTAAAGTTACACACTACACTGAGTATAGTCACAAACCCTCTATATTTTTTTCCTAATAATCCATCAGAATATTATATATATATATATATATATATATATATATATATATATATATATATATATATATATTTATAGAGGGTGTGCACCCACACATGACAACAATTTGCAAAAAAGGAAAAAGAAAATGTGTGTACAGAGGGCACTCCATGGCTTACAAATTTCCCACATTTAAAACATGCATTTCTGCTTTATTGGTGTACATTAAAAATAAAATGTAAAAAGAGTGTTTTTCTGCTATCCAATTGGCTAGCAAAATATTGAACAGGAATTATGATACTAGAAATCCAGAAAAACCCTGTCAAAATAGCAGCTAATTGCTGCCAAACCACGTCACTCACTACTCCTTAAATAACAGTTGACTGGTAACCTATTTTTGCTGTTTATTTATCATATTTTTGTTAAGTTTCTGTTATTTGTTATAATATATGCAATGACCATATGGTAAAGGTACTTTAAACAGTGTGTGTGTGTCATGTCTGTTTGTTTCACAGGGGATTTGCTTTTATGGTTTCCCTCATAAAATCAGATCCGCCCAATTAAATTATCCTTATTATGATTTGGATTTGTTAGTGAATATATTAATCCCAATGCTGCTATACTATGCAGACTAAAGACTATCGTCATGCAGTATTTGTAGCCACCTTTCTGATGTAGATAGGAATTAAAGCAGCTGATTGCTACAGTCTATGTCCTAATGCACACTAGTCTCATTACATAATTATTAACCTGGGTGTTTATTCCCAGCTGCTATGTTAAGCAGATAAAAAGTTATGCAGCGTTTTTAGGCACCTTTTCAAAGCAGACAGGCTGCAGCAGTCAGATGCTTTGTTGCTATGTCTTGATACACATTAGCCTCATAGCATATTTATTACCCGTGATGTCTGTTCACAAGGGGTGAATGAGCTGCTTGAAGTACTTTCCCTGTTATTTGTTTACCAGAGAGGCACACATACTGTATTAGACACTCATTCACTCTTCCTTGGTACAAGCTGCGTTATTCTGACCATATTTTCTAATCAGACAATTTGGTCAGTGTGTATGTGTGTGTATGTATGTATGTATGTATGTATGTATATATATATGTATGTATATATATGTATATATATGTGTGTATATATATATGTATATATATATATATATATATATATGTATATATATGTATATATAATAATGTGTAAAACCGAAAATAGATACAGTAGGAGCTCTACTTAATTCGGTTGAAAGTCTCTCAATATACAGAAAACATTCCACATGTACAGGTGGCTGCCTCACTCACAAAGGACCGGGTGGTAAATCCAGATATATCTAAACGAAAGGAGAAGGGATAGGCAGCTAATAGTGTTTTGCCTACCAAATATATATAGGAACATGCGCACATCAGCATGTCTACTGTGCAGGTCCTATCTGGTATACTTCTTAGAGGTATGGAATCATCTCATAAACCAAGAAAACAGGAAAAAAATTGCATATAGTGTAGTAATATAATATATTATAACCAATGTGGATCCCACCACCACACTGCACACTCCCCTTGTGATTAAGCATACCAGAAGTATAAAAAGACAGCCTTATCTGTGACTCTTATTGCTTGTTCTTCAATAATGTCCTACACTTGTGGGCAAAGCAGAAAAACAACATATGGTGTAGTATGTTCTTACAAAGGCTTTATTACTCAGGTAAAATCACACTCGCATTATAACAAATAAAATATTCTTACCTGTAGATAAGGTGGTACAGCAGAAGCATTCCTTCCGACATTACCACGATGTACAATTGAATCCCAATAATTGTGACATTTAAAATAGGGTTAGCTGTAGGTCAGCTGATACAACAGGAATATTCCTTCCAGCATTATCACAATGGTTTAGATAAGTCTCAATACTGTCCAATAACCTGTTACTGGCTTGTAAACGGTCCACAAACAATCCTTAACGTGGTTCGTCTTTACAGAAAACTTAATCAGGAGATATATGGGCATATAAATCGAGAGTATTTATAGTATCCATCGCCATTTTGCGCATGCATTCCCGGGATACCAGTTCTTACTACGCTAGGGTCAAAGCCCGGAAGTTCGGGAAAGAACTTTATCAACACATCTCATATCGACAATTCTCACGTAAAGAACTGGAAATCCTCCAGTGGCCATTTTTCTTATTGGCATTTGCTCTATACATATATCCACTAGAAAATGGGCAAATAGACATAGAGAACTCCATAGGCCATAGCTTTACCAACATATACTATACAGACATATATGCAGGGGTATATAAAAATATATATAATAAATGTACTCAATGACTGATTCTTATTATACAAACTCCAAGGGGTGCATTACCTTTTAGTTCTAATGTATAAGGAATTTGTATTGCCATCGATATGCTATTAGTTGCTGACAAACTAATATATACAATTATGTCCATAACCATAAATTTGACCATACATGTAACATAAAAAAATAAGCTAAAATCATTAAGGCATATTAGAAAATTATTAAATAATTATCTCACAATCTGAAATGTATATAATAACCTTTGCAACATCCCCTGAAATATCTTATACATCTTACAGTACAATTCATAAAAGTTTGTACAAAGAATTCTTACAATTTCATAGCCCTCATGAGAAGAAAATATTATTTGAGGGCATTGAGAGTGAATTACAAGTAAAGGAAACTTTTTTTATAGTAATTTAAGGATAAAGAAGATTTTAAGGTCAATGAGGTGGTATTGAATTAAAAACTTGACCAAATTGAAAATGAGGTGATAAAGATTAAAGAAAGGATAAGAGATTATGTACTGAAAAAGGTTAAAAACTGGTCAAGTTTCAATACTAATAAGAAATATCAATCTAATTATACCCCTGAGAGGGTTACTCATTCTAGTAGTTCATGGAAAACTGTATGACAGAAACACACCAAGTCCCCTAACTCTATAGGAGATAAACAAGTAAGTTTTGAACATTTGACTATAAATAGGTTCTCAACAGTAGAAAATAATGATTGCAGTGATAGTGAGGATTTTTTATCTTCAGGATTTACACCCCGCAAAAAACTATTACATCGGAAACACACTCTCAGGGAAAATATAAGAGTAGCTTCCCCTTTAAAACGTCTTCTCGTAGAACACTAGGGTCACATGGGAGGGATACGATCCTACAAGAGAAGATGCCTATAATTAACGGTCTATTAGGTAATGGGATTTTTAACCTATCAAGTCATGTTTTATCTAAACAAGAAGTCTGTACTCAGTAAAGGTTTGTCGTTTGCACCTACAACAAAACCGAATAGGTTTCAACTCTATATTGATATTAATAAATATGGGAGAAAGCTCACTTTGAAACAACATTTTGCCAGGAGTGAGAATAGTTCTAAATCTGGTTTAAAAATGCCTTCAAAGTTTTATCCCCTTGAATCTAAATATAGTTATTTAACTATTTTTCAAGAACTAGTCACTCAGGATCTATGTCAACAGGACTATAGAAGTCTGTCTAATAGGAATCTTAGTTAGAAACACAGGCCCTTAGAGGTCTTCAAAGTAATGAAAGCGTGGTCATAATACCAATACTTAATGGTAACTAATCCAATTATTCCAATTTTATTTTTTTTTACCGAAAAATCAAGTCTTGTCAACTCCCCAGGTAGTCCCATTATAGCGGGCATTGAATCTCTTACCTCTCATCTTTCTAAATACGTGGATATATTTCTTAGAAAATATGTGACAAGTTTACCTTCATATCTAAGAAACACTACAAATGTGTTACAAATATTTAAGGAGTTAAAATGGACAGCTGATTATCTATGTGTTACAATAGATGTGCAGTCACTGTATACCTCGATTCAGCATGAAAAAGGTATAGAAGCATGTAAGAAATATCTTGATTCAGACTGTACCCTCACAGAGGCCCATAAAATATTTCTTTGTGACCTCATAAGGTTTATATTAACTCATAATTATTTAAATTTTTTAGATGGCTTAATTAAAAACCTGTGGGACCACTATGGGTACTATATTTGCACCTAGTTTTGCCAACCTACTAATGGGACATTGGGAACAAAAGTATTACTGTATCAGAATCTGTTTTCTGAAAATATCTTATACAAGAGATATATATTGATGGTCTGGAGAGGCGATGCTGACTCATTGCAACAATTTTTGTTATATATAGGTAATAATGAGATAAATTTACAAATATATATATATATATCTATACACACACACACACACA
Organism: Mixophyes fleayi; assembly: GCF_038048845.1. Classification (NCBI taxonomy): domain Eukaryota; kingdom Metazoa; phylum Chordata; class Amphibia; order Anura; family Limnodynastidae; genus Mixophyes; species Mixophyes fleayi. The sequence continues at coordinate 139,203,129 of NC_134406.1, read as the reverse complement.
CACCGTGTAATTAGTTATGGGTGACATTTGCAAAGCACATTGATAGACATGAAAATTGTTGAAATTGAGATGACCTATGTAGAAATCCGTAGGTATGTCACTTCTCTGCATATGTTTACGTATTTGAGCTACAAGCGCAACCATCAATTAATACACAGATAAAATCACAGTTATGTAAATGTATGTTTTGTCACTTGCTTAATCAATGAATATGTGTATGATTTAAAGGGTGCTGCTAATCTGGTGAGGGGCCCGCACATAGCTGTACACAACCTTGTGTACGTGTCTACATGTAGAACTGTGTGGAGATTGATTAATTCTTAGCAAACTGGTAACAGTCTTTGAAAATTGTTGTCATTTATTTAAAGTTGACATATATGAGGAGATTCAATTCAGCACAATGTTTTCCATGGAGACACATGATGCCGATGTTGAGGCTGTAATGGTTCCTTAACATAATGGCGGTAATGTCCCGCTAATATTTATGTCCAGCGGCACGTGGCGGCCAATTGAATCTCCCCCCATAGTTCGACATTTTAATTTCCGCACCAAAGATGGGAAAATGTCTTTCTAGATTAATACAAATACCCCATGCTAATATATATTTGTTCATCTAATTTTCCTTTTTTTTTTTTTTCTTTTCCAGTTTTTCATTCATGTCACAGTGAAGATAAATGTCCTCCATGTACATATCTTACACAGAAGTGGTGTATGGGAAAACATGAGGTAAGAACCATTTACTTCCAATTAGCTTGTTGGGTCAGTCAGTGGTTTAGATGTGACCTAATAAAGTGCTGGAATGCTAGATGTATGGTGCAATGTAGATTATATGGTACATTGTTCCAATAGAGAAGATAGCCATGATGTCTACTGGCGCAAGAGCTACACTTTTCCAGTAGCAAATAGAGGAGCAATCTATAAATCAAAAATAAGAAAACAACTTTTTTTATGAGTTGTTGTTGTTATTCTTATTTAGGCTCAGGCTTCTAACCCAACAACTTCATTTAAATCTTTTCTAAACCATCCCACCCCAAACACTCTAGCTACTATCTGTGCCCAGGATCTTGTTTCCCATTTCAAGGACAAGATTGATAAGATCTGACTTGAAATCATCTCCCTCGACAAGCAATAGGCTCAATTCCTTTGTAGCAGCCTCTGACGCCCTCTCTTCATTCGATCCCACAAATGAAGAGGATGTTTCTACTGTCTTCTTATCTTCCTACTCAACCTCCTGTCCCCTTGATCCCATACCATCACAAATTGGTAGGTCCCTGTTTCCTGTCCTCATTCCACCACTAACTAAAATCTGTATCTCCCTCTCTCCATTTAAGTACGCAGTGATTTCTCTTATTCTGAGAAAACAAAATTCTGACACACACTCTCTCTCAAATTACTACCCAATCTCTCAACTCCCATGCCCCTCCAAGCTTCTCGAGAGAATTGCCTACACTCGCCTCACATACTTTCTTACAGCAAACAACCTACTGTATTTTCTTCAGTCAGGCTTTTGCTGTCAACACTCCACAGAGACTGTGCTGACTAAGGTTTCCAATCATTTCATCACCGCAAAAACTAAAGGCCATTACTCTCTTCTGATTCTCCTGGATCTCTTTGCAGCATTTCACACTGTTGACCACTCTCTCCTCATACAAACGCTACAATCCTTAGGTCTTGAAGGCACCGTCCTATTTCTGGTTCACATACTACCTATCTAATCGCTCTTTCAGTGTTAATTTCTCTGGATCCACTTCATTTATCAGTTGGAATACCACAAGGCTCAGTCCTAGGTTCTCTGGTTCATATTTGGTTCATATTTGGGGGGCAGAATCAGGGGCTCATTGTGGCTGTCTCTGACGCCCGTTCCACAATATTCCTTTCAACCCCATCCCCTCCCCCCTTCATCTACTATAGTGCTGCTTCAGCAGCGCTAATACAATTAGGGGGTCTGCAGCAGTTTCACAGCTTGGTCCTATTGGGCTGCGGCTGGAGGCGGTGTTTTATTTTGAAGGGAGTTTGTCGGTATCCATTGCCGAGTCTCTCACATTGTGTGGATAATTGGCAGCGATGCTGCATCAGTGGTTCTGGAGTACGGGCAGTGCGCCATGTCTGTTGAAATGGCTCCCCTGACCCACGCTATTTTTAATTGAATCATTAAAAAAAAAATAATAATAATTATACAGAAGTTACATCGGATGTTACACTGCTGTATTTCTGGAGTCAGTGGGGCAGCTGGGATAATAGTACAGGATCACATGTTCCTCTGCATTCAGCGCATACAGGTATGCATGTACCTGTTGTCCTCCAAGATGTTTCCTACTTAAACCCATAGTCAGGTAAGGGTGTGTCCTGCGAGACCCCATTTATTTATTTTTTTATTTTTTTACAGCATCACCTGGCTACATGTGTGCAATTGTGCGCCAGTGCAGTTACTGCATGGCCTTTCATAATTATTTCATAGTAAGTTACAGACATTGGGGGGAAAGAGTGAAGTCCTCCTTTGTGGTACTCGTGCAGCATAGATTGCAACATTATAGTGTGGTATTATCTTTATTTAACTCTGTTAATCCTTATGTAGGATTTGAAATAGTTTGAAGATACTACCATGTGTTTTATGTACTAGTGGCATATATATTTCTAGGTCTTCTATTTCAAATACCAATATCATATATTTCCCAAACTATATATATATATATATATATATATATATATATATATATATATATATATATATATATATATATATATATATATATATATATATATATAATTTTTTTTCATTCAAGTATTTTTCTTTAAAAGCCGATAGCAATATAAATAAAAAGAATTATGCAGTGCATAGTATGGACTGTCCGCTGCTTGGAGCAGGGTATCGAAGGTGCTCTGGTGGCTGCTTCGCTGCCGCCCCACTGCTTCCGCTGTGGGATACCTCCAGGGAACCGGCGTCCCTAGCAGTGGCTTTACAGCTACAGCCGCTGCTTCACTGTGCACACAGAGGTTGGCAAAGGGAGGGTAGAAGACAAAGTGTGCCTCCTGGGTGGCTGTCTTACTAGAGGCAGCCGTCGGCATACTTAGGGGGCTTGGTCCAGTAGCGGTTACACCATGGTGTAAGCCCCTGCTAGGCACAGGATTACTTGAAGGTTCTGTGCTGCAGGACAGCTGCCAAATCAGTGATGGGCCTTTGGGGGGGGGGGCGGGGGGGTAGTGCTTCTTCCCTCTCTCTGCACTTCCTCCTTGGTGGTCTCTCACTCATTGCGTATGCAGACACCAGAATAGAAAGCCAATTTACAGCTCCAGTTTCTCCCTTATTTATTCTGTATCTGTATAGGCTGGGCTGACGTTTGTGTTTAAGTTCACCTGTGCCGTTGAAACTCTAAATGGCTGTCCAGATGGTCAAGCGTGTACGCTTGGTGTGCAGTTTGCCAATCTGGAACCGCAAACTGGGTGGTTCTAGTCGATTCCAGGATACCACTTCGGGTCAGTCAATGTCCAGTGTTGGGACTTGGCTTCAGTAGGCGATTCTTGACAGATATTGATTTTTGCAGTCTCTGCTCTTTGGACTAAGTTCTGCCAGCTGCTGTGGAGCATAAAAAGGGCTTTGAATTCACTTCAGGTTTTTTTTTTATGGGGGTGTTTTGCTTGGTTCTCAGCTTGACACCATCTTCGTTCATGTAATGGAAGATAACAGTACCTCTTCCGGTGGCGAATCTGCAAAACTGTTTTGTTCCAACACTCATGTTCCTTGTATTGGAGTTCTGGCTGTAATAATTCTAAGTTCAAAAGCTCCCACTTACTCTGTTTGGTCTGCTGTTTCGTCTTTCTCCTGCACGGTGTCTTTTTTGTTTTTTAGGTTGCTACAAAATTACAATAATTGTGGATCGACCTTTCTCTGTTTAGGATTAGACCTTGGTAGTAATAGATGGCACCCCAACTGCAAAAGTGGCATCTGTTTTTACGCCGGGTTTTCAAGGGCTGTGGGCCCTGTAAGAATGCAAACTTACATTCACGGTAACGGGACTGCGAGTGGTGTTCAATGTTTTATACAATCTCCAACTTTTGCTGCAGACAATGCAGGTAATAATACTTTCGGACAGTGCCGCAGCGATGCCATACCTAGATACACCAGGGTGCCGCCAAGAGTTTATTTGCCGTGAGATGGATGCACTGGTTTCACAGTGGGCTGCAACTTACATTCGGCCGGTCATTGGAAATTTGTTCATAGAGGGGAAATAATTTTAAATCTGATTTCTCTGCAGGCACTCTTTGTCTATCGGTATCTTGCATCTGAGGGCCTTGATTAACATAAGCATGACCTTTGGTTGATCTAAGGCAGCTTGGTGCACCAACACTCTTCCCATGGCCAAGGAGGGTGCGTCGTGGCAGATTTTGCTATGACTAGATCATTGATCATAAAGTTATGATCAATGATTTAAGGGTTGTCTCAGCATGTGGTACAGGCCATGTTTCGAGTTTACTAAACAGGCTCAGCTTATATGTTCCTTCTGTTAAGAATACATGTATTGTCTGCTGAGGTTGCTTATGTTCATGCAGGACAGATTGCCTGCTGGATTACATTAGTTAACCTTCTGGTCAGGTGTCGCTGCATCTTTAGTTTTTAAATTAGTGTTTACTACTTACAGCATTCCCTATTTGAACTTTTAGCCATGGTGGATTTGAAGTTTCTGATTTGGGAAACAGGTTTTCCTCTTAGTCATCTAATTGACTAGAAGAGTTTCCAAGCTTGCGACAACATTTTTAAAAGTTTCTCTTTTTTTTGTCCATAAAGTTAAGGCAGTGCTTTGACCTAAGCCTTCCTTCCTCCTTAAGGTTGTGTAAAAAGTCTCTTCATCACAGTCTTTGGGCTCATTCCAAGAAGACTGGATTGGTTTTCTAAGCGCCGTTGCAAGGTGCTTTGATTCAGCAACTGTGTCGGGCGGCCACAAGTGTACCTTTTCACTTGTTTTACTCGTGTTTTCATCTGCAGATGCCAGTATGGGCAGAGATGTGCTTAGTACTGTTTTTCTGAGTGTCCCAACCCGTAACTGCAGCTTTTGGATGTCCACGGTGTCCTCCAATTGGTTGTGAGCGAAAATAGGATTTTTATACTTATGTAAAATCCGTTTCTCCTAGTCCATTGAAGAACACTGGGCACCCACCCTTGAAGCTCTGATTCCTCTATTTGTCCCCATTCCTTTAAGGCTTAGTTACACATAAACTGAGGCTTAAGCAGGAAGTGGAGGTATAGAGGGGGAGCACCTAGGGCTAGCTAACAACTTTCTTAATGTGTTGCACACCTATCTTGCATATTTTATATGTCCCCGGTGTCCCCGCAATGGACTAAGACAGGGGTGCCCAACCAGTTGGAGCCTAAGAGCCAAAAATTACCCATAGATACGGCAAAGAGCCAACTTTACCTATTACATATGTGTGCATTAAATATACATAGTATAAACATGCGCATATATAGCGCACTCACATACACTGAAAATATAACATAATTTACAATATCTTGCTAAGTAAAAAATAAGATATTCAACATGCCAAAATGTTGATGATAATCAACTCAGCTCTTACCTTACAGCTGTGTACAGCGGAGGAGGGTTCAAATGATACTTAGGGGTATATTTACGAAGCTGCGGGTTTGAAAAGTCGGGATGTTGCCTATAGCAACCAATCAGATTCTAGCTTTCATTTATTTAGTACTTTCTACAAAATGACAGCTAGAATCTGATTGGTCTCTCCACAGTAGCTTACGCTGCTTCTGTATTCACAATCGCTGTGGAGGGAACTGTTGAAGTGGGGATAAAGAAAGACATGAATAACCAACATGCACCTCAGATCTCTTCACATTCCCACCTGACCTCACCACGTGCCCCTTACAAACACAGCAGCCTCTCCACATGCCATGAGATCTACTCACATTCCACACACATGCCACTCAGCCTCCCCACGTGCCCCACACATCATGCCACTCAGCTCCACAATGTGCCCTATACTTGCTAGTTACTCAGACGCTGGATCCCGCGCAGTGGAAGGAGGGAAAGCAGACTGCACATTCTCCTCCTCGTTCCCTGATTAGATAATAGTGATAATGTGACCTCCCTGCATTATGCAGAGGAGGTCATATGACGCGGCTGCTGTCAGTGAGCTGAGCTGTTGGATCTGTGGCTGTCTGCACCAAGAGCATTCCTGACAGCCACAGAGAATCACAGAGCCGGCTAGAAGCCCCAATTTTAAATTCAAAGAGCCACATCTGGCTCGAGAGCCGTGGGTTCGCCATCCCTGGACTAGGAGAAACGTATTTTACGGAATTATACAAATCCTATTTTCCAGAATACATGTATATCTCACACAAGACACTGCAAAAACTTTAATTCATGCACTCATCATCTCTTATATTGACTATTGCAATTCCTTCGTTACTGGTCTTCCCAAAATCAGACTCAAACCCCTACAATCTATTTTGCATGCAGCAGATTGATTTTCCTTGCAAATTGTTCTTTCTCTGCTTAGCCACACTGTCACTCTCTACATTGGTTGCCTGTTTTTCAACGAATCAATATAAAATTCTTCTACTTACATGCAAGGCCATCAACAAAATTTCGACATACATACATACAGACAAGTCAGTCTCAAAATATCTCCCAACTCAACACCTCCATCTTGCACAAGTTCTGCGTCTCTCTTCCACTCTTATCACGTCCTCCCATTCCCGGTTACAGGACTTTTTTCAGGCTGCACCCACTTTGTGGAATTCCCTCCATCGCACAATAAAACTTTTTTCTCTAGTCTTGAAACCTTCAAGCGGTCTCTGAAAATCCACCTCTTCAGACAAGCTTATAATAATCCTCAACCGCTCTTTTATTCTCCGTAGGTTACCTATTACCACCCTCTACACAGCTAACATAACACGACAACCTCTGTCCAACATAGTTGTGTGACTGAACATACGGCCCACTAAATACTTTTTAACCTTTGCAATCTAGCTGGATAAATATGCAATTTGATGTAGCACTTACCCTTGTGTATCAAACCATTCTCCCATATATTGTAAGCTTCATGCAGGGCCCTCTTACCGCTCTGTATGTATTACCAGTGTTGTTTTAGTACTGTTTGTTCACCTCTAACATGAAGCACTTAGCAAAACATACGTATTTTGTTAGAGAGGGTGGTGAAATCACTAAGTTCAGGTGACCATAGACTAGGATTCTATTTATGTAAACCAATTAGAACTTGCTCCTATCTTAATGTTATAGTTAAGATTAATCTTTAACTTATGTACATCTGAATATCACCACAAGAAGTGATATATCCTACTATAAGCTGCCTTTGACATTCCGCTCATTGCACTCATTAACAGCATAACAATTCTGATCCGTCTAAAATCTAAGCGTGTTTAATAAAAAAAAACTACACCCACTGTTGGGTCTGCCTGGCTTCAGACTCTAATAGGGTTTATCGACGCTCATTTGGTTGCCTAGTCAGGAAATGCATACAAACCCTCATTAAACCATTTTTATGAACAAGATATTGGAGATTAAATATAGACTATGCGAACTTTGTAAATCTTTTCATTTTATTTATTATCTTGATGAGTTCGTAAGACACAATTTTAAATGACAAAATGATCTCCTTTCTGTGAAGCCGCTTAATTGATAACAGCAGGCATATTAGGGTTTATTACCCAAAACAGCATAAAAAATATTAGACCAGTTTATTAATCATACCATTGGAAATTTCATGAACTTTTATAAATATCATGAGCTGTATTTATCAGACATATGAGAAACATCGGGTTATATAAATTATAATTGATATTTGAAACATTATCATCAAAAATATTCCACTATAAGCAGTCTGATAGTCCACGCACTGCATTAAAGAAATTCATTAACAAAATTGATATGCGTGAATCCGAAGATCGAATTTATTAACTAATATAGGACATTTTTAGTCTGTTTTTCTTTTAGATATAAAATGGTTCACTATACCACTGTTACCGTGGCGAGATTATAAGATACATGCTTAATTACCATATGACCTTTCATTGATGAAACCATTTAACTGGCATTAACGTGAATATATAGGATTGACTACCCAAAGAACATACAAGGATAACACGCCATACTATCGGGAACTTTTTCAATTCATACTAATATTATGGATTGTACTTACCAGATCTATGTGGTACATCGAGGTATATCGCTATTTTTTTAGGACCATGGCACAAGGTTGAATAAGGTGGTCTGACATTACTGATTATAATTACGGACGATCTCATTTAAAATAACATTAATCGGTATTCTTCAATACATTTGAATACAAATGCATGCATAAATGTCTAATTCTGTATCATGGGATTTCTGACACAGACCTTTTAGCATTAGAGGAGATTATTGGTATACGATATAAGAACTACTCTGAATGATGGATATTAGTGGCATATCTTAGATGACTGCCTATTTGTATATTTCACGGATTTGTATACTGCAACATAGTTACGGCCATACTGATTTGATACATTCATGTTACAATTGCATCAAGAAATGCAACAAGTATACAATCTTGTATGGATGAGCTACCTGTTCTTTATAGGAGCAGTTCATGTGAATGGAATTCATTATACATTAAATACTTATTAAATTTGAGTATTTAACTTATCATTTTCGACTGTATACCCCTGAGCTTTCACACCTCCTCACTCGCTTTTTAGGTTTTTAATTATTACTATTAAAATAGATTTTATTTGAGTGTCAATTATTTCATATCTAAGACTATGGGCCCTAGAAATATTGTTATTAGGTGTGCCTCCAGCAATTCGTATCTTTTCTTTCCTATTCTATTTGTGTTTGTTCCCAATTGTAAAGTGTTTCGAAATTTGCTGGCACTATATAAATGTATTATTATTGTATTGTAAAGCTGCTGGTCAGTGCAAGCTTACAGATTGCCATTATTTTAGCGAATGAGACCTGTCTTCACTTTCTCTTTACCAGATTTCTACGTTTGGAAGGAACAGTGGAGTTCACAAAATATGTTTAACAGTTATATCTATAAATGCTTGTTTATTGGCTGATGCTTACTACTTTTTGTATGAACATGACCAATACTCTTTATTCAATAACCCTTAAATATTTTTTGTAATTCTTTCATAAATGTTTTCTGGTGAGCATTTTATGTAGCCAATATGTTACATTCTTTATTTGCCAAGTAACAGTAGGTGTGTGACTCTGTCCATAACAAATATGTATTGTGTCTCTTTATGGCATATGGCTTAACGCCTAATAAAATGGTGAGCTAGCACATTCCAGTTAAACACAGATCTGTTGGAAAGAGCTATGTGTGTAATTATCAGAGGAAAGTTAATTATAGTTATTCCTGACTGACCGGAGCAGCAACAAGTCCCTATGAAAAGTAAGTGCATCTGTGCTAATACTAACTCAGCAGCCTTCATGGGTTACCGTATATACTCGAGTATAAGTCGACCCGAATATAAGCCGAGGCACCTAATTTTACCACCAAAAACTGGGAAAACTTATTGACTCGAGTATAAGCCTAGGGTGGGAAATGCAGCAGCTACTGGTAAATGCACAGCCTAAGGTCAGCATCTGTAATCCAGGTGACAGAAGTAACAAAACGCAGGAGACACTTACAGAATGATTTACTGCCACCCAATGAGGTGGTATCTTCTGTCAGTAAGAAAATGATATATATTACATTTTTTAGTGAAGGTGAAAGCTTTCAGTGTAAATCCTACACTTTTACTTGTAGAGATACTTTCACCATGGTGGCCACTGGATAGGAGTGTGCTATCTTAGCATGCAATAGCTGTATGCAAAAGTCTGGCTGAATTACTACCGCATTATAGCAAAGATTAATGGACTAATAAACTAAGCGTCAAATGTTTAATGGTTAACTGCTTCTCCGTCTAGATAAACACTGTAGACCGGCTGCTGTTGAAAAGGCTCACACATCAGATACTTATCAGTTATTTGCACAGTAAACCACGTCTTTGTACTCTAGCAGCTAGACTGGGATAAAAGACAATACTCCAACAGCTTACCGGTACTTGAAGTATTTAGTCTCCAGCCAATAGTCTTGCATCTCTGGCAATGATAATATCCCGATATATTTCTTGGATGACAATGTTTATTAAAGGAGTCTCGCTACCGCCAACGATGCTGATCCCCAGCTCGATGTAAGGGTTGGAGCGGTGAATTTCAATTGTAGCATTGGTTCAGTAAGAGAGAGAGAGATATTTCACCGTTGAACTTACCCCCGCAGTGGAACGCATGTGCGTTCCACTCGCAGGAAGTTTGGCATTTGCGGAACTTCCTGTCTGTGGAACGCACATGCGTTCCACTGCGGAAGTTAGGAGCTGAGGGACCGAAGACCAGGTAAGTTCACCCGTGTATAAGCCGAGGGGGGCTTTTCAGCATAAAAAAATGTGCTGAAAAACTCGGCTTATACACAAGTATATACGGTACATCATTTTAAAATACTTACCATTAAATTTATGGTTTCAGTCTCCAGTTTTGGCATTCAAATCATGCATACTCAAAATTCTCATTGAAGAAAAAAAAAATAGTGGCTGTGTTTTGACATTTTATTATGCATATCACATATGTGATACATGAGAGAAGATTCCAATGACAGAGCTATTTAAAGAAAGCGCAAAGTGGAACTGGGGAGCTTTTAACAAGTCTAAGGTATAGAAATCTATGGAATACACTGCATTTATTTAAACTCTGAATTTTGAGACAGGGTAGCCCTTTTAACACACATAGTTTATTCTGTAAAAGCCACTAGATGCTTTTTATTGGTTTTGAAATGTATAGTCAGACCAGGGATAATGTACTCCTTATGTAAATTAGAAATGTTTGAGATTTTAAGGCATGAAATACACAGGCCAAGTGCTTTCATACAGAATACAAAACTCCAATATAGTAATCTAATTTAAAGGTAGTATAATGTTTATGTAAGAAGTAATTATACAAGTAAAATTTAAAGGGGTTCACACAACATGACTTATGAAAAGCCAGGACTAAATTCTAAGAAAGTAAACCTTTTAATACCCCGTTCACACTACCCTAAAAATTCAGTATGTTGCCGGGGCTCGCCCTGACTGGTCGCCCCATGGCTCAGTGTGAACAGGGGTCCCTGAATCTGATGACCAAGGACTTTTGCAGGTTTATTCCCGGGTCAGTCACTGGTAGCCTGCAGTCTGAACGGTGCGACCCGGGTACAAAGGAGCTGATTGGGGGGATTAGGGATGCTGGAACATGATGTCATTTAAATGCTGCAGAGGACAAGGAGAAAGCATGGCAGATTGGCAAGTAGAAGTTGTTCAGGAGCATCTTGCAATCAGAGGAGAGGAGGAAATTCAGAAGCAAATACCTGGAACTGTAAAGGATGCCACAGCGTATATCAATATTGCTGAAATATTGACTAGCCAGGGGATAAAGCGCACCAATCAGCAGGTAGTGAACAAGTTGAAGGCACCAAGTCAACAATACTCAAAATTGCATTACCACATCTGCCTAAAAACTGGTGCTGGCCATATGGAATGGCCGTTTTATGAGCAGTGTAACATGGTGTTCGGCAACTCTGCCCTGGCTAATCCTGTTGCACTGTCCTCCTCAAGCTGCTGTGATGTTTACAGTCCAACACCTGAAAGCAGTCAATTAAGCGTGCCCTCACTGTTGATTAGTGACGAATTGCAGACAGAAATAGGTGCTTTGGAGTCTTCTGCTGTGAAGAGAAGTCTTCATGAATACGTCTGTAGACAAATTTGTGGAGTCACAACCTTCGCCAGTGACACCATCTTCCCAAGCAAAATAACCATTGCCAGCGGGACAACCTTCTCCAGCGACTGAGACCCGGCCATTGCATTCCAACAGTAAGTTTTATTAACTTAAAAAACTAGATGAAATAAATGAGATTAACATTAAAAAACTTTACGTAAATACATATTAAAACATCAACACCTATATGTTGCAACGTGAAGCTAGTGTGCAGGAGGGAGGCCTCAAGCACATATCAGCTTACAACACTGCTGTTTTATTTTGCAGCAACTTTCATTGTTCCTTGGTGGCCCTAATGTGTTTTGTTTGTTTATCCCATTACTAGTTAAACAATGTTCCGCAACAGAAGAAGAGGCTCACAAAGATGGAACAAGCAACAAAAGCCATGACCACAGTAATACTTGAATAGCTCAAGGAATTGGGTATAGCTATGGAGGTGCGAGAATACGTACGTCGTCTCCAATGCTTGTTTGATAATGAGCGCAGGCTGCAGAACTATTTCCTTATCAGAATAATGGATATACAGGAGCGGATTAGCAGAGAAAACGGAGAATCTAAATTAGCATTCCTTAATCAACTGTTGTCAAGAGTTCAAGGGTCTGCACAGCCTCAACCAAACTCTTCATACCACCTAGTTGGCACTTACCCCTTATATAACAGAGGGCAACAATTTTTTCCCACAGACTCGGGCATGTCACTAAAAACCCCACATCATCCGCAACAAGTTCCTCCACATATCGCTTAGTACCCGGCTGCTCCAAATAACGCTAAGTACCCCCATTACCATCCGCTATAGGTGATGGCACAATATATTGTAAAGTTCTAATGTTTGCTTGTTTGTGACAATTTTAGTTATAATGTTACCTATGTTTACAATGTTTGTATCTGAAGCGCTGAGACAATTGTTTACCTAGCAGTAGTTTTGTTGGCATATGTTTGTTAAAACTGTCTCTATGTACATTTATTGTTTTAAGATATAAAGTACAGACCTTTGTAAACACACATACTTTTTTATTTATATTGGTACATATGACTAAATATGTAACCAACAAAAGGATCATTGAAAGATTTAACAAAAATATTTTTGTTCTAGTTACCCTTTGTCTGCTCTACTCGATTAGTGATAACAGATTGGCTGTGATGGTTGTGCGAATCACTGCTGAGCAGGTATTTGTACGATCACCCTCAGATGTCACTGAATCTACAGAAAGATTAGATAATTCAGACTCATGTATGTTCCACTCAGGTAGCAACTGCTCTTTCTGTATTTCAGAAATATGTAAAATAAAGCAAGCTGCAACTACATGAGGCAGAAGCTTAGTATCAGTCATTTCTCTTCAATAAACACCGCCAACATTCTTTCAGTCGTCCGAAGGCATTTTCTGCCACCATCCAAGCAGAGCTGAGGGTATGGGTGAAGCGAATTTGTTCCGCAGAAAATTACTGGTGCTGGGTGAAGCCCTTCATCAATCATCACCACAAGTGGGTACGGTGCATCCCCGATGTGTACTCTGATCTTCACCCCATTAACTGTCTTGGATTTCTGTGAAGCAATAAAACAGATTCACTTTTTAATAGCGCTGGTACAAGTATGTTCATGTGGTTCTCTGAAATACTTGATTTTATGCTTCACAGAATGCGTGCTCAATTTTATTTTTAACAATTCTTTCTATAGCGCGTTATGCAGTGCTTTACAGAGAATATTGGAACTTTGCAAGATCCACTGGTGTAGTGATTGTTGTCAATCTATAATACCTAGTACAAACCTCCCCACAAAACATATATATATATATATATAGGCTAGCCATATTTTACCTTCAGGACACAAATCGCCTGCATGAATGTATTAGCTTCCTGAGAAAAGTATAAAAAATATAGATACAGTCAAGTCCATAAATATTGGGACATCGACACAATTCTCATTTTGGGCTCTATACACCACTGCAATGAATTTGAAATGAAACTTACAAGATGTGCTTTCTAACTGCAGACTTTCAGCTTTAATTTGAGGGTATTTACATGCAAATCAGGTGAATGGTGTAGGAATTACAACGGTTTCTATATGTACCTCCCACTTTTTAAGGGACCAAAAGTAATGGGACGATTGACTCAAAACCTATTTCATGGACATGTGTGGCCTATTCCCTTATTTCATTATCAATTACGCAGGTAAAAGGTCTGGAGTTTATTCTAGGTGTGACATTTGCATTTGGAATCTGTTGCTGTCGACTCTCAATATGAGATCCAAAGAGCTGTCCGTATCAGGGAAGCAAGCCATCATTAGGCTGAAAAATCAAAACAAACCCATCAGAGAGATAGTAAAAACATTAGGTGTGGCCAAATCAACTGTTTGGAACATTCTTAAAAAGAAAGAAAGTACAGAGAGCTCAACAACACCAGAAGACCACGGAAAACAACTGTGGTGGATGACAGAAGAATTTTTTCCCTGTTGAAGAAAAACCCCTTCACAACAGTTGGCCAAATCAAGAACACTCTCCAGGAGGAAGGTGTATATGTGTCAAAATCAACAATCAAGAGAAGACTTCACAAGAGTGAATATAGAGGGTTCACCACAAGATGTAAACCATTTGTGAGCCACAAAAACAGGAAGACCAGATTAGAGTTTGGCAAACAACATCTAAAAAAAGCCATTATAGTTCTGGAACAGCATCCTATGGACAGATGAGACAAAGATCAACTTGTACCAGAGTGATGGGAAAAGAAGAGTATGGAGAAGGAAAGGTACTGCTCATGATCCAAAACATACCACCTCATCAGTGAAGCATGGTGGTGGTAGTGTCATGGCGTGGGCATGTATGGCTGCAAATGGAACGGTTTCCCTTGTTTTTATTGATGATGTGACTGCTGACAAAAGCAGCAGGATGAATTCTGAAGTGTTTCGGGCAATATTATCTTCTCATATTCAGTCAAATGCTTCAGAACTCATTGGACGGTGCTTCACAGTGCAGATGGACAATGACCCAAAGCATACTGCAAAAGCAGCCAAAGAGTTTTTTTAAGGCTAACAAGTGGAATGTTATGCAATGGCCAAGTCAATCACCTGACCTGAATCCGATTGAGCATGCATTTCACTTGATGAAGACAAAACTGAAGGGAAAATGCCCCAAGAGCAAGCAGGAACTGAAGACATTTGCAGTAGAGCCCTGGCATAGCATCACCATGAATGAAACCCAGCGTCTGGTGATGTCTATGCCTTCCAGACGTCAGGTTGTAATTGACTGCAAAGGATTTGCAACAAAGTATTAAAAAGTGAAAGTTTGATGTAGGATTGTTTAGTTTGTCCCATTACTTTTGGTCCCTTAAAAAGTGGGAGGCACAGATAGAAACTGTTGTAATTCCTACACTGTTCACTTGATTTGGATGTAGATTCCCTCAAATTAAAGCTGAAAGTCTGTAGTTAAAGCACATCTTGTTTGTTTCATTTCAAATCCATTGGGGTGGTGTATAGAGCCCAAAATATGAGAATTGTGTCGATGTCCCAATATTTATGGACTTGACTGTATTTACCGCTCTAGGGAACAACCAGCCATCTTGCTTCTACTCTGCAATCCGGTACAGACCTGAATTGGCCAGAGCTCTGGCGTTATGGGTGTCAAGAAGGCCAGCAAAGAAGCCACTTCTCTCCAGGAAAAACATCAGGGACAGGCTGATATTCTGCAAAAGGTGCAGGTATCTGACTGCTGAGGACTGGGATAAAGTCATTTTGTCTGATGAATCCCCTTTCAGATTGTTTGGGGGCATCTGGAAAAACGCTTGTCTGGAGAAGGAAAGGCGAGCGCTACCATCAATCCTGTGTCATGTCAACAGTAAAGCATCCTGAGACCATTAATGTGTGGGGTTGCTTCTCAACCAATGGAGTGGGCTCACTCACAATTTTGTCTTGGAACATAGCCATGAATAAAGAATGGTAAAAAAACATCCTCTAAGTGCAACATCTCCCAACCATCTGAGAACAGTTTGGTGTAGAACAATGCCTTTTCCACCATGATGGAGAACCTTGCCATAAGGCAAAAGTGATAACTCAGTTGCTTGTTGATCAAAAAATCGACATTTTGGGTCCATGGCCAGAAAACTCCCTAGACCTTAATCCCATTGAGAGCTTGTGGTCAATTCTCAAGAGGCGGGTGGACAAACAAAAACGCACAAATTTTGACAAGCTCCAAGCATTTATTAGGCAAGAATAGGCGGACATCAGTCAATTTGTGGCCCAGAAGTTGATTGACAGCATGCCAGGGCGAATTGCAGAGATCTTCAAAAAGAAGGGTCAACACTGCAATTATTGACTCTTTGCATAAACTTAATGTAGTTACCAATAAAAGCCTTTGACACTTATGAAATGCTTGTAAATTTTGCTTCAGTATACCATAGCAACATCTGACAAAAAGGTCTATAAACGCTGATGCAGCAAACTTTGTGAAAACCAATACGTGTGTGAGTCTCGAAACTGGTCAATGACTGTAGTAATACACAGGTTTGGCTGTGGGGTAATCATAGGGATGTGTGTCTCCTCTATGGCTCCAGCACACTGTGGATATCCGTTGCAGGAATCCTGTGATGGTGTCATCTAGTCGCTCTCCTTGAGGCAAGGAGATTAAGCGATGGTAAAGGGCTTTCAGCAATGACTTCATGCGCTGGAGTGCAAGCCGTGAATTTCCCTTCTCCAAACAAACAGGAGATTGTACGGTATTCGCCAGGGGTAGCATACCACCACAAAACAATCTCTAGTCTCCTACTTGGTGCAATTGTTTTTCTGCAGTTTGTGGTCTGTCTAGAAAGTGCTGGGGTGATGAGGTCCAAAACATACTGAAATGTCCCATGTGAAATTGTGCCATCCACTGCTCGTCCTCAAAAAATTTCCACAGTAGGCCAGAAAGCTTCTCCGTGACTGCGAACTCTGGTCCACATTCTTTGGTTAGTCACCGTGCTGAATCTCAATATGGAGGAAATGCTGGACCTGACCAAAGCGCAAGTAAAGACATTGAGTATTCTCCTTCTTTGCCAATCAAAGCTCCTCTTGGGATGACTGACACTTATTGCCAGAGCAGACCCGGGTTCAGTATGAACGGGGTCGACCCAGGCATTTCCCTGGTCTAATGTGCAGTGTGAACTGGGTCTGATTAGCTGACATGCTCTGTGACAAGGAAATATCCTGGGTTCTAAAACCCGGGATATTGCCTGGGCGGCAATGTGAACAAAGTATACTTTTAACTTGAAAGTTAAAAAATATATATACGGAGGGGCTCCTTCATCTCCTTCTATAAAGTTTGGTTCCCATGTGCTTCATATTATAATCAACCTCCACTCCAGTACTCTGGTGCGGAATGGATTTGATAGGCGAGTATAATCCTTTCTCGTCTGATGCGTGAATCCTCAATCCCCCATCCCTTCCTGGGTTCCCCTCCCATTTCCCTTTTTCTTTCCGCTACCTTACGCCCCCTACACCCTATAGCTTCAAATATTCCATTGACATCTTTAAATACAAAAGAACTGTGCGAGTGTTTTGCGTTCTGTTGTGTGTAAAAATGTGTAATCTGTTACCGATAAACCTTTTGAGACTCTGTAATGCCTTTTCAGTGTAAAAAGATGTTTCCAATAAAAAGTATTTAAAAAAAACTATATATATATATATATATGTATGTATGTATGGAAAGTCCTATTTATGGCCACCGATACGCAGGCAATTTTAGTCCCATATCAGATGCGCTCAATTAGATTGGCAATTGTATCACTATCCGAGCTTGAGGTATGGATCAGTCTTCTCTATTCTAAATTGTCAGTCCATAAAAAAGAAAATGATTATAAAAATTAAGTAAAATATTGTTTTCCATTTTCTTACTCTAACTTCCATGTGTACATAACATAATCTTTAAAGTTGTTAGCCAAAGTTGCTTTACTTGCAGGAATTTGCATTCTGGAGCAGTTCACAAATACACAGAAAAATATTCTAAATATGTATTAAAATATATCTTCATTAATATCAAGAAATGAGGAATGGCAGTTGAAAAAATACAAAAAGTTTATATTAACTTTCTGGTTTCCACTTTTTTCAAGGCAGGGTATTGAAAAATTGATATTTGATGCTACAATAAATCACTTTTTAATTTTTCAAGTCAATGAGTGCATTTATTTACTTTTTTTATGTTATTTTTTTATACAATTTTTAATGTGCACCTAGGCCACTTATTGTTTTGAGTCATTACTTTTGTTTGTTATTTATATTGACCATAATAATGCAGTTTTGGTATGTTAATATTCTTGTACATTTTCTTTACTACACAGCTTAGAAACAATATTCCGTGTCATCTCACGGATATCTCATGTGGCCTGCGTTGCAACCAGCTTTTAAAGTGTGGAATGCACAAATGTAAAAGGATCTGCCACAAAGGCGAGTGCCTCATAGATGAAGACTGTAAACAGCCCTGTAGCCTTCCAAGACCAGACTGTGGGCATCAGTGCTTAGCTTGTTGCCATCCCTCACAGCCATGTCCACCTTCCACTTGCAATGAAATGGTAATTACACTTTAAGTATTACAATAACAGACAAAGTAATCTTGTTGACTTGTTTGGCACATGGTATTTCATGACCACATATGGGGTAGTTGTTACACGGTACGTTATTCCTGTTTATTGAAGTTATACCTGAATATCGAGATATTTGCTCTTAGATAAAAAAAAGTACACACATGTACAAAACTGGCAGAGGACCCTACAAAGCCCATTGGATTGCATTTCTATTACCCAACATTGCATCCCATTTTGCACAGATTTAATTCACAATCTGTTTTGTTCTCTATTTTTATTTTTTGGGGGGGGGGGGGGGATGTTAAATTGGGATTATTTTCAAGTAATATTTAATAATTTTAAATAAACAATTTGTTACCCAGCTGTTTCTTGTGATGTGCAAATAATGTAATACAGTAAGTGTTCTGCAGTTCAGGATTATGTGCTTACCTTATTGTGAGACTACTTCTCATCTAAAGAATTATAGAGAATTCACTAGTAAGTTTTGCAAATTGTAAGACTAAATTGAAATGGTGACACTGTGAACCGTTTGCTGCCATTAGATGCAAAGTTACAGATAGTTTCCTTTCTTACGTGAATATGCGTGATCTCAGGTCATCATTGATGAAATCCATACAGCCATTTGTGTGGGGACTTACTGTTACTTGTCTAACTTACCACATGAGACAACAATAGAGACATCCAGGCTGTGCTAATACCTCTCCTATGCCCATCAGGTAGAACTTCAATGTGAATGTGGGCGTCGGAAAGACAGTGTGGTTTGCTCAATAGCTTCCTCTACTTATCAAAGGTTTGTATTATGCTATTTAATTTTTATGGTATGCTTTTATGTGATGTGATAGTTGCGCTTTCTTTACTTGAGAAAGATGCAGACAGGTTGATCCCCTTACATTGTAATATATACTTGACCATATTTTTCTGAACTGCTATTATAAATAAATCAGAATATTTAAAGTATTTGTCCAATTACAGTAATAACTGCAGCAGTAATTGAGGTTATCCAGATGTTGAACATTTACTGTGGATGAGCTACCCCTGTACTGTAAAGGTGTGCGTTATCTGGATTAATGACTGGTTTAACCCATTCCCATTGAAGTAAATTCTGCAAGTTACCTTGCCTCTCAAATGTGTTGGAAAGAGGAGTAGTGGGTTTGCTGATTATCCCACAATGTTGTGTCCTTTTTTTTTTTTTTTTGTATCTGGTAATACGTTTTTGTATTTGGATTAAAAGGTAACTTATCTCACCCCTCCGCTTTAAGGCAGCAATAACATGCATATTTTTAGACACAACAGCCCGTGTAACACTAGATTGTAATTAGCTTTACAAGTATATGTTAAACAGTCAGGTAATACAATATTAGCAGATGAAGAAACATGGCTGTGCTTGGTATATGTCCTAGACATATAGAAATATGGAGAAAATGTTGCCACAAAATATCCAGTGCAACTTTTTGTATACTCTCCAATGACATAAAAATTCAGACCATGGTTTAAAGTGAAACAGTTTTATTAGTCATCTTCAGTAGTATGTTTAGGTTTATTTTAATACCTCCCTCCATCATGGTATGGTTGTTGAACATCGTTTAGGGCAGGTATGATGAAAATATTTAAGAAAAAAAGGGGTACAACCGCACTAGGTCTCAAACCAAGTATCCTATATATAGATTTATAATTATCGGTATAATATAATCAGTAAATCAGCGGACTCGCTGAGAAGGTGCACCCTGTAACCGGAAATATACTGGTAACAAAAAGGAGGACAGAACAGAGGTTATGGAGCGGGGCACTCTAGGATAAGTGGTTGTGAGAAAATATATTTCATAAAATGAAAATCTTTATTGGTATGTATTAAAATAAAATAATCCTAGCAAAATAAAGCTATGCGAAATATTAAAAGAAAACAAAAACAGTGAAATTAAAAGTTGCAAATCAACTGCAACAATCGCTCTGTGGTCAAATTCTTAAGACTAAAAGATCATGTAATATGATGTAGATACATGAATCAGTGGGCAACTATAGAGTCTTGAGGCAGAAGTACACTTGTAGGACTTATATTAAAATCGTATGTCCCCTAGCTATCATACAGTGGTGAATGCCATAGACTAATGGATTTAATAGTCTCCTTTATTTAGGAGCACCAATCACTGTCCTAGTACAAGTTTCTGAGATGAAAATCTGATGTACATAAATGCTAGATCTAGTATATCTAGATTGTATTATGTGAACACTGCAATTAATAACAGGCTCACTGTCTATTTTAGAGGATTAGAACAATGTGGACCATTGATCTGTACTCTACCCCTAAAAATAGGTACAGTTAACAGTGTAATTGCTTGTATACTAGTCTGACATATTCGGAGACTCGGTCTGATAAAAGGGAGAGAGATTCGTCCGTGAACACTGTAATTAGTGACACACACTGATGGTCTATCAGGGTTGTTGATATATCTCATAAGCCCTCTGATCCTAAATTAGGTAGAAGCGCTAATCGCTATGGTGTCTCCGGAGCCCCACACATTAATTATATCTCCATTGTCATTTGTAAGTTTGTGAGGACCAGACATAAACAGAGCGATTGTTGCAGTTGATTTGCAACTTTTAATTTCACTGTTTTTGTTTTCTTTTAATATTTCGCATAGCTTTATTTTGCTAGGATTATTTTATTTTAATACATACCAATAAAGATTTTCATTTTATGAAATATATTTTCTCACAACCACTTATCCTAGAGTGCCCCGCTCCATAACCTCTGTTCTGTCCTCCTTTTTGTTACCATGATGAAAATGTTTGGAAGCAGATAATTTACAGATGAATCCATGATTTAATTTTCTGTATATTCTAGAATAGCGGCTATATCTATGGCTGCAAAGCTGACAGAAATGCAACTAGGGGATTCAGTGGATATCGGAAAACTTGTCACCAAGAGAGAAATGAAGCAAACCAGGTAAAAACAATATACCTCTTTTTTTATTTTTTATTTTATTTATTAAAAAAGAAAACCACGTGATGAATCACTGTTTTAGCATGATCACATTATATTAGGAAGAAAGAGAAGCACTATCAAATGTAGATGGCCCAATCGATCAACAATCTGTCTTTTCAGTGCTTCAATTGAAGTGTAATTGTGCAGTTAATGTTCAATTGTCCTCAACTAGGATATGAACAAACGAGATGGGAAATACGAATCTAGAACTATATTTGCACATTTCTTCCTCACAGCAGTGCTGTATTGTCTACTGACTGGTAATCAGCCTTTGCACTTATCTGTTTTCCTTTTAATGGGCCCCTAGGTCAGAATTAAAGTTCATGCAATAGGAAAAGTCATCTGTTAATGCTGCACTGCCATTTAAATGACATTCATTATTATTATTGTAGATTTGTAAGGCGCCACAGTGCTCAGCAGCGCAGTAGGGAAAGCAGTACATACATAAAACAGGGACAAGGTAAACAAAATAGCGCAGACAGCAAAACAAAGGGTATGAAGGACTCTGTTCATAAGAGAGCTTGCATTCTAAGTGGATGAGGGAACAGATGAAACAAGAGGAGCAAATGTGGTTCAGAGTGGAGATTGGGATAGTTGTGAAGGTGCAATAGTGTGAATTGTCATCAGAGATAAGGCCTTCTCTAAAAAGAGATGGGATTTTTAAGAGCGTCTAAAGATTTGAAGGCTGTCGGAAAGTCTGATTGGGCGTGGTAGGGAATTCAATAAGTGGGGAGCAGCACAGGAGAATTCTTGTAGGCGGGAGTGAAAGGTGGTTAAAGAGGCAAGGCAAAGAAAGGTCAGTGGTAGATCTAAGAGGGTGGGAGGGAAAGTATTTTGATATGAGATTTCAGATGTATGAAGGGGTAGTGTTGTTGAGGGCTTTGTAGGTAAGGGTGAGTTATTTGAGTGTAGGTATTTGCAAAGTGGTGCAGCAGATGTGGAGCAGTGAGAGACAGAGAGATTAGCTTTACAGCAGAATTTAGGATGGATTGAAGTGTGGATATATGAGTGTCAGGAATGCCAGATAGCACGAGGTTGCAATAGTCAAGATGGGAGATGTTGAGAGAATGGAGAAGAGTTGTGGTAGCATATTGAGTAATAAAAGGGCGTATTCTGGCAATGGTTTTAAGGGAGTTGACAGGACTGGGAGAGAGTCTGGATGTGAGGAATAAAGCAGAGGGCGGGGTCAAGTTTGACAAGGCAGTGGGCTTGGGAGACTGAGGAAATTGTGGCGTTATTGACATTGAGAGAGATTTGAGTGCAGGTGGTTACTCTGGCAGGAGGGATGTTAATGAGCTCTGTTTTGGACATGTTGAGCTTTAGGTAGCATTGGGATATCTATGTGAAGATAGAAGAAATACAGTTGGTTGCACAATATAGTGCAGAAGGAGAGAGGTCAGGGGAAGAACTATGGATTTGGGTGTCAGCTTGAAGGTGGTATTGGAGGCAGAATGAGCGGATTAGTGCCTCAAGAGATATAATGAAAAAAGTAAAGGGCCAAGAACAGAGCCTTGTGGGACCTCAACAATGAGTGAGAGTGGAGGAGAGGATGTGCCAGAGGTAGAAACACAAAAGGAGCAGCAGTTCGATAGGTAGGAAATTAACTAGGTAAGTGTCACAAAAACATATGGAGTGAAGGGTTTTAAAGAGAAGAGTGATCAACAGGCGCAAAAGCAGCAGTGAGGTCCAGGAGAATGAGTATGGAGAAATGACCATTAGACTTTGCAGTAAAGTAGATCATTAATCACTTTTGTGAGAGCAGTTTCAGTGTAATGTTGGTGGCGGAAGCCTGATTTCAGAGAGTCAAGAATGGAATGAGAGGCGAGAAAGTGAGATGGGCGTTTATACTCAAGTAGTTTAGAGGCAAAGAGAGGAGAGAAATAAGGCGGTATTTGGAGAGGGAGGAGAGAGGATGAATCAAGAGATGGTTTCTTTCATATTGATGAGATGAGCGCATGTTTAAAGGAGGATGGAAATGTGCCAGTGGAGATAGACAAGTTGAAGAGGTGAGATAGAGGTGGGCATGCAGTGGAGGAGAAGTTGAGAGGGAATAGGGTTGATGGGACAGGTTGTAGGGTGAGATGATGAGTGTAGAGATTTTGTTTTCAGTTGCTGGAGAGAATGAATTAAGGGTGGAGTGAGTGGAATTTGGCATAAGGAAATATCTTGTTGAATGCTGTCGATTTTGTCTTTGTAATAGGTGGCAAAATCATGGGCTGCAAAGGAGGAAGGGGGAGGAGGTGCAGGTGGGCAGCGAAGTGAATTGAAGGTGGCAAAGAGGTGATGTGGGTTAGAAGACTTGGTGGATATTAGAGATTTGAAAAATGTTGTTTGGCAGTTGAAAGGATGAATCCGGATAGGAACGAGATTTCCTCCAGTGGAGCTCTGCAGTGTGGGAGCACTTTTTCAGGTAGCGGGTCTATTCAGTGTGCCACGGTTGGGGTTTGGATCGTTTGAGACTATGTAGTAGCTGGAGCTACTTTGATGGCAAATGTAAATTTGCAAATATAGAATCTCTAACTGCTCTGTGAGCTGTGATTGCAGGTTCTGATAGATCCTTTCACTCACACCCAAATCCCCACTCCTGTATGCCAAAAAAGTCATACGTCCACATGAGACAATATCTCAGGTAAAACGCCTGCATTGAGCAGTCACTGGGACTCTGAGTAATGAAGGAGATATAGGGGAGGTTTTTACCCCATCTGTCAATGCAACTCTAACATGCAAAATGTATGGAGATTTAAGGCCTGCTCTAGCTAAAAAAAAAAAAAAATTTGGCTTCTTAAATCAAAAAATATTTATAGAATTATTAAAGCAGGTTATGATTACCTGAATATTGATGCTTAATATTGATACTTAATGCCCAAAAGCTAATCAGCACTGGAATCACTCACTTCAATTATTTATTGTGAATTATTCATTCATGTAATAAACGGACAATATGAAAAGGAGATGATTGAAAATAAACAACTTTAAATGTGTTGCAAGATTAAACAAGTTGCTTGCTTAAACATAAACCACACGTATTAATCCTGGAGTAGCCCTTCCATAAATAAACAGCTCCAGTGAAAGCTGGTTGGGTTATTCAGTGTCCCAAGTAATTACCTTGCCAATATGAGCTGCTTCTGATTTTGTAAGCTGGTTGTTACATTCGTGTCCACCTCGGACCAAATAATGTTAACTATAGAGCAGTAATTGACAGATGAGAGAGAGCTTTGCAAACACACATTACCAGTTCTGTGCAAAGGGTCTTTTTTTTTTTTTATCTTGCATATAGAATAAGTGACTATCATCTTGCATATAGAATAAGTGACTATCAAAGCTTCTGTCTCTTTGTGAATGGTTTCTGGACATCTAGTGGAGAAGTATGGTTTCTGAATTTACATTTTGGATGTACACCGTACACATCTATTATGAATTGACCATATTAACAATTTATATGGATGAACTATATTGAAATTAATCATATAAATATGGTTAATTTAAATATAGTTCATCCATATATTTGTATGCATCTTTGATCTTGAAATACTCAGAGCACAGAATTTCAATGAAGTGTTTATTTTAATTCATACTTTGGAATGTTCCATACAAATTTTACTTTATTTGTTAAAAAAATGTATTGAACACCAGGTGATATATTTTTAAATGTTTTAAATCTCTGTGATTTTCTATAGTCTGACAATTAAGTGATTGTTTGATAATCTTGGTTAATTGCTTTCTTGAAATATTTAATGTGTTTACAATTGGAGTCCAAGGGATATATTTACTAAACTACGGGTTTGAAAAGTGTAGATGTTGCCTATAGCAATCATTCAAACTTTAGCCTTTGTGGTTACTCTTCAGAAAATATATATACTCTGTACAATTTACTTCTATAAGGAAGAACCGTTTTAATAGAGGCAAGCATTTTATTAAACTGTCGTGTGCAGTAGTATATAATTAGCACCTGGTTTGTGCAGAAGTTGTTTAACAGTAATTTTATCTTTTAAGTGCTACAGACGTTTTTACACTATGTCAGAAAAACAACATCTTAATGGCGCTCGACAGGCTGTGATGCAAAGGACAACTGCTAGAGATCTGCGGTCCCCCCTAAAAAATATACAACAAAAACCAGAAAGTTGCAGCAATGGACTTTGAATCACACAAATAATGAATATGTGTACTGTGGATAATTCACTAATAAACTCTAAAATATGTTAAAATGCAATATATAAAAATACAAAAATCACATCATGTTAATATATAGACTGGAAATAAAACCTGCACAGATATTGTCCAATATGAGCTCATGCAAAAATTGCGATCAATTCACAAATAAATAATCAATTAATAGTAGATCCTTTTAATGTGGTAATTCACATATTCCGTGTGTTTAAACTATTTGACGTAGTGTCCCAAAGAAATCCGGAGCAAAACATATAATGCATCCAAAAAGGAAACTATTTGTTCATCAACAGTTCATAGACTGCCACACGTGAGTTCCAAAGTGTATAATTCATGAAGAATATAATAATATGATGTCCTCAGCCAATATTATAGGCTAGCAGAAAATATACTGAGCAGTGAAATTGAGCTGCATATATGGAGGTTTCTTACCGGAATCATGAAATACACAGTCCATCTAATCACACAGCTGCGTGTGCATACGAAAGTGTCACTCACGGACCACCGCGATCCTTAGTCACATGACTCCGTCTCTCTCACACATAAGGAAGAACCATTTAAATAGAGGCAACTATTTTATTAAACTGTCCTGCGCAGTAGTAAATCATTAGTAGCTGGTTTGTGCAGAAGTTGTTTAACAGTAATTTTATCTTTTAAGTGCTACAGATGTTCTCACACACTGTACAGCAAATTTCAGTTCCACATCCTTGTCATATTTCCCTGTACTCTATGCAAAAAAAACAACAATGTGTGTGGGTGGGTTGCCTTTTTAATTATTTCTCAAAGCCGAACAAAACCATTTTATTGTGGTTGTCACAGCAATCCATGAAAAATTATTCAGCATAGGCACTTTTAGGCTAATTGTGAAAGGTCAGAACAAGTAGGCGATTTAAGTACTATGAGTAATAGGAAAAAATTGTTGGATATCTGGCCTTGTAAATGAATACCCTTCCACGACTGGCTCTCTGCTGACTTCTTTTTGTTTGCCTTTGATTATAGGCTGCAGTGTGATGAAGAGTGTTTGGCTTTGGAAAGAAACAGGTAAGCAGGTACACATTTGTATCTCTGTTGTGTGATAAGTGTATTTCATGAGGTTGTGAGCAAAGCAACCCTTATCGTTTGACACAATTAATCAACACGCTGTCTGACTAAAGCAGTAGTACATTTTGGAATGAGGCCTCTCCTAATTAATAACAGTTTAATTTAAAAGAAATGACAAAGTAAATTGGCCAATTTCAATAAAAATGACGAATACGAAATGGCAAGGAAGCTGCATTAAAAACATTATTTGGGCTTCTTTACCAGTGATAATATGGTGTTTCTCTTGCCATAATTTGTTTTAATACACAGATGGAATGTGATAGAATTTATTAGTAATTTAAGTGCAGCTTTAGAGAACAGCAATCTAGCTGAATCAAGGATGCTTATTTACTGTTGTAAAAACAAAGTATTTGGCAATGAAGATCTATGAAAATAGGGTGCCTGCGTGGAATCTAGCAATTCATGTTTGATATCCAAGTAAGGGCTGCCATTACTTCTGCCTTTTCAGTGAATCCCATGGCCGTAATTACCCTGACAGTAGTGAAAGCATCGGTCCTCTAGTCTCAGTGGAAGCCCCCTTGTCAACTATATGGTCATGGGTGTAAAAAGCTTGTAAGAAAATGCTTTTTATTGTCTTTTTTAACTTCAATAGTATTTTTATTATTAATTTTTCAAAAATGATGGGGTACAGAAAGAAGAAAGGGATGGGGGGTAAGGAAAGGACACAAAATAAAAAGGGGAAGGATTGAAGGGGTACATAGTGGGGGGAACACATTAAACAATTCTGCTGTTAAACCATATTGAACACATGAGGGAGGGAACCTAATAGGATCCCTTCCAATCCGTGAAAGTTACACTGGTCGAATGGTCACCATGGAACTACTAATAGGGACATTGGGGAACTTCGCTAAGTGTAGGACATGCAGGTAGTAAATCAGAGTCTATTCGGTCTGGACGCGCTCCCTCTCCGTCCGTAACATACACATGCCAGCTGAACCACTTCATTATCGGGGACGAGGTGGCAGTGGAGTAGGGCATCCCCTCTGTCTCCATTTCAAAGCTGAATTGCACCTTGGCCACTACTTTCGATATCAAGGGTATCTGTGGTGACTTCCAACCTTGAGCTAAGGACGCTCTTGCGGCAATCAGAATATGACTAAAGACATATTTAGCATATGATGGAAACTGGGGGGGGTAATGCTGCAGTAACGCAACCTCCGGGGTAGGAGAGAGATTTTGTCTAGTAACCTTATTGGCTAGCTGGAAGATTTGTACCCAGAACGACTGTATATGGGGACAATTCCAGAATATATGCATCAAATCCCCCGGTATATTGCATTGCCGCCGCTTTTTATTGTCTTTGAATATACTTGTGGACATTGACAAAATGCACCATAGAGATGACCTAATTAAAGTAAACAACCCTAATTATTAATGTTTTTTATTATAATTGAAACCTTCCTTTAATTTTATTACTATAGTAGCCTGTGTCTGAACTCTCTCAAGTTCTCCTGTCTGTGTTACACACAGGTGCCCTTCCACCCCCCCCCCCACACACACACACACACACACACACACACACACACACAATTCAAGATTAAGTGATTTACACAATGGCAAAATGACATATGCTTTTCATACATATATGCTTCATGCTGTGTTTTATTAGCTCTTGTAGCAGCTGCTTGACACTAGTATTCCTAAATCCTCTCTGATCCCAGTTGTATCCCATTTAATGTATATGTAGTGCAGTTATTACAACAGCCTAAATGCATTAACATTTTTTTACATTGAACCTCGTCTGTTATTTATCTTGCCCAACATATTCTGTAGAGACGTAATGTCATGCTTTGATAATAACCCTAGTCCAGGTTTTGCATTTGCATTAAAAAAGCAAGCACAAAGTGGATGTGAAAAAACATAGAAACCTCATGCGTTTCAAATGCATCCTTGCATGTGGCATTGGTCTTTCCCATTTATTTCAATAGACCATTCATTTCAGTGGTGTATCCAGCATGTATAAACTCTGTTGAAATGAATGAGCTATTGAAATAAAAGGGAGAAGCAAATTCACTAAATAAATCTAAAACAATCATGTACCAACCCCTAAAATTTATTGACAGCCTAGGGTGATTCTCTCTAAACAGGAGGACAACAGGATTTGGTTCACCAGCTACAGTGGAAATCGTCAGCAGGCTAGACTGGTCACACTCATACCCCATTCATACTGCACCAAAAACATGTTTTTTTGCTGGGGCAAGCCCAGACGCCCCAGGTCTATGAATGGTCCCTGATCTAATTCCTGGGTCATCAGACCTGGGAATTAAACCCGGGTCTTTTGGTGGGGTAATTCCCAGGTCTTCCCCAGGAAGACTGCACTATGAATGGTGCGACCCGGGTTTTTCAACCCGGGTCTCACCAGACACAATGTTAAAGTAACAAAACAAACAAAAAAAAAACATCACGTGAGGTGTCAATCACAGCTCCTCTTGTGAGGTTGCCATGGAGACCCCGTGCAGACCCGTGTTCAGTATGAACGCGGTCTACCCGGGAATTTGACTCTGGAGGAGCCTCTGCCCCCTATTAAAGTAATTCTATCATTTTCAAATAAGCATTGCCCAAGCGATTGTGTTGTGTTTCCAAGGCACAAACTAATTTATTTTAGCAGATGCAAAATTTAACAATTCAATACATGATTATAATACAGTACAGCCAATACCAAAAGATACATACATACCGCGCTCGCTAAGCTGCGCTCCCACTGGTACCAGAGGACAGTATTTCACTCCAGAATACTGTGGTCAGAAAGACTCGAGCCAGTGGGAGTACAGCTATATAATATACACTCAGAGAGTGTTACAGAGAGAACAATGCAGATGACGTGGCTTGCTTCTATAGGTCCAGACTTCAGGTGGGTCCAGTGTAAACAGGTCATAGGCTAGTTCAAACAACCCCCTCTAAGGCTGAGGGTCAACATTCCAGATGATTCTCCCGCCCAGAAAACAGTTTTTAAGCTAGTCTATTTACACATTACAGTCAGTATAACTTTAAGTATTTATTCCCTAACATCACTAACTAGAGTATGCAATGTGCGATCTCTTCGGCGAAAGATATCAGACATGACACATTTCCTATAACCTGAACCTTAAATAACACTAAAGTGTACATATCATAATATATAAACTAATAATAAACTAAATACTATCTGCTCATAAATCACTGTGGATTGGAATCATTATAAATATGAAATATATAAATAACTAAATTTTGTAGTGCGAGTG
Organism: Mixophyes fleayi; assembly: GCF_038048845.1. Lineage (NCBI taxonomy): Eukaryota > Metazoa > Chordata > Amphibia > Anura > Limnodynastidae > Mixophyes > Mixophyes fleayi. The sequence continues at coordinate 139,173,316 of NC_134406.1, read as the reverse complement.
TGCGCGTGCGTATTTTACCGCGTGATCGCACATGCCATGTAAAGCGTGGCATACTGAGTGCAATTGCACAATAAAACAATATTAACCAATATACGTTCGTTCATCCAATTATACGACTTCGACACCCCCTTTGTACCCCAGCAATATCCAGGGTTCAAATACCCGGAATATTGCCTGGGTCGCAGTGTGAAAGCGGTATAACAAGTAAACCTACAATATGGGGTCTTGTCATCGTGTGAACTGGTGCCAGCCAGCAGGACAGTGCAGGGTTAAAGCCTCCATGTGGAAAATGGCGCAAAAAAAAAAAAAAAGAAAGAAATCAAAGTCCCCTCCAGGCCTGGGCTAAAAATGCTCAGGCTGTTCCCAGCTTCCCTGACCTGTAGGTGCCAGTGTAATGGGGGAGAGTTGGGACCCCTAAAGTGGCAGCTTTGCCATCCCAATATATATCATTGTAACAGGTCCCTAAACACCTTCCCATTCTATAAATACAGTACACACAATTTTTTTTTTTTAAATAAATTCCTCGTTACCACTGTTCAGTACTTTATTACACCTGCATAATCCATTTGTAATTCTTGCAAGTTTTTAATCCAGTGATTATCTTGCAGTTTATAATCTGGGGAGAAATTCTCTAATTTCTAATTCAATAGGGAAAACCAAATCAGATTATCTTTTTTTAATCCCTGAGAGATGAAAAAAAATAAAAAAAAATACATAACTAACAACGATAATTGCTCCTCTCTCTGAGCCTGCCACAAAAAACGTGAACTCAATTGACCTGGATTTCCTAAACTACACAACCAATCCATTTTGCACTCTAGCCATAATGTGATTGGTTCACTGTAAAAAGGAGTCCTAGGTTGTGTTTTAATCATACTTTAATCACATATAAATTGAGATTAATTGAATTGCTAATAATGTTGAGGAAATAAACATTAATCAGTGCTGTGTAGTTCCATTACATACGTTGATTACACATTCTTTTCCATAGCTCATTCATTTCATTGTAGTTTCTACATTTAACGCAGAAATACAATAAAATTAATTGATTGTGGGAATGAATGCTAGCTATTGGAATCGGTAGAAAAAATACAGCGCAACTTGTTAAACTGCTGTGCCATGCTTTACACTTGCTGGAATGTAACAGGCAGTGTCCGAAATAATGTGCTGCAACTTCACACAACGGATATGGACGCATTGAATTGAATAGGTTTTACTTCACTATACGGTTGCATGCTTTTCACTTGTGTATATATAAAGTTAAGTCAGTCATAGCGCTTAACCCTCTGCTTCCTCTCTCTCAGCCAGTTATCTTACTCATGTTCATATGTATCTTCTAGCACCAGTGGTTTTATCTGTACAAATCTGTTCTGTGGATTTGTATGAAATGATTTAGAAAAATGCAAATCAATTATATGGACTGCATTGCCAAGATCCACTTTAAAATGTACGGCCTGAATAAATGTGGAAAATATTTTATCTATAGCTAAACATAGCTTTTTTAACACATGTGGTTTCATGGCATCTCCGCCAAGTGTTTCTAAATAATAATTTCCTTTTCAATCCTCCATGGCAGCCATCGCAATGGATAAGTTCACTTTCTAGTTTAGGTAGAGAAGGGCGAAACCAAAAAACGTGCCCCCAGACAATATATAATATAGCGCCTCTTCTTCCCCATGTATTTTCCTATCTCTAGTTAAGTATGTTAGGTAGTGTTTTTAATTTTTCTGTAGTGTAGGGGCTTAACAATTTTGTGGATCCCAGCGACGCACCATCTGTGGTGTAAGCAATGGACTGGTCTGGCTACCCAAGGAATGCCAGTTTGCTACCTTCTGTTTTGTATGGCATAATTAAAATGGCACACGCCAGTGCGCTAGCATTGGTGTTTTATGCACACGGACCAGCGATGAATAGAATTAGCTTTTAGTGTTTCCTGTTCCTGGAGGAAAGAGTGTTATTACCCTCACTGGATTACTGTGTACAGCAGTCGGATACCTTGTGAAAGAGGGATCTGTGTGTTATGCAAGGTATAAAGATGGCAAGGTCGAAGATGAGTTTTCAATTTGAAGATAGTTACTCTCAATCAGAGTCTGATTCTTCAGGGAATTTAGAAAATGAGAGATTCAAGAAACACCTAGGATGTTTAATCTAGAATGTGTTCATTTTGCTGAAACACGTATACAAGTGTATGGGATGAATGAAGAAACAACTTTCACGGCTGCTCTGAAATCTCCTTTTGACGTTCACAGTAAAAATGGTAGCATTTTCCAAGTACATCAGGTTGTGTAACAAATCTTTCCTGCCATTGGAGGACACTGTGACCATGGGGTATAGCAGGTGTACCTGGAGTTAGGGCACTTTAATAGTTAAAACTGTTCAGTGTGTAACACCTCCCCTATATAGCCCCTTCATCTAAAGCTAACGTCGGCTTAATTTGAGTGTTTTGCAGTAGGGTGTGTTTTGACTGGGTTGAGGTGTACTAGCCTCCAGTTTTGCAAAACATGCAGTTCTTCTTGGGAAGAGAGCGACTCAAAGGTGGAATCACAGGCTCAGGAAGTCCACCTGTTTATTGGTGGCCTGGAGGAGCCAGCCTGAGTTAAGTCACTAGCAACTTTCATAGCAGCACTCACTCTGATAATGTCTCAATTCAAAGAGATAGGTGAATATTTTCTTTATTGTAATTCACCATTAATTCCACATTGACAGCCTGTACCAACCACTAGTGTGGCTTTCCAGGCTGGTCTGGTGGTCTGATTAGCTGAGGCTGCTTAGTATCTGGCAAAGGCTTCTTCCTTGTTGGAATGCTTTTAGTGCCCCCATAGGAGGAATAGAGGAAAACAACATATTCCTGAGACTTTTTTTTACCTATTCCCTTTGACTCAGATCTTCAGCTGAAGAAGGGGAGTTGTTCTCCTACATTTTCAGCCCCCTTTAGAACCTTGGGATATAATTTTGGTGCCCGGGGCTCTTACTAGAGTGCCTTTGGAAGCAGTTGATCTCCGTTATATTACCTGGAAGGTTGAGTTTGTCTTTTGGGGAATTATTGTGTGAAGCATCCTTGAACATCATTGCTTTTTTGGTAAGGTTGATGGCATTCAAATTAGTAGCTAGGAGAGCTCTGGATATGCCCTTGGGTAGCAGGTGCTCAATCAAAAAATAGTCCAGCCAATATCCCATTGAAGGGTCTCTGCTCTTTGGAGAGAAAGTAGACACTATAATACAGTAGTCGAATGGAGTTAAATGTAACCACTTGACACAGGATCAAAATCCACTTGTCCATGTCCATCCAAAACTTCAAAGAGGTGAGATGTAGGGCAGGAAGAAAATACACTAGGCGACATGTTCCAATTAAATCCTAGCAGTGTTGGAGCATTCAGACTCAAGGATCAGATGACTTCATAAATACTATTACTGGGATCATTCCCATTTCACACCAAAAGGGGACAAAATCATACAATATGGATGACACTAAAGATGGTGTTCCTAGTGGTGTTTACCCCTGCCTGTAGAGTTGGAGACTTACAAACTTTGTGATGCATGGAACCTTTTCTGAATATCTATGCAGATCAAGTGGTACTTGGAGCCAATCCACCATTTCTGTCAAGAGTAGTATCTACATTCCAAATTAATCAAGAGGTCATACTGCCATCATTTTGTCCACAACCTGTTTAAGAAAAGGAAAAAATGGCTACACTTATTGGACTTGCATACATGAGGAATGGGTGTAAGGTGCCTGAGATACTGAAAGCCCACTCAACACAAGCGGTAGCAACATTTTGGCCAAGAAGGGCTCAGGCTTCCACACCAGAACTTTGCAAAGCAGCCAGATGGACAACTATCCAGACTTTCGTTAGTCACTATCACCTGGATGTCTTCTCTTCTATTGACTCTCAGGTTGGGAGATATGTTTTCCACACAGCCAGTGAATAAATACTTGAATATGCAACATATTTGTTTGGTCTGTTTTTAGTAGTCCTTCCTGCTATTGATTTGGTACATCACATTGTGTTGGCTGCAATGGAGGATTATAGAAAAAATGGTAAATTCTAGTTCCTGTTCCTTTTCCTCAAAATATTCCATGGCAGCCCAGTTTCCCACCCATGTTTTGGTATGTTTATATTTTTCAGAGACAACTTGGGAAGTTATTCAATAATGCAGAGTCAGAGGAGGAGCTGCATTCTATACTGTCTGGAACTTACCCATTACTCATTGTGATGGCTACCATGGAGTATTTAGAGGAATGGAATTAGCTGTAACTGTAATTTGCTATTTTTTGTAGTTTCTTTTTGTTGCCCTGGGATGTGTTACTGCTCTGTTGTGCTCTCTGTATTGGAAAATCCTGTATCCATAGAACTGCATTGTGGCAAATCCCTAGGTAGTAAAGTTGCAGGAGGGCATGTGCAAAGCAATATAGGTGGAAAACATTTTTACTTGAGCTTTGTCAAGACCTGATATTATGTTTCAAGTTTTGAGTGTGTATTAAAGTAGTAATAATTAGTTTCTCCTTCCCAATAACAAAGAGTGCTAAGATGACCAGTGCATTTCTATAAAAGTTGTTTTGTACTTTGCTAGTACTATTGTAAATCTTCTTACAGGTGTCTAGCAGAGGCTTTGAACATTTCTGAGAATTCAGATCCTTTTAATGTTCGTTCTGGGTACAAGTACAGTGACAGTTTGAAAGACGATGCCAGGTTTGTAAAGATAAAATATCTGCTGTGTTTTGTTCAGATGGCATGCATTGACATTACCAGCACATGAACATTAAGTACCATCATTTTTTTTTATAAAATTAATTATTTAATGGTAGGTTAAATCACTCCATATGTAAGGATTGACATCACATTCATTGTATTTGTAATGTGTTGTTTTTACGTGAGACCTGCTTAAAAACATTTTTTTTTTTTAAAGACCATTTTATGTATTTTAATTCAACACCAATGCATGAACAACTTTTACAATTAAGAGAACTCATTGTGATGGTTTCTTTCATAATTGGAGAAACCTTAAGTGTTTAGTTTTTGCGGGTCTATGCAGCTATTAGTTGTTTGTGTTTCGCAGGCAAACTATTGTGATTTCAGAAATGAGGTCAGCTGTCATGTTTTGCAAACAATAGTGGTTCAGTACAAAGTAACAACAATAGTTTCATTCTGAAACTATTGAAATTTTAATGTTAATAAATCTTGTTTCTAATTGATGTTCTTTCAATCTGCAGAAGAGATTTGAAGTTTGTCACTGAAATCGAGAGAGAAATAAAAGCACTTGTGGATGCTGTCAACAAGGTTGGTTGATCTCTGCTTGTTTATTCCCTTGTTTAACATGTAGCGCTTATTTCTTTTCCTGTATTGCATGATCCCGTGACATCCTTCTGCAAAAGATGTGCTGGATTCCCACATAACTGTGCTTCGCATATTACTTATTAAACAAGTGGAAAGTGGAAAAAAATCAGTTTATTTAAGTTCTGTAAACTCTCTTTTCTTCAGTTGCATTGGCATACTTACTGGTGAGTCAATATAAGCTAGGAAGCCTCCCCATTGGCTCGATCGTCCCTGTAGGTCCTGCCAAGTAATGCATACTTGGTCTTACAGTGCAATTGAGCCAGCTATCTGGTATATGCCCATTGGTGGGTTTGTCACAAGCCAAAAAAACCTGTTGGTAATTCTTGAGACTGTTGTAGTTCTTTCTTCTTTTTTTGTTCCATCGGGGTTCTCTGGTCATTCAGTACTCAATGTTTATTTGAGCATTTTGTTCAATTTGTTCAAAAGTGTATTTATAGTCTATTCAAACAACTATAGTGAAAGGTAACAAATTGTTTTAGTCTTTTGAGTATTTAAAATTTTTCTTCCCTTTCCCTAATTTTTCGTTTCTGCAATATTTCTCCACAAATTTTACATCAATGCAAAGTATGTATTTCCCTTCTTAATTCCCCCTATCCACTTTTCTTTGTCAGACGGCAGATTGATCCCCCTCACTGGTAAGCTAGAATGTAGCTCCTGACATCTCCGATGGTGTATATCTAGGAGGCAGACTTTAGAAGTGATGAGGATGTTGGACATTATAGTAGCCTTTAAATGTTTATCTATTTATTATGCAACAGTTTTGCTAAGTTGTTACACCATTTAAAGGGTGATTTTATTAAAACAGTGTTTGAAGCAGGGCATAAGAGACATTTTCAATTTTTTTTTGTTTGTTTTTTTAAACTTGCAGCAGAACTTAAATTGAAATTTAAAAGCTCTAAATAATGATACATAGAAATTGTTAAATATTTTCAGGGAAAGCAGACCAAAAAAAGCCACTGTTTTCCACCAATGAACAGAGACCATCGGAAAATGATCCATGATCTGGCAGAGGTTTATGGTGTTGAGAGTGTGAGCTATGACAGTGAGCCCAAGCGCAATGTCGTAATTACTGCTGTAAAGTAAGTTTTATTTACATGGATGGTTAAAATTATATTTTAACATATTTTGGACTGAGCACTGTGTTGTCACACGAAAGTGAAAGAAGGCAAAATGACAATAAGGGAATAGAGACATTTGCTTTTCCTTCATAGGCTATCCCCCAATCAATCGGTTGCATATTTGAAGTCAAATTGTTAGTGAAAGCAGAGCAGTTGATGGTAAAAATGGAGGTTTAGGGGTGGCCCACTTGTTGCGTCTTTTTGCGTCTTTTTGCCAGAACACAGGATAACCAGATCTGAGTTCTGTTTTGTCCACCCACATGGGTATTTATATAACTGGACAAATTCTATTATTCAACGGTTAATAGCCAGGTCATGTAAAGCAACCAGAGGTCTCCATTAATGTGGGCAACCAATCGCCACACAGTCATCAGCCGTTCAGACACACCATTATAGTACTGTATCTTTAAGGTATTGAGTTATTTCTCCAAACAAAATAATGATCGTGAGAAACCAGGTTATTAGGGAATTGAGAACACTTATTTGCCTTTAACGTACTTTCACTGTGAAATTGTTTTAATAAATCTATCTGTACAACAATCTTTTCCAGAGGCAAATCTTTGTGCCCAAATATTTCCCTCATGACTGTAATTGAAAGAGAGATCCAGACAAGACCTCCTCCACCAATCGCCCACTACAGACATAAGTCTGAAAGGTAAGAGGCAGCATCAGATGGTCACCACACAAGTAGTGTTTCAAACATCTGAAAAACAAAACCATTATATTAAAGCTCGCCATACACTGACTGATCTGGTCCCATAGCCCAACTACCAAGCCGTGATCTAGGTATGTGGGATTTCACGATACAAGTACATATACTTGTGTTGCTAAATCTCAAATAACTGGTGTTCGGAAGTCGTCTCAGTGGCTTAACCTGACAGGACAAAGTTAGTGCTTTACAAAGGTGACCCTGTACATAGATGCGGTCATCATCCCACCACACTTGCCAACTATTCCAGTCAGTATCTGGTAGATTGGCAATCTTTTTGAGCTTGTGCGCACAGCAGTTTTCGATGAATTGAGTCTAAAACGGTCTTATTGGCTATCAAATTGATATTATTTATGGCACCTTTAGTCCACCCTGTTGTTTTCTTTAGAGGGCAGATAGCTGGGAAGTGGGGCTCTACGTGCGAGTGGTACTGGGCTTACTACAGAAGCCACAGTGTCACCAGGTAACTGCAGCTGTTCAGTGGAATAAGAAAAGGGGCAGGCCTGCCCCAAAATAATGTAGAATTCAGGGAAGGGGGCTGTTAAGGTTTCAGAATAATCTTTTAAGGAATCAAGGAATATGCATATCCATTGGCATCAATAGAAAGGACTGCAAAACTTTAGACGCCCACTGTAAATTTTTAGGCTCTCCTGCTTCCTTGCCCTTTTTTTTTTTATTTATTTTTATACCAGAAAATCATTCATACAAATGTCCTGTGGCTTAATGGTTTTCTTGAACATTGTTATTTCAGAAATGGAGGAAGCAGTGGCGCACAGAAAGCACTGTGGGATGAACCTGTAATAGACTACTTTGACGTGCAAGACTAGTCTGATATCTGCAGTACATCACAATGATTAAATGGGTTTGTAAATCTGCTTCTGGGGCTTCAAAGCTGCAAAATCTTTACATCAAGCCAATGTCCTGTTACACTGTCACAAAACACTGTTGGTATATTGGTACACAGCAACATGACTTCTGGTCCCAAATAAACTTTCACCAATATAAAAAAGAAAAAAAAGAGTAAGCTCTCCTTCTCATGAATTAGCTGCACTAGCCATTCCAACAATGCAATATGTATAATCTTGGTGCCTGATTTTTTTAGACAATTGATTTGGATAACAAGAAAGTGTTCTAGATTTGTTGAGAATAGATGTAATCATTGCTTGACAATGAAGGTCATTTGCCTCAGTGTCAAACTGAAGCTGCTGAAAATGCCACAGCTACCTGAAAACCCTTTTAATTGCTGCAGAATTCACCTTTTTACCTCATGACAAAAACTCTAGATTATTCTTACATCTTTATGTAGAACTGCAACATTAATGACCCTAACAGTTTTCATAGGGATTTTGTGTCAAATTCATGAGAATAGCACAGAGGTCTCAAAAGTTGTTTTTATTGTGGGGAAAAATGTAAAGAGCATCAGGGAGTTCACATTGTTCTGAGTGAATTGTGCTTGCAGTGCATTAAGTTGTTAAGCTTCTTTTCAGTATGATTGTGTTTCTTGGGAGTATGTAAAGTATAGGAAAAAGCCTGCAGGTACATTTAATAATGCTCACAGTGCTTTTAGGTTCACTTAAGGCTTTTTACTATATGCACACACAAAATATTCAATTCAGAACATTTAGAGCCTGATTTACAAGGAAATGTTAATGTGCAATGTCTAAAGGAATAATACGTTTTGCTGCTGATTATTACTACAAAATGACTCATTTGAAGGTCATTACAGTGCAGTTATTTTATTTTTTCGAGCACTATAAAGTGGGGGAGGGTTATTTACAGATCATCTCGCTTAAGTTAAAGAATGTTGTTCAGATTTTCACTTTAAAATAATAATTATCAGTACCAAGTGCTAATTTGGTATGTTTGTACTTGCCTAGGACAGGAAACGACTGACAGATGTTTTTCACAGTGGTCCATCCACACACGTGTGTGTGCCTAAAATACATATACGAGTGCAGCTGCCGAACTCAGGCAGACTTGTTTGCCCAACAAAACATAGCCCTTTATATTTATGGTATATGAGGTTTATTTTCTATCCAAGCACTTCATGTTGAGTCTGAAAGGTCATATCATTTTAATCCCGTTTCTTCTTGTTATAATCGCCCCTTCCAGCACCTGAGGCCGTCTAAAATCTAGACTGCGAGCATATTTGCTTCAAATATAAACTCCTGCAGCAGTATTTTGCCTATGTGACTAATTTGCTATATAGACAACTGGCATATGCAGGAGTGTACATTCAAATTCAAGACTTTCCCTGGAACATCAACTGCCAAATATCTCAATTGTCTGACAATTAGTTAATTAAATAATTAATATATCGCGGCTTCTTTATCCAGTTTATTCAAAGTATCATGGGTGTTTATTAAGGAATCACCACAAAATTTGTACCCCTAAGGTAACTTTCACCCAAATCCAAACCAAATTACTTTATCTGCCTTATGTTTTACTTTACGGCAAAAACACACGTTTTTCGAATAGAATTAAAAATGCTAGGTTCAATTGACATTAGGGATCCCATTTTTTGGGGGTGTTTAAAAAAGGTATACATTACTACCACAAAAAAATCAGCAGGGTACTCTGTTTCACAGTGGAGAAAAAAAATAATGAAGTTGATGCTTGATTACTGTTGTACAGTATACATAATTAACACAAGAAACCATGAAATTTAAACCTTTAACATAGCTTTAGTCCTTAACTGAAGTTGAGTCAACAATCATTATTTTTCCCTTGTTTGGAACTTCTTGTAACGGTCTGTAATTTTCCTTAAAATTTCAGCAGAAAATGTATACTGCCTTCCAGTACTTCTTTGGACAGTAGGCACTACTTCCGTTACACAGAGAACGTGAATAAAATGGACAAAACAATTATCTCTTAAAGGCCAGGACAGCACATTTGTTGATTGGTTTCGTTTCATGAAGTGAACCAGCACATCTTGTTTCTCCTCATTACATTGAATGATATACCCAATGTACCAGATGTTATCATACACTGCTGCTATGTATGTTCCAGGTTGCAGACCACTTTTGTCTACATTTTTTGTGACACTGGTCATAGTGACACTAACTCTGGTTCATCATGTCTTTATGTCGTCTGATGACAATCGATATATGTGTAGCTCATCATTACTAATAGGCAAAAATCTGTGATGAGAACGTGTTCCTGCCACAGTGTTTGCTGTTTCTAGACGGCTATACAGCTTGGTTTTGCAGTTTTGTATTTCGTTTTGTGACATGTAAAAAACTTTATACCATGTACATTTTCATTTGCCCAGGTCCGAAGGTGTCAAGATGTGATGGGTTTCCACTGCTTGCAGACTGGTGCGTGTGGCTAGACGTTTAACTGTCCCTTCAATGCCATCACATGGGCTCTTACCATGAGATGTGGCAAAAAATTTAATTCTGCTTGAATGTTGAAGTCATACTTATGGAAGCATAAGTTAAAAAGGATTTTGCAGTTCTTGTATTGTGCACTAGCACCATCACTAAAGTAGTAAACATACTCCAATTTTGACAATGGTTTCACTAATTGTTTCATAACTACCGTAATGAAGACGTGCACAGTTATAGCTACATGGTCACGGGTATGGCTAATAACACACAGGCTCACACAGTTTGAAGTGTCACAATCATCTTGCCTAAAATATACAACAAGCTTACAGTCACCATGTTCTTTGGTCCACTTCAGTGACATAACTTTTAAGCTTTTTCTGGCTCCTTTTTGTGAGACAAGAAAGGATTGCAGCATGTTTTCTGAAATTGTTTATATCTTAGCAGCAGAGGCTTTTCATGATGGTAGCAGACTGAGGTTTCAGGATCATTTGGTCACTGCATTTGAAACTTCAATTATCAGAATCAATAGTTATTTTTCTTCATCTGTAAAGTGGTCTCCGCTATGTAATCCAATGTTTTTTGAGTAGATAGTAATATGGCAGTCTGTATTTAAAAGACTACCAAATGAGCAGCTGCCATGATTGACTCTTTCTGTGTCTTCCTCTCTCTTTCTCTGGAAAGGTCATACTTGCCTACTGTCCCGGACTTCCCAGGAGGCTCACGAATTTCGGGGAGACCTCCCGGAAGAGTAGGCAAAGCTGCTGCATTCGCTAAAATTCATGTCGTTGAATGGAGGGGGTGGGGCTTAATTGTCATTAAGCCCCAACCCCCGCTATTCAATATGGTGCTATGGTGACACGACAGTAATCATGCCCCCCTCCCTACCCCTTGTCACATGACTTCTCCCCCGGATCTTCCGGGGGAGAAATCTTAAGTTGACGTGTATGGGAAAGGTTCAGTTTTGGTCTCTCTAAATGGAATCCCCTTCCCATCAGTTTCTGTTTTTCATTTCCTGTGTGGGAGTTTTATCCCATTGCCTCAGTTTAGTTCACTTTTTTGGTATGGTTTTTAAACAATGTGTAAATTATGTATGCGGTACAACAGTAATCAACGTCATTTTTTTTTTTTCTCCACTATGAAACCGAGTAACCTGCTGATTTTTTTGTGGTGATTTATACCTTTTTTAAACACCCCCAAAAAAATGGGATCCCTAATGGCGATTGAACCTAGCGTTTTTAATTCTATTAAAAAAACGTGCAATTTTTTCCGTAGTAAAACATGAGGCAGATAAAGTAATTTGCTTTGGATTCGGAAGGAAGAGTTACCGTAGGGGTCCAAATTTTGTGGTGATTCCTTAATAAACACCTGCGATATTTCAAATAAACTAAAGAAGCCGCGATTAGTAAATTATTTAATTCATTGAAAAATCATTATTTTTTAAATCAGGTAAAATTTTATTGTATTTTTTCCTTTAAACAACAAAAAAAAGCCCAACACAGTAGGCTATCCCCCCAACTATACCCCATACAGTGTTACAAGCATTGTCAAGTATTTTTACAACATGCAATTAGAAAAAACAAAAAACATTAACATTCACATTTCCAAGTAAAGATATATACATTTTTTTTTTTTTCCAGATATAGTGAAATAATGTTACAGCTTTGGTAATACAAGATACAGTCATTGATCTTAATAACATAATAGGTGGCTGGATGTCTGTCCCAAGCTTCAATCAGGAGAGTTCCACTTCCCTCAATCCCTCCGTGACATACGGGGATATCCTCCATCTATACCATATTCTTTCATACTTATCCACCAAATTCCTGCTAGTATACATGAACCTTTCATGGCCAACTGTATCGTTAACAAGTTCAATCCAGCTATTCAATGTTGGAGCTTCTGGTGCCATCCATTTCCTAGCTATCACTACCTTTGCCAGCATGAGTAACGTATTGATAAGCAATCTAATGAGTCTACGAGTTTTTTTGTTCAGGCCTAAACCGAATATACAGAGCCTTGGACTCAGGGCAATCACTCCCACCTCCAATCTTTTAATACAGTCCTCCACTTCTCCCCAAAAGGATGAAACCAGCGGACACTCCCAAAGCATATGCCAGAAGCCCCCCTCCTCGCTCCTACATTTGGGACACAACACTTTCTGACCACCACTGAACTTAGAAAGCCGAAGAGGGGTGAGATATGCTCTGTGTAACAGAAAAAATTGAACTTGGCGAAATCTAATTGATGTGATGACCTCCTTTGGGCTACATAACACCATACCCCATGCTTTATCACTAAGACGCCCCAGGTCCCCCTCCCACCTGCATCGCAGCTCCGGCAAGCCCCCTTCGCCAGATCCTTCCACCAAAATTGAGTACAAAAAAGAGATTTTCCGCCTCTGGCCCAACCTTGACAGTTGCACCCAGGAATCTGCGTTAAAGCTCGGGGTAGCTTCCCGAAACTGCGAGGCCAGAGCATGTCTTAATTGCAAATATCTATAAAAGTAACCCCTAGGTAGTTCATGTAGTGTCTGAAGTTGTTCAAATGAATATAATATACCGTTCTCATACAATTGTCCAATGTGTGTTATATTGTAGTTCCGCCAAGCTCCAGCCCCCTCCATCTTAATCAGTTCTCCAAAATCCAAATTGTCCCATAGTGGAGTGCATGGATCTAGATCCAATCCCCCTCCAATCTGGGACGACAATCTCCAAACCTTCATGGCCTGTATTAATAAAGGGGGGTCCCTCCCAACTTTTCTTCCGGCCAGAAGAAACTGCACACGTGTATGACTAGATCCTGTCTCAGAAACCAAAAAATCATGCAAGTCTAGACCCAGCCTTGACCTAAACCAAATTTCAATATGTGCTAACTGGGAGGAAAAATAATAAAGCCGTAGATTCGGCAAAGCCAAGCCCCCCGATCCTCGAGAACGATATAAAGTAGTGAGTTTAACTTTTGCCCTCCTGCCCGCCCATATCAAAGAGGCCATAAGACGTTCTATGTAACGGAATGTACTATGGGGGATATAGACCGGCGACTGCTGCAAAACATACAGAAACTTTGGTTGAACTATCATTTTGACCAGATTAATTCTACCTGTGACCGACAGTGGCAGCTGCTTCCACACCCCAACTCGGCTCTTAAGATAATCAATCTGAGGTTGAACATTACGCTGAATATACTGACCCATATCACTAGAAATCCAGATACCAAGATATTTAAATACCGGAGTCCATTTAAGAGAAGTCTGCAGAACTTGGCCCGTAGGGCAGGTTCCCCTGATCGGAGTTACGCTAGATTTATCCCAGTTAATCAAAAGTCCCGAGTATCTACCGAACACCGAAACCACATGGAGTAGATTTGGCAACGATTTATCAGGATATGACAAAAAAAGTAGCATATCATCTGCATAAAGGGCAATCTTGTCCGTCCTGCAGCCCATCCTTAAACCAGTAATATCTGGCTGCATTCTTACCACACATGCCAATGGCTCTATGGCAAGGGCAAACAGAGCAGGAGACAGGGGACATCCCTGTCTGGTACCTCTGCCCATAACAAACTGGCGGGACATAAAGCCATTTACACAGACTCTAGCTGTAGGACAAGAATACAAAAGTCTAATCCACTGAATAAAAAATGGTCCAAACCCAAATTTCAAAAGCACCGCCCACAGGTACCTCCACTCCACAGAGTCAAAGGCCCTAGCAGCATCCAAGGACACCACCACCGCCTCCTCCTCCGCAGGATGAGGCAACTGTAAATGACAAAAAAGCCTTCGCAGATTTATGGCCGTAGATTTTCCTGGCATAAAACCGGTTTGATCAGGATGCACTATTTCACTAATCACCCGGTTCAACCGTGTCGCCAAAATTTTTGCTAAAATCTTAATATCCGTTGCCAGTAACGATATCGGTCTGTATGATTCTGGAAACAAGGGATCCTTTCCCGTTTTAGGGATAAGAACTATAATGGCTTCAGACATAGACGGAGACACACACCCCTGATCTCTAAAACTTGTAAACATGTCCTTCAGGCGAGGCACAAAAAACCCCAAATGTTTCTTATACAGTTCTATGGGTATCCCATCTATGCCCGAAGCCCTACCGTTTGGGAACGATGATATTGCAGCTACAATCTCCTCATCAGAAATTGACAATTCCAAACTTTCTCTACCATCTATACTCAGTTCGGGTATGGAAACAGCCGCCAGAAACGTATCTAAATCAGAGTCTGAGTACTCAGCTCTTGACGTATAAGCCTCTTTGAAATACGTATAGAAAACATCACTAATCTCTTCAGTCACGGTATGTACGACACCCAAAGTATCAGTAATCCCCGCCACTACAGTCGCCGCCCTTTCAGACCTAGCTAAATAAGCTAAAAACCTACCACACTTATCCGCTTCAAAGTATTGTGTATGTTTAGCAAATAACAACTTACGCCTTGATTTATCTAGCAAATAATCCGACCACTCTCTCTGTACTGTTAACCAAGCCATCCTATCAGAAACCGCATGAGAAGAGAGATATACTTCCTCCAACCGCACAACCTCTTTTTCCAATCTATCGCCTTTCAGCCTAGATTCTCTCTTGAAACAGTTGATGCTTCTAATTAAAGAGCCTCTTAGAAAAATCATTATTTAATCAATTAATTGTCAGACAGTCGAGATATTTGGCAGAAATAGTTGTTTTGACATCCTCAACTAAAAATCTGTAGAAATCTGAGATGAGTGGTGGACAACCCTGGTTGAACTGACATGGAATGACCCAGTAGGACAAATGAGTCTGTTATTAACTCCTTATTTTTCATGTGCTAACGTGCATTGTCTGTATAATAGATTGTATTGGTAAATGCGACACAAAAGAGCATAGAAAAACTGTTAAAATCACATCACGAAGGTGCACATTAGATTTCTATTTTTAGCGATTTTCCCAGAGTGTGAGAAGAGCCCTAAATGTTTACCACATTTCTCCAGGTTGTCCCACTTTATCATACTGCAGACAGCCAGTGTTTTTACTATTTATTACTTTTTTTAGGAGTTTATTTTCCATTTGCTTCAACGAGAACAGCAAAATTATGGCATAAAAAGAATAATAATGTTGGTTTATCTTAGCCATAAAATATAAACAGGTAAATTATTGCTGAATTTCTGTGATTTTGTCATAGACATGCACTGTTTTTTTTGGGCTTTTTTCCCCTATAGTTACTAAGCAAGCCCTGCTAAATGATTTGAGGATAATGCCAGGGGCAGTGTATGGATAGACATGAGATTTGCTTTTTTTAAATGTAATGTCGTGTTTAAGGAGGTTTTAGACATTGTTATCCAGATTAATAGAATACCCATATTCTCACTGCTCTTCCCCTTCCAGTTACACAATTGATTATGCATTACTGTTCATTCACCCTGTGAGTGTAGCCTCAAAAGTGCACTATGTATCCTTAATGTCAAGTGGGCACCATAGTAGAATGTTGAATATACCATTGACATGTGCATAGCTAGCTTATACTTCAGTTCTGAAAAAGTTAAACAGCAGCTAATGTAAAAAGCACATTGGACAAATCTGATAGTCAATGTTCTTTCTACATGAAAAATATATAGAAGTTTATGAGATTCATTTGATGGATGTTTTGTAGTATGTATTACTTGTCAATTACAGCAGCTCAGCTGCTTTATTTAAATCTAGAACTGTTCTCGGCACCAAGCTTGAGTAGGACTCAAAGATGCTGAAATGACAAGTTTCCTATAGGCTGACTTTCTATTTGGTTGTTAGGACAACAGCCAGTGGTAACACAAGATTTCAGGGCAAAATTACTACATAAAAATGTGATTTTCTTTTTAGGTACGTGTGTGTAGTCTTCTTTGTGTCTGCAAACTGCCTGAGCTGAAACCTTTAACATCTTTTCTCTGCTAGCTGCAATATATGTAGGACAAGTCCTCTGATTATCTTTCATGCTATAAAACTCTTTCTTTCTGTAATCATTTGGGCTGTAATGAAGTGGTGGCAGGAAGTAGATTAGAGAGGATACATTAGGATGTCTGCCTCTTACTATTTGTAATCATTTACTGCACTCCATTTACGATAAGGAGTGCAGTATTCCTTAAATACACTTTTTTTTTTTTTTTTTTAATGAACACTGCAGCAATGACATCAGAAATCACCGATTTATAAGGGCGGAAATGGCTTATAAAGTATTTACAGAAATTTATACATATTCTATGCAAAAGTTTGGGCAGTCTTGGTCAAGTTGCAATTTTCTGTGAATTTTGAACAATAAAACATTAACATACTATCTTCTGGGTACGTTTTTAAACATGATATATCGCCTCACATTTTGAAGCAAAATCACTATTTGCTGAATGTAACAGATTGAAAGACAAAACAGTGAATGTGCAGATGTTTCTGTACCTTGTCCATCAGTCCCTTGTGGCAGAAAACACAGCTTTTGAGCATTTCTTGAAGCCATATAGCAGTTTTTATATCTTTATATTCTCGCTTTACAGAGTTTTCACTTTTTTTTTTTTTTTTTTTTTCTTCTTCCGTGCAGAACTCCTCTAGAAATATTCTCGTGTGCCCTGCAAGTTTGAGATCTCCCCACATATTAAAATAATATCTGAAGGCCATACCAAAACGTTAATCTTTTGTTCTTGTAAATACTTCATGGTGGTTTTTTAGGTTTGTTTTGCTGAAATATCCAGCCTCTTCTGAGCTTCAATTTCTTCACCAACGCTGACATTTTCTTGAATTCTTCTTCTTTATATAGTGCCAGTATATTATGCAGATTTTTACAGCGAATATTTTAATCATTCAAATCAGTCCCTGCCTCACTGGAGCTTACAGGTTATATTCTCTACCACACAAACACGCACACTGGGGTCTATTTTGTTAGAAGCTAGTTGTATGTATATGGACTGCGGGACACAGCTCACACAAACATTGAACATAAAACATTCACACAGATAATGTCTCATAATAGAACCTATGACACCAGTGCTGTGAGGCAGAAATGCTATCCAGCGTGCCTTTCTCTTTAATACTTTCTTTGTTTTGCTGTGGCTCTGGCTCTGGCAACCACACAACCCCAACACATTTTAGATCTACCCCCTGCTCAACTATTGGCAATGTGTTCTTTTCTTCAAATGCTTCACATGTTTCCTCATCATTGTTTAGTGCCACAAATTCCACAGCGCTGTACAGAGAAGTACTGTTAATGTTTGCCCCTGCACTTAGAGGTCTCCGTAGTAAATCCTTTGGCTATCCGACTTTTCTCTCCACCCTGTTTTTGTAGCATTTTATTGTTTGTTAATTTAAGTAATAGTAATAAACTTTGGCATAAGCCTACACTCATGTTTTCTAATTGCTGTGGCTGAATTAATAGCGTTATGGAACTTCTAGTTTCCATCAACAATCCTGGAGTCAGCCGACAAGCCAAGATGTAGAAGAGGGAGGCATTGGAATACATGGGGTTTCAAGGGGCTGTGGATGAGGGGGAAGAGATGGGACAGTTGAGTGCATGCAGAAGAATGATCTGAGCAGTGCATTGGTGGTAGAAATAGGGCATGGCATGAGGGAACACGGGAACGTAGGGGTTTTTTTTGGTTTGTTTTTTTCGCTCTGGTAAATTCAGCAAATGGTAATTTTAAATTTACATGTGCAAAAAATATCTCCTCTCCAAGTTTGTACCCTGCAGTGGTTGTGTTAACGTATTTTCACTTCTACAAATCTATAAAAAGATTGTCACAAAAGGAACACAAAATACCGCTTTCTGTGGGTCATAATCAGTAGTGGATTTGTAGCTTATGGCTTTAAGACTCGCATATATATTGTGAAATGCTTTTATGGTCTGCAGCAAGAACAATTTAATTTCAGTAAAGAAAATCACTTTGCAGTCTGTTAATGGGAGAACTAATTATCACTTATTTCAGGTTAAATGCAGTAGTGGTATAAATAAACATTACCTCTTGTTTTCTTGATGCATGGTTTATGGTAATGGAAAATGAATTGACCCCTACATAGCTGGAGGCTGTTTGCACTATAATGTTTTGAGCAATTATTGTTTTTTCATTTTGTTATTTTGGCAAGGAGTTCTTTTTTTTGTTTTTCTTCTGAGTAACCAAGCATTTTTTTTTTTTTCAGAGGAGACAAGGCTTTAATTTAGTGAAATATTAGATTTAAATATATTTTTATGTTTTAGATATTAGATATGGACAAATAGACATAAAGTTCAAAACATTATACTTTTCATAAATTCTTCCCATAGTTACTATTAGCCTCTGAAAATCGAGGTCGATATAGGGCTAGGAGCAATGGTATCATATTTTTTTTTTTTCTCCTACTGAACTAAAAACATAAAAATTATATTATACCCAATTCTATTTTATTTCTTTATACACTGTGAAAATGATCATATTGCTTCATCTCTTCAGCAGCTTAAATAGCTAGGATGTTGGAGAAGGGAGGAACTTTCTAGTAAAAGTTTGCTTTTGTGATTAAACCTTTACAGCGATTGCTGAGATAATGAATCATATGACCGAGAACCAGAGGAGGACTGGCAAATTTTAGCCTGGGGGACAACACTTGACTCAGCAGCCTATTAGGAACATTTTAAAGGAAAAGAAATGCACGTGACCCAGTTAAAGGTAGCCCACTATGGGACCAGTCCAGGGGGACAAGTGCTCCCCAGCCCAGCTTGGCCTTGCACAGCTTTGTCCAGATCCCCCTTCTAAGAATGCCAGATTCCTTCTGCCACCCTTATAAAGCAGGACGGAATATAGGCCAGTCTTCTCACACTATATTTAAGAAATGCACAATTCAATTGAACACACTGGTCTGCTAATGTAGACTTTCCAAAGACTGTTGTCTACCACAGGTTTTCATGATCTCCTTATATGTGGTAGGTGTACCAAACCATGATTGTACCAACTTTTGCAGTTCTTTTGAGAACATTTTCAGTCCCTGGATATATTTGTATCGGCAAAAGCACAGTGATAAGGGTATTAGTAGTTTGTGAGTGCAGAAAATGACTGCAAATGAAGTGTTTTTGCAGGCTGTTATAAGTGAATAGTGAAACTTCCTGTCTCAGTGTATGCTGCAAACACAGTGCTTTATGTATAGGTTGGGCAATATAAATGTTTTCCAAATCATATCCATGCAACTGTGAATTCTGCTGCTTATTGTGGTTTTTATTAAATATTACTGTGTTACGTAACTGGAGGTTTAACATTATCCCTCTCTGATAAACAAAAGCTTTCTAAATATTTTACAAATATTTTTCAACTGATGGTGCCAGATGGCTTACAATCTGTAATAAAGACTAGTGTTACAAGTGAATTGGTGTGTGTTTTTATTTCTATTTAAATTAATGTTATCCCTACACGTAGTGGTAAAGAGGGCTACTCATGCAGGCTTTGGTTACATACAAGTTACTTTATATAAAGGGGTACTAGTAGCATTCAAAAAATGTTTGTTGCCTATCATTGCATGTGATATTTGAGATGAAGTTGTGATCATGGGGGGGTACTTATTTCCTGTATACCGCAGAACAGTCAGAATGCCCTTTGAAGGACGTTGCATTATTTGTTGGAATGAAAGATAATGGAGAGCAGTAGCTTTAATGTAAATATTATAAACTTTGCTGAAAGTTGCAAATATTCGCTAAAGCCATAACTAAACCTAATATATAAACTCAGTCATACCCCATTCATACTGCACCAAAATCCCGGGCTTTTGCCGGGGCGAGCTCAAACGACCCTGGTCTTGGTGCAGTATGAATGGTACAAGTCAAAAATCCCGGGTCTAAAAATCCGGGTCTTCAACCCGGGATTTATCGAGGGGTAATTCCCGGGTCGGACCCGGGTTGCCTGCACTATGAATGGTGCAAAACTGTTTGGTACTTCCTTCCATGTTGTCACAAGTAGCCAGTAGGCTATAAAAGCAGATATGACCGGTAAATTGTCCTAAGTGATTTCCCTATTACTGAGTGTCAATGTATCATCACTGTGTGTGTGTGTGTGTATATATACAGACCAGCAACTAATATTGAGAATAGCCCATTCTTCGAGTCTTTTTTTTTTATTTACTTTTTGTTAAATGTCATTACACTCTTCTCTCTGACATATATAAACTATATTTATAATTTACATAATCTTCAACACTATTACATTATATTTAGCCAGAGTCGAACATTCTTTCCTACAGGTTTTTTAATATCAATCCATTAAAGGTACTCTCCACATAAAACAGCCAATGGTGAGTATATAGTGAAATAATTGTTCCTGGCACAAGTTGGCAGGATTTCAAATAGTTTAACCTGAAGCTAGCTGGTGCCTTCTGCTGTGTGGGAAAAGCTGCTGGGAATGCAAAGTTCCGTCAAGTTCCTTAGGCTTGTGAGATGAGCACTCTCCTTTCCTTATGTACTTCCCAAGGGTCCTTGTTTAAGCAGCTATATCGCTAAAGAGGCAGTTATGTTTAGTCATTAGAATTTGTTAGGGGAAATAGATATCTTAATTTCTAAAATCTGATCTAGACAGACCAAATTAATTAATGTGTGGCTCAATAGGAGGGTATGGAAAAAGTGGTAAGACATGGAATTACTGGTAAGATATGAGACTATGTCCAAAGTAACTAGTGAACCTAGTTAAGACTTCTTATGCGTTGATAAAGAAAGGAGCCAGGTCCCTCAGTAATATAATTTCTTTTTTTCCAAAATGAGGCCCCTAGTCAAGATGTATTTTTGAGATGCTGCACAACATGGTAGTGTTGGATCTAAAATCTCATCCAAGTTTGCGTGTGGTAAGTATATCTGGAAGCGCTTCAATGAGCTGGAGAGAATAGACACAGACCAAGTTCTGTATACAAGGAATATTCTGTTTATTGATGTCAAGATACAAGTCTTTAAAGCCTACTGAATATATGAATCCTATGTCATAAGCATACAATAGTCTATGGGATGCGCTGCTGATTAACTATCACGTGTTCTTGAGCTGTTTACTTTCTCCCCCTTCTCAGGACAGATGTGTCAATTATTCTTATCCCAAGGGGGGCTGGAGGTTTATCTCCTGTCCGCCATTTCCAAAGTCATGGGTACAGCTCCCACATTACAAGCTGAAAATGAAACTACCTATTCACAAATCTAGCTACATTCTTTTTGTTTGAGCTATCTTGCTATTCATAACATAAGGGGAGGCACCATTGACTTTAAATGATTACCACAATCATTTATATGAAAATGGGAACAAATATAATTAATGGAGCAATTTATACTGTTTATTACTTTTAGGGGGGCAATTTATTTTTAATAACTTTATTTATAGAGTACCAGCACACAATGTATGCATACAATATAGAAAGCCAAAGTAAGCCAAAATAGGTAAAGGTATAAATGTCTGGAGCGGCCTGTGAAGCAGCCCCAAGGCAAGTAAAGTGCACATTTAGTTAGGAGGTCAGAACTGTATCAACATATTATATACCAAACTATTGAATGGTAAATCAGAGTGTGAGGTCTATCTTTGTATTGTAACGAAGAAGACATGGGACTCAAGGTGGCCAGCACTCCTCTAATTGAGGAAAGCTGTATCCACATATGGCTTCAGTTAGACAGGTTATAAGAAGAGGGATGAAGTGTCCTGAGGATGAGAGCAGTTATCGCGTATATTGGGATTATTATAAATAAACCAGTTGCACTATATTTGGGAGAATTTGTGGGATTCCCCGTGTTTGCGGGGGATTCCTCCGGGTGCTCCGGTTTCCTCCCACACTCCAAAAACATACTGATAGGTTAATTGGCTGCTAACAAATTGACCCTAGTCTGTCTCTGTCTGTGTGTAGGGAATTTAGACTGTAAGCCTCAATGGGGCAGGGACTGATGTGAGTTCTCTGTACAGCGCTGCGGAATTAGTGGCGCTATATAAATAAATGGTGATGATGATTTATTGTTTAGGTATGCTGAAATTTTTTCCATCGATGCCAGGAACTATATTCTATTGAAGAGGTGTTGTCTAGTGGCTAAGAACTAGAGATGAGCGGGCTCGGATATCTGAAATCCGAGCCCACCCGAACGTTGCCGATCCGAGCCATATCCGGGTATTCCCGCCAATTGCAAAACTGAAACCGAGGCTCTGAGTCATAATCCCGCTGTCGGATCTCGCGATACTCGGATCCTATAAATTCCCTGCTAGCCGCCGCCATCTTCACTCGGGCATTGATCAGAGTAGAGGGAGGTTGTGTTAGGTGGTCCTCTGTCCTGCTATATCTCGTGCTGTGCCGGGCCGGGCCGTGCCCTACCAGAACCCTCAAGCGAATCCAAAACACGAGACACCAAAAGTGGCCGGTGCACATCCCTACTAAGAACTGGAAAGAGTCAGAACCCCCCATCTAGACATCTGGCTGCATTTAGTATTTGTGTGGACTGCTTTACTGCATATTTATAAAAAACCTCCAGTGGAGATCCCAAAAGGAAGCACCAGGGACATTTAGTAATTTGAACCTGTTTAACATCACTAATTAAAGCAGCCACATCAACCCAGAACAATGCAATTTTGGGCAGGACCACCAGATGTGGGGGAATAATCCCCATTCGCCACATCCCCACCAACATAGGTCAGATGTGGTCCCGTACATTGTTTTCAACCTAGTTGGGACAAGGTACCACCTAAAATAGAATTTGTAAGCATTTTCTTTCATGAGAGGAGGAGCTATTGGTCCTCTATTATTGTTGACCAGGTGTCCTCATCTGGTGGTCCACCCAAATCAGTCTCCCATTTAAGTTTGTGGGTTGGATAGAGGTAACAAAAAGGTTATACAAGTTCAAGCTCACTAATAGGAGTTGTAAAGATGTAGATCGTGTTGGCAAAAACGGAACCTGAGCGATATATCGCATTTGTCCATGAAGATTTCAGCCTGTCGAATAAGGGAAGATATTTCATATAATCCCTTGTGATGATGTATTCAAATGGCCTAATAGTGCCACCACTGCAGTATTACACCTAACTCCAGATATATTAATCCAACACAGCTGCATGTGTGTGTATCTGTATCACAGTCCAAACACAACAATGAAATATGAGTTCCTTCATCCGACTTGTCAGTCCAGCATATGTAGAGCCATCTCGAAAACTGCACCTGATGATAGTGGAACATATGACAGTCCGTGCAGATACTGAATGAGTACCCGGGGTCTCAATAGCCAAAACAAGATATATCCTGTGTATTACACAAGCTTGACGCATTTCTCAGCTATACAGCCGTTTCTTCAGAAGTTGATTGAACTTGAGAAATAGCAGAGGTATTTAAGTAATTCCATGGGTGTCCAATTACCCTGTTAATTGCAATTAGTCTAGGGTGGTCACATGACCTTACTGCGATGATTATCCGGAGAAAAGGATTTTTCCATAGCCTTTCTTATTGGACAATCTGGGGTTAATTAATTACTGGGCTCTGTCCACAAAATAAGTCATAACCATATACATAAATACATAGGATAATTCAATACTACCAACAATATATCCAATAGTAAAGATCCATGTTCCTCGTATACATTATTAGATTAAAAAAAAACATGTATGGGTAATGTATATAAAAATAAAATAAAATTAAATAAAAATATATTAAATAAATAAACATCCATGGCAATCAAAGCCAATATTAAATCAAAAGTGATAAATTAACTGGATTTCTCATCCAACAATCTCGAGGAGTTCCCCATCCAGGAGCCAACCCCACCTGACTCTGTTTAACTTCAGAAGGCACACTCATACAGAGTTCTAAAGCCAAACAGCAGGAATATAATAATGTCACTAGTAGAGGGTGTGATAGGTTCAATCTTCTATGCAGGCGTGAAGCCTACTGGATTTTCAGGCTAAAGATCTTATCACCACATGGTCTTAATGATTGCATAGAGCAGGGTTTCCCAAACCCAGTCCTCAGGGCTCCCCACCAGTGCAGGTTTTCCATATCTCCTTGCTGGAGCACAGGTGTATTCATTACTGACTGACACATTGTAACAGATCCACAGGTGGTCCTAATTATGTCACATGTGATCCAGAAAACCTGCACTGTTAGGGAGCCCTGAGGACTGGGTTTGGGAAACCCTGGCATAGAGCTTAATAACTTTTGAATAATTGTATGGGTTTTTCTTTGTATGTGCATGTATGTCTATTGACCCCCTTTGTGTAGGAGGTTAGTGGACATATTCAACACATATACATCTTATGGTGCCAGGCTGTGTTGACAATATTATTTTCAATTATTCCATCATTAATCTTATGAAACTGCTTGTCAAATATAGGAACATTAAGGTTGAATCTATTCAATCAGAGATCAAAAAAATTCAAGAATCCCTTCTAACATTTGAGTCAACTGAAGGTTTCCAAAAAAGAGGCAATAAGATCAATAAAAGAATCATTGATTTTGAAAATTGCTTGATAATTTGGAAGGATATGAAATTGAAGCGGAACAGAGATGACTATGATAGAGATAGAGAGAGTAATATATGAACAAGTAACAGGTAGCAGAAAGCTTGGTCCCGTAAACCCGCGTGTTGTAAGTCAGAACAATTGACGGCCATGTTGGAAGAGGGCTTCAGTACCTGCAGAACAAGGAACAATAATACACACGCAAAAAACACAACATGGGTAACTTATACTGTGAATACAGGGTTGAGTCCAAAAACTGCGTTTGCTCTGGTGAACTAGTATGTCTCCCCTGAGACACTTAGAAAACTAGTCCCAAGGTACTCATTGTTTTTTTACAAGACACAAAAGAAACACAAAGACAAGATTTTGAGCGTAAGCGTAGAACACTAAAAGCGGTTCAGGTGATGCTTGTCTTGGATGTGACTGTACGCCAAACTGATCTTGGCATCCTCTGGAAGGGCCTACAGCTTTACCTCACAGTTGTCCCTGTAGGAGATGAAGAGGTGGGTATCAGTACATTCAGCAGAAGCAACCAAGCATCTTCGAGGGATTTAGCTGACAGCACCCGGCCATTTTTCTGAACTTGGAGGGAGAAGGGAAATCCCCACCTGTATTTAATGTCATTTTCATGCAGGGCCTGGGTCACATCTTTCAGTTCCCTACGCTTCGTTAAGGTGGTGGAAGCTAGGTCTTGAAATCTGAGTATCCATCTATCTGATATTGTTTTATAGTAATGCAGATGGAGGATATCATCTCTCGGAGTGTTGGGAGCGGAGGCGTAGAGCCTGGTGTGCTCTATTGAAGAGAAACATGTCATCAGAAGTAGAAGGGGCCAACATACGGAAGAGGAAGAGAAGATAGCCCTCCATTTGTGGCCCTTAAATAGTTTCTGGAATGTTTCTGATTCTGTGGTTGTTGTGTCGGCCTCTGTTTTCAGCATCCTCATGTTTATCTGTGAGAGCTAGGAGGCTACTATGTATTTGTGTGAACTCTTGGTCTGTGGATTGTTGAAGTTGAATCACCTCCTCTTGTGATCTCTCTAGCATGTCAACACGGGTGCACAGATCTGCAATTTTTGAGGGAAGATCAGACATGGCCTTGGTGACTTCCTCCTTAATGGTTTCTTTGATGTTTTTCATTTCAGAGAGGGTAGCAATGTCCGCTTTAGTAGAGTGAGCAGAGGGATCCTCCAGTTCAGACTCCGGTTATGAGTCGCTGCTGTGGGCAGAATTTGAAGATGGCCCCTAGACAGAGTAGGATGAATTGATGTCAAATATTTGACCAAGGATTGTGAGTTGATCTTTTTGTTCTTAGGCATTCTTGTAGGATACAAAAGCAGAGTAAGGATGCAGAGAATGAGATTGGTATATAGGTAATGTTCCAACGACGGGAGGTCCATTCACCAGACCAAAGGGTAATTTTATAGCCATATAACAGAGTGTCCCATGATACGGGCAAGGTACGAGTAGCAAAGCATGTTTATGGGTTGCGGTGACAGTTGGAATTATCAGCACAAGACACTGTGATAACTGCCAGTAACAGGTTCAGTAGAATTGTATATGACCAATTGCCTATGTGGTCTGTGCTTGTGAACAATCAGAGTTGGTCCGGAAAAACACAAAGTACTGTGAGCTTGAATTCTGGTTGGTGTTTTGTAAGAATTCATTTCTTCAAAGATAATGTCTTGATATGAGACAACAATCTGTGTAATATATTTAACGGACACAAGATGGCATTGTATTCCTAAAAAATTACTTAACACAATCTAGTATACCGAGTGGACACCAAGTGGCGCTGTCCTCCTGGTAAAAGAATTAGGGATGCTGCAATTTGTGAAATGATCCTAAGATGGCGCACCTTCACACATGGCCCTTCTCTGCCCTGCAGCGTCACACATGGCCCTTCTCTGCCCTGCAGCGTCACACATGCCCCCCTCTCTGCCCTGCAGCTTCACACATGTGTACCCATCTCTGCCCTGCACCTTCACACATGCCCCCCTCTCTGCCCTGCACCTTCACACATGTACCCATCTCTGCCCTGCACCTTCACACATGCCCCCCTCTCTGCCCTGCAGCGTCACACATGCCCTCCTCTCTGCCCTGCACCTTCACACATGTACCCATCTGTGCCCTGCACCTTCACACATACCCCCCTCTCTGCCCTGCAGTGTCACACATGCCCTCCTCTCTGCCCTGCAGCGTCACACATACCCCCCTCTCTGCCCTGCAGCATCACACGTGCCCCCCTCTCTGCCCTGCAGCTTCACACGTGCCCCCTCTCTGCCCTGCAGCTTCACACGTGCCCCCTCTCTGCCCTGCAGCTTCACACGTGCCCCCTCTCTGCCCTGCAGCTTCACACGTGCCCCCCTCTCTGCCCTGCAGCTTCACACGTGCCCCCCTCTCTGCCCTGCAGCTTCACACATGTACCCATCTCTGCCCTGCAGCTTCACACATGTACCCATCTCTGCCCTGCACCTTCACACATGCCCCCCTCTCTGCCCTGCAGTGTCACAACTGTACCCATCTCTGCCCTGCAGCATTACACATGCCCCCTTTCTGCCCTGCAGTGTCACACATGCCCCCCTTTCTGCCCTGCAGTGTCACACATGCCCCCCTTTCTGCCCTGCAGCATCACACATGCCCCCCTCTCTGCCCTGCAGCTTCACACATGTGTACCCATCTCTGCCCTGCACCTTCACACATGCCCCCCTCTCTGCACTGCACCTTCACACATGCCCCTCTCTATGCCCTGCAGCTTCACACATGTACCCATCTCTGCCCTGCACCTTCACACATGGCCCTTCTCTGCCCTGCAGCGTCACACATGGCCCTTCTCTGCCCCGCAGCGTCACACATGCCCCCCTCTCTGCCCTGCAGCGTCACACATGCCCCCCTCTCTGCCCTGCAGCTTCACACATGCCCCCCTCTCTGCCCTGCAGATTCACACATGTACCCATCTCTGCCCTGCACCTTCACACATGTACCCATCTCTGCCCTGCACCTTCACACATGCCCCCCTCTCTGCCCTGCAGTGTCACACCTGTACCCATCTCTGCCCTGCAGCGTCACACATGCCCCCCTTTCTGCCCTGCAGTGTCACACATGCCCCCCTTTCTGCCCTGCAGTGTCACACATGCCCCCCTTTCTGCCCTGCAGCGTCACACATGCCCCCCTCTCTACCCTGCAGCTTCACACATGTGTACCCATCTCTGCCCTGCACCTTCACACATGCCCCCCTCTCTGCCCTGCACCTTCACACATGCCCCCCTCTATGCCCTGCAGCTTCACATATGTACCCATCTCTGCCCTGCACCTTCACACATGCCCCCCTCTCTGCCCTGCACCTTCACACATGCCCCCCTCTATGCCCTGCAGCTTCACACATGTACCCATCTCTGCCCTGCACCTTCACACATGGCCCTTCTCTGCCCTGCAGCGTCACACATGGCCCTTCTCTGCCCTGCAGCGTCACACCTGCCCCCCTCTCTGCCCTGCAGCTTCACACATGTGTACCCTTCTCTGCCCTGCACCTTCACACATGCCCCCCTCTCTGCCCTGCAGATTCACACATGTACCCATCTCTGCCCTGCACCTTCACACATGTACCCATCTCTGCCCTGCACCTTCACACATGCCCCCCTCTCTGCCCTACAGTGTCACACCTGTACCCATCTCTGCCCTGCAGCGTCACACATGCCCTCCTCTCTGCCCTGCAGTGTCACACCTGTACCCATCTCTTCCCTGCAGCGTCACACATGCCCCCCTTTCTGCCCTGCAGTGTCACACATGCCCCCCTTTCTGCCCTGCAGTGTCACACATGCCCCCCTTTCTGCCCTGCAGCGTCACACATGCCCCCCTCTCTGCCCTGCAGCTTCACACATGTGTACCCATCTCTGCCCTGCACCTTCACACATGCTGCCCTCTCTGCCCTGCACCTTCACACATGCCCCCCTCTCTGCCCTGCACCTTCACACATGTACCCATCTCTGCCCTGCACCTTCACACATGCCCCCCTCTCTGCCCTGCACCTTCACACATGGCCCCCCTCTATGCCCTGCAGCTTCACACATGTACCCATCTCTGCCCTGCACCTTCACACATGGCCCTTCTCTGCCCTGCAGCTTCACACATGGCCCTTCTCTGCCCTGCAGCGTCACACATGCCCCCCTCTCTGCCCTGCAGCTTCACACATGTGTACCCATCTCTGCCCCGCACCTTTACACATGCCCCCCTCTCTGCCCTGCAGCTTCACACATGTACCCATCTCTGCCCTGCACCTTCACACATGTACCCATCTCTGCCCTGCACCTTCACACATGCCCCCCTCTCTGCCCTGCAGTGTCACACCTGTACCAATCTCTGCCCTGCAGCTTCACACATGTACCCATCTCTGCCCTGCACCTTCACACATGTACCCATCTCTGCCCTGCACCTTCACACATGCCCCCCTCTCTGCCCTGCAGTGTCACACCTGTACCAATCTCTGCCCTGCAGCATCACACATGCCCCCCTTTCTGCCCTGCAGTGTCACACATGCCCCCCTTTCTGCCCTGCACCTTCACACATGCTCCCCTCTATGCCCTGCAGCTTCACACATGTACCCATCTCTGCCCTGCACCTTCACACATGGCCCTTCTCTGCCCTGCACCTTCACACATGGCCCTTCTCTGCCCTGCAGCGTCACACATGCCTCCCTCTCTGCCCTGCAGCTTTACACATGTGTACCCATCTCTGCCCTGCACCTTCACACATGCCCCCCTCTCTGCCCTGCAGCTTCACACATGTACCCATCTCTGCCCTGCACCTTCACACATGCCCCCCTCTCTGCCCTGCACCTTCACACATGCCCCCCTCTCTGCCCTGCACCTTCACACATGTACCCATCTCTGCCCTGCACCTTCACACATGCCCATCTCTCTGCCCTGCAGCGTCACACATGCCCCCCTCTCTGCCCTGCAGCTTCACACATGTGCCCATCTCTGCCCTGCACCTTCACACGTGCCCCCCTCTCTGCCCTGCAGTGTCACACGTGCCCCCCTCTCTGCCCTGCAGCTTCACACATGTACCCATCTCTGCCCTGCACCTTCACACGTGCCCCCCTCTCTGCCCTGCAGTGTCACACCTGTACCCATCTCTGCCCTGCAGCGTCACACATGCCCCCCTTTCTGCCCTGCAGCGTCACACATGCCCCCCTCTCTGCCCTGCAGCTTCACACATGTGTACTCATTTCTGCCCTGTACCTTCACACATGCCCCCCTCTCTGCCCTGCACCTTCACACATGTACACATCTCTGCCCTGCACCTTCACACATGCCCCCCTCTCTGCCCTGCACCTTCACACATGTACCCATCTCTGCCCTGCACCTTCACACATGCCCATCTCTCTGCCCTGCAGCATCACACATGCCCCCCTCTCTGCCCTGCAGCTTCACACATGTGCCCATCTCTGCCCTGCACCTTCACACGTGCCCCCCTCTCTGCCCTGCAGTGTCACACGTGCCCCCTCTCTGCCCTGCAGCTTCACACATGTACCCATCTCTGCCCTGCACCTTCACACGTGCCCCCCTCTCTGCCCTGCAGTGTCACACCTGTACCCATCTCTGCCCTGCAGCGTCACACATGCCCCCCTTTCTGCCCTGCAGCGTCACACATGCCCCCCTCTCTGCCCTGCAGCTTCACACATGTGTACTCATTTCTGCCCTGTACCTTCACACATGCCCCCCTCTCTGCCCTGCAGCTTCACACATGCCCATCTCTCTGCCCTGCAGCGTCACACATGCCCCCCTCTCTGCCCTGCAGCTTCACACATGTGCCCATCTCTGCCCTGCACCTTCACACGTGCCCCCCTCTCTGCCCTGCAGTGTCACACCTGTACCCATCTCTGCCCTGCAGCGTCACACATGCCCCCCTTTCTGCCCTGCAGCGTCACACATGCCCCCCTCTCTGCCCTGCAGCTTCACACATGTGTACTCATTTCTGCCCTGTACCTTCACACATGCCCCCCTCTCTGCCCTGCAGCTTCACACATGTACACATCTCTGCCCTGCAGCTTCACACATGTACACATCTCTGCCCTGCACCTTCACACATGCCCCCCTCTCTGCCCTGCACCTTCACACATGTACCCATCTCTGCCCTGCACCTTCACACATGCCCATCTCTCTGCCCTGCAGCGTCACACATGCCCTCCTCTCTGCCCTGCAGCATCACACATGCCCCCCTCTCTGCCCTGCAGCATCACACATGCCCCCTTCTCTGCCCTGCAGCATCACACATGCCCCCCTCTCTGCCCTGCAGCGTCACACATGCAGTGTTAAACCGAGCCTACAAGGTTAGGGCTGTCTGAGAACACGGCAATGAATAAGGACACTCTCAGTCCAAGCTCAATTACCGCCTCCTCACTTTGCTCTTACCAAGGCACGGGGGGCTACAGGCACTTGAGACCAGGAACAGTCCTGCCTCAAGTACCTCGCACACCACTCGGTGAGGGCCTGACCGAAAGGGGGAATCGAGCGTGATACTCACGGGACACTCCTACTTCCGATCCTGCTCTCCTGCACCTCCCCGACACCTGCGGATGACAAGGAACACACAGCCTCCCTCTGCACTGTCAGTGAGACTAAAGGTGTGCACCCACAACACTTAAACTGACTACAACAGCGACCCGACCCTAACAACGCTCTAATGGTCGGCAGCGCAACTAAGTCAAACAACTATGACTAACTACCACTACGGGGAACACCAGCCGGTGCTCATGGACTATACCGGAGGGCGGTTCCTAACCCCCTCACCCAGGTCTAACCAAGGAGACTGTCTCCTTACTATAGGGTCACCCACGGACCCTAAGGACCGGCTGCACCAGGCCCGACTGAGGCTCGCTGGAACAGCACACTAACCCGCGGGCCGACTGCCGCACAGAACAGCCGATCAAAACTGAACCGCCCGACTGCCTGTACTCGGGTTTCGAACACGTATCCTTACACCCGGAACCACAGGATAACCTGCACGGAACTCGGGCTTGGGGACCCTCAACCAGAACCACGGCCGCCCCTGGAACTGCCTCAAGGTGTGCTGCACTGCCACAGACTCACCCAGTCACCCCCTCTGGGAACCAGCGTGACCCCAGGGACCCAAGGGACGGGAAAGCTACGTATGTTCTTCCCTGACTATGTGTAAGCTGGTAACCTCACTTGTCCCCCACAGCACGGGTTAGTACAGGAAAACACAGGAAACAAGAGTCTACCTTTAATGGGGGCCTGACGTCTTGCCCCTGGACACAATTATGTAGCACACCCAAAGATACAGTAATACAGCCAATACTCGCCGTACAGACAGAATACAGTAAGACAGTACTTTGTACGCTACTCACCAGAGCACACAGCTACTAGCCAACCAGCCGGTTGCTACAGCACCCACAGGAGCCTCCGCTCTACTGTACCTCCTAACTCCGTGTGCTCACCTCACACAGGACCGCTCCTACACTCAGAAGGCTCTCACGCCTCTGTCACACCACTAGGGCCTTATGCCCTACACACCATGGGCCTCTGCCCAGCTATACACAGAGCCTTGTGCTCTGTTTACGGGCCTTAGCCCCCTCTCTAACTTAGGGCTCTGAGCCCACTAACTAGGGCCTTGTGCCCTGCTACCTAGGGGGCACTAGCCCCTGCCTACTCAGGCCTTCCTATCTAACTAAGGGCCTTGTGCCCTTCCACAGCTTATGGGCTATAAGCCCCTACTTAGGCCCTGTGGCCTTCCTATGGCCTCTAGGCCACTACCTGCCTAAGGGCCTTGTGCACCTGGGGCTCTGAGCCCCCCTGCCTTACTAGCTAACAGGGCCTTGTGCCCTTTGACCACTATTATGGCCTACTGGCCCACTACTCAACAAGGGCCTATTGCCCAGTTCCCTGGGCCTTGTGCCCCTAATACAATGTCCCCACGGGCCCTGTGCACGACCGTGGCCACGGGCCTTGTGCCCGACTTTAGTAGGGTGCTGCGGGCGTGGACCCGGGAGAGATGTAGCCCGGCAAGCGCCTTACCTGCTGCTGTCTTCGGGGAGCTTCTCCTGGACTCCTTCCCCTTCTGCCGCTGCTTCCATGCTCTGCCGCCGGCTTCTGGTCTTGATCACGCCGGTCTTCAGGCAGCAGAAGCGCTCTTAGCCCTGACAAGGGCTCTCTGCCTCCACTACTGGTCTCCGCTGCTTTCTGTTCTTCCTGTCTTGATCCCGCAGCTCTCCGCAACACGTCCTTCCTCCTGTCTCTCCGCCGACGGACTAAAGATGGCGGCGACTCGCTGATGTCATCACGTAGCGTAGACGCGACGCTACGTGATGACGTGGCGGGTCCTGATTGGCCCGCCGCCGCTGTGGGGTTTCTAATGGCCGGGAGGTGAGCCCTGATTGCCTCACCGTCCCAGTGGAACCAAGAGGACCGTCGGAACCGGGTAAGCCCCTCACACCTGCACTGACATCCATACAGTTCTATCAGCCCATCTTCACTGTGTACCATGTGACCGTTGTGGTCACATGACCCTGTGACCTGGGAAGGTACCTAAGCTGAAGGGGATTTAGCCGCTACCATGGAGACAGCCTTTGCGGTCTGTGCAGGGGCTGTCACATCGCAGAGTACTCACTACAGCCGGATCATTCATTCACAGAATATTATATTATGTGAATGAATGATCCGGCTGCAGTGAGTACTCTGCGATGTGACAGCCTCTGCACAGACTGCAAAGGCTGTCTCCATCGCATTACCACTGGACCACCAGGCGGCCCAAAATACTGTTATTCTGTCCGGCCCCGGTGCCATCTGCCCCCCTGCCCCCGGGGCAGCCCGCCCCTGCATCTGCCCCCCGGGCCAGCAGCCCCTGATTGTATGGTACATGCTTTTTGGCTTAAGAAGAAACTCCAATGTATGAGCTGCAGAGTTTTATGAAAAGCAAAGCAATCAGACAATGGGGCGCTCAGAAGTTGTTACTACGGCACCCACCTACAAGGAGCCTACACTTCGCCAGCCGAACACCCAGGTCTCTCCTTGTAGGGGCTTTATCTTCTCCACAAGACAAACGGCAGCAGGAGGGATCTGGAGTCAAATCAGCATCCACTAGAACCGCTGCAGGCAGCAGGGGATCCATGCAACATAGACTTCCAGGACATCCGTTGCTCGTGTAGGTGAGTAAGGGTATGCACCATAGGGAGGCTGTCAGGGCACCACCAGCACTGGAGCAGGTCTGTTCGGAGCGGCAGTCTCAGCACCTCTTCACTCCTCGGGCCCCCCCAAGTAGCATAATATATAAAAGGATCCGAGTAGTTGGGTGAGCACAGGCTCCGGGCAGCAGGGTGCCAGCAGTCTGGTTTTCACACTCAAATCCGCGGTGGTATAGAGAGAGGCAGATTGCTAGCCTCCCAAATCAGAAAACTCCAAAATGACCCCAGCCAGGGATAGAGTGGAGGCTCTGCTACCAGATGGTGTGGTATACACTAGAGATGAGCGCACTCGGATTTCTGAAATCCGAGCCCACCCGAACGTTGCCGATCCGAGTCGGATCCGAGACAGATCCGGGTATTGGCGCCAAATTCAAATCTGAAACTGAGGCTCTGACTCATAATCCCGTTGTCGGATCTCGCGATACTCGGATCCTATAAATTCCCCGCTAGTCGCCGCCATCTTCACTCGGGCATTGATCAGGGTAGAGGGAGGGTGTGTTAGGTGGTCCTCTGTCCTGGTAGATCTCGTGCTGTGCTGTTTAGTTCTGTGCTGTGCTGTTTAGTTCTGTGCTGTGCTGTGCTGTGTTCTGCAGTATCAGTCCAGTGGTGCTGTGTGCTGTGCTCTGTCCTTCTGAGGTCAGTGGTGCTGCTGGGTCCTGTGCTGTGTCCTGTTCAGTCCAGTGGTGCTGTGTCCTGTGCTCTGTGCTTCTAAGGGCATAGTTATTTCCCCAATATTCCCCTGTGTTTAAAAAAATAAAAAAAGTTATTTAAAAAAATACCAAAAACTAATTTAATTTTTTTTAATTACCACAAAATTTGCACAACCAATCCTGCAGTATAAGCCCATTGGTACTGCAATATTACCAAGTTCACACATTCAGCAGTAAAAGTCCAGTGGTACTGCAATATTACAAAGTTCACACATTCTGCAGTATCAGTCCAGTGGTGCTGTGTCCTGTGCTCTGTCCTGCTGAGTTCCGTAGTGCTGCTGGGTTCTGTGCCGTGTCCTGTTCAGTCCAGTGGTGCTGTGTCCTGTGCTCTGTGCTTCTAAGGGCATAGTTATTTCCCCATTATTCCCAAGTTTTTAAAAAGTAAAAAAAAATTAAAAATTAAAAATTAAAAAAAATATATATAATTATAACCAAATTTGCAAAACCAATCCAGCAGTATAAGTCCATTGGTACTGCAATATTACCAAGTTCACACATTCTGCAGTATCTTGTGCTACATATAATGGAGACCAAAAATTTGGAGGATAAAGTAGGGAAAGATCAAGACCCACTTCCTCCTAATGCTGAAGCTGCTGCCACTAGTCATGACATAGACGATGAAATGCCATCAACGTCGTCTTCCAAGCCCGATGCCCAATCTCGTAGTACTGGGCATGTAAAATCCAAAAAGCCCAAGTTAAGAAAAAGTAGCAAAAAGAGAAACTTAAAATCATCTGAGGAGAAACGTAAAGTTGCCAATATGCCATTTACGACACGGAGTGGCAAGGAACGGCTTAGGCCCTGGCCCGTGTTCATGACTAGTGGTTCAGCTTCACCCACGGATCTTAGCCCTCCTCCTCCTCCCCCCCCCTACAAAAAATTGAAGAGAGTTATACTGTCAGCAACAAAACAGCAAACTCTGCCTTCTAAAGAGAAATTATCACAAATCCACAAGGCGAGTCCAAGGATGTTGGTGGCTGTCAAGCCTGACCTTCCCATCACTGTACGGGAAGAGGTGGCTCGGGAGGAGGCTATTGATGATGTAGCTGGCGCTGTGGAGGAACTTGATGATGAGGATGGTGATGTGGTTATTGTAAATGAGGCACCAGGGGGGGAAACAGCTGATGTCCATGGGATGAAAAAGCCCATCGTCATGCCTGGTCAGAAGACCAAAAAATGCACCTTTTCGGTCTGGAGTTATTTTTATCCAAATCCAGACAACCAATGTATGGCCATATGTAGCTTATGTAAAGCTCAAATAAGCAGAGGTAAGGATCTTGCCCACCTAGGAACATCCTCCCTTATACGTCACCTGAATAACCTTCATAGTTCAGTGGTTAGTTCAGGAACTGGGGCTAGGACCCTCATCGGTACAGGGACACCTAAATCCCGTGGTCCAGTTGGATACACACCAGCAACACCCTCCTCGTCAACTTCCTCCACAATCTCCATCAGATTCAGTCCTGCAGCCCAAGTCAGCAGCCAGACTGAGTCCTCCTCAATACGGGATTCATCCGAGGAATCCTGCAGCGGTACGCCTACTACTGCCACTGCTGCTGTTGCTGCTGTTAGTCGGTCATCTTCCCAGAGGGGAAGTCGTAAGACCGCTAAGTCTTTCACAAAACAATTGACCGTCCAACAGTCGTTTGCCATGACCACAAAATACGATAGTAGTCACCCTATTGCAAAGCGTATAACTGCGGTTGTAACTGCAATGTTGGTGTTAGACGTGCGCCCGGTGTCCGCCATCAG
This sequence comes from Mixophyes fleayi, assembly GCF_038048845.1. Lineage (NCBI taxonomy): Eukaryota > Metazoa > Chordata > Amphibia > Anura > Limnodynastidae > Mixophyes > Mixophyes fleayi. Next base: position 139,136,748 of record NC_134406.1, on the reverse strand, counting down.
TGGAGTGGGATTTAGAGGGTTGATAGAGGTATTGTGTCCCCGGTACCAAATCCCGTCGAGATTCCACTTCACTAGGCAGGCGATACCAAAAATGTACAGAGAAGTACGATCAAGTGTCCTCAGTGCTCTAAAAAATGCGGTTGTACCCACTGTCCACTTAACCACGGACATGTGGACAAGTGGTTCTGGGCAAACGAAGGACTATATGACTGTGACAGCCCACTGGGTAGATGCATCCCCTTCCGCAGCAACAGCAACAGCTGCATCAGTAGCAGCAACTACAAAATGGCTGCTCGTGCAAAGGCAGGCAACATTGTGTATTACAGGCTTTAATAAGAGGCACAACGCTGACAACATATTAGAGAAAATGAGGGAAATTATCTCCCAGTGGCTTACCCCACTTAGACTCTCATGGGGATTTGTGGTGTCAGACAATGCCAGTAACATTGTGCGGGCATTAAATATGGGCAATTTCCAGCACGTCCCATGTTTTGCCCACACCATTAATTTGGTGGTGCAGCATTACCTCAAGAGTGACAGGGGTGTGCAGGAGATGCTAGCGGTGGCGCGCAAAATTGCTGGACACTTTCGGCATTCAGCCAGTGCCTACCGCAGACTAGAGGCACATCAAAAAAGCATGAACCTGCCCTGCCATCACCTCAAACAAGAGGTTGTGACGCGCTGGAACTCCACCCTCTATATGCTGCAGAGGATGGAGGAGCAGCAAAAGGCCATTCAGGCCTACACAGCCACCTACGACATAGGCAAAGGAGTGGGGATGCGCCTCAGTCAAGCGCAGTGGAGACTGATTTCCGTGTTGTGCAAGGTTCTGCAGCCATTTGAACTTGCCACACGAGAAGTCAGTTCCGACACTGCCAGCTTGAGTCAGGTCATTCCCCTGATCAGGCTGTTGCAGAAGCAGCTGGAGAAAGTGAGGGAGGAGCTGGTGTAAGCCATTGCGATTACACCAAGCATGTAGCTCTTGTGGATGTAGCCCTTCGTACGCTTTGCCAGGATCCGAGGGTGGTCACTCTTTTAAAGTCAGAGGAATACATTCTGGCCACCGTGCTCGATCCTCGGTTTAAAGCGTATGTTGTGTCTCTGTTTCCGGCGGACACAAGTCTACAGCGGTGCAAAGACCTGCTGGTCAGGAGATTGTCCTCTGAAGAGGACCGTGACATGCCAACAGCTCCACCCTCATTTTCTTCCACATCTATGGCTGCAAGGAAAAAGCTCAGTTTTCCCAAAAGAGACACTGGCGGGGATGCTGATAACATCTGGTCCGGACTGAAGGAGCTGCCAACCATTGCAGACATGTCTACTCTCGCTGCATTGGATGCTGTCACAATAGAAAAAATTGTTGATGATTACTTTGCTGACACCATCCAAGTAGACATGTCAGACAGTCCATATTGTTACTGGCAGGAAAAAAAGGCAGTTTGGAAGCCCCTGTACAAACTGGCTCTATTTTACCTGAGTTGTCCCCCCTCCAGTGTGTACTCGGAAAGAGTTTTTAGTGCAGCGGGGAACCTGGTCAGTGAGCGGCGAAGGAGGTTGCTTCCTCACAACGTTGAAAAAATGATGTTTATAAAAATGAATAATCAATTCCTCAATGAAGTACAGCACTGCCCTCCAGATACTACAGAGGGACCTGTGGTTGTGGAGTCCAGCGGGGACGAATTGATAATGTGTGATGAGGAGGAAGTACACACTGTAGGGGGAGAGGAATCAGAGGTTGAGGATGAGGATGACATCTTGCCTCAGTAGAGCCTGTTTAGTCTGTACAGGGAGAGATGAATAGCTTTTTTGGTGTGGGGGCCCAAACAAACCAATCATTTCAGCCAAAGTTGTTTGGTAGGCCCTGTCGCTGAAATGATTGGTTTGTTAAAGTGTGCATGTCCTATTTCAACAACATAAGGGTGGGTGTGAGGGCCCAAGGACAATTCCATCTTGGAACTTTTTTTTTTGCATTATATGACCAATCAACAGTCGTTTGCCATGTTCAAAAAGTAAAACCAAATTTAAACAAATTCAAGAAATTAAACCAAAAGTAAAATGCCCTGTCATAATTTAAAACAAGAGGTATTGACGTGCTCTAAAACTACTGTATTGTTGTTTATATTTTATAAACACTACACTTGAAAGCTTGAGTCTTTCAATAAAAAAGTAACTGTCCATTGCACGAATATTTGCAACAGGGACAATTTTAGGGTTAAGAAAGTCAACTAATAACACTTCGACGCTGTCTGTCATTATAAACACTACACTTGGAAGTTGGAGGAGGTATTGTGGCCCCGGCACCAAATTTACTACCGGGGCCACTCCACTGTGCAGTCCATATTTAGGTGTATCAGATATTAAACAACGGTGACAGTTGATGCCCAATTTTTTAATTATATTGTGGCCTCTGTACCAAATTGTGTACCGGGGCCACCACACTACGCAGTCCATACCCTTTTTTGGTGGAATTCTGACCCGTGGAGGGTTTTTTAATTATATTGTGGCCTCGGTACCAAATTGTGTACTGGGGCCACCACACTACGCAGTCAAGATAGATAGATGCGTATCATAGATAAAGTACATTCAGTGGTGTGGGGCAAATTGAAAAATATTCAAAATGCACTGACATTATCAAAAACAAGAGGTTGTCACACGCTAAAACTCCAACATGTATATGATGGAGAGGATGGAGGAGCAGCCGTATGTGCAGTGTAATGCAGACCTGTTGAAGGTTTTTTATATATTTTATTGTGGTGCCCAGTGCCCACTCCTCTACGCAGTCCAGATACATTTATTGGTGCGAATCATAAAAGTTCAGGGTTTTTAATATATATTGTGGTGAACCCACTCCTCTACGCAGTCCAGGTACATTTATTGGTGCGAATCATACAAGTTGATGGTTTTCTTATTATATATATTGTGGTGACCCACTCCTCTACGCAGTCCAGAAAGATACCTCGTTGCAACGTTTTGGACTAATAACTATATTGTGAGGTGTTCAGAATACACTGTAAATTAGTGGAAATGCTTGTTATTGAATGTTATTGAGGTTACTAATAGCATAGGAGTGAAACTAAGCCTAAAAACTTGATTTTTAAACTTTTTATGTTTTTTCCAAAAAAAATCCGAATCCAAAACCTTAAATCCGAACCGAGACCTTTCGTCAAGTGTTTTGCGAGACAAATCCGAACCCCAAAAATAATGAAAATCCGGATCCAAAACACAAAACACGAGACCTCAAAAGTCGCCGGTGCACATCCCTAGTATACACTGGCAAGGTTAGATGCGGGATAGATGTCCGAGGGAGAATGCTGTAACTGTGTAGAGAAGTTAGGAGAGACAACCAGCCATTTTTGCTGCCAGGCCACGCCCCGGCAATAATTATTTTTGATGGACAACACTACCATATAATAAGTGTTGCCCCATCATATAGTTATTGCCTCCATTAGCAATCAAATATTATTGCCCACTTAATCTAATTATATAAATTTGCCTCCTTAATATAATGAACAATTAAAAATTGCCCCATAATTTAATTCTAAATTAATATTGTCCCCATAATCATTAAATAGTGAATGTCGCAATAATTTCTAAGTAAATTATCTTATAAATGGCAAGATAGACTAGTCAGCTCAAATATGTTGTTTGAGCTATCAGAGGGAGGTATTAAAATAAGCTGTATCTTTCGTTATCATCGTCAATTCAAGCCTCAAACCGCCCTATAGTAAAAACAATCACATTTCCACATACTTTGGAGCTGAAATTGACAAATTACACAAAGTCCAGTCAAATATCAAATGGAAATGTTGTACAAATGCTGGCCATATTAATACATGCCACTGTACACTTTAAGAGTGTTCTGGCAAGTAAACACCATATAGAAGTCCCTCAGGACTGCGCTGTAGGAATAAGTATCATCAAGTATCAATAATGACTTGGAATTCATATCAATTTGTCACAGGCGTAAGCGGGGCTAAATGCCGTGATTTGCGGTGTCCCGCCCCACTACGTACTGCCAATTAACCTGCCCTCCAAGATGTCACAGAGGGCAAAAATGAAAAGTTTGTAAGTATGATTTATTATCTTTTTATTATAATACCACAAAGGGTCCACAGTGCCCTTTATAGGAGAAAACATCACGGCTGTTAAGTTCGTTTAATCGCTTACCAATAAACATTGTCCAATGTGATTATTGTGGTTCCAATGCACAAAGATATTTAATTGCAAAATATAGCAGGAATTACAGCAAGCAATTATGACGCATATAAAAAGGTATAAAAATAACACAGGAAAGTATAAAAACTAAATACATTATATTTTCACTAGCACTTCACCTGGGCCCAGGTCCATGAAGTCTGCAGTTAGGAAGGTAGAGAGAACAATGGCCCAGAGAAGCTTGCTTATAAGCAGTTTCAGTTTACAAAAAAAAACACTGATGTCACTATGTACACATATAATAGTCAGAAAGATCTTCATTGGTCCAGGGTTCAGGTCAGTCCAGTATAATACCTTTAATATAATATATGTATAAATAATCTCTAATACATTTATAACCTTAATAAATGTAAATAATATACAAGTGTAAGTGTGAATGTAAATGTGTGTGTTATTAATCAGTGCGATTGCATCATTACACGTGGCGTACTATTCACAATCACACGGTAAAACAATATTAATTTAGTTTACTTCATCCAATTATTTTACTTTCACAGGTCACCCTTTGATAATGTACAAAACTATCACCTTAAAATTTTATTGCAGGATCTCAGTAGTATGTTTAATTTTTCTGTCATGTATGTCCCCCTTAGTATGACGACACTGTCTGTGGATATCAGTCAGGTTACCATTAAAGAGAGTCACAATCCTAGAAATCATTCTTTTTCTACAGAACGTATACCTTTTGGAGCTTGGAGCTAACCTTTTGTATGCCCTTCATCCACATATGTAATACATTATCTGGAAGGATACAAGGTACAATAAAATATGTGACATCAATATAGAATATTCTACAAAAGTTCTTCATGCCTAGCATGTCCATCTGTCCGAAGCATGTCTTATAGCTTATATGACATTTAAACACTAAATTTTCACCAATAACTTCATCCTATTTATGATCTCCTGCAACCTTTATAGTTAAATACACTCTTAATAATATCAACAGGTTTTTAATCAACATTTGTGGGGCTCAAGTCCAAATTATTACTGGACTGGCATTGCTGTATGCACCTCTATTCAACTATGGGGGTCACAGTACTCGCAGACACAATACTCCTCAGGCAATAGCCCCTCAGACTATCTCTGAGCTCCAAGGTTTGCAAAACCTTTCTTTATCCCTGAATTGAATAGTGTAATTGGCTGAACCGATTGTGCTACCAAGTTCTTCTTCATTCCGGTGATAGATTAAGAGGCAGCTTAGGAGTAGTTCTAATAGTGGGGAGGACTAGTGGCCAAAGCTTCTGGCCACTCCATTCTAGTTTCAACTGTCACTCTATTCAATTCATTCTAGATAGTACCGTTTACTCTATTTCCCCACTGGCTTGTGGCTGATAAAGAGTAGGTAACTTACTATCACTGCCCATATCTACTATATAAATGCCTAGTGGCGTGTGTGGGGAAAAAAAAACCAAGCTGCAGCACCACCTGCTGGGCAGAGTTATACACTGACCTATATATTTCTTGAAGGAGAAGTAACAGTTGGGAGTGGTTGGTGGTTGCCGAGGGTGACAGTGGGGAGTTTTTAACACCTTAAGTAGCTTGATGAAGTATGTGGCGATGAAGATGAAGGATGAGGTGATGGAGAAAAATGATGAGGTGTTGACACGTGGACAAAACCACGTTAAAAAAGAGCGCTTGCGTCGGGAAGTAACGCTCTTCCCCTGAGGAGGCCTGGGCTAGGCCCAAATGCATGACAAGAACCTTTTTAACACCTTAAGTAGCTTGATTTGACTAGAATGCATGAGTATCATGCACGGGTTAACTTGTGTTGTAATCGTTATCTAAAAGTTATGAAAGGATGGACCGCCTATGCCACTTTTTCTTGTGTTGCTAGGAACCGGCTGGGCTTACTTTGCCACCGTCCCCATTCGTTATTCCGAATAGGCTCCTCCTGCCGCAGTAGTAGGAGCCTGCTGCTACCACTGGGCTCCTTTTTGGTGCCCAGAACCACGTTCCTTCTGGGTAACTGTCACTGCTAGTGTACTCCCTTGCTGGAACACTTGGGCTGGTACCCCTGACCGCTCACTATTGATCAGGGTACTGTGGATGAATCCCCCTGGTCTAACACACTGACCAGCTGCTGGGTAGCGGCAGAGCGGTGGTTTTGGAGAGCTGGGTCCAACCTCAGTCGGATGACGGATTAGATTTAGGGTCTAATCTGCAGGTCACAGGAATACAGCAACATTGAAGATGTTTTCAAGCAGGTCTTTGAAGCAAGTTATGTTTATTTGCTCTCACACTGGTTGAAGGTACCAGGTGATCAGGTCAGATGGAATATCAGAAGGATACATTTCAGTGTCCAAGACAGTGCTTTTTATACTAATTTGGACACAGGCTACTTTTAGAATCAGGATGCAATGTGTTTACCTAAACATGGATTTACATGCATTGCAAACCTAACAATATTTACACTTAACTGTGAAATTCTAGAAACTGCATCTTGTTTTTAGACGCAGGAAATCTAGCAGCACGTCTATAATTAACTCTTCCTGTCTTCAAGTGGACCCTCGTACATCAAAAGATCCAATCAACATGAATCCTTTCTTCAGACAGTCGCAGAATACACATTCCCCAAAAAAAGGTACAACCCCAAACAAAGCGTTTCCTTACACCAAGATATACAAAAGGCTTTCTAAACAAAGGCTTATTGTATCAGATATATACATCAGAAATAAGGCATTTCCTTTGGCAAGGTTAAAACAGAAAAAAACAAGTTTTCTCACCTGGTCTCATAAATAAAGATTTCCTCTATTAAAATATACACAATATTAGAAATAAGTGCATTGGCAATTATATAAATAAGCACCCTGCGCTATTTCCTTTAAATAAATTTATACCATAAGTTATTTATAAGTGATCCAGTCACACCAGTAAAATGAATAACCCTATCATTTTCTATGACTTTTGGGATACCATATTACTAACAAAAATCCTGAGTATGACACAGCAATATTAGGAACATTTGAATGCACCTTATATAGATTACATCAGTGCTCCAGTATATACTTGAGAATCCTGCAAGGTGGCAATTGGATTAAGTGGATTTGAAAATGTCCATCTGTAGGTGAGGTATGGGATGGCTCTATTGGTATTGCCTTCCCAAGATTTTTCTTCACTCAAGTAAGACACGACATTACCTTCCTACTAGCTTGAGAAGAAAAGTCTGGTGCACACCAGTATGCTCTTACCAGCTTGCACATACCTTCTCTACCCAGATGAGTCAAACAATGTGCTGCCTCAGCTAGGCCTGGAAGATACACTCTGGAAGCAACAAGCCTACCTCATCAATCTCTCCAGACCACATCTCTTCACCATCCAGAGTGCTTTTTCCTGCAGGGAACACAAACCTTACATTTTAACTAATTCTTGCGTTTTATTTAGAAAAAACAAAAAAACATTGATTTGTCAGTTGTCATATTTAAACCTGCTGCCCACTTGACAGCTTTATCTGCCCTGTTATTAAAGTCATGTACAGTCATGTGTGTAGGCTTTAAATTAAATAACAGTTGCTTCATTTGGTAACTGTGTGACTGTCGCAAGTCCTTCATGTAATGTGAGTGTACTACTCATGTATTGCTATTGTCATAAAAGTTCCTCAGTCACCTCAACGTCGCCCCCTATCCTAGAAACGTACTCAAAATCAGTGTATATCATCTGATTTACCCTCTGCCAACACACATGCCATTCTCTATCCCACAAGTTCAGCTACCTGCCTAGGTTAGGAGGGCAAAGGGGTCAGTACTTGTCTGTCTGACTATGAAAAATATAAAAACATGAAAATTTTACATTTTCTAAAGGGTTTCACTTATATCAGGTCTTGTGGCAAAAGTCTTATTCAAATGCTCCACACAGAGATGCATATCTGTATGTCTGCCTAATTCACCTTTCTCTTTCCACCATTTGTGCATCTAGAGGCACATTTTGTACACCTTAATCAGGATACATATGTAGTTTAGGCAGAACTTGGAAGAGCAGATACATACCGCATGCAAGCTATAAAACGTGAATCATATTTCCACAACAAAACTCCTGCTTAAAATCAGCCGTTTAAAACACAACCTTTAGCTACCTTCGTGACTATGTCAGTGTAGTTTGTGTGCCCCTAATTCTGTCCGTTGTCAAAAAAATGTCTTGGCCCCGTGGGTGAGACAATATCTCAAGTATTGGACCTTTGGGACAGTGACTACATATTTTGTACCTCTTTATAAGAAAAGACTGAGGTATTGACAAAAGTGTAAAGAATGGGAAATAAGACAGCAAAGAATAATAATAATAAAATGATTTTCAGATAAGCAGGAGTGCAGAAAAGGAGATTTACAGCAAAATGACTGCTAGATTGGGCACTACGGAGAATTGGCTCTCAACTATTTCACTAATCCCTTTAACTCTTAACTAATCTATGACCCTTTCCCCATTCTTTTTTTTTTTTTAAACTTTATATTTCTAACAGCAGGTAAAAACAATACAGGTCAATGAGTATGAATAAGTATCAAGGGTATGAGTTACAAAATATAAAAAATAACTATAACTTTCTAGTACAATATATACCAAGCAGTAACTAAAAGTTAAAGGTCTAACGAGCGTAGTTAGAAGTGATAGACATTCCAACACCTTAGAGAGACTGTGTAAGATTGGGAATATATAAAGATTGGATCAGACTGCTGTTTTTTGGGTGTAGGTCCCTACACAAAGGCCTTTCTTTTCCAGATAAATTAGGATGAGAAAGACAGGCGAGAGGGGGTAAAGAGAGAGTAGGGGAAGAGGAGAGTCTCCCTGGCAGATAGAAAAGAGGCACAAAAAATAAGAGGCAAAAGATACAGTCAAATAGGGCGGAGAGAACATATAGGACTTACAGAAAGGCTGGTATATTGCTATTATTAAAAATATATCAAGGGCCCCACACTTTGTCAAAAGCGGGAACTGTGTCGTGAAGGAGACTTGTCACATATTCCATGGAGGCAGTGTACCAGGTTCTATTTATAACAGCCTCTCTAGAGGACTGCAGAGCTTTCTTCCAATCACTGGCTATCTGAAGTTTAGCTGCGTTATATATGTGTCGAACAAGTTTATCCGATGACTTAGAGATCACTTTGGTAGGCTGATACAGGAGCACAGATAATGGGTCCTTAGGCACATTATTTGAAGTCACCTGCTTAACCAATAACAATACATCATCCCAAAATCGTGATACTAAGGGGCAATCCCACCATATGTGGAGGAAAGTTTCCACTGAACCACAATTACGCCAACATAAATCAGAGGTGTGGGGGAAGAAAGCGTGCAATCTCGCAGGGACCATTTACTATCTAGTATAAATCTTGTAGGTGTTTTCTCGAATGGCTGTATTAATGGAAGACCCCGAGATTCTTTGTCGAATGAGCAACCGCACCTCCTCATTCAGAGTTACTCCAAGATCCTGCTACCATGCCCGTTCAAACGGTTCTGTGGAAGGGGATGAGGAGGGCACGAGAGAACGCTACAGGATTGATATGCAGCCATGACTACCCAGGTTATAAATGCAATGATGTTCAAAAGGCGTTGGAGAACGAAGCTTAGACGATTGTGTCTGAGCTTGTATAAAACTTTTTGTTTGAATGTAGTGAAAATATAGATTGCTTGGGAGATCATGTCTTTTCACTCAAGTCCGTGAAGGAACGCATGCATGCTTACTCATCAGGTGGAAAAAACGATCTAGACCTGCTTTCCTCCAAGGGTAAGCAAAAGCCCCAATACACCCCTGTGGGAATCTAGGGTGTCTGCACAGCGGAGTGAGTGGAGATGGGTAGGGGGCCAGTGTGTATTGTTTGTTCAATTTATCCCAAACCTCCAATGTAAAACGGAGGTAAGGGATAGCAGAGGCTGAGCCTGGTCTGATACCCCTAGGGATCCAGGGCAAAAAACACACTGCCATACCTGGGGACAACAATTTTTCAATGTCCACCCATTTTTTGAGTCCTACAGGCAAAAGCCAAGAGATGATATGGGTCAATTGTGTGGCTTGATAATATTTATCAAATAAAGGAAGGCCCAGACCCCCATTACATTTGGATTTGGCTAAACAAAGCCTACTACGTCTGGGTCTTTTACCCTGCCGCACAAATTTTCCACAGAAAGAATGAATAGAGCTCAAGAAGGAATCTGGTACTTTGACAGGGAGGGTTTGAAATAGATATAACAACCTGGGCAGGACATTCATTTTAATGGTATGGTTTCTCCCGAACCACGAGATACAAAGGGAATTCCAGGTGAGTAAATCTTGTTTAATTGTAGTTAGCAAAGGGGGATAATTAGCCTGAAACAAAGTTTCATAGAAAGTTGTAAGGAAGATGCCTAGGTATCGAATTGCACAAGTTAAGTTCTAATAATTTCTTCGTGTGAGGTTAAAGGTGTAATGCGAGGGCCTCCGATTTAGAATTATTCACTTTACATCCTGAGAGAGAACCAAAATTCTGCAGCTCCACAAATAGATTAGGAAGGGAGATTTGAGGTGAGGATAGAGTGAGAAGGACATTATCCGCGAAAAGGGAAATCTTATATTGTCTCCCACTAACCTGGATTCCCTTCACATATTGGGTTCAGTCGAATTCGAGCAGCAACGGGTTCAATGCATAGCACATAAATGAGAGGGGAGAGAGGGCAACCCTGTCTCATCCTACTACTAATGCTAAACACGGATGAACTCAAGCTATTTGGTTGAGACCGAGGAGGACGGGTTATGGCATAAAGCTTGAATACCCTGAAGAAAATTAGCAAAGAACCCAAAGGTTTTAAGAGTTTGAAACATAAATGGCCATTAGAGCCTATTGAAGGCTTTCTCTGCGTCTAATGTTAAAATTACAGAGGGAAGTTTTGATTGATTTATATAGGAAATCAAGTCTATATTCCTGGTATTATCCAGGGCTTGCCTGTTAGGAACAAACCCAACTTGATCTGGATCTATAAGTTGTAACAGATGGCTGTTCAACCTGTTAGCCAGGATCTTAGCAAATAGCTTGATGTCCATGTTCAGCAAAGAGATGGGCTGATAATTGTCTCAGATTGTTGGATCTTTGTTAGACTTGCGTATAACTATAATAGTGGGGCGTGTGGTGTCTTTGTGAAACTTCCCTCCGAGTTAAAAGTAGAAAGTAGATGCGGTATCAGAATGTGTGCAAAAGCTTTATAGTATGAGATGGTAAATCCATCAGGACCAGGACCTTAGACACTTTTTGGAACTTAAGGGCTACTTTAGTCTCATCCCCCAGTGATAAAAAATTGCAGGATAATGGTCAGTGAGCAGAGTGAGGGGGGCCCATCAATATTTGGATTGTATAGGGATTTGTAAATTCTGTGAAAAGAGTCGTTGATAACTGTTAAATCGTAGTTCAGCGTATCCTTTTTATCTGTTATTGCCATAATTGCCTGTGCTGCTTGTTTGGCTTTCAATGTGTTTGCTAACATAGTATCAGACTTGTTGTTTTTCTCATATAATTTTTGATTAAGCCAGCGAAGGGCTTGTTTGTTTTTTTTCCGCTAGAAGTGTTTGAATTTCCCCTCTAATAGAAATAATTTGCTTGTAGACTGATTTTGAATGGTTTTGTTTGTGGATACGTTCAAGCTGCTGCAATTGGCCAGTAAGAGTATTTAATTTCATAGTTTGTTGCTTTTTGCGGAAGGATGTAAATTTTATAATAGCCCCTCTAATGACTGATTTATGTGCTTCCCAAACGATGGAGAGGAGTCAGGAGTCAGGTTAAGGTCAAAATATTCTTGAAGGTGCTCTTTAAACTAGAAAAGTTTAAGCAAGGATTCATTTAATCTCCAAGATGAACTACTTTTAGAATTATTCAGGAGATCAAACGAAACTTTGACTGCCGAGTGATCCGACCAAGGGTTGGGAAGTATATTAGTGTGAATGAGACGTTGAATAGCTTTACTATAGCCCGTTATCATGTCAATTCTGGAGTAGGATTTATGTGGATGGGAGTAGAAAGTGCAATCATAAGATGAGGGATTGAGGGCCCACCAGGAGTCAAACAAACCAGTCCCAGCATGTGTTTGATTAACGCTTTTAAATGGGTAGTTGGTGGGGGGATATGCCGCATACCGGAACTGTCCAATTCCTCTGACATAATTGTGTTAAAGTCCCCACCGATCAAGAGAATACCCTTCTGTATTTTATGTAGTGTCATCCTGGAATACATAAAAACAACATTAGAAGCAGAGTATATACACACTTCATTTTAAATAATAAATCTCAGCCAAATAAGTTATCATGAGCCACTATAGAAGAAGAAAGTATGTTACAATGACCCAATGTTAACTTGTCTTTTGTTACGTCTCAAGGGAGACTCGTATTAGTCAGATTTGACAAAGGCCTTCCCAAGGCACAGAGTCTAACGAACCTCCTGGACTTCACCAAAACCGCCGCAAGGTGGGATGGGTTTTGCTGCAGGAGGCCCGCAGGTTGCGGCCCGTTTGGCTAGCCCTCTGATGTAATAGGTGAGAGGCTGTAGATGAGAGATCTGGAGAGCAGACTCTAAGCTAATTATCCTACCATTCCTTACTGCTTCAGATAGATCAGCACGCTCTGAAGAAACCTGTCACGTTTCAGTGGAACACCGGGTCGAATACACGTAGAGACGATACACTGATTCTCTGGCAGAGAGAGGACCAGTTCGGATACACAGAGTTACAGGCAGCTGAGTAGTCAGAATGAATAGCCGGGTCTGATACACAAGCGCTCAGACAGCAAAGTAGTCAAAGAGAAAAACAAAACAAAGTTTAGTTAGTATCAGAAAACAAACAATACATTTTCATTTCTTTACTTTCAATCCTTATCATTAACCAACAACAGGAAAACAAACAAAAAAACAACACAACAGAAAAAAAAAAAAAGCTCAGACTGTATACATTCATTAGTGGCAACTGTTTCTTCTGTAAAATCATTCCTTAAGCTGGGTACACACTACAGAAATTTCAACCAACTTTTTATGCCGAGCGATTTTACATGCGATCGATGTTCCGATCGCTCGGTCCATGGACTGCATACACACTAGCCTTGTTTAGAACGATAAAGGGAAGAGCGGACGTCCCTTTAGCGACTTTTTACAGCCATGTCGTCGTGAGCAATGTCTGTAATTTCGTACTCACTGTTGTGGATCGGTCGGAAATTTATACACACTACACAACGGAAACGAGATTGAAACAAAAATATTAAATGGTACGACCAACCAAATGAGGCGACAATTGTCCATTTGGGCAGACTTTCGACCATCATGTCACTGCACACACTGACCCGACTTTTAAACGAGCGGTCGTATGTCGGCTGATTTAGCCAATTATTGGATGAAAACTGTGTAGTGTGTACCCAGCTTTAGTAACTTATCTCTAGTCTTTTGTATTGTTCTAATTCTGTAGTCTCGTTGCAGCCAGGGTCAATTAGCTAAACCATTTGTCTCTACACAATGGATATCTCTCACCTACTAATAGCACATACATGTAAAACCTTATTTTTTTATTTTTTTCCTTTTTAGGATTTCTGAAACTAAGCAATTACAGGGACACAACACATTTATTTTACTAATAGTAATACATGATACACTAGTTTTTCCTGGCTGCACTTTAGTAATTATCCACATAAGCTGAGGAATGTCACTTTACATATTGAGCTTGCCACTGAATGGAATAGAAACCTCTCTCCAGACTGTTTGAAAAACTGGTCTCATTAGATTCAATAACAGCCCTTTTTTTCTTATGTTGCACGAACTCTACTTCTATTGCAGGGTTTTTTCTAGATTCAATCACACAAACATAAACAAACACAAAAGAAAAATACATTTAATTTACTCGAATTTAAACCTGAACAGTTACACACTTAATACGGAATATAAATTACATTTGCTATTTTTATAAGAGTTTGTTATTCCGCTGCACACGCGGTATCCTGCCACATGCAGGGCCATCTTAACAAGATTATGGGCCCCCTGGCAAAGCAGTGCACCGGGGCCCATATATATATTATATAACACTTTTTTTTTTTTTACATGCCATACACATATATATATATACATATACAAGTTAACCTGTGCATGATATTGATGCATTCTAGTCAAATCAAGCTACTTAAGGTGTTAAAAAGGTTCTTGTCATGCATTTAGGCCTAGCCCAGGCCTCCTCAGGGGAAGAGCATTACTTCCCTTCATTTTCATCGCCACATCTATCTAGATGTCTATCCAGACACAGGGATCTGTCTCAGCGGCCCTGAGTATCACACTCCTCTCGCTCTGTCACCCCCGGCAACCACCAACCACTCCCCACTGTCACCCCCAGCAACCACCAACCACTCCCAACTGTCACTTCTCCTTCAAGAAATATATATATATATTTTTAAATCTTTATAAACACTTTTAACAATTAACAAATTAAATTAACAAATTAAAAACATCTTAGTATACCAAATTTCAGCCCTTTCTGAGGTTTTTTTTTCCACACACACACTAAGAATTTAGTAGGTCAGTGTATAACTCCGCCCAGCAGGTGGCGCTGCAGACTGGTTTTATTTTTTTCCACACACACAGACAGACTAACACACGCCACTAAGCATTTATATTATAGATATATATATTAAGGATGAGCGGGCTCGGATTCCGCTAATCCGAACCCACCCGAACAGTGCGGATCCGACGGGATCCAAGCACTGTTCGGGTACTTCCGGCCGCCAAAGGAATCCGAAGCGAGGCTTGTATATGCAAGTAATATTACTTGCTATAAATATTGCACTAGTATATCTAACCATAATTTATTTAGCAGGGTATTTGTTCCATGACCAGTTATTTATCATATCCACTGAGGGATTAACTGGTCTCATATCTATATCATTTTTGAAAGTCTTTTGGTCTGTCAATATCCCCCTTTCATATTCATATTAGGGGTTGACGATCTTTTGAACCATGATAATTAATAATAGATGAACACATACCCTAGCTTATTTTCTGGCTCCTCCTTCTGTGGTAGTGTTTTTAACATTTTTTGCACTATTTTCACAATGTTTTTCTCTTTTATTTCACTTGTTCATTAAGAGGTCTTGTTAAATCTCAACTGAGATATGTTTTTAAGATATTATTACCAAATCGAATAAAGGCATTTGCCCTGTACAACAAAATTATTATCCTAGTATTATAACTATTGATTTTCATCTGAGTGTTTCCCAACTAATATCAGCACATGCTAGCGGCTGTAATATAACACATTTTCAATTTTATTAATTTTGGATTAGGAGTGCTCCAAAACCCCATTTTTGTTCCTTCTCCCTTTTTTTGTTTTATATTTTTGCAGAACCAAGTTAAATATATAAACAGGGTCTCCTATAATACATACTATTTTATTTAAAGGAGTTTTAAGGGGCATTACACTCTAATAGAGAGACTCATCATTTCTGAATAAACAAAATTATATAATTCTTGTTAAGTTCCAAAAAAGAGGAACTGCCATTCCTATTACTACGTTCTTTGTTTTTGTAGTTCCAAAAAGGAGTAACTGCCGATTCTATTAATACTTTCTTTCTTTCAGTAGTTCCAAAAAATAGTAACTTCCATTTATATTACTACATTCTTTGTTTTTGTAGTTACAAAAAAGAGGAACTGCCATTTTTATTACTACGTTCTTTCTTTCTGTAGTTCAAAAAAATAGTAACTTCCATTTATATTACTACGTTAATTGTTTGTGCAGTCCCAAAAAAGAAGAACTGCGGTCTTAACATCTATGTTGGTTTTAGACGTCCATCCGGTGTCCGCCATCTGTGCAGTGGAATTCAGACCTGTTAAGGGTGATCTATTGTGGCCCCGGTACCAAATTGGGTACCGGGGCCACTCCACTACGCAGTCCAGATAGATGCGTATCAGATATTAAACTACATTCAGTGTTGGGGGCAAATCCAAAAATAATTAAAATGCACTGTCATGAAAACAAGAGGTATTGACACGCTAGAACTCCACCCTCTATATGCTGCAGAGGATGGAGGAGCAGCCAAATGTGCAGTGGAATTGAGACCAGTTGGAGGAGGTATTGTGGCCCCGGTACCAAATTGGGTACCGGGGCCACTCCACTACGCAGTCCAGAAAGCTACCGCGGTGCAACGTTTTGGACTAAAAAGAATATTGTGAGGTGTGAGGTGTTCAGAATAGACTGGAAATTAGTGGAAATGATTGTTATTGAATGTTATTGAGATTAATAATAGCGTAGGAGTGTAAAAAAAACAAAATAATGTATTTTAGCGCTTTTTATGCGTTTTTAAAAATAAATCGGAACCCAAAACCCTAAATCAGAACCAAAACCTTTCGTCAGGTGTTTTGGCAAAACAAATCAGAACCCAAAACCTCAAGCTAATCGGAACCCAAAACCCAAAACACTAAAAAGTGCCCGGTGCACACCCCTAATATATATATATATATATATATATATATATATATATATATATATATAAGGGGTCCGATCCCCTTCTCTTCTTCTTCCTTTAGTCCTCCGTGCTGCGTTCCTCCGTGCTGTGCTCGCAGTGAATTCCCTGAATGGTCCCCTCTTCCGTGCTGTGCTCCCAGTGAATGTCGGGCGTGACATTCACTGCGAGCACAGCACGGAAGAGGGGACCAGGGAGGGAGCCGGATCGTCACCATTCAGGGAATGGTCAGGTGACTGCAAAAGGTTACGCTTGTTTGTTTTTTTTGTTCTTTTTATATTTTTATATTACTGGAGTCCCGCCTCCCGCCTCCGTTCAGCCAGGGTGGTGAGCCAATCGGGGCTCAGCTCCTGGCCATTTGAATCTATTGCGCGGCAGCGGGCCTATCCGGACTCACTGCGTAATCACGCGCCGCCATCTTCAGTGCGACGGCGGAGCCAGAAGAAGCCCTAGTTAGTTAGTTAGGGGGCTATAAGCCCATAGTGTATCAAGGGCACAAGGCCCTTGTAGTTAGGCAGTGGGCTAGTGCCCATAGTTAGAGAGGCCACAAAGCCTAGTGAGGTAGGGGCTAGTGCCCCTAGGTGACAGGGCACAAGGACCTGGTTAGTGGGCTCAGAGCCCAAGGTAGAGAGGCGGCTAAGTCAGAGCATACGGCCCTTTTTGTAGTCAGTGGCGTGGGAGCCCTGAGCAGAGTAGGGCGCGCTCCCATGTGTGAGGTGAGTACACTAGGTGAGAGACAACAGTAGAGCAGAAGGCTTCTGTTAGTGCTGTATTAACCGGCTGGTTAGAGAGCAGCTGTGTACTCATGTGGTTAGCCTGCCATATACTGTAACAGAGTTTTATTCCGTCTGTGCGGCGAATATTGCCTTGTATGTTGTATTTTGGTGTGCTGTATATTGCTTTCCAGGTGCAAGACGTCAGGCCCCCATTAAAGGTAGGCTCTTGTACTTCCTTTTTTCCTGTATTGACCTGTACTGTGGGGACAAGTGTAGTTACAAGCGTACACATAGCCAGGGAAGAATACACCGTAGTTTTGCCGTCCCATAGGTCCCTGGGGTTACGCCGGTTTCCAGAGGGGGTGATTGAGTATCTCACTGGCAGTGCGGCACAGCTCAATTGAGTTCCAGGGGCGGCCCGTGGTTCTGGTTGAGTGTCCCAGTCCTCAGTTCCGCGCAGGTTCTCTGGCGGCTCCGGAGTGAGATACGTGTTCCGCTTGAGTGGAGGCAGTCGTTGCGGTTCCGGTGGTGACGATCAGTGGTTCCGTGCAGCAGTCGACACTCCGGTAGGTGCACTGTTCCAGTGAGCCTCTTTCGGGCCTTGTGCAGCCGGTCCTTAGGATTCCGTGGGTGACCCCATAGCAAGAAGACAGTCTTCTTGGTACGACCTGGGTGAGGGTGTAAGGTAAAGCCCTCCAGAATAGACCGTGAACAACGGCTGGTGTTCCCCGTAGAGTACAGTGAGTAGGTCCCGATAGTACACCACACCCAGTTAGAGTTGTTGTTATATAGATGAGTTGCGTTATCGGTCATTAGTAGTTGTTAGGGTCGGGTCGCCTGTTGTAGTTAGAGTTTTGTGGGTTTACATCTTAGCCTCACTGGTAGTGTAGAGGGAGGCTGTGTGTTATCTGTCGTCCACAGGTGTCGGGAAGGAGCAGGAGAACAGAACCGGAAGTTTGAGTGTCCCGGTGAGTAAATGCTTTATTCTGTCTTTCGGTTCGGCCCTCACCGAGAGGTGAGTGAGGTACCAGTGGCGGGATGGTTCCCATTCTCAAGTACCCGTAGTCCCGCGCCCTCGTCAACAGAAAAGCGAGGTGGCAGCAAACGAGCCTGACTAAAGTGTCTCCGCTTATTGCCGCAGTCTCGGACACTCCTTCCCTTGTAGGCCCGGGTTTAATTCTCCGTTTCTTCTCTAGGACAATACCAGCGAGTGGACGGAGAGTTTTCTTTCTCTGCAGCAGTTCCTGAGTTCCTGAGTACTAGGAGTTTGTCTTCCTGTGAGGCACTTCTTTTCACGGGGTCCTTACACTACCAAGTTCCGAGTCTCCAGCCGCTGCCGCCAGTTCTGAGTCTCCAGCCGCTGCCTCCAGTTCCGAGTCTCCAGCTGCTCTCTGTTCCAGAGCTACAGTCAGTTACAGAAACCTTGCCACTCTATGCGGTTGAGCCCGAGTTGCCAGACCATGCGGTTGAGCCCGAGTTGCCAGACCATGCGGTTGAGCCCGAGTTGCCAGACCATGCGGTTGAGCCCGAGTTGCCAGACCATGCGGTTGAGCCCGAGTGGCCAGACCATGCGGTTGAGCCCGAGTGGCCAGACCATGCGGTTGAGCCCGAGTGGCCAGACCATGCGGTTGAGCCCGAGTGGCCAGACCATGCGGTTGAGCCCGAGTGGCCAGACCATGCGGTTCAGCCCGAGTTGCCAGACCATGCGGTTCAGCCCGAGTTGCCAGACCATGCGGATCAGCCCGAGTTGCCACTTGGTGCTGGCTGCTCTGTGGCTTCTCAAAGTGCTGTCTGCCCCCAGTCTTCTCAAAGTGCTGTCTGCCCCCAGGTTTCTCAAAGTGCTGTCTTGATTCGTGACACCCGGCTGAGGACAGTTAGACCGGGCAGAAAGGTATGAGTGATTAACAAGTGCTTGGGAGCCAGAAAGAGGAAGGAAGAGAGGTGGGGAGCGAACTGAAGTAGGATGGGTCTGAGCCCAGGAGTGTGGATACGACTAGCTGGACCAGAGCCAGTAATGGAGGGGAGAGGCAGGGTCGCCAAGGCAGGAACCTAGAGTCAATGTTTAGGAATGAACCTGGGTAGGCAGAAGCAACAGGAAAGTGACAGGATTAGGAGGAGGCAAGGAATAGAGGACCCTGCTTTCGGGAGCTTACAATCTAGGAGAAGGGGCAGACTAACTGGAACATCAGGGGGGTAGTCAGTGTGAGGTGACTACAAAACTGATTGAAGAGCAGAAGGAGGGACTAGAGTAGTGAGGGGATTAGAAATCATACAGGAGAGCAGAATAAGGGCTGCTGCAATGATGGGAGGGATGCTAAAGAAAGGGATGGGGGAGGGGAGAGATTAGACAAAGGAAGGAAAGCTTGGAGATAGCCTGATAGAATGAGGGAAAAATCTTGAATGCGGGAGTGAGACGAGTGGTAACCAGATGAGGTGTGAGGCGTCGGCAGTTGGATAACCAAAGAAGGCAGGATGGAGTATGAATGAAGATGAGTTTGAGAGGTAAGGAGCTGTGGACTTAGAAAGGGCCTTTTAGGTGAAGGAGAGGGAGCCAGCGGAGTCCTCGATGGAGGGGAAGATTTGTCATGCATCAGCATTGAATATGGACTGAAGAGGAACAAGACAGGAGCGGGGGAGATTTATTATAATATATATTCTCTAGAAGACACATTCTATTTTGCCTACTTTTCATAACTTGATTTTAGGTGGCACAGAGGCGAGATATGAAACGAATACGTGGGTGTGACTTACGCTTTTTGTATCATCGATGTGGACTGGGTAACACACATGACTATGTTAATTGCATTATAATGCCCCTGTCCACTCCTTGTTCACTCAAGGAGTACAGGATTCATATAATATGACCCTATTGTAGGTCATGTAACACTCACTTCAGGAAAATTGTTTGCTCCTCCAGACAGTTCAGGAGAGTAGTCAACCATGGTATTAATATAGAAAAAATATTATTGGTAAATCACTTTTTTGCGCTGAGGTTTCCCATACAAGATAGGTAGAGTAAATCTAATGAATATGTAAAACGAAAAAGAATACTTATATTGGTTGATGGTATAGTGTTCAAATTCTTTCAAGCGATCATAGGGAATTGTCTGATGATGAGCATACCATGGTATTAATATATTTATGGCCATTTGGTTGAAAAAACTTAGGCCATACTATTGGTGTGACATGAAATGCTGCTGCTCCATGATGATGTCATATGTACAGGTATGATCACCAAGTGTTTCCTTCTGGAATCAATATGAAGAGAGAAATGCCAGGAGTACTGCATGGACTGGTAATGTTTTTGTAATGGAATTTGCTATATTTAAGACATGGGGTTCCAAATTACAGTAAAACATCTAACCTTGTACAGTTATGGCCAAAAGTTTTGAGAATGACATAAATATTATCACAAAGTCTGCTGCCTCAGTTTCTATGATGGAAATTTGCATATACTCCAAAATGTTATGAAGAGTGATCAGATGAATTGCAATATATTTTAAAGTCAATGAACTTTATCCCAAAACATTTGCATTTCAGCCCTACCACAAAATGACCAGCTGACATCAGGTTAGTGATTCTCTTGATAACACAGGTGAGAGTGTTGACGAGGACAAGGCTGGAGATCACTCTGTCATGCTGATTTAGTTAGAATAACAGACTGGAAGCTTTAAAAGGAGGGTGGTGCTTGAAATCATTGTTCTTCCTCTGTTAACCATGGTTACCTGCAAGGAAACACATGCAGTCATCATTGCTGTCACGTGTATATTGGAATGCAGATCACCTGCGGATATTAGCGCTGCTAAACAAGGAGGCGCGGAGTCTAACACGCCGCTAGTCTTCACCAGGGACCCCCACAAGGGAGTTTGGATTTTGCGGCAAACAACGTGCAGGTCGCAGCCCTCCCAGGAAGCTACCCGCGAGGTGGTGGTGAACAATCGTGGTCGTACATGCTGAGATCAGAAACAGTGCGGACAAGCGAGGTACCAAATCAGAAGACAAAGCGGAGTTGACAGGCCAAAGGTCAAACCGGGAAGCACAACACAGATCCAAAGAAGTACCCAAGCAGGATCAGGGAAAGCTGGGTCGGTACACAGGGAGACAGTCAGAAGGCAAAGAATCATATACAAGTGCTGGAGACTAAAGGACTTAGTTACTCTGGCACCCTAATGGTGCCAGAGTCTCCCTTAAGTAGAGGTAGGTGGTCCCTTATTGGTGGGCAGTGGCGCGGCGGTCAGCATGGCTGGCCGCCGACAGAAAACCAGGGGACGCGTCCTGTTGCTGTGGCAATGGGTGCGCATGCGCCTGGCGCGGCCGGAAGCAGTGTCCGGTTGCCTAGCAACGGGCACCCTACGGAGAAGGAATGGCGTCCATCCCCGGCGAGCGAGGAGGCGCGGGGACGGCGACTGACGGTATTCCCCCTCTCTGTTGGGCGAATCCGAGGATAGCAACTGCTTCTTCTGAAAGGTGGCCAAAAGGCGGGGAGCATGTAAGTCCTGATTAAACACCCAAGACCTCTCTTCAGGCTTAAAGCCCCTCCAATGTACCAGGTATTGAGAATGTCCTCGAAGTTTATGTTCAGCCAGAATTTGGCTAACCTCATACTCGTCACCAGTCGTGGTCGGAATGGGTTGAGGGACAGGAGTGGTATGAGAGAATTTATTAAGTACCAAGGGTTTGAGCAGAGAAATGCGGAAGGTGTTGTAAATCCTTAGAGAGGGGGGAAGTCTGAGTCTAAATGTAACCAAGTTAACAACTTGAATCACAGGAAAGGGTCCAATAAACCAGAGTGCCAACTTCATAGAACGCACCCGAAGTCTAAGGTTCCGGGTGGACAACCACACCTTGTCTCCAACCTGAAGGGTGGGAACCAGTCTCCTGTGGCGATCAGCAAAGGATTTGTATTGATGCCCAGACCTCAATAGATTCTCTTTTGTGGATGACTAGACCTTATCTTGAGTCATGGAGTGGGCGGCAGAAACAGCAGGAGACTGCGAGGAGAGATGAGAGCCATACACTGAGAAGAAGGGGGAGAATCCAGAGCAAGAATGCTTGTGGTTGTTGTGGGCAGCAGGAGACTCCAATTGGACTAATTATGCGATGAAAAATAAAAGAGGAACAATTCCAAATCTTGATTCACTCGCTCAGTCTGCCCGTTGGTTTGCGGATGATAACCTGAAGAAAATATTAAGGCAACACCTAGGTCTTTACAGAAGGCGCTCCAGAACCGGGATATAAACTGAACACCATGGTCAGAGATTATCTCCCGAGGACACCCATGGAGGTGAAATATTTCCTTGCCAGTTTGGAGGCAGAAGGAAGACTTTTCAGAGGAACGAAATGAGCCATTTTCGAAAAATCTGTACACTGTTACCCAAATAGTGTCGAAGCCACTGCTGGGGTGCAAGTCAGTGATGAAATCCATTGAGATATTTAACCATGGATGATCAGGAATGGGAAGAGGCTGGAGCAAGCCTGAGGGGGGTTGCCTAGGAACCTTGTTTTTGGCACAAGTGGTACATGAGGCTACGAATTACCGAACATCCACACGGATAGTAGGCTGCCAATAGTGTCGAGACAACAGCGAGAAAGTCTTTTCAACCCCGGCATGTCCGGCAAACTTGGAAGCATGAGCCCAACACAGATCCAAAGGAGTATCCAAGGCAGGGTCAGGGAAATCCAGGTTGGTACACAGGGAGACGATCAGAAGACAAAGAATCATATAGAAGTGCTAGAGGACCTAGTTACTCTGGCACCCTAATGGTGCCAGAGTCTCCCTTAAGTAGAGGTAGGCAGTCCCTTATTAGTGGGCAGTGGTGCGGCGGTCAGCGTGGCTGGCGGCCGACAGAAAACCAGGGGACGCGTCCTGTTGTCGTGGCAATGGGTGCGCATGCGCCTGGCCCGGCTGGAAGGAGTGTCTGGTTGCCTAGCAACGTGCGCCCTACGGAGGAGGAATGGCGTCCATCCCGGCGAGCGAGGAGGCGCTGGGACGGCGCCTGACAATTGCTTTGCAAAAAAAGGGCTTCACAGACAAGGATATTGCTGCTAGCACCTAAATCAACCATTTATCGGATCATGAAGAACTTCAAAGAGATGAGGTTCAATAGTTGTGAAGAAGGTTTCAGGGCGCTGAAGAACGTCCAGCAAGTGCCAGGACTGTCTCCTAAAATTGATTCAGCTGCAGGATCGGGGCACCACCAGTGCAGAGCTTGCTCAGGAATGGCAGCAGGTAGGTGTGAGTGCATCTGCATGCACAGTGAGGTGAAGAATTTTGGAGGATGGCCTGGTATCAAGAAGACCTCAAAGAATCCACTTCTCTCCAGGAAAAACATCAGGGACAGACTGATATGCTGCAAAAGGTACAGGGATTGGATTGCTGAGGACTGAGGTAAAGTCATTTTCTCTGATGAATCCCCTTTCAGATTGTTTGGGGCATCTGGAAAAATGCTTGTTCGAAGAAGGAAAGGTGAGCGCTACCATCAGTCCTGTATCATGCCAACAGTCAAGCATCCTGAGACCATTTGTCACGGGCACTAGGAGTCTTTACCCAGGGATCACCAGGTGATAAGCTTACCAAAGCAGTATAGGTGGTAATATGGTACTCTGGTAGCGGGGTGATCACGGAACAGGAGACAGCAGATGATAGAGATGCTCGGGAAAGTCTATGACTAGCAGCACTGGTAATATATATGTAGTAATACACGAGGAACTGAATGGACAAAGGACACGTGAGGATAGTCAGTGGTCTGCGGTAGCAAGTTGTACCACTGCTATAGTGAGGAGGAATGTCCAACAGAAACGAGGAGGTGATGAGAGTCAGCGGTCTGCGTTTAGCAAGTTGTACCGCTGTCTGGGTGAAGGAATGGGATCCAGGTGAAGGTATCCGGGAAGTCAGTGGTCTGCGTTAGCAAGTTGTACCACTGCTATGTGAGAGGACACTGGAACAGGTGACACTGGAAACAGGAATCAGTGGTCTGCCTCTAGCAAGTTGTACCACTGAATATATATGTGAGGAGGAGCACGGGGAGAGACTGCAATACAGAGGATACACGGGCACCTTGAACTTGATCCACAATGACATGCACAATATAGTAATGACGAACAGCACTGCAATAATATAAAGTCACAGAAACTATCCGGGCAAAAGATAACACAGTCAATGATGGCAAAAGTCTCAGCGGATAATAAGCTCCAGAGGAGAACAACTCAGTCCAGCAAGATATGCAATACACCAGCACAGTCAATGAGAAGTATGCATACCGTGGTTCAGGAGCAGGCTGTCAGACAGGAGTGCAGAGATACCTGAACGGCTGGAGGCCGGCAGGATGCGAAGTCCCTGGAGGGTGAAGCGGTAATCAAGTAGGTGCAGCGCACAGGTAGGTAGACCAGCAGGGGAACAAATACTCAGGAAGCAGTAGTATGTAGAACTGGACTCCTGGAGGACCCTGAAGAGTAGCGATGGTCTAGACGAGATGAAAGCAGTGAGGCGCAGATCCGATGCAGACTGGCGAGTAGAGACCAGCAGGAACACTGAGAAGCACGGAGAGCGGATCAGCTGCTGCAGACACGAGTAGAACTGAGGAGTAGCAGCCAGCAGGACTCTGCAGGTACACGGAGGTAGCGGATAGCAACCAGCAGGTGCAGCCACGATGAAACACGGGAGAGTAGAGCTGAGCTGGAACTGTTGAGCACGGAGAGCAGCGGATAGGAATCAGTTGTAGCAGTCTCGAGGAAACACGGGAGAGTTGAGATGAGCTGAAGACTGTAGTGCACGGAGGCAGCGGATAGGAATCAGCTAACAGTCACGATGAAACACAGCAGAGTTGAAGTGGTCTGAAGACTGTAGTGCACGGAGGCAGCGGATAGGAATCAGCTAACAGTCACGAGGAAACACAGCAGAGTTGAAGTGGTCTGAAGACTGTAGTGCACGGAGGCAGCGGATAGGAATCAGCTAACAGTCACGATGAAACACAGGAGAGTTGAAGTGGTCTGAGGACTGTGGTGCACGGAGGCAGCGGATAGGAATCAGCAACAGTCACGATGAAACACAGGAGAGTTGAAGTGGTCTGGAAACCACAGGAGTAGAAGTGGTCTGGAAACCACAGGAATCAGCAGCGCTGAATACACGAGGAAACACGGGAACACCTTCAGAGGCTCATGGGGAATGAGACTCCAAGATCAGGCAACGAGGTATGGACAGCAGGTGCTTTAAATAGGGAGTGTTGCCTGATCAGCCAATTAAGTTAAAGAAACAGGTACTGAAGGTTTTGAAAGGGCTGCGCATGCGCAGACCCTCAGGATGGTGGACGGCCACGGTTCCTAAACACACGGGAAGAAGCACTCACAGTCTGGTGAGTGACAGTACCCCCCCTTTTAAAGGTGGGCACAGAACGCCTGGAACCGGGCTTGTCCGGATTTTTGGAATAAAACTTCTTAAGAAGAGCTGGGGCGTTGAGATCTTCAGCTTTGATCCATGAACGCTCCTCAGGACCAAAGCCCTTCCAATGAACGAGGAAACGGAGAACTCCTCGCGAAATTTTTGCATCCAATACATGAGTAATCTCGAAATCTTCCTCCTGATGAACTTGAACTGGCTGAGGTGCTGAAGGAGGAGCCGAGAAACGGTTGATGATGAGAGGTTTGAGCAAGGACACATGGAAGGCATTGGAAATACGAAGGTTCTTAGGAAGTAGAAGTTTGAAACAAACTGGATTTATCACTTGAATGATCCTATATGGACCAATAAAACGAGGAGCGAATTTCATAGATGGGACCTTCAAACGAATATTTTTGGTAGATAACCAGACACGATCTCCAATTTTCAGTGGTGGAATAGCCCGTCTCTTCTTATCTGCGAAAGACTTATATTTGGCAGATGTCTTCTTTAAACAGGTTTTGACCTGAGACCAAATATTTTTGAAGGTCTGACAAACAGTCTCTACAGCAGGAACTTGGGTGGGAGGGAGGGCAGGAAATTCCGGAAAAGACGGATGGTGACCGTAAACCACAAAGAATGGAGTTTTGGACGATGACTCATGATAGATGTTGTTATGGGCGAATTCAGCCCAAGGAAGCAATTCTACCCAGTTGTCTTGATTGGCTGATGAGAACATCCTTATAAAGGTCTCGAGATCTTGATTGACCCGTTCAGTTTGTCCGTTTGATTGCGGATGGTAAGAAGATGAGAGTGCTAATCGTATGCCCAAGGTTTTACAAAGGGCCCGCCAGAATCTGGAAACGAATTGTACTCCTCTATCTGACACAATCTCAGACGGACATCCATGAATACGAAAGATTTCCTTAACGAAATGTTCAGCCAGAGTAGACGAGGAAGGCAAACCAGACAAAGGGACAAAATGAGCCATCTTCGAAAATCTGTCTACCACTACCCAAATAGTATTACAATTTTTACTAGATGGCAGATCAGTAACAAAGTCCATACTAATATGGGTCCAGGGCTTGGACGGAATGGGTAGTGGTTGCAGCAACCCCGCTGGAGTTCTGCGGGAGGATTTAAACTGAGAACACAATTCACAAGAAGCAACAAACTCTTTGACGTCTCTCCTCATCGAGGGCCACCAGTAACTTCGAGAGAGAATCTCAAAGGTCTTGCGTTCACCAGCATGTCCAGAAAAACGAGAAGAATGGAACCACGAAAGGATTTTCCTCCTAAGAGTAGGAGGCACGAGGGTCTTCCCAAATGGTAGCACTTTAGTGGAAGAAGCAGCCAGCGAGATACATTTGGGGTCTAGTATAGAATGGTTGGAAACCTCTTCAACGTCAGAGGACGTCACAAAAGCTCGAGATAGAGCGTCAGCTTTCTTGTTCTTGGCAGCTGGTTTGAAGGTTATGATTAATTCGAAACGGGAAAAGAAAAGAGACCATCTTGCTTGACGAGGATTCAAGCATTGGGCAGACTGTAGGTATGACAAGTTCTTATGATCCGTGAAAATCGTCACAGGGTGACGAGCTCCTTCCAATAAGTATCTCCACTCCTCTAATGCAACTTTGATAGCCAGCAACTCCTTGTCCCCGATAGTGTAATTTTTCTCCGCAGGCAGGAGACCCCGAGAGTAAAAGGCACAAGGATGGAATTTTTGTTGCTCCGAGCGTTGGGAGAGAATGGCTCCTAAGCCCACATTAGAGGCATCTACTTCTAGGAAGAAGGGAAGTGTCACATCAGGCTGTCGAAGAATGGGAGCAGAGGAGAAGGACTCTTTAAGAAATTGAAAGGCTTGGAGGGCCTCGGATGACCATTGCTTAGTATTGGCCCCTTTACGAGTCAGGGCCACAATAGGAGATGCAATGGACGAGAAGTCTTGAATGAAGCGTCTATAGTAATTGGCAAAACCTAAAAAACGCTGGATAGCACGAAGAGTAGTTGGCTGGGGCCAATGTAATACAGCATTCACCTTTTCTGGATCCATTTTTAGGCCAACTCCGGAAACAATATACCCCAAAAATGGAATCTGGGGCAACTCGAATGAACATTTTTCTAGTTTGCAGAATAATGAATTTTTCCGGAGTCTGGAAAGGACCTCTGCCACATGTTGGTGATGAGAAGGCAGGTCCTGTGAAAAGATCAATATGTCGTCCAGGTAGACAACGACACATACATATAACAAGTCCCGAAAGATCTCATTAATGAAGCCCTGGAAAACAGCGGGGGCATTACACAACCCGAAAGGCATTACTAGATATTCATAATGCCCATCTCTGGTGTTGAACGCTGTCTTCCATTCGTCACCGGGCCGGATTCTAATTAAATTATAGGCACCACGAAGATCCAACTTGGTAAAGATCCGAGCTCCCTTGATGCGATCAAATAACTCAGTGATCAACGGAATGGGATACCGATTTTTAATAGTAATGGCATTGAGTCCACGAAAATCTATGCAGGGGCGTAGTGATCCATCCTTCTTTTTTACAAAGAAGAACCCGGCTCCAGCGGGAGAGGTGGAAGGTCGAATAAACCCTCGCTGGAGATTCTCCTGGATGTAATCAGATGTAGCTTGAGTTTCAGGTAACGAAAGTGGATAGACGCGACCCCTAGGAGGAGTCTTGCCAGGTAGAAGATCGATCGGACAATCCCATGAACGATGAGGAGGAAGACGTTCAGACTGAGCTTTATCAAAAACATCGGCAAATGAAGCATACTGAGGAGGGAGTCCCGGTGAGGAAGATGAGATGGAAGATTGCTGTACTTTAAGAGGAATGACTTGAGAAAGACAACGATGATGACATTCAGCTCCCCAAGACGTAACTTGAGGAGTGCGCCAGTCAATCTGGGGAGAATGACATTGAAGCCATGGAAGGCCTAAGACAATCGGACTTGTCGTAACAGGAAGAATTAAAAACGAAATCTCTTCATGGTGTAGCACACCAATCTGAAGCGTTACTGGAGACGTACTCTGGGTGATGAGACCATTGATGAGACGTGATCCATCTATAGCAGTCACAGTAATCGGTTTTTTCAAAGTAATCACTGGTAGGGACCATTGATTCACTAGGGATTTAGAAATGAAATTTCCTGCTGCTCCAGAATCAATCAGTGCTTGAGACTCAAAGGATTTGGTAGCAAAGGAAATCGTAACATCAAAAGCGCAGACTTTTAATTTCGTAGAAGATGGAGAGGACTCCAGGGACCCTAACTTCACCTCTCCAGAACTAGTTAGGGCCTGGCATTTCCCGATTTCTTAGGGCAAGAACTGAGCATATGTGTGGAATCAGCACAATAGATACAAAGTCTATTCTTTACTCTTCGGTTCCTCTCCTCTAAAGTTAATTTGGAACGTCCTATCTCCATGGGAATCACAGAAGGTGAAGCTGGACGAAATTGAGGGATTGAGCGAAGAGGTGCTTTAACTGAAGTTGTTTTCTCAGATTCTCTTTCACGAAACCTCATGTCTACACGATGGCAAAGAGAGATCAAATCTTCTAATGACGTAGGAAGCTCTTGGGTAGTCAGTGCATCTTTAATTTTATCGGAGAGCCCCTGCCAGAAGGCGGCAATTAATGCTTCAGTGTTCCACTGAAGTTCAGAGGCTAATATCCTAAATTGAATGACGTACTGGTCTACTGTATGAGAACCCTGACGTAAACGAAGAATGCTGGAAGCAGCGGAGGTCACACGACCTGGTTCATCGAACACATTTCGGAACATAGAAATGAATTTGGCACTATCTTGTAATACAGGATCGTTTCTCTCCCACAGAGGGGAGGCCCAAGCCAGAGCTTGTCCAGAAAACAATGAGATAAGATAGGCCACTCTGGAACGATGGGTAGAAAAATTTTGAGGTTGGAGCTCAAAATGAACTGAGCATTGGTTGAGAAAACCCCTACAAGTTTTGGGGTCTCCATCGTACTTTGACGGAGTAGGCAGGTGAAGCATGGGAGCTGTAGACACCTGGGAAGGCACTGGGGAAACGGAGGAAAGCACAGGAGCTTCAACATTAGCTGTAACGGTCTGTCCAGATGTTCCTTGGGAGGCTAACGACTGGTAGCATTGAAGTAACAGCTGTTGGCGAGCATCCTGTTGCTCCACACGGGTGACCAGATGCTGCAGCATCTCTTTGGCTGTAGGTTCCGTATCTGGGTCTGTCATGGCCTGATCTTACTGTCACGGGCACTAGGAGTCTTTACCCAGGGATCACCAGGTGATAAGCTTACCAGAGCAGTATAGGTGGTAATATGGTACTCTGGTAGCGGGGTGATCACGGAACAGGAGACAGCAGATGATAGAGATGCTCGGGAAAGTCTATGACTAGCAGCACTGGTAATATATATGTAGTAATACACGAGGAATTGAATGGACAAAGGACACGTGAGGATAGTCAGTGGTCTGCGGTAGCAAGTTGTACCACTGCTATAGTGAGGAGGAATGTCCAAAAGAAACGAGGAGGTGATGAGAGTCAGCGGTCTGCGTTTAGCAAGTTGTACCGCTGTCTGGGTGAAGGAATGGGATCCAGGTGAAGGTATCCGGGAAGTCAGTGGTCTGCGTTAGCAAGTTGTACCACTGCTATGTGAGAGGACACTGGAACAGGTGACACTGGAAACAGGAATCAGTGTCTGCCTCTAGCAAGTTGTACCACTGAATATATATGTGAGGAGGAGCACGGGGAGAGACTGCAATACAGAGGATACACGGGCACCTTGAACTTGATCCACAATGACATGCACAATATAGTAATGACGAACAGCACTGCAATAATATAAAGTCACAGAAACTATCCGGGCAAAAGATAACACAGTCAATGATGGCAAAAGTCTCAGCGGATAGTAAGCTCCAGAGGAGAACAACTCAGTCCAGCAAGATATGCAATACACCAGCACAGTCAATGAGAAGTATGCATACCGTGGTTCAGGAGCAGGCTGTCAGACAGGAGTGCAGAGATACCTGAACGGCTGGAGGCCGGCAGGATGCGAAGTCCCTGGAGGGTGAAGCGGTAATCAAGTAGGTGCAGCGCACAGGTAGGTAGACCAGCAGGGGAACAAATACTCAGGAAGCAGTAGTATGTAGAACTGGACTCCTGGAGGACCCTGAAGAGTAGCGATGGTCTAGACGAGATGAAAGCAGTGAGGCGCAGATCCGATGCAGACTGGCGAGTAGAGACCAGCAGGAACACTGAGAAGCACGGAGAGCGGATCAGCTGCTGCAGACACGAGTAGAACTGAGGAGTAGCAGCCAGCAGGACTCTGCAGGTACACGGAGGTAGCGGATAGCAACCAGCAGGTGCAGCCACGATGAAACACGGGAGAGTAGAGCTGAGCTGGAACTGTTGAGCACGGAGAGCAGCGGATAGGAATCAGTTGTAGCAGTCTCGAGGAAACACGGGAGAGTTGAGATGAGCTGAAGACTGTAGTGCACGGAGGCAGCGGATAGGAATCAGCTAACAGTCACGATGAAACACAGCAGAGTTGAAGTGGTCTGAAGACTGTAGTGCACGGAGGCAGCGGATAGGAATCAGCTAACAGTCACGAGGAAACACAGCAGAGTTGAAGTGGTCTGAAGACTGTAGTGCACGGAGGCAGCGGATAGGAATCAGCTAACAGTCACGATGAAACACAGGAGAGTTGAAGTGGTCTGAGGACTGTGGTGCACGGAGGCAGCGGATAGGAATCAGCAACAGTCACGATGAAACACAGGAGAGTTGAAGTGGTCTGGAAACCACAGGAGTAGAAGTGGTCTGGAAACCACAGGAATCAGCAGCGCTGAATACACGAGGAAACACGGGAACACCTTCAGAGGCTCATGGGGAATGAGACTCCAAGATCAGGCAACGAGGTATGGACAGCAGGTGCTTTAAATAGGGAGTGTTGCCTGATCAGCCAATTAAGTTAAAGGAACAGCTACTGAAGGTTTTGAAAGGGCTGCGCATGCGCAGACCCTCAGGATGGTGGACGGCCACGGTTCCTAAACACACGGGAAGAAGCACTCACAGTCTGGTGAGTGACACCATTCATGTGTGGGGTTGCTTCTGAAACAAGGGAGTGGGCTCACTCACAATTTTGCCTAAGAACACAGCCATGAATAAAGAATGATACCAAAACATCCTCCAAGAGCAACTTCTCCCACACATCCAAGAACAGTTTGGTGATGAACATTGCCTTTTTCAGCGTGATGGAGCACCTTGCCATAAGGCAAATTGATAACTAAGTGGCTTGAGGATCAAAACATCAAAATTTTGGGTCCATGGCCAGAATACTCCCCAGACCTTAATCCCATTGAGAACTTGTGGTCAATCCTCAAGAGGTGGGCAGACAAACAAAAACCCACCAATTCTGATAAACTCCAAGCATTGATTAGGCAAGAATGAGCAGCCATTAGTCAGTATGTGGTCCAGAAGTTGATTGACAGCATGCCAGGGCGAATTGCAGAGGTTTTACTTCAGTATATCATAGCAACATCTGACAAAAAGTTCTAAAAACACTGAAGCAGCAAACTTTGTGAAAACCAATACTTGTCATTCTCAAAATGTTTGGCCATGACTATACAGAACATCCACAATGTCTAGCATTCTGGGAAATAGAACTCATACTTGTATACATATCTTACTTTTATACAAGTAGTTAAATTATTTTTACATTATATTATATTATATTGATATTTGCTGTTTGCAAGCAACCATTTGTTATCATTAGCGCTCTGGTGAATTAAAGATACAATTATTAATTATTATTAATTATTAAAGGAGCAGGTAAAGAGAAACATTTAGCCTGAGATACCGGAAAATATTACTCTCATTGATAAGTTGCTTTTTTAGTTATTATTAATATAATATGCTCTAGAACATCTTAATACACTTATATAGCTTAAAATATGCAATATAGGTTGTTCTTCTCTTGTGAAATTAAGAAAAAATTTAATAAAAGGTATAGTTTCCCCTATACACACATTAAACAACCCATATTCCCACCATTACTCTAATCCCCTTTCACTACTGGTCTTTTATCTTTCCTTTCTGGTAACCATGGAAACCAGCATGTTATGCCATAATGGTAATTACTATTCCATTAGTGTAATAAATGTCTTTTTTTTTTCTTTTTTTTTTTTCTTATCGTGATTTATGGGGGCATGAGACTTGAACAAAATCCACCTTGTAATCACTGAGTTATTTCCAGACTGTATGCTTATAACCTGCTTCTATATTATATTTGTTATGCAGTTTTGAATTGATTAATTCAAGGTTTTCTTGCCTCAGAATAAACTACTAATATTTTCCGGTATCTCAGGCTAAATGTTTCTCTTTACCTGCTCCTTTAGGAAAGGTAGTTTTGTTCTGCTGAGCTTCAATTACCTGCTATATACCATACTATTATTTTGGTCACCACTATTTATGCATACCGGGAACCCTCCAAGACTTGCCGTTTTGAAGGTGCTCTAACCCAGTCATCTAGCCATTGAATGTTGTCCCCTTTCAAAGTCTCCTTACGCTTGCCCATTTTTACAGCTTCCAGCACATTAACTTCAAGAACTGAGTGTTCACTTGCTGCCTTATATGTCCCACCCCTTTAAAGGTGCCATTGCAACAAGATAATTAATGTTATTCATTACACTTGTCAGTTGTTTTAATATTGTGGCTGATCTGTATATATATATAAATTAGAACTAAAGTTAATGCATCTGTAACTTTTTATATTATTAAAGCACTTATGATCTGCTCAGGAGAATTACAACTTGGGGCAACGGGCAACATGTAACTTAAACAAGTGCATATGAAAAACGGTGACATTGAAAGCATTGCAATGCACTTAACCCCATGAACATTTAACATTTCTAAAGCGAGAAACCTTAAGGGCAAATTGGGACGGTCACGCTGATAACAGGACAGTTTTGAGGTATGCCATAACCTGTATAATTTTCAAAATGCCATATTTGATAAATAAGGTGCTCAGGGCCGTCTTTCTGACTGGGCACGCTGGGCAGGTGCCTGGGGGCCCAGCAGGAAAGGGGGCCCTAGGAAGGACAAAAATAAAAAATCCTGTTTAAAAAAACAAACAATAAAAAAGCTTACCTTTTGCGGTCAGGTCATGTGGCGATCCAGCTCCCTCCCTGGCCTTCTCTTCCATGCTGCGCTCGCAGTGAATGTCGGGCATGATGACGTCATCACGCCCTATATTCACTGCAAGCGCAGCACGGAGCGAGGACTCAGAAAAAAGAAGAGAAGGGGATCGGAAGGTAAGTTAAGGGGACGCTGAGTGAGCACATATAAAAGAAAAGGGATATATATATATATATATATATATTTATATATAATCACCAATCCCCAACGCGTTTCGTCCTTTAATAGATAGGACTTCACTTACCCTTTATGTACCTCCTGAAGAAGTCCTATCTATTAACGGACGAAACGCGTTGAGGATTGGTGATTATAACTTGGACTTTTCTGTACATCCTTACTGGAGTTATCGTGGTGACTGTTTATCAATTGGAGCACATTGCTGTACATCTCTGGAGCAAGTAAACCATTGATGATCACAACAAAGAAACCCAGATAAGCACTTTAATGTTGTTTTTATGTAAGTGTGCTACTTACTCTTAATAATAATAAATAAGTAATATTTTTTTTTACTATAAAGTATTACACTATTATGGTTCTTTTTTCCACTGTGTATATGGCTATGATGTCCTAGCCACATCCATAGAGTTTCCCTCATAGGAGAAGTGCCAGTATTGAAATTACCAAGGGGAAGTTGGAGACACTGCCTGGTATACAGATAAGCTAAAAAGATATTTTATTTGGTACGCATATGCACTATTAGAGAGGATTCTCCTTGGGACTGCATGAAGTTTCTGTTCACGAGTGCCATACCTATTCACTTCTATTTTTCTATGTCTGTGAAGGTTTCATGCTCAAGTATCTAAGTGTGAATTTGTTCATCACACTTTTATCCCTGTAACCTTTCCAGTACTGTCTTCGTACAACTTTACAATATTACACTATTGTGGCGCCCTGGTCCTTGTGTTTAATTTTATAGATTCTCCAGATTCACCGTCTTTTTTGGGAATTGGCATCCGCCTGAAAATAGGACAGTGTTTAAAGTATTTTGCATTCTGGACTTTTTACAGTAGTGGGTTACGCGCCCTCTTTTTCTATCTGTTGTGTTTGCATAATATTTATAATATAAAAGCCTAGCGGCGTGTGTTAGTCTGTGTGTGAAAAAAAACAAACAAGCTGCAGCGCCACCTGCTGGGCGGAGTTATACACTGACCTACTAAATTCTTCCTACGTAGCGGCACTGCACTATACAGCAGCCACGGCGCTGTCAAAGAAGCGGCCGCGAACGCTTCTTTGACAGCGCCGCGGCTGCTGTATAAGTACAGTGCTGCCAAAACAGAGCTGCTGCTCATGCTCTCTCTTTTTTTTTTTTGGGTGGGGGGGAAACCCCCCTTAAAAATCCTGCGTGCGACCCTGAAATTAGTGTTAAAAATACCGTACTAAAGGTAATAGAGCGTAGGCCGCGTTATTACTAAAATAACACTGCCAAATTTAATTCGCCCCTAAACCTGGTCACACACGTGTAAAATCGGCAGCAATCTACTCGATACTGCAGCATCCGGCCCACAAAGTGAACCCAAATTTATAGGAAACTGTTCCCTCTTATCAGGTTAATTTGGATGCATCAGGAGTTTAAAATTGTAGTTTAGTAAGCATTATAAGTTAAAAATTTTGATCTCAGAGATTTGATGTTAACTAATTAATTTACGAATCAGTCCTGGATTCACCTAAAAAACAAAACCAGTATGGCTAACAGCTATTTAGATAAACTTTTAGAACTAAGCAGGGTAGAGGTCTTCACCTATAGCAGCCACCTTTCCCATAGAACAGATTATGTTTGGAGGTACTTGGATGACCCCAGGATTTAACTCTAGAGTAGTAAAAGTGTTAACCATAGTGCAAGGTGGAGGGTAACCGGAATACTGGAGGTAGGTACCAGAGACAGTCCAAGGATTGTGGGTCAGTAGCGAGTACGGTAGCCAAGGGTCAGGCCAGAGGTCAGGGCTGGTTGCAAATAGGGCACATAGATTTAAAACAAGGTCCAAAAGCAAGTCAAGGGTCACAACAGGTAATCAGGTCAAAGATAGCAGAGTATCCACAGGAACAAGAGCAGGCCAGCAAAATATGCAGCACACAGGACGCTATAACTGGCAGGAAGGCTAGGCCTTCCCTGCCTTCAATACTTGAAGGAACCGATCAGGGGGCAGGAATGTATTTAGCCACAGGAGGCTTAATGAATTAATAATACTAATTTGCATTTGAGCACGCAGAGGAGGTGATGAGAGTCAGCGGTCTGCGTTTAGCAAGTTGTACCGCTGTCTGGGTGAAGGAATGGGATCCAGGTGAAGGTATCCGGGAAGTCAGTGGTCTGCGTTAGCAAGTTGTACCACTGCTATGTGAGAGGACACTGGAACAGGTGACACTGGAAACAGGAATCAGTGTCTGCCTCTAGCAAGTTGTACCACTGAATATATATGTGAGGAGGAGCACGGGGAGAGACTGCAATACAGAGGATACACGGGCACCTTGAACTTGATCCACAATGACATGCACAATATAGTAATGACGAACAGCACTGCAATAATATAAAGTCACAGAAACTATCCGGGCAAAAGATAACACAGTCAATGATGGCAAAAGTCTCAGCGGATAGTAAGCTCCAGAGGAGAACAACTCAGTCCAGCAAGATATGCAATACACCAGCACAGTCAATGAGAAGTATGCATACCGTGGTTCAGGAGCAGGCTGTCAGACAGGAGTGCAGAGATACCTGAACGGCTGGAGGCCGGCAGGATGCGAAGTCCCTGGAGGGTGAAGCGGTAATCAAGTAGGTGCAGCGCACAGGTAGGTAGACCAGCAGGGGAACAAATACTCAGGAAGCAGTAGTATGTAGAACTGGACTCCTGGAGGACCCTGAAGAGTAGCGATGGTCTAGACGAGATGAAAGCAGTGAGGCGCAGATCCGATGCAGACTGGCGAGTAGAGACCAGCAGGAACACTGAGAAGCACGGAGAGCGGATCAGCTGCTGCAGACACGAGTAGAACTGAGGAGTAGCAGCCAGCAGGACTCTGCAGGTACACGGAGGTAGCGGATAGCAACCAGCAGGTGCAGCCACGATGAAACACGGGAGAGTAGAGCTGAGCTGGAACTGTTGAGCACGGAGAGCAGCGGATAGGAATCAGTTGTAGCAGTCTCGAGGAAACACGGGAGAGTTGAGATGAGCTGAAGACTGTAGTGCACGGAGGCAGCGGATAGGAATCAGCTAACAGTCACGATGAAACACAGCAGAGTTGAAGTGGTCTGAAGACTGTAGTGCACGGAGGCAGCGGATAGGAATCAGCTAACAGTCACGAGGAAACACAGCAGAGTTGAAGTGGTCTGAAGACTGTAGTGCACGGAGGCAGCGGATAGGAATCAGCTAACAGTCACGATGAAACACAGGAGAGTTGAAGTGGTCTGAGGACTGTGGTGCACGGAGGCAGCGGATAGGAATCAGCAACAGTCACGATGAAACACAGGAGAGTTGAAGTGGTCTGGAAACCACAGGAGTAGAAGTGGTCTGGAAACCACAGGAATCAGCAGCGCTGAATACACGAGGAAACACGGGAACACCTTCAGAGGCTCATGGGGAATGAGACTCCAAGATCAGGCAACGAGGTATGGACAGCAGGTGCTTTAAATAGGGAGTGTTGCCTGATCAGCCAATTAAGTTAAAGGAACAGCTACTGAAGGTTTTGAAAGGGCTGCGCATGCGCAGACCCTCAGGATGGTGGACGGCCACGGTTCCTA
This sequence comes from Mixophyes fleayi, assembly GCF_038048845.1. Classification (NCBI taxonomy): domain Eukaryota; kingdom Metazoa; phylum Chordata; class Amphibia; order Anura; family Limnodynastidae; genus Mixophyes; species Mixophyes fleayi. The sequence continues at coordinate 139,099,095 of NC_134406.1, read as the reverse complement.
AACACACGGGAAGAAGCACTCACAGTCTGGTGAGTGACACCATTCATGTGTGGGGTTGCTTCTGAAACAAGGGAGTGGGCTCACTCACAATTTTGCCTAAGAACACAGCCATGAATAAAGAATGATACCAAAACATCCTCCAAGAGCAACTTCTCCCACACATCCAAGAACAGTTTGGTGATGAACATTGCCTTTTTCAGCGTGATGGAGCACCTTGCCATAAGGCAAATTGATAACTAAGTGGCTTGAGGATCAAAACATCAAAATTTTGGGTCCATGGCCAGAATACTCCCCAGACCTTAATCCCATTGAGAACTTGTGGTCAATCCTCAAGAGGTGGGCAGACAAACAAAAACCCACCAATTCTGATAAACTCCAAGCATTGATTAGGCAAGAATGAGCAGCCATTAGTCAGTATGTGGTCCAGAAGTTGATTGACAGCATGCCAGGGCGAATTGCAGAGGTTTTACTTCAGTATATCATAGCAACATCTGACAAAAAGTTCTAAAAACACTGAAGCAGCAAACTTTGTGAAAACCAATACTTGTCATTCTCAAAATGTTTGGCCATGACTATACAGAACATCCACAATGTCTAGCATTCTGGGAAATAGAACTCATACTTGTATACATATCTTACTTTTATACAAGTAGTTAAATTATTTTTACATTATATTATATTATATTGATATTTGCTGTTTGCAAGCAACCATTTGTTATCATTAGCGCTCTGGTGAATTAAAGATACAATTATTAATTATTATTAATTATTAAAGGAGCAGGTAAAGAGAAACATTTAGCCTGAGATACCGGAAAATATTACTCTCATTGATAAGTTGCTTTTTTAGTTATTATTAATATAATATGCTCTAGAACATCTTAATACACTTATATAGCTTAAAATATGCAATATAGGTTGTTCTTCTCTTGTGAAATTAAGAAAAAATTTAATAAAAGGTATAGTTTCCCCTATACACACATTAAACAACCCATATTCCCACCATTACTCTAATCCCCTTTCACTACTGGTCTTTTATCTTTCCTTTCTGGTAACCATGGAAACCAGCATGTTATGCCATAATGGTAATTACTATTCCATTAGTGTAATAAATGTCTTTTTTTTTTCTTTTTTTTTTTTCTTATCGTGATTTATGGGGGCATGAGACTTGAACAAAATCCACCTTGTAATCACTGAGTTATTTCCAGACTGTATGCTTATAACCTGCTTCTATATTATATTTGTTATGCAGTTTTGAATTGATTAATTCAAGGTTTTCTTGCCTCAGAATAAACTACTAATATTTTCCGGTATCTCAGGCTAAATGTTTCTCTTTACCTGCTCCTTTAGGAAAGGTAGTTTTGTTCTGCTGAGCTTCAATTACCTGCTATATACCATACTATTATTTTGGTCACCACTATTTATGCATACCGGGAACCCTCCAAGACTTGCCGTTTTGAAGGTGCTCTAACCCAGTCATCTAGCCATTGAATGTTGTCCCCTTTCAAAGTCTCCTTACGCTTGCCCATTTTTACAGCTTCCAGCACATTAACTTCAAGAACTGAGTGTTCACTTGCTGCCTTATATGTCCCACCCCTTTAAAGGTGCCATTGCAACAAGATAATTAATGTTATTCATTACACTTGTCAGTTGTTTTAATATTGTGGCTGATCTGTATATATATATAAATTAGAACTAAAGTTAATGCATCTGTAACTTTTTATATTATTAAAGCACTTATGATCTGCTCAGGAGAATTACAACTTGGGGCAACGGGCAACATGTAACTTAAACAAGTGCATATGAAAAACGGTGACATTGAAAGCATTGCAATGCACTTAACCCCATGAACATTTAACATTTCTAAAGCGAGAAACCTTAAGGGCAAATTGGGACGGTCACGCTGATAACAGGACAGTTTTGAGGTATGCCATAACCTGTATAATTTTCAAAATGCCATATTTGATAAATAAGGTGCTCAGGGCCGTCTTTCTGACTGGGCACGCTGGGCAGGTGCCTGGGGGCCCAGCAGGAAAGGGGGCCCTAGGAAGGACAAAAATAAAAAATCCTGTTTAAAAAAACAAACAATAAAAAAGCTTACCTTTTGCGGTCAGGTCATGTGGCGATCCAGCTCCCTCCCTGGCCTTCTCTTCCATGCTGCGCTCGCAGTGAATGTCGGGCATGATGACGTCATCACGCCCTATATTCACTGCAAGCGCAGCACGGAGCGAGGACTCAGAAAAAAGAAGAGAAGGGGATCGGAAGGTAAGTTAAGGGGACGCTGAGTGAGCACATATAAAAGAAAAGGGATATATATATATATATATATATATATATTTATATATAATCACCAATCCCCAACGCGTTTCGTCCTTTAATAGATAGGACTTCACTTACCCTTTATGTACCTCCTGAAGAAGTCCTATCTATTAACGGACGAAACGCGTTGAGGATTGGTGATTATAACTTGGACTTTTCTGTACATCCTTACTGGAGTTATCGTGGTGACTGTTTATCAATTGGAGCACATTGCTGTACATCTCTGGAGCAAGTAAACCATTGATGATCACAACAAAGAAACCCAGATAAGCACTTTAATGTTGTTTTTATGTAAGTGTGCTACTTACTCTTAATAATAATAAATAAGTAATATTTTTTTTTACTATAAAGTATTACACTATTATGGTTCTTTTTTCCACTGTGTATATGGCTATGATGTCCTAGCCACATCCATAGAGTTTCCCTCATAGGAGAAGTGCCAGTATTGAAATTACCAAGGGGAAGTTGGAGACACTGCCTGGTATACAGATAAGCTAAAAAGATATTTTATTTGGTACGCATATGCACTATTAGAGAGGATTCTCCTTGGGACTGCATGAAGTTTCTGTTCACGAGTGCCATACCTATTCACTTCTATTTTTCTATGTCTGTGAAGGTTTCATGCTCAAGTATCTAAGTGTGAATTTGTTCATCACACTTTTATCCCTGTAACCTTTCCAGTACTGTCTTCGTACAACTTTACAATATTACACTATTGTGGCGCCCTGGTCCTTGTGTTTAATTTTATAGATTCTCCAGATTCACCGTCTTTTTTGGGAATTGGCATCCGCCTGAAAATAGGACAGTGTTTAAAGTATTTTGCATTCTGGACTTTTTACAGTAGTGGGTTACGCGCCCTCTTTTTCTATCTGTTGTGTTTGCATAATATTTATAATATAAAAGCCTAGCGGCGTGTGTTAGTCTGTGTGTGAAAAAAAACAAACAAGCTGCAGCGCCACCTGCTGGGCGGAGTTATACACTGACCTACTAAATTCTTCCTACGTAGCGGCACTGCACTATACAGCAGCCACGGCGCTGTCAAAGAAGCGGCCGCGAACGCTTCTTTGACAGCGCCGCGGCTGCTGTATAAGTACAGTGCTGCCAAAACAGAGCTGCTGCTCATGCTCTCTCTTTTTTTTTTTTGGGTGGGGGGGAAACCCCCCTTAAAAATCCTGCGTGCGACCCTGAAATTAGTGTTAAAAATACCGTACTAAAGGTAATAGAGCGTAGGCCGCGTTATTACTAAAATAACACTGCCAAATTTAATTCGCCCCTAAACCTGGTCACACACGTGTAAAATCGGCAGCAATCTACTCGATACTGCAGCATCCGGCCCACAAAGTGAACCCAAATTTATAGGAAACTGTTCCCTCTTATCAGGTTAATTTGGATGCATCAGGAGTTTAAAATTGTAGTTTAGTAAGCATTATAAGTTAAAAATTTTGATCTCAGAGATTTGATGTTAACTAATTAATTTACGAATCAGTCCTGGATTCACCTAAAAAACAAAACCAGTATGGCTAACAGCTATTTAGATAAACTTTTAGAACTAAGCAGGGTAGAGGTCTTCACCTATAGCAGCCACCTTTCCCATAGAACAGATTATGTTTGGAGGTACTTGGATGACCCCAGGATTTAACTCTAGAGTAGTAAAAGTGTTAACCATAGTGCAAGGTGGAGGGTAACCGGAATACTGGAGGTAGGTACCAGAGACAGTCCAAGGATTGTGGGTCAGTAGCGAGTACGGTAGCCAAGGGTCAGGCCAGAGGTCAGGGCTGGTTGCAAATAGGGCACATAGATTTAAAACAAGGTCCAAAAGCAAGTCAAGGGTCACAACAGGTAATCAGGTCAAAGATAGCAGAGTATCCACAGGAACAAGAGCAGGCCAGCAAAATATGCAGCACACAGGACGCTATAACTGGCAGGAAGGCTAGGCCTTCCCTGCCTTCAATACTTGAAGGAACCGATCAGGGGGCAGGAATGTATTTAGCCACAGGAGGCTTAATGAATTAATAATACTAATTTGCATTTGAGCACGCACCCGGCTGTCGTCTAGTCCCAGGACGCGGCGCTGCTACACATAGCGTCCTGGCCGTTGCCTAGGAGATGGCCAAGACGAGGAGAAAGTGACATTGCGGTTGTCATAGTGACGGCCACGATGCAGCCAACATGTAAGCAACAAACCGCTGCAGCTCTAGGACAGCCGCGACACCAGCAAATAATTTACATGGAGAACCAGGCCATAACAGTGCATGGAACCTAAAGTAGCCTATTAGCAAAGGAGCTTATATCTGATTGAGCACTCATTCTTCCTAGATTATACATCTGTGGAAGTTCTTGAAGACTGTGAATTTTAGTAGCCCAGACTACTTTACACTCATGTGCACACCGCATTTGCTACACAGTTGTGTAAACTGTATTTCAGTATTACCTACCTAATTTATCTTTTCTCCATTTGGAGTCCCTAGAGGAACACCTGTGCAGACAGAAAGCCTCAAGTGTAGAGGATTGGCAAGGGAGTATCGGCTTGATTTTGCTGCTCTAATGTTGACATATGTGTAGATATTGAGCCAGCAGAAAGGATAAAGTGATCATGAAGGTCAGAGAATTCAGGGGAGGAGCTCACGGGCACAATACCCAGGAGTAATTTAATATTGTGTGTTGTCCAGTATTGGAATACCATGGGACCTAAACAAGGAAGGAACGCCAGGTTGTTTCACAAGGGAACAATTCTGCTAAGGTTTTCTTACTGAAGCTTTTATGCATGTGTTCAAAACTTCCGGACTGAAAGTGGGAAGTTGTGAGGTGGGAGGCAGCTACGTCATTAGAGGTCTATCTTTGGGATTCAGCCAGAATAGGGCAAAAGGAGATGATAAGCTTAATAGGTCTGCTTCTATGTTTACCCATATTCTGGTTAACCATTAGCATGACTCCGAACCTTTTGTTAATTCAGCTGTCAAGAAGTGCTTTTGCAGGCAAAGGAGTCCATGGCCTCCTTACCAAGAATATCTATAAAGTACTTTCTGCATAACCTTGAGCCTCTTGATTGACCACATAAAGTGAGAGATGCATTTTTGCAAATTGAGGACTTTAGAAAGGACTTCACCTTATAGAGTTTGAAATAGGTGGTATAAACTTGGCAAAATGTTCATCTTCACCAATGGCAACTGTACCTATTCAGGAGATTAAGTGTGTATCCCAGGTATGTAGATTATTTTTTAGTGTGTCAATTAGCGAGGCAAATTAGTAGAGACTAACTGGTCACAGTGCCTGCTTAGGTTATACATTTGTGGTTGTATTAAGAGCAAGAGTCTCCATCCTGTCAGCATTTATTTTGAAATCTGATTGTTCATATCTCTAATATTTTTCAAAAGGGTAGGTAGAGATATGTGCAGCTTTATGATTGTGAGGAGCACATCATCCACATAGAGTGCAAGCTTATGCTCTTGGGGACCAGCTTTGCTACCTGAAATATTCAGTTTTTTTGCGGGGTCTAGCTGACAATTGCTCCATGATCAAAGCAAACTGGAAATGTCTAGGATCAGCCCTGTGTCATTCCACTTTTAATTTGACAGGGGGATGATGCACACTGCTGCTTTGGGGTTATAATAGATTGCTGTGACACCATTGAGGAATTGTCTAGTTATTCCCATTGCAACCAAAGTGTGATGCTTAAAAGTCCAGGTCTGTCTTTTGAAGGCTTTCTTTGTGGCAAGGGCCATCACCAGAGCAGGAGATAGGTGCAGCAGATGGCATGCTTTTAGGAAAGCCTTATCCCATTATTGGTGTTACCTGGTGTGAGGTAGGAGGGTCCCCAGATTGTAAATGGGAAAGCTGGAGTAATAATTGTGGAAGTGGTCTGCAATTTTTTGTGAGTCATAAAGTAGATGAGCTTGAGGCATCCTTAATGAATACTTTTATGTAGCATTTTCTTATATCTGAGATTTTGGGCTAGGATTGAGTTTGCCTTATCACTCCTCTCAGAATAGCTTTGGCACAGCCATTGCAGAGTGTTAGCTGCTTTAAAATACACAAAAAATACGATCTGGCGCTGCGACAACCATAGTGTACACAATTGATACAATATGGCTGGTAAGATAAAACCAATAGAAACAATTACATTTTTTAATCCAATAAAATACAATAAGCACACACAAAGAAAACAAAATATGGAATGAGCCAAAAATATACAACGTCCTAATTAGGTAGTTAATAGCTATAGCTGAAAAAGTCCCGGATAATATATAGGCAACATAGGGTAAGTTGCAGTTTATATACCCAATCAGTCCAGTATGTAGATGGAAACAGATCACATATGGGGAATGTTATACATGCTGTTGTCACTAAGATCATGAAAAAGATGAAGTGTTGGCCGGCTTATTGATAGGTGAGAGGACACGCTCCTGATGACTGTATCCGAAATCAGTCGATGTGCGTCCACTAGTGATGGGTAGTTCACGAATGATTAGTTCAAATGAACAAATCTTCAAAGTGAACGAATTCATTTAGTTCACAGCTCTGGCACAGATTAGTTCACCAGGAACTAAAACAAGTGGGGGGAGTTAGAGATAAAGCAGAGCAGCTCCAGCAGCCTCACTCACTATCTCATTCACACTGGCTCTTTTGTTTCTATTCAGCTCTCTCATTTAATACTCATGAGTCAGTACCTCTAAACTACCAAAGGTGGCACTGCTGTGCTCAGACATTGTGTGAGACTGTGAGGAGCTGATCACTGACTATCATCATCATCATCATCATCATCATTTATTTATATAGCGCCACTAATTCCGCAGCGCTGTACAGAGAATTCACATTCACATTCACATCAGTCCCTGCCCCATTGGAGCTTACAGTCTAAATTCCCTAATATAGACACACACTCACACAGACAGACAGAGAGGGAGAGACTATGGTCAATTTTGATAGCAGCCTATTAACCTACCAGTATGTTTTTGGAGTGTGGGAGGAAACCGGAGCACCCGGGTGAAACCCATGCAAACACAGGGAGAACATAATTATTATTATTATCCTTTATTTATTAGGCGCCACAAGAGTTCCGCAGCGCCGTACACCGTACAAACAGTAGACTAAACAAGGTGACACATTGCAAACGGTTAACAAAAAATACCAAAACTTCAGAGACTCCAGGCAGGCTAATGCAGTAAAGACGGAGCAGAAGAGCAGGTATGGAGAACAAAGGGAAGAGGGCCCTGCTCAAATGAGCTTACATCCTAAGGGAGGGTAGACAGAACTCAGGCACACAGGGAGCAAGTTGAAGTAAGTGGGGAGAGAGCAGGGGGGCTCGGGAGGAGAGAGGGGAAGAACAGGTGGAGCAGAGGTTAGGTAGAAGGTTGGTAAGCCTTTAGGAACAGGTAAGTTTTGAGTGCCCTCTTGAAGGAGGACAGATTGGGAGAAAGACAGATGGAGCGAGGGAGGTCGTTCCAGTGAAGGGGCGCAGCACGGGAGAAGTCTTGGATTCTGGAGTGGGAAGAGGTAATCAGAGTGGAGGAGAGGTGACGGTCATTGGCTGAGCGCAGGGAGCGGGCAGGGGTGTGAATGGAGAGGAGGTTAGAGATATAGGGAGCAGTAGACTGGGAGAGAGCCTTGTAAGTGACGGTCAGGAGTTTGAAAAGGATTCTGTAAGGAATGGGGAGCCAGTGTAGGGCAAGGCAGAGAGGGGAGGCAGACAAGGAGCGGCAAGAAAGGAAGATGAGTCTTGCAGCCGCATTGAGTATAGAGTGGAGGGGGGCGAGATGGGGAGGCCGGTAAGAAGGAGGTTGCAATAATCAAGACGGGAGATGATGTTAGTTTTGGTGGCATCCTGGGAGAGGAAGGGCCGGATGCGGGCAATGTTGCGTAGCTGGTAGCGGCCGCATTGGGTGAGGGATTGGATGTGGGGGGCGAAGGAGAGAGAGGAGTCGAGGGTAACGCCCAGGCAGCGGAGTTGGGTGACAGAGGAGATGGTGGTATTGTTAACAGTGATAGAGAGGATGTGGTGGGCGGGGAGTCTAGGGGGAGGAAAGACAATCAGTTCAATTTTGGAGATGTTAATTTTGAGAAAGCGCGATGACATCCAGGAGGAAATGGCAGAGAGGCAGTCAGATACACGAGAGAGGAGGGTGGAGGAGAGATCAGGCGAGGAGATGTAGAGTTGGATGTCGTCAGCGTAAAGGTGATACTGAAGACCGAATGAGGAGATGAGAGCCCCCAGGGAGGACATACAAACTCCACACAGATAAGGCCATGGTCGGGAATCAAACTCATGACCCCAGTGCTGGAAGGCAGAAGTGCTAACCACTAGGCCACTGTGCTGCCCACTATGAGTCATGAGTCATCCTCATGGCTCAGGAGTTCATTAGTTCATCTATTTCATTTGACTCTCTAAATCATTTGACTCTCTGAATATTTTCAGAGAGTGAAAAGATTCAGAGAGTGAAAAGATTCATTTATATCATGAGTCACAGGATACATTCCCTTCTCTGTCAGCTCAAGACACAGTGCACTGCTGAGTGCTGCATGCTATATACTGTAGTTCTGTTTGCTGCACCATATATACAGGGGAGATGTATTAAACCTTCAAGAGAGATAAAGTGGAAACGTTGCCCATAGCAGCTAATCATTGTCTGCCATTTTATAGACTCTACTAGATAAATGACAGAAGCTGATTAGTCAAAATTGCCAACATTATGTTGCCTGGGAGTTCCTGGAGTGGGTTATTGGCGTAGGGGGAGAGACTTCGTGAATTGTGCCATTTTGGCCCCACCCCCAGTGACATGATGCCTGTTTTGGGTCTTTTTCATTTGCATATTATAGAAGCAATTAATAATAATGAAAATGCAATTAACTTTGCAGAGCTTTACATGTCACTACTAGTTTTTATATAAATGATTGCCCTTTTTAAAATATTAAAAATGATCTGACATATTAAAATTATCGGATCATTTTAACAGGACTATAACTCATCTAATGAGGTAATGGTAGATATGCCTGCAGTATGTGTAATAGACTAGGGGGTAAATGTATCGAGGTCCAATTTTGCAAATCCAGCGAATTTATCGTGAGAGTTGAAACTCGCAGATGTATGAAGCTGAAATTTCAGGCAAAAGAGTTGTGCTTCTGTCAAAATCGCTATTTGCAAAATCGGCGGAGATCAAACTCCCGACTGTTTGCCACTACAGCTATACAACTCTCAAATGTATGAAACAGCGAGTAAGCAAACTCAGGAGAGTTTGCTGGAAAACACGCCAGATACAACACGCTGCTTGATAGCAGCGTGTTGTATAAACACATCACTGTTACACTGCCCTAGCAGTGTAAAAATGGTAAATAATAGAAGAAAGTTTAAAAAAAAAGCGTGGGGTCCCCCCCTCTATTCCAGCTTAACCCTAGTGCTGCCTGACTACTGCTGGTCCCGTGAAAATCGGGGGGAAATTTGAATGAACTATGCTACTTGCGTAAGTTCTATTTACAGTATTAGGTGATTTCCCCAATAGCGTGGGAAAATCACTTAATACAGTACATAGACCTTGCGCAATGAACGTACGTTCATTGCGTGACGGACGTCCTACTAGGTAGGAGGTGATTGCGGCGGCTCCAGCCTTTTTTGTTTTTCTGCAAGCAAGTCTAAAGATTCGTGGGATGTACAAATATGGGGCCTTCTTGGCCAAAGCAAAGAAGACTACAATCAACAAGGGGCCCCTTTTGGGCGAAGGCAAGAAGAGATTTTTCAAGCCCAAACTTTTGGATGGTACAAATACTGTGGGACTGGGGCAAGCAAGGACAATTTGGTACAGAAAGAAGACATCTTTGGTGAGTATTTGGGGTTTATTATTTTTAATAAATATATGTGGTGTAAATGAGGGTGGTTACTGTGTTTGCTGTGGGTTTTTTATTTTTATTAAATGTATGTGGTAATTACCAGGGTGTTGTGTTTTTTTTTAACATTTTTTTGTGGAACTACAGGTCCCAGCCAGCCATGGATGTCAGGGCATGTTGGCACTTGTGGTTCTCCAAGTGCCAACATGCCCTGGCTGCCGTGGGTATGCTTGGTGCTTGTAGTTATACAAGCAGCAGCATGGCCACACTATTTTGGGCAACCTGGCTGGCTGGGACTTGTAGTTCCACAAAAGAAATGGCATCCGTTTGTTATTTTTACACTTTATCGCCGGTATTACCCTACTACCCACAGCCCAGGGGTAGTAGGAAGAGCCCTAGTGCTATCAGCACTGGGCTGGGGGGTCTCTAGGGGGAGGGCTGCTCGTTTTTTCAATGGACCCCACTACCTAGGGAATCCAGCCCAGGGCTGAACAGTCTAGGGTTGGTTAGTCATTATTGCAGGGGGACCCCTGCCGTGTGTCCCACTGCTATAGTGCCTCCAACCCTGGCTGGTTTGCCTAGTGCTGGTAAAGTGAAAATCGGGGGGGACCCCACACAAAATTTTCCCTCGATTTTCACGGGACCAGCAGTAGTTAGGCAGTATTAGGGTTAAGCTGGAATAGAGGGGGGACCCCACGCGCTTTTTTTTTTATTTTTTAACTTTCTTCTATTCTTTCCCATTTTTACAGCTGCCGAGTATGACAGGGCAGTGTAAGGGCGATGTGTTTGACAACTCGCTGCTACAACACAGGAGAGTTTGCCAAACACAGAAGAGTTAGCTAAACACGGGAGTGTTTACATCGCAGCAAATCGCCAGAGATGACCAGCGATTTTGAAGATCAGTGTCAAAATCGCAGCTTGATACATTTCAGTTTTTTTTCACTAAAATCGCGACCCAGACCAACCTCCTTCGTGATTTTAGCGTCTAGGACTTCCGGGAGAGCGAGCGTCGATTTCAAACTGATCGGCGTCGCCGTAGAAATGCTGCCCTGCACTGGTAATTTAAAACCTATATGAAAACCGTCATGTATGAAAGCAGCGGTGTCTCTATCTGGGAACCAAGCGAGCCATTTGTCCAGTTCAGCCAAATTAATTGGCGATGGACCCTTGACTCGGCACAGCTGGGTTTGCACCTCTTCCGCTACCCCCACTCCGTCGGGCCTTTGCACATTCGGTGGCTGGATGCTGACCTCCGCATGCCATGCAATTGTGTTTAAATCGGCATGATGTGCCTCGCTGGCAGGCGCCTGCGTTGAAATCAAAACATCGACCTTTTGTGGGGAGGGTTGCTTGTACCCTCCCCGGCCCTTGAAACCTCCTGCCCGTGTAACCCTCGGCCCCTTGACTGCTCGGTCTCATGAGTTCCAGCCAGGTGTTGATGTCTTTTGACTCCAGCGGGAGCTTCTCGCGACTGCTCATCCGCTTGCGGAGGAGCTCGTCATATGCTCTCCAGATTGAGAGGCCATCTTTTAACGCCATCCCGCTAATAAGGTGCATATATCTCCACACCTCATCCTGCTCGCCGGGCCTAGTTTCCAGATAAATATTAGCAAAAATAGAGAAGGAATTTGACCATCTAGTAAACGATCTGAACCTATCCTCCCCCATGCCGGACCTTTCACAAGCCGCGGCAAGCGCCTTCTTTCCCTCACCTGTCGGGGAGAACATGTCCACGTACTTTCCGTGTCTAATTCTATCCCGTACACTCGGCCTAATACCGTGGGTTATCTCTAGGGTTTCAACCTGCCCTAAGTCACTCCTAGCCACCGTCCGGTCTTCGCCCCCCGACTGCGGTGCCTGCTTGCTGCGTTTACCTAGTAATTTCGTTTCCAATAGCTTGATGAGTTTTCTGGGCCTATCGCCCGAATCTGAGGAACCACTGCTCGTGGAAAGAACCGGTGACCCTAACAACTGTACATCGTGTGTGGTACCAGAAACGGACTCCCCATGAGGAGCAGGATTCCCGGCCGCGACTGATGCCTCCACAACACTGGCTGACCCCGGCTGGGCATCTGTTCATCCCGGGATTGGTTCCACATGAATCCCTGCCGACCTCTGGTCTCGAGACTCGGACCCGGAACGACCTCCACTGACAGCCCTCATCTCCTGGTTCGCGACCGCAGGTTCTGAAACACAAAGTGGAGCAGTAAGCTGAGATCTAGGAATGTAGTCCAGTCGTCGCCGCGCCGATCCCAAGGCTGGGCCGCAGGGATCTAATCTAGAAGGCAAAAGGGGTGACGGGCTATAGGAACCCCCCCCCCCCCGATATGACCCGACGCTGAGGAGGGACATCGTCGTAAGGGGCCTGGTATGATTCTTCGTAAAACCCACTTGGTCTGGACTGGGTGCGCCACGGGGGGGGACCATTAGGACGTATTACCGCCGCTGGAATGATGGTAATCATATACTAGATTATCTCGCGTAGGACCTGGCCTAAAATGACTGGTGCTGCCATACGCTCCAGACGGCGATGGGGCCCGCCGGGACCTGTACGTCCACTCGTCTGTTGCTGGCAGAACATGCGGGAAAGAGAGGGCCTCACAGGCGCCAGAGGGCTGTCCCCAAAAACTTCCAGGTACCCACTAGTGGGCCTATCTGATCCCACGTGCCTTTGCCCCAGCCTGAAACTCTGGACCCTGTCCGTCCCCGGTGTGTAAGGTCTAAATGGGCCTCAGTCAGACAAAGGAGCCCCCCCATAATGTGCCCCCCAAGGAGAACCCCTGCCACTATGGGGTAAAAAGGGTCTGGGCGGGAAATGCAACTGGTGAGGGGCAGGGGGGTTATGCGTCTGTCTGTCCCCTCTGCGGGCCAGGATGGGTGGGGTGATGGGGTATTGAATAAAGGCCTCCAAGCTAGTCCCCCTTTCCCCCCCTGGAGGGTTGCTGGTTGTCACCCCTCTATCCCCCGTGAGATTGCCCCTAGATGGCAACACCCGGGTCTCCTGCGTTATGGTGGGCACAACTGCAGCTGGGGGAGGCGCAGGGGTGCTGTCTGGAATCACCCCCCCGCTGCTGACCACAAACGATGGCACTATGGAGCAGGATGGCGGCCTGGGTCTGCGCATGCACGACCCAGATGCCTCCGCCGGCCGGGCAGAGCGACCCCGCCGACCGCTGATCAGGATGGGGCAGTGTCAGAAGCGTGGGTCCCAGTCATGGACCCACGCTGGGGCTGAGGGAGAAATCCCTGTACATCCGCTGAGGGAAGGGCTGGGGAGGGGCTGGCAGCAACATGGCGCTGGGAGCTGAGGGGGGAAGGGGACCTATAGCATGCTGGGCGGGCGGAGGAGTGTCTAGGACGGGGCATGATGGCAAGAGCAGTGGGGACGATAGGGAGACACAAACGGAGGGAGACAGAAAAGTGGAGAGGGAAAGAGAGAGAAACAGGCTGGAGATAAAGGGAGAAGGATTGAAGAGAAAAATGGATAGAGGGAGAAACGGAGAGAGGCTGAAATAATAAAAGGTGAAAACAGGGAAATAAGGAGAAAGAAAAGCAAAAGAAAGAGGTATAGAAGAAACAGGCAAAATGCACAGAAAAACAAGGGGTACTTATCCGTTTCCTGGCTCAGGTCCTCCTTCTGCAATCTCGTGCTGTGGAATGGGGCAGAACAGGAAGTGCTGCCTCCTATAGCAATCAAGGTCCCTCCCACTGGATTACACATTGGTCGGGCCAACCCATGTTAACACCTTCAGGTAATTGTTCAGCTTACTACAAACCCTGTCGCCCTTTAAGTGCATTCGTCCTATTCAGCCTCATTTGTCATTTGGAAGGAAGTTTAGTACACATTTTTAATACATATATTTAATTCTATTTTTGTAAGTGCACCATCTGAAGAAATTCAGGAAGATTCATCAGATTATTGTTGTTCATTTGTTTGTTTGTTTTTAATTTTGAACTATTTATTCATACAGTATCACGCTATGTTTTTGTTATGTGTTTTATTTTTCATGATCATCTCTGTGGGGAGTGACATCATACAAAGAAGAATCTGAACTATATTGAATATAAGTATTATTCATCTTTATATTTATTTTCACCACTTATGTAAGAACACCATAAGCGCTTGAGGTTTCACTATTTTTATTGTCGAATATTCCGAAAGGCCAGTTCATTAGAATCAGAAGGACTTGCTCAGATATAAACAGCTACAGAGTACAGACCAAACACCTCAAGTCACATTTTGAACAAAAATGTTATCAGAAAGCTGCTTTGGAGTCAGCTTATACAGAAGTTGAACAATTAGATAGACAAGATATCTTAGAATATAGGGAGAAACCGATGGACACTGAAGTCGGTCCAAAAACCTACTTCATCACAAATTATAATAAATCTGCAACAAATCAGGAGTATTATCCAGAAAAATTGGGAGATGTTGCAGGATGAAGACCTTAGAACTATTTTGCCTTCACTACCCAGTATCATCTTTAGGGAGGCACCTGACTTGAGAAAGATTCTGGTTAAAAAAATCAAATCACATTAAAACTAAACCTAGATCCAATATTCAGACAACACTGACCATGATGAAGGAAAGAACTGGATTTTACTACTGTGGCCGTTGTTCATGATGTGTATCCACAAACCGTAAAAGCACCAAATCTATTACAGAGTTCAAGTCTTATCAAACACAACAAATTTACCCAATTAAAGGCACTCTTACTTGTGACACTAAGAATGTGATCTATATCCTACGATGTCCGTGCAATATGTGGGTCGAACGATCAGACCCCTAAAAAAACAGATAGGGAAGCACATCCGTAATATCAAGAATGGACTAGACACACATAGTGTATCACACCATTTCAAGCATCATCATATCAGAGACCCATCATCTTTACAGTTCCTGGTCATCCTAAAAGTCAATAGAAATTGGAGGGGAGGAGATTTTATAAAAACTATTAATACCATTGAGACCATGTGGATCTATGAGTTGAAGACCCTGGCCCCAGGGGGTCTTAACATAGATTTTGAAATACAAACCTGACGTTTACGGTCATACCACCTGGAATAAGCCCAAACCCATCAGAACTTGGAAGCAAAACCAGGCTGGGCTAGGTAAGTACCAAAGCCGGGAGATTTGGGAATACCTAGTACTGTATACTACTAGGTTATACCATTAGGGATGTTATCATATAATGGGCGCATATTTGTTCCCTCAAGCTTTGGTCAGCAATCTTCCCTATGACACTATTTTTTATATTTTCTCCCTCATCATTCTACTCCCTCCATTGGTTTATTAATTGAAAATGTTATCCTCTATCTATATATATATATATATATATATATATATATATATATATATAGCGGATGGTCATGATGCCTTATATTTACTTAGGGTCACTTCTACAGCCCATCTGAATAAGGCTAGACCTATCATATATGATTTTTTTCTTTCCCCCCTTTTTTTTGAGAGTATCTGTAGGGGATCTTATTCTAATTCTAATTCCAATTTTATTTAGCTATATTCATCCATATCCAGGGGCACCGAGAGGGGGGTGGTGCGGGTACAAATTAACGGGGCCCAGGCACCGCAGTCAGGTAATCATTTTTTTTAAGTAAGTCTTTAAAAATAAAAAGTTCACCAGCGAGTGGTGCACGCGAGCGCTCACCCGTAATTTTTTTTTTGGAGGGGGCCTATGGGTGAAGAAGTGAGCTGACAGATGTCAGCAGCTTAGGTAGGAAGAGGAAAGAACAGAAGTTTCTTTATTTAGGTGCACAGAATCCTCTATAATTAATTATTTTACTACATATGTATTCGAACCATCCTTTTGTTAAAATATAACCTTTATTGAAGTTTATTTTAAAAAGCGAAAATGTGGATTAAAAAGTATACTTATAAAAAGTGATCTTGATAATAAAAGCTGGAAACACTACCATCCTGTACCTATATACTCCTGATGTCAGCAGCTCCCAGTCCCCGGACATTGTGTGAGCAGCCGGCAGAGCAAGGAGGTCCATCTCTAACACAGCACAGCTTAGATAAGTATGTGTCAGGGGGTTTATGCTGTGTTAGGGGGGACTTTGGCTGTGTGCACAGAGTCTCGAGGTCCGCCCTGGACACGTTGGTGTAATCAATCCGACATCCTGTGCGTTCTCCTGGCTGCAGTTATTCCTCGGCTGTCCTGATTGGTTCACAAAAACTGCTTGGGGTTATCCCACTGCTCGCCAGCAGTAATATCTGTGACAGGATGGACCACCTATGCCACCCTGTATGTTGTTGCTGGGAACTGGCTGGGCTTACTTTGCCACCATCCCCTTTCGTTATTTCAAATACGCCCCTCCTGCTGCAGTAGGAGGAGCCTGCTGCCACCTCCCGACTCCTTTATGGCACCCAGAACCACATTTCTTCTGGGTAACTGACACTTCTAGTGTACCCCCGTTCTGGTACACTTGGGCTGATATTCCTGACCGCTTACTATGGATCAGGGTGCTGTGGATGGATCCCCCCTGGCCTATCAAACTGGCTAGAGCTACTGGGTAGCGGGCAGAGCGGTGGTACTGAAGAGCTGGGTCCAAACCTCAGACAGCAGGGACGGATTAGATTTTGTGTCTAATCTGTAGGTCACAGGATTACAGCAATATTGAAGAAGTTGTCAAGCAGGGTCTTGAAGCAGAGAGTGATGTTTATTTTGCTCAAGTGTCCTGACAAGGACAGTTCCACTGATTAAAGGTATCAGTGGTCAGGTCAGATGGAACATCAGATTGATACATTTTAGTTTACAAGGACTCTCTTTTTATACCATTTTAGACACAGCCCCACAGGCTATTTTTAGAATCAGAATGCAATGTTTGCCCAAACATGGATTTACATGCAATGCAGAGCTAACAATATTTACACTTATTTGTGATATCCTAAAACCTGCATCTTATCTTGGACACAGTGGACATCTGACAGCAAGTCTAGTTACCCCTTCCTTTCCCTTAAGGGGTATTGGACACTCACATCAAAAGGTCTAATCAACATGAGATTAGCATGGGTGCTTTCTTCCAACAGTTGCAGAATGCACATTTCCTCCAAAGAAAAGAATTCCCCAAGAAAAGTTACAAACCCCAAACAAGGCATATCCTTACACCAAGATATACAAAAGACATTCTAAACAAAGGCTTATTGTATCCGTTATATACATCAGAAATAATGCATTTCCTCTAGCAAAGTTAAAATGAAAAAAAAACAACTAATTTTCTCCCTATATCAAAATATACACAATATCAGAAATAAGTGCATTGGCAATTATATAAATAAGTGCCCTGTACTATTTCCTTTAAATAAATTTATACCATAAGTTATTTATGTGATCTAGTCACACTGTGTCAGGGAGGATGAGGCTGTGTCGGGGGGAGGGGTTATGCTGTGCCTGGGGGGTTATGCTGTGTCTTGGGGTGTTATGTTGTGTATCTGGGGGGGACTTATCTGTGTCCGCTAGGAACTTATGCTGTATCTGGGGGGGACTTATCTGTGTCTGCTAGGAACTTATGCTGTATCTGGGGGGGACTTATCTGTGTCTGCTAGGAACTTATGCTGTATCTGGGGGGGACTTATCTGTGTCTGCTAGGAACGTATGCTGTATCTGAGGGGCACTTATCTGTATCTGCTAGGAACTTAGGCTGTGTCTTGGGGAGGGGGGGAACTTAGGCTGTGTCTTGGGGAGGGGGGGAACTTAGGCTGTGTCTTGGGGAGGGGGGGAACTTAGGCTGTGTCTTGGGGAGGGGGGGGAACTTAGGCTTTGTCTTGGGGAGGGGGGAGAACTTAGGCTGTGTCTTGGGGAGGGGGGGGAACTTAGGCTGTGTCATGGGGAGGGGGGGAACTTAGGCTGTGTCTTGGGGAGGGGGGGGAACTTAGGCTTTGTCTTGGGGAGGGGGGAACTTAGGCTGTGTCTTGGGGAGGGGGGACTTAGGCTGTGTCTTGGGGAGGGGGGGGGCTTAGGCTGTGTCTTGGGGAGGGGGGGGACTTGTGCTGTGTCTTGGGGAGGGGGGGACTTAGGCTGTGCCCCCCAAGACATAAGCTGTGTCTGGGGGGGATTAGGCTGTGTCTTGGGGGGAGGGGGTTAGGCTATATCTGGGGGGTTAGTCTGTGTGAGGGGGGAACTAAGGTTGTGTCTTATGGGGGGGCTTGTGCTGTGTCTGGAGGGTCTAAAAATTAATTGGCGTTCAAAAACATATATATAAATTATTTTTTATTGAAGGTGCACAGCGCAATGTCCGTGTGCCACATAGTCTGCAATTGAATCTCCCCCATGTTACTTATGAATAAATTAGTTTGGAGTTTAAAGTTTTATATAATTTTCTCCTATCATTATTGAGTTTATTTTTAAGGGTTTTTGAGCACCTCTTAATATGTATTGTGTATTTATCTTTCTATGGGGTTGCAGAGCCCCTAGAGGCAGCCATTTCTCTTATACAGTTACACTTGTTTTTCATTATTCCAAACATATAGATATCTATGATTATTTTTATCACACATATTTTGCTTGTTATATAATTATATACAGCGTGATCTGTGTTATGTACTGTGTTCACTAACTATTTTCCACATTTCATGTACATTTTCCAAACAGGTCCCAGCATTCCAGGATCCAGACAAGAATCCAGTACCAGGTTGTGAAAGTTGCAATAACAGGTAGGTGAGAGCAACACCATTTTAATACATAATGGGGAATTCAATTGCCGGTGATGTGGAGTGTGGATATCGTGCTGCACACATGGTCGGCAATCACAGTAGAAATTTCCGCCCAAAGTGTCTCATGGACGTTCCAGAGACACATTGCGCTAATTGAATTCCCCTCATAATGTGATGTGTAAAGAGGCGCAGCCATAGCCCATGTTGACCACACCCGAATCACTATGTGACCATGCCCCTTTTGACAGTGCTGCCGCTGCACGGTGTTGCGCATCCCTTCTTCTGGGGGTAAATGTATCAAGGTCCGGTTTTGACAGCGTGTTAAAATCGCGGCAAATCGCGAGTGTTAACCCGCGATTTTAGTGAAAAAAAACTGAAATGTATCAAGCTGCAATTTTGACACTGATCTTCAAAATCGCTGGTCATCTCTGGCGATTTGGGGGTAAATGTATCATACCCCGGTTTTTTCAACTCGCCGTGAATCGGCGAGTTGACAGCTAAAATTTAAAGTGGCGCTGGCTTGTGAAAGCAAGCGCTGCCTTTACAAGCCAGCGCCGCTTTATATTTTAGCTGTCAACTCGCCGATTCCCGGCGAGTTGAAAAAACCGGGGTATGATACATTTACCCCTTGCTGCGATGTAAACACTCCCGTGTTTAGCTAACTCTCCTGTGTTTGGCAAACTCTCCTGTGTTGTAGCAGCGAGTTGTAAACACATCACTGTTACACTGCCCTGTCATACAGCTTAACATGTCAAAATGGTAAAGAATAGAAGAAATAAAAAATAAAAAAAAGCGCGTGGGGTCCCCCCTCTATTCCAGCTTAACCCTAGTGCTGCCTGACTACTGCTGGTCCCGTGAAAATCGGGGTGAAATTTTGTGTGGGGTCCCCCCGATTTTCACTTTACCAGCACTAGGCAAACCAGCCAGGGTTGGCGGCACTATAGCAGTGGGACACACGGCAGGGATCCCCCTGCCATAATGACTAACCAACCCTAGACTGTTCAGCCCTGGGCTGGATTCCCTAGGGAGTGGGGTCCGTTGAAAAAAACGAGCAGCCCTCCCCCCTAGAGACCCCCCAACTCTCCCGAGAAAATCGCTGGATTTGCAAAATCGCACCTTGATACATTTACCCCCTGCTGTGTGTGGAAGGGAGCCCAGAAAGTTGCTGTACCAGGGCCCCAAATTCCTCTTTACGGCCCTGTCCATATCCATCTATTCATGGTCATCATTTAACATCAGTTCATATTATATTATACAGTAACATAACATTGTGAGTGATACTTACATTGTAATTTTAAATAGGCAGAATTTTTGGGTTAGATGACCCTCCCCTTTTTATTCATATAATTATTTTAGATTTAGATTTATCACATTTTCATTGTTGGTAATACACGCAAGCATCTACCGGTCATATTGTCTGTCAATTCTTGCCAGGTAATTTTATGTATACATTATGTTATGTCATTTTATTCATATACAATCTTTGTAGGACCGTTCAACAAAGCTAATGTCTCCTGATTTGAATGATAGACACATTACTGAAGCACTACCTGCCAATCAACCTGTGGGCTATTTAAACTGATACAAGCAGGACCGATACAATCCACATTGAGAAAGCCACAGCAGTGACGAAACACGTCTGGGTACCGCCTTCACCGCGCCTTCACTTTGATCAGACTTACATCTGCCTACAGGAAGTGATGTGTGCTTTCCGGACTGGAACGCATGCCAACTATGATTTCTGATACAGCCATCAGGGGCGTGTCCTCTCACCTATCAACCTACCAGCCAACAGTTCATCTTTTTCGGTGACCTTTGCGCCAACAGCAAGTATAACAACTGAACTGTTTCCATCTACATACTGGAATGATTGGGTATATAAACTGCAACTTACCCTATGTTGCCTATATAATATCTGGGACTTTTACAGCTATACCTACTGACCACCTAATAAAGACATTGTATATTTTTGGCTCATTCCATATTTTGTTTTCTTTGTGTGTTCTTATTGTATTTTATTGGATTCAAGAAGTAATTTTTTTCTATTGGTTTTATCTTTCCAGCCATATTGTATCAATTGTGTACACTACGGATGTCTCAGCGCTGGATCGTATTTTTAGTGTTTTTCAAAGCAGCTAACACTCTGTAATGGCTACGCCAAAGCTATTCTGAGAGGGGTGATAAGGCAAAATCAATCCCAACCCAAAATCTCAGATATAAGAAAATGCTAAATAAAGTATTCATTAAAGGATGCCTGAAGCTCATCTACTTTATGACTCACAAAATATTGCAGACCACTTCCACAATTATTACTCCAGCTTTCCCATTTACAATCTGGGGACTCTCCTACCACACACCAGGTACACCAATAATGGGATAAGGATTTCCTAAAAGCATGCCATCTGCTGCACCTATCTCTTGCTCTAGTGATGGCCCTTGCTGCAAAGAAAGCCTTCAAATGACAGACCTGGACTTTTAAGCATCACATGTATTGTTTTCTTTAGAGATGAGCGCACTCGGATTTATGAAATCCGAGCCCACCCGAACGTTGCCGATCCGAGTCGGATCCGAGACAGATCCGGGTATTGGCGCCAAATTCAAATCTGAAACTGAGGCTCTGACTCATAATCCCGTTGTCGGATCTCGCGATACTCGGATCCTATAAATTCCCCGCTAGTCGCCGCCATCTTCACTCGGGCATTGATCAGGGTAGAGGGAGGGTGTGTTAGGTGGTCCTCTGTCCTGCTATATCTCGTGCTGTTCAGTTAAGTTCTGTGCTGTTCAGTTAAGTTCTGTGCTGTGCTGTGCTGTGCTGTGCTCAGTCCAGTGGTGCTGTGTCCTGTGCTCTGTCCTTCTGAGGTCAGTGGTGCTGCTGGGTCCTGTGCTGTGTCCTGTTCAGTCCAGTGGTGCTGTGTCCTGTGCTCTGTGCTTCTAAGGGCATAGTTATTTCCCCAATATTCCAAAGTGTTTAAAAAAATAAAAAAAAGTTATTTAAAAAAAATACAAAAAAATAATTACATTTTTTTTTTAATTACAACAAAATTTGCACAACCAATCCTGCAGTATAAGCCCATTGGTACTGCAATATTACCAAGTTCACACATTCAGCAGTAAAAGTCCAGTGGTTCTGCAATATTACAAAGTTTACAGATTCTGCAGTATCAGTCCAGTGGTGCTGTGTCCTGTGCTCTGTCCTTCTGAGTTCAGTGGTGCTGCTGGGTCCTGTGCTGTATCCTGTTCAGTCCAGTGGTGCTGTGTCCTGTGCTCTGTCCTGCTGAGTTCAGTAGTGCTGCTGGGTCCTGCGCTGTGTCCTGTTCAGTCCAGTGGTGCTGTGTCCTGTGCTCTGTGCTTCTAAGGGCATAGTTATTTCCCCATTATTACCAAGTTTTTAAAAAATAAAAAAAAAGTTATAAAAAAAATTAAAATAAAAAATTACAAAAAAAATAATTATAACCAAATTTGCAAAGCCAATCCAGCAGTATATAAGCCCATTGGTACTGCAATATTACCAAGTTCACACATTCAGCAGTAAAAGTCCAGTGGTACTGCTATTACAAATTTCACTGATTCAGCAGTGTATAAGTCCAGTGGTACTGCTATTACAAAGTTCACTGATTCAGCAGTATAAGTCCAGTGCTACTCTCCTGTGCCGCATATAATTTTTAAAGGCTTTGCCGAGTGTGTGTGGCTTAGGGGTACGCTCTCTTGTGCTACATATAATGGAAAACCAAAATTTGGAGGATAAAGTAGGGAAAGATCAAGACCCACTTCCTCCTAATGCTGAAGCTGCTGCCACTAGTCATGACATAGACGATGAAATGCCATCAACGTCGTCTGGCAAGCCCGATGCCCAATCTCCTAGTACAGGGCATGTAAAATCTAAAAAGCCCAAGTTCTCAAAAAATAGCAAAAAGAGAAACTTAAAATCATCTGAGGAGAAACGTAAAGTTGGCAATATTACGACACGTAGTGGCAAGGAACGGCTTAGGCCCTGGCTCGTGTTCATGACTAGTGGTCCAGCTTCACCCAAGGATCTAAGCCCTCCTCCCCCCCCCTACAAAAAATTTAAGAGAGTTATGCTGTCAGCAACAACAACAAAACAGCAAAGAACTCTGCCTTCTAAACAGATGACATCACAAATCCCCAAGGCGAGTCCAAGGGTGTTGTTGGTTGTGAACCCTGACCTTCCCATCACTGTACGGGAAGAGGTGACTCCATCCAGCATTTGCAGCACGCCCTCTGCATATGCTGGAAGGATCACCCACAGTCCAGTTACAGATTTGGCTAATGAAGGTGTGAATGTTGTACACTGGGAGGAGGATATTGATGTAGCTGGCGCTGAGGAGGATGTTGATGATTATGATGCAGACAGATACCAAATTGCCTTTCTCAATTTCTATTTATATTCTAGATTATATAACGGCTGAAAAGTTTTCTGTTTTACTCCTAGTGGAGAGGGGATCTGATGCAGACAGATACCAAACTGCCTTTGTCCATTTCTTTGTATATTTGAATTTCTAGTTCTACAGTCTATGCAGGCTGCTTTATTTATATTCAACTACAAGTGTAGGGCGGGGGGGCATAGATAGCCACCAAAGTAACGTGGTCCATTTAATTTCACTTTCTAGCTCCACAGTCTGTGCAGCCTGCTTTTTTTATCTTCAAAGTATTTATATTTACAAGCCTTGCAATCTAAATTAACTAGAGGTAGTGACGTGGTAGAACGCCAAAAGGCAGTTTGGAAGCCCCTGTACAAACTGGCTCTATTTTTTAACTGAGTTGTCCCCCCTCCAGTGTGTACTCGTAAAGAGTTTTTAGTGCAGCGGGGAACCTGGTCAGTGAGCGGCGAAGGAGGTTGCTTCCTCACAACGTTGAAAAAATGATGTTTATAAAAATGAATAATCAATTCCTCAATGAAGTACAGCACTGCCCTCCAGACAGTACAGAGGGACTGTGGTTGTGGAGTCCAGCAGGGACGAATTGATAATGTGTGAGGAGGAGGAAGTACACACTGTAGGGGGAGAGGAATCAGAGGTTGAGGATGAGGACGACATCTTTCCTCAGTAGAGCCTGTTTAGTTTGTACAGGGAGAGATGAATTGTTTTATTGGTGTGGGGGCCCAAACAAACCAATCATTTCAGCCACAGTTGTTTGGTAGGCCCTGTCGCTGAAATGATTGGTTTGTTAAAGTGTGCATGTCCTATTTCAACAACATAAGGGTGGGTGGGAGGGCCCAAGGACAATTCCATCTTGCAACTTTTTTTTGGGCATTATGTGACCATTCAACAGTCGTTTGCCATGTTCAAAAAGTAAAAGAAAATGCCAACAAATTCAATAAATTAAATCAAAAGTTAAATGCCCTGTCATTATTTAAAACAAGAGGTTTTGACGTGCTAGAATTAGTGTAGTGTTAAGATGTTATAAACACTACACTTGGAAATTGGAGGAGGTATTGTGGCCCCGGTATCAAATTTGGTACCGGGGCCACCCCACTACGCAGTCCAGATACTTGTTTGGTGGAATTCAGACCAGTTGAGGGTGTATTTATTTTATTGTGGCCCCGGTATCAAATTGGGTACCGGGGCCACCCCACTACGCAGTCCAGATACTTGTTTGGTGGAATTCAGACCAGTTGAGGGTGTATTTATTTTATTGTGGCCCCGGTATCAAATTGGGTACCGGGGCCACCCCACTACGCAGTCCAAATACTTGTTTGGTGGAATTCAGACCAGTTGAGGGTGTATTTATTTTATTGTGGCCCCTGTATCAAATTGGGTTCTGGGGCCACCCCACTACGCAGTCCAGATACTTGTTTGGTGGAATTCAGACCAGTTGAGGGTTTTATTATTATATTGTGGGGACCACTCTATCTATACCACACTACAACTCTATACCACTCTATTTAATACTTGAATTCTATTTAATACTTTAATTCTATTACTAATTCCCATAAAGAGGAACTGCCGCTTCTATTTAATACTTTAATTCTATTAGTAGTTACCATAAAGAGGAACAAAATAAACCAATTTTACCAAAAGTATAATATGACTTAGACTTACAAACACTACACTTGAAAGATGGTGCCTTTAAATGAAAAAGTCAGTCTTCATTGCACGACTATGTGCAACAGGGACAGTTTTTTGGTTTACAAAGTCAACCAATAACACTTCGACCCTGTCTGTCTTTAACATACTTGATGGGATCTCAATGACGAATGGTCTGTACCATGTTTGGAGGAGGTATTGTGGCCCCGGTACCAAATTGGGTACCGGGGCCACTCCACTATGCAGTCCAGATAGAGGTGTATCAGATATTAAACAACGTTGACTGTTGCTGCAAAAATTTTAAATAATATTGTGGGGAACACTACACTACGCAGTCCATAAACTTTTTGGGTGGAATTCCGACCTGTGTAGGGTTTTTGAATAATATTGTGGTGACCCACTCCTCTACGCAGTCCAGGTACATTTATTGCTGCGAATCATACAAGTTCAGGGTTTTTAATTTATATTGTGGTGACCCACTCCTCTACGCAGTCCAGGTACATTTATTGGTGCGAATCATAAAAGTTCAGGGTTTTTAATATATATTGTGGTGACCCACTCCTCTACGCAGTCCAGGTACATTTATTGGTGCGAATCATACAAGTTCAGGGTTTTTAATATATATTGTGGTGACCCACTCCTCTACGCAGTCCAGGTACATTTATTGGTGCGAATCATAAAAGTTCAGGGTTTTTAATATATATTGTGGTGACCCACTCCTCTACGCAGTCCAGGTACATTTATTGGTGCGAATCATACAAGTTCAGGGTTTTTAATATATATTGTGGTGACTCACTCCTCTACGCAGTCCAGGTACATTTATTGGTGCGAATCATACAAGTTGATGGTTTTCTTATTATATATATTGTGGTGACCCACTCCTCTACGCAGTCCAGGTACATTTATTGCTGCGAATCATACAAGTTGATGGTTTTCTTGTTATATATATTGTGGTGACCCACTCCTCTACGCAGTCCAGGTACATTTATTGCTGCGAATCATACAAGTTGATGGTTTTCTTGTTATATATATTGTGGTGACCCACTCCTCTACGCAGTCCAGATACATTTATTGGTGCGAATCATACAAGTTGATGGTTTTCTTATTATATATATTGTGGTGACCCACTCCTCTATGCAGTCCAGGTACATTTATTGCTGCGAATCATACAAGTTGATGGTTTTCTTATTATATATATTGTGGTGACCCACTCCTCTACGCAGTCCAGATACATTTATTGGTGCGAATCATACAAGTTGATGGTTTTCTTATTATATATATTGTGGTGACCCACTCCTCTATGCAGTCCAGGTACATTTATTGCTGCGAATCATACAAGTTGATGGTTTTCTTATTATATATATTGTGGTGACCCACTTCTCTACCCAGTCCAGAAAGATACCTCGTTGCAACCTTTTGGACTAATAACTATATTTTGAGGTGTTCAGAATACACTGTAAATTAGTGGAAATGCTTGTTATTGAATGTTATTGAGGTTAATAATAGCATAGGAGTGAAAATAAGCCCAAAAACTTGATTTTTAAACTTTTTATGTTTTTTTCAAAAAAAATCCGAATCCAAAACCTTAAATCCGAACCGAGACCTTTCGTCAAGTGTTTTGCGAGACAAATCCGAACCCCAAAAATAATGAAAATCCGGATCCAAAACACAAAACACGAGACCTCAAAAGTCGCCGGTGCACATCCCTAGTTTTCTTTGTGTGTGCTTATCATATTTTATTGAATTCATTAGTTAAATTGTTTCTATTGGTTTTACCTTACCAGCCATATTGTATCAATTGTGTACACTACGGATGTCTAAAGCTGGGTACACACCACAGGTTTTTCGTCCAATAATTGGACAAATCCAACTGTTTGATCAGATATCGTGTAGTGTGTATACTTACACAATAATCTAAAGTTGCCCCAAAGTGCCGATCATCGTGTCATTTGGTTGGTCGTACTGTTTAATTTTTGCCGACCAATCACCTTCCAATCCTGCAGTGTGTATGAATTCACCCGACTATCGGCCAATAATGTATCTTAGAGTCACAGGTCTCAGTCTGCCTGCTGCTGATCTTGTCATGATCCATGGTCTCTGCCAACTGTCTGTGGCTGTTTTTCCTTAGATAAGAGACTGATATGGATGGTATGGGCTGCTCCCCCCTCTCTCACCCCCTGCACATGTAGTCTTAACCCTCTGTGTGCTGGCTGGAACGGATAAGATTAGTGCAGCATGAGAAGATTAGAGCAGCGTCCGTCTGTTCCTGGGGTTAAACTTCAGCTGCCGGAGATAAAGCTGTCACACAGAATTTACGGCCTGTTTACAGTTCAGCACTTAACACAGTGCTGTGTCAAGACAGGCTGCCCAATACAATTGCTGGGCTCCGCTGAACATCTCTCAATGAATTAAGACCTGAGCTGTCACTTGCCTTTTATGGACTACCTTGCAGCCGATAATTTTGACAGATGAAGAGCAGAGATCTGATGATAATCGTGTATAGTGTGTACACGTCAATTGGTATGCTGATCGGGATTTTTTTAATTTATTCTGTCGTTGGTATATCATTAATCGTTTACTTCTCTGTAGTGTGTACCCAGCTTTAGCGCTGGATCGTATTTTTAGTGCTTTTACTTATCTTTGACAGGTCTGGACAATCTGTATGATTTACAGCAGCTAATCCATGTTGTTTCAGAATTGCAGTGCGCACTATTTGTTTTTCCTTTGCTTTGTTTGTGTCAGATGGCAGCTTAATCAAATTATCTCAAGCAGTCTTCGTTAGGTTTTACGTTTTTGGTGTTGGAAACCTGGGCCTTATTTTATCATCTCCAACACAGTGACTTGACCACACAAAGGTATTCTTGTTTATTTCAGGGATAGTGAGAGCAAGACCCATATGCAGTATAATACAAGCTTAGAAGGGCCTGATATTAGTCTGTTTCCTTATGTCTTCTGTCTGAAACTAACAACTCAGCTCTGCATTTGTGCAGTTTCAAGAATATTGATGCTCATAAAATATACCAAGTCAGCCAGCTTATATGATACATATATTCTAACTAAAAAAAAAAAGCTAATTTAGTATACACATTGATTTAACATAATTCTTGAAGAATAGAAAACAAGTTTTCAGTATATTACATTGTGTGTATCTACAAATCTGATCTGATGGGAGTTTTGTAGCTGTACTTTGTCCTAGATCTATTAGAAGTGTGTGTTCTGCCAGTTACTGAAATTTCTGTCAATTCGGCTTGGTCAAGCTTTCTCTGCTAAAGTAGTTAAACCCATTGGGCCAGATTCATTAAAGAAAGTAAAAAAAATGAGTAACTGCACCCTGGCAAAACCATGTTGCATTGGAGGGGAGCTAAATTTAAAATGTTGGTACAGATTTTTAGTTGGGGAAGGGCATGTTCTAGATCAACTTTAAATTTCAGTGTACAAATAAAGCTATCAAGTATTTGTGTGCTAAATAAAAAAACAGCCAGTATTTAACTTATGTGCAAAATAATAAACTAATATGCACCCCTTGCATTCTAACTTGGTTTTGTTCAGGAGAAAACTTACTCATTTTTTTGCTTCACTTTCCTTTATGCATCAGGCCCACTGAATCAGTGAGAAGTCAAGTCTTGTAAGTTATACATACAATATACTGGATATTAACTAACTAATTAAGACATATATTTCTTAAAATACTACTATATTAGTCAATGGTCATTAGCCATCACTGTAAACCGCTGGTGCTCTTCGGTTAACTTTGCAATTGATGTTTCAGTATTAGAAACTCTCAGTGTTAGGGCTTTTTTCTCGCTTGTGGCCATATTTATGAAGAATCCCTGGATGGTTGCCTTATGGGCCCCCCATATTATGGAGTGGGGGATATCCTGGGAGGAATTTTCCTACCTATACTCCATGATTGTCTGCATGATTTTATATCTGTTTTCTTTTCATAGAGGAGGCTGTCATACGAAAGTCAACATCCAGGAACACTGCCGACTGATTGGTGCAGGACATGGGAGAGAGTATAGTGCTTGTAGTGCAATAAACAAACACTGACTATACGCAAATAAATGTTATGAGGAGGTGAGTAAATGTATGTAACCTTTCGCTAAGGATTATAGGACATGAGATGTATAAATTGTGTAACTTTAACAAAAGAAAGCTCAAAAAACACATTGGGAATCCTCATATGTAGGACAGAGACAAAAGTTAGTACTATAGGAAGGCACTCCAGTTCCATATGAGGGAAATAATAATTAAGAACACAATCTTTATTGAGTATCAATTAAAATATAAGGTATTGGGACAGATATCCTAGACCATTTTATATATTTAATTCTACAATGGTGAAATATTGTTAAAATATATAGAAAAGTGATAAAATAAATAAGTGAATTAAAACGATTGTTCTTCAACCCCTAGGTGGAGCCAGCTTAACAGGGTTTAACCATAATTGTTTCTTTTTATGACAATAATACTTTGTTCATAAAGTGTTGAAATGGTTCAACAGTATTTGTGTGTATTATTTATTCCTTTACCATATATATATATATATATATATATAGATTTCAAACACTATTCTATATCATGGCAATATAAGAAAAAACTATTATCCATTACTACCTATTCATAGATATTTCAAATATTAAACCCATATTATGTGAGCATCCCGAGAACACGTATATTTGTATCTTTCCCGTCTGAATTATCCACAAATGGGCTCTACTGGCCAGTTTTTTACTGTTGGAAAAATAAAAGGTATTCACATGGAACACCACATTAATATAATGACTGATTGCAGGTTATGAATTACTTCTGAAATAACTATCCCAGTATATTTTTAAACCTTGCAAACCAGTATTATAATTTTTAAAGGAGGTCAATCAGGCTTCCTCTGAATGACAAACTTCATAAGATATATAAATGGTCAGCCTAATCACTCTGACATCCCCTCTGAGTCTCCCATTGTATTGTACCAATGAGTACTTCTCAGGGTCTGTCATCTAACAGTTTATAAATGGCCAGTTTATAGTTCCCTAATCTGTTAATATGAAGATGTTAAGACGTTAATCGTCTATTATAACTTAGTTTCAATTGGAGTCATTTGTAGCCGCCGTATAAAAATACAATATTATTTTGTGTTACATATCGGAGCTCTGCGGCACTGCCGCTCGCTGGCCCCACTTCAGGGTTGTGACGCCAAAGCTGATGTCAGTTACCCGATGTATGTTTCACCAATTACAGCTTCATCAAGGGAAACTGACCCTAGGCAACAGTGTTGCCTTTATATATGTAGCAACCAATCAGGCAATTTTTAATAAGATTGAAAGTGCCAATCACGATCTTAGTTTGGAGCAGCCAATCTAAATACTCATTTCTAATTCATAGGTATAATCAGGCCCGGCGCTCCTATTAGGCAAGGTTAGGCAGTTGCCGGGCTCTGGAGGGCGCCACAGAATGAAAATTACTTTAAAACTGTGCGGCAACCGCTGACCATACCTTTCACAGCCGCCGCACAGCATTCAGATACATCCACGGGGAGGGGGGGGGGGGAAGAGGCTATTGTTCTCCACCGCCGCCTCTCTGCTCTGTCTCCTCCCCTCCACTCACTGACTGTCGGGCCATGACATCATCATCACGGCCCGACAGTGTCAGTGAGTGGAGGGGAGCAGAGAGGTGGCGGTGTTAAGGCAAGGTAAGGAAAGACGGGGGGGAGGAGGGTGCCGATTTTCAAAGTGTTCCTGCGGCGGGGGTGGGGGCGCCGATTTTTGCAGGGGGGGGGGCGCCGATTTTGACAAAGTGCCTAGGGCGCCACGGACCCTAGCACCGGCCCTGGGTATAATAGCCTATCGTCAAGTCCATACTGAATTTTCAGATTCTCGAATATAAATTATACACTAAATATTTATATAGGGAAAGAGATATTTCTAAATTACATCATCTCCCTCATTAAGATCTCTTGATTGTCATGCATATTTGAGTCACTATATAACCTGACAAATACATATAATGCTAATTATTCTGGGTAAGTATATATTCCATTTCTTAATTAATTTGATTAATATATTTTAAACAAAAAAAGATACCCTGCTCAACAATTTTATCGAATATCAAAAATGACATGTTATTTAGTAAAAGGTGCCATATGCAAAAATATATATAATGTTAAATTACCATAGTGCCACAATGAAAAATAGATTATTAAAATTATCCTGTAACTATATGAAAAGTGCATAAGTGAATTAATAATATTATGTAAATGAAACAGCCATATGCTTGATATGGTTCATATGGTTACATAAAGTGCATACATAAATGAATAATTAATTGTCGAGATGAACATATATCTCATATGGCTATATAAAGTGCATCCGTGAGTGATTATGTCAAAAGTAAGACAACCATATAAATCATATGGCTGTATAAAGTGCACAAGTGAATGATTATTATTAGGTAATAGGACAACCATATTATCATATGATTGTATAAAGTGAAAAGGTGAATTAATGAATAGTTCCTTAGTACCACATAAGATATAAAATATATCAATAACAACATCAAGAGAATGGCTGAACCAAATTTCATGATCCTCCCTATGTTATACCATAGCAAAAATGGGAATGACTAACCCCTTTATATATATATTAATAAGGAACCGTTTTAATGATCAGGATTACTTAAGCCATTAATAACGTATCAAACTAAAAAACTTGTTTAGCTAATATTTTCATTAAGGCCACCTGGAATCAATGAATTCAACAAAAATATCCACCTACTTTCTCTTTGGAGAAGCTGTTTGTTGATGTCCTATTAAAGTAATTCTATCGTTTTAAAATAAGCATTGCCCAATCAATTGTATGTGTTTCGAAAGCACTTTGTTATTTAATTTTAGCAGATGTAAATAGTCAACAATTCAATACATTATTATATTATGATAAAGTACAGTACAGCCAATACCAAAAGATAAATACATACATACCGCTGCAATCGCTGCGCTTCCATGGGTCCCAATGGAACAGTATATCTTTTAGATAACTGTGGTCAGAGTAAACTGGCTGGCAGCTGTGATCATATATATATTCATTCAGTGTTACAGAGAACAATGCAAATGACGTAGCTTGCTTCTATAGGTCCAGACAAAGGGTATCTCCAGGGCAAACAGGCCATAGGCTGATTCAATCTAAGGAATCCAAAGGTGGGGGTCATCCCTCTAGGGGGTCTGATCCTTTCATGGCCAGCATCATACAAAGGTTCATTCCCTAATATCAATAACTAAAGTATGCAATGTGCGATCTCTTCGCCGACTGCATCGGAGAGCTGCTGATGAATAGGGTTTCAGTATGATACCAGACATGCCACCTTTCCCACAACCTGAACCATATATATCACTGAAGTGCACATCTAATCTTATTATATAAACTAATAATAAACCAAATGCTATCTGCTCATAAATTACAGTGTAACGGAACCAATATGAATATGAATTATATAAATAACTAAATGTTGTAATGCGAGTGTGTGCGTGCGTATTTTACCGTGCGAACGCACCACACCACGTGTTACGTGGCGTACGGATCGCATTTGCATGGCTAAATAATATTAAACCAATATACTTTCGTTCATCCAATTATACGACTTCAACAGTCCACCCTTTGATAGTATAATAAACTATCACCTTAAAGATGTTATATGCAGGATCTCAGTACCATGTTTCATTGTTATGTAATACAAATCCCCCTTGGTGTATGACCACGCTGTTTGTAGATCTAAACAAGTTATCATAAGAGAGAGTCTTAATCCTCTAAACGATTTCTTCTTTTACAATAGACCGTACATTTCTGGAGCTTGGAGATAACCTTTTGTATGCCCTTCAAGGGTGCAATAAAACACGTAATACATTATTTGGAAAGGTACAAGGTACAATAGAACATGTATCAGCTATACAGAGTTCTCTACTACAGTTCTTCAAGTTTAACAGGTTCTTCTGTCCAACGCATGTCTTTAAGCTCAGAATACATTTAAACACTTCATGTTCATCCTATGTCTATCAATAATGTCATATGCAATCTCCTTCAGCTTGCGTTAATATACACACTTCTAATAATGTCATCAGTTCTTTTCATCAACACTTGTGGGCGGGCTATTGTCTGTTCATTCTTCCCAGTCTCCCAATACTCAGATTTAACAGTGAGCGGCTTGCAAAGCATTGGGAGACTTCAGACTAAGGGACCTAGGTGTCCTACTTTTTTCCTTAGTGACCTCCCGCCTATAGTTCGGGTACCTCAAGAATATTTAGTGGAAAGAGAACTAATCCTACTTGATATAATCACTGAGGCACGTGTGAGCATGCCCAGCACTTTGTTTGGTCTAAAACCTTACCCTCCCAAGAATGATAATCATTCTCAAGGATGCCTTCTCAAGTCCGGATATTACTGGACTGGCATTGCTGGGTGTATCTCTTTTTTAACTATGGGGTCACCGTACTTACGGACGTAATGCTATTCAGACAATAGCCCCTCGCACTTTCTCCAAGCTCCGAGGTTTCCAAATTTTCCTTTACCCCTGAATTGAATAGAGTAATTGGCTGGACCGATTATGCTACTAACTTCTCCTTCCTCCCCAACACCTCCTTATCATTACCTGAACCAGTCTCTGTTACCTGCTAATAATCAAAAGAATTAACCGTCCTGAGAAGAGAATGAAATGAAAGAACACAAAACTGGAAAAACTACAACTTCATGCTGGACAACTGCCTTAGCCTTTGGCTCAGGTGCTACTAACTGCATTTGAGGCCTTCCAGAACAGACTCATGAGTGCCCTGGGACCCTTCTCTGAGTGTTGGCCCCTCTGCAGTGGGTGGAATGGGCACCAGTGTGTCTCTGCTACCCTTGAAGCCGTGATGCTGGTAGCCTACACCTGGTACCTGTCTGTCAAATAACCTGAGCCAAAAAATTACTGCTCCACAACTTACTCTCCCGATCCAACATCCTGACAGTTAGTGTGACAGTTATCCTGACA
Source organism: Mixophyes fleayi (assembly GCF_038048845.1). Taxonomy (NCBI): domain Eukaryota; kingdom Metazoa; phylum Chordata; class Amphibia; order Anura; family Limnodynastidae; genus Mixophyes; species Mixophyes fleayi. Next base: position 139,065,234 of record NC_134406.1, on the reverse strand, counting down.
GTTAGTGTTTTGGACGTTCTCGGTTGCTGTCTCACTATTTACCTTCTCTGAAGGTCTAACCTTGCCTCCCAGTTACAATCTCATCTCATGAGGGGTCAAGAACATTTCAAAATCGTCAGGTTAAGAGGCTAACCAGGAGTGATCTTTTGGTGGCGGGGAAGGACTAATGGCCGAAGCTATCAGTCCCTTTAATCAAGTTCCAACTCTTATTCTATTCAATTCGTTCTACCTAGTATCACTACTTTATGTTCACACTGGTTTATGGCTAATTGAAAGTATGTGATTTGTTACCACTACTCATACATTATACCTCTATTATCAATAACATGAATACCCCTATCATCCATTATAACTCTAGGACTATCACATTGAATAACAAAAGTTTTGAGTATGACACAGTAATATATTAGACACATTTCAATACACCTTTACCCAGACATATTTCATTAGTACACCATTGTATACTTGAGGATCCTGCATGGTGGTAATTGGATGACGTGTATTTGTTTTACCTGGAGGAAAATCCATCAGCAGGAGTGATATGGGATGGCTCTATTGGTCTACTTGTCCATCTTTCCAGAGTCCGCCAGACTCCTTACCACATCTCTTCACCTTCCAGACAGTTTATTCCTCAGGTAACACAAATCTTTATATATTAACCAATATGTGTATGCGTGCATGTGTTTGTGTGTGTGTGTGTGTGTGTTCACATTTTAAAACTAAAACAATACAACGAAAAACAAAACAAAACATAGATTTGTTAACTGTCACATAAAACCATGCTGTCTATTTGACAGCTATGTTCGCCCTGGTGTGACAGCCATGTATGGTCGTGTGTGTAAGTGTGGACCTTACTAACAGCTACTTCAGTTGGTAACTGTGTCACTGTATAAAGTCCTCTATGTAGTGTCCTAATCATGTGCTGGTATTGCTATAAAACGATTTCTCAGTCACCTCAACATCGCCCCCTAGATTAGAAAAATGCTGAAGACCAATGTATATCAATCGATTTTCCCTCTGCCAACTCACATGTCATTCTCAGTACCTCACATTCAGCTACTTGACTAAGTGGGAAAGGCAAAGGGGTCTATTTCTATAACACTTTCTTCAAATAGAACAGTATCCAGTACATGTCTGTCTAACAGTGAAAAAATATAAAACATGAAAATTCTACATTTTCTAGGGTTTCACATTATGTCGTATCTTGTAATAATCCTACTCCAATGTTCTATACAGAGATGCATATCTGTATGCCTAACCTCCAGCAATCTCCTATCCACCCTTTGTGCCTCCATATAAAGGCACATTTTTGTACAGGAGGCACGAATCATAAAAACAAAACAGATATGCAATCTATAAAACATGAATCGTATTTCCACAACAGAACCTTTCTGCTTAAAATCAGCAGTTTCTATACACATGAAAACAAAACCCCTGACTGTTTCTGTAACTCATGTTAATCTAGTGTGTGTATCTCTGAACTTGTCTTATATTAAAAAAAAAATTAAAAAAATATGTCTTAGCCCCATTGTTGAGACTGTGTGTGATTTTATCTCTACCAGAGCAGAGAGAGAGAGGGAGAGCGAGAGAGAGAGAGAGGGAGAGAGAGGTACTAGCGTTTGCGTAAAGAATGTGAAATAGGAAAGCAATGAATGATGGGAATACAAAGATTTGAATACAAACATACATGCAGAAAGGGAGATTTTTACAACAAAATGACAGCTGGATTGGACTCTGACTCTATGGGGAAATGGCTGTATTCATTTAACTATGATCCCTCCCAAGAATGACTAGGGGATCTTAACCGTGCAATCCAGTGTCGTCCGTCATTTGTTCATTAAGAACTCGGTATCTCATTGACTACATACCTTTTCAACGGACTTTCCTAACTTATAATAGAGAAATGTAAAAATTAACTGTTGATTACTCATCTGAGATACATAAACGATATTTTGGAGCAAAGTATGTATATACTTCATTGTTGGATAATGATTCTCAGCCAAACAAATTATCATAAGACACTGCAGCCTAAAACAAAGAGTGTTCCATTTGTCTATTGTTAATTAGTCTTTCAAGAGTAATTCTTCCATTTCTCTATCTCACCCCTCTAATCACTAAGTTTATACTCCTTTTTTTTTGTCCCCATTATCTGTGAGAAGAAAAACAAGAGTTATCTTAAAACAGCAAACAAAACAAACATTTCCATTCTTTACCATCGGCCGGTGATTAGAAAAACAAGCATTTGACAACATAAAACAAACAAAATCAATAAAGATTACTTTTTAAACTCAGTTTCTTCCTAAAAGTACACACTAATACTTACCATAGATTAAACTTTACTTTGTCTAGTTGTAGGATTACAGGTCTGACCTGAACTCTAGAGTTGATTATTGCTTTCACGCACAACATTTGCTGCTATAACATGTGCGGGCAGGTGTGAGTTTTCTAGTCTATGTGAATTCCTTCTTGGATGATATCTATGTGACCCACCCCTATGTGTATTGTCACTTTCCTTTTTGCAATCTATCCTAATGTGTCCTTCTTCTCTGCAATTGTAACATCTCACTATTCTGGGTTTCCTGTTATGTGGGTTGTATGCTGGTGGTCGTGTGTGCAGTCCCTCTAGTGCTGGGATACTTACCATTATTACCCTATTACTTAGTGTCTCTTTCTGTTTATTTTTATCATGTCCTATAGCTGACTCCCTGAGAACACTTACAGTACTTCCTCTCCAGTATGGTAATGAAGTTTGCACCCTTCTTTTCAAGTTTTCCCTGAGTCCATCCATTAGAACAGCAACCTCTCTGTAGGGTACATTATCCTTTATGTCTGATACCCCAGTATATTTGGTCATCGCTATCAGAGCCCTGCAAAAATAGTCTGTTGCTCTTTCACTATCTTTTTGCTTGATAGTAAAAATTTTACTCCAGTCCACTATCACTGGAAAATATATGGCCAACTGCGTGATTATTTGTCTAATATTGTCCTGATTATCATCCTCGGTTAAGGATTCATCCTCCTCCAACATACAATCCTTAATGAACTTTTGTATATCGGTATTGAGAGGAAGACAGGCCTTCAACATTACTCGCCAATCGTTATTAGTTGGCTCGTACACATTACCATAATATCTAATAAACTGCTGACATTTGGTCAAATCTTTCCTAGGATCAGGGAAATCAGACAAAATTGAAAATATTTCAGATCTAGTGCATGGATCACGCTTTGCTACATGTTTTAAGGGAACATCACTATCTCTGTCCGCTTTCCCATTGGGAACTGCTGTTATGCAGACAGGCTGTAAGTCTACCAAATGACTATGTTCTGAACTAGTTGCTGAAATTGCTGCTGCAGTACAATGGATGTCTCCCCCTGTGTTAACCTTTACATTATTCTCACCACTTTCAGCCGCTGCCCCTGCTGGTGGGACCGTCCCTCTTCTTTGTCTTGAAACATTACTTTTTTTTTTTTTTTAAATCCAGTATTTGTATTGAAATTTTTTAAGATATAAACATACTAAACAACAAAAAGAAAAGAAAAACAATCGCATACATATCAGAATTAAATGACGGAATTTACAAGATTACATTAAAGCATAATAATAATAAATGTGCTATATTCATTCAGGATCATACATCGTAAATGCTTATACATAAGTATGTTACACATGCAGGGTTTATTACATGGACTCAGATACTTATTATAAGAACTGCGATAGCCATACATTTAAGTAGATAGAGCATCTGTACTAGATGACATAGGATAGAATGGAGACTCTAACCATCTGTACCATATATTCTCAAATTCCTTCAGAGCCTGTCTGCTAGTATAAACAAATCTCTCGTGCCTTATGGTGGTATTGACCAGTGCCTTCCAATTTTTAACCGTGGGACTCGTCGGGGCCAACCACAGCCTCGCTATACAGACCTTAGCCAACATCAATAACTGTGAAATGTACATTTTTGTCAGTTTATTAACTTTCCCCTTCAATCGGAGCCCAAAGAGACAAGTGGCCGGTGAACTAAGAGACACTTCAATTCCAGTAACCTGAATACATCTCCTGATCCTTCGCCAGAAGATTTGTATACATGAACACTCCCATAGAAGGTGCCAAAAGTTAGCATTGATCGAATTGCATTTCGGACAGTTAGGGGTAGCATCCGGGCGAAATTTTGCCAATCTAATAGGGGTAAAGTAGGCCCTGTGTAAGATAAACACCTGTATTTGTTGAAATTTTAATGATGAAGTATAACCTTTAGTACTGTCTGTAACCATTTCCCACTCCTTGTCTGATAAAGGGCCAATATCTATTTCCTACTGATTCCTCAAACCATCCAAATCATCTGCAGTGGATTCATACAGAAGACATGAATACATTCGAGAGATCAGACCTCTATAACCCAAGGCCTGTAATTGTTTCCTCAGTGGATCCACCCCAAACACCAAAGTCTCCCCTTTAAATTGTGTGTCTAGGGCGTGTCGTAACTGAAGGTAAGAATAAAACATTGTTCTGGGTACAGAGAATTCCCCAACCAACTGTTCGAAGGATTTAAATACATTTGTATCATAAAGCTGACCTACCGACACCACACCCAACCGAGACCACTCCCTGGCCCTCTTCACTGTATTCAACTTCTTAAATTTCTTTGCCCCCCAGATAGGAGTATATGGATTAATGTCAGTTTGTTTCATTATTTTATTACAGATTGTCCAAATCTTAACTGCCTGAATCAGGAGCGGAGGAGCCCGCATACCAAGCCGCCCCGCCAGCAGTGACTGTAAGGGAGTGTGATTAGAATTAAATTGGTGTACCAACACCCAATGTAGCTCATGGTAATCGGGGTCCGAAACCCATGCCTTAAGGTGGACCAATTGAGAGGCAAAATAATATAATTTCAAGTTAGGAAGTGCAAATCCACCAGAAGATCTGGATCTATACAGCGAGCTGAGCTTGACCTTAGCCCTTCCCCCTCCCCAAACCAATGAAATCAAATAGCTATCAATGCATCGGAAAATGGAGGGTGGAATATATACAGGTGACTGCTGGAGTATATATAAAAACTTTGGCTGCACCATCATCTTAATTAAATTTATCCTACCGGAGACAGAAAGTGGGAGCTTCTTCCATATATGAGTTTTTTCTTTAATGTATTTGATCTGGGGCTGCATATTAAGTTCTACATATTCAGCGGGGGTATTAGAGATCCATATTCCCAAGTATTTGAATTTCGATGCCCATTTTAACTGTAAGCCTTCTGGCATTGTCACGGGACACTCCCATCCCAGAGGGAACACGCTAGATTTATCCCAATTAATTTTTAGGCCGGAAAAAAAACCGAATCCATCAACCACCTGCAGCAAATGTTTTAGGGAAGTGTCGTGATCTGAAAGGAACAACAGCATATCATCTGCATATAATGCCACCTTATCCTCTCTGTGCTCTGATCTAAGTCCCACAATTTCTCTATCATGCCGGATCTTACAGGCCAGCGGCTCTATTGCTAATGCAAACAGGGCCGGAGACAACGGGCATCCCTGTCTAGTACCCCACTCTAATTTAAATTGTTGAGAAAGATGCCCATTGACACAGACCCGCGCCACTGGATGTGAATACAAAAGTTTAACCCATTTTATAAATTCTGGGCCCACTCCCAATCGGGACAATACCTCCCACAGGTATGGCCACTCCACCGAGTCGAACGCCTTGGCTGCGTCCAAGGACACCACAAATTCGCTCTCAGAAGAGGGTGACCGCACCTGCAGGAGAGTATACAGCCTTCTAAGATTGATAGACGTGGACTTGCCCGGCATAAATCCCGTCTGATCCGGATGAATTAATTCCAGCACCACTCTACTTAACCTCAAATCCAGTAATTTTGCTAGAATCTTAACATCATTTGACAAAAGTGAAATCGGGCGGTATGACTCAGGGTACAACAAATCTTTCCCTGACTTAGGCAGCACCACCACTATTGCCTCTGCCATTGAAGGGGAAAGAGCGCCAATCTCACCCAGCTCTCTGAATGTATCCAACAACCTAGACGCAAAAAAGGGCCGGTGTTTTTTATATAATTCAATTGGGATTCCATCTACTCCAGGGGCTTTACCATTAGGGAATGACATGATAGCTATATCAATCTCTTCAAGAGTAAAGGGTGAGTCCAAAAACTCCCTGCTATCATCAGAGAGGACAGGAAGGGAGATACCATTCAAATACTGCTGTAACGTATCCATGTCATATCTGACCTGTGACTTATATGTATTTGTGTAATATTTATGAAATACCTCAACAATATCAGGCATCAGATACTTCTTAACCCCACTGTCATCACAGATAACCGGTACTGCTGCATCTGCCCTCTCCGCCCTTGTCAGATAAGCCAGGAAGCTACCATTTCTATCGTCCTCTGCATATCGTACATGCTTAGAAAACAGAAATTTACGTTTGGATTTCTCAAATACATACTCTACCCACTCTCTCTGGGCCAACTGCCATGCTCCCCTTGCAACCTCAGTTTTGTCCGCAATGTATTGTGCTTCTAAGGATTTACACTTTTTCTCTAATATCTGTTCTTTTTGTCTGGACGACTTTTTAATTTCAGCTATGCCAGCAATTAATGTCCCCCTTAGGAAAGCCTTAAAAGCGTCCCAAACTATAGGTGGCCTTGCTGTTACCAGATTATCTTCAAAGAAGCCTTCCCACTGTGTCACCAAGGTCGCTCCTGTACCCATCAAAGAGAGCCAGAAGGGATTTAATTTCGAAAAGGACTGGCCTCTATCAATTGCAAAATCAATAGATAGGCAGAGGGGCGAGTGGTCAGAGATTCCCCTAGCCCTATATTCCACGCTCCTCACCAGCGGTACCAGAGAGTGTGACAGCAGAGCCAGATCAAGTCTTGAAAATGCATTATGTGATGTAGAAAAGCAGGAGAATTGGACATCTTCTGAGTGCCTCAAACGCCATACATCTACTAACCCCATTTCCTCAACCAGAGCAGAAAAAGCCGACTTAGAGTTGCCAACTACAGCATTTTTCTCTCGCCATCTGTCCACCTCTCCATTTATCACATTATTAAAATCCCCTATACAAATGGCTGGAACATCTGGGAACAATGCCATGAATTCTCCACATTTCCTAAACACCTCACCATTATACGGTGGGGGTATATATACAGCTAACAGAATCACCGGAACCCAATTAATGACAGCCTTCTTCAGTAAAAACCTTCCCCCTGCATCCACTTGAATTTTTTCCAAGGAGAAGCAGAGATGTTTATGTACCAATATAGAGACCCCTCGAGAATTAGTCGTGTACGTAGAGTGGTATTCCCTACCTACCCATGCTTTTTTAAGGGCGAGTATTCTATCACCGTGTAAGTGAGTCTCCAATAGACAAACAATATCAGGATCATTTTTTCTAATTTGTCTTAGTACAAGAGAACGTTTCACAGCATTATTTAGGCCCCGCACATTCCAGGAGAGAATTTTCAGCTCCTTATCAGATGTACCAGAATACATATAATAGTAGTCCCTCTTATCTCACTAGCCCGCATCCCACACCCCTGCAGAGCATACATTGACATACTTATAAGCACATATAATCCTTGTCTATATATTTGCGATAACATTAAAACTACCCACAACTTAAATAACTTTAATACTAAACCCATACCCCCACCCTGTATACTCCACCCAACTTAAGTATACCTTAAACCCTAACTAAAATTACCTTAAGATATTCAGCAGGCCAGCACACTACCAAAGAAGGTCATCCGCCAACCCGCAAAATACCAGAAGATAGAGGAAGGAAAAGGAAGGAAGGAAAAGGGGCGAACTGAGACAAGAGAGGTAAAGAACGGCCTTAAAGCCATGGGCTCTCCAGCCCATTACATTTTTTTTTTATTTATTTTTTACAGTGGACCTTTCAATATTAGTTTGAAAATCACAGACCCCACCTGAGCGAAATACATTTTTATTTTTTTTTTGTACCACAGAAGAGAAATTACATTATGTATAGCAAATACCATGCATAATATCAATGACAAATCAGCAATGTCCAAAGGACTATCAGGAGAGACATAAAAAAGTACCCATCCAGCATCAGCGTCCAGCCAAATTGCAGCCTCTCAGGGAGTATCAAAAAAGGATGTACGGCCCTCCGAAACCACTCTCAACCGGGCAGGGAAAATCATGGCATATGGGATCTGTAAATCTCTCAATCTTCTCTTCACCGGAATGAATTGAGCCCTGTTCTTTTGTACATCCAGAGCGAAATCAGGATACATTGCTACTCGCTGACCATTGTATTCCACTGAACCTTTCTGCCTAGCCAAGCGTAGAATGGTATCTCGGTCACGATAGTGCAACAATTTGGCTATGAAGGTGCGTGGGGGGGCTCCAGGAGGGGGTGCTTGAGTTGGAATACGGTGGGCCCGCTCCACTGCGAATTGGGCTGTAAATGAATCTGTACCAAACAATTGGATTAACCATTTTTCCAAGAAGGATTCTGGGGAGACACCTTCTGCCTTCTCGGGCAATCCAACCAACCGAAGGAATCGCAGAGTGCATACGCAAGTTATGAATGATAGGGAATTATGAACTACTTAAGACTAAGGAATCTTAGCGGGAAGAGCCGAGCATACCCCCTGGACAGATGATCCCCTCCTTTGGATTCCTTAGGATGAACTAGCCAATGATTGACAACCCCTTGGACCTTCCTGAAACCTGGACCAATAGAAGCAAGCTATACCATCTTCATTGTATTACTGTATTTCTGTGTGCATATAAGCAGCAGCTTCACATCTAGTGTTCAGACATCTTGTCCCCAGACTTCAGGATTGAATGACTGCACACTGGATCCAGAGCGCCTGCGATAAGTAACGGCTGTATTTATTATCACTTCGCTTGAACATATTATACTACTTTTTGCGAATAAATCTTTGTGCGTTGGAAACACAAATCGAGGTTCGACAATCGTTATTGGTTAGCGACAATACGCACTTAACAATTTGGGGGTTAGTCAGCTGTGGAGGTTTCGTTGCCGATGATACGCAAGACCAACGGATTTCGGTTCCTCAACAAAGGGTGGAGACGCGTCATAAACGGGTAAGAACGCAATGTGTTCAAAACCTGAATTCTACTCTGTGTTGTGAAACCGAATGTCCGTTTTGCATTGTCTAGGGCACGCTAACTAGAACCTAGGGACAAAAGAGAAAACTGTTTCTCTTTACGGTCATTGTGCGTTTTAACTGTATTGCATTGCTTAGCGTATGTGTACTTCCTGCTGTGCGTACGCGAACTTCCGGTAGATTTACCACGTGGTTAAACAATCGTCTTGATAGTTATTATATGTGCATAGTATAATTACTTGTGAAAACCTCTGAGACATTATTACTGTTGTTGGGAACTTTTGATTTTCTGCGCAGAAAAGGTGTATAGTGTGTGGTTTTGTAACGTAGATACACTGTTTACTATTCATTGTGCTCAGTTGCTGTCTGATAAGGCAGATTTCCCAACTGAAGGACGGTATACAGGGCAGGTATACCGAATGCGAAAACCGGGTTTTCGCAAAGCGCTACCAATAGATCACAAGGTTTGCTAATAATTAGTATTGGTAGGCAGTGCGATCTAACCGCACCGTTAGTGTGAATTGGTGAAGCAGCTAGGAGGAATTATACTGGAAAGGCAGGTTGATTTTATCAACTTGCGCTCCCAGCGATAATAAACTCAACAGGAATTTGAGATAGCCGGGCTATCGAAGAACTATTTCTGTGTTAGGGATTCTTGTTTGGAACAAGAGTAAGCGAGTGGACGCGGCTATTTGGAAATACGTTCCCCGGGCATTAGAGATCTCTAGCGGTGATTGTAGCAACAGGGTTGAAAATGTTGGGTGGAAAGAACAGAGAATTGCGGTGTGTCTGTGTTCCGTGTAGATTGGTGTTGTTCAACATGGGTGCTAAGCATATGCTAGAGATGGCCAGTGTACTGCCTAAGGAAGGGCCTATTGGTTCAGCGAGATTTCTCATGTGTATGAAATATGGTGCATACGCAACTGCGTATTGCGACACGTGGGTCAAGATGACCAAAGATTGTGATAGGCCTTTCCCAACAATAGGGAGTTTTAATGCAGAGGTACTAAATACTGTAAAAGATAAAGTATGGTTGATTAAGTCAACGAAAAAGAGAAATAGAAATAATGATTGTTTAAAATTGTGGCAAATAGAAGGTAACACGTGGCAGAGCAGCGAATGCACAGCAGAAGTAGGCATGGCAAAAAGCACGCGCACGGCGGAAGCAGCCATTGAGAAGCGTGGCGAACGCAGCGCAAGCGCGCCCCCGCCACCTTATGTGGCGGGAGCGATAAGTACAGCCGTTATTAAAACTGAAAAAAGGAAAATTGCTAAGTTGTATCCTGTTTTAAGCCAGTTTAAAACAAATGTATCAGAAGATGAAGATGAACCCACTGTAATTTCGGCCATTGCTCATGCTGTTAATATGCTAAAGGTTCAGCGTAAGTATGGGAAAGGAGCAATGGCTGAGATAGGTGAGAGTAGTGTGATCACTAGGAGTGATAGCGTTCTAAATCTTGAAACAGCAGATCCGGTAGTGACTTCTGAAACCAGTGAACAAGTGGGTGCATACCCAGTCCGCACAATATCAGTTCCCAATGGGAAACCGGATAAGGATGGTGTAGTTCCTTTAAGAAATGTTACAATGCATTGTCCCTGGACTAGATCAGAATTACGTTCCATTATGACTGAATTCCCAGATCCTAGAAAAGAGTTGGCAAAGTGTCAGAAATTTGTTAAAGACTTAGGAAATGCACACGAACCAACCGATAAGGATTGGCGTGTAGTGTTGAGGACGTGTCTTCCTCCCCATACTGACATACAAAAATTTATTAAAGATTGTTTGTTAGATGAAGATGACACCTTGATGGATGAGATTAACCAAGAAAATATAGAACAAATTGTTAAACATTTAGCCATCTATTTTCCAGTAGTAGTAAATTGGAGTAATATTTTCACCATAAAACAAAAGGATAGTGAAACAGCCTCAGATTACTTTGCTAGAGCTATAGCAGCGATAACACGGTTTACTGGGATATCCAACACATCACAGAGAGGTAGCTGTAGGAGTATTAATGGATGGCCTTAGAGAAAATTTAAAGACGAGAGTACAAACCACATTACCTAATTGGAGAGGCATCACAGTAGATTCTCTTAGGGAGTCTGCTGTGGAGCATGACAAAAACCTTTTTAGGAAAAAGGAAGAGAAAAGTGATAGGTTAATGACGGTAAGTATACAGGCTCTAGAGGGGATGCATACACAACCACCAGCATACAACCCACATAATAAGAAATATAGAATATTTAGATGTTTCAAGTGTAACGAAGAAGGTAATTTCGCAAGAGATTGTAAAAAAGCAAGACAGGATACACATATGGATAGGGAATCATATAGGTATCCTCCACGGAGAAACACACATAGGCAAGAGAACACACAGTTACCTGCACATGTTATAGCAGCAAATGCTGCGCAACAAAGCAATAGTCAACGCTAGGGGTCAGGTCATACCTGTAGTATACAGCCAGTGAGGTTAACTGAGAATCTGAGAGAAGAACCAACAATGATAGTTGACATAGCTGGTAGGAAACAAACCTTTCTTGTAGATACAGGGGCGGCCCGATCTGTGATAACCTCTCCTTTCAATCTACAGGTGACCAATAAAACCATTCCAGCCATGGGGGTAATGGGAAAAGTGTTGCATTATCCACTAACTAAACCCGCTGAAGTTACTATCGGGCCCCTGCATACCATGCATTCGTTTCTCTTGGCTGCGGCGGCTCCTACTAACTTGCTGGGAAGAGACTTGTTATGTAAAATGGGATGTGTCATATACTGTGCTTCAGATGGTGTGTTCTTAGATATACCGGAGAAGATCGCACATGAGGTGCAGGATATATTGGACACCCCTCAAAGGTTAATGTTACACTCTCCTGTTATAGAACAAAGTCCATCTCAAGTAAAGGGGATGTTGCTGGAAATACCAGGTTCACTATGGACCAGAGATGGACAGGACACTGGACTGATGGCAAACGTAGCCCCTGTCATGGTCAATCTAAAAAGTGATAGGATAGATCCAAAAATCCCACAGTATCCATTAAAACCGGAGGTGGAACTAGGGGTATATCCTGTTATTGAGAGGCTGTTACAACAAGGGATTTTAATTCGTACAGCCAGTACAGCAAATAGTCCCATTTTCCCTGTGAAGAAGAGTGAGGGGAGGGGCTATAGATTAATCCAGGACTTAAGGGGAATTAACAAAGTTGTTGAGAGCCAATTCCCCGTAGTGCCGAATCCAGCTGTCATCCTCATGCAGATTCCACCGTCTGCTAGTCATTTTACTGTCATTGATCTATGTTCTGCTTTCTTCTCAGTCCCTCTTCACCCTGACTGCCAATACCTTTTTGCATTCTCCTACCGGGGAGTGCAATACACATGGACCAGACTACCCCAGGGGTTCATGGACAGTTTTTTCTCCCAAGCCTTACATGACTGTTTGCAATCCTTTCAACCCCACAATGGGTCTGTTCTAATTCAATATGTGGACGATTTGTTGTTGTGCTCTGATTCTTTTATGGCATGTTTACATGATACTAAATTGTTGTTGCTTCATCTTTCACAAACAGGGCACAAGGTGGCAAAGGATAAATTACAGCCATGTCAGACTAAGGTCAAATACTTAGGACACTGCCTCACTAAGGGGCTAAGACACCTGACAACCGACAGGATTGAGGCCATACAACACATGACTCTGCCGCAGAGCCAGAAGCAGATTCGTACTTTCCTGGGGATGTGTGGATACTGTAGATCCTGGATCCCAGGTTTTTCTATTCTGGCATTACCATTGCAGGAGCTAGTCTCTTCCTCAAAACCAGAACGTGTCGTACACACAGAAGAGTCAGAGCAAGCGTTCTTTAATCTTAAAGATAGTCTGACTAGAGCACCTGCATTGGGAATACCTGATTATGAAAAGCCTTTTGAGCTATACTGTACAGAAGCTGATGGTTGTGCAGCAGGTGTCCTCACACAGAAACATGGTGACGCTAGCAGACCGGTAGCATACTACAGTGCACAATTGGACAATGTGGCAAGATCACTCCCAACGTGTCTCAGAAGTGTAGCAGCAACTGCTCTTCTGGCAAGTAAGAGCGAGGACGTAGTATTAGGACATAATTCAACTGTCTATACACCCCATGCTGTATCAGCTCTGTTAAATTCAGCCCAAACCAGACATGTTTCTTCAGCTAGATTCACAAAGTGGGAACTAGCCCTGAGGGCACCCTCAAACATCACCATCAAACGATGTAACACCTTAAATCCAGCTACATACCTTCCATATGTGTCTCGAGAGACACAAAGGGTGGGAGGTGAGGAGACCCTGGTTGATGATGAGTTAGGCAAGAATACTGACACGCATGACTGTGTGGAACACCTGAATCAGACCTTTACTGCAAGGCCCGACATACGTGACACCCCCTTAGAAAATGTAGATTTTACGTTTTATACAGACGGGAGTTGTCATAGACAGACAGAGATGAGAGAGCTATGTACTGGTTACGCTGTGGTAGATGATCAGGATGTAGTAGAAGCTGAACCCCTTGGCCCACCTCACTCAGCCCAGGTGGCGGAACTAGTTGCACTAAGGAGAGCGTGTGAATTGGCAGAGGGTAAATCAGCCAATATATATACTGACTCTAGGTACGCCTTCGGGGTAGTGCACGATTTTGGGGCCCTTTGGCATCTTAGAAACTTTACGACAGCAGCAGGTACGCCAGTGGCACACTCACAACACATAAAAGGACTTCTGACAGCGATACAGTTACCCAGAACAGTAGCCGTCATAAAGTGCAAAGCCTATACCTTTGAAGAAGACCCAGTGTCATTGGGCAACAACAGGGCAGACGAAGCTACTAAATGGGCAGCAAGGCAACCTATGACTGTATCGACCGAGACTATGATGGTATTTCAGACATTAGACATGCAGAAATTAATTGAAATGCAAGATTTGTGTTCCCTGCAGGAAGAGGCAGTCTGGAAGGTGAAGGGATGTGGTCAAGAGTCCTCAGGACTCTGGAGGGATGGACAAGGTAAGCCTGTAGCTCCCCGAACGTACTATCCAAGCCTGGCTGAAGCAGGTAATACAAATTGACTATATCCAATTACCACCGTGCAGGAATCTAAAGTATGTGTTAGTTTGTATTGATGTATTTTCCGGTTGGGTAGAAGCATATCCGGCAGCCACTAATAGTGCTGTGTTCACTGCAAAGAAAATTGTACAAGACTTTGTATGTAGGTTCGGTATCCCTAGAATCATTGAAAGTGATAGGGGTACCCACTTTACTGGTAATATCTTCCAAAATATGTGTAAACTCATGGTAATCGGTAGCAGACTTCACACCCCTTACCGACCACAAGCCAGTGGTAAGGTGGACAGAGTAAATGGTACTATAAAGAACTAGCTTGGTAAGGTAATGGCTGAAACTGGGTTGGCATGGCCTGAGGCTTTGCCATTGGTCCTCCATAGCATTCGGGCCACTCCTAGACCTCCTCTTAATCTGTCCCCCTTTGAGATACTGTTCGGACGACAACCTCATTTGATCGTGAGTCCACAAGACGACTTGAAGTGTAATAATGAAGTGACTGTACAATATCTTATAAGAATGAGTAGACAGCTAAAGCAACAGCAACAAAAACTAAAAATGCTGTCACCTGGTATGCCAGAAACGAACTGTCATGATGTTGAACCTGGAGACTATGTTATGATCCGCAATTTCTTACGTTCAGGTTGTTTAACAGACCGTTGGGAAGGCCCGTACCAAGTGCTGCTGACCAGTACTACATCACTGAAGGTTGCAGAGAGAAACACTTGGGTCCATTCCACCCACTGCAGGAGAGTCCATAATCCGGAGAAAGTGCAAGATAAAACTGAGACCGACGACATAGATCTGTCACTTGTGAGTCTGTTCCGGGAGACCTAAAGCCTGCAGTCGAGACACCTGAACCAGAGACTTTGCCCCAGAACTATCTTTCCAGCGATGGAGTGGCGGTTTTTGTTTTTCTTTTGTTCCAGGATTTTCCTTGTTTTTACTCTTTCTAGGACATTCTATTTTTGTGAAGGAGGATGGAGGACGGAGGAGAGTTCTGGGAGTGATATGGATGAGATGGAGGCAGAGGAAAAGTTATTAGAATCTTCAAGCTTGGTCCAGGGGTTATGAAAAGGTCTGCTAGCTCAGGAACTCGGAGGCAGTATGAGGGGCTATTGTCTGATGACTATTGTATCTGCAAGTTCTGCGACTCCCTAGTTGAAGAGAGATGCATCCAACGATGCCAGTCCCCCAGTACTCTGAATATAGGCGGGCATCCTTTGGAGGATTATCACTCTCTGGTGGGTAAGGTGCTAAACCAAACCGAGTGTTGGGTGTGCTCTCACGTGCCGCAAGGGCAGCATAATATAGGACTAGTGCCATTCCCTCTAAACATACCCGAAGTACTCGAATTGAGGGGTGGGAGGCCCATAGACGGGAGGTACAATAACACTAGGTCCCCTAGTCTGACGCTTCGACAATACTCCATAGACAGATCTTTGCTGTGCCTAAATATCTCTCATGCAAAACGTCTGGAGAATTGGAAAGCTGACCCATCAGATCAGACAATGGCTCGCCACACTCATTTTAGAGGGAGACTCACAAGGTCACCAATAGGCAGGAATGTTGATGGAAGTCACAAACTAGGGCGTATAACCAAACATAAGAAAGTAGCCATTGGAAAAGTCTCTATAGATAATTGTAAGAATGTCATCCATGCCAACACGTGTCTGGAGCAAATGGAGACACTAGGCATGGGTAGTTTTATCAAAACTCTGTGTGATATAATTAATGGGCATACTGTTCCTTATGTTCTCCCTGATGATGTGCATTTTGTTTGTGGAAGGAAAGCTTATTCCTGGGTGACTCCGAGTTCCAAGGGCTTGTGTTTCTTAGCTAAACTAGTTCCTGAAATCATGACTATTACTCATGAAGAAATGGTTGGTATTCACAAGACTACATCACCACCATACGTACACACACAGTATGAACACCGTGGCAAGAGAAATATGATTCCTGGTGAGGAACCCATAGCTACAAAATTGATTAGTGAAACTGCTGGTTTTCAAGTTATGGTAGCCCTAGATCTCACCAGGACCGCTCGGGGAACATTAAACTTTAAATATATCCAAGACCTAGCTAAATTAATAGATAATATCCCTGAGATGTATGATGACACTTTCAGGTATACTGGAAGGGAGCTACAAGCGTACAAGAAGGAGTTGGTGCAACATAGACTGGTACTAAATTATCTCACCTCTATTACTGGTGGGTACTGTGTGACACTGGCCACCCAGTTTGGTGTCAAATGTTGCACGTACATCACCAATAATAAGGATGACCCTAAAGAGGTTATAGACCGGAAGATGGATGAAATTTTGCAACTGAAATGGGAATTTCGAAAGAACCATAATTCTTCGTTATATGAGGTCGGGGAAAAGGTGGCAGGTTGGTTCTCATGGTTGAACCCTGTGAAATGGTTCTCTGGTCTGGGGGAGTGGGTACAGGAAATGGTTGCTAGTGTAGGTAAGCTCCTTCTCCTTATACTGGGTGTCATCTTAGCAATTGGTTTATTTGTCAAATGTGTTCCTACTGTGTTGAAGTGTGGAAAATGATCTCATAGGAGTAACACAGAGAAAGAGACTGAAAGGGTGGTACCAGATACCGAGATCATGGTCTGTGAAGAAGTATTGTATAATCCTGAACTTGAAACGGGGATTGGGTGATAGTTTGTTACACTATCAAAGGGTGGAGCTGTCGAAGTCAGCAAATTGGATAAAGTCATTTCAATTAAAGTCGAGCAAACTTGGTTGTCTTTGTCTGAAAAGATGCGTACGGTACGCTACGGCGTACAAGGGCACGCTATGGCGTGGAAGGGCGTACGCAGCTACTACATGTGGCAGCAACAGTATTTGGTCTTTTACCATACATTCACAGAAACACGCATACTTGTAAAATAGTACACATTAATGGTAGTTGCAACACATAGTCAGTTATGTCGAAATATAGTAGTATTTATGTGTTATAATATGAGTTATATGCACATTAGTGAAATATATGGAACAGGTTAAAGGAATCATATCATATGTGGTATCATAATAAACCTCTTAACATTTTCTACTGTTTGGTTCACTCTGCGAAGGAATCGCAGAGTACATACACAAGTTATAAATGATAGGGAATTATGAACTACTTAAGACTAAGGAATCTTGGCGGGAGATGACCCCCTCCTTTGGATTCCTTAGGATGGACTAGCCAATGATTGACAACCCCTTGGACCTTCCTGAAACCTGGACCAATAGAAGCAAGCTATACCATCTTCATTGTATTACTGAATTTCTGTGTGCATATAAGCAGCAGCTTCACATCTAGTGTTCCGACATCTTGTCCCCAGACTTCAGGATTGAATGACTGCACATTGGATCCAGAGCGCCTGCGATAAGTAACGGCTGTATTTATTATCACTTCGCTTGAACATATTATACTACTTTTTGCGAATAAATCTTTGTGCATTGGAAACACAAATCGAGATTCGACAATCGTTATTGGTTAGCAACAATACGCACTTAACAGGGATGAATAATTAAAATATAATAGGACAACTATAATCTATAAATGCATCAGCCTAATAAATCTTTAGACCATACCCCTTTCATATATCACATTAACCATAACATTTATTATATTTTGATATAAATGTCTCCATATATGACACTACAACACCTTTCTGGCTAACAATTGCAAGATTAACAATTAAATTTTGAGAATTATGGGAGTATAACTATGGCAACTATGTTGTATAAATTGAGGACTGTCACGGCAATAGGGTTTCTGGGATCCATCTCGGGACCCCTGGGACTAGCTGTGGCAGGAGGGTAGTGGAAACTGGGAGTCCGGATGAATGCCTCGCTTATAGAACTTGCTCTTATCCTGTGTACAGGATGTTAGAAGGGGGAACCACACAAAAGGTAACAGCTGGAATCTGTACTCAAGCAGGTAAAATGAAGGTTAATCCACACAAGGGTTAATGGTTTGCTGTACATATAACAGCAACAAGATGAAGCAGCTGAATTCTTACAGAGGGTTATTGGTTTGCAGTTCATATAAAAACAACAAGATGAAGCAGCTGAATTCACACAAAGGGTTACTGGTTTGCAGTTCATATAACAGCAACTAGATGAAGCATCTGAATTTACACAGAAGGTTATTGGTTTGCAATTCATTTAACAGCCAGCAATAGTCCATAACACAGCTGCAGGATGTGGCTGAATTCCCTCAGAGGATAAATGCTGGAGATTTGTATACAGCAGGAGGATAAAAGCAGCAACCAGGATGAAGCTGAATTCACATGAAGGGTTGTGATCTGTATACAGCAGGCAGAATGAAGCAGCAAATAAGCAACTATGATGATCTGGAACCAGGAACTAGGAAAGTGTTGCACTCGCAATTTGCTGAGTGTAGGAGGAGACTCTTTATAGTCTGCATATAGGCAAAGCCAATTGGTGAATGAGATCAGGTGTTCAGACTCAGCAGGATGTTTAGCAAATGTCTCACCCAAGATGGCAGCCTTCAGTACTGCAGACAGAAGTCACGCTTGTCCCAGGATAGAATGCTACATTCGACCAGGAGGGAGATGTACGGTGATATTTTACCGCCGAGTGGTGTAAACAGGACTAAGACCCCGATTCGTGACAAGGATGATGTATCATATATGAGATAGGAGGAGGAGAAATATACTTCCAATAGAGTATTAGATATGTCAGTAACCTCTATTAGTACAACATATGATAGACAAATCTACCTCATGAAATACATATTCTATATGTGTTAGGAACCCCTCCAGCCGGCACAACACAACCCGGAGTCTACTCTGCCAGTCAGGTGTTCACTGGAGCCCCTGATGGTGGGGACAGACTGTGCTGCAGACTGACAGAGGGTCGTGAAGTGTGTACCGGCAAGCGGAGTGAAGTCCAAGCAGAGGTCAAGGGCTGGCAGCAGGTAGCAATTCCAATAAACAAGCCGAGGTCAAGGGTCACGCGCAGACAGGAAGGTCGGTAAACAAGTCAGAGGTCAGGGTCACGAGAAACACAGACAGGGTCCAAATCCAGGCAAGGGGTCATACACAGGGAAGCAGTCCAACAGGTTTTCACCAATACAAGGCAGGAGCAGATTAAGCTGACAGGTAACTGGACGCTATAACCGGCAGGGAGGCTAAGCCCTCCCTGCCTTATATACAGACTTTGGCCAATCACGGCTTAGCCCTGAAATGCATCCCAGGTGTGCTACCAACATTAATTAGCCCGCAGGCTATCCTAGCGCATGCACCCGGCTGCCTCACTTGCCGGAGCGCACCGCTTGCTACACTCGGCGTCCGGCCATTGCCTTGGCAACGGGCGGGCCCGAGAAATCGGAAGTGACGCCCCGGTCGTCATGGAGACGGCCGGGACGTTCACTGACACAGGAAGTGAGTCGCGGCAGTGCCCGAGGCCGCCGCGGCTCCTGACAGTACTTCCCCCTTGAGGAGGGGTCAAGGAACCCCGACACCCAGGTTTTCTAGGGAATTTTTTGAAGAATTCTCTTAAAAGTTTTGTAGCATTAAGTTTCCTCTGTGGGACCCAGGACCGCTCTTCCAAGCCGCGATTCCTCCACTGTACCAGGAAGTGCACCTGACCCTGCACGTTCTTAGAATCGAGAATTTTCTGAATTATGCATTTTTGAGGTTTACTCCGATTCTGTACATGCGGACTTGGAAGCTGGGATTGACTTGGGTATAGCACAGGCTTAAGCAAGGAACAATGGAATGTGTTTGGTATCCTTAATGACCCAGGAATTTTCAACCTAAATGCCACGGCATTGATCTGCTTAACAATGAGAAACGGACCGAATTTAGGGCCCAATTTCCTGCAAAGCTGTTTGAGCCTAATATTTCGTGTAGAAAGCCACACTTTCTGGCCCACTTTAAGGAAGCAGGTGGTACGGTGGCGAACCAAATTTTTTTGCGCAGAAAATGAGGCCTGTCTTAAAGCGGAATGCACTTTTTTCCAAATGACCTTGAGGTCAGCAGCTGTGGAACGAATCTCCGGAATACCAGCGGATCTGAGGGCACACAAGGAATTAGATCTGGGATGAAAACCAAAGTTGCAATAGAATGGCGAGATTTGCGTAGATGAATGATATGAATTGTTATAGGCGAATTCTGCCCAAGGCAATAAGGACGACCAGTTGTCGTAAAATTCGGAAGTGTAGCATCGTAAGAACTGCTCCAAGGACTGATTAACCCTTTAATTTCCAGCGTTTTCTGAACTCCAGGATGTCCGGCAGTCTTATTATTATGTGCCTCTGCAAGAATCGCGTTCCTTAAATGAACCGGAACAAATAGACGTCCCTCTGGCATATTATCAGGAGCTAGTCTTTGAAGTGTTGTGCTTAGGTCTTGAGTTAGCCCAGCATGAATTATGGAAGAAGGGATGATGGGTTCCGGATTAATAACTGGAACATGGTGTGCCAAGAAGCTCTGAGATAGCGCATCTGCCCGGACATTTTTAGAACCTGATCGGTAGGTGATTACGAAATTAAAACGAGTAAAGAACAGCGACCAACGGGCCTGTCTGGGGTTCACGCGTTTGGCCGATTTGTATATATTGTAAGTTTTTATGGTCCGTGATAACAGAGATTTGATGTATTGCACCCTCCAGCCAATGTCGCCACTCCTCAAAGGCCCATTTAATTGCCAGTAGTTCCCTATTGCCCACACCGTAGTTGGCTTCGTCTGAAGAGAACTTACACGAGAAGTAGGCACATGGGTGCAGACGGTGAGTATGAGAGTCCTTCTGAGATAATATAGCACCAGCACCGACATCAGAGGCATCCACCTCCAGAACAAACGTTTTTTTAGGATCTGGATCTGGGTGTCTAAGGACCTGGGCGGATACAAAGGCCTTTTTCAAGTTTTCAAATGCAGCTATTGCTTGAGGCGACCAATTATCGGAATCCATTCCTTTGCGGGTCAGGGTGACAATAGGAGCCACGATATCAGCAAAGCCATGAATGAATCTTCTATAATAATTAGCGAAGCCCAGGAACCTCTGCACCGCTTTGAGATTATTTGGTTGCACGCAATCCAGGATAGCTTGGACCTTGGTTGGATCCATAGATAACCCTTCTGAAGAAATTACGTAACCTAGGAAGGATACCTTCTGCACCTCAAACTCACACTTTTCTAATTTGGCGTAAAGGTGGTGTTCTCGCAATTTCTGTAGGACCTGTTTGACGTGACCCCGATGTATAGTCTAAATAGTCTAAATAGACGACCATGAAACAATCGAGAAACTCCCGTAGCACTTCATTAATCAGATCCTGAAACACAGCAGGCGCATTACTGAGACCAAACTGCATGACCAGATATTCGTAGTGGCCGGAGTGTGTATTGAATGCCGTCTTCCATTCATCTCCCTTTCTGATGCGGATGAGGTTGTATGCTCCACGAAGACTGATTTTGCTGAAGACGGTGGCACCTCTTAACTGATCGAATAACACTGAAATGAGAGGGAGAGGATAGGTGTTTTTGACTGTAATTTGATTGAGGCCCCGGTAGTCAATGCAGGGCTGCAGTCCACCATCTTTTTTTGACACAAAGAAGCATCCGGCACCTACAGGAGATTTAAATGGCCTGATGAACCCCTACTCAAGATTCTCCTCAATATAAGCCTGCATGGACTTGGTCTTGGGACCAGAGAGAGAATACAAGTGCCCCTTCGGTAACATGGAACCAGGAATCAGCTCGATGGCACAGTCAAAATCGCGATGAGGCGGTGGGGAGTCAGCAGCTTGTTTGGAGAACACATCCAGGAACTCATGGTATTGAGAAGGAAGCTGCTCAGGAACTGATTGCAGGATCCGGAGTGGCAAGGTCAAGCAGGACTGTGAACAAAAAGAGCTCCACTGGACAATCTCTCCTTTCACCCAATCCACAACAGGGTTATGATGAGAAAGCCACGGATGACCCAGAATCAGCTGAACTGACGGACAGTCGATAAGGAGGAGGATTATGGACTCTGAATGAAGAGCTCCGATGTTCAGTTGTAGTGATGGAGTCTCCCAAAAAATTTTGCCTCCAGGCAAAGGACTACCATCTAGGCCACAAACTGTAATTGCAGAACGAAGCTTGACCATAGGAATCCCGGCAGAACGGGCGAATCCGATGTCGAGGAAGTTGCCTGCAGCTCCAATATCAATGAAGGCCGACAGGGCCACGGAACTGGCACCGAAAGTGACTTGTGCGGGAACCAGGACAGCATTCTTTTGGGAAACAATTTGCAACCCTAAGTGGACCTTTCCCAGACATGCTCCTTTCTCAGGTTTGTGTGGACAAGAGCAGGAGAAGTGGCCCTTATTGCCACAATAAAGACATAAGCCTAGTGACCGTCTCTTGTCTCTTTCCTCAGGAGGGAGGCGAAACACCCCTGACTGCGTAGGCTTCTCAACATCCGTGAAAGCTGGAATACATGCAGACGAAAAAGAAGACGCCTCTTTCTCTGTCCTCCTCTCCTTGATCCTCAATTTTAATAGCAAGTTGCATAAGGCTCTCCAACTAGGTAGGGGAAGAATACTGCACCAGTGAATCCTTAATCTCCTCTGACAGTCCTAAGCGAAACTGGCTGCATAACGCTGGATCATTCCATTCGCTGTCAGGCGACCATCTGCGGAATTCAGCGCAGTATTCTTCTGCCAAGCACCG
Source organism: Mixophyes fleayi (assembly GCF_038048845.1). NCBI lineage: Eukaryota > Metazoa > Chordata > Amphibia > Anura > Limnodynastidae > Mixophyes > Mixophyes fleayi. The sequence continues at coordinate 139,042,347 of NC_134406.1, read as the reverse complement.
GCCTTGCTTTAAGGCCCGTATATGAGCCTCAGCAGAGGCAACTCGATCGGGATCATCATAGAGGAGACCTAATGCGTTGAAGAAGGCTTCCAACGATTGCAGGATAGGACTCGATTGCGATAGGGTGCAAGCCCAGGACTGGGGGTCACCCTGCAGGAGGGAGATGACAATTCATACTCTCTGCTGTTCTGAACCAGAAAACTGAGGTTTCAGCCAAAAATAGAGTTTGCAACTTTCTTTAAAATTCCGGAACAGGGCTCTATTTCCGGAGAACCGGTCCGGCAAGTTTAACTTGGGTTCAACAACGGAACCGGAAATGGGCAATGTAGACCGGGAGTCCTCCTCTTGAGCGGACAACCGCTGGGACAATCCCCGGACCATTTGGTACAGGGTCTCAACATGACCCGCTAGGGCTTGAAATGGAGACGATTTGGTTCCGCTTTCATCCATCCCAATTCTGTCTCCAGAACGTTTTTTGGGCCGGTTATAATGTTAGGAACCCCTCCAGCCGGCACAACACAACCCGGAGTCTACTCTGCCAGTCAGGTGTTCACTGGAGCCCCTGATGGTATGGACAGACTGGGCTGCAGACTGACAGAGGGTCATGAAGTGTGTACCGGCTGGGGAGAACCCAGGCAAGTGGAGTGAAGTCCTAGCAATTCCAATAAACAAGCCGAGGTCAAGGGTCACGCGCAGACAGGAAGGTCGGTAAACAAGCCAGAGGTCAGGGTCACGAGAAACACAGGCAGGGTCCAAATCCAGGCAAGGGGTCATACACAGGGAAGCAGTCCAACAGGTTTTCACCAATACAAGGCAGGAGCAGGAGCAGATTAAGCTGACAGGTAACTGGATGCTATAACCAGCAGGGAGGCTAAGCCCTCCCTGTCTTATATACAGACTTTGGCCAATCAGGGCTTAGCCCTGAAATGCATCCAAGGTGTGCTACCAACATTAATTAGCCCGCAGGCTATCCTAGCACATGCGCCCGGCTGCCTCACTTGCCGGAGCGCACCGCTTGCTACACTCAGCGTCCGGCCGTTGCCTTGGCAAAAACAAAAAGTCTTAACCTAAAGGCCACAGGATTGACTTCTTTGATGATGGAAAAGGGGCCAATAAATCTGGTCCGAGTTTTTTACAGGGTTGTCTGAGCCTGATATTGCGGGTGGAGAGCCAAACTTTCTGACCTACTTTGAAAGAGCAGTCCCTACGGTGTTGATCTGCAAATTTTTTGGATTGGAATGAGGCTCGTTTTAAGGCAGAGTGGACTTTATTCCAGATATTTTTAAGACTAGAAGCTGTGGAGCGAATTCCAGGGAGACCAGAAGGGTTAAGTGAATTAGACCTCGGATGGTAACCAAGATTGCAATAGAACGGAGAGACACAAGTGGAAGAATGGCAAGAGTTGTTGTATGCGAACTCTGCCCAAGGTAATAAAGCTGACCAGTTATTGTGGAATTCAGAAGTGTACAGATGTAGAAATTGTTCCAGGAATTGGTTAACCCTTGCAGTTTGTTCATTGGATTGTGGATGGTATGCTGAGAGGCTGATGTTTGTTCCAATGAGAGCACAAAATGATTTCCAGAATTGAGCAATAAAGTGAGAGCCACGATCAGAAACAATATCCACAGGTAAATCATGGAGCCGAAAAATATGCTGGACAAAAAGTGAGGCCAGGTTCTATGCACTAGGAAGTCTGGTTAAAGGCATGAAATGAGCCATTTTACTGAAACGGTCAACTACTACCCAAATAGTATTGTGGCCTGCTGAAGAAGGAAGCTCTACAATAAAATCCATAGACAAATGCGCCCAAGGATTTGCAGGGACAGATAATGGCATGAGCTGCCCAGAAGTGCATTTCCTAGAGGTTTTGTTTTTAGCACAAATTTCACAGGACATAACAAAGTCTTGAACATCTGATGACATGGTGGGCCACCAAACAGAGCATGAGAGACTTTCTGTGGTTTTACAGAAGCCGGGATGTCCGGCGGTTTTATGGTCATGGTCCTCAGTGAGGACAGCTATTCGAAGGTGGACCGGCACAAATAAGCGGTTTGCGGGTGTCTCAGAGGGAGCCAACTTTTGGAATCTGCAAAGGGTTATGCCCAAGTCCTGGGCTAAACCTGCGTGAATAATTGAAGGTGGTATGATTGGCAGAGGTTTCGGAACTGGTACATGCTGAGAAGAAAAACTTCTGGATAAAGCATCAGCCTTGGTGTTCTTAGATCCTGGTCTATAACTGATAACAAAATGGAAGCGGGTAAAGAACAATGACCAACGGGCTTGCCTTGGATTCAGTCGTGTTGCTGATTCAATGTACTGGAAATTCTTATGGTCAGTGATGACCGAGATGACATGGATAGCTCCTTCCAGCCAGTGACGCCATTCCTCGAAGGCCCATTTGATGGCTAAGAGTTCCCGATTACCAACGTCATAGTTGGACTCTGCAGCAGAAAACTTGCGGGAGAAGAAGGCGCAAGGGAATAATCGGTGATTACCAGGATCTTTTTGAGAGAGCACAGCACCCGCACCAATGTCAGAGGCATCAACCTCCAGAATGAAAGGCAGCTCAGGATTAGAATGTCTTAGTACAGGGGCGGAGATAAATGCCTTTTTTAGCGCCTCAAAGGAATTAATAGCTTCTGAGGACCAACTACCAGGATCCGCCCCCTTTCAGGTGAGGGTAACAATGGGAGCCACCAAAATCGGAAAAAACTTGAATAAATAAATCTTCAGTAGTAATTGGCGAAGCCCAAAAACCTTTGTACAGCTTTTAGATTAATAGGCTGCACCCAGTCTAGAATAGCTTAAACTTTACTTGGGTCCATAGAAAAACCGGTAGAGGATATTATATATCCCAGGAATGATACCCTCTGAACTTCAAATTCACATTTTTCAAGCTTGGCAAACAAATGATGGTCCCGTAATTTATGGAGTACTTGTTGAACATGGAGCTGGTGCTGAGGCAACGAATAGGAATATATTAAGATGTCATCCAAGTACACAACAACTAAGTTGTCTCACTCACAATGGTTAAGTGGCGACACCTACCAGCAGTTGACGCTACTGAGCACTGAGGCGCGGAGTCTAACACACCCCTGGTGAAAAAATCAGAAACCAAATAAGAAGTCAGGAAAAGGCCGGGGTCAGAATGCAAATAGGCAAACAATACAGGAACAAACCACTGGAGCAAGGCTGAAGACCAAATACTCTGGCAAGCAAATGACGTCAGAATGTCCTTTAAATAGATGAGAGAAAGCACTGATAGGTGCTGCCATAATCGGCGGGAAACCGTAACCAATAGCCGATAAGTCGCAGTGCAACGGACCCTGGAGCCTAGCGCATGCGTATGGATGGTAAACAGGAACATAGATAGCGGTTGCTATGCAACGGTGCTAAGCTCAGCATACGCATGTGCCTGGAATGCAGTAGGTGTTTTTAATAGTGATTTTGTTAAGACCTCTGAAATCAATACAGGGACGTAGTCCACCGTCCTTCTTGGAGACAAAGAAACAGCCAGCTCCCACCGGAGATTTGGAAGGCCTAATAAAGCCTTTTTGTAAATTCATCTCTACGTACTCCTGCATGGCATTGGTTTCAGGATCAGAGAGTAAATATAGTCTTCCTTTGGGTAATTTAGAGCCCGGAGGTAATTCGATGGCACAATTGAAATCCCGATGTGGAGGCAGCTTGTCAGCCGCTTTTTTAGAGAATACGTCCCAGAATTCTGGGACGTGCTGTAGCAACCATAGAGGCAAGCTCAAACAAGTCTGAGAACACGAGGGATTCCACTGAGTAATCTCTCCTTGTGCCCAACAGATTAATGGGTTATGAAGACATAGTCAGGGATGCCCCAATATCATCTGTACAGATAGGCAATTAATAAGGTAGAAGGCCAGAGTTTCCGAATGGAGGGTTCCCACTGTCAGGTGCAACGGTGGAGTTTCCATAGGAAACCTTACCACCTGGGAGTGATCCTCCATCTAGTCCACATACAGTAATAACCATACAGATACTCTGGAAGGGGATTCCTGTATTCTTAGCGAATCCGATGTCCAGAAAATTTGCAGCGGCACCAATGTCAATGAAGGTTGAGATGTCAACAGAATGAGCACCATAAGTGATGTGCATGGGAACCAAAAATGCATTTTTAGAGGAGATAATCTGCAGACCTCTTTGTCTTAGGAGGCAAAATCATTTCCCCACTTGTTAGGACAGGAACAAGAAAAATGTCCTTTGATGCTGTTAGGAACCCCTCCAGCCGGCACAACATAACCCAGAATCTACTCTGCCAATCAGGTGTTCACTGGAGCCCCTGATGGTGGGGACAGACTGGGCCGCAGACTGACAGAGGGTCGTGAAGTGTGTACCGGCTGGGGAGAACCCAGGCAAGAAGAGTCAGGTCCACGCAGAGGTCAAGGGCCGGCAGCAGACAACAATATCGGTAAACAAGCTGAGGTCAGGGGTCACAGGCGAATAGCAGAACCAGTAAACAGGCCAGAGATCAGGGTCACAGGAAACACGAGCGAAGTCCAATTCCAAGCCAAGGGTCATACGCGGGGAGTCAGTAGTGGTATCAGAATACAGGAACAGGAACTAGCAGGTCAGCAGACTGGAGCACAGAAGCTATAACCAGCAATGAGGTAGCCGACCTCATTGCCTTAAATAGTGAGGACAGCCAATCAGAGCCTGGCTCTGATAATACCCAGCCCCCTCCACCTAAATTCCTTAGCCCGCAGGCTAGTAATATTGATGGGCGCATGCGCCCGGCTTCTCATTGCCGGGACGCAGCGCTGAAGCGTCCCTCCGTTGCCCCGGCAACAGCAACAGCCGGGTCATAGGCGGAAGTGATGTCCCGGTCGCCATAGCAATGGACGGGACGCAGATAGGAGAGTCGGCTCGTAACAGTACCCCCCTTGAGGAGGGGACGAGGGACCCCGACATCCAGGTTTTCTTGGGAATCTCTTGAAAAACTCCTTCAATTGCTTAGGGGCATGGAGTTGTCTCCGCGGAACCCAAGACCGCTCTTCTAACCCGCGGTTCCTCCACTGTACCAGGAAGTGCACCTGCCCTTGCACTCTTTTGGAATCCAGGATCCTTTGGACCACATATCTCCGTGGTCCATTCGAATTTCTCCCAGGCACACTTGGAGATTGGCTCGGATACAGTACAGGCTTCAACAATGAACAATGAAATGTGTTGGGGATCCTTAACGAAACCGGAATTTTTAACCTGAATGCTACGGAATTAACTTTCTTGATAATGGAGAATGGTCCAATGAACTTAGGGCCCAACTTTTTGCAAGGCTGTCTGAGCCTGATATTTTTTGAAGAGAGCCATACCTTCTGGCCCACCTTGAGAGAGCAGATGGTACGGTGGCGGTCAGAATTTTTTTTTGCAGCAAATGAAGCTCGTCTCAAAGATGAGTGTACCTTCGTCCAGATAAGTCTGAGGTTCCTGGCAGTGGAGCGGATCTCCTGGATACCAGCAGATTTGAGTGAGTATAAGGAGTTGGATCTGGGGTGAAAGCCATAATTGCAAAAAAACGGAGAGACTTTGGTGGATGAATGACATGAGTTTTTACAAGCAAATTCCGCCCAGGGTAACAAGGAGGAACAGTTACCATGGAATTCTGATGTGTAGCATCTTAAGAATTGCTCTAAGGCCTGGTTAACCCTTTCGGTTTGACCGTTTGACTGAGGGTGGTATGCGGATGACAAACTGATTTTAATTCTGAGTAGGGTACAGAAGGATTTCCAGAACTGTGCAATGAATTGTGATCCACGATCAGAAACGATATCAGAAGGAAGTCCATGGAGACGGAAAATATGCTGTATGAAGAGAGTGGCTAGATCTCGAGCAGTAGGAAGTCTGGTTAATGGAATGAAATGTGCCATTTTGCTGAAGCGATCTACCACGACCCAAATGGTATTGTGTCCCACAGAAGGTGGTAAATCAACGATAAAGTCCATGGACAAATGTGTCCAAGGCTTTGCAGGAGCGGCCAACGGAACCAACTGACCTACCGGGCAAGTCCTGGGAACTTTGTTCCTGGCACAAACTTCACAAAACAAGACGTGACTCTTGACGTCGGCAGCCAGTGATGGCCACCATACAGTACGGGAAAGGATTTCCAATGTTTTGAAGACTCCAGGATGTCCAGCAGACTGACTATTGTGTGCTTCAGTAAGGACTGCCTTTCTTAGATGAACAGGAACAAACAAGCATCCTACCGGAGTATTATCAGGAGCCAACCTCTGGAACCTTTGTAAGGTACAGCTCAAATCTTGAGTTAATCCGGCGTGGATCATAGACACAGGAACAATAGGTTCTGGGCTAGTGACCGGAGCATGATGTGCCAGGAAACTTCTGGACAGGACGTCCGCTTGAATATTTTTAGAACCAGGACGATAGGTGATAATAAAGTTAAACCAAGTGAAGAACAGCGACCAACGAGCCTGTCGGGGGTTCAGACGTTTGGCTGACTTTATATACTGCAGATTCTTATGATCCATTATGACGGAGATCTGGTGTGCAGCGCCTTCCAACCAGTGTCGCCATTCCTCAAAGGCCCATTTAATTGCCAACAATTCTCGGTTTCCCACGTCATAGTTGGTTTCCGCTGAGGAGAACTGACGGGAAAAAAAGGCACATGGATGCAAGCGGTGGGTCTGAGGATCTTTTTGTGACAAGATGGCTCCAGCACCAACGTCAAAGGCATCTACCTCAAGAATAAACGGTACCTTAGGGTCCGGGTGTCTGAGGACCTGAGCGGACACAAAAGCTTTCTTCAGGGTTTTGAATTGACTGTTGTGACCTTTGCGGGTCAAGGTGACGATAGGAGCCACGATGTCAGCGAAACCGCCAATAAATCTCCTGTAATAATTGGCGAATCCCAGGAATCTCTGGACCGCCTTGAGGTTATTGGGTTGTACCCAATCCAGGATTGCCTGGACCTTGGTTGGGTCCATGGAGAAACCTTCTGAGGAGATTATATAGCCCAAGAAGGATACCTTCTGAACCTTGAACTCGCATTTCTCGAGTTTAGCGTAGAGGTGATGTTCCCGTTTCTGTAAGACTTGTCTGACATGACCCTGGTGCACAGACAATGATTTGGAATATATGAGAATGTCATCTAAGTAGACAACAACAAAGTGTCCCAGGAACTCAGGTAACACCTCATTAATCAAATCCTGGAATACAGCAGGAGCATTACTAAGGCCAAACGGCATGACCAAATATTCGTAGTGGCCCGAGAGCGTGTTGAATACCGTCTTCCACTCATCACCTGCTCTAATACGTATGAGATTATAGGCACCACGAAGATCAATTTTTGTGAAGATCGTTGCCCCTCTCAGTTGATGAAAAAGTACGGAGATGAGGGGAAGGGGATAGGTGTTCTTAACCGTAATAAGGTTCAGCCCTCGATAATCGATACAGGGTCTGAGTCCGCCATCCTTCTTGGACACAAAGAAGCACCCTGCTCCTACTGGGGACTTGGATGGCCTGATGAAGCCTTTCTCCAAGTTTTCATCAATATACTCTTGCATGGATTTGGTCTCAGGACCGGAGAGAGAGTACAAGCGTCCCTTGGGTAATTTAGAGCCCGGAATGAGCTCAATTGCACAGTCAAAGTCCCGGTGCGGTGGTAGAGTGTCAGCAGCATTTTTAGAGAAAACATCCCGGTAGTCATGATACTGTGAAGGGAGCTGCTCCGGAGTAGACTGAAACATACGCAGAGGTAGTGTCAAGCAAGACTGTGTACAATGAGGGCTCCACTGGACAATTTCTCCTTTTACCCAATCCATGACGGGGTTATGACGGGATAGCCAGGGGTGGCCCAGAATTAAAGGAACTGATGGACATTCGATAAGACGGAAGACTATGGATTCCGAATGGAGAATCTAATGTTCAACTGTAGTGGTGGGGTCTCCCAAGTAATCTTGCCGCCTGACAACGGACTACCGTCTAAACCACATACCGTAATGGCAGATTGGAGTTTAATCCGCGGAATCCCAGCAGAACGGGCAAACTCGATGTCATGGAAGTTGCCAGCAGCTCCACTGTCGATGATGGCCGATAGTTTCACAGAACGGGCACTGAAGGTGAGCTGTGCAGGAATCAAAACAGCATTTTTCGGGGAAACAATCTGCAGACCTAGGTGAACTCTCCCCTCATTCCCTAGGCATGCTCTTTTCCCGGCTTATTTGGGCAGGAACGGGAGAAGTGGCCTTTTGTGCCACAATAGAGACATAGGCCTTGTGATTGTCTCCTGACTCTTTCCTCAGGGGAAAGACGATATGCCCCTAATTTAATCGGTTCCTCACCATCCGTGGAAACAGGAACGAAGGCGGATGGAGATGATGATGTCTCCTTTTCGGTTTTCCGCTCTTTAAACCTCCTGTCGATTTTAATGGAGAGGTGCATCAGATCCTCCAGAGATGTAAGAGATGGGTATTGCACCAAAGAGTCTTTGATCTGTTCCGATAAGCCGAGACAGAACTGACTACGTAAGGCAGGATCATTCCATCCACGGAATTCAGCGCAGTATTGTTCTGCTGACCGCAGGCCTTGTTTCAAGGCCCGTAAATGAGCTTCCGCGGAGGCCACTCGATCTGGGTCATCATATAGTAGACCCAATGCTTCAAGGAAAGCGTCTTCGGACTGCATGGCAGGACTGGTCTGTGGCAAAGAAAAGGCCCAGGACTGGGGGTCACCTTGTAGGAGGGAAATGATAATCCCGACTCTTTGATGCTCCGACCCGGAGGAGCGGGGTCTCAACCGGAAATAGAGATTGCAGCTCTCCCTGAAATTCCGAAACAGGGACCTATTTCCAGAGAAGCGATCCGGCAAGTTCATCTTAGGTTCACAGACGGAACTTGGAGTGGGTTGTGAAATTTTTGCGACAGACGCTCAGCCAATCCCTGGATCATCTGATACAAGGACTCAACATGGGCTGCTAGGGCTTGTGCCGGAGACGGTGTGGATCCACTTGCATCCATTCTAACCTCGTCTCAGTGAGTGGGCCGGTTATAATGCTAGGAACCCCTCCAGCTGGCACAACACAACCCGGAATCTACTCTGCCAATCAGGTGTTCACTGGAGCCCCTGATGGTGGGGACAGACTGGGCCGCAGACTGACAGATGGTCGTGAAGTGTGTACCAGCTGGGGAGAACCCAGGCAAGAAAAGTCAGGTCCACGCAGAGGTCAAGGGCCGGCAGCAGACAACAATATCGGTAAAAAAAGCTGAGGTCAGGGGTCACAGGCGAATAGCAGAACCGGTAAACAGGCCAGAGATCAGGGTCACAGGAAACACGAGCGAAGTCCAATTCAAAGCCAAGGGTCATACACGGGGAGTCAGTAGTGGTATCAGAATACAGGAACAGGAACTAGCAGGTCAGCAGACTGGAGCACAGAAGCTATAACCGGCAATGAGGTAGCCGACCTCATTGCCTTAAATAGCGAGGACAGCCAATCAGAGCCTGGCTCTGATAATACCCAGCCCCCTCCACCTAAATTCATTAGCCCGCAGGCTAGTAATATTGATGGGCGCATGCGCCCGCCTTCTCATTGCCGGGACGCAGCGCTGAAGCATCCCTCCGTTGCCCCGGCAACGGCCGGGTCATAGGCGGAAGTGATGTCCCGGTCGCCATAGCGACGGCCGGGACGCAGGTAGGAGAGTCGTGGCGGCTGGGACCGCCGCGGCTCATAACAGATGCCACAATAAAGGCACAGACCTTGAATCTGTCTTCTGTAGAGAGATGGTAGGCTTCTAATTGCAAAGGTTCCTCCAAATCCAATGGTGCAGAAGTAAATGCAGATGATGAACAGGACGGTGCCTCTTTCTCCGCCTTCCTGTCTTTGATCTGTCTGTTGATTTTAATGAAGAGTTGCATAAGACTTTCCAACGATGTTGGCGAGGGGTACTGTACCAAAGCATCTTTGATCTGCTCCAACAGACCTAAGCGAAATTGACTGCGTAATGCAGGATCATTCCATTCGCTGTCGGTAGACCAACGCCTGAACTTGGCACAGTATTCCTCAGCAGACTACCGACCCTGTTTCAGGGCCCTTAGATGAGCCTCGGCTGAAGCCACCCGATCCGGATCATCATAGAGCAGGCCTAAAGCATTAAAGAATGCATCAATGGAGAAGGGATATTATAATACCGACCCTTTGCTGCTCCGAACCTGAGGAACAGGGTCTTAGCCGGAAATAAAGCTAAAAGCCTGAATACAAAATGTCCTAAATTAATTGCCCACAGGCTGAGTAATTATCGTGCACACACCCGTCTAACCTGTATTGCCGGGACGCGGCCCTGAAAGGTTTTGCCGCCCGGCTGTTACGATAGCAACGGTTGGTCCGAAACTGGAAGTGACGTCCCCGTCGTCTAGGAGATGGCTAGGACACCAGGCAGCAGAGCGAGCCGCACCGGCTATGGACACCGCCGCGGCTCGTAACAGACTGGTTGGGGGGAAGGAGGTTTATTTATTAAATAAATGTAAACACTTAATTTGTTGTTGGGCTGGTTAGGGGGAAGGAAGCCTAGTTATTAAACGTGGGTGCTATTAATTTAATGTCCGGGCTATTTTGTCGCTTACAAATAAATATTGTCCAATGCATTTGTTGTGGTTCCAACACACAAAAAATATTTAATTGCAAAATATAGCATGATTTTACAGCAAGCCATTATTACACATTAAAGATGTTACAATAAAGCAGGAAAGTATAAAAGCACTGAATATATTACATCTTCCTTTTAGTGTTCACCCAGGTCCTGTAAATACAGCCATGCTCTTACTTTGCCAGGGTCAAAGAGAGCCAGAACAAAGGCCAGCATGCTTGTATATAGTATACAGATAACACCTAGTGAGGTCTTCATTGGTCCAGGGTTAATGATATTCCAGTTCCTTGCAGGTTATTGGTCAGTTCATTTGATCCTTTCAAAGGGGTGAGGGGAAACCTCCCCCAACCATAGTCCACATGTTTTCACTCTGAATGACCAGTTCAAACTGACCCACACAAAAGTACTTTTGAGTATTAATCCCATATCGCTTGTATCTTGGAATCGCTAGATGCAGTCGATACTCTGTCCACGCCGGGTTAATGCTGGTGAAATAAGCTTTAATATGAGACCAAACTCTTTACCTTTTAAAACACCTGAACCATAAATACCTTTATTACAGTATTATCTATGCATAAATAAACCATCTAATACATTTTACTAATAAATAAATGTAGATTGGAACCTTAATAAATATGAACTATATATAAGTGAATGTGTAAGTGTAAGTGTATGTGTGCGTTATTTATTGTGTGATTGCGTCATGCCACGTGGCGTACTGAATGCAATCGCACGGTAAAACAATATTAAATAAAAATACTTTCATCCAATTATTCTATTTTGACATCGCCACCCTTTGATAGTACACAAAACTATCACCTTGAAGATTTTTGTATTGCAGGATCTCAGTAGTATGTTTCATTGTTCTGTAATGTATGTCCCCCTTTGTGTTTGACAGCACTGTCTGTAGATATCAGACAGGTTACCATGAAAGAGAGTCCCAATCCTAGAAACAATTTTTCTTTTACTATGGTCCTTTACTCCTGAATTGATTGAATTGAATAATTGGCTGGACCAATTGTGCTAACAACTTCTCCTTCATCCCAAGCTCCTCAATATCACTACCTCAGCCAGGCTCTGTCACCTGTTCACAATTGAAAGAATTGACTGTCCTGAAAAGGGAATGAGAGAAACACGGGACAGGGAAAAACAGGTAAAACTACTACTTCATGCTGGACAACTGTCTTTACAAAGTCCTTGGCTCAGGTGTTGTTAACTGCAATCGGGGTCTCCCAGAGTAGATTCACTAGTGTAATTGGAACCTTCTCTGGGTGTTAACTCCTCTGCAGTGGATGGAATGGGCACCAGTGTCTCTCTACTACACCTAAGTACGTGATGCTGGTAGTGAACACTTGGTACCTGTCTGTCAAACAAGCTGACCATAGGAAATTACAGTTCCACAACTTACTCTCCCAGTCCAACTTGATAACAGTAAGTGTAACACCTCAGGAGACAGTGTTTCGAACGTTCACGACTGCTGTCTCACTATTTGCTATTCCTCTCAAGGTCTAGAACAGTCTCTCCGTTACAAACTCATCACAAGAAAAGTCAAAAATATTTCAAAAGATGACAGGCTAAGAGGCAGCTTAGGAGTAACCTTGGTAGTGGGGAAGACTAGTGGCCAAAGCTACCAGTCACTCCAATCAAGTTTCAACCCTCATTCTATTCAATTCGTTCTAGCTAGTACCGTTACTCTATATTCCCACTGGTTTGTGTCTGATCAAAAGTATGTGACTTACTATCACTGCTCATACATTATAAAGTTATTACCAATAAAATGAATACCCCTAGGAATACAACATCTACTAACAAAAACCCTGAGTATGACACAGCAATACATTAGAAACATTTCAGTACACCTTTACCCAAATATATTTCATTGGTACACCAGTACATACTTGAGGATCCTGCAAGGTGGTAATTGGATGACGTGGATTTGTTTTATCTGGAGAAAGTCCATCTGTAGGAGGGATATGGGATGGCTCTATTGGATATTGTCTTCCTGACATTTTCTCTCAATCAAGCAAGACAGGGCATTGCTTTCCTACCAGCCTGAGAAGAAACATCTGATGCACACCAATATGCTCTTACCAGCTTGCACATACCTTCTTTACCCAGCTGAGCCAGTCCATGTGCTGCCTCCACTAGGCCTGGAAGATACACTCTGGGAGCTACTGGTCTACCTTGTCCATCACTCCAGCAGACTACTGACCACATCCCTTCGCCTTCCAGACTGTTTATTCTTCAGGCAACACAAATCTCATATATATTAACTAATTTATGTGTGCGCATAATTTAAAACAATACAAAGAAAAACAAAACATTGATTTGTCGGTTGTCACATAAAACCCTGCTGTCCATTTGACAGCTATGCCCGCCCTGTTGTGACAGTCATGTACAGTCATGTGTGTAAGTGTTAACTTAACTAACAGCTACTTCAGTTGGTAACTGTGTTACTGTCACAAGTCCTCCATGTAATGTGAGTTCTACTTATGTACTGCCATTTTCATAAAAAGTTCTTCAGTCGCCCCCTATACTAGAAAAATACTGAAGACCAATGTATATCAATTGATTTACCCTCTGCCAATTCACATGCCATTTTCAATCCCACACGTTCAGCTACTTGGCTAAGTGAGGAGGGCAAAGGTATCCATGTACGGCGCTGCGGAAACCTTGTGGCGCCTTACAAATAAACGATAACGATAATAATAATATCCATTTCTATAACACTTTTGTCAATTATAACTGTATCCAGTACATCTCTGTCTAACGGTGAAAAATATAAAAACGAAAACTATGGGAAAATGGTTCTACTTTTCCATTAATCCCCTTAGCTATTCACTAAACTATGACCCCTCCCCATTCTCCTCAAGTTTATCTGGGAGTTACCCATCCAATTCAGTGTTGTGCATCGTTCGCTCGTATGGAACTCGGTATCTCATGATCATGCTAACTATATACCAAGTATCACTTCGCGAAAATTATAGAAGTGAAATCCAATTAGAGTGGACAAATATATAAGGTGTATGATTTTATAACGTGTAATACTAAAAATTGTGTATATCTTGTTGAATGTATGTGTGGCAAACAATACATAGGGAGAACAGGTAGAAAGTTAAAGGAGAAATGGAATGAGCACATCAGGAACATCAACAAATGTTTTGATAAGCATTCATTATAGGTCCATTTTAAAGATCAACACAAATGTGATGCCGGCTTTATTAATTTTTTTTGTGGTTTGAAAAAGGTTTCAGGGCATTGGAGAAAAAAAGAATCCCTTAGTGAGTTAGCTAAGGCAGAAATGAAAATTATTTACTCCATGGGCACTTAAGCCCCAGAACAGAAGGTCTGAATATGTACTTTGGGGTGAAATGGTTTTTGGAATAAATCATTCATGATGAGCTATATGTATGGCCAGGGCCGGACTGGCCATCTGGCACTGAAGGGCCGATGGCAGTGTGGGCCGGTCCTGTTCCCTGCGATCCCCTGATTAAATAAAAATATTTAAATTTTTTTGTATGTAGCCGTCATGTTGTCATACATGACGACTCTGTGCGCCGGCCGGCTCCCGCGCTTCAAGTTCCTGGCCGCGTAGGACTAGCTGCAGTGGAGGCTGCTGTCAGTGCTGAGGTAAGTGTAGAAAAACGGAATATGTGTGCAGGGAGGGGGGGGCAGATAAACGGAATATGTGTGCAGGGAGGGGGGGCAGATAAACGGAATATGTGTGCAGGGAGGGAGGGGGGCAGATAAACGATATATGTGTGCAGGGAGGGGGGGCAGATAAACGGAATATGTGTGCAGGGTGGGGGGGCAGATATCTGACTGTCCGTCAGTTCCGCTGATTCTGGGTCATCCGTGGCTTTCCCGTCATAACCCTGTCGTGGATTGGGCGAAAGGAGAAATTGTCCAGTGGAATTCTTATTGTACACAGTCTTGCTTGACACTGCCTCTGCGTGTGATTCAGTCTATTCCGGAGCAACTTCCCTCACAATATCATGAGTACTGGGATGTGTTCTCCAAAAAGGCTGCTGACACTTTACCGCCTCATCGAGACTTTGACTGTGCTATCGAGCTTATTCCTGGTTCCAAATTGCCCAAGGGACGCTTGTACTCTCTCTCTGGTCCAGAGACCAAATCCATGCAGGAATATATTGACGAGAATTTGGAGAAAGGCTTTATCAGGCCATCTAAATCTCCAGTGGGTGCTGGTTGCTTTTTTGTATCCAAAAAAGACGGAGGACTAAGACCTTGTATTGACTACAGAGGATTAAATCTTATCCCAGTCAAGAACACCTATCCCCTTCCTCTCATCTCCGTATTATTTGATCAATTAAGAGGTGCTACAGTCTTCACCAAAATCGATCTTCATGGTGCATATAACCTCATCCGTATCAGAGAAGGAGATGAATTGAAGACGGCATTCAATACGCATTCTGGCCACTACGAGTATCTGGTCATGCCGTTTGGTCTTAGTAACGCGCTTGCGGTGTTCCAGGATCTGATTAATGAGGTGCTACGGCAGTTCCTTGATCATTCCATGGTCGTCTATTTGGATGATATCGTAATATATTCTAGATCATTGTCTGTCCATCTGGGGGCATGTCAGACAAGTTCTACAGAAATTGCGAGAACACCACCTCTACGCTAAATTAGAAAAATGTGAGTTTGAGGTGCAGAAGGTATCTTTCCTGGGTTATGTAATCTCTTCTGAGGGATTCTCCATGGATCCAACCAAGGTCCAAGCTATCCTGGATTGGGTACAACCGAAATATCTCAAGGCGGTACATTGGTTCCTGGGCTTTGCCAATTATTATAGGAGATTCATTCGCGGCTTTGCTGATATTGTGGCTCCTATTGTCACCCTGACTCGCAAAGGAATGGATCCAACTAACTGGTCACCCCAGGCAGTTACCGCATTTGAGACCTTAAAGAAAGTGTTTATATCCGCTCAGGTCCTTAGACACCCAGATCCTGAAGTACCATTTGTTCTTGAAGTTGATGCCTCCGACGTCGGTACTGGTGCCATCTTATCTCAAAAGGATCCCCATACTCGCTGCCTACAACCCTGTGCCTACTTTTCCCGTCAGTTCACCTCAGCAGAAGCCAACTATGATGTGGGTAACCGGGAACTATTGGCAATCAAATGGGCCTTTGAGGAGTGGCGACATTGGCTAGAAGGCGCTACACATTTGATCTCTGTCATAACTGATCACAAGAATTTACAATACATACAGTCGGCCAAACGCCTGAACCCCAGACAGGCCCGTTGGTCGCTATTCTTCACCCGTTTTAACTTTGTGATCACCTACCGTCCAGGTTCTAAAAATGTCCGAGCAGATGCTCTGTCCAGAAGCTTCTTGGCACACCATGTTCCAGTTACTAGTCCTGAGCCTATCGTTCCCTCTTGCATGATCCATGCTGGGCTAACCCAAGACCTGAGCAGCACGTTGCAAAGGTTTCAGAAATTAGCTCCTAACAATAATCCAGAGGGATGTTTATTCGTTCCAGTTCATTTAAGGAAGGCGGTGCTTGCAGAAGCACGTGATATATGACTATTCTATTAGGAAAGAAGAGGGGGTGGGAAAGCCTAAATCTATCGCACCAATGATGCCGAGCATATTCTCCTAGATAGCAACCTCATGGTTCATATTACTAGTGATACTATGATCTAGAGAGTGCAACCATATACATAGATTGGATATAAAAGAAAAAAGGGATATAAAGGATGCACTAATCCTCTGGTTTTGGTATTGTGATGTGCGTAAAGTCGCTAACCAATAACGATTGTCGAACCTTGATTTGTGTTTCCAACGCACAAAGATTTATTCGCAAATAGTAGAATAATATGTTCAAGCGAAGTGATAATAAATACAGCCGTTACTTATCGCAGGCGCTCTGGATCCAGTGTGCAGTCATTCAATCCTGAAGTCTGGGGACAAGATGTCTGAACACTAGATGTGAAGCTGCTGCTTATATGCACACAGAAATACAGTAATACAATGAAGATGGTATAGCTTGCTTCTATTGGTCCAGGTTTCAGGAAGGTCCAAGGGGTTGTCAATCATTGGCTAGTTCATCCTAAGGAATCCAAAGGAGGGGATCATCTGTCCAGGGGGTATGCTCGGCTCTTCCCGCTAAGATTCCTTAGTCTTAAGTAGTTCATAATTCCCTATCATTCATAACTTGCGTATGCACTCTGCGATTCCTTCGCAGAGTGAACCAAACAGTAAGAAATGTTAAGAGGTTTATAATGATACCACTCATGATATGATTCCTTCAACCTGTTCCATATATTTCACTTATATGCATATAACTTATAATATAAAACATAAATACTACTATATTGCGACATAAATGACTGTGTTGCAACTACCATTAGTGTGTACTATTTTACAAGTATGCGTGTTAGTGCGAATGTATAGTAAAAGACCAAATACTGTAGCTGCCACGTGTAGTAGCTGCATACGCCCTTTCACGCCGTAGCGTGCCTTTGTACGCAGTAGCGTACCGTACGCATCTTTTCAGACAAAGACAACCAAGTTTGCTCGATTTTAATTGAAATGACTTTATCCAATTTGCTGACTTCGACAGTATTAATAGAGAAATGTGTGTTTCACTCTTGTATAAAACTTAACTTTTATTGGCTGTTATTGCAGCGAAATATAAAACAAATAAATCTTAAAACAACTGTGTGCTTTAAAATCCGCTGGCTGAACTCAACCATCTAATTTGTATAGAGGTTACACTGTTAGCAAGATAGGAGACTAGACCTCCATTTGTATGTTAACTGCTCTTTAATTAGAACAGTCACTCATCCCGACTATTGATAAAAGCATTCATACATAGGATGATATAGTATACAAGTTAACCCGTGCATGATACTCATGCATTCTAGTCAAATCAAGCTACTTAAGGTGTTAAAAACTCCCCACTGTCACCCCCGGCAACCGGCAACCACCAACCACTCCCAACTATCACTTCTCCTTCAAGAAATATATAGGTCAGTGTATAACTCAGCCCAGCAGGTGGCGCTGCAGCTTGTTTTTTTTTTTCCCCACACACGCCACTAGACATTTATATAGTAGATATTAGCTACAATTGCTGCAAGGCTGTATTCAGTCTGTAATAACACATCTAATCTTAGATGTATGGCTAACTGCTTAATCATTGCTCCATCTAGCTGTGAATTTCCCTGGAGCAGATATTAAATACCACCTCCCATAATACAATAAGAATATAATATATTCTGTTGTGGGTTAGTCCAGGTTTTCCCAAACCCAGTCCTCAGGGCTCCCCAACAGTGCAGGTTTTCCGGATCACATGTGACATAATTAGGACCACCTGTGGATCTGTTACAATGTGTCAGTCAGTAATGAATACACCTGTGCTCCAGCAAGGAGATATGGAAAACCTGCACTGTTGGGGAGCCCTGAGGACTGGGTTTGGGAAACCCTGGGTTAGTCTGTTATCCCTCTTGTAATAATTGCCAGCGTGGCTTGCTAACAGCCTAGTTGTTGCTCCTACTAGTCATTGGAGCTATTGGAACAGAACGGATTGCGCCTACTTGCATATGCTTATTAATAGAAATATGGTGTCTTGCTAACTACCTATCAAATTATCCTACTAATCTTTGGAGATATTGGAGCAAAAGAAGCTAATTCCTCTTATAAATAGTATAGAGTTTCAGCCAGCGGAACGCCGACAAGCGTTTCGCTGAATGCTTAATCGTGGCAAAGACAAGTATTGAACTGACAGCTATTAAATACCGTCAGGATGGAATTCCGCTGTGACGTTTCAAAAATGTTCACAAATCACATCGCTATAATTGACACGGAAGCTATGCAATCAGGATACTCATCCATTCTAGGACTCCGCCTACAAGCTACCTGATTGGCTCTGTTTCCATAACAACCGTGATAACGGAAATGAATAAAGTACTTGCTGAGTAGAAAATATAATGTCTATAATTCCGATATATCGGATTAATAATAAAGCAAAGACTGGGTCAGAGCATCGTATAGATGATCTACTCTAATCCATTAAATAATGATGCCGATTCTGATAGATTACTAATGGCACGTAGAAACACGGCAACATTCCCTCTCAAATCTTATGATTAATTCTGAGTTGCCGAGATAATAATAAACATAAATATAAAACCAAGTACGGGTATACATATTTTCTTCAGGGAGTCTCAGCTGATCATAAAAGCATTCACGATATTTCTAAATGATCCCGCTGTGCTGTGAGGATAACTCACAAGCCTCACATACTCATTGTTAAGATAACGTCATTTACAACACACCGTCACCGGATTAGGACTCCTCCTCATATCAGCTGATTGTATCTACGTTGCCAAGGTAGTAATAGATGTAAACAATGGTGCAAATACGAATATACATGTCCTCTTCAAAAGATTGCGGTTGACCATCGGAATGTTTTCAATATACTTAAGGGATATTTAAGATAGGAGATTCACACTATTTATATATTAATTTGAGAATAATTGGTAAGTACAGTATTTTATATAAAAACAATTAGGGTCAATATCTAAACTCATCTTGTGGGGCTATTCTATGCTTAGAATTAGGAGAGCTCATTATATAATTAATTATTAAAGTGACATATCACAAAATTAAATACAATAGAGTCTAAATGGCTGCAAGTAATTTTTTAATTATATTAAGTGCAATTTTGATTGTGTGGTGACAATAAGTGATAATAAAGTGATTGTATTATTGGTAGAATTGATTGGACTTATCATAAAAGTCCCAAATATAAGTGATACTGTGAAAACAAAAGAGGTGAAAAATTGCATATTTTAAATAGAACTACAACATATTAAGTGTGAGAAGGGACTTTTATGCAATCTTATTTGAGTATTAAATGCATGAAATATTAGAATACCTTTCGGTATATATTTTTGTATACTTTAAATGGTCAGAGTAGAGAACTGGTTGTCAATTTATTTGAATCCCACCACTGGTCTACGGTACATAAAATACATTTTTACAGTTGCTCCTGATTGGAAACACATGTTCTAGCTTGCATACACAGCCCTAATCTCTAATAATCAACACTTACACCCGACCTGTAGCTGATGGAAGTGATATGACTTGAAAACACGTACATTTAAGATGCCCAAATATTGAATCTGATGTTGCTTGGCCCTTACTGGAGATTGACTACATTCATCCCGCCAATCCCCTCCCCATTCCGTCCCTTTGCATTCCTTAATGAATCAAGCACATAGTCTTATCCAATAACAAGATTGAAACAAATAATATATGTAGAAGGGTAAATTTTGCACACTATAGCAATAGCATTTTACTTGCCATCAAACAGTGTGCGTCTCAGGTACGTTCAGTACTGCAGTAATTATACAGTAAGATACACTTACCATAGATACAGGGGTTCTTGCTCTGTCCACTGTATGATTGATGCTGCTGACTGGAATGGAATGCCATTGTTTTACGGGTTTAAAGTTACCTGGTGTGTTTGAGCCCTCAGAGCAAATACTGTAAACGTACTTACTGTGATTGTAAATTTGTATTAGTTACTAATGTTATACACATAATTTACATAAGTTACAAAGAAAAACAACAAAACTCACATACAGGATTGGTGGTGGACTGTCACTCTGCATCATAAAAGCAACATAGCTTGTTCAGATTCTATTGACAGGACAGAGGACTGGCAGCACAAGCTTCAAGACAAAGAGAAACAATGGCTCCAGCTATATCCAAACTAAACTCCTACAATGTATTTTCTATTCTAGGGAAACAATCCTCTAAATTAAATATTTTGGGGGTGCCATCAGGTAACTAAATTGTTATATTTCAGCACAAGTGTGATGAACTGGTGTGTGATGCACTGCTTGACATATACCAATATTAAAACCTAACCTGCTTCTTACTGTGAAATATTCATTAAAACCCAGCAACGTATAAACATTGATAGAATAGAAAGTGTACATGAAATAAAAAATAAAAATATATGCTATGTACTTCTGGGGGTAAATGTATTAAGCAGCAGATCCGTCAAATCGCCGATATTTGGAGATTGTGATGGCCAGATTTAAAACAGCAATTTTATTAAAATCAAAACCCGTAAGTTTTCGTCCCTATCTACACAGCCCTAGTTTTGGCCCGGAGAACAAGTCCTGCAATGTTTGTTTCTCTCCAACATCTTCAATATCCATAACCTTAGAGATTATTAGAGATATTCAACCATCCAAGAGATCTACATTAAAGTTACCTTTCTTTGAGATTTCAGCTGACTCCAACAAATGAGTCAGGTGAAGTCTGACTTGGATTTTTTGGAGAAACTTCACGGTTAACTGAATTCCCCCCAGTACGTAGTAAGCCTGCATATATTCACTACTAACTATGTTGTGTCTAGCCTGCAATGCTTCTTGTTGGTAGAATTATGCTTTATTTATCCTGCTAACTTAGCTTGTTATAATATAGGTTATGTATTTAACAGTTATACTTAGAAGTGGATCATAGGAAACAGCAAAGATTGCATTTCTTTTAAGAAGTATATGAAGCAGACAAATTAAAAAAAAATTGAGAAAAAAGTGAAACGGCAATCATTCTCTTTTTATTAATTTAAATATTTTAAGAAGACATAAGCAAGATCTGGACCATTTTTATTCCCCCATTCCCAGGACTATTTTGGGGGGAA
Organism: Mixophyes fleayi; assembly: GCF_038048845.1. Classification (NCBI taxonomy): domain Eukaryota; kingdom Metazoa; phylum Chordata; class Amphibia; order Anura; family Limnodynastidae; genus Mixophyes; species Mixophyes fleayi. The sequence goes on along the minus strand of NC_134406.1, from coordinate 139,021,039 downwards.
AAACACCCCCAAAAAAACAAAAAATGATTGAATAAGTAGTCAAAATGCAAAAAAATATACAAGAGCAGTTTTTAAATTATGGTTATGAATCTGTAAAAATAAGAATACACATCTGGATGCAACAAGTATCACTGTTAGTTTGAAAGACCGTATGACCCAACATTTCTTGCTACATGACTTTAGAA